>NW_028227256.1:31645430-34150430 GCF_978045245.1 Mus caroli | reverse complement strand
ATGGTAAACGCATCTCCACATTTGGTCTCATGTCTCCTCTCTCCCAACCCCTTTAGGAATCTCTGCTTCAGGTCTATGGCCCCCATCTGTGATCCACCCAAGGATGTGATAGAGGGTACCAGTCAGCTTCATACAAATTACATACTATCTGTCGTAGCAACCCACGAGTGTTGTCCTCCAGTGATTGCTTCCAGGACAAGTTTGTGACATGGAGGTAAGAAAGCCAGGCGGCCTCACAGAGCTAAACTGTACCTTGCAGGGTCACTGTTGATAGCTCATAGGAGATCACTGTGGGAGTCAGTGGCTGGTGGTGCCTCAGCCTGACTTAGTGCTAGGTTTTTTGTTTTTGTTTTGTTTTTTTAAAGATTTATTTATTTTATGTATTTGAGTACACTGTGGCTGTCTTCAGACACACCAGAAGAGGACATCGGATCCTAATACAGATGGTTGTGAGCCACCATGTAGTTGCTGGGAATTGAACTCAGGACCTCTAGAAGAGCAGTCAGTGCTCTTAACCACCAAGTCATCTCTCCAGCCCTGTTTCTGCTATTTTGATTATCTTTCCCTGAGACTTCCTCTCCCCATTTAAGATGAGGCCTCAGCTGCTTGTTTCTGGATTGTTCTACTTATGTGAAAATCCCCCAATGACGAGAAATTGCTGGGAAACAGTAGAGAACACATGCTGCTCCCGGGGTCCCGGGGCCCTGATTCCACAAGGTGAGGCCCACATGAACAGCTATTTGGCTTTGCAGTTGGGGACTTGGCCTCTAATTAGAAACTCCCCTTCTCCATGGCTCCTCCCACCCTGCATCACCACATCCATCAGCCGCCCTCAGCCAGCTCGGGCATGGCCAGGCATCTCTGGTTTAGTCAGACTTTGCTCTATGTAGTTCTAGAACACCTAACCCTCCAATTATTTGATCACACTAGGAAAAATACTGAATGCAGCAACCGTCTCCGTTAGTCTAAGGTTATAGGAAGATTGATTTAATTGGCTAAGGAGGTCTTTGTTTTTCCAAAAGACATAGAGACAACCCAGCAAGCTACAGAAAATTTAAGGCTCCCTTTCCCTGAAAAGTAAGGAACTGCCGGGGGCAAAGGTCCCACTGGGTCCTTTTAAACCTATCACCCTGCTGAGAGGTGAGTAGAAGGCTAGTGTCTTAGTTAGGGTTTCATTGTTGTGAAAGGACAACAGGACCACAGTAACTTATAAAGGCCAACAATTCATTGGGGCTGGCTTACAGTTTTAAGAGGTTCAGTTCATTATCATCATGGCAGGAAGCATGGCAGCATGCAGGCTGACATGGTCCTGAAGAAGGAGCTGAGAGCTCTACATCTTGATCCTTAGGCAACCAGGAGCAGACTGTCCTTCCCGGGTAGCCAGGAGGAGGGAGAGTCTTCTCGTCACTGGGTGGTGCTTGAGCATATGACCTCAAAGCCCAACCCCACAGTGATTCACTTCCTCCAACAAGGCCACACCCACTCCAACAAGGACACACCCACTCCAACAAGGCCACACCTTCTTCAACAAGGCCATGCCTACTCCAACAAGGCCTCACTTCTTAATAGTGTCACTTTCCCATGGGCCAAGCATATTCAAACCACCACAGCTAGAAACCTTTTTTGGGTGCTGGTAATTGAGCCTGAGTCCTGTGAAACAGCAGCCAGTGTTCTTTACCACTGAACCGTCTATCCCAACACTTTGTGAGACGGGGTCTCTCACCAACCTGGAACTCACTAAATAGGTCAAGATGGTCATCCAGCAAGCTCCAAGGATTCGCTTGTCTTTAAACATGTGCTCTTAGGATTGAACTCAGGTTTTCATGTTTGCAAAGCAGGCACCTCACTTTCTCCCCCACCCTCTGAACTCTCTCTCATTCTAAGAGTGGCTCTGTATTCCACAATCTACTACATGCCCTACAGTACAAAAATGTCTCCCTCATATACATACATGGAAGTACAGTGGAGGTTCCAGAAAGATCCATGAGGTTTCTCCTGAAGTTTCACTGCTGTCTCTCTCCAGGGACCTTGTATGTTCACTTAGAAACCCCAGACTTGAGCCTTTCTTTTTATCAGCACAAAACCAAGTGGTAGTGTCCCAGCCATACAGGGACCGTCCATTCTCCTCCCACGCTCACATCTTACTAATCTTGGTATACCTCAGAGGAGTCTGACAAAGGAAAATACTTAAATCCTTAAATGCTTCCCAGAAAGCAGGTTCTGGGCAAAAATCCACCTGCTGGTGAACCTTGGGAGGTCAGCTTTCTCTCCAGGTCCAATCTTGCTTCTCTTCTGGGCTGACATGAGCATCCTAAGAAGACCTTTGGATGCCCAGTGATTAGTGAGCTGTGGTGGGCTGTAAAAGACATAGCCCCGTGGTCACAGGTACTTCTCACAAATAAGAGAGGCAGAGATTCCCAGGTGTTGGTGGGGGCAGAGAGAAGCGCACCACCAAAGGGCACAGCTGCAGTTGCTTGGGGGAGGAGGGTTGGGTGATGCAAGAAGGTACACAGGAGTCTTGGCTCTACAGACGCTCCTACCAGAAGCAAGCCATCTCTCCATCCTCCCCCTCCTCCATGCTTACCTCCCTCACACCCCTCTCCCCACCCAGTGCTTCCTGCTCTGATGTGACTGATTCTGCAGGTTGATCATTCTAACCTGTGGCTCTTCTCACTAGGAAATGCTTGCACCTCTATAATGTTCCACTTGTGTGTCTCCTCAACTCTCCTTGTGCAAAACAGGCCCTGCATTTGAGCAAGATGGCTCATAATATAATCTGGGATGAGGGTTCTCGTAGAGAGAGACAGCTGAGGTCAGAAACTCCTGATCTGGGAAGCTTTGTGCAGGATGGGTCAGGTTTAAATGAAGCTGGAAACTGGCTCAAGGGCTCTCTGGACTCAGGATGGAGAATGTTAGCGCATGCAGCAATGTTAGATAGAGCATTCAGTAATCCCCAAAGGGCATGTGCTTCCTTTCAGGGATGTCACACAACAGCGTCGCTCTGGGTCTCCTTGGGGCATCTAAGCTGGGTCCCTGTGCTTCTCAGCTATTTCAGCTGGTGCGGCGCAGGAGACCTTACCCTTCCCCTCCGTCTGGTGGCTTCTGTTCTCCTGGGTTGGGCTGGGCATTGCTTTCCCGGGTGGAGACTTCCTTAAGCTCAGATCCATGAAATCGATCCAAAAAGGAGTCAGGTGTCTGGTCTTCATCGTGTAAGTGCCTGGAGGCCCACGCGCGAATCGAGATGATGAGGCGTGACACCCTGGAAGAGGATGGGAGAGATGAGAGAGAATGACAGACAAGAAAAGACCCTGCCTGATCTGGCCTCGAGGAGCCAGAAGAAGCAGAAGTGATCGCCAGAGTGAGTCTGAGACCTGAGGCTCAGGCCTCCATTTCTCCTGAGTCCCCTTCTCCCCCTTCTTCCTTTGCCCTCCAGGCTGGGGCAGAGCCTCACTGACCAGTCTCACCGTGTCTTTATTATGGCTTTGTCCTTCCTACTTTCCCGTGGACGTGCTTCTTCTCATGGGGCATCAGCGAGCATTTCTACTCATTAATCCTTTGGCCCAGGCAGATCTCTTGTTTGTTAGGATCGCTAAGTGAGAACCGGAGAGCGCAGCACCGAAGAGCACTTGCTGCTCTCAAAGAGGACCTGAGTTTGGCTCCCTGCAGTTTAGAACCGTTTCTAAGTCCTGTTCTAGGGGATCAGACGCCCTCCTTGGAACCCGATGGGCAGGAGACACTCACACATGCTGCAATATCTACCTGCCAGGCAAAACATCAGGCACAGAATTAAAGAATAAAACCTTTAAAAAAGTATTGCTTAGCATAGGAGCAGTAAAAGTATACAACCCTTGTGGATTAAATATAAATGTCCCCCATAGGTTCCTATGTTTGAATACTTGGTCTCCAGTTAGCGGCACTTTTTGGGAAAATTGTTCTCAGCTCTACCCAGTGTCCCCTCCGCTGCTCTGCTAAGGGAATAGAAAAATGTCATCCCCACCCCTTCCCACCCCCAGCTCCAGACAACTGACCCACAATGCACCACTCCTGACTCTGAACAACTGACAGCCCCACTATGCTGGAGTTGGGTATTCCACTCAAGGGTATTTCCAGCCCTGTGTCTGTGATGTGATGTAGCCAGAAATGGGGGAGGCATGCAGCCTCACAAAGGCCATGAGGATCTATAGCAGCTGCCTCTCCAGCCTCTCCTCTGCCCCCATGGCTCAATCTCTACAGCAGACTACATGGCTATCCTGACAGTGCTCTGCACAGCCTGCCCAAGGCCTTTTCATCTGCACTGACTTAAAGATGTTCTCTTCCTTGCAACCAGAGTCTTGAGAGAGCAAGTCTTATTAATATAAAACACCGGAAACAGCCAGATACAAGAAGTTCCTTAAAAACTAAGGCATAGGGCTTAGGGAGATGGATCAGTAAATGAAACTCTTATGCAAGCATGAAGACCCTGATTTCAGCTCCCAACACCCATGAAAAAGCCAGCAGGGAGTGTATGTGTCATTTATCATAGCCCCGAGGGACAGACAGGAGGACCTCTGGAGACTAGTGGCTGGCCATGACCTCAGTGAGAGATGTAAGATGAACAGCAGCAGAGACACCTAATGTCAACCACACACATACACACACACACACATCACACATACACACATTACACACAGACATACACATATATACACACATACCACATACCATACATACATACACATAAAATCACACATAGACACCACACACACAGATCACACACAGACATCACATGCACAGATTACATACAGACATCACACACATACACACATACACACACACACACACAAATACACACACCACACACAGAGAGACACCACACACACATCATTCACAGACATACTACATACACAGAAACATCATATACACACACATCACACACACAGACACACATACACACACTCATATACCACAGACTATACATATATACACACACATCACACACAGATACCATCCACACAGATCATAAACAGATGTCTATGTGTGATCTGTGTATGTGGTGTCTGTATATGATCTATGTGGGTAGTGTCTGAGTATAATCTGTGTGGGTGGTGTCTGTGTGTGATGTGTGTGTGTGCACATGTGTATGGTGTGTGGAATGTGAGTATGTGTGTCTGTGTAGTACCACACAAACAGATCACACACAGATACCATATGCACACACATACACACACAGGCACCACACATACATATCACACACACAGACATACTACACACAGACACCACATACACACATCACATATACACAGAGACAACACACACATCCACATCACACACACAGAGACAATACACACATCACACAGACATACTACACACACATACAGACCCACACATACAAACACATACTCACATACCCCCCCACACCTCCCAGAAGAAACATTCTCTACAATTAAAAATATAATGAATAAATTATCTATCTATTCATGGCCCGTTTATGAATTTATCGTTTATTTGACGGTCAGCTTACCAGCAGTACAGATGGCATGACTGTAAAACTGTTGGATTGGTTTAAGAAAATTACTGGAAAGTAATGATCGTGGCGTCCGTGAGCACCTGCCGAGACGCCCACACACCAGTATTGCTAGAAGCAGTTTCAGATAAGGCTCAGAAAAGGGAAATGACTTTCTTCATGTTAAAGCCAGGCACAGGTCCCCTCAGAGGGAAGCTCGGACACTTGCTAACCTGCTGGGTGCTTTTGCGAAGATGCGAAGATATGAAGATGCGTGTTACAGATCCTAGACACACTGAGGAACCCTCCATAGCTATATCATCCTCACTGTATCACTGTGTGTCACTGTGTATCACTGTGTCCATCCAGGGTTGTAGCACAGGCTACCCTGTCTTAAGTGGTCTCTGCTGCCTTTGCGCTGCATTTCTCCAGTGCTGGGAAACAACGTTACTTTTTTTTTGTTAAAGTATTTTCAAGCCATAGCTGTTCATCTTCAACTTTTCTGAGCTCAGACCATCAGGCTAAAAAGAACAGAACTAGTCACTGTTAGATTTTAGGGGATTCTGTTCCTTGCCCCCCCCCCCCATTCTTCAAACCTTCAACCCTATCTGGCATGCAGTCTGAGGTACCTCCACATTCTTTCTGCCTCAGTCTCTCTAGTCTCAATGAAGACTGTGCGAAGTCAGTTACCTGGCTGGTCCCTGGCTTGTGACTACGCTCCGTGCGGATCCAGCCAGTCCTCGGGTCTCCATGGCGATCCCTTGCTGCAGTGTGGAAGATGTCTCCTCACATGGTGAGTGAGACCTGGGAAATCAAATATGCAGCATGCTAATTGATTTCAAGCTCATCCACCTTTCGGGCAGTCAGAAGTGAGACGGGCAGCAGGGGGCAGACACCATTGCAGGTTCTCAAACCAGGGTCTGCTGCAAATCTTACTCCAGAGATACAATGACCCTTTCTTTTATATTAATTTATTGTGGAATATATGGTATATAGGTATACACATGTGCATGTACATACCGTGCAAGTGTGGACAGACACTTCAGGGGACAGACAACGTGTGGGAGTTGGTTCTGCCCTTCTACAGGTGTGTCCCAGGGATTGAACTCAGATTCTCAGGCTTAGCAGCAATCTCCTTTACCTGCTGAGCCATATTGTTGACCCTAAGTGACTCTGACCAGGGAGAGCAGCTTTTGATCAGTTACTGTACATGAGGAAGGTGAAGGCAGTAGAGCCAGCAGAAAGCGTTAGCATGCTCTCCACTGGAGGTGGGGCCAGGGGAGGTCCCAGTACCCACTGTCTTGGACCATAGTCCATGTTCCCATGCAATGTTTCCCAAACAAAGATCTCTTCACGCCAATGTATTGCTTACTTCTGTAGCAAGTCTATGTCCTGGAAGCCTTTCCTGCCCTGTGCATGGTGGGGGCACTTTCTGGGCAGTTATGCACTTGCCTGGCAGGCTTCCTACCATTCTGGATCATGCCACGGATTTGGCCTATCTCTCCAAGCAACAGTTAAAATAATTTGAACAGTGTTTCCAAGACAAATTCATTCACCCTTTACCCAGCCCTGCCTCTGTCCCCAGCAACAGAGCAGTACTCGGAGCCACTCTGTGCATTCAGGGTGAACAGCATGTGCTGAGGGTGCTATGACCTTACTGCTTGCTTTTGGACCTGGGGACAAGGGACTGAGGCGCATATTTTACATACCAAAGCAGACCCGGCCTCCAGGTTCTCCCAGCATCCTTCAGTCTCTATCAGGCATACCCTACTCTGTTGGGAAAAGGGGGGGGGGGGGCTGGGGAAGAAGGAGGGGGAGAATATGCCACGTCCAGCCAGAGTTCCTGTACTCTGGGCAGGCAGACATGGGGAGACTGCCAGTTGCTTTCCACATGGCCCCGGGTGGGCATCTAAGCCTCTGACCCACGCAGAGGGGAGGGTGGGGGTGGAGAAGGGGCAGCCCCCGACCGGGGACCCCAGGGCGACATGCCCCAGGGTTATAGGAGAGAGGGATAAGGAAAGAGGTTCCCAACACTTGTGAGAGTGGCGCAGCGGATCTAGATGGAGCAGAGACTCTCTATGATTTAAGAGCTTTATTATAGAAATGCAGGGAGATAGAGAGAAGGTAGAAAAGGAGAGAGAAAGAGAGAGAGAGAGAGAAAGAGAGTGAGAGAGGAGAGAAGACAGAGAGGAGTGATGGGGAGAGAGTGAGGGGTAAGAAGAGAGACAAGAGAGTGGGAAGTAAGAGAGAGAGGTGGGGACTGAACACCCCTTTTTATGGCTCTCACTGTTGCTAGGTGACTGGGGAGGAGTTTAGCCTGAAGGTCAGAAGCTTGGGCCATTGCTTATGTGACTACTGACCATGCTTCTCTTGTGGGGGCTGTGGGAGGTGGTACCTTAGGCAGAGGCCGGAGTTCCAGGAACATGAGGGAACTCCTACTGTGTCCCACCCCCGTAATGTAGGTGAATTATGACCATCGGGGTTCAGACCTCAGCTCGACTGGAGACCAGCCTGCAATTCCCCACACTACTCCCAACCCTGAACGTTCCAGTTCCCAGAGGCTCTTTACTATGTAATCCAGACATTTTGGTCTCCCAACTCTCTCCTCTCTCTCTGTGCATGCTCTCTTTCTCTCTCTTCCCCATCTCCTCTTTCTTTCTTCCCATGGTAACTTCCCTGGCTTCTTTTCTTGGGGGCAGTGAACTTGCCTGCCCAAAAGCAGCTTCCCAATAAACATATATATACATATATATGTGTGTGTGTATATGTGTGTGTATGTGTGTGTACATGTATGTGTGTGTATATATGTATAAATATGTATATAAGTATACACACACATATCTGTCTTGAATTGGCTCATTTCATCATCAGCAGAGAAATAACTTATCACACCTTGGTACAGAGAGAGCTGTGCTGGTGTCTGACAAACTGCCTAAAATAAGACAGGGGATTCATTGATTTATATTCTCTCTCCCTCTCTCCCTCCCTCCTTTTAAACCCACCCTAAAGCTAAATTTGGCCAGTCTGATTAAAAGCCAGCCAGGCAATGTCCCCTAAGGATCTGCGCTTCACTTCCGTGACTCTAGAGGAAACCCAGCAAGGCAAATTAATTCTATCACACGGCCTGCTCCACACTAATCGGCTTTCTTAGCGAGATGGTTGAAGCGGGAGGCAAACGTTAGCTTCAGGGGAAAGCTCCACTCCCTGTGATGTGTGATTAAGTCAGAGTCCTTGGGTCCCAGGTGTTGAGTCCCTTCCAGCATCGTGTGTCCCACAGGGGATGGGGTGGGATGGGGACTCATTTCCTTGAACAGCTTGTCCAGGATGTCTTTGAATAGCCATGCTTGCCAGCAAGCACCCCCTCCTCCCAGCAAGGTCACTTTTCTGCTGGGAGCACATGGACTTGGACAGCTCCATCGACTGTGGGGCCGGCTTCAGTGATAGAGACCTGTACACTGTCTGGCTCTTCAGGGCACAGATCTCACTCATTATTCCTCAGGTTCGAGTCTCCCCTAAGCATAGTCATCTCACCGTGACAACATTCTGACATCTAGTTTGGCCATGCAGGGAGACTGAGACCACTCTATGATTATTGGGGCCAAGCTAGGAGGTCTGTTTTGGTTTGTGTGGTTCTGGTGACTCTCAGACAAACCCCAAAGCCTTGGGACACAGGTTGCTGATGACCCCGATGTCCCTATCTTGCACAAGTGTGACTGATTTTTAAAATTTTACAGTTGAATATCAGGCCTCCCCATTTATCTGAGTCACATGATGTTTTGGGTTCTTTGGTGTACGGAGGAATCATATTTTTTTTGTGTGTGTCATCTCCCAACGTGATCACATTGACTGACGTATTATTGTGTATCATCAACTGCAACCATTTTGCATTGTGCCCATGCAATACCTCTGGAAGAGACCAAACAGAAGTCCAGAGGGCTTAAGTAACTTCCCTGAGGTCACACGGACAGACAGCAAAGGGACAATTCTGATATGATTTCACCCCACTTACAAAGCTGCCCGAATCTGCTCCGTGGAGTCAACCTTTGTGTTTTAACAGATAGTGTAAATGAAAACAAAGTTGAATGGGTAGCTGGGGACCATCTCCACGACTGGGGACTGGTCCCACGACAAGCTATCAAAGGTGTGGCTCTGGCTTACTCGGCTGTATTACATGAGTAGGACTCTAGTTTTAAGCTGCTGGATGCAAATCTCCCACTGCACCCTTTAGAGATGATTCACATCTTACCACTACGCACAGAAAAGACACTGCCAGAGGTCCTGCTTGCTGTACAGCAGATGCTATGGTTGCCCTCCTGACATTCTGTAGACAACAAGAGTGGGAGGTGCATCCCATAATGCCTCGGTCTGTTTTAGGAGGTCATAACAGGGAAAAGGGCATCTCTCTTGAGTCCTTGAATCTGAGAAGCTGGCCTGGCCTGGGAGGTGGGTAGCAGCTGATGGCCAGAGCTCTGTCAGAGCACTCAGAGCACGTGTGTGTCTGGAAGATGCAGAGGCAGTTCTGAGGATGGAGGTGTTCTCTCTCTACTCGAAGCTCTCAGGGGAGGCTCTGGCTTCATGTAGCCCACCCAGCACTTCCACTTAGTCTTCTGTCTGATCCCTGCACAGTACCGAACCTACTGGCATGGGGACAAAGGAATAGAACTCATGACGTGTGAGGTGGGCAAGGCAGAGCTGTGAGACACTGCACACAGACTACCTCATACCTGCTCTCAAGCCAGAAAGAATTTTTTTTTTAAATTGTGCTATCCTGTGGTGGTTTAATCATTGCTCTAATGCTCCGGCCCTGAAAGGCACACTTACACCCCGAGAATGAGAAGACTCTTCTATGATGTGAATTCAGGCCACCCAGGGAGGCCATTTCTTGATGCAGCTCCTCACTTGCTTCATGATGCCTGGAATTCTGCTGTTGATTATGTATGTCTGGTGGGCATTTACATAGCAAACCTTATTATAGCCTGTGCCCTCCAAAGATGATCAGCTCAACAAGGGAACATAGATACCACAGGAATCCTATCAGATTGCCATGGATTGAAGAACTCCCACCAGCTAGTAACACACACTCTATGTCGTACCACTGTGTCATTCCCTGACAAGACTTCTGGGAAGGAATCCCCACTGTCAACTACATGGCTGTCATTGCTTCTCAGAGACACTCATCTTAGCAAGCACATGGAAGAGAGATAGACAGAGCAGAGAAGAATGGAGTATCTGAGGTGACATTTGAGCCCAGTACGAAAGACATGGGTACCAAAATGGAGAAGCTAGGTAGTCAATGTGGTCTAGAACCTTCCAAGGAAACTGAGAGGCAGAAGACAGAGAGGGCTGCTAGGATCTGATCCCAATGCTGGTGACAACTTCAGGTGCAATGCTGCCTTCCAAAAACAAACTTTAACAGGGTCAGACAGGACCCTGGCATCCCTGACAAGCCAGCCACAGCCAGACGCCCTAAATAAGCCAATCCAAGAGACAAATTAATAGCGAAAGCAGAAAAAGATTTATTTCATGTGGCCACATTGGGAAGAAGGACCAAGAGGTCCAATCATTCCCCGAGTCTATCTTTAGAGTCCTGGCATGAGATAAGACCACAAGTATACAAAGCTAAGTCACTCTAGTTAAAGTATGGCCCTGCTGGTCGTTAGCCCATCTTTGTCTGGGCTCTAGGATCTCCAGTGGTCTGACAAATAGTCAATTATATGTGAAATTTGTCCTCTGGAAATCAGTTCTCCTCTGGTTGGTGTCAGGTTTCAGACTCTTGGCTCTCTGAAGTCAATGGCTACAATGTTGCCAACACCAACCCGAACGATACACTGAAATGACTTTTAAGAGAAGGTTCAGATTGTGGCATCTGATCTCTAAGTCTGTTTGTAGAGGGCAGTGAGATTAGGAAGGTTTCCAGTGCCCCCTATCGCTGAGCGAGGGCAGAGGTGTTAGGGCAGAGGTGTTATAAACAACAGAACAGGTGACTTTGCAGTCTGAGTAACATAACGTTACTCAGGTGACATGGGGTCAGGAGCGCAAACACACATGGCCTGCCTGCATCTGTCTAGAGAACATGATACTATTTCTTTCTTCTTCGCAAGCCCGGAGGACTCTGAATAGTGAGAATCCAGTGCCCTTGGGCACGTGTGACCAGGGAACGGAAGTCAGTGCATTTTTAAGTCTTTTGGTCCTTAAGAAGCAAGGTGCGGATGGTTCCCTTTGGTGATAATTGTTTTGGGCTCTACCCAGTCAGCAGCAAGAATAAAACCTCTTCTCTGTAAGACACAGACCCCTGTGCCTCAAAGCTTGCTCAAAATAGCCACACCAGGAAATGAGTAGGGATTTGGGGTGCCCTCAGACCTCATTATAATTCTCTGTAGCACATCCTGAAGTCTCACTACTGCAGTGCCTTAAAAATATGCTGGATGGCTCCCAGGTGATTGGGTCAAACAACTAAGTAGGAAAGAAAGATCCAAGACTTTTGTGAGACAGTCTTATGTTACTGAGGCTGGCCTTGAACTTATGATTGTACTTCCTCAGGCTTCCAGATATCAAGGTTATAGGTTTGTGCCACCACGCCCAGGTTGAGACATTTTCATTTTTGGTATTTTCAAAGTGTATTTTATTTTCATTCAAAGGGAGCATTTTCATCCTTCCTTCTGACGTTCCCTTAGGAAATTCATTCCGCTAACTTAATAAAGAGAGAGGAAAACGGGGCTTCTGAAGTGCCGAGAGATCTGCTGGCAAGGCTGTCTCAGGGAACAAAGCATTGGTAGTTCTTTCTTGCTGTGGCACTTAGGGAGGGGCTAGTGGCATCCTGATGCTAAAAGGCCCATTCTATGATTGGGAGGGAGCACTGTGTTCTATGTCAGTACACCAACTCTCAATTATTTCTTCCAAAAGGTTCCCCAAAGGACTAGAATTTGAAGGCAATGGTGTGTTTGTCTAAACACCATTTCTCCCTCTAAAATAGTGATTTAAAAAACAAAACAACAACAAAAACAAAACAAAAAAACTTAAAACATTTTGTGTATATGGCAGAGAAATTTTTCAATATCTTTTTAAATTTTTTTTATATATACATGTTTTTGCCTGCATGTACATCTGTGCACCACATGTGTACCTGATGCCTGAGCAGCCGGAAGAGGGCAACAGGTTATTTGGGACTGAAGTGTCAGATTGTTGTGAGCCACCATGTGGGTGTTGGGACTTGAACCCCTAGCCTCTGCAAGAACATCCAGGGCTCTTACTCCTGAGCCCCCTCCCCAGCTCCATTTGCTCAGTCTTATGTGCAGAATAAGTGCTAGATAGTGTTGGGGAGCCCCGGAGGGACCCCGACTCTGCCTCAGTCCCCAAGGCAGCTTTACTTTTATCCTGATCACATGCTGGGCTCTCCTTGCTCATCCCAAGGAACATTCTGGAACTTGTTATTTACATGAAATGTTAGACTCCAATGGCTGCTCAGGCCACAGCATCTTGCAGCAGTTCCCTTCCTCTCTGACAGGTGCTGATAAAGACACCGTGAGTCTCCAGATAACAGGTGTCTCTGTGCCAGCATCTTACCTGTCATTCAGACTGGTATTAGTGGACACACATCCTGCTTACCCCTTTCTCTGTCTCCTGCTTGGGGATCCGAGAGCCTGGCCACAAGCTTGAACTGTGAAGCCACCCCCATTCCCAGTATAAGAGACTTATTCTTCCTCTGTGTGGGTTCCTGTCTCCTCTCACCTGCTGTGCTTCAATCTCTCTGTCTGTCTGTCTATCTGTCTGTCTGTCTATGGCATTAAATAAGTCTTGTAGCCTCAAGGAGCAGTCTCTGTCTCATGTTCTCTATGGTGTCCTAGACTTTTCTTTGGATCAACATCTTTGTTTGAAATAAGGACCAACGACTCGGGCAATAGGAATCAGTTCCCAGGGGTGGGACCCCAACATCTGCTAACACATGTCCTTGAAGGAGCTTCCACGTCAGGTTTGGGCATAATAGAGCCAAAGCACAGGGCCGAGCAGTAACATCAGATTCCTGGGGTTTCAGGTGTTCCTTCCCTCTCAGCATTTGGAAGGGAGGTGAGGTAGGTTTGCAGTTATAGGGACTAGTGTTTGGAAACTGCTGAACCGACGTCGCTTCTTGTGTTAGTTGCTTCGCCGCTGTGTGCCCAAGACAAGCAGCTTAAGGAAGAAGTGTTTAATTTGAGATCTCAGTTGGAAGGCACCGCCCGTCACAAGGCAGTTGATCACACAGCCAGAAAGCAAAGAGAGGCGACTACTGGTGCTCCTGCTAGCGTTCCCCTATGATTCAGGCTGGGGGCCAGCCCTTGCCAAGGTATTCACAGTGAGGGTGGAGCTCTTCTGTACCCCAGACAACCCAAACCGGAAGCTCTCTCACGGGCATGCTCAGAACTGTGACTCCTGGGGCAGTCTAGAGCCCGTTAAGCCAAGTACCAATATCAGCCACCACATTGGTTGCGCTACGAGTTTGCTGTGGACTTGCCCGGTACGAATCCAGACAAACGAAAGCGCAAAGGCTTCTGGGAGAGGAAGGGAGGCTTGCAACCGAGTGAGAAGAAATGGTGGATGATGGATGGGGAGTAAAGGGCTGTCATGGCTGCTTAGAGCCTCGAGTTACCATGCATTTATGTTCGATAAGAGGGAGACATTTCTAGCCTTATATGGACACTTCTATAGCAGTCGGACAAAATGGCGAGCATGAGCAAGTTTCTCGTGGCTCAACATGAACTCCACAGCAAGAACTTAAGACCCACAGACTCCTGAGATGGCTCAGCAGGGAAGGAAGGCTTGGTCATGCAAGTCTGAAAAACTGAGTTTGATTCTTAGAACTCCCAGTGTAGAAGGAGAGCGCCAACTCTCCTGACCTCCGCATGCACACTGTAACACCTCTGCACCCTTAATAAAATAAGAAATTAATAAATGTACTAGTCACTGAATAGGTTTCCTCCTGTGTTTAACTTGGACCAGGACCTGAGGGGAAATGCTGTCCCATTTCACAAACGAAAGTGTCGAGGCACGAAGGTCTCTAGACCTGCTAGACCAGAATTGCTAGTCAGTCCTCAGTTTTCATATGGCCACCTGTGTCTGGGTGTCACTGATGTACCTGACAGCTTGGCTGGGGAGGGGAAACTCATTCCCCACAAAGGCTCAGGTCACTTTCTGCCTCCTGGCCATGCCTTAGAAATGAAGGGCAGGGGGGCATCTAACTTATGGGGTCTCCCTGTGCTCAGAACAGGGGCTGGTGTAGGACAACCCAGTATAATTTCTGTGTATCCCTGGGGTCCTGTGGTAGCCTGGATACATTTTGTGTGTGTGTGTGTGGTAGAATTATACTTGCTGCCATTTGAGTCTTCATTTGCTGACCTTCTTAAAGTAACATAACTGTATTTAATATGTGTGTGCAAATGAGTGTGTGTGGGGTACACATGAATGCATGTCATGTGTGTATATATGTTTGTATGTGTATATGTGCATGTGCATGGGTATGTTATTCATGCCTGTGTCTATGGATGCGACTGTGCAGTGCATACTTGTGTGTGCAAGTGTGTGTGTGTGCTCAAGCATGCATGTGTTTACATGTAAATGTGTATGCATGTGTGCATGCACATGCCTGTGTCTGTGTGTGCATGTATGTGTATATGTGTATGCTCTCATGCATGTGTATGTACAAGGATTCTCACATGTGCAGAGGCAGAAGACAGCCTAGGGTATCATTCTTAGGAACAACATGTACTTCCTTTGAGACCATGTCTCTCACTGGCTAGATTGAGCCAGTTAACCCAGAAACAGCTCTGTCCTCCACAGAGCTGGGGCTACAAGTACATGCCAGGTTCAGATTCGGATCTTCATGCTTGTAAGGCAAGTGCTTTACCAGACTGAACGATCCCCTCTGTCTTGTGATCCCCACATTTCCCATTTAATTGTAAACTTGGAAATCAAGTATTTAAATAAGGAACTATTATTAAATAAGAATAGATTGGTACTGTGAGGACTAGTGTGATGATACAACCTGACAGGATCTAGAATCCTCTGGGAAATGGGCCTCCGTCTGACCACACAGAAGAGGATAGTTAGAGTTAGCTGAAGAGAAGACATGTCCACTGAGGGTGGCAACCATTCCCTGGCTGGGATGTGGGATGGAGGGTATGCGAGAAGGCAAGCTGAGCAGCATCTTTTATGACTCTACCTTCTGACTGTGGATGTCGATGTGGATGTGACTGGGGATCTGACTGTGACTGTGGATCTGACTGTGACTGTAGATCTGACTGTGGATCTGACTGTGACTGTAGATCTGACTGTGGATCTGACTGTGACTGTGGATGTAACTGTGGATGTGACGTGGGTGTGACTGTGACTGTGGATGTGACGTGGGTGTGACTGTGGATGTGACTACCATTACTAGCTGTTTCAGGTTCCTGCTGCCCTGACTTCCCCACCATAATGTCTGTGCCCTGAACTGTGAGCCACGGCAACCCTTTCCCCCTTAAGATGCTTTGGTCAGGGTATTTGTTCCACGGGACAGGGGAAGAAACTAAGGCAGTACAGTGAACTGCGAATCACCTGGGTGCCATCTCAGGGCTGGCCAACACTAAGACACTCTTTGCCATGATCTAGGACGTGGGCACCATGCTTGAAACAAGCCCATCTTACCTGCCCAGGCCGTTCTCTACGTGGTCGAGATCTCTGTCTGCGTCCTTTATTGAAAGTTGGGTCGGGGAGGGCTGTGAGCACTGGGTATTCACCTTAGCCATCTCTGCACAGGTCACATTCAGCCCCAGGGTGGCCTGCTGTAACATGAACACAGAGTAGGTATAGCATCAGGGCTCCTGCAAAGCCAACTTACTGTAAACAAAGGTTCTCAAAGCGCTGGTTTTCCTTTTTTAAAGGATTTATTTTTAAATACGGACCTTTTGTCTGCATGTGCCTCGTGTGAATGCCCACTGTCTATGGATGCCAGAAGAATGAGTCGGATTCTCAGGAGCTGGAGTTATAGACAGTTTTTAGCCACCCTATGAATACTGTGAACCAAACATGGTTCTCTTGTAAGAGTAGCAAGTGCTCTTGTTAACCATTGAGCCATCTCTCCATCCTCAATATACCTTGTTCAGCTTAGTGGCCCATTGCATTTGCTTACTGTACGTAGTAAGTAATAGTAGTATCAGTAGATTGCACTTGCTTAGTGTAATAATAAATAAGATAAATAATCATTTTAAAAATTGGTAGATTGGACTTGCCCAGTGTAAGTTACAAAATAGGAGGGTTTATTTTCAAAATGAAAGTTTCTGAGTCACTGTAGAAGCACAGGTCCAATTACAGCAGAGCGCAGGAGACTGGGAGCTTGCCAATGTAGCCTGCTCTGACTCCGTTAGAAGCCGAGAGTAGAAAATTACCAAGAGGCAAGCTTTGTTGACAACCTGCAGACATAGCAATCATGTACTCCGTAAACTCTAAAGGAAATGGGATAGAAAACAGCGATGAAATCACATATGGTTTCTGTTGAGGGGGGGGGGGGAAGAGGAATGTAATCAGCAGAGGGAAAGAAAAATTCCAGATGGTGTTCAAGAGTGCTCAGCCAATGAGGAGAGGGAGGGCGTGGCCTGAGTCAGATTTGGAAAAAAACGGTTCTCTGTGCTAAATCTGTGTCTCGGTGACACCTGAGTTTGCGAAGTTGCAAAACAAACTGCTGTCACTGCTACTCTGCACCTCCAGTGCTCTTATTATGAAGTCAGGGTCCACATTTCTGACACTTAACATATGTGGGGTTCTGAGTTTAATACTAGCACTGAAAACAAACAAGCATCAATAACAACTGAACAAGTTCTGATCCCAGACTCAGCATGTGAAAGAAAGTAACAATGTTCGGTATTCATAAAACCCTTAAAGTTGAGAACCCCGGCCAGGTGTGATGTCATCTCAACACTCAGGAGACAGAGGCAGGGGGCTGCAGGGAGTTCAAGGCCCGCCTGGCTTATATGGTAATCTGCAGGCCAGCCAATGCTGCTTAGTGAGGTCCTATTTAAAAACAGGTGATGTCAAATGTAAGACACACTCACCTCATTCAATGATTACAATGAGCTTTTTGTAGCCGTTATCCCTTCCAATAGATGGCCATACCAAACTCAGAGATGTGAAGTAGCATAGCATGTCTAGCCAAAATAAGATCAAACCTCCACTGAGGCCTATGCCGCAATTGACACAAGGCTGTCCTGCAGCTGACAGGGGAAGGCGTCCCTGTGGCTGAGGAGAAGAGGAAGCAAATGCAGAAGCACAGATGCTGAGAGTGTTTATTCCTCCTGGAGAGGTCTTCCAGCCTTAAGATAATCCTCTGAGGTTGGGGTCACCCAAACAGGCCAGCACAGGCTCTCTGGAAGGAGCCCCAGAGCCCAAGTGTTTCAAATGTCAGTAGAGGTCACTTCAGGGAGAGATGATAATTTCTAGAAATAGTCCAATGACTCATGGGACTAAATGAATTCTATTTCCAAAGGAAGGTCAATTCAAATTGCCCAGGACACCGTGGGAAGGAGCCAGTGGCCCTGCAACCAAGCTCAGAGCACCGGGCTACCTAGGGCTGACCTGGCTCCGCTGGGCCTTGATTCACCTCTGATGTTTGATAGTTTCAACCTTGAATTCTAGATTTTATAACTTCTAAAGAGAAGTAAGATAAAGCCTGTGGTCTTAGCTAGCTTTAAAAACAATTGCTGTGATAAAGGACCATAAGCAAAGGCAACTTGAGGAAGACAGGGTTTATTTGATCTTACAGCTTATAGTCAAGGCAGGAACTCAAGGCAGGAACCTGGAGGCAGGAACTAATACAGAAGCCATGGAGGAACTGTGCTTCCTGGATTGCTCAGGTTGTTTTTTATACACCCCAGAACCATCTACCCAGGGGCAGTGCCACCCACAGTGGGCTGGGTCATGTCACATCAGTCATTAATCAAGGAAATGCCTCACAGGCTTGACCATAGGCCAATCTGATGAGGGCATCTTCTCAATTGAGAGTCTTTTTCCTGGATACCTCTAGCTTGTGTCCAGTTGACAAAAACTAACCAGGACAGCTTTTTCAAGGACCTGCCACCTAGAGAGGCAGCTGGTAGAACAATGACCCTGCAGGTTGTCCCAAGAAACTTGGACTTTACTCTGACATCCAGTGAGGATGTGTCAGAGATACAAAGGTCCCTCTGGCTACATCAGGAAGGATGTATTCAGGGGGACCTGGGTATGAGTAAGGAGAGCAGCTAAAATCTGCTTCAGGGTCTCAGGAGGAGAGAATAGTGGCCTGCATCAAACAGTCACCTGGCCTTGATAATGAATTGGATAAACTGAAAACCCAGTGAATGGGTAGACTGTGCCAAGATACTGTATCAGTGTGTGTAAGGGCTAGTAGTGGGGGAGGGTCTGAGGATTATGTCATCATAGCTGGCTTTCAGAGCAGGACTGCAAACCACCAAAGCAGGAAACTAAGGAAGAGAACAGGTTTAAGAAGAGAGGGATTGCCAGGCGGTGGTGGCACACACCTTTAATCCCAGCACTTGGGAGGCAGAGGCAGGCAAATTTCTGAGTTCAAGGCCAGCCTGGTCTACAAAGTGAGTTCCAGGACAGCCGGGGCTATACAGAGAAACCCTGTCTCAGAAAACAAAACAAAACAAAACAAACCAACAACCAACCCCCCACCCCAAAAAAGAAGAAGAAGGAGGAGGAGGAGGAGGAGGAGGAGGAGGAGGAGGAGGAGGAGGAGGAGGAGGAGGAGAGGGATTCCAGTTGGAGATGTCTGGTGGCTTTTCTGTGGAAGTACTAAGACAGCATGATAGGGGCAAGATGTAAAAGAAAGAGTTTATTTGGGCTTATGGTTTCTGAGGGTGAGAGTCCGCTGTGATGTGGAAGCACAGCAGCAAGCAACAGGCAGCCAGAGCCAGAGTTGGAGCCAGAGCTCTCATGTCTTTTTTTTTTTTTTTGGACAGGGTTTCTCTGTGTAGCCCTGGCTGTCTTAGAACTCACTCTGTAGACCAGCTGGCCTCAAACTCAGAAATCCTCTTGCCTCTGCCTCCCAAGTGCTGGGATTAAAGATGAGCGACACCACTGCCTGACTTTCTCACATCTTCAGATGCAAAGCACACAGCAGAGAGCAAGCTGAAGATAGTACAGGGTTCTTCTTCTGAAAGCCTGCTGCCCCCAGTGACTTCTTTCAGCAAGGCTGCACCACCTAACCTTCCTCAAACATCATCACCAACTGGGGACCAAGTATTCAAGACTATGGGGGGAATTCCACATTCAAACTACCACACCTGTCTCCACAGACTTTAGAGCGGATGTATGAGATTAACTAAAAGCAATAAACTCAACTTTAAAATGCCCATTCAACATTTTAAAAAAGATTTATTTGTTTTATGTATGTGAGTATACTGTAGCTGTCCTCAGACACACCAGAAGAGGGCATCAGATTCCATTACAGTTGGTTGTGAGCCACCATGTGGTTGCTGGGAATTGAACTCAGGACCTCTGGAAGAGGAAGCAGTGCTCTTAACTGCTGAGCCATCTCTCCAGTCTCCATTCAACATTTTTAACAGAGCAGTTACTATGTGTTAGAGAACACTCTAGAAGCTCAGATTTGTCAGAGAATAATAGATTATAAACCCCAGCTGCTAGAGTGTTCTCTGTCCTCTGTGGAAGGAGCTAACCACCTAGTGGGGTCCACGGCAAACTTTAAAGCAGTTTGGGGGTTTCTGTGGAAAGACAGTCAAGAGACTCTCCTTTGTAAAGGAGACCTCAGTTGAGAAAAGGCCTCCATCAGAGGCAAAGTGTCAGGGGCATTTCCTTGACAATCGGTTGATGTCTGAGGGTCCAGCCCATAGTGAGTGGTGACCTCCCTGAGCAAGTGGTCCTGGGTTGGATTTAAAGTAATCTGAGTAAGACATGAAGAAGAAGAAGAAGAAGAAGAAGAAGAAGAAGAAGAAGAAGAAGAAGAAGAAGAAGAAGGAGAAGGAGAAGGAGAAGGAGAAGGAGAAGGAGAAGGAGAAGGAGAAGGAGAAGGAGAAGGAGAAGGAAGGAGAAGGAGAAGGAGAAGGAGAAGGAGAAGGAGAAGGAGAAGGAGAAGGAGAAGGAGAAGGAGAAGGAGAAGGAGAAGGAGAAGGAGAAGGAGAAAAGGAGAAAAGGAGAAGGAGAAAAGGAGAAGGAGAAGGAGAAGGAGAAGGAGAAGGAGAAGGAGAAGGAGAAGGAGAAGGAGAAGGAGAAGGAGAAGGAGAAGGAGAAGGAGAAGGAGAAGAAGAAGAAGAAGAAGAAGAAGAAGAAGAAGAAGAAGAAGAAGAAGAAGAAGAAGAAGAAGAAGAAGCCAGTAGCCAAGTGTTCTTCCACTGTTTCTGCTTCTGTTCCTGAGTCCATTCTTTGGTCTTGGGTTTCTGCCCTGACTTCTCTCAGTATTTATTAGACTATGATATGGACATGTAGGCCAAGCAAAACCTTTCCTCCTCAAGTTGCTTTTGGTCAGAATGGCTTTATCTCGATAACAGAAAGGACACTAGGACCCTAGGATACTTCCTGGGTGTGGTCCTAATATGGCTTCTCTAGGTCCAAGTGAGGCCAGGGGGCAGTGTCTCTGAGGGATGTTGGAAGGGAGAGTGGTTGTTTTGTCAGAGTTGTGCCCAGGGATCCTTGTGACACAAGGTGAACCCAGGGTTGGGAGAGCACAGGGTAGGTCATACACTAGGAATCAAATGTCACCATGCTGTCATAGTCTGAAGTCAACCTCAAGGGCACAATGAAAGAGTTATCTGTCAAAGTAGGGAGTTGGGGCGTGTGTAATTTCACAGTGTGATTGATAACTGGGCCTGGGTAATAGACATCCATGATCCTCTACTTCACATCTTTCCTGCTCATCTTTCAGTTCAGCTGTTGCTATGCCAACTGGATCACGCTGGATAGCCTGGCAATACCTTGGCTGTGCTGTGGGCTAGTGGCCTTCCACCTGCTTTCCCCGAGGAACACATTCTTGCAACACTTCAGCTGTTCTGTCACAGGCACAAACCCAGAGGCACTTACCAGACTTAATACCCCCTAGGCAACAAACACTCCATTAACTGAATCAGGGCTCAGAGCATACAGTCAGTCCTCTATCCCTCAGGAAGAGGATTTTGAAGAACACTCTAGAGGCTCCTTGGAGAGGCCCTGCCACCTAGAGACATGGTCTGTTTGGTGATGTACGGTGGCTTGGCTGTCCATCCCTCCCTTTTTGTCCAAGGCCCCTGCTGCCCTCCCTTCAAATCTCTCCCCAAACAACCCACCTGCATGCATGTTCTCGTCCAAGGTTTTGTGTTGTTTTGGCTTTGGGAGAGGGGGTTATCACCACTAAGTAGTTAGATATTTAAGCATATGGGAGTTATTAAGAGACCCAGGTTCCTCAATGTTTAGGGGTAAGCCTAATTTCTCCTTTAATTTTATCTTTCAGGTTGGACAGGACAAAATGTATATCATTGTGTAAATATAACCCAAAAGATTTTGTTCTAGTTGGGTCATACATGACCATCTTTATAAAAAGGTAAAAAGGATCAGAACTCGACCATGTGTTTTGAATGACTACATATTTATTGATAGGTTTTAATTTAAAGTTTCCTCTGTGTGTCCCTTATGATAGTTCCAACCCTAAGCCATGCTTTATGTGTTGCTAATCACGCTGAAGGGTGTTCAAATAAGGAATCCAGGTTTTTTTTTGGGGGGGGGGGTGGCAGGGTAACATTACAAAGGGTGGGGCTGCATTCTTTTGTCAGAAGCCACACTGAACCTCACCATAGCTTCTGGTTGGTGATCGCTAACCAGACTCTTCATCTCATCAGAGATTGCAGGATCCAGAAGCTCAACCACTCCTCCTGAATAAGCTGAAATATTCTTAAAAGAGACAAAGTCTAACTCTTTGAGTTACTTGTTAAGTGTACAGTTCACAGAAGGATAAACTAGGGGCTCTTTCTTCCCCCCACTCCTCCTCCTCCTTCTCCTTCCTCTTCCTTTTCTTCTTCTTCCTCCTCCTCCTTTTCCCTTACCAGTTCTTCAGTCATGGTATCTCAAGAGAGTGATTCTGTCACATCTCCAGATAACATTCAAGGAGTTCTAACCAGAGAGGCCAAGGACCCTGAGGCTATGCTGAAAAAAATATAAACAAGCAAACAAACAAAAACAAGAAACCCAGAAACTGCTAACACTGGAGAGCTCTCTGTGGGCATGCCTCCCAAGTCCGCAGCTGCTAATCCTCAGGGCCCATGAGGCAGTAGAGATGCTGATGTTGCAATTGAGAGAAGCTAGTCTTGGTTCTCTTTGGCTCTGAAGTCTACAATGGGGCTTCTTTGGTTTACCATCCACACCGTAAGGGCTGGCAATGTGAAACATAACTTTATTTTCCAAAACAGGGAAAAGATTCATCCTGCCAACAATGAAGATGACGGTGACCTCGACGTGGACTCAGAGGTCGGAGCTTTGGAATGGTTTGTGAGCCATCTCCCAAATGCATGTGTGTCGTGTGTTCTAGAACTTAGGCAGGGAACCAAGAACACACCATTTCAGATTGCTTGTATTTTCTTTATAATGTGACTAAATATATCTCTTCCCTGGTCCCCAAGATAACCCTTTCATTAACTCCTTTGACCCAGTATGTCCCAGGAACTGGGAACTAGGCCTGCCCCTGAGGGTTATGATGCTGGAGAATACAGGTCTATGCCTTGGGGAATCACACAATTCGGTGGCGTGCACATGCAGGGCAGGTGGATTAACAAGCATAAAGCCGTGGGGAGGGTTAGTGCTGGAGGGGTTGAAACAGACACAGAGGCAGAATGGAGAGCCATGTGGGTAGGGAGAGACCCCAACCACGCCTTAGGGACTCATGTAGAGGTCCCTCCAAACAATCATACTGTTCGCCATTATGCTGTGCACCTTCAAGGGTTTGACTGACACTCATAGCACAGAATTCAGCTTTGCCTTTGTTGTTGGCCTGGCTATGTGACTGGGTCAGTTATTGACCTGACTCACATCTATGCCCATAATCTTTTACTTCTCTTTTCTTGTACTAAAACCTGAAGCCCTGGAGGAATCCTTCATTTTATTTAAAAACTGCTTCTCCAGATTCCCCAAGCATACATAAAGAATGGAATGAAAAGCATATGGGGGAAGTGGCAGAGATCTGAAGGATGGCCGTCACCATAGGACACCTCACCTGTCCCAGGCACCTGCTCTCTGTAAGCTCTGGTCTCTGTTCTGATGTCTTGAACTGTGTATTAACTTATTGGATCCTCACACAGTGCCGTGAGTGATTCACACTGGAAATGTCCATCTCATAAACCAAACTCCAAACAGCCAACAATTCCCATGGTGTTCCATGTCTGGAGCCTTTTCTTGAGCCACTTTTAATGGTCATTATATTCTTCCTTTCTACCCACAAACTGCAGGGTAGAAGAAAAATTCACATTACTGAGACCTGTAAGCCAGCCATGGGGACACACATTGCCCCATACCCAGTTCCAAGGGTTAGATACACGCTAGCAATTTTAGGGTGACATAGAGGGAAAGCCCCCAAAAGCCTTGCACAACAAGCCGTGTTTGAGAATTTAGCCGGGTGTGGTGGCGCACGCCTTTGATCCCAGCACTCGGGAGGCAGAGGCAGGCGGATTTCTGAGTTCGAGGCCAGCCTGGTCTACAAAGTGAGTGCCAGGACAGCCAGGGCTACACAGAGAAACCCTGTCTCGAAAAACCAAAAAAAAAAAAAAAAAAAAAAAGAGAATTTAAGTGGCTTTATGTAAGAGACAAGTTAAGAGATCTTGAAGGAGATATAGATCAATGGGAAGATGTCCACTGATTGTGTCTAAATGTCAACTGACAAATGGACCAACAATATGTGGTAAATCCACATAATGGATCACTACCTGCCAAGGAAAGAGAATGAAATACTAGTTTGTTTGTTTTTTAATTAAAATCCATATTACATGATGTAACATGGATGGACATTATGCTTTGTGGAAAAAACCAGACATGGAAGACTATGATTTCATGGAAACTTGAAGAATAGGTAAATCCATAAAGACAGAAAGTAGATTAATTGCCTAGGTTAGAGTAGGGAATTTAGAAAGAAGAGAAATGCTAATAGGCACAGGATGTCTTTTGGGGGTGTTTACAGTTCTAAAATTATATTATGATGGTTCCAAACTGTGGATATAATAAAAAAAATCAATACTTTAAGTGAGTGATCTTTGTAGTATGTAAATGATTTCTTTAAAAGAAATAATATCCCATCTATAATTTAAAATACCCTAAAATACAGAATTAATAATATCTGCTATGAGAAATTGACTAAACACAATACAAACATAATATATAAACCAAAATATAAACACAATTAAAGGGAGAAATGTCAAAACAGCGTGCTCATCATCACCATCACCACAGCCACAAGACCACCACTACCCCATTATGGTAGTTTAATTGGAATGTCCCACATAGGATTATATGTTTGGACACTTGGTTTCCAGCAGATGATACTATTTGAGGAGGTCTTTAAGGTCCAGGCTTACTGGAAGAAACATGCCACTGGAGTGGACCTTGAGAGTATGCAGCACCACCCCACTTCTAGCCTCTCTCTGCTTGATGCTCTGGCTGCATGCCTGCTCCTGTTGCTGCCTGCCTGTTTCTGTTGCTGCCTGCCTGCTCCTGTTGCTGCTATGCCTGTTACTATTGCAGCCATGCCTGTTCTTCTTGCAGCCATGCCTGTTCTTGCTGCAACCATGCCTGTTGCTGTTGCTGCTATGCCTGCTTCTGTTGCTGCCTGCCTGTTTCTGTTGCTGCCTGCCTGTTACTGTTGCAGCCATGCCTGTTCTTGTTGCTGCCTGTTTGCTCCTGTTGCAGCCATGCCTGTTTCTGTTGCTGCCTGCCTGTTACTGTTGCAGCCATGCCTGTTCTTGTTGCAGCCATGCCTGTTCTTGTTGCAGCCATGCCTGTTCTTGTTGCTGCCTGCCTGTTACTGTTGCAACCATGCCTGTTCTTGTTGCTGCCTGTTTGCTCCTGTTGCAGCCATGCCTGTTCCTGTTGCTACCTGCCTGTTCCTGTTGCAGCCATGCCTGCTCCTGTTGCTTCCTGCCTGTTCCTGTTGTAGCCATGCCTGCTCCTGTTGCTGCCTGCCTGTTACTGTTGTAGCCATGCCTGTTCTTGTTGCTGCCATGCCTTCTCACCATGATGGACTCCCTTCATTCATATAAGTTAGTTTTGGTTGTGATGTTTTATCGAAGCAACAGAAAAGTAACTGATAAAATCAATACCACCCCTGCAATCATACCCACCACCACCACCATGACAATTTGAGAATGGACTATGCTAGACACTGCACTACAAACATTTACTGGTATCGACCAATTTAATCCTACCAATAACTCTATGAGGTAATATCAGTGCTATTTACTTTCCAGATTGGTGTGCTGGGGTAAAGAATTTACACAGCCAGGACTACTTAGTTAACCAGTATTAATCTAATGATGAGTTTTTGGGTTTAATCCCCAACTCTTGAGATCCAAGGGTAGTTTCTGGGAGCAATAAATGTCATGATATCCTCTACCTGCTCACAGGGTCCCAAAGGACATCTCAGGTCTTAGATAAGGTATATCAGGGTGTCCTGGGACGTGCTCAGGGCTGAGATGAGAAGGGGATAAAGTGAGGGTCTTTACAGAGTGTGTGGAATCTGAAGCCCAGGCTTGCCCCAGTAGTAAGATGGAGGGAGTGTGCTTGAATTCGGAGAGTTCAGTTGTTTCCTGAGGAAAGGGTGGTGGTGAGATCTCCGCTCCTCTAAACTCTATGCATTTTCATAACAGAAGCCAGAGGCTTCCAGATGCCAGCTGCAGAGTTTCAATTCCTGCCTGGGAAGAGAAATGAGTGCTGTTTCCAGGAACAGGAAAGGACTTAAGGGGGTGGGGGTGTGAAAGAGAATGCTCTGAAACCGAACAAGATTACCAATTACAGTTGTTAGTCCAAGAGGCAGAGAGGCCTGTCTTATGCTTAGGACGGGTCTTGATCTTCTCCAGAGACGACTGGAGCTGCCAGGGTCCTGGGCTTCTCAGGTCCAAGTGTACTCACAAGGCTTTGTAGTAAGAGCTGGCTGTTTGAATTGGCATTACAAGAAGAAAAAGTGGTTCCCAGCTTTTACTAGAGTCAGGGAGTCACCCCATTGCTGCTCTTTTGAGAACTACTGTCTTTCTTGCCCAGACCCCGTACTAATAAGGCCAGGCCAGGAACCTCTCAGAACCCTCTCCAAGGGTGACTTCTTCATCCAACTACAGGAGGCATCTGTTGCTAACTAGCCTTTGGGATATGATTACGAAAGGAATCTGTTGCCATGGTTGGAAATACTGAGTCGGGACAGTGACATGGCTTGGTGGGTAAAGAGGATTGCTGCCAAGTCTGAAGACCCGAGTTCATATGTCAGAGGGAAGGAACAGACTCCCCCAACAACCAGATGGAAATATTACTTAAGATTTGCCCACGCTGAGATTCAGAATGGCTAAATGGCCCATCCCAAGTCACCCTGTGGCAGAGCTAGGCTGAAGTGGCAAAAGCTTGTCTGACTTTAACTCCTCCACTGTAGAGTGATAGTTCAAGATGAAGATGTAAGTCCTGCAGATGACAGAGGGGGTTCTGGGAGTTCACTGCCACGTGGGGTGTGGCCTCTGTGAAGGGTGCTGCATGACTAATGGGGAGATTTCACTGTCTCAAATGTCAAGGCATCATTCTGAAGCACCTGGAGGCACATGCTCAGGCCTTGTCTAGGTTGATACTTGGAAGATCATCGGAGCCAGCTGGCCACTCAGCCAAGACTCTGAGCCTTCCCTCCCACAGTTCCTTACTGCCTCAGATGCGGCTTTTCCAAGTCTGTTCAGTTACCACAAATGAACCAGAGGTCCCTTCTACCGTGTCCACCATTCACTGATTCAGAAATGGCTCAAGGACTCGGCAGCTGCTAGGGGCTCACCTAGGCCGTGGATATATAGCTGGAACCAGACAGAGCCTGGCACTTAGGATAGGGAGGATCTTGATGAGTTTGGGATGAATGAATGAATGAATGAATGGACAACCCTCTAAGCATGGCTGCAAGGTCTTTCTGAAAGATGGCTCTAATCATATGTCTCTTCTCAGGAACCCATGATGTAGAGTCGCAATATACCATAGCATCAATGCTGCATGAGCCCCAGGTTAACCTCCCACCTCCTGACCAGCCGCCCACTTCCACTTTGCAGGCACCTCCCCCTAAGAGAATCCTTTTGCTTTTCCTCAACTTCAACTTGCAGTTACTCTCAAGGTGACCTTCCCTGAGAGAACCTCTGACAGGAACAATCTTCAACATCTATTTAGCTTCAGGGTTGTTGCTGTGTCTACTTCAGTCCAGAAAGCAGGCCACTCACAGGTGCTGTAAGCTTCCTCTCTCTCACCACTCAGAGAAGTTCCCCAGGGTAGAGATTGTGCCTGCTTAATTAATTTAATTCTGTTTCTCTCACTGAACTTTGTTTTGCACTAAGGAATCATCAGTATGAAATAAGAGAGGCCAGAGTGAAGCCCCAGGGTGTGTAATTCGGGGAGTGGCATAGAGAAAAAGACCCATCTCAACCTTCGGTAGAGGGTGGGAGTGGGGGGTAGTGAGTGTTCAAGTGGCAGCATACTGGGGAGGGGGGTGTCAGAGCAAGGTTCTGGGGCCTGGTTATTGTTATCTTTCAACTCCTGTAGGAAGCTGGCAGCCAGAGAGATCTTCCAGAACTAGAGAAGAGAAGAACCTGCGCAGCTTCCAACTGTTTACCTCTGGGTACCATGGCAACCTGAGACTGGTCACCATAGCAACCCCATTCTTAACCAGAAGCACATCCTGCAGCTGACAGTGAATGAGAACAGAAAAGGCATAAAATCAGGTGCATCAGAGGCAAGAAGCACACAAAGTCCTGGCCAAAACCCCAAGGAAAGTGACTGAGATCTTGTGCCATACAGACAGCCGTCAGAGAGCAACCATTTCTGGCATCAAGGACCACAGAGGACCCCCTCGGGAGTGAAAAAGAGGTTGAGGAGGAAAAAGAATCAGAACAAGGGGCCGGGCGTGGTGGCGCACGCCTTTAATCCCAGCACTTGGGAGGCAGAGGCAGGTGGATTTCTGAGTTCGAGGCCAGCCTGGTCTACAAAGTGAGTTCCAGGACAGCCAGGGCTATACAGAGAAACCCTGTCTCGAAAAAACCAAAAAAAAAACCAACCAAACAAAAAAAGAATCAGAACAAATTTCACATTCATCTCCATTGACACCAGAGGATCCCTCAGACCTCAGCTGAAATCTCTACTATGCTCTGCATGATATGACTAAATTTCCTACAGCCAGAATTTTAGCATAGAAGTTTGGTTTGATCATGACATGCACCTCCCGCTCTAGGTCCAACTTTTGCCAGGCTCCCTTTCCCATGGGTTCTCTCTTTGGGAGGTGTGGGCACCAAAGCACACTGCACTGGGTGAGTGCCATGGCTGGACAACTACATCGCTGCTTGTTTTAATGAGTGATGCTGTATGGGGTAGAAGATGATGACCCACAGAGAATGTTGGCACAGAGCTGGGCTCCCTGCTATGGGATGGTGTTTGAACCCAGGTGGCAGGCACTGTCTAAAGCTTTGAGGGATTGGGAATGGTGAAGCAGACCCCAGTCTCAGCCCAGAATAAGAACGGATGATGATCGCCCATAAGGAACAGTCCAGCTTCTGGAGAGAGGTTACTCAGGGTAGAGCTACAGGGAGAGCCCTGAGCAAACAGGTCTCACCTGTGAGGCTGTTTCACCAATGCCTGCTTATCCAAGGCTGCAGACTCCACACCTCTCTGCTTAAGTCTCCTTCTTGAAGGAGGCAAGCTGTGCCTATGAAGACGCTTGCTTCTGAAGATCAAAGTCCCAACAGCATCAGAGAGGGAGATGATGAGAAAACAAAACAAAGCAAAGCAAAGCAAAGCAAAGCAAAGCAAAGCAAAGCAAAGCAAAGCAAAGCAAAGCAAAGCAAAGCAAAACAAAACCAAACCAAACCTGGATCAGCTCTTTCCACTTCCTAGCTCCACAGTCCCAGCCCAGGGTAGCCAGTAGATTGGCAACCTGAGGTTGTCAAGGGTGGACTGGGTGTGGAGGAGGGCGTGGGAGACAAGAGGGAGTGCATAGTTATTAAGGAAATTCTGAGGACTAAGCCAGACACTTTATCAGATAAGCGGATTTTAAGGGATCAGGGGCCACCAACCCTGGCCACTAAGCCTTCTGGCCCTGTGGCTAAGTCCGGTATAATTTTTTCATTAAAAAACAAAAAAGAGGCTTTCTTCTTAAGTAAACTTTTCACTCCTTCCTCAGTCCACCTGACTCTTTGTCTTTCTAGGCTGAGTAGGGTTTGGAAGAGCAGCTCACATCCCCTGCACGCTGCCTCAGGGTGACGCCTTCCAAATCTTTGACCCGAGTGTCCCCGGCGCGGTTTTGGCGCTGGGAGGCACTAATCCGGTGAGCCAGAGGGACGAGATGGACTTTGAGCCCCTTCCTGATTTAATGGCAGTGAAGATGCTGCCTCTGAGTACAGTGTGGCTGGAGAACGTATGGCCGGACCCGGTCCTGTGGCGGTAAAGTCAGACCAGCTCTTTCTGTTTGGTTACTCGATGGCTTAGCGGGCTTAGCTCAGTGAGTTTGCAGAAAGGGGATGCTTATGGGGAGCACCGAGTACGCTTGCTCTTGTTCCAAGCACACTGGAGGGTGTCCCATATGTCTGCAGAGACAGGTAGGAAGGGACCTGTTTCAGCACCGTGGGCTGCGGACAGCGCCACGCCACTCACACCAGGACCAGCTTGGACCTGGAGCCCGGATCCAGCCCAGAATCTCTGTTCCCAGTGCAGTGGCCCAGCAACTTCCAGCTCAACCCCCCTTGACTCCTTACCCTGTCAAAGTTTGGGCTTCTTGGTGCGCCTGGATCTGGAAGAGCGTCTCCTTCCTCTCTCTCTCTCTCTCTCTCTCTCTCTCTCTCTCTCTCTCTCTCTCTCTCTCTGTCTCAGCTCCGGGCAACAACAGCCCGGACTTCTTTCTCTTGCTCTTCAGCTCCCTGTCTCTGGCATGGTCTTCTGGGGCCAGCAGGTGGAGTAACTCTGTTGCATCCTTTGACTGAGAGTCAACTGAGATGCCTGGGATTCAAAGGAAGTCTGGAAAAAGGCAGAAGCCACACTTGCTTGTATTCAGAGGAGAGGGAGGAGGAGGAGGAGAGGGAGGAGGAGGAGGAGAAGGAGGAGGAGGAGAGGGAGGAGGAGGAGGAGGAGGAGAGGGAGGAGGAGGAGGAGAGGGAGGAGGAGGAGGAGGAGGAGGAGGGAGTAGGCAGGAAGCAGGAAGCAGGAAGCAAGAAAGTAATAGTCCAGCTGTCAACTTTGGACTTTTCTTCTGATCTCAAGTGGCCACCACAGACAGCTTCCAGTAGCCCACACTAAGTGAGGACAGTAAAGATCGGGAGGCTTGAAGTTTAAGGGGTGTGTGTGTGTGTGTGTGTGTGTGTGCTACAGTCATCTACAATGTACAATTATACAATCTACACTCTTAGTGGTGCTTTTAGAAACAAGTTTCTCTTGGGATGCATATTCTTGCAGTTTTTAGTTTCTTCTACCACACTATATTCTAGACCAGTGGTTCTCAATGACCCTTTCACAGGGGTCACATATCAGATCTCCTTCACATCAGGTATTTACATTACTATTTGTAATGGTAGCAAAATTATAGTTAGTAGCAATGAAAATGATGTTATAGTTGGTGTTCACCACAACATGAGGAACTGTATTAAAGTGTTGCAGCATTAAGAAGGTTGGGAACCGCTGCTCTAGACTCACAGAACCAAAATTTAAAACCCACCAACCAGCTAGCAGTCCCTACTCTGTATTGAATTCAGAGGGATTTAAGCTCTCCTTGGAGATAAGAGGTTTTTGGTTATTTTTTTTTTCAATAAGCCTGTGCAGTTCCAGAAACTAGATTTATGCACAGAGGTACAGGTGAGCAGGACAATGTTGTTAAGAATGGTGACCTATGGGGCAGAATATTTGCCTAGCATATGTGAGACCTTGCTTCAATCTCCAGCTGGAAAGAGGCAGAGGAAGAGAGAGGGAGGAGAAAAAAGGGGAGGATAAGGAAGGGGAAGAGGAGGAAGGAGAGGAAGGGGAGAAGGAAGAGGAAGAAAAGGAGGAGGAAGAAGGGAGGGGAGGAGGGAGGAGGAGGGAAAGGAGGAGGGAGGAAGAGGAGGAAGATGAAGAGAGGAGGAGGAGGAAGAGGAGGAGGAGAAGGGGAGGAGGAGGAAGGATTGACTCCCACCTCTCCATCACTGACAGTTGCCATCTCTGGCTCTGAACCCCTGGAGCAGGTCCCAGGGACAGACTGAGCCTTTTCGTCTGACAAGAACAGGGTAGTGTCTTGAGTTCCAGGCTCTCATGACCAATACCAAAAAGGGGAAAAAAAAAACCAACCCAAAAGCAGATTCTACAGCAACCAGCTCACTGGAACTTCTCCAAGGAGCTTCTATGAAATTTCCTGGAAATACCCATCAAAATTGCCTTTCCATGTAGCAGATCATCTTCTTCATTCGCACCATACTCAAAGGAGAAGTTGAAGCCCATAGCCCTCACTTGAAAAATAAGAATTAGGAAAAATAGATAAGTATGCACACGTGTGCCCCTGGACACTCATCATAAAAATGGGAAACAAAGCTGGGCGTGGTGGCGCACGCCTTTGATCCCAGCACTCGGGAGGCAGAGGCAGGCAGATTTCTGAGTTTGAGGCCAGCCTGGTCTACAAAGTGAGGTCCAGGACAGCCAGGCTACACAGAGAAACCCTGTCTCGAAAAACCAAAAAAAAAAAAAAAAAAGGGAAACAAAGCCTAGAAAAAAAATTATCTGAAGAAACCTCAGGCTTGTTTAGTTTCAAGAGATTCAGATAAAGAATGAGCAGAAATGTAAAGGAACGAAACAGAGCTGAAGCCAGTTGTGGCAGCACAGGCCGATTGACGTCGGAGGGCAGGCTGTGCCTTAGTCACTATGGCTCAGAATTCCAGAAGACAAAATGACAAGGACAAACAAAACAGGCCCAAGGCAAGAAACAAACAAGCAAACTAAACCCTAATCAAACAAATGGAAAACATTTCAAGTCTAAGCCATGAACATGGGTGGGGTAGAGACTGCTTGTTTTACCGTTTATGTTCTAAGAAGGAACTTGAAATTAATCCAATACAGGAGAAAACATACATTTGTAAGACTTGACTTCATCGGGAGGCTTAGTGTCCACATACTGGAGAATTTCTGATGCATCTTGTGCAACTGTTTTATCAGGAAATGATTCATTTTCTCCTAATACCGGTGATTCAAGCGACAAATTGAAGCTGCTCTTCACTGGCTCATCCTCGGGGAAGGCAGGAAGCAGATGGGTGTCTTCTGTTGTCTGGGGATGTTTTAGAGCTCTAAACGAATTTTAAAACCCCAGTTAGGAAAGTGAAGTGGTTACCACGGTATGACTCTTGAAAGTCCCCTTGTCTGCTGCTTTCTGAAGTGCACACCACTTCTAAGCCTCTAGGAGAGGTGCAGAAAATAAGACCTTTTGGAACTCTCAGTGAAATGGAGAGGTTAACTGCCTCTAATAGAGGGAGACAGAACAGTTGGTGCAGGTCTGGGCATGTAGCTGGCCCTTAGGTATCAATGTGTGTGGCACTAGTTATTTCTGAAGAACTTACGCTACTGGGGGGAAAATGGAACAGATAACCTGGGGCAGGCAATGAGTAGACAAAGACCGAGGGGGTGTTTCTGTGTATTTGACTGCAGCGGCATCTAGTAGCAAAGTCCCAGGACACAAAAGGTCCAGGTTTGGCTCAAGACCTACTCAAGTGTTGTGTCATTTGAGTACCTGTGGCATTGCCTAAAGAATGACAATGTGAGGGAGGAATGGCCAGCCCCTGATCATTTAGAAATTGTCTATCTTCTGTGCACATGTAGGATGCAGTCAGTGCCAAGCCATCCCAGGGGAGTTAATGGGAAATCCCAACTGCCCTATGGCACCAAGAGACCCAGGAAGGAGATCTTCAGAAACTCCCAAGTTGAGTGTCAAAGCAGATCACCGTGAAAAGGGAACAATGGAGAAAGTGTGGCTTCCTTCTTCTGACAGGGCAGTGAGATTGGGAACACAGGGAGCAGTTGAGGCCTGAGCAGGCTTAAGCCTCAGGCAGGCCATGCCAGGGAGTCAGAGAAGGGTCTGTGAGGGCTCAATGCAGCACTGAGCCACCTGGAGCAGAGGGAAGTTAGAATGAGGGTCCCTGGCATGACCCGTTCTATTCAGCTGTGAGTTAGATGTTAGTGACAGGATGGGCCGTAGCCACGCCCAGAGGGCTTGGCTGGGATCATAAGTAAGCACATGTGTGATTCAGGGGGACATCCTGTTGATTCTTAGTTTTTGAAATTTAGGGTAAGCATAATGGCCTGCATCATCTTCTGAGATTTGTTGTTATCAATAGCAAATATTAGGTTAGTAGGATTCAGAAGTATCTTGTGTGGCTTTCATTTTATCCATTATTTCATTTACTTCCTTTTAATTTCATTCATATTATTTCGATTTCATTGTGTAATAAATACGTGTTCTGCTCGCATGTATGCATATGTGTGCACAGGTGCCCATGCCTGTTTGCATGTATGGAGACCAGGGGTTATTGCCAGGTGTGGTTCTCTATCTCTATCTGTGGCCTCCCTTCCCCCAGCCTGGAACCTGCTTGCTCAAGGGTGGAGCTACCTGCTCATTCGTCCTGCCACGCCTACTGCTGGACCCTGCCTTTGCTGCCTGGAGGCACACACGTGTTCGTCCTGCTACTGGACCCTGAGTTACTTGGCGGGAAGTTGGGTTCCCTCCCCCTTCCTTTATAACTGAGTGTCTGAAAATAGTAAAATTGAGCCTTGATCAGAACGTTTGTTGTCTTGGCTCCATTCTTTCTTTCGCCCCGTCTAGATTCCTCTCTTTTCAGATCGAACTGCCATTCTCAGTTGAACCGTTCGTGTTGTGGACTGCGGGCAGGCCGCAACATCTATCCACCTTATTTTTGAGGCAAAGCGTCTCATTGAATCTGGGGCTCACTTTTTGACCGGATTGGCAGGCTAGCAATGTATGGGAATCTCTGCCTCAACAAGTGCTGGGAGCACAAGTGCAAGTTGCTGTGCCTAACTTGCACAGGTGCTAGAGATGCAAACTCAGCCCTCAAACTCCTGTAGCATCATCTTCCCAGTGCCTATATAATTCATCATTGCTTACTCTGTGTGCAATATATATTGCGTAAAAAAAAAAAAAAAAAAAAAAAACAGGAGAAAGACAATTAATGTTTTTACCATTCTAATTATGTGAAATCTTTCTAGTTCAAACCAATTTAGATGTGCCAAAGACCTGGTACTTACAGGTGAAGGCTGACTCAAAGCACCCAAGTTGTGCCCCTGGGTGGGCCAAAGCACAGGTGTTCCTGCCGGGGCCTCACGGCTCCTCTGGCTGTGTAGAAGAGCACACAATCTGATAGGGGAGTAACTAGATTAGCAGGAGATGAGCAACACTCTAAGCAGATGAGCTCAGCTAGCGGCCAGGGGAGGGGCAGTGGGCTAGTCCAGGGAGAGGGTCTGGATCCGTGGTTGGCTGGTGATAAGGCAGCTGGTGAATTCAAGTGTTTTATGAGAAACAGCAGTATGTCAGTTTTTGCTGTGTGTGTGTGTGTGTGTGTGTAGCCTATTTTCCCCACTCTTTCTCAGGAAGCAATAACAATAATGTCTATTTCTCATATTTAACTGGCAGTTTGAAAGACAGAATTAAAATACAATTAATGAGATGGGATAGTTAAAATTCCATCAATGTCCCAGGGGCCTGAGAAGGACCTTGGGAACATGGGAGCTAACCTGCCTTGTCTCCAGGGAATGCCCTGCCTGTACTTCCAGGCCTGCCTTGCCCAGTGGCCAGGAAGAGGGTATCATAAGGCCTCAACATCAGCCCTTCCACCCCACCCAAAATTCTAGTATCTGGCCACCAATGCCAGCAGAACTTCATATTTTCCAATTTTGATCCACTTAAAAATGCAAATAACCCCAGGAGATACAGTCCAGATAAAGGATCTAAGCCTCTCGATTAGAAAGGCTGAGGAATATTGGCCATGATGCTGGGAGGATGGGGTGGTGAGCCTGCCATATGGGGAACAAGTAGGATCGGAGCATGCAAGCATCCAGATGAAAGACACTGAACAAGTGTCACCCCAACACAACTAAACCCTGGGTGTCTCTGGAGCTTTCCTCTGAGCTCCAAACCTCTATTTTCCTCCCACACATAGGACAGCTACCCTTCCTAAGCATTAAAGCTGGCAAGGTTGTGACGGATGCCAACTGTTTGGGTGACTTGTCTTGTGGGTGTGAGCAGTGTTCTCACTAAATGAGATGTGCTCAGCCACACTCAGCCCTCCACCATCCGCATGGCCATGGATAAACGTGTGGAGTCTGTTGAGCATCTTGTGTATATACGATGTTTATGATGTATATGTGGGGGCATGGGGTGTGCTTACCATGGTTCATGTATAGAACTCACAGGGAAATCTTAGTTATCCGTTCTCACTTCCCACCTTCTCTGAGGCAGGATCTCCTTGTCTCTGCACATGCCAGGTTGGCTGGCCTGTGAGCGGTTAAGGGCTCTGCCTTCTTTGCCTCCCATCTCATCACAGGAGCACTGAGATTGCAGGCTCACACTACCATGCCTGGCTTCTGAGGATTTGAACTTAGATCCTCACTCTTGTAGAGCAAAGCTTTATTCACGGAGCCATTCCTCCAGCTCCTCCTACACCTGACACCGGGACTCGCTGTGTAGCCCTGGCTGGCCCCGAGCTCAAGTAACGGGATGATAGGTGTGCACCCCATACTTGGCTTATTTTGCACATTTCAGCGTGGAGAAGAAGTGCAGTTAGCACTTCCATGAAATACAGTGAAGAAAGGTTATTAATCGACTCCAAATTTGCTGAGTACCTTCAATGGTGGGCTGAAGGTATAAACCAAGAAACCGAGTAACAGGAGCGAACTGAGATTCTAAACGGCAGTCCCTAGCGACAGGAAGAAGAGACTAGGTTTAGCCGACAGCCTCACTTGATGCTGTCTCTTTAGAGAGCTGGCAAAGGGCAGTGAGGAAGAAGGCTGGTTTAAGGCAAGCACTTGGCAGAGGAAGCTACTCCTGGCCCAGTTCCTTTCTTGTTAACATACCTGAATTCTTTTCCTTTCAATTGCTACATTTACAATACAATGTTGCATTGCTGGGTGTGGACTCTTCAGCACTCAGAAGGCAGAGGCAGAAGGATCTCTATGAGTTCAAGGCCAGACTGGTTTACTTTGTAAGTTCCAGGAGAGCCAGGACTATGGAGAGAGACCCTGACTCAACACGGGCACGTGTGCGCGCACACGCACACGCACACGCGCGCACACACACCCTTTATGTTAGTAATCACAATGTTAGTAATCATGGAACATTAAATATCTCCTTCCCGACTGGGTCATCCTAGCACTCCAAAGGTTTTCAGCCATACCCTACTGGACCATGGTTTTGAGTTGGGGTTAAGATGGCTCCAAAACGAGTCCCAGGCAGGCCTGAGCTACATAATGAAACCCTGTCTTGAAAGGGAAACATTGATCTAATAAATCAATTGTATGTGTTCTGTGTTTCTTCATAGGCTCATGCACCACGATAGCAACAATGATATATACATAATTTTGCTGCTCAAATTTGATTAGCTTTCATATCCTGATAAACAGCTCCTCATGAGTGTTGGCTCTGGCCAAACAAATTATCACTGACCATAATTATGTTCAAATGGATTACAAAATAGAACAAAATTTTAAAAATGTTGAATTTTAAAAAACAGATTTATTTATTACTATGTATGCAGTGTTCTGCCTGTTTGTATGCCTGCACATCAGCAGAGGGCACCAGATTTCATTATTCATGGTTACAAATCACCATGCGGTTGCTGGGAATTGCATCTAGGATCTCTGGAAGAGCAACCATTGCTCTTAGCTCTGAGCTATCTCTCTAGCCTCCCAATTGTTGATTTTAAAATATATGGTATAATTGTGTGTGTGTGTGTGTGTGTGTGTGTGTGTGTGTGTGTGTATGGGTGCTTGTAGAGACCAAAAGGTGTCAGATTCCCTAGAGCTGGAGTTATAGGTGCCTATGAGTTGCCTGTCGTTCGTGCTGGCAACTTGAATTTTGATCCTTGTAAGAGAAAAGGTCCTTTAAATGCTGAGCCACTTCTCCAGACCAACTTCTGACCATTTCATTCAGACCTTTGTTTGCATTATTTCCCATTTCCCTTCCCCTCCACAACCATCTTTAACACCTACATTGGACCCTCTCTTTATCTCCCGGGGACAGAGTCACTCCAAGGACATAAACACGCAAACTTAGATGTTCTGGCAATTCCTATGAACACCAGTCACCTCCCAGTCTCAGAACATATATTAAACTAACATCTACTTTATCTTCAAAGGTAATGCATAAACAGAGCCGATTAAGGCTGTAATTTGCATCTTAATAGGAGGAAGTTAACGGTTCTCTTGTCTGTTTCTTACATTGAAGGATAGGTTGTAAATCTTCTAGTCACGTCCCACTAACATTCAAATTTTGATAGTTTCCCTTCCAGTGCTCAGGAGATTTTAATGTAATCCTAACAGACCTTTTATTGTTCTTTTAAGAAACCATCTCCCCACCCCCATCTGCTTGAGTCCCGATAAATATTGTTCATGTGATTTGAGGACATTTTACACTTTCCTCCTTAGTTCACTCATTGAAAGCCTAGAAATGCGGACTTCTAACTAGATGATGTCTATTCTTTCTTTGGTGCACTTTTGTGTTTTGTATTGTAGGAATTTGTATTCCTAATACAATTTAATGTTTAATATAATTGGGCTTATTTTGATATAAGGTCTACACAATTTAACTTGAAGTTTCTTTAAATTTAAGCTAAGTTAAATTTAATGTGAGACAAAAAAGGTAAAGAAAGGAGAGAAAGAAAGAAAGAAAGAAAGAGAAAATGAATTCTTCTATTCTAGAATCTTCCAAGAGAATTCTGGGAAGGTCACCTATCTAATGACTTATTCATCCCATTCCTTAGCTGCACTGTCAGGTGAAATCCATTGTTTCCTGGTTTCAGATTCACCCTTCATTATACCCCATAGCAATGGGCAGAATTTCTAGAAGACTTTCTTCCTTTTAGTGTTGAAATTTCTCAGTAGAGGACACTGGTGCGACAGGAAGCAGAAAGGGGCTCCCCTGTTGTTTCTGGGGTGCAAGCATTAGTGAGAAAGCAGAAAGGAGGAGACATAGGCCCTGTTCTGGCCAGCAGCTGGAAAGCACAGTCCTCTGATGGTGCTCAGCCTCAGCCTTTGTATTGAAGTCCTGGTACGGCAGCTGTAGCTCTCACCTGTATCAGTGTCTCAAATCCCTCTGCTTGCATGTGGCCCCTCCCCAGTTTGCCTTCCAATCTTTTGGAGCTGCAACCCTTCCAACATAAAGGCTGCAGCCCAGGTGAGCTGCTTCCAGCTGGCTCAGTAACTGCAGGTCAGCTCTGGTCTGGGTTAAGCAGCTAACTTCCCCTTGGTCCATTGGGCTGCAAAGATGCCCATTTCACTGACATCTGTGCAAAGCCTTGAGGAAGGTCCTGTTTCAAGTCTGTTTGGCTACTTTTTCCAGCTCTAGGATACCATGAAGAATTCTTATATCTTATTGTCACTTTAAAAAAACATAGTTTGGGAGAGGGTATAGGGGACTTTCGAGATAGCATTTGAAATGCAAATGAAGAAAATACGTAATAAAAAATTGAAAAAAAAAACATAGTTAATTTTATTCTAATCTAAATCATAGTGTAGTTTCTATGGTACACTCCCCACAGCCTAGAATATCTTCTTTTTAATAAAAAGAAGTGTGAGAAACCATTTCTTCTTTTAAAAAAGATTGATATTTTATGTATGTGAGTGTTTTGCCTCCATGTATGTAAGTATACCAATGCATACAGAGCCTTCGGAGGCCCGAGAAGCAGGTTGAATCCTCTGGAACTGGAGTTACAGATGTTTGTGAACTGTCACATGGGTGCTCAGAACTGAAATGGAATCTTCGATAAGAGCAGCAAATGCTTTTAACTGATGAGCCATCTCTCCAGCCCAGGAGCCTTTTCTAAAAAAACAAAAACAAAAACAAAAACCGCAGTTTGGGCTTTTGGGTTGTATGGTTTATTTCACAAAGTTCAACACCCATTCGTGTGTGCCCGTGTGTGGGTATGCACATGTGTATGGGTGTGCACATGTGTGTGTGGGTGCTGTTGTTGCTGCTTTAACTAAGCAAATTCGGAATAGAAGGAAACATCTTTAGCTGGATGAAAGTCTTTTAGGATGTTAATATCATGCTTGATTTGGAAGCAGATCAGGAACAATGCCTCTGCTTAACTCTGCACTGACATTCCTAGCAAATACAATATAGAGAAACAGCAAAGGCTTTGAGGTGAGGAGAAGATAGTATGTGGAAAACCTGAGCAGTATATCAAAACTGGAAGCAGTAAGTGAATCTCACAAGTCAGTTAATACATAGATCTCAGTTGTTCTATAGTCTAAGGACACACAATAGAAAGTGAAGCTTAAACATACCCTTTTCACAGGACTGAGCACATCAGTCCCCTAAGGGTGAACCCAGCACTCGCTCAGGATAGAACCACATTTGCATATTATGGAGGGTGTTGTGAAGTCTCAGAAACTAACAGATGTCTTTCTTCCACACTGAGCTGCTGAGTCCATGGGATCCCTGCCAATAGCCCGGTGGGCGTTTCTGAAGAAACTGCATTCTGAAACTTCATATGAGATCAAAGGAGACAGTTACAAAAACCACCTTGAAAGAGAGGAGCACAGCTGGAGGATTTAGTGTCAGATTGCAAGATTCTGGATGAAGCTACAAATAGTCCAAGCTGAGTGTTAGTGTCTTAAGAAACAGACTAGTCAAGCAAAACAGAAATCTAGAAAAATATCCATATATATTCATATAATATATTCATAATCATATATTCGTATATATTCAACTGATTTTGATAAATGTCCTGAGACAGGTTGTCACACAAATGGAGATGTACCTGAGAAGAGGGAATGTCAATTAAGGAGCTGACTCCATCAGATTGGCCTTGTGGGCAAGCCTGTTGGGGCATCTTCTTGATTTCTGATTGATGTGGGAAGGCCCAACCCACTGAAGGTGGTACCTCTGTGGGTGGTCCTGGGCTGTATAAGAAAGGTAGTTGAGCAGACCAGGGAAACAGGCCAGATTGTTTCACCAGGATCTCTGCTTCAGTCCTGCCCTGGCTTCCCCTGATGAGGGCCTGTAACCTGTAAGCCAAATAAACCCGTTTCTCCACAAGTTGCTTTTGATAATGGTATTTATCACAGAGTAAGAAAGTAAACTATGATGTAAGTCATGGAAAGGGTCCTAAATATATTGGATAGGCATAGATAAAAGTCAATGCCAATCCCTGCCTTACTTAGGAAGGGAAATTGATTTCTGATAGATTGTAGATAGACTTAAACATAAGAGCCAGGGGGCTGGAGAGATAGCTTTGTTCTTGAGAGGACCTGGGTTCTGTCCCCAGCATTCACATCATGCTACTAATGACTGCCTATAATTCCATTTCCAAGGGATCCAGTACCCTCTTCTGCCCATGTTCACATAGAACATATAGGTTGCAAACCGGCCAGCAGCTCACATGAACTGGGTTTCACCTGGGAGGCAAACTGGGGCTGAAAGAGAGGGAAACTAGGCGGACGAGAGAGAAATGGAGCCAAGACAGTGTTCTGATCAAGGCTCAAATGTTTAATGGTGAATGCGCTTATAAAAGAGGCGGAGCCGGGCGTGGTGGCGCACGCCTTTAATCCCAGCACTCGGGAGGCAGAGGCAGGCGGATTTCTGAGTTCGAGGCCAGCCTGGTCTACAGAGTGAGTTCCAGGACAGCCAAGGAAACAGAGAAACCCTGCCTCGAAAAACCAAAAAAAAAATAAAAATAAAAAAATAAAATAAAAGAGGCGGGGAGGCCGTTTCTGCCAATTCATTCTCGGAGCCTGGAACCAGCTGCAGGTGATGACCTGCAGGATAGGGTGTGGTCTCAGGAATAGCTAGGCAGCCTCCCAGCAGGTAGCAGTATCTTGAAGAGGAACAGTGGCTGAACAATAGAGCGATCTAGGGAGGAAAGCTCCACCCTAGATAATCTCCTTAGTGGCAGCAAGGTCAAAGTCTAGCTCAGCCAGCTTCAGGCTGAGGGAAGGTTACACATATACAGACAAGCAGGCAAGCCACATCTCTAAAAATAAACTTTAGAAAGTGTCAATAGCTTTCCATGTATTCAGGCTACTGGAGGAGAAAAATATTCGTCAATCTTACCCCACCTGTGAACCCTACAAACCACATAAATAACCAGCCTGGCAAGACAAGTCTACCATCGCAATAATGCCCTTCAAGTAACCAACCACTTTGTTATTGGATTTAAGGTCTTCTCCACAACATGAAACCCTTATGTGACACCATTATTAGGCCAGGAACCTGTGGCTAGACAGGTGGTAGCCCCAGGGGTAGAACCTATCACTATTGCTCTGACAAATGGACATACCATTAAACTGATTCCTAATAGATCAGGGCATCTCTCAATTCCAGTCAGAAAAGTGTCTTTTTCTAGTGAATGATGATCAACATAGAGACTGACAATTGGTCAAGGTATAGATAATGAGACTGTAGAATGCTCAGCCCTAAGTGGGACATCACCGGTGCCACACCCCAAGGTTGAGGGGTCATTGAGGGGGGAGGGGGCAGAAAGACTCTAAGGGTCAGCGATGGTGGGTGACTATGAGCTAATGGTTTTCTGGACACAACAGGGCAGCTGTACAGGAACTGTGCGAGCTCCAGCCAGACAAGATCCCAGTACGGAGAGGGCAGGTTGACCAGAAGTCCCCACTCCTAGCTGAGGAGCTATCGTCTTCTGGTGGCTACTGGGAACAGGGGAGTCAGCTTTGTGAAGGGTAGGTCCCTAGGTGGGTCCACCATTCTCTGTTGGATGTCCATGAACTCAGGAGATGGCACGGATTGGACTTTATGGGCTAATAAAGAAGACACGGGTTGGGTCAGTAAGCAAGAGAGAATGTATCTGGAGGGAGTGGAGGACGAGTGAACATGGTCAAAATACATTGAAATTCTTTTTTGTTGTTGTTGCTTTTTTTGTTTGTTTGCTTGTTTTTGTTTTTCAAGACAGGGTTTTTTTGAGACAGGGTTTCTCTGTATAGCCCTGACTGTCCTGGAACTCACTTTGTAGACCAGGCTGGCCTCGAACTCAGAAATCTGCCTCCCAAGTGCTGGGATTAAAGGCGTGCGTCACCACTGCCCAGCTATACGTTGACATTCTTAAAGAATGAATAACAATAAACTAAAATGAAAAACATTAAGCATTTTTGAAAGACTGGAGAAAGAGCTGAGCACCGAAATATAGGATGAAATTTAAAAGTGGCAGATTTTTCTAACCCAGCTAGCTCCCAAATCATTGAGACAGAGACCTGTTAAGTTTATTAGCTTTTAGCACTGTGACTGGGCAGGTTCTAAGCTATTCTAATGTCTATGTTATCTACTTCCCAGCCACATGCCCTGTGATACTTGTATTGAGTCCACAGCTCTGTTATAGCTGTCATCATAGAGAACTCCTTTGGCAACTCCTCCTCATGCCTGACCTCATTGCAATCTCCTTCCTGGACCCTCACCTGCCTCTTGGCCAACTCCTTCTTCCTGGCTCTTCTGCCAAGACCCCTGGCTGGGATCAAAAGTCCAGCTTTCTATCTCCTCTGCCCAGACATTGGCTGTTCAGCCTTTTATTAACCAATCAGAAATAACTGGGGAGATATATATATATATATATATATATATATATATATATATATCCCTTCTTTTCATTTAATTTTTTTTTTTTTTACATTCCAGATTTTACTCCCCTCCTGGTCCACTCTCCGACTGTTCCACATCCCATACCTCCTCCCTGCCTCCCTGTCTCCACGAGGATGTCCCCACCCCTCCACCTCCCACCCCACCAGACCTCTAAACTCCCTGGGGCCTCAAGTCTCTTGAGGGTTAGGTGCATCATCTCTGACTGTACCCAGACCTGGCAGTCCTCTGTTGTATATGTGTTGGGGGCCTCATATCAGCTGGTGTGTGCTGCCTGATTGGTGGTCCAGTGTTTGAGAGATCTTGGGGCATCCAGGTTAGTTGAGACTGCTGGTCCTCCTACAGGGTCACCCTCCTCCTCAGCTTCTTCCAGCTTTCCCTTAATTCAATCACAGGGGTCAGCAGCTTCTGTCCATTTGTTTGGGTGCAAATATCTACGTCTTACTCTTTCAGCTGCTTGTTGGGTCTTTCGGAGGGCAGTCATGATAGGTCCCTTTTGTGAGCACCTCAGCAATAGTGTCAGGCCTTGGGGCCTCCCATTGAGTTGGATCCTACTTTGGGCCTGTCACTGGACCTTCTTTTCCTCAGGCTCCTCTCCATTTCCATCCCTGCAGTTCATGCATGTCCTTTTGGGTCTGAGTTACCTCACTCAGGATGATATTTTCCATTTCCATCCATTTGTCTCCAAAACTCAGGATGTCCTCATTCTTAATAGCTGAGTCGTATTCCATTGTGTAAATGAACCATATTTTCTGTATCCATTTTCCTGTCATGGGAAGATTCTTTGATATTCATGCCAAAGCTGGTTCTGGACTGTAGCTAGATCTCAGGGCATGGAAATCGGCATCTGAATACACAGAGCACAAAACAACCCCCAACACTGAAATGCAAGTGTTTATTGCTTTTTTCTTTTGACTTCAGACATAATTGGATCCACATGACCGGCTGCTCCAAGCTCTAGCTACAGTGATTTCACCATGAGAGACTACATATACTTTGGACCATGAGCCAAAATAAAACCTTTCCTCATTATGAAAATAAGATTTTAAATGCATATACAAACAAACAATCCCAGAATCCTTCTATAGGACACAAAAAGTTTAATGTACCAAAACAATGAACTGTACTTTCATCAAATTAAAAAAATAATTTCTCCCTGCCAAAGGATACCATGGGGTAAATGAAGGGGATGTCCTATTAAATATATACCAAGTACTCTATAGAGTTATATCGAATATGGTATGTGAACAAATAAATGAGATACTCCAGATCAGAGGACAATGATCTTAGTTCAGAGCCCCCCCCAACCCCCCGAGTGTTGCAACTTTTTTTTCCTACCATAAAGGACGTTGTCAGACAACTGGTGAGTTTGGAACAAGGTCCACTGATTGTAAAATCCTGGTAGTGTTAATGGACTGTTTTTGATCACATACTATGAAATAATACAGATAAAATAATATAATTGTAACTTTAATTTTTTCAAATCCTATTTTTTTAAATTTAAATCATCTTTATTGACACAATCGTGGAGAGAACAACTATTAAAACAAACAAACAAACAAACAAAAAACCCTGAAAGCTTGATACATTGGAATAGCTGGTACTTAACACAGTTTAGGTTTATAAGGTTTTAAATTAACAGGAACAAAAATCTTCCACTTAAATAAGCTAATGATTTCGGATGTTATATTTAAACTATAATTTACTAAAGGCATGCCTCTTAGCTAATGTTTTAATTGTATCATATTACATAGGTTCAAGTTCTTTCTTCAAAGACTCATCAGAATAACATGGATTGAAGAGACTTTCGAACATTTGCCATCTCTTGCTGCTGAGTTTCCATCATAACTTTTTTTTGCAACATAGCCATTTCTTTTTTAAGTTCACTTTGTGTGCCAGTAAATAGATTATCATTATTCTTTTCCACATCTTCCAAACTCTTTATGAACTGCTCGTGTATCTGTTTGATTGCTTTCATTCTCTGGCTCTGAACAATTCTAGACTGCTGGAAAATCTTTTGTTGTTGTCAAAAAAGATTAGATAGTTTTTTTCCTTGTTCCTCAAATTTCTGTATATCCAGTTCCCACTGCTGCAACACATTCATAAATTGCTGAGAATATTCATTGTTAAGCTTCTGTATTTCCTCTTGTTGTGTTTTCCAAATTTGCTCAATTTTCTGGTTACTGGCTTTGAAAGAAGCTTTGGTATACATTTCTATTCTTTTCCTCTTGGCAAGAAGAGCTTTGTTGATGTCCGTTGCCATAGCCTGACAGCCTAAGTTTGATCGCAGGAATCCATGGTGGAAGGGGCAAACTAAGCCCTGAAAGATAGCATCTTCTCCAAATTTTTCCAGCATATTCTGTACTTCACCTCCAACATCTTCAATTATCCCTGCAGATCTTTTCTTTCCATGTTTATCAATTACTGGAGCCTTTTCATCGGCAACATCTTCTTCTGAACCAGACAGATCTTTATCATCTTTCTCAAAGTCAAAGGCTTTTTTAGGCTGATCAACCAAAGGTGGCTTCCCTGATTTCCCAGAATGCTTTCTTCCACCAGGCACCATCTTTAGATGTTTGCTCAACGGCTCCGGTAAGCTGTCACTGTCTCCGCACCCTCGAAGCATCTCAAATCCTATTTTTAATGATGGTTCTTAAACATTTTAACCTTCCTTCTAGCCTGCCACCACCAGAGGTAGTGGAAAAGAAAGGATACAGGGGAGGTGGACCTGTTTAGCAAGGTTCTTTGGAGCAACTCCCAGCTGGCTGTGTTGTCTGGAAATCAGAAGTTCAGTTCACAGGTCAGCAGGCAGCGGCAGCTCGAAACACTCACAAACACTTCACAGATACATCAGCAGTCTAGTCCAGTAGAGTCGGGATAACAACAGAGTTGACACGACCTAGCAGAGACAGCCAGGCCTCAACCTCAACTCGAGTCAGCAGGAGGGACCAGGAGGACCACCAGGAGAAGTTCTAGGCTGTGCCTCTCTCAGGGAAGCGAAGATCAGTAAATATTTGAGGCCCACAAGCGTTGCACAGGTAGCTTGTTCCAGCAAGCCAAGCTCTGTCTCCATCACTGTCTGTCAGTCCTATTTATACCCTCCAAACATCGAGTGTCCTCCAGGCACCTTGTCTCAGCATGTGCATCTGCCTCAGCTGACATCAACTTGCCAATTAGCTCAAGTCCTTGGAAGAGACAACAAACTGCAGACGGTTTTTGGTGCATTTCTCTCTATGGAGTTCCAACAAATGCAGCTCAACTACACAATGTAAGGCAGACCAATACATGTGTGTCATTAACAAAGAATCCTTCATCACGTGTCCTTTCACATGCTTGCTTTAGCAGAACATCCTCTCTCCTGTGTCTGCTTCAGCAAAACATTCCTTCACCAGTCTGCCTTAGCCTTTGACATATGTGTCCATTTTAACAAAAAGTCCCTTCACGTGTTTACCCCAGCAAAACACCATCCAACCGGCCTTCCAAAGAACTCTTACGTTTCCACTTAATATAATCTCTATCATTTAGTCTGAAATGGTTTGGAGAAAATGTTGCACTGTGAATGGTGGCACATTTGTAATCTCAGAGCATGGGAGGCTGATGAGGGCAGATTGCTACAAGTTCAAAGCCAGCCTGGGCCACATATCAAGACCCTCATCTCAAAAAGCAAACAAAATGACATGGAGTAATACAGAAGAGACAGGAACAGAGATGATGTGGTAACACTGAGGTTGAGATGTTGAAATGGTAACATTCATGGGTTATGAGGAAAGGCAATGTGGAAATCCTTTACACTGTTTTGCAATTTTTCTGAAAGTCTTGAGTTATTTAAGAGGACTGTTGTAAAAGGGAATGCGTAGATAAGCTCCAGCCACAGATAAAATAGTCACACATCTGACAAAGGATTCCTTTTTTAAAGCACAGAAAAGTTTCGTGTGCCGATAACAAGAAACAACTCTGTCAACAAGCAGGGATACTGTTTGAACAAAGAAGATACAAAGGATGGGCAATCTACCAGTGGAAAATACTCATTAGTGTCAAAGTCCTAATAAGAAGGGTGAAATACAAACTAACATTATAGTGAGTTACTAGAGTGACTACAGTGTCCACAAAGTGGCAGATCCAGGTCTCGGAAGCTACATGGAGTTATAGTCACATTAGGGTTGGTAGTATACCAGGGTACAGTTGGAAGCAAGCAACTCCTTTCTTTCGGCATGCAAAATGATGCACATCAGTGCAACATTCCTACATGCCTCTCATTTTAACTGTTATTTACTCCACTCATAGCTCTCCCGTGCCTCTCCCAGTCTCTTCCTGGCCCTTTCCCTTCCCCCTGATTGTCCCTTCTGCCTTTATACCACACAGATCTTATCACCCTTTCTTTGTCCTTCCTCCTGGCCCTGGCCTTGGCCTCATCTTCCTCCCTTTTAAATCCTCTTTATACTTCCATGCTATTTATAATATGTATTTCACATATGTATAATGCCTATTTTAATTTTCAGACTATTTTTATTTACTCTTTGGCAATTTCACACATTTATGCAGTTTGTCCCGGTGCAGGCTCTCAGCTTCACCTCATTTTCCCGACACCCCTCAACACGTCTTTCTCTAACCTTAGTTTTCTTTTGTTTGCTCATTTGTGTGGTTGGTTTTGTTTATTTGTAACCCACTTAGTTCAATGACTGCTGCCTGGTGTTATGCTGACCAGTCTCTCCGATGGGCTCGAACTTGCACAGCGATCCTAGCTGAGGCTTCCTGAGTACAGCAGCCTTGCCATGTGCAGAAGACATCGTCTCGCCGCTCTCCTTCCTACCCTCCAGCTCTTACAATCTCTCTGCTCCTTGTCCACCATATTCTCTGAACCTGGAGGTGGGGATGGTATAGATGCATTTAGGACTTGAGAGGACAACATAAACCCCACTTGTCTCCATGTAAGGACCAGACTTGATTTTGGAAAGAAGGTCATAAGGCACCAGCTCCAGGAACAGACCATAAAATCCAGAAACAAGGTCATAGACCCCCCTCCAAAGAACAGCCTGGGGATAACCACAAAAAATAGGGAAATAGCTTATCTCAGGATGGGCCATCTGGGCTGGGCAGTCCTAGCTCATGCTGTGGTTAAACATGCATGACATAGGAATGCAAATCACTGACCACCTGTGACTCCCTAGTACCCACTAATGAAATTTTAATTACCTAATCCTTCTAGAGAGTTCTCCTGGTTCTCTATAAGAAGGCCTGTGCGCCTTTGTCTGGGGTCACCATTTCAAAAAATGGTTGATCGCCGCATGCTGGATGTTTCTGCAGAATGAATACTCTTTGTCTTTGCATGGTGTCTGAGCCTGGGGTCTTCCTCCAGTGACCTCTGGACCCTTACAGGCTGAACACACAATAGTCATGCACTCTCTGCACCTGGACCAGCTCTGGATCTTTCTGTTTCCCACTGCAGAAAGAGCTTCTCTGGTCAAGACTGACCACTAACCTATTTGTATAAACATAAGTATTCGGAGATGTGTATGTACTTTCAAACGTTCATGATAAAAACAAACAAACAAACAAACAAACATGTAACTTTTGCTTTCTAAACCTGTGTGGATCTGAGCCCATCTCTTTTTCTGCCAGTGTCTTAAGCTTACTCATCTTTACAGCTAAATACAATTCCATTTTATGTGTGTACCACATTTTCTTTATCCATTCATCTGTCAACAGACCCGAGGCTGGTTCCTTCTCTTAGCTATTGTGAGCAGTGCAGTAATAAATATGGATGTGAAAGCTCACAACTGCAGGGAAGTTGATTTAGTTAGGGTTTAACAGCTGTGAACGTGAAAGACCCACAACGTGAGGACTCCCTCACGTTCTGACTCAGGAGAGGCGACACCCCAAAATCACCCACAAGAAACGATCTTGCTGCAACTGCAAGAGGATTTTTATTCGAGAGCGTTCTCGGGCCCATGGTCATACACCACGCAGGGGTAGAGGACCATGGCGCCCTGAGTAGCTGAGTAAGGGGGTATTTAAAGGAAGAAACCACAATTCATGGAGGTGGGGAGGGCGTTGTTGGAAAATACCAAAAATACCAGTTAAGAGTCACAAGAAAGTATAAAGTTACAAGTGTCAGGTTATCTCTCAAGACAGTTTCTAAGAGCCCCTAACAATCTAAGAGCCCCTAAAGATAGCACATTTGCATTGCAGGTTCCAGTAATGGTCAGGGTGCCATTCTTTGAATTGAACCCAGGAAGCTGGTAGGTGGAGGAATGTCGATATCTGTTTTATGACCAGCACCTGGAGCACTAAGCCACAAAGGCTACACTCCCAAGCCTGGGCCCAAAAGCCTCGAATTTTGCTATACTTCTTCATTCCCCACTTCTACTTGTTAATAGTTCTAATCTTAGAACTAGACACTATCTTTTCCCTGACATAGTTGATCCTTTAGGGCATGGTACTGTTGTCTCAAAACTAAAAGCCACACTGCATTAATTCTTGTTTTAATAAAGGTGACTTGCCTATTTAACACACATGGACCTATAATGAAAAGCAGAAGCAAAATCAAAAGGGGTCCCATAAAGGTAGAAAGTAGGGTGGTCAAGAGTACAAGATAAGGGCCTTTCCACCAGAGTCTCAAGGTTTTCTGCGTGGAGATGTCTAGCAGGTCTTCTGGAGCAGGCCTTCTGGAGCTGCTTTTTGCTCGCTGTCTCATTCACTGGAGCACCTTGAGCCTAGAGAACAAAGGCTGGGAAAGCAGCATGTCAGCACTATGTACAGAGGCTATTTTTACCAGTGGAGGGGGCCCCCTGTAGAGTAATTCATAAGGGGGTCAGTCTAAACTGTCCAGGGGTGTTTTTAACCCTGAAGAGCAAAGGGTAGGAGAGCTATCCAATCATTAGCGCCAGTCTCCGCTGTCAATTTGGTAAGGGTCTCTTAATGGTTCTATTTATTCTCTCTACCTGTCCTGAGCTTTGGGGCCTGCATGCACAATGTAACTTTTAACTAATCTCTAATATCTTGGCCAGTCCCTGATTTACTTGGGCAACAAAGGCAGGTCCATTACCTTGGGAAGATTTCTTTTAGAAATTCTACCTCATCATAGCACAGGCCTTGCAGCTTTTGGCTATTTCTTCTGCCAAGTCAAAGAGTCCTGTAACATAGCAGTCAAAGGACCTAACCACACCTTTTAATTTCTTGGCCCCCAGGCGAGTCAAATACTGTCCATAACTTGATAGTGCTCAGGGGTGTATCTAAAGCTGGTCTCTCTGATGTCATAATAATCTTTAGGCTCCTTGACTGCCAGGATCATTGCTCCTTGGGCCACCTGTTTGGTGGTTAGATCTGCCATCTGATTTTCTTTAGCCACAGCATCTTAGGTTTTTTTCTGCAGATGTCAACAGCCCTCTTTGTATATTGCTCCGTACAGTGGCAAAAGCATACCTGCTGTCAGTGTAGACTTTTCTTTTGCCATTCATAGAGCTTGTCTCAAAGTCACAAGTTCAGCTTTCTGGGCCGACGTCCCTTCAGGGAGGCTGCTGGCCTAGATCACTTGCTTTCTGTCCACCACCGTACTGCTGTCCCCGCCTTCTGCTTACCTTTAACCTCGAGGCTACTGTCATCAGTGTACCAGCTCGAACCCTCAGGCCAAGGCTGATCTGATCCTTCAGATCATTTCAAGTACCAGTTTCTCAGCACAGTGATGAGTAGGTGCAGTCTCACGCAGTGGGACAGCAGGTGGAACGAAGCGAAGGTCACTCGTTCAGTCAACAAAAAGTTCTGATGTGTCACAGGAGCATTGGTAGTCATCCATCAGTCAGGGGGCTTTTGGATAATGCTTTCAAGAGCGTGGGATGCCATTACAGCTAGTTACTGTCCCAGAGTGAGCTTATCAGCATCCTTGACAAGCAGATTATGGCAGCAATAGCTTTCAGGCAAGAAAATCACCCGCTGGCAACAGGGTGTAACTTCTTGGATAGGTAAGCCACTGGCCTTTTTCAAAGTCCCAAAGTCTGAGCAAGGACTCCTCTGGAGACCCCTGATCTCTCTTCCACATAAAGAGTGAAAGGCTTGGTTAGGTCAGACAAAGGCTGGCCATCAGTAGGGCCTGTTTTATTTCTCTAAAGGCTTTCAGGTGATCTGGGATCCACACAAACACTTCCCCTTCCTTGGTTAGGAGGTACAATGGGAAGCTAAGGTCGCCAACCCAGGTGTCTAGAGTCTGTAGAAGCCAGCAGTACCCAAGAATTTTCTTACTTGCCTTGGCGTAGTTAGCCACTACTTCCCGTCTCGAAGGGTGTATCTCAAATAAGTAACTTCAGTCTGACACAGCTGAGTCTTTTTAGCTGAGGCTCGGTCTTCAGTTGCCCAGGTTTCCTGTCTAGATCCTGTCTTTTTCTTTCTCTCCTATCACTGTGGCCAAGATTCTAGTCAAATTTCTCTCTTGTCTAAGATCCCTCCTGTTTTCTCTTTCTTCTGCATCCTGCCTCTCTCTCTCACACACACACTTTCTCTGCCTCTTTCACTAGATCACATAACTGTCTCCCTCTTCTAATACACTTTCTAATCTCTGAAGTTTCTTCCTAGGTAAAATCAAAGGGAGTGAACCGCCTGAAGGCTTCCATAAGCCTTTCAAGGAACATTGAGGGAGGTTCGATCGGCCCCTGCATTACCTCTTACCTTAGCCAAATTAGTGGGCCTGTCTCGAGGCACCTTGGAGACCAGAGCCTGGCATTAGATTTTCAAGCTCTCCTTACCTTCAGCCATGTCGCAGTCGCAACTGGGGCGAGTCAAAAGGAATCCCATGTCAATCTCATTTTGTAGCTGTGTAGACCGCCCATTGGCTCCCGGGCTATTTTTCTAGCCTCTAACAGAATTCTCTCTCGCTCTTCGGTTGTTAAGAGCATCTGCAACAGCTGTTGACAATCATCTCAAGTAGGCTCATGAGAAAACATAAGGAACTCTACCAACCCTGTGAGGCATTGGGGATCCTGAGAAAGGGGGTGGTTAGTTTTCCAGTTATAAATACCAGCAGAGGAAAATGACCAGTACTGAAGGGTTAAAGTTTGGGCGGGTCCACCAGAGTCCTCCCGGACTCTGTGCTCTGCAGCTCCATGTACCCGCAGCGGTCGTCTCTCAACACCCCGAGGGGTTTGGGGTTCCCTCCGCGGCTGGGGTTGAGGCTGTGGATAAGGGGAAGGTTGTGGACTAGGCCACTCAGGAGGCTTCATACAACCACAATTTTGAGAAGCAAAACCAAATTTTAAACAATCTATTTTTTTTTTAAATGAACTCTAAAAACATTACTTGCTACAAAGTTTGGCTGTCCATTCCTGCACACAAACACAAGAAGGTGTAGCCGCCAATATATCTGTTACAAATCGGATTTCTAGGATAAGAATTACATAGAATATTACTCAATTTAGGCGTATCTTTAGAGACCTGTTCCCATGGATTGTCTCATGCTGCATGTTGTCAACTTTTTGTTACCAATGTTACAAATTTTTAATCATAACTAATAACTTATGAGCCACTAATCTATAACCAAGACATATAAAACATATTTATACTTTTGAAACTATTTAGAAACAAAAATGAAATGGCCGTATACATTTGCTCATTTAAACCAACCAAAATTCTTAATTTTTCTAGCTGTAATTTCAAGAGAGGAGCACCTTGTCACCTGATGAATCCAATAATCACAAGCACAGAGATTTTTGTAGGAAAAACAGCCATTTGTTCCCTTACCATAGAACTTAAGAACTTGAGAAGCTGGTGGTCCCTATAAGAGCAGCATTTATAATCAGCTCCTAGCAGGGCTTCTCTAGCCATACTAGATTCCTAACTACAGGTGCAGGGCCCCAAAGACCAATTAAAACTGTTTATTTTATTTTTTTACCAAATTATCCCCAGATAGTCGGAGAGTACTGCTTTTTTTTCAAAACCCATTCTCTCACATCTTAGGTGTAAACTATCTCTAGTCAGGGTATAAAGCACCTATGAGAATTACCTTTGCTTTTCTAGATTTTCACATAGCTCTAAACACATACACAAAAACACATAAAACAGAAACCAACAGATCCAGAAACCAACAGATCCAGACACATTCGACCCTTTCTTGTCCTCTACAAGCAGGCAAAAGAATTAGACGATTTTGGAGGGGGAAGCTTCCGCTTCAACAGAACTCGGTCCCTCTGACCGATCCGGAGACGGCCAGGCGTCCCTGGCTCTCCTTACCTCCCAGGGCGTCCCCCAGGGCCACAGCCTGTGGTCCTCCTAGCACGTCTGCCGACCACAGTCCTCCGGTCCTTACGGCCCAAAAGGACAGCTGCAAATACCGACCGCGCGCGCATTTCAGACCCCATCACCCCATCGTCTACAAACACCAGCATCCATTTCTACCTAGACGACCAAAACCAGAGAAGCACACTTGTTCCTCACTCTGCCAGGTGTAAAACCAAGGCACGAGGTGGGACTCGAACCCACGATCTCGCAACCCGAAAACCAAGACACAAATTTCACTCTGCCAGGTGTAAAACCAAGGCACGAGGTGGGACTCGAACCCACGATCTCGCAACCCGAAAACCAAGACACAAATTCAATAAACTCAGATGGATCCAAACTCAGATTTCGCCATGCTTCAGAAACATAGGACAAGACACAAACAACCCAACACAACAAGCACATGTTCCAATGTTCGTTTCAGAAAACAGACACTCAAAACAGAGACACCGGCCGGCACACACACAAGAGGGGATCCCCATACCTCCAAGTCGGTTCTCGGGTGTGAGGGGTGGTCGCGTTTCCCGGCCAATGCACCAAATGAAAGACCCACAACGTGAGGACTCCCTCACGTTCTGACTCAGGAGAGGCGACACCCCAAAATCACCCACAAGAAACGATCTTGCTGCAACTGCAAGAGGATTTTTATTCGAGAGCGTTCTCGGGCCCATGGTCATACACCACGCAGGGGTAGAGGACCATGGCGCCCTGAGTAGCTGAGTAAGGGGGTATTTAAAGGAAGAAACCACAATTCATGGAGGTGGGGAGGGCGTTGTTGGAAAATACCAAAAATACCAGTTAAGAGTCACAAGAAAGTATAAAGTTACAAGTGTCAGGTTATCTCTCAAGACAGTTTCTAAGAGCCCCTAACAATCTAAGAGCCCCTAAAGATAGCACATTTGCATTGCAGGTTCCAGTAATGGTCAGGGTGCCATTCTTTGAATTGAACCCAGGAAGCTGGTAGGTGGAGGAATGTCGATATCTGTTTTATGACCAGCACCTGGAGCACTAAGCCACAAAGGCTACACTCCCAAGCCTGGGCCCAAAAGCCTCGAATTTTGCTATACTTCTTCAAACGGACACCATGACCAAGGCAACTCTATAACGGAAAACATTTAACTGGGGCTGGGTTACAGGTTCAGAGGTTTAACTCATCATCATCATGGCGGAAAACATGGCAGCATTCAGGCAGACATGATGCTGGAGGAGCTGAGAGTTCTACATTTTGATCAGCCAAGAGGAGACAGATTCTACACTGGGTAGAGCTTGAGTATAATCTCAAAGCCCACCTAAGAAGACAACACATACTCCAACAAGGTCACATCTCCTAACAGTGCCCTCCCTGTAGCCAAGCATTGAAACATAGGAATCTATGGGTGCCAAACCTACTCAAATTACCACAGAAGTCAAGGCAGGAACTTGAAGCAGCCGGTCACACTGGTCACAGTCAGGAGCAGAGAAAAATGAATACATACATACCTACTGTGAGAAAGGTTTATCATGCAATTTGAGATCCCAACTGAGGAGATGGCGACACCCACATTTAGGCTGGGTCTCCCCACATATAATTGCAACAATTCCTCACAGATGTGCTCCCTGGCCAGCTTCATCAACGACCCTTCACCCAAACTCTTTTCAGGTGATCCTAAATTGACAAGAATTAACCATGACACCTGGGCAGTCAGTATGGGGGTCCTTAGCAATGGGGCAGTAGGGCACTTTCTAAAGAGAAGGCAATCTTCCAAATCTGGTAGAGTGTGCCAAGACGACACAGGCACGTGGCCCAGATGAATCGCTGATATTTATACATTTAGTTGGCTAGAAATTACACACTGTTAAAATCATATCAGATGTGCCTTTAAATTTAAAGTAAGTGCACTGCGTGTGTGCCTGGTACCTGTGGAGGAGGCCAGAGGAAAGGGCTGGATCTTCTGGACCCAGAGTTATAGATGGTTGTAAGCCCCGACATGGGTGCTGGGAACTGACCCCTATTCCTCTGAAAGAGCCAGGGCTCTTAACCACCAAGCCATCTCTCTGACCCCTAGATCATTTGTATTTTTAAATCATTGAGTACAGGAGAAGGACAAGAGGCTATCTATCTTCAGTGCCTGTGAATTCATCCTGAGACCAGCCCCAACCTTTCCTGGAGCACTACCGTGTTATAAGCGTCGCGGCCTCTTTCTCTAATTTGAACCGTATTTCTGAAGACCTTCATGTTATAACAATGTCATCCTTCGAGGAACTCAGATTTGAAATCTTAAGACTCCTTCATTTCCTTCATAAACCATATCCATTCCTGGGACACATCTCACCTGTCAATCTTCACACTAAATCTGGACTTTTCCGCACCTCCACTTCCACTGCTTGAAGGGCACCCCTGCCCTCTTATAAGCGTCGCTGTGACCCATCCTGCAGCCAGCTGCCCCAGGATGTGGCAGCACCATCCTTCTCTTTTTCCTTCGCCTCTTTGCTCACACATCCTTTTCTTGGGGTGGCATTTTCCCAGTGTCCTGTTCAGGATCAAACCATTTCTCACCCCACGCGGACTTTCCGCCTTCCCGTCATGCCCCACTTTCCTCCGCAGCACCTCCCCCCCCCCCCGCTTCTCTTCTGTTGTTCTACTATTCTATAAGCACCACAAAGGCACAAAGGCAGAGACTGTTTCTCTCTTTTCCTTTGCCTCCCAGAACCTGCAATGAAGTTGAGCGCATGGCAGAAAGCGCTCACTGCATTCTTCCTTAGAGTTTGGCTCCCAGCTTGGATACCCATTTCAGGAATGCAAATGGACAAAGGAGGAATCCTTTCCCGTTCTGTGAATAATGGAGGTTAGTTAACACACATCAATATGCCTTGACCATCAATGATTCAGTTTCTGTGTCTGCAGCATTGAAGGCAGTCAGATAGATGCACAGGCTCCATACTTGTTCCTCAGCCTCTAGACCGGGTTTCTCAAACCCGAGACCCTTTGGTTGAATTTTGGGTTGAAGGACTCTTTTACAGGGTGGCATATCAGATATCCCGCCTGCCAGCTTATTTGCATTTTAAGATTCATAACAGTAACAACATCACAGCTATGAAGTAGCAACAAAAATAATTTTATGTTTGGAGGTCACCACGTTAAACGGTCTGTGTTAAACGGTCACAGAATTAGGAAGGTCGAACAGACAGTGCCCGGGTTCTTTCAAGCCCAGATGTTTGTGAGAATCCTTAGAGGAGCAGGCTGGACTCACATGACATGGTGATTGTGTCCCACCAGGAATGCTTGAGAGCTGCTGATGAAGAGGAACCTGGATTTGCCTCTGGACCCTACGATGAGACACTGTGCCAAGAAGCCACAGACACCTCGAATTTCCAACTCTAGCAATGAGGCCTGTCGGAACACCATTCAAGAAGGGAGTCGTGCAAGATATCTGAGGGCTTGTGATAAAACTCTGAGAAATCGAGTCTTGTGACCTCTGTTTGTTTGTTTCTTTCTTTCTTTCTTTTTTCTTTCTTTTTTTTTTTTTTCGAGACAGGGTTTCTCTGTATAGCCCTGGCTGTCCTGGAACTCACTTTGTAGACCAGACTGGCCTCGAACTCAGAAATCTGCCTGCCTCTGCCTCCCGAGTGCTGGGATTAAAGGCATGCACCACCACACCCTGCTGACCTCTGTTTCTTACAAAACAAAAAAACAAAAAAACCCAGAATCACTCTTGGATTAAGCTCTCACGCCCCTCCAGGTGTATGGTGTGTTTGTGATTTACCTCAGATTGTTTATTACAGCTGGCTATTGTTTATTTATATGCCCACGCGACTGTACTCTTCACTCAAGCCACTCTTCTTAACCCTCAGAGTGTAAATTGTCTGGTGCTCTGAGTAAAGCCTGCTCTTGCATGAGACTTTTGTCTGGCTCACTAATCTCCCCTCTCCCCAGGTCCTACTGCCTCCTGCCTGTGGGAGCAGGGCTGAGCAAGGCACGGAGGGGCTTCTGTGGGACACAGCTAAGATCCCCTGAAGTGTCTCATCCAGTTTTTCATTCCCGAGACCTAGGTGACATTTAAATCATGCAAATGTGTCCCACTTATCTGCAAGTGGACATGGCACACACGTTTGGTCTGATGTTGGACAAGGAATGACAGCTCTCCAAGGAGATGGGGTGTTTTACATTCCCACTGAGCTCTCTGGGAAGTGCTGCTTGTGAAGTTTCCATCTCCATTTGAGTTCTGATTTCTCACCAAGAGGTGAGAATTGATTGCTTCTGCTTCTGCCAGTTTTCCCTTGTTCCACCCCTCCCACCCCTCAGTCTTTATCCTTCCCCCCCACCTCCCTCAGTCTTTATCCTTCCTCTCCTCCCTCTCCCCTCCCTTCCCCTCCCCCTCCTCCCCCTCCCCTCTCCTCCCTCTTTCCCTCCCCCCTCCTCCCTCCCCCTCCCTCCTCTCCCCTCCCCCCTCTACCCTTCCCCTCTCCCCTCCTCCCTTCCCCCTCCCTTCCCCTCTACCCTTCCCCCTCTCCCCTCCCCATCCCTCCTCTCTCCTCCCCCCTTTTCCCTCTCCTCTCCCCCTCCCTGTTCCCCCTAACCCCAACACCACGGCTTCCATTTGCCCGTGGGGATAAGAATATCTCCATCATCATTTTCCTTCCTCTGTGTCCTCACTACCTGGATGCTGCCTGGACCCTGGATTACTATTAACACAAAATTCATAGCAACTCTCTTGTCAAAGAAGAAGGCGAAGAACATGGGAAGCAGATCTAGACAGTTCTTCATTACTAACAGCATTAGATCTATTCCCATACATGAGTCCACTCATCAAACCTGTCCATTGAAAAAAATAAATGAAGGGAAACTTAGGACGAGGGCTGACTAGGTCAAGGTTAAGTGATACATTTAATTTGTACTCACTGATGACCATTTTTTGGAATCCAAATTTTACTCTACATAGATAGATGCTCTGTACCCGTACCCTGAGTTCTTTGAAAGTGATGTCACAGGATAGAGAGCCTGGTGGGTTTTTAATGAGTGAATCCCCCTTTATTAAAAAGAAGGCACAGAACTGGACCACAGGGTAGAGAGCCTAGAAGCAGAGCAGGCTCAGACTTGGAGGCTTTTGAACTCCCTTGGTACTTGGGAGGGAGAGAGGACCAGGGGTGCAGGCCTGAGAGGGAAAAGCCCATTCGGAGACTGGAGCTCCTCTCTAGTCACCTGCTCAGGTCGTGGGTCTCCAGGAAGGACTTGCTCAAACCTCCCCAGGAGAGCTCCTAGTCCTTCCAGTACTCTGGCAAAAAGTAAATCAAGATTAGCACATGAAAGGAGCCAGTCTGCAGAAGACATGACATCATCTAATGAACAGTGTGTATGAGACAGTGTCCTAAACTACAAACTGGGGCAGCAGGTGTGTGTGGGGGGGGGGGGGTAGTAATAAATGACCACACACATTGTCTGGCTGCTTTATGGACTCATTCGTCAGGCCCCTAGCCCACACCTACTCCTGGACTGCTTTTCCCTCTCATATCCATTTCTGGATAGTTCTGCAGCTATCCTAAGAGCCAGGACTTTTTCCCATCTCCCCCTGGTGGCTGGGACTTAATCTCTGCTGTTTTCTTTTAAACTCTAATAAAATTCCCCTAAGCATCTTAGTTATTCCAACTTTAGATTCTTTCATCAGCGAGGTTAAAAACTCCAAAAGGGAACCTCGGTTTCCCCAGGAACAGGGGAACGAGAGCTCACATAGGGCAGAGGAAGTGGTAGCTATAAGGAAAGGCAAGCCTCACCTCAGACTGACTGTGTGTCTTTGGAAGTGGGGCTTGCAAGTCCATATAGTCAATAGGGCCATTTGGAGACAGATTAAAGCTGCAAGCCTCCACTGAAGGTGGCCCCTCAGTAATGGTGGTTCCAGGACCCTTGTGGATACAAAACTCTACAGATGCTTAAGTCTCTTATAAGCCATGGTGTGATATTTGTACAGGATTCTGTGCTCATCCTCCTATAGGGAGGTTTAAAATCTCTAGATGACACAATTCTTAATACGATGTGAGTGCTGTGTAAACAGGTGTTATTCTGTATTCTTCAGGGGAACCGACAATTACAAAGTCTGTGCATGTTAGCATAGATGCACTTTTCCTAGGTTTTCTCTGAGACTGGTTAAATCTCCAGATGTGGAACCTGTCTGCCCATGCAGATGCAGACTGCAATCACCACCTCCCATGGTTTCTAGATGCCTACGCAGGGAGGGAGTGGGGCTAATACAGAGTCCCAGCAGCCGAGAATCATGTCCATGCTTTCTGTAAGGACAGAACCATTCACAGAGGAAACATTCACAGAGGCATTGGGGACCGTGAATACGTTTGTTAGATATTGCCTCCAAACGCTCCCAGGGAGAGGTTTAAGGCACTGCAGCATTTCTACAGGGACCGTGTGCAAGTCCCCACAATGGCAAAGCTACCTTCGAAACAATAATTAAAGCAAGATAGAAAAACAGAGACAATTATGGGGACATGGAAAGAAAGAAAAAAAAAAAGAGCCTCTCATTTTGGAGACTGGCTGAGGCCTCTTGCCAGCTGAGGACCAAGAATTCTTGTACGGATGATTCAGTGTTTAAGAGTACTTGCTGCTCTTTGGGAAGACCCTGGTTCGGTTCCTAGCACTCACATGGTGGCTCATAACCATAGGTAACTCCAGGTCCAGGGGATCCATCACCCTCTACTATCCTCCATAGGTACTAGGCACATATATGGTGAACAGACACCCCTGCAAACAAAATGCCCATACACATAAACAAATCTTCAAAAAATGTTCAGGATCATTACCAACATTTTCTTTTTTCTTTTTCAATTTTTAATTTTTTTCATTTTTATTAGATATTTTCTTCATTTACATTTCAAATGCTATCCCGAAAGTCCCCTATACCCTCCCCCATCCCTGCTCCCCTACCCACCAACTCCCACTTCTTGGCCCTGGCATACCCCTTTATTGGGGCATATAAAGTTTGCAAGACCAAGGGGGTCTCTCTTCCCAATGATGGCTGACTAGGCCATCTTCTGCTACATATGCAGCTAGAGACACAAGCTCTGGAGGTACTGGTTAGTTCATATTGTTGTTCTACCTATAGGGTTGCAGACCTCTTCAGCTCCTTGGGTACTTTCTCTAGCTCCTCCATTGGGGGCCCTGTGTTCCATCCAATAGATGACTGTGAGCATCCACTTCTGTATTTGCCAGGCACTGGCATAGCCTCACAAGAGATAGCTATATCAGGGTCCTTTCAGCAAAATCTTGCTGGCGTATGCAATAGTGTCTGCGTTTGGTGGCTGATTATGGGATGGAATCACCAACATTTTCAGTGAAGGTTGCCAACATAGAAAGAGAATTTGCTTTATACAGAAACATTTTCCATGAAGAGGGGTAAAATAGCAGACCGGTTTAAAGTCTGCTTATAGATGGCCTTTCCCCATGGCTGACTCCTTTCCTGGAATATTCTGGAACTCTCACAGGCAAGACAATTAACTCTTGAATACAGTGACATATGCTAATTTCCTGCATCCCTGTGACCTAGAGTTTGGAGTTCCAGTGATGATGCCATTTTGTTTGTTTGTTTGTTTGTTTGCTGTTTATTCAGTGTTAAATGTTACAGAGCTCTTACACTGTCTGAACCATGCCTGAGAACCCGAAGACAGAAATGGTGAGATGGACAGCCTCATCCACCCAGACAGTGTATTAAAACTTGATCCATATGCATTTTGATAATTTCACGATCTTACAAAAATTATAACAAGTCTTGGAATTTACATCTGCTGCAGGTCTTCAGCATTCCAGTAGAGTGTGCCATTAAACAAACCTCATCATGTCTCTGTCCCCGTCTTAAACCATAACCCCAAACAGAATTTGTGTATGTGTGTCTAGCTGGGGTAAAGCATAATTTAAGGGAAGTTTGTGGCTCAAGGTGTGAGATTACTTGTTAAGGTTTCTGGTGCCCAAATGAAGTCTTCAGTTTAACTAAGAATCCCAAGCCTCTAATCACTCAACCTCTTCCTGGCTGCTTCAGATCAGGCCAACATTATTGCCCAGAAGTGGCATACAGTCTGGTAGGAGACACTGGCCTATACCTTATGCTTCCCACACTGCTGCACTAATCTACTAAACTCCAAGATATGCTCTCAAGCTGGGAAAACATGCCCCATCCTGTTCCACTCCTGTCAGTAGTGAGCAAATCTGAACTGTGTTTGGCAAAGGGATTCATTCACAGAGAAACCTAGGCACTGCCATCATATCATATAGGATGGTGCATTTTAATATGGAACAGAACAACAAAGAATGGTAAGATGGCAAGTTGTTATTCATTTTTATCATAATTAATCATTTTACTTTTCTTTTTGTTGCTGTGATAAAACATTTTGACCAAGATTTGGGTGTGTGTGTGTGTGAAGCACTGTGGTATTTGGTTGTTACATCATCATTGAGAGAAACCAGGGTAAGAAAACGAGTCTAGAACCTGGAAGCGTGAACCATGGAGGAGCATTGCTTGCTGGCTTGCTCACTCACAGGCTCATGCTTAGCGTTCTAATATATCAGGACCACATGCATAGGGAATGGTGCCATTCACAGTGGGCTGGAGCCTTCCACATACAATCAAGGCAATCCCTCATAGACATGTACACAGACCAACCCGAGAAAGACAACTTCTCAGTTGAGATCGATTTTTGCCCCAGGTGGTTCTAGGCTGATGATGGTGAATGCTAACTAGGATGTTAGTATATAGTGAAAAACCCACCCAAGGAAGACGAGGTACCTGGACTTTGCAGGAAAAGCCTGTTTCCAGTCATATGCTTGCCAGATTCAGAGGATGACTCTGATAAAATCCCAGCTTGCTGTAGCTTCCAAGCTGAGAGAGGAGTGAGCAGAAAACCTGACGGCCTTTCCAGAAGTGTCTAGAACCATACAAACAACACATAGTGCCCCAGGAAGACATACAGTGTCTTGAGAAGCACATGTTAGAAGGTTTGATAAGATTTTATTATTATTTTTTTTTTTAACCTATGTCACAGAAAAACAGCAAAGGAGACATTTCTCTAGGAGGCACAAGGTTTAGGATAAATACAGTGAGTGGTGGGAAAGAAGGTAGAAGGACAGACAGCTTTGTTCAGTTATGCCCCGCCCACAGCCTCACTTCCACCCACAGCCACAGCCCCCAGCCCACCCGCCCCTGCTTCCCACCCTCCAGGGACAGTCCTGAGATTGTAAATTCTTGGACCACCAGCTCCTAATGAAGTCCCAGTCCCTGGGAAAGTGAGTACAAGAGCCACAACTTCACTCCAGAAGTTGGGGATGTGAGCGAGGTAAGAGCGAGTGTGTGACATGATGCTGAGTCGTGCTACCTGGAAACAAACAGTGTTCACATCTACATCTGCATTTTTCAGTCCTGGTTTTGCACACTTATTAGGTTTAGTCCAAGTAAAGCCTCATCTCGTTATTCACAGATTCTACGTTAATGGATGTGTCTGTTAAAGTTTGTGATTCCTGCCAAATTAGTGTTCCAGACATGTTTGCAGACAGGTGTGTGCTGAAAGCTATGAAGAATTTGATTCACCCAACCGATTCCTTCCCATTCTCCTGAAACATCTCATCATGGTATATTTGGTGGTAAATTTCTATAGGCATCTTTGTGCTTGTTATTAAGATAATTCCATTGGTTGGTGTCTTAGTCAGGGTATCTATTCCTGCACAAACATCATGACCAAGAAGCAAGTTGGGGAGGAAAGGGTTTATTCGGCTTACACTTTCATACTGCTGTTCATCACCAAGGACATCAGGACTAGAACTCAAGCAGGTCAGGAAGCAGGAGCTGATACAGAAGCCATGGAGGGATGTTCTTTACTGGCTTGCTTCCCCTGGCTTGATCAGCCTGCTCTCTTATAGAACCCAAGACTACCAGCCCAGAGCTGGTCCCACTCACAAGGGGCCTTTCCCCCTTGATCACTAATTGAGAAAATACCCCACAGCTGGATCTCATGGAGGTACTTCCCCAACTGAAGCTCCTTTTTCTGTGATAACACTAGCCTGTGTCAAGTTGACACGTAAAGCCAGCCAGTACAGTTGGAATATCCCTAAAGTTGGGACTGGAGAGATGGCTCAGAGGTTAAGAGAACTTGCTGTTCTCACAGAGGACCCAGGTTCCCAACCCTCACATGGAGGTTCACCCAACTGTGTGTAACTCCTGTCCCATGGGATCCAATACCTTCTTCTGGTCTCTGTAAGGGGCACATGTGGTGCACACATATACATGGAGGCAAACATATACATAACACATAATGAAAGAAAGTTTAATGCTGAAGTCCTAAAGGAGACTGACAGACAGCCTTTGGCATTCCCAATTCCAATGTTGGAAGGAATATGGATTCCCCTTCCACAGGACACTGGCATTCCTTTCTCCTCTGTTTTTCTGCTTTGCTGTTTAGGGCCTACAGTCCTTGGGACATTTTCTCCTGGCTCAGTTGCACCATTGTCTGCTAGCTCCATGATATCCTGACTTGGGTGCTTTTTGAAAGAACAGGGATGACTTTGCACATTTAATCTGTGAGATGTCTGGATCCTATAGGAAATTTTATACCAATGAGGGATAGGCTCAATTCATCACAGAACTGAGCTCACAATAGGCAGAAAGGAATCATGTGTCCTCGTCACCATTTCAGCTCATGGTATCATCAAGGTGGTGGAAAACCAAACAATTGGCCACCATCTTGGTTAGCTGCACCATAGAGATGGCAATGACCATGTAACTTCACCATTATCTTGGTTAAAGCAGCCATATGCCATAAACCAAAATGGTGGCACCCCATAAAATTCCCAGTACCATTGAACCCTCAGGGGATGGCCATTTAGAGTCTCCTGTGACAGGCATTGTCATGCATCTCAATATTCTTCTCCCATCCTTTTTTTCTTTTTGACTTTTTCCTTTCCCACATGCTTAGGAGGATCATGGAAACAGGAGACCCAGATAGACTCTCCTATCCAGTGATGAGGTCAATGCATTCCCTTTATCTGATATTAAGGAGGAAACATCAGACCTCTATAGTGAGCTCTTTTGGACTTTTACTATTTTGCAGGCTCTGCTTGCTGGTTTCTGGGGAGCACTTAAGACTTTTCCAGCTATGTGCCTCCAACACTGGACAGCTACCAGCAGGAGTTGACACTCTGATAGACCTGGGAAGTTCACATGAATTGGCAGCAGGCTAGGGGGCCAGTCTTTGGAAAGCACAGATATCTATCGGGGACTCAAAGAATAGATTGCCAGGTGCTAGACACATCGCACCAGCCATTGCAGGATTGGCTTACTCAAGCTGGAAGCTGAAGACACTGGGAGGCTGGAGATGCTGGAGGCTGGAGACCCACGTTCTTCAGGGTTGATGCCTGCTCTGTCTGCCAGGTACCTCCAAGGCTGTTTCTCTCTAACTGAGATAGAATGTTCTTCCTCCCTTCCCCCTCCTTTGCTCCATAGTTCCCTGCTATTGTTTCTGCCCCTGCACGTTCCAGGCACCTGTTTCCAGTTTCTTCCATTTCTGTTTCCACTCTCCAATTGTAGCAACAGACCCACAAAAGAAAAGCAGATCAGGCCATTCCTCTCTGAGTTCTTGTAGATGCTTTCCCATTTTTGTTTTCTAGATACTAGGGACTTCTATTCAAGTTCCATGTGGTAATTACAATGTGGCTGTTTTAACCCAGGCAGCCTCACTGATAGCCATCTTCCCATGGAAAATTCACCCCGAGGGTTTACTGTGCCCTCATCCAGTCTGGATTTAGAGATGTGGTAATGGACTGGCAGGTTATACATTCAAGGAAAGGGGGGGTCAAAGGGAATGTTTAAGAGAAATATCAGATATTCAACCTGCAGAGGAGCTCAGCTCTCTGACTTACCATCAGATGTCAGCTGACTTCCCCGACACGTGGGTCAATAACTTCTCTAGCGTTATTGTTCATTGTGGCCCATTAAAACAAAAGTTTAGTGTGTGTGGGGGGGGAGAAGGAATAAAAAGCCCAAGAACATTGAAATGGAGAGACAGGAAGGATGTGGAGGAGGTGACAGTCCTCTAGTGACTGCTGACAGTCCTGAAGCCTGGCTCAGCGCCTGCTGGGCTTCTGGTGGAGTTAAGTGGAACATCAGGGCATCCATGCTTTCAGGGACTGAAGGACTTCCCTCCTTCACACCACACCCTTCTGGCTTTCCTCTCAAGCCTGGAGAGGAACGAGTGCTTCTTGGTGCGAGTGGAGGAAATGCAGCTCTCCCAGGCTCCTCCCCCACTTTGCTGTTTCCAACTCTTTCCTTTTTGTCTTCAAGCCTAAGGCTGAGCTGGCCGGTCTCATTCTCCCATGATTTTAGAAGTGGATGCCTCCTCGCCTGTCTTCAGTTAGCTTTCGGGAATGTGAACACTACGTTTAATCGGCTTGTGCACGTTTTGAATATCAGAACTGGTCCTGTCTTTTCTATTTTCCAAAAGTCTCCAATATGTTTCTTATTAATAATCTGTACTTTTTTTTAACAGCCTAAGGACTGTTACCGCCTAGAAAAAGGAGACTTTGAGAGAGCTATTTCAGCTTTGAAATTAGTGAGCAGAACTGACTACTTTGATACATTGATAGTAAATTGTGTTTAAAGAAGACATTAGCAAGTTGGGTCTCTGTGGTGCCTGCTTTTAATCCCACAGATTGGGAGACAGAGGCAGGTGGATCAGAAGGACGGAAGGACAGAGGGGTGGGAGAGAGGGGAGAGGGGAGGTAACAAATGAGCAACCAGAATAATGTTTCCAATGTAAGAGATTTTATTCGGGTTCTGCACTCAGAGGTACCTACAACAGACTACAGACAAAATCAATTAGGAAGGGCTCACTAAAAATGTTCAGGAAATAGTAACATAGAGAACACTCGGCCTTACAGCTCTCAGACAAGCCACCGACCAAGTAGTAAACTCAGTCTCCACACTGTGTGGCAAAATCCTTAATCCACAAGGAAGAACCAATTTAAAGCAACCCCTCAGGTGTGGAGCCTAACTGCGTGGAGTCCTCAAAGAGCCCCGGGGCTTTTTGACAGCCGCCTGCCAGGCTAGGGCTGCTAAGTGTGTATCCAAAGACTGACAACAGTTTTGTGGCGACAGGGGAGGCGGGGCAAAGAATGCTCAGAAAGATCCCTAAACTCAGACAGTAGGAGCGCCAGGCTGGGGGATGGGGGAGCTGGCTTTCATCCACAGGGAAGGTACTGGGTAGAAACAAGGCAAGCCTTACCTCAGAAGAGAGGCTTGCTCCACAGGGTCCAGAGGCTGGGGTCTGAGCAGCCCTGGGGGACAGTGGCTTGCTTAAAGTTAGCTGCCACTGGGGTTCTTTAGGGTCCCTCAGCGGTGGGTCCTCAGCCCCTTTCGCTGTGGGTGGCTGGACTCTGTCAGGGCAGGGCTGCTCCTGGTGACAGTGTGGCGAGGGCGGAGTTGGCGGCGTCCGAGGCCACGTGTGGAAAACCTTCTCTGGGAAAATGGATGTCAGCATGACTGGGGTGGGGACGATTTCTTGTGCTGGGACCTACACTGGCTTGGAAACTGGGGGGCAGTCTCACATACGCTAGGCTTCAAAGTGTCATCATATAGGTTCAGGGTGCCTCCCAATCCCCCACCCCGGGCTCAGGGAAGGGGCCGGGGAGAGGTTCAGGGGACCTGGTGCTGCGGGAGGAACCATCGGAATCAGAACACATCAGCTCTTGGAGAGGGAGCCTCTTGGTGCGTTTCTTTCTCTTTTTTCTGACGTTCTCTTGTCTCGGTTGTTTCAAATTCCCAGTGGCTTCTTCAGTCACAGTCCAGATGTTGGAAGAATTACTTCCATCTACTTCCTCCCTAGAGAAAGAGAGACAGAGGAGAGGTTCAGGCACGTCCATGCCGGCCGGGGCTTGACTGCTACGGGAGGTGTGCAGAAATCTCCAACTCTCCTCTGCAGGGGTTCACATGCTTTGTCCACAGCCTTAGGTGTTGGACACTTTAGGTGTACTTCATTCAGCTCATGTCTATGCGTAGTAGCCCCACACAGAAGGGAAAACCTAGCCAAGTGGACCAGTCCCTACTCAATCAAGAAACGGCTAACTCAAGCTCAGGTGCCAACCAAGGTCCACCAGCATCGAGCCAGCCGCCTCTATCATTGCTTCCGCCCCAACCCCCGTCCTGCCCCTGAATTAGAGCTTTAAAATATAGACAGTTTCCATAGCCCTGAGTTTCTCAAATTTGGTGGTTCAAGGTGCATGGTCATGCCAACAGCGACGTGACTTTTTTTTTTTTTTTTTTTTTTTTTTTTTTTTTTACGTATTTTCCTCAATTACATTTCCAATGCTATCCCAAAAGTCTCCCATACCCTCCGCCCCCACTTCCCTACCCACCCATTCCCATTTTTTGGCCCTGGCGTTCCCCTGTACTGGGGCATATAAAGTTTGTGTGTCCAATGGGCCTCTCTTTCCAGTGATGGCCGACTAGGCCATCTTCTGATACATATGCAGCTAGAGTCAAGAGCTCCGGGGTACTGGTTAGTTCATAATGTTGTTGCACCTACAGGGTTGCAGATCCCTTTAGCTCCTTGGGTACTTTCTCTAGCTCCTCCATTGGGGGCCCTGTGATCCATCCAATAGCTGACTGTGAGCATCCACTTATGTGTTTGCTAGGCCCCGGCCTAGTCTCACAAGAGACAGCTATATCAGGGTCCTTTCAGCAAATGCTTGCTAGTGTATGAAATGGTCTCATCGTTTGGAGGCTAGTTATGGGATGGATCCCTGGATATGGCAGTCTCTAGATGGTCCATCCTTTTGTCTCAGCTCCAAACTTTGTCTCTGTAACTCCTTCCATGGGTGATTGTTTCCAATTCTAAGAAGGGGCAAAGTGTCCACACTTTGGTCTTCGTTCTTCTTCAGTTTCATGTGTTTTGCAAATTGTATCTTAGCGACATGACTTTTAATTACATCCAATAAAAAAAAAACACCAAAACTACAACAAAACAAAACAAAAACCAAACCCTGCCTATGATATCATAAATCAAGACTTATTTAGGGAATGCACTGGACGAAGCTTATTTACCAAGGAGTGTTGACTTTTCTTCAGAGAGGGTATCTTGGCAATGGTATGACTACATTCTAGTCCACTCACCACGGCCCACTGGTTTGGCAATTTTTTCCTTGGGACCCATGTTAAGGCTGTGTCAGGCTGTGTTCAGAGCACCAAATACTTGGGATTAAATGGCACCTGACCACCCTTGTCTCCGCTCAGAACCAGCTTTGTTTTGTCTTTGCCCTAATTAACTTTGGCGCATCACTGCTTCTACTCCTTTTAGAAGACGGCAGAGAAAAAAGACAAGCTGGGAGAAGCCTTCTAGTTATTATCAAATAGAAAAATCCCATCACTCAAACGACTCTGTAAGGGATTAAGATTTTATCGGATGTGATTATTTTCAAAGACTGCCACAAGGCTCAGAAGGGAATTCCCAAGAGAGGAAAAAAAAAAAAACTGGCCTAAGGAAGAGCAGAATAAAAAAAACTTTCCTGGACCCCACACACAAACTGTCTTGTGAGGTCTGAGCTCCTGTTGACATCAAATCTCTGGTAGAACAGGTGCCTCCAGACACTTGGAGGCCATGCCTGGGGGTTGTGCTGGGGACACCTGCTCTGTGAAATCTGAACTCTTATACCCCATGGCTCCCAAAGCCCCTGACTCTTGGAGCTAAGCCCCCCTCAGAGCTAAGTTGCTTGTGTTTTGCTTTTCTCCACTGGCCCTCAGTCAGCATTGATTACAGACTTTGTAACACACAGCTCCTTAGGAGTAAGAACAATGAGGAGTTGTCTTCATTCTACAAATACTCAGAGAGTAAGCAAGGACCTGTCTACCTGCTTTCAGGGACCGAGGGAGGAGGGTCAGAGGGGCCAAGAAAAAAAAATATAATCACTTTTGCAGGGACGAGTCACATGAATGAGTTAAAGGCCACCTACTAATGGAATTTTAGGCAGGCAATAAAGAGCAGGTATTACTGTTATAGTAAAAGGTAATGGATACATTAGTAACTGGGAAGATGTTACAAAAGAGAATACATTTATTTTCACATTGGCTATTAGGGTTGTGAATAAGCAAAGCACACTAGGCACCTGAAAGCAAATTAGAAACAGTTGCCTCTGAGAAATAGGTTCCAGTAGAATTGATATGTTCTCCACTTCTTACATTAAAAAAAATCACATCTATCTATCTATCTATCTATCTATCTATCTATCTATCTATTTTTACATGTATGAGTGCTTTGCCTGGATGTATGTCTGTGCACCACATGTATGCCTGGTGACTGCAGAGGCCAGCAGAAGGGGTAGGATCCCCTGAGGCTAGAGATATGGACAGTGTGAGCCACCATGTGGGTGCTGAGAATGAAGCCTGGGTCCTCTGAAAGAACAGCTAATGTGCTTAACCACTGAGCCATCTCTCCAACCCCATGTTCCCCACATTTAAAAAGATGTTTTGCAGCTGTTATACATGATAAGAAAAATCAATAAAGCTTTTGGCTTTGAAGAAAAATATGAACGGACACAGCTGATAAAAAATAGTCTATAAGAATGCAAACCAAATACAATGATTATTTTTGACATGTTAGACTGTGGATTTAAAAGGGTTTGCCGGTTGCTTTTAATTTATAAGTAATATGACTGGGCATTCCTTTTGGAACAAGAACAGAACAAGACAAATTATTGTGTAGAACAAAAGGAAGGTTTGATCAGGAGAAAGCTGTCTCCTCTTAAAGATTTGTTTTTATTTTATGAGTATTTTTGCCTGAATTATTTAAGTGCAGCACGTGTGTTCACTACCCAAGGAGGCCAGAAGATCATCTGGCGGGAGATTGGCTTGCCCTGGGGCTACAAGGAAGCATTCTCACACAGGGCTGGTGTGCAAGCTCTCACTCCTGCTCTCTTCCCCTTACTCTGTCTCTTGGCCACAACCACTCTGGAGGTGGGAAGGGCTGCCCTGACCCTGTGGGCATAGGCCATACCTGTGACTGGACACTGACCCATTCAATGGCTTTATTTTTCAAGCTCATACAGCAGCATTAGATTAGGTGATGTTTAATTGTTGTAGGTTATAATTTGATTGAATACAGGATTAAGTGTCTCTTATCTGAAATCTTTGGCTCCAGAAGTGTTCCAGATTTTGGGCTATTTGCATATATGTGAGGGATACCTTGCAGATGGAACTCAAGTCTAAGTGTGAGATTCAGTTGCTTTTCCCACCCGTATACACCTTGTGCAAGCTGAGGTTTACTGTATCTTAGATGTCTCTGAGCTGTGACTCTAGCCTAACTCCTGAGTCAGGTGTGACATTCTCTGATTGTAGCATCAGGTTTGTTCTAAAAAAGAAAAAATTCCCATCTCTGAGCATGTCAGATTTTGGATATTTGGATTAGGGACATCTAATCTGTAATATTATAAACAGGATCAAAATGTGTACAGAGTGAGTTGGAGTGAGAAGCCAGGTACCGCGTCTTAATTGGCTCGTTAGAAGGTTCTGGTCTCACTTCCAGGAAGAAAGTGCTGAGAAACCATGCTACCTTGTTCTTAGGATCAAAATCCACCTAGTCAGTGGATCGAGCTTTGTCAACGTACTGGTTCTCCTGCTGGCTCCCAGAGGCCTTTTTTCTATACTGCCTCAGTGTCTCTTTTGCTCTGGCATGGATGCCACACTGATGTCTTATGGGGATCAGAAAGGCTCTGAATCCACAGCTGAAGAGGCAGAAAATCAAGAGATTGATAGCATCGGTCTGAGAGTCTCTGTGACTTTGAGGACAGTGTGACAGTCCTTGTAGCCTTTGTCCTTATGGACAATGTAGGGAATCACCAGGCAGATTTTTTGCTGAATTGCTTATTTTTCAAGGCTTGGCTCTGGGATAGAAAACAGGCTCTCATCTAACTGCAGAGATGAAGGGAGCTGATGAAATGCACAGACGTGCTGATTTCTAATGCCCAGCTCCCTCTCAGGAAAAGCTGTCAGGAAAAACCAGGTCAGAGCAAGGAAAGCCACCTGTCCACACAAGGCCAGACACTGCACGGAGCACAAATGTTTCAGTCAATGAGTTAATTCCAAGGCTGTTGAGCAGGCAGTATCAGGCTGTTTGGCACTGTTCAGGAAGAAGTTTGGGTCACTGGGGAATCACCCCTCCCACAGAAACACATCCCCAAATCGGTGGAAGTCACAGAGCTGCTCAAAAGAGAGACCACAGGAAGCTAATGTTTGTGCTACAGGGAATAGTGAGCTGACCACAGACTCAAACGAGCTATATCACCAAGTCCTGGGAAATTCTTCCTTCTGGCGGTCTCACACACAACAGCGTCCCCAAGATCACACAGTGCCAATCAATCAGATGGATTTTTTTTCTGGAGCTTAAAGAAAATGATTAGTCCTACTTGGCTTTCCTGAAACCACATCTGGAATATTGTCACTATTGTTAAATCAAAAAACTTCTCAAGAGCACATTTTTCTAGGGATCTGACTTGCCCGGGCCTTGCTCTGTCAAGTGGGCAGGGCAGACTCCAGCTCTACTGGAAGGATTTGCAGCCAGCTACAGGGCACCAGGTGTCTGAATTCTGCTCAGGCCTGTCAGATGCCCTAGTCTGGAGATAGCATCGTGACACCTGGTTGAGGTGATTTCCCCACAGGGAGAAAACCAGAAGCCAGAGCGTCAAACTCACCAGGTGCCTTCCCCTGCAGCAATCCGAGGCCACAGTGCTCTGATAGGAAGGAATAGGACCCCAAGAGAGAAGGCCAGGGACATCTCTGCCTGGGTGAGGAGAAAGGATGCCAAAGGGGTGGGGTGGGAGAATTCCTCCCATTCTGCCTGCTTCTTAGAGTTTCTGACATCTCCAGAGAAACACATATGTCTTCGTGAAAAGAAGTGTTCTAGACCGATTAGAGAGTATTCTCATTCAGAAAGGGTAGGTATGACTCTATAGAACACGGAGGAAGAGGGAAGGCAGAGAAGTCTTGTCCCCTCAGCAGACCTGCTCAGTGGATGACACAAGAGGAGAGAAGCAGCTGCCTCCCCCTGCCCCCACACATTTCCTGAGGCAAAGGAATGGAGGCCAGTGCTGTCCTTTGAGAGCTAGACTTTTGCTAATGGGATGGCGTCTTTTGCAAGACCATCTTATTCAAGGTCTCAGAGAGTCACTTAGCTGTCAAGCAGGGGGTGGGAATGGAAAACTGCGTGACCTCTGGCTGGTCAGTTTTGATCGTAGAGTTCGTCTGAATAGTCTCCTTCCCATCTTTTCCTGTGTAAAACCCTCCACTGAGGACAGGAGAGGAGAAGTCTACCTGAGGAAATGCCTGTCAGTCGCCACTCGCTGATCTACCCAGGGATGGGAAAGTGAGGGGGCCCTGGCTTGGTATTCACTGATGAATCAATCCCTGAAATACTGTCCTGTGCGAGTCATGACCTGTGGTGCATTTCTTTAATGACATGTAAACATGAACATGAGAGTCAAGATTCACATTAACGGCTGCTTGGTCTAACAGCCGGAGGACTCACTACAGACATGCAAAAGGAGATGGCGAGTACGTTAAGTGAGACTTAGGTATCAGCAGAGGACCTAAAGGAGGACCGAGGCTAGAGAATGGCCACATTGGATTGTGGTGTTCAGCCCTGGCTATAGAAGCAGAGGCTGATTAAGCTCTGGAATTAGCAGGTTGAAGATGGCTCCTGCCTGTTGCTCCTAGAAAATATCAAGAACAGAAAGGAAAAGAAAGTGAAGAGTCAATGACTCTATCTCCTGTGTAAAGCTCTAGAGGTGAGAGCAGATAATTAGCAGCCAAGAAATTTAAATAAGGCCCAGGGAACATGGGAAGCAAAGATTCTTCTTCATATGGGAAGAAATGAGTTTTAATTAAAATGTGATTAATGATAATGTTGAACTCAGTGAAAATAGTCAATACCTAGACTAGTATTCACATTGCTTTATCATGGACTAGAATTTAGAAAATGTTTGTCTCCAAAGGTTCACTTGCTGCAGGGTTGGCCTTCAATGTGTCCGTGGGAGAGGTGATGGGTCCTTTAAAGGTGAGGACTTAGCTCCTTTAAGAGATCATTGTGGTCTCTTGGAATGCGCAATTGATAGATAAGAACAAACCGAGCTCCTCCATAGTCTCTAGCGTCTCCATCTTACCATGGTAGCCACCATGTTCAGACACGTCCAGGAAGGCCCTGACCAGAGGCCAAGCGGAGAGTCACCTGACCTAACTTTCCACTTTCAAAAGTGAACTACAAACATCTTTTTTTAATTTGAAAAGTTCCTAGCCTTAGACACTTTGTTATATCGACTGAAAGAGAACTGAGATGAGGTCTAGTGCAAGGGAAAATTTCCATAACGAAAACTCACCCAGGATGCAGTAGTATAGATCACCCTAGTGTATGCCAGAAGCTAGCTGGGTACCAGGATATGTCGTGATAGTCAGAATGCTTGAGTTCAGTCTTAGACTTTCCCAGGTGGCTAAGAAATCGTCTTCTGGGAAAGTAACACATAGTTCACGCAAAGCACAGAGACCTGGTGTTGGGAAGGAGTTAGTATGCCCTGGAGGGCTCGTTAGGAGTGACTAGGGATGAGTGAGACCCAGGAGACAGGCTACATCACACTAATACGAGCCTAAGATGGGTGGCTGGAGAAATGAATCAGTGGTTAAAAGCACCCAGAGGACACAAGGTCAATTCCCAGCATCCACACAGTAGCTCACACCTGTCCATAACTTCAGGTCAGGGGGACCCAACACCCTCACAAAGACACATGCATGCAAAACACCAAGGCATTTAAAAATCAAAAGGTGGAAAGATTAAGATAGGATTAGGGGGGCACAGATGGGCATGGGATTTGAGGACTTTTAAACGAGGGAGATGGTGCAAGAATACTTTGCATTCAAAGAAGATTAATTGGTTGAGCCCCCAGGGAAGATGCCTGGGTTTGATGGGTTTGGGGCTGGCTTGGGCTGGAGTAGCTCAGAGCTTCTACAGAAAGCACTAGGGTGCAAGAGAGCTGAAGGACATATCCAGGCTTGGATCGTCATAACCTAGAGGCACCTTGGGCATGGGGAATGGCTAGCAGATTCTGAGCAATTCCATCACTCGTGGGGAGGATGATGAGCAGAGAGTCCAGAATTGGGAGCAGGTGTAGGGACTATGGGTTCAGTGTGTGTGTGTGTGTGTGTGTGTGTGTGTGTGTGTGTGTGTGTGTGTGTGTTGGAGCTTCTGTAATGTCCAGTGGGGGTATTGAGAGGAAGGCTGAGAGATGGCTTGCTGTGAAAGCAAGGTTTGCATTCAAACTCCTGGCAACTACATACAAGATGGACACAGCACATGTGCCTGTAACCCTTATGTCGAGGAGTGGAGACAAGAGAATCCTGGGAGCTCACTGGTCATTCAATGAGAGAATCTGTCTTTAAAAATAATGAGGAATGTGATTCAGAAAGATACCCAACATCCTCCTGTGGTCCCCAAGACTCTCTCTCCTCTCTCTCTCTTTCTTTCTCTCTCTCTCTCTCTCTCCACATGTACACAACAATCCAGTGACCATTTGGAACTAATGCCATTCCCATTATAAGCAGAACACCTACATGGCGCCAGGCATGGATATGGATCTAAGACTCAGTTTCCATGAAAATTATCTACCACAACTGCGTATTACTTACACCTGAGAAGCTTTGATGGGGATACACTGTAGGATCATTCTCTGGGGTTGTAACTCTGATGCAGAGCCACAGAATGGGTTAGAGAAAGGAACAGGGTCCTGGTGTAAGAAACACTGAGAAGTGACAGTCTGTGTGTGGGGGGGTGGGGTGGGGTGGGGAGTGTGATGTCAGGCAGAGAGAAAACCCAGAACGCCATGGCAGACCTGAAAGGGCAGGTTCACAAGCCAAGTGGAATTCCAAGAGCAGGCATTGGGTCAGGATGGGCAAAGCATGCTGCCTGGGACATGTGGGAGCCTCAGCTGGGCTCCGCAGAATCCCTTTCTGCTAAGGGGTATAGGGAAACTGGTTATCCGTGGTTTAGGGAAGGCCCAGGAGGGAACTAAATGGAATCAAGGTTATCCAACTGTACAGAAGAGATCAGCAGAGAAGGGACGTATGAGCTAGATGGAATTACAGGCAGAGAATATAAATATGCATGGGCATATATGTGTACACTCTGTACATAAGTTCAACGTCACACACACTCTGTGAGATCAGAGGTGATATTCCCGAATCCCCTCACCACAACCCTTGTTCAAACCCCGCATCTGCTTCTTCTTGATGTGACTTTCCCTCCAAGGTCATGGCTCTGTGACCCCACCCTTGCTCTTGCTGGCCACAGACTTGGACATTGGGCAGATCTGCCTGCGAATCTCTGAGTAACTCCCCTACTTCACGCAGAGCTTGTTTCATCCCAGTGTAGACCCTGGGAACCCTGAGTTACCCTCTAACACATTCATGTGTGATGCCACTTCAGCACCTCACTTTTGCCCCCCCCCCGCACCCCCTCACCCCCACCCCCATATGGAAGGGACAGTCAGGGGACGGTTCCCAAGTGAGGCTTAATTGGAAGTTCCTGAATTCTTACACACAAAAAGGAAGCAAGCTCTTCCTTTTCATGGCAGGGTTAGATGTTTGTATGAAGGACCAGTGAAAATGATGTTGGCTCTGAGATGGGAGCTAGACAGAGTGAGAAAGAACAGCTCAGTGGCAGGACATTGATCGTCACAGAACTGGCTCTTCCGTCTCCACTCCTCTCACCTAGTCTCAGACAGTGTGGATCTCAGCGATAGGCTATTGCTTATTCCAGTATAAGCAATAAATTGCTTGTAAACAGATAAAGAGATACTTGTGGATACCTGAGAGGTGTGGGTTGGGTGTACTTACCCTGCTCCGTTCTTCTCAACCAGGGATGATCGTATCATTGAGCAAGACAGGGCATACTTGTTTTGGCTGATCTTAATGAGAGCACTCCGAGGGCAAAATTCCTGCAATGGCACAGAAAGAGGTCGTGTCATCGAACCCAGGAAGTCCGCACTTCGGGAATAGCTTTATTCCAGCTCAAGCCATCTTCACAGCTACCAGTCACTACCCTGCTGAGAGTGCCACTCAGAGAGCAGGTTAAGCTCAGAGTTTGCATTATAAATTTGTTGTTGTTATTGTTGTTGTTGAATTAAAGCCAGTTTTTCCTCTCTGTCACTCCTCTAAATTCCAGGTCAATTGCTAAGTCTATCTTGGTTAGTTATACACATAGACACACATACACACACTACATGCACACACCACACACACATAGACATACTACATACCTACACACACCACACACACATAAGCATATACTACATGCACACACCATACACAACACACCATACACACATACACACACAACATGCACACACCACACACACACAACATGCACACACCACACACATAGACATACTACATGCACACACCACACACACATAGATATACTACATGTACACACCACACACACATAGACATACTACATGCACATACCACACACACATAGACATACTACATGTACATACCACACACACATAGATATACTACATGCACACACCACACACACATAGACATACTACATGCACACACCACACACACATAGACATACTACATGCACACACCACACAAACATAAGCATACTACATGCACACACCACACACACATAGACATACTACATGTACACACCACACACACATAGACATACTACATGCACATACCACACACACACACAGACACACTACATGTACTATACACACACACATACAAGCACATACTACATGCACACACCACACACTACATACACACATGCACACACACACACACACACACACACACACACACACACACACACTTTTACCTTTGCTCCAACCTCAGCCATCTCTTTTCTGAAAGTCTTGCTTTCCCTCGTGACGTTTCCAGAATCTTTATGTGCATGCTTTCCAATGTCCTTTCCCCTGACTGTAGCATTCTGGTCCCCAGGGCCCTTTTGCCCTGGGGTTAACAACAAAGTCACTCCCTGGAATCTGAGACCTTTCTTTAAGGACCTCAGGCCATTCTGTGCATATCTCCCTATTCCCTGAGGCATGCCTTGGGACACCATTTTACTTGATCCTGGCTTGCTTGCTCCCATGTAGATATACTTAAGCAGCACTACACATGGGATGCTCATCCAACAGACAGACCATGAGGTAGCAGAGGAGGACAGGGCTGAGAAGGGTCCAAGGAGTGTCTATATCTACAGGGCTTGCAGAGGAGCACAAGACGATACCCAGAAAGAGTGGGGAGATGACTCAGTGGATACGAGATTGCTGTGCAAGTGTGAGTGGAGTTTGGATCCCTAGGACCCATGTAAAGGCTGCATAGGCATTTTTTAAGGCAGCGCTAGAATCTCTGGCTAGCCAGATGAGCTGAGTGAACTCCAGATTCAAGCAGGAGACCCTGTCTCAGTAAATAAAGTGGAAGGTGGTAGAGAGGCAGACATCAGTGGCAGCCTCTGGCTTCTACACATCTGGACATGCATCCAGACACATGCATATAACACATACAGAAATGGGGGTAGGGATGAGAAAGGAGGCAAGGAGAGAGAGACAGAGAGAGAGAGAGAGAGAACCCAGAGTGAGCCTGTCCAGCCATCTACTGCAGTTTGACAAGGAAAGCCAAGTGACTCTCCCACATAGAAACAAGGAGAAGATGTGCTCTCAGCACAGAGTCCAAACCCCAAGGCATTCTCGAGTAGGGGAGGAGACAGCCGTGCTCCCTCTGGCCAGCTTTCTTTTCTGGGTGGCTGCTTACTCTGCGGTTGTTACACTTCAAAACTGTGTAGAACTTCTCTGAAGCCATGTTGTGGTTTGGAAGTGCTATAACAATGGAGGGGACGTAGAAGTCAAATCCTTTGCTTGTCATGATTTTGGCAAACACGTAATCCCCAACCTGTAGGAGAAAGCGCATTTCACAGCAAATCTTTTGTTCACAGAGCTCATACATAATTTAAGTTTCTTTCAAGACAATGCCAGATGACTGGCAGGTATGGGTGAGAAAGTCATATAGAACTTTTCTTTTTTTTAATCAGATAAGAAAGGGATCCAGAATTCTTTAAGCTTATTTGGCCGCACCTACAGTTTTGGGGAACACTTTGGAAAACCCAAGTTTTGGTAGGCGTTTGGCAACTGGCAGGGGTCCGGGGATAGTCATCAAGATGGTAAGGATTCAGGAACTCCCAGAGATTGGTAGGATCAAAGACTGGGATGAAGGAGGACCTAGGGTGTTTGATATAAAGATATGGGGACCGTGTCCTCAGTGTCAGAAGGGCTGTCCTCCAGATAAAGAAAGGAGTGGTGTTCCAAGTACAGACATGGAAGCCATGGGAAAGATCACTGTGATGGTTTGTATATACTCAGCCTAGGAGTGGCACTGTTAGAAGGTGTAGCCTTGTTGGAGGAAGTGTGTCACTGTGGGTGTGGGCTTTAAGACTCTCATCATAGCTGCCTGGAATCCAGTCTTCTGCTATCAGCCTTCAGAAGATGTAGAACTCTCAGCTCCTCCTGCACCATGCCTGCCTAGATGCTGCCCTGCTCCCACCTTGATGATAATGGACTGAACCTCTGAACCTGTAAGCCAACCCCAGTGAAATGTTGACCTTTATAAGACTTGCCTTGGTCATGGGATCTGTTCACAGCAGTAAAACCCTAACTAAGACAGTCACACACAGGTACAGATGGTTTTTGCAAAGAGGCTCTCAGTGGTCAGGGGAAGGGTGCTGGAGGCGTGTTGTGGGTCTGAGCCAGGAAGTAGGAACAGGCCAAGGCTAGCCCATTTGACCACTCCTTGGCTTGTGCCATGCAAGAAAACAGCAACATGAGTCTTCGAAGGGCTTTCCTTCTGTGCCCTGCCATCCCACCTGGGTGTCAAGATGGTGGAAGGCGGAAGGACCAGGCATGGTGTATTGTTTATGCATCTGTAATCAGATGACAACACATTCGTATGTCTCATTTGTGGAAGGCACACTGGTGGGGGGTGGGGGAAATCACTGCATTATGACGTAACAGGCCAGCAGTGGCCAGCTACAAGGTCATGAAAATCACTGGTTCTATCATAATGGATGCAGACTTCCATGCTGAGAGCTTCAGGAGTCTGGGAGCCGCACAAGTTACTTCCCCCTTGAGACAAGTGTCTCGAGATAGTATATAGGCCACTGTACACAACGGCCAGCTACATACAATGGAGTTGGCACATCAGTCACCAGCAGAGAAATTACCAGGTGATGGGGAAACTACCTGCTGCTCTTCCTGCCCAAACACAAGCTCCCTGCTGGAGCCAAGAGGGCCACATAGGGACCTTAGCATCCTCTGTAATCTAAAACCTGTGGACAGTATAAAGCAGTGGTTCTCACCCTTCCTAACGCTGAAGCCCTTCAATACAGTTCCTCATGTTGTAGTGACCCCCAACCATAAAGTTATTTTGTTGCTGCTTCAAAACTCTGATTTTGCTTCTGTTATGAATCGTAATGGAAACATCTGTGTTTTCTGATGGTCTTAGGCAATCTCTATCAAAGAGTCATTTGCGCCCCCCCCCCCAAGAAAGGGGTTGTGAACCAGGTTGAGAAATGCTGGTATAAAGTCTCAGAAGGGAGCAGAGAGCTGGTACCTGAAGTTGTGGACAGGGCATGGCGCCCCCAACAGGCATGATGAAGGAGATGGGTACGACTTTGGTGTCTCCGTACCTGAAGTCGACCAAGGCGTGGGAGGAACTCACACATTTCTTCACGACCCCTGGAAGAGGCAGAAGAAACAAACAAAACCCTGTGAGGACAGTGGTGGGTTTGCTCCCGCTGTGCTCTGTGCTGGGTCTCATAGCATATGTCTGTTTAAGTGAGCACAGCCTTGTGATCCCTGCAGGAGGAAGAGAAGAGTCAGATATAGCTTGATACCTTCTGGGGCTGAACGCAAAGGAGAGAAATAGAATTTTCTGGTTGCAGAGGTGCGGGAGGAATGCTTGCTCATTCAGCACCAGCAGTATCCATCCTGCTGGCTCTTCTGCAAACATCTTCCTCCTGGGCACCTCCCATAACCAAATCTCCTCATCTATTTATTCTAGTCCTATGTCTTAGAGACTGAGCGCAGGGAGTTACATTGCTAAAGTAAAGAGGAAACCTCAATGCCCAGCTCAATCAGCTTTTCATTTAAGATTAGATAAATGAAAAGGTAACTGGACACATGCCCTGCCTTTTCTAAAAAAGAAAAAAGGAAGGGAGGGAGGGAGGGAGGGAGGGAAGAGACCAGCAAGTACTTTGTTTTTCGGTTATACTCAAAGAGAACATTTCATTTACTTTTTTAATCTTATAATTTTATTTATTTAGAAATGGAGCCTCATTTTATAGTTCCGGCTGGCCTAGAACTCTAACTAGACCAGGATAGCCTCGTGTTTACAGAGCTCTGTCTGCCTCTTTCCCCCTAAACATTGGGATTAACGGCATAAGCCACCATGTCTGGCCGATTTTATAATCTTTTTTATGTATGTGTATTGCTGTGCTGAGGACTGAGCACAGGAGCCTGTATGTTTAAGGTAAGCACATGTAATTAACAAAGACTAGCATGTGATCACATGCCATCAGCACCATGATCTTATGAGGGGTTTGTAAAGATGGGGCAGTTGAGTGACTACAGTCAAACAGCTAAAACAGGAAAGAGGGAGTTCAGATACAGGAAAGTTCAAGGTTAGCTGGCCAGAAGTATGTTTAAAGTGGCACCCCAATTCCTCTGATTCTTTTTTCCATTGTAACTTGTACCTATGATGCTGGGCAGAAATCACTATGATTTTTCCAAGTTGTCCTCTGACAGACCCCATCCATACACATACACCCCCCCCCACACACACTCTACACACTGAGGCTTATGTGCCCACCCTTCCCCCACAAATAAAACAAATAAATGTAGACAGGCATGCTCAGAATATTATACATATATATAACACAGTAGGTTATAAAATAAATTATTCACTATGCAAATGAGAGATGAAAAGAAATGTCATTTTCTAGTACTCTTTTGCCTCATGTCCGGGGAGGAAAAAGAAGCATTGTTTTATTTGAGAAGCAGACTATCTTAGTGTGACTCATGAAGCATCAGTGTTCTGGGGAAAGCTCAGGCTGGACCGGCCCTCTGCTCCTCAGCACAGTTCAGGCTGAGCCAGCTCTCTGCTCCTTGGCACCATGTTCATTAGTAAACAAATCTGAAGGACGGACGTACCTGGAAAATAGAAGCCATTTTCCTCACATCTGGCAATGACCTTCTGGCCTTTGAGAGGGTCTAGTTTTCTTGATTTGATTTTCTTTGTTGGATACCCTTGCAATTTCTGCTGCTGAAAAGGACCAACAGTAAAAACTGATGAGCCGAATGTAACACAGATAGTAAAATCATGAACAGAGTCAGCCTGTGGTCACTTCTGCTCCTTTGGGGCACCTCTGTTCTAAGTTAGTCTTCTCCTCCTCCTCCTCCTCCTCTTCCTCTTCCTCCAGCATTTTCATATAACTTTATTCTCTTTTCCTATTCATTCATTCATTCATTCATTCATTCATGCATGCATTCATTCATTTATTTTACATCTCCATCCCAGGCCCCTCCTCTACTCCAAGCCCCACACCTCCCCTCCTCTTGCCCTTCTCTTTCTTCTCTGATAAGGGAGGAGGCTCCCCTGAGTACCAACCCACCCTGGCACATCAAGTCACTGCAGGACTAGGTACATGTCCTCCTTCTGAGGCCAGCCCAGGCAGCCCAGTTAGGCAAACAGGATCCACAGCAGGCAATAGAGTCAGGAACAAGCCCCACTCCAGTTTGTTGAGGGACCCACATGAGGACCAAGCTGCACATCTGCTACATATGTGCAGGGGGCCTATGCCCAGCCCATGTATGCTCTTTGATTGTTGAGTCCATCTCTGGGAGCCCCTAAAGATCCAGGTTAGTTGACACTCAGTCTTTTTGTGGAGTCCCTGTACCCTCTGGGAGGTCACCCTTTGCATAAGGGTTCACTTTGGCATCTATCTATCTATCTAGCTAGCTAGCTAGCTAGCTAGCTACTAGCTAGCTATGGTTTGGAGTGAAAGAAAATTGGGTACCTAGTTGAAGAAAAGGGAACCTTTTTTAAAAAGATTATACCTACAACTAGACTTGTTAAGATTCTAGATGGCTTCACAGCCAGACAGCAGACTACTTAAGAATTGTGGCCCAGCTGGGCGGTGGTGGCGCATGCCTTTAATCCCAGCACTTGGGAGGCAGAGGCAGGTGGATTTCTGAGTTCGAGGCCAGCCTGGTCTACAAAGTGAGTTTCAGGACAGCCAGGGCTATACAGAGAAACCCTGTCTTGAAAAACAAAAACAAAAACAAAACAAAACAACAACAAAAAAAGAATTGTGGCCCAAACTGCTATCAACCTAGAACTAGAACTGTAAGGAGACTGTGCCTTCAACAGAGAATTCAATTCACAGTTAGCGTCTCTGATGGATAAGTGTGAAAACACAGGGTTTATATAGAAACACAGTGGCCCGGCCTGCACGAAACGAAACACGTGGGTTATGCCTGGATTATCCTTAGTCCTCACTCTGCCTGCCTGGGAAATCAGCCTACTAGAATGGACCAGGCTTTCAAAGTTCTGGAAGAAAATTCCAAGTTGGAATTCTAAGTCCTAGAAAACTACTGACCAAATCAAAGGGCAGATTGAACAGAAAAATCACCTCCTTAAGTAGAAATGTTCCCCTCCAGTACATCTTGCTATAGGAAGCTACTTGGAAATGTATTCCAGCAAAATGAGGGCATGAAGCAAGAAAGAACAACACAGAGAATCTAGGATGCAGATTCACTCCAAGAGAACAGGAGAAATCTCCAGGGGACAGATGTGTATGGTCAGACCAGCAGGAAGTCTTAGGGGGTGGAGGATAAGGACACAGGAATCCTGAAAATACATACGTCTATGCATATAAAATAAAATAAACACATAAAATCATGCACATAAGTCTAATGCATATAAAAGTAACGATTTAAATACAGACAAACTTGTAGCACAACTTTACATAGCAAGACACAAAGGTTAAAGAAATCATTTTCTCTTGGTCCTATTAGCAATTTTTAGTTTTCTGACTATAAGACTTTCAAAGGGGCCCACATGCTCCTAACCTATGGTTTATCATGGCACTGGACAATATAATTATAACAATGCAGATGCTACTTTGTGGGTTTAAAAGAATTGCAATGAAACTTTGGAAGCATTACCCCACTAACACAGTGATTTAAAGACAGCTTTTAGACGCTGGAGTTGCAAGCAAAAGACAAAGCCCTGGCGCAAAGGTGACCACCGTGTGGAGTCAGGAAGTCAAGAAAAGTCTGATGCATCCAGAAACACAGACTTCAGCCCAGGAAATAAAAAAAAAAATCACAAAATGCAAGCAGGAGAAGGGGATGATGAGCTGTTATCAGGAGTGAAATGAAAGATATTGATTTGATACTATAATAATTTGATACTTCCTAAAATAGTACATTTACTCTATGGCTGATCAATAGGACTCTCTCACTAAGCTAAATGGGATCTTGATAACCATGCAAAGACTTACAAGCTTCTTTGGAAGCTATACATTCTCTGATTCAATCACTCTATCAAGGAGAATGGCCCAACATCACTGGATGCATTGGATGAATTGGTAGCATCGATGGTGGATGCTACTTAACTCCTGGGGTTGTAGTCATAAAACAACAAAAACATCCCCAGCCCTTGTAGGAGGTTCAGAATGGCCGTCTGGAATCTGAAAATGGTCTCAGGGGGATGAGTCAGCGCCAGGAGATAGACAATAGGTTTCCAAATGCTGCCGACTTAGCTGTGTGAATGAGTAGCATCTCTCAGTCTTGCTAGGAAACCCACACGCTTTCTACCTACCCTGTTCAAAGGATCATTCTCTTCTACTCAGTCTGGGTAACCCGACTAACACAGGAATACTAGTGACTCCCATTTCCTGCTTAAGTTTCCAACTGCTCTTGCCATTGTCAAGAATTCTTCCTGTCTACTCCACAGCGTGTGCTTTTATGGAAGGGCAGTCACTCCTGGGGCTTCCTTAGTGGTACCTCTGTACCCCAGGAGGTCTGTAAGACTAGACTTACAGATAAAGCTGAGTCATCAAGGTGAAGCCCATGAAAGAGCCTGTGCCGAAGACGCTTTGTGCCATGCAAGCAGAACACGAGCCTCCCAGAATGGAAGGACAGATCATCAGGGCTGTTAGACAAGCTGTTGCTTCAGGCAGAATGCTCATGACTTTGTTCTAGAAGCTGCTGCCTCTTTAGAGATGCTGCATGGTCCACACTGAAGAACACCTAGCCCATCTCATTCTTGCCTGACCTTGTCCGGGTGCATGTTCAGAATACAAATGCTAGCTTCTCCAAAGAAATCCATACGATTAGACATACTTCTAAGCATAGGCCCCCAAGAAGGGTGGCAAACCAGCGACCACTGGGCACATGTTACAGCCTTGACTACGAAATCCAGAGAATACATTGATATTTTCTTTAGATCCAATCACAAGGTGATGTATGCTGAGGTCCCAAAAGATGCCACCCTCCTACCATGTCATTGCCTCTTTCCTGTCCATGTTCTTGGGATTAGGCTGCTAGAAACAGTAAAGGTACACAAGGTTTGATGCTTCTAACTTTCCCCTTCAGTAATAGCATGTGGATAGCCTACAACTTAACCACTACTAGTCTCCATTTCAGTGGTTATAGTAAGAACTCTCACTAACTGTTCTTGTTCTTTGGAATCACTAAACTCTACCTCCAGGACCCTGAAATCACTCCAGTGGCTGCCCAGTTTGCTTAGCAGTGCCTGCTTTGTCCTTTGGTCAAGGAGGTCTGTGACTGCTGTAATTAGGATAACGCATGGAGGGCCAGTGTGCTTTCACCCTTCTCTCTAGGGTGCCCAATTATGAAAACGGAAGATTTGCAAACTGTCTTTGTGAATAATAATTCAACTCCATTCGGGGGCTTGGTGAATAGGACAGAGCTAGTGTGAGCTGCCCTCATCTCCCCTCTTGCAGGTTCCTAGGGCCTTCTTCCAACCCTAAAGACATCCAAGGTCTTCACTTTGTGAATAGCTATTATGATGCTTAGGGAGATGTTACAGGGATGGAAGCTAAAGCAGATGGCCCCTCAACCCTTCCCAGATGCCGGGGGAAGCTCTGGGCTCGGAAGGAGACTTAACTTAGTCACTGAAGGCAAGGCCTCCAAGCCCAATGCTCCCAGCCCAGAGCTCCCAGCCCAGTGTTCTTAGCAACATCAAAGGCTATCATGAAAAGAAAAAACAAAACAAAACAAAACAAAACAAAATGTCTGAGATATTCAATGCTGAAAGTCATTGATGCCTGGGGATCTGTCATGTGGGTGTTATTGGTGCCCCTTCGATCTCACTGCCTGGCACGTAGCCACCAACACCAGTTTCCTGTCTAATACACGTTTCTCACATGACATTATGGTGTACAAATAAACTCTGTGTCTTTAGGAAAAGTCCTAAAGACATTTACACCTCTGGGAACTGCCTCTACTCACTCAGCCCCAAATCCATTCTCTGTCTTTCTTCTCTGAGGGGCCTGCTCTGTACAGCCAGATGCTGCTCCCCACCAAGGACTAGACCCTGTTTTCCTCACAGGTTCTGGAACAGCTGGTCATAGAAGGCACTGGCTGAGGACAGAGGGAAAAATCAGAGCATTGGGTTTTTGCCCTTCCTTGCTCTTGGTTTCCATCTTCCACCACCCCTTGCTGCTGCTGCTGCTGCTGTATGTCCCAGTGGTTCCTGGTGACTGACTCTTGACTACCTTCCTGCCGCTATAGCCCATTTATTAATGTTTCTCTCTGTGGACTGGCTAAATGGGATTGCATCCTGTCTGGGCTGTGCCAGTAAGTTCTCCATACTCAGTTCTCCCCCTCCAATGGGCAACAACCACCCCCAAACCTGCTTTTGGTGCATGGGCAGCATCTGTGCCTAGGCACAAAGAGCACCTTGGAAGCCAGAGAGTGCTGGGTTCTCATCCAGTGAGAACCCTCCAGTGAGGAGGGACGCCTTTAAGCTTAAAGGAACAACGTGGGTGTGGCTTCTTCCACCTTGGGGGATCACTGGAGCTCATGCTGGAACAAGGTACCCACCAGTCAGAGAATTGCTTTTGGTCAGTGTTATTTGTGGGGTGTTTGAGTGTGTGTGCGCGTGCATGCATTTGTACGGCTTCCTCCTTCCTTTGATGTCCCCTGATGTGACTGGAGTTCCTTGGCAGCGCCCTATGCTGAGAACTCTAGCTGCTGTGGTGCATTGCGGTGGTGGCTGAGTTTCCTCTTTCCTCTCCTCTCACCTTCCTTTCCACCTGCCAGTCCGTCTGAGAATTTGGCTCACTGAGGCCTTCACACCTATCCATGTTGCAGAATTTAGCTCGCATTAAGGCACTGCTGTCTGGGGATAAGGTGGCTGGTTTGCACCTGTTGCTCTTTCTCCGATGACAGTGTTGTCAGTGCATAGCCATGACTTGCGACTCCCCCATCTTCACATGAGGAGGCCTTACACTCTCAGAGAATACTCATAGTGCTAGAGGATGGGCTTCCCACCATCCGGATGTCAGCAGAACAGGCTGATGTTTTCACGGTGGCACGAGAAAGGCTCATTAGCAGGGCTAAGTGATCTTTCTTACTCTCTACAAGAGGGAATCTAAAAACCACAGACAAAATGGGCTATCATGCATGAATGACAACTGGTTCAGCTATACTGGACTTCACTTTATACAGTTCAAAGAAGTTTTTCTTCCAGGTCTCCCTACCTAGCATTCCTCTTATGCATAGTGCCCAAGTCACAACCTAGCCCCAGGTCCTCAGAGTCACACGCTCTCTCAGTTGCACCGTACCTAACCTCACTCACACCTCTCCCCTGTCTGCAAAGCCTTTCATAAAGCAGCACACCAAATCCAAAGCCATCGTTCATGTAAAGTCCACGGACTCCAGATTCCTCATTTGCCATGCCCGTGAGAAGCACACACATGCAGCCAGCTGTGTGGGCATATCCCCAAGGCTTTGTCAGGGCTGCCGATGACAGGTTCCCACAACTGGAAAGAGATTTCATGCCTCCAGATCATCCAAGGTGGTCAAGGCCATGGGGATAAAGAGTGCCTTGGATCTTTCTAGTTGTGGATTCTGGAGGCTTTGCTGTGGGAAAAGCCTGTGTTTCTTAGGGAGATGCTGAAAACAGTACATCTGAGCTTTCTTTCCTAGACTGGGTTCCCATGGAGCCTATGGAAAGTCAGAGAAAAATTTCTGAGGCCCCTAACAGCTCAACCTTGGAGGGTATAGAGTTTACAATGTGTGATCCTGATAACATAGTGGTTCTGGTAATGTGAGGTTTCAGGAATTTTAGTCTTAAGGTTTCTTCTTTCCTTTCGTGGTCAGTGAGCCAAGCATCTACCTCTGGGGATGTCAGAAAGCTGGTGGATTATGGATCGCAGGGAAAATCATTTGACGCTGGAGCACAGAATCTGCAGGATGCTTACCAGACTGGGAAGCATAATGGTTAACATCTTATATCTCCTCTGCAGCGAGCCAGGGACTGTCGATGGAAGCCTGGGGGTGAAAACAAGCCCAGGCTCTCTGTACACAGTGTTATAGCCCATCTCCTTATGTTACCTTCAGGAAAACCATGATGCTGTCACAAGTTCAAGAGCCAAAGGGATAGCTACAGAGAGTGGTAACTGGCTTCAGCACAGAGCATGGAAAAGCCTTGGGTTTCCAACTCGATCGTGGACCAAGCAGTGTGACCACGGCCTTCGGAACACACGTGGCCATTCCTCACAGATCCCATGGGAAGGACCGTTGTTACTGCTACACATCAGTAAACTCTGGGGTCTTAGGAGTTGAAAGCGTATTCTTCTCTAACTTCTAGCCATTGTTCCAAGTCATTGCCCTTTGCTAAGAGAATTTAAAATGAGACTATGCATACGTATGAAGAGGTTGAAGTGACTTGCGTGGATGATGGATATTTCTTTCACAGTAGGTTCTTAAAAGGACTGGAACCTGGCCTTTGCTTTCTTGAGCTTTGCTTCCAACAAAGTTTTTTTTTTTACCAGGATCTTGGCCCTACTAGTGGACTAGTCATAAGGTCAGATTAGTTGGCATTGATAAAAATGGAATTAAAACAATCTCACAAGAACTTACACATATACATATATATATATACACACACACATATATATATGATGCTGTGGAGTTAAAACCAGGCAAACTCGCCTCATTTGACAGATGCTGAAACTAACTGACAGAAATTCTGAAAGCCAGTTGTCTCAGAATGTCTCTCAGACTTTTGTTTGATGGCTACCTGGAAACTATTTAGACCTTAGGATGATTTTGGAAGGACAACCCCTCATCTACAAGTACCTACACACAGCCAAAAAGGAGTGCTGTAGACTAGTAACAGCTACTTAATAGTACCAGTGTTCACACTGTGGTCCTCAAAGGCCACTCCTAAGACAGCATTCTAACAAAATACTTCACCTGATGCACCGTGGGAGTCACAAAAGCACGAGGAAAAGGCTAAAACTGAAAAACAAAACAAAACAATAGAAACTATCCAAAAGGAAATCGTCCAGTAAAGAGTTAAATATGTCGGGGTGGGGGAGGGGGGAGAGTTAAATACGTTATGTATCTATCCACCAGTGATGTCTTCTGAAGAGAGAGCAAAACCCACAGAAATTGTATGAAATGATGCTAAGTTCAAGGCAGAGTATAAGACGATTAAAGACCTTCTGACTTGTGGGGGTAAAAAAGATGTGTTTAAGGAGGAAAAAAAAGATCACTGGGAAGCGTTCCAAATGGTACTAACGAGGCAGAGGCAGCGAGGCTATGAGCTGGTTTGGGGGGTTTTCAGTACTGAAAACATGAATGTCCTCTCTGTTTAACAACCCACCGCTTTAATACTCTTGTTTTAAGTAAATAATAAAGAAAAGAAAGTTGGAAGAAATGTGAAAAACTAGCGGAGACCAACTAAAAATAAAATAGTGAGATCCGAGCCTTGAATCAGAGTCCAGGCATCTCCTGGGACTCCTGTTCGGGTTTTGTTTTTCAATGGAAAGATTCCTTATTCTAAAAACAGGATGTTAAAGTCAAATGGCATTTCCTTTAACTCTCTTAGAAACCAGTAAGTGGTGGGTGGGTAGGAGAGAGAAGAGGTCCAGGTGGGAGATGGCCACCGGTAAGGGGCCTGGGGAACTCGGGGACCCACCTCCTGCAGTGCCCTGCTCTGATAGTTCTTCCTGGAAGCCTCCTGGAGCTCCAGGGCTTGCTGGATGTACATTTTCCCAACCAAGATTTCATTTTCCAGCACCGAGAGCTCTTTCAATGAAATGGGCCAATTCAGCCGCTCCAGAGCCCTGTTCAAGACATCCTTGTTTTCCAAGTACTGTATGGGCTTGATTGCATCCAACCTGAGGAAGGAAGAAAGGGACTGTCAAAACGAGAACAAAATAAGCCTAAGAAGGAAAAAAAGCAAGCAAGTAAACAAACAAGAACAATGTAACCAATCACAGATGTTAGGTGACAGAAGACGGTGCTGGCGTCGGTGCCAGTCGTACCTTCAGGTCTACCTCTCCAGCCTCTGGAGCTCTCACTTTTCCAGAATAGTTATAATTAGAAGCTGTCCTTGGAATGGCTGGAAAACAAGCCTGAGCACTGTGCAAAGCCATTTTAGTCAATACAGTGTTGTTGTATGATGGAGGTCCCTCAATAGCATCAGCTAGTGTGTAGCCATTCACATGGGGAGGGGAGCAAACTGCCTAAGGACCCATTATCAGCACATATATCTGGAGTTAAGTGACATATCATCATGTATGGCGTTTTTGTTGCTTTTGAAGACACAGAGATAGGAATCCTCATACAGTGCTGATGTGGCTGGAGGCAGTGGGCCTGGAGCCTTCTCAAAAACTGCCTATGTGGTGAGCTCACTCCTCACTACTGTACATGCCTGAGAAATAAAAGAATGGGCATATGGGAACGCCCATGCAAATGAGCACAGCAGTATTATGGGTAATAGTCGAAGAAAGAAGTAATGACCGGAAGGCCCATCAGTGGTGTGTGGAACAGACCTATCAGTGGGAAGGTCATCAGAGGTGTGTAGAACAGAACCTCTGGACAGCACACACACATGTATATGTGTGGATTCATGCCACGATTTGCATGAGCTTTGAAAGTATTCAGTTTTCTCAGGAAGGAATAGAAGACAGACTCAGAAGTGCTACTTGTCATGTGCTTCCTGTCACATGATGTATCGAGAGCAGGCAGTCGTGGAAACAGAAGGCAGACAGACTGGACTCAGCAGGAAGCTGGAGAAGACAGCCACGGGGAACAGCTGTGTCATGGGTAAGTAGCAGACTCTTTCTGGGGTGATGAGTGGTTAGGGGTGTTACACACTCTCAGTACCACCGGGCCACACGCTCTGGAATAGTCGGGTTTGGGCATGTAAATGTCATCAGTATTTCAGAACCGAGATGGAAATGGAATAACTTACTTCTCTTTTTCCTCTTCAGACAGAGCTTGCCAGACAATTTTATTTAAGCATCTGTGGGGGTGAAAATGCAGCAACAATAATTTAAGAACAATACAGTTGTTTTAAGTAAAAACGTTGACTTCAGGCTCTGAGGGGGTTGCACAGGAATCCCAAGCCAGCTGCTAACCTTAACCGGACCATACCACTGACATCCACTTAAACAGTTATGCCCAACCTTCCTAATGTGTGACATTCCATACAGTTCCTCATGTTGTGGTGACCCCCAAGTAAAATTATTTTGTTGCTATTTTGTAACTGTAATTTTGCTACTGTTTTGATAGTAATGTAAATGTCTGATTTGTGACCCCCCTAAAAGGGTTGTGACCCACAGGTTAAGAACCAATGACTTAGAGGTCACATAGGCACATCTCCCTCCTAAGGAACTCTGAGGAGGCCTGTGGCTGGCTGAGAGTTCTGTCCATCACTAAGAAGTCTTTGCTGCCATCAAGAAAATGTTGTAAGCAAGCTGGTCCTTTTCATCTCTGCATTAGGAAGTTTCTCATTGGCTAGCAAGATGGTATAGCAGGAAAACATCTTGCTGCTGAATTTGATTTCCCTGTGGAAAATAGGAACCGACTCCCTCAAGTCATCTCCCACATAGGCACCGTGTTACAGTACATGTGCGCACACACGCACACATAACAAGTATAATACAAGGTCATATTTAAAAAGTAATTTTGGGGCCATACAGATTTACCCCTCTTAGCTTGGCTTCTGCAGATACTCTTCTGCCTGGATACTGAGAGCAAAGTGAGTCCAGGCTATAAGCCTCTAATCAGGATTCAAGTTTTAAGTCATCCATCCTATTTTCTGGATGGCAACACAAAGACGGACAGCCGCAGAAGCACCTCAAGCATCCAATCATCGCCTAGGGCTTTGTGGACCGTCGGGACGAAACACTGGCTCTAAGACACGTGGAGTAGGGAATGTCACCTTCCACAGGACTGGCTCTTGTGACCATTGAGGTCATGCTGTATCAGCACAGCACGCAGAGAATACACTTAGAGGTGCTATTCTGCCCTGGAGGGGCTGGGGAGCCAAGACGGGATGATGTGTTTGGGAGAAGAGCCGTGGTACTCGGACCCAGACCTCAGCTTCTCTCATTCCTGAGACTTTGGGCTAGGTCGACTCAGGATGATAAGAGAGTCTCTTCCCTGGTGTAGTTCTGAGAACTCTGAGCTGGTCTGTGCATAGCATATGTATTGTATCTGACATCAGCAAAGATTCTGTAAGTGATGGCAAAAACATTAGGAAGAGTGGGGGCTGGAGAGACAGCTCGGCCGTTAAGAGAACTTATTGCTTCCGCAGAGGACCTGGGTTCAGTTCCCAGCATCCACATGATGGCTCACAGAATCTGACGCCTCCTCCTTACTTCCAAGGGCACCAGGCATGCACACACATATATATTCAGGCAAAATACCCATACACATAAAATAAATACATCTCAAACATAAAGAGTCAGGAAGAGGGAACTAGGCCAGCCAGTGCTTTGGTCTTACTTGAAAGTTTGACTCTTTGGGTTCCATCAGGAAACTAGGTTTAGTCACTTGGTTCATGTAACAATGATTAGGGCTTCTAAGACTATATGGTTGTCTGTGATTTTCTTAAAATATGTTCAATGCTCTTGTCTATCTACACTTGAAAGCAAACTCACTGTAGCATGGAAACTGGGTGGGTGGGTGGATGGGGGAGGGGGTTGGTCAGAAAAGAGATTTAGTGCAACACAGATCTGGAGTCAAACTCAGCACCCAGCCCCCTTTCCCTTCCCCTCCCCTCTCCTCCATTTCTCTCCCCTCCCCTCCCCCCTGCTCCTGCCCTCCTCTCTCCTCCCCCTGCCCTGCCCTCCACCACCCCCCACCTGCCCACAGCTGCTGTATGATCCTGTTCAACAGAATTCTTTGAAGCTCTGCTTTTCAGGGATAAAACAAGGCTAACAGCACCTTTCTGTGCCATTGAGAGGACGAAGCAAGCAGAAAGCAGAAAGTGCCACAAATACCCAGCGTTCCTCTCCCCTTGGTGGATCAGAAGATGCTTGAGCCCAGAAACACAGAGAGCCCACTGGTATTGTGGGTCCAGTTAGATAGCATGGATAGAATTTTATTTCCTTTAGGAAATATTTCCCGGGGGTACATATCCACAACATCTGTGTCCCCTCTTGTCCATGGTATTATTAAAATTTTAGTGCTTTAGTGAGTTGGTGGAGTGGTTGTGGCAAAGCCACCAGGAGTATGTGGGGTGCCAGGAAGGTATTGCACTTGAAATCTTTTTTTCTAGCTGGTCCAGCCCCTTAATTCTGGCTGTAGGTTCACATCCACTGGCTTGCTATAGCAAGAAAGGACTTGTCAACAAAGCAATGTGTAACTATTGGCACATCGCAAGTGTGACCAGTGATCAGCAGCAAAGTGATGACCTTAAATGGAGTCCCAAGCACAGCCCCAGAGCCAGACTAGAACTGAGACCTCCTATGGGTTTTAGGGCTGTGATCTTGACTTTGGCAATCAAAATAAGCCGCAAGAAAAATACTGGCTCTGAATTCAAACAGCCTTAGAAACAGCCAAGCTTATGTTCTGATACACAAAGCCTAGACTCTTGAAATACTGGGACAGAAGGACACTCACCCACGGACACTGTGTCCAAAATAGCTCCTTTTATATCATCTTGTGAGCGTCCATTTGCTTAGTCACCCCTGGTTTGAATGGGCGTATGGAGGTATGATACCTTTTATTTTCAAAGTGACATTGGCTTACTTTGGGGGAAAACACGACAGAGCTGTGATACTGACGGTGCAGTGCAGGCCATTGCTTATCATTTACACATGGTGAGAAAGCTGCACACCGATAAAATTTAAAAAAAAATGGAACTGACATTTATACAAGCAAAATTCTTCCGCATATTGCATGCAAAAGCCCAGGAGTTTTTATTCTATATAATATTCTTACTATTAATACTGCTAAACTAATATTAAATAACTTAAACACCAAGGTAAAAAAAAGCCAACATCAATTAAATGAATAAACTTAAATATTAAACATCAAACTAGAGTGGATGTTATTAATGTAAAAAAAAAATTATCACTGAAAGTACTGAAAAAGTGTAACATAAAAACAAAAAACAAAACAAAAAACAAAAAAAAAAAAAAAACCAAACCTAGGCCTTTAGGTCCAGGCTTGAGAATGTGACCTTTGTGACTCAATGCTCTAAGACATGCTAATCATAAAACGGAATAGCGACATTCCTTCATCCATCTGCTTCCTGGGTTCAGGGAGTGTTTGTTCAAAAGAAAAGTCACCCTGATAGCTCCTGAATTCGCTATGCAAATGTGCTATTGTTAGAGGCTCATAGAAACTGTCTTGAGAAATAACCACACAATTACCAGGTATTATTCCTTTTGACTTCCACTTCCTTGTGACTCTTAACTGGTATTATCTAACAACACCCTCCCCACCCCCTTGAGTTGTGTTTTATTCCTTTAAATACCTCCTCTCCCAGCTACTCAGGGGCCCCCACGGTCCTCTAACCCTGCTTGGTGTACGACTGTGGGCCCCAGAGTGCGCCTGGAATAAAAGTCCTCTTGCAGTTTGGATCAAGACTGTTTCTTGTGAGTGATTTGGGGTGTTGCCTCCCCTGAGTCAGAATGTGAGGGAGTCCTCACATTGTGAATCTTTCATTTGTCTTTCAGTACAAGTTGAATATCTCTTATCCAAAACTTTTGGGCCCATAAATGCTTGGGATTTTAGATTTTGAAATATATCTACATGTAGCATAATGAGATCTTATGGATGAACACAAGTCCAAACACAAAATTTATCTTTTTTTTAACCTACCTATACACACAGCCCAGAAGTAAGTTTATGTACAATTATTAGTGCGTGCGCCAACCTTCTAACTGAGGTCTTTCACAGGAGATCAGAAGCAGCATTTACCACATGTGCCATCGTATGGGCACTCAAAAAATTTGGAGCATCTGAGGTTTGGAATTTTTAGGAGTTTTTGTTCAACTTGTAGCAACAAAATTTCCCTAGGGTTAGCAAAAGCTTTTTTGAGAGTTACTTGTGGGGACAAATCACTAAGTCTGTGTTTTTCATCTTCTTCTCAAGGGAGTGTTGTTCTGCCTGGGAACAGGGCTCTCCTTCCTTTCTGAAACCCTCAGGTAAAGGTCATCATGGCAGGATGAGCCAAGGGACCACTGTGGGCACAAATTCATCGTTATTTTAGGATCAACAGATTTAGGATGGGAGACAGATCCACAAGGAATGCATCTTGTGATTTGTACAATCCTCTTCTGCTGGCTGGTTTTCTGTGTCAACTTGACACAAACTGGAGTTATCGCAGAGAAAGGAGCCTCTCTTGAGGAAATACCTCCTTGAGATCCAGCTGTAAGGCATTTTCTCAATAAGTGATCAAGGGTAGGAGGGCCCATAGTGGGTGGTGCCATCCCTGGGCTGGTAGTCCTGGGTTCTATAAGACAGCAAGCTGAGCAAGCCAGGGGAAGCAAGCCAATAAGTAACATCCCTCCATGGCCTCTGAATCAGCTCCTGCTTCTGGCCCGGTGTGAGTTCCTGTCCTGACTTCCTTTGGTGATCAACAGCAATGTGGAAGTGTAAGCTGAATAAACCCTTTCCTTCCCAACTTGCTTCTTGGTCATGATGTTTGTGCAGGAATACAAATCCTGACTAAGACACCTCCCAACAGCCCTATGGTGTGGCTTCTCTAATTAAGTTATCTGCTGTCATGAATGTCACATGCTTGCCTACATGTAGGCACCCACTGAGGCTAAGGATGAACCGTGCAAACACTGCCTGACCTCTGAGCTCTAGCCTGTGGCTCTGTACAAGATGTTTACAGACCAAGTAATTACAGGACTCAAATATCTGAATTATTCAAGCAAACTACATTAGAGTTTGAATGGGATTTTATTGCATTTGAATACACAAATCCAATTTGAGTATTTCAATAGCTAAACTGGGATTGTATCTGATTTGAATGGATTTCAAATAGTTAAATGCATGCACAGGCCTCTGATAGAAAGAGATGAAAGCCGGGCATGGTGGTGCACGCCTTTAATCCCAGCACTTGGGAGGCAGAGGCAGGCAGATTTCTCAGTTGGAGGCCAGCCTGGTTTACAAAGTGAGTTCCAGGACAGCCAGGGCTACACAGAGAAACCCTGTCTTGAAAAACAAAAACAAAAAAAAAAAAAAAAAGAAAGAAAGAAAGAAAGAAAGAAAGAAAGAAAGAAAGAAAGAAAGAAAGAAAGAAAGAAAGAAAGAGATGGAAGGGGGCACAAGGCTAGCCCAGCTGTAAGCTGGTGGATTAGAAAGTAGCTGAGAGTGGCAAAGGCCACAGTGGGGTAGAGAGAGGTGTGGAGAGTCCTCAGAGCAGAGACCATAAGGAAGGAGGGACAGCAGAATAACAGTATCTTTTGCTACCAAGATAAAGATGGAAGGCAGAAAGATGCGGGGTGGGGGATGGGAGGCAAGGGGGAGGTACAGGTGGAGCATCCTTAATCCAAAACAAGACCCAAATTGAAACCTTATTGCAGGCCAGTGTGACAAGTGGGAAATCCTATCCATGCCAGGAAACTTTGTTTCTGTTATGAAATCATTTCAAATAGTAAAATAGATAGATAGATAGATAGATAGATAGATAGATAGATAGATAGATAGATAGATAGATAGATAGATGTGTTTAGACTGCAGCCTAGTCCCAAGGGTACCTCATTTTATGCTATGCAAATATCAAAGATACAGAAGAAAACCTGGAATTCTCCTGACTCTTTCATTTTGGATGAGGATGACCCTGGGTTGAGGATGCTATTAAGATCATTAAAGGGACTTGCATGCCTTTGAGGAGGGCAGTGAAGGAGGCTGATGGGAAGGAGACCAGGGAGTCATCCAGGGGTGGGTTGACTGTGGCTCCCTGTGGGCAGGAGTTGGGCTTTGGGCACACAATAGACCCACCTCCTAAGTTATAATGGATGGATCAGTGAGCATCTTGCCATGTCACCAACCTCTATATTTCTAGCACTTACCTTTCTCATGTGGAGATAACAAAAACCCAACTGTGGAGCTTCCAGAATCTAGAAAAAGTTTCCCAAAGAAGCTGAGCACCTTCAAAGTTCACGTAAGTGTGCACAGTAAGGACTGAGTCTAGGCCGGTGTGCAGGTGGTTAGGTCATGGGCAAGGATGACAACCAGGTCACCTATACCTTGAGAAAGGTGTGGGCCAAATCAGCATGGGCTCAGGAACTGTTTGAGTGTAGAATTCTCTCTGTAGTTAACTTAGTCACCATCTTGATGCAGAAGCGTGTAAATAGACTACACTTACAGAGTCACCCCTCAGTGGTCTTGGGGCATGGCTCCAAGGCTCCCCTTTACTGGCTACAGATTTATCATGGTCATGGCCACTCAGTTCTCATCTGCCAAAAGCTATTACATTTTCACATAGTCAAGGCACACCTTCTGTGTGTGCATGTGTGCAAGTCACCATAAGTGATTTGTACATTACTCCAAGATTGTGTGTGTATATTCATTTTTGTATCTGTGCATTCATGTAAACTCTGTGTGCATACTCCTTTTGTATTTGGAGAAATGTTACAAGAAAGCAAAATCTGCCCAAGCTCAGGTCAGACACGGTTTGCTCTCCTGCTCATTCTCCCTCTGTGGATGGCTGAATGGGAGAGATGTCTCCACGGTCTCACTACTGTGGCCTTTTCTAGCTACTTTTCAAAGCGTTAGGTGCCAACCTGATCAATTCCATTGTGCCCAGAGAAAACTTCCTGGAAACACAAGATCTCTATAGTTTAGGGCATAATTAAGAGTCTATTGGAAATATCAGGCTCAGGAGCCTGAAGAATTGTCCAGCACCAAGGGAGGAGGGACTGTGCATGAGCTCTTACTTCCAGGTTGGTGGTGATATGGGGCCATTTTATAATTTTTAGAGGAAGCAGGCTAAGCTAAGCACAGAGGGAAGAAGCCCTCTTGAATCCTCTGTCGATCGTGACCGCGGCTCATACTCACTTTTCATAGGATTTGATGGCCTGTTCCACATTTTGCTTGTAGATATTGAGGTTGACTCCATGGGGGTTAATTAACACCATCTTATTTTTGTTGTTGCACACATGTGCCAGAGGGAACACCTACACAGCAACAGCAACAGAAAGCAGAGAGTCACTCGGCAGGTCCACGGGAGCCTTCAGGGTACGTGTATGTGGGTGCATTAGAGAACTAGGAAAACTCTAAAAACCTCACTGTAAGTGTAGAACAGTAGAATATAGTAAGTCTTAAATGACTATACATATTAAAAATCACTACCATAAAACAAAACCAACAGAAAAAAATTGCTTCAGGAAACCTTTGTCATAACTGAACACTATCTCTAGAGGCTTTTATCAAGTTGATACGTATAGGCAATAATAAATAGGACCCCATTTTATATACATATATGTATATACATAATATAATATATAGTAAAGTATAAGATTTTTACACGTTAATACTCCATACATAATATTAAATGAAAAAGAAAAAGGTCTGGCAGGTAAATACCAAACTATGCTATTGATGTTTTAAACAGTACATGATTCCGACCACAGGAATAGACAAGCATTCTGTAAATGAGAGAAATTACTTTTTAGATTTATTCATTTTTTCATGTGTTTTGCTTGTGTGTATGTATGTGTGTGTGTGCATGTGCATATGTGTGCATGTGTGTGCATGTGTGTATGCATGTGTGTGTGCATGCGTGTGTGCATCTGTGTGTGCGTGTGCACCAGTTGCATATGTGCTACCTGTGAAGATGGAAGAGGGCATTAGATCCTCTGGAACTGAAGTTATAGGTGTCAGGAATCATCATATGGGTACCGGGAATCGAACTCAGGTCCTTTGCAAGATCAACATGTGCTCTTAACCACTGAGCCACTGCTCCAGCCTTGAGAAATTACTTTTAATAAGGTAGTCCTTTTACTTTCAATCAAGATAAAACAGTTTTTGCTGTTAAGCCCCCCTCCCCAGCTTCTAAAACTGTGCCAACATATATTAATAAACTAGTACAAAGAGAGACAAAAGAAACGATAGATGAATAGTTATAAAAGCTGAAGAGAAATGTAAACGAGTGAACCAGGGTGACGCTGTGGGTTGCTGGCTTTGTGTCCAGTGATGGCATGCAGTGAGAGCCCAGCTCCTAGTAGGTAAGACTAGGAGAACTCTGTACACCAAGGGTCCAGCCTGGGCTCAGTGACCAAGGTTAGCTCTGTGTAAGGATCCCTTGGAAGAAGGTACTGACTAACAAGTAGCTTCACTACCAAGAACTGAGCCAAGCCTTTCTCTACCAGACCCACACCCTGAAGACTCATTTAAACCTTTTGAATATGTGCTCCAGACCATAGGCATGCGCAGTACGTGCTCCAGACCATAGGCATGCGCAGAAAGGTGCCGGGCAACTTTCCTTCTTGAAAATTGACCCCAAGCTAAGCTCACTCAGGATGAGGAACACACCTACCCCTAAAGGTTTTCCCTGTGTGAGTATGTATGAAGTTTCCAGGAAAACCCCCATAGTTCCTTCATCTGGAGAGGCTATCATATGTGTGCAAACACATATAAATAACTCCTATGTTGCTTTTATCTACTGCAAGGAGGAAATTATTCTTCACCCTTTATTAGCTGTGCTTGTTTGAGGCTTTGCACCCGACTGAGATGAGAATCTTTTGTTTGGTATCAACGAGGCTGCTTAAAGACAGACGAAAGCTTACTGAAATTCTAAGAAGAAATGGCTGCACAGTTTTGAATCGTGAGAAAATTGACATTGGAACTGAAATATAGAAATAATCTTAACAGACTGAATAAAGTCGAAACTAGCCATAGTCATTTAAAAAAAATAACTTGTGAAATAATGTATAGACTTCGCCTACAATACAGAACATGCCCAAAAGAATCCCACAGATAAATGGGTGATGGAAGGTTATGTGGATGGAGATTTAGAAACCTCAATGGGACGTAATAGAAATGTCCAAAGAATAGGATCAAAGAGAGAGGATCATACAAGGAGCAACATCTGCTCTAATTTGTGTGCGTCTCTGTGTGTGTGTCTGTGTGTGTGCAATTGCACGTGTGAGTGCATCTGTGTGTGCATGCACACATGAGTGCACTGTGCGAGTATGTGTGCATTCCTGTGTGTGTACATGTGCATGTGTGAGTATGTGTGTGTGTGTGCATGTGTGTGTGCTCAAGTGCACATGTGTGCATGAATTTATGCATGCAGAGACTTCACAAATGGTGGCTGTATCTATAGCTTTAAACTGGAAAAAAAAGGAAAAGATGGCAAGACACCCTCCGTTAACAATTGTGATAAAGAAAGGTTGGGAGCTGGTCAGCCTGAGTGCTTGGGGTGGGGTGGGGTGGGGTGGGGTCCGGGACCTTGTGCAGAGGGTGTGGCTGTGAAGGATCTCTTTCACTGGGTCAGGTCACACAGTAGAGGAGGGAGAGTGTGCAGCCAATTCAAAGGTTCAGCTACTACTACCTTGTCAAGATGTAGCAATAGCCTTCCATGCTCCATTTTCTGTCCCCCAAATAAAGGTTGCACTATTTTGAATATTTTCTTTAACAGTATAGTTCTAGAGATATGGCTTAGTATTTTTGTATTGAGACATTAAAAAGAAACATAAAGGTAGCATGGGGCCAGGCAGTGGTGGCGCATGCCTTTAGTCCCAGCACTTGGGAGGCAAAGGCGGGTGGATCACTGAGTTGGAGATCAGCTTGGTCTACAGAGTGAGTTCCAGGACAGCTGGGCTACACAGAGACACCCTGTCTCAAAACAAACAGACAAAAAGTGATGTGGAGTTCTAGACCTACCTCCAAAAGTATCTAAAACATGAACATTGTGGTTAAAACTATCAAAAACAGGTACTAGTAAAACTTGGGAGTTACAGGAGGTAGGCAAGACTTTTTAAAGATTTTACTGTTTAATTCTTTTAAACAATGTATATTCACTCTCAAATTAAATTATCAGGACTCATGCAAATAAAGGAGGCATAGGTTTAGAAAGTGGAAGAGAACAAACAGGTGCAAATATTAAGAGCTTTAGAGCTCCATCAGCGACTTAGAAACCACAGGGAGTCAGCTTGTGACTCCTGAGCTCGTCTTTCAAAGGGACAGGAACAGAACAGGGGGTTAAAGGTGAAATGCCCGGGGTTTTCAAACTGAAGAGTGCCTAAATTTGTATTAAAAAAAAAAAAAATCATCCCTCTAAATAGAGCAATGTCACAAAAACTTGAAAGGAAAAATATCAACCCAAACAAAACAAAAAAGACATTTATGTTTTCTATGACCCAGCAGGAAAATACCCCTTTAGAAATCTATGTCTCTCCTAGCTTATAGGCTAGGGCTCAATGATATATCAGTAGTAAAAAGTGCTTAGTCAGGTCTTGACCGTTGACCTACTTAACCAAAAAGAAACTCATCTTGTACTTCCCAGTTTGGTGGATCGAGACCTCACGCCTTGCACATCCATTGTGGACTTGAACGCAGCTGTTCAAATCCCACTCGTGGGTAGCCACTCTCCCTCCTTTCTGCACACAGGATTCGGGGGACACAAACGCATACTCCACAACTTCAGTCTTTGGTCTTAGTTTTTACAACATGGTGGCTACTTAAGAGATCAGGTGCTACCCCCTCTTTATGATGTCAAATTCAGTGTCATAAGGGACATTCCAGAGCTTAGGGGATCCGAGTCATGGCTGCCTAGGTTTTCAGAGTAACAGCAAGCGGGGGGTGGGGAGGGGGGGGGGGAGGGATGTGTGTGTGTGTGTGTGTGTCAGGGAGAAGCCGAGAGCCCTGTTTGAGAGGAAATAAAAGCATGTGATCACAGCCCCCTGCAAATGGGGGGAATTCTTCCAGACAGTGTTTGGTAATGAGAGGAAGCCTGAGACATCACCTACTCTAGTTCTCTGAAGCAAACTAGAGACCTCATTACATTCGTATTGATAAACGCCCCTTAGAGGCACGCACTGTATCACAAGGGTGTGGGTGCTGAGAGGGAGGAAGACGAGAGAGAGAAACAGAGATTAGAGAGGCAGGCAATGACTGGAGAGGCAGAAATTTCTAGAATCCATGGGTGGAATAGAAATGGGCTGATAACGTTTTCCCCACTGTTAGAGGAAATAACTTGGACCAAGGACTACAAAATAGCTTTATAATGACATTACTACAACAACAACATGGATAATAATAATGATGATGATGATAATGATAATAGTAATAAAACCTATCCTCACTCTCTACCAAGAACAACAGAGGCATTCTCTTCATACGTTTTCACTCAATCCCGTTATAGACAAATGCATTTAATTATAATTTTTGTGTAATGGCAAACTAAAGTGTCCATAAACTGTGGCTCTTTCTTACTCTTTTTCTTTTTATGTGTATGGGTATTTTGCCTACACGCATGTCTGTGTACCACGTGTGAGCCTGGTACCTCACAGGCCAGAAGAGCCTGTCAGATCCTCTAGAACTGGAGTTTACAGATGGTTGTAAGACTGCACACAGGTACTGGAAATCAACCTCAAGTCTTCTGGAAGAGCAACCAGTGCTCTTAACTGCAGAGCCATCTCTCCAGCCCACTTTATTCTGCTTCTATGAGTGTTGCCTGCCGGGGTTCAGTGGATGACGGCAGTTTCTGTACTAGCCTGGCCACCTGACCTTCATTTACCATGACCCACGTAAAGGGAGAGAGACTCTACTCCACAAGGCTGTCCTCTCACCTCTATGTGCACAGTGTGGCACATGTGTGCCCTACTTTCATGATATACGTGTGCACGTGCACATATACACATACACATGCACATACATAAATTGTATTTGCTGACATAATATATGCACCGAGTAACCATTTATTGACTAACGTGAAAAACCAAAACAGAGGCTGCAGACATCTTTTTGGCAATTTGATATTTAAAATATGAAGCTTAGAGTCTGCTAAATTTGTCTTCTTAGAAATGCATGGGATGAAGGAGGATATTGTCAGTTGCGGGAGAAGTTTCCTGACTACAAATAATGTGAGAAGGATTTTTAAAAGATTTATAATTCAAACATGGCAAAGTATTTGAATATTGAAATGAAACCATGCCACCTTCACATAGTAATATAAAAGGCCAAGTTTTTATTTGCTTTATTTTGTGTTTTATTTGCTTTATTTTGTGCTGCGATTTCTTAGTGGCACCACAAAGATAGAGGGAAATGAACACTCTCAGAAGTCCATGTAAGTTGTCCCCCAAAACGGGAGGAACAGTGCAATACGTTGTCACCATTTAATGTATTATTTTTCACGGATATTTTTAAATGTTCGTGTGTAGTCCTGTAGGTCTGTGTTGGCTATGTGCATGTGTGTGCAGTGCCCATGGAGGCCAGAAGAGGGCATCAGATCCCCTGTAGCTGGAGGTGCAGGGAGCTGTGGGCCATCTGACATGGGTGTTGGAACCCAAACTCAGGTCCCCTGGGAAGAGCATATAAACTCTGTGAGTCATGTGTTCAGCTCCATAGCTTATATTAGTAAGTATTATTAAATTGTATCCAAAGATCATTATTATATGGAAATATGTTGAGATAAACTGGTAAGCGAAGAAAATAACAGGTTTAGCTGTGTGCACAGCTATTATTTTTTACATAAATCAGAAAGAATTTACCAGATGACATCAGGAGTAATCTCAGAATGTATCACTGAGAAGACATTTCATTGTTGAACCTAGACCAACATCATGAATTTCCATGGTGTCCAATAACTATGTGAGAACTGAGTCCTAAACTAGCCAAGCCAAGGCTCTGATGGGACAGGTCTAATGGAAATGCAGAGCTCTGTGGGTCTCCCAGGAGCTCTGAATACAGAAGCAACAGTGTTCTGGAAGTCGCAGCTGTCCAAACTGTGAAGTGCTGAATCTTAAGGGTATGCTCTTCAGATGGAGGTGTCTAAAAGCACCACAGAACCAGTGAAGACCAGGCCACAGAACTGACGGGCAGAGTAGTGTGTCAACAAGATCACACACACACCCAGCAAGGTGTGTTACTGGGGCATTGATTGCATTTTAGATACAAACTTTAAAATAAAGTAGGCATTTGCTGGTGCTCTGTGATGTTGGTGGATGCCTGAGTGAAAATACGGCCGTGAATACGGTATGGACAGTGTGACTTCACTGTGGTTAGGACCTAAAGAAAAGAACAAAGGGCATGAATGTATAAAAAAGGCCTGGTCATTCCTTTTCATATATATACATGTGTGTGTGTGTGTGTGTGTGTAGATATATTATAGGTACACATAGACATATCTACATATACATACATATGTATAGATAAACATAGGCATATATACATATATACCTATATACAACACATATGTATATAAACACATATACACATACACATATGGTATAGGTGTATGTGTGTGTGTGTGTATATATGTTTGTACCTATGTAAGTACCTACACCATACCTATATCTATATCATCTATCTCTGATCTATATCTGATCTATATTTAATCCATATCTATCATCTTTGTAGTAACTGTCATTCAAATTTTTTATTTTTCCCATCAGTCACTTTAGGTTTAACCCTCTGTATTTGTTGTTTGTTTGCTGGGTTGATTCTGGGTTTTGCTTATTTGTTTTTGGCAGGGGTCTCACACTGTAGCCCAGGCTGACCTAGGCTTCACTATGTAGCCCAGGATGGCTTTGAACTTATAGCTGCTCTCTTGATCAGCCTCCCAAGTGCTGGGGATATAAAAATCCTCCATTATTTGAAAGCAAGAGAATATGATTTAAATGGCATCACGGAATTCCTTGTAGCTAGTATTCTAGCCTGCTATGTGAGAGGTGGGTGGATACCTCACAGGTTGCGCTAGGATTTCAGGCGGATGTGTTAATGACATCAAACGCTTTCCTCAGAGCCTAGTACATGATGAGTAGCCATCATAGAAAATAGATCATGGACCTTTCATGGTCCTCCAGGATTAGATGATGGAGATGTTGTACAAAGGCACAATGCTATGTATAGAACCCAGAGGACAAGGCACAAGGTCTAGAAGAGATGCTATAACAGATGTCATGATGATGGTGGTGGTGGTGGTGGTGGTGAGGAAGGTGATGGAGATGATGATGAAGATGATAAGAAGTTGATGGATGCTGTCAATAATGCAGGCTAATCTTCCCCCAAATTATTTCAATCTCTCTCTCTCTCTCTCTCTCTCTCTCTCTCTCCCTCCCTCCCTCCCTCCCTCCCTCCCTCCCTCCCTCCCTTCCTTCCCCCCTCCTCAAAGCAATTATCAATGGAGAGCTCTGAACTCTAGGCTTGTCAAATGGCTGAAGCAGTTTTATTCCGTGTATGGTTTGGCAATGAATTTATCTTTCTGAAAGAGCTGAGATAAAATTATCTGGCCTATTTTATATCTTGTAACGAACAGTTGCTAGGGCAACCTTTCTGCTCAGCACTTCATTACCAAGGTGACCGATTTGCTACTGGTCCAGGAAGCCGGAAAGCAAAATAGCATTGTGCTTCAGCAAAAGAAAGAAGGCCCAGATAAGCCATGAATGAAGCCATGCGCGAATCCTTACAAAGCCAGACACACGGGTGTTGTCGTGCGTTGAACAGAGGAGAGTCGGTTAAAATTCTCCCTGTGGCAAGGTAAGATTCGGGCCCACCTGCTTGCCAGCTCCATCTTTATCCTTTTTATCACAAAATAATCCAATTAAAAAAAAGCCTCTCTAATAAGCTGGGAGACATTTTAGCATATCGTTTTTTTAAAAGAGATTTTATTTATTTTATGTATGTGAGTACACTGTAGTTGTCTTTAGACACACCAAAAGAGGGCATTAGATCCCATTACAGATGGTTGTGAGCCACTGTGTGGTTGCTGGGAATTAAACTTGGGACCTCTGGAAGAGCAGTCAGTGCTTGTGATGGTTTGTATATGCTCGGCCCACTATTAGAAAGTGTGACCTTGTTGTAGTAGGTGTGTCACTGTGGGTGTGGGCTATAATACCCTAGTCCTAGCTGCTTGGAAGCCAGTATTCTGCTAGTAGCCTTCAGATAAAGATGTAGAACTCTCAGCTCCTCCTGCACCATGCCTGCCTGAACACTGCCTTGCTTCCTGCCTTGATGACAATGGACTGAACCCCTGAACCTGTAAGACAGCCCCAATTCAATGTTGTCCTTATAAGAGTTGCCTTGGTCATGGTGTCTGTACACAGCAGTAAAACCCTAGCTAAGACAGTGCTCTTAACTGCTAAGCCATCTCTCCAGGCCCCAGCATATTGTTTTTCAATTCTTCCCATTTATATCTCTCCAGCCTGAAGAAATCTTAGGGAATAAAAGATACAAACAGAGAGACATTTGAGATCTACTCTTGTTGGCATTTTGCAATGCATTTACTGCTGATGCCATACTATGCTGTACAATATATCTCAAAACCTATTCGGCCAGTCAGTCTCCAACTCTGTACCTTCTGATCAACCTCTGCCTGCTGCCTTCTGCTCTGCCCCTTTACTGCATGCAGCCTCTGGAACCAGGATCCCATGGTATCTAGCAGTTCCTCCCTTTTAGACTATATATAGGTGAGAGCATACGCTCTCATCATGGCTGGAAAGATTAGTAATGAAGAGCAACCGTTCTTGCAGAAGACGCTGGCTTACTTCCCAGCAACCAAGTTGCCCTCCTCTGTCCTTTGTGGGCATTATACTTACACACACACACACACACACACACACACACACACACACATACACATATGCATATACATAATTAAAAATAGACCTTAAAAAAATCACAGGTAAGCAAGGTCATAGATATGCTAATTGGCTTGAATTAATCATGCCACATTGTAAATTGATACCTGTTTGTAGAACTTACTTTTTAAAAAGATGTATTTATTTATTATGTGTAAGCACTCTGTAGCTATCTTCAGACATCCCAGAAGAGGGCATCAGATCTCATGGTTGTGAGCCATCATGAGGTTGCTGGGATTTGAACTCATAACCTTTGGAAGAGCAGTTGGCGCTCTTAGCCACTGAACCATCTCTCCAGCCCCCTGTAGAACTTATTTAATTCTAATCTGGGGAAGCCTTTACCCTGCCTTTAACTATTAAGTTCCCAGATAAAAGACACAGAACAACTTTTATTATTTATAATAAGCCTTAAACAGAAAAGAGCTGGGCAGATATCTACCCTCTATGCTTTTAGAATCTACTTTCCTATCGATAACTTTGAGTTATTACTTTCTATGTTCCATCTGGGCTGCTCTGCACTCCAATGGCCATCCCTCAGGGCTGTGTTCTCTTGAACTCACTGAACTCATGGCAGCTTCTCCTCCTCATCCATTCACCCTCTTCTCCATCATGTGGTTCTCCTCTGATCCCCCAAGCCCGGGAACCCTAAACCCTGCCTATAGCACTTCTGCTCAGCTGTTGGCTGATGGCATCTTTATTTACCAATCAGAAATAACTTTGGGGCAAGGTCACATAGCATCACTTGGGTCTTTGCCGACACTCTTGTCTATGGGGTAACCAGGCCTTGGGGGCCTGCATTTAACCTTACAATACACAGCAAAAGATCAAACCTCAACAGATACCAAAACATCACACTGTGCCCTAAAATATAGTTATGATTTGTCAAAAAAAAAGAAGTTAAAATTTTAAGGACCCAAACTATGCTTTGTTGATGAGATTGAAATTCATCCATTACTGTGTATCTCTACTACTCTCTAACTCTTACCTGTCTATTGATGACGAAGGGTGAGTTCGTGGAGCACTATCTTGTCTGTCTGTCTGTCTGTGATGAAAAGAGAGGGTGCCACCCAAAGGTGCCAAACACAAGTACTCATGGGAAAATGCCCATGCCCTTCCCTTCACCCTTGATTTCAGGAGGCGAAATGCTAGAATGTCCTCATAAAGATCAGGACCCTAACTCTAGCTCCTCCTGAATTTTTCCTTCATAACAATCCCAGGATGGCATCTAGATTTTATTATATATAGTTAGGGTTTTACTGCTGTGAACAGACACCATGACCAAGACAACTCTTATAAAGGTGGCTTACAGGTTTAGAGATTCAGTCCACTGTTATCAAGGCAGGAACATGACAGCATCCGGGCAGGCATGGTGCAGGAGGAGCTGAGAGTTCTACATCTTCATCTGAAGGCTGCTAGCAGAAGACTGGCTTCCAGGCAGCTAGGATGAGTGTCAAATAGCCCACACCCACAGTGACACACCTACTCCAACAAGGCCACACCTCCTAATAGAGCCACTCCCTGGGCCAAGCGTAATCAAACCACCACAATTAGTGTACAGGTGTGTTAGCTTCATCATGGTAGTTTTCAAACAAACTTTATTTTGTTTTTGCTGTTTCTCCTCCTCACTCTCCCTCACACTTTTTACCTCTTCTGTGTGCCATAGCCTCCTTCACATGTCACACGTGCCCTCTGCCTTCCTGCCTTTCCCCTCATGGTCTCCTACCATCTAGTTTCACAATTTGCATCTATTCTCACACGATGTGCCTACAGTGAATATTGAAAGTTAGGATCTAGTAGGGGGTTGGATGTCCTCCATAGTGTCAGGCATTTAAACACTTGTTTCCTGGTTAGTGGCATCGCTTGGAGATACTTGGGTGCTGTGGCCTTGCTACAGGAAGTATGTCATTGGAGGTAGGCTTAGAAATTAAAAGACTTAGGGACTGGAGAGATGGCTCAGTGGTTAAGAGCACTGACTGCTCTTCCAGAGGTCCTGAGTTCAGTTCCCAGCAACCACATGGTGCCTCACAACCATCTGCAATGGGATCCGATGCCCTCCTCCGATGTGTCTGAAGACAGAGACAGCGTACTCATATGCGTGAAATAAATAAATGAATCTTTAAAAAAGAAAGAACGAATGAACGAACTTGAAAGCCGGTGTAACTTGCAGATTTTTCTCTCTGCTTTGTGCTTACAGTAAAGGGTGTGAACTTGGCTTCCTGTCCTGGCCATGTCTGCTGTCTGCAGCTTGTGGCCACGCCTCTCCACCCTGATAGACATGAATCCCTCTGGAGCCATAAGCTAGGATTCCCTCTTCCTTCAGTTGCTTTGGTCATGACCTCTACCAGCCACAGAAAAGTAAGTGACACGGAGCGCACATGTGAGAACATGTGATTTCTGTGATCTTAAACCTGGGTCATTTCACTTAGTATAATACTTCCCAGATCCACACATCTCCCCACAGGTTTCATAACCTTGTTTTTTCTTTAACTGGGCAATATACCATTTATTATACATACTACATAATATATTTTCATTATCCACTTATTTATCGAATGACATCTAGGCAGGTTCCATTTCCTGGGTTTCGTAAAGACAGCAGCCATGAGCATGGACCCACAGACATCTCTGCCGTACGATAGGAAGTCCATGGGGTAGAGTATTTGGATCAGATCATAGTTTCTAATTTTCTTGAGCACATGCTTCCATAATGGCTGTGTTAGACCTCTCCTCCCCCCCAGCGGTGGTTCAGGGCCCCTCCTTCCTCATGTCCTCCACACATTCGTGGTCATTTCTTGTGAGCCATTCTGACTAGGGTGAGACAGGACTATCCAAGTGGTTTAAATTAGCATTTCCTTCATGGCTAAGGATGTCGAGGGCTTTAAAAAATATATTTCTTGCCAGAACGGTCTGTTCATTTCATTACCACATTTCTCAATAGGTAGTTTCACATTTAATTCTTTAATTCTTTTGGTTCTTTGTATATGGTAGACATCAACCCTGTCTGAAGTACAGCTAGCAAAGATTTTTCTCCCATCCTGTGGGTTGTGTGTTTGCACCTGGGATATTTTCTTTGCTGCAGAGAAACATTTTAATCTTACGCCATTCCATCTGTTGGTTCTCGGGCCAGTTTCCTTTGCTACTGGGGGTTTGTCCGGGGCACTCTTGACTGTGCCTGTGACTTGAAATGTATTCCCTGGTTTCCAGCAGTCTTGGTGTTTCATGTTTTAAACTTTGACCCACTTTATTTGTTTGGTTTTTTGTTTTTCTTTCTTTCTTTTCTTTTTTCTTTTTTTTCGAGACAGGGTTTCTCTGTGTAGCCTTGGGTGTCCTGGAACTCACTTTGTAGACCAGGCTGGCCTTGAACTCAGAGATCCGCCTGCCTCTGCCTCCCAAGTGCTGGGATTAAAGGCGTGCACCACCACGCCCGGCCTCTTTGACCCACTTTGAATTGAAGTTTCTCCATAGGGAGAATTGCTGGTCTAATTTCATTCTCCGTGGGGCATACCCAGTTTTGTCAAGACTACTGGTTGAATAAGCAACCTTGCTTCCGCTGTATGCTTTTGACACCGAGTCTTAAGGATCATTCTAAACCCTTTCCTCTCTCTGCTGCCTCATACCATTTGGCCCAGCCAACATGACTTCACACCAGCCTCCACTGATGCCCAGTGTCCCCACGGGGTCCTTGCAGTCCAGACTTGCCTCCTGACTCTTGGGCGCTCAGTATCACATCTCTACACTGTCCCTTACCTGTCACCAAAATGCTGGGCTTTCTCCAGGGGAAAAAAAGCTTCTCTCATTTTCTTCAAGACAAAGTTGGAAGTCCTTAATTAACACATATGTAGAGGCCAGAGGACGAACTTGCAGGGGTAACTTCCCATCCCATTCAAGTCAGACTTGGTGGCAGAAGCCTTGATCCGCCCAGCCATCTCCCTGGCCCTTGATTTTTTTTTTTTTTTAACCTTTCCAATTTGATGGGGAGAGGGGTATCCGATTAGTTTTCAGTTTGTATTTGTCCTACCTCATGTATCCAGTTGCCCCTAAAGTTAAATATTTTTATGTGTCTCTTCAGCTTTCTCTCCCAGATTTTTCAGTGGCGTATTTATCATGTTCATGTCCTGCCGTGGTGAGGAGGCATGTGTGCGTGTACACAGGCTGAACGTTAGTACTGGCATATACGAATCACATGTGCCCATTAATGTTGTAACTCTTACGGCCTCTCTCCATTGTATATGTACAATGTTTTCTTATAACTGTGTCTACTTTATATGCTTTTATGCAGAATACTGTATGTAGTAGTTTTTTGAGAGCTTTATAAATGTTGGTAGTACGCATGCCTTTCCTCTATATCCTTCCCAGATCAACCCTCCCTTCCTTCCCTGCCCATCACTGTACCCTAACTTTTTTAAGTCCACTGAGTCTAACTGTGTTGCTCACATAATCTGGAGCGTGGGGCCATTCACCGGCGCTTGTTCTACCTACTGGAGGCCATACCTTAAAGAAGTAACACTCCCTCTCCCAGAGGCTATTAAGTGCCAATAGCTCCTCAGCTAGTGGTAGAATCTCATGCCCACCTCCCCTGTCCATGCTGGACTTTGGTGTGGCCTGAGCTTGCATGGGTCATGTACAGGGCTGTCACAGCCACTGTTGATCCATATTTCCCCCTTCCAAAACACTGTGGTTCCTTCTTAGTACAATTGATCCTCATGGTGGACTGGCTTCAGAACATACTACCATACCACAACTGCCAATACCAAATTTCTCAGGTGCTTAAGACCCTGATGTAAAACGGAGGGGTTTTCTGCATATAGCCTCCCACATCCTCCTCTGTACCCTAAATTACCAATTATTCACAACACCTGCTACACTGTAAGTGCTACATAAATACCTGTTATACTGCATTGGTTAGGCAGTAATGGGGAGACGGACATGCTCAACACAGAGGTGACTTTTGATCTAAGATTGGTTGGAGCCATAGATAAGGGCCAACTGGGCCTAACTATATTTACATGGTCTTGGACACACATACCTTACCACAGACACTCATACTGAAGGATTTTTTTCTTCTCTAGGAAAGTGATTACCTCAGATTTATCACCTCTCCCCCCCCCCATTCTTGCCTGTGGTGGCTTTCATAATAGAGAAAAAAAAATGTCATTCAACTTGGGAAAAGAAAGGGCCTCGTCTCTTCAGCCAAGCCTTCCTGTCCTCGGTCTCTCTGACCCTGAATGTTCATTCATAACTCCTACCAGAGAGTTTTCAGCATCTCGGTAGACCCACACGTCTCTTCCAGCTCAGTGCTGGCCAGTTCCTCCCACCCTTAGAAGGAGTCTTAAGAATCCACACCTCTCCTCTCATTCGCATGTAACTTCTGTTAAAACATCACTGCTACAATTGCTCAAGACATCAAAACAGGCTACTTTTAAAATTTAAGCAGAAAACAAAACAAAACAAAAAAAACTCTTCAAACACAGGCACACAGGCAATCACATTACCTCATCAAAGACCTTGGAGACAACATTCTTTTTCAGGATGGGGACATAGGTGGAGCTGTGGGGTACCATGGTTCCAGCCAAGGCATCTGTGATGGTGAGTTTCTTGGCCACCAGGCCATGAGTTTGGAGCCAGGTTTTGGAGGACATGTCTGAAGAGCTAAGAACACAGACTATAGAGTTTAAAAATGTGCAACTTAGTCGTTCGTAAACAAAACCAGAACAGACAGTCCTCCTTAGGTTAAAGCACTCACGTGTGGTCACTAACTTGGCTTCCATTTCCACTGACGCTTTCTGACAATTTGTCATCTAGACACTTGTTTGTCAGCAGGATGCTCGTTTCTGTGGAAGGAAGTGGAATCTGTCTACTGGGGCCAACATCAAGGACGCCTCACATTCATTCAGGTAGAGAGATAATGGCAGCCCTCTTCTGAGGCCATAGCTTAACCTATTGGAGTAGGCTCTCGGGCAGAAAGCATTAGCAGCATCCACTGCAGTCGCAGGCACAGGTGACATAGCCCTGCCTTACCTCCCATGAAGAAAGCATCTCTCTATGGGAGAATTCGCTCATAGGTCTTCTCCAGACCCACATTTAAACCACGTGGCAAGACTATGATGCTCCAGCGATTGCTCAGTATTAGGTTCCCTCACAACTGTTAGAGGAGCAACTTGATCAACATTTTTTTATTTGGACACTTCTGTTTCATGGTTCTTCCACTTAGAATGGGAAACCAAAGGCTGTTAGATTCTGTTGAATCATTAAGTTCAAATGTTGAAATTAGTATTGGGGACTTTAAATGTATATCCTTATATAAACTTGAATTTCTAAACGGAAAGGACTCTTCCTTCATTGAATTAGCAGCAGCTCAAAGAAAAGAAGTTCAGGTGTGAGTTGGTTAAATGCTTGAGAAACCATGTGATTACGGTAATCACATCCCATAAAGAGCGGGCTGCATGCAGCCAGCTGAGAACATGCAAGCTAGCAGACTGCATGCAGCCGGCTCAGAACATGCAAGCTAGCAGACTGCATGTAGCCGGCTGAGAACATGCAAGCTAGCAGACTGCATGTAGCCGGCTGAGAACATGCAAGCTAGCAGACTGCATGCAGCCGGCTCAGAATATGCAAGCTAGCAGACTGCATGCAGCCGGCTCAGAACATGCAAGCAAGTTGGGAAGGTTTCCCATACAGCAGCGCTGTAGCAGAGTGTGATTACTCATGACTAGCTAACACAGGCAGACATTTGTCACTTAGGCACTTCCTACTTCAGAGAGGCCTGTGGGCTGTGCTTAGGATTTAGTAACTTAGGATTTATTTGGAATGTATCGATCACACTATAGGGAGCAACCTATCCCATTTATTATTTTAAGAAGAATCATCTTCTAACCAGTCACTGAGTGAACAAGTTATACCTTCCTCACTCTTAGCCTTAAAACTCTGACAGTTGGAAGCAGAAAGAGGCTGACTGGGTGGCATCCCCTATAAATACAAGGATAGAAATGACCCTATTATGAGGTGCGAGAGCTTCTAGTTCAAAGCACAGAGTAGTAGTGGATGTCACTCCTGACACTGTGACTGAGTGCACCACGAGTCTGCCCGGCACCCAGATATAAGTAGCGCAAATCTAGCCCTAAGAAAACCCAGGGCAGTAGGGTAGGTTTGCCTGATTTATCAGGGAGCCTCTGAGGGAGAAATCTGCAACATTTCAAGGGTGACCTTTTATTTTTATTATTTTCTTAACTCCCTCAAGCATATTTCACCCAGGTCTGCCAGGCATAGACCAGTGGGCAAAAAGATGAATGGGGCTTCCAGGGTAGGAGGCCTGGCGCGCTTGCCTCTGTTGCTGAGAGCTGAGGTGCGACTCCTGGAGCTGGAGTTGGAGCTGTCCTTGTTGCTGCTACTCTTGAAGTTGGAGATGTGGCTTCTGAGGAGGCTTGTTTTGGTTGATTCTGTTGATACCACAGAGAAAGGGTTATGGGAGTTGGGGATAGATGGAGAACTGCTTTGTTAAGTCAATGTAACATTAGACTGGAGACTAATGGCTCAGTCAAGAAGGTGCTTGCTGTGGGAGCCTGAGTTTCATCCTTGGAAAGCAACTGAAAGCAAAAAGCCAGAGCATGCTTTGTAATCCTATCACTGTGTGTGGGCGGGGGAGCACTTCCCTGGGGCTTGCTAATTCCCCAGTCTAGCCTGTTGGGAGGGCCAGGCCACTGAAAGACCTTGTCTCAAAACAAAACAAAACAAACAAGGAAAAACATCCTAACTCCTTCATAAGCACACACCGTGTACACACATACACACACATGCATGAATGCATGCATGCATGTACATACACTATCTCCTCCATATGTACACACTGTGTACACACACGCATACCTTATCCCCTCCATAAGTACACACACCATGTACACATACATACATGCATGAGCACACACACACACATGCATATGCACTCACATGCACACCCTATCTCCTTCATAACTATACACAGCCTGTACATACACACACAGAGACACATATGCACACACACACACACACATAAATGTGCAAAATATATTAGCCACTGGGGTGATAGATTGCAGTCATATGCTGAAACCAAATAGGCAATATTTAAGATGTTGCCTTAGTTAGCTTTAACTGACAACTTGACACAGCCTAGAGTCACCTGGGAAGAAAGTCTCAGCTGAGGGACTGCTCAGATCAGATTAGCCTGCGGGGGTGGTCTTGATTGTTAGTTGAAGTGAGGAGACCTAGCCCACTGTGGGTGGCACTATTCCTTATGCAGGCGGGGCTGGGCTGTATGAGAAGGCTAGTTAACCACCGGCCTGGTAAAGCGGCAGGCAGTTCTTCCATGGATTTGCTTCAAGTTCCTGTCAGAATTCCTGTCCTGTCTTCCCTCAGTGATGGACCAGAAAATTAAATAAACCTAAGTTTCTTTGGGTCAGGATGTTTAATTACAGTAACAGAAAGCAAACTAGAAAATACGTACACGGCTGCCTCAGTATTTGAAAAGACCCAGCACCCATTTGTGATGAGAAATATAAACCTTCCAGAAAGCTAAGTGAAGCACATTCAAAGCTTGATAAAGAATATACGCAAATCCGCACAGCTGAAATCATATTTAATTGGGAAAAATTTCTTTCCCCCTGATATTAGAAATTATTGTTAGAAAATATTAGAAGTTACAATATTAGAAAAAACCAAAATGGTGGCCACTCGTATTCAGAATAATTGTAGAGATTCTAGTCACTGGGATGGGGCAAGAAGGTGAAAAATAAAGCCAGAAATAAGAAATAAAGAAGCGTCCCTACTCATACAGAAAACGACAAAAAATTCCAGTCAAAGTAGAATTTGTCATACTATCAATTTTAGCTACAGACTCAACAGAAGCCAGGCATTGTGCTTTTATGGGATATATTGAGAACTGAGAAATGCTACTGTTAGGCATAAGAAGACTCAGAAGTACAGGAAGATATTCCACACTTATGAGCTGGGTGATCTGCCAAGCAGAATCACACTCAGTGCATTTACTAGTAAAATCCCAGAGAGTTTTATAATAGAAACGGACAAACGTATTCTAAAGCTCACAAGTGAGGGCACTTGGAACTCTCCACCATAAATAGAATGTCTCCATCAAACCCCTCCACTCAGAGATTAGGGAACCCCTCAGAAGAGCTGATGGAAAGAGCATAAGACCCAGAAGGGATGGAGGACACAAGAAAGCAAGGCTCTCTGAATCACATGAGCAAAGTCCCTATGGACTCGCAGAGCGTGGAGCAGCAGGCACAGGCCTGCACAGGTCTGTACCAGGTCCTGCGCGTGGAGATTACAGCTTCCAGGTTAGTGTTTTTGTGAGAGTCCTGAGTGTGCGAGCCAGTGGGTCTCTGATTCCTTTTCTTGGGCTCTTTCCCTTCCATTGGCTTGGTTTTGTCTTGTTCAACTTTGATGTGATAGTTTTTTGTTTTATCTTCTTTACTTTTTTTCTTTTTAAATGAATGAATGAACAAATGAATGAAAACCTAGCCACCGAGGTAAAGGTCAGCAGCTGGCCTGTCTCTTTCACCTGCTGGCAGAGAGGCCATCAGTTTTCTCTCCGTAGAGTGACACTGGGCATGTCAACCATTCCGGGACAGGCTTCATGTTCAGGAGTAGATGACCAACATATGGTGGCCTCCACAGCTTTTCTGTGTGCTTCTATTTGGTTATGGTTTGGTGAGGTTCTGTTCTGTTTTGTTTTATTCTGTTTTCTTGGTTTGGGGGGCTTTCGTTGTTGGATTGTGATTTTTGTTCATTGAGAAAGAACTCAAAGTTGGGTGAGTAAAGAGGGGGAGAGGATCTAGGAGGACTTGGGGGCGGGGAAGAATGTGACCAAAATATATTTAAATTTAAAATAATGTAGAGAGAATATCTTACGTCTACATGGATGTCTCACCAGTCAATAAAACAAATCTGATGGCCCATAGCTTAGGCAGGAAATAGGAGGTGGGATATCTGGGAAGCAGAAAGGATTCTGGGAGAGAGCAAAGCATGGGAAGAGCCATCCTGGAAGATGTGAGGAGACGGATGTGTGGAACCTGAGCACAGGCACCACATTCTATATTCCACATGGCAGAATGTAGGCTAAAACAAATGGCTTATCTCAAGTTATACTTCTGGCCAGAGGAGAGCCTAGCTGTATGGCCAAGGTATTTGTAAGTATATTTTGAGTCTGAGTCCTTATTTCTGGGAGCATGGGGCTGGGAGGAAGAACCTATTTTAATTCATTTTAAATAATAAAAATAAAATTTTATTCTAAATAATACAAATTTTAAACAATAAAAATATTACAACAATGATAGTAATAAAAAACAAATCACACTCTAGTAATAACTATAGCCCCAAATAAAAGAGAGAGACGGAGATGCAGGGAGAGAGAGAGAGAGAGAGAGAGAGAGAGAAAGAAAGAAAGAAGAAAAGAAGAAAGAGAAGAAAAGGAGAAAGAGAAAAGGAGACAGAGCAGAGGGAAGGAAGATATTTTGATCTGAACCTCAACCCTTATACAGAATGGCGAATAGAAATGAAAAAACATTCGATTTCTAAGAAAAGAAATAATCTTCAAGACTTAAAGCTAGAATTTATATTTGAAGCCAAAGTAAGGATCCAAGAAAGAAAAACCTGATCTATTACAGTCCTCTGTTTGCAGAAAGACCCTACTGTGGAAGGAAGAACAGCCACAAACAGAGAGGAAAGTTTCCAAATGGCTGATCTGAGGCCTCATGTCAAAACATATGGAGAATTCTTAAAACTCACCCATCACCCTACAAGCCAATGAGTGACATGCCTGAGGAAGGCCGACATCGTTAGCAACTACAGAAACGCAAATTAAAATCATTGTGAGCTATCACACAATCATCAGGGACATGAAGAGTTTAAAGCCATGGTAAGAATTGCTGTTGAAGATGTAGAAAAGCTGGTCACTTCCTCAGGCAAAATGGCTTTGGGAAAACTGGTGATTTTCTTTACAGTGAGATGTTGAATTACCATGGGACGTGGCAGCTCTACTCTTGGCTGTTTACCCTCATTAACGGAAAGCTAAGAGATCCGCTGAAGCTGTACATGGCTGCTCACAATCTGCTTTATTTATAATAGGCTAACTTAGACGCAATGTGGATTAGTCAACAGATCATTTACCTGTTAATTTATCTGTTAAAGCAGGTGTGCTACATATATCACCTGGAATGCTACTCACCAATATAAAAGGAATGAACTGTTGACACCTGTAAAATCTTGCATAGATTTATAGAAAATTATGCTGAGTAAGAAAAGTGAGAAATATTACTATAGTATGATTTGCTTGTATTACTATTATTCTTATATTTGTATTACTTGAAGTAAAATTATATATAATATGTTATATATATATATATATATATATATATATATATATATATGAACATAGTAATTCCCAAAGACTAGAGAAAGGTATGTAAGGTGTAGGGGTGTGACTGTAAATGGGCAACCTATGGGACCCTCACGGCCAAGGAGTTACCCTGCATCCTGAGTGTAGGGTTAAGAGTATGTGCCTGCACACTTGATTGAAAACACAGTCAGACAAGACAAGTTGGGACAATCTGAAGAAAACCATTGGGTTTTACCAATATCAATATCCTGATTATGGCGTTGTAATATGGTTCTGTGAGATATTACCCACGGCAGGGGTGGGGTGGGTGGGGGTTGGGGGTGGGGGGACAACTACAGGATAATGCTATTTATAATATCATGCCAGTTGTCTTAATTAAAATTGCATTGAAAAATCATGCACAAGAGGTTGAGGGGAGCTCAAAGGTGCTGGGCTTGCCAGGAATGAGCAAGACACCCAAATAAACAAACGGAATGCTTAAGTTAGGGTTTTAAAAGGACTCCCATGTGGGTTTGGCTTTAGTGCATCTCAGGCAAGAGTCACACCATCCTATGCCCAGATACCTGCATGGAGGATTTTCTTTTTCTGTGTCTTTTCCTCCAAAAACTTCCATGATCCTGTAGACACATTTGGGGGTGAAGAAGCCAGTGAATCGGTGTCAGGTTGGGAGTTTGCACGCTCTTCTGGAGTTGAAACCATGGACAAGATTTCCTTTTGGTGTCTGTTTGATTCAGGTTTTTTTTTTTTTTTTAAGTAGACCAATAAAAAGGAGGGTAAAAGGAGAAATCCATTAGGAAGAAAGAAAAGCCCACTAATTCATTCACACTGAACACTACAGACTTGAAGACCTGAGCATCCCCAGGCTGTTCTCTCAGGGGGATAGCCCCTTCTAACTATGAACACTGGCTAAAAGGGAAGGCCAAAAATACACATATTAATCCAATTTTCCTGTTTATCAAAACTCAGTCTTCCTATTATCAAATTAAGCATTAATATGTCTGGGTGCACGGACATAGGAGCATGGTCAGGTGGCTCCCATCACAGCTCTGTTCCTTCCAGATGTGTGACCTCACTGAAGTATTATAGTCCACTCTAAGCATCCTTGGTCCATCGTGCTCTGACTACACAGGGCTGCTGTGAGGATGAACCGGAGGAAGCACAGGCTGTAAGCATGTGAGCATTATGGAAACCCAATTCTCAACCCCAGTGTCATCCAACAAGCGCTTGTAAAGGCATAGACTTCCCACACCTGCCAAGATGGCAGCAGACAATTCTGGAGAATCTGAGACCAGGAAGGATCCAGAAATTCTCAAGTCTCTTCCCAGGCGTTTCTGTCTTTGGGCTCTGAAAACATCAGCCACAGGACAGCTGTGTAGCCCTGCCCTGTGTTCAAACCTTTGTGTGACTATATCCACACTGTACATCCCGAGGCAGAAAAGACCAGAACTGGTGCACCCACTTCTCCTGGCTCATGGTTTGCCTCAGTTTAAAAAAAAAAAAAAAAAGATTTGGAGGCTGTTACATTTTTATTATTTTATTTATTCATTTATTTGTTTAACCCTAATGGAAAACTTCAAATTGGTAGTCTGTTGTTAATAGCTAAGTGGAGAAGTCTCTTTCCTAACGTCATTAAGTTAAAAGGAAGTTCGGCACCTGCAGACTGAGGCACTGCTTTCTGCTCTCTTCTCTGTTAGTCAGAGCTCCTACTGTGGGTTCCTACACCCAGCCGCCTATCACCGCCTTACAGAAGGGAACGCTGAGCCTCCTTAGGACTAAGTAACTTGCCCAAAGTTTAACAGTTGCAGTAGGAAATGTGTCTGACTCCAGCACCCAGACCTCTCAGCCCTTGAAACAGAAAACACAGAAGAGCACAGCCTGGGCTTCTCAGACAATAGACAACTGACCAAGTCCGTGGTCTAAGCAGCAGCTGCCCATTTTGGTAAGAGTTTGTTTAAACAGCTTTGGTAAAAGGAAGGCAGCTAAGATGCTGGGTGAAAGAACAGAGAAGATGGCTTATACTCAGGGAATGTTTGCTTACTTGGTTTTCAGTTTATTTGCAACATTTAGAAGCTCATTTGTGCTTCCCCAATTCCCAAAAGAAAATACTACAAGAATCTCCTTCTAAGACAATCCACTATAGGACAGGCCTTTCTTCTCCAAATTTGGTATCTGTGCTAATGCTTAATTTGTTAATAGGAAGACTTTTTTAGATGGATAAAAGGTTCTGGTTAATAAATGTATTTTCATCTTTCCATTTGCAATCTCCCTTTTAGATAATTTCTTAGCAGACTAGGCATAAGTATCTGTACAAACAATCTTAAATCACTTTAATAAGATTCAACACATTTCCTGAGATTTGGGATCAGCTGTGATTTTGTTGGAACCATAAATGAGAATCATAATATGGTGTAGAAAAAGGACGGAGAGGTATCTATCTATCCCAAACCTATCACCACAGCCCTGATAAGGAAGTAGATCCCAGGTCACAGGAAGGTGTGAGAGGAGGTTAGGGTGCCTGTCAAAGTTATACAGAATGAACCCCAAACCACGAGCCTTTGATTCCTGGGCTAAGTCTCAAGCTCAGGTATCACTCCCTGCCCTAACACTGTTCAAGGGTGGGGGTAGCTTTCTCTAATGGATGGAGTTTATAAAGTGTATATGTGACCACCTCTAGCCACCACTACAAGACCATCCTCTCTCTGTGAAAAATCCTAACATGACCAGACTACATGCTTCTCTCACTAGATTGCCTAAGGCTCTTCAGAAAAGGGAGAGCATGAGGGGGAGATAGGAGTGGGAGGGAGCAGGGAGGGTGTGTGGTGGGGGTGGAAGCAGGGGGGGAGTCAGGGAGAGGACCCAGCCACAGTGACAGGCGGTTTGGCAGCTCACTTGCTATCTGTGTCCTTGTCTGCGTTGTACCACCAGTCAATGACTAAGGACTCGGTATAGAGCTCCTGCATCTTCTCCAGGTCGCTGTAACCCTGCTGCATTTCCTGAAGCAAAAGGTTCCGATCTTCATCCTGCAGAAATAAGAAGTGAATGCTTCACTAGCTCCTGGGAGAGCACAGACACCTTGGACTTACAGCCTGAGGCAGAGATGCTCAGAGGTTAAAAGCACCAGCCACTCTTCCAAAGGTCCCGAGTTTGATTCCCAGCAACCACATGGTGGCTCATAACTATCTGTAATGAGATTTGATGCCTTCTTCTGTCCTGCAGGCATACATACATGAGGAATGCTGTATACATAATAAATAGATCTTTTTTTAAAAAATCTCGTGGATTTTTTTCACTATTCCATGTCCAACCAGCTTTATGGTTTATGGTTCACATACAAGAAAAAGAATTTACAGTCACACTTGTGACGTCATTATGACAAAAGCAATAAACATATCCACTGCCTCCCCAACCCTTCCCCAGTTACCAAGCTACTACTCAGCATAGCCTGTCACTAAAAATTAGTCTGAATATTTTACAAATGCAGTCATAGAATAAACGCCTGAGTCCTCTGGGGCTCCCTTCTCTCATAATTACTTTGAAATTCATTCATATTATACTGTGAGTCTGTCACTCATTCATTTTATTGTTAAGTAGTGTTCTACTGTATAATAAACATAAAAACATATCCATTCATTTGCAGCTGAGATGTTTCCAGGCTTGGGCTGATACAGATAATGCTATGAACACGTGTGTAACGCTATGGACACGTGTGTACGAGTCATTTGTGTGGACATATGCTTCCAGTTATTTTTGGCAAACAGGAGCCTAGGATAACTAGATCACATGGATGGTGACCTCACTGTTTGTGAAGAACTACCAAACTGTTTTCTGAAATGGTTGTTCAGTCTATGATCCTGCCAGCCAGGTAGGAATCCCAAATATACAGCACAGATGGTGGCTGAGTCTCTGCCACTTTAACACCTGCATGATAGTGTCTACTTGTGGTTTTAACGTGGGTTTCATGTTGCTAATCACAGTGAGCATCCTTTCATGTTATTACCAAGCACATATTCTTTTGTTAATGTCTTGTTTTCCCCTAAGACAGGGCTTTGCTATATATCCCAGGTTAGCCTTGAACTCATGCCATGGTCCTCCTAGCTCTGAATCTTCCTTGGTGGGATTCTGATAAAATGTCTACTTAAAAATTTTGCCCACATTTTGGGTTTCCTCATTATTGGGTTTTGAGGATGTCTTAATATTCGGGGTGTAAGTCATTTAGTAGACACAAAATTTGAAAACATTTCCCTCTTGTTCCACAGGGTTTCTTCTCAGGATTGCAGCAGTCTTTTCAGCGAGGAAGCTTTGAATATTGATTTATTCCAAATGACCAATTTATTAGTCTATGGATTATAATTTTTATAACCTATCTAAAACTATTTTTTTTTCAGGTAGGCATTGTGGCATGTATTTGCAACCTTAGCCCCCAGGAGACCAAGATAAGAGAACCAAGAGTTTGGGGTCAGCCTGGGCTACACAGGGAGACTCTGTCTTCCAACTTGCTCTGCAGAAAAGGTATTTCGGTAATTGTAAATCCTTTGCCTTTCCATAGGGTCAGTTTGCTGATGGTAATGTATGTGTGTGCATGTGTGTGCATGTGTGTGCATGTGTGTGTATGTGTATGTATGTGTGTGCATGAGTGTGCATGTGTATGTATGTGTGTGCATGAGTGTGCATGGTGTATATGTGTGTGTGTGTGTGCATGTGTGTGCATGTGTGTGCATGTGTGTGCATGTGTGTGTATATGTGTGCATGTGTATGTGTGTGTGCATGTGATGTATATGATTGTGCAGATGCAGGCACACAGAGCTCAGGGTGGGACATTGATTTCGGGTGTCTTCTACCCTTTCTACATTCTGTCTTGAACACAGGTTCTCGGTGAATCAGAGACTTCGAATCTCAGTTATGTTGATGGCAGCAAAGGCACAGGATCTACACGTCTCTGTCCCATAATGCCAGAGCTGCAGGCACCTGCAGCCATGCCTGGCTTTTTACATTAGTGCTGGGATTCAAACTCGGGTCCTCATGGTTGCAGAACATGGACTCTGACCCACTGACCCATCATCCAGTCTGTTAATTCTCATTAAAATCCTGCTGGGATTTTTGATTTTTGATTTGTTGTACTGGGTCGACAGAGCCACTGTAGAGAATGCACAGCCTAACGCTGCTAAGTACTCTAGCACACTCAGAACACACCTCTCAGCTGGGCTTCTTCCTGGTCCATGTGAAGGCCTTTCACATATTCTGATACAGTTATTATTATTATCATTATTATTATTATTACTTATACAGTTCTTATTATTTCTATTATCATTTTTATTGTTATTTCTGCTGCTATTTTCAGTGAGGTCTATTTAATTTTACTCTTTGCTAGTAGGAAGAAACAAAGTTGGGTTTTGTACATTTCCTTTTATGACTTATACTCTGGCTAAAAGTAAATGATTGGGTACAGTGATCAGATTTTCTACCTAGATGACGATGCTGAATGAAGATAACGATAGACTTCCTCTCACCCTGTGCCCTCCGTTCCTTGTGCTTCTGATGCACTAACTGGGACCTTGGGAAGATGGGCCAGAGCAGCGGAGGCAACATCCTTGCAGCTTGTCTGATATTGGAGGATTTGATTGTTACAAAAATGTGTTATTACTAAACTTGGTAAAAAGTCTGTCATGATGTATAAACCGAGATAATTACTTTTTTAAAAAGACTTACTTAAGTTTATAAGTACGAGTGTTTTACCCGCTTGTGTATCTGTGTACAACATGAGGCCAGAAGAGTGCATGTGATCCCCTGAAACTGCAGTTAGTTGGTTGTCAGTTGACACGAGAGTGCTGGGAACTGAACTTGGGTCCTCTGGAAGAGGAGCAAGCACCCTTAATCACTGAGCCTTCCCCATAGCCTTAATTTCTATTTTGTCTGTAGTAAGCTGAGGTATTTATTGGCAGTTAACCTCGTGACCCAGTAGATGGCCCCATACACATTCACACAGGGTCAGCACTGATTGGACTCCGGAAGCTATTTGTTATAGGAAGTCATCAGGGAGGTGGGTTGGTAAGGCCTGGAAGAGTTCAAAGGAAATAATAGAGGATGTGTACATGCGTGAAATTGTCAAAGAATAAATAAAAATAACAATATTGGATGGGAGAGAGGGCTCAGCATTTAAGAGCACTGGCTGCTCTTCCAAAGGAACAATCGTCTGTGATCCAGTTCCAAGGGATCCGGTGCCCTTTTCTGTCCTCCAAGAGTACCAGGCATGCATGTGGTCCACAGACACACATGCAGGCAAAATGTTCATACACATAAAATAAAAGAACAAAAAAACATTAAAAATAAGTGTAGCGATATAGTGCGTTATGTGTTGATTTTCAAATGTTAAGCTAGCATTGTGTGCATCTCTGCACTAAATCCAACATGGCCAGGGTATGTCACATGTTTTATATACTGGTTTTTGTTTGTTAAATTTGGTTTTCAACTTTTGCCTATTTGTAGCTGAGGAATATCAGCCGTCTTCGAGGCTGACAGGAGGATGGGGAAGTACTCCCTCTTCTCTGAGTTTTACAAGAACCTATCCACCAAGATCATCTTTCTCCCCATCTCAGAGGCCACACCCAGGTCCTTGCATGTGAACTGATGTTAATTACTCCTTCAGCAGTGAAGCCATGTGGGGCTGGGTCACCTTGGGGGAAACCATTTAACCGTGAACTCCATTGCTTTGATAGATGCAGAGCTCCCTATACTTTATCTGAATCCAAGCTTTCATTCTCTGAAATGCATGCCCGCTACACCAAGGACCAGGTCTTACAGCACTTAAACACTTGGCTTTGATGGAAACCACTGGACTGCTTTCCAATGTGGCCTGTATTTTATCCTCCAGCCAACAATGTGTTAGTGACCCTGTTTCTCCCCAACCTGCCAGCATGTAGTTTTCTCCGCCATTCTGACAGACATGGAGTGACATGTGCTGTAGCTTAGGTAGTATTCCTCTAAGGCTGGTGGCATCTGGCCTTCTGGGCTGTGCTGGTGGCATCTGGCCTTCTGTGCAGTGCTGGTGGGATCTGGCTTCCTGGCCTGGGCTTCTTTCCCACTTCTGTTGGGCCTCCTCAGTGGAATGTCTGATGTGTTTCCCAGGTTTTCTAGATGGACACTTTTTGTTTGTTTTTATAGCCCTGGGGTTTGAACCCTGGGTACTGTACATGCTAGGCCACTACTCTACCACCAACTTATATATCCCAGTTCCCCTTTAAGTTTATGACAGAGTCTCATTAAAGTTCCCAGGCTGGCTATTCTAGTTTACTTTCTGTTACCGTGATAATAAACTAGAAAGTACATAATATAAAATAAGCCAGGGTTTATTTCATCGTATTTAATCCTCTGAGTAGCTGACAGGGAAACAAATATATATAATTTGTTATAATTTATATATTGGAGCCCCTGATTTACTTTGCGCATGTGTGCTCTCTGTGTGTGAAGATCAGCACTTAGAATGGGGTTTTGCCTGTCAGTTGTTCCAATTATTTGTTGAAAAGGTAGTCTTTCCCTCTTGGAATTGTTTTGAACCTCTGTCTAAAAGTCGGCAGGTATGCTGCGCATGGGTACTCCTGCAACTGTTCCAACAGGGTCTGCAGCTCTTTCCCCACCAAAGCCAGGCTGTCGTCATTAGTATAGGGTGATCTCAGAGCACAGTCCCCTGAGGTCCTTTTGTCTGGTTCGGTTCTCAGAGGGTAATTTCCTCAGTCCAAGAGTTGTTCATATCTCTGATTTGTCCTGATAACAGTTCTAGGTCTCTAGGAGAATGATGGCCGGGCAGTGGTGGTGCACACCTTTAATCCCAGCACTCGGGAGGCAGAGGCAGGCGGATTTCTGAGTTCGAGGCCAGCCTGGTCTACAGAGTGAGTTCCAGGACAGTCAAGGCTATACAGAGAAACCTTGTCTCTAAAAACCAAAAAAAAAAAAAAAAAAAAAAAAAAAAGGAGGAAAATGAGCAGTAAGCACGGATTCCTACAGAAGAGCTCCCTGAGTTGGCGGGATGACCCACAAATGTTGCATCCTCTGTCCTTGGGTTTTCAATTGTTCTTTTAAGCTGCAATGCCTGGTTAAGGGGGTGTGTAATATTCACTGCCTTACCTGCCTTTACAGGAAAGCCAAGCTGCCCTAGGGGAAGGTGACCTTCCTCAGCCTACCCCAGAGTAAGGGATGTGGCTTTAGAATAATAAACAGCTGGAAGCTGAGGCAGGAAGTACTGCAGAACTTCCAATCAGGCAGAGATGCTGAGGGAAACAGGAGGAAGAAGAATGGAGGCTCGGCTGGAGTTGAGCAGAGCTGGAATCCGGCTCTGAGGAACCATGTGGAGAGATGAAATGGCGGAGAATTGGACACTAGCTGAGAGACTGAGTCAGAAAAAAAAAAAAATCCCAATGCCTTTAACTATACAGATGTCTCCATGCCTTAACTGAACCTCAAGCGGGAGCCTTAAAAACTTGGCAAACATTGAAATCACATCCTTAGGCCAGGGCTATTGGGTCAGGGAATACTTTCAGTTACTCTGTCCCCTTTCCCCATCAGTGTGAAGTATTTTATCAGATGGTCACATAGTTGCACTCCTTGAGAAGTTAAAAGGTAGCTAGTTAAAGGCCTTTATATGTGTGGTCTGGAGACATGGCCCAGTGGTTAAAGAGCACTGGCTGTTCTTGCAAAGGACCCAGGTTCTATTCTTGCTTTGTTTTATTTTTTATTTTTGTTTTTCTTTCGAGACAGGGTTTCTCTGTGTAGCCCTGGCTGTCCTGGAACTTACTTTGTAGACCAGGCTGGCCTCGAACTCAGAAATCTGCCTGCCTCTGCCTTGTACCAGGGTCTATTCTTAACAGCCCTTTGGTGCTAACCATCTGTAACTCCAAGGCATTTGAGGCACTCTTCTGGCCCCCATAGGCACAAGCACACATATGGCACGTAGACATACAGGCAGGCAAACACCTACACACAAAAGCAACAACGGAGGAGGAGGTGGAAGAGGAAAATGAAGAAGATCACAACAAAACTTACTAAGATCCTTGGGCCATTAGCCGTTATAGGAGTTCCTGGCTTGTACCTGTGACCTTGATCCAGGCTCACACTGTCACAAGTTCTGAGATCCTCGGGCCACATTTGGACCAACCCCCAGGGCATCATTACTGCACCAGCTGCTTTGCTTAGTTTTGTGTATGGCTGCAGTTCTCCCAGCTCAGGAGCTGATCTTTGAGACTCGTAACACTCCAATGAATGAATGAACAAACAAATGAATGAATGAATGAATGAATGAGTGAACCATTTCCTCAGTGTGCCAAGTTCCCACCTGAGTATCCTGAATGGGATCCTTGCAGCCAAAGTTATAAGCTCGGAACTCGCCTCCGGTCAACGCAGCAAGTTCCTTCAAGAACTCGTTCGCAGCCTCGTCGTTGTAGCTGAAGGAGATGGCACAGATGGGGATGTTCTGAAAGAGTTTGACGTGGTCCATCACCATTTCTGGTGGCTGAAAAGATAACAAGGAGAATCTGAAGCCCTCTTCTGGCCTCCCTAGGTATCAGGCATGCATGTGGCACAAGACATACATGCAGACAAACGCCTATGCACAAAAGCAATAATACAACATGCTTTTGGAAAGGGTAAAAGAGAAAGACAAATGGTATCGTGTAAAAAAAAAATTCTTAGTATTTTCCACAGGTGGTCAAATTCTGAGATAGGAGTTGCTCACACAGTGTGTGATGTTTTTGTCCATATGTTAGTTCAATCCAATAAGCAAACTGCCTACCAAGGAGCATGGAGCCCCGAAGGCCACACAACAGTCTTCTCCCGCTGACGTCCCACATGGTGGTAGGAAAAAGGTTTGCCAAGCAGAATCACCTCAACTTTAAGTGCATCTCAGCATAGAGGACATGCAGTTGGGCTGTGGTCTGGGCTTGGGTGGAGGAAGAAAGACTATCCTAGCTACTGGGGTCCCACATCCTGGCTACTGGGGTCCCACGTGTGGGTGCCTGGCTTCCCAATTTGGCTTCCAAACATCTCTACCAAAAGAACAATTTCAACTTTTGCCAAGTTGTAGGCCATTTGCTTTTGAGAGAGCGCGGGAGAGGTTGAATGTTCTTTTGAGAACTGGGTGTTTTATTTAGGGCCTGTGTGGTACTTTGAATGAAAATGGTCCCTCAAGACTCATAGGGAGTGGCAACTATTTGAAAGGATTCGGATCTGTGGCCTTGTTGGAATATGTTGGACCTTGTTGACAGAAGTGTATCACAGGGGGTGGACTTTGGGGTTTCATAAGCTCCATCCAGGCCCAGTGTCTCTCTCTCTCTTCCTGCTACCGTAGGAAACAGATGTAATACTCCAAGCTACCTCTCCAGTACCATGTCTGCCTGCATGTCACCATGGTCCATGCTATGACAATAATGGACTAAATCTCTGAAACTGTAAAAGCTCAAACTAAATACTTTGTTTTATAAGAGTTGCTATGATTGTGGTGTCTATTTTACAGTGACAAAACGCTGCCTAAAATGGCCTAAATTCCTGGTTAACTCCTTAGAACCATCAGTTCAGCCTTTCAAGAATCATGGGAGGTCGCTGCCTGTCCATCCCTCTTGTCCTTTTTAACTATGAAAACACTGGCTTTCTTTTCATGGCAATGATATCAGCTTAAAAAAAAGAGAGAGACAAGAATCATCAATGGTAACACAGTACAATTTACCTTTCACAGTTAGGAATGGCCAAACCATCCCAGTTCTGACTAACCTAGAAGTTTTTGGAGAGCAATTTCCTTTCTCAATAAAAAAGACACAACAAAAGAGTCTAATGTCCTTCTCCATTCTTGCAAAATGGATCTTTCTTTTGGAGCAGCTGTAGCCATGCTGTGACCATGTGGAAGGGAAATATATTCTAAGATGGTGGACTGTGAAGACAAGAGGAGCTGAGAGTGGTGGCGCATGCCTTTAATCCCAGCACTTGGGAGGCTGAGGCAGGTGGATTTCTGAGTTCGAGGCCAGCCTGGTCTACAGAGTGAATTCCAGGACAGCCAGGCTACACAGAGAAACCCTGACTCGAAAAACAAACAAGATGGCCTAGTCGGCCATCACTGGAAAGAGAGGCCCATTGGACTTGCAAACTTTATATGCCCCAATACATGGGGAATACAGGGCCAAAACAATGGGAATGGGTGGGTAGGGAAGTGGGGGGGGGTATGGGGGACTTTTGGGATAGCATTGGAAATATAATTGAGGAAAATACGTAATAAAAAAAAGAAAACAAACAAACAGACAGACAAACAAACAAACAGACAAGAGGAAGCCCAACTTCTGGGACACATGTGTGGGTGGTTGTATAACCAGAAGAGCTACAGCTGGATTTCTCACCCCTGCAAACGTTGCTCTTTACCATCTGACATTTGCCTGCTGTTCTGCCTTTCCCCAGCCATTCCCTCCAAGTGACAATGTAGCTAGCACCTCCACTTAACGGTGGAATAACTGGTCTGTAGTTAGGTTGGCCGACATCACCAAGTTCTCTGGAGGTGACACTGGGGTACACACACACTGTAATCCTAGATGCGTTACCAAGTGGTGTGCTTCCCTGGTATATGAAGAAGATTGCCTCTTGGTGAGGATCAAGTCATAGTACCATTGTTGACCTCCCAGAGAGGACTCCGCCATCTTCTTCCCAACCATAGCCCAACCACTGTTTTCTGAAACTGTCACTGGTTGTCCCAGTGTTCTCAAGTTAAGAGTCCCCCTTCGATCATCCATCTTGCTTGCTCCTTCAATCAGTTCCAACCTTTGCTCTTCAGTCCTACAAACCAGACACCAGATAACCCTACATTCTGCTAATCCAATAGACCGTGTCAGCATGGCAAGGTGCTGATCTTCATAGGCTCACAGCCGAGATACTGGGGATGGGAAGGGAACTACGGTACTATCGCTCCAACTGCATGCTGGGATCTGCAACTGCTGTCTCCCTTCATTAGCTATTCAGCATCATACATTTATTTGTTCGTTGACTCTCCTCCTACTAAAACCTTCTCTGAAAGCCGGCACCGTGTCCACCTTGTTCACTGTTCAGTAGCCTCAGGCTGAGAAGAGAAGCCCTGGGACTATATTTACCGAGTTCAGTGATGGAAAAGTCACTTATTCCCTCAGAGGAGCCCTGTGAGGGAGGAGGACTAGCTTTAAGCCATAGACGAGGAACTCTGGTTAAAGGACCTTTGCTGGAGGATGGACAGATGGACACGGTCGGGTCAGTCTCAGACCCAGGTTTCTACCTCTCGGTTATTCCCAGTGCTCTATTCAGCTAGAGAGGAGAGGGGCTGCACTAGGAGCAACTTTGTAAGCCCACCACTGGCTCCCAGGCCCCACAGTGCTAAACTAGCAGGGTGTTTCGGCACCCCCTGTGACATTAGAATGTGACTGTAACCCCTGGGCTATTGAACCATCCTCGTGTTTCTTGGGGCTTCTGAACATCTGTGTGCTCTCCACCACCCCAAACCTGTTTGCTCTTCATTGGAATTGCAGTTGGGTTCCTAATATCATAACGAACCAGAAAGTGGTTAGCTCCCTTCTGCCTTCTCCACTCCCCAGCTGCCCGTTCCCAAGCTGGGCACCAAGCCCTGGGGACTCTCAAGCGAGTCCCTTCCTCCCATCTTCCTACTGACGTGCTTACAGGCCCTTGTCAAGGTCTCAGCAGAAGCTCCAGTTTGTCCCTGACATTATCAGAGTGTGTTTCCAAACTAGGGAGGGGTGATAAGTTCTGTTCCTATGAAAGTCCCCATTGTGGAGACACCCATCCTTCTAACCTGTACAGCAGCCCTGACTCGAACATCCTTATCTTGTGCTGCTCACTCCCTCCATGCCCAGATGGTTTTTCCCAGCATGACCCTGCTCCCCATACGCCCACCCTTCTCCACCCACCACCCACGACAATTTGGTCTCCTCCATTCAGAAAGTTCTTTCTCTCCTTTCCAGACACAGTACAGATGCCCCTGTGCACTAGAAAACCCTTGTATAGCTGAATCCATCTCTCTGTGCTGCTAGACATAGAGCAGACAGCCTCACCCCCCTGGACTGTGTCAAAATGAACTGTATACATTTAGCACATTCCCTAAGGCTAGGATCTCTTTCGCAGCCTCAAACCTTGGCACCACCTAGGGTACACGAGAGTCACAGACTGCTTCAGAATAGAAAGCGCAGTGAAGTTGACAGAGAGGGCATTCCAAATTAAATTTCACCAAAGCACCGTTTCTCTGCCATAAATCTACTGCGGTGGTAAAGTCCAGTGGCTTCGATATTTAATCCTTGAGCCATTTGACACAGGATATTTTAGAGTACGCAGTCTGAAAGTATAAACATCTTCCAAAGCAGGATACGTGTTGATACTAATTCACTTTAGCAGTCAATTTACATTGTGCGTGCCTGGAAAAATTCTCGTATTTACTTAATGCCCGGAGTACTCGTCTTTCATTCACAAAGCTCCAAAGCAGCAGAACGGACGCTTCTGAAATATTTTCCAGGCAGGCTAAACAAAGCCAAGAATGTTTCGGGTGAAAGGCACGCTTTTGTTTAAGTGAGGGCAAAACTAAAACTGGGGATGTGAACCAAGGATGTTGCCCAGAGACGTGTTTAGATCGAGCCCTCAAAGGAAAGACGCTGAAAGTGATCTCCATGTTTCTGGTGTGTAACAAAAATGCAATCCAGTGTGCAATGGAAGGCAGGCATCTCCTTCTTTGGGCATGCTCTCCAGGCCTGTAAATATGGGTCACATTAAGTATTAAAATATGTGCTATCACCATGATGCCCATAAATGTTTCTCAGAGTTATAGAAGACAAAGGTGTCTTTTTGTACCTCAGTTCTGGGTCACTATTCCAGGGACACATTTCTCAACATCTCTGTGGGAGTGGGCCCTAGATATTGAACCCAGAGCCCCTCGAATGCTTAGACAAGCACTCAATCCCCGGGCTATATCCTTAACCCCATTTTTAAGTCTCTCAAAACAAAAATTTGAGACAGTGTCTTGCTAAGTTGCTTATTCTGGCCTTGAACTCGTTCTATAACCAGCAGCTGTTGAGTTGGTCATACTCCTGCCTCAGCTTCCTGTGTATGTGGGATGACAGGCCTGAGTCAACAAGATCAGCTTCTCTGTCTGTGAAGAGCTCGGCACCCACCCCGTCTGCAGCAGTCCCTTCAGGAAACTCAACCTGCCTTCTTTGCCATTTTGAGTGAGTACCTGGTCCGGTCTCCCATCTGTCAGAAGGTAGATTACTTGTGTTTCTTCATCAGCAAAAGCAATTTTCAGGGCATTCAGGGTATTTGTGGAACTTCCAACCTGTGGGTGTGAGGGGTGTGGGGGAGAGAGAGATCACATAAGCAAGTGAAGTGTTTTCTTGGCTTCAATTAAAAAAAAAAAAAGGAAGGGAAGGGAAGGGAAGGGAAGGGAAGGGAAGGGAAGGGGAAGGGGAAGGGGAAGGGGAAGGGGAAGGGGAAGGGGAAGGGGAAGGGGGAAGGGGAAGGGGAAGAAGGGGAAGGGGAAGGGGAAGGGGAAGAGGGGGAAGGGGAAGAAGGGGAAGGGGAAGGGGAAGGGGGAAGGGGAAGGGGAAGAAGGGGAAGGGGAAGGGGAAGAAGGGGAAGGGGAAGGGAAGGGAAGGGAAGGGAAGGGAAGGGAAGGGAAGGGAAGGGAAGGGAAGGGAAGGGAAGGGAAGGGAAGGGAAGGGAAGGGAAGGGAAGGGAAGGGAAGGGAAGGGAAGGGAAGGGAAGGGAAGGGAAGGGAAGGGAAGGGAAGGGAAGGGAAGGGAAGGGAAGGGAAGGGAAGGGAAGGGAAGGGAAGGGAAGGGAAGGGAAGGGAAGGGAAGGGAAGGGAAGGGAAGGGAAGGGAAGGGAAGGGAAGGGAAGGGAAGGGAAGGGAAGGGAAGGGAAGGGAAGGGAAGGGAAGGGAAGGGAAGGGAAAGAAGGGGAAGAAGGGGAAGAAGGGGAAGAAGAAGGGGAAGAAGAAGGGGAAGAAGAAGGGGAAGAAGAAGGGGAAGAAGAAGGGGAAGAAGAAGGGGAAGAAGAAGGGGAAGAAGAAGGGGAAGAAGAAGGGGAAGAAGAAGGGGAAGAAGAAGGGGAAGAAGAAGGGGAAGAAGAAGGGGAAGAAGAAGGGGAAGAAGAAGGGGAAGAAGAAGGGGAAGAAGAAGGGGAAGAAGAAGGGGAAGAAGAAGGGGAAGAAGAAGGGGAAGAAGAAGGGGAAGAAGAAGGGGAAGAAGAAGGGGAAGAAGAAGGGGAAGAAGAAGGGGAAGAAGGGGAAGAAGAAGGGGAAGAGGAAGGGGAAGAGGAAGGGGAAGGGGAAGGGGAAGGGGAAGGGAAGGGGAAGGGGAAGGGGAAGGGAAGGGGAAGGGGAAGGGGAAGGGAAGGGAAGGGAAGGGAAGGGAAGGGAAGGGAAGGGAAGGGAAGGGAAGGGAAGGGAAGGGACTTCTAAACTAAGAGAGAAAATTTCATTGACAAAATGATTTAAGACCAGTGACCCCAAGGAACCAGGCCCCTGGGTATGCCACCAGGGTCTCTAGCCTGGCAGTCCAAGGTCTGCTGGAAGCCAAGGCTGTGGATTTCCTGTCTTGACAACAGGGGTCTTAATGCAATTTCATCTCTGTGGTTTTGTGTGAACCGCTAACTCAGTTAAGGCTGGAGCTTAATCAAGCTGCCGGAATACTTCCTGGCTGAAATCATGTTTGTTCCAACTCAGGATTTATCATGCCACCCAGCACTGGGCAAACTCGAGTGTGGTCTCGTTTTAATGATGAACACATGAATGTTTCCAGCATAAATCCAATCAACAATGGTCAGGTGGAAAATACACCTTAGAATGCTTGGGTGTGTTATTGGTTCTTGTGTGAATGCATGGGGTCCCGAAGTTCTGCTTTGAACGTGATGGAAATAAACTAACTTAACATAGCTGGAAGCCTACAGGTTCTATGTCCCTGGGATTTAACCAATCACGTTAAAAATGTTCAGAAAAACAATTACACAGATACTGAGTATCAAAAAAAATTATTATTCCCCAAATAATATATTATTGTAAGTATAGTTGCATTTTTATTGTGTTAGATATAAGTAACTTGAAAGTGATTAAAAACAGACAGAAGGAGGTGCATAGTTCAGACGCAAACATGCTCCGTTTTATACAAGTAACATCTGTCGGGTTTGGTATCCATGGGGGTGGGGGGGATCCTGGAGCCAGTTCTCCATAGCTACTGAGGGATAACTGCATAAATTAAAACCAAAGAGAATACAGTATGACTTATTTTCTCTCTTACATAAAAGATTAATCATCACACCATTCATAATTCTTTGTGTGTGTGTGTGTGTGTATACATATTTTAAAAAGAATATGTCAAGGGGAAATGATGATAGGTTTTTTAACAATGTTACCAAACACATCAATTATAAATTAGAAAAATCTCATGAGTCAATACAGAGTGAAATGAAGCCAGATAGATGTACATTCACTAGAACATACTTTAACATATAAACATAAGCCTTACCAAGATATAATCCCTGTCTGTAAAATACACAGGACTGCAAGATTAGCCCTTTCTCCTTGTCTCAGACCCAGAGTATCAATTCAACCACAGTGGTAAGCAAGAAAAACAACTGTGACTGATCCAAGCCGGAGGGAATTTATGCAAAGGGCATCTGGAGAGCTCACAGCACTGCCATCTGGCAGGGAAACCCAGCTTGGGACCTCACACCAGCACAGGCCCCAGTCCTGCTGCAAGCCTGCCTGGCAGAGGCCCCACTGCAACACCACCAGGATACCAGATGCTGTAGTTAGCTATACCAAACCAGGCACTGTCAGACATGACATGGACCAGCAGCCCGCTGCCACCCAAGAGGCTTCACCCATCTGCATATGCCACCACTGTCACCGTCTCTGTACCGTTGGTAGACCTACCGTCTGGGCTTACTGCCTCTCAGTTCAAATCCAGGAAGGTTACTCTGAACCTTGTGTGACTGAGTCCCACGCACACTTACACATAAGATGAAGGGAAGCCAGAGCTTCAACGTCTATATGGTGACCAGGCTCTGCTCCCTTATGAGAACTGGATCCAGAGATGAAGACTGGTGGCCCAAGGAATGACAAGCATCCAGCTCATATCCCTTTCTGTTAAGAGATGCTGAAACCCAGGCCCAGGTGGGGAAGTCATGACTCCTCCCATGCAGCTGCTCTCCCTTGGGTCTCTTTCACAAGCCTCTTCTCCCTATCCACGGATACTTAACAAAGTACCCAAGACCCACTTTGCCATGCATTATGCTAGGGCTAGAACACAAAAGAGCAAATTGTCTTGAGAGGGGTTCCTATGCCAGTGCTGGCAACCTGGAGACACTGCATTAAACACTATGCTGACCCAGCTACGCGGATGTCTGACATTGGCTGCATTACTCTAGCTGGGTGGATAGCCTACCATGGAGTTGGCGCAGAAAGCTACTAAAGACACGTAGATGAGAGGCAAATACAGAATATGATACGATCTCCAATCCCCAACCCCCACCCCCACCCTCGCTTCCTACGTTGTTCAGGATTGGACAAGTAGTTTTTTGGGTTTTTGTTGGTTTGTTTGTTTGTTTGGTTGGTTGGTTTGGTTTGGTTTGGTTTGGTTTTTCGAGACAGGGTTTCTCTGTTTAGCCCTGGCTATCCTGGAACTTACTTTGTAGACCAGGCTGGCCCAGAACTCAGAAATCTGCCTGCCTCTGCCTCCCAAGTGCTGGGATTAAAGGCATGCACCACTACCGCCCAACTGGACAAGTAGTTTTATTGCTATAGCGTGCACAGGAAGCAAGCTGTTGAACAAGTGGTAGAGCCGAAGATAATAAAAACAACTAAATGTATCCTGGCCTAAGCACCTAGAGTTCCTACATTTTTACCCTGTGGCCCAAGCAGACTCCGAGTTAGCAAGTTTTATTCCTGTGTCCCCAGAAAGTCACACACTAGGAACAGGAAGCCCAGGGACATACCCTCCACCTCTGCGTCAGTACCAAGCAGGAACTGAGTGGGAGTCCCAGCTACGTGAGATGTCTCTGAAGGATAATGGTTACCGGGGTGAAAGCTCACAAATATAAGCCAGCTCAGGCAGGCTAAAGACAGCATCTGCCTGCTGAACCGGAGGAGTCTCCTGACACAATAATCAGATTGCCCAGGATGCAATAAAGAAAATCCAGTCGTCCCACAAAGAACCACAGACAGCTCGTTTGTTTGAGAAAAGTCATCAGCTCAGAGATCTCTGAGACTGCAAAGCAGATAGAATATTAATACCAGAAAAAGAGAGAGAGGAGAGTGAGAAATTTTTTAAATATTCAAGAAGAATTGCTTTTTTAAAAAAACCCTCAGGGGCTGGAGTGATGACTTTGGGGGGTCATAAGTGTGTACTGTTCTTGTAGAGGATCCTAATTTACTTCCCAGTATATATGCTGGGTGGCTCACTCTCGTGAGTCACAGCTATGGGGGATGACCCCTGTGGGCACCTGCACGTGTGTGCACAGCCCTGTTTTATACACATATACATAATTTAAAATAATGAAAATCTTTTTTAAATCCAAATTTATGCTGAAGAGTATAAAGATTATAATTCAAGAAGCTGAGAAAACCCCAAATGGGTTAAAAATTTAAGAAATCATAGCTAGATACATTGTGTGTAAATTTCTGAAATAAAGCCAAAACCAAACCAAACCAAACCAAACCAAACCAAAACAAAACAAAACAAAACAAAACAACAACAACAACAAAAACAAAAAACCCACTCTCCCTAAGAACAGTCAAAGAAAAATAACATAACATATTGCATTGCCCACTAAGGAATTCTAGTCTGGGTGGCAGCCACTTCCCATCTGAAACCACAGACACATAAGGAAGTGGCCTGACATGTTTTGAGTGTCAAGAGGAATGAATCCGCAGTCATAACTCACATCTGGTGGGAATACCGAGTTCGGGGCTGATGGAAAAGCATATGACTCTATAGCTGGGGGGTCTCATCTTTAAAGGGTGACTAATGAGAACTTACAACTCAAAAGAAGCAATAGAAGACACTCCAACGGTGGACACGGAAGCAGAGCAGAAGGCCACTCTTAGCTCCCTAAACCTCTCCAGTCACATGCTACAGTTGGGGTAAGTTTCACAGCATCTAATGGTTGCATACAGGAGAGCCATTTCAGTAACACGTTTAAGGTGGATGGAGCTTGAAGTCAGGCTTCCTAGCTTGGAGTCCTCATACATCAGTGTCTGGAGCTGTAATACATGGCAACTTTGTATAAGGCAAGCCAGTAGGGAAAGGGTTTAGTAACCTTACAGAATGCTACGGTAGTCAGCAAAGCAGAACGCTACAGGTGATCTAAGGACCCAGGAGAAGGCAAGAGAAAAGGAGGAACCTGGGGATACACAGTAAACAAATAACCAAACGGTAGGCGTGAGCTTTAGATAGCAACAATGCATACGCAAGGTGCTAATACCCATTACTTATCAGAGATCGGGGAACGACTTACAGCCATGACCAGATCCCTTAATCCTACAAGAACTCACTTTACATACAGTCGCATGGACAAGCTGGAGATAAGAGGGCGAAAGCGATACGTTACAGATTTATTCTTGTAAAGCAGGGATAGTACACGGAATAGCACACTTAGTACATTTTAGGCTTGTGGATGGGGTTGTCGGGTTTTGCTCGGGTTTGATTTTTGTTTTTGAGACGAGGTCTTGCTAGGTAGGCTTCTACCTCATTATCCTCCTGCCTCAGCCTCCTGGGTGCCAGGATATGTATGTATTACAAAGCCGGGCTCACCATATACTTCAGAGCAGTGAAAAGTACTAAGGACAAGAAGGGACATTAAATAATGGTAGAAGGCTCAATCTACAACCACAGAAATTCTAATTATATGGACCTAACAATAGAGTCTTAAAAAACACAATGCAGAATGTTATAGATCTGAAAAAGAAAAAAAAATAGAGAAATGGCCAATTATGGTTATTTTCTCTAACACCCAGCACCGTGGTAGCAACATTCTATAAATTTAACCGTGTTTTACTTAATTTTCCATAATTTCTATTAAGTTTTAAATTTTTTATGAAAAACAATTTACAATATCGAAAATAAATCTTGCCAAGTATGCCTTCGGCCATCACGGAGTCAAAATTAATAACCGAAGACAACTTGAAAACCTCTCAATGGGCTGGAGAGATAGTTTAGCAGTTAAGAGTGCTGACTGCTCTTCTGAAGGTCGTGAGTTCAAATCCCAGCAATCACATGATGACTCACAACCATCCTTAATGAGGTCTGATGCCCTCTTCTGGGGTGTCTGAAGACAGCTACAGTGAACTAACATATAATAAATAAATCTTTAAGCCGGGTGTGGTGGCCCACACCTTTAATCCTAGCACTCGGGAGGCAGAGGCAGGCGGATTTCTGAGTTCGAGGCCAGCCTGGTCTACAGAGTGAGTTCCAGGACAGCCAGGGCTACACAGAGAAACCCTGTCTCGAAAAACCAAATAAATAAATAAATAAATAATTTTTTTTAAAAAAAGATAGAAGCTGTGCGGTGGTGGCGCACACCTTTGATCCCAGCACTTGGGAGGTAGAGGCAGGCAGATTTCTGAGTTCGAGACCAGCCTGGTCTACAGAGTAAGTTCCAGGATAGCCAGGGCTATACAGAGAAACCCTGTCTCAAAAAACAAAAAAGAAAAACAAAAACAAAAAAACAAAAAAAAAAAGAAAGAAAGAGAGAAAGAAAGAAAGAAAGAAAGAAAGAAAGAAAGAAAGAAAGAAAGAAAGAAAGAGAGAAAGAAAAAGAAAAAACCTCCCAACACTTGGAAATCAATTAGCGGATTTTTAATAATTTGTGGCTCAAAAGAAGAAAAAGGAAACAAGAGATTTAAAACTTACTAGAAATTATGGGAAATTAAGTAAAACACATAAATCTGTAGACTGTGACTCCCACAGCGCTGGTGGGGAAATCTGTGCCATTAGTCGTTCATGCTGGAACCATGGAAACACCTCCAGAAGCCAGCTGTGCTACTAAATGAAGAACCTTCCCGAGGCAGAGTGACGCCCACTCGGAGCAAGTGTGAAGAAGGACACGACACAAGAGCAGAGTTGGGGAAACTCAACAGAACAGCAAAACCGTAGACAGGGTGGCTCGGGAAAAAAAATAAGTCAGCGTAGGTTGTATGCAGTGATTCCTCAACACTTAGGAGGCTAGTGGGAGGCTGGATCGGAGCCAGCCTGGGCTACCCAGCAAGGGACTGTCTCAGAAGAAGCCAGGCATAGTGGCAAACACCCAAAATTCCAGCTACTGAAGAGATCAAGACCGGAAGACTTCAAGTTCAAGGCCAGCCTGGGCAACTTAGCAACACTAACCTCAGACTGAAAGATTTAAAGAGCTAGGGATGAAGTCCAATAAGACTTGCCTGCCATGTTCAAGGCCCTGATTCAACCCCCAGTGCCCAAACCCAAAACGAACAAACAACAACAACAACCACCACAACAGCAAACCCAAACAAACAAACACCACCACCACAACAGCAAACCCAAACAAACAAACAAACACCACCACCACAACAGCAAACCCAAACAAACAAACACCACCACCACAACAGCAAACCCAAACGTCTGAAGAACATTCTAGAAAATGCCACCAGTGTTCTTCATCCTCGTCAAAGTGGCAGAAATCCAAGGAAGACCAAGAGGCTTCCGCCTGCTGGGGAGACTGGGGAGATACGGCCGTTGGAAATGTCTTGATAGAAAATCTGACGGGCTCGGAATGAAACCTACATTTCAGTTAACAAGTGAGCGCCAACGGGAGGCGAGCACAACCCACAATGCTTCCACCCGGTGAGACTGAATGTACAGCAAACTGTCAGCTAACAGCATAGCTCCTGCTACTGGTAGGATGTAAAAAGAAGAGAACATTGATAAGTTTGGGACCTTAACAAGTTGAGTCTGACCTTGACGCTACATTCTAGGATAAGGTGGCCAGTTCCTTAAAGGCATTGTCGTCTCAACCAATACAGTTCCTTCTTTACCCATTTTAAAGGCAATCCCCAAAGATCTTGGGGCCTCCCGGTGTCTGCCTGGGCCTGCTTTGATCAGTCAGGATTCAGGGAGCTCAGGTAATGTCTGGTATGGCTGCAGGGCAAACCTAGGACTCTAGACTCGCACCGCGAGCTATTTTAAGCAACTCTTTAACGCCCTGTCTCAGTTTTCAGTGTCTCAAATATCTGGAATGCAACATGGTTCTGGAGCATATTCAAAATTAAGGGAAGCTCAAGGTGAGAGAAAATTCAGGAAAAGAAAATCCTTCCCAATCGCCCATGTGACAAGAAACAACAGCTTTCCAGATCTCAATTCAGACCTGAGAAATTACTTCTCACCCTGTATCGATCTGCCCTCCTCTCCCCCAGCCCACTCTTCTCACTCTCAGCCTTAAATGCTCAGACGGTCCTGTCTGTCTCCAGGAGCGCATTGCTTCTGAACGAAGGTCACTGTTAGGAACAGCTGCAGCCGCCCCTTTGGACCTTTCAAACACTGATGGGAGAGGGTCAGGTGGGACAGATCTGGACGCCCGCCTGGGTACCGCCAGAATATTATCTGTTGAGGTCTGTTTTCATCACGGAGCTGCAGTCAGAGCCCAGGACAGATTTGGAAAGAGAACCACCGCACCTTGTCCAAGGGTCACATACCCACAACTCCAACCAACCATGGAATGAAGATTCATGCATGTATGTGTGTTCACACACACACACACACACACACACACACACTATTGCCTCTGGGGCTGGGGAGATGGCTCAGTGAATAACGTTCTTGCTGTTGAAAATGATGAACACCTGAGTTTGGAGGCCCAGGCCTCGTAACAGCTGGGTGCCGGGTACAATTTCGTGCATCTATAATCCCAGCACTCCTACGGCATGATAGAAGCTCACAGGCTACCCTGCTGGATGGAAGCAGCAGAACAACCAAGAAACCTTGTCCAAGGCAAGGGTGATGATGAGGACCAACGCACGAGGTTATTCTCTAGTCTCCACAGGAGCTCCCTGGCACACATGTGCCTGCACTCATGTGCACAGATCTGCATATACACACATGTAACACACATAAATATAGACACAAAACATCATGGCTGTTTGAACCTACACAGGCTTTCCCCCTGTGTTTATTCCCTAAATGATACAATGTAGCACCTGTTACATGCACTGGGTATTGTGAATTGTACAGAGATGATTTGGGGTGCATGGGAAGTTTTGTGTGGGCTCTCTGCAAATCTCACAGCATTTTATGTTAGGGATTTGAGCATCTGCGGCTCTTATAGGATGCGGGGGAGGTCCTGGAATCAATCTCCCATGGATACCAAGGGATGGTGACTATAAATAGATGCTTGTCTAAACTTTAAGGTGCTGACTTTTGAGATTGGATAAATGGGAGCAGTGTAGCCAAGTAACTGTTCATGTATAGACACCGCCTTTCTTGGCGCCCAAGCCATTTCTCAGTAATTTCTATCCCAAGTAAACACAAAGGACATAGTTAGTTCTTGCACACTAGTCCACCACCGCACACATTGTACCTTGATGTCTCTGATCCATGACTGAGCCTGTTTCAAATTATCTTCATTGACTTCAGCAAGTTTTTCCCGCCAAGCAATTGCCTGACCATCAAATGTCACAAAATTGAACTTACTCTTGTATCTGAGCTGTTCCTGTAAGAGACAATTATTATTTAACCATAAAACTGCTCAAACGTAAGTGAAGCTGAAGAGAAATTTCAGTTTGAGGCAATCTCTTAGATATCCATTTTTAGTTCTAGAAACTGGCGAAAAATTATGTTCAATTGAAAAAAAAAAAACAGGTTCTGCTGTAAAAGACATTTGAGTCAAATGATACAGTCTGGATGTTTGGCCTCTATTGATGTTATATATGAATGCGACATATGTGTAAGCAATGTCATAGGTGATATTAAATACTAACTTTATTACCGATATTAATGCAGTGCTGAAGAAGCATGCCAAATGCTTAAAGAAAGAAAATTCCAAATGACATCGTTTTGTCACCACGTCTTGAGAAAGGCTATTATTTGGGCACAGATCTATTCACTTGCAGGTCATCAGCCCACGTTTCTCTGGAGAAGCTAGCTAAGAGCTTTATTTTTTATTTCTTAAACATTCTCCATTCTCAGCACAACAGACCCATGACAATACTGTGAGATACAGGTCAGCACAACAGACCCATGACAATACTGTGAGATACAGGTATGGAAACTAGACTCAGGGAGCAACCTGCTTCCAAGCAAACAACTGAGGGGCAACCCAGGTGAATGGGGCAGAAACTGGAATCTTCCACTATGAGCCTACCTATTTATGGCTCTACATAGATGCTTGTCTAAACTTTAAGACACTGACTAATAAGATTGGATGAATGGGATCCGTGTAGCCAAATAACTGTCCATGTCTAGACACTGCCTTCCATTTCTCAACAACTTCTATCCCGTGAGCAAACACAGGGCATTTTCCCACTTCTCACACACTAGTCCACCACAGTAGACATTTTGGTAGGATTACCAGATATCCTTCCCACTTGCAATTCTTGGGCCAGTTCACACAGTTTCCCTAATTGACATAGAAAATTTGAAATGTCAAGATGATAAATATCTAAAAAAATCAAAGTGGTTTCTGTTGGTTATCATATGTTAGTGACGACTTCAGGTAGAAAGCATGGACACACAACTTAAGTGATCCAGGGATGACAGTGACATAAAGGACCCAGCAGAGAGAGGACAAGTCTGGTTGCCAGGGAGCACTCAGAATTCTAGAATGACAAAGGGGAGCATTTCTGGACTGGTTTTCTCAGAGACCTTTTGATACAGTGTGTCTCTGTTCACTGCTCAGAGCCACTACAGACAGTGACGATTCAGGATACGTTTTTTGACATGCCAACCCAAGTACAGGAACTTGACTGTCCCCCCTCACCTGTATGAACTGAATGATCTTGTCCTTGACCAGGTTTAGTCTGCTCTTCATTGAGCAGGACGTGTCGATGAGGACATAGATGCACTCTCCACGCGCTTTGCCAAAGAGGATGTGACTCCCATTTTGTAGCCACTTAATCCTAGGCAGGAAAAAGGCATCAAAGTAAACAGAGTCTGTGGGCACCGAGCTCTTCCTCAGAGCCCAGCGCTACAGGTACAGAGCCCAGGCATCTGCAACAGGGTTCATACCAGGTCTTTGATGAATGGATAATTTACTTTTAGATTTTTCTTTTTCTGCAGAAAAACCTCCATTGGAGACTGGAGAAATTGGCTCAGCAGTTAAAATCGCTTACAGCTTTGGCAGAGGATTGGCTTCCAGTTCCCATCACCCATATTAGTTAGCTCACAGCTACCCATTACTCCAGCTCAGGGAGACCCAGTGTGCTGTCTTCTAGCTTCTGACAGCGCTCAAATATGCACACACGCGCGCACACACACACACACACACACACACACACACTCATGAAAACGTATCTTTTTTTTTTTTTTTTAAATGAAAACTTGACATTTAGACTGGCTCTCTTATCAGGCCCCTCCACTTCCCATCATCAATTCAAGCGGAACAAAACTAAGAAAATCAATACAACGGAAAAACATATGCAAAGAAAGCCATAAGCAAATTACTTCTCGCTCTTGCTATGCAAAGTCTCTCAGCTCTGACATCAGTCAGTGCAGTGCCGCTGGTAAAGGCAGCTCATTCCTGAAGCCTGTGGCGTCTGTAAACAGGACTGGGTGACCCCAGGGCCCCAAAACAACTAAAGTGTCTGTGTGCACAGGACTGCTGATGTGGTCAGTGCTCACGAATGTACCAGGAGGCACTGAAATTCACAGCTTCAGGAAAATCCTTGCAGAAAAGAGGATGGAGAAAAGGCCTTACTGAACGGAGCCCAGCAAGTGTTAGGCATCTGGGCAAAATAGCAAATGGCAGTTACTGAATAGAAAGGTAGAGACTGTGTAGGACACGGATGGAGCCGGTGTAGGGAGAGCCATGGTCCACACACTCACATATCTGCAGGGAGTGCTAGGGATGTGGACCAAATGACGATCAGGGCATGTGTGTGAAGAAATCGCAAAGCCAAGGAGAAAAATCATCCGAAGAGAGCTTACCAGAGTTTACACACCTGACAACAGCAGTTCACTTTTCTGCAGTCAGAACAGAGTCAAGTGGAATCCTCACAGGGAAGTCACCTCATCAGTAGAGCCCAAACCAGCTCTAGGATAAAGACCACTGTGGACATAAGCTAGCACGACTTAAAACTACAACTTAGACTCAAATCGGCTCTAAGCAGTTCAACACTATCATAAAACACAGAGTCTAGCATCTAACAATATAAATTTCAAAATTCTGGACTCTAGAAAAAAAAGAGAAAGAAAAATATTGACTATAAGTCATAGGCGTGCCAAGAAAGAGGTAAACATCCATGTTTGGTAAGGAATCTGGTAGACAGAAATAGAGCGATGGAGTCTAATGTTAGAATTAGTGGCAACTAATTACCAAGCAACTAATTCTAATGTTAGAATTAGCAGAAAAGCAAAGGGTGTTATGTGGTCACTATAAATGCATTTCACATGTCCAGGAACAGAACCAGAAGAGAAATGGAAAACAAAATTGCTCCTATACTTTGTAGAAGAGGAAGCTGAGAGAATGTAAGAGACAGAATGGAGAAGAGCCCCCGTCAAGTGCTGTGGCAGACATGTTGTGGCAGCTGCACTCACAGACGCAAACAGCTGTGGTTACCTGTGCAGGACCTGCACAGGACCAAGTCAGTCAACAGCCCCACATAGGTGGGGAGCTGCTCGCCAGGCCCCGGCACTTCCTGGGGAACTATGGGCAGCTGTCGGGATGGGGGAAGCCATGCTTTCTGGAGCATGTATTTGCTGATGGCTTCTCATGCTCCTGTGGAGGGCCCCATACCCATTTACATATGATCAGCGCTAACTGGACTTAGTAGTTATTTAAAAAAATAAAAGGCATAAAATTGGGCCATGTTAGGGGTTACAGGTGGGTTAGAGGAAGGAAACAGGGGTTAGACATAATTCTATTTTATTACATATATGTATGAAATGTGAAAGGATAAATACAAATGATAATAAATAATAAATTTTAAAAGATCCTTAGTGGGACTCCTAGAGGGACGCATCTGAAGTGGAAAGGGAATTATATACATCAACCGGGAGCAGAGGAGACCTCAGGGAATTGTTTCAAGGCACAGCAGTAAGAAACAATTCAAAGTGAAACAGAAAATTAGACACAATTTTGTAACACACAAGTATGTCTGTAATTAGACTTGACTGGGTAATGAACAGGAAAGGGAGAAATAGAAACTGACATCCAAAAATGTTTCTAATTTGATGGAAACAGTGTGCATGCAGACCCAAGGAGGTCAAAGAACCCAGAGGGAAGGAAAAGGAGGGGAGAGGAGGGGAGGGGAGAGGAAAAAGAAGAGAGGACCGTGAGAGGAGAGAGAGGAAGAGGAGAGAGGGGGAAAAAGGAGAAGGGAGAGGGGAGGGGGAGGGGGACAAGGGAGAGGGGAGGGGGGAGACCATAGCAAACTACAACATCGTGAATTTCATGAAAGCCAGTGATTAAAAGCAGCCAGGGACAGGAAAATTCATAGTGCATTCAGAGGAACAATTCTAAGAATAAAGGTCTTCTTCCTCCCCTTTTTAAACAGCATAAGTCATACAAGCCAGAACACATTGAAGATTTTTAAAAAGAAACAACTGATAAAATTTTCAAACTAGAAATATGCTTAGTAAAAAGATCTTTAAAAAGAAAAAGAAGAGGAAGAAGAGGAAGGAGGAAGAGGAGGAGCAGAAGAAGAAGAAGAAGAAGAAGAAGAAGAAGAAGAAGAAGAAGAAGAAGAAGAAGAAGAAGAAGAAGAAGAAGAAAGAAAGAAAGAAAGAAAGAAAGAAAGAAAGAAAGAAAGAAAGAAAGAAAGAAAGAAAGAAAGAAAGAGAAAATTGAAGGGGTTTACGCTCTAACTGTGCTGATCCAATTCATTGCTAGTGACTTGAAGCACAACAGATACTAACAAAGCTTTTCAGGTAGAAAGGAAAGAATGCCTGGTGGAAAACCAAGTTTATGTAAAGGGGTAGAAAGCCATAGAAAGGGGTATGAGCAAATACAACTGGTATTTATTCTAATTTTCAGTCTTTGCACTGTATTATTGTGTTCATAGAAGATGCACATTTAAAGTGCAGGGTGACTGGAAACGAGAGTGGGCGTGGACTTTATGACGCTCTTCTACACAAAGCAGTGTGGTCTTGTTAAGATAGACTGAGAGGTTAATATATGTTGTGTAAACATCAAAGTGTCACGCACGTCAAGACAAAACGTAACAGGTAAAGTTGATAAGACAACAATAGAGGGGAGAAGAAGTCATGAAAAGGAAACCAGGTGCCACAGTTAAAAAGTGAAGAAAAGGGCCTGGTGAGATGGCTCAGAAGGTAAGAGCACTGACCGCTCTCCTGAAGGTCCTGAGTTCAAATCCCAGAAACCACATGGTGGCTCACAACCACCCATAATGAGATCTGACGCACTCTTCTGGTGCATCTGAAGACAGCTACAGTGTACTTGTGTATAATAATAAATCTTTTTTAAAAAGTTACAAGATCCCAGATTTAAATCTAACCAAGTTAGTGAGTGTAAACCACCAGACACCACAGCACTGGTGCGCACTGCCTCGCCAGAGACAGGCAGAGAGAAAAGGACAGGAAGAGATCAGCCATGGAAGCAAGTGTGGGCGCTAAGGTGCAGTGACTACTCAGATTCCAGACTGCATACACTTCCTAATCAGGAGTGTTAGCAGAGCTGAGCAGGGCATGTCGTATGATAAATGAGCTGACCCACCAGGAGGACACTGACCGTCTGCATCAAGGATGCAGAGACTGACAGAGCTGCGGAGTGCTAAGGGAAAAGCTTCGAGACCTGGAAGAACCACACAGAAACATTCTCAGTAATTTATAGAACAACTGAAGAGAAAAATCTGTAGAAAATTTGCACAATACTTCCAACAAACTGGGGTAAGCGGTGTTCAATACTTTCCAAGTTCTGGGCCACAGAATCTTTCTGCAGATTCGAGAACTCCAGACTCTGATGGTGTTAATAGTGAATTCTGCTAAACAGTACATGTAGGGGTGGTGCTAATCCTCACACAGTACTGCAGAAGATAGAAAATAGAGAGATCCTGCTTGTTCATGACTCTGGTCCTCAAGGGACAAAGGGATGCAAAGGCTGGAGTAAACACAAACACCACGTCCCCCACAAGACTGGAAACACAAACTAGAGAGTCATCTCTGAAACCATAGCAGAGGGGGCTCTAGACACAGGCACAGCTTGCTGTGAGTTATCTATCACCATGTGGCTTTCAAGATGCTGGGGCTCTGGGCATAAATACTGGGCAGTTGGGAATCTGCTACATCTGGGTTTGTAATAAAAACAACAGGAGTGTGAAAAGAGGGTTCATTTTCAAATGTCCATGGCAGAGCTGCCACTGGCTTAAACCTTAGATTTAGCATCTGGTATAATCCACAGAACAAATTTACAAATGCTGTCACTATTCCCACTTTATAATCAAGGAAACAGATACAAAATGTCACTAGCTACTGTGCCTGGGGCCAAACAGCAAGTGGGAGAGTTGGGATTTTCACCATATTTTTAATTTCTTATTTTTTCCAGTTCTCTGTGACCTCAGAGACAATACATCTAAACAAATTTGGTCTCCATGGTCTAAAACTGTGCCCTGACATGTGGGACTTGAGGGTGTTAATTTAAATCTTCCACATGAAGTCAACCCTGAGGTCATTGTATCGGCATAGCGAACTCATGGGCATGGGCAGATTGTGAGAGCACAGCGGGATAAGACAGATAGGAAGTGTGCATTTTAATTGTCTTCTAAAGTATGTACAGTATGTCGCAGCTATGTAAGAGTTTCCTTGAGATGAAACAGTTCCGTAAGGGAGAGTTTAGATGCAATAGCCTGCAGTATACCTGTGGCCAACGGAACCCGCAAAGCACAGAAAGAAACATTCCTTAATCTTCTAATGACCATCTTCAATAGCTCCTCTGGAGGCTCATGAGATGGCTCCATCGATAAAGTGCCTGTCATAAAAGCATGGAGATCTCAGCTCAGAATCCCAGCACTCACAGAAAAGCCAGGTATAGTGTGCGGCATTTCGGTAGCCCTGGTCCTGGGGAGACAGACAGACAGCTCTCTGGACCATATTAGCCAGCCAGCCTAACTAATCAACAAGATCCACGTTCAGCAAGAAACTGTCTCAAAAATTAAGATGGCGAGGAACAGAGGAAACCACTGGACATCAACCTCTGTTGCTGTTGCCCTGTCACACACATACATGTACATGTGTACCCATACTGTGCGCACACAATAACGCATTCCTGTTCTATTTCTGGTGAAACCTGAATGCTCGTATCTCCATTTGTTGTTGACAATGTCTTCAATAACTGTAGACGGAAGCTTTGACTTAACTGTGTCTACTGGCCACTTCACTGGGCTGAGGTTTTTCTAAGTCACACCGACCTGCCTTTCACGAACGACTAGACCACTAGTTTCCACCATACAACTATACCAACCTGCTTTGGATCATGGCCAGGGCTGTGTGGATTCTCTCCCTGTACCACTTGTATTTCTCCTTGGTGATGTTGACGTGGACCAAGCTCCCATCCTTCCAGGGGATGTGGATGAATCTGCTGCAGTATTTGGCATGGATTGTCTTCTTATTGGTGTCCTAAGGAAAGGACAAAGTGGAGGGGGCAGGCTATAGCAGATACTTTTGCTAAAACCAAACAAAAATGACTCCTTACTTGGGCTCACAAGATAACTAAACATGGAATAACATCTGGACATCGCCAACTCGATTTTGTATCTGTCTCCTCTAAGTCCAGTCAGCACATCGGCACACCGATCTCCAGAGCAGAGCCTGAGTATAACCTAATGATGCCTAACGTTGTATCTCCCTTCAAGGATAAAGAGCAACTGAAAGATCTTACTGTGCAAAGTCCTGTCCAGATCCCACCAAAACCATCCAAAAAGGCACCTGAAGGTGTCCAATAAACCTGTAATTACTCTGGATTCCAGGAACAGCAGGGCCTCAAAGTCATGTGACCCCATAATGAGATGCCTCTCCCCCCACCCCCACCCCCCAGGCAGTAATCTTCTCACAGTAACAACCTCAAACCTCACAAAACCAGAACTGAGACAAGATCAACCAGGTCCAGCCTGCTTAACAGCTGAAGTGTGCAGCCCTTTTCCTTTTGCCCCAACTCTTGGTCTACAGCTCAAGTCAGTACTTCAAAGACAGGCTTTGGGGCCAATGAACCCCTTTGTCTGTAACTTCACAATGTGACAGCAGCCATGTTGGTAGACTCTTTCTCTGCCATTCACTGCTGCCTCTCTAACAACATTTGGGATGTCGTATTGGGATATGGATGAGCCTGTTCTGTGGGGAATCCCAGGGCTTGGGCTTTGGGGCTAAAACTCTAGTAACAAGGCCACTCAGAAACTATTTAAGGAAGAAAAGTAGCCAGGGAGCACCCCATTTATATGTACACCTCTTAGCACATGCCCATCTCCACAGTGAGGCCATTCACTTCTAAATTTAACAAACATGTTCTGGTCCCTGTTCCAGAAACAGCCCTGTGCTAGAGGTCACGGAAGGTCAGAAGCACACGTGTGATCTCATCCGTATCAAAAAGAGACCAGGGATTGCTGCAAGAGGAGGCAAGTGAACTGGGTTCAACACAGCCCAAGGAGGTGGGTGGCAGCCTGATGAGACAGTGATAGTCAGGAAGCAGCGAGAGGAGAAGAGGCCACCACCCACATCAAGCCAATGGGCCCAAGAGAGAGACCAGGTTCTGTTGTAGAGGACAAGGATCCTGGGGTCACGTAGGAACAAGAACCCAGAGACAGGTGGTGTGTTTGTGGTAAGGACCCAGTTGATCAGTAGCACGCTGCCAGGAGGGGGTGGCAAAGGGAGCTGTCCTCCACTGGGGTGCCTTCTCTCTCCATCTCAGCCATATATAGCCCTGGGGCAGACACACAGAACCTTCATTTCTGCCCATCCCTCAGACATCGTGATGTCATTTCCCCCAGGAGACTGGGGTACAGCCAAGGAAAGCAACAGTAAGCCATGAGCTGTGTGGAGGCAGGCTGTCAGGCAGTAGCATGGCAGAAGATAGAACAACATGGCAGCCTGAAGGATCTCGATCACACTGGCCTCCATCTGCCACGAGAGAAGTCCCTGCCCAGCAACTCTTTTCTCCATCAGGGCAAAACTTTGAACACAAACAGCCAACGTTCCTTGGTGATACGGAGCGCAGGGCGCTTTATGGGTTCACTACTTGTGACCTCAGTGTCTGCAACAGAGAAAAGACCACATCTGTCGGGCAGTCTCCTAAGTGTGAGGCTCTGTGCTGAGTGAGACAGGCATTTCCCAGGTTGTACCTGACATTGCCCAGTTTAAAGACACGAAGAAGGTTATTGCAGGTGGCAAAATGATCCCTACCTCTCCGTCAATCTTGGAAACTATCCACACCAAGATCTTGTTAGTTGTGAATTTCTCAGGTGGGCAGAACTACACCACACCTGAACCAGTGTTGTTATAGACAGGCATACAGTAGATCCATCCCCTGCTGACCGGGAACTGGTAAGAATCTGTCCATGTTATAGTCACAGTCTCTCCTTACTATACACTTGTCATAACCACAGGAGTAACCCAAGTTGAGACCTATGGTCAGAAAAATATGATGGAGCAAGCCCCTCCCCCCACTGTCTATCAAAGGAAAGAGTAAGATAGTATGATTCTCAATCTTCACCGTATTATTATTCAGTAGCACAAGAAATGTGAGCTAAGCCCCTTCCCCACCCCCATTAATAAGCCACATTTTTCAGACTGGCCCTTATAATATCACTGAGACTGCCAAGAAGGAGGAGTAAGTTCACTGTTCGACCTGGCCCGGAGCCTGCCGTGTTGCCAGAAGCTCACAGCAGGCTGGGTCAAAATCAGCAAGGATGGATACTTTTAAATACCCAGGGCTGAGTGTTTTCTAAATGAAAACTTAGTTGTGTATGAGCTCCTGAACATGTTGGAACGATGCCTGCAAGGCCAGAAGGCCATGCTGGGAAGGGAAGCCGAGAATGAGATGTCTCCTGAGCTGCAGTAATTGCTCTTGCCTCCAAGGACAAGCAGCAGGCTTTTTTGTCAATGTTGCCTTCTTCTAATTCAATTTATGCATTTTCCTCCTGCAGGAGTCTACGATAAACACGCAGGGGGAAGGAGGGGAAAGCACAATAGCTAAACAACTAGAAGAAAACAGCCCAACTGGGAGGGGGACAAGAAGCTGGGTGGCAGCCAGCGTGGTGCCATGTCTGAGAGTGCAGGGTCCCCTCAATTGGATCTACAAACCTCTCAGTAAAGGCCTTGACCGTCAGTCACAGCCTTTAAGGATATATCAAGTGACCCATTATTTGAGCAGGACCTTGACCCTCCCACATCCTCGGTTTCCAACACACACATTCGTGCACACACACACACACACACACATATGCACACACATGCACAGGTACACACACATACTCGTGCACACAGACATGCACACGCATATATATAAACACATACATACGTGCACACACATTCATGTATACAAACACATATGCACACATATGCACACCACACATGTGTGCACACATACATACAGGCTGAACCCGGCTTGGCCATGTAAGGGGCAGTATGACATGGGTTCCTACCCCTGGAATAGAGCCAGCAAGGCGTGGTCCTCCATGAGTGTTGATGGCTGCTGTGGTTATAAGGCTTGTTTGTATGATAGTGTACATATTTTCATGTTCCTCCTTCAAGGGAGGTTCTCTCTGCCAAGATTAATGACTCCATGAAAACCAGAGACAGCACAAGTCTGGGAGTCAAGGGCATGTCCAATGTCTCAGCAAAATGCTAGAATACTGTGACCTTCAAGACAGCCCTTAAGGCTGTGGGAAGAACAATAAAAGCATGAGTTCAAAAATATTTAATTTCTCAACTATGCAAAATATAAGGATGCAGCATGAATTATATAAGCAGCTTCACAGATCTAAAGGAACAGAGACAGCTGCACTGTGAGCCAGCTTGTCAGAAAGATACAAAGACAGGCACACTCCTGAGTTCAAGGTCAGCCTGCGACAGACGGAGCTTAGGTCCTGGTGAGGTAGGAGTGTTCATCTGAGGGTGAGATAAGGACTGGGCTTTGGATCTGCAAGAGATGAGAGATCCAGAGAGGTTTAGAATTATAAAAAAAAAAAAAAAAAAAAAAAAAAAAAAAAAAAGCTGTCTGGAGCAGAGTGCTGTCTGGAGATCTCCAAAAAAAAAGCAGAACATAGAGCAATCTGGAAAGCTGTCGAGCAGAACACAGTCTGTCGTCTTGTAACCAACAATTTGACTTCCAGGCCTTTGTTTCAGTGCTCTCAAACATCCTTCCTCTCAGAGCCCATCTCCAAACCAAGGCTGATCCTTGGCACATACACACATATACATATACACATACAAACACACACACAATATACATACATACATACATACATACATACATACATACATACACACACAAACACACACACACATACATACACACACATACTCATGGAAACATACACACATGCACACACATACATGCACACACAGGCAAACACACACACACACACGCACACACACACTGATTTTTCTGCTTCAGACTGTGACAGTGGTCAGTCTCTTTGTGCTTATCAACAGTCACCGCTCTATACATAGAGGCGATTATTTCTCAATGTGTAGCCAGCCATTGGTCCACCACCTTTACCCTCTCCTGGGTGTTTGCCATGGTTTGAATGTCATTTGTCTCAACCATGTTGAGCCTTAGTCCCCAACATGGCCATACCAGGAGGCAGTGCCTTTAGAAGGTGATTGGGTATTCCTGTAGGAGTGTTGGGTGGCTCAGAACTAGATTGGTTACCCTAAGAGTGGACTGTTGCAAAGCAGGTCAGCCTCCACGCCTGGGTTATTCTTGTTGCTGTCACAGATGCTGGACAAACCCACCGTGAGGAAGGAAGGATTTATTCTGGCCCATGATGTGAGGTTGCGGTCCATCATGGTGGGGAGGTTGTGCAAGCAGGAGCGTGAGGGATCTGCAGCCAGGGAGCAGAGAGAGATGGATGCTGGTGCTCAGCTTGCTCTCCTGTTTCCTCAGCCCAGAGCCTCAGTCCATGGACGGGTGATTGCTGCATTCCAGATGGCTGTGTTCACACGTAGGGTAGGTTTTCCCTCCTCACTTAACCCAATCTAAAGACTCCCTCATCGGTATGCCCAAAGGTTTTTCTGCTGGGTGCTTCTAAATCCTGTCGACTTGAAAAACCACCATCCACATTGCTGTGACCCCTATGCCCCACTTGATGTCACACCTATCCCCCACTCCCTTGCCACCACACCTACCCTTTCTTCCTCCCCACCCTTCCCTTCTCATCCGTGTGCTCTCCTACCAGTGCCCACTTCCCTTCTTTTCTGTGAGGTGATACAACACGATGTCCGCACCGGAAACTTAGCAGATGCTACACCAGATTCTTTGGCCTCTAGAACTGTGAGCTAAATAGACATCCTTTCTTTACACATTTCCTAACCTCAGATATTTTACTATAACAACACAGAATGGGCTAGCTAGGACATACATGATGTAAAACCCTGGTCCCTGCCTCATACCTGATGATTTAAACACAAGGATATGAACGTTTAGAAACCATTGACACTGAGAATAATTTGGTCCTTGCCAGCCGGAGTCAGACACTGTGAGAAGCATCCTCATGGACACCATTTGGTACAATGGAATTACATCTCTCAGAGCTTGACGCGTACTTGTCTGGTACCGTGACTCTTTGGAGAATCTGATTTTATGTTTACTGGAAATCTACTGTATATTGGTAGGTGCCAACTGGAACACTGTGTCTTTAAGATAATGGAAATTCAAGAGGAGATGCTTGGTTCTTTACACACTCACCAGCAGTTTCTCCTTTCTTTTCAATACAGGCAGACAAAGACTCTCTCCTCTGACATACAGTGAACAACCCAGGCACTTATAAGGCTTGAATTTCTACTGATCCAGCTGGTGGCTTGGGTATAATATACTTCTAACTGTTGTTATAGCTTGGAAATTTGAGTGAGTCTCCAAAAGTGTCTGTGGTAGGTCCCCAGGGTGGCAGTGCTAAGTGTCATGGAAACTCTACAGAAGGGTCTAGTGGAAGATCATTGGGAACTGTTGTGGACAGGCCTGGTGCAGTTTGTATTTTGATGCTAATTCTGCTTTTCTGGGAGGGGATGCAGACAAGGAGTGAGTCACATACTCAGGCAGTCCTGTGAACCAACCTCCTAATGAATAAAGGAGCCAATCACTGGGCGAGTAGGTGGGACTTCCAGGTTGGACAGAGGAAGAGAGGAAGCAGGAGAGAGTTAGGCCTTTTTTTGGACAGGGATAGCGTGAGGACAAGATGTGTCTCTTGATTTCAATGGTGGATCCATAAGAATCCACCACTGGAGGATTTAAATTTAATAAGACTTACAAGATTAGGATTTTAGTTACTGTGCCCAACACTTGAGTTGTTTCTGAACTAAGTTTGTGTTGTATTTTCCTTCACGTGGCTGCTAGTCTGGGTTCAAGAGAGAAAGGTATGAAGGCGAAGCATTGGTTTGCCTGAGGCATACTACAAAAGCTGTGGGGGATTTGAAGCATGAGTTTGGCATGGTAGCGACCCAGCCAGTGGGAACCTAGCGGGCTGAGTGGAGAGACTGTGGAGCACTGAATCAGAGCCTCCACAAAATAAAAACAGGTCGGCCATTGCCCACCAGTGCATGGCCGGCCAGGCCGCTGGGGGAAAGGCACAAGTGCAGAACATATGGGTCCTTTTTTTAAAATTATTTCCCACAACAGGGGACTGCCAATGATGGGCAGTAATGCTGCTCTTACAGCATGGGTGTTCACTAGCACAAGCTGCTAAACAATGAAGTCAGCAACCCATTTGGTCCCCTTCTGTTCATGGCTGTTTCTATGTGGCACAGCTAGGAGCTGGGGAATTGTATCAGAGGCCAAAAAAGATGGTACCTCTGTGTTATTAGATCTCCAAAAGTACAAGCTAAATATAAGCTTTTCTTCATGAAGCACCTACCATCAAGGCTTCTGTTTTTATCCACTCAGAGCAGACTAAGACATGTAGAACCATGCCCTGGCTCTCAGTACTCCCATGGGTACCATTTAGAGAAGTTAGAAAGCAAAAGGACAGCTTTGTCATGGAAACCCTAGCTAATACCCTCCCCTGCCATCTTTCAATGTGGCCTGCCCTTGGCTTCTGACCCAAGGGAGGCCTTGCTGCCCACCTCAGACACCAAGGGAAGGCCCACAGCCCTACCGCCTTTCACCTACCGCACTGGTCTGCACAGATTCGTTTTCTGGTTTGGCTTTTATATCAACAACTCCATCAGCATGGCGGAAGGAGCAGTGGGCGAGGACATCGTAAAAGGTCAGCTTCTGAGCCTTCAAGCCGTACTTCTGGAGCCACTTCTGGGAGTCCCAGGTGTCTTCTGCATTTTCCTTACTCTCAGCAGGCCTTGGTTCTGGAATCATAGTGCATCAGCCACTCATAAGGCATGAGCAGTTCCTCCACTCCCAACCTCATGTTTACCAATCTGGATCATTCCCCGCTGCTAGGCAACAGAGCCCACATTTCCCGTCAGGAATGAACTACAGCAGGACTCTGGCTGAGAGACCAAAGCCATGTGTCAGGAAGGCATTACATACAGGGTCAGAAGCTCTGGGTTCAAGTCCTGCTGTGCCTGCCGTCTACTATCTTAGGCAAGTGACTCAAACGTAATTTATCTGTTTTTTTTGTTTGTTTGCTTTTTGAGACAGGGTTTTTCTGTATAGCCCTGGCTGTCCTGGGACTCACTTTGTAGACCAGGCTGGGCTCAAACTCAGAAATCCACCTACCTCTGCCTTCCAAGAGCTGGGATTAAAGGCGTGTGCCACCACTGCCGGGCATAATTTATCTGTTTTACCATTGTAAGCTCAAGCAAATATCTTTACCAGCAGATGAAAGATGGTATCCTCTTGGCCTTCTTGAAGAGCCTGATTTTATATTTATTGGAAATTTATTCTATGCTGCCAGACCATTGAAATATTGCATCCCTTCTTCTCTGTGGGCTGATGGTGAACTTCTCTTTTGACACACTGCTAGCTAATGGGACTCCTGATACCTGAGTTTCTGTAGACCCAGTTTACCACTTACGCATAATTCACAGTGGTAAACCTAGTGCTACTCTGTAGATGTGTTTTGAGAGTGCACTGGAAAGTGTACGTGATGGATGTTTGGTCCCCAGTGTGGCAGTGGGATTTCCCATAGGCAGTTCTCAGTATCAGTGGCTTCTGAACTCTCCAGCAACACACACGAGAGTCAGGAGGTCTGAGATGGAGACCAAGATTTTGCATCAGTTTTGATCCAATATCCAGGAAGGACTGGACCAGGACTCCCACCCACTGTGAGTGCCTCCATCAGATGCTGCTCAAATTTCTTGTGATAATGTAGTGTTTGCACAAAGCCTGTACACTTTAAATCACCTCTACATCACGTGTAACAGCCAACACAAGCAACGTGTACACATGGAACAATGGCAAACAAACCTGCACACTTCCAGTGCAGTGGCTTCTTGTTTTTTTTGGGGTTTTTTTGGCTTTTTGGTTTTTTGGTTTTTGGGGTTTTTGTTTTTTTGTTTTTTTGTTTTTTTGGTGAGACAGGGTTTCTCTCTATAGCCCTGGCTGTCCTGTATTTTTTTTCTTTAAATGTGTTTGATTCATGGTTGGCTCAGCCCTCAGAGCCTGAGACTACAAGGTAACCCCTGGGCTTGTCCCACTCTGCTTTCTGTTGCTAGGACAAACATTGAACTACCTGGAAGGGTGTGTGTCATCTTATCATTCACAGTGCACCATCTCGAGGAGCCACACCAGGAACTCAAGGCGGGAACTGAAGCAGAAGCCATGGAGGAATGTTGTGTCCAAGGCTCACTCACCTTGCTTGCTTTCTTAGATAACCCAGGACCATCTGCTCAGGGTGGGATCACCCACAGTGAGCTAGACCCTCCCACATCAATCCTTAATCAAGAAAATGTTCCACAGACTTGCCCGCAGGCAGAGCTGATGGAGGCAATTCCCTGTTTGAGGTTCCCCTTTCCCAGGTGACTACAGTTTGTATCCAGTTGACAAAATCTAGCCACTACAGGGTTACAGAGATGGCTCAGTGGTTAGTGGCATGCACTGCTCTTGAAGAGGACCCAAATCTGGTTCCCAGCACCTATACCAGGCAGGCCACATCTGCCTGTAATTCCAGCTCCAGGGAACCCAATGCCCTCCCCTGGCCTCTGAGGGCACCTACACTTGCATGTGCACTTATTCACCACACAAGCACACACAGACACACAGACACCTTTTTAATAAATAAATAAATAAATAAATAAATAAATAAATAAATAAATAAATAAATCTTTAAGGGCTAGAGAGATGGCTCAGCAGTTAAGAGCACTGACTGCTCTTCCAGAGGTCCTGAGTTCAATTCCGAGCAACCACATGGTGGCTCACAACCATCTGTAATGGGATCTAATGCCCTCTTCTGATGTGTCTGAAGACAGCTACAGTGTTCTCATATACATTAAATAAATGAATAAATAAATAAACATTTAAAAAGAATATTAAGAAATAAATCTTTAAATGAAAGATTTAATTTCTACCAGGCTTGTCATATTTAAGGGGCCATACAATTAGAACAGGACCCGGGGAAATAAAACAGTTGCAACCAATCAGTTCTCAGTACTATGCAACAAAGCTGCCCGTGAGCCGTCAGATGGGCCATCTCCTCACATTTCAATACAACGCCTTGAAAGAACTCACTCAGAAACCTACTGGGGTCAGAAGTGAACAGAGAAGCTGGCTTCCGCTTTCGAATTTTAAGCCAATATGGCACCCAAAGCCCCACTGAGTCCCATCCTGAATGCCAGCAGGTGGTTCCCCCACAAACCACAGTGTTGTCCTATCTTTTTCTCAAGGAATTCAAATCAGATGCCTCCCAGGACATCCAGCCCCTTGGGCTTCCCTAGAGAGCTCCTGGCACCACTGCAAGGCTCTGGAGCTGGGTCTTGTGGGGAGATCAGCCTCCATGGAGGAGCTGTTCTATGACTTCTCCAGCCGCTCCTGACTCTGCGTCGCGGACACCTCTCTGCTCCTGCCTAGGAAGCTGCTTCCTTTTCCCTGTTTGACCAGGGAGATGGGGAATAAATTTCTCATTCAATGATCTCCATAGCAACACACATCCTTTTGCTCTGTTTTAGGGGCTGCCTTCTTAGAAAAAAGATGAAGGCCCTGCATCAAGCATAAGTCCACATTTATGACAAAAAAGAGCCTTCTGGAAGTCATCAAAACCGGCCCTAGCAAGGGTGTTTAAAGAGACAAACCTTCACTCTTCCAGGTTCATGCGAGACAGAGGGTAAAGCCAAGCCGCTTCCCCTTCTGGGCAGGAGTCAGGCTTCCAATGACCACCTGAAGGGGGTTGCAGGCCCCTTCCAACCTGAGCTTCATAGAGGGTATCAGTGGCAGGCAAGCATTCAAAGCAGAGAGCTCAGACACATCGGAGCTGGAGAGGTGAGGGAGAGCCAAGCCGGTTTTCATGTTCATTCACTGCTAATTATACCAATTAGTGACTGAGCCTCGTTAGCCCGAGGAGGGGAAGGAGGGGGGCAGCATCTGTTCATTAGCGTGACGGAGGAGGGATCCTTTCTCGGTTCTCCTGCGGTTATTTTAATTAGGAGCGTGTTTGAGTCCCTCACTGCAGGCTGTGAGCTCAAGGTGATGCTGATCCCAGGGTCCTCCTAGTCCAAGCGTGTGACAGATTGCTAAAGGAGCTTTTGAAGGAGGGAAGCACAGAACTTCCCTGCCTGGTCCTCTCCATCCCATTGATTGGTCTCAGAACATTTTCCAGGCAGGAAGCCATACTTACTAATGCTTTTGAAGACCACCATGGTTTAACCAGGGTTGTGATAAAAAATGATATTGGGTACGGCTCACCCACCACCACCCCCTCCCTCTGACACTCATACACCTACCCTCAAAGTCAGATCATCAGGGGTACCATCAAGGACTTACCACCCTCCAAACTTCACCCTCTACCCTCATCCACTGAAAGCAACTCAACTGCCACCTCATTCCTGCTGTGCTAGGTCATGGGCCTTTTCAGGGAACTATCAGTCTACAGGATGCGCTCAGTTTCCAGACAAGGCATAGTCAATCCACATGCTTTGCCCCTGCTGAGCACTGATGGCTGCTACTAAAAAAGAGGGCTCCTTAGGCAAAAATTTGGGGGATCTAAAAACTTGGAGATGACTGATTACCTTGTTTTAAACCTTTTTTGGGGGGTAGGCAGGGGCACTCACCACAAACAGGATCTATCCCAATCCTGCTATTAGGAACCCCGAAAGTATTTCATCTTAACGCCTTTCTGTCCAGAGCATTGTGGAGGGCTTGTGGTCTACAGACCAGAGCACAATACACACTGGGAGGGAGGGAGGGAGGGAGGGAGGGAGGGAGGGAGGGAGGGAGGGAGGGAGGGAGGGAGGGGCTGGCAGAACTGAGGACAGCTGGGAATGGAGGGAGAAGAACAGCGACTCATGGACAGTCCATTCCCTCCCACTGATGAGGTGGGTGACTCCTCAGCAGACTCTGTGGTTCCTCTGAAGGTAGAATGAAGCCTGCTCTGGGCAGAGGCCAGGGGACAGGTGGTGACAGTATGAGACAGAAGTCACCTTTGAGCATTTGCACACATCTCTGTGCTTGTCTGATATATTCTGCTAATGCACATTGCTTAAAGCATCTAGCGCTGAACGCATGTGCCCGACACCTCACGGGTACCAGCCTGGAGGAGGGAGGTGGAGAGCAGAAACCCACCATTACCCCAGAGCTGCTTCTCTGCTAATATCTGGTGTCCTGGGCACTACACATGGGGCCTGAGGCCCAGTGGGAGCACCGAGGAGCCTAATGTCAAGTGTGTGCCTGAATCTGAGCAGGAAGTTTTAATCTCTGTTCTGAATAGAATGTCAGGGAAAAGCCTGTCAGAATTTGTGGCCTTTAACTTCTTGGGAGAGTTGAAAGGGGTGCCAGGGAGCTCTAGGCCTGCTCCCCCGACCCCAGGAATGCTGTAAATTAATTTTCGTTTGTTTGTTTGTTCCTTCTTGCTAATTCTGACAAATCAAAGCATGGCTTCCATTGCAAAGAAGGGTCTGTTGCTTGCCCAGTGTGCTTATTCCAATTCCAGGGTCACTAATTTCTACACGACTCTGAGGGTGGAGAAGAAAGTAGGGGAAAGAAATGAGGCAGAAAAGAAGCAGGTTTAAAATGGAAGCAAAGTGGTAATAACAAAGAAACTTGGAGGAGGAAACAAGAGCCTTCCTTTGCCCATACTCCTCCCAGTTTCTCTTCTGTTCACCAGCTGGTTGGTGTGTGAGAAATGGCTTTCCATGCAAGCAGCATCTCAGCTGGGAGTGGGGCAGTTTCGGGAGACTCTAAACCATGACACCTGTTGCAGATGGCTCGGCTCAGCAGTGGGGAGCAATTGTCAGTTCAGGGACAATCCTGCTCAAGGATATGAAGAAAACATGACCAGGAGCCCAAACGGTGGGAGGGGAAATCACAGCGCGATTTGATGAGCCCACAACTCAGCAGCCATTCCAAGTGGCAAAGCTGAGGACCACTGAGGTGGCTTGACCTCAACCTGTACCTTAAGCACCAACTTTTTTAAAAAACAAGATGGGGAGATTAGAGAGATGGCTCAGCAGTTAAAAGGACCTGGGTTCAATTCTCAGCACCCACATGGTAGCAAATGACTATCTGGCATTCTCTTCTGGCCTTCAGAGGTACTGGGCACGCACAGTGGCCATACAAAAAATAAGCCATACACCTACAATTAAAAAAAAAAAGTCTTTAAAAACTGTTAAAAATAGCCAGAGGTGGGGGTGGGGGTGGGGTAGGGTGGGGTGGGGATGACACCTTTAATTCCAGCATTAAGGAAGCAGAACAGGAGGAGCTCTGTGAGTTCAAGGCCAGGCCTACAGAGTGAGTGACAGGACAGCTGAGGCTACACAGAGAAACCCTGCATCAAAAAACCACTGCCAGAAGCAGCAACAACATATAGCCAGGTTGTGGCAAGGTCTATAGATCAACTCAGGATTTGGATATAAAGTGGACTCATGAGGTTAAGAAGACAGAAAGAAAAAGTATAAACAGACTTTGGGAAATTGTAAGACCTGAAGTTCCCACAAGTGTGCGATGAAGACTGGGTTAGCACTCATTTCTTTACGAACGGTAACTATCCTTCCGATTTCCTTCATCTAGAGCAGTGGTCCTCAACTGTGAGTCATGACCCCTCCGGATGTCATGTATCAGATATTTACATTACTATTCATAGCAGTAGCAAAAAAAATTACAGTTCTGAAGTAGCAATGAAATGATAGTTTGGTTGGGGGTCACCACAACATGAGAAACTGTATTAGAGGGTTGCAGCATTGGGAAGGTTGAGAGCCACTGGTCTAGAGTCTGTGCGAACATCTTGTTTCTAAGTACTTCCATTCTTGGGTCTTCCCCTTTTCTCCATAGTGTCCACTGAAGCGTGAAGCAGCACACATTTCTGGGGTCCCAGTCTTAGCTACTGTTCTGCTGCTATGAGGAGATAACCATGACCAAGGCAGCTTATAGAAGAAAACACTTGATGGGGGTTTGCTTACAGCTTCAAAGGGTTAGTCCATGACCATTATGGTGGGGAGCGTGGTGGCAGGCATGCAGGCATGGTGCTGCACAAGGAGCTGAGAGGTCACATCTGAGCTGCAAATTGCAGGCAGAGAAGGAGAGCAAGACTGGGTTTCCTAGCCTGGACACACCTCTTCCAACAAGGCCATGCCTCCTAATCCTTCCCAAACAGTGCCAATAGCTGGGGATCAAGCATTCAAGCATGTGAGCCTGTGAGAACCACTCTCATTCAAACCACCGTGGACCCTTTTATCTTATCTCTGCTGCCCTGCCTGGTGCTAACAAGCAGAATACTACTGAGCCTAAGGAAATATGCATTTGTGCCAAGGTTTTTTCCAAAGTATTATAATTTAGCTTTTACAGTGAGGCGCTTACTCCCATGCCCTCTCATGTTGGGTGGTTATTTTCCCCATAATGAAATCTCCTGACACCCGTGTCAAAAATCAATCTATGGTAGGTACATAGATTTACTCTGGGGTCATCCCATGAATTTATGCATCTATGTTTTCAGAGAGTTTTCCTGTGTGGTCCTGACGCAATGGAAACTCACTTTGGACCCAGTTGATTTTAAGTTGCTGTCTTTCCTTCTCAGCCTCCCAAGATGCTGCCACACCTGGCCTTTGTGAATCCATTTTTCCCGCAGTGTTACACGGCCTTTGTTATGCAAGAGCATGCTCGCTCTTAACCACTGAACCATCTGGCCAGCTCTCTTTGCATTTTTAAATCTAGCTTTCTGGACCGCTCACATTTTGCTTGTTTAGAAACTGTGGCACAGATGGTCTCTTTTCAAGAGGCTCGTGGCAGCAGTGAGCAAAGCCAGTGTCAAGACATTTCTGACTGCATTTCTCCAAGTCTCAACGCCACTCAGGACTACAACAAAATCTTGTTGGTTATTTAATACACAAAATGACCATCTTCTGTCTTCATTGGCTCGATAAACACTCTCAGACCTGTCCAAAGATCTTGAAAGAGCCCTTAGCCTCATGATATCGAATCCGTATTTTGAACCAAGTCAATATTCAGAGTCAGATCAGAGAGTAAACTCTGAGGCACTCCTCATTTCGTGATTAAAGCATGACCACCCAGCATGTGAGGCTCCCTGTCGATAATGGGTCACAGATGGTTTTGGAGAAGATCCCAAATGAAGAGCCCTTGAAATGTGTGGGCTGTAGCATAATCCAAAAAAAAAATAGTTCTGCATTCTGCTTTCTCAAGTTTGGAAAAACCATTTAGTCCTTTATGACAAAAGAGGCCGTATTCTTGTTTCAGAATCTTGCCTGGATCCTACACAGAGGGAGTGCCTGGGTGATGTGCCCAGGACCTCTGAGCAGCCAACACCCACTCCTACACTTTATCAGTAGCCCTGTATGGAGGCATAATTAACCACCACAACCAGTTACACACTTAGCTTGTGGAAACCAGTACACCTGATCAACACGTGGCTAGGCTTACGCTCGTCTTCCTGATGTTTCCTGAGACATGGTATTTGCCTCTCGGTATATTGCCAGGTGTCAGTATATTACAAATGACCATTAATATGTTCTCGTCATTAGCTTATTTAGATTTTCTGTTCTTTCCTGAACCACTCTTGGAAGGCTATTGTCTAGGGATCTGTCCATTTCCTCCAGGTTCTCTGGTCTGTTTATGCATGGCTGTTCGAGGTGACCTCAGCCTATCTTTCTGAAGTGTCAGTTGTGATGTAATGTTCTCCTCCCACTCTCTGGTCTCGTTCATTGGTGTCTCCTGTCCTTTCCTTACTTGGTCTAAGTCAGCATTTGTCTGTCCGAAGACTCCGCTCTGATTTGTAGATCTTTGCTAGGTTTTACCCTCTCTACTTCCTCTCTGCCCCTTTCTTTATACTCAGTGGGGTTTGGCTGCTTCTCCCAGCTCTAGCTCCTGGGTGGGGTCGGGGGGGGCAGTGACAGGCTGTCTCAAATCTTTGCATTCTCTCTTGGGGCACAGATGCTACACACACTCACCTTGGCACTAATTTTACCATAGGCTTTGATAAGCTATGTCTCCCTCTTCTTTTGTTTCAGGGGGAAATTTTAATTTCCTTCTTGGTTTTTATCCTAGATCCACTGCTTATTCAAAAGGAAGTTCTTTACTTCCCATGCACGATGTCATGATTTCCTGAAAGCCTCAGGTGTCACCATCCAGGGTGGCTATGATGCAACCTGACCTGAGATCAGGAACTTGTTTAAAACACTGTGAGGGACTGAAGAGATGGTGCAGTGCTTAAGAGAAGTGGCTGCTTTTCTAGAGTTCCCAGATTCGACTCCCAGCACCCACGTGGTAGTTTGTAGACATCTGTGACTCCAGCCACCGGGAACCTAAAGGCCTCCCTGGGCACCAGGCATACATGGGGTACAAAGACATCCTTGGAGACAAAACATCCATACTCCTATACATACATACACACACACACATTTAAAGAATGTGTGTGTGTGTGTGTGTGTGTGTGTGTGTGTGATTTTCTTGGTAAATGGATCATGTGTTTCTTGAGCATGAGTCTTGTGGATGACAACACGGCGTCTCAATGTCCAAAGGTGGGACACGCCTGCTAGATGCATGTTGGCACATGGAGTCATATGTCACTTCCATAATTTCAGCCCTGGGTGGCACCCGGATAAAAAATAAGGCTGAGTCTGCCATCAGCATGCAGTCACTGCTTCAGCAGCAAAGGGCAGCCCAAGCCTTACTATGCTGAGGGTGCGTTGTTCAGAAAGAATGAAGAGAAGTGGGCCGGTTGTCTCACCGGCCACCCCTGTGACCTAAAAAGGTCACCATGTCTCTTTCACAGTCACCAGCCTGAGGCCAGACATTGGAAGACTCTGTCTGGCTCTGGACATAATCACTGTGAGTGACTAGTTTCAGGCTATGGCTCCCTAGTCACAACTATGTCCACCATTGCCACCAACCTGTGTTACAACCTAAGCCAACAACCTGCCAGGACCAGCCTATGAGGTGAATCCCTGATTCATGACCACTGCAACTACCACAGGTGATGCCAGCTGGAGCAGAGGTCCAAGTGTTCCATGGGGACATGTCTTCTAGCACGACAACCACAGAGATCCCTACACTGGCAGACCGAGCACTCAATTCTGGGACAGAATCTTATGATTTCAGTTACCTACATCAAATGGGATTTGGGGGTCATACTATGTGGTCTGTGGTTGGGGTAATGTTGGTGAATGTGGCCCCCTAACCATCTTGGCACATGGTAAGTTAAGCGACCTCTGAGTCTCACAGCTGCGAGTACCCACACAGTCTTAGGTATTTGAGGCCCATCCATCACACAGCTGGCAGAGATGTAACCAGAAATTCAAGTATGTCCCCTGGAGGCACAAGTTTCTACCAGGTGGTAGTACAATGGCTTAGCACCCCATCTCTGAGTACGAGCTTGGTAATAGTTGTGCCTGGCCCTTCCCCCATGGTGAGCTAAGTCTTCCTCCATGCTCTGCAGCTGGGGTAGAAGTAGGGGTCAGGCACCTGGCCCAACACAGTTCCAGCTGGGCATTAGACAGGTGGTAGGCTGTCTGTAGGTATCAAGTAGCTTTTCCCAGTGCTATTTTGCTCTGGCAGATCTGTACTGGGTTTCAAGCCTAAGGCCTGGGCTTAATTCTTTCTCCTTCGGTCAATAAAGGAGGTATCTCACTCTAGGCTGCTTAGAATAGAAGCAGTGGTGAAGGCCAGTCAACCGAGTTTTCTTGGGATCGCCGAGATAAAAACATTGACCAAGGCAGTCTGTGGGGGGAAGGCATTCAGCTTAGATGTTTACATCAGAGTCCATCTTCAAAGGAAGACAGCGGAGGAACTCACAGCTGAGGCCTGGAGACAAGAGCCGAATCAGAGGCCAAGAGCAGCACTGCTTACCGGCTCACTTTCTCTAGCTGGCTCAGCTACTTATACAGCCCAGGTCCACCTGCATAGGGAAAGTACCGTCCGCAGTGGGCTGGCCCCTCCTATATCAATTAACAGTTAAGAAAATGGCCCCACAGACATGCACATAAGTCAGTCTGATAATGGCAGTTCTTTAAGGCAATTCCCCCTCCCCATGTGACTCTAGGTTGTATCGAGTTTATGAAAAGGTTAGCCAGCCCACGGATCCATTACCAGAACATCTCCCTCAGCTTCCAGGACATTCTGCCTCTCCCTGTCCATTTTGGCTGATTGATAAATTCTCTCTCTCTCTCTCTCTCTCTCTCTCTCTCTCTCTCTCATTAAAGGTGACCCTTTTTTGAATTTTTTTCTGCATGGTAATCTCTGATTGAATGCCAAGCATTGTGAGTTTGATCATGGTGTGTGCTGGACAAGTTCTGTGCTGTGATACCCAGAGCAATGCTGCACTTGGGCATCACGGTTCCCTAGGACCTTCCCAAGTAGTTGTAACACCTCTGTGAGTTACAAAGTTCCCTGACTCTGTTCCTGGGCTTTTTTTCTCTCCAATTCCTCCTAGTAGCCTCCACTTGTTGGACAACTTTCCTTTTTTTTTTTTTTAATATTTTTATTAGGTATTTTCCTCAATTACATTTCCAATGCTATCCCAAAAGTCCCCCATACCCTCCCCACCCACTCCCCTACCCACCCACTCCCACTTTTTGGCCCTGGCATTCCCCTGTACTGGGGCATATAAAGTTTGCATGTCCAATGGACCTCTCTTTCCAGTGATGGCCGATTAGGCCATCTTTTGATACATTTGCAGCTAGAGTCAAGAGCTCCGGGATACTGGTTAGTTCATATTGTTGTTCCACCTATAGGGTTGCAGATCCCTTTAGCTCCTTGGATACTTTCTCTAGCTCCTCCATTGGGGGCTCTGTGATCCATCCAATAGCTGACTGTGAGCATCCACTTCTGTGTTTGCTAGGCCCCAGCATAGTCTCACAAGAGACAGCTATATCAGGGTCCTTTCAGCAAACTCTTGCTAGTGTATGCAATGGTGTCATCGTTTGGAGGCTGATTATGGGATGGATCCCTGGATATGGCTGTCTCTAGATGGCCCATCCTTTTGTCTCAGCTCCAAACATTGTCTCTGTAACTCCTTCCATGGGTGTTTTGTTCCCAATTCTAAGAAGGGGCAAAGTGTCCACACTTTGGTCTTCGTTCTTCTTCAGTTTCATGTGTTTTGCAAATTGTATCTTATATCTCGGGTATACTAAGTTTCTGGGCTAATATCCACTTATCAGTGAGTACATATCATTTGAGTTCTTTTGTGATTGGGTTACCTCACTCAGGATGATCCCCTCCAGGTCCAACCATTTGCCTAGGAATTTCATAAATTCATTCTTTTTAGTAGCTGAGTAGTGCTCCATTGTGTAAATGTACCACATTTTTTGTGTCCATTCCTCTGTTGAGGGGCATCTGGGTTCCTTCCAGCTTCTGGCTATTATAAATAAGGCTGCTATGAACATAGTGGAGCATGTGTCCTTTTTACCGGTTGGAACATCTTCTGGATATATGCCCAGGAGAGGTATTGCGGGATCCTCCGGTATACTATGGTTGGACAACTTTCTTACGTGTGTGAACTGCTCTGTAGTCAGATGACTTCTCGAGGAGCAGCCTCTGCAAGTCGCTTTGGACGTGTGTTTCTTCCCATTTGGGCATGCTGTGCTGTGAGCTGCAGCTGCCTTGTTCTTTCTAGACTCCTAGCTCAGTCTCTCCAAACTTAGCAAGTTTTGACAAGCTCCTTCTGGCTTCTTCCTCCATGCCCTATGGCCTCACAATCAACTATGAAGAGCAACAGCTTGCCTCCTTTCTGTCCTGTGTCCTGTGGACCACTTGTGCCACTATGCTTGGCATCCTCTGCATTTACATTGTTTTGTATAGATTGAGGGGGGTGTGTGTGTGTGTGTTGTTATTTCCGTCAGGAATTTTTATGTCCTGCTCTTGGGATTAAAACAAGTTAATTCCCAATGTGGCTTTACTGTCCCAGGCATATGAGTCACATCAGCCAGATACTGCCACCACCCTCCATGGTTACATGAGCAGACTTCCCCTGATGGGGGATGGGAGAGGGTAGTTGGGAGGGGAGGAGCGAGGGGAGGTGGGTGTGGGAGTAAATCAGCGACAGGGACCCGAGGACAGCTAGCTCCAGGGACCCTTTGTCTACTCATCTGCAGACCACCCAAATGACAATCCCAGCCTCCTGCTTTTGTGCCCCTCCGCCCTCACTCCACCTCCTTCAGCCTTCATGCCTTGAGCAGCCAGGCTGAGGGAATGGCTGCCTTCCCATGAGGCAGATGCAGGATCTTTGCCTAAACTGGCTGTGGCCTTGGTGGGAAAGGGGTAGTCAGACGTTCTCTTCATAGATGCTGGGGTCAAATTAAGGTAAAGGCTTAGGTGGCTACTTAATGGAGGGATAGTTTTGATCAAACTTCCCCTCTTGAAATATAAATGGTATGTCTTGAGTGTTTTTTAAATGTCCAGTTGGAGTTATTGTCTTTGGGGGATATGTATATGTTAGGTTGAAATAAAGTGTATTATAGACCATTTTTGAATTTCAGACTCACAGGTCATTCATTTTCTTGATTTAAAATTTTGTGGGGTGTGTGTTTTGTGTACAGTTATGATTCCCCTGTGATATGGGCTGTAGGAGGGGACACTGTAGCCTTTGGGGATATCAAAGCCTTTGGGGATATCAACAGGAGACTCTCAAAATAGCCAAGCACCATCACACGTGAACCAAGTCAGGATGTCTGGCAGGAGGAGGCAGACAGCGGCAATGGCAAAGATGGATAGCTTTCCAATCAAGGTTTTGTCACTTGTCAGAAGCATCACCTTGTGTGAGTTACTTAACCCAAAGCAGCATTGCAGGACCTCTCGGAAGCCTGTGGGAACAGCCGGTGACGGGGGTGGGGTGAGGTGGGGGGGGGTGGGGGGGTGGGGGGGTGCGGAATTCTGGTGACGAGCCCAGACACAGAAGGCTAGCTATTGTTACTACTTTCTCCTAGAGGAAACCAGATCCCCCTCTAACTTAAGAATTCGGAGGATCCATGAACCAATTCTCTTACCGTGGAAGGAGAAATGGAGGACTTGCTGGGGGCTGAGCGTGCATTCTTTTCCTTAATGTCTGCAGCAGTCTCCCAGACTGATGAGCCCCTCCTCGTGTTAGAGAAGAACAAGCTAAGACCAAAGCAGAACCTCCTGGGCTAGCCTCGCTGGGATTCGTAAGTAGGACTTTCTTGCTACAAAACTCCAGCCCTCCATTATGAACCATGCTTTGGTTATAAGAAGAGAGAAAGAAAATACTCCTTGTCTTCTCCTTACTCTTCCCTGGCAAAGATACCCTGAGCATGCTTCTCCGTGGTGGGAATGAGCTGTTAGACACCGGGCCAGCCTCTCATTGTATCAGACCAGGATAGATAAGATGGTAACCGAAACAGAAGTGTTCAGATAAACACAGCATCTCTGCTAAATTAATAGGGCTGGGAAGACTCCACCCTGCTGGCTGTGGGACTGCTGGCCATTTACACAATCCTCCTGTGCCTTGGCCTCGCGTTACCTACCAAATGTAGACAACAGTGATTCAGTCTAGAGGTGGGTTTTTTTGTTTGTTTAGTTTTTGGTTGTTTTGTTTTGTTTTTTAAAGATGAAATAAGCTATGTACAAGCTTGACCCCTTAGGGCAGCACCTAACACACAGCAGGTGCTCACTAGATGTTTGCCATCACTGCTATTAATGTATGGCAGTTTCTTTTAAATCAAAACATTCTATGTTGGGGGACGATCCTTAAGACATGGGGAATCAATTCTCAAGGCAGAGCAGGGTGGGGAGCACATTAAGACTGGGAAAGCAAGACCCAAGGAGCATAAGGGGTTTGCAGCCCCGTAGGAGGAACAACAATATGAACCAGCCAGTACCCCCAGAGCTCCCAGGGACTAAACCACCAATCAAAGAAAACACATGCTAAGACTCATAGCTCCAGCTGCATATGCAGCAGAGGATGGCCCTTTGTCCTATGAAGGCTCTATGCCCCAGTGTGGGGGAATGCCAGGGCCAGGAAGTGGGGGTGGGTGGGTTGGTGAGCAGGGGGAGGGGATAGGGGAGGGTGCTTTTCAGAGGGGAAACCAGGAAAGGGGATAACATTTGAAAGGTAAATAAAGGGGGAAAAAAAAGGACTGGGAAAGTAAGCAATTCATAAGTCTCAGGAAGGCCCTAAAACTTATCAGATACACAAGGTCTCTCCATCCCCAAGGTTACAAATGCACATAAGCATTTATAACCCTCAGCCCAGCCAAGCTGCCTAGAGGGGGTTCTCAGATCTGTAGAGCTGCCTGCACATTGAATAGAGAGCTCTGGGTTCCAGCTTCATGAATTGTCACCCATTGCTGGTGTGAGCCTTCAGCAAGGCGGCTGGCTATCTGAGTCATTTCTATACCTATAAACTCTTGGAATAGCTCCCTAAAGGCAGAAACACAAGTACATTTTAGTAACTTCCTTTTAATACTGGTAATACAAACCTTCATAGACCCTCTCTCTTCTAAACACATCTTCTAAGTTTCTTGTCTAGCCTATGTCTGCATTCAACAATGAAGTTGCCAAGTCTCAAAGAAGAGCAGTGGCCTTAAGTTAGAACTGCTGTGAATGCAGCTTTCCTTGCAGTTAGGTGAGCGTGAGTGGGTGGAGGCCTGCCACAGTCAGTTTGGGTGGGATTCAGTCTGCAAACAAGGCTAAGTCTGGCTGATCCATCCCTGAATTATCTCAGTCTCACTGTCTCTGTAATAATAACACACACCTCACTGGGATAGTGCACACCTTTCACCTCAACAATTGGGAAGCAGGAACAGATGGATCTCTGTGAGTTCAAAGGCAACCTGGTCTATACAGTGAGTTCCAGGACAGCCAGGGCTGTGTAGAGGGACCCTGTCTTGAAACCAAACCAAACCAAACCAAATAAACAAAAACCCATATGCCTCTTGGAAGGTTTCCCTCCTGACTAAGCTTGAGTTAGGCATCTGTACATCTTCTTTTTAAATTTCCTCAATCTTTGGGTTCCAGTGTTCAGCTCTGCATAGCGAGCAGAAATATTAATAAAATGCTGCAGCCAGAATCACCTCCCCAGTTGATAGATGATCAAGTTCAACATTTCAGTGGAATTCCTCATGCCTACACTGCAGGGGATACCTGGTCCAACCATCAGCAGGAATCCTGTTGTGGTCATGCAGACAGAAAAGCCTCCTTACTCACTGAATCTCCTTCTAATTTCCTGTTTCACAGATACCCCTCCACCTCACACTATGGGTGTATGTGCTGTGTGCAGAACTGAGCTCAGGTCTATACCAAGCCTTGTTTCCTCTTCTTGCTCTATGCAGTTACTAAAGAACCTGCCTTTATTGTTTTAACTACTGTCCAACTCTAGTTCTTCTTTGGGAATGAGTATATGCATGTATATATACACATCTATGAGTGTGCACATGTGCACACACACACACACACATACCACAGCTCCAGAGATGCTCCCCAACACCTCAGAGCTGAGCTAAGGAACTCTGTTAGAAATACTCCAACCCCTCCACCACATCCCCGGCCACCAACGCTGCTGACTCTTCTGCACTACAAATCTACATACAAACAACACCTACTGCAGTCAGCTGGGGACACATCCGGCTGAGGAGCCTTGTCCACCAGGCTCCGGACCTGAGCCAGTGTGCTGCACGCTTCTTCCATTTCTCTCCAGATGAGAAACACATCCTCTCTGACGCCAGCCCCTGGAAAGGGAAGCACAGTGTGAGCAGACACCTTGAGATGGGCCCCAAAACTCTACAGTGTCTGAGTAGGCATGGCACATCTCTGCCGTCGAGAGCAGCTCTGAATATCCAGTTATATTCCCTCCGCTAATCTCTTTCTGAGAATCAGGACTAAGATTCCTCCAAAGGAGCCAGGCGTGGTACCCATTGGACCCATGATGCAATAGTGGTACAGGTGTTATAGGTGTAACTAAACTCTTTCTATTTAGATTTAAGGAGGACACACATGCTTGGTAATTGCAAACATGGGCAAGAAGAATTCCTGTCTGAGGAGTTCACAAGCCCAGGGGTGAACCTACTACTATTATACTAGTCGATAAACCCCATATCAAACTCCTCTTGATAATAACGCCTTAGTATATAGTATAGCAGAAGTCATGTCAAAGGAAACATCTCCAATGTGATATGGTGGCCCCCAGTCATCCAGGGTCAGGAAATGTCTTGGGGGTGGCAGTGACCAGGTGATCACTTTCTGGAAAGAACCAGAATTGTCATTGCACTGATTTGGTAACAGTTCTCAAGACACTGTAGATTTTCTACCTTGCTGGTGATTAAACTGCAGATAGCTTTGCAGGAAAGGAAAAGAAGGGGAGGGGGTTGAAACCAGCTGATGGGAGCCCTAGAATATATAAAAGCATGATTCAGAATGTATACATTTAATCACAGGATTCTGCACAGGGAGTGAGGGGACTGTCCTTTTGATCAGGTACTCTTCCATGAGGCTTAGCTGGACATCTGAGAGCTGCTGCCAAGGAAGAGAGAAGCCCACCAGAAGTACAGAGGACACAGGAGGAGGCCCAGGAGAAGTCAGTGGATTCTGTGAATTGGAAATTCCTCAGGCCAAGCCAGGGAAGATGAGTCTGCCTGAAGAAGTGTTATGTGTCCTGACCTCTTCAGACTCAGCCAGCCAAGACCAGTCTCAGACAGAAACAAGATGAGCAATCTTTTAGACATAAGCAAGATGCCTCCAACCAAACAGCCCCATGCTTGTACCGCCCTCTGACCTCTGGGTTGAAATCTGGAGGCTCGTGTTAAAATGCTAGCCTCATGTAGGAACAGTATCATTTGAAGCATTGTGATTTATGAGCATCTGGTACTGACTTCTAAGTGAAACGAGAGCCAGGACAGTAAGTTCTGGTGTAGCAGTAGGTGTGGCAGTGGGTGTGGCAATGGGATGCTGCTGGCCAGCATCATCTCTCAGTCAAATCTTTTATGTCTCACCTCTAGGATGAGACAAGTTGTCACAGTCAAGTTGACTTTAGCAAAGTTGTGGCAACCTACTATGTGCTGAGTGTGCTAAGTGGGTGTCACAAGAATATAGCGATAAGTCAGGCATGATGGCACATGCCTTTAATCCCAGCACTTGGGAGGCAGAGGCAGGTGGAAGGATCTCTGTGAGTTCAAGGCCAGCCTGGTGTACAGAGTTATTTCCAGGACAGCCAGAGCTACACAGAGAAGTCCTGTCTTAAAGAAAGAAAGAAAGAAAGAAAGAAAGAAAGAAAGAAAGAAAGAAAGAAAGAAAGAAAGAAGAAAGAAAGAAAATGAGGGAGCGAGAGAGAGAGAGAGAGACTATAGTGATAAACAGGTGAGCCTTCCTGAGCCCAGAACTCAAGGTTCCTCATTAATGTCCCTACAATACTCTGCCCTTATGACCCAACTCACAACATCATTCTGCCAGCCCTCTGGGGCCCCTGTACTCCCTGTCAGGATACCTGGGCTTCCTTTGCCCACAGTTGGTTAGCCCACCCTTCTTCCAAACCACACCCCTCAGCCCACCATCAAGCTTTGATCAGCTACCCAGAAAACAGCTTCCCACATTGCCCACACCTTCATGCCCATTAAATACACTAGCCACACCCACTGCTATGATGGTTACCATTGTGTACTGGCTGGTTTTGTGTGTCAACTTGACACAGCTGGAGTTATCACAGAGAAAGGAGCTTCAGTTGAGGGACTGCCTCCATGAGATCCAACTGTAAGGCATTTTCCCAATTAGTGATCAAGGGGGAAAGGCCCCTTGTGGGTGGGACCATCTCTGGGCTGGTAGTCTTGGTTCTATAAGAGAGCAGGCTGAGCAAGTCAGGGGAAGCTAGCCAGTAAGGAACATCCCTCCATGGCCTCTGCATCAGCTCCTGCTTCCTGACCTGCTTGAGTTACAGTCCTGACTTCCTTGGTGATAAACAGCAGTATGGAAGTGTAAGCTGAATAACCCAGCAGTATGGAACAGCAGTATGGAAGTGTAACCCTTTCCTCCCCAACTTGTTTCTTGGTCATGATGTTTGTGCAGGGATAGAAACCCTGACTAAGACACAGTGATTGTCATTAATGTCAATAATTGTCATTAACGGCCCTCAACAGGGTCTAGTATGACCTAGTAGGCAAACCTCTGGGTATGTGTGTGCAAGGAAGTTCTGTATTAGTTGGGAAGACTACCCCCTAAAATGTGGGCACCACTATTCCATGGGTTGGGGTCCCAGATTACATAAAAAGAAATGGAGATGAACACCAGCAACCCTTGCTCTCTGCTTCCTGACCATGGATCCAATGTGACCCCCTGCCTCACACTCAGGCTGCCACACCTTACCCCCACCACGATGGGCTGTACCCTCCAACTGTGAACCTCAGTAGACCCTTTCTCCTTTAAGTTGCATTTGTCAACTCTTTGGTCACAGCAGTGAGAAAAGGAACGAATACATCTCTGTCTGTCTGTTGCTAGGACAGACTCAGTGCTCTGCTGAGGTGGATGAATGAAAAATGGTGGAGGAAGAAACCCTAGAAATGAGCAGACAAAAGGTGGCAATGGTAGACCTCAATCTATCTAAGTCTCGTTCAGGCAGGGGCATGCTGGGAAAAGCCCAGGCTGTGGCAAATTCAGAGTCTGTACTATGTTAATGAGTCATGAAAGATCACTGCAGGTCTTACCCCACCCCTCCTCTCTCTTTATGACTTTTTTGGAACCAGGCCCCAAGGGGAGGCATGGAGCACCTCCAGGTTTTAATGATAAACTATCTACTTTCCTTTAACTACCCATGTGTCTTTATGCACTCACTGTATTGTAAACAGATACAAGAACCTGGAAACCACAGTTTCTGTCCTCTAGACTCAGATCTGCACCTGTTACACCACTAACTGTTGGAGCATATTCCTGGCTGTCACTTCAGCCTCAGTTCCAAGGAACAAGAAGGAGCATGAGCCAGTGCAACACACGTCTCTAGTCCGGTCTAATTTAAGGCAATCCCTCCCAAACAAGAAGCTTATATTTAGGAGGCAGCTGCTAACTCCTCATCTCTCCAGCCTGGCCTCCACCCCTGTGCCTGTGTTCACTGCGCAGTCGCAGCTGCTGCTCTGGCTGCATAGGCTGCCTCTGGCAGAGGGTTTGTGAATGTCTAGAGTATTAAAACAATGTATCTGCTTGCCCTGTACCCGCCTACCACTCAGCACAGGACCCGAGGTTGTTACTAAATCTAATCCTTCCTTTCTTTTATTTGGCCAGCTACAAGGACACCATCTGCTATTTTCTATCTCCTGGATTTGCCTACAGCTGAATGTGCCCGCTACCATTTCTGCTAGAAACTCTCCCAAGTGTAAGTGAGGCAGGGACTGTTTAAGCAAATGGCTATGCTCTGGGGAATTCAGATGTTACCCATGGCAGTCCCTAAACAAATCACCTTGTGTCTTATTCCAGGTATTACACTATTACACTCAGGCTTGTCCAGAGTATGTGAAAAGCTATGTGTCAGGTCAGGAAGGGAAAAACAAAGAGAGCAGGAGGGCATGGCACAGTCTAAGGGACACTTAATGCATCCCTGGAAGATGCTGGTAAACTAAAGCACTCCTGGTCACCCGCAAACCCCGGCCCAGTCCCTACGTGACCTTTTCCATCCTCAGGGCTCCTAAATGAAGGTCTGGCCCAGCAGAGTGGCAAGTTTACTGTGGCTTGAACCCTAAACTCTTGTTTGGCCATGAAGATGTGAAAAAGACCTCATTATAACCATGAAAAGGTGTTCTATACACCAAGAAAGGGGAGCAAATAGTTTTCTTTTCAAAAAGTAATACACGTTTAAAATTATAAACTGTGATAAAATTATAAAGCTTCCAAGAGACCAAGGGGGAATAATGGGAGGGAGGTTCAAGTGGGTGGGATGGGAGGGGGGCAGAGGAGTGGATTGGGGGAAGGAAAATTAACACCAAGGGTGTTAGGAAAAGCCACATTGGAGACTTACTGCATTACAAGACACACACACATACTCATTCCATATAGAAGAATTTAATTGGAATTACTCTACAAAGAAGATTTTGCTCCTCCCAAAAGCTATAGGTTGCAACATAAAAAGCTCGGTACTGGATATAGGTTACCTCCCTCTAGTTGTTGGCCAGAACCCCCCACCCCCGAACATAATACAGGGGCTTGCTGTTGCTCTTCATTGCCCATTAGAACTTGATGGCAAAGCACTATTGGTGAAGAGAGCATGCATGCCAATCACTGGGACATGGAGCGATCAAGTGGGTATCCCATCTTGAAGGGGGAGGGGTGTATAAAACCCCACCCCTTACTGAAGAGCTATGGACAGGTGATGGCCTCTAGGGTAGGGAGATTCAGTTTGCAGTTCAAAGGTGTGGTTGCTGGTAGATTGGCTGAACTCCTGTGATTAACTCTATACAGGCTGCACAAATTGGACTTAGCAAGGCTTTTTTTTTTAAGGTGATATAAAATTATAGTATTGGTGAGGTGGAGGTGGACCTGGGAGAAGCTGGGGTGAACATGTTTAAAACACACTGGATGAAATTCTCAAAGAATCAATAAAATAGTTTACAGAAAGAAAGAAAGAAAGAAAGAAAGAAAGAAAGAAAGAAAGAAAGAAAGAAAGAAAGAAAGAAAGAAAGAAAGAAAGGAAGGAAGGAAGGAAGGAAGGAAGGAAGGAAGGAAGAAAATCTCTCAGAGACCTAAAGTTACTGTTTAGGTCTGATAAAAAGGGGCCACATTGTATCCATATAGGGTAGAAAGTGGTAATAATCAGTAGTCTAACTTTAATGAAAGCATTCTTAGTGGTGTGATGCATGTTAAAATATTGTGCTGGCTGGATTTGAGGCCCTAATAACTGAGGCACTGTGCAGCTTCACTCAGTCCCACGCTATAGAAATCACGCATTAGCTAATTTAAAACAAATGGAGAGTCATCCCAACGTTTTAGGAGAGAATCTACACTTTCTTGAGGGCAGGGAGTGTGTCTGTTTCATAATGGGCATTTCTCTTCTCTCAGGAGGAACTCCACATATACAGAATGGGCAGTTTGGGTTCTAAATGAAGGTGTGTGACTCTCTGCTGGTCCCCTACTCCTCTTGTAAACAGAACACTGTAAAATGCAAAGGGGATGTCTTCTCACTGTCCCACATTCACTTACTTTGATGATCCAGGGAATGGCACTGTTGAGAGGTGTGGCCTTGTTCAAGTAGGTGTGTCACTGTGGGTGTGGGTTTTAAGACCCTCATCCTAGCTACCAGGAAGCCAGTCTTCTCCTAGCTGCCTTCAGGACAAGAGGTGGAACTCTCAGATCCTCCAACCCCATGTCTGCCTGGACGCTGCCATGCCCTCACCTTGATATTGGACTGAACTCTGAACCTGTAAGCCAGCCCTAATTAAATATTGTCCTTACAAGACTTGCCTTGGTCACGGTGTCTGTTCACAGCAGTAAAACCCTAACTAAGACATTTAGTAAACCTGAATAAACCATTCCTATTCTGGGGAGGTACACCCCTTGCTGAGAATCATGTTCCCCGGGCTCACTGGCGGTACTGGTGAGCTAACGGCGGAGACCTGAGCACATGGAAAACAGGAAGAGTAAACGTATCCCTGCCATGATGAGATGCAGTGAAGGGGCCTTCCCTCGAGTCAGGCTCATCCTGTCTGAGCTTTCAATCTTCAAAGGTGTGAGCTAAGTAGCTCTTCTGGATTTGTCACTGCTGTTATTGCTGTCTTCACTAGTTTTTAAAGTACCCAGCCTCAGGTATTCCACTATAGCAATAGAAAACTGGCTAAGATAGCTAATTATGATAGCCTTAAAGATGGAATTTTGTTTATCCACTTTTTTTAATAACTAAAGCACCCTTGATAATTGGCTAATACCTTCAAATAGACTGTTTTAAAACAGACTTTTTGAGAATTCCCTTTTTCTATCCCTGAATATCCTGGAGCCCAGCCAAGCTCTCGACTTTTATATAACACATTTAGAGGCCTCTCTCAGCTTTGAAACCATAGCAAGCTTATTCAAATATAATCAGAATTCACACTAGCTCTCTTTCCCCGGGCAACTCAGTTTAAATTTTAAGACTTTTGATGAATTTCTCCACATCTTGTGTGTTGTTAAGCTATGCCTGCAGGATGCTTGGACCCACTCGGTTAGATCAGAGGTTGATTGCAATGGCTGAGCTAAGCCCAGAACTGATCTTACCCCTGTCTGGTATCAGGTGAACAGGCCACACTGCAGCTAGGAGCCTTGAACTAAACAAGGAGCCAGGGCAGGAGCCCAAGATGGAGACAGGAATACGGGAGTAGGGGTGGGGTGTCCCTAACCATAGGGGCTCACTCTTTGTGAAGATGCAAAGCCTGCGCGTCCATGAGATCTTCAAAGGTGTGAACTAACGGTGGATGAGAGGGAGGTAGGGGTGGGGAGTTCTTATGTTACTTTGACTCTTGGGGAATGGAGGAAGGAGCAACATAAATCAGAGCAGAAGCAGACATGGACACTCTGAGAGTCTGGTGCCCCTGGGTTCAGAGCCTTGTCGTCCATTTCTTTTGATTTCTTCAGCTTCACCCCAGTGAGATTTTAAATCCCACAGCACATGCTTAATAAATCCTTACTAACCAGGGGCCTGCCTTAAGCGATGACAAGAAATCAAGGCGCCAATCAGGCAAGAGGGGTAGAGTCTGTGGGGGAGGGGGTCATACAGATCTCTGCCTGATAAACCATCATGTGGCAACAGCTTGGAAGGTCTGTTCGGCCACATTCACTGAATTAAGCTCAATTCCAGGCAGAGAAAAGGTAATTCTGAGAGAGCCTCTTGCTGCCGACAGAAACAGCTACCAACAGGCACCACCCAGCACTTCTAAATTAAACTGGAGACTGGAAACAGAGAGGCATGGTGCCAGGCCTGAGTGATGGGCCACGAGACTCAGAGTCTAATTAAAGATCACATGTGTCTGCCAAGAGCAGGACTGCTCCTTTAAACATAGCAACCTGATGATGTTCAAGTAAATAAAATGTAGTTTTAAAACCCGTAGTCTTAGCTCACGCTTTCTCCCCTCTGCCAAAACAAACAAAAAAAGAAAATTTCAAAAATAGCCGACCAATTTTTTTACAGCTCTTGTGCTTTTTTTAAAAAAGGCTTTTGCATTTTGTTTATTATATGTGCGTGTAAGCATACATATATGCACGAAGGTCAGAGGGCCACCACGTATGTCCTACGGCTTGAACCCAGGCCCTCAGACTTGGCAGCAAGCACCTCCACCTGCTGAGCGGTCTTCCTGGCCCCAGAGCAGATTTTTTTTTTTTTTTTTAGTTCCAATTCACTCAAAGTACCAGATACGAACAAAATGTACCCTGCAAAGCATAGTGGCCTTTTATTACAGCCTTGTGCTATGGCCTGTTCCTCTTAATGTGTTCATTACACAATCTCTTCCGTCTATCTGGCAAGCAAGGTCTAGTGATGTTCACAGCAGAACCTATCTGTCGTTTTTCTCCTCCTCTGTGAACTGGACCAGTAACTAAAATGGCTCAGCTATGGTGAGTGTGTCAGTGCACAGAACAGGCTCAGCGGGAAGAGCTACTCAGGGCTGATTGCTGACAGCTGCCTAATGAGAGGAGCCCAGAAATAAAAGACAAGCCGTGTCGCCCCTTTTCACTCCACTGGACAAGGAGAGGCTCTAAGCCGTTGGGACTTGGGATGGTATGTATCATATCAGATGAAAGTTTTATACGCAAGCTGCAGTGGTTTGGTCCAGTGAGATGCTCTGGCTTGGTAAAGCAGGATCACGCAGCACTGAGCATGGCTTGCAGCCCACGTGATCAGGCTAGCCCTCGGCTGCTTGACTTTACTAACCTGAAGAGCCTGAGATCTCAAACCATCTGAAGCATTATACTGTCAGCTCTGACGCCCCATTCCGTGCCTGAACTAAGCAGCTTCAATGTCAAAATTATTACATTTCCATGATGGATGATGACAGATGCCAACTTTTGCTCTGGTCTAACTTTATACATCTATAATCATTACTTCAGATTTTCTTTTTAATGATACAGAAAGAATAGAAGCTAAAACAGAAATAGAGCTTGCTTCAGACCCAAATATGATAAGTCTTCTTCCCGAAGAGTTCCCAAACCTCTACCTTGGGCCCACCAGCTTTGAGAACCTAAGGGGTAGCCATAAAGATGGTATCCCTGGCCATACCAGCAGCTGCAGCTTCTAAACAAGTACAGACCTCACCGCCAGCTCTACAGGGGCCTTCCAAGAAGTGAATGCTAGCATGTCCAACTTTACAAACATATGAGCAGCGTTTTGAGCTCTGGCTGAGCTTACAAAGGAGGAAATCACTCACACAAAGGGCCCAGTGCACTACCCAACTCAACACTAAGTAAAAATCCCACTTCCAGGAGAAGAGGGACATGAACTCCTTGATTGCAGGGATTAACACCCTCCATGGTTGCCCTAGGATGCTCCCAGCAACGAGACTTGTCTCCCACCAGGACACTTGATCCTTCCACATCCAGTTCTCTGTTCCCAATTCCCAGCCCTGACTATGCACACAATCAAGCTTATTAGTGTAGTGACTCTTTAAATTGGTCATCATGATAGAGGCTGCCACGTTCTTCTGGATTATTTCACCATCTAGAGCCAGTGTCTTCAGGAAATGCACCTGGAATTCTAAGAAAGAAAAAGGGCAGTTGATATTTCATCGAAAGCTGGTTTGTCCTGAATATTTCTCCGTGTGTCATGTGAACTGAAGCCCTCAATACTCATATAAGCAGATGTTATTATTCCCATTCTAGAAATGAAAAAGCATAAAGTCTTGGTAATATGCTATCATCACATAATTTGTGGCAAAACTAGGATTTGATGCCAGATCTGATACCGAAGTTGATTCATTTTCCATCAAACACTGTTTCCTGGGACCAAACCCAGAATCACACAAGAATGAAAGGCTGTGACCCCATGAATTACTGTTCACATCCCATACCCATGCCCCTCCTCAGCTTTCTGTGGGTGGGATAGTCCTCACCCTTCATTAGGGCTGGGCATGGTCATGTGATTAGCTCTGGCCAATGAGACATTAGCAGATAGAACATGTGTAGTAAGTGTGTCTGGGTACTTGGCCTTGGTTGGTTCTTATGTACCGCACCACCACTATACGAACACACCTTTAGTAGCATGAGCTAAATGAGCATAAGTCTGTTTGAAATTAAACCACAGTTGACCTGGAGCCATGTGACATTTAAAGAAAACAAGAACTAAGATGATAAATAATTGCTGAGCCCAGCCAGGTGGTACAGGCTGGAATTCTGTGTAGCCAGGAGGTAGAGCCTGGAATTCCCAGGAGGCTGAGGGGGAAGGGGGAAGGGGGAAGGGGCAGCCTAGGTTACGGAGTGAGTTCAAGGTCAGCTTGGGCAACTTAGATCTTAGCTCAATTTTTTTTTTTTAAATAGGAAGAGGGCTAAGGACACAGCTCACTGGAAGGATACTAGCCCAGGATGTGGGAGGCTCTGGAGTCAACCCCTACCACCCCAGAGTTCTGATACAATGCTGCTGTTGCTGCTAATATTACTATTATTAATAATAATGATGACAGGGATTTTCCAGAGTCAATGAGGTTGATAAACTGAGAATCGCAGGGACCCCAAGCACAAGGAACCTATCATCATGGGGAGAGGGAGGACCCGGCTCCTAAGAGGAAATGGTGAGAGGCTTCAGAAAGGAAAGATGGAAAATCAGAGAACTGAAAGAAAGTTAAATTCAAGGTCCATGACTCATGCGGCTTGCTAGTTAGGAGGGCTTTTGGGGCCTAGGGCAAAGAACAAAGGCTGTTGCTGTTAAGTCATTCCAGGAACTGGCTGGCCATTAAGATAGGAGAGACCTGCAAGGACGTCCGGACTATCTCAGCTGAGTCTTAAGCACCTGCCCCTCAGAATTGCTGTCACCTCGCTCTGCAAGTACAATTTGCTGATGTTTAAACTGTCCAATTGTGTGTAACCGTGCCAATTCTTCCCCTGCCCCCAACTTTTTTTTATATAAACCCCTAGCTTCTGAGCCTGGTGGTTGACCCCTCTGTCTCCCGTGTGAGATACATGTCGGCCCAGAGCTCCGTCATTAAACTACCTCGTGTGTTTGCATCAAGATGGTCTCTCGTGATTCCTTGGGTGTTGGGTGTGCGCCGTCTAGGGATTTGAGTGGGTGTCTCCCCACTAGGGTCTTTCAGAACCAGGGAGGAATTCCTTCACCTCCAATTGCCACAGCTATTAGTGGAAAGGAGAGGGTGGAACTGGGCTGGAAGGAACAGGATCTTCCTCCAGACTAACATGGAGAACCAGCCACAGAGCAGGCAAACAGAAGATCCCAGAGAGCTATGGCAGGAAGGTTATGCCTCTTCCCTAGAAATTCGTGGAAGTTCTGGGGAAAGGAGGTTGGACAGTACTAGACCACAGAGTGAAGGAAATTTCTCTTGAAGACTGTTGGGGCTGGGTACCACTTCATATACGATTTACATTTGCACCATTCCGCAGAACAGTTCCTGACTGAGTAAGTAAATCTAAACTTAGTCCCCTTTTGTTCTGTGTCTTCAAGTTCTTTCTAGCCAAAATGTCGACCAACAAAAGAGTACGCATGGAGGGACCCATGGCTCCAGCTGCATATGTAGCAGATGATAGCCTTGTTGGACATCAATGGAAGGAGAGGCCCTTGCTCCTGAGAAGCCTTGATGCCCCAGTGTGGGAAAATGCCAGGACAGGGAAGCGAGAGTGGGTGGGTTGGTGAGCAGGGGGCAGGAGGATGGGATAGGGGTTTTTCGGAGGGGAAACCAGGAAAGGGGATAACATTTGAAAAGTAAATAAAGAAAATATCTAACAAAAAATACAACAACAACAAAAAAGAAAGTACGTCAATTGTCTTTCTGTTCCTAGGATAAAATTCCTGATATAAACAACCAGGAAGCAGAGGCTCCTTGTCTTCTGTCTTTAGAGGTTTCTGCCCACAGGTTTCTGCCAGCTGTGGACCTGAATCACAGTGGGAATATGTGGTAGGTCAAATCAGCTCACCTGATGGCTACAAGCAGAGCAGCCAGGATGGGAAACAAAGGCACACTTCAAAGGCATGGCCCCTGTGGCCCACTTCCTCCAACCAGGCCTTACCTCCCAGGGTTTCCAAAAGGGATTCATGAATTCATGAAGTCAGGGTCAGCGGTATCTAAGCACTTCATGTGTGCACTGAGATCAAGATCTTAAAGCATGATCCTTGTGAGGATGAATTTTATACCTAAAACGTAACAGTAAGCCATCCTAAGCCCGCACATGGGTATCACACAGTGCCTGTGCATCCTAAGCCCACACATGGATAACAAGCTTCCCATCACCTGAACAGCACAGCCCGAGAAGAACAAACAGAAAGAAACACCAAATTGCAGGAGAAACCCCTCCAAGGAGCTAACACATCTGTAAGAAGCCGAATGAGCAAAGAATAAATGCATGTAAGATGCATGTGTTTACTTTCCCTTGTGGTAAGGCAAGAAACAAGACAAAGTTCCCCTCAGCCTACCACTTTTCACTTGTTCTGGGGAGCAAGCTATAGAAGGAAACATCTCCAAACACAAGACCTAAAAGTTGCTAATCATTCACAAATGGCTCATTTAGAGCTGATAGTATTACAGCTTGTAAAACCTGCTAACACAAAATATAAGGGTTCCACTCCTGGAAATCTGTTTCTTTAAATAATAATAATATAGGAGGAAATATATCATATAAAATAGAAATACAATATTTCTAATTGCAAACAAAAAACATTACTGAAACGTCTAATAGGTGATGGTTAACAAAACTATACCACACACCTTTAAAAAGTCCTCAGTGCCTGAGTGTCTATAAAACACACATTTTATACTGTGAAGGAAATACTTGCCATAATATTAACTAGAAAATGAAATATTCAACTTAGACAACAATATAGTGCTTATGTTTTGATTAATTTTAAAGTACATAGCAGGAAGACCCCAAAATGTTTATCTTTTCTCTTCCCATCTTCCCTAGAGTTCTCAAAGCATCCATACTGACTGGAAAGCATGAGGATAACCCAGGTCCAGACTCCAGCTCTGTCCTACATCAGCCATGCTCACACAACACAGCACTGCCAGGATCCTTCAACCCTGAGGAAAAAAAATTAAGGCCATCTGTCACTTCCCATACCTGATGGGTGTGTCTTTGGAAGGAGTTACTGTATGAAATACACTTAGAAACACTTGAGGGTAGACTAACGGACATAATTATAATGGGAAACATAAAGACACAGATTGAGAGAGAGAGAGAGAGAGAGAGAGAGGTGGGGGAGGAAGGCAGAGAAGGAGAGAAGAGGAGGAGGAAGGAGAGAAAACAGACATTTGGCAGTCACGGGGTTAAAATATCATTGTTTTTCAATAATTTAGAAACTGGATGGAATACACATGGATTCTAGACCTCCTTGTTTTCTTGGACTGGCTCCTACTGGATCAAATGTTTTCTTTGATGTACATAAGCCTTTCAATTTCACAAGGCCCCATTTGCCATTGTGAGTTGCTGACCTTCTTTCCAGACCCTTTGGAGAAAGTCCTTAAACTGTCTGTATCTTCACGTGTTTCCCTTGCTTTTTCCCTCTGATGACTTCTGATTCCAGGCCTTACGCTAAAGCCTTTGATCCACCTGACACTAGTTGTCCTGCAGGCTGAGTGGAAGGATCTAAATGGACTCTCCTGCATGTGACTGTCTAGTTGAAGAGTCAATCTTCCTTCCTCTGGATACTTCTGGTATCTTTGTCAAAACATGTAGATGTAGCTGTACGGCCGTACAGCTACATCTACAGGTTCACATTCAGTGTTCTACTATCTTCTGTTGACCTATGTGGCTTTGTAGCTGGAGCTGTATAGGTTTACATCCATGTTTTATTGTCTTTCATTGATCTATGTGCCTGCTTTACACCTGCTCCTGCACCATGCTCACTCACACCTGCACCATGCCCACCTGCACCTGCACCATGCTCATTCACACCTGCACCATGCCCACCTGCACCTGCACCATTCTCACCTGCACCTGTACCTGCACCTGCACCATACTCACTCACACATGTACATGCTCACCTGCACCATGCTCACTCACACCTGCACCATGCCCACCTGCACCTGCACCATGCTCATCTGCACCATGCTCACCTGCACCTGTACCTGCACCATGCTCACCTGAACCTGCACCTGTACCATGCTCACCTGAACCTGCACCATGCCCACCTGCACCTGCATCATGCCCACCTGCACCTGTACCATGCCCACCTGCACCATGCTCACTCACACCTGCACCATGCTCACCTGCACCTGCACCATCTCATCTGCACCATGCTCACCTGCACCATGCCCACGTGCACCTGCACCACGCTCACCTGCAGCTGTACCTGCACCATGCTCACCTGAACCTGCACCTGCACCATGCTCACCTGAACCTGAACCATGCCCACCTGCACCTGCACCATGCCCACCTGCACCTGCACCATGCCCACCTGCACCATGCTCACCTGCACCATGCCTCACCTACACCTGTACCTGCACCATGCTCACTTGTAGCCTCCCCCAGCCTGAAGTGGGCTGGTACAGACCGTGTTGCCACTGAGGTGGGGCCACCTGAGGTGCAGCTTTCCGACTTGGCTGGCTCCTTTTTGAAGTGACAACTGCCCTGCTCTTCTGCTACCTGCTGAGAGGCTGAACCTGTCTTCCTAGATTCCTGAATAAGCGGCCAGCCTGGCGGAATGGCTCTAAGCACCAAGAGTGGACTGCCTGGGGGATGGGCCTTCCCCCTTATAAGCACGGTCTCTTAATAAACTCGTGAGCCTTGAACAGGGAGTCATCTTGGCTCCATTAATCTCTCTTGCCGTCTAAGTCTTTTTCAGCCCCAGCCTGCCTCCCAGGTGTACCTGGTTCTTGTAGGCCGCAGGCTGGCATACAACACTCACTCACACCTGCACCATGCTCACCTGCACCTGCACCTGCACCATGCTCACTCACACATGCACATGCTCACCTGCACCATGCTCACGCACACATGCACATGCTCACCTGCACCACGCTCACCTGCACCATGCTCACCTGCACCTACACCATGCCCACCTGTACCTGCACCATGCCCATCTGTACCTGCACCATGCCCACCTGTACCTGCACCATGCTCACTCACACATGCACATACTTGCCTGCACCTGCACCATGCTCAGTTGGCACCTGTACCATGCTATTTTTGCTTCTGTGATACATTAACAGAATTTGAAATCAGATATGGGGATCTCTAACATAAGGATTTTTCCCTCAGGACTGGTTTGTCAACCTGGGATCTTTTATGCTTGTATATGAATGTTAGGAATCCCTCTCTCTTTTTTTTTTTTTTTTTTTTTTTTTTTTTTTTTTTGGTTTTTCGAGACAGGGTTTCTCTGTGTAGCCCTGGATGTCCTGGAACTCACTTTGTAGACCAGGCTGGCCTCGAACTCAGAAATCCGCCTGCCTCTGCCTCCCGAGTGCTGGGATTAAAGGCGTGCGCCACCACGCCCGGCGGAATCCCTCTCTCTTATCTTTGTAAAAAAAAAATGGAATTGTAATTTTGATTGGCATTGTGTTGAGTCTGTAGAGATACAGGCTGTGGTGGTTTGATAGGAATGGCCTCTATAGACTCATGTGGTTCACCATAGGGAGTAGAATTGATGTAAATACAGTATTCATAGATGAAATTCTTGAAAAAAAATGTAAATACTCAGGACTAAACCAAGCAAAAGACCTTGTCAGAGTTAGGGTTACTGTGCAAGATGCGGAGGAAAGGGGTTCTTTGGCACCAAATCACAGTTCATCACTGAAGGCAGTCAGGACAGGAACTCACACAGGCCAGGAACCTGGAGGCAGGACTGATGCAGAGGCCATGGAGGGCTGCTGCTTACTGGCTTGTTCCACATGGCTTGCTCAGTCTACTTTCCTATAGAACCCAGGGCCACCATCCCAGGGATGGCCACACCCACATAGGCTAGGCTCTCGCCATCAATCACTAATGAAGAAAACGCCCTATACATACAACCCAACATTACGGAGGCATTTTCTTAATGGAGGTTCCCTCCTCTGAGATGACTTTAACTTGTGTCAAGTTACCAGAAAACCATCCAGCACAGACCTCTACCATATAAACTTCCAGACACTGAAGACAAAAGGATCTCTTGTGCTCCTGGATCGGCAGAAGTAATTTTGTGAAAAGGCTATGGTACCAGCAGCCATCTAGAGCATCGATGCAATCCCCATCCACTCAAAGGAGACTAATATCTAAAGTGCAAAAAGAGTTCTAAAATTCGTAAAGTACCAAAACCAAAAATGTCAACCAATAAACCTACAGCTGAATTGAACAGGGTTCTCAAAGGAAGAAATGCACATGGTAAATAAATGTTCCTAAACACATTCAACATTCCTTGACACAAGAAAGCATGAAGTAAACCTGATTTGAGATTTCAGCTCCCGTGAGGCAGGCAGTGGGAAAGAGGAATCAGTCTCTGCTGGTGAGAATGTAAACTGAGGCAGCTACTGTGGAAGCCAGAGTAGAAGTCCCTCAATACATTGAACTAGGACTCACACGTGACCCAGCTACGCTACTCCTGGGTATATGCCCAAAGCACTCCAAGTCAGCAGGGCTCAGAGATGCTTGGCAATCCATGTTCACTGCGATGCTAGTCACAAAAGCTGGAAAGTGGAACCGGCCTAGATGGCCATCAGCAGCTGAAGAGACAAAGCCGATGTGGCACATACACAACAGCAAGATTGTACTGTCACCTTAGGTACTTTCTACCCTTCTGTATCAACACCCGTTTCTGGCCACCTCAGGCTTGTGGCCTCTCTCCAGAGAATCACCATATTCGTGCACCTTGGGGTGCCTTGTTCTGCTCAAAAAGAAGGAAAACAGATACAACTGGGGATCATTATAAATAAAATAAGCTGGATTCAGAACAAAAGAGTACTGCAGGTATTTAAATGTATTGTGTGAATAGGAGTGTGTGTTTGTGTGTGTGTGCACGTGCACACGCTTACCTGTGTGTACATAGGACATGAAAGTAGAAACGACACCTGGGAAAGGAAAAAGGGGGAGGGGAGGGTAAAAAAGAGAAAACAATACAATACATGAGAGCAACAGTGGCGCCTATCTGGAAGGAGGGAGCTCAGCGAGGGGTGGGGGCGGGGTGGAGGTGGATGAGGGTGGGGTGGGGGTGGGGTATGGTAGGGGTGGGTTGGGTTGAGTGGGGGTTGGGTGGGGTGGAGGTGGATGAGGGTGGGGTGGGGTGAGGTGGGGGTAGGGCAGGGTGGGTAGAGGTGGGGTGAGATGGTGAGGGTTGGATAGGAGTGGGGTGGGGGTAGAAGTGCATGAGTAAGAACAAAGTACAGTATCACATATGTGGGAAAATGACAAATGAATGAAAGCTATTACTTCCTGTTCTAACTTTAAACAGAAGATCGGGAAGTGTGAAGATAGAAATAATCATTGAGTATAACAAAGGAGGGCAGGGAAAAGAGTAAGAGGAAGGAGGGCGCAAGCCACAGGAGAGATGCACCCAAGGGAAGAGGTATGCAATGCTGAGGGCCACGATTGAGAAGTACAGTCAAAATTACATAGAGTAACAAATGTTCACAACAACATGGGACAACACTGTACACTGTTGGTAGGCACAGACAGCAATGCCATCACTGTAAAGAAACAATATGGAGGCTCCCGAAAAATTACAAATAAAATTACCATATATGATTCAGAAATCCCACTTTGAATTATAGACCCCAGATAATGAAAATCAGGGAGTCAGAAATGTATTTGTAAATGCAACTTCATGACAGCATCATTTACAATAGATAAAGGCAATCCATGTTTCCATTGATGGTGGGTGGATGAGCAAAATGTCACACAAACACACACACACACACACACACACACACAAAATTTATTCCTTCAATTAAAACTACAAGCTGGGCAGTGTGGGCAGTGGTGGCCCACACCTTTAATCCCAGCACTCTGGAGGCAGAGGCAGGCAGACCTCTGGGTTTGAGGCCAGCCTGGTCTACAGAGTGAATTCCAGGACAGCCAGGGCTACACAGAAACCTTGTCTCAAAAAACAAAAATCAAAAATATAATAATAATAATAATAATCCACATTGAGATTCTATCTCACCCCAGCATGCTGGAAGTCTTATATTAACTTGACACGAGATAAAGTCAGGGAACCTCAATTAAGAGAGTGCCTCCATAAGATCATGCTACACACAAGCCTATAGAGCATTTTCTTCATTAGGGATTGATGGCGAGGGCCCGGCCCATGTGGGTGGAGCCGTCCCTGAGCTGCTGGTCCTGGGTTCTATAAGAAAGCAGGCTGACCAAGTCATGAGAAGCAAGCCAGTAAGCAGCACCCCTCCATGGCCCCTGCATCAGCTCCTGCCTCCAGGTTCCTGCCCTGACTGGGTTCCTGCCTCCAGGTTCCTGCCCTGACTGGGTTCCTGCCTCCAGGTTCCTGCCCTGACTGGGTTCCTGCCTCCAGGTTCCTGCCCTGACTGGGTTCCTGCCTCCAGGTTCCTGCCCTGACTGGGTTCCTGCCTCCAGGTTCCTGCCCTGACTGGGTTCCTGCCCTCACTGCTTTTGATGATGAGCTGATATATTTCACTGTGAGTGAAATAACCCTTTCCTCCCCAGCTTGCTTTTGGCCAAGGTGTTTCATCAAAGCAATGGTAACATTAAAACACCCCAGAGAGCCGGGCGTGGTGGCGCACGCCTTTAATCCCAGCACTCGGGAGGCAGAGGCAGGCGGATTTCTGAGTTCGAGGCCAGCCTGGTCTACAAAGTGAGTTCCAGGACAGCCTGGGCTATACAGAGAAACCCTGTCTCGAAAAACCAAAAAAACAAAAAAACAAAAAAAAAAAAAACACCCCAGAGTCCAGATGACTATCATCAAGATATCAACCAATGCTAACAAATGCTGTCCACAGTGTGGAGAAAAAGAAACCTTATTCCCCGTCGGTGAGAGTATATACTGGTGTGCCCAGTATAGAAGCCTGTAAGGAATTTTTCCAAAAGACTAAATATAGGACCAGCATATAACCCAGCTATATCACTCCTGGGTGATACAGCAAAGACTCTAATTCAGCATACTGCAGAAACCCTTGGCCATCTATGTCCATTGCTGCTCTTTTCACAATAGCTAAGAAATGCCCGAAATAGACAGATGAATGTATGAAGATGTACCAAATATACATGATGCCATTTATCCAACCACAGAGATTAAGGAGATGGTGACATTTGCTGGGAAATGGATGGGTGGGACTGGGAATTGTATTAACTGAAGGCACCCAGACTCACGCTCTCTCTTACACAAAGATCCTGCATTTTCTAGAGACTATATCTGTGTGTCTACCTGTGCAAGGGAATCATGAGAAAGGGGAACTAGCCGGAAGTGGGAAGGGGATGGAGGAGAGGCATGATAAAGTAGGCTAGGCAAAAACAAAGAATGTATAAAAATTCTATAATAAAGTCATTTTAATGACAATTCAACAGCCATTTATAGCTGAATAGATGGAGATCAAATCCCCAACTGTGGGCAAGAATACCAGTAACCCAACCATTGAGGGGGTTATAAGAAGGATTCCTGGCCAACTAGCCTAAAAGGAAGGGGGAAAAAAACAAGCTCCGTGCTCAGTGGAAGACGCTGTCTCAAGGGAGAAAGGCAGCGAGTGTTAGAGTAGCAATCTGTGGCATAGAATGGTGTGTATCCATACAGAGAGACAAGGAAATGCTGCATACACACACACACACACACACACACACACACAGAATTCACTTGACCCCGTTCCCTCTATTGTACGCACACGTGAGTAAGCCAGAGGCCAATGTTAGGTGTTTTCCTCCATCTCTGTTCATCTGGTACTTGCTGATGGGCCAGACCAGCAGGGCATCGAGCTCCAGGGACCATCCCATCTCCACAGCACTACAGCGTAGCAGGTACAGGTACACAGACCCTCTCACCTTTTTACACAGGTGTTGGGAGTAGAAGTTGCCTCTCTGTGCATGTGCGGCAAGTACTTTATTAGCTAAGATTTTTCTATGTGTCCAAAAAACATTTTAAAAAAAAGTCATAAGAAAAAAAAAAAGATTGTTCCTTTAAAGGAGAGAAATTGCATCATGCTAAGTGAAAAGAAAAGAAAAAATAAGTCAATCACAGGACACACGCTTGTCTGAACACAATGCTGTCTGCATAACAGGTGAATTCTAGAGTACAGATGGAGAATGGTACTGCTGGAGGGGCTGCAGGAGGAGGGGCGGGTGCTATGGTTTAGGTGGAAGTCAAAACCCACCTCTTAGATGTGATGGTATTGCAGGAAAGAGCTTTGAAGAAATGATTGTGCCATGAGGGCTCATCCTGTATAAATGCAGTAGCGCTCATACACTGGCAGGGAGAGGGCTTGACAAGGAAGCCGCTCACCACCAAGCCTAATGATTCAAATCTGATACCCCGGACCCATCTAGCAGAGGGGAAAACCAGCATCTACAAGGTGTCCTTTGACCTCCACATGCATATTGTGGCACAGGCACACTTACACAAACGTGTACACACACAAACTCAATAAAATAATTTTTAAAGAGAGAGAGAGGGTTGAAGGGAGCTCTGCTTGCTATTTCATGTCCTGCCATCTCTTTAGCCAAGTCAGGACACAGCATGCATTCCCTCTGGAGGATACAGCAGCAGGGCGCCATCTTGGAAGCAAGAAGTTCACAAGACACTGGGTCTGCTGGCACGCTGATCTTAAATGGCCCAGCCTCCGGAACTATAAGAAAGGGCTTTCTGTTCTTTATGAATACCCAGGCTCTAGTGTTTTGCTATAGCAACTCAAGCAGAATAAGACATGAGGAAGTAACTCTTTCATAGGTGCAGAGCTATGAAAAGAGACATAATTTTGGGAGATGAATAGTAGTGACAGCTGCCAGAGTGAATGTTCTTAAAAATGGCTGTCTGGGCAACATGTGTACAGGTGTGTATGTGTATGTGTGTGCACATGTGCATGTATGTACATGTGTATGTGTGTGTGTTTATGCACACATGTGGTGTATATGTGTGCATGTGTGTTCATGTGTATGCATGTGTATACGTGTATATTTGTATGTATGTATACATGCATGCATGTTATATATACTGTATATATATGTATGTGTGTATGTGTGTGTGTGTATATATATATATATATATATATATATATATTACAATTTTAAAACTATTCTTTTTTTTTTAGCTGTTGGGAGGTTCTTTTGTCTTACTTCTGTTTTGTTTAGTACTGGAATAGAGGAAGAAGGACCAGACTTTAAAAACCAATTATGTCGAATCCAAAAGTAACACCTTTCTCTCGGATTGGCAAGTGGGTTCTCTAAGTAGCACTTGTCTAAGTCTTCACTTGAAAGTCTGTTTTCCACCCAAGGAAGATAAAATTATCTCCTAAGGAGTCAGACTCCACCCACCCTGCTGGAGGTTTGAGAGACTGACATTGAGGTTCTCTCGCAGCTGGTATGGAGAGGACAAGAAGGAACCACAGAAAAGAGGTTAAAGAGCTGCCCCGGAGCCCAGGTAGAAACAGAAACCACATATTCTCTAAACCAAAAACTGTCTGCCAACAATTTCTGGGCAGCTTTTGAGTAGAAGAAGCCGACTTTGAAACGGCGGCATTCTGGGGCATTGTGACAGATAGGTAAGGTGGCTTATTTAGGACCTGACACCTCCCTCCCAAACTTGGAACACATAGACTACTAAAATGAAGGCATGCCAAGCATTTCATTCTTAGAAAACATTTCTGTCTGTACTTTAAGTTGTCTGTTCCAGGGCTGGGGAGGTGGTAGCTGGGGAGATGCCAGCTATGTTTCCTTAGTCACCCGAACGCCAGATGCTATAGTTCGTATGTGACTCCCCGGCAAAACAGAACCGGATGCTAAGACATCCAAAGGACTATGCCCCCATGAATGAATTAATGGACTATTGGGAGGATTGGTTAGTACTGTGAAGGTGGGTTTTCGTATGAAAGCAAACCTCTCCCAGGCTTACCTTTCAGCTTTCTTCCCTAGGAGGACGCAACAGCAAAACCCTTCTCAGTGCCAGTCACTTGCTCTTGGATTCCTCAGCTTTGGGAACCATGAGCCAAATATATCTGTGTCCACTACGATGAATTGCTCAGGGACTCACTCGGGTGTAGTGGCAGCAAACAGACCAGGACTCCAGGGAGTGCACAGGTCACAGCTGAGGAGCCTAGGGGAGCTGGTGACAGCCCATGCTCTCCCCCTGACTGAAACCACCCCAAGTTCAATTTCTGTTGCTGTGATGAATACCATGGTTGGTAGCAGCTTGGGGCAGAAAGGGTTTATCTCATCTTTAGAGCTTAAAAGTCCACCAACAAGGAGAGTCAGGGGAGGAACTCCAGGCAAGAACTGAAGCAGGGGCCATGGAGGAACACCATTAACTGGCCTGCTTCCCATGGCTTGCTCAGTCTGTTTTCTTACACAACTCAGGACCATATACCCAGGGGTGGCACTGGCCACAGTGAACTGGGCCCTCCCACACCAATCATTAATCAAAAACAACGCTCTGCAGACTTGCCTACAGGCCAGTCTGATGGAGGCAATTCCTCAGCTGGCGTCCTGTCTTCCCAGATGACCTGCTTGTATCAAGTTGACAACAAACCAGCCAAAACTATCTAGCACAATTAGCACCAATCATTTTCTGTAATTATCTGGACGGGTCTGCCTCATGATCAGGAAAAGGTGTTGGTTACAGAGAGCTGAGTGCAGTGCTCTATAGAAATCTCCCTGGGCTGTATGCTCTGTGACACAAGGAATTTGCATATGCAAAGCATATGTCAGGTATAGGCTTTCTGACCTGCTATCCTGACATTACCTCTGTCTCACCAACTGGCTGATGATGCAAATGTCTTCCCCCATGAGCCTTTGCAACACTGTTAAGCAAACCGAGGTCTCTTGAGCTTCTTCCCTGTACCTGAGTAGTCATCCCTGCCAAGTATCAAAACGAGCAGCCTATTTAATAACTACAGTTGAGCAGCAGGGTCAGGGCAGGAACCGGCTCTCTTAGACTTGTGAGTTATTTTTCTCTTGTTGTGGTAAAACACCATGACCAAGGCAACTTATAGATGGAATGGTTTGTTTGAGCTTAAGGTTTTGGAGGGATGAGAGTCCGTCATTACCGTGGTGGGGAGGCCGGCAGCAGACAGTAGGTGTGGGGCAGCAAGCTGAGAGCTCACATCTTAAACTGTAAGTGGGAAGCAGAAAGAGTAAACTGGGAGTTGAGGGGTGCAGGAGGGACGTTAGAACTTCAAAGCTCACCCCAAGTGACACACTTGAAAGCAAGGCCACACCTCCAAAGTCTCTCCAGTGTCACCAGCTGGGTACCAAGTATCCAACTACCCAAGAATATGGGGGACTTTGCATTCAAACCACCAGTTTGTAAATAGTTTAGGTACCATACTGGGTCATGCTATATAACAATCAGACAGGACCTCCCTTCCCTGTCTCTACTCATTGGTATTTACTCTGTGCATTTTGCCATTTAATTGGCCCCGGAGGAATTCCCCATTCGAGGCTTTCAGCTTCCATTACTGATGTTCTGAGTCACAGTGTTCTTCCTCCCTGGATCTGTGACCTCATTCACTAGACCACGTTCCTGAATGAAAAATGAGGTTCCCTCAGCCTCCATAAAAGTCTCTGTTTAGCCTTGACCTACACAAGGGCAAGCTCTCCCTACAAGTACTGCCTCCATCACAAGAAACACAGAATGACCAAGAACTTCAGGGACACCCCCCCTCCCCGCCTCCCCCTCCCCCCATCATGCAGCCTCCCTACTAGCCCAGAAAGCAGGGTGGCTCTGCCTAGCTTGGACCTAACTAACCCCAGGAATAGCATGGCTAGGGCCACATCTCTAGAAGGTTCCCATGTCAGTGAGCACGCATCCCTTAGACTGTTTCTGTGAGCGACACATTTAAAGCAGTTTCTAGACAGACCCATTCACTATGAAATCCCACTGGGTGCATGGTTGTGCCAAGGAAAAAAAATGCAGGAGATATGGGTGGTCCCTGCTTTGTCCTTTAGTTCCAAACTGTATTGCAGAGCACTTGAAATGACTAAGGTGACACGTGACACTGCCCCTTCGGGGCTCCGGGTACCTGGAGGGAGTCTCCCTTTCAGTTTCCGTGAATTCCACGTCATGGAGCTGTCAGCGCCCTCCGTGGGAAATGCAGAGAATTCTACACACTCTGTTCTCTCAGCAAAGGCATGGAATCTGAAACACGAAATGGGTTCTGCGTCAGGCATGTGCCTATCAGTTCTCTCAATTTGCCGTCTCTGGTGCTCCAAATCTTGATTTATTTTGATTGGTTTTCTCAGAATTGGGTCTCACTAGGTTGTTCTAGTAGTCCTGAAATTCTGGCCTCAAGCAATCCTCCTGCCTCCACCTCCCAAGTAGCAGGGACTACAGGTGCACAGCTCTCTGTCCACCGCCAAGCCTCTTAACTTTAACTGCATTCCCTGATTCCTCTATGCCTTGTCTGGTCAGCTCCCACAATCAAGGGTCAGGCAGAGGAGGCAGCTTAGTGGGTATAGTGGGTATGTTTAAGCAAGCATGGGGGCCTGAGTTCAGATCCTTAGCACCTACATGAGAGCCAGGCATGGGTAGCATATGTCCATGATCTCAGCACTGATGACATAGGGACAGGCAGATCCCTGGAGCTTGATGGACAGATGGCCTAACTAAATCAGTGAGTTTCAAGTTCAGTGAGAGGCTCTGTCTTAGAAAAAAAGCCGGCAAGTAACGGGGGGGGGGGGGGGGGGGAGACTTAGCATTGACCTCCATGATTGCCTGCATGCACACATGCGCACACACGAGTGGCTTGAGATTTTTCCATGGTGCTGTGGCTTCCCACTATAATAATTAACTCAATCAAATGGCATTTCTTGATCCTAGGAAAATGATTGTTTGTGGGGTTTTGTCTCTCCGTCTCTATCACATCCACGCCGTTTTGATGGCCCAGGCATCCAAGTGAGGGAGCCCACTAGCAACCATTTGCATTACCTGGCTGAGCATTGAAAGCTGGGGATACAGACAGCCTCGACTAATTTGGGTATTGCTGAGTGGCCTCAGTCAGCTGTAACTCAGCAAACACAGTTTTTGAGCTTAAGAGCTAATGCAAAGAATTGCTGTGCGGGCAAGTTTTGGGAGCCTGCCAGCTCGAAGTGTGGTCCAAGGAACATCAGCAGTGTCACCTGGGAGCTGGTGAGATTCAAGATTCATCCCAGGCCCCTGTTTGGACCTGCTGAGTCAGAGCACAACTTTAATAAGATCCCTAGAGGACCCACGTGTACGTCAAAGCTTGTAGCTTGCTGGTATGGGGCAAGGTGATGGGCTAATCTCTCTCTTTCTTTCTCTTTCTTTTTCCTCCTTTGGGGCAGTGCTAGAGTTGGCACACAGGCCCTCACAGACACCAGCTAGGCACTCTGGGATACATCCTCAGCCCCTAAATGCTCCTGGAACCCCTTAATTGTAACCCAGAAAGTCAAGTGATAGGACATTAGCTTCTGATTGACAGAGGAAGTCTCTGTCAATCTCCTCTGTTTGTCACTGCTAATTAGACTCCTGAGGGACCACTTGGAGCTTATCTAAAGTGATGAACTAAAAGTGGGAGTGATCTCAGGCCTCTTGGACTGTGGAAAGCTTGTCATTTTCCTAAAGAATTCCGGGTGAGATTGTCATAGTGACTTGGTGGCAGTGAACAAGACTGCCTCGTTCCTGTGGCCTGAGACCAGGACACCCTTGCTATGCCTGGGTCCTGTAGGCATTGTCTAAAGCAGAAATGTCCAGTTCACTCCCTTTAATGACTGCCTGACAGGACAAGGTGCTTGTGTGTGTGTGTGTGTGTGTGTGTGTGTGTGTGTGTGTGTGTGTATGTATGTATGTATGTTGGGGAACAGATGAAGTCTGTCCTGGCCCTGAACTCCAAGTATCAAGGCCTTGGGTGTCTGGAACTTTCCACACTCTAATCTCTTCTCCAGATTGGAAAGAGAACGGGGTAGAAGTTTCTCCTAATGGGGAGAGGCACCACTAAGAAAGGCTCTTTAGAGAATACTGTTAGACCTCAGCACCCACACCCACCCTGTGCTTCCACACAAGCACAGCCTTGGATACTGTGATGGAGGGAATCCATTTAACTGAGACCAGGACCCAGGCAGCCTGTGAGCTCAGACCAGAAAGACGCACTGTGTCCAGTTGACTAGTCACTGTGCTCTAGCTGGGCCCAACAGCCCAAGGCACAAAGTAACAGCAGATGGCATGGTGTGTCTGACCCCACACCACAGCAGTCAGGAGCACCAAGGGTTGTGTGTTCAGCTCACTCGTGAAGGCCCAGAGCATGCAGAGGATGGCATGTCTCCAGCTGACTGTTTTATGTAAACCCACCACTGTGCAAAGGATGAGCAGTGACAGAATCAACGTGGCTGTAGCACGCTGTTCCCTGGGCACTAAACCTCCTAGAAAATGTTCTCTAGGAGTGAGGAGGCAGGTACAAGCCAGAGAAGGAATCCTGCCAGCTGTCTTTCTCTCTACCCTAGAGAAAGTGGATGAAGAGATCGTGCTCACCCCTACCCCCATCCCCTTTTATGTATTTGGACATGCTCAGGATGCCAGATTCAAAGCCTTATGCCTTGTGATTTCAAACTGTTTGAAAAGCTTCCAGGGTGGTGAGCTCAGACTCTGTAATACAGGAAGAGTCCTGACCCTCTTTAGACATCGGAAATCAGGATTCCTGGGGCTGAGAGCGAAGAACTGCATTTCCACCAACTCTATTAGGCAAATTGGTGGGTGAAAACGTTTACTTCCAGCTGGCTGTTGGTGTCAATAAAGGCCAAGTCCAGGACTCTATATCACCAACTTCCTCTCAAAAAGCCTATATGTTTCAAATGTCTAGCTACTGTGAACAATTGCCATGAGCTAGGGATACAGCGTGATCTCCAGTTGTCAGTGTCTGACCCTGGCGTGAGAATGGCCCTACGTGGAGAGCCCAGTCCTTGTTATTTCTAGGATTTACCTGACGGAAAAGGCAGCATCTCCAGTCTGCAAGACTCCAAGAGCTCAATAGAGGAGAACTATACTGCTGCATGACAAAGGAAAGGGTTTGCAGACCATAACGACTATACACCATGACACGGAGGGTAAACATCTAGACTGTGAGTAGACCACCCACTCTCAGGCCCTCTCAAGTCCACCATTTGCCTACCTGCTGTGGGTCTTAGTGCTCAGATCTTTTAGGAAAGCTATGGTTTCTTCTCCTCTGGCATTGAAGGACACTGTGCAGACTGGATATGGGATCTCCAGAACCCCCGTTAGTAGAAGCTTCTGGGATTCCTGAGGAACGTCCCCCACCACAAAGTAGTAGATGGCTTTGATCTGCAAGACAGAGGCGCGAATGGCAGTGGCTTACTATCACCCCCATATACTGCAGCCCTGCACCAGATTCGGCAGCAACACATTTTCTGGTTGCTGCAGAAAAGAGAGGGCAGAAAGAAGAGAAGCTATGCTCAGTGCTCTGTGATGACACAGGGAAGGAAAAGTCGGCAAGTGAGTCATTCAAAAGCATCCCTCAACAGTGGCTGTGGTCCTTGGGTGCTCCACAAAGAAGAATGTAGTTGGCAGACTTGGAGAGTAGCTGCCTCTGGGCCCACAGGTACAAGACAGGAGAGGAAAGGTTTTTTTCAAGTCAAGAAGCAAAGGAAGTTTTGGGCCAACTTTCCAAGGTGGTGCCAGAATTCTACAGCACAGATTCATCCATTGTCAATCTCAGTCAGGATGCAGGAAAGAGGGTGCATTGCCCCTGGTTCATCCTCTGCTCTCTTCACATGCAGGTGGGCTAAGACTGCCCTCATTTCATGGGAAGTCAGGAGAAGGATACGCCTGCCTGGCCCTAATGCACAGTGCCTTGCCAGAAGAGAATGGGGAATGGGCAATCCATGTCAAAAGGAACACATACACACAAACACACCCACATACTACACACCACATACATACATACATACATACATACATACATACATACATCACACATACACACAGCACATATTCAAATATACACACTGTATGCACTGCACATATGGACACACCACATACCATGACAGCATACACACATAACTAATAAACATACCACATGTCACTAACATATGCCAAACACAACACATATACTACATCACCCCCTAATACATACATCATACTACACAAACACACACTACAGCCCCTATATAGACCATAATACACATACCATATCATATATTATACTACACACACACATACACTCATACATACACACCACACAAAAACATCATACCCCATAGACACCACACATTATATACACACACACACGCCATGCTATACATCCACCACACTTTATACCCCCACACACCATACATACCACACACAACACACATATACCACACACTATGCCCACCCACACTATACATACTACACACAATACACATACAGACAACACACATACTACACACCACACTCACATATACCACACATATATACATATCACATACATACAAACACAGCACACACAGCACACAAACACATAGTACACTTACACCTTTTTATGTCACAATACATTAATTGTACAAAACACTGGATTCCTTTGTTGTTTCCATGTTTCTGCTTGGTGTGTGTTGGTTAGCTGGGCCCCGCCCCCCATTACCCTCTCTTATCTCCCCCTCTTGTTCCTTGCACCCCTCCTGATGTAGACTGAGTGGGAAATGTCCCCCAGTGGCTCACTTGTTTCAAAGCCCAGGCCCCTGCTGAGGACACAGCCTGTCCTAGTTAGGGTTACTGCTGCTTCGATAAAACTCCATGACCAAAGCAACTTGGGGAGCTTACACTTCCACATCGCTGCTCATCATCAAAGGAAGTCAGGACAGAACTCAAGCAGGGAAGGAATCTGGAGGCAGGAGCTGATGCAGAGGCCATGGAGGGATGCTGCTTACTGGCTTGCTCAGCCTGCTTTCTTTCTTTCTTTCTTTCTTTCTTTCTTTCTTTCTTTCTTTCTTTCTTTCTTTCTTTCTTTCTTTCTTTCCTTCCTTCCTTCCTTCCTTCCTTCCTTCCTTCCTCTTTTCTTTTCTTTTCTTTTCTTTTCTTTCTTTTCTTTCTTTCTTTCTTTCTTTCTTTCTTTTTATTCGAGGCAGGGTTTCTCTGTGTAGTCCTGGCTGTCCTGGAACTCACTTTGTAAACCAGGCTGGCCTTGAATTTAGAAATCTGCCTGCCTCTGCCTCCCAAGTGCTGGGATTAAAGGTGTATGCCACCACCGCCTGGCTCAGCCTGCTTTCTTATAGAACCCAGAACCACCAGCTTCAGGATAGCACAACCCACAATGGGCTGGCCCTCCTTCATCAATCATTGATTTTAAAAAATGTCTTACAGCTGGATCTCATGGAGGTATTTTCTCAGCTGAGGTTCCCTCCTTTCAGATAGCTCTAGCTTGTGTCAAGCTGACAAAGGACTGGCCAACATGGAGCCCATGACTTATTTATGCTTTAATCTAAACTCCTTATGAACTGAAGTTAGTCAATAAGTGTTTCCCTTTTAACTTTAAACCTGACAGAGAGGAGACAGACTCATGGTTAGTTACCCAGTTGGCTAGGAGCCTATGTCTGCAGCAGAAAGAGCATATTTGATATCCAATGAGACAGCTAGAACAGGGGTAGCCAAGGGCCCAGGCTGGGAGTTAGGTGGCCAGAGTGAGAGCCCAGACAAGACTACTTCAGCCACTACCTCCTCCAACAGGGACAGGAAAGCCTTAACCCCTCTCATACCTTTTCCTCTCTAGTCTGTCAACACTAGCTCCCAGTTGGCTAAAAGAAATAATCCCTAGGAAGTGAAGCCTGGTGAATGTTGTAAATCTCTTCCCACCAGCCACCCAGTAGGCAGGGGAAAAAAACAAAAACAAAACAAAACTAAGAAACAGCATTCTGTGGAGTGTTATGTTGATGGAATTGTTTTCTTGCAGGTTGTCCTGCTTCCTGGTGTTACACAGGCCTTAGGCCAGGTGTGCAAGCAAGGCTCCTGCCTTGGGTCATGGTGTTTCGTCACAGCAGTAGAAATCCTAACTAACTAGGGCGGGCCCTCCAGCGATGGTGATTAAGGCTCCTATGTGCAGCGTTGCTCAAAAACATTTCCCTGATTGCATCTGTGCCCAAATCTAACATAGGAACAGGCTCTCATAGTCATCTAAAATGACACATGGCCCAAGATAGGGAACACACAGAGTATCTTCTAGGATCTGTGAGCTCACGTGGCAGTGTGGCGGTTTTACTAAAGATGACCCCGCAGGCTCCCAGAGAGAGGCAGGATTCTGAGGTATGGCTGTGGTGGTAAAAGCCTTTGAGGTCTCAGAAGCTCAAGTCAAATCTAGTTCACGGACTCTTCCTACTGCCTGTGGATGCAGATGTAACCTCTCAGCTACGTCTCTAGCACCATGGCTGCCTGCACACCGCCGTGCTTCCTCCCGCCATGGCAGTATGCACTGAACTTCTGAACTATACCCAAGCCCCAACTGAACTTTCTCCTTTGTAAGAGCTGCCATGATCATGGTGTCTCTTCACAGCAATAAAACATTAACTACACAAGGTCCTAGAGATGGGGAGGGTTGTTCCAGAAGTCTCTGACAGGGTGCGTCAGTGCTCCCGCAGTGGACCAAGATACTAAAACTCTTTTTTTTTTTTTTTTATAGAAAGCAACATGTTTATTCATCTCATCGTCTCATAATAATAAAAGAGATTAAATCCACTGTTCTCAAACTTTCTAGAAAGAAAATAGTAGCCGGGCATGGTGGTGCACGCCTTTAGTCCCAGCACTTGGGAGGCAGAGGCAGGTGGATTTCTGAGTTCGAGGCCAGCCTGGTCTACAAAGTGAGTTCCAGGACAGCCAGGGCAACACAGAGAAACCCTGTCTCAAAAAAAAAACAAAAACAAAAAACAAAAACCAACAACCAACAACAACAACAAAAAAGAAAATAGTAGACAAGCACTGTTAAATGGGCAAATACTATAAGTTACCAAAGGCAGAAACAAGGACAGAGCTACCTTCATGATGCAGAGGGGACAGGGAGCTGGAAACATCTCATGATTTAGTGCTGTGATGCTAAATCAGAGAGATTCAAAGAAAAGTAATACCTCAAAATCTAAAAGAAAAACCAGCACATTTTCTAGGCCATCATAACAATATACTCAAAAGCAAAGCTTTTCCTGGGAATGGTTTAACATTTGTTAGTTACCTTATGATGCTGAAACTCTTATGCAGAGATGCTTTTCCCCGGAGATGTTACTGCACTGGGGTGTTCAGCCGAAAGCTCTTGCAATTTATTCCACATAAAATAGAATGCTAAGGGACTGGAAAGATGGCTCAGTGGTTAAGAACACTGACTGCTCTTCCAGAGGTCCTGAGTTCAATTCCCACCAGCCACATTTGGCTCACAACCATCTGTAATGGGATCCAATGCCCTCTTCTGGTGTGTCTGAAGAGAGCAACAGTGTGCTCATATACATAAAATAAGTAATTAAAAAAAATAGAATGGTAAGGTCTGGGGAGATGGTTCAGTCTATAGGGTGCTTGCAACTCAAGCAAGGACCTGAATTCCATCCCTAGCACCCTTGTAAAAGCCAGGCTCAGTGGTGAGTGCCTAGTCTCAATGCTGGGGATATAAAATTGGGGGAGCCCTGGGGATCACTGAACAGATAGTCTAGTCAATAATAGAGCTCCAGGTACACACACACACACACACACACACACACACACACACGCTAGGATGGTACCTTTATGTCACATTTCATGGCAACCTGCAGTTCTGCCCACATGAAGAGACCTCGGCATCTTCCTCTCATCAGCTTTGGAAGGGAGAAAAGAAAAAGACAGGGAGCTACCCTCTCTGCCGGCTGCCCAAGCCAGCTCTCATCTCAAAGCCTTAGGCATACAATCTTCCTCAAGAAGCTAAGGAGATCAGCCCCAAAGCACAGCAGGGAATCCAGCGAAGACTGCCTCTCTCTCTCTCTCTCTCCATTCATAATAGCACTGCAGCATTTTAAGTCAGCTCCATGTCTGGGGACCTAATTCTTGTGCCTCCTTATCTCTTTGACAGCCCTTCCCTTCTTTGAACTATTCTGACTTTCTGATTCCCTTCATGGTGGTGACTCCTTCTTATGGTCAGTAACGGGATGAACTCCAGTTGGCTTCTCAGATGCCTCCTAACGCCTAGACCATCACTTGCTATCTGCCCTTGCAGGTTCTAGGGTCTGAATTCCATCCATTGTCCTCTCCAGAGTCCTGAAAGGCTTAGCAAACTCACCTGTTTCACGCAGCATCGTCCACTTCTCGCCAGCTGAAAATAACAAACCTCACTTCTACACCACCTGTTCAGGACCAGAGCTCCTTGGACCTACGCCTAGCCCCCAAACTCAACCATATTGACAGTATTTCCTTTTCATGCCTTCACTTTCTAAGAAACATTTCGAGATCCCTGGTTAGGCATTTGGGACACAGTGGAAAACATTTACACCTGTCCAAACTGTTCCAGGGAAGCAAGCGAGATATCAGTTTTACAGACGGACAGCCTGGCACTCAAGAGGGCAAGACCCTTGTAGGATTAGGAAAGTCTATCTTAGTTCACTCATTTATACTCCCTATAAATATGATTTTAAGGAACCCCAAATCTGAGCAGGTGCCTACTGGGTACACAAAAGAGAGACTGGGATAAACAAACAAACAAACAAACAAAAAAAAAAACCAGAAAGCCAGGTGTCCTGAAGGACAGAAGGACTTCTGTGGTCTGTATATGCTTTGAATTTGCTCAAGGCCACAGGTTGAATGTGGTGGTCAGTACCTGCTGGCACCTTTCTTGGTTCTTCTTCTAAAGGATGCCCTGGCACTCAGTAAGTTGTTCGTATTTTCTAAGGCTGGAATGAACCCAGGGGAAATAAAGGAAGGAAGCCAGGGTAGCTGAGGATTGGAGTCTGATCAAGTCTGGCCACTTGATACTGGCCAGAGGCGGCAGTGATAAATACAGTCAGGTCCACAAAGAAATAGCACGCTTGTATGTGCATGCACACAACCACAGCCACAGCCACACCCACACCCACACCCACACTCACACCATAGCCACACCCACAGCCACACATCCAAAGCCTGGGAAACATTCCATTTTGAATGCTTAGTAAAACCCTAACACTTGGAAATTTGCAAATGTTAAAACAGACTTGAAGGCCAAAGAACAAAGTGATTTGTGTTTGGTTCTTCTTTAATGAAAAACACGTGTTCAGCTGGCTTCGTGAGGAAAAACAAAAGAAGAGTTCACAATTTCAAACCATCACCTTAGATTTGATAAACTTAGACTGGGGGCCGATGGGGGTATGGCAGCCCTTATTTACTTATTTACTTATTTTGTACTTATTCATTTTCAGTTACATAAGATTGAAACCTACAGAGACTCTCATTTTCCAGAATAGAGGAAGCAAATATTTAGCATCTATATCTCAAAGGCAAGCAGACCTCCCTCCCCACTCCCCTCCCTCTCTCCACCCACCCCCAAAAAGTTGAGATTGACTACAGAGTCCCTCCCACCCAGAGAAATGTCGTGCCATTATATCATTCTCTTAAAGAGCCTCATCACCAGGGTCATTCAGAGAAACAGACCTTGTGGCAGAAAGAAACATGAGGGACCACCTTACTCACTTCTCTCAGGAAAAGTGTTATCAAAGGTCCCTGGCAAAAACTGTATACCAGTGCCTTCAAATGAATGGGGGGGGGGGGGGCGCTGTGCAGGTTTCATTTCTGTGAAAGTCATAAAAGTGCTTGACAGAGATCAACTTAGATGAGAAAGTCACTGTGGCCTCCCTTCCCCCAGCCTGGAACCTGCTTGCTCAAGGGTGGAGCTACCGGCTCATTCGTCCTGCCACGCCTACTGCTGGAACCTGCCTTTGCTGCCTGGAGGCACACACGTGTTCGTCCTGCTACTGGACCCTGAGTTACTTGGCGGGAAGTTGGGTTCCCTCCCCCTTCCTTTATAACTGAGTGTCTGAAAATAGTAAAATTGAGCCTTGATCAGAATGTTCGTTGTCTTGGCTCCATTGTTTCTTCCGCCCCGTCTAGATTCCTCTCTTTTCAGTTCGAACTGCCATTCTCAGTTGAACCGTTCGTGTTGTGGACTGCGGGCAGGCCGCAACAAGTCACCACAGCCCCTCACTGCAAAGAAGTCACACTGACAGAGCTTCAAGTAGCTGGTCATGTGACATCCACAGTATGAGCAGAGACAAATGAACATATGTATGCTCACTTGCTTGTGCTCGGCTTGGTTTCTTCACTCTTATACAGTTCAGCACCCCGAGCCTAGGCAATGGTGCTGCCCACAGTGGGCTGGATCTTCCCATATCAAATAAGACAATCCCCAAAAGACACGGCCACGAGCACAACCCAGTGTAGACAATTCCTCATTGAGATTCTCTTCTCAGGTGGTTCCATGTGTGTCAAGTTGACAATTAATGCTGACTGATATCACACAAGGCTCATCATTGGCTTGAATACACATAACAGATCCATCTATGAAGAGAAGGAGGTGGGAAAGATCCAGAACATAGGTGCTAGGGAAATTCTATTTCCTTGGTTTTGGGGGAGTCTCTCATCTCTCTGTTTCCTATAAATGGGGATTCTGAAGTGTGGACACTGTGCCCCTTCTTAGAATTGGGAACAAAACACCCAGGGAAGGAGTTACAGAGACAAAGTTCGTAGCTGTGATGAAAGGATGGACCATTTAGAGACTGCCGTATCCAGGGATCCATCCCATAATCAGCTTCTAAACGCTGACACCATTGCATACACTAGCAAGATTTTGCTGAAAGGACCCAAATATAGCTGTCTCTTGTGAGACGATGCCGGGGCCTAGCAAACACAGGAGTGGATGCTCACAGTCAGCTATTGGATGTATCACAGGGCTCCCAATGGAGAAGCTAGAGAAAATACCCAAGGAGCTAAAGGGATCTGCAACCCTATTGTTGGAACAACATGATGTACTAACCAGAACCCCGGAGCTCTTGTCTCTAGCTGCATATGTATCGAAAGATGGCCTAGTCGGCCATCACTGGAAAGAGAGGCCCATTGGACTTGCAAACTTTATATGCCCCAATATAGGGGAATGCCAGGGCCAAAAGAATGGGAATGGGTGGGTAGGGAAGTGGGGGGTGCTATGGGGGACTTTTGGGATAGCATTGGAAATGTAATTGAGGAAAATATGTAATAAAAATATTAAAAATTAAAAAAAATAAAATAAAATAAATGGGGATTCTGTTCGCTAATCAGCAGAAGGGCAAGAACAGAACTAATGTGTTAGAGATTTACAGACTGGCCACACTCCTATGTGTTCTCTTTGAACTAGCTGCATAAGGGTTTGTCCTTATGTAGGCCCTATTAGCCCTGGAGAAAAGCTGAGGTTATCTCACTGGGCAGGTATGGGCGCCCCATTTTGGTTGCTCCAACTCTGCCATAACCAAATCATTGAAGCCTGGAGCCTACTTCTGGACTGGTTGTGAGCTGAAGACTAAACAGGATTATGCTTTGGGGACTGTGCTGGCTAGTTGGTTTTGTCAACTAGTCACAATCTAGAGTCACCAGGGAAGAACCATTCGATGAAGGATTGGCCCAGAGCAGGTTGGCCAGGGGCATATCTGTGGATGATTCTTCTGATTGCATTTACTGATATAGAAAGACCCAGCTACAAGTGCATGGCATCGTCCTCTGGGTTTTGGTCCTCTCTCTCTCTCTCTCTCTCTCTCTCTCTCTCTCTTTCTTTCTATCCCTCCCTCCCTCTCTCCCTCCCTCTCTCCTTTCCTCCCTCCACCCCCTTCCCTTCCCTCTCTTTCTCCCTCTCCCTTTCCCTCTGCCCTTGACTGCAGGTGCAATATGACCAGCTCCCTTGAGCTCCTACTGCTGTGAGATCCCCACTATGATGACTGTAACCTGGAACAAACCATCAGAAATAAACCATCACACACACACACAATTTGCTTTTGATCAGGGTTTGTTACCATAGCAACTGGACAGGAAACTAAGGCAGGTACTCTCAATGATGATGCTCTAGTTTCCCTGAAGAACAACTAGGAGGAGGCCCGGACCAGCAGTGTGGAGACACAGAGAGTATACAGTTAAGTATACATGGATACACACTTACGGTTTTGTCTTTCCCAGCTTCCAGCAGAGCATCCAAGCAGCTAACCTCTCTCACAGGCATTGGCTCAAAAGTCATTTTCTCAATCCAGCTGATGGCAGCAGCTATGGAGTGCTCAGTCACAAGGATGGCATACTCCTGCCATTTCACCGGCTCTGTGGAAACCCTGAAAGGGATCATGGTCATCAGACAGTGATTAACGCCACCATGGGAGTGCTGGCCTTCAGTGTCAACCAGAAGTCACCTGGGAGAGAAGGGAAACCAAGCTGCCAGTTCTTCGAGAGTCATCGAGAAAACGTGTGAGCCAGTGCAAACCTAATGTCAAAGCACCATGACCTCCCACAGGCATGGTGACCAGGAAACATAGTTGGAGTGGCATGGGTCAGACAAAAAGGTACAAGTGTTAACTAGTGCTTTAAAAACATTAAGAGAGGGGCTGAGAGAATTCTGGATTGGATGGAGGAGGAGAGGAAGCAGGAGAGGGTTAGGTTCTTTTTGACAGGGACAGCATGTGACAGGGACAGCATGTGACAGGGACAGCATGTGACAGGGACAGCATGTGACAGGGATAGCATGTGACAGGGATAGCATGTGACAGGGATAGCATGAGGACAAGATGTAGCTATGAGTGTCTCCTGGTTTCAATGGTCGATCCATCAGGATTCGCCACCAGAGGATTTAGATTTAATAAGGTTTTATGTGGACTCAAGGGCAGGAATTGAAAGAAACTGCTGGCAGGCTCTGAGGTCCCCTGCTGTGGGAAGTACAGGCTGCTCTGAGTCAGAGAGCTGTACCATGGAAGTTGCCTACTTCTTGGGGCAGAGATTGATTGAACTGTGAATTTATAAAATTGGGATTATTTGCTTTTAGATTTATTTATATACAGATTTTATTTATATACAGATTCTGTCTGAATAACGTGGGGAATTTCTCCTACAGTTTGGAACTAGGATTGGGAAAATTAGTCACTGACTTGAAGTAGATAGGGCAGTGAGCGGGTATTAATAAAATAAATGTCTGTGGCTCCAGGCAGAGAGCAGAACGGATAGGTGGTACAAGGATACATTGCTCTAATACATCTTAACAGGATACTCAAATTCTGTCTAACGTGGGCTCCACGGGAATTCTTGGTTATTATGCTGCCTGGCAAAATATGAAAGACCTAAGAATAGGCACATACAGTATTTTAGTTTACTTCATGTGTTTTAGATTGTTTTAACTTTCAAAATGGGTGTGATGTTAAGTTTTGTGGTTATGTTATTCCTCTGGGAGAGAGGTCAAAAAATGTTTTTTCTGGTTCCTGGCTCAAGGGTATGCTGATTTGGGAGAAAGGTTTTGTCTTTGCAATTTTAGAAAAGGTGATTGGTGTCTCTCCACCTTCCAGAGTAATATGGATCAGATTTGATAGAAGACCCCCTGAAGAAATAGATTCCACAAAATCAAACGAAAACATTATCTTGATGATACTAAGATTTTGTTTTGAAATTTGTACATTACAGAATATACTGCCTTGATGAGTCTCCGCTTGAACTTCAGATGTCTTAGACTTTCAGACGCAAACACACACGTGTGCATCCACACAGGATTGTGCAAGACACAGACATCAGAGACTAAATCAATCATTAGTGTGGCCTTCTTAAGGCCAACCAACTCTCCTATTTTCCCTACCCCCTTCCCCACCCCACCCCCCCCCTTCAAAATATCTCAATGCCCATATTCAGCTTGAAGAAATAGTCACCAACCCAGTTCCCTGGGCTCTGGGGCTAGAGGGGCTTATTATAGGTTGTCTTTCTAGGGAATATGGAAATGGTCATAATTAGAACAAGAAAGAATAGCTAGAATTGGTTGCATAGCCATAATCTCACTTGGTAGTGTTGTAACCACTGAATTACTGATACTAGAGAGACGTCAGTGTTGTGTACAGACAGTTTGCCTCTGCATTCCCAGACAGAGGCTCCCATCCTCCCTCCTACCGCAGCAAGCACAATATGCAGACAGCTGGTTTCTGTACTGCGTCCTCCTGCAGCAGCCAGAGGCTCCCTTCCCCTCCCCTAGCATTAGAATGGCTCTACCCATAAAATTCACCCCCCCACCCCACCCACCCCACCCACCCCACCCACCCCCGTGTCTCAAAAAACCCAACACTCCTGCTGATAAGCAGCAAAACTCCAGGTGCCTGTCCTTGAGACCTTAGAGAAATAACTAGCTTAAGGGAAACCGTGGAAAAAAAAGGAATCAGAGGTCAGATCACAGATAGTTACGACTGGGCCTGGCTGTAAAATTAGTCCTTGAACAGACACCCATTAACCCCCCTCCCACTTCAGTACTATCCCATCCTCTACTCCCCTTTTCTGTGAATATTCACTCTATTCCTAACTATATTGTATATAAACCCAATGTTCTCTGGACTCAGGGTTGCTTGCCAGCATTCACACAGTGAGTGCTAGGTGGACAAACTGAGTTCAAACTTGAAACAATAGAAGACTCTTTTTCAAGTTGCAGTGGACTTCGAAACTTTTGGACTCATCTGGGTTTCCTATGGATTCAGGGCACAACAGTAGAAATCTTTTTAATTGTTACTAAGTTGAAGTCATAGTTTCTTATTTTGGTACAGAAATTATTTTGATGCAAAATCAAGGTTTCATTGGTATACATTACTTCTATTGGTACTAAAAATTTTAAAGTACAGGGTTTAAACCCAGTCCTTCTATTACTGTTATTATAAACTGACCTGAGATGATTATGAAAGAACCTAGTGGGGAAACCCCCACTCAACTCCCGATTCGGTGTGCACCCAAGAATTAGGAACAGAACAGAACGCCTTGATGTAAAAACATGAGGTAGTTTTAATGGTGGAGCTCTGGGTCGAAACATGTCTCAACGCAGGAGACAGTGGGTTCGACCACGAGGCTTGGAAGCTAGGGGTTTTTATAGAAAAAGGGCTGGGGCTGGGGGAGGAATTGGCGTGGTTTCACATGATTGGTCCATTTAAACATCAGCAGACTGTACATGCAGATAACATGTAACTTAGGTCAGAAGGGCAGGAGATAGGGAGACGCGGGGCCAGTCTGGCATGTCATTCTCTTTACCTTTATGGCCAAGCAGCCTCAGGAATGTCTTAACGACAGACCTGCCCGGGCATGTCCTGGCCTGTTCTGCTATGTTCTCAGCCCCAGGTTTCAAAGCTCACAAACAACTCTTTGGGCTATTTGACATACATTACATGAATCACCGGTCTCAAGTTTTATTTTCTTTCAATTAAGCCTGTGAGTTAAAGACCAAATAGCAAATTCATGGCTCTGAGTTTATCATTTGGGTGTTTTCAGAGATTTTAATTAGAAATAGCTGAGAGTAGGGGCTGGTGAGATGGCTCAGCGGTTAAGAGCACTGACTGCTCTTCTGAAGGTCCTGAGTTCAATTCCCAGCAACCACATGGTGGCTCACAACCATCTATAACGGGATCTGGTGCCCTCTTCTGGAGTGTCTGAAGACAGCTACAGTGTATTCACATGTAATAAATAAATAAATCTAAAAAAGAAAGAAAGAAAAGAAAAGAAGTAGCTGAGAGTAGTTAACGGAGAACATTCCAGATGACTTCACATAGAGAGTTGGTTCTCAAAAACATCAGAAATCCACAGAATGTGACATTTAATGTTACTCATTCACTTGTTGAGACAAATCTGCTCCTAACAGCTTCCCATTTGTGGATTCCAAAAAGCAACTGAGTCTGTACATTTGTGGCTAGGTGGCCACTGGGCAGACAATTACCAATCTCTCCTGCAGACCTGTACTGTTCTTGAAAGGACACAACTTACAGGTTAGGACAGCTTAGTCCTGCTGAGACAGAATAGGCTAGTCCTTAATATTCCTGTTATCTCTAAGGTCTGTCAGATGATCCTGGGCCAGAAGGCCGAAGACATGCTCCATCTTCCTGACTTACTGGGGCTGGATAGGTAGGCATATGTTGGTCATTCTCAGATTTCTGACAGGGTTGAAAAACTACTTATAGTCTCATAGCCAACCCAGGCTGTTTACTGTGAGAGAACAGACTTGAGAAGATGGTTTTCAGACGGCACACAATCTAAACCCAGGCCATCAGTCAGGATAGAATCATAAGTCTATAACTTAGGGTAGATGACAACGTGCCATCTTCATGACTTAAATGATGGGCTGGGTGTTAGGTCTGTCTTATACTTTATGAATTACAAAATGATAATAGTTGTGTACTATTTATATTTGAGAGAAAGGTTTTGTTTTTTATTAGAAGGAGGAAGTGTTGTGGATGGGCCTGGTGCTGTTTGTATTTTGATGCTAATTCCATTCTCCTGGGAGGGGTTTCAGACAAGGAGTGAGCCACTACTCAGGTGACTTCTTGGAACCAATCCCCTAATGAATAAAGGAGCCAATCTCTAAAAAAAGAGAAGGGGGTGAGAAGAGGGTGAGTTAGTAAAATGCCTGCTGCCCAAACCTGAGGACCCAAGTTTGGATCTCTGGTACCCACATAAAAAAGGCAACCTCATCAGCATAACTGAAATCCCAAATGTGGGGAGGTAGAGTCAGGAGCATCTCCAGGGCCTGCTGGCCATCCAATCTAACCAACCAGAGAGCTCCAGGTTCCGTGAAAGACATTCTCAAAGAGGGAAAAAATAAAGTGGAGAGTGATTAAGGAAGACATCTCTAGCCACCACACACACACATCCACAAAGGACTGTGTAAGCATCCATGAACAAATACTAGGAGAAACTATTTTCATTAACAGAATTATTATTATTACTATTACTATTATTATTTGTTTTTTTGAGACAGGGTTTCTCTGTATAGCCCTGGCTGTCCTGGAACTCCCTTTGTAGACCAGGCTAGCCTCAAACTCAGAAATCCTCCTGCCTCTGCCTCCTGAGTGCTGGGATTAAAGGCGTGTGCCACCACACCCGGCTCTTAACAGAATTATTAAACTCTCTTCTATCAGTAGTGTGGAGGGCCTTTTGGGGTGCTGCTTGGCAGGAGTCTGACATTGGCCAAGGACAAGGAAGTGGGCTTCAGACAGGAATCTGGCACTGGCCATGACAGGGACGTAAGCTCAGGCAGGAATATGGCATTAGGGAATGATAAGGAAGTTTCAGCAAGAATCTAACTTTAAGCTGTAATAGGGAAGTAGGGTAAGGCAGGAATTTTAGTCTTAGGGTGCAACAAAAGAAGTAGGCTTCAGGCAAGATTTTGGGCTTGGACAAGGAAGTGGGCTCAAGTATTTTGGTCATTATGACAAGCCCTTTTAAATAACTGTCACGTGAGTAATCACGGTGCTTTGCCCACTGCCTTGTTAGTTCCTTATTGTACTGCTTGCCCTTAATACTTGCATGTAATTAAAATGGTATAAAAAGCAGATTGGAAAAATTAAATTTGCCTTCAGTCTCAGAATTGACTGGGGTCATCCTACAATGTTATCTGTCTTTTTTCTTTTTAATCCTCGCTCCCGGGGCTGGAGAACCTGTTGACTGACTGAGCGGGCTTGGTCACAATAGCGAATTTATAATAACCTACAGTATTACAGCTTACAGGTTGGTAGCAATTCACTATTTTAAAATTTATTCTTAGTAATATTGTTTTCATTGTCATTTCAGCTATCCTTCCTGGGTCAAAAATAGTACTGTTTTGGTTCAGCCGATTGTGTTTTAAAATCCTGAGAACATTTGTTTAAACTGTTTATTTTAGAAATGACTGAAGGGCGCCCTTGCCTCAAAAAAGAGGAACCATCCGAATCTAGTGTGTTTACAGAGTCAACCAAATTGGCTTGACTGTCGCTAATGCTCCGATGCCACAGGGCTTGCTGGCTCGGACGTGTGTCCCCTTGGTGGGGCCTCTCTGGATAGAGGGGTCTGACTGAGTGGCACATATGCTATAATAAACAATCCAAGAAAGCAAAGGCTTTGTGTGCATCAAAGCCCGGTGCCTTCAGTATCATGTCTCTGTCAACCCCACCCACAAAGGTGTCCCCTATTTAGATAAAAGTGCATTATTCAGTTGAGAAAAACTCAATTAGGTGCACTTCCCTCCACCCACTCATCCAGATGTTTCCCGTCAAGGAGGCTCAACCGCCGATGTGGCTGAGAAGTCAGCACTGAAACCCACATTCCTGTGGTGCCAGGAATCCATAAATAATCAATCATAAAACTCTACATGAAATTCTAGAACGGTAACCACCTGTTGTTCTGATTAAAGGGTTTAAACTCATGGGAGAGGTCAGCGTGTGTCACAAACTCAGTCTGGCAAAGACAGCAAAAATTGTGGCCTTTAATCTCAATATCCAAACTAAAACAAGACTTACAGCTCAACACACACACACATACAGGTTGGTAGAATTCATAGTCTCGTTTTAACCTGCCAGTAGATTGAAGAAAAGTTAAGTTTCTAAATCTCTCTTAACACGAAACCTGAGGTGTCCTGAGAAGTGCAGATAAAAGTTCCCTGAGATGAATAATAAATGCATCGTGGGTTTTCTGCTGAAATTATACATTCTATGGAATTATGATAATCCTCCTCCCTTGCCATCAGGCTAACTGTGTTAGCTCTGCTACTTAACTCGGAAGATGTGATCCGCAGAGACAAATATTTTCACTGGGAACTCACCATATCATGTTGAACCTGGTGATGAGAGCCACCTGCTCCTGGAGGACCATATTCAGAGCATCCCGACACAGATTAAGCTCCTCCATCAGAACATCACCGAAATCCAGCACTATGGTGACTCTCTGTTCCAAGATAACACCAAAAATCTGCCGGCTTCCGCTGGTGAGCCAGTCCATCCGCTGCTTGTAGCTCTCCACGGCTTGTGTTAAGTAATCCACAAACTGGTAGATCAGCTCTGTCTTTGCTGTCAGCTGAATGAAAATAAGGATGAAAAGTTAAAAAGAATGAAACAGTAGCAAAATAGGCAGTTGGGACCTCAGTTCCAGTGATACCGCTGGAGCCACAAACTAGAAGGGATTCCACAGGTGCCCTTCAAACACCACAGGAACCAGGAAAGAGATTTCAGCCTCAGAAAGAGAATGAGATTTCTTCAAACTGCAGCACTCAAAATAAAATAAAATAGCGTCTAGGTTATATCTTATTTTATAATATATATAGAACACCAGAAAATGGCCAGGGGCACTTTTAAGAAATTGAGTAAAAGAAGGAAAAACTAGCCAAGACAGATTTATTTTTTAAAGTCCCACTGAAAAGTTTTCCTATGTAAGAAGACACTACAAATTATTTGTTCAAAGGTCTCCAGTTCCTTGCAAGGACAACAGCTCTGGCTCATCCTGGTGACTGTAACCTTTGTCACTCTGCCCTCTCCCCTACGCCAACCTCCCCTGTGCCTGGGTCACCCAGTTACTCATAGTCGCCACTGATACTTTTGGGGACATTCCTAAAGGTGACAAAGACTTATGGGCAACTTCTTGTTATGTACACATCCTTTAAGCACACCTGGCACAATCGAAAGGCCTTTTAGAATGCAAAGAGGTAGACAGCAGACAAGAAGAACGAAAAAGTCGTGTCGTCTATATTCTTGTCTACTCCTCAAAGGCCAGCACCATTTCTCTGTAGCACCGGGGCGCCAGGGATGGAACCTGGGACTTTGCGCATGCTCAACACGTGCTTGTCCACTGAGCCGTGCCCCAGCCCCTGCCATACCTCATGGCTTCTCTTAAGACCTCAGTTTTCAGGGCCCTTGGCTTGAAACTGTGTTGTGCGGCTTTTTTCCCAATGATGCAATTGCCATTGAGTCCCTCGTGCCCTTTTGAGTAAACCCTATAAACTCTGGTTCCAGGGGCTAGATTCAGACAGACCCTTTCTGGGGTTGAGCAGGTGGTTGTTCCCATTCCTGTAGACCTAGGAAAAGTCACAGAAAAATCTCAGGGGATGTGGCAGTGGGTTTATGTGGGCAAAGACACCTCTGCTCTGTGGTGATTTTAATGTGGACCTGTTTAAAACAGCTCTAGTTCATCAAACCCAGAGGTCCAATTTTAAATTATTAAAAACAGTCAGCCCTCAGCCGGGCGTGGTGGCGCACGCCTTTAATCCCAGCACTCGGGAGGCAGGCGGATTTCTGAGTTCGAGGCCAGCCTGGTCTACAAAGTGAGCTCCAGGACAGCCAGGGCTATACAGAGAAACCCTGTCTCGTAAAACCAAAAAAAAAAAAAAAAAAAAAAAAAAACAGTCAGCCCTCTCTATCCACAGGGCCTATATTCTCAAATTCAACCAACCTAGGGTAGAAAATATTTAAAAATGAACTGTATGGATACTGACTATAAACAGGCTATTTATTGTTATTATTTCCTATCCAATATGATATAAGATGTATTCACACAGTGTTTATACTGTGTTGGGTATTATAAATCATCTAGCGATAACATATAGAATTGAATAGGTTTTATGCAAATGCCATGTTCTGCCAAGTATCTGTTGAGGATTGTGATGGATACTAGTTGTCTACTTGACCACTTCTGAAATCAGCTGAAAACAAGTCCCTCAGCATTCCTGTGAGGGGTTTTCTTGATTGGATCCTTTGAGATGGGAAGACCCGCCCTAAATCTGGGCCACACCTTCTGGAGGCAGCCCACACGAATGGACATGAAGAAGGAAGCTTTTTCTTTTTGCTTGCTTGCCCTCACTCTCACTGGCAAGTTCATTACCCTATTGCTGAGGCATTCCTTTGCTGGTGTTAGCGCCTACTCCTTCAGGGGTACAGTGTAGACTGAAGACCAGCATCCTCTAGGAATCCTCCAATACTCTAGCATCAGACCTGGGCACCCAGTCTCCTGGGCTGAACTACTAGGAATTCTTGGCCTTTCCAACGGGAGGTAGTCATTGTTGGGCTAGCTGGAGCACAGTTTGTGAGCCACTGTAATAAATCCCCTTTCAATAGATATGTTCTACTAATCCTCTTCCTTTAGACACTCTTGACTAACACAGGGCTCCTGGGAGCACCTCCTACAGATTCCGAGGGAATAATAGTCCCAGTGGCTCCCAGAAGTGTGTCACCAACAAGACTTCAGACTTCAGTTGTGGGCCCTAGCCTGACATGAGTGAGCTCTCCGCCTGTCAGCGCTGGCCCCTCGTCCAACCTGGCTCCGGCAGGTAAGAACAGCCTCCATTTGTCTCTTGGGTGACTTTGAAGATTACTCTCATACTGACATTTTTCATCATCATTTTCAAAATACAGTACATAAAGGGTTTTCTTCTGAGCGAGAGCTTTCGGTACTCTTCTCTTTCAGGCTCTGGGCTTCCTTCCCCAGCTGCTCAATAACTTCATTAATGGTTCAGCCACTGCCCAAAGAAAAGAGGAAATGGGAATCCCTCTGGCCCCTGGGATCTTTTGTTGTTTCTTGGTGGAGGGTTTGTTTGTTTGTTTGTTTTTCTTTTTCAAGACAGGGTTTCTCTTTGTAGCCTTGGCTGTCCTGGAACTTACTCTGTACACCAAGCTGGCCTCGAACGTAGAGATTCCCCTGCCACTGCCTCCTGAGTGCTGAAATTAAAGGCGTGCATCTCCACCACTTAGCCCCTGAGATCTTAATGTGGCCACAGCCTCTTTCTGTGGGACTGAGGGACCTGTGACTCACGTTGTATAGTCTGCCATCTTCTGCTGTGTAGATCTGTGGGAACAGGCCATCAGCATACCGAGAAGCCACGAGTCTCCTCAAAGAAGTCACATAATCTGTATTTGTATAAAGACAATCAAAACTGTCTATCAGCAAAGACTCTCTTGTTTTTAAACATTTTTCTCAATAATTTGTAATGCTTTATATTCTATCCTAAGTCATAAAGTCTCTCAGGAACTATGATAAACATAAGTACTTATGACATGCAGAAGTCTTGGAAATCGTGTGGGGTGGGGTGGAGTTCATTTCCTGCTTCTTTTAGCTAGAACAATTGAGGCAAAGCTCAAAATCACAGCATGAAAACCATGCTGCCAGGCGGTGGTGGCGCACGCCTTTAGTCCAGTACTTGGGAGGCAGAGGCAGGTGAATTTCTGAGTTCAAGGCCAGCCTGGTCTACAAAGTGAGTTCCAGGACAGCCAGGGCTATACAGAGAAACCCTGTCTCGAAAAAGTAAAATAAAATAAAATAATAAACAAACAAACAAATAAAAAAGAAAACCATGCTTAACGCCTGGAGTCTTACTGAAGGTATGGACTTAATTTACAAAACTTGGGGAGAAAAAATGGGCACGCATGTTAGTCACCATTTTAATCCCAATACCTAGGAAGTAGAAGCAGGAGGATGAGGAGTTCAAAGCCAGCCTGGGTTAAATGCACATGAGACCATCTCAATAAACCAAAAATATGGGCGTCCACATGCACACACGTAAGCACACCTGACCCCACACGAGCATGAACACTACACATGCACACCACACCACACACATACAAATCAAAATTTCAAGAGGAAATGTTGTTGTTGTTGTTGTTTTTTAATCAGCCAAGCATAATAAATAAATATAAAAATTCAACTTAGGGACTACCTACTCGTGGCTCAGCAGGTGAAATGAACTGAGCACATAATCGATCCAGAGGACCCAAGCATGACGTCAGCGTGAGGTCAGCATCGATTTGGCTGGGGCTTGAGAGGGGTAGGTTTGTGGACACTCAGCAGCCAGCTGAAATGCACACTGGGTTCTCTGTCACAGGACTACTGGATTGTTTGCTCAGCTGTGCAAACATTTAGGTACATAGTCTACCTAGCACCCTCTGTGTGTGTCAGGGCCAATCCAAATTGGACAGGAATACAGCATTCCCTAAGTGCACGTCCAGAGCCCTTCAGGGATCTGTCAGAGACCAAAGAGCCTCTCAGGCTGAGCTATGATTGTGGAAGAAGACGAGGTAAGACTTCTCAGAGGCATCTTTAGAATGACGACGACATCATTCAAGTTAAGGGATAATTTGGAAAAGTTCTTAATTTTGAATAGGGAGGAAACTAAATAAAGAGCTTAAACTTGGGAATTTCTGTCTTTCCTTTCCGCTTCTCTGTCCTTTCTTTCCTAGGTAAAAGGAAGGGGGCTGAAGGGACAAAGGGGGATAGAGTAAAATTATAAGAAATTAGGGGACTGGAGAGATGGCTCAGCAGTTAAGAGCACTGATTGTTCTTCCAGGGTCCTGAGTTCCCAGCAACCACATGGTGGCTCACAACCACCCGCAATGAGATCTGATGCCCTCTTCTGGTGTGTCTGAAGACAGCTACAGTGTTCTCATATAAAATAAACAAACAAATAAATACATTTTTAAAAAGAAATTAGATATATGGAATGGATTGCTAAATTTATTTTTAAACAAAGCTTTGTGGAGCCATAATCTTACATTGGTAGAAATCTTTACAATTGATGCAAAATTGAAGTTATAATTTCTTACATTGGTACAGAATTTTTATATTGGTACAGATTTAATGTGTGCATTGGTGTAAATTTTTATATTAATATAAAGTTTGAAATTAATATTGTTACTCTTGAATAGGCATTGTGAATTTAAGAATACAAGGCTTAGACCCAGTCCTTCTGATAGCTGCTTTATAAACTGTTTAGGATGATTAAGTAACACAAGTTAAGGGCCAGATAGAAAACTCATGGTAGCATTAGATTATGATTTAATTATAGTAAGGTGCTTTCAATATTATTAAATTAGAAATAACTAAGAAATAGCACCTTACACAATAATAGTGGGAGACTTCAACACCTCACTCTCATCAATGGACAGATCATGAAAACACAAACTAAACAGAGACACGTTGAAACTAACAAAAATTATGGACCAAATGGATTTAACAGATATCTATAGAATATTTCAACCTAAGACAAAAGAATATACCCTCTTCTCAGAACCTCATGGTACCTTCTCTATATAATCTGTGGAAAAACAGGCCTCAACAGATACAAGAAGATTGAAATAATTCCCTGCATCCTATCAGACCACTACAGACTAAGGCTGGTCTTCAATAGCAACAAAAACAACAGAAAGCCCACATACACATGGAAGCCGAACAATGCCTTACCCAATGATAACTTGGTCAAGGAAGAAATAAAGAAATTAAAGACATTTTAGAATTTAATGGAAATGAAGGCACAACCTACCCAAACTTATGGGACACAATGAAAGCAATGCTAAGAGGAAAACTTATTGCTCTAAGTGCCTCCAAAAAGAAACTGGAGAGAGCAGGTGGTGGTGGCGCATGCCTTTAAACCTAGCACATGGGAGGCAGAGGCAGGTGGAATTCTGAGTTTGAGACCAGCCTGGTTGACAAAGTGAGTTCCAGGACAGCCAGTTCTATACAGAGAAACCCTGTCTCCAAAAGCAAAAAAACAAAAAACAAAACAAAACAAAAAAACCCTGAGTTTTGGGCTGGAGAGATGGCTCAGCGGTTAAGAGCACTGACTGCTCTTCCAGAGTCATGAGTTCAATTCCCAGCAACCACATGGTGGCTCACAACCATCTGTAATGGGATCAGATGCCCTCTTCTGGTGTGTCTGAAGACAGCTAGAGTGTACTCATATACATAAAATAAATAAAATTTAAAAAAAGAAAAGGAAAAGAAACTGGAGAGAGCATACACTACCAGCTTAACAACACACCTGAAAGCTCTAGAACAAGAAGAAGCAAACACACTCAAGAGGAGTAGATGTCAGGAAATAAAAATCAACCAAGTAGAAACAAAAAGAACTATACAAAGAATCAACAAAACCAGGAACTGGGTCTTTGAGAAAATCAACAAAATAGATAAAACCTTAGCCAGACTAACCAGAGGGCACAGAGACAGTATCCAAATTAACAAAATCAGAAATGAAAAGGAAGATGGAACAACAGAAACTGAGGAAATTAAAAAAAAAAAAAATCATCAGATCCTACTACAAAAATTCAACAAAACTGGAAAATCTGGATGAGATGGACAATTTTCTAAACAGATACCAAATACCAAAGTTAAATCAGGATCAGATAAACCATCGAAACAGTCCCATAACCCAAAAAGAAATAGAAGTCATTAAAAGTCTCCCAACCAAAAAAAAGCCCAGGACCATGTGTTTAGTGCCAAATTCTGTCAGACCTTCAAAGAAGACATAATACCAATACTCTTCAAACTATTCCACAAAATAGAAACAGAAGGAACACTACCCAATTCTTTCTATGAAGCCACAGTTGTGCTGTGTATTCTCCCTTAGAGATGGAACAGTTTCTATCTGTGAGGAGCGGGTGTGGCAGCAGTCCCAAGATGGCGCCCGGGACTGCAGCCAAGTCTTATGACTTGCACCTGACTTCCTCATACACCTGAAAATAAGCCATGTCCATCCTGAGAGCTGCGCAGGCGCACCATGACACAAGATCAGGCCATTTGAAGAAGGCCAATGAACTGAGATTACGCGGACTGGGTGTGGTTGAGGGGTTATATAAGGGATTGCGATTGGGGGCTAAAGGGAGATTCCTGCTTGCATGTTGAGAGGTTCCTGCTTGCATGTTGAGAGATTCCTGCTTGCATGCTGAGAGGTTCCTGCTTGCATGTTGAGAGATTCCTGCTTGCATGCTGAGAGGTTCCTGCTTGCATGTTGAAAGGTCCCTGAATAAACAGCTTTGAGAAGAACGCTGTGTCATCGCTCTTTTCTGCTGGTCGGAGTCAGAAGCGACATCCATCTAATCAGGAACTTGTCATAATTTCCTTTCACAGAGGACATCCTAAGATTTTTTTTTTCTATTTCTATCATGTTTAAAGTTCCAAATAGATTGTTTGTTTGTTTGTTTGTTTTTTGAGACAGGGTTTCTCTGTATAGCCCTGGCTGTCCTGGAATTCACTTTGTAGACCAGGGCTGGCCTTGAACTCCGAAATCTGCCTGCCTCTGCCTCCCAAGTGCTGGGATTAGAGGCGTGTACCACCAAATGCCCAGCTCCAAATAGATTTTAAAAACTGGTTGAGTGCATATTACTTTTAGCTTCAAAAGATACCATGTATATTTAAGAGGCACTTAACTATGAAAAACTATTTTGATGACTTAAAAAATGTCAATACTGCGTTGTATATTTTAAAATAAATTTTATTAGTTTAATAAAAAAAGAAAGAAATAGCTAAGAGTAGTCAAGGTTGAATAGTTCAGATATACTTTATATACATGGATAGTCTTCAAAAACAACAGAAGTCCACAGATGATGTCATTTAAAATCATTTCATTATTAATAGAAACTTTGACTAGGAGACATGTCTGCTCCTGACAGGAAACCCTTCATGGTTCAAAAAAGATATTAAACATCAGAACCTCCATATGGAGTTGCTCCAGTTGTGACAAGTTAGCCACTGGGCAACAATTGCCCTAATTCATCTGCAGACAAAAGAATACTGTCCAGGAAAAGACACAAGATGCAGGATAGTAGACAGCTTAGCTCTGCCAAAACAGGGCAAGCTAGTCCTTCATAATAATTCCTGCTACATTTAAAGTCTGTCAGATGGCTCAGGGGGGCCAGAAAGCTGAAGATAGACGCGCCAATGTTTTGAGGTCCAGGTAGTCAGCTGTCTTTACAAAATGTTTAAGTTTGGGCAGCTATGTTCTTGTGCTTCCTCTATATTCAGTTGTTCTAGGACCTCTGACAGGGTTGAAGGGTAGTTATAGACTCATAATCAAACTTAAGCTGTTTAGCACTAAGCAAGATAATCTAGATTTGAAAGTGTGGTAATGCAAGTTAAAATCATAACATAATTCAGGTATAGAATAGTAAACTCCTTATCCATAAGATGGATAGATGTTAGAGTAATGTAGCTACATTGACAAAACTGATGGACTGGACATTATCAGTGTATAGCATACCATATAGTTCACATAAAATCATCTTTTCAAATCTAAAACATCTTTAATGTTAAACAACTTGAGTTTTTTATAACTAGTCTTCAACCCTGTCAGAGATTTGAAGAGGAATTAAATATTACCTGAGTCTGCAGGAAGCACAAAGACACAGTTTCCAAACTATACAAATGATAGAGACAGCTGTTCACCTGGACAGTTCCCAGCATTTCTCATAATGAGAGATCCTGTCTCATAAATAAATAAATAAATAAATAAATAAATAAATAAATAAATAAGAGGGCTGTAGAAATGGTTCATCAGGTAAAGACCCTTGCCACCAAGCTCAGAGACCTGAGGGCCCCCAGCACCCACAGGTGAAGGAAGGGCACAGCTCCCCACAGGATATCTTCTGGCTGCCATATACTTCATTCCTCAGCTAAATACCTAAAATATAATCTAAGTATTTTTGGTTTAGGTTTTGGTTTTGTTTGCTGTTTTGTTGTGCTTGAGGCAGGGCCTACTATGTAGCCCATGTCCTGGAACTCTCTATGTACACCAGGGTAAACTCACAGAGATCTACCTGCTTCTGCCTCCCAAGTACAGGGATTAAGGCATGCACCACCTCACTCAGCCAAAAAAGAAAAGAAAAGAAAAGAAAAGAGAAGGGAAGGGAAGGGAAGGGAAGGGAAGGGAAGGGAAGGGAAGGGAAGGGAAGGGAAGGGAAGGGAAGGGAAGGGAAGGGAAGGGAAGGGAAGGGAAGGGAAGGGAAGGGAAGGGAAGGGAAGGGAAGGGAAGGGAAGGGAAGGGAAGGGAAGGGAACATTTATGCAAATGAATTATTTATTCTAGCTAGCCACAAAATCCTAGTATTTTATTACAAGCTATAGGCCTAGATTTGTCTAAACAAAAGGCTCCATCTCTTATGATAATAAACAACATACAGTAGGAACAAATGAAAAGCAATTATGAACAGTATTAGGAGTTACATTTGTAATGTCCAATCCAACAAGTATGAGACAATTACAAAAGTTATTAGGTGGCAGTTACATTCATAATATCCAGTCCATTTATATTTGCAGAGAGTGGGGAGAGAGCAGACCAAAAGTTTGCTGGGCATTGATGGTTACCAGCCTAGTCATGAAAGTAGTGACATCCTCCTCTGGCCTACACACACACACGCACACACCACATACACACGCATGCACACACACACACACCACATACACACACATGCACACACACACACACACCACATACACACGCATGCACACACACACACACACACACATGCACACACCACATACACACGCATGCACACACACACACACACACACATGCACACACCACATACACACGCATGCACACACACACACCACATACACATGCATGCACACACACATATACACATACACGAATGAAGTGAGGCAGTACTGCGTAGCTACAGTTGCATTTCTCTATGATGTGCATATATTGGGTTAGAGCATCTGCCAGCAAATACCCTGACAGGCATTTGCCCGTGGTTTCTGAGGGGCTGAGGAAGCCTGCCTGGTGGAGGGCCTCAGGGAACACCGTACCTTCACTCTGTGGGAATCCGATCTGTGATAAGATCTGCTTCAAGGTCAGCTTCTTGCTCTTCAGCCCATGCAGCTGAAGCCATCTCTCCGATGAAAGGAGACTCTGCTCTGCCATGCAGTCCTGGTCTTGTTCAGTCGCTCCTGCCTCTGCGTCTACTACTCTGAGACAATATGGAAACGTGATCCTGATTCCCCCATCTCTAAATCAAGACCCTGAGTCATAAGGGGCCACCTGAAAAGAAAACTGTCAAACTCAGGACTCCTGAAAACAGGGCAGGGTGGGGATCTAACATCAACATTGAGATTGACTTATTATAAAATACAGTATATTCATGAAATAGAATTGTGTTTACCCATTAAACTTACAGTATAGATGCATACTACCAAATGCTATCCATATATTCATGCTGTGAAACATCTAGAAATATAAAACACACTACTACAGTAGAAATGTGTCCAATTTTGCCTTTTCCGTTGTGTCTCAGTTTTCGCATTATTTGGACATTTCGAAAGTGGGGTTTTACTTTTATAATTAGAAAAATACAAGACTCTTCCATTTTGGAAAATAAAACCTGTCCCCATAAGCCACATTGCACATCTGCATGCTAATTATATTCACACAGAATATTTTGAGCCCAAGAAGGATAAACAAGATAAAAGCCTGGGGTGGGCTAGCTACCTGGGAGGCAATGGCAGACAGCAGCAGCTCAACCACACTGGAACACAAGGGTCTATACTCGGATGCTTTGCTTTCTAAGACTTCTTTCTAAAATTGGACTTCATCATTCTGGCTGATGGGACCAGCTGTTCTGGGATCAACTGGACTCAAGGCAATATGCAGCATATTAAACTCATATCAACTGGTCTAAATATAGCTAGTTTACACAAGAGGAAGAGACCGCCCCAACTATAATACAATATCTTAACCTGCTCACCACAAGTGGGCGGGGCCTGAGAATGGGAACAAGGATAACCTTGGAAGACCAGGGTTCACCAATTGTATCAATAACTGGGTGGCAGCTAGGCGGTTTTAATTACTGTGTATCCAATGTTCAGTGTTTAAAATTGTTTCCTAGGGGGCTGGAGAGATGGCTCAGTGGTTAAGAGGACTGACTGCTCTTCCAGAGGTCCTGAGTTCAGATCCCAGCAACCACATGGTGACTCACAACCACCTGTAATGAAATTTGACGCCCTCTTCAGGTTTGTCTGAAGACAGCTACGGTGTACTTGTATATAATAATAAGTAAATCTTTTTTTAAAAAAACCACAGAAATAAAAAATAAATAAAACTCAACTTCTTCAAAAGTCTTGGTGTTATGTCAGGTCAGATACAAAGTCAGGTGGCCCCAAGCCAGGGATGTTTTGAGAAAAGTTACTGCATGAATAGCAAGCTCTTAACACTATGACACATAGAGTACAGTAAACATTCTCACGGCAACCTTAGGACGTAGAGAGATGTCTCCGAGGTTAAGAACATGTTCTGCTCTTCCAGAGGACCCAAGTTTGGGTCCCAGCACCCACACTGGATGGCTCACTATGCCTTTAACTTCAGCTCTAGGGGAATCCGACAACTTCTTCTGGCCTCCAAGAGCAGTGCATTCATATTCATTAACCCATACTCAGACACACCTGTATACGTGTCATTAAAATTTTTAATTTAAAAATCAATCCAAAACAACCTCACAAGGTAGACATGACTCTTCTCATTTTCCTAATAAGGAGACCAACACAGGGAGCTAACGGGCTGTCTCACAATCTTATAGCTGATAGAAGGGCTGACTAGGAATCTGACCCAGGCCCCCGCACTCTCCAGCCTGCCCTCTGTGACTGTTATTACGGTAGGAACAAGCACCCACAGCACCCTGCTTGTTGCTGAGGAATCCCAGGCCTCAAAACTTTAAAGAACTTTTTCATAGGTTCTGTGATAGTCAGTGAGCAGCAGGAGCCTGGTTCTAAGCTGGTCTTAGCCAGTCTGTTACCATTAGAGCCACCACGTGCACTCTAGTCTGCCTCCCTGGTCCCCAGGCAAAAGCACTAACCTTGAGTCTCATAGAACAGGCTCAGCTGCCAAGCTGTTAAAGATAATGATTCCATGCTGACGGTTTTGGGAACCTGTACTGTCCACTGAGGGTCACTTCCAGAGGTCTACAAATCCATATGGTTGGAGACACTCTGCCCTCATGAGAACAAGGTTAGTTACAAGGCTCATTTTGATGAGTATGTGACAAGATGATTTGAAGAGCATCATGATTTGGGGGAAACATAAAAATCGAGTTCAGTGTGAGCCAGGAGTGATATTACATGCCTATAATGTCAGCACTCAGGAGACTGAGGCAGGAAGATTGAGAATTGGGGGGCCATCTGAGATACACGTGAGACTGTGTTTCAGAAAAACAAAACTCAAAACAACAACAAAACATCCCTAACAAACTTCAGCTGTCCTGCTACTATAGGAACTGACTTCACCCCTCTAGAATAACACACCTGTATGATGACACATCTGCCAGAGGCTGCTGCCAAGAACAAATGTACTCCAAGCACATTTTTGTGTGCATGTGTGTGCACGATATATTGGTATATACATATGCATGTGAGTGTGTGTGTGTGAGTGTGTGTGTGAGTGTGAATGTGTATGTGTGTTTGTGTGTGCATATGGAGACCAGATGCCAAAGCTGGTGGCTTCACAAGTCACTCTCAACCTTACTGTTTGAGACAGGATCTCTCATTAAGCCTGGAGCTCCCTGGCTGGCTAAACTAGCTAGCCACGGCACTACAGGAAACCTCCTGTATCTGCCACACAAGGCTGGCATTGCAGGTGGTGCCACTGAGCATGGCTCTTTACACAGGTGCTGAGGATGTAAACTTGGATGCTTATGCTCCAACAGCAGGTACTCTACTAACTGACCCCTCCCCAACCCCTCCAAGAATTTTTCTAAGCCCTAATATCCAATTCTACTGGACTGTGAAGTTTAGAACATATCAGAGAGCAGACGAATATGCCTTATCCTGCTTTTAGAGATCTGTCTACAGAGACAGTAGCAAGATCTGGCCTCTGTGTTCCTATAGAAACAAGAGAAGCTAAGAAAAATAACCTGGCTAATCTCTCTCTTCCCACAAGCATACCTCCTCCATTCTTCTCGCTGGGGGTACTTACTTGCTTTAGATTTTTAAAGGAGAGGTTTTTATACAAACTTCCCTAGTAAGGTTTTCTCACAGACGTTCATAACCTTAAAGACTGGTTAGAAGACTCATGCCTTTGGCTTTTAAGCCAAAGGAAAACATTCTTTAATTTGCTTAAATTTTCAGTTAAATTTAAATGGACACATGCTTTGGATCCTTTACAAAGCAATTGAATTCTCCAACTTTGTGACAACACAAGTCCCAGCCTCTATGGGGACTTGGGTGACTTTTTTAAAGTGAATTTTTAAGATGTGACTGGCTTTATCAGATCTGAGAGGATGTCTGAGTCATTCAAATTCAGATCTTTGCCTTGGGGGGGTTATAGCCTGGGGATAGAAAGTGAAAGCTGCAGCCAGAGAATAAGAGGAAAGAAATGGAGAAAGCCTATCTCCCGGCAGAGGGAATGAAGAGCTAGGAAGCCTGGGGATTGGAGACTTCGATGCCTATGTGGAGACTGTCTCCCTTCACTAAACCTCTAAAGCTACCTGAGCAACTCTACCTTTTGAAAAGTTTGCATTTGCATCTGTATGTCTGTCTTTTTGCCATATGTGTGCAGCATCCCTTGGACTCTCTGGAGTTGGAATTATAGACAGAGAACCAAAACTGGGTCCTCTGGAAGATCAGCTACTCTTTTTAACCTTGAGTGTCTCCCCAGCCACCAAAGCCTACTTTTTGCTTTGAGGCTTCATCCTTGTAGCCTCAGACCCAGGTCTGTCCTCTCTAGACTAAGCAGAAGTTTGATGGCTACCGGGACAAACTACATGAATGCCCCAGCCACATTACTGTATAACAGGCACTACCTATACTATTGAGATGGATTAAATCAGCCACTCACAGCAGCTGAGAAAATCCTGATTGTTCTCAAACAAGGCAAAGATCAGGTCCTAGAAAAGTTATGATCAGGAAGTAGCTATCCTTTTAAACACAAGACACATTGTTTTCTGGGTGTGGCTATGCTATCTATTTTCTGTGGTTACTCGGGAGTTTCCTCTGAGGCAGAAGGATACATACTGGCAAGGTCTGCTTTACAGTGTGCAATAATGTTACCAGTGGTAGGGTTTTTGGTTTGGTTTGGGTTTTGGTATTTGAGAAAGAGTCTGACTACTTAGCTCAGACCAGGCTTGACCTTGTGGCATTCTTTGCTGCAGCCTCCTGAGTGCTGGGATTACAAGCATATATACCACCACCTCTGGTTGTCCTCAGACCTAAAAACTTGGAGTTGTCCATCAAGCCATTGAGTGCCAGGGACAGGCAAAGCTCCCAGGACATCAGGAAGATTAAGACGGATAAGACCTTTCATCCCAACACTTAGGAAACTGAGGCAGAAGGACTGGGATCACGCTAAGAGCCCTTCTTTGTCGGCTGCTATGCACCTGCCCATAGTGAGAAGCCAAGAACAATCCAGTCACTGTTCTTACAAGCCCTGGACCGGAGTCTAACTTAGACTCTATTAATTCAGTTTGGTTCCTTGGTAAACGTATGATCAACACCTTCAAACTTCATCCTTGCTAGTTTCTAAAAAAAAAAAGAAATCTGTGCATGGGGGAGGGAGGGAGGGAGTGGTATGGAGGGGTAGGAGATGGGGAAGTATGTTGTGGGAGTTCTGAACTCTGATTCTTCTGGGATGAAAGGAAGCTGGGATGACGTTCCCTGATGTATCCTGTTACAATTCTTAACAGCCTTATTCTTTCTATCCTTAAAAGGCAAAGCTAGGCTAAGAGCATCGCCTCAGATAAATGTGGGCAGGGTTAAGGGATTGAAATGGTCTATGGGACACACTGTTGAGAACAGGACCAAGAATTGAAAACTGGGCACTCGGGGTGGGGGGTGGGGCTGTTAGGTCATCGCTGAGAAGAAAAGAAATGGAGAACTTCTGAGAAGATTAGAAGAACGACAACATGAGATTAAAAGTCCATATTAGAAAGTGAAAGTGATGTGAATGCCCCCAAAAGCCAAGAGGCAAGCAGAGGCTTTCTCCAGACTCAAACCTTTCACTCAAGAAGATCGCTTTGAGTTTGGATTGTTAAGTTTTGATCACTGCTTCTCAGAAATGAGTTTCTAATATACTGATCAGTATGCTGTATCTTCTGACTACCTTTAGCCTCTGGATAGACAAGCATTAGGGAGCTGAGCTTCTGCAAAGAATGAGGGGGGCGGGGGAAGAACCCTGTGTAAGAAGGGCTCGCACAGGTCTGCGACTTTGACTCTGAAATCCAGCTCTCAATTGGGTGCGGCCTGGCCACTGCCCTTTCCCAGCAGAAGCGAGGTCCAGCTCGGAAATTGCAAACTTGTTTTTTCCCTCACACAACCAGTTGGAAACCTGGAAGATCTGGCCTAGAAGGATGGTGTCCCCCACTTAGTAGGTAATCTATCAGTTGCGAGGCCAGGCGGCTTGCGTGCGTCAGCGACCCTCCCACCCTCCAGGGCCTCACTAACCAGAGCAGGAGGTGGGAGCGGCCAGCATCCCACTGCTGGACAAGGCTGTGACTCCCCCTGATGCTGGCGAAGGGTCCCCGCCTCGGGCACAGAGTTGCGGGAGTCCAGTTTCTGTTGACAACCACATCGCTGCAGTTGCTAAGACACCGCCAATCACGGCGTGGCTCGGGATCCGGCCCCGCCCACCACTGAGCCTCTCAGAGGGAGTAAAGAGATGATGGGGACTGCGAAGAAACTGGATGTTGGTGTTGCAAAACCAACTTGGTCCACCCGGAAAGAGAGGAGTCTAAGGCTCGTCCTCTGCGCCTGACCCTGGGAAAGTGGACAGCGGCAAATATTAGAAATTAGGTTAACAAATATTCAGATGGGCAGAAAAGCAGACGACTGCCCGCTGAAGGAAGCCTGTTCTCTCGCTCTACTTCCGGCAGATTACCGCAGCCCGCGCCTTTTGTTTTGATTTCTCCCTCGGTATTATAAAGAGATCTTTTCTTCATTGCGTCTTTGAGGGAAGGAAACCTAGAGTTGGAGCGGTTCTTTACAGGTGCTCAGCTAGAAGGGGTGGTCAGATGAGCGTTCACGGTTTTGACAGATTGTAACTTTGGACACAAGAGCTGACAGGATAAAAAAAAAAAAAAAGATTGTGAATAAAAACTCCTAGCGAGGAGGGGGGGAGGGAAGCTGTGTCCCCAGAGACTGATTTTGACTGATTAGAATTTCAGTTCTGAGCCGGGTGTGGTGGCGCACGCCTTTAATCCCAGCACTCGGGAGGCAGAGGCAGGCGGATTTCTGAGTTCGAGGCCAGCCTGGTCTACAAAGTGAGTGCCAGGACAGCCAGGACTACACAGAGAAACCCTGTCTCGAAAAACCAAAAAAAAAAAAAAAAAAAAAAGAATTTCAGTTCTGCAGAGAGGTTGGAATGTTGCTGTTCTGGAGGCTAATTACCTAATCTTGGGCCAGTTCTAACCCCTCTTGGAGAGCCATTCCTTGCCCACTTCTGTGACCAAACTAACCTCTTGTGACTAAAAGATAGATGGACAACTAGCCTCCACCAATCCAAAGGCTAAGAATGTCCCACAGCATCTTGAGCCGGTTGAAAGCTTTCCCCACTCTCACCGCGCCTGCTTCTCTGGTGTGCCCTCCAAGGTACTTTAAATTTGTCACGATTTGTGACTTTCTTTGTTCTATGAAAACTTCATGAAACTGCTTCCACGTTGGAACATGGAGTTTGGGGTAAACTAAACCTGTGTTGTACAGGGCCACAGCTATTCAAAATGGCTCCAGAACAGGCTCGCTTGTACCCTTTAAGCTGAGAGCTGTGGTTTTTGCAAATCTACAGGTAGTACTCCTGTAGGGATTCGGTACTGCACTCTACCTAATGCTTATTTAGTCTTGCCTTACAAGCATACAGAAGGCTCCAAATGCAAACCTGCCGTTCTTCAAGCAATCACACTCACACAAAAATGTGCTTATGAAAATCTATAAGTAAAAGATTCTATAAGGGCGGGAGAGATGGCTCAGAGGTTGAGAGCACTGATTATTTTTTCAAAGGTCCCGAGTTCAATTTCCAGCACCCACATGGTGGCTAACATCTATAATGAGATCTGATGCCCTCTTCTGAAGTGCAGGCAGAACACTGTGTAAATAATAAATAAATTAATTAATTAAAAATGATTCTAGAGTAAGCCACATGAAGCAAACCAATAAGCAGCATCCTTCCGTGGCTTCTGCATCAGCTCCTGCCTCCAGCTTCCAGACCTGCTTGAGTTCCTGTCCTGACTTCCTCCAGTGATAGACTATGATCTGGAAGTGTAAGCCGAATAATCCTCCCCTCCCCCCCAAAAAAGACTCTATAAGCCAAGTTTTGCTTTAATGTTTGGATATTAAATTGTGTTTTATATTTTAAAATTGAAGAGCTGGCCTTGAGTTTTTGTAAACATATATACTTGTGTGTGTGTGTGTGTGTGCACATGTGTGTGGTGGGTGGAAGTCAGAGGAAACTTGGAACTGACTCTCTTATTCTACCACATGGTTTCCAGGGAGTAGGATAGGGGGTGTTGAACTCAGGTTGTCAAGTTTGATAGCACCTTTACCTGTCAAGCCGCATCGACGGCTCCATTTCTTTTGTTTTCTCATAGTGTTTGAGTCAAAGATCTAATAAAAAATAGCTAACATTAGAAACAATTCTCTCTTCAACAGAGAGGTCTACTGTATCCTCAGGGATTAATTTTTTTCTTCATTCCTTTGTTGCCTTAGTGATTTTAAAAAGTACTGAAGGGTTCGATCCTTAATCATAAATCATTCTGTAGAGTTGTTTGAATGCACAGCTTTGGTGATACAGAGAGCAGCTTCGATTCACACCACCAACGCCAAACAACTTACACCAGCCACACTTACCAAAGCCACACTCATCCTGCTGCCCACACCCTGCCAAACCAATATTCCTGGACCATGCTGGTGACAAAAGACAGAGAGTCCACTGTACTCTCTCAGCAGTCTCACTAAGCACTCTGACTTTACCTCCACCCACACTCGCTCTCCTTCCTGGGACCCTTGCCACAGTCACTGTGGTCAACAGGGGCCCCTTAGATTAACATGACTATAACACACATTCTAATCAAAACAACAACATTAGAGGGCCAGAGAGGTGGCTCAGCAGTTAAGAGCTCTTGCTCTTCCTGAGGTCCTGAGTTCAATTCCCAGCAACCACATGGTGGTTCACAACCATCTATAATGAAATCTGATGCTTTCTTCTGGTGTGTCTGAAGACAGTTATAGTGTGCTCATATACATAAAATAAATAAATAAATCTCTGAAAAAAAAAAACCTTTAGAAATCACTCAAATTGTAGACAGCCAAAGGTGTAACTGTTCAAGACTATTTTAAGGTACTTACTGAGTTGAGGGCTGCACTCTGGCTCACTACAGATGGACCATGTCACTTTTGTTTACTGGGACAGGCTATTCTTTCAACAGCATTGCTCTGACCTTTGACAGATTTATTGAACTCACATTTTGACAAATAACTGGTGGCCTGCCTTCAACTGGCCATTGGCCTCTGTCATAATATTCCTATCCTGAAATAATGTGGTGTCTAACCTGTGGAGTGTACATTCGAAGTCCAGATTACTCTTTCAGGTCGTCCTTTTTACCTGCTGCCTCCAATCCCAGTCCTCTAAGAGAGACTGGCCCTTAGAGGTCCCCACCTCTAAAAAAAGATGCCTTAATCAGGCAGCCCTCTTGATAGAGATTGGCACAGTTTGGGGATAACAACCCCTTGGACCCTATAGAAAAGTCTTCTCATGGAAGCCCAGTCTCAGAGCATGACCTGTACTCTTGGCTACTGCCTTCTGACTGTGACAACCCTGGCATTGTTATTTGACCTTTGAGCTGTTTACTTTTCAGGGTGAATGGTTCACCTTGTTCTTTATAGGAGTCTGTCCCTGACATTGGTTGGACTTACAAATATAATTAGAATCCTTGGGAGGGAAGGGAGAATGATGAATGAGATGATGGGAAGAAACTCAGTTTCCCAAACCTAGCAAAAAAAGAGAAAAAAAAATAATTAGAAGGGATTCTGAGGATGTGTGAGGAAGACCAGGAATCAAAATTAGAAGTGCTGCTCTGGAAAGGAAGCAGGCTTTGGAGATACAAAGCAGCTCCATGGAGGAACAATCCTTGCTGAATCTTTGCTAGAACTCTTGGCACAGGTGCTGTGATGATCAGAGATGACCTTGAGAAAGATGGCAGAGGTGCAAGAAAGTGGCGCCCAGACATTTGTGTGTACCTGCTTCTCCATTTCAGAGGGGATTCCGTTCCCAATAAACCCACTGTCATTAAGTTGAACATATCATAGTTGGAAGTACATCTCATCTACCAAGCTAACGAGAAAACTTAGTCTACCCAGCTAGGGTGTTAGATTTCTTTTATGGTGGTGGGGTTGGCAGTGAGTTGCTGCTCTCCCTGTCTGTTGCTACACCTGTAGGAAAACCTGGGGAAAGGTCCAAATCTCCAATCCAAAGTGCAGTTCCTATTAAATGCACTTGACTTTTGCTAAGGCAGTTAAAAAAAAAAAATCAAACATCGAGCCATCCTGAGTCAGGGAACACCTGTGCTGTGACCGTGAGTTCAGCATTCCATTATTTGGGAAGAGAATGGGTTCCTGGCTCTGGCTGGCTCCTCTCGCAAGCAGAGCTCACAGGCACACACCATCCACACTCTTGACAGTTACAATATTCCCTTCTACTCGAAGGAACTAGCGTTATGAATGGTAACTTATTGAATGGCAAACAGTATCTTAAATACTTTAAATCTATTACCTCATTTAATATTGAGAAAATTTCCACAGGCAGGGACTACGTAATCATCCCCATTTTATAGAGGAATAAGCTGAGGCCTGAGAATAAACACGTTCTTCCTTTTCTATTGTTTTTTTTTTCTTTTGAAGCAGGATCTCAGGTTAGTCTTAGCTACACCATCTACCTCAAAATAACCTCAGATTTAAAATCCTCCTGCCTCAGTCTTAAATGACCTGAAGCAACTGTGTGTTCCCGTTTACCTTTCTTGTCGATGACCCCTTCTACATGCCCCACAACTTTAAAGACATCTCTAGCGGCATAGTCATGTCGTGTCAGAACAGCGGACTAAGAACGGAACAACAGTGTCTTCTATAAACACAAATGTTCCATAGCCTTGGAATTTTAAAATTTCAATGCAACAACCCCGCAAAGATCGTTACTTCTGATGAGACTTTTTATTGCATGGAAATGACATTTGTGAATAGCTTGAATCTTGCTTGGTTTAGTCATCTACTTCTTGTGGTCCCTAGGAGATGCACGCACACACACACACACACTATGGATGACGGCAAGAGACAATATGGCCCATTCTTATATTAGGAACCTCTAACCCTAGTGCAAGATGACCTGGCTACCCTACGAAGACACAGGATGTGAGCAAAAGGCTAGAGCCTCTCTGACCTCTATGTTCAAGTTCCCCAGTATATCCCTTTCTGAGCTTGTACTGAGCTTTGCTGCTCAAGTGGGAGCAGGAGAGATAAACCCTGCCTCAGGCTACTCTAAGTTTCATTAGATTATAACTGTTCACAGGAAGAGACTGTCTTAGATGAGTAAAAAGAAGCCTTGTTTACTAATCTGTTTTTCTAAAATGGTCCCCCACCCCAGCCAGTCATGTGACTTGTTCCCTTAGCACAATCAGGCCTTGACAAAAGTCACACAGATCCATTCCACAACATTCAGTCCACGCGCTCTGCTCAGCTTCCCTGGGTGCTATGTCATCGGTAGAATCTGAACGTTGATAACGTTGCACATTATCTGTCTTTCTGCTCTAGGACGTGAGCCCCTGTGTAGCAGAGATCTGTTTTGTTCACTGTACAATTGCAGAGCCTAAAGGAGCCTAAATCCGGTTGTTTTCTCTGTGTGTCTGTGTCTGTGTCTGTGTCTCTGTGTGTGTGTGTCTTTCACATATGTGTGAGATGTGCTTGTCTCTACATTCATGTGGAAGCCATTGACTGACATCTGGACATCTGGAATCTTCCTTAATGGCTTCTCTGTCATAATTAGGGTTACCTAACTATCATGAAACACCCTAACCGAAGCAACCTGAAGAGGAAAGAGTTTATTTGGCTTATGTATCCACATCACTGTTCATCATCAAATGAAGTCAGGATAGGAACTAAACAGGACAGGAATCTGGAGACAGGAATTGATGCAGAGGCCATGGAGGAGAGCTTGCTCTCTTATAGAACCTAGAACCACCATCTCAAGGGTGGCCCCACTCACAACATACTGGGCTTTCTCCCACCAATCACCAATTCCTGCAGCCCAGTCTTACAGAGCATTTTCTCCATTGAGGCTCCCTACTCTCCAGTGTCTCTAGTTTGTATCAAGTTGGTATAAAACTAGCAGCAGCCGTTCCACTTTGTCTTTTGAGACAGTCTCTCACTGAACCAGAAACTTACCAATTCAGTTACTTATTTCTGGCCAGCATGCCCCTGTTATCTTCCTGCCTCTGCCTCCCCTGCACATTGATGACAGATATCTTAGGGTTTCTATTCCTGCACAAAGATCATGACCAAGAAGCAAGTTGGGGAGGAAAGGGTTTATTTTGGCTTACACTTCCATACTGCTGTTCATCACCAAGGATGTCAGGACTGGACCTCAAGCAGGTCAGAAAGCAGGAGCTGATGCAGAGGCCATGGAGGGATGTTCTTTACTGGCTTGCTTCCCCTGGCTTGCTCAGCCTGCTCTCTTATAGAACCAAGACTACCAGCCCAGAGATGGTCCCACCCACAAGGGGACATTTCCCCCTTGATCACTATTTGAGAAAATGCCTTACAGTTGTATCTCATAAAGACATTTCCCCAACTGAATCTCCTTTCTCTGTGATAACTCCAGCTATGTCAAGTTGACACAAAACCAGCCAGTACAACAGACAAAGGCTACCATGCCTGGCTTTTTGTGTAGATGCCAGGAATCTGAACTCAGATCTTCATGTTGCTTTTTTGTTTTGTTTTGTTATGTTTTTTTGTTTTGTTTTGTTTTGTTTTGTTTTGTTTTTTGAGACAGGGTTTCTCTGTATATCCCTGGCTGTCCTGGAACTCACTCTGTAGACCAGGCTGGCCTTGAACTCAGAAATCTGCTTGCCTCTGCCTCTCAAGTGCTGGGATTAAGGGCGAGTGCCACCACTGCCTGGCTCCTCATGCTTTCTTGGCAAGTGCTTTACCAAAGGAGCCATCTCTCTATCCCCAGTTGCTTTCTTCTTAAAGGATAGCAAGATGATCATCCCGTGCTCCTTGATAAGCTCTTGGAGACAGTCTCCATAGAGAGGCCAGCTCTCCTTTCACTGAGTATAGGCAGAGGCAACTCTGAGGGTGCGAGAGGCAACTGTTATCATTAATCGCTGTAAGACAATCCAAAAATACAGACCACATCAAACACAGTAGTTGTAAGTTCCTTTCATGGTCACAGACAGCCCCCAAATTCCAGGCCTCTAAGTCAGTGGTTCTTAACCTGTGGGTCACAACCCACTTACTTTATGGTCCATAGCAGTAGCACAATAACAGTTATGAAATAGCAACGGAATAATTTTATGGTTGAGGGTCACCACAACATGAGGAACTGTATTATAGGGCTGCAGCGTCAGGAAGGCTGAGAGGAATTAGGAAGGTTGAGAACCACTGCTCTAAATGACCTGAGAACCTTGTCTCCTTTGTCTCTGAGTCTCCCCGTCTCTCTCAGTGATGCTAACATTCTTGTTTCCATCAAGCAGAAGATGACAGGAAGCTGGAGAGTGACAGGTGGGAGAGTTTTGTGTCTTAAGCTGGAGAGTAACAGGTGGAGAGGCTCCTGTCTTAGAAGACACATTTATCACTTTCTCTTATATGCCTGGGGCTACATTCAGTCCCAGCGCCACTCTCACCGTAAGGGAGGCCAGGGTCTGAGGTCAAGCTGTGGGCCCAGGAAGAAGAAAGAAATGAGTGAATACACAGAAAGTCTCTTCCACACACTCCCTCCCTCAGCTAGCCTTCCCTGGGTATCCCCTCAGGATAACTGAGTGTTTTAAATGGATCCACTGAGTCTATAACAGCAAGTGCTGGCATTGATCTAGTCACAGGGCTGGATGTTACTGTATCAAATATGGTCACTTTCAAATCCTTTCAGGCTTGCTAGACTCTTGTTACTAATCTAAGTTAGGGAAATGTGGATGTTAAAAGAAACAAAGTTCTTGTCTGTTGTTGAAAGTTACTTAATCTCAATCATGGATTCTCCCCCACCTTTGCTCATTCAATTCCCAGATAAAAAAAACCACAACTTTTATATTTATAATGAGCTTTAATCAGCACTAGAGCGGGGCAGATATCTACCCTCTGTTATTATATCTCCCTCCCAATAACCTTACAATATAACTTGCCATGTTCCAACTAGGCTGCTCTTAACTCCAATTGGCCAGCCCTCATGGCTATAATTTCAAGATTCTTACTCCACAGTGTCTTCTCCTCTCTCTACCTTCCTCTCTCTCCTTGTGGTTCTCCCAGAACCCCAAGCCCAGAAATCCCAGACTCTGCCTATTTCAATTCGACCCAGCTATAGGCTGTAGACATGTCTATTCACCAATCAGGGATAACTTGGAGGACAAAGTCATTGGGTGTGTCACTTGGGTATATGGTGACTCTCCTCTCTGAGGCAACCAGGCTTTGGAAGACAGTGTTTAGCATTACAGTATAAGCAAAAGACCAAAGCAAAGCCCTCAAGTGTGAAAGTTTGTATGGAGGAGTCACGTCAGATGGCTGTGAGTTACCATCTCCAAATATTTTCTCTGGCTACAACAGAATACCTGAGACTGAACAATTTACAAAGGGAAGAGGTTTCTTTAGATCATAGGTCAGGAGGCAGGACATAAGGCTGTGATGAGGATGGCAAGGGACTGTGAGGGAGTAAGTGAGAGCTGAGAAGAGATGTATGCACTTCATAACTTTTCTCACGATAATTAATTCATCCCTGTGAGCTTAGAATGCAGGATGAAGGCTGTACGCCATTGTGAGGGTTCCATCCCCCACGATCCAAGCACCTTCCAACATTGCTACACTGGGGACCTGAGCTCAGCATGAATTTTGTGGGGGAGGTTGCAAATCCTGTTCCAAGTATAGTCACTAGAAAACACTTACTTCTGTTGTACTAGAAGTACTTGAGACCAAACCAAAAACCAGGCATGGAACAAGGACCCATGCAATTACAAAAGCATCAAGGATTTAGATTTCTTTCATGTATTTAAATGTTGTTACTTCCACCTGATGAAGTGTGAAGCCAGAAATCCGTGTTGTCCAAGCATTTTAGTTTGGACTAGCATGTTTGTCCAAGCAAAGAAGAAACTCTAACATTCAATACTTTATTTTTCATTCATTCATTCATCATGTATTTATTTGGGGCATTACCATGCCACGTGTATAGAGGTCAGAGGATAACTTTTGAGGATATCTTTCTCATTCTCTACCTGGTTGAGGCTCTGTCTCTCGTTCCTTCCACTACTCCAAGAACTACAGACCAGCTGGCCAGGGAGCTTCCATCTCCCACTAGAGTGTTAGGATTGGAAAGTGTTCTACCATATCAGAATCGGGGCTTTTTCTATGGGCTCAGCAATGATGTTCAAGTCCTCTGTCAAGTCTTTGTGGTAAGAGATTTCAACCACTGAGCCATCTCCCCAGCCCTGTGAATAATTACCTCCTCCCCCACAAAGAAAATCCCTGACACCAGCAAAAGGTAAGTTTTGGGGAAGGGGAAAACATCGCTCTCATTCAGATACAGAAGTTAAGACACTCAAAAGATTTTATTAAATGCATCATGTGACGGAGCCAGACAAATGTCAGAATCCTTTGAAAGAAAAGCCCAAACACCACAAATGACACAGTCATTGGAACTTGCATGGCTTCATGCATAGCTTTGTGCATGTGACATGGCTGGGGCAGTCAGGGAAAGAAGAGAAACCAAACATGGCCTGATCCCCAGACAGAATGCTGGGATTGGGAGGTCTGGGCTCTCTGCTAGAGAAGCCACAGCTTCTGGAAGCTTGGCATGGTTATTATATAGAGTTGGGTAAAGAGGCAAGTTATTGTATACAGATAAACAAAGAGATGGGATTATTATACACAGCTGAAAAGGAGCTAGGCCAAACTACTTCGGGGAGGCACTGTCTTTGTTGGGGAGCAGTCTTTCGGTCATGAGTGTCAGGGGTCAGAAAGCTATGGCAGACATTTTCTGCACACACTATTAGAATTTACACTTGGGCCGGACATGGTGGCACGTGCCTTTAATCCCAGCACTTGGAAGGCAGAAGCAGGATTTCTGAGTTCGAGGCCAGCCTGGTCTACAGAGTGAGTTCCAGGACAGCCAGGGCTACACAGAAAAATCCCATATCAAAAAAACAACAACAAAAAAGATTTTACACTTGGACTAGAGGAGGGCTTTGCCCGTCCTCCATGGGTCTGAGGGTCTGGGTTTTTTTTTTGGGTTTTTTTTTTTTTTTTTTTTTGGTTTTTTTTTCAAGACAGGGTTTCTCTGTATAGCCCTGGCTGTCCTGGAACTCACTTTGTAGACCAGGCTGGCCTCGAACTCAGAAATCCGCCTGCCTCTGCCTCCCGAGTGCTGGGATTAAAGGTGTGTGCCACCACGCCCGGCTGGGTCTGGGGTCTTTAGCACGTCTGGCTTGTGTTCATTAAGGTCTGCACCCATTCAAGACTTTCTCTGCTTTCTACCCAGAGTTTGTGGATGGACACACACTAGATTTCCATAAAGAAGAAGCCAGCCAGCCTGTAACACAAGGCTTCTTAAACACTTTCCGTTCAGGACCCCTTTTCAAGCAAGCAATTTCCACACAACTCCTGAGGACTATGAGTACGTAAAAGAGACATACAAATCCAATGTTTATTACCTACAATAAATCATAAATAGCCTTTAAAGTCCTTATTACATATACATATATAATTATAGCATTTATTAGAGACAAAGGCAAACATGCATACTAATGAGGTAGGTGTGCTTTCCTTCCCGTGAATCTTGTCTGAATCTTTAATACTGAAAGACATCTTTTTGTTTGTTTGGCTGGTTGGTTTGGTTTGATTGGTTGTTTTTGAGATAGGAGTAGTGGGGAGGTCTCAGATAATCAAGGCTGGCCATGAACTCCTGATCTCCTTGCCTCCAAATCCTGGGTGATGGGATTGCAGGCAAGCACCACCATGCTTGGCTCATAGGTCATCTCCCGTGGCCTTGAGAATGGATTGGTACTTGATTATATGCCCAGCAGCGTTGAGAATGCCACTTCATACCAGTGTGTGGCATCAATGAGCAGAAGCAGGTTAAAGATCACTTTAGACGTATTGTCCTAATCCCAGGCCAGACTTCATTTAATGGTTTTAAAATATGAAACTCAAGAGAGAATCACAAATAGTAATTTTAATATTAATACACCCTAACACAAAGTCATGCTAAGATCTTTGACACAAAGAACCAAGGAATGGCAATAGAAAAACATTAGCTATTCTCTGTTTCCCACAATTCAAACATTACTTTCCTATCGAAGCTGAAAACTTTGTATAAACAAAGTTTTTGTGTGTGTGAAAAAAAAAATCCCTGAAATTCATAACACACTATAGGCTCAATCTTGTGTGGAATGTTCACACAGGCAATGCCAAGTGCATATACATGTTCAAACCCAAGGCTGCAGCCAAGTCGTGTGATGTAAAACAGGAAAGTCCTTCCGGAAACACTTCAAATCCATTGCAGAGTTGATTTTTGTGTTAATTTGTGGCTATTTGTTTTTTTCAGAAACCTTTTATCATTGCTACTGGAACCCACATGGGGTGCTGACCCCCAGATTCAGAAGCTGTGAGCTGGCAGATAATTTCTCAGCTGCCTGCAGTGTACAGATTTGTATTAATAATCCCCACAGATGAGTCTGATAAGGCCACTGGGTGACCACTGGGGTGCAGAGCTTTCTACTAAAGTTTTTAATGCAACTTTGTTCCAGACGGTTAGAAGACAGTTGGGCTGGATGAAGCATTAGGTTTCATATGTTACTTTGTTTCCTACTTTTGAACTAAACTGGTTAACAAGCAACCAAGCTTTTGAACATGAGAAGCTAAGGTAGAATTTGCTTTCTTTCCGCAATCAACCTGGTTTCATTCCCCTGAGCAAGAAGAATAGTTAAAGCAGTTGAGCTGGGTGTGGTGGTGCACTTCAATATGGCTGGCTTTTTGGAGAGATAAAGATCTTCTGTGGCTCTTGTTCTTGTAGAGGTCACCATGGCTTCTGTGAGCTCATGTGTTCAACAGCCATGTCATGTCCAGAAGATACCATTATACAACCTTTCTCCCATTCGCAGGCTCCTTCAGTATTTCTGCCTTCTCTTCTGTGATAGCTCCCTGAGCCCTTGTGGGTGGTGTAGATGTCCTAAGGCCAGGTGAAGGCCCCACCACCAGCTAAGAAACTGTTTGCAGCTGAGAGAAGGGTCACTTTTCTTTAGTACCATGGTCACTAGTAGATTCCCCATGTTCTAGTTGGTCACCTCATGCTCAGATACAGATGGGCATTACTAATTGAAGTCAGTTTTTAAAAACAAAATACATAAAAAAATTATACAAAAATGAGATAAAATTGCAAAGAAGATGTAATGGATGGTCCTGGAGGGAGTTGGAGGTGGGGAAGGATGGATCTAACCAAGATACATTATATACCTGTATAAAAATGTCAAACATGAATAAGAATTAACATTTAACAAATAAATCAAAATAACGGGGAAGGGTTGGTGTTCCCCAGTTTAAGGAACAACCTGGACGTGGGCTGCATCTCTGTAAGCCCAGCATTTGAAAGGCGGAAGCGGTGAGCCTGGACTGTGTAACAGTGAGACAACCTCTCACTAACCTGGAGCTCACTGATTCTCTAGACTGACTGGTCAGTGAGCCCCCAGTATCCTCTTGTCTCTGCCCCTCAATGCTGGGCTTAGAGGTGCATGCCGTCAAGCCTGGCCTTTTACATAAGTATTAAGGATCCAACATCAGGAACTCATGTTTGCTTAGCAAGAATTATACCCACTAAGCCATTTCTCCAAGCCAAGAAACTTTTATAATAAAATAAGAATAAAGCAAGTGTCTTAGTTAGAATTTTACTGCTGTGAACAGACACTATGACCATGGCAACTCGTATAAAGGAAGGCATTTAATTGGGGCTGGCTTACAGGTTCAGGGGTTCAGTCCATTATCATTATGGTGGGAAGTGTGGCAGTGTCCAGGCAGGCTTGGCACTGGAGGAGCTGAGAGTTCCACCTCTTGTTCCAAAGGCAACTAGGGAAAGATTGGCTTTCAAGCAGCTAGGACGAGGGTCTTAAAGCCCACATCCAGAGTGACACATTTCCCCTCCAACAAGACCACACTTCCAAATAGCGCCACTCTCTGGGCCAAGCATATTCAAACTACCACAGCAAGAATCCATTCTATTTTCTGAGTATAGAAAGCTGAACAATTAGCATGTTCAGTTAGAAGGAACTAAGGGAAGGCACTCGTGGCTTTTCTATACTATTTTTGCAACTTCTTGTGAACCAGTAATTATTTAAATAAGTTTTTCACACACACACACACACACACACACACAAAATTGAAGTACAATAACAAGAGAAACAGCCAAGTGAGATCATGTGTGTGGCAGCCACGTCATGTCCAGATGACAACATTTCGCAAGCTTTCTCTCCATCCCTTTCTCTGCCCAGTACCATCTGGAATGTTGTCTGATTGAGACAGGGAGGAGGGGAGGGGTCTTCACCGTGGATTGAAGGCTAGCATCAGTACATCTTCCAGAAGATATAATTTTTCTACCCAAAAACCTTGAGCTCTGAAACCAGAATAGTCTGCAGAGTGGAGTGTGGAGAACCTGTAGCTGGTAGTAGCTGGTCTTAACAAATGGACTCTCTTCTCTTCTTGGGTTTTGGGCTTCTAAGTTGTGAGTTTGTACTTTCCAATATCAAGAAAGCAGCAGCAGAAGTAAGAGTCATTGTCACTTTCCTGGTGTTGATAGTGAACCACAGTTATATAAGGTGTCACCCCTGGGAACAGAGGGGAAAGTACAGGAAGCCCACTCTAACCTTTGTAACTTCCGTGAGTCTACAACTATCTAAAAATGAGAACTAAAAGAAGAGCATTAGAGACCATGGTTGTGTTGCACTTCTGAACTGATCTGAGAACTTTTTCCCATTGCATCTTGCTCCCAAAGAGGCAGGACTCTCATTACTGACATGTTGGACCCACTGCAAGATCAGCTGTATTATGGGGAAAAGGTGAGCCACTTTGAAGTAAGAGTATCATTTGTTCTAAGGCAGATGAACTTCTGCTACAATGTCTCAAGCATCCTATGCATTTGACAAGTGCTTTTTCTACCTCTAGGGAAGGGCAAAGTCAAGTAAGTCCTCCCTTCAAGGAAGGCGACGTCTTTCCATTGATGCAAGTCCAAACAGCCTTACCCCAGCGCTGCACATTTCCCTTACAAAAAGGTTGGTGCTCAGATGCTCAGTCATTGTTGCTGTGCTCACGTCTACTGGACACTCAGTGTTCCTGGTCCTGATGAACATCTTCATAGCCAAGTATGGGGCTCTGTCAACACAACAGGCCTCTTGACCTGAAACTTCACCTTCCACCCACTCACAAACTGAACTGCCCCTAAAGCAGCCCTCTCCACTGTTTTCTGGCTTATTTGTTCTTTTCCTTGGAAACACTTTTCTTTGTTCCCACACAGGGAAACTCACATTAAGGATGTGAAACAGTTTCCATCAAATGAGCTACCAAAACCAATGACCAACATAATGGTCAACAAACAAGCATCATTCTAAGAAAGTCACTTTTTTTTTCTTCCTTGAGACAGGGTTTCTCTGTGTAGCTCTGGTTATCCTGGAACTCACTATGAGACCAGGCTGGCCTCAAACACAGAAATCTGCCTGCCTCTGCCTCCTGAGTGCTGGGATTAAAGGCGTGTGCCACCACGCCGGGCTGAGAAAGTCACTTTTAACAATGAACTAAATGGCATTGTCTTGCAGTCAGCTGTGCTGAGAGCTTTTTATCTGACATGTCTGAGCTGGTGTGGGTTCCTGACAGCTAGTTTATCTCAGGAGTGTAAAAGATACTTCTGTCCCAGTAGAGTGGAAATGGCAGAAAACATGTTTTTTTGTTTTTTTTTTTTTTTTTTCCAGACTGGAGCCTTTCTGTGGCTTTGTTCTCTTGAAAAGAAAACAAATCTTGGAGAATTCTCAATGGAACTTGAACTTATAAATGAAAGAGTGCTTTTCTGTCTTCCAAAGAGCATCTCATCAGAGACTCAACCCATGCTTAATTTCACTGAAAAGTTGCATTTCATTGCAGATATAGCTAAAACATATGTGTGTGTGTGTGTGTGTGTGTGTGTGTGTGTGTGTGTATCCATATTACACACACACTGAAATGGAAACACTGTTGCAATAGTGCCATGAACGTTGTTGAGTAATGAACTACTCTCTGAGTGGATTTCGAGGATTCTCTACAAAATGGAAGTCATACCTAGTACCATCAACTGGGTCCCAAACCAATGGCTGCTGTCTTAGGGTTTCTGTTGCTTTAATGAGACAGGAAGGAAAGGGTTTATTTCTCTCACACTTCCACACCACAGTTCATCATTAATGGAAGTCAGGGCAGGAACTCAGGCTAGGAACCTGGCTGTAAGAACTGATGCAGAGGCCATGGAGGATGAATACTGATTCCTGGCTTGCTTCTGCTGGCTTGCTTGGTTTGTTTTCTCATACATAGCTGGACCATTCACCTAGGGGATGACAGATGTACTATCCCACATCAATTACCGATTAAGAAAATGCCTTACAGACTTGGGTGCAGACTAATTTGATGGAGGTCCTTTCTCCTTTAAATTTCTTCTTCCCAGAAGACCTTGCTGCCTTCTGTCATGCTGACATGAACACTAACCACCACAGCCGCTAGATTAGTGAGAACCTAATATGATTTCTGTCCTAAATGGATGTAGAAATTATCTGTCCCCTACATCCTTGTACCCATAGGATAGGGCATTTTTCAATTCTTTTCAGAGAAGTTTCTTCTTGCAGTAGATGAAGATTAATACAGAAACGCACAACTGGTTGATGTTTGGAGAACAAGAGACAGTAAAGTATTCAGCTCTAAATAAGGCATCACACACCCAAAGCTCAGGGATCGTTGTAGTAGGAAAGGTGAAAGGATTGTAAGAGACAGAGGTAGTAGACACCTGTGGCAAAACTGTGTGTTCTGGGCATGACAGAGCTGTGCACACCTAAACTCACAGCAGCCATAACTACATGCTCAAGACCTGTGCCAGATAAGTCAGCCAAAATCCCAGCAAGGATAGAGGATGGGCAGATGAAGCCCCACCCCTAGTTTAGGCGCTATCAACAACTGATGGCTGCTGGCAGATTAAGGGATGTGTTCTCAGAGGGATGTATGCTCCAGTAGATGGTCCTAAACACGTGCCCATAAAGGCATGGGAAAGTAGACTCAGTGAGAACAAAGCACATGAAGGGGTGGGGGGCATTGTAGAATAGGGGAGTAATTGGAGGGGAGGTATTGGATTAAAGCATATTACAAATATATAAAGTGTATAAAGTTCTCAAACAATAAGACATTTTAGGCAAAAAAAGATTAAAGATAAGAATGTATGTGTAGTTTCTTGTCTGCACACAGCTATTTCTGGGAGGAAACTCAAGAGATTGCGGTGTTAGTTGCCTCCAGGGACAGGAAAACAGTGTTGAGGAACACAAGCAGAAAGAAGAATTGTTAACTAAACATTGGTTTCCTCTGAATGTGAAGCCAAAGTAAAGTTCAACCGAACCCAAACTTAAGTTGTAATATTTTAACAGTATTAGCTGTTATAGATAAAGTTATATTTGTCATCCTTGATTGAGTCTAACTCTTCTGTGCCAGGAATCTCTACTTATTCCTGTCTAAGCCACTCAGACAAGAAACAGGCAAGTTCCAAGGCACGTGGCCGCTGTGTCTGGGATGTTGTAAGTAGCGCCTTGGGGAGAGGCGGGGTACAACTGACAAAGCAGCCTATCAGTTACCGGATCTTATCTGCTATGCATACATCTGTGCTCTTACCTCTCCCCTGTGGAGAGAAAAAGGATAAAGGAAATTCACTGACTGATTGACTGATTGATGATTGATTGATTTATAAGTGAAATAGATTGACCCCAGAGCTTGTAAATGGCCCCATTACTATAATGCTCACAACAAGGATTCTACATGTGTGCCTCCTGCATACGTTTTGACTTCCATCCTGTTACCTCCTTGACCCGTGTTTGTGATGCAAACAGCTGGAGGTTTGTTTCTGTTCCCTGGAGGCTCCATCTGCCTGTCCCCTGGGTGAGGTGTTCCTTACCACTCCATGTACTCCAGGCCACTGAGCTTTCCTGTAGCACCTACACTCTGACTCTCGGGCTTTGGTGACATTTTACTGCATTGCAGGCTCATTGCTGTTCTAACTTTGTGTTTCCAGATAGAAACTCAACTTCCTGAAAGAAGGAGCATGACCTTCATTGTTCTCCCTACTAAACCAACCACAAAATATTCATTATTTGACTCCCGGCTTATTTGACCTACAAGAGAAATTATGTGTGAACACGCGGTCTTCCTGGGAGCCTTATTCTCTGCCTCAAGTTCCTCTTATTCTCCACCAGGGAAATTCCTCCTCCTTGAGCAAGGCCAAAAATGATGTCACTGACTTGACAGAATTTCCCTTCCCTCTCTAGGACTAAATGGATCTCTGTGAATGTCCAATAAAAGACAGCCACAGACACATTCATGAACACACATATGGATGCACAGACACCCATGCATGCACACATTCATGCATTCACGTGCATGCACTAACACACACACACACACACAACACACGCGTATATACGTGGATGCACCACAAATAAAACACACAGCCAGATGCATCATAATAAAAAATATTGAAAGACAAAGACAAAAGAAAAGTCTTCAAAGCAGCAGAGACAACTAACTTATCACAGAGGAAAGATCTGCAAGAAGACCAGCAGCTGCCTTTTCACCAGAGAGATGGAGGCAGGGAGGCTGGAAATGTTGAAAGAAAAGAGATGTCAATCAACATACTAATGCTTATATCCAAGAAAAAAGATATGTGTATATGCATATACACATACACATGCAAACACACACACATATAGAGATAGAGATAGAGAGTTTGTTTTTGTGAAAACAAAGGCAAAATAAAAGACATTTTCAGGTAACAAAATAAAATATAAGAGAATTTGTCACATCCAACTTGTAGTTCCACCTTGCAGGAAATGTAGATTTCCTTAAGTGGACACATGTGAGCTAACATGGAATACCAACCCACATACATATAGAACAATGAGCGCTTGTGAAGAAGACCATATGCTTCTTAAAGACGATGTGCAGTCTAGACTGACAGCTCAGAGACTACAAGCTCTTGCTGCCCTTACAGGAGACACACATACACACATCACACACACAGATCAGATACACACATGCACTCACACACAGATCAGACACACACACTCAGATCAAACACACAGACACACACACAGACACACACACACACACATATATATATATATGTATATATATATACATACATATATATACACATACACACTCAGATCAGACACACACATACACTCAGATCAAACACACAGAGAGACCCACACACACACACACACACACACACACATATATATATATATATATATATATATATATATATATATATACACATACACACTCAGATCAGACACACACATACACTCAGACCCAGATCAGACACACACACTGAAATCAGACACACACACAGATCACACACACACACATGTATACACACACATACACACTCAGAACAGACACACACACATATAAATATCACACACTCACAGATCTCACACACACACACCATTACCTTGATTTTTAAACCAATCTATATCCAGAAATCTTCAATAAAATTCTAATAACCTAAATCCAGCAAAAAAGAATCTTTGACAAAGAGTGGTACATCATGACCCTGTGAAGGTTAGCCCAGGGATGCAATGCCAGCACAATCCAGTCACTTCCATCACTAGTAGATCTTCTCATTGCATGCCTTTTAAATATCTGTGTTATTTTACATGTACGTGTGTATCCCTGCGTGTCTGTGTGCGTGTCACATGTGTACAGAAGCACTGTAAGGTCAGAAGAGTCATCAGATCCCCTGAGACTAGAGTTACAGATGGCTCTGAGGGTGCTGAGCTCAGCCAGCTCCTCTGGCAGAGCAGCCAATGCTCGTAACTGCTGAGCCATCTCTCCAGCCCCTCGTTAGGGGAAATGTGGAGCAACAGGTTTTGGTTTTTTTCAATTAGAAACTTGATTTCAGGGAAGGACTAAATATATTTTTATTTTATGAGACATCAAAGACTATCTAGAATCAAGGAGACAGTTGAAAAGCGTCTTTTCCTGACATTTGAGGATTAGATTACATGAAAATAAATTTTTAAGGAACAAGGAACTACTGAAAGACTGGGTAGTGTTGGGCTTGGCTCCCCTGAATTGTTTTGCTTTGTATGTATGTGTCGTGTGTTCTGCTGCTTTGTATATATGTGTTGTGTGTTCTGCATATGTCTATGCGTGTGTGTGTGTGTGTGTGTGTGTGTGTGTGTCTGTGTGTGTACACAGGCACGATTGCCTACAGACATATGGAGGCCAAAGGTCGATATCTAGTATCTTCTTCAATTGTTCTCTACTTTATTTATCTCTGTGGCCCAGCAACTGCTCATTTGGCTAGTCCAACCAGCCAGCTTGCCCCAGGGATCCATCACCATCTCCTTGCTGCTGAGATCACAGGCAGTTTACAAGGCCTGTCTGGATCTTTATGTAGGTACTGGAGAACCAAACTTTGGTCCTCATGCAAGCCCAGCAAGCATTTGAACCCCTGAGTCATCTCCGCAGTGACAATTGAGTAGTTTCTCAGAATGCTGTAGTGTGTTATAAGAACTTTATAGCCGGGCGTGGTGGCGCACGCCTTTAATCCCTGCACTCGGGAGGCAGAGGCAGGCGGATTTCTGAGTTCGAGGCCAGCCTGGTCTACAGAGTGAGTTCCAGGACAGCCAGGGCTACACAGAGAAACCCTGTCTCGAAAAAAAAAAAAAAAAAAAAAAAAAAAAAAAAGAACTTTATATAAGGGGGCCTGAGAGAACGGGACCGGAGCAAGCGAGGCCAGAGCAAGAGGGAAAAGGGAAGGGGGAGAAAAAGAACTTTATAGAAGTCTGTTGAGAGCAGGGTATGCTTTCAGATACCCATAAGATAAGAGCAGAGGGCTCAGCACTCAGTGGCAAGAGGGCTCCCTAGATTCTAGAAATTGAGACACAGATCCAAGCATGGAAGAAATTAGGACTTAAGAGTGAGAGCCATGTGCCTGTGGTGGGCTGTAAACCCAAGGAGCTGAACAGTCTCATTCTCATCGATTCAGGATCCTCCACCACCCCTTCCTAAACCAGGAGTGTGGGTGGTGGCATCTGCCTTTAATCCCATCAAGTGGGAGCCAGAGGCAGGTCGATCTCTGTGAATCCAAGGTTACCCTGATCTGTAGCCATTTCCAGAACAGCCAGGACGACATAGTGAGACACTGTCTCAAGGGGAAAAACAAAAAGAGCTATGTATACTTCTGCCTGTCAGGTCAACTGATTTTTTTTTTCTTAATTTTGATTTTTAAGTGTAATCTGATTTATCACCTAAATATATGATGATATGATTTGCCTTCTTGGCTAATGAAGGCTTTATTATTGATGTAGACAGACAGATAGTATCAATAGGGAAGAGAATCCCAACCAAATCCGGGATGTTCTGCAGACTCCTGGGTAGACGTGCGTGTCCCTGCGCAGGCACTAAGTTCCCCTGGGAAGGGGATCATACTCAGGAAGAGAGAGATACAGAGGGGCAGGCACACGCAGAGCTTCGCAAATCAGCTTGGTCTCCACCTTCTTTCCCTAAAGTTATGTCCGAGACTCAGGGACTGTGAGTGACATCAGGACACTCTCACTTGCAGTGACTGAGGGATGGGAGCAGCCTTAACCACATGTGACACTGAAAGGCAGAGAGCCACTTGGTTTTCCCTGAGCCAAACTGATCTCAGGGCCCAACAATTGTGCAGCTATTTTTGGTGTCTTCTAGGATTCACCAGTTGGACGTGGGTGGAAGTTATATATTTCCTTCCTTCCCCACAACCAGATGGTGTGTAATGATCAATGCTCATCTCAGACCAGATTCTGGCCCTTGGTCAAGCCCTACTAGAAACGAGGCTCACAAAGTCACCCAATCAGGTCCATGATGTCAGCTGGGATCTGACCCCCTGTAACTCTAGAGAAGCTGATACACACTGGATTCATTCTCAACAGCTATAGAAATAGAGTGCTGGGGCAGGAGAGATGGCTCAGTGGTTAAGAGAATCAACTGCTCTTCCGAAGGCCCTGAATTCAAATCCCAGCAACCACATGGTGGCTCACAACCATCCATAATGAGATCTGACGCCCTCTTCTGGTGCATCTGGAGACAGCTACAAAGTACTTAGATATAATAACAAATAAATTAAAAAAAAAAAAAAGAAATAGAGTGCTACATTTTTAAAGAAAAACAATGTTTTGCATTGATTTATTTATTCTGTGGGTGTGTGCTGTGGGTGTGTGAGTGTGGAGGTCAGAGAACATTTGGTCCTGGGGATCAAACTTAGATTGGCAGACTTGGAGGCAAGCACCTTCACCTGCTGAGCCATCTCACTAGCCCCTACAATCTTCTGTTTTTAAGGTTTATTTATTTTTATTTATATGAGTACACTGTGCCTGTCTTCAGACACACCCTAGAAGAGGGCATCGGACCCCAGTACAGATGGTTGTGAGCCACCATGTGGTTGCTGGAAATTGAACCCAGTACCTCTGGAAGAGCAGTCAGTGCTCCTAACTGCTGAGCTGTCTCTCTTGCCCGCCTCTCCAATCTTTCTTGGTTTTGTTGAACCCTGAGGGTAAGCCCAGGATTGTATGCATGCTCAATAGGTGTTCTACCCTGAAGCTTGCAGCTCCAGGCTGGTACTAAAATCTTCATGACTTAAGACAATTAAGTTTCGGGGGGGGGTATGGGGGACTTTTGGGATAGCATTAGAAATGTAATTGAGGAAAATATGTAATAAAAAATATAAAAAAAAAAGACAATTAAGTTTCTTCTCCCAATTCTGGAGACCGGAAGTCTGAGATCATCGCATTAGTTCCCTCTTTCTCTGGCCAATTTGACTCCTTCCTTGCTTCTCTTTAGCTTTAAGCCATGAACAGGAACACTTTATGCCCCTTGACTGGTATCTGCATCATCTCAGTGTCTGCCTCTAATGTCACATGCTAGTTTCATTGTCTGCCTCCGGTGGTCTGTGTGTCTTTTCTCTACCTCTCACAGGACAGCCCTTACTGGATCTGCTTGGTTACGCTTATAAAGACTGCGGTTGCAGAATTCATCTACTCTAGTATGGCGTCATTGAAACTTGATTACATCTGCAGGATCCTATTTCCAGAAATGTCACAACCTCAGCAGCCAGCAGGTAAAGCTGCAACCTCTTTTTAGAGGATACAACTCCAACATGGCGACTCAGAAGCCAATGAAAATCTATGCAAATGGATGGGTCCTAGAAAGCACTGTTCTCCTGGTCACCTGAGTCCTTTTTTCATCTTTGGTGGATTATAACATAATTACATTATCTTCCCCTCCGTTTTCTCCCTCCAGACCCTCTTATGTACCCCCATCCCCTCTTTTTCAAATTGATCTTTTTTCTTTTATTCTTTTAATTGAAAAAATTTATACAATACAAATTGATTATGATTTTACTCTCCCGCAATTCTTCCCAGGTCCTCCCCATTTCCCTATTGGTGAGGACCCGTGCTCCCCTCCCCCAGCATAGCTGTAGCCATTTTGTTCCATGCCTGCCAGCTATTTCATATTGCTGCTGTAACATACCTGTCAGTCATTGACACAGAAAAATACCCTGACTCCGAGCAGGGTCATGCTGACCACATACCCTGTTATCTTCTGTATGAGGTTCGTCAGTCTTAAGAAATTCCACAGAGCTTTACATAGGACCCATCAAATTAAAGGTCAGTATGAACTCTGATGTCAAAAACGGCTTGACTCAGGGCTGACCACCAGGCAGGCAGCACTTCCTGTACCTGCCTATGAGCTCACTGTGGTTTTTTTGCAGGTTTAGCCTTTATAAACTGACAGAGAAAGATGGTCAGGGGTCAGAGCCTCCTCAGCCGTGGATTCTGAACTACAGCCCAGGTCAATCAGTCTTAGGGTGAGTGTTCAATAAACCATCCCTGTCTGACTAAGATTGGTTTGTGTGGTCTGTGGGATGACGCCTTGACCCCAACATCTATCCTCCTAACTTTATATTCACGTGTACCAAAAAAAAACACTTTATAAATACATGTACCAAACCAAAACAAAAAACAAAAACAAACTCTCACAAAAATGGAAAACAAAATAATCAAGCAAAAGACCAAAAAGCCCAAACAAAACAAAATGAGACAAAAAGTCTACAAAAATGCCGCTGAGCTGGGCTGGTGAGATGGCTCAGTGGGTAAGAGCACCCAACTGCTCTTCCGAAGGTCCAGAGTTCAAATCCCAGCAACCACATGGTGGCTCACAACCATCTGTAATGAGATCTGGTGCCCTCTTCTGGAGTGTCTGAAGACAGCTACAGTGTTACATATAATAAATAAATCTTTAAAAAAAAAAATGCCGCTGAGCTTGGTTAGTGTTGGCCCTCTCCTGCTGGGGTGGGGCTGTCCCTCCTGTGGTTAGTATGCCCAAGGAGACTCCATTTGGGAAAACTAAATTTTCCTTTGTCAGCAGCTATCAGTTGTAAATAGCTTCTTAGTTAGGGGTGGGAGGGAGGCCATGGCCACTCGTGTCTCTCTCTCTCTCTCTCTCTCTCTCTAAGAAATGGGACCCCATCTGCCTTGAACCTGCAAAGACCCTGCCGGATCTCCTGCTGCCACAGCGAGTTCATGTGTGCTTTCTCCGTCTGTTGCGTTTGGAAGACACTGTTTCTTGGCATCAGTGATCACCTCTGGCCCTTGCCATCTTTCTGCCTCCTCTTCCACACAGATCCCTGACCCCGAGGGGAGAGGTTTGGTGAAGACATCCATTTAGGGCTCTTAAATACCTCTGATTACAACAGTGAGAAGTATCCGGGGACATTCCTTATAAAAATTAACAATCTAAGAAAAGGCTCCTTAAACTCAGCACCACAGACTCCCGGAGCAGTCTGGAAAGCCTAGAGACCCCTTCGTACATGAGAATCCCTGGAGAAAAGCTGTTTTTGCAAGGGGTGATCGGCTGATCGGTAGAACACCAGTGACCTGGAGGGGTTGGAATGTTGCAGATCCAGAGCCTAATTACAATGTATCCTGGGCCATCATTAGCCCACTACGTAGTCATACTTTGCTCACCTCTGTATCTAACCCAACACCCTGTGACAAATAAAACCCCTTTCAAATGTATCACCCTAACAAAACCCTAATTTCTACCAATCAACAGGCTGGGCTAAGAGTGCTATCTCACAGCATCCAAGGCCTGTAGCAGAGCTCTCCCCATTCAGATATAACCCGCCTACCTGGTGTGCCCCGCCCCACCCCACCCTGCCTCCCTGAAAAGTGTCCTGATTTATGACTTTCTTTGTTCAGCTACAATCAACTCCTGAAAATGCTGGCCTCTTTGGAATGTGGAATTTGTGGAGACCTGACTGAGTCCTCCAGCAACAACGCTCACTCCTGCTTCCCTCCAGAACAATCTCTTACCACTTTTGAGGTGAGAGCTGTGTTTTGTGTTGACACCTTATTGGGGAAAAGACGTTTGAAAACTAATGAAGTGCCTAGGAATGCAAGGGAAAGCAATTACACTGAAACGTAATCCTGAAAATATTTTTTATTTATTTCTAAAAATTTATTTTTGGTAACATTTTAATTTTATGTGATGTATGTGTGATGTATATGTATATGAATGAGGTGATGTATGTGATATGTGTGTGATGTGTATGTGCGATGTGATATGTGTGATGTGTGTAATGTGTATGATGTGTGTGTGATGTGTGATATGAGTGAGATGTGTGTGATGTATATGTATGTGTGATGCAATGTGTGTGATGTGTGTAATTTGTGTGATGTGTGATATAAGTGTGGTGTGTGTGTCATGTGTGTATGTGATGTATGTATTATATGTGTATATGATATGTGTGTGTGTGTGTGTGTGTGTGTGTGTGTGTGTGTGTGTGTGTGATGTGAGGTGTGCTCATGTCCATACAGTATTCATGGAGCCCAGGCAAGAGTGTCACATCTCCTGGAGATGATGTTACAGGTGGTTATAAGCCTCCCAGTGTAGGTGCTGGGAACTGAACTCTGGTCCTCTGGAAGAACAGCGGAAAATGTTCTTAGATGTTAAGCCATCTCTCTAGGTCCCTCAAAAAAAATATATGTACTTCTTTATTAATATTTCAAATAATAAAATCTAACAATTGGAAAGTAACAATGAATATAAACAACATCTGGAGACATATGCAGCAAACAGGTCATCAATGATCTCGGAGCTGCCTGCCACCATCCTCCCCTGTAGCTGGCTGATCACGTTCCTAAATGAAGGAAAGGCCAGTTTTCAACTTGAAAAAAAACCTAAAAGTAATCTATTGGAAATGTACAAAACATTTGAAGTTTACCAAAAAAATTACATAGTTTTTCCTGTCTAAATTGATGAACTTTTTTATTTTATCCTTAGATGCTTAGAAAGTCTACCCGTCACCCCTAAAAGATACAGAGAGTGGTTGTTTGTTTGTTTGTGTTTTTTTTTTTTTTTTTTTTTTTTTTTTTTTTTTTTTTTTTTTTTTTTTTTTTTTTTTGGTTTTTCGAGACAGGGTTTCTCTGTGTAGCCCTGGCTGTCCTGGAACTCACTCTGTAGACCAGGCTGGCCTCGAACTCAGAAATCCGCCTGCCTCTGCCTCCCAAGTGCTGGGATTAAAGGCGTGCGCCACCACGCCCGGCTTGTTTGTTTTTTAAAAGCCTACAGACCTGGTATTCTCAGGTGGTCTCCCATCCAAGTACTTACAAGGCCCGACCCTGCTTAGCTTCCAAGATCAGATGAGATCAGGCAGGTTCAGGGTGGTATGGCCATAGACATGTAATATTTTTAAATTCATGTTTTAATGTATTATTGTTATTATTCTCATTATATTAATTATTGTGTGTTTATGTGAATGCTGACACACATGTATTGAAACCCCCATGGACGATCAGAGGACAACTTTTGTGAGTCACCCTTTCCTTCCACCTTGTGTGGCCCTTGTGGTCAACAGGGCCATAGCAGAAGACATTGAACTGTGGAGATGGCCAGTGCCATTGGGTGACTCGTTTGATGGACTCCTGAATATTTGAAAGGTGCTCATGGACAACCTAGGCATGCCCTTGGAGCATGCCTGTTTCCTATATGCCTAGAGCCAAAAAGACAAAGCTGGGTTAGAGTGCTGCTGCTGAATCTCATCTATATGTACAAGTCTAAAACCTGAACAGATCAATAATCAAAATGCTGCTGATATTTCACTGTCTACTTGAAGCCCTAGGTTTACAGGCATGCATCACTATGGCCTCTGGGTTGGATCTATTTTAAAAGCATTAAAAGATCTTCCACCAGAGAACCGTCCTGGAGTCTCTGACACAGATCGTCCATGTTAATAACAGCCCTCAGTAAAGCCTTCAGCCTGCTCGTCCCTTACAAGGGTGTAATGGCTCAGTGTATAGGGCTGAGCTCCTGTCACACCTCTAAACTTCTCTGCTTGTTTTTCACTTGACATACACCACGAGGCTGAGCTCTGTGAAAGGAAAAACACAGCTTCCAGCTTCTGGTAAGTGGAGGCTCTGCCATCCATCCATCCACGTAATCTAAACAACCCACCGTCCTGGGTTGCAATTCTGCACGGCCGTGCCTTGGAAAGGGGCCTAGGCTGGACTTGCAAGTCACAGTCCAGCTTCAGATTAGTCTCTTGACCTTGGAAAAGTCCCGAAAGCTCCTGGGACTATGGTGTTCTGTCTATTAAATCTCAGAAGAGAAGAGATTTTTTTCCCCCAGTTCAAAGATTGTTCTATGACAGCACAATGCCTGAAGAAAAGTCTCTAGTGCTGCTTTCTTTTAATCAAAACATGGCTTGGAAGCCGGGCGTGGTGGCGCACGCCTTTAATCCCAGCACTCGGGAGGCAGAGGCAGGTGGATTTCTGAGTTCGAGGCCAGCCTGGGCTACAGAATGAGTTCCAGGACAGCCAGGGCTACACAGAGAAACCCTGTCTCAAAAAACAAAAAAAAAAAAAAAAACCATGGCTTGGATACGTAATTCTAAAACAAATTATCCCCTTATGCAAGTAAGGAAACTAAAAGATATAATAAAATGTAGCAGATAGAGATTGTGTTGATGTATGTGTACGCCTGTGCCCATGTGAGAATATGCAAATGCATGCCCTGGCACAGAGGAAAGGAGATTAGTCACCTTTCCTTTGAGGCAGAGCCTCTCCCTGAACCTTCAGAGCTTGACCAGAAGCCAACAAATCCCAGAGTTACTCCTAACTCTACCTTCCACAGGGCCTGTTACCTGGATGCTGAGATCCAAAGTCCAGACTTAACAGTTGCACAGCTAGCACTTTAATGACCGCACCTTCTCTCCGGTCCCTGTTTTATCATAGTTTAATACCTTATTAATTCAATGTGACAGACATTACTGGCTTGAATCAGTGCTCAAGCACTAGAAGATAGCCTGACAGAAGTTGGTCCCTACTGTGTCTTCCCTGTGCTACTCAACCCTCTCACCCTTTCCCCATTTTGAGCAGTTAGGAAATTTTATTTCTTTTTTTTTTTTTCCCATGTGGTTGCTGGGATTTGAACTCAGGACCTTCAGAAGAGCAATCGATGCTCTTAACCACTAAGCCATCTATCTCTCCAGCCCGGAAATTTCCTTTAAGCCTTGGCTTCCTCTCACTTTCACTTGGGAAAGGAACTCTGTCTACATCATAGGCTTTGTCCTCTGTCCCCTAGCCTGTAGTTATTAGAGTGAGATTATGTGACATCAGATGCTGCTGCATTGGTGGCTGGGCCCAGCAGACAGCTTCCAGATGATTCCAGAATGTCCTCCATTGCTTCTGTTGGGTGATCACTGAAATAAAAGCACAAGAATTTAATATTTTCTCCTAAGTGCCAGGCGGTGGTAACACACCTTTAGTCCCAGCACTCAGGAGACAGAAGCATTCAGATCTCTGAGTTCAAGGCCAGCCTGGTCTACAGAATCTTGTCAGAGTTGTCGCTCTCCTTTCATTAGGTGATAGATCAGTTCAATCTAGGCACATAGCTTATGAATATAACTGGGTTATGTATTTTTTTATCTGGCTTATTGGGATAAGAAATTACCTGGGCTGGAGAGATGGCTCAGCGGTTAAGAGCACTGACTGCTCTTCCAGAAGTTCAGAATTCAATTCCCAGCAACCACAGGGTGGCTCACAACCATCTGTAACAGGATCTGATGCCCTCTTCTGGTGTGTCTGAAGACAGCTACAGTGTACTCATATAAATAAGATGTATAAATGTTTAAAAAAAGAGAGAAGGAAGGAAGGAAGGAAGGAAGGAAGGAAGGAAGGAAGGAAGGAAGGAAGGAAGGAAGGAAGGAAGGAAGGACCACAACAGATGGGCATGGTGGTGCATAGCTGTAATCTTAGTACTCAGAAGGTTGAGACAGGAGGATGCTAAACTGGAGGAGTACCTGGGCTACGTTCTAAGACCCCAGAGTTGGGGAGGATCCACATCCAATACATTTCAAAGTGTCATCAGACTCAAGATGACTTATCCAAGATCTCCATTTTTTTCCACTCCCCACTAACTAGTAAGAAAATGGGTTGATAAGGTCCAAGCCAAAAGGCATAGTACTCAGAGGGAAACAGGCTGGCAGGGGTGCCATCTACTGGGCCAGCTTCCTGAACGCTGGGGTTATAGGGCTAAACTATCAGGCCAGGCTTTTTCTGTTTCCTTTCTTCTTGTATGAACTTTTATCTAATTTATTAAACAGTCTTAAATGGTTTCCACTATGGTCTTTTAAAGACCATATCAGAAAGTATTACCATTTTTGCTTTTGTTATCAAACATGACTCAAGATCAGAAGGGAAGATAGACTAGATGACTTTTTGTTTTGGTTTAGTTTTTCGAGACATTGTTTCCTCTGTGTAGCCCTGGCTGTCTTGGAACTCATTCTGTAGACCAGGCTGGGTTTGAACTCAGAGATCTGCCTGCCTCTCCCTCCCAAGTGCTGGGATTAAAAAAGTGTGCCACCACTGCCCAGTCCTGAGTTCTTTATTTTTCCTGCCTTTCTACAGTTCCTTCTTCTTCATTTCCTTTCTGTATAGAGAACTTCCTTTAGTCATTATTTGGGGCATCTGCTGGTGACAAGTTTCTTTACTTTCCCTTTATCTGCAGTTGCCTTGGTCCTTTGATTTTATACATTGTTCACGCCAGGTAAAAGATTCCAAGCTGAGTTCTTCTTTCAGCTATGGACAAGGCCTCCTCCTGTAGGCCTCCATGTTTTCTGATGAGTGCTCTCTTGTTATTAAAGTTCTTTTCACCCACAGAGAAAATCTTTCTGATTTTTCCCCCAGATTGTTTTCCTTCTCTTTGTTACCCTTCAGACCCTGGACAAGGGACTGAGGTATTTTACATACCAAAGCAGACCTGGCCTCCAGGTTCTCCCAGCTCTCTCAGTCCCTTCCTTGGCATATCCTGCCCCCAACCCTGAACTTTCCAGATCAGGGACTGACCTGCCCTTCCCGCAGGGGCTCTTCCCTACATAATCCAGAGGTGTTGGTCTCCTTCTCTCTCTCTCCCTTCCCTCTCTCTTTGTCTCTTTCTCTCTTCCCTCTCCCCCCTCTCTCTCCCTCTCCATTTGTAACTTCCCTGACCTCGGTCCTTGTGACCATTGAACTTACCCGAAAGCAGCTTCCCAATAAACCTGCTTTATTTATTATTTATAGTAAACCTGTTCACTATACTCTAATCTGGTTTTAACTGGCTCATTACACCATGGAGAGATAACTTATCACTCTTTAGTCTTCAGACATTTCCTCATGCCTGTGGGATGCTGCCTGCCTCCTCCTCTCCCCTTTCATCTTCCTCTTCCTCACCTTCTTCCTCCTCCTTCGTCTTCTTCCTCCTTTTCCTCCTCCCCCTTCTTCCGCTCCTTCTTCTTTATCTCCCTCCTTCTCCTCCACCTTCTTCCTCCTCCACCCCTCCTCCTTTCTCTTTCTCTTCCTGTTGTTTCTTATTAGTGGTTTTGGTTTTTTTTTTTAAGCCTTAATTCCCTTTGTTGTATTCTTGGTATCTTTCTTTTGTGCCTTTATGTGACTTGTCAAGTCTGAGGAGTATTATAGTCCCTACATCTTCTAGCATTTTTTTTTTTTAATTCTATGCTCTTTCTCTATTTTCTCGAGACAAGTATTTGGTCTTTTGTCACAGGAAAATAAATGCTATGATCTAGTCAACACTAATTTTTTTCTTTTGAAATTATAATTTAACTACAACATTCATCCCTTTCCTTTCCTCCCTCCAAACCTTCCTCACTCTCCTTCAAATCCATGCTCCCTCTGTGTGTGTGTGTGTGTGTTATTGCATGCATATATGTATACAGAAATCCATACACTTACTTGTTGAAGTTGGGTCGTTTCTGTTGTTCTAGCTTTGTAGTCTCTCATTCTCTCTCCGGCTTCTTCCTTTTACTGAGCTTGCCTGTTGTAGTTTTCAGTTGTTACACTGTCCAGTTCTAAAATGTCCACTTCTTTCTTTACATCTTTCTTATGCTCTAATCATGTGTATATGTGGGAGGAGAGGTATGCATGTGAGTGCAGGGACCCACAAGGCCAGGGCCATAAGATACCCTGGAGCTGGAGTGACAGGTGTTGTGAGCCTCAAACATGGCTGCTAGGACCTGAACTCAGGTCCTCTGCAAGAGCAGCAAGACTCTTCTCTCCAGCCCCTCCACATAGTTCCTTGTGGTTCCCGTTTCTTTACTAGAATGTCGGTTGGTTTCATTTTCAAGCACATTCATAACATTTGTTGGTTCCGGTTTCTTTGTCATTGCAGATGCTTTAAATCTTCATCAGATGACCTCAGTGGCTGTCACCTTAGGGCTGGAATTTATTAGTCATTTTGAAATTTACTTTGTGGGCTTTCAGGTTCCTGTTACAATGGGTGATTTTTCTATTGAATCTCATACATCTTGAGCACTGCTCTATGAGATTTTGGGTCTCATTTAAAATTTATTTTACTTGCTTCTTTTGATATTATTCTATCAGAAAAAAAAAAAAAAAAAAAACGAGTGGCTATGCCATTACTGCCAGGTGAAAGGAGAGGCCGGGGTTCTCCACACAACTCCTTCAACACTAAGGGGTAAGTGGCCTTCTCACTACTAGGCTCAGGTCAGCATTCTGGGTCCCTGTAGGCTGTGCCTCATTAACAATGAAGGACAGGAGTGTATTGTCACAGGATGTCCACAGGTGCCAGTAAAAGTGAGCTTGTTACTAAACTTCATAGCAAGGAAACTCAGCCTTAATATGCTTCTACTGAGGAGACCCTCAGCAGCAAGCTTCAGTTTGGGAAAGATCACCAAAAAACACAATTTCTAACATGCTCTAAAGATCCAGCAGGGGACTTCTGGGAAGAGGGAGCAAGTATACTGTTGCTGTTGTTTGTAATATTGGGAATTGAGCCCAGGCTCCATGTACACCAAGAGCTTCCCAACTGAGCTTCCCCTGGAACCATTGGCATTTCCAGATCTCATTCATTTCCAGCTTCTGCTTTTCCGTAGAATATATGAACAATGCCATGTGTGTGTGTGTTCGTCTGTGTGTGTGTGTGATATAAATATATGTAAGATGTATATACATATATTCCATATGTGTACATATGTATACATATATGTGTGTATGTATATACATGTATATGTATGTGCATGTATGATATAAATATTTGTAAATATGTATATACATACATTCCATATGTGTATGTGTGTATATATGTGTGTGCGTGTATATATGCATGTGTATATGTATGTATTATCTATGTGTGTGTATGATATATTTATAAACATGTGTATACATAAATTCCATATGTATATGCATGTATATAGTTGCGTGTATATGTGTGTATGAGTGTATGTATGTATGTGAGTATATACACACATGTATATGTGTGTATGGTTTAAATATATATAGATATGTATATGCATGCATACATTCCATATGTGTATTATGTATATGTGTATACATAAGTGTGTATGTATTATATATGTGTAGTGATGTAAATATATGTAAACATGTATATGCATATATTCCATATGTACATACATGTATATATGAGAGTATAAGTGTATATATGTGTGTGTGCATGCATGTATGTATTATATGTGCATGTATATGTGTGTATGATATAAATATATGTAAACATGTATATGCATACATTCCATATGTGTATGTATTTATATATGTGTGTATGTGTATATGTATGTATATGTGTGTGTATGTATATGTGTGTATGTGTTATATATGTGTATTATGATATAAATATATGTAAACATGTATACCCATACCTTCCATATGTGCATGTATGCTTATATTCCATGTATATATGGAACTCACCACAATATCATTCTTCAAGTCCTAAAGTCCGTAGTCTGTCATCTCCTCCTCCACCTTTCAGAACTTCTGTTTGTCTAATGAACAATTCTCAGTATTTATAAAATATTAATTTAAATGCATAATCGCTCCTTTGTATCTCAGCATTCCCCTTCCTCAGATTCACCCAAATGGGAATGAAACAATAAGCCTGTATTGAGAGGGTAAGAGCTTGGTAGAGGCAACACAGCCCTTTTCCTAGCCTTTATGCTTTGGTTGGTACTGTCAGTCATCTAGACATGATGTAACACCCTTTGAATGACAGGTGTGGGTTATCACACCTACCATGTGATTTTGCATAACTTGAGCAGCCCAAATATGGTGCCCTTGGTGTTTGCTTCTTTCTGTTTGGTGCTCACATGGCATGACTGCAAGGCAACTGCTGACATGCCCATCCCATAAATGGGTACATTTAGGCATGGGGAAGAAGTAAGTTTCATAGATATGTCAGAAAGCCACCACCAAAGCAGCTTCTTCCTGAGTCTTGAAGCTCTTGCCCACTTCCACCCCTAGAAGTTCTTGCACATAGGGTAACATGCTCTTCAGGGGCTGGTGCCTGGACTTAAGGCTCCTTCACTTGTGTTTCTTCACTTAAATTATAAATTTAAGAATGTTTATTAAGAAATATAATATGAGATTTATAATTATTAAATTATTTAATATTGAACTATAACAATACATGAAATAATATGTTTATATTATCTATAATAATGAATAAATTATATTTTAAAACAATACATATGTGTGGTATGTTACATATTATTGTATGTATATATTATATATAAATATATATAATATAATATTAAAATCTCTTTAAGTAGAGTCTGATGGAACAATAAAATATGCTGCGGCCTGGAGAGATGGCCCAGCCATTAAGAGTACTGACTGCTCTTCCGAAGGTCCTAAGTTCAAATCCCAGCAAGCACATGGTGGCTCACAACCATCTATAATGAGATCTGAAGCCCTCTTCTGGGGTATCTGAAGACAGCGACAGTGTACTTAAATATAATAAATGAATAAATCTTTAAAAAAAAAAAAAAACGTGCTGCAAGGGCTTGGTGCTTTGGCTCTCAGGTAGACCACTTCCTGCTGCCTCGTCTTGGCTGCCTGTGTGACCCATGCTATCGTCAGTGAGTACTACTGCCCTCTGCCTGAGCCAGGGTTCTTTTCCTTCCTTTATAATCACAAAGACTCATCTTTTACTCTTGCCTTGACCCAATACATACTATCCATAGATTAAAGAAACGTTCATGAGCCACAGAGCCTACAAGAGAATTGGCTGATTAAACCCAGCCTCAATGGTGTAAAATATTAATGCCTTATCTTTAATATCAAAAGTGGCACCAAAGTTGGGCAGTAGTGACTTTAATCCCAGCATTTGGGAGGCAGAGGCAGGTGGATTTCTGAGTTCAAGGCCAGTCTGGTCTACAGAGTGAGTTCTAGGACAGCCAGGGCTACACAGAGAAACCCTGTCTCAAAAAAAAAAAAAAAAAAAAAAAATGAGGAGCCCATCACACTACCTCAAAGCACTTCAGTTCCAAGGCTCAATCAGAACTGAGCACTCAGTCTATGACCCCCTTTAAAATCACTGGCTGCGGTGGAAGGCTCCTCACACAGTCTTAGACTGTTATATCCATGGGTAATCAATTATGGTTTTTGTTGTTGTTCATCAGAAACCCAAGAAGGGACACTAAAGTGAGGGCACATTGTGAGTTCTGGTCTTATGTTTGTGTTCCAACAAAAAGCACGAAGGAGCCAGCAGGACTGTAACCTCAGCCAGCAGTTGGGGGCAGGGGTAGCTGGACCCAGACTCCAAGGCCAGCCTGAGCTACACAGGAAAGCTGTCTCTAGAGAAAACAAAAAGAATGGGAGTGCAGACTCCAGCAGTCCTCCACTTCCTTGTCAGTCCTCCACCTTTGAGACCTGACGAGTAGAGCTTCAGTTCACCCCTTATTTGGGGGCTCATGTCAGCCTTTCCAGATGAAACGTATTTCCTGCCCATGGTGGGGCTAATGTTTGCTCCACGTCTGCTTGTTCTCTCTGCTTTTGTGTGTTGTTACAGGAAGCCTCAGCTCTGTTCTTGTCACGGTTCCCAGCAACAGCTGACTGGCAGGATAGGCTCCTCCTGGGCCCACATCCAGGCAACTGACAGGAGCAAAATCTATGGACTTGAGGCCTCTCTAGCAGCAACCTGAGAGTATAAGGAACAAAGGTTGACCAGGGCCAGGGCAGAGGGGCCTCCCCATGACCTTATGTCTGGCTGAGCTTGGGGATGTACCAGAGGGCAGTAGATGTATCTGAAGGCGGCCACAGGCACCTATACAACCATCTATGCGAAGCTTGGATACCATCCATGCAGGAATACAGTGAACATGCCTTGGCTACATGGAGTTAAAAACAGGAATAGAAAGTCTACCCAGGAGAGGGGCCCGTGGGGCTGTGAATACCACTGCACCCAAAGAAAACCACGTTACAGTACCTAGTATGTTCTTGCAAATGAGGGCTAGCAAAGGAGTTAGCTTAGGCTATTTAAAGTCCTTGTTTAACTCACGGGGGACTGACTGCTGAAGGACAAAGGGTTGGAGATGTCCCTTGGGCATAAAGCAAATAGATGCATTTATGATACCTAAGTAAAATATCTTTAAGTACAAAACAAGAAATTTATTTCAACTCCTATGGGAATCCTGGCCCATCCGGATGTTGGCTCTGAATTACATTCTTGCTTGTAAATCAATTTTACTCAAGTATAATTTACATATAATTAAGTGCACAGTCTGATGCTTTTGACAAGTATAGCCTGCTGTGTAACCACTGTCACGACAGAGAACATTTCCATCACCCTAAAAAGTCCTCTTCTCCCCTTGCAGACAACCCTCACCCTAATCATGGCCCCAAACCACAACTGACCTGCTTTCCGTCAGTGCACACGAGTTGTGACTTAGACTGAAATTTCACATAAATCTACCTTTTTGTGCCTGCCTTCTTGTACTCTGCAAAAGGTTCTTTTGAGATCCTTCCTATAACCCTCTCTAGAATGAAATAACAAACAAACATGTGTCCGTGGCAGCTAGTCCCACGAAAGGAAGCCAGTGCTATTTCAAGAACAAGTTTCCCAAATTAGGAGACAGCTCTCCTCCATCAGTCTGAGACTCCTGGCTGGAAACTTTTCTTAATAATGAGTTTAGAAAGGGATCCAAGCTGATTGTGCAGAATGAGCCTGCCTCAGTACGAATGAATTATTAATAATTTCACTTTGAATTTAGTATCCTCATTAAACTGAAAGGACAAGAAAGAGGAAAAGGTAAGCTTAGGTTGGAGGGAAAGAAATGCATGAAGACAAAAATGTTTAAAGTAGAGAACTTGTTGAACCATGGTATGTGTTCGGTTTTCAAAGCAGATTAGTCCTTAAGCATGTATGTGTGTGTGTGTGTGTGTACATGTATGTATGTGAGTATATGTATGTACATGTATGTATGTGTGTATATGTGTATGAGTGTACATGTATATATGTATATGTGTCAGGATCGCAGGATCCTAGAATCACAGGATCACAGAGACAGCTTGACTCAGAGGAGTTCTGACACAACCAGGGTCACAGGAAGGACAGGCTCCAGTCAGACATGGCCAGCACAGGTAGCACTAGAGATAGCCAGATGGCAGGAGGCAAGCTTAAGAACATAAGCAACAGAGCCGGGCATGGTGGTGCATGCCTTCAATCCCAGCACTTGGGAGGCAGAGACAGACAGATTTCTGAGTTCGAGGCCAGCCTGGTCTACAGAGTGAGTACCAGGACAGCCAAGGCTACACAGAGAAACCCTGTCAAAAAAAAAAAAAAGCATAAGCATAAGCATAAGCAACAGAAACCAAGGTTACTTGGCATCATCAAAACCCAGTTCTCCCACCATAGCAAGTCCTGGATACACCATCACACCAGAAAAGCAAGATTCAGATCTAAAAAAAAATCACTTCTCATGGTGATGATAGAGGACATTAAGAAGGACATAAATAACTCCCTTAAAGAAATACAAGAGAACACAGGTAAACAGCTAGAAGCCCTTAAAGAGGAAACACAAAAATCCCTTAAAGAGTTACAGGAAAACACAATCAAACAGGCAAAGGAAAGGAACAAAACCATCCAGGATCTAAAAATGGAACTAGAAACAACAAAGAAATCACAAAGGGAGACAACCCTGGAGTTAAAAAACCTAGGAAAGAGATCAGGAGTCATAGATGCAAGCATCTCCAACAGAATAAAAGAGATAGAACAGAGAATCTCAGGTGCAGAAGATACCATAGAAAACATTGACACAACAGTGAAAGAAAACGCAAAAAGCAAAAAGCCCTAACCCAAAACATCCAGGAAATCCAGGGCACAACGAGAAGACCAAACCTAAGGATAATAGATATAGACGAGAGTGAAGATTCCCAACTTCTCAACTTCAAGGGCCAGTAAATATCTTCAACAAAATTATAGAAGAAAACTTCCCTAACCTAAAGAAAGAGATGCCCATGAACATACAGGAAGCCTACAGAACTCCAAATAGACTGGACCAGAAAAGAAATTCCTCCAGTCACATAATAATCAAGACACCAACTGCACTAAACAAAGAAAGAATTTTAAAAGCAGTAAGGGAAAAAGGCCAAGTAACAAACATATAAAGGTAGACCTATCAGAATTACACCAGACTTCTCACCAGAGACTATGAAAGCTAGAAGATCCTGGGCAGATGTCATACAGACCCTAAGAGAACACAAATGCCAACCCAGGTTACTATACCCAGCAAAACTCTCAATCACCATAGATGGAGAAAACAAGATATTCTATGAAAAAAAACAAATTATACAATATCTTTCTACAAATCCAGCCCTAATAATAGATGGAAAACTCCAACACAAGGAGTGAAACTACACCCTAGAAGAAGCAAGAAAGTAATCTTTCAACAAACATAATTCCACCTCTAACAAGAAAATTAACAGGAAGTAACAACCACTTTTCCTTAATATCTCTTAATATGAAAATTAATATTACCAACATATCCTAATTGATTGAAATTCAAAAATATGAGTAATTAGAAATTTGTGGGCTGTTATCCTGTGACCTTCTAATTTGGCAGTGGGAGAAGTAGGCCCAATATTGTACAATCCATATATACTTTCTGCTTGTTTGTACATGGCAGGGTCTTGCCACATAATGGTCTTGAAATCATGCTTCTCCTATCTCAGCCTCTCTATTAGTAGGATTGTTTATTTGATGTTTTTAATACTATACTATGGTTTTCAGAACAGCTTACATATTTCAAAATTATTTATACAGCCAAAAGAAGTGTAGACAATGAATTTGGGCGGTGGCTTGTAAGAGAACAGCAAAAGGTGAGACTGAAGGCTTTGCTTGATATTTATAATTACTGTATCAATTTTGAAGAACAGGACTTTATAAGTTACTCTTATTCTGAGATGAATGCTTTTCAAAATCATCACAGCCAATGACCCAGAATCTTACCCTCACCTAAGGTCTGTGCCACCCTCCAAGCCGAGCCATTGTTCATTGAAACAGTTGGTGAATGACTTCATGGATAGACCATCTCAATACACACACCATTTCTTAAATGAATTTAACCTGTTCCCTGCAGGCTGCGAATGACAACAGTCACTCAAGTCAAATAGCTTTGACCATAGCAGAAAATCTGTATCCAAAAACCATGCCTACAGTTCATTCCTTGGCGCAGCAGAACTGTCAACTCTTAGCTTAGCTACTAAGGAGGCAAAATCTTTCCTGATGTGAGGGACATTGAAATACAGCCTTATTACAATGAACTCCAATGTCTAAAAACTGTTCTTATTTTGTGTTTGTACCACATTAAGAGCCAAGATTTTAAGCTCTACTAAAAACAAAACAAACAAACAAACCCCAAAAAAAAAAAAAAAACAGACTTTATCTAGTCATCTATTATGTTCATCTTTATCTATTTATGTTCATTTAAAAAACTAATAGTGATATATTATTTTAAAATATCATACAGTTAATATATTTGGAGGTTTTTGTTTGTTTGTTTGTTTGTTTGTTTTTTGAAACAGGGTTTCTCTGTGTAGCCCTGGCTGTCCTAGAACTCACTCTGTAGACCAGGCTGGCCTCAAACTCAGAAATCCGTCTGCCTCTGCCTCCCAAGTGCTGGGATTAAAGGCTTGAGCCACCACTGCCCAGCATATTTGGAGTTATTTAAAATTTATATTGAGAAAAACATATGTATTTTCAGTATTGCTGTAGACAAACATCTACATAAGACTGATCAATTGATTGTTGTTTTATATCAAACAACCTTTATAATACTCATTTTTATTGTTACAACATTTTATAAATTTTAAAGAATATGATAAAAAACGAAAGGTATGGCAGGTTTTTGAAGGGGGGCTCTCTGGGAGGAGCTGAGGTACAAAGGGGAAAGAAGGATGTGATGTAAGTCTATTTATTCAAAATATGTTTTTAAATGTTAACAAATTCAGATAAATTGAAATTGTGTATCTTTTTTCATCATAATGCAATAAAACTTAAAACAAAGAAAAAAGCTCTAAAAAAAGAAACAGTGTAAGTTTTTATGAAAAGGTTGGATGAGTTTTAAACTGTTTATGAAACAGCAACCTCCATGGCTGCCTAAGCTACCTCATGACAGCACAGCACCTACTGTGACCTTTAGTCACACAGGACCCACACTCAGCAGCAGTCATACTGATGCACAGTGACCTTTTAAAATAAATCAACTACTGGAACAGATGTGGGTGTTGGGTGTCAGAGGAGGCATACCCAGAGGGAAACCTGAGGCTTAGGAACCACTACCAACGCCAAAGCGCACGATACAAAAGGTTCAACCCCCCGCCCCCCCCCCCGCCCCCCCCTGCACAAGTCAGTGAGGACATACCATTGAGGCTTCTGTGCTAGACAACTAGCCCCATCTTTGCCTTCACCAGATGTCTCCTGAGGTCCGTATTTCTCCACACTCTCCATCCCCAGAAGTTAAGTGAGAATGTACTTCTGTATCTCTGTCCCTCTAAGTACCACATACAAAATTACATGAAATGCCCCAGGCTTCCCTTTCCCTGACTGTCTCAACCAGTGGTGACTTTCCAAGTATTTCACCATCCGACTAAGAAGAGAATCTAGAATCTAAGGACACACTCTTCTCTGCTTTGTCTCGTCTCTGATTTGGCTCACTTTGAGTCTACTGGTCTATTTCCCATAGCTGTGATGAATACCTGAGGCTAGGTAACTTTATGAAAAAAAGAGGCTTATTTATTTAGCTACAGTTCTGGAGACTGAGGGGCAGGGCACCTGCCACGGCTGAAAGTCCTCTGGGAGGACCTCATGGTAGATGACATCATGGTGGCAAGAGGGGAGGTCATACTGCCAACGTGTCTTCTAACTGACGTCCCCAGTTGACCTTAGGGCTGGTCACTAGGCCTGACCTCTTCTAGATGTCACCAACCTCTTGATATCTCCACACTGGGGACCAAGCTTGTGACACATGAACCCCTGAGGGACAGATGACACTTGAGCACCAGGTCATTGCATTCTCGGCTCACAAACAGTCTGGGGCCATCCACTCCACCAGCCCAGTTCTAGCTGGCAGCTGGCTGAACTTGTAGTATAACCGCCTGCATTATGCAGGGACTTTAGACCCAGGGAGCCCTTCCTCAACCTAGAGCCTGCTCCAGGCCCGTCTCTAGTATCTAGTAGAACTGTGTCCTTGGAGTGATTAGTTGATTCTGACTCCTTCTGCTGTAGGATGTGATTTCATTTGGACGTACCATCATAGTAGATCTAATTAGTGAGTGGGTATCTGTCCTGGAAAGACAGACCTCCTATAGGCATGGCCTATATCCTCATCAGAAAATGAGCTGTTGATACAGGCTTCCTTGTTAGTAGGACCCAGAAGCCATCTTGAGCTATTACTATTGATAGCTGTTCATTGCCTACCTGTATTTATAATAATAAGAACAAGAACTGTGGAGCGGGGCGTGGTGGCGAACACCTTTAATCCCAGCACTCGGGAGGCAGAGGCGAGCGGATTTCTGAGTTCGAGGCCAGCCTGGTCTACAGAGTGAGTTCCAGGACAGCCAGGGCTACACAGAGAAACCCTGTCTTGAAAAACCAAAAAAAACCCCAAAAAACCAAAAAAACAAAAAAACAAAACAAGAACAAGAACTGTGAAATCTCGCCGGGCAGTGGTGGCGCATGCCTTTAATCCTAGCACTTCGGAGGCAGAGGCAGGCGGATTTCTGAGTTCCAGGCCAGCCTGCTCTACAAAGTTTTGAGTTTTGCCTGGGCTGTACAGAGAAACCCTGTCTCAAAAAGCAAACAAACAAACAAAAACAAACCTATGAAGTCTCAAACCCAAAACAAACAGCTGAGGTATCAACTTCACATGTCAAAAGCAGACCTAACTTCCAGGTTCTCCCAGCGTCCCTCAGTCCCAACCTGTTACAGGGTACAGCTGGCATACCTGGCCCTCTATCCCCAAACTCTCTTCCCTATACAATCCAGACATTTAAATTACCCACACTTTTTTTTTTTTTTTTTTTTTTTTTACCCTTTTGCCCCCTTGGCCGCTGTACCTGGTTCCCGTCTCCCCCTCCTTGGCTCTCCTTACTTGCTTCAGGGTCAGGCTCACTCTGAAGTGTCCCAGATGTCCCTACCCCTGGCTTTGTTCTCCCCTTATCTACAATAAACTTTCTCCTTTGCCACACCTAGAACCAAGTCATGCCCTTTGCTTTTTTTTTTTAATTTAATAACACAGTTATTTTTATTGAAAAACAAATTATGCAATACATTCTGGTCATGTTTTCCATCCCCAACTCCTCCCAGATCCTCCCCTCTCCCTCTCCACCCAACTTCATGTTTTTTCTCTCTCCTAAAGAAAGAAAGAAAAACACACACACACACACACACACACACACACACACACACACACACACATCAAAATCAAAACAAACCAGCCAAAGACTGATAAAGAAAAAAAAAAAATGAAACAAAAAGCCCTCCAAGTATCATTGAGTTCATTTTGTGTGAGCCAACTATTCCTTGCAATAATAAAAATATTTTTTAAATATGTTTTAAAATTTTAAAATTTTAAATATTTTTAAAATATTTTAAAAATTTTTAAAATATTTTTAAAAAAATGTAAATCAAGCATGTTGCAGCTTAGTCCTCAATGAAATGATGTTGGGAGCCGGTTGTTAAGCTTCAAACCTGGGACAGCTGGCTGAGGTGTCTACTTCACACGGCAAAGCAGAGCTGGCCTGCAGGTTCTCCCAGCATCCCTCAGTCCCTACCTGTTACAGGATACAGCTGGCATACCCCGTCCTCTACCCTGAACTGTACAGCCCAGGGGCCGGGCTGCCTTTCTTTCCCCAGAGGCTCTTCCCTATATAATCCAGACATTTTTGGTTACTCTCCCCTTTCCTTTCTGCACCGTTCACACCTTTGGCCTCCTGGCTGTTGTACTTGGTTCCTTCCCGCAACTCCCCACCTCTACCCATTGGTTCAGGGTCATGACCACTCTGGACTCTCCCAGATGTTGACTGTCTCTGGCTTTGCTCTCCTGGCAATCCCACCCACATCTATAATAAACTTCTCCTCCATGTGTAGGAACAGTCATGTCCTTCCCTTTTTATTTCTTTCCTTCACTCACGGGTGACTGTAAGAGACCACGGGGTGCTGTTTTCCTCCCTAGCTGGGCTATTTGGTATTTGATTCCCACTATGGTTTGACTTCTCAACAGTGACAAAGGTGGCTTAAAGGCCCCAATGAAATGAGTTAAGTCTCTGGGGAGTGTGGTTGCTCTCTTGGGACTCAATTAGTCACAGTGAGAGTGGCTTGTTACTCAGTGACTTTGCCTTGCTCCTCTGGCCCTCTTGTGTGTTTCTTTGCCGTGCGATCTCTCCCACAAGCATCTTCCTCTTCTACACGCTGCACTCAGCCCTCTGGCATGAGCTTTTTCTTTTTTTTTTTTTTTTTTTTTGGTTTTTCGAGACAGGGTTTCTCTGTATAGCTCTGGCTGTCCTGGAACTCACTTTGTAGACCAGGCTGGCCTCGAACTCAGAAATCCTCCTGCCTCTGCCTCCCAAGTGCTGGGATTAAAGGCGTGAGCCACCACGCCCTGCAAGCTTTTTCTATGTAAGGGAAGACCATCCAGTGTGGCTGTGACATAGAGAGAGGACAAACAGATGGACTAAGCAATATTGGAGTTTCAGCCCGGAAGCTGTGTGAGGACTAACCCTCTTTATTTCAGGTGTTTTGTTATAACGACACAAGTAAAGACATTGTTTCCATTTATTTTGAAAGAGTCAGCCCCTGCAAAACTTGGTGCTTCTCTTTGTTTCCTTTCTAGTTAGTTACAGGGACAAGAAGCCATTTAGAGGAGAAAGGTTCATTTGGTTCACAATTCCAGCTCACAGTCATCACAACAGGAAAGCCAAAGCAGCTGATGCAATTAACCACACCCAAGTCAAGACAGAGACTAAATGCAAGAATTCTTCCCCTCAATGGGTTCTCTCCTCTTTATTCAGTCTAACGCCCAGTCCTGGAAATGGTTCTTGTGGGTCTTTCGTACCTCAGTTAACTCAATTAAGAAAATTCCTCACAGACATGTCCATAAACCAAGCTAATCTAGACAGTCCCTCCCTGTAAGTCCTTCTCAGAAGACTCCCGACTGTGTCAAGGCAACATGTAAAGCTATCTCTCAACTCCACCGTAGCTCTCCAGCCTGCTTGTAGCCCAGCCAAAATGGTGTTATAGTGGTTTTTGTTTGTTTACATTTTTGCCTTGTGGAGGCATATGAAATGTATGACCTTTTTCAGCCACCAGGCAGAGGAACAGACTGTGTTGTGTCATCATGGCCTCCACATAGGCCAGTTTTGCCCTCCGCAGAGAGAGCATCTGATAATCCTCACTTTAATTGCAGTGCGAGCATTGGCAGCACCAGAAACGACCGACTCTCCACCCACATTCAGTTCCCTACTTAGGACTTAACAAGCAGCCACCAGAAAGTGAAGCTCCCAGGGTATGCAAAGCATTTCTGGGCACTTCTGGTTTTGAAACTGTGATTTGAAGAGGGCGGTTTCCCTTTTATCTGAGAAATCACCCTGAAGCAAGAAGGAGACTGAGAACAGGAACAGGACTCTGTCTTCAAAGAAATGAAAAGTTATCTGTAACCCCAAATCGAAACAGATGAGGAAGGGCATCCCTTGGGGAATAAAAGTCAGGGCAGCTTCTGGAGAAACAAGAGAGAGTGGCCAGGCTCCAGACATTATCAGCAAGGACAAAGGAAGGAGAATTCCTCACAGCAAAGACACACTCTGAGTAACAAAACCAAGGAGTCCATTGCGGAAGAACTGAAGAACAAGCAAGCTCAAGATTCCCTAGACTGTGAGTCCTAACAATAGGAAAGGCGGGGCTGAGAGAAAAAGGGCCCAGACAAGGTCGGTCTTCACAGTGACATGAAGGCAAGATGTGGGGGAGCCAGCCTGGCCTCCGTGAAACCCTGTCTCAACAGGGCTGGGGTTGAGCCCCAGGTTGGTCCTCAGCACCCACATGACAGCTCACAACCTCCTGTAACTCTGGCTTCAGAGGGTCCTATGCCCTCTTTGGGCCTTTGCCACTGTACACACATACACGGTGCAGACATACAGGATCAAAACACCCATACACATTAAATAAAAATAACTTAAAAAAGAAGAGGAGGAAAACGACACATTAGTCAGTTATCAATCCTGGCACTACTGGGTAATAACAGGATCCAGTGAGTGAGAAAACAGCTCCTACATCCTCCCACCAACTGAAGAGAGAAGATGGGAGTTGTTTGTTTATGCATGTTGAGGCATATGTATTTATTCATAAGAAAAGGCTAAGACGTCAGGACTTCGAGAATGTTCCAGGTGGAGGAATCACATACAAAAGTGATAGGTTATTTCTCCTTCAGCAAAATGAGCCAATTCAAGCCAGATCAGATCTTATTAAAGACAGGTTTATTGGGAAGCTGCTTTTAGACGAGTTTACTGGCCCCAAAGACAAGGGCTAGGAAGAAACCAAGGGGGGGAGGGTGAGAAAGAGAGAGAGGGAGACCAAAATGTCTGGCTTATATAGGGAAGAGCCTGGGGGGGGTGGGGGTTGAGGGAGACTGGAAAGGTTCAGGGTTGGAGTCAAGGTGTGCCAGGTAAGGACTGAGGGATGCTGGGAGAACCTGGAGGCCAGGTCAGCTTTGATATGTAAAACATGTGCCTCAGTCCCTTGTGGGATGGGGTGGGGGTGGGGGTCTGAAACCAAACAAAAAGCATAGGGGCAGAGAAGTCAGGTCTATCCCTCTCTTTGCTGAGGGGCACTCACTCTTGGCAGACCATGTGACACACAAATGACTTTCTTTGTTTCAGGGTTAAATCTCATTAGCATTGCTACAATAGGGCTATGCTAAGGAGACTTAGTAACAATCACAAGAGCCTCTCCAGTGTATTGCTTAGTGGTGCACAGAAGGACTGTGCAAGCTAGGAGGATCCTGTAACAGGAAGAGACTGAGGGATGCTGAGTCTTTACCTGTGTTGTGTGTTACTAGTGTTCTATTGGAAGCTGCTCATTCCGTGCTAGAAATGTAGAGAGTGGGGCCAAGAAGCTGAACAGTTACCTTTAGATCATTCAATGGCAGCATGTGCTAGCAGTTCTGGAACCTTCCTTAGATAGGCTAATTGCCTGTTTGCTGTGGTTGCTTTCCCAAGGTTCCTCCTATCTGTCATCTTGAATGTTGCTGAATAATCCCCAGGACAAAGTTCCGAATTAGATGCCAGTGGGCATAAAGAGTGAAGGTGGCCAGGGCCCTGCCACCAAGAAGTCCTCAGCCTAGAGAGAAGTGACAGGAAGCCACAGGGCCACATGGTGAGTCCAGGATCCGGTGACTTCTCGAACTCAGCTTCTCAAAGGCAGAAGTAAAGTTTGAGGGATGATGATGGAGGGCCACTTGGAGGAGATGTCACAGAGTCACTGAGGCTCTGAAATTTACAGTTTACCCACCCCCGCCCCCCTCCGGCCCCATGCTGCTATGTAATTAACCCACCAAACCATGGCAAAGAATTAGCACTTATTTAATTTGGCCTATACTTCATTTTATTCCTAAAAGATCCGAGAAAGGTTACAAGAATATGCAGCAGGATAAGAATGAAGCGTGATAGGATAAAGATGGTGTCAAGAACCTAAAGAGACCTTGGGACATTTTTTATCTTCCTGAGCCGTCACACGCACTGAGAGGGAAGAACCCCTGCCTCTTGTGAGGAGGGACTCAGAGCACCAGAAGCAGCAGCAGTGGGGGAACTGGGCAAAATTGGTTAGCTTTGACGATGTCTCTATGCTATGGCCCTGTCTCACCTGGAATTCAGAATCCTCTTGCTTCCGCCTGCTGGGTCCTGGGATTACAGATGCAAGCCACTATGCCCAGGCCAGGAGATCTTCTTGAATGAAAAAAAAAAGAAAAGAAGGAAGGAAGGAGAAGGGAAGGGATGAAAAGGAAAGAAGAGAGGAGAGGAGAAAGTTTCTTGGAGATAAAAGGGAGAACACAGCCAGAGTCAGACATCTGAGAGAGTCTGCAGTCATCAGGACCCTGAGCGTGTGAGGAAGGAGGAGGGAGCTGGGCTGAGCAACAGGAGAACCAAGTACAGCAGCCAGAAAGCCCAAGGTACAAAATGGGGGAGGGTAACCAAAATGTATGGATTACAGTGGGAAGGGAAGCCAGACTTTTAGGCTGGAAAGCTCATGGTGGGGGGCAGGGTATGCAAGCCAGGAGGATCCGGTAAGGAGTGAGAGACCGGCGAGCAGGGAGAATGAGGCAGCGGGTCTGCTTTGATATGTTGAATAGGCACCTCAGCTGTTTGTCCGGGTTTGAAATCTAGCGTGTTCATAACCGCATCTTACCAAACTGTTACCCTAAGACGGAGGCAGTCGAGGAAGGCAAGCACCGCAGTACCCTTCCAGTTCTATAAGCACAGAACATATCACACACACACACACACACACACACAAACCCAGCTGTAGGTGAATTATGTGCCCCTCCCCGAACATGGGCAGAAGATATGTTCATTCCCAATACCCCGCTACACTCTGCAGATATTGTCGATTTACAATAGGTTTATTGGCTGGAACCTAATACAACTGGTCCTTATAAAAAGAGATTTCCACATGGTTGGATACACAAAGAAGAGGCAGAGTGAAGATGGAGGACAGAAGAGACCCTTTCACAGATCAAGAAGCACCCCCACTCCTCACTGATCGGTTATTTCTCCACTGCCATCAATGAGACAATTCAAGCCAGATTAGAAGGCAGGTTTATTGGGAAGCTGCTCTCAGGCACGTGAGTTCATTGGCCCCAAGGACCAAGGCTGCCAAGGGGGGAGGGGTGGGTGTACTTAGTGAGAGGAGAAGAGGGCGAGAAACTAAAATGTCTGAATTATATAGGGAGGAGCCTCTGGGGGGAGGGCAACCCAGCCCCTGGGCTGGAAAGTTCAAGGTTGGGGCAGGGTTTGCCAGGTAGGGACTGAGGAATGCTGGGAGAATCAGGAGGCTAGATCTGCTTTGGTGTGTAAAATATGCACCTGGGTCCCTTGTTCTCAACGGAAGCCAAACGCCACCCTTCAGAAGTAGCAGGAAGTAGGTCCTTCCCCTATGAATTCCAGGAAGAGAATGGTCCTCCTTACCCACACCTTGATTCTGGACTCTCAGACTCAAGAACTTTGAGGCCATAGATGACAACTGTTCTCAGCCACCTGGCCTGTGGCGCTTTGATACAGCAGCCCCAGAAACTGATGCTGAGGAAAAATCTCTCAGGACACTTAAATTCAGTGCAGCGTATTTGAACAACTATAAAAAGAGCACAAAATGTGGTGGCACACACCTTAAATCCCAGCACTTGGGAGGCAGAGGCAGGCAGATTTCTGAGTTTGAGGCCAGCCTGGTCTACAGAGTGAGTTCCAGGACAGCCAGGGCTACACAGAGAAACCCTGTCTCGAAAATAAATAGATAGATAGATAGATAAAATAAAAAGAGCACAGGAAACTATAAAAAAAGAGCACAAAGAGTCGGGCGTGGTGGCACACGCCTTTAATCCCAGTACTCAGGAGGCAGAGGCAGGTGGATTTCTGAGTTCGAGACCAGCCTGGTCTACAAAGCAAGTTCCAGTACAGCCAGGGCTATACAGAGAAACCCTGTCTCGAAAAATCAACAAAACAAAACAAGAGCACAACGAAACAATTACATATTAACTAGAGAGCTAGAGAACACTAGAGGTTCTGAGACATCACTACATGATCTGATGGCATCTGCAGGGAAAAAAGAAGTGTGGCACTGTGACAGTTTAATTGGTTAAAGTCACCTGTGATTAGTGGAAGCCCAGCTGACATAGTCAAACTGTGTGGGTGGGTGGTTGGTTGGTGAATGGGTGGGGCCAAGAGACCAAGAGACTGGTGGAGCCAAAATGGCTATATTATATAGGGATCCAGCTGGGGGTGGGGGACAAAGAACCCTAGCCCAGGTCAGAAAGAAGTTTACAGTACAGGGGCAGAGTGAGACATGTGGGAGGAGTTACAGGTACTGAGGGATGCTGGGAGAACTAGGAGGAGCCACAGGAATTGAGTGATGCCGAGACGGCTGGCAAGTGCTGGCTTTGATATGTTAAATAGGCAACTCAATTAGCCATTTGTCCAATTTGAGCTCTACCACTTGGTTGGCTGGTTGGTTGGTTGGTTGGTTGGTTGGTTGGTTTAGGAAAGGAGCTGACAAAAAATTATTCTTCAGAAACGAGCTTTATTAGAAGAGAGGGCCTTGCAACCATAGGAATCAGACCTTAAAGGAAGAGAACATTAAAAAAGGAACTGCACATCATATCAGAAACCACACGATGGGGCCTGGAAAGGAAGGAAAGCCTTCCCTTTAAAACCTGAAGAGGGCTGTTATTATATCATCCGGCCATCGCACTAAGAGGGATAGCATAAACTAAAGATGAGACAGACACCGTGGATAGGCTGACAGGAGGAGGCCGAGACAAGAGCCTTAGAGACACTCCCAAACAAAAGAAAATATCTGGCTTTTCTATCTGGCTCTCAGAGTTGGTGGGGCACTCCACACCATGTGATTTAGCCTGGGGATATCCACAAGAATCAGGAGGGCCAGAAGGAAAATTCACACACACACACACACACACACACACACACACACACACACCTATGCTCTGTGGAGTGTGTTGGCTTCAGCTCTGCTTTTCACTAATACACTTCAGTCACAGGAGACATTGCCAATGGTGTGGGTCAGTATAACTCCTGCCCCACTCAAGACAGAGGCACCTAAGATCTCCCCCATTGCTTTTAATATTAATGCACAGCCCCATCTCCTAATCCCAGTAACCACCATAGCTATAATTTTTCATCTCAAAAAATGTTACATAGATAGAATTACATAGTATGTAACTTTCTGAGGCTTATGTCTTTGTTACTTAACCTTTGTGGTTGATTCAAGTTGTTACATATATCAGTGCCCGTTCCCTCTGGCTGTTCAGTATTATTCCATATCGTGAATACAAGATGACCTTCCCTGATACATAATTTCAGTTACCTATGCTCAGTTACAGTTCAATCATATTAAATGGACCAAAAATAAAACCACTTGTAAATTTTAAATTACACACATTCCGAGTCTGACAATGAAAGCTCACACTATTCCATACCAACCAGCTCCATCCCATTCAAGATAACGGGTCACCTGTTGTCCAGCAGAAACAAGTGTATATTCCACCTCACTCTTAGTCACTGAAGAGTTGTTGGTTTCTATTATCACATATATGTGGCTTGGTATTAACACTGTTACAGTTTCAGGCATCCATTGGGGGTCTTGGAATGTGTCTTCTGACCATTAAAGAACTACAGTATCACAATTTGTTAAGTCACTCATTGAAAGACATCTGGATTGCTTCTAGTTATTGTTAATAATAATAATAATAATAATAATAATAATAATAATCAGCTAGGCACAGGTTTCTGTTGAATAAATGTCCAGGAGCACAACTGCCAGGTGTTTGGCTCCGGTGTGTTTCCTGCTCTTCCTTAGAGGGCTGCTACACTGATCCCATGGGGGTGGCAGCATTTTATAGGGCCACCAGCAAGCTGGGACCAGCCTGTTTTACACAGGTCTTTGCCAGCATGTGGTGCCACTGGTTTTTGTTTGGTTGTTTGGTTTGGTTTGGTTTTTCAAGACAGGGTTTCTCTTTATAGCCCTGGCTGTCCTGGAACTCACTCTGTAGACCAGGCTGACTTTGAACTCAGAAATCTGCCTGCCTCTGCCTCCCAAGTGCTAGGATTAACAGCATGCACCACCACTGCCTGGCAATGCCACTGTTTTAACTTTAGGCAATCTGATAAGTAGGCAGTGGGTATCATATGGGGATTTTAATTTGCATTTCCTTAATAGCTAATAATATCCAACATCTTTTCGCATGTGGCTCACTTTTTCACTGCTGGCCTCTTTTGGTTTCTCAGAGTCTTTCTACATTGCCTAAGCTGGTCTTCTATTCCAGCCTGCCGGGTGCTAGGATTCCAGCTTGTGTCTCTTTTAACAGGAAACTTCTTCATATCTTTTTTCCATCTCTAGCTGGGCTGATTTTGCTAGAGAACTTGGGAGGAATCTTTTTATATTATGCACACACAGTCTCTAAGTTTTCTATCATGTAAATCACTCATAGCAGGCTTCATGTAGACAGCTTGCTGACAATGTTTTCTTTATTCCTAGTTGTCAAGTTTCTTAACAAAATCGAATAATGCATTTCCCAAATACTTCTCCTTCGTCAACAAGGTACTCAAGAGGCTTCCAGATTTGAGCTTGCAACGTTGCACACACCAGGCTTTGGTTGATCTGAATGAGGCTTGCATACAAGAGATAAATCTTATATCTTACAGTTAGATCTATACTGTATGATCATGTCCACTTCCTGCTGCTTGGCTTCTGTGTTGCAATGGATTCCTGTAAGTTCTTGAGAGAACACTGAGGCTGGTTTTCTTTTTGTGCACATGTAGGGACACTGTCTTTCTCCAGTTTGGGGGTAAATGAACGTGTTCCCACCTCTCCCACTGTGTAAAATTGATAGTTAAAGACAATGTAAAAGGTGACATGGTTCACTAGGTATAGAAGCTTACAGCCAAGTCTGACAACCTAAGTTCGATCCGTGGGATCCATGGATCAGAAGGAGAGACATGATTCCCATGAGCTGATGCTGACACTTCTTTGTCGAGAAACAGAATCTTCTAGAGACACACGTACCTGGATATTGTTGGACGACATCTTTAATTACAAGCTTTGTTTTCTTAGTGACCGTGGGCCTTGGTAAGTTACTGGCTTGTCTTAAGTTTTGGAGAAAAGCTTATGCTTTACAGGGGAAAGTCCATTCCGTCCACGTTGTGGGTCTGTGAGAGTGAAGCTACTCCTGGCTGTGCTTGTATGGACACCTCAACCCATCCTGATACCCCTGTCAGCCCTGACCATCCTACGCTCTTATGCGGTTTTTTGTTTTGTTTTGGTGTTGTTTTGTTGGTTTTTCAAGACAGGGTTTCTCTGTGTAGCCCTGGCTGTCCTGAAACTCACTCTGTAGACCAGGCTGGCCTTCAACTCAGAAATCTGCCTGCCTCTGCCTCCCAAGTGCTAGGATTAAAGGCATGTGCCACCACTGCCTGGCTGTATATTTTTGAAAGGACAACATAAACCCCAATTGTCTCCATTTAAGGACTAGGCTTGATTTTTGAAAAGAAGGCAGTGTTATGGTTTGTATATGCTCTGCCCAGGGAGTGGGACTATTAAAACGTATGGCCTTATTGGAGTAGGTGTGTCACTGTGGATGTTGGCTTTAATACCCTAGTCCTAGCTGACTGGAAATCAATCTTCCACTAACAGCCTTCAGATGAAGATATAGAACTCTCAGCTCCTCCTGCACCATGCCTGCCTATATGCTGCCATGCTCCCACCTTGATGATAATGGACTGAACCTCTGAACCTGTAAGCCAACCCCAATTAAATGTTATCCTTGTAAGAGTTGCCTTGGTCATGATGTCTGTTCCCAGCAGTAAAACCCTAACTAAGACAGGCAGTAAGACACCAGCTCCAGGAACAGACCATAAAATCAAGAACGAGATCATAAAACCCGCCCCAAAGAACAGCCTGGGGATAACCACAAGAATGGAAAAATATTTTACCCTGGGATGGATCATCTGTACTGGGAAGTCCTATCTCATTCTGTAGACAGGAATGCAGACTACTGACTGCCTGACTCAAGCCAATCAGAAGCCAACCCCTGTGACCTCCCCTAGAACTCACCAATAGAATTTTAGATCACCTAACCCACTCGCTAATATAGAAAAACTAACATAGTAGACAATCAAAGTTATACTAATGTTATATTAAAGTTATATAATGGCTTTGGTCCCTGCCGATCACATTAGAGATTACCAAATCCTTCTAGAGAGTTCCCCTGATTCCCTATAAGAAAGCCTGCATGCCTTTGTCTAGGGTCGCCATTTTGGAGAATAGTTGATCCCCACATGCTGGATGTTTGTCTTTGCATACTCCTTGAGTCTGGGGTCTTCCTTCAGCAGTTTTTGGACCCTTACATTTCCCCCCTTTGTCAACGCTGTGCTAGAAGCATTCAGATTACTGATGTTTTTGAAGGGCCAGCTCTTTGTCTCACGATTTCCATGTCCACAGATGCTTCACAGCTGAGCTAAGCCATTCACACACCATAAAGCTCACCCCCATAAAACACACACAGTGTTCAGAGAGTGAGCCCATGTCACCACTGACCCCAAGACCTTCCTCTCACCCCACGAAGCAGTTTAGGCATGGTCACTGCTGCCCAGCCCTCCCCCAGCCCTTGACCACAACTAGTCTACTTTGTTTCTCTGGCTTTGCTAAGTCTCAATATCATGCACACAGACAGAGCCAGGTGTGCCCATAAGCCGGAAGTCAAGAATCTGAGGCTCGAGGATTGCAAGTTTGAGGCCACCCTGAGCTAGGCAGGGATAAAGAAGGGAAGAAGAAGAGGAGAGAGTTGGGAGGAGACAATAATTATTGCATTGGGTTTATTTTCTCATCATATTTTCATTACTACATCATAGTTAAACAATAAAACTGTCAATGTAAAACACAGGTCTGGCCTCAAGGAAGGTAAGAGTTTATTCTGGGCCAGATGTGACTAACCATAGTCCAGGGACAGAACAGATTCAGGATGTCCCCTAGTGACCTGTTCCATCATGGAAGCAATTACATCAACTTTTGTATAGCCACAAATCAAGACGTTTACAAAATTCACTGATGGGACCATCAGTCAGGCAGACAGGTTATAACAAGGCAAAGTCTTGGAAACCACAAAGTTTCAGTCAGTGACTCAGACTTGTAGACCCCTGAGCACTGGTCTACAAGCACTTGAGCTCACCCAGCATAAATCAATGCTTTGCTCCTTTTTATTTTTCCCACCGCTGCAGGTTGAACCCAGAGTCTCACACTTGCTAGACGAGTGCCCTACCTCTAGGCTACATCTCCAGCCCCTTCAATCCTTTTAATAGCTGACTAATATTCCATCATATATTTGCATAGTTGAGATCTGTAATGTTGCCCAAAGGTCCATGTTTTTATTAAGAGCTTGGAACCTGGTCCAAGCTCTTGGAACCTGGTCCAAGCTCTGGTCCAAGTTATTGGTGGGTCAATGAGTTTGGTGGGATAAGGACTTATAAACAAAGAGTTTATTGGGGGATCCCAGTTCCAGAGTATTAGAGTCCATGACCATCATGGCATGGCTGGAGCAGTTGCTGAGAGCTCACATCTGATCAAAAAGCATAAGGCTGAGTGAGAGCTTACTGGGAATGGTGTGGGTCTCTAAACCTCAAAGCCCAGGCCCAATGACACACCTCCTCTGATAATGTCACACCTCCTAGTCCTTCCCAAATAGTTCCCCCAAGTGACAGAGCCACCTAGGAAATTCTGATTTGATTCAAATAATTTTAGGAAGAAAGTTTAAGGAGATGGTTTTAGTTGTTTTGCCAGAAAGATGTAATAAAGTTAAAATCAAGACTAGAATGTGCCCCCTCCTCATAAAATAGTAAGTAAAGGCAGCATAATAAGGACTACAGTGAGCTTCTATAAATTACACTAAGAATAGAAATAAGCTTGGTACAGATTTGTGATGAAGGAAAGACATTCTAAGTCAAATCCAAGGATGAGGCCACAGGTGTGCCCCATGATAAAGCAAGGCCATGTGAAACTGTTGCTTTGAACTTATAATGAGCTTACAGAATGAAGCACTGCTTTGAACTTCCTATCAACATCCTTCTGTAACTCCCCTTCTGTGTAACATTTTATCTATGAGATAATTTTCTAAAGGACTTTTGGCTAGAAAGATATAAAAAGGTTGAAAGAAAAAATAAAGGGTGGCTCTTGGGGCTCTGCTCCATCCACCAAATGTATATATGTGTATCTGTCTATCTGCATGTACATACATATGTGTGTCTGTCTGTCTGTCTGACTTTTTCTTTCTTCCTTCCTTTCTTTCTTTCTTTCTTTCTCTCTTTCTTTCTTTCTTTCTTTCTTTCTTCCTTTCTTCCTTTCTTCCTTTCTTTCTTCCTTTCTCCCTTTCTCCCTTTCTTCCTTTCTCCCTTTCTCCCTTTCTTCTTTTCTTCCTTTCTCTCTTTCTTCCTTTCTTTTCCTTTCTCTATGAAATTGACAGAAGCCATCAGCTTCTGGCCCCCAGAACAGTAAGAGAGTTAAATGCCAGAGGTCATCTGCCTTTGACCTTCTTCTCACACTGTGTGCAGCCTCAGCACCTGACCCTGTAGGGTCTAAACCGTGCACCCAAGCACATAAATATAGAAGCTGAGGGTAGGGGCGTTCATATTCAACCCCCACAACACCCATAAGACTCACCACAACCTATAGTTAACAGTGCTGTACCTCCTCAAGGGGCACCATTCTTCCACCCACCCCCTTTTCAAATATAGATCTACTGTACTTCCTACCAGCGTGCTGACCACCATAGCAGATGCAGTCCAGGTTTTTGCCACAATCTGAATATTACTCAGCACTCTCCCAAAGATTGACACAGTCAGTTGACTTTACCTCCTCTCTCCTTTTTTACTTTATTTCTCATCAGTTTAATCACTCTTTCTCTTCTGTCATTTTATCTTTCCATGAAGACTGCCGCCAACTACTCTTTGTTGCTGGTGTTCTACATAACATTCTCTTTGCTCATCTTTAGATAAGAACATCTTTATTTCCCTTTCTTTGCTGACAGATCATTTTTGAGAGGTGGGGAATTAGTAGGCACCAAGTCTTTATCTCAACATTTTGGTTTCCGTGTGGCTACCTAAACAAGCTCTGAACAGGAAAGGCACCGGATGATGATGTGGAAGGGGGAAGCTGTGTGGAGTCCCAGCCTTAGACAAAGAAGTATGAACCACTAAGAGATTCTGAGAATTAGCGATGTAGCCTTCCCTTAGGGAGATGCTCCTGATTGATTACCCCATATCAAAATGTCAACCCTGGAGTCATGGACATGGAAGCAACAATGAACAAACTCAGCAGCTTGTATTTCTATATATTTATATATACATATATTATACATGAATACACACATACATATCAGCAGGAATTAAAGAAGAATCCAGAAATTTAAGGAGGAAGGTGTATCATGGAAGGCACTGGAAGAAGGAGATGGGATAGAGGGAAATTATGTAATTATATATTCCTATATTCCCCTACACACACACCCTCCACTCCGGCTCTGCTCCCTCCAACCTGTTTATTATATATATAAATATATATATACACACACACACACACACACACACTATAGCTATCTTCAGAAACTCCAGAAGAGGGCATCAGATCTCATTACAGAGTGTTGTGAGTACCATGTGGTTGTGGTTGCTGGGATTTGAACTCATGGTCTCTGGGAGAGCAGTCTTATCCGCTGAGCCATCTCTCCAGCCCCCATGTAATTATATTTTAATAAGTATTTTTAAAATGCTTAAATGAGCATACAAGGTGTTAAATAGTATTATGGCATTTTCAAACACAGTATGTTTTAGTAGATTCTCCCCCACATTTCTCCTTTGTGCCCCTACCCCAGTCTCTTTTCTTCTTTCATGGCATAGCTGTGATTTTTTTTTCCACCTCTAACCCCAACCTGTTCTCATCACCTATTTTTGATTCTGTTTTATGATTATTTTGTCAAAATTTGGAAATGTTCTGTGGTAGTTTGAATAAGAATGGTCCCCATAGACTCATATATTTGAATGCTTAGTTATTAGGGAGAGGCACTATTTGGGAAGGATTAGTAGGTGTGGTATTGTTGGAAAAGTGTATCATCAGGGGTGGGCTTTGAGGCCCAGTGACCCTGTCCTCCTGCTGCCTATGGATCCAGATGTAGAACTCTCAACTCCTTCTCCAGCATCGTGTGGGCCTGCATGCCACCATGCTCCCCACTATGATGACAAAGGACCCAATCTCTGAACCTGTAGTTAGCCTCAGTTACATGCTTTCCTTTATATGCATTGCTTTGATCATGGTGTCTCTTCACAGCAAGAGAACAGTGACTAAGACAGTGTTGCTTCCATTACTTCTTAGTTCCATTAATTATTAATCTTCTCATTCTAAAAGTCCAATGGCAGAAATGTTTATTTTTATTTCTCACCATAATCCCCAAGTCTCTGCTCTTTTTCTCTCCTGTTTACTTCCTCTGGCTTCCCCCTTTAGGTCATCGCTATTCCATCTTCAGCTTGTCACTTATGGGTCTCCTAATACTATTTGAGGTTTTTTTTTTTTTGGTTTTTTCGAGACAGGGTTTCTCTGTGTAGCCCTGGCTGTCCTGGCACTCACTTTGTAGACCAGGCTGGCCTCGAACTCAGAAATCCGCCTGCCTCTGCCTCCCGAGTGCTGGGATTAAAGGCGTGCGCCACCACGCCCGGCCTATTTGAGTTTTTTAATTCGATGATACTGATGGTTATGCTTCCCATTCTATAATTTCATCTATTATTCCTTTGCTATTTTTATTTTTATTTTTTTTTCCAGAGCTGAGGACCCCTTTGCTATTTTTAAATATCATCTGCTTTTCTGAGATTTTTGGGTTTTTTGTTTGTTTGTTTGTTTGTTTGTTTTGCCTATGTTCTGATCATTCTTTATTGTTCCTGGAAACCTTAAAAAAAAAAAAAGATTTTCTTTTAGTTCTGTGTGGAGGTATGTGCGTGTTTGTTCAGAAGAGGGTGTCAGATCCCCTAGGGCTGGAGTTACACACAATTGTGAGCCACCTGGTGTGGGCGCTGAGAATGGAACTCAGTTCCTTTGCAAGAGCATGGAGCATCCTTAACTCCTAGCCGTCTCTCCAGACCCTCTTAAGGCATTTATGTATGTATGTATGTATTTATTTAGAGACCAGGTGTTACTATGTAGCACTGTCTAGCCTATAACTTTCTTTGTAGACTAGGCTAACCTCCCACACAAATAAAATCATCTGCTTCTGCCTTCCCAGGGCTGGGATTAAAGGTGAGTGCCCACATGCCTAACCTCTCATCTATATTTTTATTTTTACCATGTGTATATGGGGGGGGGGGTTGTGCATGTGAGTGGAATGTCCTCAGAGACAGAAGAGGATGCTGGATCCACTGGAGCTGGAGGCACAGGCAGTTGTGAGCCACCTAACATGAGCACTGAGACCATGGGTGCTGGGAGCAGGCTCTTGGCTTCAGCAAGAGCAGTGTATGCTCTCTTCACCTGAGCTAGACTCTGCCCTGCCCTGCCCTGCCCTGCCCTGCCCTGTCACTCGAAGCATTTTTTTATGATGGCTGATTTAAAGCCCTTGTCAGTTGATTCCAACCTCTGATTCATCTCAGTATTAGAATCTGTTCATTGTGATTTGAATTATGATGACTGATTTCCGGTTGTATCCTGAACAATTTGGATCATTACATTTTGATTGTAAATCCTATTCACACACACACCCATTTTGGCATATACTCTTTCATTTTAGGTGCAGGTAGAAGTGTACAGGGGGACCCACCTCCCTACTGGCCCTGCTGACACCATCCTGACACCAGTTAAACAGTGACTCACAGTACCTGTGAATGCCTTTTACTAGAGTGGAAATTCAACAAGTCTAGTAGTCCCAACACAGGGTTCCTTGTTCCTGCTGAGAGGACAAGAATCACGACCCACCCTGCCAACCCTCCACAACCCTGCCTACCTGCCATAGATCAAGTACATGTAGATACTCAGCTAACCCCTGGTCTCTACAGACCATACCTACTGAAGCAAAAAACAACAACAAAAAAAACCACCACCACCACCAACAACAACAAAATATGGAAATCAGTGTAGAGTATGATCTGAGTACTTGCGCAGTGGAGGCAGGAGGATGCTAAGTGTCACACTGGCCTGGGTCAGAAAGCAAAACTCACTGCTGGAGGGCAGACATCCGGGTGGGGCTCACTGAAGGAGGGTAGACAACCAGGGACAGCTCACTGTGCCCTCCATGTCCTTAGCCTCTCTTCTCCCAGTCCCATGGTGGGGGGTGGGGAATAAGCTTTCCCTGCGCCGTGCTTCCAGTTCTTGGCAGGCCGCAGGTTGCACTGGGCTCCACTCAGAATACAGGAGAGGCAAGCAAGAAGGGGGAGGAACTCACTCCCAGATCCCGAAGCCCTCAGCCAGGCTTCAGCTTGCAACACCCTTCAGAGCCTCCCTATGCTTTCTTGTTGCATGTCCAGTGTAACGAGATACAAGACCGCTGATGATTTCATATGAAGATCAAGAACGGTGTGGGGAAGACCAAGGAAGCCAAGGACAGCAATTCCTGCTCAGCGCTTGGAAGGCATTGGCAGTTGAGGCCAGTCTAGAAAGCCTGAACCCCTATCTCAACATGAAAGAAAAGGGAAGAGAGATGGGGGCAGGAAGGAGAGGGAGCAAACGAGGGAGGAACGGAGAGGTGAAGGCAGAGGGAGAAGATGAGGGAGAGGGAGAACCAACATTAACAGAGTTTATTTATTTATTTATTTATTTTTTGGTTTTTCGAGACAGGGTTTCTCTGTATAGCCCTGGTTGTCCTGGAACTCACTCTGTAGACCAGGCTGGCCTCGAACTCAGAAATCCGCCTGCCTCTGCCTCCCGAGTGCTGGGATTAAAGGCGTGCGCCACCACGCCCAGCTAACAGAGTTTATTTAATGAAGTGAAATAAATTGCCCTTCCTCTTATTTATTTTTTCCCCACTGTTCCCACTTCCTGAAATTCTCATAGTAAATACAACTAAACCACCATCCCAGACTCAATAAGGCATTCAAAGAATTCTCACACACGAGCCTTCCCCTCAGATCGCCTCTTGGTCTTGGCCTTCATTCTCTTCTCATTATGAATCTATTATCTCTTTCTCAAGGGCATTTGTCTTGAATGAGGTGAAAACCAAGAGTCAGGCTATGACTTTGGCTCATCTTCCCCGGCTCTGTTAGCTGCCCATCTCCCCTGCATCAGACAAACCTCCCCACCCCCAACCCCCAGCCCCAGCCCCAGCCCCACCCCCACCCCTACAACCGTCTCTGATCACTTACAACCTGTACAACCTAGGCTGCTGTTGTCTTGTTTCCACACCCAACAGCATGAGTTCCTGAGGCTCCTGATCCATCCTGCATGACATCATTACACAGGTGTGGGATGAATGGACGGACAAAAGTGTTACACAAGAGTTGGATGAATGGATGGAAGGATGAACTAATTTGTTAAATGCTCCACTCTGTAATTCTCCCCCATCCATTTCCTTACACCAGCCTTAACATTTCCCAGAACTGTCCAGAGACATGTTTTCACTGAGATTTATTTAAGGGTAGCTATAGGTTTGTGGGTACACACTGGATTGGAAATATCCTTACAGGCTCCTACCCAGGCCACTCCTGCCTGCTGTGAGGGCCCATGGTTCTGTGAACACAAACACAAAATGTTTTTCCTCTCCACAGTTTCTAGACTCCTGAGCAAGCCTGTGCCTTTTGAAAATATTCTATCAAACTTTTTTGAGGATGATGATGATGATGATGGTGGTGATGACAATGATGATGGTAATGGAAGTGCTTCCACAATATCTCTTCCTCTGTGGCTACCATAAACCAGGGGACAATATAGATGAAGTCTTTGTAGGTGCTAAACAACACATGACACAAGACCAAGACAAAGAGCCCAAAAGGTGAGACTCACAGCTGCTCATAGATTTGTCTTAGAAAAGTTTTCCAGTTTCAGACAAGTGGAGTCAAGGCAGAACATGAACGTCTAGTTGAGTATGGAGGAGAAACTAACAATGCTGTGTCGATTCAGGGACTGGAATCCGTGAGGGGACTCAACAGAGGAGGAGAAATCCACGTAGAATTTTGCATGACATGAATCTGTTGTTGAGGGATGGTCTATTCATGGACAGGGCAAGGCCCCTGGTGGCTTGACGGCCATTCCAGCAGTGTTGTGAACAATGTGACAGAGACAGCAGAGCCAAGCAGTTCTTCATGATGGAATTCAGTCTGTTTCGGAGACCAGCGGAAACCCCCTCACCTGATCAACATCACTCACCTCTCACAGAGACACTGGAAAGCCCACACCTGAAAAGACCCCAGAGCAGGATCTTCTGATCCACATTTTCGCCCATGTGTATGTCTATGTGTGCAACATGTTCATGTCCACAATATACCTCCGCGCACATGTGTGAGTGTGTGTGTGTATATGTGTGTGTATGTACATGTGTGTACATGTGTGTGTATGTGTGTGAGTGTGTGAAAGTGTGTATGTGTGTGTACATGTATGTGAGTGTGTATGAGTGTGTGAGTGTGTGTATGTATGTGTATGCACATGTGTGTACATGTATGTGTTATACATGTGTGTATGTGTGTACATGTGTGTGAGTGTGTGTACATGTGTGTGTATGAGTGTGTGAGTATGTGTATGTGTGTATGTACATGTGTGTACATGTATGTATGTATACATGTGTGTGTGTGTGTATGTGTGTATATATGTGTGTGTACATGTGTGTGTGTGCATCTATGTGAGTGCCATTTAGAGGCCAAAGCTTGACATCAGGAGCTTTCCTCAATTGCTATTTATTTATTTATTTATGGCAGGGTCTCTCACTGCACCCAGAGCTTACCAATTCTGTTACACTGACTGCCCAACAAGTCAGGGGGAGTGTCCTGTTCTTGCCTCCCCAGAACTCTGGTTATAGTTACATGCAGTATCTGATGGTTTGTATATGCTCAACCCAGGGAGTAGCACTATTAGAAGGTGTGGCCTTGTTGGAGTAGGTGTGGCTTTGTTGGAGTGGTATGGCTCTGTTGGAGTGGGTGTGTCACTGTAGGTGTGGGCTCTAAGACCCTCATCCTAGCTTCTTGGAAGTCAGTCTTCTCCTAGCAGCCTTCAGATGAAGATGTAGAATTCTCAGTTCCTCCTGCATCATGCCTGCCTGGATGCTGTCATGCTTCCCGCCTTGATGATAATGGACTGAACCTCTGAACCTATAAGCTAGCCCCAATGAAATGTTGTCCTTATAAGAGTTGCCTTGGTCATGGTGTCTGTTCACAGCAAGACACCATCATAGCTGGCTTTTTAATGTGGGTGCCAGGGGTCAAACTTTGGCTTGAGCATCAAGTGCTTCCCCACCTGAGCTACCTCTCCATCCTCTCCAAGCCCATTTCATGAGGCCTGAATCCAGGTCCCCTCAAAGCATCCTTACCTCCTAGGGATGTGGGATGAAGCGTCTGTGGCTGAGATCTGCTGACTTACAGGGGTTCCGCCTGTGGGAACTGATGAATGTAAAAGTAAATCTACAGAAAGTCACACCGATTGGCTGCTGGTTAATCATCGTGGCATTGCGATGACTCCTCCAGGAGAATACAACAAACATTCTGGAAAATACAGGCTAACAATAGCCACAAGCAACAGCAACAAGAGCAAGCTAGACACAGAGAAGCCAGACACATGCTCCACTCAAAGCTCTCCATTGAAACCACACTGACAATGGACCAGGTTTTAGAAGTAGCCACAGAACTGAAGCAGGTATCAGACTTAGGCTCCAAGAGCTAAAGCAAAATGTGTTCATTGATAAGCCAACAAGTAGAGAGTCTCAACAGGGAAATCAAAACTATGAAAAAAAGTAAATTCCTGAAACAAAATGCATCTTATTTTAGAGGCTTTTGTTTATTTGTTTGTTTGTTTGTTCGTTTAAGGATTCTGTAGGCAAGTAAGTTGGGGACCGTGTCTCAAAAGGTATATTCAGGTTGTTTTGCTGTGCTAGTTCTTAAAATCTTTAACAAGTTTCAGTGTTTTGTGGATCTTCAGAAGGGATCATAGGATGCAACATGTCCACTCCTTGGCTGTAGAATTCTTGAGATCTCTTGAGAGATCTGTGGCCAGCAGGACACTTTCATGATTAACCCTGGCATTTTCAAGGTCCGTGTCTCCTATCTGGCTCATCCCCTGACCCTCACCACATCCACACCGGGAACATTTCCTCTGCTCTATCAAGGCACACTTACATCCTCTCATCGATCTAATTAATTACTTCTCTATCAAAACTTATCTTAAGAGTCCCTTTTTGGGACTGGGGAGGTGGCTCAGTTAGAATGTGCCTGCCACCAGGCAAGCACGGGAACCTGAGTTGGACTACTCAGTACCCATGTAAAAGCCAGGGTGAGTGGTTTGAGTGTAACCCTACTACTGGTAGAGTAGGGGTACTGAGGAGGGCAGACAGGGGACAGGGGAATCCCCTGAAGCTAGTAGACAGCCAGCCTGTCCCAACGGATGGGATTCAGATTCAAGGAATACTTCTATCTCAAAAAATAAGAGTGATCTGAAAAACACTTAACCTTGACCACACACACACACACACACACACACACTCACACATGCACACATGTTCATACATGTGCACACACACAGTAATGTAACAAGCATATATATCACACATATACAACACACCACACACAAAAATAATCAAAGATAATATTCCTTTTTTTTTCCTCTGAAAGCTTTCCTCAACTTCCTTTCCTGGTTTGGCCAGAACTGTGCCGAAGCGCCCAGTACCTCACTACTGCCTGCTGTTCTGTAATTGCATGTTTCCATGGCTCTCCATCTTGTGACCTCCTTACAGGGATATCACCTCCTCGAGGGCACCAAATAGTCTGAGTCATCTAGATTTCCTCAGCCACACAGAACGAGGCCAAGGGTTGGAGGCATCATAGGCATTTGTGGAGCGAGCAACATCTTACTCCAGAAGGCAACAGCCAATGGAATGCAACTACCAGGATGATATATGTTCCAGGTTTTAGTGGCATGAAGGTGAATCACCAGTTGTCAGCAGTGTGGTGTGTCCTGGTGATTAAGAACAGGCACTGAGACCAGACTGCCAGGGCTTGTACATATCACTAGCTACGTTATCTCTTGCTATCTTTATAGCTTAGGGCAATTTATCTAGCCAACCTTAGCTTCAGAATTCTCATCTGGAAAGCAAGGGCACCCACACTCTACTTCCTAGGATATGAGAGGATTAAACGAGGGGACCGGAGGAACACAGTTACACAGCCTTGTATGCAGAATGCTTGGTGAGTAGTGGCCATCTGAATCATTACCTCTTCCTGTTTGTCATCTGTCTGCTACCATCTCCCCTGGAAAGGATCAGTTAACCATATTTCCCCTTCATCTTCCTCTTGCAACTCCTTCTCCCCAATACACTGATTCTACCCCTGCATGCCAGCATGGTCCAGCCTGTGCTTAGCCCTCATGGCCAGGCTAGATCCCAGTCTTGATCTGCTCTTAGTCTCTTGGTCTCCTTCTACAGTGTTTGTACAATGTGGCATTTGGATGCATTCCCCCATTGTTGTATATATGCAACTTTAGAAGGACTATGGCCTTATTCAATGGAGCCCTATGCACATCCTGTTTCCTTCTATGACTACGTCCTAGACTCAAGGCCCAGAGGAAATCCATTGCAGGATAGCTCTGGATGCAGTAGAACATCATAACAACCCCTTTGAAGTCATGGTGATTTTACAGCAATAGTCACATGTTTACCTACAGCAGCCAGGATGGCTGTTTGTGTTAGACACAGTCAACACCTAAGATAACTGGACATCGTAACTCATCAGTGTAATGTGTTATCATTAGGACGGTCCTGGGGGGCACTGGCAGCATCTCATACCTCTCAGATGGTGAGCCATATTGTGTTCTTTCCTCATGCTCTGAGACACTTGGGGGCGGGGGCGGGGGGGGGAGACCATTCAGCCATCTGGAAAGCTAGCATCAGAGCATGAAAAGATGGTGGATTTGAAGAGCATCAGTTGAGACACAAAGCATAGATAAAGACCAATAGGGGTTTAGAAAAACTTGACATCTAATCTTGGTCATGGCAGAGCTAGAATATCTGAAGCAAAGGCTTTTTATCAAATCCCCCTCTACAAAACCATGTGGACAAGTATGTTTTGGGCGAGTGCTTTCTCCGTCCCATCCCTCACTCTAATCTTTACTGTAGAAAAGCTAGTCTACAGTTCTCTCTTCAGATTGGGACTGTGAAACAATATGAGTTAGAGCCTACAAAGTGTGAGGTCTGGATGTCATCAAGGATGAGGTTTTATAAACCCTAAATTGAATGTGGACTGTGAGTGTTACCCTGTGATATCTGGACTATATCACTGCAGGAGTATAAAGGCTCCTGTGTACTGACCACAGGAAATGGCAATGAGAGAGACCCAGGAGCAAATGGTGGGGTATAGTCTAAGAACTGATGATGGTAGAACAGCCCAAGAGAGTTGAAAGAAATATTTGAATAAAAGAAGGAGAAGATCTGGTATAATCCCAATAAGAGTCCAAAGGAGAGGATGTGAAGGATGGAGAAAATGGGAAGAATGAGGAGGGTGGAGAAGATGGGGAGGATGGAGAAGATGGGGAAGATGGAGAGGATGGGGAAGATGGAGAGGATGGGGAGGATGGGGAGGATGGAGAGGATGGGGAGGATGGAGAAGATGAGGAGGATGGAGAAGATGGGGAGGATGGAGAAGATGGGGAAGATGGAGAGGATGGGGATGATGGGGAGGATGGAGAAGATGGGAAGGATGGGGAGGATGGTGAAGATGAGGAGGATGGAGAAGATGAGAAGGATGGAGAAGATGGGGAGGGTGGAGAAGATGGGGAGGATATGGAGGATGGGAAGGATGTGGAGAATGAGGAAGATGGACAGGATGGACAGATGGACATGATGGGAAAAGATGATACACTAGAAGACCTCACCAGAGAATTTACTGGAATCAAAGGATGAGTGCTCAGACTGAACAGGCACACTGACTAAGATAAGTGAAAATCAATTCAACTAGAGTTGCATCATAGCGAAACTGAGGTGTGTCCAGTGCAGAGACAAAATAGTAACTTATTCTCAAGAAAAAGAACTAAAGCAGGTTCCTGAGAAACTTTGTTTTATCTTGTCTGGTGGCCTGGTCATCTTCAGCTTCCAGCCAAGGAGGAAGACAAGAACTGATAAAAAGCCAGGCACTGTGCAACAGAAAGTGAGATATTTGGATCATGCAATTGCTTAAGCTGGAATCAGACTCTACCTGACAGCTCCCAGCCTATTGTATCAGCGTCTATCAATTTACAAAATGTATCTTTTTAAGGTTTTGATTTTATTATTGCTAGTATGTATGTACTGTATATACAAACATGTGCACTTGTACATGCACATATGCATGAAAACATGCACACATATACACACATATTCACACACACATATATGTGTGCTTGCACATGCACACACAAATGGAAATGTGCACACACATGCACATACACATGTCCACATAAACACACATGCGTGTGTACTTGCACAAGCACACATGCATGAAAACATGCACATATACACATATATATGTTCAAACACATATATGTGCACTTGTACATGCACACACACATATACATGCTTACACAAACACAAACATGCACATGGCCCTACTTAGCACCGCTCACTCACAAGCTCAGCAATTCTAGACAGTGTTTCACCTTCTTTTGGGTCTGGAGACTGTGTACCCTAGTGCTTCCCACCACTGAGTCTTTTCCTCCTGCTGAGCCTTTCTGCCTGGAATACCTACCTCCCCTTGCCTTTTGAAGGGCAAGTCCCACTATCCATTGAGATATCACATTAGATTCTACCTGCTCACAAAGGCCTTTCTGGATCACCACCTTCCAGCACAATCTAAATTGAGCCTCGGTCACAATTCTTTCATGACACCTTTTTCAACTTTGCAATCACCAGGGTTTGTGGCTTTGTACCAGAGAGCGAGGTCTGCAAGACAATGGCTAGATTGTCTGTGCTCACCAGGCCTAGAGCAGTTCACGAATAGTACTTGTGTGAATGGGTAACCACATCAGATTTCTCAGAGGTAATGTGGCCCAAGTGAACAACTAACAGGTGTTAAGTGAGGTCAAGACTGCAAGTTTGCTTTGTCTCTTGAGAAAGTCAATGATATTGGGGATATATAAGTAACAGCTTGGAAACAAGATGGTTCTGGTTTTGTTTTTGAGATAGAGTCTGGTTATGTTACCCAGAATGCTTTGAGTTTCTCAAATGATCCTCCTGTTTAGGCCCCTGAGTGGCAATGACTAGGTGTGTATCATTGCTTGGGCTGGAGGACAGTTTCTGTTTATCTGGAACGTGACATCAATGAGGAAGACATCACACGTCACAAGGCCTCCTTTCCTGCCTGTGCTTGGAGGGAACTAAGCCAATATGTCCTATCTGTGTATTGAGGGCCTCCCAAACCTGGTCCCATTATTTTGAGCTATTTAGGACAGATTGGGGTTTTCTGCTCTCTTGACCTTCTCCTGACCACCGCTGCTTCCATTGCATACCTCAACCCACGTCCCAGACTTGAGCCTCCTCCTGGAAAGGCTGGGAAGACACCCTCTTCATTAGCAACTCATTCTGCTGAAGTGTAAACTTGACCTTTGAGAGCTACTGACCTGGACACGGAAGGGGTGATTCCAGCAGGAACTGAGACTCTCTTCATGGTTTTTCACTTGCAGAGTAATCAGGGAGAGGGGGGCCGAGCATTGATTTCGGTAATGCGTCTGAAGCAACGTCGTGGAAAGAAACCTTCCTCTGGTTTCGGAAATAGAGTTTGATGCAATGGCTCTGATGAACCCTTCTCTTGGGAGAGAGTTCAGACAACATGTTTTATTTTTCTGAGCTTTAGTCTCTCCATGAACAAAACAGGTGACAGAGCTGGAGTTTAGTTGCGGTCAAGAGCACATGTATGCCCAGGCCTTATAGGGAAGCTCTCCAGACTGAGTCTTTAGGAGTGGGGGCCATGCTTGTGAGCCTTAGGGAGACTCTGCAGATGGTGTTGACATGCACTGATAGTTACTACTTTAGGTGTCTCCTCCTTTTAAATATCATATTAGAACACCTCAGCTTTCTTATAGAACCTTGGCAAATACTACTGTGAACTCTCCCTTCACAAGATTCTGGGGCTTCGGTTGTAGGACTTACCTACTCAAAGGGAACTATTTGAATTATATGCTACAATTTATTTGTTTTTATTTTAGAACATTGGTGTTTTGCCTGCATGTGTGTCTGGGTGAAAGTGGCAGATCTTTTTGGTTTGTTTGTTTTTTGTTTTGTTTTGTTTTTGGTTTTTTGTTGTTGTTTTTTGAGACAGGGTTTCTCTGTGTAGCCCTGGCTGTCCTGAAACTCACTCTGTAGACCAGGCTGGCCTCGAATTCAGAAATCTGCCTGCCTCTGCCTCCCAAGTGCTGGGATCAAAGGCGTACGCCACCACCGCCCGGAGAAAGTGTCAGATCTTATAGTTGTAGACAATTGTGAGCAGATGTGCAGGCATTGAGAATTGAACCCGGGTCCTCTGGAAGAGCAGTCAGTGCCTTTAACCACTGAGCCATCTCTCCAGCCCTGAATTATTTGTTTATAGTAAAAGAATTCTGGGTACTAATGCTGTATTATGAATCTCATATAGTCACGGTTTAAGTTAAACCATATGTAATAAATTATATTTAACTTAATGAATTATATCCATCACACCAACAGGTCATTTGATTCAGGGGAAAACAGCTACCGTGGATAGTGTGATGTCTTACTGAGAAAATGTTCCCATGACCTTCGGGATGAGAAAGTAGAGGGTAGGCGTCTTTACGCCAAACTACCTCATTCCACTACCAAACAGCAAGTCCTAAGAACTAGATGCACGAGCTTACACTAGGCCTGAGAATCAAGAACCGAAACAAACCATGGAATTGAGAACAGAAATTACAGGCACAGTGAAAAGCAGAACAAGGCTGGGGGGCGGGGGTGGGGTGCCTCGTCACTGAACCCCATAGGTGAAAAAGAAGTGACTAGATCTGAGGTAGTATGGGAACACTGGCCTGCGTCTCCAGCCTACACAGAGCAGAAAAACATTGCCTCAACCATCTTTGGACAAATAAGTACCCTTCCCCCACCACAGGAGTATGTACGTAAACTTCTGCCCCTTTACCTCTGGGTAAAGGTGGGGCAAAGTGCACGTACAGCTGTTAAATGCTTTTATCTGGTCAGAATCAAAGTGAGGTACAGAGAGCACCCTAGGTTTCTTGCATACCCAAGTTCGTGGAGTGCAAGATGTCCCACCATGCAGAGTTGCTGTTGCTCAGAGCCTGTAACTGTCACAGCCTTCTTCTTTCTGGAAGCCTTTGCACCTTTACTGTGTGGCTCAAGATCTTTGACATATCTGGGCTTCCTGTTTGAGATGTCATCTCTTCGACATCTCCAAGAATAGACTGCCCTTGCTCTCACCCTTCTCCATTCATGCCTTCTACTCTGTTTCACTCATTTGCTCTATCAACACCACAGCATATCGGAGAACACCTCAGGTACCAGGAACATGGCAGGGAACAAACAGATAGGTGTCTTCTCTCCTGAAGACTGTGTTCCAAAGGGGGAAGGAGGGCCGTAGACCAACAAATACATGATGTGTCAAGAGATGACAAACAGTTTGAAGGTAAAAATAGGGAAGGTCACGAAGAGATGCAGAGGAAGGTCCTAGTTTTGAGTGGTCAAGGAGGCTTTGCTGTCAGCCTAACTTTGAGCAGACAGCTCTGTGAACTTTCAAAAATACTTTATAGACATGATAGCCTCAGATGATCTGCCAACTGGTACGCACAGCAGTAGACTCAAAGTAAAGCTAAATCAGGTGACCTCAAAAAAGGTAAGTAAATGTGACTAAAGTATACATCTTGATGGATGAAGGAGAAAAAAAATAGTAGGACAAAAGGAAAGAAAGAAAGAGAGGCTTGGGAGAGGCTCAATTGGAAAAGATTTGCCATGTAAGCACAAGGACCCGAGTTCAAATCCCTAACACCCATGGAAAACCTGGGCTCTGTGGTGTATGTAGTGCATTGCAACACTGGGGAAGCAGGGTGAGGAGGGCTTGCTTGACAACTTGTCTAGTCAAAACAGTGAGTTCTGGGCTCAGAGGAGAGACCTTGTCTCAAAACATAGAGAACAATCGAGATGCCTGGTGCTGACCTCCAGCTTTCATGTGTTCGCATACATGCGTGCACACAACCTCTCTCACACGCACTCACAGCAGAAATGAACTGTTAACAATGATGGTTCTGTAGCATATGCAATGTTATATCTAACAAAAGAAAAACCTATGACAAAGCCCAGATATCAAAACTGCCTAACTGATGTTTCTAAGGAACAGTCGGCCTTCTGTATCTAGGTTTCCCAGTGTCAGGATTTAACACTCTATGGCCTGAAACTATTAAGAAATTAACTGGGGGGTGGGGGGGGAGGGTTGGTTGGAGGGATGGCTCAGCAGTTAAGTGCACTGACTGCTTTTCCAGAGGTCCTGAGTTCAATTCCCAGCAAACACATGGTGGCTCACAACCATCTGTAATGGGCATCCAATGCCCTCTTTTTGTGTGTCTGAAGACAGCCACAGTGTACTCACATAAAATAAATAAATAAAATCTTTTAACAAAAGAAAAGAAAGAAAGAAAATAACTGGGAAGCCTGCTGAGCAGGTACAGACTTTTTCCCTTGCTGTAGTAATTATTTATATATCATTTACATGCTACCTAAAGATGACTCAGTTATTGGAGGAAAGCCATAGGCGCAAATACTCTGCCATTTTCTATAAGGGACTAGAACATCTGTGAATTTCATTCTCTGTGGTCAAATCCTGAAGCCAATCCCCTGTGGGTATGGAGAGATGGCTGCAGTGTGTCTCCTTGTACTTTATTGACTGAAAAGGCTGAGGTTCCAAAGCTCTTGATCCCAGCCCTGCTCTGGAGTTCCGCAGGAAATAGACAGCAGCCTGTGGAATGGGCTCCTCTTGACTTCAGGAAAAACAGATGATGCTGTGGAAACAGGGAGACTGGGGGAGGCAGGTGGACCCAGGATTGAATGGAAACTGAGACGAAGAAGTTAAACTACGTGCCCAGATCACACAGCTCGGTCAGGCCAGGATGACAACCCAGGCAGAACTGGAGAATTATGCCCAGGGAGAAACCAGCCGATCTCAAAAGCCTGCATCTCTTCTCAGGCTCTTTATGCACTGCTCTCTTGTTTTGAGACTGGATTTCGCTGGGTAGCCAAGGCTCACAACCCTCTTGCCTTAGATTCCTAAGTGCTGGATTTATAAAATTGTTGGAATAGTAATAGAGATACAGAATAGAATCCAACTTACAGGAGTCAAAAGACAATAGTTGCTCTTCGGCTTTCGGCTCGGAGGAGAGTAAGGTGCATCTTTCTTCGGTCATCCCGAATCCGGGTTCATCCGACACCGGTTGCCTCCATCATGCCACCCAAGTTCGACCCCAACGAGATCAAAATCGTGAACTTGAGGTGCATCAGAGAAGAGGTGGGCGCCACATCTGCCTTGACCCCTAAGATCGGTCCTCTGGGTCTGTCTCCAAAAAAAGTTGGCGATGATATTGCCAAGGCTACTGGTGACTGGAAAGGTCTCAGAATTACAGTGAAACTGACCATCTAGAACAGACAGGCCCAGACTGAGGTGGTGCCCTCTGCCTCTGCCCTGATCATCAAAGCCCTCAAGGCACCACCGAGAGACAGGAAGAAGCAGAAGAACATTAAACACAGTGGGAACATAACTTTCGATGTCAACATTGCCCGGCAGATGAGACATCGGCCTTTGGCAAGAGAACTTTCTGGAACTATCAAGGAGATCCTGGGTACCGCACAGTCTGTGGGCTGCAATGTGGATGGCCGCCACCCTCATGACATCATAGATGACATCAACAGTGGTGCAGTAGAGTGCCCAGCTAGTTAAGAAGCAACAAGAAAAATTTTCAATAAAAGATCCGATAACCAAAAAATAAAAAATTTTTAAAAATTTAAAAAGACAGTAGTTACAGAAGAGCACCATGGGTAGTCTTTACGGTGATGAAACAGGTTGGTGTGTTGACTGTGGTAGTGGTCACACGAAGCTGTGTGTGACAAATTACTCAGAACTAAGCACACAGAAAGAAGACTAAATCAAGGATTGGGGGAGAGATGGCTCAGCAGGTAAAAGTGCTTGCCCAGCAAGGTGAGGTCCAGGGTTCAGATCCCTAGTGCCCACATAAATGCTTGCTGAGTGTAGTGGCACTCCTGGGATTCCAGTACTGAGAAGGTAGAGGTGTGAATGCCCAAAGCAAGCTCACGGGCTCGACTAGTGAGCTCTGGGTTCAAATGAGAGACACTGCTTGGATAAATAAGGTGGAGAGTGATCAAGGAAGATGGCCTGTTTCAACCTTGGATTTACACACACACATGTGTACGCACACATATGCAGACACATACAGACATGCAAGCAAAAGAATAAATTAAGGCTGGGCATAGTGGCACACACCTTTAATACCAGCACTCAGGAGGCAGAGATGGGTAGATACTGGTGAATTTGAGGCCAGTTAGCCTAGTCTACAGAGAGAGAGTTCCAGGACAGCCAGGGCTATGTAGAGAGACCCTGTCTCAAAAAAAAAAGAAACGAATGAATTGTATTGATGTGAACTACCTGCAACTGTCTGAAACTCCAGTTCTAGAGGACCTAACGCTCCCTCTTGACCTCCTCAGGCAAAACACTCATATCTCTATATCTATCTATCTATCTATCTATCTATCTATCTATCTATAAATAAATAAACTTAAAAGGTACACAGCAAAGGAAGGAACCTTGGCATATCTACATGATGGCACTGAGTGCTATCTATAATTTAGAAGTATCTCTAAAAATCTTAACACCTAAGTGGGCCTTTGTGAGATACTTAGGATTGGATGAGGCCCTGAGGTTGGGGCTCTCACAGTGAGCTCACTGGCTTCCCTAACAGAGGAAGAGTTTGGCTTCCTCCTACCATTAATGCCCTCCTGCTTTGTTACTATAGAGCAGGAAGGTCCCCATAAGATACTGACAGCCTGCCATGTTGGGGTTTTCAGGCTGTAGAACCATGAGAGTATGTTTTTGTTCATAAATTACTTTGTCCCCAGTATTCTGTCATAGCAACAGAAGAGAAACTAAGCCACCAAGCAACAGTCCTCAGGAGGGTGGTACCCAGGGCCCTGGGAATCTCTGCAGATTTCAGATATAAGCTCTGCCAGTGGTATTATTTAGACTCATCGTTAATATTCATATCTCTTAACAAGAAATTGCAAATGTCTGATTAAGCTACCTTGGGATAGGAGTTTGTAGTTCATCCACCAAGGAAGGGCAGAAAATGTCGCCAAGAACAACTTGTATCCATGTGCAGGGTAGCAGTGCTCTCAGAAGGAGGATGGCATCTATCCAGACATGCCCAAGGACTGCCTGAGCAAGCATTTCTATTAGGAACAGGCATGCAGTAGCTTGACTCTAGGATGTCAGGCTCAGAGGAGATCTGTGCTGAAGGCTCAGCATCTCTCAGGGAGGAAGAACATTCCTGCTAAGGCATTATGTCACGTCCCAGGTCACACTCAGACTTTTGAATGCCACGTAGACATTGTAGATCTCTCTGCCTACTGTCACGAGTAAGCAGAGGAGTTGAGCTGCTGCAGAGCTGGATCTGGGCCACGTGAGCTACATGAGCCATCTTGCCCCGGGAAGGCTCCAGTCCCTTTGTTGGTGCTGCCAGGTTGGGCAAAGCTGCTGGTTTCAAGTGCTGGGCAAGGGCAGGAGTTCCTTGTGTGAGCATTTCCCAGGGCTCGATGAGCTTTTTGGTTGGCTCCATGGGTACCAACAATGGTCTCAGCTCCCTTGTTATCCATCCATAGAGGAAGTAACCTGAGGAGGATGGGGGTATGGCGGCTGAGAGTATATTGTAGTATCTGTATGTGTTTCATACTTTTTATTGTGGGAAATTTCATCATATCTAAAAGTAGAGGCATTAGCCTAAGCAACCAAGCTCTATGTACTGATCACTCAGTTTTGATCACCGATCCATAGCCAATCTCTGCTCATAGGTAGCCTCACTCACTACTTCTATTCTTTCAAAATTAATCTCATTATGCCATTTCATTCATAACTATTGCTGTATGGATTTCTCAAAGGCACTGTCTCTTTTTAAATACCTATAATGGATAGCCATGGTGGTGTAAGCTTGTGATCCCAGAACTTTAAAAGCAGAGACGGAAGGGTTATGAGTTTGAGGCCAACTTGGTTTATAGAAGAGATCCAAACTACCTTACCCTACATAGTTAGAGCTTGTCTCAAAAACAAATGAACACGTCCAGTCTGGCTAAGCAGGTGTGGTGGGATGTGCTTGTGATCTTAGCACTTGGTAAGGAAGGAAGACTGTGAGTTCAAGGCTGGGCTGAGCTACATAGCAAAACCCATCTTATTAAAAAATTGTTTCAATAGGCAAATATTCTTCTATTTCTTTTATTAATGTTTAAACTTTAAAATTAAAAAAAAAACAAAAACAAAAACCCTGACTTCCCTACAACTGAAGTATTTTCAGAGACTAGAGCTCAGTGGTTAAGAGCTTGTATTCTAAGCCGGGCGTCGTGGTGCATGCCTTTAATCCCAGCACTTGAGAGGCAGTGGCAGGCGGATTTCTGAGTTTGAGGCCAGCCTGGTTTACAAAATGAGTTCCAGGACAGCCAGGACTACACAGAGAAACCCTGTCTTGAAAAACCAAAAAAAAAAAAAAAAAAAAAAGAAAGAAAGAAAAAGAAAAAAGAAAAAAGAAAAGAGCTTGTGTTCTTCCTGCAGAGAACCCTAGTCCCATGCCAGACAGCTCACAACCACTTATAGCTCCAGCTCCAAGGGATCCAATACTTTCTTCTGGTCTCCATGGGCACCCATACCCCTGTGTACATAACCCTCAATACATATATCATTGAAAATAAAAGAAACCCCCCCCTTTAAAAAATTCACAATAAAATATATTACAACCAAACAACCAAACTGTAAGGCTGTTTTGTTTTTTTTTTATAACTTGAGGACTCCTGGAAAATAAAAACAGTTTTCTTTTTTCTTTTTCCCCCTCCTTTGGGCCATTGTCTTAGTCAGGGCTTCTATTCCTGCACAAAACATCATGACCAAGAAGCAAGTTGGGGAGGAAAGGGTTTACACAGCTTAAACTTCCACATTGTTGTTCATCAGCAAAGGAAGTCAGGACAGGATAGGAACTTGGAGGCAGGAACTGCCGCAGAGGCCATGGAGGAGTGCTGCTTACTGGCTTGCCTCCTCTGGCTTGCTCAGCTTGCTTTCTTATAGAGACCAGGACCACCAGCCCAGGGATGGCACCACCCACAGTGGGCTGGGCCTGCCCCCGTTGACCACTAATTGAGAAAATGTCTTACAGCTGGATCTCATGGAGGCATTTCATCAAGAGACACTCCTTTCTCTGTGATGACTCCAGCTTGTGTCAAGTTGACACACAAAACCTGTACAGCCATCATTTTATTTTTTTTATTCTGTATGACCCACTCCCCTCCCCCCAAAAGAAGACGACCCCTGTCCCAGGACTATGTATGAATAGTCTCATCTCCTTCTTCCAACTGTGTAAGAGAACTGAGCTCCCACCACCACCACCACCACCACCACCACCCACCCACCCCGAGTCTTGAAGTTAGCTCTGATCACATGACTTGTTCTGGAGAATGTGTGTGTGAAAGTGGAAGTAGTGAACTGTCAGAAATGCCAGCTGACGGCAGAAGACACCCCGGAGCCCTCCCTGCTCTCCGCTGGGGTGGTCGCGGTTATTCATCAGTCCTGAGTGAATGTATGTTAGGAGAGGGAAACACTGAAATTTATCACTGTCCTGCTTTGCTTTCTATTGCTGTGATAAAACACTGACCACAAACAACTTGCAGGGGAGGGGCCGGATTTATTTGCTTTATGGGTCCAGCATTGAGAGAAGCCAATCCAAGAACTTGGAGGTGAGTACTGAAGCGGAGACCACGGAAGAATGCTGCTTACTGGTTTGCTCCCCATGGCTCTGGCTCGCTCCTTTTATATAATCTAGCACTCCTGCCAGGGGTGGCATTTCCCATAGGAGGCTGGGCTCTCTTGTACCAATTATTAATCAAGAAAATGCCCTAGAGATTTTTCCCACTGGCCAATCTGATGGAGGCAATTCTTCAGTTGATGTTTTCTCTTCCCGGGTAACTCTAGTTTATGTGAAGCTGACAAAAACTAGTGAGCAAAACCATCCTCCACAACACAGATAAAAACACTTGGGTTTTAGTTGATTTCAGAAACCTCCAGACAACAATTGAGTGTGTTTTAGTGAAAACCCGACTGGGGAGTCCTTTCATTCACCGTGGTGTTTTTGATCCATTTCTAATGATTTATTGAATGTGAACTGGTGTTTCCCTTGCTTGTATGTCTGCATGAGGTTGTTGGGTCTCCTGGCATTGGAGTTGCAGACAATCAGAAGCTGCCATGTGGCTATTGGGAACTGAACCCCAGTCTTTTGGAAGGGCAGCCAGTGCTCTTAACTGCTGAGCCGATTCTCCAGCCCCTCATTCACCTCTTAGGATATTCCCTTTTTTTTTTTTCTTTTGGTTTTTCGAGACAGGGTTTCTCTGTGTAGCCCTGACTGTCCTGGAACTCACTCTGTAGACCAGGCTGGCCTTGAACTCAGAAATCCGCCTGCCTCTGCCTCCCAAGTGCTGGGATTAAAGGTGTGCGCCACCACACCCAGCTCTTATGATATTCCTTAATTGATCTTTTGCCGTCATTTCTGTAGGGCAGGGCATTTTTAATTCTTTCACCTTTAATAATTATAAAAGCACTTTGCCAAATAAAACCCCACAGACACACAAACCTTTCCATTAATTGGCCCTGAAGACGGAACAGAAGGCATGACCCTAGACCAGGAGTTGTGTCTCTGCTCTGCCGTTATCTTGGATCAGTCCTAGAATTTCTGGGCCTGGTTTCCCTTTTTGGCAATAATCACTGTTGTAACACTGTTACTAGTGAGTGTGTGTTTGCACTACTCATCTCCTTGGGACTAGGTCCATTCAGGCCTTACCACTAACCTATTCACTTTTTTTTTTTAATCACTGTTAAGGGTAGGAAATCGTGGAAGCTGAAATTGGGTAAGGCCAAATATTAGTCATACCACGGCCAACGTGAAAAGGGTGTTCTCAAAGCCAGCCTCACTAAACATGGAAAAGTAGTTCCTGCCATTTGTTTTCCCCATTGCTAGAGGTATTTCTTATGTCGCTCCAGGGGCTCTCAGTGACCTTGAGAGTTACGGTTATCCACAAGTCAAACTATATTGTCCAAACTAGCATTTTCTCCCACAGACATAGCAGCTCCGTGTTTTCCACAAATTGTCAGGACATACTTTATGGAGATCAGAGACTGGCGCAGAGCTTCAAACCTTTCTAACAGTGATGGGAACTAGAGTTAACAGTAAGTTACACGCTGAAGCCTGCGAAGGGGATAGATTCTAAGTGTTCCTACTCAGAAAAATAAGTAAGTGTGTGAGGTAATGCTGCGTGTTCATTAGCTTTGTGAAGTCATCCCACAATGGATACATTGTTACAAATTATCTCGGCCACACGTGGTGAGCAAATATGCATTGTATTTGCTAATTTAAAATCATTAATTATGAGATCATTTCTCACCTTCTAAGCAAACAGTGAAGAAAACTTTTTTAAACAAAATACCCCCCTCAAGAACTTGCACAGATCATTTGCTGAGCCTTTTCCGGTTAATATTTATTTGATTGGTTGTTTGGGGGGTTTTGAAATAGAGTATGACTAGTAATACTGAAACTGGCCTGAAACTCACTATGTAGACTAGGATGGCCTTGAACTTGTGACAGTCCTCCTCCTGCTTCGGCTTCCCCAGTGCCCTGCCAGCCTGCCTGGTTTCAAACTCTTGTTAACCTGTGGCCATTGCCATTAGTTGTTTTTCTCTGATATTATTTCTGAGTGATGTGTTTGTTAGTGAAGGTGGGTCATGGGCATGGTTGTGGTCATAGACAAGATCTTAGTTCATGTGGGCTTGTAAACTGGAAAGGAATTTGATTTCATTGAGGAATATATAAATAGAAAGATACTCAGATAGGAGCCCAGCACCATAGCTTCTGCCTAGAACTCCAGCATTTGGGAAGCTGACACAGGATTGTCATGAGTTTGAGGCTAGCCTGGGCTTCTAAGCAAGACTCTGTCTCAAATAAGAACAACAAAAACAATTAAGTACCGCTGTTCTGATAGGAGGAATCACTGTTAATGTGGACTGCAGCGTGCAGTCCTCTGCAGAGGATCCCAATTATTAGCCCTATCAAGGGCATCCGTAGGGTAATTTACATAATGGAACAGGCTTAAAGCTTAAGCTTTATGAATTCGGCTTTTCTCTTGTTTAAAAGAGTAACAGCCACGGCAACCCACCAAGGGGGGAACCTGTTTCTCCAATTTTGCCTTATCCTTTGGAAGGTGTCCTGTATGCTGTTGTTACTCCAAGAAACCAATCAGATCACAAAGTCTAGGGCTTAGTCTGAGCAGATGGCACTGTAGATTGAAGATTAGAGACAATAGGCTGTGTGGCTTCTCACTTAGTCTCTCCATTGCTGTGGGCTTTGTTCATACAATAGAACACATGGACAGAGACAACTGAAGACAAGGGGAGTAGTCTGTGGTGTGCTGGTGAGGAGGCAGAGGTGATTTGGGTAGAGGGATTACCTAGAAAGTAGGCCCTGGGGTGACCAGCATGGCAGTGGCCAGAGACACGATTCACAAAGCCAGGAGGTGTGAAGAAGGGACAGCTGTCAAAGACTATGGTGAGACAGATCGTGTAGCTTCTGGAGCCATCAGAAGCTCTTTGGCTTTGACCCTGAGATGGGACCTCTGCAGGAGTGTCAAGTATAAAACACAGGCCACCCAAACTACACGGATGCATACAAATCAAAGGCACTTGCTGGAGAAGCAGTTTGTGAGTTGGGAAAAGTCAAGGTTTCCTTTAGTGATGGAAAAGAGGGAAGACAGAGGGAGGGAGGGTGGTCCCTAGTGGTTATGCTAATTGAGGATAGAAAATTCTGGGTAGGACAAAATAACAATGACAGATCCTTTTGCTCAAAGGACTGGAAAAAGTCTGCAATTGGATCAAATAAGGACCCATAGTGGGGTCACTCAAGAATTCTGGTTCGTTCCCTGATCAGCTCCAGTTGGTCAGAACCAGGTACTGCAGCAGCGCATTCCAAGGTGATGATGTCTCAAGGGCTGAGGCCAGTAGTGGAAATTTTCCCTTTTCCAGGTGGATGTGGAGATCTATCCTGCTTTAGCTGGAATTCAGGGAAATGGCAGAGCCGGTAACAGAGCCGGGCAGGAGAGGCCACAAGCAGTTTGGGACTGAACAGAGTGCAATGCATAGTTTGTTTGTTTTTTTTCACTGAACAACTTGAGGGCTGGAGTTGCCCTGGAGATAAGAACAGTGGTGGGTGGAGTAGGCTTGGGGAAGGGAAGATTAGAGGTCATCCCAGTTTAAGGTGACTGTGAGACAAGTGCGTGGAAACAGCAGAGGCAGGAGGCAGGCTAGTATGTAAAGCTGCACCTGGAGATGTGGGTAGCATTGAGTGGCAGGGAACCAAGTGCATGTGTGCATCACTTGGGGAGCCAGAGACACAGGACTCCAGGGATCCCAACACTATCTTCCTTCCTGCTTCTGTCTTCGTGTGTGTGTGTGTGTGTGTGTGTGTGTGTGCTCAAATATATAAGAATACTAATACACACATACATACACACAGGGGGGCAATCAATGGTGCGTTGGTGAGGAGGTAGGGGTGCTTCAGGGAGAAGAACCTAGTAAGTAGGCCCTGGTGTAGCCAGTATGGTAGCAGCCAAAGACACTGAGCTACACCTTGCCTAGAGGATGCAGGAGGAACAGCCATCAAGGACCATGGTGAACCCGGATGTGTGGAGCTGTGGGAGCCATCATGAGGGCTTTGGCTCTGACCTGAGGTGGGGATTCCCCTTAAATATTCTGGGGTGTATTTTGGGGTATAAACTGGTTAGTGTTTTTTGTTTTTTGTTTATAAAAAGACTTACTGTTTAATATAGTGTTTTGGAAACTAGATAATCATTAATAACTATTTTTGTGACTCTTCCTTGAGCCAGACATTATAAGTTTTACACATACATTTTATTCTTATTTAAAATACAAACAACCTATAATTTGGGCCCGGAGAGAGTGCTCAGCAGGTAAGGGCACCCTGCTGCTTATCTAGATGACCTTATCTCTGTCCCTGACGTGCCAGGGGAGGGGAGAACTGAACCAAAGGTATGTTCTGACCTCTACATGTGCACTACAGTAACACAACCCCAGAAAATAGAAAAATTGTTACTCTTGGGGCTGTGAGATGGCTCAGCAAGTAAAGGCACTTGCTGCCCAAACTGATGAGCTGAGCTCAAGTCTCAGGACCATGGTGGTAGGACAGAAGCAACTTTCCCAAGATGTCTTCTCACCTCCACACATGCACACACACACACACACACACACACACACACACACACACTAAATGTAATTTAAAAAAAGAAAAAAGAAAAAGAAAAACTCTAACTACTGACCTTTCCAAGCTGTAGACATTAGCATGTAATATTTTTGGACATGCATTGATCAAGTCCACCCACTTTTCTGTCCTCCCTCCCACCTCTTCCAAACTTTTTTTTTTCTTGCAACATACTCTGCTTAATTTTTTAACTTATTAGGCAGTTCATAATACCCATTTTACAGACCAGTAAACAGAAGTCAGCAAAACTGACTAACATTCATTAGCATCAACAGTGCTAATGAAGTGGAGTGCTCCGATGTAAACCAACATGAACTGGAATCCCTTGACCTGCTGTCTCCAGTGGTGATTCCCTAATTTGGGTAGAGATCAAAAATGAACAACAAAAGATTCAGAGACTCCACAACCTCAAGTGGCCAGTGCTAATAAATCTCGAGTTTTCTGTTTGGAGGATGTATCAAAAATCGCCCAGAGAGTTGATGACTGAGTTTATCCTGTTTAGAATGTTACAGACCTGGGGTACGGCAACAAGTTCCCTGCTGTGGCCGATCCCAGGGATAAGAACCAGCGGCTCGAGAGTTTTCCCTGACTTTTACCAGCAAGTAGCCTCCACCTGCGATGTCCAGATCTTGCTAACATCCAAAGGTTACTCTAGTACATTCCTCTTGGCCTTGTCATACCCTCTAGGTATGACACTGCCAGTGTCCATCAGGCACAGGGAAGGTTTTCACAGTGGTGAGTCCTACCAGAACCATCTTGGCAAAGATAATCTAAAAGGCTCTTGAACCACTCCCTTTGGCAATCAGACTATTCAAACGATGGACCCCAAGGAATTGGAATTTCCCCAGAAATATCCCGATGAGGGAAGTGAAAGGCTGAGACCTGGGTGCCAGCCTCGGGAGGAGATCTCCCAGGAAGAGATTTGTCACAATTTGGATAGCTCCTCAGATCACTTTGCAAGGAGACTATAGAAAGAAATGGGCAGAGGCAAGCCTTGATCAAGACTGCTTATGTATGACTACCTCTTGCCCTCAGTTTAGACTTAAACCTGTGTTAAACACTGCTAAGAGGGGGCTGGGGAACTTTAATCCTCCTCTTCCCACTGTGGCCACTGAATAAATCTCTTTGCCCTGCTTTTCACTTAATTGTCTCTTTAATTGGTGTTACTGAGGACAGGCCGGCCTAAGACTACCTTGCCTGTTAGGGCTGCCCCTGCCCAAATGCTGACTCTAAAGAGTCAGGTAAAAGCCTGTTCAAGTATTCCAAGGAGCCATTTAAAAATAAGAACACAGCTCAAAAATACACAGTTAGGTATAGGGTCTTGGAAAGAACTTGTGTTAAGAAAAAGGGCCCACTGCAGAGGCAGTAGATTCATGAGACGCTGACCTCTGCTGAACATGTTCGTATATGTTCAAGCGCCAATGACACATGCAAATTGTTTCCCAAGGGGCTTTTGAGCCTAGGGCTAATATGGAATGCGGTCGATGCCTGCTTTAGAGAAGTAAACTCTTCAAGGTTGGAGGGACTTGTTTGCCTAGAGTTTGGCAGTGGAGGAAGGGCTATTGCCAGCACCCTGGAAGCTAAACTATGACCCAGTGAAGTACTTACATTTCCTTGGGCTTAATTTCTCCCAGTGTTAGAAACCTTCCATATAAATCTCTTACCTTAGGCACATTTCAAAAGCCAGTTTAGAGATAATTATTGAGATTTCATTACATTAAGAAGAAAATTTAAGCCCTGGGTTGGATATCCAGCACTGAAAACCATTAACTTAAATTCAGTGCTAGTATTAAAAAAATTAATGTTCTTTAAAACAGCAGTCAGGGATGGTGGCACATGCCTCTAATCCCAGTATTCTACTGACTTTTAAGGAACACAGTGAGTTCCACTCCAGCCTGGGCTCACAGTGAGTTCTAGGTCAACCTAGGCTACAAAAGGAGAATGCCTTGGGGGTGGGGGTGGGGGGGCAAACCAAAAGTCATCAGGGGTGAGGACACCTTCAAAATGTATTATTAATTTACATGTTTGCTTCACAACCAGGATGACAGCAGAAGGAAGAACGCTGAGTATCTTTTTAAAAAGGTTTTCTGAAATCCTATTTTCTTTTCTAGCTTGTTCTAAGACATGCAATAGGCAAATGTGGCCTTTTAAATAGATCGACTAACTCAACCAAAAGCTGAGAAAAGCAAAAAAGACTGGGGCTAGGCTCTGGAGGGGAAGTGACCAGGCTACCAAACTGTGACAATATCCTTCCTTCCCCTTCCCCAAAGGGCCTAGATTAAGACTTGTAGTGAGCAGACACACAGAAACACAGACACACACACACACACACACACTCAAACTTTAACCTGGGAGACATGAGGTGCTTCTTACAGGAGACTAAGACACACCATGTTTGATTTTGGCCTTTGAAAGGAGTATGCGCATAGAAACATATTGATCATTCCAAGACAGAGAAAACCCAGTCTGGTTTCTGGCACACCTCGCCTTGTTCCCCCACCCCACCCCAACTGATGCTTTTTGCACACACAGTAAGTTTCCAAATACAAGCAAGCAAAGAAACAGCATAAAAAGGGCTTCCTGTGAACAAGAGGTACCAGGGTTCCATTAAGTCCCTCTTGGGTACGCTTTGGAAGACACAAACGTAAAGAGAGCGGGTCCACCGTTCTTAAGGAAGCACTGCAAGAAATTGAATCGGACCCTGAACACTCCCCACGTCAAAGCCATCGAGGGGCAGAGGTGCGACCCGAGAAATCACTGGCACGGACTGTCGGCGCTGGGCTCCGGATGCGCACTCAGCCCTCTGGAAGGCTCGGACATTGCAGTACCACTAGACCCGGGTTTGTCCCGGCGTCGGAGGCGCGGCCGGGCCCCGCCCACGCACCAAAGCGGCTGCGCAGCGTGGCTACCCCGTCTCCCACGTGACTGCCGTCACTGCCTCCTTGAAGCTCTGGCCGCCATCTTAACTCCTGGCCGGCCCGGATCCCTCTCCCTCTTTCTCCCGGGCCGTGCGGCGGTGACAGGGTGCGGTTGGCCCGCCCGGCCCGTCCGGCCGGTGAAGCCCGTGTGATTCTGAGGGCGAGGCGAGGAGTCGGAGCTCACGGAGTCCACGGCGAACACGCGAACCGGCGGGCCGCCCAGGTATTGGCACGGAGGGGGCGGGCCCCTGCGCTCTGCCCCGCCCCTTAGAAGCTAGCGCCGGGGCCCGCGGCCCTTGCCCGTTTCCAGTATGGCCGCCCGCCGTGCCTGACCCGCGGCCTCTCCGTTCCGGCTCTTCGTAGGCGATGCCGATGCCGAGGCTGTGACTGACACTCTCGCTCCCACGCACGCACCGACCCAGACCCACGCCGGGAGCCCGAGCCCTGGGCCCACAACCGCTCTCTCCTCGGGCACCGCGGCCACAGCCCGGACCACGGCTCCCGCGCCGCTGCCGTCGCCTCGCGGAGAAGGGTCGCGCAGGACCTCGAGCTTGGCGGCCCCCGGCCGGCCAGGATGGGGAAGCGGGCGGGAGGAGCAGCAGCCGCCGCCGCCTCCACGTCCTCCGCGGCCGGGCTGGAGCCCGCGGCTGGCCGAGGCGGGGGTCCTTGGAGAGCAGCCGCGGCCCTCCTAGGAGCGCTGCACCTGGTGATGACCCTCGTGGTGGCCGCGGCGCGGGCCGAGAAGGAAGGTGGGTTGCCGGCGGCGGGCGGTGGGCGGCGGGCGCCAGAGGGAGGCCCGCGGCGGGCGCCGGCGCGAAGTTGCTGGATCGAGCCCCGTCCCGAGCCGGCGACTCGGGGTTCGGCGAGCTGCCGCGTCGGCCGTGCGCCGCGATTCCTTCCCCTCACCGTGTCCCGGTCTTTCCCTCGTCTGCTGTCAGTGCCCATAAAACTTCCCGAGCTCTCTCGTAGGTTCTTGCCACTTGGCCCGCTATGCGAGGAGGCACCCCGCTTTTAGGCTTCTTGGTGGCTCCTGCTAGGTCGATCGCGGGACGCTTTTCTTGTTTTCCCTTTGTCAGGTTTTAATTTGGGCATGCGGACCGAGCTCACTTTAAAATGCGGTGGTTAAAAAAAAAAGAAAAAAAAAAGTGAGACTGGTGGAAAGGCTTCAATACACGGCTTATAAAATTTCTATTTGCTGGGACATCTTTTTGAAGAGGCTCTTGTTTCTTTAGTATTCTTCTCTATCCCTTTGCGGTATGGAGGATCGTTTGTTATTAGCCCTAAATATACTCTCATTTGCCTCTAGTAAGCTACTGGAAGCCGGTTTCCATTTCTGCTTTAATATCCTCACGTAATTCGGTGCCTTTCTCTTTGATGTGTGAGCCCTTAGAAACGAATGTCAAGTTCCCAGCTTGCACACCCTTCACCTGTAACTCACAATTGAAGCCGCACTCCAGTTTTAATAACTCCTCTAATATTGTAAGGCTGTAAAACTGGTACTTTGACAAGATCAGAAATTACTTTGCAGTCTTGAAGATCAAGACTGATTTGGGGATGGGGGTGTTCTGGACTACCTGCTTCTGAACGTGAGCCCAAGGAGAAGTGGGAGCCTGTCACAGAGCCTTCATGAATTAATTCACAGTGAAAGCTGCTTTTTTTTTTTTTTTTCCCTAAGAAGAAAACTAGTTAGATTATTGTTGTTTTCCTGTATGGTTATAAAGTCGCTGTTACTGGCTAGCAGCTGTAAAGTAAACCAGATTAGCCTTAAAGTGCAACTCTGTGTGGGTTTATTATTTATTTTCCTCAGAGACATTATATTCTCTCACTTAACTCTATAGACAGAGTCAGCCTGGTTAACAGGCAAGCAGGGATTTGGCAGAGGCAAGATTACTTTAAACATTAAAAAATGCTGCTTTAAGATGGTTAGGCCTGAGATTGTCATAGTTCTTATTATTTATGATCCCCTGTGAGTTTAGTGTTGTCATGGGTGGCCATGGTGTGTTGAGTGGACCTTTTATAGTTTGATAATTGAGTGGGCATGTGTACTTGTGTGCTTCACTGTGACCTAGAGGGGCACTTGCTTTGCTTTGCTTTGCTTTGCTTTGCTTTGCTTGGCTTGGCTTGGCTTGGCTTTGCTAGTGATCGCCTGGTGTGGTATAGGCGCCTAGCTAGGTGCTTTTGAGTCTCACGAACTGGGAACTGAAGTAGTGATTGGATCTAAGTTTTCATTATCCTTCTAAAGTGTATTATTTTTCAATTGTCATTTTATACACTAATTTGGGGGGTACAGTTAAGCAAATAAAGTTATTGTTTGAAGACATTAGTCTAAAATATATTTGTGTATTTCCATTTGCATAATTTACATGTCCACGCACCTCTCTAATATTCATAAATATATATAAGGGATGAGCCTGTAGAATAGCTGCCAGGGTGTAAAGTATGAAAGGAAGTGATTGAACCAGCCACTGGGCCTGGCTGAATCAGACAGCTTTTGTGGTTATGCAGTATCTGGGGGAACAATTTGTATGGACCAAATAGTTATTTAAGTAAGATATTAGGAGTATTTATATTAATATAGATCATATGACTTAGTCTCTCATAAATAGGTCTGGTTTTAATCAAACGTTCCAAAAACTTTCTCAATAAATGTTCTACTCTCAAAACATGCTGCTTCTAGATCAAATTCCAGTCATGTTTTTAGTTTGAATAAGTAGAGAAAATGGAATTGATTTTCACCCAGGACTGTGACACAATGTCTTTGGCCTCTGACGTAGCACTAATATAACATTTGCCCCCAGTGCTGTTGAGTTTTTGGTTTTTGTTTCTTGTTTTTTTGTTTTTGTTTTTGTTTTCAGGAAGTTTGGTCAGACTTATAACAATAGCTAAGTTTAGTTTATCTCTTTACTCCCTGAGGATCTTCTGTGTCAAGTAATATAGTTTGACCTTTCCACGAAGGGGTCTACCAGCAAATTCAGTGGTAGTTCTCTGGGTATTTTGTATGTTTGTATATTTTTTCCTTCATTGCAGTAGAATTTCCTAGAAAGTCAAGACAAAGTAAAAGTCCCTGTCTCCTAAGGGAAAGCTACAGGCAAAGCTGGATCTCCTGATGGGGTTCTGAGTGTTTGAACCACATGACTACAGGAGCCATTCCTTGTCTTAAGATATCTTAGCACCCATCTTAACTGATCTGTGAAGTGTGTTATCTCTGGTCCAGAGGAAAGGGACCTTTGATTTCACTTGAATGTTTGTAAAGACTTTGAGATAGTTGTCAGACAGAAAGTCACTATAATTACTACAGATAACTTGGTTAGTGCCATGAGTTTTCTTGAGAGTAACATTTACATACTGAAAACAAGAAAGTCTCTTTCTGTCTCTCTGTAATAAAATAAATTATTAAAATATGCACAGTGAAGGTACATATATGTTATGACTTGATGGAATCTTTTTTTTTTTTTTTTTTCGAGACAGGGTTTCTCTGTGTAGCCCTGACTGTCCTGGAACTCACTTTGTAGACCAGGCTGGCCTCGAACTCAGAAATCCGCTTGCCTCTACCTCTCAAGTGCTGGGATTAAAGGTGATAAGTTTTTAAAATATCTTATTCATTTCATTGTAAAGTGGATTTTGGAAGGTGTGGTGCCTTTTGACTTACTCTAAACTTACCATTTACTTACCTAGTACATAAAGCTTGGGGCTGATTTTTGGACTGCTTCATTCGGTGACAGCTTGAATCTGAAGGCCTTGTGTGTTTCCATTAATTGGTAGTTAAAGGCAAGCCTAAGTCTGTAGTGTTATTAAGACACTTATTTATTTATTTTCTGCCCATGTGTGATGGTTTCATGCATAACTTTTATTTTCAGCTGTATTTGTGTCATATACAGAAAATGGTATTCTCTATGCAAAGCATAAGAATCCATTGCTTAGGACTGAAGGCCCGAAGAAGGGAGATAAAAGCCTGTTAGTGATTTGTCTGTCTTGGGCTCATAGAATCGATTAGAGAGATGTGCACTTTCTAATGTAAAGCTACATTTTAAGGAGAGTGGGGTGTTTTGCCCTCTGGGTGGAATGGCTACATTTTAATTTAGAGCCTGTTAAATAGGGTGGTACAGAATGAGCACTCTATGAGTGAGCTTGTTTGCTTTTTTCTAAAAGCTGTTTAGTAGTCAGAAACATCGGAGCCCTATAGTGGGGAAGAATGCCCTTTGTTTTCTGATAAGCATCTTCTCTTTTCAGTATCTCTCCCTGTAAATTCTTACAGTGAGTCCTCCCTCATAGGCACCTCTGAAGAGATGAGCTTTGGAGGCAGTTGTAAAATCATCTAATTTGTTACCCAGACTCTTGATAAAACATGTTCCTCTCGGCGGCACCGTCAATTTGTCTTTACTGGGTTCTCAGTATCTTAGACATGCTCTCGCTTGTGGCTTGAGATTTCTTTTTGGCTTGCCAAACCAAGGGGTCTGAATTCTCTATTTTGTCTGTTGAGAGCAGCTTGTGCCTTATGTGAGGAATGGACTTTGTACTTCTTGGTTGTTACTGTGTCCTAGCCAGCTGTCACTGTTCTGCATGTGCCAGTTGGATGGTGTCTGTCTGCATCTGTGTGTCTGGCCAACAGCATACACTAAAGTCTGGGCAGGATTAGTTTACACTGCCTTCCATTTCCCAGTTGTTATTAGTGCTGTGTTATTCTTCGGCCACATTGAACTCAGTCTTGACCCTTTACTAGGTGGTGCCAATGCCTGTGACCCCTCCTTTGGTCAGCTCTTCCTACGACCTCCATCGTTCAGCTCAGGGTGCCTGGGACACAGCCTCCTGCCTCTTAGTGTTTGCTGTTCCTGTGCAGTCCTGTTCTTTTCTTTTCTTTTTTTTTTTTAAGATTTATTTATTTTATGTATATGAGTACACAGTTTAGTTGTACAGATGGTTGTGAGCCTTCATGTGATTGTTGGGAATTGAATTTAGGACCTCTGCTTGCTCTGGTCAACCCCACTTGCTCCGGCCAAAGATTTATTTATTAGTATAAGTTCACTGTCGCTGTCTTCAAACGCACCAGAAGAGGGTATCAGATCTCATTATGGGTGGTTGTGAGCCACCATGTGGTTGCTGGGATTTGAACTCAGTACCTTTGGAAGAGCAGTCGGTGCTCTTCCCCACTGAGCCATCTCCCCAGCCCCAGTCCTGTTCTTTTCAAGCATGTGGTATCTATTCATTCATTTTACATCAGCAGTCAGTTAAGTGATCCCACAGCCTCCTTCTCCTGGAGTAGCGCGGACATAGCTCTGAATGAAGATTTGCATGAAATGATCTCACCTTCCTTTTTTTTTTTAACTGATGACTTGGAGTTTAGAGTCAAAAATAGGTAAAAATCCTCAGATGTAGTTGTCCTTAGGAAACGTGACAGTAGGATATTGGGTGACACCATTTTTCCTTTCCCACGTGTTGCTTCCGCTTATGGCTAGAATGAGTTGTTATACTTATCTGACCCTTCACTGCTGGGCCTGGAGAGATAGCTCAGGGTTAGGAATGTGTATACTCTGGTGGACCCACATTAGGTTTCAGTCACCCATGTGGGAGGCTCCCAGCTGCCCGTAACTCCTCCCCCGGGAGATCGGATGCTCCCCTGCATTCATGCACAGCACCCCACACAGGTGCACAGCAAACAAATGATTACAGTAAATAAATAATAGACATCGCTGCCTTGACTCCAGGACTTTTAACATTTTCAGATCCTCAAAATAGTGAGGCTGGTGTAGTACTCAGGGAATAGCTGGTAACTGGTGAGGCTAGGATTCCCTGCAAGCATTGTTTCCCTGAGCCGAACCATGTGGTTCCCAGTGAGCACGCATGCTTGCATGTGGGATGCTAAGTTCTCACTGGAGACAGATGGAGCATGTCAGTGCACCAGTTAGTTGGTTTTGTCATTGTATTTTCTATGACTAGGTCTCTCTCTGACTGTCATGGAACTAGCTGTGTAGACTGGTCTTGAACTGGAGTAGATTGCTGGGATTAAAGCTGTGTGCCACTACACCCAGCTAATTCCTTGAATTTCAGTAGTCATATTCTGTCAACTTGGTGAACATTAAAATGCTCATAGCCCATTCTGGATCATCAGAATTCTTAAAAAGACACTTTGCTATTAGTGGACAGCCCAGGGTATTGAATGTCTGCTATTGGTAGCTACTGGTTGTTGCATTTGATGAGTTAGAAGCCTGTTTTTGCTGTTTGAGTTAAACAATATTGCATTCTGCAAATTCTCCCCGTCTCTTTTTGGAATGACGGGTTTGTCTAGACCTGGGCATTGTTCTTGGAAGTTTGTCCTAGATTAAAACATACTAAAGAGAATCCAAAGGCTGGGAGTAGTAGAATTTGCTGTGTTGTTCACTGTTTGACTTTGAGATAGAGTACTAACTGTGTTACCCAGGCTGGCTTCCAACTTCTTATTCTCCTGCCTCAGCCTCCTGAGTGCTGGGATTGCAGGCAGGCGCCACCATGGCCAGAGATTTTTTTTTCTAAAAATTTATTTATTTATTATATATAAGTACACTGTAGCTATCTTCGGACACACCAGAAGGGGGAACCCGATCTCATTACAGATGAGTCGCCATGTGGTTGCTGGGATTTGAACTCATGACCTCTGGAAGAGCAATCAATGCTCTTAACTGCTGAGCCATCTCTCCAGCCCGGTCAGAGAGATTTTGCTTTGCTAGAAAACTAGTGAACGAAGTCTCTTTGAGATGTGAGTTTGAACCCCAGGGTTTCAGCAGAAGCTTGGTTCTAATGCTTTGGTCTTTTCTTTCTTTCTTTCTTTCTTTCTTTCTTTCTTTCTTTCTTTCTTTCTTTCTTTCTTTTTTTTTTTTTTTTTTTTTTTGAGACAGTGTTTCTCTGTGTAGCCCTGGCTGTCCTGGAACTCACTTTGTAGACCAGGCTGGCCTCAAACTCAGAAATCCGTCTGCCTCTGCCTCCCTAGTGCTGGGATTAAAGGCATGTGCCACCACGCCCGGCTTTGCTTTGGTTTTTCTTTTTCTTTTTTTTTTGGTTTTTCGAGGCAGGGTTTCTCTGTGTAGCCTTGGCTGTCCTGGAACTCACTCTGTAGACCAGGCTGGCCTCGAACTCAGAAATCCGCCTACCTCTGCCTCCCTAGTGCTGGGATTAAAGGCATGTGCCACCACACCCGGCCCGCTTTGGTTTTTCTTACATAGACATTTGAGAAGCTTCACTTTGCTTCATTCAGCTTGCTACCATACATGGGACAAAGTTTTGAAAAATGTCTAAGGTCTAAGAGGACCCTTGACATGTTCTGTCATGATAAGAGTGTAAAGCTTGCATTGTTTGTATGTCTTTTTGTAATGAAATCCCACAAGATTTATCATATTAATCGTTTTAGGCGTTCAGTCAGTGACATTAAGTTTATTTGCATGTTGTGCAGTAGGTCCCCAGAACTCTTTTATCAAGCATCATTGGAAACCCTTTGCCTATAAACAACTCCCATTTCTCTCCACTACTCCCCCATCCTGGCCACAGTGTCTGAATTTGATGAGAGCTGCATAACATATAAGTGGACTCTCGCAGCACTGTCTTTTTGGCTTGTTTTATTTTGTTTGGCATAATGTCTGTGAAGCTTGTGTTGTAGCATGTGTGGGAATTTCCATTTCTCCCTGTGTGGGCCAGGCTGGCCTCAGACTTAGGACCTCCTTTGGAGACTCTATAGTGCTGGACCACTAGGCAGGCAGCCACAGTTTCTCCTTGCTTTCCTCAGTACTAGGGATTGAACCCATGGCCGTGGTGGTGCTATGTAAGTGCCCTGTCACTAAGCTGTACTCTGGCTCTTTTTAACTTGTATTTTGACTGTGTCAGGGTCTCCCTAGGTTGCCTAGGTTGGACTTGAGTGTGCTAGGTAACTTAGCTAAGCCTTGAACTTGGAACCTTACTGTTTCAGCATCCCAAATGGAATAGGTATGATTCTAGGCATATGCCATCATGGGTGGCTTTTTTTTTTTTTTTTTTTTAAAGAGACAGAATCTTTATAGCCCAGGCTAGACTTGAACTCAGCAGTCTTACTGCCTCAGCTTCCTGAGTGCAGGGATAATATTTGTCTTCAGCCATGTTCAGCCTGGTTTCTTTATTATTCAGTTTTGAGTGTACAAAATAATAGGTTTCATTATGACATTTCTTTTAAAAAATATTTATTTATTTATTATATGGAAGTGCACTGTAGCTGTCTTCAGACACTCCAGAAGAGGGCATCAGATTTCGTTATGGATGGTTGTGAGCCACCATGTGGTTGCTGGGATTTGAACTCAGGACCTTTGGGAGAGCAGTCGGTGCTCTTAACGGCTGAGCCATCTCACCAGCCCTCATTATGACATTTTCATACACAGATGTCATGTTACCTTGTTACTATTTGCTCATGCACAACCCTTCCTCTCCCTCCTTCCCCTCTGTTTTTATGTCATGTGCAGGAATTTCAGTACTATGTATTGTTGATGCCAATATGGTAGAGGATACATAGTATATAGAAGAGAATACACAGTATATAGTAGAGAATATACAGTATATGCTAGAGAATACACACAGTATATGGTAGAGAATACACAGTATTTGCCTTTTCTACCCTCTCTATTACCCTCTAGCCTGTTTTTTTTAAGTATGTACAGTTATGTATGTATGTGGATGTGGGCATATGTGTATGTGTGCGTGTAGAAGTTAGATGACGACTTCAGGTGTTATCCTTAGGTTCCCCACCTTGATTTTTCTTTTCTCTCCTTTGTTTGTTTGAGACAGGGTCTCACTATGTAGCTCTGGCTGTCCTGGAACTCACTATGTAGACCTGGCTGGTCTCAACTCACAGAGTTCAGACTGCTTTTGGCTCCTGAGTGCTAGGAGTGTGCACTAGTATGCCCTCCCCGCCCCCCCCTCTCTTGTGCTTTGAGACTGGGTCCTGGGTCTTGCTGATTAGATGAGGCCTGCCCCGACTGTTGGGACAGGATTGAAAGCATGCACTGCCCAGCTGTTTACTCAGGGTTAGTTAGCAGTCGCATCCAGGCCCTGTGCTCCTCTTCCAGACACCAAGCTGTCTGTGGTTTCTTAACCTTCATAGGCAGAGTAACACTCCTTAATGTGGACATATGTCCTGTTTCATCTGTCCCCTCATCCATGGACACTTGGGCTGCCCCTGCCTTTTAGGTTTCACGACTCACGCCACGAGGACAGGTGTGCAGTACTCCTCAAGCGCTTCCTTTCGCTTCTTCAAGTGTACCTGAAATAGGCTCTGCATCATATGCTAGCTTTATTTTTAATTTTTTAGTGAATGCACTTTATTTATTTATTTTTTTGAAGTAGCCACACTATTTTACAAATATACCTAGGTACTAATTTCAACACACTGGTGGTAACTCACTCATTCATTCACTCATTCACTTATTGTTTTGAATAGTGACCATTGTAGAAAGTGTGTGATGATAGGCTATTGTGTTTTTTATTTTCACGTCTCTGGATATTAGATCTGTGGGCATCTTTTTATGTGCTTGTTGTCCTTTTGTTCATATTCTCTAGAAAGATGTCTTGTTAAGTCATTTGCCTAGGCTTTGATGGGGGGGGGTATTGTTTTGTTACAGTTTTGTACATATTACGGGTATTAACTTTTATTTGACAGATGACTTGCAAATATGGTCTCTTGTTCTACATGCTGCCTTTTCATTCTGTTAGTGCTTCCTTTGATGAGCTGGACATGGTGGTGTACACCATGGAAGCAGGAAGATTACTACAAGTCAAGGCCAGCCTGGTCTACATAGTAAGTTCTAGCCCAGGGCTACATAGTGAAACATTATCTAGCTGTCTCAAAAAACAAACAAACAAACACCCTACCACCACCAACAACAAAAACAAAAATAGGGAGAAAGAGTAAGAGTGAGAAAGAGAAGAGAGGGAGATGGACAGGGGCTGGGGACCAGAGAGGAGAGATGCCTGCATGGGCTGTGTGCCCATGTGCGTGCAGATACCTGAGGGGCCAGAGGGTGTCTGATCCCCTGGAGCTACAGTTCCAGTCAGGAGCCACCTGGTGTGGAAGCAAGGAACTAAACCTGGATCTTTCAGAGAGCAGAAAGTGCTTTTAACTGCTGAGTTATCTAGCAGATATCTGCTAGCAGATATGTTTTTAAAAACTAAATTTTCGATATAGCTATAATACTACATTTGTGTCAAAGAATGCACTAGCTAAAAACTGCCTCTGCGGTAAGGTTTGGGAGTTTGTGTAAGGTAACTTCAGTGTAACTGATAGAGTGTGAGCAGTCTGTACTGAAGACATAGTAAGGACTGACAGGGTTTTCTTGGTTGAATAATGATGGTAAAGGGAGCGATACATTTTTAGAGGGAGTTTGTTAATGCACAGATGTGCTTTGCATATCTCACCTGCATTTCTAGATGCTTTGAGATGCAGTTTGTCATTCCCAAATTAGTTGAGCAGGGTGCTTTCAGGCAGCACTCAGGTAAAGCTGGACCACTTTTTACAATGCTGCTGTGGATCCAGGTTCCTCTGAAATGCTGCTCCTTGGTTAGCAAGTGGTGGTCAGCACCCAGCAGGCCAGGGCATGGTCTAGATGCAGAGAGTTTCTTTCTGGGGGTGCAATAGTGGTCATGGTTATGTTCTAGATACAGGGAGCTACTTTGTATGAGTAGTTGTGGTTAGCACTGCCAGCAGGCAGCAGTGGCCTTCTAGGTGCAGGGAGTTACTTTTTTTTTTTTTTTGGTTTTTCGAGACAGGGTTTCTCTGTGTAGCCCTGGCTGTCCTGGCACTCACTTTGTAGACCAGGCTGGCCTCGAACTCAGAAATCCGCCTGCCTCTGCCTCCCGAGTGCTGGGATTAAAGGCGTGCGCCACCACGCCCAGCTCAGGGAGTTACTTTTTGTTGAGGAGCTTTGGTTACTCCTCAGGAGCTTTGCTTGGGCTATTGTCTGGGCCTCTGAGAAGGTTATTAAGAATCGTGCCAAAGAGGGAGATGTGAGAAAGAAGATAGAGGCTGGGATTCAATCCAGTCTTATTGGAATCCTATGGATTCTTTTTTTTTTTTTTTTTTTTGGTTTTTCGAGACAGGGTTTCTCTGTATAGCCCTGGCTGTCCTGGAACTCACTTTGTAGACCAGGCTGGCCTCGAACTCAGAAATCCGCCTGCCTCTGCCTCCGGAGTGCTGGGATTAAAGGCGTGCGCCACCACGCCCGGCCCCTATGGATTCTTATAAGAGAACATTTCTGAATTTTGTCAATTCTTTCCTGACTGCATCTGGATGTATTTATAGTTAGAGAGTATTGTGGGCTTCTTGAGGTTAGGATATGTTATCACTAGCCCTAGCCCTTTAAAGGGGTTCACCACACCCAGGCATGGTGGTATATGCCTGTAGTCCTAGCACTAAGAAGGCTGAGGTAGGAAGTTCACATTGGAAGCCAGCCTGAGGTGACATAGTGGGACAGTTGGCCTCTGTGCTTGTGCAGGCATGTGTGCATGTGTCGAGTTCTGCGTTGGAGTAAATTTTGTTACTCTAACAAATACTTGAGATAACAAGATTATAGATAAAAAGGTTTATTTTGGCCCACACTATGGACATTTTGGCCCATGGCCATTTAGACTCATTGGTCTTAGGTTTGTGGCAAAGCATGGTGGGAGGCTGTGGCAGAGCAGAGCTGTTGAGCACATGTCCAGGACACACCAAGAGCACAGGTCCCAGCTCTCGTAGTTTTCTCCACTCTTTGTTGCACCAGGGGCGCTGTCTCTGGGACCTGGACCTTTGCAGCACACCTGAATCTAAGCTAGCTGAGGGAGAAGCCACAAAACAGTGACCATTCAAGGTGGCCCAGAATGTAGAGAAAATGCTTCTAAACTGATACCCTCTTTACACACTTGGTTTTCAGCGCTTTCGAGCTGTGTGTCAGTTGAACATGCTTCCCTGATACTCCTGCTTGGTTGCTGTTCAGGTTTCCTGAGTCCTTTCTTGCTCTCCAGTGTGGTGCTGTTTGTATTGCAGACCTCAGCATATTCAGTCCTCACAAGATGACAGCCTCCCTCTCTGGTTCATATTTGTTTAGCCTTGGCTGGAGTGTACCTGTGGTGTAAGGCCCAGTGCAGTACTGCTGGAGGGACTTGTGACAATTTACTCAAGATTCTAGCTTCCCATAAGGAGAGGTGGTGTGATATGTGTGAGCTCTTTCCAGACTTACAGCTTACAGCTTGACTTTGGGAGTTGCATCTCCCACACCCCCACCTCCCAGACAGGCAGGGTCTCTCTGTGTATCCTGGCTGTCCTGGAACTCTCTATGTAGACTAGGATAGCCTTGAATTTAGAGATCTGCCTGCCTCTGCCTCCCTAATGCTGGGATCAAAGGTGTGCACCACCACTGCCCGGTTGTTTGTTTTTGTTTATTTGTTTTCTTTTTTCTTTTTTTTTAATTAAACAAAATGTATATTGATTATATAACTAAAACCAGATCATCAAGTAAAGTTTAGTAAGCGGTGACAGATTAGTTTGCCCCCTTTCCATGAGAGCCCACACCCTACTGCACCTTCCGCTTTTTAAAAAAAAGATTTGTTTTCATGTGTCTGAGGGTTTTACATGAATATATACCTTTGAACGACCTGTGTGCCTGGTTCTCACAGCAGCGAGATGAGGCCATCAGATCCCCTGGAACTGAAGTTGTGAGCCATGAGCTCTGGAATTAGTGCTCTTAATCTCTGAGCCATCTCGCCAGCCCCTCTGTTTCCCACTTCAAAAGTGTATATTTCCAGATTGCCTATGAAGAAAACTATTGTTTCAACATACTGTATGAGGGCAGCCACTTCCACATACTGACTGTTAGCATTTTTTTTTTTTTTAAATCATTAAGTCACATTGTGATGAAATAGTTACTGTAGTAAGACTGGGCACTTTAAAACATTGGCTGGCTATTTCTATTTCTATTTGATTGTTTCTTTTGTTATTTTCTCCATTGACATTTGATTTTTTTTTTTAAACTTAAATGTGTACTTAATTAAAGACAGTGTTTTTCCAAGCTTCTATTTGTTTTGGAATTATTTTTTATTTTTCTATTATTTTTTAATCTGTCAAATCTGCAACTCTTGTTTTTCTAGCTTTGTTGTTATTCCTCAAAAGCCACACAAAGCCCTGTGTGTAACAATTGTATGCTCACTAGAATTTCATCTTCATGCATCTGTTTTGTGCTGCAGATCATAAAATTCGTATACACATGTGTGTCTGTGTTTTAACTTGTGCTATAGGAAACTGGCATTTTTATAGGTACAAGTGATTAAATAGCATAGCAGTTTCTCTACCTAATATTGATCTGTATTTTTGTATGAATTATTGCATTGGCTAGAGTTTGAGAACAGTGCTAGATGTAAGGAGTTAAAAAGGCACCTTGCTTTATTCTAGTCACTAAGGTAGTCACATGCCTTAGATGTCACACTTCCAAGTTTGATTGAAGTATTTGATTAAAATCCGATGTTCTCGACACAGTGTTCTGAAATACTTTAGTCTTAAGCATTATCAGGAGTAGAGGTTACATTTTATCTGGTGAGATGGTTTGGTAGTTTGATAGTGGTGTGGGCCGTGTGAAGGACAGCATGCAGCAGTCTCCCACCTGAGCTCCTAAGACTGTTTCCTCTGGAGAACCTATCAGTCTTTCCTTTCAGTTTGAGACTGAGCGAGTGTCCCTAGAGGTGTGCCCAGGCTGGGCTGCCCGTGCTGGCGGCTGCAGCTTACATTTTCACCTGCTCAGCGCGCTTCTCCGTATAGTGTGGCTTTTTAAACAAGTGTAGCCTTAAAATAGTTCCGACACTGCAGGGAGCTATCTTTAGTGTTAGCAGCAACAACAAATGCCTGAAGACCAAACTTCTAAGAACCAGGAAAAGCGTTCTTGAAGGACATAATAGACTCAGTGAAAGACACTTGTGCGCTAGGAAACACAACTTAAGATCAGTTCTCTCTTATTTAATCTGATAAAACTTAAACGTGTAAACAACTTTTTATGGCATTAGAAAAGTTGATAAAGTGTAAGTAGAATGTGGAAATGCTGGGTGGGTGCTGAAGCACGATGGAGTTGCAAGGGCATGGTGAGCACAAGCAGGTATTGGGCCTAAGGGATCCATTAGTGGGCTCCAGTCAGGAGAGTAATGGACCGAAGTCTGGGTGGTTCCTGTAAGATGACTGGCATTCTGACAGCGGTGTCCATGTGATCAGCTCTAAATGAATACCTTTGAACCCATTATCAGCTTCCAATGGAAGCCTTACTAGGTTATAGTTTCAGCTGTAGTGGCTTTCAACAACACAAATCATTCTCTTACGGTGCTTTGGTATTTTGAGACAGGGTTTCTCTGTGTAGCCCTGGCTGTCCTGGAACTCAATTTGTAGACCAGGCTGGCCTCGAACTCAGAAATCTGCCTGCCTCTGCCTCCCAAGTGCTGGGATTAAAGGCGTGCGCCACCACTGCCCGGCCTTCATGACTCCTTTTAAACATGAGCCCCTCTTCATCCTGCCTGGCCTCTTGTTTCTGTTCTTTTCTCTTTAGTTACCCGTCACCCCTTTTCAGACTGGGGACGTTTGGCTTGATGACAGCTTTTAACTTCTGTTGTGCGTTTGGAGATGAATCTCTTCCAGTGAGGGGTGGTTAATATGAATTACCGGCCTGGTAGTTCTTGCTTGGTCATCAGGCTATCCTTTAAATGTATTGTTGACACTGTTTGATTAACGTTTGTTTAGGAATTTAGTGTCTTTGGTTCCCAGGCTCACTTCTGTTCTGTTTTCTTGTAACAGTTTTAACATCATAGAGTCAGACTGGCCTCGTAGTCCATGTTGACAGGTTTTTGTTGTTTTTTTAATCATTTTACTTTGGAACAGTTTGTAGTACCACGAAAGTTATCTAGCCCTGGGATCTTCTTCTGTGGATGTTTTAAGGTATAATGTAAATTTTTAGAACATAGAACTATTTAGTTTTTTTTCCTACCTTGGATGAGCTTTGGTGACTGAACCTTTAAAGGAATTTGGATATTTTACTTAAGTTGTCAAAGTTATCAACAAAATTAGTCCCAATATTTCCTTATGTCTTTTTACTATTTACAAGGCCTCTTGCCCTTGGTGTTTATTGTTGTTCTCTTGATGAGTATCATTGCACAAGCTGCCCTTGAAGACCCCTTCTTGAAGAGTCTGCCTTGACCTTCTCAGTGCTAGGCTTATTTTTGATGCATTTTTATTGTTTGTTTTGCTTTTTTTAGGATATAATTTGCTGTCTGTGTTTTATGGGTTGGTTGGTTGGTTTGTTTGTTTGTTAGTTTTAAGTTGAAAACTGATTTTCAGCCTTTAGATATTTATTAAAGATTTTCTTGGATCTGTAGGTTAACATTTTTTTTTTTTTTTTTTATTAACTTTAACACAAATTTTATTTCTTAGGATTGCTTCCTGTCTTGCCCCTCCCTACTCCATTTTAGAAGCTCTTGAATAGCCCTGTAGTAGACAGGATGAAGTTGACCTCCAGCTGGCTGACCTTTTGGGTTGGGCTCTGTGCTGAGCATCTCACAGCTGTGCTGGCTTACCTGCTTGCTGGCCTTGCTTTCTAGGGTCTGATACTGTTACATCCAATACACTGTTCATCTATAGAAATACTGTTTTGTTGTGGTTTTTCTGTATTTGATTTTTCTTGTTTCTACTTCTTTTTCCAGGCTAGGGCTCAGCCCAGGCCCTTGGCATGATAAGAAGCACTCACGCAGAGCTACAATCCCAGCCTCAGTTTTCTACTTTAAAAATTGGTTTTTGGACAGAAGGCTGAGTCCAGGGTCTTGCATGTACTATTTCAACTTTCCACTTTGAGATGGTGTTTCAGTGAGTTCCCAACTGACCTTGCACTTACTAAAGCTGTGGCAGGACTTGAACTTGCTGTCTTCCTGCCTCAGCCTCTAGAGAAGCTGGTACTGCAGGCCTGCGCCACCGCCAGAGGCTGCCATCTTCTTTCTGAACTCAGAGAACACATGTCTATACTGTGTTGCATACCTCGGTCAGTTCTCAATGAGCTGTGGCTCACTGTTCTTGTATGTTTTCCTGTGTGCTGGGTAGCCTTGGGCTGAGTGCTGAGAGTGGGGGAGGCCTACATTGGTAGGTACTGTTATGTATCTTTTATTCTCCTATAGTGACTATCATCTCCAAGGCTTACTACCTCCACCTGCTGACCTAGACCTAGTCCTGGAAGCTTCTCGTCTCCATACAATCTTATGTAGGCCTAGAATGTTTTCAGCCTCTGAGACTTACTGCTGAATAAGCTCACCCTTTCTAGTTCTTTCTGACTCAGCCGTTCTGGCCCAAACTCCTCTCCAAGCTGACTGATTCAATCTGTCTTTTCTCTGCCACTACTGAATAGCTCTGCTTGACCTCAAACTAACTTTGTTCTAATCTTCTGGCTCCTCATTTTCTGGCTCATTCTGTCTTCACCTGTGTCTAGCTTGTTCTTTCTCTTCAACCTGTCTCTGTACCACTGTCCCAGTAAAAACTCTTCTCCATCTGTCACTGCTCTCTTTAGTAGCTTCCCTTTCCTTTCTCTTATGACAGTTGGGTATATCTTCTTCTGGCAAATCTTTCTCTGATTTGTCACTTTGCCATTCAGTTAGACATCACTTTCAAACATGGCTGCTTCCTTCTCCAAACACAATCTTGGGGTTCACAGTGCAATCAGATATCTTGCAACAAGATGCTGGTATCTTTATTCCTTGTAACTGTTTTGAGCTATGGTGGAAGATGCAGGAAAGTGACTTGGAAATGTTTACACTCCATTGAGGTCTTGCTTGTTCTTGTTCTTCTGTGCTTGCTTGTTTCTGGTGATGTTGGCCTTGGATAAGCAGGCTCTGTCCCTTTGAGCTGCTTCCCCAGTTCCTTGAGGTCTGCAGCTGGGTGCCTCAGGTTTGGATTGTTCTCCAGCAACAAGGCATGACTTCTTGGTCTACCCTCCAGTTTTCTGTGAGTCATAGGGCTTAGTTATTGTTCTTCAGTTTCATGGGTTGGAATAGATGGTCTTCCTGACTCATGTGAATGCCAGACAAGGTGGCGCGAGTCTTTTTTTATCAGTTACTTCCCCAGCCTTAGTCACCTCAGGTACATGTGTGATCAGCAGTTTGCTGAGAGCCCAGTGGAGAACCCCGCCCTCTACCCCTTTAGAGAACATTTGTTACTTTTTCACATTTATTTTTATTATTTCTAAGGTGTGTGTGTGTGTGTGTGTGTGTGTGTGTATACACATGGGTGCCCTCAGAAGCCAGAGGTGTCAATTCCCTTGGAGCTGGAGTTAGAGATTGTTATGAGTCACCATGTGGGTGTCAGGAATCATCAAACTGTGGTCTTCTGCAAGAGCAGCCAGTGCTCTTAACCACTGAGCCATCTCTTTCCCCATTCCTGAGGCTCCCTGCCACAGCTCCCTGCCCTGGTTTTTTTCTCAGGAGTCCTCACTGCCTGCTGTCTGCAGTCTCGGCTTCTTCTCAGCTTTGACTTGGAGAATTCACTGAGTTCTACCAGTTTCTCCTGCCACATTGTGGCCAGCAACGCAAGGTGAGCCTGCTCCACCTCATGCTGTTTCTTGCTTCCTGTTTTCAAGGTATTGAGCCCACCCAGACAGGACAGATGTATCTCAAAAGCATCTGAGTAGACTCTTGGTTTCCACCGCACCAGTGGTTGCCGCTCCTCACATGACCTACCACATTCACAGGGTATTGAGATAATGGCAGGAACCTGCCAGGGAAGCCTGTAGACATTATCATGTTCTCTACAGATGGACAGCTTGGAGCACCTATGTCCTCTGCCTCAGACATTTTCCTCTATAGAGAATTTTCTTACTCTGCATACATGAAACTGTATTAGAAACAGCAAGGCTGTAAACCTGCTTTTCAGTATGTTGATTTTGTATAGATTTTCCTCTGTAAATATAGTTAGGGTTCTTTATGTAGCTTTCACTGTCCTGGAACTCACTGTGTAGACCAGGCTGGCCTCCAACTCAGAGATAATGCCTGCTGATGCTGCTGCCTCCCAAGTGCTGGGATCAAAGGCCTGCACCCCCTTCTCCCCCCCCCCCCCCGACATATTTATTTAACCAGGTGTAACTCTCATTTTTATGTTGAGATTTTTCTCAGGGTTTTGTGTTTGTTAATTTCTACAAATTTTTCAAGCTATGAAAAAAGACTACTACAAATACAGTTTAAGGAGCTATGTCAGCTGACTTTTTCCATTTATCACACTGACTTATTTGTTGCTTTTGCTTGTTTATCAAACAGAGCAAGTGCTTATATGCCTGAGCCGTTTTCTCGCAGGCCTTCAGCAGTGTGCCACAGGCCAGCCGTTGTAGACTCTGTAGCAGGTGTTGGGATTGTAGGTCACACAGGCCCCTCTTCGAAGGCTCTGTACACTCTCTATGGACGGGATGATTTATGTGCATTTCTAAGCAGTTAGGTTCTCACAGCTGCTTCCACCGATGGCATTGTCACGTGTCATTTCACATAGTTGCTGCTGCAGCAATCTCTGGGCTCAGTGTTTGACTTCTGTCTTCATGTGTTTAAATCGCAACTGATAAAACTCAGACATCACAGTGCACGGGGAGTCAGTGATGTCAGTCAGTCATTCTCTGTCCTCTTGTCTCTCCCCCATCAGCTGCATTACAAACTTGACGCATCAGAGAGGGCTTGCGTGCGGGTCAGTGAGCTGGAGGGTGGCGGTGGCGGTGGCACCTGCTGCTGCTTTACTTTCTTGTGCTTTGCTGCTACTGCACGTCCGGGGTGAAAATGGGCCACAGGCCCAGAAGGGCAGACTGTTGGAAGCTGGTCAAAATGCTTGATGATGCTTTGTCTTTGTAGCAGAACTCAGTCTGAGTTGTCATCCTCTCTGCTGGTCCTAGCCCTGGCACCCGGTCAGCTGAGCACGTGTCCTTTTATTTCACCCGGCTGGTTTCTGCCTAAATTCATTGTCTGCTGAATAGGTCAGAGGTTCTCAGATGAATGCTCTTATATATTAGTTTGTCATTTACTAACCATGTAGTTAGTTCCCTGCATGGAAATCCCAAGTGTGGGCTTTCCTTGACTGAAATGGACGTGCCTATGCTTCTTGTATTCTCAGGCACTTTGTCTAGGTTGAGGAAGGTTAGTGTCTGGTAACTTTTTACATAGAGACATTCTGCCCTTTGTTGTGTCTTCACTATACTCTTAACTTTGGCTTGCATTCCTGCTTACATCTTTTTACCCTTTTTTACTCAGTAAAGCTGCATAATGTTATTGCATAATTCATTGGTACCTTTATTCTTCTTATTGAACAGTCACAGGCAGATGGACCCTAGTGAATCAGTAGGCATTGCTTTAAGGTGGTGTTTTATTTGAATAGTGTATGCCAACTTTTCATTCCGTTCCCTTGCATAGTGTCCCAGTAGGAAAGCAAGTTTCCTAGTGTATCCCCTGGAGGACGAGTCTCTTGCTTTGTACTTTTAGCTTACAGCAGCACTTTTCCTGGCAACATTTCAGTTCTGGCCATAGCTGCACTATGATAGTCATTCCCAGTCCACAGGAAGAGAGGTGGGCCACACCAGCCCGGCCGGGGATCTTGGATTGCAGAGGTGACTGGCCTGGAGGCAGATGCCCCGACCCCTGCAGAGCTCCACCCCAGACAGGGTGTTTCCAAAGGTGCTGAGCAGAATTTAGAGCAGTGACTAATTTGCATTATATGATAACATCTGGTAGGTAGCTCTGGGATGGAAGAAGGGAAAATATGAGCCAGCTACTTTGGGGAGTGTGAACTTGGAGCATTCTCTTCCTGCTTCTGGTCCTGAAGTATCTCGAAGATACACACATTAGGTTGTTTCCTGTGAGCAGACTGTCTATAGAGAAGGATGGAACAGTCTTCACCAGGTGGGTGTGGAGATAGATTCTGACTCACTGCAGGACTGCACTCAGACTCAATGGCAGCCTATCAAGAGGCGTGCCAGCCCAGAGATAAGTGTTGACGATAGCAGAGAAGGCTTGAAAGGCTCAGTAATGAGGATCTGTAAAGGAAATGGTTTTGAAAACATAAGATAGGCATTTAAGTGTCTGCCTTAAGAGAAGGGGGAGGTAACAGGCTAGCAGAAGCGGGGGAACAGAGCCCAAACAAAGGCAGCCTGGCCTAGTGCCTGGGAGGACCTGGTGCTAGAACAGCAGTGTTTGTTTATCCAGTCACACACTGCCGCTCCTCTCAAGGGGCTGGCTCTAAGACAGTCCAAGTTCTGGGTGACTTCAGTGCCTGTAGCATTGGAGATAAAAGCTTAACTTAGATATACCCAGTAGTTACAAATTGTTCCTTAGTGAGTGAATTTATCAGCTAACTAACATAAATGTTGCCATATCCTCTTTATTGTGATGGGAGTTCCTTAGAAAACTGGCTTGAGTGGAGAGCTCTAGATGGCCTGTAGTCCTTGATAACAGTAGCCGGGACGCTTGCTCTGGCCAGTATCTGTCTGCAGCACATGGGACAGGTGGAGGCTGTTGAGAGTTCCCCTTGCCTCCTGCACTTCCTGTAAGCCAGCACTGCTTGACTGGTTGTGAAGATTTCTGTTTGTATCTAAGCAGCTCCTCTGAGGGTGGGACTTAACTCTCAGAGGCCCCATTGCAGTGAGATAGGGGCCTGCTATTTTATCTGTGGTCCACATGGCCCATGGCAAGGGCTCAGTAATTCTGCTTAACCACGAGTGGGACTGGCTCATGTCCCTCTCATGCTCACCTCAGAACTTTTCGCTGGTATCTTAAGGTCTTAATATACTAAATATACTTAATACTAAAATGCCACCTGAATTTTTAATTCTGACCACACAGGCCAGAGATGACTCTGAACTGCTGCCCTCTTTGCCTCTATCTCCTAAGTGCTGGGATTACAGATGTGTAACACCATACCCTGTTTATTTGGTGCTGGGACGGAATGGAGGGCCTCATGCATACTAATTAGACAACGCTGTACCAGCTGAATTGTCTCCACCCCTTTTGCATCTCTCTATTCAGGCTCCAGCCAGGTTAGACTGGACCCTGGTAAGTTTATTCATGAAGTTTTATTCAGTAGTACCATTTCCTAAGCTAGACCTGGAAACAGTCTTTTATCTGATGGCTGAACAGATTCTAGGCAGACACTTGCTTACTGATGGTTGCTGTGATGGGCCTGGAATTGGGGGCAGGAGTGCACTGGGGACGTTGGGGAAGGCACACCTCAGGACACACTCAGTGTGAGTCAGTCTGTGTGCCTCCTATAATGATTATTTTCTTATAAGTTCAGCTTTTTAAAAAGCTTTTGGGATCCCCAAATCACAAATGCTATCTAAAGCTGTCGTTGTTCAGGATGCGTGACCCATTTGGGAGCTAGGCAGTAAGACACTGTATCTTTGTTATAAGGCATCTTTGTCTGCAGACTCTTGAATTTCTTTTTTTGCCTTCTGCCTCCCACCTAAAAAGGACAAAACCAGAACAAACATGAAAAGATAGCCACAGGAAACAGTGGTGGAAGGCATTGCTGCAGGAGGTGGGAGAGAGTGTGTTAGGATTAGAGACAGCAGCATTGAGACTCCAGGACTGACTGACTGACTGACTGCGACCAATCAAGGATCCTCAGTCTGGCTTCCCTTAGACTAAATGGGAACAACTTTAGTTTAAAGATTCTCTCTGCTACCCACCTTTACCTTCTCTCTCCACTGGCAACTCTCTCGAAAAGGTTCTCAATGCAGTATTTTATTTAGCAGGTATTATTTTTACTATAATCTAAGTACTTATTTAAATACCTTTCCATTTAATCTTACTATTTTTTAAGATATGTGTTTGTGTGCATGTGCACACATATGTGTGTGCGTGCCTGCGTGCGTGTGTCAGGGTCCACAGAGGCCAGAAGAGAGCATTGGTTCCATGGAACAGGACTTAGAGGCAGTTGTGAGCTGCCCCATGTGAGTGCTGGGAACCACACTTGGCTCCTCTGGAAGAGCAGCAAGCACTCTTAACTGCAGAGCTGTCTCGATGCCTTTATTTTTATGTTTCCTCTTTTTGACCTGGTCTGGAACTGAAATAAGCAGAACCTTTTCAGAGAGCTGACTTCATACCACATATGAATAGGTTTAGCTCTCACATGTAATGATCCACATCATCCTACACCAGTGCTTTTAATATGCTGCTGTTCTTAGGTAGAATGTAAGGAAGACATATAGTCATTAGCTTCCAATATGTATATAACCTATATATATTGATCAGCTTCTAATGGGGAGAACAGTGATGGTGAAGGACTTAGGGTGGAATCAAGCTAACTCAGTTTTACTGAAGCCCAGACCCAGCTCCAACTGCATCTGACTCAGCGGCCTTGCCCTTGTCTAAGTGTGCCTGTGTTTATTGCCCTTGAACTCTGGCTCTCACTGCGTAAGTCAAAGTGATCTGGGACTCACCATCTTCCTGCCTCAGTTTCCCTAATACTGGGATTCCAGGTGTGTCCCACCATTTCCAACTATAAGTATGCCTTGTTTTGTTTTAAGTAGTGGGCAGATCTGTGAACAGTCTGAGAAAAGCTTGGTCCGAGCAAGCATATGTCTTCCTAATAAATGATCACTTTACCCTTGTGTAGGAGACAGGCTCCTATCTCTTGTAGAGACTAAGCATACCTGGGAGATGGGCTTGCCTCTGACCTTGGGCAAGTGTTGTAGCCCTCTTGTCACACCTACCTGATCTGCTTGGGTGGGTACCGTGGCGTACTCACCTTCTGAGGTGTGTGTGTGTTCTGAATGGTCATGAATAGGCTTGGCAGGCGGCAGGAAGTGCTAGATCTGGATTAGCTGTTACATAGTCATAGTATGTTTCAGTGGGAGGTGCTTATGTAATACCAGGCAAGTCACATTGCTGTTATTTTCAGCCGGACAAAACCAGTTTCCTGGTCTGAAGATATTCCATGTATTCAGTTGAGCAAACATTCATTGAGGATCAGTGTGCTAGACATTGGGTTGGTCATCAGCACCCCAGCAATGAAGGGATCCCCAACTTCTAGGAACTTGCATTTTCTTTGGGGTGTTCTTTGTCTTCCCAAAGTTCTTTCAAGATAAGGACACAATTTGAAAAGCAGGAGAAATTCCAAAAATCAGGGGAGCCATCCACTCACCCACCCAGTCATCAACCTACCTACTTATATTCCATATGTATTGGTGTTTTGCCTGCAAGTAGTCTGTAAAGGTGTCACCCCCTGGAACTGAAATAACAGAAAGTTGTGAGCCGCCACATGGTTGCTGGGAGTTGAACCTGGGTCCTCTGGAAGAGCAGCCAATTTTCAACGGCTCAGCCATTGCTCGCTCCAGATTCCTCCCCCCCACCCCCCCACTCCCCAAAGAAGACATTTAGGATAGATTAAAGTACATCGTCCCTCCTCAGATGTTGCTGTTACCACTCCAGGAAGATTCTGTCTGAATTGGATGTGGGATTCCATATTGGTTTATTCTTGCTGAATATGCTGCGGTGAAAGCAGCCAACTTGCTTTGTAAGATTAACATGCTTTATGGATGTGTTGTCTGCTTCATGAGGGTGAAAAATATATTTATCTGTATCAGATAGTGATAGCAAAGAAATAAATTTGGTAACTTTACATTTAAACTTTTTAATTTTTTGGAGTAGGGTGTAGTAGTGTTGCCTATGTTCCCAGCGTTTCAGAGACTAAAACAAGATTGTACATTCCTTTGCACATTAGATTACCCAGTGGGATTTATTCTCTTCTTGCAGTGGTAGCCGCCGACCGAACTGTTAGGTCTCCCCTCCAGGGGTTTGGATGACAGGTATGCATCTACAGGAACAGTCTTTTTTGTATCTGTATGCATGCATGTGGGCTCGTGCCCATCTGAGTGTAGGTAATCTTGGCAGCCAGATGACGTATTCAAATCCTCTGGAACTGGAGTTGAGGCTGACATGGGTGTTGGCAACAGAACTCAGGTCTTCTGCAAGAGCAGTGCACATGCTCAGCTGTTGCTCTTAACGCCTCGCCATCTCTGTGGCCCCTGCTGTTCTTGGTCAGAATCTTCCTTTCCACTGGGTTTCCTTCTCAGAGCCTGCTCTTCTCCTAAGTTGTTTTTGCGTGGCCCTTCTTTCTTTACTCATTAAAGTTTTAAGATCTGGCTAAAAGAACCACAGGGCGGAGGTCCTGGGCTACTGCCATTGACTCCTAACTCATCTCAACTCAGAATCACACTTAGATCATGTATTCACGGCAGGCAGAGGACAGAAAACATGGCAGCTTTTTAGGTTAGCCTAGGTGAAGACTAGTTTATACACTGGAGAATTTCTTTCATACTGTTTAGAAGCAGTTTTAAATAATCTACGCTGTTTGGGAGGTTAGTGGAGTTGTGCCAGTCTTTATTGTTTTTGTTGTTGTTGTTGTTTTAATTTAATTTAATTAATTAATTTTTAAGACATGCTCTCACTGTCTTGACTGTCTTGGCACTCACTATGTAGACCAGGCCTGCCTGGGCCTCCTGGGTGTGTTACCACGCCCACCAGTTGTGCCAGTCTTGACCCAGCATTCCCATTGTCCACTACATGCTCAGCAGAGGGTTCCATGGCCATCCCTGACAGGAGTACTTGGTAGGTTGGGGCTCTCTCCTGTGTCCCAGCTCCCTCATGCATGTAGATGAGGACCCAGGTCTGGCCAAGAGCCAGTGTTTTCCCCAGTTTTCTTTGATAGGAGCTAATAGCAAAAGGTAAACTTACTATCAGTTAACCACCCCAAACCCAAAACTGAAAATTCAGAATGCTCCTAACTTTGAGGGCTTATGTGCTGCCACAAGTGGGAAACTTTATACCTGACTTCATCTGAGAGGTCACAGGCAAACCTAGGTACGTAGCTGGGGTGCGGCTCAGAGATGGAGCACGTGGCTCCCTCACTCCTGTTAGAGCTCGTGCTCAGCGCTGTCAACCACAGGCACCGAATGCATGCCCACTCAGGATACTCTCTGAAATCTCCTTCAGGCCATGTGTATTCCTCTATGTAAAATGTAAGGTGTTTGTTTGTTTGTTTACACTTGGATCTCATCCCGAAAAGCATTCTAGAATCTGAAAAAAAAAAATCTGAAACTAAAACAGTCTCAGTGTGTGACACTCAGTTTGTACTTGGTAGTTTATTCCTGCCTTAGGAATTTCTACCCTTCTTCCCAGGGAATTAAGCTAGTGTATACTCTTTCTTTACCCAGCAGCACAGAGAGCACACAGTAGGTGCTGCTAGACATTTATGTTCGTGTTAATTTCTTCTGGTTTGCAGTGAAGGTAGAGATAAGGAAAAGACTCTACAGTGGAATTGACTTAGAAGGACATGTGCCTGGTGTATATTAAAAAGCTACGTGGATAAAAGTGGACCTATTCTTAGCTGCGTGGGATTCTTGTTTTCCTCAGTAACATTTATTCGACTATTTTAAGGAAATCATGGAAAATATTGACTTCCTTCCTAATGGTGTCCCCTGAGGCTTCCTGCACTGCCACTGAGCTTGCTCCACACGAGTGGTATGTGACTCTGGACCTAGCTTCAGAAATGGGAAATGACTTGAGTAACAATTGCAAGGAAGTAGAGGTCAGAGGTCAGCATTGAGAAAACTCAGCGGAAGAGTAGAATGTTGTAGCCGTTTCCCACATTCCTTAGCAGTGTTTTGGGCATTGAAGCTCTTTTAATTGAGAAAGGAAAAGAGGCCTTTGATTGGCAGCTGGGTGATGGGGCTGTGCGGTGGAGGTGCAGGGAGGCTGCTGTCTACAGAGAAACTTCCAGGAATGAACACTGGGTTTGCAAGTTTCTTAGAAGTAGTTTGGACTATCAGAATGTTCCTATACCCAGGCTACTTTGAGCTTGTGGGGAGAGAAATGGATTTTGGGGAAACATTCTAATTTAAAAAAATGTTTTATTCGTTCAGATGTTAATTCAATCCTATGCAAATATTTTGAACTTTAAGAGTAATGTACCACATGTACTTGCATAGGTCTAGAACTTGTAAGAATGTGTGGTATAGCATTAGCATTACCTGGTATTCATTTATTCATTTATTTATTTATTTTTATGTATAGTCCCAGCTGGCCTTGGAATTTGTGATCCACCTCACAGGTTCTGGTGTTAGAGGCATGTACTACCAACCACTCCTAATTAGTTTTTCTGATTCCAAACTAATGTTCTAGTAAGTATAGTTTCGTTGTGTTTCCTTTCCTTTCTTCCTTCCTCTTTTCTTTGTGCGTGTGCGTGCGTGCTTGCTTGAGTGTGCATGTGTGTGTGTGTGTCTGAACTCGGTCTCCATACATTTTACTCATGTTCTCCCACCATGCTTCCCTCCAACCCTTCAGTAATATAAAGCTGACTAGGTACTGGGGTCTTAGGGTAGAAAAGCCATTGAAATACATACAGCACATCAGAGATCGTGAACAGACAAAAGTAAGGGGCAGCTGTGTTTGTCTGCAGAGTGTGAAGGCTGTGGCAGGGGTGTTAAGAGCTGCCCTCTATGCTGGGCAGTGGTGGTGCACGCCTTTAATCCCAGCACTTGGGAGGCAGAGGATTTCTGAGTTGGAGGCCAGCCTGGTCTACAGAGTGAGTTCCAGGACAGCCAGGGCTACACAGAGAAACCCTGTCTCAAAAAAACAAAAACAAAACAAAAAAAGAGCTGCCTTCTGAGGGACCTTAGCACATTATTTTATGCATGAGACCTTCTTCTAAGGGAAAAATAGTATGTTGACTGAGTTTTATGGATTGCATCCCACCAAACTCCCTCCACTTATTTGCTTCATAGGAATACTTATTGTGCAGTAAGCTTCACCAGTTTTAAGTATTCTCAGATTAATTTTACAAACATGCAGCTGTGGAAACAGGAACGAACATTCATTCTCTTGAAAGTCCATGGCTTCTTCTTCACAGTTAGTATCTCCCTCAGTGGGCCCTGTCACGGAACTTATTGTCTTGTCTAGACTTTCAGATAAATAGATCATTTTGTATGGAGTCCGAGAGGTTTGACTTGATTCACATAGCTTAAGCTTTCGAAGCCCTTGTGCCGAGTGTGTGTGGTAAGCGTTTATTGCTGAGTGGAGAGATCCCTCTGTATGATGTAATGGTGTGTTTCTTACCTACTGGTGAGCTTAACTTTGCTTCTCTCCCTATTCTGGAGCCACGATGTTTACATTTTTTATGAATGTCCAAAAGACCTTTTTTTTAAAGGTATTGTTTCTTTCTTGAAAGCACCTAGAATAGGTTGATGGGTCTGATTAGGTGGTGATGTTTAATTTTAATAAACTGTCAAGCTGTCCTCAGCCCTGTGAGAGTTCTAGCTCCTTGTGTAGGACATCTTTGTTCACATTCGACATTAGTCATTTTGTAAGTGGGTAGTGCTGTGTCCTGTTACTGTTACTAGAATTTGTGAAGTGGCTAATGGTAGGCAAGGGCCATCTTCTGTTCTCTTTGGCCATTTGTAGAACTCCTTTTGTTTTCAGTCAGATCTTGTCAATTTTTATTGAGCTGTCTTATTAATTTTTGAAAGTTCTTTGTGGCATAGATGCAAATGTTTCATTAGATAAATAGTTTATACTTTTTCTACTATGTAGTCGGTGTTCTCATTTTTGTCTTTATTTCTAAAAAATGGAGATGGGGCTAGAGAGATGGCTCAGTGGTTAAAAGCACTGTCTGCTCTTCCAGAGGACCTGGGTTCACCGAATCTTAGTACCCACATGGAGAGCTACATCTCTTTATAACTCCAGTTTCAGAGAGTCTAATGCCCTCATCTGGCCTCTGCAGGCACCATACACTCACATGGTGCACAGGCATAACCTGTGAGCAAGACACCCATACACATACAAACTTAATAAACAATTAATTGTTGGTTGTTGGGTTTTGTGATAAAGTATCACTTTGGGTCTCACATTCTCAATCTTGTCCTTGTGACTACAGGCACACACCACACACCTAGCCATAAACAATGGCTTTTGAGAATAAATGTTTTCAATTTTAATGAAGTCCAAATTAAATTTTTTTTCATTCTTGATTCTGTACTTTTTGTGTCCTATAAGATTTTTTTCCCCTGAACCAAAGTGACAAAAATTTACAAAGGTTTGTGTGTTTGTATAGAATACACAGGCTAGGAGTAGACTGTTTGTTACTGAGGTCTGAAATGCACTCTGAGCTAATCCAGTGTTCAGTGGACATCAACAGTCATTATTTGCATATGCCTATTCATCTGTTTCAGCACAATTAATGGAGACGATCTCTCACCAAATTGCTGTGGCACTCTTTTTGAAAATACATCAATCATATGTGCACATGGCAGTGCTTTAGACTGTCAGTGCTATTCTTTTTCGGGTGAGGTCAAACTTATCTGTGTGGGCAGGTATTCTCCCACAGACCACATCCTCAGCCCTCTGCCACACTTGTCCTTTGCTTGCAGCTCATCTTTTGTTTATTGAAACAGGAATATGTCATATGGCCTTGAACTCTTGTTTCTTCTGCCTCGGGTTCCCCGAGAGCTGGCTAGGACTGCAGGTGGAAACCACCCTACCTGGCTGCTTTTCTAATTTCTCTGAATGTCCCTGAATTTTAAACCTATGAAATTAAAATTTATAATTGACTCACATCAGTGAGATCACAAAGTAGCCTGTCCCTTCCCTATCATCTGAGCTAGCTGGTGCTTTCTGTTTATAGCTAGGAGCAAACACCAGCAATGGTACTCTAAGCTTGTACAGCAACAGCAGACTAGAGGGGAGTGATGCATTGTGCCTGCTACTAGACAGGACAATACAGTGATGCTTGTATGCTCACAAAGCAAAAGCTAGATAGAGACTATGAAACTTAGAGGAACAGTAAAACCTGCTGTTCAGAGAGACAGGAAGTACTTGGATTTAGCCCAACTTTTGGTTTGGGGTCTTACATTGGTCTTAGACACTAAGAACCTGCCCGAACCCAGTAGTGTCTTTTTTCTCTTTGTAAAACCTCTCACATATGACTATCTGTCTGGTTTTATGTTAAGATTCTGTTGAACGGTTCTTCTAACTTAAAATTTATCAGAGATAAGCTGTTAAAGACTGGCAATGAGTAAAACTATTGAGCCATGTGTTTAAAAAGTATGTTTATAGCATTAAAAGTTTGGTTTAAACTATGTACTAAAGAAATATTCCTTAAATCTCTTTTTCTAATTATAGTACACTCTCAATTTAATATTAAACCTACAGGATAAACCAAAATGAGGCCCATGTTTCTCTACCTACTTGGAGTCATTAATTTCACTTAAAACCGGTTTTACTTTTTTTTTTTTTAAGATTTATTTATTTATTTATTTTTAAAGATTTATTTATTTATTACACTGTAGCTGTCTTCAGATGCACCAGAAGAGGGCATCCAATCTCATTACGGATGGTTGTGAGCCACCATGTGGTTGCTGGGATTTGAACTCAGGACCTTCGGAAGAGCAGTCGGTGCTCTTAACCACTGAGCCATCTCTCCAGCCCCAAAACCGGTTTTACTTTATAAATGTCTGCTTGTGCTTACTGCAAGCCTTTGCTGTCAGTAGCGTTCCATTGCTTATTCTGTTCTCTGCTTCTGTTCTGGGGCTTGCTTTTTAATTTTAAAGAGTGCAGGTCTTGCGACTCTTAGACGTGACTGGTGGATTCTGAAGGAGAGGAGCACTTACTGGGTGTATGGTCTCATTGGTCCCCGTCTGGAAGATTTGAGTCATGAGCATGTTTGGGTACATTAAAATGAAGCTTTACCTCCTTGGCTCTTTATTAAAACTTCATTTTTAGGTTTTTGGGTTAGTTTGTTGTTTTGATGTTTTGTTTTTCATAACGGTTTCTCTGTACAACCTTAGCTGTCCTGGAACTTGCTCTGTAGACCAGGTAGCCTCAAATTCAGAACTCAAAGATCCGCCTGCCTCTGCCTCTCTGCCTCTCTGCCTGCCTCTCTGCCTCTCTGCCTCTCTGCCTCTCTGCCTCTCTGCCTCTCTGCCTCTCTGCCTCTCTGCCTCTCTGCCTCTCTGCCTCTCTGCCTCTCTGCCTCTCTGCCTCAAGTGTTGGGATAAAAGGCATGTGCCACCAACGCCCTGGCACATTTTTATGTTTTGATTGTTGAGCAGTTTTCTTCCTCACTGGTAAGAAACTTACCTGACTCTTGGCAGGCAGAGGAGTGCATATACTGTACACACTCGGCTGTAGCGTCTGCACGTGTAGTGTCCACACACCATGCCCCACTCCCCTCTAACCTCAACTTGTAGTCCATCTGGGAGGTGCCATGACCTCAAACAGAAAATTCCTCCTAAGTAGTGACAGTGACTGCTTTTGCATTCTCTTTCCCCCTGAAGGGAAATGGCCTCCAAATAGGCCTACTCTAGTAGGTGCAGTAGTGGGAAAATGAAGGGCCATGATGCTGTTAGCTACTGGACAGATGGTTGGAGCTATAGAAATGCCGAAGGGAGAGGAGAGGTGAAATTCAGTATTGCTATTCTCAGGTTTGACTAATGTTTTAATGGAAGTGTGATACACATTTGAAACACATTTTAGGTACATGGCTTTTGAATTATATGTGAAAATATCAGTGAACACTCTTAAGTAAAGTTTTGTTTTTAAGATTTATTTGTTCTTATTTTATGTGGATGGGTATTTTTATGTATGGATGTTTTGCTTGCATGTATGTTTGTATTACACATGCATTCAGAGCCTGCAAGGACCAGAAGGAACTGGCATTATAGTTGTGTATAGTTGTGTGGGTTCTGGGAACTGAACCTGGGTCCTCTGGGAAAGCAGTCAGTGCTCCTGACCACTGAGCAACCTCCAGCTTCCCAAGTAAAAATTAATAGACTATCCAGCTTTGCCATAATTTTTCATTGGAAAATACATTAGTAAAGTAACCACCTTTATCAGTAGTTATTGTCTTGGAAAGTACATGGATATGTGTGTTTTCTTTTGTGTCCTTGTGCTGAAAGTTTGAATATTCCACAAGTAAATACTGTTTAACTTAGTGACTGAGGGTGGATGCCGTCATGTGGCATACTTCTGGTTTTCTGAAGGGGCGAGTACTTCCAAATAGTAAACCAATTGGATATGTGGACATTGTGTATCCGGAGAAAATGCCTCCTGTAGTTGATGTAAGACAGTTACTTGGACTCTTCCTAAAACTTTTGCATAAAAACAACCAAAGAAATCCTGTATAGAATGTGGGAAGGAATATTGACTTTATAAAAACTGATATATCAAAATAAAGTTAATGACGGCCGTTTGAAGTGTGTAGTTGGAGCCGGCACTTGTGATTGCCCCAGTGAGGTTACGGAGATGAGTACCTTCTCCAGTCTCTTTGTCATCTCTTGGCAACAAGTCTTGCCTTTCTCTCCTTGTGCTTACTTAGTATGTTCTAACTGTGTAAATTAACATAGTAATTATGTGATTCATCTGTCAGGTTGTATGTGCTGATGATTGCTTTTCTTACTGCTGCACAGTAGTCTGTTGTGGGATAGTTATCACACAGTTGTCAGCCATTTGCCCAGGGGCGGAAGTGTGGTTGTCGCCTGTAAACATCCGTGTAGAAGTCACTGTGTCTGTCTTGTAGAGATCCCTAGGAATGGCATGTGTAGGTATAGACATATACTTAACCATTTCAGAAAGTACGACTTGTTTTTCAGAGCGGCTGCACCAGTGTACACTCCTTTCCACACGGTGAGCCTCAGTCAGGTGACTATAAAGTGCTGATGTCTAGCTTGGCAGGTGGGTAAGCTCATTTGTCAGCTCACAAATGACTAGCTTTAGTTGACTAGTTCAGTCAACTAAACTAGTGTGGCCTTTTCTCTAGTGACTGGGGATCTTTGTTGTTAACTTTTGAGACAGTGTCATGTAGTCCAACTCTTGGGCAGTCCTGCCTGGGCTCCAAGTGCTGGGATGACAGTTGTGTGACTGCTCCCAGCCTGACTAGCAAAGGTGAGCATCTTTTCCTGTGCTTACTTTGGTGCCATTCAGACTGTCTTTACCTAAGTGCTGATCAAATCTTTTCTGGCGGTTCAAGTTTGAGTTTTCTTAATTTAGTTGAAAGCTGTATTTACATATTCTAGATACATTTGTATCTAATCTAAATGTATCTCAAGTTTGTTTTGCAAATACCATTTCTAGTCTGTGGCTTGTATTTTTACTATAGTCTTTAGAAAAGTTTATTATCATTATTATTATTATTATTATTATTATTATTCACTTTAATCATATTTGACTCTTTCAGTTTATGGTTGTGCAGGCATCTGTTCCTGCATTACAGCTTCAAACCTCAAGCTCACTAACATTTTCTCCTAGGTTGATTTCTAGTTTTAGAATTCTAGCTCTCACATAAGCTTTAGTGTTGAAGTTGATGCTTATAAGTACTGAGTTCTGGAAATTTCCTTGTCTATATGGCTATTCATCTTCGTATGGTTTATTGAAAAGATTATTTTCCCCTATTGAATTGCTACAACATCTTCATCAAAAATCACTTGCCCTCATGAGGTGGGGTTTGTTTTCTGAAGTCTGTGTTATTTGTTGTGTTTATATCAGTGTGACAACTGGTCATAATGACTATGGCTTTAAGAAGCCATGAGAAGAGTTAAGACACCCACCCTTTTTTTTGGCTTTTTTCAAAATTCTTTTAGGTTCTTTACTTTCCCACAAGATAAAATCATCTTTTAGATTTCTACCCCGCAAAGAGCCCGTTAAGATTTTGAAAATAAATTTTATGTTATTTATTATGGATGTGACTATGGAGGAGTGCATGTGGCTCATACATGGAGGTCAGAGGACACCTTGTGGACAGGCCATCAAGCCATCAAACACCCTATGCTCTGAGCATCTCAATGCTTCCCAAAGCTCTGAACTCAGTACTGCATTTCTAGGTAACAAGTGCTCCTGGCGTTTACATACTGGTGGACTGTATTTGCATATAGGATTGCACAGATGTGGCAGTGACCCCAGCTTTTCTTTTGTCTTTGGATGAATCATTGATTCAGAAAGGGGTTGGGGACTTTGTATTCTTCTGGCTTCTAGTAGAGTTCATTTAGATGATTTTTTTTTTTCTTTTGAGAGAGGGTCTGGCGAGAGAGCTCAACAGTTATGAGAGGACCCAGGTTTGGTTCCCAGCACCCCGTCCGTGGTGGTTCACAAGCATCTGTATCTGATACTTCCGTCTGATCTGGAAGGAAACAAGGCATGCACATAGTACACACACGTAGACACACACAGGCAAAACACTTAAGACACAAAGTACAACACTTAAAATAAAAAAAATCATTGGAGAAATTCATCATGAGTCAAAGTAGGCCTGGAGGTAGGTTTTTTTGTTTGTTTGTTTTGTTTGTTTTGTTTTTCTGAGAAGGCTTTTAACTACAAACTAATTGTATTTAGTATATATGGGACTATTCAAAATACCCCCCCCCTTTTTTTTTTCTGAGTAACCTTTGGCATTTTGCGTCTTTGAAGGAATTTGCCCATATTGTAACCTGAGTTGCTGACCGTATTGACAGAATTATTGACATTGCTGCTGGTCAGCCTTGTCACAATTGTGGAAGAATAGCTGACCCTGGCTCCCCTTCCTTCGAGCATGGCGTGTGTCTTTTCATTTCCACTGTCCAGTCTCCTGGAAGCTTACCCACTTTATCACTCTTCCCAAACCAAAAGCCATTTGTAACGTTTGCATCTTCTGTTTTTTGCTGTTGGCTTTCTTTTTGTGGTGCTGATCATTGAACATTATGGTAGGCATATACTGGCCTGCAACCAAGCCCAATTGTTATTTATATTATTTCTTCTATTTTGAGTGTAAGCTACTCTTCATTTCTACTTCTTCAGTCATTTGTGGAGGGGGTTATAGGGAAAACATGCAGGATATGGATCATCTCATGTTTAGAATGTAATTTTATATATTGTATCCTGTTCATTTATGTAACATAGATATTACAGCTCTAGAACACATGTCTATTTATTATTAGATATTGTATAACACAATAAAAATCCCCCTCTAGTAGCTAAGTTGACATAAGCGGATCATTTAACTGACACTTTCTTGGTTTTTGTTGTTGTTGTTGTTGTTGTTTTTAAGATGGGGTCTCCTATGAACTCATTGTAGATCAGGCTGGTCTCAAACTCAAAGAGATCCTCCTGCCTCTACCTCCCCAAGTGCTGGGGTTAGAGGCATGTGCCATCATGTCTGGCTTTAACTGACATTTTAAAGATAACTGTAATACCACTATTCTTACATATATGTCAAAAGCTTATTATTTTTAACTTTTTATAAAACTATTTATTACTGTATCTAAGTACACTGTAGCTGTCTTCAGACACACCAGAAGAGGGTGTCAGATCTCATTATGGATGGTTGTGAGCCACCATGTGGTTGCTGGGATTTGAACTCAAGACCTTCAGAAGAACAGTCAGTGCTTTAACCACTGAACCATCTCTCCAGCCCCTATTTTTAACTTTGTATTGATTCTTTGTGAATTTCCCATCATGCACCCCAATCCCACTCATCTCCCTGCCCCTCCATATCCACCTTCTGCCCTTGCAACTTTCTCCCGCAAAAGAAATAAAAATAAAGATAAAAATGAAACGAAATGTCATGTGGAAGCTGTGGTGTGTCACAGTGTGTTACACAGTAAACCCTTTGTCCACACTTCTTTATTTGCAGGAGTTCATTGCAATGGGTCACTGGTTTGCTTCGAGGCCTCTGGCTTCTGCTACACCATCAATACCGGCTCTTCACTGGGATTCCTCCCAGATTTTCTGTTGCCCTTTGTCATGGAGGTCCCACAGCTTTGGATCTGCAGTCCCAAACTCTTCACAGGCTCTAGCAGTTCATAGATGGTGTAGATAGATGTTGGGGTGAAACAGTTCAGAGTCCTGGATCTGGGCCTGGGTGGTGGCTGAGCTGGTCAGCCTGCCAGCTCTCCTGCATTTATATCTCCAGGGCCTGCTCTCCAGCACTGCTCCAATGCCCCACTGGCTCACTGGGCCAGCAAGAGCTGTGGTCTGCTCTCCTGCCCTTATGCCCTCAGGGCCAGCATACCCACTTGCCCCACCACCAGGGTCAGCTCTACTGTGCTGCCCAGTGAGATTCAGGGTTCACTCTCCCAGGGGCTGCTACCATTGATGGGTGGGACCAAAAAGATTATTATTATTGTAACATTTGTGGTAGCAGTAAGGACACTAGTCACCTTTGTAACCAGCACTTCTCACATGGCATACTTAAGTGAATCTACTGCACCTTGATATGCCTCGTAAAAACACATGTAGCTATCTAATGTTAGATTTTTTTTTTATGTCTACATAAGTGCCTTTTCTTTTTGTAAATGTTTTTTTCTTTCCCTATCTTTCCCTGTTCCCCCTTTCTGTAGCAAGAATTTGTAATCCTCCCCTTCAGCCTCCAGAGTGTCGGGAATTACAGGTGTGTTATACTATTACACCTGGTCTAAGCTTGTTTGGAATAATTTCAAATGTTAAAAGTGTATGGCGAAGAGCATGCTGCGCAAGTAGATGGCCACGGTTGGCAGTTCCCTCAGCGGCTTTATTGTTTGTTTGCGCCTCACTTCCCTCACCACACATGCAGGCACTATTGACGGATTGTACGGGCTGTGGGCTTGGTGAGCTGTGCCTTGCCAGCGTGAGACTCTTAAGTCACTCACTCCCCAGCACTCATGTAAGAAAACCAGGCACAGTGACACACACTTGTGATCCTAGCACCAGGGAGGCAGAGGCAGATCTGGAGCTCATTGTCCTGCTAACCTGGCCTATTTGGTGGGCTCCAGACCAACGAAAGAACCTGTCTCAACAACAAACACCCAAGGTGCATGGCTCCCGAGGCACACCATCTGAGGCTGGCCTCTGGCTTGCACGTACTTGCAGACAAACCCATACAAAAAGAATTTTTACACATAAAAGAGCTGTTAAGTGTGAAGTTCTGGGATATACATTATCTTACCCCATGCTTATATAGTATTGAAATGCAATTAAGGTGGATTTTATAGAAAAGATTTAGAAAACAGAACAAAACCTGGTGCTGTCTTTTTGTTGTTGACTTAAAATTTTGAGAGGCTTGCGTTGCCACTCAGTGGTAAAGAGCTTGCCTAGCAGGGGCATGGTCTTTAGTTTGAAACTCACCACCAAACAATGTCATCTCACCCACCCTCTCTCGAGATTAAACAAAACTTCCTTACACATACTTGTAATCCCAGCACTTGAGAGGTTGAGGCTGGAAGATCATGATTTCAAGGCCAGCTTAATCTACAAGATGAGCTCTTTCTTAAAACAAAAAAGCAAAACAAGCAAACAAAAACAAAACCCCAAGGGCCAGCGATGTAGTCCAAAGGCAAAGCGAGCTGGATTTGCTCTACCTCTTGGGTTCTGGTCGCCTGCTCCCAGAGAGCCACTTCCTTGATGAAAAGTTGCTGCAGTGTGTCTGTCTGGGCAGGCTGTGCTTACAGGGGTTTGCTTTCTGACCCTGGCTTTTTTCAGGGTTCATATACTCTCTTTTTACTCATGGTCTTGTTTTAAAATGGAGAGCAGTACAAGGGGGTGGGAGTCGGGGGTGGAGTGTGTGTGTGTGTGTGTGTGTGTGTGTGTGTGTGTGTGTGCGCGTGCGTGTGTGCGCACGTGCCTGTATTGTTTTGAGACAGGGTCTGTAGGCCTGGGTGGACTAGAACTCATCCTCACCATGTAGAGCAGGCTGGCTTCTCTACCCATTCCTCTGCAGAGATTACCAGTGTCTGGCACTGTGCCCCATGACTGTGTTGTCAAGGCTCTCATTTGTACAAGTGGGAGGATCCCGTCCAGCCCTGAGCTCACACTGTTTCTTCTGGTTCTCCACCTTCTGCATCCTTCAGCACTTGTGTTGTTCTCAGCTTCAGCCTCTGGTCCTCTTGCTGTTGTGGCTTCCAGGGCTCTGCTGCACAGCCAAGCTTGTGTAAACTGCAAAACTAAACTTTTATTTCCTTAAAAGACAATGATTATTTGTGCTTCTTAAAAATGAAATGGTCAGAAGATTTAAAGTTCTGGAAGGCCTATGATGTCATGTTGGAGTTACAGCAGATGATGGGCATCAACAAAAGCTCTGTACTGCCTGAGGGCCTCCTGCCCACCACCTCTGTTCTCAGGCCTGGCCTTATAGGGCTCTGCATGGTCTAGGGAGACATAGGAATACGATCGCAGCCATCCTTGGTCAGGGGAGCTGTGTGCTTTGAGAATTATTCCCAGGGTCCGTTTGGAACCAGCTCTCTGCAGGTAACAGGGATGTGTGTGCTGAGGAACAGCAGCCAGGCTCTCTCTGCCTCCTCTTTAGGCTTATTGCTGTGTCGCAGTGTTTTACACCAGCTAAACAAGCCTCAGTCATTAGTAAAAATGTCAGAAAGTTTTCCCTAATAGTTATTTGCCCTACAGGATGAAATCGTTTTAGACCTTGATCTCTCTGGCCAATGTTCCTAGGGTCCAAACTTTCTATAGATAGACAGCTCTGTGTCAGATCAAAGCTGTCCAGGTGGAGCCTCACAGAGACTCAGTGTACAGGTCACGTAGACAGCTCTTTGGAAGTGAACCTTTGAAGGCCTGCCAGGCCTTCCTGCCTCCCTGGTGACTGCCAGGCTGGTTCCCACTGTGGAGGTGACTGGTGATAGAGTTGCCACAAAGCCAGAGAGAAGAGGATGGGAGCAGAGCCAGGTAAATGACACCAATTCCGCCGGGTATTTTTGGTGTCTTTTAGAGTGTGAGCCAGCACTCTTTCAGTTGTTGGTCGCTTTTTGTGAAAGAAAGGCTTTCCAGAGCTCTTCAATGATACCATTTTCATACTCAGAGCCAAACCTTTTGAAAGTCAAAAAATACTGTCACAGTTAGTCTGTGTGTACAGAAAGCTGTCCTGAGATTTTCATAGGATCTAATGAAAAGATTGGACATATTTACATTTCTCAGCCAATGAGTATGGCATGTTTGCCCATTTAGACCTTTTTTTGGTTTTGTTTTGTTTTGTTTTTTTCAAGACAGGGTTTCTCTGTGTAGCCTTGGCTGTCCTGGAACTCACTCTGTAGACCAGGCTGGCCTCGAACTCAGAAATCCACCTGCCTCTGCCTCCCAAGTGCTGGGATTAAAGGTGTGCGCCAGCACTCCAGGCAGTCCATTTAGACTTTTTTAAAGTATTTTTCCATCGGAAAATATTTTCTAAACTTGTTTGGTTTCTTGCATGTAGATAGTGCCCTTCAGTTTCTTTCAGCCCCTGTGGTCATTGCTCTTGTCCACCCCTTGCAGGTCCCGCCAAACTCTTTCCTCCTAGCAAGGCTGTTGTCTCCCACTCCCCATGCCCATGCGCACCGTATCTTGTTGCTCTGTGGCCCACCAAGCAGAGTTAGGGCTACTTTCAAGATGGGTGGTGAGCTACTACTGGAGCAGGGCAGCTTGCCAGTAGCTGCATCACTAATTATGGAGGCTTTGGTTTCCTTTGTCATCTTTTTGTAGATTTTAGTATATGTGTGCTATACAGTACCTAAGTATTTCATTAAATTTGGATAATTTCTCACATATTTATGTTACTATATAGAAATATGATTCTATTTGGGGGTTGAGTTTGTATTTGCAAATTTTCGAAACTTACTTATTCTAAGTAATTCTCAGTTTTTCTTTTCTTTTTTATCCCTCTTTGGTATTACAAACACAATTATCTAGTCTGCAAATGGAGACAGTTTTATTTCTTTGGGGAAAAAAAGTTGTTTTAGTCTTCTTGTGTGCAGGGTTTCTGGTAGCATGTTGAACACAGTGCCATCGAGAGCCTCTGCTGCCCAAGCCTCAGAGAGTGCACTCAAGCCTTGCTCAGGGCCGCCTAAAGGCGAGCTTGGGGCAGTCTCGCCTCCCCTGCCTTGCAGAGCACAGGGTCGTTGGGACTCTTTCAGTTCTTCTGATGATCGATAGTTACATATTAGGATGGTTGAGTTCTAAGTTTTGAGACAGTTTGTATACCTTGAACAAAAGCCTTGGCTATAGCATGGGATCTATTTATCTACATTGCTAGATTCAGTTTGTTAATATTTTGTTGAATAATATGTTGTAACATTAAAATTAATTTGTTCTATAGATTTTTTTTTAAAGATTTATTTATTTATTATATGTAAGTACACTGCAGCTGTCTTCAGACACTCCAGAAGAGGGCGCCAGATGGTTGAGACCCACCATGTGGTTGCTGGGATTTGAACTCTGGACCTTCGGAAGAGCAGTCGGGTGCTCTTACCCACTGAGCCATCTCACCAGCCCCATGTTCTATAGATTTTTAAGTAACATTTAATTGTACACTTGTAAGTATTTAAGATACATAGTCTGGTAGCATTAGTTACATAGACGGTTGCTAGGAAACCATTAGTATCTACTTCTAAACGTTTAATCACCCCTGAGACTAAATAGGACTAAATATTTGTTAAGCAATTAACTTACCTCAACCACCCAGTTTCTAGTACTTTTATATCCATTAATGTGTCTACTTTAGATACTTCATGTAAGTGGAATTAGAATATTTGAACTTGTGTATCTGGCTTATGTCCTGTATGTAATGTTTTCTGACCCGTGTTTCCTGTTTCTATGTTTGTGTTTTTGTTGGTCCATTCATTTTTGGTGGACACTGACTGTCCCTGCTTGCTTGGTGACTTTGGGTCTTCTGTCAGTCCCTTCCTCAGCAGGCAAGGAGCCTACTCACCTCACAGGTCTGAAGCTGCTGTGGTGGGTGGTGGGACCCGTGACTTTCAAAGCCACACGGAGCCGCTTCCGCCCCTGCTGATTCAGCTCATGGCAGGAGCAGGGAGGTGTAACAGCCTAAGTTTCTGTGTGCTGGTGATTCTCCTGGTTACGGTGCTAAAAGTAGTGGTTTTCAGGAATTCATTTTATATGTTCTAAATTAACTTTATTGATTTTCAAATGTTAATTAAATACTTTAAGGTAAAGTGAAAATTAAATTATGACATTTAACAGCTATAAAGTTATTCTGTAACACGTTTTGGTTTGGGCATGTTCTTGCTGTGTAGCCAGCGTAGGGCTCATATCCATGATTTTTCTGTCTCATCTTTCATAGCGTGTGATTGCAGGGGTTCACTGGAAATTTCTATTTATTTAAGTTTTAGATGTATTAAATCCTGTACATACGCATTATATAGGATTACATATTGCATTTTAGTAGACAATATAGAAAATAGCCTTTCTTTAAGAAGATGTGAATTTCATAACGCTAGTTATGTGCATATGTAACAGTTCAATCTCATGCAACAATTGATGGACCCACAGGGAAATGAGCAGTCAGCACTCACACTGGGACACTGATCCCAGTGGTTATTGATGAACTTTACGGGTAGCACTAACCCCGGCTCACAGATACTCACTGTTCTACAAACCCAACCCTGACTTTAGTCCATTTTCTTATTGTAGTGGAATACTTGAAGCCATCATAAGGCCAAACACAGTAGACCATGTCTGTAATCCAGACACTCTGGAGGCAGAATCAGGAGAAGAGCAAACTTAAGGCCGGTGTGGGCTATTTATAGAATGATAGTCAAACCTTGTCCCAAGAGTAGGGGGTTAGGAAGATAGCTCAGTCAGTGAGATGCTTGCCACACATGAGGACCTCAGTTCAGTCTCCAGAACCTGTGTGGAAAAGCTGGAGTGTGGTGGCAGGCACTGTGTCCCGATTAGGGTTTTTATTGCTGTGTTGAAATACCAAAAGCAAGCTGGGGAGGAAAGGTTTCTTCTACCTTGTAGTCCATTATTGAAAGAAGTTAGAACAGGAACTCAGAGCAGAGGCAGGGCACACACACAATTTACACAAATTGAATTTGTATTTTAAAAATTGTTTTTATTATTGTTGTGTGTGCATGTGCATATGTACATGGGGAATGCACACATGTCAGAGCACACACGTGAAGGTCAGAGGACAACTTTGTGGAGTTACTTCTTATCCTACCTGTATGTGGGAACTTGGAATCAAACTCAGGTTGCTAATATTGATCCTGAGATTTGCTGGAGAAAAAACAATTCCACATTTTTGGACCAAGCTTTATTACACATTTTTGAAGTAAGCTTTATTAAATATTAAATGCTGACCAAGAGATGGACTTTGGTCAGGACAACTCCCTGGAACTTTGTGCTGAGTGGCCTCAAGACGTGTTGCAGGGGTTTATAAAGAGAAACCCATAGGCCACCATACTTTCCCATGAGGCTTTTGTTATTTTCCCAGAACTTCAATTTCCAGCATTTCAAGCAAGAGGTTACCTGGTCCTTGGGTGATGGGGCTTGCAAGTTAATTTTGGGTACTAGATTCCCCCCTTGTGTCTTGGGTCAAATCCTTGGCTCTGTGACGTGTGCTCATTTATTTTGGATCTAGTGACCGTCAGCTTAACAGTACCCAGTAGGGATTAGCATTTAGCTATTGTATCAGTGATGTAAGAGCCACTGTAATTAGCAGAAGCAAGAGGGCCAAAGACCCTGTGATGGCTGACATCAGAGCTACTGTCTAGAAAGAGCCTGGAATGGGTGGAACACCAGTCATGTGTCTCGGTCTCCTTTTTATAGTGTTAATTGATACAGCCATATTATAATCCTGAATGGTTTGTACAAAAACAACAGGGTTTTGGTTTTTTTTTTTAATTATTTATTTCATGTGTATGAGTACACTGTAGCTGTCTTCAGACACACCAGAAGGGGACATTGGATTCCATTACAGATTGTCATGAGCCACCATATGGTTGCTGGGAATTGAACTCAGGACCTCTGGTAGAGCAGTCAGTGCTCTTAACTGCTGAGCCATCTCTCTAGCCCCCAGAAACAACAGTTTTAAAAAGTCACATTATACCTCTTTGTTTTATAGAACACAGGCCAAGTGCCCTATAATATTGTAGGACTATTTTAGTTAACAAACCTACCAGTTGACAAATCCAGGCCCACTTTTCTGGTATATCAGTTGGCTTTCAGGTAGCCATTTTGTCTTGTATGCCAGGGAGTTTCCTTTTGTCTTAGCATTTCAGCCTATGGTGGTGGGGTGGGATGATTACTCTCTTTGGTAACTACTTCCAGCTGACATTAGGACATTGTTGTCAGAGCCCAGGAAGGCAAGGCAGAGGCTGGGCAATGGGGCATTTGTCAGAAGCATCAGATGAGCTGATCCAGCTGAAGAGACTGAGCAATCACATAGGCTAGACTGGTTTACATCAGCTCTCTGCAAAGTCCACAGGTGATCCCTGGATGGAGCCTGTCAGCAGGTGAAAAATCTGTTGAGACAAGTAGACTAGGGACAGAGTTAAAGTCTTCTAGTAACTGGGGAAAGGGAGAAATCTCAGGACCAGGGGGAAATCCCACTCTCAGGACTAGACAGGCGCAGAAACTTAGGCTGTACTTAACTGGAGCCTGTTTGACCTGTGACAGGAGCATACAAGTCTTAGGACTTCTTTCACCCCCTGAAGGTTTACATGGGTTTTTAGTTTACAAAAAGAGATATCTTAGTGTTAAATTGTGCTGAAATCTACATTGTAGAAAAAGCTGTTAACAGATGTCTGTAAAACAGCAGGAATAGACCCAAGCCTTGGGTCTTGGCAAAAGCTATAGCTTTAGGCTAAAAAGCATGAACATCTTTTACACAATTTCCTCTGTCCACAGAGCCTATAGTTGGACAGAGATGTTTTAGCCGGATGAAAAGCATCTTTAAGTTCATATTTAAAAAACAACCAAAGAAAACTGAGACTGCGCGCTTGTGATGATCCGCAGCAGCCTGTGCTCCATCTCCAGGCTGCAGAGCTCTGCTGGTGAGTGGTAGAGCTCTGAACCTTTGCACCTCAGAGGAAGAGAAGCACAGGAAGGCAAGGATGGAGACGCTTTTATAATTACTTTACATATCTTAGAGTATGTTTGAGACTTATTAAGCTTTTATTGTCCTAAAACCTTCATATATCTCAGAACAATTTTAAAAAATCTAACCGTTTACCAGAGACGTGAATAGTTATTATTGAAAACAGTCATTGTAAAGCATGTTCCTTTAGTGGAAAGTTACACCTGAAACCTGTTGATCCTTTAAAATGAAGCCTGTGAGCAAGGCAAAACTGTATCCTTCTCTTAGAGACCTAGTAACTTTAACTCATGAACTAACAAGATGGCTGCAGCCTTGAGGGATGGAGCTGACAAAGCTACAGTCATCTTAGCCATCAATGTGATCAGGGATCTAAGAAGGATAAATTATAATCAAAATGACCTATGTGTCAATTAAAATGATAGACTAATCATTACCTACACAGTCATCCCAGGCTCCTGTGGTCTCCATGACATTGGGGCAGTCTGGTCCACTGGTTAGCACTAACACAATCCTTGCACAGTCCTTTGTCGCTGTGTCCTTTGCCTTCTTGGAAACCTTGGGCATCACTGTTAGTATTTGGAAATCTGTCATAGTAAGTTTAACATCTTAAATGCCATATTTAGCAGATCTGACAGGTTTGAGGGCAGTTATTTATGAAGTATATCTGAGCTAAACAGTCCTTGTTTGTTTCCAGGTACTTGCTTTAGGGTATACCTTGAAAACATGCATAAAAAGACGAAGCTCTTTTCTGTAAGTAATTATATCAATACTTAGCACGGCTATAAGTATAATTCTGAGCATATCAAAGCTTAATCTATATAATAAGATAGCAATTTTTGAATTGAAGCTCTTCCTGTATCAAGATAAGAGTTTTAAATCATAAGCACAGTTCATAGAGACTGGGAACTTTTCTAATCCTTCCATGGTGTACCATTATAAAATACAGCAGCTTACTTCATGACTCAGCTTGCCAAAATAGCTAGAGCTTATTAACAATGCTGCAGAAGGAAGGAGGTTGGGCATGCATCCTTAAGTCAGTCTCTGTTAGCCTGAATAGACCTTAAGTAAGGAGAAACATTCTCTTAAGCCCGTGCTTCTCAACTTTTGTGTGACTGTTTGTTGTGACTGTTTAACACAGTTTTTCATGTTGTGAAACGTCCAACCATAAAGTCATTCTTGTTGGTATTTCACAACTGTAATTTTGCCATTGAGATGCCATTGTTATGAATGTCAATGTTAACATCCAACATGCAGACAACCCTAGGCTACCCCTGTGGAAAGTGTTCTTTGACTTCAAGGGATCCTGACCATAGTCTGAGAAGTTGTTCCTAGTTCTTTTTCATTCTGCTTAAGGTCATTGTCTTACTGTAACATAAGATAGAAATACTTCAGTTTCTGGTGTCTAGCTGTAGCCTTTTGTAAAAATAAATCTATTTATTAAGATCACTTTTTAACAAAAACATTATAATAAAATACCTTATACACTAAAATGTTGCATAACCTTACAAATTTAAACTTTTTTTTTTTTTTTCGAGACAGGGTTTCTCTGTGTAGCCCTGGCTGTCCTTGAACTCACTTTGTAGACCAGGCTGGCCTCGAATTCAGAAATCCGCCTGCCTCTGCCTCCAAAGTGCTGGGATAAAAGGCATGCGCCACCGCCACTGCCTGGCTAAAAGTTGTTTCTTAAAAATACCCAGTTTAAAAAAATAATTTTCTGTGAAACTCCAAAATTTTCTTTTAAAGTTTAAAATCTCTCAACTGCATGTTTTTCTACAAATAAAGTTCCTTTTTAAAGAATAAAGACACAAAGCACAATCATAATTTTCAGAATTCAAGACCAAGCTCTAACAGTACAAACAATGTAATGTCTCTAAAATCAATCCCGAGTGGGTTACTCTTACAAAGTTTTAAGACAGGACAGAAATTACATAAAAATCTTTTGCAATCTAAAAGCATCTCTGGAGAGGTTTCCTTTGTTGGCCCATATCACGCGGCTACCCTAGTAAAGAGGGGGTGACGCCATGGATATCCACCTTCTCCAACTCCAGCAAAGATGGCAACCAGCCATGCAGGGGCTGCTGTCCATGGTGGCAGCAAGCCACGGGTTGTTTATATCCCAGAATGGAATGATGTCACATAGCCCCTTTAAGATTATCTAAGCACAGACTTTTAATTACCAACCCCAAGTTACAAATTTTAAGTTAACAATTTGTTACAGATACTAGATTTTTTAACCATATACAATAGCTTATAAGCCAATAATTCCTTTAGTTTCTGACGCCGGACACAGACTTTAAAATCAGGTCATGGTCTGAAAAGGGGTGAGCCATAACCTAGTTCCAGAGCCAGCTTCTCAGTAAAGTAGAACAGACAAAACAACTTTTAAGGTCACACAGTCAAACAAATGCAGTGGCTGACTGTAACAGTAGCAGCCTAGCTGTAACCAAGACACAAGGAACACAGTAAACTTAGGCATTCAAGGGAGACCAGTCAGAAACAAGCATGCAGCAGCCATATACGTTTGTACATTTAACTAAGCCTGATGCAGTTCTCACTCAGCTCCATGTTTGCAAGAAAACGTACAGGCACATCAGAAGTCACAGATCTATCTACACATAGAACATGAGCAGACAAAACTTTTCCTATCTGCTCCACTGTTGGAATTTCAGGGGAGGAGCACCTTGCTAGTTGCTGAATCCCATTTTCTCATGCACAGTGCTGCTGTAGCAGGATTGGCTGCTGGCTTCCCTACAGGCACTCTGGGGTTTGGTTTGGTTTGGTTTGGTTTTAAAGCTGTTCCCTGGTCCCAAGCATTGCATTTTGTGAATCGCATGCCCCCAAAGACTCCACCAATTTAGGAGTGACTTTTCCAGGAGCAGATAGTTAGGCCCAGCCTCGACACTAGTGAGACCCAGGCAGGAGGTAGAGCCATGGGTGTGGGCTCTCTTTTGCCCCAAGTCAGAACACATAAAGACAGACCAGACAAGACATGACCAGACATGACAGTTAACAGTTGGAGTCCTCTGCTTCAGAGGTTCACTAGTCCTTGTTGACTGCTAGGGTACCAAGCTTTTTGAGCACAAAACTTTCAAAACTTCATTTTTTGTCATATTTTGGCTCCCGGTCTCACCAGGGGGTCACCAAGGAGGGACTTGGGTGGCTCTGACTGAACTCCCTAATTAACCAGAAATAACCAGAAGCCATGAGGTCATAAACATCACAGCCCATGCCAGATTGGGATCCACCAGAACCGGAAGCCAGGCAGACAGGTGCCATAGAAGGCTAAGACAACCAAAGGCTTTCATGACTTCCTAAAAAGGGAGGCCTCCATTAAAAACAAGAAGGTGTCCACAAAATGGAAAGCATTTCTCTGAGGTCTTTGGGTCAGCTAGGTTAGCTATCTAACCAGGGTTAGCACTCCTGGGTAGCTCATCCCATAAGGATAAGATAAGTCTTCATAAGTGAAGAGCAAATTTTGGGTAGCGTTATCTCACTGGGGCCTCCAAATGAGATTTTCTGGAGAAAACTGAACTCTACCTTTTGGGGCCAAATTTGAAAGAAGCTTTATTAAATATTAAGTACTGACCAAGAGGTGGACTTTGTGTAGGACTACTTCCTGGAACTTCCAGCTGAGTGGCCCTGAAATAAACACATGTTGCATGGGTTTATAAAGACCCATAGGCCACCATACTTTCCCATGAGGCTTTGATTGATTCCAAGAACTGTTAACTCCCAGGAAACCAGGAAGTTACCTGGTCCTTAGGCAGGTGGGGCTTACAAGTTATTTTTGGATATTACAGTCAAGGAGTAGTCCTGACCAAAGCCCATCTCTTGGTCATTATTTGATGTTCAATACAATTTGCCTCAAATTTGGACCAAAATTGCGGATTTGGTTTCCTCAGTTTCCCACTGAGCCACTTCATCAGGCCTGCTTTGTATTAAATATGCTGAGAGATAAGTTTGTATTTTATCTTTCACATAATAAAGGACTTACTACCGAAGGAGCATCCTTCCTACCGAAGTGCTCCACACAAACCACAGTGAATAAACATTTGTGTTTGCGCAGCCCTATTTTGAAGCAAAATCTTGAACAAGCAGAACTTTTAAGAAGCTCTGTAGGCTATTAACAGTGAGTGTAGCAAAAAGCCACTGTTTCCGCCAGCCGCAGCTTTCACTCTTCAGGTTGTCCTTGGGGCACAGGGTTGATTAATAAGCAAACTAGGGATTGGCAGATTGTGGTGTGTTAACAACGGGCAGGCACTGAGGCCGCCAACTGTGTGTGTGAATGGAGGAGACAGTCCTGTGACAGGCAAGATGGGCTCCTGAGCCCTGCATGTGTGGCTTTTGTCTTCTTGGTTCTCAGAGGATTTAACTCCCCTCTTCCTCTTCAGCCAAAAGAGACCATGATCTGACTGTAAAGACCGCTCAGCATATACTCGTGTGCGCGCGCACAGTTTGTGTCTCTGGCGGTTATTTACATTGCTGTTTTCATCAAAAATTTAGAATGTATTAAGAGGTAGGTCAACCAATTATCAGTTGCAATATTTGGGAAATTTTTCCTTTTTCAAAAATTATAGTAAAAGCTGATGGTAGTGGCACATGCCTTTAATCCCAGCACTTGGAAGGCAGAGGCAGGCAGACTCTGAGTTTGAGGCCAGCCTGGTCTACAGAGTGGACCGAGGACTGTCATGGCTACACAGTGAAACCTTGTCTCAAAAACATACAAAAAAAAAAAAAAAAAAAAAAAAAAGACTTGCCTTTATAGCATAAATGTCACCCTCCCCCTTTAATTCTGGAAAGTATGTCTAAGAAATTTGACTGAGGAAGAGCCACTCATCTATAATCTACATGATTAATATTTATATTGGATTTGTATATATGCTGAGGACTGGAAGAGGTGATCAGAAATAGAACAGTTTGGCTCTGTGATTGAAAAAAAAATGCAGACAATGCCTGGGGTTTCCCAAAATAACATCTTTGAGATTGCTGCATGAAGGAGTCTGGAATGCTCACTGAGCAGGAAACACCACCACCCTGGTAGGCAGTGTAATCAGCTAATTTCTTATCCTGCCTGGCTTCCCTTTTGTTCTCTCTTTTTTTTTTTTTTTTTTAAGATTTATTTATTGATTATATGTAAGTTCACTGTAGCTGTCTTCAGACACACCAGAAGAGGGAGTCAGATCTCATTACGGATGGTTGTGAGCCACCATGTGGTTGCTGGGATTTGAACTCCGGACCTTCAGAAGAGCAGTCGGGTGCTCTTACCCACTCAGCCATCTCACCAGCCCCCCTTTTGTTCTCTTATAGAAACTAGGTTGTTGAGGTTTGGTCTTGCTATCTATTGTAATGCTAAGTGAGGGCCCCCCCAATACCTGGGCGTGGAGTGGGGGGAGATCCAGGAAGGGGAGAGAGGTGATAGTGCCCCCCTTCTCTTCCCAAGTATTTATTTAGTATAGTTTCCTTGTTTCGGGTGTTCTATGCTGGGTTACAGCCCTGTGATACTTGGTCCACTGCTTAGACTGCTCTAGCCTTGGTCACTTGGGACTCTCTCTGTTAACTGTTACTTCTCTGTACAGATTCTCATCAGCATGTTTTAAATAGTTGTATTGTTCTTGTTTTAGTACTGTCTACTTTCTGAGGATGCTCTGCTCCTATTGTGTGTCTTATCCCAATCCTAGAAATGGGCATTTCTCTAGAAGCCCCAATTCATTCCATTGGAATAGTCTCAGAACGTGGGCTGTGGGTGTAAATGTGGTCATCACTGCTGGGGAGGTCACTGGTTAAGTGAGGAAGAAGTATATTTCGTTATTCTAACAGCTCTATACACATCTCGCTCTCTCCCTTAGGGTTGTTTTGTTTTGTTTTAAGATTTGTTTTTATCTCTATGTGTGGGTGTTTGCATGTTTGTCTGGGCACAATATATATATGCAGTGTATACAGAGGCCAGAAGAGGGTGTCAGACCCCCTAGACCTGGAGATGGTTGTGAGCTGCCATGTGAGTGCTGGAAATCCAGCCTGGGTTCTCTGGAAGAACAGCCAGTTCTCTTAATGCTGAGCCATCTTTTCAGCCCCATACCTGCGTTTCTATTTGTAGCAATTAGTCTATCTCGACTTTATGCTGAGCCTTTCCCGCCCTTTGCTTCTATGTAAACTCTTGGTCCAGCATACTTTGATATACTGACATACTTTGCTCACATCTTACTTAGTCATTCAGTTCCAGTGTAACTCCTATGGAACTGCCTTCATACATTTATAACACAGCATAAAAGAATGGTTATGAATAAAACTGCTATAAGGAATGTCATACACACACACACACACATACACACACACATATATTTACCTGTGGACAGCTTTCAGATGATTTTGTTACATGCTAAGATCATCATTGGCATATTATACAACACAGCTACTGGCCTTTGCATCTGCCTTCAAGACTGTGTGCCTTAGTCATCTTTGCCTTATTTAGTATGCATCGTTTCTTACAGTAGAGTAAGCTTTGTTTGCTAGTGCTTCTGTGATCGCTTAGGTGGAAAACAAATGCCTGCACACAGGATCATGTGCAGCCAGATGATCTGACTCCACCTTTCTCACAACAGCAGGCGTAGATAGGTATTTTCAAGGCAACTTGCACAGCTGGGTTATTGAAGCTGTCTTAGTATTGATCATGACTACATAGCAAAGCATTTCAGAGTTGCTAAAGTTCTGAAGCATTCGCTTTATTTTCCTCGTAACCATTACTCTCAAACAAGCAGTGTTTCGTTGGCTTGTTCTGGATGCCAGTCTTGACCTCAGGGCCCTCACACATGCTAATTACTCTACCTACATTCCCCAGTAAGCAATATATTAAAATGTAAAATTATATTTACTGCAAGGCAAACAGTGAAATTGGGTTTCTGTTCCTATCAGTGATGTTTGGTTTGTTTTCTTGACAGCATTCATTCAGTCGGAGAGCATAATAGAAGTCCTGCGCTTTGACGACGGAGGGCTACTACAGGTAATTCTCTTGAGTAATATATGACTATTCTTTCCTTCCTTGGAAACCAGTGTAACTGGTTTTCCTGAAGTATGTTTTATGAACTGTAGACAGTCAGTGGAGTTATTGCATGAACCTCCTACTAGAATTACTTTTTAGAGTAAACATTTTTCTAAACAGTGGACTCCCTGTGTAGTATGGAAGCTGTAGGTAAGTAAGTCAGAGTTTGTGTCCTGTGGCTGTGAGGATATGTTTAAAAAAAAAAAAAGCCAGGTCAAATGAGGTTGAGTCTGTGAGCTCTCTGGTTGTTAGCGCTGAGTGAAGCACTGGCTCAGTGTGTGTAGCCTCAGCATTTACCTAGAAAAGAACTTCTGTGCACAGTGCAAGGTTTATGTCTTGTCTGGCTGTCCGTCACTTGCCATGCTAAGCTATATCTTTAACTGTAGTAAGCATGACATTAGAATGTGGAGTCTGGTAATACTCTGCCTTTTCTTTCAAGCCAAGTTCAGATCCTCTGACAACTCATTCAGTCATCAGCTAGAGAACAAGAACTGCAGAGCTGAAAAAGCATTGTCACTGCCATCTGCCTTGATTGGTTTTGCTGAGAAGGGTCTGGTCGTCTGGCCTTGTCTTGTCCTTCCTTCCTTCCTTCCTTCCTTCCTTCCTTCCTTCCTTCCTTCCTTCCTTCCTTCCTTCCTTTTAATAGCCCAGGATGCCCCAAGATTGGGATCCTCCTGCCTCAGCCTCCTGAGTAGTAGGAGTACAGACATAATGCCTCTATATCCATTTCAGCTTTCTGATTTTTTTTTTTTTTAGATTAAATTTGTTCTTTGACATTTGCATCCCTGTAAGCAGTGCATTCTGGTTACTCTCACCCGAGACTGTCCATCATGTGCTCCCTCCAACCCCATCCTTGTTCTCAGGGGCGGGCCCTTTAATTCTTGTGTGTGTTTGCCCAGGGCCATGTCGGTGAGCATGGGTGTGGAGGCCTTCACTGGCATGGTGCAGGATTACATACCTGCACTGCCTCTTATGGCACAGGTTTTGTGTCTAAAGCTGAAATGTTTTTCACATTTGTTCTACATGTATGTTTGTGTGGCTGTCTGTAGAAGTCAGGACAACCAGTGGGGGTTTGAGCTGTTTCTGCTGTGTGGTTCAGGTGGGCCTGACATTAGATGCCTTTTCCTGCCAAGCCATCTATGTCTTTTTTTAATAGCCAGTGACGGTAGTTTTCCAATTTATAATCCCATCATCAGGAATTTCTTGATTTATATTTAAAGACCTTGGCACAGCCCACTAGAAGCACCCCTCCTGTCTCTGTTCTATCCTGTCACTGTTCTTACTTGATGGGTTGGTCTTTTGACTTAGATAATTGTGACTTCAAATAAACAGAATTTCTTTATTCATGAAGTTTAGCTTGTCAGCTTTTTGTTTTGTTTAGTATGTCTTATGTCTGGCTGAAGAACCAGGCTACGTGGTTGGGAAGATAGCTCAGTTAATAAAGTGCTTGCATTAGCAAGCATCAGAACCCAGGTTAGATCCCCAACACCCACGTGAGGAAGTTGAGCATAGCTGAGCAAAATCTCAGCGCTGGCTGGGGAAGTAGAGACCGAGGATCCGGGGGCTCCTTGGCCAGCCAGCCTAGCCCGGCAGTGAGCTTCAGTCCAGGGAAGAGACTATCTCAAAACCCAAGTGAATGACTTCCTAGGAATAATACACCAGGGCTGACCCTCGGCCTACATGCATGTGCATTCCACACACATATGTGCTCATCCATCCATCCACAAGCACACTATGGATGATCTTAAATTTAGAATTTCATTTGGCTGCTCTCCTTAGGTACAGCTACAGTTCCTAAAATAACTTTCAGCAGAGGCAGAGGGCAGAGCTCCCTTGTTGCTGTTCAGTTGTTTCGTGTCCTTTGCTGGGTGTCCTCCAGAACTTTGTTACCCACTTACTCTGAAGTGACAATGTCTCCTGGTCGACTGCTGGTGTAAGCTGGAGCTGGCTTTCTGGGTGTCCTGAGCCTGTTTGTCTTTGCAACTACACTTTTGAAAGTTTTGATTCTCATTTCCTTCCTCTTAGATAGACATGGTCCTTGATAACCACATCTTTGTTCTTTGTTGCCCTTTCCATGTTGTGCTTTCCATGTGCACCTGTAAACTCTGTGTGTGCTGGGTGGTTCTTACACTCGATCTGAAGATCAGGTTGGAGAGAATTACAACTCCCTGGGAAATTAAATCAGTTATACTGTGCAGAATAGTAATAGCACCCTGACAAATATAGTGTACAGAACATTGTACTAGTGCTAAGGGGCAGATCACAGGACGCTACTAACACCTTTCTTACTCCAGAGTCTTGGCATGTATCATTCCTTTTAGGGCACCCCTTTCCTATGGTGATGGGTTATGTGCACAGAGAGGCCATGTCTAGGCTTCCTGTCAGCAGTCGGAGCTAAGCTTCCAGCTTGCAGCCAGCACCACTCTCCCTCCTGTGAATGAGCTTCATGGACAACCAGTGAACACATCTGACGCTTCCTACAGATGCAGCACAAAGGCATGAATGAGAATAAGCAACTGGGGCTCCATCAGCCCCAGGATGGGCAGTAGTAGTAAACTGCCTTAAGCCACTGTGCTTCAGAGGCCTGACTTTGCAGCAGTGGATAACCAGAGCTTGCTGTGATTTGAAACCTGCCTGCGTTGTACTCATTTTTCCCCATTGTTTCAGAAATCCCCTTTTGTATATCTTTTTAATGAGACCCCAGTCAAAGCTCTGCATACCAGAGCAGAGCTATGTTCTTGGTAGATGAACCTACATGGCAGGGAAGTGAGGTGTCCTGATGATAGACAGCACAGATCTGTGTTCAGGTCACTATTCCTTTAGCATCAAACTGAAATTGTTCAGTGGAGTGTTGTTCTGAGCTCTATGAGCTGTCCTGGTGAATAAGCGAGTCAGGGGATCATGGACAGCCTTGCATTTATAGCTGATTTGTTAGAAATCAGGTGGCCAAAGTGCACAGCTGTGTATGGCGTGAGGGCACAGCCAGCATCTGGATTCTCACCTGACTCTGGCTGCTTAGGTAGTATTAGAGGATAGTATTTGAGTCCACCAGGAGTAGTATTTCCATTATGTCTCATGTGAAGATATGTTACATGATGCTGTCATATGTAGGGATTTAGTGGTTTTGGAAGTGGGGCACTGATACTGCTTCTTTTTACCATCTAAGCAAGAAGTTAGCAATCATTCTGTAAGGATCAGACATTAGCTGTCTGAGGGTTCAGGTGCTAGCAGTCTCCACTTAACCACTCATCTACTGTTACCGTGGTACAAAAGCAGCCGTCCATCCCTGGTACCCAGGAAGCAAGCATAAAACCAGTTTCAGAGTGGCTTGGCCTGTGGGTTGTAGATGGTCATCTCTGAGAGTCTTGGGAGTGGGCTCTCTGTTCTGTTAGGGAAAGGGAAGGGAGAAGGAGCTAGGATCAACTTTTATGAAGGCTGAGAATATTCACCTCTATAAAGAGACATGTAAAAGTTTACAGAAGTTTGGGAAGCATAGAAAAGTAATACTAGGGCTGGTGAGATGGCTCAGTGGTTAAGAGCACTGACTGTTCTTCCGAAGGTCCCAAGTTCAAATCCCAGCAACCACATGGTGGCTCACAACCATCTGTAACAAGATCTGACACCCTCTTCTGGAGTGTCTGAAAAAAAAAAAGAAAAAGAAAAGTAATACTATTGGGTATTGCCTAGGCATGCTTTATTTGTTATTGCTTTTGCTCTGGAAGTCAGTCTGAGTCTTGTGTGTGCTGGACAAGCACTTCGTTGCTGAGCTATAGCACCGGCCTCCAAATTCTTAAGTGAATGTAATAGGCTTAGGCAAGCAGCTTAATGTACAGAAATCAGTAAATTAACCAAGTAAGCACCTGGTGAGTGACAGAACCGAGCCTTCCTTTAAAGCTTCCCTCTTAGCCACTGTGCTTTTCTCGTAGACTGGAGAGCAGCGCTCTGATGTGATGCAGCCTAATGCCTGCATTCATTTCTATGGTGCTTGTTCTCACTAAGCATAGTTTTGTTTTCTCACACTATAGCAGTACTATAATAACATGGCAATTAATTTTATATCACAGTAGCCATTCATCAAGTCAGGGACCACAGGAAATATTCATAATTGGTATGACAGCTGAACACTTTGAATTATAATGCAAGAAGATGCTACTACAGATAAAAATTAAGGGGGCCGGAAGTTGGCTTAGCCAGCAAAATGCCTGCTCTGCCTGAGGACCGGAACTGGGATTCTAAGACACCCAGGCATGGTGCACATGTAACCCGAGCCCTGGGGTAGGGGAAATAAACCCTTGGAGCTCACTAGCCAGTTAGTCTTGGCAAATTTGCAAGCCCCAGACTCAGTGAGAAGAGACCCTTGTCTGAAGAGATAACATGCAGAATAATAGAGAAAAACATTATATGTGCGTGGGCACACAAATAGAAATGAAAACTATAATTAGTAACATCATAAAGTTCAGGAAAATTTACATTTTGAGCCAAGTAGTTCATTGTTTGGGGAGTCAAGGGAAGACTGTCCCTGCACTTTAGAATGGTCACTCGTGTCTTCGTTTTCTTGATGGTAATAGCATTTGCTTTGTAACACTTCAAACGTCTCTTAAGGTCTGGGGAAGTAGTTTAGTGGTGGTGATGGCCTAGCACGTGCAGGGCTGAACTCAGGGCCCCTAGACCTTTACTCTCAGCCCACAGGGATCTCTGTGACCTTGCTAAGGAAGTTGAGCTATTGTGAGCTGCATTTATGATGAGACCTGACAGTGCCCAAGAGCACATTACATAAGTGCTCCTGCAGAGGCCAGTGTGGTGGATTGAAATAGTCTGTTTTCCTCCTATGAATCTTATTGAGAGGTGGGGGGGGAACCGTCTAAAAAGTTGTGTTCAAACTGGTCTGGAATTGGCAGCCCAGTGGCGAGCACTGCATGCGTGTGGTGTGAATTGCAGGGTGGGAAGGAGTCTGATGGCCTCTTCTGGATTGGCAGGACAAGGATAATCTGGGTTCATTTGGGTATTACCATGTTTCTCTGATTCTGAGAACTTTCTTTGAACCACTAGTGGTAGTCATTTGTGATAGACGGCTTACATGATATAGATAGTTTCTAGGACCCAGAATTCTGCTAAGCTCTGTCGTGGAATGTGATGGGCCAAATGTCCCTTCAATCAGCTGGTAAAATTGATTATTCTCTGTAGAGATGTCCTCTTTAAGGAAGTAATCTCTTTTCAGACAGTTGTGGCCCATTTACCTTTTCCCTTGCATGTGTATAGGTGCACCACTTGCATGCTTCATGCTGTGCAGGTCAAAAGCAGGCATCAGATCCTCCCCAAACTGGAGTTATGGATGGTTGTGAACCATCCTCAGCAGGAACAAGTGCTCTGGACCTCTGAGCTATTTTCTCCAGCCTCTGCTTTCCTGGAGTGAATTTCCTATTCTTGTTCTTTGTTTACATTTCAGTCCCCACCCCCTTTCTTCTCACTGCTGTGTGAGAGAAACTTTCCCGTTATAAAACCCCTCCTGGTACAGTTACTCAGGGCAGGGCATTTCTTGCTCTGTTACATTGTTTTGTGGCTTGTCTTGTGTCTGTTCCTCCTGACATGACTTGTTTGTGGTTAAGCTCTAGATTCTGACACTTTTAAAATAGACTTTGATTTGACGTTCAGTGTACTGAAGGCAAATTTGGTCTCTTCCACCTAATTTTTACACTTTCTGTTGTGCTGCCCTGTGTTTAGGCCCAATGTTAAGATACACCGTAAAGACAAGTTTAAGATTTTATTTTTCAGATTATCTCAGAGCCAAAATAGCATTTACTATAATATCTCCTTTCAGCACTTGGGGCACAGTGTTTGCCTGCTATGAGACTTTATTATAGCTAAATGATTGTTTTGTTGTGTCTGCCTTATACTTCAATAAGAATTTATTTGTTCTAATCTTATTTCTTATTGAATATCAGCTAATTCTTCATAAGATGTTGTCTTAGGGCTTCTGTTGCTGTGAAGAGACACCATGACCAGGGCAACTCTTATAAAGGGGAACATTTAACTGGCTGGCTTACAGGTTCAGAGGTTCGGTCCTTCACTATCACCATGCTGGGACATGGGCATATGCAAGCAGACATGGTGCTGGAGAAGGAGCTGAGACTTCTACATCTTGAACCTCAAGCAGCAGAAGGAGACTGTGTCCACACTGTCTGTAGCTTGGGCTTCTGAGACCTCAAAGCCCACACTTCCTCCAATAAGACCACACCTACTCCAAATGTTCCACACCTCCTAATAATGCCACTTCCCACAGCCAAGCATTCAAACACCTGAGGGGGCTATTCCTAGTCAAACCACCACAGACGGTTTGCAGTTTATCATCCTGAATAATTTTGCTTTTGTCCTTGTGATCTTTTGCTACATTGTCTTTATGATATTTTATTCCTCAAAAAGTACCCAGGGCAATAGATTTCTTGAGTTTTGTTTCTGTTTGTACAGGAGCATAGCTCCTTATGCTCTGATGTTTTGATCACCCTTTATTAATCTGTGAACAGCATATAGTATACATGTCTAAATTACACATTGAAAAGGCTGCATGCTGTTTTATACTGGGAGATCATAACTACAGTCCAATAGTGAGCACGCCCAGCTCCCTTAAGGGTTTCCTATGCTCTTATTCTCCATCTCTAGGTGACCTCTGCTCAGCTTTCAGTCACTGGGTTCCAACATTCACCATCATAATTTTGAGATTTACTTATGATATCATATATATAAATGATTTGTCCTTTTTTGGCTGAGAAATAGTGTGTTATATTGGTATGTTACAGTTTATGTTCCCATTTACATGTTATAAGAACTTTGGGTTGTTCTAGTAAAAAAAAAAGGCTGTGTGAACATTCAAATACAAGTCATTGTGTAGATAAAGACTTTTATGTCTAGAAGTTCCATAGAGCTATTATATTTCCTTAGACATTTCTTTCTGAAATTAATTTGTGTACATTATATAAAATAGGGTAAAGCTTCCTGTTTCCTCACTTCATCATCTGGTTGTTGATTCTTTTGAACAGACATTCCGTTCTCTCTTAAATGTCATTGATGCCTTTGCTAAAAATTAAGAGATTGTATACATGTCCATTTCTAGACTTGCCAAGTTTCATTAATCTATCTTTATGCCATTACTACTGCATTGTCTTGATTATTAAAGGTGTTTTATATGTGTTAAACATGGGACTTAGACATAGAATCGCCATTTTTAAGTATGCAGTTCAGCAGAGTTAAGTCTGCTCACACTATTCAACAGAGACCTCCACCATCTGATTCCAGAGCGTCTTCCTTCCAAGTGGAGGTTCTTGTTGAGCAGTGGTTCCCAGTGCCTGGCATCTGTGACTATTCTTTTTGTCCATGACTGAGACTGGGCCTCTGCATCTGCTCCCATCAGCTGCTGGAGGAAGTTGTGACTTCTTAGCAAGGTGGACATCTTGTGGCTCCCACCTTGCCTTGCAGCCTTATTTTCTGCAGTCTGTGCTTTGGATGTACTGTGTTCTTCCTCTTTTACTGTCCATGTGGCTTCCATGTCATGGTTGCTATCAGTTCAGTGTAAGCATCATCAGCTCTTCAGATGCTCTTTCCTCGTGTGCATCACGTTGGAACTCCTTTCAGCATTTCTGTAACCAATTCTCAGTGTGTAAGTATTTGTTACTTAAATGGTTTGCCCTTTGGTTCCCACTGTATCTTCAGCTCCATAATGGCAGCAGCGCACTGGCAGTTGGGAGGAAGGGAACACTCTGGAGCGTATGGCCTTACATACAGAGATTATAAAGAAAGACGTCCCTACAGGATCTGTATTGTTTGCCAAACGTAAGGAAGCCAGTAACATTAGTTTGTGGTGTACTTAAGATCGAACCAGATTGTTCTCTCATTCTAACTTCATAGTGTGATCTATTCTTTTATGTGATTTGGAACCAGGTCTAACCTGAAAATCAAGGGTTGGAATGGGTTGAAAATAAAAGACAGAATAAAATATGTTGATGTTTCTTCTGTCTGTAATGTGCAGCTTTGGCTTTAGCAGTTTCATTCTTGTTTTCTTCCTCTTACAGACTGAGACAACACTTGGCCTCAGTTCATATCAACAGAAAAGGTAAGTAGGACTCACACGTGGCATCATGCAAGCATGCTTCCATTCCTTGGGGTCCTGATAAACACGCAGTGTTGTATTACACATTTTGCTGTGTTTTCCTTTTCATTCTGTTGTTATTTGTTTTGCTTGATTTTGGCCAAGATCTTGCTATGTGACTCTGGCTGGCCTGGAACTCTCTATGTAGATCAGGTTAGCCTCAGACTTACAGAAATCTATGTGCCTCTGCCTCCCAAGTGCTGGGATTAAAGGTGTGCGCCACCACCCCTGGTTTTATGCCACGTCTTTCTAAGGACTATATTGAATTCCCATGTGGTACAGTAAGATAGCACGTTACTCTGTCTGAGACTATAACAAAGGCCTGGGGTGGTGAACTGGCAAAGAGAAAAGGTCTGTTTGACTCACAGTTTTGAAAATTGCACTCCCAGCACAGCATGGCAACACCAACTCCCCTCATCGGAGAGAAAGAGGTGGAGAAAGGGCCACAGTCCCACAGGCTCCTTCAAGGGTGTGCTCCTAATGACAGAAAGCCCTCTCTCTCACCAAGTCCAACCTACTACAGAGTCTGGGGAACCAAGCTCCCAAACATGAGCCTTTCAGTGACATGTAAGATTTAACTGTAGGTCTGTCCCTGATAAAATATAAAGGGTCTTTACTCAGAACAGAGGTACCCGTGTCTTGCAAGAGTATCATAAGGTTTGTAAGTCCTTTGTGAGCTCTAGGACTGACACATCCAGAAAGGCATACCCCTATTCTAGCAGATTGGAAATTAGCTGTGGAATTATACTGGCTGTAGTTATGGAGATGATATTCATCTGGAGAAGCTGGCTCAGTGTAACCATTAAGAGCACCTCTGCTCATACAAAGGAACTGGGTTCAGCTCTCATCACCTACATGGCATGGTCTTCCGACTTGACAGTCCAGCATGTATTCTCTTTGATTTGTCTCATAATGATATGGAATTTTGCATATTTACTGTGTTTTCTCTGTGGCCAGCTTTCCCAGCCCCCAGGAAGCAGGGGCAGCTAGACCTCTTAAGTTTGAGGTTAGCCTGGTCTACAGAGCAAGTTTCAAGACAGCCAAGGTTACAAAGAGAAACCCTGTCTCAAAAAAACAAAACAAAACAGACAACAACAGTGTGGAGGGGGAGGGGATCTACCTGAGGCGTTGGGAAAGAAAGCTGTCATGACTGAGAGGAACTGGTAAAGAAGTGAGGTGAGGGTTTATCAGCCTGCTCGCCATATCTTAGCATCTTCTATGAGCTGGGTTGTAGATCTTGTAGCTGGGTTTAGGATCTTGGAGGACAGCAGAGATACAGATCTGAAAGACTCTATCTAGCACACTGGGAGAAAGTATGGAAATCGGTGGGTGCCGCCTTTGCTGTTAGAGGGTATGGCACTGAAAACACAAAGCTCTAAATGGTATCTGTCATCCGAACGGTTAACCTCTGACTTCAGAACCTGTGACCTCGTACTGACTTACTGTTGCCTGATGTGAGGGCACTTGCTATGCATGGTCTGCTGTTAGGGTGCACAGCCTTTGGTGGGAGAGTAGGAATCTGGGCACCTAAGTTATCAGTTCACCAAGCTGAGCAAAATGTTTCTTTACCAACTGGGATAATGAAGTCACCATATGGCATATATTGTATATAGTGAAAGGTAGTACAACCTAAAAGGCTGTTTTAAAATGAAATAACAAACATTTATGCAGGTACTAACAGCTTGCAAACTCAAGCACCTGACAGGAAGTTGTGGGGTTTATGATTCATTCATTCACCCATTCAGCAAATATTTATTAGAATTCTTATGTATAGCAGACATTGTTCTAACCTCTGACATTCATTCTCCATTGTGTATAAGCAGTTATCAATATGCTAGCAGTCTTAAAAACAGGATTCTTTGAGGTCAGAGTCAAAACTGGCTATCATCCAAAGCTGCAGACTAGAGTTTGGTGGCCCATCTGTAACACAGTGCTTCTGAACAGGTGACAGGATATCTGAGGCAAGCTGACTAGCCAGATTAGCCATATTGGCAACTCCAAGTTCCAGTAAGAGACTCTGCCCCCCATACACATGCACACACACACACACACACACACACACACACACACACACGCCCCAAACTCCCAATAAGGTGACATCATTGAAGTGTCACATGGAAAAACTGCCATTGTAAAATATACTTTAAAAATGAAGACATTTCCAGACAGAGGTAAGAAAAATGTGGGCAAGACAGAAACACTTGTCTAGCAAACTTTAGGAAGTGTTAGAGGCTTAAGCCATTCCAGGTAGAAACATTTAACAAAAGAATGGAGAGCATCAGAAAAGTAAAATATGTTGATACATAGAGAAATGTTTTCTGGTGAAAAATTTAATTAGCAGATGTATAGAAACAAATAGTTGAATTTTAGGAGACTCACTGCATGGCATGCATCCTGTATGTAACAATAGAACAGAAGACTGGAGCGAGCGGGAGAGTTGAGCTCTTTACAGACAGTGATAAGTTGAATCCTGCAACTATTAAGAGTACTTTAAAAACAAAGACATAGCCAATACACGAGTCACAGGTAAAACGGTAACTGAGAAAATTCAATTCTTTTGTTTTTAAAAGATAAAACAGGAGAACAAAGGGACCAAAAAGCAGTCAGAAAAAAAAAAAAAAACTGGAAAAAAAAAACAAACCTAGAAAACAAGCAGCCACGTGGTAGAGTGGAGCAGGGTGAGTGATGTACATGAACTGTCTGAGCACCAGGCGTCACATTCACTGTGCACTTGCTCTGCACAACAACAGTGTCGCTTTAAACTTATACTTAATACTTTACCTTTTAACAATAGTTTACTTTTGGAGAATTTCACATAGTATGTTTTAAACATGTGTACCTCTTGTCTACCCTCCCATTCTTTCCCACCCCACTTTGGGATTATTATTTCTTCCCCCTCCCTCTCCCCACCAAATCCAGTTTGTGTTGCTCAGCTGGTTTGGGGAGTGGCTCTTGCCCTGGTGCAAGGTATATACCCAGTAAGGACCACATCATAAAGAAAACCGACTCTCCTTCCCCAGCAACTGTCAGATGCCCCTAGTTCACCTAGTAGTGGGATTCTGTGCCCTCCCTCTGTCCACCTCTGTGCTGTCCGCCATTCAGCACAGAGCTTGTTCAGCCTGTGCATGCTGTCATAATAGATGTGAGTTTGTGTCTGCCCTACAGTGTCTTCAGACATGGTTTCCTTTGTTTTCTACCACCTCTAGTTCTTAAGATCTTTCTGCTCCCCTTTCTGAAGATCCCTGAGCCTTTAGAGGAGGGAGAGGTGTGACATGAACGTCCCATTAGGGCTGAACACACCACAGTTTCTTACAGTCACAGGTGGCCCCATTGAAGCTCTCCATGTTAACTGCTATCTACTGCAGGTCAAACTTTTTAAAGAAGGTTAAGAGATGCTCTGATCTATGAGTATAGTGATAAGCCACTGGGAGGCTTTTTTTTTTCCTATTATGTACATTTAGCATAATAAAAATAGTATTGGGCCTAGGGCTTCTGACCTATTTAGCCACAGATTCTTAGCACCTTTAACAGTTTCTTGTATGAGTTCTACTTCATGGAATAGTCCTTAGATCGAATTAAAAAGTATTTGATAACATTTGCACCATCTCTAAAAATTGTTTTATAAGTTGACTATTGTGTGTGGGACGTGGGCTGTGTAGGTGTGGTGTCAGTGTGCATTTGTGGAAGCCAGAGGATAACTCTCCTGGAGCTGGGTCTCAGCGTCCACCCTGCGGAAGCAAGGTCTGCCTTGATTCTGCTGCACAGTGTACTCTAAGCTAGCTGCTTCTGTAAACTTTTCAAACTGTTCTGTCTCCAGCTCGGAGTTTATCATAGGAATGCTAGAGTTACATCTGCACAACAGTGCTCTGGCTTTTTTTTTTTTAATGTGGGCATAAAAGTCAGGTCTTCAGACTTATGTAGCAAGGGCCTTTTCAGGGCTGAACCATCTCCCCAGCACTGGTGTGTGTGTGTGTGTGTGTGTGTGTGTGTGTGTGTGTGTGTGTGTGTTGCCCTCCTCAATTGTACCTCAGGTGTTTAGATGGGTTCTCTTACTGACACTGCAGCTGACAGATTTGGCTAGACAGGCCAGACAGACAGACCCAGTGATGCTCTCTGTGGCTTCCCATGCTACGGTTCCAGTTTTGTACCCCTCCACAGTTGGTGGGTCTTCTGCTCTGTCACCACAAGGTCTCTTACTGAGTCCGGAGCTAGGGCTGTCAGCCAGCAAACCCCAGTGATCCTCCTGTTTCTCCTGGGGCTACAGGTACAAGCGACCCATGCCCAGGTTTTTCTGTGGCTTTTGAGATCTGAACTCGGATCCTTTGTGTTTATGTAGCCAGTCCTCATCTTAGCCCTTGACATGTAATTCTTGGATACGTTAAGTCAGTTGTCACATTAATGTCTTCCCTTGTGTTTATTTTCCTGACTCTTAAATGGGATAAATGATTTGTCTTTCTTATTTTTATAAATGACTTAAGAAAAACAAAGCAAATAAAAAGAAGCAGTGTCTACCTTTAGCCCAGACCAATCTCCAACTCATTTATAATGGACAGTAATGAACCCATATATAGAAGCTGAAAGTATAAATACTTGAAATAAAATGTCACTCTTTCATTAGAATTATTTGCAACCTGGGCAAATTTTTCTTAAGATACCAAGAACGTGTACCATAAAGAAAAATGGTTAATTAGATTTCATCAAAATTAAAAGTGTTTGCTGTTCAAGATTCAGCTACTGAAAAGGCAAAGGGAATGTGCTGTCTGTGCCAGAGTGCCAGAATGTCCATAATACACAGGCAGCCCATAACTCAGACAGCAGCTCTGTCTAAGAGAGGTTAGAACAGACCATTTAAAAAAGATAAGTCATTTGATAAATAAATGGAAAGATATTTGGTATCATTAATATCATTAGTTAGGGGAATCCACATCAAAACAAAATTGTGTCTGATATGTGTTCTATACTATTCAGGGGGAAAGTCCTGTTATCTTAAGTAGTTGCTCATCTATTGTAAAAGTCATTGGCAACTACTTAGCTGTGGATGTTTGTTAACTTTTTATCTGCCCCTCCACCATCTGTTTCTTAATGATCTTTGTGAGTCAGCATACAAAATAGTGTGCAAATGTGAGAGATTGTGCTTATGAGGTCAGATTTCTCAGCTTTGTTCTACATGTAATGAAGCAGATTCTGAAGATTGGCGCTCATAATTTGCATTTCCATAGGAATTCTATGTGATTGGGTTCAAGTGGACCATAGTTTTTTTTGTTTTTTTTTTTTTAATACTGTGTCCAGATAGCACTTTCCCCACTCCCTGTTCTCACCCCCACTCCCCCATCCCTATCCCCACCCTGCTGTAATCTCAGCATTCAGGAGGCTCAGGTATGAAGAATAGAGATCTGGGGCTAGCCTGACTACAGAATAAGACCCTGTTACAAAGCCTTCCCCATACTGAGTCAGAGTACCTTTTGTTTAGTTAGTACTTGATTCTAAGCAGACATCTGTAGAATTCCTAACAACCCCTCAGGAACAAGAAAGTCCTGTAGATCTCATTTGGAAGTCACCTGCTTAACTTTAACCCAACTGGTAACCAAACAGTAGAGCTCATTTCTCCAGGATTTCATTGTTTTCTAGCTGGAAATCAGAAAAGTCAGCCTTTCTGTCTCTCCAGATCTGGAGGGTGGTATGATCCTGTGTACAAGAGAGAAAGACAGAGAGGGAGAGAAGGAAACACAGACAGAGACACAGGGAGTTTGTCTGTCTGGATGTTTATATGCACATGCGTACATGTGAAGGCCAGAGACAGCCACAGATGTTGTTTCTCAGGCATCACCCACCTTTTCTCTTCAAGGCAGGATCACCCACTGCCCTGTAGTTAGTCAGTTAGTCTAGGCTGATGGACCAGCAAGCCCCCTGCCATCTGTCTGTTCTCTGTCTACCTAGTATTGGTATCACAAGTGTGCTCCACCACGCTGGACTCTACTCATGTGGGTTTTGGAGTTCAGACTAAAGTCTTTGTGCTTGTAAGGCAAGCATTTTACTAAGATAGCTCCCTAGTCCTGCAAATAATTTTTCATAAAAATTTAGAAGACAATTGTATTGATAATTCAGAGCAAATAATTGCTGAAGAAAGTAAAAAAGCTATGACAACATCCTAGATTGGCTTGCATTGTAATTGACAAAGGGATATAAACCATTTTTCATATTGTCTATCCCTTCAATTTATTTTTTATCATTTCTAAACATTTGCACTCTGTTAGAAGAGTATTGTTGTGTCCGGCCAGCAGATCACAGCCTGGGTTCTAGCCTGGAAAGGCATTTTGGAAACCTGGAAGAGAAGAGGGGCTAGGCGGCGAGAGAAAAGAATGAAGCTAAGACAATATTCTGATCAAAGCTCAATTTTACTATTTCCAGACACTCAGTTATAAAGGAAGGGGGAGGGAACCCGATTTCCCGCCAAACAATCTCGGGGTCCAGTAGCAGGATGAACACGTGTGTGCCTCCAAGCAGCAAAGGCAGGGTCCAGCAGTAGGCGTGGCAGGACGAATGAGCAGGAAGCTCCACCCTTGAGCAAGCAGGTTCAAGCGGGTGGGGGAAGGGAGACCACAAGTATTATTGAGGAGTATCTTGTCGTAGACAAATAAACACGGTAGAATTGTTTTATCAGTTGCAGATACGTGACAGCTGTGTTACTACATTTTTAGTTTTTTAAAACAAGGCAGTATTTGTGCCTGTTTGTGCCGACCCACTTGAATGTATCCCTTGGCCGTGGCTCTGCTGTGGTTGTGAAAACACATCTGTGAAAGACTCACCTTCCACTCCACTCCTCCTTTCTCACCGTGACTGTCCTCAGTCCCAGTGACAGTGGCTGGCTGCTGCTCCTGCTGCGTTTACAGGAGGCTTGAGCACAGGGCACTAAAACCTCCAACTAAGGAGGTGCCTGCCAGGAAAGGAAGGGAGAGTGTCCCTTGCAGATGATTTGTCTACAGTGGTTGTCCAGGGTTTGGGCAGCACATATGGAGACAGTTAGAAAACTGAAGACAAGGCCCTGCAGCGGGACCAGAACTTGACAGGAAGGTCTTTTATATAAGCAGCCTCCTGGGTTTTTCTGTACTGCTTACTTAGCTCCATCTAGATAAGACACTGAATTTAAATGGTCCAAATGATGCTCTTCAACATCTTTCACGTAGCCCTTCTCCTTTTACTCTACTATTCACAGGTTGTTAAAATCTCTCAGTCATCCTTGGTTCCTCTCTCTTTCTCTCCTAGTCCCCAGTCAGTGTGACTGTCGTGCAAGTACCAGGCTTAGGAAGCAGCCACTGTCCCTTCCTCTGCTTGGGCTGCTGTAGCAACGCCCTGCTTCCCCCCTGAGTTTCTGTTCTTCACACTGCAGCCCACAAGTGCCCTGGTACACAACGCTGAATCCTGTGACTTCTTTGTTAAAGCACTGCTGTATTATTTAACTCTCCTCATTGTTGTCACAGAGTCCTTTACAAGAAACAACTTAAGGTATACAGTTGAGGAGACACAATCCTGTCATGGCAGAATTAAGAGGCAGCTGGCATTGCATCATCAAACAGCACAGAGTGAAAGGAAGCCAGGCCAGGTTACAAAACCACAAGGTCCAGCTCCAGTGGCCCGGTTCCTCCAGCACAGCTCGGCTTCCTGAAAGTTCCACAACAGTGCCACTAGCTGGGGATCAAGTGTTGAGACACATGAGCCTGTAGGGAACACACCGGAGAGGGTGTTTCTTACATTTGGAATAATAGCCACACTCCTCACTTGACCTCTCTCTCACCTTGCCCTTTCCTCTCCTCCTTTCACTCAGAGCTTTGCCACGCACATTCCCCTGTCCACCCTTGGTCTCCACCACCCTAGCTTTGGGGTGCCCTCCTCACTCTCTGGTTAACCTCCTGTGCTGGATTTGTGTGCTGTCACATTTGTGTCAAATGCATGGGCTTTGTTCTTTTCAGTCATGCCTACCACTTGAGAAGTATTCATGTGCAACTTTCAAGGCTTATTCTTGGTTCTGTGAGAGGAAGAACTATATCATGATCTCCTTTGTCCCTCTAACACTGAACATAGGTGTGTGTGTGTGTGTGTGTGTGTGTGTGTGTGTGTGTGGCTAGTGACTCACCATTGTGTCAGACATTACCTTTTCCTTTCCTTAACTTGGTATGGTTTTAGACTAGCTTAAGTTTGATGCTTAAAACACGTGAGCTAGGGCTGGGGAGTCAGTTAAGAGCACTTGTAAAGGAGCCGGGTTCAGTTGTTGCCACCCATATGGAGGCTCACCACCTCCTTGGGCACCAGGTACACATGTGGTGTACACACATACAGGAAGGCAAAACAGTCACACACACACAAAATAATAAATCTAAAAAAAACCAAACAGGTGTGCCAAACATGTCTTATTTTAAAGTAGCCAAGAATGCTGACATTCTATCATGGCTAAGGACAGCCGCCGCAGCTGTCTTACAAAGAACTGCACCTCTCCTCCTAGTGTCTGTAGTTTTGTCTTAGCACAGTGTGATCTTGAGATATGCTGTTCTTTCTTTCCTGTTTTTGTCATCTGTGTTCAGCATGCATATGTAGAAAGAAGGATGCTCAAATAGCCCAGAAGAAGGATGCTCCAGATCGGCCGAGATCAGAACACTGTGGAGCTGATTGCTTTCAGCTCAGTGGCCCAGTCAGCTTTTAGTGTATTTCCTGGATCTATTGAATGAAATTACATTGTTTGAAAACTTGAGTTCTTATGAATTGTGCACATGATGAGAATACAGTCGTCTTAGATTATGTCTTATTTCTTCAAACAAAAATATCAGAATTCATTTTGAAAGTTACTGTAGTGGCTGACTGCATTTCTAACTTCATGGTATCTAAGCATAAGACTTTAGATATGTAAGCACCACCTGCTCCCAAAAGATCCTTGATAATCTTACATTACATGTTGGGTCAGGATATCTGAGGCTTGCCATGCCAAATCCTATTTTGTTAAAAAGTTCTAGTAGCAAGTCAAGTAGACATGGTACTTGAATACTTAGACTAGAACATCAGTATAATGAAGTTCAATTCTTTGAAAGTCCCAGGCCCAGACTCCTTTTGACTTGGCCTTTGCCACTCAGTTGGAATGTGGTTGTAATTCTTCTTGTACCAACTTTGTGTAATTGTATTAACAATTTATCATATTGTGTCAAAAAAATCTAAGAAAAACATGTTAAACTATATTGTTACCAGTGATATAAATCAAGTAAATATTATTAGCCTATTGAGAAATTTCTGCTTTACATACCTTTCTGTAAAAATATTATTTTGTTCTTTTCTTTCCTCCTTGGTTGTTTGTTTTGTTTGAGGTAGGATTTTGCTCTGTAATGGAGGCTGGATTGAAAGGCATAGGCCTCCTACCTCTCTACCCCAAGTGCTGGCATCATAGGTTCTCAGAGTATCTTAGGTATCACTACATTAGCTTGTTTACTAAAACTCACTCACTGTTTCCTTCTAACTTAAAAGAATGAACTGCACATTCCCAATAGAGCACTGGGTTCTGTAATGTGTGTGTGTTTGTGTATGCAGGTTGCTCTTGTTTCTTGAGAGGCCAGAGGACAACCTTAGCTGTTGTTCCCAGGTACTATTCATCTTGTTTTTAAGACAGTCTCTCTCATTGGTCGGAAAGTTACCAGTCTGAACCAAGCTACCTAGAGAGCCTTAAGGACTTGCTGGCCGTGCTGCTGGCCTTGCTGCCTCTAAGCTTGCAGCCATACCCAGAGGTTTTTGGTTTTTGGTTTTGTTTGTTTTTTCAAGACAGGGTTTCTCTGTGTAGCCCTGGCTGTCCTGGAACTCACTCTGTAGACCAGGCTGGCCTCGAACTCAGAAATCGGCCTGCCTCTGCCTCCCGAGTGCTGGGATTACAGGCGTGGCCACCACGCCCGGCTTGGGTTTTGTTTTTAATGTGGTTTTTACTCAGCTGCTGTCCTCACACCAACTGAGCTGTCACTTTGTCCCAGATTCCTGTTCTCTTAAAATGCTTTCTTGTGACAGAAGTCAAGCATCCAACCATGATTTACAGAATTAAAGAGCTGCTTTTCACACTTTTTCTTTTTCTTTCCAGCATTTCTCTGTACCGGGGTAATTGCAGGCCCATACGATTCGAACCACCCATGCTGGATTTCCATGAGCAGTAAGTAACTTGGAGCTATAGGACAGTTTTACATGGATTTCTCCTGCCCTTTGCTGTATTAGCTGTGTGAGAAAGCTACAAACCTTAACAAAGCAAATGATGTTGAAGCCTTTGAAACTAGAATCTGCTAAGAATCTGCCATAACATAAACTTCGAAAGTCTGAACATTGCCCACACGCTACACCCTGGTTCAGAGGATCTCACCCAGCGTGAGAAGTGGTATTCACCTGGAAGCCTCATCTGATTAGCACTTTGTCTCTGGCATTTAAAGTCACCTTATTGATACTTTACATGATATGATGCTCTAAAGTGCATGTGTCAGCATGTCACCAGTAATATGGTCACTGACCTCGTGAAAGGTCACAGCTAGTGCCACAGATATATCTGAGCCAGTCGCCTTCTACTTAGGGACTCTGGATTCACGTATCTCAGGGACTCAAGGAAAGACAAGTGTTTGCCCTGTTGGGCTCAGTTGCAGTGGGTGATGGGGGCATCTTGCATCGTCACCTGGTACAGAAGAATTTTCAAAGGCTCAAGAGCAAGCTGTGAATTAGTGTCTGCACCAGGAGAGCATGTGGCCTAGGGTTTGGTTCTGTGCGTGTGTGCATTTGTTAGTGTGCTTTTCTCAGGTGTGGGTAGACTGCAAGTTTATCTTGATTTCTCACCAGTAACTTAAGCAGTTGCCTATACTATAAGCCTGTTCTAAATGGAGGTTAAATGTCATACATATTCTTGTGGATTTAATTACTCTTCTGCCCCTGGGAATATAAGTCCGTCCTTCCTTGCCTCCTTCCCTCCCTCCCTCCCTCCTGTACTACTACAGTAAGTTTCTAAGCAAAAAGGCCAAAGTTTCTGTTTTCAATTTTGAGACCGATAGGTAAATAGGTAGTAGATATTAGACTCTATATGCTTTGCTGGGTCAAAGTTTCTAGCTGTCTTACAGGGCCATGTCCTCTGCCAGGGAATCACTGTGTTCTACCTTCTTAGACGTTTTATTGTATCAGTGTTTTAGGTCTCTTCTGGCTAAGCAAACAAAGATTGGAGTGTTGGTTTGTCACCGGCAGCGTTTACTCAGCTGCTTTTGCTACGACACACACAGCAAGGTCAAGTGTCTTTTTCATAGTTTCAGATACAGAAATCGAATCTAGCATTTGTTTTTCTGAAGCGTGGCTGGGTAGTTTGCCTGAGAGTCAAAAGACACTTCGTAGCCTGTTTGTTTCTGATGATGGTATTCTTACAGAGGTGGTGAGTTGAGGGGCTTAGGCATGCAGAGAAAAGTGTGCGCACTTCAGAATCAGCCACTGTATAAGTAAAATTGACCTCTGTGGTATTTAGTTTTAAAGACCATAACGTTCAGATAGGGAATAAATGTTATATTGTTCTGAGACAGGTTTAAGTACTGTTAGGACGGTAAACCTCAGGAGGAGGTAGGCTCTCCCAGAGGTAGTTAAGGCTCAGGGTACCTACCTCTCCCACACAATACCTGCAGCAGTGTCAGGACGTGTCAGGAAGGCCTTTATCAACACCTTGATTATGAACCCCACCTCCCACCCCCTAGCTTTGCAGAACTAAAAGGAAGTAAGTTTATTTCTATGTATACATACATAAATATATATATACATACACACACACACACACACACACACACACATATATTTAAATCTCTGTGTGTGCCTATGCCATAGGCCCATGCAGACACAAAGAGAACATCGGATCCCCTGGAGCCTGAGTTAGAACGGACTGTGAGCCACCCAGTGTTGTTTCAGGATGCTGAACTCAGGTCCTTTGGAGAGAGGAAATGCTCTAAATCACTCACCTATCTCTCCAGCCCCAGTTCACACCCAGGGCCTTGTGTTACCACTGCATTGTGTGTGTGTGTGTGTGTGTGTGTGTGTGTGTGTGTGTGTGTACATCTCACAGGCCCAGAACTTCTGTTTATGGATTATGCAGTCTGTTACTGCAGCACAAAATGCACTAAGACAGATGCAGTGATAAGATGCAAGAACAGAGTTCTTAATTAACAGAGTTCTTAATTCAGTTACAGAATATATCACAATCTTCTTTTAAATGAAAAATATTTAGTGAAAAGGGGCTTGTATTTGGTGTTTATCAATATGGTTAATTTTTTTTTAAATAAAGGCTTTTCTTTCTCTAGTAAAATTACCTCTGAGTGTGTTCTTAAGCTAAATTGTTGAGCTCCATGCTGCACTGCCACTTTAGATAGTGTCAGTGCTGTTCTCAGGTGAGGACTGCACAGCACCAAAGCTGTAGTCATCATCAGTGACTGCTCTTGAAACTCGCTTGCAAAAGTCTTATCTATCATCTAGTTGTGTTTTCTCCATTGGTGGTTTGTGTGTGTGTGTGTGTTCATATGTGTAGCTAGAGATGGATGTCAGACGGCTGCGCTTGGTGTCTTCCTCCATTACTTCTAAACAGGAGGAATTCAACAGACTGGCTAGCCAGCAAGCTCCTGGGATCTGTCTGTCTCCTGGGATCACAGAGGTGTGCCATCACACCTGGCCTTTTACATAGGTACCGAGATCCTCATGCCTTCTCCCCAGCCTTTGGTTTCTTTATTGAGGGGATTTGTAAATTTCATTTCAAGGTTTAAACAAAAAACCTTCAGTTATAGAAAAATACCTGAACTGAAACTAAAAGTTCATGTCCTAATTATTTGTTTCTCAAATCTGATTAATGTCCTACCTCCAAAATAGCAGAAATTGGGATGAAGTTAAGCAAGATTCTGAAAAGGTTGATTTTCGTGTGTTTGGGAGACGTTAGCGTCTTTGCTTTCTGAATCATGTATTTCTTTAGGGAAGAATGGCCCCTCTTGCTTTCTTCCCCTAAGACACACAGTTGCACAGAAGAGTATTCAGGAGGTTGAAGCAGGATCAAAAGTTGAAGACCAAACTGAGGCCTGTCACAAAAGCCAGAGTAGTGAGGCGTGTTCTGCATGCTGTGACCCTTTATAGATAGATACCTCCTCCAGAGTCCGTCTGTTCATCCCTCAGAGCTGGAGAACGTTGCTAATCACTGTTATCAAACTGGAGTTCTGTTTATTGTGTTGAGTGGTATATAGTCACGGTAATAAATTTATAAACAAAATACTTATGAGGACAAGAACGAGAAGAACTGCCACAGTCTGACCACATAGAACTGTCGTCTCTTACGGCCTCCTGTGCATTTAATGTTACTGAGTCACAAAAGCACAACCACATTTTATAAACATACTATATTTTAACTTGCTTTTCAACTTAATATATTGTGAACTTTTTCTGTTTTTATGTGGTATTAGCATCAAGTTATATGGATATATTTGTTGAATTCGTTTGCTAATTTTATTTGTTTGCATATTTTGTTTTCGATCAGTGCTGAACCTGGTGTGTTACATACAATTCGACTCTTCCCTCAAGAGAGTTTCAATTAAAGGACATAAAGAATATTGAAGTTAACCTTTAATATCCTTTATAGCTAGAGAAGAATTTGATGCCATGAACTCGAGGCAGCTGGTGTGACAGTAAGGTCATCACTGACTGGAAAGGAAGCAGAGAGGCGTTCTTACTGAGACTGGCCCAGGTCATAGAGAAGCCAAAAACTCGTGAGCTAAGAGAAGCTTCAGCTTCCTGAATGTAGGTGGGAGGACAGATGAGCTTCAGCAGGGCACAAACAAGGCAGATAACACAGTGAGGAGAACTATTGGAAGCACAGGAAAGGGGCTAATCCTGAGGGCAGAGACCTGGTCTCTGGGCTCCAAAGGCAGAGGAGCAACACAAAGGAGCCGTGTGCTCTGTGTCTGGTGTTTGCACCCTCCAGCTCTCTACAGAGAACCTCCTCTTGGAGCTTGCGATGGTATGGGAAAGTGGAGGCTCTGCAGAGCAAGTAGGGCACAAGGGAGAGCAGAGCAGCAGGAGTAGGATGCTGCCAGGCTGCCCAGCCCATTACCCACCAGGTGAGTGGACAGCAAGAAGACATCACAGAGGATCCCACTAGAACCACAATGTGCTGGCTCTCTCTATGCTCAGAGGTTTTGGCACTGGATCAGTGAGAAAGACAAGACTAGTGGATTTAATCCACTGAGTGTATATTATCTTATTACATTTTCTTAAATTGCCTAACACATTGCTTTTCCATTATTCAAAACATCTAGCCTAAGAACATTAAATGGAGTGTGTTTTATTTCATAAAGATGGAACTGGGGTTACAGAAGATAGGGTTTTTTGTGGGCCAGTGGGGAAACATGCATAATGGAGTTCATTTAAAAATCAGAACTTGCTGGGAATCTTAAACATGTGTGCGTATATGTTTAGCTGTTTGTTTGGGCAAATGAGAGGTTTGGCTTACTGTGTGGGAACTGGTTAAGCACACACTGAGGGAGATTGGGAATAGCTGGAACTGTGAGGCACGTGGAACATCTTTTTCAGGCAGTCAGCAGGGGGTCCTGAGCTAGAGAGTACAGTTGAAAGTCCAGTTGGCTTGAGTAAAGGGCCTAAACTGTTCATGAAAGAAAGGACTTCCCGAGTATTAACAGACCCACCTAGAATGAGCTCCCTTTGATGGAAGGCAGCTGATTGGGATTTAATTACACCTGCAGAATCTCTCCCAGAAACACCTACATTGCAATAGCTTGGGAAGGTCTGCTTGCTACAGAATAGCTGCTGGCTCTCTTCCTATCTTCAGTCCGCAGCAGACTTTCAGAAGTGTCTGTACTCTTGAGCTCTCATGAATGAGAAATGCACTAAAAAGGCATCCTGGGGACTGTAATTTAGACCAGCCTGGGTGTTAGCATCCAGCCACTGTAGGGATGTAGACATCAAAATTCCTAAACTTAGTGCTCTTGTCTCAAAAAACGGATGCTCTTTTGCTTAAAATACTTTGTTTGGCAGTGTAGAGCCAGGTTCTCAGGAGACAAAAGTAGCTTCATGACAAGTAAGAGTTATATTTTCACGATAGAAAGTTATTCCTAAATGAACAAAACCATCCAGGATCTAAAAATGGAACTAGAAACAATAAAACAACAAAGGGAGACAACCCTGGAGTTAAAAAACCTAGGAAAGAGATCAGGAGTCATAGATGCAAGCATCACCAACAGAATACAAGAGATAGAAGAGAGAATCTCAGGTGCAGAAGATACCATAGAAAACATTGACACAACAGTGAAAGAAAACACAAAAAGCAAAAAGCTCCTAACCTAAAACATCCAGGAAATCTAGGATACAACGAGAAGACCAAACCTAAGATTAATAGGTATAGACCAGAGTGAAGATTCCCAACTTCTCAACTTCAAGGGCCAGTAAATATCTTCAACAAAATTATAGAAGAAAACTTCCCTAACCTAAAGAAAGAGATGCCCATGAACATACAGGAAGCCTACAGAACTCCAAATAGACTGGACCAGAAAAGAAATTCCTCCAGTCACATAATAATCAAGACACCAACTGCACTAAACAAAGAAAGAATTTTAAAAGCAGTAAGGGAAAAAGGCCAAGTAACAAACATATAAAGGTAGACCTATCAGAATTACACCAGACTTCTCACCAGAGACTATGAAAGCTAGAAGATCCTGGGCAGATGTCATACAGACCCTAAGAGAACACAAATGCCAACCCAGGTTACTATACCCAGCAAAACTCTCAATCACCATAGATGGAGAAAACAAGATATTCTATGAAAAAAACAAATTATACAATATCTTTCCACAAATCCAGCCCTAATAATAGATGGAAAACTCCAACACAAGGAGTGAAACTACACCCTAGAAGAAACAAGAAAGTAATCTTTCAACAAACCTACACAAACATAATTCCACCTCTAACAAGAAAATTAACAGGAAGTAACAACCACTTTTCCTTAATATCTCTTAATATGAAAATTAATATTACCAACATATCCTAATTGATTGAAATTCAAAAATATGAGGGATTAAAAATTTGTTGGCTGTCATGCATTGGTCTTTCTAACTTGATAACTGGAGAAATAAGTCCAATATTGCACAATCCATATACACTTTCTGCTTGTTTGTATGTGACAGTGTCTTGCTGTGTACCACATAATGGTCTTGAAATCACGCTCTCCTATCTCAGCCTCTCTATTAGTAGAATTGTTTATTTGATGTTTTTACAATATACTGTGGTTTTCAGAACAGCTTATATGTTTCAAAATTATTTATACAGCCAAAAGAAGTATAGACAATTATATTGGGAGATGGCTTGTAAGAGAACAACAAAGAGTGAGACTGAATGTTTTGCTTGATATTTATAATTACTGTATCAATTTTGAAGAAGAGGACCTTATAATTTACTCTTTTTCTGAGATGAATGATTTTCAAAATCATCACACCCAATGACCCAGAATCTTACCCTCACCTAACGTCTATGTCGCCCTCCAAGCAGAGCCATTGTTCATTGAAACAGTTGATGAATGACTTCATGGATAGACCATCTTAATACACACACCATTTCTTAAATGAATATAACCTGTTCCCTGCAGGCTGTGAATGACAGCAATCACTCAAGTCAAATAGCTTTGACCATAGCAGGAAATCTGTATCCAAACATCATGCATACAATTCATTCCTTGGCACAGCAGGACTGTCAACTCTTAGCTACAATGGAGGTAGAATTCTTTCGTGATGTGAGGGACATTGAAGTACATTGTAATAAAATGAACTCCAATGTCTAAAAATTGTTCTCATTTTTGGTTTGTAACACAGTAAGAGCCAAGATTTTAAGCTCTACTAAAAACAAAACAAACAAACAAACAAACAAAAAGGCCTTATCTACTTCTGTTCATTTAATAACATGTCCATAATTTTTAAGATTGGTATAAAATATATTGTGTTGAATATAATTAAAAAGATAAAGAAAGAGAGAAAAGAAAAAATATTATAAAAAAGATTATTAAAATAAAAGAGAGAGGAAAAAGTTATTCCTAAGTGGCTTCAGGAAGTAGACAGTTACTATACTAGTTCATGTCCTCTTTGAGTTAGGGTTTTTCCTCTACTCATAGAAACATAGACATTGTTAGTTAATCAGCATTTTTCCCGCATTGATGTATTTTCTTTCTGCCTCCAAACACTCGTGCATTTCTTCAGTGGGTGCTAAGTGGGAAGCATGAGGTCAGAGCACCACTGTGGAAGAGCTGCTGTAGGTACCTGCCTGTTGCCTGAGGACACCTGCCTACCTCTAGCAACCCACCCATGTTGTTATAAGTGTTAAGCTTTCTTTTCAGTTGTTCAACCCGTGGGCAAAGTGAGCATGTCCCTGGCTCAGGAGCAAATTCTGTTTAAGTTGGATATAACATTTCCATTCTCATTTAGGGCCAGTTTACAGAGAGATATAACCCAGCCTAGCTAGGGGTATGAGGACGCATGTAAGGGAATTCTGGGGGAGGATTTTTTCCCTCTATACTCTTCAGTGTATAGAAGTCCGCTCTTCCAGGCTAGGTATGGGATTGGTGGCACAGTGTTGTGGCAGCCATCCTGTTACCTGCCAGCGAGCAGTACTTAGCAGGATAGAGGTAGCATGTTGTGTCTCCCAGCAGGAAAATGCAAGGGTGTGTTCCCTGGGCAGCAGGCTGCCATACTGAGCTCACAAACCCCGGGGTTGGTGACTGCGCTGGCTTGGGGCCTTTAGTTAGGACATCAGTTTTGTGTCCTTGGTACTTTGTGGAGTACATGGCCCCCTTCCTCCTGCCCCTTCTGTTGTCTGCAGGCAGCCTTGTGAGCACACATCTACATATTCACCCTATCTGAAGCCTGCTGGGGCACCTTTCCCTGATCTTTCATAGCTTTGGTACAAGCCTGTGATTCCCAGTCTATGGCCCCATTCCTCGCCACTGAGGCATCTGAGTACTTCCTGTCCCTTGGCACACTCATGTCTCTTCTGTCAGTCTGGAGAAAGGTTTTATCAAGTTTATGTACGCTCTCCTACATTCCTCCTCTTGGCTCAGGCCCTTGTTAGTTGAAAACTAAGACTGTCTCTACATAGATGGCATTTACTGACTTATCATCCATGCTGTCAACAAATTATAATGTTAAAATTTGATCATGAGGCCAGGGAGATGGCTCAGTGGGTAAAAGCATCTACTGCCATGCCTGATGCCTAAGTTCAATTTCTGCTATCCACATGGTGGAAGGAGAGAACTGACTCCCAAAGTTGTCCTCTGACCTCTACCCTCATACTTACAGACAGCATGCCCTCGTGTACACACACACACACACACACACACACACACATACACACACACGGAAGGGGAGTAATAAATAAAATTTTTATAAACTTGATCACATTATTATCCTCCCATAAAAAAGTCCTTTAATGGTTCCTCTTGTCTTATGATAAATGCTAATGGTCTTCATTTCTTATTCCACATATATAGAAAGCTACAGACTGTTTCCTGAAGTCAGTGTGATCTTTCTAACTCTGGGCATGTTCTACATACTTTGAAAATAATCTCCCTCTTTTGTTTTTGAGAGAGAGAGAGAGAGAGAGAATGAATATGAGAATGAATACATGGGCACATGAGTGCAGTGCCTGTGGAATTTAGAGATAAGATCTGTGGAGCTGGAGTTGCAGGCACTTGTGAACCATCTGGCATAGTTGCTAGAAACCAAACTCTAGTCCTCTGGAAGCAGTAAATGCTCTTAACTATTGAGCCATCTCTCCAGGCACACTAAATGCAGGGTTTCTTACACATAGAAAGAAAACAAATTATGATCGTACACTGAACAGGGGTAGCAGCTATCCATTTTTTTTTACGCATGTTTGTGTGTGTGTGTGTTTAGGTGTGTGTGTTTGTGTGTGTGTGTGTGTGTGTGTGTGTGTGTGTGTGTTTAGGTAGGTCAAAGAACAACTTGTGGGGATTTGACTCTTTCCTTCCACCATGTAAGTTTAAAGAGTTCTCCCACCCTATATTTCTTAAACAAAGGATTCTGTCACTGAACCTGAAGCACATCCATTCAGCTAGATGGTTGGCCAGATAACCTCCGGGTCCTCTATGTTTCTACCTCCTTAACTGTATATGCCCAGGTTTTATGTAGATGTTGGGGTTCACATTCAGGTCCTCATTCTTGAACAGCAGATGCAAGCCATCTTCCCAGGCCCTTGTAGTTTTATAAGCCGTCTGAAAGCAACAGGCACCGTGATTCAGTCATATTTTTAGTTATCATTTCCATATATTTAGAGAATAAGAAAATTGGCATTTAGTGTAGATGGCCTATAGTACTTCTGCTTCAATCAGTGTTGTAATTGTTTGATTGTAAATGAGAGAACACTGACTGAAACTCCTTAAGGCAAAAAAATAAGACTGATTCAGCCACCATAACAGACAGGTAGGCCCACATTACCTAAGGCTGCCAGGACTCCTGTGTCCTCACTTGCTCACTCTCTCTCGTTCTCTCAGTACCAATGCAGTTTCCCTACAAGGATGGGAACAGCCCTGCTGACTGTTTCCTCTCTACCTTCTGTAGCCTTCTTTCTCTCTAATCTAAAACATCTTAGCAGAGAACAGTGGTCACCCCAGGTGGATTCATTGTCCAATTCCTGAAGCAGCTGTGTTAAGAAGTATATATCAGTGAATGTAATGCTATTCCTAGTTTGTCAGTTTCATCAAGAGAGAAATCGATTATAGCTGGGCGTGGTGGTGCACGCCTTTAATCCCAGCACTCGGGAGGCAGAGGCAGGTGTATTTCTGAGTTTGAGGCCAGCCTGGTCTACAAAGTGAGTTCCAGGAGAGTCAGGCCTATACAGAGAAACCCTGTCTCGGGAGAGAGAGAGAGAGAGAGAGAGAGAGAGAGAGAGAGAGAGAGAGAGAGAGAGAGAGAGAGAGAGAGAGAGAGAGAGAGAGAGAGAGAGAGAGCAGGCACGGATCCTATTGAAGACCATCTTAGTCCCTTAGCTTCTCATATGCCTGATGACCAGTCAGTAGAGGTCAGCCCTGTTGCTCAAAACAACCTTCGCAGCTTGCCATGCACAGGTAGACATGGTCTTCTCTCTGTTTCCATGGTATCTTCCCAGCTACACAGAGGTGGGATGGATCACCACCTAAAATTGAGTTTGAATATCCAGACTGATGCTGCCACACACAGACATACCCCAGAGGGTATACAATGTACATCATGCAGGTAGTTGATCCATTTAGGATGGGGTTCCTATCCTGACTTCCTTTGGTAATGTGGAAACATAAGCTGAATAAGCTCCTTCCTCCCCAAGTTGCTTTTATGGTGTTTGATCACAGCAATAGAAACCTAAACTAAGATATGTACTCCTAAGTAACATAGCCTCCCCTTTTCTTTATTTTGTGTGTTTTTTAATTTGCTTTCTGGAATTGGGTTTGAAGCTGGAACTTTGCAAACATTCAGCTTACTCTCTCTCCACCTTGACCAGCCTGGAATCCCTTAAATGTGCTTAGAACACTTACATTATATTCACAGCTGTCCTCTAATGACTGGCTGGCCAGGGCTGTGCCTGCCTCTGCTCCCCAGAGTTATAAAGAGGCTAGGCCTGCGTAGCCAAAGCCCAGAATGAGATCCAGGACCAGAGTACAATGTCTAGTGACTTCATATGACCTCATATCACTGTAAAGCTTAAAAAGGAAATGTCATTCTGGCCAGCACAAGTTACGACATCTGTCTACACTAACACAATGAAGCTCTCTGGAGAAACCACAGTAGGCCTTCAGCAAGGCTGAGAGCGCAAACAAAGGAAACCAGCTCAGCTTTTACTGGGTTCCCAGTGAGGCTGGTAGAGGCAGAAGTTTAGAATCTTGGTTGTCATAGCCACGAGGAAGCAGAGGGCCTTTCTGTCCCCTGCTCAGATGTACTGGGAAGGGAATGTTGTGGGGTGGAGTGTCAGCATGGCTTGAGAACTGCTAGCAGTGTGGGCTGTGCTGGAGCACTCCTTGCTGCTCTCTAGGAAACCTGGTCCTGACTGTCCTCATCTCTGTGCTCACTCACCTCTATTAATGATGGGCTAACACGCATTTCAGAGCACACATGTAAAATTAGCATTCTGAAGAAATGGGCCGTTGTTTAAAAAAGACTTTTGTGTGTCTTTGCCTGTATATATATTTATACCACGTGTATGACTGGTACTTGAAGAGGTCAAAAGAAGGCATTGGATCCCCGAAGCCACAGCCAATTATGAGCTACTATGAATCCAAGTCCCCTGCAAAAGCAGCAAGTGTTCTTAACCAGGCCCCCCAAATAGGTTTTTCTTGGCTTTCTTTTTAAATTAACTTTGTCTTTAATGTTTAATTTCTACTTCACCCTCTCTCCCTGGTATCTTCCCAGCTACCCAGAGGTGGGATGGATCACCCTGCCCAGTTTCCAGATGACACTCTGCCACGATTTGGGTACTCGCAACCTCCCTTTCTTCCCTCCCCCAAATTATTTATGCCAGTGTTCCTGAGTGTTTTCTGTTTCCATAACAACATCTTTCTCTCAGACATTTATTGCAAGCAGTAAACGATGTTTGGGGTAAAAACTGGTTCACTGCATTCTTTGGTTCATATAATTATTAGGTGCAGAAAAATTGGCTTCAGATCTTCAGTTTAAAATGAGTGCATGAAAGCTTTTTCACCCTCATTGCTTTCTGGTGTTCCAAGAAAATCAAGGAGGCTTCCTTTTTCTAAGAGTTGTTTGGCGCCTTGTAGCTTCCCACTTCTAATTCTTACTTCCATGCATAGTTTTATAGCATGTGTTTGTGAGAACTGTAGGATGTTGTGGTGACGGAGTTGTACAAAGTGCTGGTGTTGATTTGGCCCGGCTTCCTGCCTGAGGCTGCACAGCAGAATGCTGTATTTCATTCAGCAGGTTTGTCTAGGGGCATTTGGGAAACTATGTCTGCAGCTGTTTCCTGCGGTGATAGAGGAAGTTCACCACTGCCCACAGGATTGCAGCTTACTTTCCCAGCTACCCCTGGTCCTAATGTTTCCTCCCAGTTCTTTGGAACCTTCCACTCCTCTAGAATCTGGGCAGTATGGTCCTTCAGCACAGAAAACAAAGATGTCCGACTGCTCTGGCTGTGTTCATCTGTAAATACCTTTCACTGTTGTCTCTGACTCCTCTGTTTGGAGCAGCCAATAATGGAAACAAACAGGACTAGCACTGGCAAGGGACTGGATATTTGTTTAGTTTATTTTTAAATTCAACTTTCTAGCCAGGCAGATCACACATGCTGCTTGTGGTAGTCAGAACTGTAAGATGATTGGGAGAATTTCAGGTTTCTAATACACACACACACACACACACACACACACACACACACCTCTTAACTTTACAACCAAGCACTAATCCAGCTGTGACTGTAACCAAGGTTCTATCTAAATCCTATGGTCTTTAAAATGGAGAGCTATCTGTGTGACCCAGACCTAGTCCCAAAGCCTTCAAAAGCTGACTTTAAAATGAGGAGCAGAAGTGTTGGACATTTGCAGTAGGAGAGGAACTTGATTTTGGAAGTAGAGGAGCTGCATGGTGAGAGTCATGCAAACAAAGTAAATGCATCTAGCCGAGGACTTTGAGCTCTGCACGAGAACCCAACATGCTCAGCATTTGCAGAAGCCTTGTGGAACATTTTTAGAAACTCGTGCAATAATGAGTGGAGGTTGCCTTTAACTACTGAGCTTGTGGTAGTAACACAGCCTAGAGCATGAGAGGTGATGCAGAGAGCTTTGCACTGAGAGAGTAGAGGGTAGGCCGGACAAGGAAGGTTCTTCCTACAAATGGAAGCCTCTCGACATCTTCTCTATCCTCATCACTCCAAATTCCCATAACCCTTCTCTCAGCAAGGCCTTATCTCTTCTACTCAGCGTGGCCTAGAACATTTCCTCGTTGATGCCTCAAGACGAGGAAGCCAACCTCCCATCACTGGCCACTCCCAGACTCCTGGACCGACATACTTGTCTGCTTGAGCCCTGTTGTGTAGCAGGCCATCCACAGCCCTGTTTGAAGGAGATTTTGAAGTACCTGTCCATCTTCACCCTGTCTTTCTCTTAGATGAGATTGCTTGTACAAAAGTTAGACACAACAAAAGCATGGGGGAGCTGACAAAAGCCACTTAGCCTGCAGTCCTTCTGAACTGTCCAGGGACAAAGGCATTTTTAAGAGAAAGTACATATTGTGCTATGTATCTTTCAAGATACGAGGAATGTGTTTATTTCTCTTTACTGTTCTACTTACAAAGCCGAGGAAATAAGCAGAAAATCTGAATAGAGTCAAAAATCAAAACCCAAGAATTTTGAGTACATGTATGAGAAGCCAAGCAACATGAGTCAGTCCAACAAAGCTTCCTGAAAGCAGGCTGTGACACAGAGGGCAGAAGGCAGGTTCTTACATGCTCTGTGTGCTGCATTGCCCTCATTCCAAACCAAACACACGCAACACAACAAGCATCCTTCTGAATATAGGCTCAGAGGTACCCCACAATGTGCCGACAGACAGACCTCATCAGTATGTAAAGCCATCATACACTGTGAGCAAGTAGTAGTATTCTAGGACAATGAAGGGGATACATAAGATCATACATAGATGTGGTAAAGATGCACAGTGTGCTTCCATGGTAATCCTTCTGAACAAACCAAGAACAGAAAGGAATGTTCCAACCTAATGAAGATGATCTGTGAAACCCCAAGGTTGATGTCATGCATAAGCTGAGGGGGAAACTGTCCCTGCATCAGGAGCAGCTGGGAGTCTTGTCAGCTCTCTTCGGCATCTTATTCTTCCGATAAGGTAGGGGAAAAAATCAGTTGGCACCCAGATGGAAAAGAAGCCAGCACCTCCCCTTGCACATGCTCCCCACTCCATGGACTAGATACGACTCTAAATGTAATATTTTAAATGAAGGCCACTGGAAGTAGTAAGTTGAATGCAAGACCAACATACAAAAATAAACCATGGTTTTGTTCAGTGGCAGCAAATAATCTTTTTAAAAAGAGAGAAACAGTTTCAGCCAGGTGGTGACATATGCCTGTCACCCAGCACTAAGGTAGGGGAGCATGAGCGCTCAAAGGCGATCTGGATTAAATAAAGACCCTGCGTCAAAGCTGGGATGGGGGTGGGGAGAAAAGTCCACTTAGAGTAGCATCAAAGGGAACAAAAATTCTTAAATATTAATTTTTGATAGAAGCACTAAGGCATACCAAAAAAACCCTAAAAATTATGACCAAGAGAAATGAAATAACCAAGTAAATATCTTGGTTAATCAATAGAGCGATTATCAGCCCCTACTTTATACCATGCAGAAGAATGCAGTGCAAAGCTAGAGTTACCGTGTGACTAAATATGAACTTAGTGGAGGAGCTGTGAGCATTATAGAGCGAGAGATACCATGCAGCTAAATAGGAGTGTAAGGGAGCTGAGCTGGTTTGGAAGAAAACATTTTTGTATGTGTCCATTGTTATTTTTAAAATGTAGAAATCCAGATGCACAATTAACAGGAGGCAAAATTTATACCTTGGGTTACATAAATTTTTTTTAAAAAGCTTATGCAGTAATTGATAACCATCAAGTAAAGAACATGACCCACACATTGGCAAAGCATGTTTCAAGGGAACTGTATGGCTGACTGTGGCCAAACATACAAGTACAATGTTAGTGAAAGGGAAGTCCGATGCTCTGAAGAACTAGAAGGGAGTTGCTGTTGTCAGCACACTAAGCAAGTTGCCCCTTTCGTGTGTTTATAGGGCCGCTGTACAGTAAGAACAGGTCAGGCCCTGCCCAGGGTTAGCTTAGGGTGATCCTAAGGTGGAAAGCCCAGTTCTGCACACCCAGCTTCTGGCTGACCCACCTTGTCTGCACCTTGAGGCAGTGCTTAGGTCAAACTGGAGTTGGGCAGGATTGCCTTGCTAGACCATAACGTACAGACCCAGATCTCTGGAAGACCTGAGAGGAGAGTTGGAAACCATAACCTTTCTACACTTGTAAGGAGCTGCTCTCTGTGCCTCAGTCCAGACAGCCTTCCCATCCACAGTCTAGTTAGTTTTCAGGTCAGGCTGTCCTTTGCCCCTCTGGTCCCTCATTCTCGCCTGTCTGCCCAGTCAGGCAGCCTCTGTTCCCTCTGTTCTCTAAAGAGTTCTCAGTTGAGTTTATTCATTTGTTTGGTTTTCAGTGTTCCTTAGAATTGATTTTTTTATTTCATACATGAGTACCATATTCAGATTGTTTCCACTCTTCTCTCCTTCCTAACTCTTGTTCCTCCTTCAGTTCTTCTCTAGTTCATAACATCCTATTGATTATATAAATACATATATGTATAGATCACACGCATGTACAAATACAGCCTGCAGAGTTGACTTAGTTTTGCTCATGTGTATGTGGTTAGGACTGCCCATTTGGGATTGGGAGTGTTTCAGAAGGTCCACCCATGGAGAAACACGATTCTCCCTCTTGGGACCCGTTAACCCGTTAATTGCTGTTACTCTTCTGGGGGTGAGCTTTCCCCATTGATGTAGGCATGGAAATTGATAATGGTGTAGTCATTATGCTGGTTTTGTTTAGGCAATCATGCTGTTGAGATTTCATCTGTGTCATACACATCTAGAAGACAATATCCCACAGCAGGTGTCCCAGACCTCTGATTCATAATGACCTTTCCACCCCCTCTTCTGCGATGTTCGCTGAGCCACCATTGTAGGGGCTGTGTTGTCCAGATGTGTCTGTTAGAGTTGGGCACCCAGTGGTCAGTCGTTCAACACAGTTTGACCCATTGTGGATTTACCTCTCTTTAGCTTTTAAATTTTAACATTGTTTTGGAGGCATTAGTTGGGAGGAGCAAGTCTAGCCTGTGTCCTAATATAAGTTACGATCTTTAAAGGAACTTAAAGCCCCTAATTCATTTTCTTAAACTGGTGAAAATTATCAACCTATTCTTTGGTTTATAAATTTCCCAAATAATAAATTAGTCAGACAACTGAAGTGAAGAAAAGGTAGGAATAAGACTTGTATGATGTACACTTGACACAACTAGAAAGCACAGCTCAGGTTCATGTACAGACACTGAATCTGAATTGTAAAGCAAGGCTTCAAGAAGTGTGCCCTGGAAGAGTTACCTGGGGGAAGCACCTTGTAGAAGAAAGTTGGATCCGAATTAGAAAATGAGTTAGGTCTCCAGGACAGGGACGTCACATTGTCTGCAAAGGAGCTAGGGTCGTTCACAGTCTGAAGGTTCCATTTGAATGGAAGTCTGCATGGTGAAATCTCACTAGTTGAAAACCATCAGATTCTGGAGGGCACTGTAATACTGAAAGAGGGAGAGGAAACAAGCCAGCTAGCATGTGCACATGTGCTCTCACCCATGTCTCCGGCTGCACTGAGTGATGCATGCTGTGGCCTTTGACTTTGAAGTGCTGATAATCTTGACAGGGACATAGGACCAACATGCCAATGAGAACATCAGCCCTGAAGAAAGATGTGTACAATGCCAAAGAAGCCAGGAGACATGAGCTGCAGAAGGATCCATCCAGCCACATACTAAGACTGCTTTTAAGGGACACCAAGGGGTCATTCCATGGACCTGTGATCCCTTGAGGATGTATTCCATAGTGTTCCCTTGAGAGGAGGCAATTTGCTACAGGTTTAGGTCGTGGATTCAGGTGCAGAGAGCAGCTGTGGGCAAGTTAATGAAGCTTTCTTAAGTTTCTGTGCCCTCTATTAGTCGAGAATAGCAGAAGTCCCCAACTTGCAAGATTTCTTTATACAACCATGCCGCTACGTTTGTCTGTGCCTGTAGAATTTGAGGAGAGAGGCAGTGTGGTATTAATGAGGAAAGATGAACCTACCCTCCCAGGCTGGCGCCAGGTTAGAGATATCAGTTAACTGAGACTTACTTGCCCTGAAGTAACATGGGATTGACACGCAGATAACTTGTTGAGGGGCTACGTATGTTTCACTGTTTTATGGTATTTGCATATGAATTTGCTTAATAATCTATATGTTTGACTTTTAAACAATTACTGATTATCCTAAAAGCTAGAAGTGTCTTTGAATTATTTCTGACAGTTTCCCTTTTTATTTTTGCAGGCCAGTTGGAATGCCAAAAATGGAAAAAGTCTACTTACATAACCCTAGTTCTGAAGAAACTATTACTTTAGTATCAATATCTGCTACCACATCACATTTCCATGCATCATTTTTTCAAAATAGGGTAAGCTTGTCTACTAAAAATTACTTTTGTTTGAAATCGAAGTTCTACATTTCTATTAATAACTTTATTTTGCTATGATTAAAATCTGCTTCTAGTGTTTTCATACTTAGATGCCAGTTTGTCCCATTTCATAAGAATTATAATATCTATCCTTAAATGCACAGTGTCCCTTCAAGTAATAGTAACTGTGCTAGGATTCCTAAGCATTCTTAAAATCCAGCCTCTGCAAAGCTGAGGTGTGTGTGTGGCCGGTGGGGGCTGGAGAGGTTGGTGTTCTTGTTTTGTTTTTTCCAAGACAGGATTTCTCTGTGTAGCCCTGGCTGGTCTGTAATTCTTTCTGTAGATCAGGCTGGCCTTGACCTCAGAGAACCGCCCCTCCCCCCACCCTAGTGCTGGGATTGAAGGTGGGAGCCACCATCCCTCTTAGCTACAGGGGCCAGGGCCTTAGCAGCGAGTGAGGCTGCTGTGGCTGGGCAATGAGTGTGTGTGTGAAGTTGGATGGCTTCAGCTAGTGCTCACTCAGGGACACGGTTTATTAGTTCAGTGAGTTGTCTGCTCAGCATATCGTAAAGTGGCCCTTACTGTCTGAGGCTCTGAGAGGACGTGCACCTCCAGACCCATTGAGTCTTCCGTGGATTACATTGTTGTTGGTTGCAGAACAGAAGCCCCTGTCCTTGGTGACCAGGCTCTCACTCAGCTTGAGGCGCCCACGGGCTCCTCTGTCTCTTAAAGAGCTGGCGGCAATGTCCTCTGCCCTTCTTGTGTCTCTTCCCTCTTCGCTGCTGCATCTGCCCAAGCTGACCTGAGCGACACCAGCAAAGTCCTTTTTACCACAGACAACCACAGGTGTCTTCATACCTGTGGTCACAGTCACGGTTGGGTTCTGGGTACTACAAGTGTCCTCCAAATTTTGACTAATGATGTCAGTTGTTGGATGTGAAGTTGGTATTCAGGGAAGAGGCTTTCTGATCAAAACCACAAAAGATGGAACTGAAGTATATTTTTTAATTAGGAGATACATTAAGTTTTATTATGTAGGCTTCCAAAATAATGAACAGAAACTATGAGGAGAAAGAGTAAATGAATGGATTCTGATTGCATCTTCGCAGGCTTTTGCTGACTGTTGAAGGGCTGTGACTAAGAAAATGAGCAGCATCTTTTCTAACATGTAAACTACTGGTGTACGCCATAGTACTTGTTCAGGATTCTACATTTCTCCTTTCTGAAATCCTGTATCATTGTATGCCATTGTCAGCAGCTTCTAGGGGTAAAATGGCTATGGCTAAGGGTTTTTTATCCCTCTCTTTGGAAATATTTTCTAAATAAAGGGTTTGAAAGTCAACACATTTCTTTTGGTAATTAAAGCTTAATTTCTTTGTGCTACTCATGGAAAATATCCCTATTCTTAAAGTATTTCTTAAATTTCCCTTGAGCTATTGTTGTTGTTTTTTTTTTAACCTAAAAGATCTTTTCACTGTTTTTATTAATATATCAATGGTCTTAAATAACAAAATTCTAATACTGAGGGAGACTCAAGTATATAAAGGAGGAGTAGGTCTCAAAAGAGTCAGGGTCAGAGTTCAGCCATCCATGAGTCTGCCCAGTGATTTGCCTCATACGTGGCCATCACAAGTGGTACACACATTATAAACCACCAACAACCACCCCTGTGTGTGTCTGTGTCTCTAAACAACCATCTAAGCTTTCAGGCACTGGTAGTGTGCAAGTGTACTAGGTTAGAAGGCAAGGACAAATGGGAAAAGCCCAGAAGTAGTGTTTGATTGTGCTACAGTTAGAGTTGTGCTAGAGTTAATAATGCCTTAATTCACTCTGCTACTTCTGAGATGCTTTGCTCTGGGGGTGGAAGCTCCCCTGTTCCTTTCACTGCTCTCCACATCTCCAGCAGGAGTTGCAGCTGTGGCTGGATGAGGGAAGTGGGGTGGCCTGCAGAGGTGCTGGGGGTCCCTGTAAGCAGCGCCAGCTTCCCTGACCTGGTAGCCATACTGTGGGAGGTAGAAGCCTGTGTGCAGTTCTGAGTTTTCAAAACAAGCCGGAAGTATGAATTTCTAAGTATCTCTCAGCTTTCCTACATTGGGAACGAGTTGAATTTAGAGACAGGGTAGAGTGCCCAGCGTAATCAGCTCTTCACCTCCAGCTTGACATCTCTGAATTAGACTCTGCCCAGAGAGAGAGCCGTGTCTCCTGATGACCTTTATGTAAAGAACAGATCCCTGGACATTCTTGAAAAGTACATTGTGTATGCTGTCAGTCAGTTCTAGGAAATGGAGCTGAGTGAGCTCCATGACCGTCGCAGTACCTGTGGACACGTCAGGTCAGCTTTAAGACAGTTAAGATGGCGGCCACAGTCGGTGCTGGCCTTTCTTCTTCCCTGTGCATCTATCTTTCCTTCTCAAAGACTGTGGGGAGGGGTGAGCCGTGTCTCTCATGTCCAGGAGAGCACAGCCTTCCTATATATCCCCTCTGACTTTACTCCCCTCCACACCCTCAGATTCCCTGGCACTTCTTATTTCTTTGGGAAAAAGGATATTACAACTCATGATGGTTTTATTATCTAATACCATGTCTATATTGACCAATCAATAGAAAATAGAGAAAAGACCAAGTTCTATATAGCTACATTTCAGTTACATTTCAGTCTATAGATAAAATTTAAAAATTTTTAAGCCGCTTACTTTCTTATGCTTTAAAATAATCTTGTGGGTTGAAGGCTCTTATGAACATGGGTGATTATTTTTAATTAGGTGTAGAAGCCTAAACATTGTTTATGCCATTTTAGGTTAAACTCTGCTATCCACGCAGGTTGTCAGAAATCGGAGCATATATGCTATAACCCTAGTATGGGGTATTGGACAGATAAAGATAAACGTGTGTCTGTTGCTACAGCGCACTCTACATCGTGTGCTCCCGTGTAAGAAAAGCAGATCTTAGCAGAGAGCTCTTTTCATGCCATTGTATGAAAAGCTGGGGTTTCTCTGGGGTTTGGTATGTTAGCAAGAGCCGGGGTAAGTTGTCGGCAGCTGCATGGCAATGACCTGGAGAGGGCGGGAGTAGAGGAGCCTAGAGAGCACCGACCTTCTCACACACTGCTGCCATATCTGCTGTCACAGCTTACAGCATGGAGCACATAGAGGCTTAAACCAGCTTTGCCATCTATATAGAAGTAACAAGTGTATTAATTTAACAAATATTGCCAGGATTTATCACTGAACAAGAGGTCTCTGCTTATGATACTTACCCCTAGTGGGGGTTGGTGACTTCAGCAGACAAAATAAATATACTTAAAGAGACCAATTAGACAGTTGATCTATGAAAAAGAAAAGCAGCTGAGTAGGGGGTTAGTGCTGGGGTGAGTCGGGTTTAAGTAGCAGGCAGGGTTTAACCTGAAACTACAGAAAGGCAGTCCTGAAGCAGCAGGTCTGGCAGAGGCTGTGCTGGGAAAGGTACCCAGGAGGAGTGGGGCCTCCGGTTGTGAGGGCCGCTGCTTGTTACAAAAAGGTCTTGGCTTTGGTTCTTTCCGAAAGAGAAAGGCATCTGAAGAGTTCTCGCAGAAGAATGGAATGTTAAATTTTAATTTCAAACAGTTACTGTTGATCAAAAAATAGAAGATAAGGGAGAAATCAGATGTAGGACTGCTCTGGTTGTCTGCTGTATAAGTGAGCTTTGTTGAATTTTCCAGGCTGTGAGTGAGTCTTTTCATTTCTTCTGATATTAAATGTATAGGCATATGTATAGGCATGGGGTTGTATATAATACCTTTTTTTTTTTTTTTTGCAGGGATGGGTAAATGTGATCATTTTCTTATAATAGTTTTATACATATATAATTAGACAATTCACATTTGAGCAAAAATGTGGTATGTTTCTCTGAGTCTGAGTTTCTTCATTTCCTGGGGTGCTTTCCAGTCACACCCATTTTCTGCAAATCCATTTTCCTTTACGGCTGAACAAGGCATCATCGTGTATGCTCTTCACTTTGTTGTCCAGGCCCCGTGTGGTGGGCAGGCAGGCCGCTCCATACCTGGCCTGTTGTGAACAGCACAACAGTAAGCATGGCTGTGCTAGCTTCTTGGGGTGCCGACTGGGACCCCCTAGGTACATACCTGGCAGTGCTACAACTGGATCATGTGTTAGTTTAGTCTGGTTTCCATAGTAGCTGTTACCAATGTCATCCCTACAGTGTGTATGTCTTCATCTCTTCTCCATCCAACCTCACCTGTGTTTCTTGTTGTTTTCCTGATAACAACTGTTGTGAGTCAGTGAGATGTGATCTCACAACAGTTGTATTTGTAGTTTCCTGATGACTACAGGTATTGAGCACACTTCTGACTTTATTTTTTTTATTTTTTAGAACAGACTCCAGTTCATTAACCATTTATTGGTTAGGTGATTTGTCCTTTTGGGTTTGTTTGTGTGCTTAGAGTACTTTATAGATCTAGGTATTAATTCTCTGTTAGACATTTAGACTGACAAAGGTTTCCACCTGTTCTGTAGGACATGCCTGCACTCTTTCATTGATTTTTCATTTTATACAGTCACTTGGCAATTCTTGGACTTACTGTGTGTGCTGTTGGCGCCTTTTACAAAATCTTTGGTTTTCCCTGTGTCTTGAAGTGTTGGGCGAGTCTTTATTAGTGCTTCAGTATTGTTGCTTGTTACAGATCTGAATTGTTTATATCCTCTTGATACGTGTTAGTATCATACACAGCTAGGAATGTATGTTTCTTCAGTTTTGATGATAAAGGTTTCAAAGTATTCCCCAATGGTTCTCTGCATTTCATCAGAATCTGTTGTAATATCCCCCCTTTCATCTCTCATTTGTTAATTTGGATTTTGTCTCTCTTTTGATTAGATTGGATGGGGCTTATCAATCTTGTTACTTTTCAGGAAGAGCCAGCTCTTGGCTGACTGTGGTTCTGTTAGTCTCTGCCTCATTATTTCTGCCCTGGTGTCCATCTTTCTTGCCTTCCACTGCCGATGCCCTTGCTTTGTGGGTCTTTCTCTAAGACTTTGAGGTATAGCATTCATTTGTTTGAGAGCTTTGCTTGTTTTTAAAAGATTAATTTATTTGTATATTTTGTGTGTGAATGTTTCCATTCATGTATGTCTACACCATGTGCATGCCTGGTGTCCATGCAGACAGGAGAGGACGTCTCTGGGACTGACCAGAGCTGCCGAGAGACAGGTGAGAGCCGTCATTTGGGTGCTGGAGATGCGGCCTGCTCCTCTGCAAGGCAGCAAATGCTTTTCTTCGCTGGAGCCACAGCACAGCCTCCTCCCCATTTCTTTATTAATTTATGTCCTCAGAGTTTTAAACTTTCCCCTTAAAACTGCAGTGACTGTATCCCAAAGGTTATGGTGAGTTATAATTACACTTTGCTTTCATTTGATTCTAAGAAATTTCCAGGTATAATCCCTCCCCAAAATGACTTCAGTGACCTACTGGTCATTTAAGAGAATTTCTCAGTGTCCAAGCATTTGTACAGTTCTATGGTTTCCCTAGTGGCTGATGTCTGCTTTTATTCCACTGTCTTCTGAGATATAAGACATTATTTTGAAGCCCAGTGCAGTGCGATCTCCTGGACCCACGTGATGGGAGAGAAGATCCAGCTCTTTCAGTGTCCTCTGAGTTCCACATGTGCCATGGTGTGCACATGCCACATACTAATGTACATACACAAATACATTTAAAGGTTTGTTGGGGTTTTTTTGGTTTTGTTTTGTTTTTGTTTTTGTTTTTCGAGATAGGGTTTCTCTGTATAGCCCTGGCTGTCCTGGAACTCACTTTGTAGACCAGGCTGGCCTCGAACTCAGAAATCTGCCTGCCTCTGCCTCCCGAGTGCTGGGATTAAAGGCGTGTGCCACCACGCCCGGCACATTTAAAGTTTTTAAAGAAATTATTTTGATTATTTTCTGTATCGCTTGCTTTGAAACTTATCTATCTTGGGGAAAGTTCCATAGGCTGTTGAGAAGAATGTGTATTTCTGTTCTATTAGGTATAATATTCTATATGCTAAGTCCATTTGGGCTGTTATGTACTCCAGGTTTCTTGTTGGCTCTTGTTTGAATGACCTGTCTAAAAATGGGGACAGAGCCGGGCAGTGGTGGCGCACGCCTTTAGTCCCAGCACTTGGGAGGCAGAGGCAGGCGGATTTCTGAGTTCCAGGACAGCCAGGGCTACACAGAGAAATCCTGTCTCAAAAACCCAAACAACAGTAAGTAACAACAAAAAAAGGGAAGTGGGGGTGGGGTGGGGCAGAGGAATGCTAAAGAGATGATACTGGTTAAGAGCACTTGCTGCATTTCCCAAGAACCTGGGTTCAGTTCCCAGTGGCATGTCAACTCACAACTATCTGTAACTCCTGTCCCAAAGGCAGACTAATGCCCTCTTCTGGGCTCTGTAGACACTGCATACAGGTTAGTGCACAGACATACATGCAGGCAAAACACCTATTCACATCAAATAAATACATAAGTAAGAAAATGGGATTTGAAGGTTACCCAGTCTTCGTGTCAGGACCTGACTGACCTTTGTGCCCACTAGTATTTTTTTTTTGAAACCAGGAGCACCAAAATGGGGTATATTGTTACTTAAAATTGTTGTATCTTCTTGATGAATTATATCTTTTATTTGGAACTCTATCACATATCAAAATAACTACATCAACTTCTGTTTGGGCGATAAATTTACTTTTTGAGTGTCTTCCAGTTAGGTATGTATGTTTCTTAGAAATAACATATAGTCAGTTTTTTTTTTTTTCCAACTCAGCCCATCTGAGTCCTTTTATTGACACACTGAAGCCATTAACATTTAAGGTTGTTGTTGGGAGCTGTTATGGGGATTGTTGTGTGGTTTTGTTTCCTGCTAGTATTGAGAGTTTTCTGAGTGACAGGCTAGCTATGGCAGAGTTCTTTCTCGATCGCCCCTATCATCCGTTCCCCTCATGGAGTTTATGCTCTTTAGACTACAGTGCCTTAGACTTTCTTCGCTCTCTGTGCAGAGCGTTCTTTCTGAAGTGCTCCTGTGCTGATGGTCTCGTTTGTGCTTGTCCTGATTTCCCCAGTGCTTTTAAAAGAGCTGTGCTGAACATGATCATCTTGGTTGGCAGCTGAGTACTTTACAGGTTGAAGTGTCTGGCCCAGGCTTTGCTCAGCACAGAGTCGCTGAAGCCAGAGCCAGAGCTTGCTCTGGTGAGCCTCACTTTGTAAACGTGTGGGCTTCTTCCCGTCAGTGCGTTCTGTATCTTTGCTCTGAGTTTCTGACATCCTGAGTGCGTTCTGCTTCTCTGCTTGTGTACACCTAGATCTTTAAGTCCCTTGCATTCGGTGGTCCCAGTTCTTTCTCTAGATTTAGGAAGATTTTTTTTAAACCATAATTCTATTAAGTAGGTTCTCTCTGCCTTAAGCTTTATCTCTAATTCTTTACCTCAAGGATTCTTAGGTCCTGTCTCTTAATCAAATGTGGGAGGTCCTGGTCACTGCCATTGAGTTTGCCTGTTCCTTTAGGGATGCTTGAATATGGTATTTCCTCGACCTTGTGTCCCACCGCTGACATCTTCCTTCTGCTTGGGCAAGTCTTTCAGAGACACTTGGCATCTGCTTTTTATTTGAGTAGTTGAGCTTTTCTTTTCCAATGACTCTATTTTGTTTTGAGTCTCGGTTTTTTTTTTGCTGATGTTCACCTCTCATTGCTGGTTTTCTCTTTGTTGCTGTTTTCCCTCTCAGTCCAGGATTGGTCTCCTTACCTCATTCATCTGTGTGGTTGCCCTTCTTGGGGGTTTTGCTTTTAAGATATCTATCCATCAGCTGTTTTAGCTACTTCGGTTTCTGACTCTGACTGTTAATGAATTGTAATTGCCGGAGAGGCCTTGTCTCTCTACCGTCTCATGGCTCTTGTGTGATCGCAGGAGGGGCCATGTTTCTCTACCTTTCCACGTTGCAGTTTGTGCATGTTTGTTTCGCTGTCTTCCTGACTTATTTGGTTATCATTTTAGTGTGCAGCTTGCCCCTAAGAGCTCAGTTTCCTTTCCCCTTAGAAAGGAAAAGGCCAGAGCTATAGCTTATAGCTGTAACATCGAATCATGCAGGACAAAGAAAGAGATAGAAAATCAAGTAAATGCCACCTGCATACCACTGTTTAATAAAACTTGACAAAGCTAATGGAGAGTTGGCTTTGAAGTTAAAAATTATTTTGAGTGTGGCTAGATAGACAGCTCAGTGGTTTAGAGTGCTTGTTGCTCTTGCAGAGGACCTAGGTTCTGTTCCTAGCACCCACACGGCCGCTCACAACCATCTGCAGCTTCAGTTCCAAAGGCTCTGGCACCATCTTCTGACCTCATCAGGCACCAGACAGACATGCAGGCAAAACACTCACACACAAAAATAAGTCTTACTTTTTTAAATTACTTAGGGTTAGGATGAAAATAACAAATGGATGGGGCTTAAAAGAAGAAGCAGGGAAGGGAGAACTAGAAGCACAGTTAGGAAACAAAGAGAGAAAGAAGAGAAGCATGTTATGAAGAAGATGAGAAAAGAGCAAGAAATTAGACTAAATAAAGAAAACAATGGTCTGCCGCTGAGGACCCAAGTTCAAGTCCCCACCACCCAACCAAAAGCTGGACACATAGTGTAGTCTAACTCTAGTATTCCTACAGGGACATGGGGACAGGCATAGAAGAGTCCCTGCAAGCTCCTAGGCCAGCCAGCCTGCTGTATGCATTGGGAAATCAGCAGAGACCCTGACTTAAGGTGCGTGTGTGTTATCCTGACATCCATACACACCATGGGACACATACTGCACGTTTACACACACAAGTGCATACATGTGCACACACATCATAACCAAGCCTAGATAAATATAAGGAGAATAACAAACATTAAAATGTAAAAGCTTTTAAAAGAACGAATTAAGTCAAAAATACAGATGACTGAAAACCCAGCAAACCAGAGCAAGCACAGAAAAGGGAAAGAAAAATATAAACAAAATTAGCTAAAGGTAGGAAGGGGAATAAAAACTAAAGCCTAAAAGCTATTTATAGATGAGAAAAAAATACTCCTAATGGTCTAGAGAAGGAAAGCGGATAGCCAGTAGGGCGCTGCTGATTTTCAGAGTGCTTTTCCTCTGGGTCTTTGAAACCTGGAAGTGGCAGGTATGTGCAGGTCATTTGAACTTGAGGACTCGTCTTCTCCCGTGTCTTATGCTGGTCCTTAGCCTGTGTGCTCAAGTGTCCACTGTCTCCAGGACTGTCTCAGTCTAGTACCTTCTCTTCTTTGCATCCCAGGGGCCTTGGCTTTTCAGTCTCCCATTCTCCTGGGCCCCGCCCCCACACCGGGTTCTTACTGAAATGGTCTCTCTGGGATGGAGCGGGGTGGGGGAGGGTGTCTCCTGAGTGCAGAGACTGTAGGGAAAGCAGTAGCAGCACTTTGTTCTCACCTCATTCATTGCCCTGCTGGAGGAGCACAGCTAGGAATGTTGGGGAGTGTCCTGGAGCTCAGAGTTCTTGGCTCTATAGAGTCAGGTGGCTCTACAGGTCTGTCCACCCACACCTGTTTGTCTCCAGAGGCAGGTGAGCTCCCCTCTTCCCTGCCCCCAGAAGTTGCCTCTTCAGATAGCTGCTAGGCACAGGAGAACTTGGGACTGCAGACCCAGTCTTTTAGAAAAGGCACTGTCTCAGGGAGACCCAAAATAATAGATCTGAGCCTTGGGAAAGCTGTGGTCTTGTTCTGTGGGTAGGGCTGGCTACCCACCAAGGCTCCTTGTTTACCTTTCAGATGAGACTTCTGTCCCCCTCCCCCATAGGACAGCTACAGCTTGGTTAACTATGGTTGCATCTCTTCCCTGGCAACTCTTGAGTTTCTCTGCACTTTTGAGCTGTCTTGTCCTCTCCGTCTCTCTTTAGAGCAATCTTGTATATTTATAACACAAGCCCAACTTTGCCAGATCCACCCTCACCTCCCTACCCATCTAACTTGGCTTGTTTGTTTGTTCAGTTTGTTTTTTAACTCTTCAAATCCAGGTTATATTGCCCAACTAATCTTAGGAGTGAGGAGTTCCTTAAAGAGTGGTTGACCTGCCAGGGGTCACACTTTTAAAGAAAACTGACTCTTCCTTTCCCAGTGGCTATAAATTGCGAAGAGCTCCTCAGCTCAGAATCGGGATTTGTGCTCATCTCCTCTTCCAGTCTTCTCCTTTCTCCTCTGCTCTCCCTCTCCTCGACTCTCATCTCCAGTTTGTCTGCCTCAGGCTTCATAGGTGTTGCGTTTGCTGTTAAAAAATCACTGAGTTCATATTTGTAACTGCCCTAGTGTATCCAGAAAACTGGTCTCCTTGGAATTATCTACCCCTGCTATCTCTTAAAGTCTTTCCCTCCCCTTTTTGCTGAAGATCCATGAGCCTTAGGATTTGGATGACCCCTTTAGGGCTGAGTGTTAACTGTCTGCAGGTTGACCAGGTTAGGGTCTCTTTGTTAATTGCCGTCTACTGCAGGGAGACACTTCTGTGAGCAGGGTTGAGAGATGCACTGGCCTATTAGCGTGATAATGAGTCGTCACAACTTATGTCAGTACTGGGTCCACTTAGCAAAATAGTAGTAGGTGCTCACCAAAGCTATCCAGTTACAGGTCGTCGGCCCCATTAGCAGTGCTAGGTATGCAGTGCTAGGTATGGGCTCCATCTCAGAGAGCAGACCTTAGATTCAAGCATAAAGTAGTTGGATAATCCCATAACTCATGCCCCTGGTATACCAGTGAGCATATCTTGTCAAATCTGTCATTATTGTAGCTCGCAGGGATCACAGCTGGATGACATTAATGAGTACTTTTCTTCTCTGGTAGCATCCTTAGCACCTTCCAACATTGTGAAAGCTAACCAGTAGGGAGACAGCTTTCGGGTGAGTAACAGCTAGCCTTTTCCATGATCCATGACGCAAGGATGGAGTGCCCTTAGCAATAGGACAGTAGAAGGCTAACCAAGAGCATTGGTAATGGCTTGTAATGTTTGGAGGCTTCTGGGACACTGTAGACCAGTAACTCAAAAACAGGGAACCTACTCCTGGTACTAGGATTTTTACTCACTATCATGTGTATCTGCTTAGGGTGCCGTTCCCCCATTATAGGGTAACCCCATTTATACTCTATTTGTATATGTGTATGTATTTTAAGAAGTTTGTGTGGCAGCAGGTTTCCACGTGGCCTTTCAAAAGGCTTTTCATGTTAGATGTACCTCCCTGCTGTGTGCCTTCTAACCTGCCCTCCTACTCCCACTCTGTTTATCTTTTGCTGCTCCATTATACCCCCACCCCCACCCCCACCCCCTCCACCCCCACGGTTCCCCCTGATGTGTTCTAGCCCTCTCCTGTGAAAGATCCTCGCTTCCTGGGGTCCTTTACTGGTTTTCTAACCTCTGTTGGTATGGAATAAATACTCTTCCTTTTTGTTAACAAGATATTTCTCCTTCACCGGGCTACACAGAGGCAGATACTATCTGGCCCTCTTTCTCAGAGGAACTCTATATTCCTTGAGTCCTCCCATACATAGTGTATGGATGCACAGTGCATAGTATAGGACATGGATAAAGCCATGCATGCTTTAGCTCCGTGTGCCTTCTCTCCACACGTTCTGTAGAGTTGTCCATCAGCTCTGTATGTAGATCTGAAGTACCAGCTTTCATTGTATTTATTTTGCTGGCTGTTTTCTGCTTTCTAGTTCATCAAATTTTACCTGACTTTATCTTCTTACTTACGTTGGATTTCATTTACTCTTTTTCTAGCTTCTCAAAGCAGAAATATAAATTGTTGGTTTAAGGCCTGTATGTTGAAAGTATGTAATGTTATAAATTTTCTTCTAACTATTGCTTTAACTACTCCCTGTATGTTTTAGTATGTTGTCTTTTCAGTTCAAATTGATTCCTACTATTTATGTTACCATGAGATGACTTAAATGGCCAGTGGATTATTTAGAATTTGTGTTCTGGGAAGTTTACCAGACTTCAGTTCATTCTTAAATTCAGGATCAGGTGTGAATTCCTTCTAGTGTTTATAACTCAAGGGGAGCTGTACTCCACTTGATAACCACACCCACCTCTAACAACTGTGGATGGGTTCTCTGTGTGCCTGGTATGATAGCCCTGTTGTCTTCGCGTTCTCTGCTGTGGTTGCCAGCGTTTACATGCCATCTCTATTTGGACCTGTTCACCATCCATTTTGTGTGATGGATTTAAGAAAAGTTAGGATTCCCCCCCCCCCCGCCCCCGCCCCCGCCCCCGGTTTTGTTGCTGATAATGTAGGAAGAATGTTTTTTCTAGCTTTCTTCAGCCAGAGTCTCAGTGCCATATGCTTTGAGCTATAGTTTGGGTAGCATTTTAGAGTTCTCACAATAGAAGCAGAATGAAAGAGATTGGTAGCTTTACACATCAAATGTCCTCAAGACTGTATTGCAGGCAAAGCCTTAATCTTGAATGTCATAGAATATCCTCCATTACTTTGTTGTAATAAAGTTTCCTTTTACCAATTACAATGACATTCTCAGTCTGCAGGAAATAATAGGAGTGACTTCCTTCTTTCCTAATTTAAGTTGCTGGGACATTTCATATTTCATATGGACAAATGGCAGAGGTCAGAGGATTGAGGCCCAGGCTTTCTGTTTTAGTACAGCACTACATCTATATAGAAAGCTTAGGCTCAGCCCTGAGCCTGTTTGTCTGTTCTTGGAGCTAACAGGGTATAATTAGGTCCTTTATTCCAGTCTAGTGACTTTTGAATGACCAGAGTCCAAGGGAGCTATCTGAGCAGAGCTTTAGGCTAGTAAAGGACAAAGATAGGTAATGAAGACATCTTTTATTATTTTCCGTTGTACAACAGTGTGGCTAACTTGAAGGTTAGATGTTTAAAAGGAAACAGCTAGTTTATAGAAAATGATTCTAAGATGTGTTTGTTTTGTAGAACTCTGGCTGTCTAATGTTAGCCAGTATGCTCTGACTGTTTTGTGATAATTTACTTTTCTTACTTTTCTTTTTCAGAAAATTCTTCCAGGAGGAAACACATCATTTGATGTAGTTTTTCTTGCAAGAGTAGTAGGAAATGTAGAAAATACTTTATTTATTAACACATCTAACCATGGGGTGTTCACTTACCAGGTAAGACCAGAACTTACGCTTCCTTTTCAGTACAGACATAACCAGCAAACCTGATAACCTTTAGGAGCTGCGGTGTGACCTCCAGGGGCAAATAGGAAATACAGGACATTAGATTTAGGGCACTTACACTTCCTGGACCTCAGGGGGTTGCATTTAACTTATTGCATTTGTTTGTTTGTTTGTAGTACCAGGAAATGCACTGAGGCCCTTGCATATTCTAGATGTACACTTTACCAGCTGGCTACCTTGTCCACTCAGTGACTAGACTAATGTAGAATGAAGGGCTTGGCTCTCCCAGGCACTAGTCTATAGTATCTGGCGGTTACTGTCAGGTTGTTAAGACGAGCTTCAGTGACTGCTGTACTCTAGTGTACTCTGTCCTTTCCCACAGCTGGTGCTCCTCCAAGTCTTTGTCCTAAATACACCTCATCTGTCTGCTACTCTTGGCCCTGCCCTTGCTCTTTCTCAAGTGTCACCTCTGCTACCTCTCACTGTTCCCCAACTCCTTCTCCTTCTGTGACTTTATAATCACAGCACATTTTATAAGAGTCTCTGCCTTTACCACATCTGCCCAGTACTAGAGTAAGTGCCATGGGCTTATTATTTACTGTGTTCACTACTGTGTCTGGGCTGTGCCTGGCATAGCATAGACAATAATATTTGTCACTTGAATAGTTGCCTTTCCCTGTTGGTCAGCCTAGGTGAGATGTTCCATGGGGGTTAACCTGAGCCTGGGCTCCATAGCTGAGCGTTGTCTGAGTCACGGCTCTATCCCTTACTAGTCGGATAGGTAAATTTCAGCTCCCTCTGTGCTTCTCTATGTGTAGTCCATGGTCTACTGAAGGGCTGTGCTAAAAGTCATCCAGAAGTCATTCTGGATGAAAGCAGATCTACGCATGTCACTTCAAGGGGTGGTTAGCATTGCTCACACCAAAATTAGATTGATAAGAGAGCTATAACTATGAAAATGCTAGTTTACAACGCAACTAAAGCTTTTTTCCCTCACTTTGAAACAGGTATTTGGTGTTGGTGTTCCAAATCCGTATCGATTAAGGCCATTTCTTGGGGCCAGAGTCCCCGTAAACAGCAGCTTTTCACCCATAATAAACATACACAATCCTCACAGTGAGCCTTTACAGGTGAGTTTCTGTCCTTTTCCAGAGGGTAACTTTAATCTTCATTTTGGTGGGAATTAGTGCCTAGCAAGAAATCTCAAGTCTGTCACAGTTGCTAAGACTATGTTAGAAAAAGTCCTAGGGTTTTCTAGGTGGGCTCAAGAGATGTTGGGCAGTCCACACTGTTTGCGTGTTACCCGTTTTCCTCAGTCTTTGTTGTGACCTAGTTATCGTCACTTTGAATTAATTTCTCTACTCCTTTCCCAGTTATTCCTTGTTTGTTTGCTAAAGGTGGAGCGTCATGCAGGCCTGGCACTTGCTGGACAGACGTGCTGCTGCTCAGCTGTGCCCAGCTGTGCCAAATGGCAGGTCACAGTACTCAGTGAGATAGAGCTCGAGCCAGCCTGCAGAGTGTGTGGCCTTCAGCAGACACAGAGGAGAGCAAGCAAGCAGAAACCCTTTTCTGCTTATCTTGGAGTTTAGATGTCCTACTGCTTTGTTCTCTCTCACTCCTTCCTGGGAGACTTTATGATAAAACAAGTATCAGTATCACAGTTCCCCTACTTTGCCCCACATTTACTAAAGTTAATACAATGTATCTATTCTTTGTTAGCACTAAAGTTCTCTGCTATTAAAGTTTCCCACCATCTTGCCCACTCTCTTTCTTAATGTTTACCTAAAAGAAAAGAAGGCAGGAGTCCATACCAAGTGTCCTCAGTCAGTACCTACTGCAGCTTCATGTCACCCAACACTGGCGAAGACATCACCAGTATGTTAGTGTAAGAGACTGTGATGTGAGACCAGGCAAGTTGGCACACACTTCTAATCTCAGTACTTGGATTGTGAGTTCAGACAACCTGTAGCAAGGCCATGTCGCAAATGAATAAAACAAAGCAAAGCAACCATAAAGAGAGAAAAGAAATGAATCTCAAGGTAATTACATTGAAAGAAAAAAAAACAAAACAAGCCAGACAGAGTACATACTATTTACTCTGTGTGTAGAAAACTCTAGAAGAGGGGCTGGGAAGGTGGCTCTGTAGATAAGAATGCTTGTTTTTCCAACATGAGGTCCTGAGTTCTAATCCCCGGCACCCACTGTAAGACTTTGGCATGGTAGAATTTACCTGTAATCCCAGCACTGGGGACATAAGGTCAAGCCAATTCTGACAGCTCACTAAGCAGCCAAATCTGAAAGAGCAGCAAGCTTCCAGCTCAGTGAGAAACTATCTCACAGCAATATGGCAACACAGGAAAATGCCCAGAGTCAAAGGAATATGCACTGCCTGAGAAGAGGGGGGCGGAGAGAATTTTGGAGCACTGGCTATATTTAATATCTACATTGCAGGGATGGCCTCACGCCTGTATACAAAGGTCAGCAATTCCCAAGTATGAATACTTGTCATTTATTGCACACTACGGATATTAATTCCAAAAAACATTGTAGGCACAAGCTTCAAAACTAAATATCTTTGTATTTCTGTTTTAACTGATACAAGTTAAGTGCACATATCTATGGACCACTCTGACATTTCAGTACATGTCTACAGGAGAAAATGAGTTCTGGGCAGTTGGCTTACCCATCACTTCCTATTCCTGTGTATTAAAAACACTCAACATCTTCTGTGATCTTTGAAATGGCCACTAACTGTTGTCAACTGTAGTTCCCTCCATCCCATAGACCATGAGACCTTGCTCCAGTCCAGCCTTGCAGAGTTGGTTGCACATTAGCCAGCCTCTCTCTCCAGCCCTCCTGTAGAAACCTTTTTTGGTATGTGTGCTATTGGGTTCAAACCCAGAGCTTTGCACATGCTAGGCATATACACTCTCAACTCAGAAACCAAGTGCTTTGATCTTTATTAGAATTGTACATGTATCTCAGAGTGTTTAATCTTCTCATGGCACTGTTATTGGATCCACCATTAGATCTAGCTGTGTGTAAAATTTATATGTACGTATACCTTTTTTGGTTTTGTTTTTCTGAAATGGCCTCATGTAGCCTAAGATGGCCACAGACTGTGCAGCGCAGATGGCCTTGAATTCAAGATTGCCTGAGCCTCCCAAGAGCTGAGAAGACAGGAGTGTGGCACTGCACCCAGCCTTAAACTTATATTTCTTTTTTTTTTAATTATTTATTTATTATATGTAAGTACACTGTAGCTGTCTTCAGACACACCAGAGGAGGGCATCAGATCTCATTACGGATGGTTGTGAGCCACCATATGGTTGCTGGGATTTGAACTCTGGACCTACGGAAGAGCAGTCGGGTGCTCTTACCCACTGAGCCATCTCACCAGCCCCAAACTTATATTTCTAAAACTTCATCATTTACACGTATCTTTATTTTTATTTATTTATTTTTAAAGGTGTTCTGTTGCTTCCTAAAACCTAGTTTCTGAAACTACATTGCTTCCAGGTTTACTTTCAGAGTTAACTTGAGTCAGTTGCTTCTGCAGATGAGCCATGGGAGCTAGTGCCTGCCCTAGTGTGTCTACTTCTACATCTGTCCAGCAAGATGTGAGAGTGCTGCGTCCTCACTTGAGCAAACTGCTCCTGATAAGACTGCCGTGTGCTTTCTTTGTCACAGGTTGTAGAGATGTACTCGAGTGGAGGCGACCTTCACCTAGAGCTCCCAACAGGTCAGCAAGGAGGCACCAGGAAGCTGTGGGTAAGTGGAAGCAGAGCTTGCTCGTGGGTGCTCCTGTGAAGTCCAGCATTTTCTTCTTCTTTTAAATGGTTCGCAGAAGACTTATTCCTGCCATTCATTGCATACATTAGGACAAGGTTCTGGGGCTCTGTGGCAAGAGGGCATCAAACCAACAAGAGGGTCTTTGATGGACAGCATGAAGATGAGTTGCAGGCGTACGGTGATGATGCAACACAAAGGGGAATTGATCTAACCTCCTCTTCAGATGCCTTTCAGTATGGAAGAAAGATGGCATCCTTACATAAAAGCTAATCTTGCTCATCTAGTTATTGTTTGAAATAAGACACTTTCAGAAAATGTGCCCCAAACTTTTGTTTAAAGAAAATACACATTAAAAACTATTTTAGGCTGTGAGACAGGAGGAACGACTAGAGAGATGGCTCAGTATTTAGGCGCACTGGCTCTCTAGCTGGAATTCAGTTCTCAGCACCCACGCGGTGGCTCTCAACCATCCTCAGCTCTACTTCCAAGGAATCCAGTGCCCTCTTCTGGCCTCATAGACACCTGGCAAGCATATGAGATGCACAGGCATGCAAGCAGACAAAACGCTGTACACATAAAATAAAAGTAAATAAATCTTTTTTAAAAATCAACCTAAAAACATACACACACACAAAGTATGATTCTCTATCATATGATCCTAACAATAAACAAGTCATTTTGAAATGGCTTGCTAACCATAATTACTTAAACTTGGCAGTGTATTAGAACATCCTTAGGTTCAACAGGGCTTACAATAGAAGGAGGAAAGGTGTATTGTATGATTTGACTCTAAAAGAAAGAAAACTCATTCTGTATACCATTGCTAAAAGAATCCTTTGAGAATCTTTTCATCTAGTATTTATTTTCAAAAGTGGAACTAGAAATATGTAGCCTAGAAATCTAGAAATCTGCTCTTCCAGAGGGCCCAAGGTCAGTTCTCAGCACCCACATGAGGTCCCGGGATCTGATAGCTCTGACGTCAGTGTGTATGTGCACTTCTGTGCACACACCCAGACATGCTCTGAGGCACTGAGAGGCGCAGATCCCTTTAGAACATGGATTCCAGGCTCCACAACTCCTACTGGGCTCTGCAGGAGTCCCTTTACACCCCATGCTTCCTGTTAGCTACATTTCTATCAGAGCACTGCAGGAGACGGTTACACAGTCACTTTACATCCGGTGCGCTATGTTACATATATTTATAGAAATTCACGGCAGGATCCAACTTGGAAACTTCGATACAAGTACAACCTTTTTGCTCAATTTTCTATTTTACAGGCTATTGACCTACTGTGTATTTACAACTGGGGGCTGTGAAATATGTCTTTGATCAAGCTTCCCTGTCATAGATTGTTCTCTTCCTTATGAAACTGATAGGCAGTGCCTAGAAAGTGTCTAAGTAAATCCACTTGGAAATAGCTGAGAACTATAATGAACCTGGCAGAGAGCTCCTAATCCCTAAGCGACTGCAAAATAATAACCGGTAATGATTCCTCAGGAGAGACGCCGTCTGCATCCTCATCCTAGCAGTGGGGGAGGGTGAATTTGGTCTAAGACACTGGGCAGTTTAAGCAGAGGTTGACTGAGCAAAGGCAGATTGGAGAGGGCCGTCCCACAGGGGACGTAGCAGCCTAATCAACTTGTGGGGTTCAAGCACATCTTGTGACTATTTATCTTATGACTATTTTGATTTAGCGTATTTGTGAGATAAAATGATCCTTTCCCCTCCCAGATCATAGCACATTTAGATTAGATTTTCCTGCCCCATAGGTAATTCTTCTCATGATGCTTTAGAAAGGCCCTGAAAGGGGGTGGAGGCCAAATACAGTAAAAATGACTTTCTAACAGAAGCAGGATCTTTTGAGGATGCAGACCTTCACTAGTGTGTGGGAAAGTGCCCTGCACCTTAATTTTTTTTTATGTAGTGAGAACATTATTTCAGCCACAAGGGAGTTTAACCACTAACAGTCTGTGGAACCATCGGGAGGTGCAGCAGCTCCAAGGCACAGCTGCAACCCCTGTGGTTATTCCATAACCGCTGCTCAGGTCCTACAGTTGATGTGTAGGTTTTATCATGAGAGCCAAGGCTTCCCAAGAGGTTGCAGGCTATGTAGACAGGACCAGAACTTTGGCTGTCTGTAGGCATCCTGGTGCCCAGCTCCACCATTCCTGTCTGTCTTCTGCCTGATGTCACCCTGCCCACTTCAGTGTACATCAGAAAGTCCCAGGGATTGAGACCCCTTCCTAGAGTTGGAAAACACATCTGGGTTTTCCCCAGAAGGCTTCCACTTACCAGTTTTCTATCTACTTTGTGTGTGTATGGGTGTTTTCATTTAGAAGTCTGAAAGTTTATGGGGTGGGTGGGTGGGTGGGTGTGTGTGTGTGGGTGTGTGTGTGTGTGTGTGTGTGTGTGTGCGCGCAATACACTTGAATACACTATGCAAAGTGTTAAGTTTTAAATGAGAGAAATCGGAGTCCAAAACCAACTGGTTATCATCTGGAGAACACTATGCGCTTCTGGAAAACACTGCCCTCTGATAGGGACATTTCTATTGGATAATTTCAGGACTGAATACACAACTAACCTGTTACAAAAACAAAACAACCAACTGATTTTCTAGACCAGTTAGGCTTTTAAGAGGTTTTTTTTTGCAGCTTATGGTTGTTTTCAGACCGTTGGCTTGATTTACTTGTCTTGACACAGCATACATCACCCATTCTAAAAAAAAGCTCTTTTTTTTTTTTTTTTTTTTTGTGTTGAAACATTCTCTGAGCTTAGAGGTTTTATGTGCTGTAGTCAGCAAAGCATATGTTTAATTGGTAATGTACTTTTTTTTTTTTGATAGGTGTATAAAATAGCAGTGCACCTTCAGTCTGTGTCATCTGATTGAATAAACAAGGTAGTTGTACAGCATTCCAGGCACTTGCTACATTATAGTCTATTTACTCACAGGAAATCCCTCCTTATGAAACCAAGGGAGTGATGAGAGCCAGCTTTTCCTCCAGAGAAGCAGATAATCACACAGCCTTCATACGGATAAAGACGAATGCATCAGACAGCACCGAGTTCATCATTCTCCCGGTTGAGGTTGAAGTTACAACAGGTCAGTGAGGGCTGAATGAGTGCAGGTTTGTTCTGTTTTCAGCACACCCTGTCCTGGCTGAGAGAGTGACCATTGTGCACTGTTTCTTCTCCCAGCTCCTGGAATCTACTCCTCAACTGAAATGTTAGATTTTGGAACACTTCGAACACAAGGTAAAGTAGCAGAAGCCTTTCTGGGTCTGGCTTAGTTACTTTTTGTTGCTGTGAAGAGACACCATGGCCAAGGCAACTTATTACAGAAAACACTTAATTTGGGGGCGGGGGAGTTGCTTAGAATCTTAACGGTTAATCCATGACCATCGTCATGGGAGCATGGCAGCAGGCAGACAGGCATGGTGCTTGAGGAGTAGCCAGGAGCACACATGTTACCTGCTAGTCGGAGATCAGAAGAGCCCACGCTGACAACAAGGCCACACCTCCTAATCCTTCAGAATAGCTCTACCTCTGGGGACATTCAAATGTCTGAGCCTGTGGGGGCCATTCTCATTCAGACCAGCATGAGCCCTAAAGTAATCCACTTGGGATTCAGTTCTGATGGCTCTGCTTGTAATTCAGCGTGAAAGTCATTTCTCAGTGGGTCATGTGATTTTGGTAGAAAGTGTTTTTGAGAAACCTTCCTCCCAGGTGAGAAAATAGGTTGAGGCAACATGAATCTTCAGGTAGAAAACTGAGTCAGAAAATAGTTTCTTTTTTTTTTTTTTTAAAGATTTATTATTATAAATAAGTACACTGTAGCTGTTTTCAGATGCACCAGAAGAGGGCATTAGATCTCATTATGGGTGGTGGTGAGCCACCATGTGGTTGCTGGGATTTGAACTCAGGACCTTTGGAAGAGCAGTCAGTACTCTTACCCAATGAGCCATCTCATCAGCCCCCAGAAAATAGTTTCTTAATCTAGTTCCTCACACATTCAATGTGATGAATAGTTTTATTTATCTTAAGCGATCAAAGAAAGAATTCTAATTATAAAATTATAAACAACCAAGCTAAGATTATTATTATTATTAAGGAAAAAGTACAAAATTTGAGATTGATTTTGTAATTTGTAATTAAGACTTACTTGTCCAGTATTAAAGGCCATATTTTTGAAATTTGATTTGCTTTTACTATGCTAATTTTGCATTGTATTTGATAAGGTAAAGATTCTAATTTGCTGTGAAAGCACACCTTTTAAAGAAACACTTCTTTTCTTCCATTTCAACAGATCTACCAAAGGTTTTAAATCTTCATTTACTAAATTCAGGAACAAAGGATGTACCGATAACAGTAAGTTTTTGAGTGTCAGCACACACACACACACATACACACACTCACACTGTGTGTGCATACACGTGCGCATGCGTTTATGTGATTTAACAGCAGGGTTAAGTCATTGCTCTGTATTGTGGTAACCTGTAGACTCTTGGTTGTATGTAGGATATGAGAATCCTGGTCTTCATTCATCTACTCATTCATTTAATAACTGTAAGCATCAGCTGTGCACTAGACTGCATCCTGAAGGTGGAGCTATGGGTCAGACTGCCCAAGTCCCCCTTACCGTTGAGCTCACTTTGAACCCAGACTTCTTTGGGTCCATCTAAGTGTGGTAAGGAAAGGATTAGCCGACTTACTCATTGTGCTGTCATGGTGCTCAGTCGTGGAGGTCACATGGGCATAATCACTGAGAACTGAGTTTTCTGAGAACCAAGGTTTGCTCTGTCTTGCTTTCTGTTTATATCAGCATCTCTCTCACATATTATAACAAGACTAGAGCCTGGCGTGTCTTTACAGAAGTCGGTTTCCTCCAGTTAGGCTGTGCTGAATGTTAACGTGTATTTTATTCATTTCTCTTCCAAGATCTATTCTCTCTTTAAACGCTGTGGTCCTTCCCAGTGTGTGATAGCAATCCAGGGAGCTCCAGGGAGTGATAGCAATCCAGGGAGCCATGCACAGAAGGCCCACATTCAGGCCCTCCTGTCATGACACCCATGTGCCTCAGATATCTTCAAAGGGAGGCTTGCATGAGCTTCCATGGTAGTTGATGAGTGGGAGCCATTTGTATCAGCTTGACATTTGCTCTAGTGAATGTATGCACAAAATATCCAGTTGCTATGTACTAACCAGTTTCCCCTCGCTTGTTGGCATGCTCTGACTGCTCAATATGTCTTGGAATCTTTTTTTTTAAAAAAAAAAAAAAACAAAAACCAAGGTCTCACACGTGGCTTTGAACTCACAGAGATCTACCTCAGCTTCCCAGGTACTGGGATTATAGGCATGCACACCACACCTGACATAATTACTGAGTGCTAGTTTGACCTGAATATCATGAGAAAAGACTAAACATGTATTAAGAACAGATGCAAGCTGCTTTTCCTGGGAATCTTGTCATACTTTCCCATTTCTTAGCCATCTTTGAATTAGCAGTAGTCAGTAACTAGTACTAAAGTGGTGAGAATAAATAAGTTCATTACAAGGCAGTGATTTTGAATAATGTTTTCATCCTAAGTTACCAGAATGAACTTTTAAGTATTTTTTTTTTTTTTTTTTTTTTTTTTTGTGGTTTTTTGAGACAGGGTTTCTCTGTGTAGCTCTGGCTGTCCTGGAACTCACTTTGTAGACCAAGCTGGCCTCGAACTCAGAAATCCGCCTGCCTCTGCCTCCCGAGTGCTGGGATTAAAGGCGTGCGCCACCACGCCCGGCTAACTTTTAAGTATTTTATTGTGATTTTTTTTGTTTGTTATTTATTTATTTGTTATTTCCTTAGACAAATGAGTTTTACCTGATGATTCAGGTTTATTTTTAAGAGTGCACAGTTCAGACTCCTTGTGTAAAGTGGCTCACCAACTTTACATTTGTTCACTATTAGTGCAGTATGTTTTGCCGTGATAACTCTGAATGTAAATTCTCTCTCTCATTTGGCAATGCTTAAAGGATTGCATTGGAAGTGAGAGAATCATTTTTTTCAACATGTATTTTAAGATCTTCCTGCTTATAACAACTGTATCTCAGCAAAAAACATGACTTGTTCTCTCTGGTACGGTTTTGCAAGGCTGCTACCACAGAGAGCATGCTACGGTGGTCCCTCAGGAACCACTGCAGCAAGTGAGCATGTCTGGACATGGCCGTGCTTCCATTGCTGCTGTCTCACAAGGTAGACAGTGAAGAAAAGCTCTCTGAGGCCTCAGCTCACAAGGCTAGCTCTCTAGCAAACAGATAACAGTCGCTGAGCTCCTTAGACAGATAATACCCTAGAGAAATTCTCACAGGTGGAGAAGTGAGCCTGAGTGTGGGCACGAGCGGCTGGGGCTCCAGCTGCACCCCTGCTGACTGCCTGCCATGTGTGCTCCAAGGCTTCCCTTGCTTGGGTGGTAAAATCGCGCAATAAAAGCAAACGAAACTTCCTTCCATTTGCAGCTTAGCTCACAGTTCTAGCAGTTCTTTGTTTACTCTCAAAAATACATACATATCCTTGAGGGGATGGAGAGATCTGTTTTAGACGGTAGCTAATAACAGTAAGCTTATTGATAAGTAAGGAATTGCTGTGAGCAGATCTTCTGGTTCCCAGCCCCAGTCTTCAGGGCACAGTGAAGCAGATGAAAAGCTCATGCTGGGAAAGCAGAGGTGCAAGTATTCTAGCAGTGCTTCTGCGGGAGGGAGCCGGCCTTAGGGTGCCCCAGCCTGTGAGGTCTTGCTAGCCCCCAGGGCTAATGGCAGTGCGTGGGAGAGTGAGCTGCCCTAGCAGGCCCTGGAGTTACTTTAATCTTCTTAGTTCCAGGCTGCAGGCCAGTGTCCTTTTTCATATTCTTCTCACTTCTATTGTGACTTCAGGGGACTCACATTTGATGCTCAGTCTGGGAAGAGTTCTCCTTTATAAGGATCAGCCCTAGACTGGGGAGGAATGTAGTGCCCTGCTGGCCCTGAAGCAGGCATGAGCTTCACAGGTGGAGGGTTGTCCTTGGGGGGAAATAGTGGGCTTTGATGTCAAGTTCACACAGCCCCAATGATTTGATAAATACTTAGAATTAAGGTTACTGTGCAATTTGTATACCAGGATGTCAGACAAGTGGCCCTGTACCAAGTCAGGAGCCTGGCTTCAGTCCTCTCGGTACCCAACTGTTGAAACATTGCGTTATACTCTGAGGCTTTCTTTATTAGAACAGTGTGGGTAGAATTGATATCTTTGAATTCTTTCAGTTAAAATGATTTGTATCATTGAGGATAATTTTAAAAAATAACTAGACCTTATAAAGTGTTCAATTTAAATATACACTAAAAATACACCATTTAGTGGGGTTTTTGTTTGTTTGTTTGTCTTAACTTTAAGTTTGTGTGGATAGACCTGACTTCCTAAGTTGTAAGCATCCGAGCCTCACTTCCAAGTTCAGTGCCTCTGTAGTGAGCCTCAGTCCCTAGTGCTCACTAGAGTGCAGCCTTGCCCTTTGACTCTGTAGTGAGCCTCAGTCCCTAGTGCTCACTAGAGTGCAGCCTTGCCCTTTGACTCTGTAGTGAGCCTCAGTCCCTAGTGCTCACTAGAGTGCAGCCTTGCCCTTTGACTCTGTAGTGAGCCTCAGTCCCTAGTGCTCACTAGAGTGCAGCCTTGCCCTTTGACTCTGTAGTGAGCCTCAGTCCCTAGTGCTCACTAGAGTGCAGCCTTGCCCTTTGACTCTGTAGTGAGCCTCAGTCCCTAGTGCTCACTAGAGTGCAGCCTTGCCCTTTGACTCTGTAGTGAGCCTCAGTCCCTAGTGCTCACTAGAGTGCAGCCTTGCCCTTTGACTCTGTAGTGAGCCTCAGTCCCTAGTGCTCACTAGAGTGCAGCCTTGCCCTTTGACTCTGTAGTGAGCCTCAGTCCCTAGTGCTCACTAGAGTGCAGCCTTGCCCTTTGACTCTGTAGTGAGCCTCAGTCCCTAGTGCTCACTAGAGTGCAGCCTTGCCCTTTGACTCTGTAGTGAGCCTCAGTCCCTAGTGCTCACTAGAGTGCAGCCTTGCCCTTTGACTCTGTAGTGAGCCTCAGTCCCTAGTGCTCACTAGAGTGCAGCCTTGCCCTTTGACTCTGTAGTGAGCCTCAGTCCCTAGTGCTCACTAGAGTGCAGCCTTGCCCTTTGACTCTGTAGTGAGCCTCAGTCCCTAGTGCTCACTAGAGTGCAGCCTTGCCCTTTGACTCTGTAGTGAGCCTCAGTCCCTAGTGCTCACTAGAGTGCAGCCTTGCCCTTTGACTCTGTAGTGAGCCTCAGTCCCTAGTGCTCACTAGAGTGCAGCCTTGCTCTTTGACTCTGTAGTGAGCCTCAGTCCCTAGTGCTCACTAGAGTGCAGCCTTGCCCTTTGACTCTGTAGTGAGCCTCAGTCCCTAGTGCTCACTAGAGTGCAGCCTTGCTCTTTGACTCTGTAGTGAGCCTCAGTCCCTAGTGCTCACTAGAGTGCAGCCTTGCCCTTTGACTCTGTAGTGAGCCTCAGTCCCTAGTGCTCACTAGAGTGCGGCCTTGCCCTTTGACAGTTTTCCTTTCTTACACTGCCAAGCCGTGGAGAAACACTGCAGAGGCCACATGGGGTCACAGTGCCCTGAGGTGTGCTCATTCTTCCTACTAGGAGACAGTTTCAGGGCACCTTTGTGTGTGGCTTTCTTCAAGATGGATGAGTCTTGAGATATCTTCTTGTCCTCTTGTCTTAGAAAGTAGGCTTTCATGTAGAGAAGACGACCTTTAGGTTTCCCATGTGTGAGTTTGTCCTGAGGTGTCATAATCATCTCATACTTTGCCATCACCGCATTTCATACAGTGTTTGCTCTTGTCTTATTTCATTTACAGCTACTATAGGTATTATGCCTTACCTATATATGTTTTGTATATGCTTTTTTTCTACCTAAACTACTAGACTAAAATAACAGCTTTGTTTTCTTTGCAGAGTGTTCGACCAACACCACAAAATGACGCTATCACGGTACATTTTAAACCAGTTACGTTAAAAGCTTCTGAAAGTAAATATACCAAGGTTGCCAGCATTAGTTTTGATGGTAAATATTCATTTTTTCTCCTAGAGTGGTTATTATTTTGACAAACTAGAAAGCTCCTATGTTGATGAGTTAATATAGAAATCCAGACTATTTTCATACTACTGCCTCAATTGATTTTCCCCTATGAAGATTCATCATTAACTTACTTTATTAATTCATAATATTAATTCATAATATAACTCCACAAACCTAAAACAGTATTATAATCAGGAAACCTAGGCAGATAGGTTAGGGTCGGAAGTTTCTGTAGTGCAGGATAACTAGTCACAGCAGTCGTCACTTACCTTAGTTATGAAGTCATTGGGTGTTTTAATTAAGTGATAATATATTTAACTTCCAGAAGCACATTTTGGTTCACAGGCAAAAATAATATTTTTAACGTTTTTCTATGTTGACTTTTTAAGCAAAACAGACAGTTCCGTCTAAGCTAAAATAAGAGCCTTTATGTATTGTCAAATTAGCTACTATTTCAGACAAGTGATAGGTATCATTTGATGTATTATTTCATATCTAGAACCACGCCTCCCTGGTCATACCCAGTCTCACCTGAAACATTAGCTCAGACGTCAGCATGTTTACAGTCTGTCTTCATTCCATTTTTCACTTGTTTTAAGAGAAATTTATTGAATTTATTACTGCAAATTTTAAATTATGACATAACAGCTGCTCAACTAGATATACAATTAAATAAGAACTGAAACTCGGAAGAGCATGTCTTTTCTGTGGTCTTGATACCCCGGACATGCCCATTTCATCTAATACACCTGTCTCATCGGAGCATGGAGTGAGCGATAAAGCTGAGCCTGGTGCTCCAACACACACATCTGCCCGGAGTCCCCGGCCTACATTCTGGCTCATCAGATGAGGGAGTTGGTAAGGGTGGCAACAGCCAACCAAGCACAGCAGTGTGCCAGAGAGTCTGCATGGTCCTCACATGCTCACTGTACTGAGGTTAAGGAGCCTGCCGTCCTAAGTGACACCAGTGCCTCAAACGAGCCTGTTTGCCTTGCTACAGGAAAGATAACGTGCTTTTTATATAAAATGTGAGCGGTGTTTGCAAGTGTGCTGTTAGCCAGTGTAAAAGCTTTCCTTTTTCAAAAACAAAACTTTCAGTTTGCATAAAGTCACACAGACTTACGAGCAGTAAAAAGTAAGAGGCTGCCTACATGGCTCAGGGTTCAGGCCTTGCTGCTGCAAGCCTGACAGCATATGTTCTGTCCCTGAAAACGCACATGGAGGAAAGAGAGGATAGTCCTGAAAATTGTCAGTGTGTGTGCCACGTGACACCTCACCCGCACTCACTCACAATAAGGAAATGTAATTTTTTTACATTTCAAAAATACCCCCCCCCCTCACACACACACACAAATAGATGATTTTTTTTTTAAATGCTTCCTTGCAGCTTCAAGAGCAAAAAAGCCATCTCAATTTTCTGGGAAAATAACTGTTAAAGCAAAGGAAAAGAGTTATTCGAAACTCGAAATCCCCTACCAAGCAGAAGTTCTAGATGGGTGAGTTTTGTCTTAAACTTTGTTTGTAACTTTGTTTGTAATTTTTTTGCTGATTGATAGAAGTTCACCTGACCTGATGGGTTATTGTGAAAGGATAACCACAACTACAAAGGAAAATTTTCTGTGTCCTGTTTATTTCTGACTTTCTAAGGTGGCAAAAGAAAATGGAATATTATGGTTTGTGTTAGATTTAATAATTTATAAATCACGATGCCAGGGCCTAGCAAACACAGGAGTGGATGTTCACAGACAGCTATTGGATGTATCACAGGGATCCCAATGGAGAAGCTAGAGAAAGTACCCAAGGAGCTAAAGGGATCTGCAACCCTATTGTTGGAACAACATGATGTACTAACCAGAACCCCGGAGCTCTTGTCTCTAGCTGCATATGTATCGAAAGATGGCCTAGTTGGCCATCAATGGAAAGAGAGGCCCATTGGACTTGCAAACTTTATATGCCCCAATATAGGGGAATGCCAGGGCCAAAAGAATGGGAATGGGTGGGTAGGGAAGTGGGGGGCGCTATGGGGGACTTTTGGGATAGCATTGGAAATGTAATTGAGGAAAATATGCAATAAAAATATTAAAAATTAAAAAAATAATAATTTATAAATCAATTTGTGCTTTTTAACTACTTAAATCTTTTGAACCCTTTTTACTGTGTCATTCTGTTTAAGGTATGTCAGACTGTTCCTCGGTGACTTGAGGCAGTCTTCTGTTCTTTCCTAAACTAGCAGTGTGCCGACACACAGCCTGTAGATGCTCACTGTGGCCATGCGTGCATTCATGCTTGCAGTGACCTCAGCAGCGTTAGCCTTCCTGCTGCTGTACTCTCCATGCTGTCCATGGGATTTCAGCTTGCAGCAGGGAACCGTCCGCTGTGTCATTTCAGTATTTCATGAGCAAAATGTTAAGTCAAATGGTGAACGAAGTTATAAAAATTAACCATTAAATGCTATAGTTGTAATTCCATGGTGTGGTCCTTAATGCTAAATGTATACCAAGCAAGCTTGGGCACGTGGAAGTGAGGAGGATTCATCCTGCTTTGTTTTCTTCCGTAGTTATTTGGGGTTTGATCACGCCGCCACGCTGTTTCACATCCAGGACAGTCCTGCTGACCCAGTGGAGAGGCCAATCTACCTGACTAACACTTTCAGTTTTGCGATCCTCATTCATGATGTGTTGTTACCAGAGGAAGCCAGAACAATGTTTCAGGTACGTTGAGCCCGCTTGCTTGGCATTCTGCTGCTCTAGCATCCAGGTGAGACTAACTCTGCTCTTCTCTGCTTCATCCCCAGGTGCACAACTTCAGCAAACCAGTTCTCATTCTTCCTAATGAGTCGGGATACATTTTTACCCTGTTTTTTATGCCATCCACCTCATCCATGCACATAGACAACAACATTTTACTTGTTACCAATGCCTCTAAGTTTCATTTACCTGTGCGGGTATACACAGGCTTTTTAGATGTAAGTATGTCGTCAAGGTCCTACCTCTGTGCTTTTGGATATTGTCAGGCAACTGGGAGGATTCCTTCCCAGTTAGTGCTTTCAGGATACAGAAATACACACACACACATACTCACATACGCTCACACACTCACACACAAAGGACTCCTTCTAGGATCCCCAGAGAATTCCAAAACTAAGGGTTGCTATTCTTCAGTGTCCAGTGGGAAGTGATCTTGGAATCTACTATAGATGCCCAAATCTGTGATTATTGCAGGCCAGGCTCTTATGGAGAATGCTGTAGTATTCGTAGACAAACAGTGACATCCGTGAATGTGGAATCTACAGATGGGGAAGACTGACTGCCCGTACTGGTCTTGTTCTAATTTAGAAATTAGAATAGATAGTGGTAAATGGAACACAGGTTAATGTATAACACAGCACTGCAGTTAAACTATTACGTTCACCTTTTGCCTTAAGGAAAGGACTCTATAGCTTTTCTTTGGTATAGTAACTCCCTGGATTCACTGCCCTTGCTCCTTGGGACATTTATAAAGCATGATAAGGGTTGCTTGAACACAGGCACTGTGTTGCTACCACAGTTTCCCTTGGAGACCTACAGGATTGATGAGTGGGTCACATGTACAGGATTGGATTCACGGGAGGAAGGACTAATTCACACTGGGACAGCACAGGCTTTGCTGACTGCTCAGAGGAGCAAACCACTGAAAACTTAAGGAGTTACTTTTGGAATTTTTCACTTCAGTCCCCCCCTCCCATATGATATATTTATGATATATTTAGCTCCTTTAATTCCAGTCACTACCCGGAGCTTTTTCTACATTATTTTCTCTTGCTTTATTTTTAAATTGTAATGACAGAGAATCTAGAACAAAGATAAATGGAGAACAATGGGACAGGGAGACTATTAGGAAGCACAGTGGTGACCTTGATTGGATAAAGTTGGAGAACACCAGGGCAAAGCAAAGAACCAGAGAAGAAGAAGGCTGGATGGTAAAGATGCACACTTAGGCAATGCAGTAGACACAACACAAGGAAGGTGCAGAGGTCTCCATGGCACAGAAAACAAACCAGAGGGAAAATTGCAGACAAGCTTTGGTGAATGTGGCCAATGAAAGGCATTGGGGAAGAGAAAGATGGGACATCTTTCATCAGCTAGGTGTGCCCAGCTCTAGAGCTCAGTCCAGGCAAGGGGCTAATTATTATTTGTAATCTGTGACTACTGAGAGCACAGACTTCTGCCTGATTGTCAGAGCTCCCTAGCCTTTCCTAGAACCTCAGGGAAGTAGCTGCTAGGAAATGGCCTCTCCATCCCTGACTCCTGATTGTCCTTGTCCGAAGTTCTCAGCATATCATGTAGCTGTAAATATAGACATAAGATGTAGAAACTTTAGTGTCTCCTAGTGGACACTTTATTCAGTAGCATTGTTAAACATGTGATCTGGTGTTTAATACAGTCTTTTCTATCTCTCTAGTACTTTGTATTGCCCCCCAAAATAGAAGAACGCTTCATAGATTTTGGAGTACTGAGTGCTACAGAAGCAAGTAGTATTTTATTTGCAATTATAAACAGCAATCCAATTGAGGTAAAGAAACTGTTTTTATTCTCAGTTATACTGAAGATTTCATGTTTGTGCTGCAAGATCATGTTTGTGTTTTCTCTTTGAAGTTGGCAATAAAAAGTTGGCATATCATAGGAGATGGCTTATCAATAGAACTTGTAGCTACAGAGAGAGGCAACAGAAGCACGGTGATCGCGAGCCTTCCAGAACTGGAGCGGTCCTCTTTGCCCGACCAGTCCCCGGTGAGTGGGCCTCTTACTGCTTCAAGTTAGAATGGGTGTTTCCGGCCCAAGTGAAAGAGCAGGGCTATGTGCCCCACTCGGCAAGTACTGTGACCTGTTTCCTGGTGGCCATGCTTGCGAGACACTGCTGGGGCCTTGTGGAGACCATCTACTCCAGTGAGGGTAGGCACAGAGTAGATGATGAGGGCACAGAAGAATTGGAAGGATCTGTATGTACCACACTGTCATGAAAGGAGAGAGTGTCTGCCGTGAGGTTCTGTGCATCAGGTGTGCAGATCTGATGCTGTCACACAAAGTCCACACACGGGTCTGTGTGGGGATAGCTCACCACCAGAGTGTTCCCACTTCAGTAAGACCCTTGAACCTGTACAGCTACTAAATGGTGCCATTTTTACTGCTTCAGGTAACATTAGCTTCAGGACACTTTGCAGTGTTCAGAGTCAAACTTACTGCCAAGAAGCTAGAAGGGGTCCATGATGGGGCCATACAGATCACAACTGACTACGAGGTAAGCTGATCAGCGGGGTTCGTGCTGACCACTGGGGTTTTCACAAACTGTTGTTAATGACTGCACATTGATCGGGCATGTCAGTTTCTGTAGAAGCAGAGAACTACATTTATTTACAGTGTACCCCTCTTGTGCCTTTAATACGGACCTTTCAGAGCCATTTCAGAACACTAGTGCTTGTACCTCCCAGGGCTCTGCTGAACCTGCTCAGACCTCCTAACTTAACCACAGTGACAGGAAAGTGCCCTTAGCACATTGAGAGTCACGCTGTTAAAAACCTGCCTACAGAAGATCACCGCAGAACAGGTCTGGCCTGGACTTCCTGAGCTGCAGGTCTGACTCTGCACTCATGTTTTGCAGTCCTCTGTGTAGAGTGTATATTATATTCACTAAGATCCTGATTGCATGTATTTCTGGCAGATCTGATCTTTTTCCTATTTTATACTTTTGATTTTTTTGATAAAGGTTCTGGAAGTCACTGTATAGTAAACCAGCCTTGAACTAGCAGGCCTCCTACTCGAGCTTCCCAAGTGCTAGCATTCCAGGTGGAAGGTCGCTTGCCTGTCTCAGACCTAAATACTTTTAATTTAACACTTACGGATCTTTGGGCGGTTGAGTACTTCTAAATTCAGCAAGTTGCTATCTTTGTCCTCCTGAGTGGTTCAGCATACACAAATCCAGTGGCAAAATAAACAGAACTGGCTATTCAAATAGTAAATGCTTAGAGTATGTCCAGTTACCTCCAAAAGTGAGGAAGTCAAACTTAACATTCATAGAGAAGTAAGTGCCTTTCAGAATTGAGACAGTTTTTGTTGTTTTTTTTTTTAATGGATGAAAATAAAAATTAAAAGGGGCTGGAGACATGGTTCAGCAGCTAGGAGCACTGGCTGTTCTTCTTGAAGACCCAGGTTCAATTCCCAGCACCTACAAGGTGGCTCATAACTATTTGTAGTTCCAGTTCCAGAGGTTCTAGTGCCCCCTTCTGGTTTCTGCAGGCACCAGGCATGAGCGTGGTAGGTATTCAGGCAAAATATCCACACATATACAATTAAAAAAATAAAAGTTTTTAAAACTAAACACAAATATACCCCCATACACTGCATTCATGGCTCACTTGTGATACTAATTAGGAATAAGCTGAAATTCTATCTACAGAATGTTCAACTGTCTTTAAAACTTGAGTTGAAATCTATTTCTACCAAAACAATACTGAATTTCATAGCTGTAGAAATCCTGGGTTTTTATAGATGTTGTTTTAGGAATACAGCTTTCCTTTTTAATCTGTAGAGGACTTGTATTTTGAAAAGCTGTCTTTATTCCTCCCCTGTGACTTGGTCTTAACTGGTTTTAGCAGGTAAATGAGTAGTCACTGGAAATGGATTGTTTTCATTTTATAGAAAACCTTGGGCAAAAAAAAAGTTTCCAGGGTGGTTTTAATACTGGTTTTGAGTTATTGTCAGTATACAACACAAAATAAGCTTTGTTTCTAGTTCCTAAAACAGTGAAGTCATTGTCAGTGGCAAACATCCCAGACTTCTGACGTGATGGTGGTCTGCTCTTTCCTCCATAGATCCTGACCATCCCTGTGAAAGCTGTGATCGCAGTGGGCTCGCTGACCTGCTTCCCCAAGCACATGGTTCTTCCCCCTTCCTTCCCAGTAAGCCAACTCAACGCTTCGCTTGCTCGTTGTTTTCTGTTGCTTAGAGCTCAAATGGGAAAGACATTTCCTGTTTTCATCCTTTACTGTAACTGAAGCACTGCACTGCGCCAGGTTCTTAAGAGAATGTAAAGTGGATGAGAAATAGACCCTCCCTCAGGAAGATTGCCTATGAAGACTGGAAGCAGGAACCTTGATGTGTAAAGCAGATACAAGTTGCCCTGCACAGAAAAAGGGGCTTAGAGAGAAAGCATCTTGCAGCCTAACTCAACAAAGCCTTTCCTGCTTCCAGCAAAGCCTCCACTATTTGAAAGCGGAGAAATAATGGCCTAAAGAAATGTCTTGTTTTGTATAGTTTTACACACACATATACACAGAGTGACCTTTAAAAAAAAAAAACAAAAAACATATGAAGCTGTTTAATTAGGTGTTAGCAATTTAGAAAACCTAAGGACACATCCCATTGGTTGTCGGGGAGAGGAGCAGCTGCACCCTGCCCGAGGAAGGCGAGGGCTGCGACAGGGCCATGTTTAAAGAGTCACTGGGAGTTGGAGAGCCGGCTGTGCGGCTAAGGGCACTTGCTGCAGGACCTGCTGAGCTCCAGCACCTACATGACAGCATGGCTCCCAGCTCTCTGTAACTCCAGTTCCAGGGGATCAAGACACACATACGATGCACATAAATACCAACACTCATAAAATAGAAACAGGCACTCTTGCTGCAGAAAAAGTTGAAAATGTTTCTCTGATCTATCTGAAAAACAGCTAGAATCAATTTTTTTCAGCTTGATAAGAAATTGTCTAGGCAGGCATGTACAGACAATTTTTAAATCATCTCCAAAAACTTTGTAGATGCTTAAAAATGTAAAAAATGTCTTTGTGGGCTAGAGAGATGGCTCAGTGGTTAAGAGCACTGACTGCTCTTCCTGAGTTCAAATCCTGAGTTCAAATCGCAGCAACCACATGGTGGCTCACAGCCACCCGTAATGAGATCTGATGCCCTCTTCTGGAGTGTCTGAAGACAGCTACAGTGTACTTATGTATAATAATAAATAAATCTTTAAAAAAAAAAAAAGTCTTTGTACTAGGGGAAAAAAAACCCACATAGGTTTTATTCAGTAGGAAGAGGTCCCTTGATTTCAACAAAGCCCAGCTGAATTGGATTTTTTTCCTACATAAAAATATAAATATGTATTCTCATAAATAAATGAATACAATATACAAATAAATTGTTGTTTTACATATAAAACTTGATATGTGCAACATAAGTATAAAATCTTTTTCTAGATAGAATCAGTATCTTTTTAATTACTTTTAAGATTTAAAATGAAGATGTTTTCAGTTGATCTGGGGTTGGTGGCTCTGCAGGTGAAGGTGCTTGCCTCCAAGCCTGATCCACCTGAGCTTACCAGGACTCACATGAGGGAAGGAGAGAAGCACTCGTGTGGGTCATTCTCTGACCTCTGCACACTCTGCAGGGGGCGTGCACACCCCAGCGCATGAGCCCACCACCATACACACACAAGTAAATAATGTAATCTTTTTAATTTTAAAGAATTAAAAGTCTGTATATAGGATATTAAGTAAGGAAATACAAAAATCCAAATACTTGCTGACTACTGTAGACAGCAGTAGTTTCATGTGTAATTCTAGAACACTTGTCACAATTCCTTTATAGTTTGATGATGGTTTCTTTTGGGTTGATCTGTCTAGGAAAGGAATGAGATACTTTTATCCGCAGTGACTAGTAGGTGATATACATGAGGGAGGTGGTTGAGAGAGGGCACAGGCAAAGATATTTCACAGGGATCAACTCCTTGAGTGTCCCAATGAGGTCAACACATTGAGGCAACTGTGAGAGACAGGTAGTCAGAGAATTCAGCTATACCTCAGAGTTTGAGCCTTGAGAGAAGAAATAGGAAAGGCGCTGGCTTTTTGAGATAGAGTCAGGATACACTGGGCAGAGGTAGGAATGTAGAAAATGGAATCTTCTTGGGGTGGAGGTCTAGCGGGTAGGAGATGGGACACCCCATTTAACAAAGCCTGATTCAAGATTGTGTCCCTTTCAATATAAAATTGTAATAAGTTTAACATATTTCAGTTGGGCTATAATCAAGCCTTTGCCTTCCTATATTGCACTTTGTCCTGACTGTATGTTACACCCGTGCTTTATCATGCGTGCATAAGAGCCTTCTTCCTCCTCAGTCACCATCAGTACACCAATCTCCTCACTTGTTGCTAGGGAGCAGTATGTCAGAAAACATTTCAAAAACCTTTCAGCTCAATATTTGAGTAGAGTTGCAAAAGGAATTTTATTATCTTTGATCTTCATGTGGCCTAAGAACAGGCCAGCAGGAGTTATGTTAGCTGTAGAAACTGGATAGCTGCCAAGGTGGCACCGCAGCCACCACTGTACCCTTCCTCTCTCCAGCCTCATGGCCACCCTCGGGGTCTTGCCAGGGAGAAGGATGTCATATATCTGTTTTCTGGGACTAAATATTAGACAAGCACGTTTCTCATTTAAGGAAATTCTTTTAAGAGGATAGGAATCACATGTACAAAAACCATAATTCTTTATTCAATAAGAAAGTTTATAAAAGTAAAGCAAGCTTGTAATGTGCTTCTTAAGGATAATGTAAATCTTTTTTTGTTTGTTTGTTTTTTGTTTTTTTTTTTTGGAGACAGGGTTTCTCTGTGTAGCCATGGAACTCACTCTGTAGACCAGGCTGAAATCTGCCTGCCTCTGCCTCCCGAGTGCTGGGATTAAAGGCATGTGTCACCACTGCCTGGCTTGAATCTTTTTTTAATTTCAAGCTTTTCTAATTTGATACCTTCTAGAAAAACAAAACTGGTACCTGGTAAGAAGGAACACTGATGAAGACTTCAGTCTGTGGGGCTGGAGAGTCGGCTCAGCAGTTAAGAGGAGTTAGGCTTTCTCAGAGAGGATAGTGGAGTTCACAGCACCCGCATGGCAGCTTCTTGCTGTCTGTTCCCAGTTCCTAACTCTGGCCGCTGCACTTGCCAGACATGCACACAGTGCCCTTTACATGTGTGCAGCCCAAACATTCATACACATAGTTAAAACAAGCAAACCTTTTCAGAAGAATCTAATTTGTGTGCTGTTTTGTCAGTCTTCGATGAGTTACTTGGTGTGTTTTTACTGTGAATTGCTATTTTGCAAGACAAGGACTCTGTAGCTCTGTCCTCCGGCCTTGATCATCCACATGCTGACAGTACAGCATGTACCCCCATGCCAGCTGATAGCCTACATTTTTAAAGAGATTTAATTTTCTCTTGGATGGCAAAAATTACTGTTGTATTTCTAAGGAAAACATTTTCTTTTAAAGAATGTGTTGCAGCTTTACTTGGTTAGATTTTAGAATTCATTTATTTTGGGGCAGCCTTACCTTGGTGTTAACAGACTTTACATTACAAACAAAGTGACCCTTTAAAGCTCCCTCTGTGCCTTCTTGGATACTTAGTATGTCAACACTAATTAAATTCCCATTAATTTATAACAGTACTTCTGTAACACACACAATGGCACCAATGAAAAAGCTGGCCTGTGATCTCAGGTCTTCAGATTTGCCGGTTCTCATTTGAATGAGGGGGTGGATTTTTGTGTCAGTTATAATTTTAAAAGGTCAACTGATGAAAATTCTGAATTTGTGTTTTCTTCTTTCAGGGGAAAATAGTTCATCAGAGCTTAAATATTATGAATTCCTTCTCACAGAAGGTGAAGATACAGCAAATAAGGTCTTTGTCAGAAGACGTACGATTCTACTACAAACGATTACGGGGTAATAGGGAAGACTTGGAGCCAGGGAAGAAGTCTAAGGTTTGTTAGAAATGAGAATTTCCAGCTGTCATCACTCTGTGGCTGGCCGTCTGTCTATCCTCGGCACTCATGGTCTTCCTGTGTTCCTTTACAGATTGCAAACATTTATTTTGACCCTGGGCTCCAGTGTGGGGATCACTGCTATATCGGCTTGCCTTTCCTATCCAAATGTAAGTCTTCCATCCCACCTGCCTGCCTTTCCTCGCCTGCCTGCCTCAGTACTGCAGCACTCCCTGGAAGGGGCCCTGGCAGTGGCTTAGGCTGAGTGCACGCTGACTTGTGCTTCCTCTTTTAGCTGAACCCAAAGTACAGCCTGGGGTGGCCATGCAGGAGGACTCGTGGGACGCCGACTGGGACGCACATCAGAGCTTGTTCAAGGCTTGGATGGGGATAAAGGAGAACGCAGGACATAGGTATGAGCTTCTGCTTCATTCAAGAGTTTTAGCAGGGCAGCCCACGGGGCAGCTCTGTCATTATGTCACATTGTCATTGTTAGCATGTGTCGCTAAGAAATACACACACTCCTGTGTCCTCTTTTCTCCAGTGCATGAGATCTGTCCTTAAAAATCAGAGGAACTATTTGAAATCATCCTTGTTTATAGTGACTGCCATGTCCACCTTAGACACAGTGTTATGCATGAGAAGAAAGATTTGTCTGTCACTGGCCTCTCCAAAAGGCAAGTTAGGATTAATCCCAACAGGAGACCAAATTGATTTGTTCCTTATGAAAAATGCTACTTCCTTTTTCTTCAAGTGCTGGTCTTTTGCTGGGGAAAGAGGGCCCTGCAGTGGCCTCCCCACTGCATCTTTGGCAGGTCGAAATAGGCTTCTGGAAACCCAGTGCTGTACCTGGACTCAAACACTGAAATGTATCACAGCAGCCTGGCCCTTTCACGCACAGTAGAAAAGAACTTTTTCAGAAACAGGAATACTGATGAGTAACAAGTACTTTTCTCTCTTGGCTGACGTGATATGTATAGGTCAGAGTTAAAGTATTCTCCTGTAAGGACAGTATGAAGTTTTAAAGCTTTGGTTAGCACACAGAGCATGGGTGTTGCTGGCATCGTCATGTGCATGAGTACACTTGGTTCTTACAGTTCCTCTGCCTCCTTGCTGGTCCCTCTCTTCCTTAGAGGAATCCCCTGATTTTGCTCTCATGATGTATTTTCCATTATCTCCTCTTGGCTTTCCTTGAGACCTCTCCTGGTTCCCTCTTCACTCTTGGCTGTTTTAGATAGTGCAGTGATAAATACTGCTTTTTGCAGATATCTCTACAGTATGTTGACTTAACAACCTTAGGGAACGTCCCCTGGATAGTAGAGATATAATAGTTCTACTGTTAATTTTCAAGGAACCTCCATACTGATTTCCATAATGGCTGGACAAGTTGGCGTTCCCATCTGCAACAAGTAGAGCTTCACTCCACCCACCATCTTCACTAACGCTTGTTGGGGGTCAGTTGGTTAGTCAGGGGTGTGTGTGTGCGCGTTTAAATAATAGCCACCCCTCTGAATCTCAGAGCAGTTCTAATTTGCATCCCTTGATGGCTAAGGATGTTGAAGACTTCTTCAAATGTGTTTGGACATTGGTATTTCTTCCCTTGAGAACTGTCTGTTCAGCTCAGCTCATAAGTCCATCTGTCTACTAGATGGTTCAGTCCATTAACTGTTGAGAATGAGAGTTTCTATATTGTAAAATTTTCCTTATAGTAAAGAAAAGAAAGTTTTCTCATTGAAAATGGTTTCCCTGAGCACACAAAGACTTGTAATAACCTCGAGAAGCTCAGTGATCACAACTCTCTTACTCAGTGTCTCCAGAGTGGAGCTTGTAAAGTGTAGGCAGTCTCCTAGTGGTGATGAGTAACTCATTAGTGCTGCCTGCTGCTGCAGCCAGGGAGCCTCTTCACCACCAGTGTCTTCCGACATGCTCCTCACCAAGGCCCTGGCTTCCCGTCTGCCCTCTGCCCCCCTATCTGGTTGACAATGAGTGGAGCACTCCTCGTGCCTGCACTTGGGTTACCTTGTTTGTACGCATGTGCTTGTCAGTACCCAGAATCAGAATTCAATAGCACTGGGTCTGAGTGTGCTGCACGGGTTAGTCCCAGACACTTGGCATTTCCAAATACGTTCCAGGTCCTGGACTGCTGACTCTTGAGCACTCATTAGTAAGGATGTGTTCATATGAGGTCCTGAGGGTGACTATGACTGAATGCAGTCTATACTCTCCGTTTATTTCCTCTTGAACTGACCTCTTTATCATGTGAAGATGTCACCTTGGTTTTATGTCAGAGGGAAACTGTGTGTGTCAAGCCAGCACCTCTTGTCCATGGTACTCCTGGGAATACCCAAGTGTCCTGCTGGGGTGTCCACATCCTGCCCATGGAAGCCATGGAAGAGTCTTTAAAATCCAAGTGTTCAGCCTTCATTATTGAATTAATACCTTTAAATACCTTTGAGGACTAGGCCGTTGATGTAGTTCAGTGGTAGGTAGCTTGCCTAGCACACAGGCATTTGCTTCAATCCTCAGTACTACCAAGAAAAACGTTTTTGAAGATGTGCATGCATCTTTTACTGATGCTACTAGAACTCAAGCTTGTCATCCTTTACATATGCTGGACAGAGCTATAGCACAGATGACTTTAATGTTGATAGCTCTCTGTGCCAAAATAGAGACACATGATATGTCATTGAGAGCTTAATAAAGCTGCATGCCCAATCATAAGTGTCTCTGTCAACTTCTCTAAGACTCAAGGAACATCACCAGAAACGTGCAGGGAACATTCAGGCCAGGGGAAATGGTGAGCTACTTGTGGCTGTGACGGAACTCACGCACTCTTAACTCAGGGTCGTGACCGCCTGTACAAGATCTCCACAGGCCAAGGGCTATCAGCACCCTATTGTGGAGTAGGGTGGGGCTCCGTGAGGGTTTATGTGCAGAGAATGAGTAATGTGTGTGTGTTTGGGGGGGGGGGGGAGACGGACACATGTTTGCCAGGGATGTAGCCCCGGGGAAGGCAGACAGACAAATGTCCACTCCCATGCTGTTGTAACTACCCTAATGAGACTCACTGGGTTACAAAAAGAAAAAGAAAGAAAATGGGAGCCAGGCAAAGACGGTATAGAAGAGTGAACACTGGAAGAAATATATCAAGTATATGTATGAAAGTAAAACTAATCTCAGCATTGTGCAAATAGTAACATTTTAAAGTTTAAAAAATAGAATAAACTTTTTTTTTAAAGAACCAGAAAAAAAGTCTTAAGTATGATTTCTTATGTTTAGAAAACTCAAATGTTTTGTTTTTCACACTGACGTAGAAATTGCTTTTCTAGGTTGAATGCTATGTTTGAAGTAAATACAGATCTTCAGAAAAATATCGTATCAAAAGTCAGTGCCGAGCTCTCCTGGCCGTCCGTCCTTAGCTCGCCCCGGCTTCTGAGGTTCCCACTCACTAACACAAACTGTTCCTCGGTAAGTGTTCAAACGGCCTAAGCAGTCAGCAGTGGGCCACGCGTGCTTACAGAGCCTGCACTGTAATTCCTCTGTAGGGATCTGCACTAACGCATCTGGGCTTTGCTTTAAGGAAGAAGAGATTAGCTTAGAAAACCCTGCAGACGTCCCTGTCTACGTCCAGTTCATCCCACTGGCTTTGTATTCCAACCCCTCCGTCTTTGCAGATAAGTTAGTCTCAAGGTAAGCACCCCTTAGATGGTCAAAGGGTAAGCGCAGAGCCTGGCTTATGGCTGAAGTTGCCAGCAGTGTCCTGGGGGTGGGTTGGTATTGAATTGAACATGAAGAAAAGCTTTCAACAGGTGTAAATGGGTGCTCACATTTAACAGATTTGTAAAGGGACAACAGACAAAATAATTCCACTAATTCCTTTTTAAAATTGAACAAGGTATTAATTATAAGTTAGCCTTTAGCCTTTTAAATAGTATTAATATGGTATAATGCTACTGGTCCCAAGACCTGACAAAAGATAAATTTGCAAATAAAACCTCAAGTTTGGCTATCCTCCATAGTTCCTAGTTGTGATGTTTATGAAGATAAACATGTGGTTTTTATTTTAGGTTTAACTTGAGTAAGGTGGCCAAGCTAGATTTGAGAACACTTGAATTCCAAGTCTACAGGAACAGCGTAAGTATACAACAGTCATTTACTCTGCTAGGACCAGGGCCGACGGGAAGGACACCTGCGGGCTGCCCTTAGCCTGGCTGAATGAAGGCAGCTATTGCAGTCCAGGAATTGACTTAGAGGCAGAGGAGAGCAGGAAGAGTCAGGGCTGCAGATTCACAGGGTATGTTAGACGGTTACTCTTTGTGGGTATTAACCTTAGAGTCAGCCCACGATAGCTCAGCATAATGCCACCCAGAAGAAAGTCTGAGACTGTACATGAAATATGCTAATGCAACATTTTATTTTTAAGCGTTAATAGATTCAGCTGAGCTGGGTGTGGTGGCGCACGCCTTTAATCCCAGCACTTGGGAGGCAGAGGCAGAGGCGAGTGGATTTCTGAGTTCGAGGCCAGCCTGGTCTACAGAGTGAGTTCCAGGACAGCCAGGGCTACACAGAGAAACCCTGTCTCAAAAAAAACAACCTCCCCCCCCCAAAAAAAAAAGATGCTTTCTGATAAAATTGTAAAACCTGTGAATGTGAGACCAGTACCTGGCACAGCTCTATGTGTGTGTTTATCTCAATAGATAATGTTGACTTTAAAGTATATAATAAGTTGATTTGTTCTGGGGATGAAAGTGGCCTCTATTATTCAGGTAAGTGTCTGCTAGCCACTCATATTGTATCAGGCCTTGCTGTGGAGGGTGCATGTCAGCTAGGAAGGGTTCACGGGGGCCAAAGCCCTGCAGGCTGCCTAGGGTCTTGTGCTTCATTGCCTTTCTGCCTTATTCAGATGAGAGTGTTTGTCCTTCCTGTTTGGACCACATAGTGCTATGTAGGAAGTCTCCCCAGCCAGTCCAGCCAGCTGCTTTGTAGTTCTTCATCTCTGCCACAGCTGCAGTCAGAGCCTAGAACTCAGACAGCAGTTTAGACACTCCCGATTCCCTGTATCTTTCTCTTGGATCTCGCCTTGCTCCTCCCATCCATAAATACCATTGTAGCAAGCGCTGGAAGTCATTGAGAATGCCCAGTTACTAGAACTTGGCTTCTTCTGCCTTGATAGGGAAAATACAGAAGTCAATGAGCTGATGATCTCATGCAGTCGCATTTGCAAGACATAGGACCCTGACCTAGACTCTAAAGGACAGATGGATGAGGAAAACCTCTGGACCTCAGGAGGTTTCCACAGAAGAAATTCTCAGTGTGAAACTCTAATTGCTGAGAGTCCTTTAAACATGCTTCCTTTTCTGTCATATCCAGTTCTAGAGAGTCATGAATTCATGTTGAAATTGAATAAATTTGGTTTGCTATTGTTCAAAGACATTTTCTTTTCATTATAAATGCAGACTGGGGAGCAAACCGTGGCTACAAGGGAGGTTTAGCACCGTGGTCTCGGTTCACACCTAACAGCTGACTGTTCGGTAATACAAACAGCATCCTAAGAAAAGCAGATGCATCTGTCTGTATTACTACAGAAGGGATTTCTGAGATTACCCACGGGTCCCTGGGTCAGTCTGTCTGACCCTTAAGAGCTTACCACTGCACAAGTATGGAGCCCGTTAGTGCTATTTCGGGGCACCATACTATCCCGACGTGCTTCTCAGACCATCAGAGGTTAAATGAGTTAGTATTTTGGAATACATAGTCTTTCATTGTGCTCATAAGTGGGGCCAGCATGATGATGACACACAAACTTAATCCCAGCACTCAGGAGGCAGAGGCAGAGGCAGATGGATTTCAGTGAGTGTGATGCCTGCCAAAGCTACATACATAGTGAGAGTTAGAAAGGAAGTGGAGGCCAAGAATAGTTTATTAAAAGGAGCTTTCTCAGCGGCCGTTTCGGAACAGTCAGAGTGGTCTGTTATCCTGGTAGGTTGTTGATAAGGAACAGTGTTCTCTGTAAAGGGAAGCATTTTCCTTCATAAGCAGGACTTACGTAGTGCACTTCATCAAGTCCATGTGCTGTGGTATGTTTGTCAGTTCACGCCAACACAAGCAGAACAGCCATGCCAAGAGAAGTAGAGAATGGCACACACACAACTCACTCTTCCCCAGAATATTTAGTCTTCTTTAAAAAACACAAGAGTGTGTCTTTGTGTTGAAACAGTGTTTTTAACATAAACAAAACAACTCTGAAGCATTTTTAAACTGGTCATAAAGTTTTATTTTGAATTTCAGATTGGGTTATATCTTAAATCAAGTGTCTACACAGCAATAAATAGGTACTTAGCTTTCAAAATGGGATTAAAGATTGGTCAGGTCATGTATAACTCAACAGCACACATTGACTTGGGGGGAGGGCAGGGGGAGTTCTCCACTTCCTGCGCAGGGCTGCAGGATCAGTAGGACTTAGGGTGCTGATTGTCAGTCTATTTACCTCCCAGTCGTGAGTATTGGCTTTATAGTAATGTCTTGATCTATTTGTCTTGGGACTGTGTCCTTTCCTATATGTGAATTGTATTTCAAATTTAAAAACAAATATACATGTACATGTTAAAAATATCTGTACACAAATATAGAATGCGTAGTTCAAACTCGAAGGCTTTGTAACTGGGAAATGAAGTCTGTAACTTCGCACAGACCATGGGTGCTCCTTCCCACCCCGCTTCAGTGCCAGTGTTTGACGCACGAAGGGGCAGCTCCTCTGTGTGAGCAGTTTGAGAGGCCTAGAGGGGGTCAGGGACAGATGGATCCCAGAAACGATATTAATGACTCCTGTTTGTTTATACAATAATTCAAGGCTCATCCACTGCAAAGTCCAACAGGATTTACAGAGGGTCTCTCTCGGCATTTCATTTTAAACCTCATTTTAAAACCTGGAGAAAAGAAATCTGTCAAAGTAAAGTTCACTCCACTCCACAACAGAACTGTGTCTTCCCTGATCATAGTCAGGTAGGTTCTAGACGTAAGTGTGGGTGCATGCCAGTGCTTCCCTCACTCACGGTCCCCTGTCAGGCCGACCACGCACAGCGTCCTCTACCATGTGAGACTCACAGTGGAAAACTGTGCATTGTGTGGTTTTGAATTTTCTCCCTTAAAGTCAACATATGGATAATTTTTTGTGGTTGTTTACATAGTGTTAGAACTTATGTATCAAAAGTTACACAAAATTAATAGGAGAAAATGTGTAATTGTTATTTTTCATAGAAACAACCTGACTGTGATGGACGCTGTGATGGTCCAAGGTCAAGGGACAATGGAGAACTTGAGGGTGGCAGGCAAGCTTCCAGGTCCAGGAAGCTCCTTACGCTTCAAAATCACAGAAGCATTGTTAAAGGATTGCATAGACCGTGAGTATCGGGCTTGGGAAGGCCCGGCTTTGAGCACATGCTTTCAGCCATCAGGATTCCAGAAGCAAAAATAGTGATTCCAAATGTGCATACCTGCCTTCTGGTCCTGAGTGTGGGATGGATGCTAAGAGAGTCCCAGGCCTTACGTCAGAGTTGTTCCACTTGGCTCTTTTGCAGGTTTATTCTGAATGTGGAAAGTAAAACATGCCCTTTGCCCATGGTAGGTCAGAGCCTGACAGGGAAGGCCCTCTGTGAGCCTAGGCTGTGGGAGGCCAAAGCAAGGGAGCATTAGTTCTAGGCCATCCTAAACTACGGAATGAGTTCGGTCCCAGTCAGGAGTACTGACAGAGACCTTACTGCCCAAAAATACATATATGAAACTAATTAATTATAAATACAATGGCAGACCCCAGTGGGTTGTTCCCGGATGAAACCTTATGAATGGCTGGTCTTTTTGACATGTGGGGTGGATTCATAATGTCCAGCATACAGAAGCTCACAACATGTTCACACTGGAAGCACATGATAGCAAGATTTATCTATATTTGTGGTTGTTCCCCTCTTTAGGTTTGAAACTAAGAGAACCAAATTTCACATTGAAAAGAACATTCAAAGTAGAGAATACGGGGCAACTTGAAATCCGTGTGGAAACCATTGAGATCAGTGGATATGCGTGTGAGGGATATGGTTTTAAAGTGGTTAACTGTCAAGAGTTTGCCCTGAGTGCCAACGCCTCCAGAGACATCGTCATACTGTAAGTACGTCCTTGTCTGGCTCACCACAGATGGAGCTTTCCACTGCTGCTGAGTCAGTTCACTGCTGCACGGACATGCACTTCCAGACCTGAGGGGTCTTTATCAGGGGCTACTGGCTGGGTTTGATTCTTGGTACCCACACGGTGGCCAACAACCTTCTGTAATTCCAGTTCCTGAAGGGATCTGTCTTCTTCTGGCCACTTCAGGGACTGAATGTGGTGTACAGACATACATGCAGGCAATATTTTTTAAAAGTCTATCACAAATGTATTTATTTTATTTTTTCCTACCTAACTTCAACTAAAATATTTGTTGCATGTTTTTGTTTCCAGCATTGTAAAACTTCCTCTGCCCTTAAATTGGATCAGATAATCTTAGCAGCTACTTTTTAGAATCCAATTTCAGTATTACTTCTACAGTTGTAAAGCCTAAGATGTTAGTGTGACTTGGTGGTCTCTCAACCACAGAGCCACCTGTGCCTCACATTTTTCCAAGATGGAGGCTTTGCCTTAACAGAGATAGCCTCGGTGCCTTCAGTGTCAGGCGCAGCTATGGAGCAACTGATGATGCAGTACCAGATGACCTCTGCCCTGTGATTAAACAACAATTCTGTGAGCGTCTGTGGCTGTTAATCAGCACTGTTGTGTATATTGCTCCATGCTCTGCAAAACGTCTGCCACCCAAGTATCCAGGGAGGAAGGAGGCACTGATGTATGTGTACAGCTAATAACAAGTGACTACAAGTATACAGGAGGTGACAGAACAACACTAGGCATGCGAATCATTGTGTTGTGTTCTGTTGTGTTTTAACAACATCAGTACAAATAAATCCTAGATTCAACAAAGAAAAACAATAGAACCGAGAAGAAGCATGTTTGAAAACGAACCTCACTGCCATTCTTGTGTCTCAGGTTTACTCCAGATTTCACAGCCTCCAGAGTCATTCGGGAGCTGAAGTTTGTGACAAGCAGCGGCTCCGAGTTTGTGTTTGTATTGAATGCCTCTCTTCCGTACCACATGCTAGCCGCCTGTGCAGAAGCCCTCCCTAGACCCAACTGGGAGCTGGCGCTCTACATCATCATCTCCGGGGTCATGAGGTACAGCATGCTCCTCCACAGCCAACCAGGGCTGCCTCTCACTCACCCCCTGGGGCCACTCGCTCTCTCACAGTTGCCGGGTCTCAGCAGGCACAGCAGACACCCCTGGCTCTGTCAGGCTTGAGTGCTCGTGGGAACAGTTAAACAACTGAACCCTTCTTGGGTGGCATGGATTGCAAAGTGTTACTACCTTTGAAAGTTGCTTAACAAGTGAGGTCTGTGCTAGTTCATAAGAAAGCAAGCCCAGAATATCAGGTATAGTTGCCTTATTTGAGCATATGTAATTAACATCATTATAAGCCTAAGCAACATAGGACAGAGGAGAAATGTTTCTGAAGACTTGGCATTCTTATCTTTATATCAGTTTAGAGACTCAAATATACTTACAACAAGTTATTTATAGCTGCTTATACATCCGTACAGGAAAGAGAGGTGAACCTCCATCCAGCTCCTCTCACTGCAGCTGTCTCCTCTGACGCACATTATTGTCTGATGTACACTCAGCTTCTGTGTAGGGTTGTGAACTTTTCTTTTTAAAGATTTGTTTGTTTGTTTATATGAGTACACTGTAGCTGTACAGATGGTTGTGAGCCTTCATGTGGTTGTTGGGGGTTGAATTTTTAGGACTTCTACTCGCTTCAGTTGGCCCTGCTCACTCCAGTCAACCCAGCTCATTCAGTCCCTGCTTGCTCTTGCCCAAAGATTCATTTATTATTATACATAAGTACACTGTAGCTGACTTCAGATGCACCCGGAGAGGGCGTCAGATCTCACTACGGGTGGTTGTGAGCCACCACGTGGTTGATGGGATTTGAACTCAGGACCTTTGGAAGAGCAGTCAGTGCTCTTAGCTGCTGAGCCATCTCTCCAGCCACAGTTGTGAACTTTTAAAGTTGGGGTGCAGAGGCTGGAGAGACGGCTCAGTGGTTAAGGAAGGCACTGGTGCTCCTCCAGAAGATGTGGGTTCAATTCACAGCTCCCGCTTGGCAGTTACAACCACCTTAACTCCGGCTCCAGGAGAGCCCATCCCCTTTTATGGCCCCCGTTGGTACTGCATGCATGTAGCGCACAGGCATCCGTGCAGCCTAAATACTGTACGCAGAGATTGGTCTATAAACTCTGAGCTACGATGCTTCAGTTTTGTCTTTCCTTAAAAGTGTGTTACAGACAACTTGGAGTTTTTACATCATTCTGTAGTTATCAAGAAACCTGTGGTAACCAAAGATTATTCTTGTTTTGGCAAAGAATGCTGACCGCCCCTCTGCTCCACAGTGCACTCTTTCTCCTGGTCATCGGAACAGCCTACTTGGAAGCTCAAGGAATTTGGGAGCCCTTCCGACGGCGACTCTCCTTTGAAGCCTCAAACCCGCCCTTTGATGTGGGAAGGCCATTTGATCTCAGGAGAATCGTTGGTATTTCATCTGAAGGAAAGTATGTTCATATACTAAAAGTCCACTTTTTAGTACACATAGACTTAGCTGATACTTAGCTTTCTTATGAATTACAAGAAATGAAATTTATCTTGAAATTTTTTAAAAAACTATTCTGGTGCTCAGATACTGAGAACTCATGAGAGTTCTTAACAGGGACAAAATATGCTTAGTTCTTAGTTAGAGTCCTAACCTTATTTATAACTGTCGGAGGTGACGAACTGTAGAAGGTTGTGGCTCTGATCCCTTCCTACTTCTGTTCCTAGTTTCTCTTTATGATGGGTTTACTAATTAAATGTTTTTCTTAGTATTATGTTGGAAGTTACTGCTTACTGATTTTTCAATTGATCCATTTTTCAGCTTGAACACACTTGGCTGCGAACACAGTCATGGTAGGGGTTTCTATAGTAACACATCATCCCGGCCTGGTACAGGCAGTCACAGGCAGTGTGGCACATCAGTCCACCCACACAGCAGCCATGGCAGCAAAAACTCAGCTGACGTGGACAACGTCAGAACCAGAAACAGTTCAAGTATGTCAAGCAGGACTTCTCCACAAGCAGCTGCCTCACAGTCTACAAGCAAAACAAGCCCCCTAGTCTCAGAGACAGCTGCAGCAACCCAGGGGCACACAGCAAGCAGGAAGTCCAAAGGGGCAAAGCAGGGCCAACACAGCAGCCAGCACCACAGCCACAGCCCACTGGAGCAGCACTCACAGCCGCCACCACCAGTGCCTCAGCATCAGGAGCCACCACCAGAAAGGCTGTCTCCTGCCCCCCTCACACACCCTTCCCACCCCGAGCGAGCCAGCACCACACGGCACAGCTCAGAGGACTCCGACATCACCAGTCTCATAGAAGCCATGGACAAAGACTTTGACCACCACGACTCCTCCCCCCTAGACGTGTTTACAGAGCAGCCTCCGTCACCGATGTCAAAAAGCAAAGGTAACCCTGTCCTCCCCCTTCCAAAGAACAAGGCATGTGAGGGAGAAGGAGCAGTCAGGATCATGGGCAGTGGACACAGCAACTTCGCAGTTGTTAGGTAGCTCAGACCCATCTCCTGGGGGAAGCAATGGCCTCTCTGTATCACAGTGCAAACAAGCAACTGCTTGTCATGGAACTTGTTCTTCCCTTGCTTCTCCAGACAGAATCTGATGGACGGCTGCCGGTGATAACTGCTGCAGTTATTGTTAAAAATGATTTTGAGGCCAGGCATTGCTGGTGCACACCTTTAATCCTAGCACTCAGGAGACAGAGGCAGGAGGATCTCTGAGTTCAAGACCTGCCTGTTCTACAGAGCAAGTTCCAAGACATCCTGGGATACACAGAAAAACCTTGTCTCAAAAAACAAACAAACAAAAATATTTTGAAAACAGGGCTAAAACCAAAACCATCTACCTCTTAACTCAAAATAGGGTTTCTAGCTGTGCACACATCTGTAATTGTAGTACTGGTGAGGTAGAGACAGGAAGTTTGTCACACGCTTGAGGTCAGTGAGGCTACACACTGACACCTCTCTCTAAATAGGAAAAGGAGTGCAAAAGAAGCAAGTGAGAAAATAGTTGGTGAAACCTCCAAAGAGGCTGGCCTAACAGAACAGGGACAACAGGAAGTGGTGGCCGTGTACACATTATAGTGTTGTACACAGAGGAGTGAGGGATGGATGTACCAGATCTGCAGAATTGGTAGGTTAGGGAAGGAACCTCACAAACAGGAGACGTGAGAACAATTCAAGGGATGGGAAATCCAAGGCCAGAGTGACAGCGAGGTCTAACAGGGAGCACGAGCGAAGGCTTCAGAGTAGAGGGAGTGGGAACAGGCGCTTGCGTGCAGCCTCGTGGGTAAGGCACAGAGGAATGAGCAGTCCAGAACCACAAGAGTTTGGGGATTCAGAACTTGGAAAGAAATGTGGCAGGCACATAGACCATGTGGTTCCTAAGACTGCAAGCAGCCTTCCATCAGTTCATTTAAGGGGGTGCGACCCCAAGGCATCAGTCATGGTATAGTTCATTTCAAACAAGCTAGGGGACAAACAAGAAATGTGGCACATAGACCATGTGGTTCCTAAGACTGCAAGCAGCCTTCCATCAGTTCATCTAAGGGGGTGCGACCCCAAGGCATCAGTCATGTTATAGTTCATTTCAAACAAGCTAGGGGACAACAGCATTGAGGGGCTTTTGGGTTTCGGAGTTGCAGATTAGGCACAGGAGACCAAGGGAGGAAAGTCCCTGTGGGTGTGGTGTGTGCCCCTTGTAATGACCAGGAGAATGCGTGGGTCACAGCAAGATGAGGACAGGTGTCTTGGTTGCTTTTCTATTGCTGTGACAAAACACCATGACCAAAGCAATGCTTATAAAATGAAGCATTTAATCTGAGGGCTCACAGTCCCGTGGCCATCAAGGCAGGGAGCATGACAGCAGGCGGGGCACACAGGGTACCGCAGCAGGGATGAGTGTTCACATCTTGAAGCAGAAAGACATTACTGGCTAAGATTGATGTGAAACCTCCAAGCCCACTCCCTGGACACAAACAGTTCCACCAACTAGGGACCAAGCCTTAGGGGGCTTTCTTATTCAAACCACCACACCCACTCCCTGGCCCCTAGGTCTGTGGCCATATCACAAGTCCAAATGCATTTAGTTCATCTTCCAAGGTCCCTACAGTCGTTCACTTTCAACAGAGTTGAGTAGTCCAAGTCTCTTGTAAGACTCAAGGCAGTCTCGAGCCTGTAACCCCTATAAAATCAAAATGCAAGTCACATATGTCTAACACACAATGGCACATAATATACATTGCCATTCCAAAAGGAAAGAAAGGGGGCATAGTGAGAAATGCCAGGCCAAAGCAAGACCGAAACCTAACAAGGCAGAGTGTAACTGTCTTCCCCAAAACAGCATGGCCAGGCCCGTCACAGCTCTGAGCCTCCCCATGAGTCCAGAAGACTGAAGTACAAGGCAGTGGGTAGACTGTGACAGTGGTGGAGAGGAAGGGGGCCCTTGCAGTGTCCTGGAGCCCGAGCGCTCTGGCTGTGCTGTGCAGTGAGGAGAGTGCTGCAAGCCATTACACCACCATAGGTGTTGAGCACAGCACAGTAGAGGCCAGTGAGGCTGGGGTGCAGCCCAGTGGGGAAGTGCTTGCCAAACAAGGACAAGACTTTTGGTTTTCTTTTTTTTTTTTTTCTTTTTTTTAAGATTTATTTACTTTATGTATATGAGTATACTGTAGCTGTCTTCAGACACACCAGAAGAGGGCATCAGATCTCATTCCAGACGGTTGTGTGCCACCATGTGGTTGCTGGGATTTGAACTCAGGACCTTTGGAAGAACACTCTCCAGCCCTTGGTTTTCTAACTATGTAAAAATATTGTTACTCTACCTTCAAACCATACAAAACAAGCATAGGTCAAGCAAAGTAGGCTCTACTTTGCCAGCCCCTGCCAAGATTTCCATGCCCAGGTGAGGAGTTAGCAGGGCATTGTTTGAGATAGGATCTAAGTCAAGTCTGAAGTCCCTCTTTTCACTTGTGTGTTAAAAAGGGAGCCACACACACACTTTTCAAGTGTGGCCTCTGCAGGTCTGGGTGCTGCTGCTGAAGGCTCAGTTGGAGGTGCTAGAGTCGGAGCTTTCCAGGCCTGTGTACAGTGTCAGCTCCATGACGCAAGGATTGACTTGTTCAGTATTGTATTCCTGGCTCTTGGAACATGGCTAAGGCTATGCTGCGGTTGGCTCTGGGAGCACCTGGATCTCTTAAGTCACTAAGCTTTCTGTTTTACACTGTCCTTAGTGACACTTGGTCACTACTGTCCTAAGGGCTTTTTGTAATTCCTTACTTTAGCCCTGCAGATGATCTGCCAGGATTGGGCCCAGCTGGGGTGTTAGCAACCCCAGGTGATGCACCACCAACACTCCATCTCCCAACACATGAGGCTTTGCCTTTCTCTGTTGCGACTCTTTAAAGCTCGCTCCGTCACCTTCTGGCAAACATTTTCAGGCCAGTTTGCCAGATCTGTGGACAGACTTGCCAGACTGTACTTGTAAGAGGAGTATAGTCCATTGCACACCAGCTGTGTCTCAACAAAGTTGACTTTTTAAACAACCTCCTCACAAAGACAAGCCTGACAGGCAGCTCTAAGTCAAGAAGGAAAAACTGGAGACAGAGTCTAGCCGCTCCTAACAGAACTAGGAACAGCTTTATGTTTGAAGCTGTTTGATCAAGCTCTGTTTTTACTCCAATTTTCATCCCCAGGGAAAGGAAAGTCTCTCCAACAACGCAAGGCCAAGCCTCCGAAGAAGCAGGAGGAGAAGGAGAAGAGGGGCAAGGGGAAGCCCCAGGAGGATGAGCTGAAGGACAACCTGGCCGACGACGACAGCTCCTCCACCACCACAGAGACCTCTAATCCCGACACAGAGCCACTCCTCAGGGAGGTATGTGGGCGTTCACAGTGGGGCCTCAGACCGCCTAGCTCAGTACACATTAATGTCTCCTGTGTCATGTCTCTCCTCTGAGCATGTGTCCTGTGTGTTCAACATGCCTGCACTCTCTCCCCTGCAGAAACCAGCCCAGCTCTGAGGCTGGGTGACTTTGTTCCCCCCAACCCCCCACCCCACCCCTGAGAAGAGCATTTAGAAATATTAGAAACTGAAACGCTGCTAAAGTTAGCGAGCAGCAGGGTAATTAGCATCACACTACCTCATGAAGTCTGTTCATGGCTGTAAAGAGGAGAAGGAACTGGACCTACTTACTGTCTAGTAGTGCTGGGAGCAGGGCTCACCCCCAAGGCAGGGGCAACAGTGGCTCCCAGAGGGAGGAATGTAACTGGTCTTTGCTACTTTTTGGGTTCTTCTTTTTTCCACCCTTTGCCCAACCCTCACCCCTCATCCCCGTTTTACCCCCTAACACTAGATAAGAGGAAAAACAAGGATAGAGGAGAAAGAGATCTCTGAGCCTAATTTCTTTCCTTTTGTTTCTTCTTTGAAAATGGCCACTAACAAACCACAACCAAACTTCACTAAACGACCAGTAACCAACCACCCAGCCCCCCTCTCGGGGCCTTGGGATTTATGTTCCCTCTGAAAAGTTCCTGGAATTCCAAACATCTTACAATCACAGAAATTATTTGCATCTGGAAAAGCATACTTCTGCTAGGGCACGGGGCAAATCACAGTCAGCTGCTCTGCACAGTCCGAAGCAGCCCTTCAACCTTACACTCAAACAGAAGCAAGATTCTTATTTTAAAACATTCTTTTTGAAAGAAGCCGGAATATAAGAATTCTCAAAACTGTCACTACAGAGTAGGTTCAAGATGCCGTTAGTGGTCACTGGAACCAGAGCCCAGCCTAGGATACATGAGCACGTGAGGTCAGCATCCAGCAGTGACGTACCATTCAGAATAGTGCAGCAGAGCCTGGCACGCCACCCCTGTGCACGTGTCCAGCAGTGTGGCTTGTAAGTGCTGAGTGGAAAGGCAGGCTCCAACTCGTTCTTGTTTTAGGTGAGTGTGTTCAGATCTTCACTGCGGATCAGAATCTGGCTTCTGGTCTCCATCTAATGGCCTAAGGAATCAGTTCATAAGCAGTCCTGGCTCTGTTCCCTGGGTGATTTCATGTTTCACATAGGATGCACGTGTCTCCCTGTCCCCTTTGCAGTGCCTTGCAGTTGGCCTGGTGCCCTGTCTAATTCCATTTCATTTGTAACTTGTGCTGGAGCATTGGACTTAGTTCCCATTTTAGCAAGTGACTAGAGAAGTATAGCATCTTCTGGCAAGCAGGTACTGAGACACATATACCCACAGCACTGGGGAGAGTACTGAGACATACATACACACAGCACTGGGGAGAGTACTGAGACATACATACACACAGCACTGTGGGGAGAGTACTGAGACACATATACCCACAGCACTGGGGAGAGTACTGAGACATACATACACACAGCACTGTGGGGAGAGTACTGAGACACATATACCCACAGCACTGGGGAGAGTACTGAGACATACATACCCACAGCACTGGGGAGAGTACTGAGACATACATACACACAGCACTGTGGGGAGAGTACTGAGACATACATACACACAGCACTGTGGGGAGAGTACTGAGACACATATACCCACAGCACTGGGGAGAGTACTGAGACATACATACACACAGCACTGTGGGGAGAGTACTGAGACACATATACACACAGCACTGGGGAGAGTACTGAGACATACATACACACAGCACTGGGGAGAGTACTGAGACATACATACACACAGCACTGTGGGGAGAGTACTGAGACATACATACACACAGCACTGTGGGGAGAGTACTGAGACACATATACCCACAGCACTGGGGAGAGTACTGAGACATACATACACACAGCACTGTGGGGAGAGTACTGAGACACATATACACACAGCACTGGGGAGAGTACTGAGACATACATACACACAGCACTGTGGGGAGAGTACTGAGACACATATACCCACAGCACTGGGGAGAGTACTGAGACATACATACACACAGCACTGTGGGGAGAGTACTGAGACACATATACACACAGCACTGGGGAGAGTACTGAGACATACATACACACAGCACTGTGGGGAGAGTACTGAGACACATATACACACAGCACTATAACCTCTACTGGATCAGTCTTATAAGTAGAGACCAGGTTTTACTCCCAGTACTTTAGTAAGAAGTTAATTGATACTGCCACTGCCCACTGCACATAAATGTAATCTGAATGACTGTACACTTAAGACTCATCAAAAGTCAATTACACTAAGTTAAAAACAGCTAAAACATTGATAGAGGTTCGACAGGTTTCAAAAAGGGAGTTTATGCAGACAGCATCGTACTGTATACACCTGTAAACCCAGCATTCAGGAAGCCCAGACATGTGAACGTGGATTTCAAGGCCAAGCCTGATTTACACGGAAAACTAGAGGCCAGCAAGGAGCTCTGCAGTGGGGCTCTGTCATTCCTCAGGCTGCCGTGTATGGCTGTGCCTTGGGTTATGGTTTCATTTCCATCATCTTGCTAATCCCTCTGAGCATCTGCATCTGCGTCTTTACAGGATACAGAGAAGCACAAGGGGAGACCAGCCGTGCCTGAAAAACAGGAAAGTGAACTGTCTCAAGGGAAGCCCAAGAGCAAAAAGCTCTTAAACGCTAAGAAAGAAATCCCAACAGATGTGAAAGGCAGGTGAGTATCGTGGGGTTGTTGGTGGGAGCCGGGCATTGCTTCAGTCACTTCTCTAAGGGAGGGTGTGGGCAGCAGAAGCCATGCACTGCTGCTTCTGATGCCAGGCATGTGAGGGTAGGGTTAGCAGTCTCTTGGGTTTAATACAGACCCACAGTACCTACCGTGTGGACAGAAGTAACCTTGACGGGTCACCCACTGGTAAAGGAGCTAACTTTTTTCAAGAGCTTGGCGTCTGCAGCGTCACAAACCAGGGAATGCAGTTGGGATCTAGAATTCTGTGCTGTAAACCTTGGAAGAGTTATTCTTGCCTGAATCATGTTCTGGGATGGTGTCCCCAATGAGACAAGCCTACCATGGAAGAAGTCTAGTACCCACAGGGCAGAATTCAGGCAGGCCCCATAAGGAGGCTTTCTGTGGACTGCTTCCCAAGAAAAAGGATGTGTTGAGCTAATGGGTTGTTGACTAAGAGTTCTTCATATTTTCATAAACTGGGCTAGCATCCTCCTACTGAGCTGATGTCACTGTTATCATTGTGGAGGTGATGGTTGATGGCAGATGGGGAGGTGAGGCAAGAAGGACGGGGGTTCTCTTATCATTGTTACCTCCCTGCACCCCAGAAAGAGCCTCCCAGGGTGTGAGACATGAGCCAAGACCAAGCTGGCATCTGAACCTCTCTCACCCTTGATGATGGAATCGTTTCAAGTCAGTTGGCTGTTGTCTATTTAAAAGCTCTAAATTTTTTTTCTGGAAACCATCTGGCTTAATTTAGGAATATTGAATTAGCAAGAAATAAAATAGTCTGGCACCTTTTTTTCTTTAAAGCCAATTAATTTTACAGTGGCAAAGTTAAACCTTGTAAAATAGACACCCCCACAGTTACAGATAACTTACCTAAAAATAGCTCACACAGCCTCTACCAGGAGGTTGGGTGTCTGAGTTTTAGGAGGCTTCTGCCATTTTTAGAATATGGAATTTTAAACTAGCCCTGCCAGCCAGAAGTAGAAGAACAGAAAATTGTGTAACACTGCCCATAAATGGCATTCTTGGAGTTTTTGTTTGTTTTGGGGGTGGATGGGGCTTTTTGTTGTTGTTCCAGTTTATTTGTTACACTACTTCGGACCCACCCCCTTATAAAGTCTAAGCTGGACCCACCCCCTAAAAAGTCTAAGCTGGACCCACCCCTTATAAAGTCTAAGCTGGACCCACCCCCTTATAAAGTCTAAGCTGGACCCACCCCCTATAAAGTCTAAACAAGCATCATTGCAGTGTGTGCTCTTGCATGAAGTCACACTTGGCCTTCCTTATTTTCTTGGTCTAACAAGGAGTAGAAGAGCCATGGTGATTTGGGGGCTACCAGGTCTAAAAATCTAGAGCTATTTTGATGTTTGAACTCTACTGTGAATGAGTACAGTGGTTTATTTTTGACCTTGAACCTAGCAAAAATTAGCAGCAGCCTAGAAATGAGAACTAGGGGCTCGAGGGGTACAGAAAGAGCTTGAACAGCAGAGCAAGGTGGGGTCTAAGGGATGTGCTGATGTGACACTCGGGGTCTGAGGGATGTGCTGACATCACACGCATAAGCTCGGATGCAGGAAGCATACTTAAGGACATTTGAGAGGCACAGCTCAAAAAATGCCTGTTCAAGGCTGGCTATGGTGGGCTTTTTTTTTTTTTTTTTTTAATTCTAGCTACTCAAAGGCTGAAGAGGATCAAAAACTCAAGGGCTAGCATGAGCTGCACCTGTGCAATTCAGTAGGCCTGTCTCAAAATAAAGAGCATGCTCAGTGGGAAAGAACCTGACTGGCATATGCAAAGCCCCAGATTTACTGCCCAGCACTGGGAAGGAAGAAAATAGATTTGTACAGACTTTGCAGCCCTGTCCCAGCAAGCAGACTGTCAGCCGTCTGCCGTCGGCAGCCTTCCCAAGGCCTGACTCACCTTGATGGGCATCACAGAACCTGCGTGCGCTGTGAAGAGCACCTCTGTCCTGCTCTGCTGCATTGCTTGAGCTGATGCTCTCTCTATGGGGCTAGAACTTGACTCCCACCCATGGCAGAATTTCTGTTGGAAAATACATTCAGGAGCACGGTGTGGTACAAGCCCTGAAAAGGCTCGGTTGTAGCACAATTGCCCTTGCTGGTTCCGAGCAGCAAGTTCATGCCCATATTTCCTGAAGCAGACACTGCACTCCAATCTGGGAAGCAGAGGTTAGACCCTCACCTGTACACGTGTATACATACACACTCACACTCCCAGAATGTCTAGTGCACAGAGTCCACGTTTAGAACTAGGTAGGTAATGGCTTAGGAAACTGTAAGTAAGGCATGCAACTGAACTGTGGGCTACTTCCATTCTTGATGACTTACAGCCTTGCTCTAAACACCAGGACCAATAGTGTCTACATCCTTGTTTGTCTTTCAGTTCCTTTGAACTACCGTACACTCCCTCACTGGAAAATAAACAGCGTAGAAATCTCCCAACCAAGATTCCTCTTCCAACTACACTAGCAAGTGGATCCAAATCACGAAATCCCCCGAAAACAAAAGGTATCATCATGTTGATCACAGATGTTTTTGGTTCACTGTTTTCATGGCTGCCAGTGCCCGGTGGTAGCCATGCAGTAGCTGCTAGCTGTGTTGGGAAGCCTGTGAAGGCAGTGTTGAGGGTTCACTGAAGCAGGCTCATGAGAGAAAACCCTTCCCACATTAACTTTCCTTTCTGAATTCTGTGCAGGTACAAATAAGCTAGTGGAAAACAGGCCAGTTGCCCTCTCAAAGTTCCTCCCCAGCAGTCAAGAACTAGGCAATACCAGCAGCTCAGAGGGTGAGAAGGACTCTCCACCACCAGAATGGGATGCTGTGCCAGTTCACAAGCCCAGCAGCTGTAAGTATGGGTTTAGAAGCCACTGTGCTCCATGGCCGCCCCCGATCCAGTAGCTGCAGGGTGGGGAGGTTATTTCCAGAAGTGACTGCTGTGGGTGGCCTGCTATAGCCAGCTTCAGCCAAAGTGCATCTGTCTGGCCAGGGAATGGTCGACTTACATCATAGAAGGTAAGAGAGGCCAGAGATCCTAGACCAGCTGGAGGAAAGCCCGATGCCCAGGCCCATGTCTATACAGCCCTTCCACGCTTTCCTGCTCAGAGAACACCTCAACCTGGCCCCAAGCCATTTACTCTGCTCTCACCATCAGCCCCACTGGACTTGGCTCCGCTGTCTCCAGCGTGGGCAGAGGAAGCCAGGGAGTGCCCAGGTCACACTGTCACTGTCCCTTTTGGACACCTCTACTGCCTTAGTGCCCAGTTTTCCTGCTTCTTCCTTTGATCTTCCATCTTCCTTAGACCCCAACTTCAGGTGCATATTTGCAGGACACTGCTGGCTTCAGAGCTTTGGTTTGTCCACTAAGGCTGAGTCAGGACAAAGCATTAGTCAGAGGACTCTATCCCGTGTGTACAGTCAGGATCCATTCAGCAACCCTTGGCTGGAGGTTTCCCTTGCTTGGGTTTCTGTTGCTCTCATGAAGCACCATTACCATTGAGGAGGAAGTTCAGTCAGCTATGCGTCCACGTCACCGTCTGTCTGCCCCGGTGCAGAGGCCATGCGGAACTGCCTACTGGCTTGTTCCCTCAGCCTGATTCCATAGCACCTAGGACCACCAGGGTAGCATTGCCCACAGAGAACTGGCCACTCCCATGTCCATCCAGAAGATGCACTTACCTATAGGCCGCGCTAGGGGGGCGGGTCCCTTTTCTCAGGTGACCCTAGCTTGTGTCGAGTTGACATAAGAGTAGCCAGCAAAAGGAAGTACAAAAGAGTACCAGGAAAGGAAGCCAAGAGTGTTCTTCATGCCTTAAAAGGCAAGGAAAGTGCCACGGAAGGCTACCCCAGGGGAGAAGTACCTGAAGCCAGAGGTTTTCTTCCCCAGCTTCAGGCCTTATTCCAGCCTTGTTCTGACCTCCTCAGTTCTGTTCCATCTTCCTTTGTCAAGCGCATCTGCACACAGAGCTTCCCTGACAGGTTTCAGGAAACACAAGCCAACACACACACACAAACCTGTGGTGAACAAGCCAGCAGGAAAGCTGCTTGCACTTACAGGTGGCAGAGTCAGCATATGGCCAGCTGGCTCTGTTGCGTTTAGGTCTGTAGCAAAGCAGAAAGCATTATGGAAGGGTGTGGCGAAGCAAGGTTGCTCAGCTGGGTAGCTTGGGAGCAGAGAAGAGGGCACAGGGAGGTTGTGACCGTGAAGGGCAACTTCCTCGTAGTCTGTCTGCTCAGTTGCTAATCCACTAGCGGCCCTCACAAGCCGCCACCTGCAAGCGAGCACTGCTGTTGGGATAAGCACTGAACTCACCAGCCTTTGGGTATGGCTCCCATCCAGGCTGCACCAGAGCGGGGCCTGCCCCCAGGATTTCATCCTTCACCAGGGGCAGGTCAGAAAAGGTCCCACCCGAGAAATGAAAAGGGAAGGAAGGAGCTGGGCATTTGTACAAAAAAATCAACCTTCAACATCAATGTGCTGAATAAGCGTACTGTGCTCTGGAGACTTCTAGGAAGCTTATGAACAACTCAGGCAAGAAATGTCACACACACACAGCATTTGTGATGAGCACTGGGCATAAGCAACAGCAGAGCAATAGAGAGGTCACCTTTATGGTCACGAGTGGGCAGGTGGCAGGCTAAAGCAATGATAAAGGTTATTGGTGCCTCTGGGGGTGTAGGAGAAAAAAGGTGACCTGACCATGGAGAATGGAGCCGTGGGCTTCAGGAGATAGGAGCTACACTCTGCACTGATGTCACGGGGTCCTGACAGCTTGAGCAGACATGAGATCAGCACAGCAGACCAGTGCAGAAGCAGGGCAGACTGGGGATGCAGTGTGTCATGAACAGCTGGGCAGAGTCCTGTCCTGAGCCCCTGTTAGGAGCAGCACCCAGGGACACACAGCAGCTGTGTGAGTAACACATCTTCTGTTGTTACTCCTCCTTCCAGTTTGAGTGCCGATGTGACACTGAAATATTGTAAAGTTTTTAAAGCAGCTGTATAGATGTTTACAGTCCCGGGAATACTGAGAGCCACAGCCGCACCTTCAGCGGGGCTGAGACAAGGAACCTTGTTGGACTGAGGGCATTCAGCCTGCGCACTTCATCTGCTGCAGGTTTACCCCTGGAAGGAGGCACAGCTCCCTCTGGTCCTCAGTGGCCTCAGCTGACTGCCCTGCCCTGCATTTGGGGAGCAAGTGCTTGTATTCCCTGAAGCCCACAGGCACCAAGAGATGCACATGTCCCCCTTCTCCTTAGCACCTTTAAGTGGAATGCATAAGTCTTCATTGTCTCCTTTATAGAAGCATTCGAATTTCACATCAAAAATAACTATGAGAAGTCCAGATGAAACTGTCACATTAATGGGACCTTTTGTTAATTTCCAGCTACTGACAGTCTTTATAAACTGTCTCTGCAAACCCTCAATGCAGACATTTTCTTAAAACAACGCCAGACCTCGCCAACACCTGCCTCTCCTTCTCTGCCCACCGCTCCCTGCCCGTTCACATCTCGTGGAAGCTACAGCAGCGTTGTCAACAGCTCCGGCAGGTAGGCTGCTCTCACCTCTGGTCATCACAGTGACACATAGACCCCACGCTCTTGTGCCTGCTGCGCTGCGTGTGAACCCATTTTCATTATAAGACCCCTTACCTGGGATGAGCTCTTCCTGTGTTCCAGGTACCTGACCCCTGCACTGACCTTATCCTGTCTGTGAACAAGTCTGTTACTGTGTTCTTGAACTGTGTGGCAAGCATCCCACGACGGAGCGCTTCACCTAAAGTGTTGAGTGGAGTGCATGATCAGGCTGTGACATCTGTGTCACTGCCACGTAACATGTTGTAGAGTGACACACTCCTCCCTCTGTGCCAGCAGGCTTAGTATCACATAGGCACCATGTCCTCCAGACAGGCTCTGCGGAGACATCAGGAAGCCATGACCGACTGGGTGGAGGGGGCTTACTGACTGGGGACTCCCACTATAACCATGTTCAGGGGACAGAGCCCTGATGAATGGACCTGTCCCACCAGCCCCACCATTGGCTGATATTCTCACAGGTTTCTTTGCCAAGGGGCCACCTTCAGGTTCTTCAAAATGTGGTCTCCACCTTTTCCCATTCCCTAAATTGGGGTACCTCCCTCAGTCTCCTTCCTCGTTTCCCAGAAACCCCTCATTTTCCATATGGCTAAGCTCTCTTGGACCCCAGAACACTTTCACAGGGCTCCTCTGTGCTCTGAGCCATCCTGGACTCTTCCACTGTCGGCACCACCAGTGAGGGGCAGTTCTTTCCTTCTTGCTGTAGTGACACAAAAGCCAAGCAGACGAGCAGCAGCAAGAGCAAGCTGACAAAGGCGGCCTCGCTCCCCGGCAAGAACGGCAACCCTACCTTCGCCGCTGTCGCTGCAGGCTATGACAAGAGCCCGGGTGAGTGGCCTGCACCCAGGGCCTGCCACACCTGAACAGTGTGGCATATGGGCTCTGTCCAGCTGAGCCTCAAACTGATTCACAGTCCTTGTTTCAGGTGGGAATGGATTTGCTAAAATTTCTTCAAACAAATCAGATTTTTCCAGCAGCCTTGGCATTTCACACATTCCTGTTGACAGTGATGGCTCTGACAGGTGTGTGGCTCACCCGTGGGCAGCAATGAGGTTGAGACTCCCAGGGCGGGAGGCATCTTTCCTATAGCAGCCACGTGGTAGGCTCTCCCATCTCTGTGTTTTCATATCCGAGCCCCGATTGATGCAGCTCTCCATGTGAAGCCGTAGATGGCCGGGTTCACTAACCACCATTTTGTGTATTTTCCCTTGCAACGTTCAGCTCGGGTTTGTGGAGTCCTGTCAGCAACCCCAACAGCCCTGACTTCACCCCCCTCAATTCATTCTCAGCCTTTGGAAACTCTTTTAATCTGACAGGTGGTAAGTACTCGGCCCTGGGTCTGTAAGGTGGACGCCTGTAACAAGAAAAGGGGTGTGACGCTTTAGGGACACTTAATACAGGAGACATGGCTACCATCTGAGCAGGGGGTATCTTTTTCAATGCAATGGCTGGTGATAGGTTATATGGAAGTCTAGGGGAGGGACAGGTGTGCTTCTCCTGTCATGGAGGGCTTCTGAGAACCCCGCACACAACCAGGCAGCCATGTGGAAGTCTTCCCTAACACCCTTGCCTGGTGCAGCAGGGCGCAGTGCAGAAGAGCATGCCGGCTGGCTGTGCTCCACAGCACATGCTGAAGTGCTTCTCAGAGGGACTCTGGTCTGAAGTTGACTCCCTGCATCTGCCGGGCAGTGTGCTTGAGTTAGCTAAAAGACCAGGATCGGACACGGTGCCTTCTAGTGATGACTGTGTTAGATGTTCACATTGTGGCCTTGTATGTGCCTGTGTTCTTGGGAACATCCCAGAGTGTTGTGGGAGCTTACAAGGTCTGTGTCAGCTCATGCACATGGCACTGAGAGGTATGTTGCTAAGAGACTCATCCCATCCCAGAGTCCAAGGAGGCTTGACCCAGTGTCTCATATTTCAGCAGTTTTCAGCAAACTGTCGCGATCCTGCAGTCAGTCGTCCCAGAGAAGTTGGAATGAGTTCAACAGTGGCCCCTCCTACCTTTGGGATTCTCCAGCCACAGACCCCAGCCCTTCCTGGCCAGCCAGTTCCAGCTCCCCAACCCACACAGCCACTGTGAGTGCCCAAGCCCAATCCTTGTCATTACCAGTTCTGTCTGTCATGTGGACTGTGCTGACAGTCACACCGCAGAGACACCATTAATGGAGGGCTGTGTTGTCAGGGTCACACTGTTCTTTGAGCTGCCTGAGGCTCCCTTCAAAGCCATTAGAGTCAGGACAGTCTGAGGAAACTGAGGGGCTGTGGTTGAGGCCCTGGCTCTCAGGGATGGCCCTACTTCTTCCACGGCAAGCTGCCCAGTTGCACATGCATTATTCCTGGCAAGCACACAGCTCCTAGCTCGTGGCCGCATTTGCTTCTACTCTAAATTTTCTGCAAAGATTATGCATCCTGGAGGTGCTCTGGCCAGAACAATAACGGATTCATCCTTCACGAACCAATAGCAGAAACCCCAGACCAGCCACGCATGGCCAGTGGGTAGTGCTGTGAAGATGGGGCCATAGGAAAGCCCATCTCCCTTAGTAATAGTCCTGACACCCGTTTATAACACCGTGGCCACTCTTAAAAGCAGACCAGCAAATTCTCTATACACTCCAGGTAGTCAGTCGGACTGTGGACTTTGCAAACCACTTTTGTACACCACTAGGTTAGCTTTGCATCTTGATACAAGTTAGTGTAGCCAGGACCCACGCAGGCGCCTGCCTCAGTGAGACCCACACACAGAAAGCAGGCTGGTTGCACTGGGTCCACCAGCCAGGCTGCGTCAGCCTGCAATAAAATATCAGAGCTATGGCTAACTGTCTGGAGTATTCTTTAAAATCAATAAAAATGGGAGAAGTCTGTGGACCACTCCGTCCCCTGCCGGCCCTGCTCAGCCCACACTCAATATTGTGTTCCTTCTGTTTTTTCGTAGTCCATCCTTGGCAACAGCAGCGGCTTGTGGTCCACCACTCCATTCAGCAGCTCCATCTGGTCCAGCAACATCAACAGCAACCTTCCTTTCTCCACTCCAACAAACGCGCTGTCGAGCATCAGCCTCATGGGCACAGAAAACTCCACCGCCGCCCACGCCCCTTCCGCCTCTGGCCCAGCTGACGACTTGGGACAGACCTACAACCCCTGGCGGATCTGGAGCCCCACAGTCGGAAGAAGAAGCTCTGACCCTTGGTCTAATTCGCACTTCCCTCATGAAAATTAAAATTAAGCAAAAAACGAAGTGGGGGCCCCTCATCTAGATCATGATATGCCAGTTTCCAAGACATCTTCTGAAGGCCCTTACTGCTTCAAGCCCTCTCCCCTCCTCGCAGGGCAGGCTTGTTGCACTCGCTTCTCTCACATCTTTCTTGCAATTATGATACTCTGAGATTTGCTGTTGTGCTTGTAGACAAAAGTCTGGACTCAGCCACAAACTACTACAACCTGTCCACCTGAAATCTTGACTTACCCAGTCCCCACCTGTCTCTTCCTGCCTTCTTTATCTGTAAGAACACAAATTTGGCATTACAGTTAAGGGAGTGATTTGAATTGATTGACAAGTCCTGGCATGTGACAATTTTACTAAATTACCAAGTTTGGTTTTTAATAATTTCACAATATTATGCGCCAAGATCTAATTTTAAAAATGTATGAGGACTTTGTGCTGAAAATACAGAGTATTTTTTTAAAGTAAGGCTATCTTGGTTTAAAAGCAGAGTACAGAAATGTAAGCCAGCGTAAGAGCAATGGCTGGCTGTAAAGCGCCCAGCAGGAACCGCACGCACTCTGTGCTGTTTGTACTTGAGGTATGTACCATTTGTATACCTGAATTTATTTTAAAGATAAACTGAAATGCACATAGCCAAGTCTTGACATTACAAGATTGTGTATTTCTTAAAATACAACTTTGTGTTGTACTTTGAAATAAATGATGCTTTTTTCAAAAGCCTTGAATTGTTTTGTTTTGCTTTTTTACACTAGATGCATTTCCCACCACGGTTGTCCATGGTGCCACTGAGGTGATGGGTCAAGAGGTGTCTGGCCTGTCAGGACTACAGCTAGCTGTGGGCTACTAAAATCCTCCTAGTGATCATAGAGGGTCCCTGAGAGGCAGTGACCCAGAAGCCTGTTGGGATTCGTCCAGGAAGCAGCTTCCCTCGCCTCTAACCTAAACACAACAGCCTCAGAGAAAAAGCTGCTAACATTTCCTAGCCATTCACCGTGTCCGCATGCACCTGAAACCTTGGGTATCTGTACTGGGCCTCTGAGGGGCTGTGGAGTTTCCAGCTGAGTGACTGTGACAGCATAGAGCCTTCAGGGAGGCCACCCACATGTCCACTCCACTGTCATCCTTCTCAAAAATGGGCCTTGTGCTGGGCACAGGAAGGGCCTTAGACTACCTGCAGGAATGCCCAGTTTTGCATTACTGAAACCTGGGGCAGCTGACCGGAGGGTAGAGGAGGCAGTTAGAAGCTGTTTACCCACCAAGAAAGGGTCTTTAGCACTTCAGCCACACCATTTGGATAGATCTGAAACTGGGAGATGGAACCACAACGGAGGCAGAGAAGCCAGCCTCAGGTAGCAGTACGGTCTGGAAACTGAGTCCTCAGGACTGACTAAAAGACTCTAGAGTCTAGGAGGCAGAGATTTGCACATACCGAAGACATTTCTCTTTTTAACAAACTGTTGACCCTTTTCCAACAGTAAGTCTCCTACAGCTTCTCCAGAAAGAACCCACAGTCTACACCGGAACAATAGCAGCACACCGCAATCCATCCATCTGGGTTCCAACTTACCTGGTGGTCCTTCCTGCTCCAGCATGCTTTTCTTGTCCTTATTTCCAGGATTTTACAGATAAAGGACTGCTAGGCAACAGGGAGCTACGAACATATATGTTCTGAGGCTAGTTACATGTGAAGAACTCAAAGTGCCCTTCCATGGGCCATGCTGTGTCTATGAACCGTCCTATGGTGTCTGAGGCTAGTTACATGTGAAGAACTCAAAGCGCCCTGCGGATGGGCCGTGCTGTGTGTATGAACCATCCTATAGTGTGGTTTCTAATCTAGCCCTCCCTGCTTTTCATCAGAACCAGCAAGGTCACTATGGGTTTCCTCTTAGGGTTTCCTGGACAGCTAGAGCTGGCCCTAGAGCTGGTTCCTGGCCTTGTAGCCCTGTTGGTTAGCAGGCTCTCTTGTGCACTTAGGAAATGAGAGCAAAAGCAAGGCATACAATCTCTCTACACCAGGGAAAGCGCAGAGGTCTGCACGGGTAAGCTTCCCACAGACTGAGGGTTGGAGGGATGGTTCAGCAGTTAGAGCGCTTGCTGTTGTCAGAGGCTCCTTCAACCACATGTAACTCCTGCTTCAAGGATCCAGCAACCTCTTTGGCATCTGCAGCCATGCACATGATCACACACATGTACATGCAGCATGCGAGCACATAAATAATGAAAAGTAAATCTTGGCAATATAAAAGGACAAATGTTACTAGCAAAGCTCTACCGTGATTAGGGTACAGTGGGGGACTTACTTGCTCATAAGAATCCCCCGAGGTTGCCAGATTATACTCTAAGTTCCCATTTTACCCATGAGACGTTCCTTGGCCAACTTGAGGAACACCATACAGCTGTTAGGAGACAAAGGGCTCTAGGGAGCCCAGGTTTCCCCCAGATACTTCCAACAGTAGGTATCCAGGCAGGCAGGCATGTGGTGTGCTCAGTGCTTACCTACAAGCTGCAAGGTGAGAGCTAGATTTTGAGGCAGGAGAACAACGAAATTCAAACAGACAGAAACCTAGGACAACAGTTTAGTAACATACCCTGGCATTTGCTACCCAGCTCCACATCCAGGGGAGGAGAGTGTCAACCTCTGGAGGGCGGGGGAGGGGGTGTGCTCCAGCATGCAGGTATTTCTACATTTCAGCATATGACCATTTCTGGGGTAACCTGAGGTCTGTCTGTGCAGTGGCTCTGCTTTGGAAGAGGGCTTCCTGTCATGTCACCTTTCAGTGGGCCCAAGTATGCCACATCCCAGAACCATCTCACGAAGGGTGCTAATGCCTGGGCCTGGATGGCTCTGGGAGCCAGAAACCTACATAATCACACATCCCACCAGACCCCGAGCTGGCTGGGGAGTTGCTGGTTTATCCCATGACAGTAGCTGGTTGTACGCCAGTGCAGCTGTCCGCAGCAATGGTAAATCAACCGGGTGCCCAGAAGGGAGACCACGGGGGAGAAAGGCAAAATAAAGTCTCTTCTGAAATACCCTTTGCCACCTGAAGACACAGCCCACAACTGGGGTGCACCTTGCCACGTCAATCAGAAAAGCTCTGCAGATGAGGTTCCCTACTCAGTCCAATTAGTATCAAGTTGACATTAAAACCAATCAGCGTCATTTAAGGAAGTTGGGCAAGGGACGGACACAGCACAAAGGAGCGCTGTTTGCTGGCTTGCTCTGTGGGCACCTCTGCCTGCTTTCTTATACAATCCCCTGGGCAGCAGTGGTACCACCCATAGCAGGCTGGATCCCCGACATCCATCATCAATCAAGAGAATGCCCCCACAGACGTGCCTTCAATGAAGGCTTCCTCTTGCCAGCTGGCCCTAGTGTGCATCAATCAACTTGACAAAAATTTACCATCACAGAGGTTAACTGACCTCTGGTCAGGATGTGTTCCAACAGTCAGCTGGCTTACAGGTTTCATCTGCACCTCCATGGTTCCTGGCAGACAGGAAGCAGCATGACCATACTAAAATAACCATTTGGACAAACCTCCAAAGCTCAGCCCTTCTGGAAATGCATCCTATGGGAACCCTGCTTGGGAAGGAGGCGTTGAAACCCAGCAGCCAAATCCTGCCACGTGGAAATGTGTAAGAGTCAAACCGATGGAGATGGAAACCAGCAAGACAAGTATCTGGACTGCTCAGAAAGTCATACTGTTGGTGACCCCCTAGATGCTGCTTCAAGGCTGACAACAGTAACCAGTGTGTATCTTTTGGCCCTGAATAAAGACAGGGTTTCACTATGTAGCCCTGGCTGTCCTAAAACTCACTCTGAAAACCAGGCTGGCCTGAAACTCACAGAGATCTGCTTGCCTCTGCTGCTGGGTTTAAAGGTGTGCGCCACCACTGCCTAGTAAGAGTGTAATTTTTTAGAAAATTTTATTTTTATTAAGTGTTTGTGTGTGTGTATTGTGTGTGAGAGAGGGGGAGGGAGAGGGAGAGAGAGAGAGAGAGAGAGAGAATACACATTTGTTCATTGCCAAAACTGTTTGATCACTGGACCTGAAGTACCAGACAGTTGTGAGTCTTCCGATGTGGGCACTGGGAAGAACAGTGTTATTAACCACTGGGCCACTTTGTCCAGCCCCCCAAAGCTTACATGTAATGGAAAGACAGTAGCAATAAAATTATATATTCTGAAATAAATAAAACAAATAGCAATCTTAGAAATGAAGAGCTCAGCAGATAACAGAAAATACAGCTGAGTGGCAGGTGCAGCAGGGCAGGGCACGCCTTTATCTCAGCAATCAGGAGGCAGAGGCAGGGGGATCTCTGTGAGTCTCCAACCAACCAAGGCTACACAGGAAGACTTGTCTCAGAAAAGGCACTGCAGGGCTGGTCGTGAGCACCTTATGCTCCTGCAGAGGACCTGGGTTCAGGTCCCACCACCCACACGGTGGCTTACAATCCTCTACAACCTTAGTCCTAAGGAGATCTGGTGCAAGAAAGTAAATCTCAAAAAGGCCATCTCTTAGAAGGAAATATAGGGACCCTCTAAGGCCATTAACCCTGAGGTGACTCCACAGTCTGGGATGGCTCCATCAGGGCTTTCTCTCCCCCCCCCCTCCAATTTTTTATTAGGTATTTTCTTCATTTACATTTCAAATGCTATCCCTGTGTTCCCCTGTACTGGGGCATATAAAGTTTGCAAGACCGAGGGGCCTCTCTGAAGGAGTTACAGAAACAAAGTTTGGAGCTAAGACAAAAGGATGGACTATCCAGAGACTGCCCCACCCGGGGATCCATCCCATAATCAGCCACCAAACACAGACACTATTGCATACACCAGCAAGATTTGGCTGAAAGGACCCTGATATAGCTGTCTCTTGTGAGGCTATGCCAGTGCCTGGAAAACACAGAAGTGGATGCTCACAGTCAGCTATTGGATGGAACACAGGGTCCCCAGCGGAGGAGCTAGAGAAAGTATCCATCAGGGGTTTCTAAAGGAGCTTTACCCCTCTGGAATAAAGTGAACGAAGCCACACCTGATGGTTTTCTGTTTCTTTTCTGCCTGCACTCGGCTAGAAGTCTTCATACTTCCTGCATTCACAGTGGTAATCTCTCTTTTATTTCTGGGTGTAAAGTTAATATTTTATTCAAAGACGGCATGAAATTGGTTGCAATGTGGGATGAGGAAATGGCAGAAGAGTTGGAGGGGGAGGGGAGCATCAATAAAATCAATTTATATTGTATGCATGTGTGAAACATCCAAAGAATAATAAAACACTTTAAAAGTCATTTCTGGCTTTGATTTGACAAGATCCAACATCACGGTGCTATAAGGGTAATTTAAAAAAATAACAGGGAAGAAAATAGTCTAATAAAATATTGAGGTATTATAATAAAATATCATAATAATAAAATCAATAGAATATTCTATAAAATATGAAATTTAAGAAGTATACTTGTAAACTTCCAAGAGGACAAAAAACTAAGAAAATTCTTTTTTTTTTTTTTTTAGCTCTCGGGGTTGGAGAGATGGCTTAGTAATTAAGAGCACTGGCTGCTCTTCCAGAGGTCCTGAGTTCAATTCCCAGCAACCACATGGTGGCTCAAAACCATCTGTAATGGAATCTGATGCCCTCTTCTGGTGTGTCTGAAAAGAAATAAATCTTTAAAAATGTTTAGCCTTATTATTATTGTGTGTGAGCATGAAGCGTTGTCTGTCTCCAGAAGTCTTCTGTCAGCTCCAGCAGAAAGTCAATATTCATTACCCTACTCTGTCTAGTCCACTCTGTGACTACAAATGACCCTGGCCCAGACTACCCACGTGAAGGGAGCACAAGGTCTGTCCAGTAAGGTCCGGTTACTTCACTTCGAATGATGCTTCAAGGTTTCACATATAGCACGTGCTCAGATTTCACTCCTTTTATGGCCAAATAATCCTCCCTAGACGTTCAGGGTGGATTTGGCTCATTTATCGCCTGGTGAAATAGGCACACGCATTTTCTCTCTCCAGTATTCATCACTGCCCAAGTATCATCTCCTCGCCCCGCTCTCTGGGTTTCTGAGAAGCTAAAGAGCCTGCTCAGCAGTTAGCAGCATGTTCTTGCAGAGAACTGGAGTTCAATTCCTGACACCCAATCTGCTGGCTCACAGCCACCTTTAACTTCAGCTCCAGGGGCTCTAACGCCCTTGCCTGGCCTCCCTGGGCACTGCATTCAAGTGTGCAAACCCACACTGACATGCATATACAACATCAAAAATAGACGTGTTTCTCATGTGTGTGGTACATGTGTGGTATATGCATGTTCATGTGTGTGTGCTTGTGGAGACACAGTGGAGGAGATGCCACAGCTCACATGGTGAGACATGTCACCACCCAGCCCTACACCCCCCACAAATCAGCCACCAGAGTCCTGAGCCGTGGGGCCTGCAGAACGCCCACCATATCTATTCATCAGCTGGCTCGACCCAGTTCAGACCCTCAGCTTAACAGGTACTACAGAATCCCCAGAATCCCCCAGAGCCCAAGTCCAAAATAGCGGTCCCTAAAGCCATTCCACTTCCAAACCCACTTGGTCTGAGGCCCTGTCCCATTCCTATAGACTGTGGAATCCCAACAGTGAGCCTAATGGGTAGTGCAGACTGGGGACCCACTCGGGAGGCTGAGGCAGACAGAGCATGAGTTGAAGGCCAGCTTGAGCCTAGTATGTGCAAAACTTTGGGTTCATCCCCCTGCACCCCATAAAACTAAGAATGCTGGCCCCTGCCTGTAATCCCACCACAGGAAGTGGAGGCAAGAGGACCAGAAGTTCAAGGTCGCCTCTAGCTACACAGTGACTTTTAGGCAACCCCGGACTTCAGGAGACCCCGGCTCAAAAACAAATAAACGAAAACGGGGGCGGGGGGCTGGGGAGCAGGCTGAGTAAGTTTCGTTCCCAGCTCTTGAAAGGTGGCTGATGACCATCCATACCCCTAGCTCCAGGGGACCTGACACCCTCTTCTGACCTCTATAGTCACAAGCACGCATGGGATGCACCGACATACGTGCAGGCAAAACATTTACAGGTGCAAAAATAAAGCCACGAAACTGAATGGTGACTGAGTCACGCAGTCGTTTCTCCTCCGGACATGTAAAGGCTGCGAGTACAAGACAGGAGCCAGCAGCTACAGAAGGTCGTGGCCTTGCTGGATCAGGGGCGACATCCACAGGCAAAGCAGAACCTGTGGTTAAGAGAAGTCTGTAAGACCGAGGGACGGGGCTGCAGGAGCAGATGATATTGGAAAGGAACAAAGAGAGATGTCCCACTGTACAGCCTCGTGGGGCGGCCGTGGGCTCAGCCCTTACTCTGAGTCATTCTTCTGCGCTTTTCCTAGGCTGCTGCTGCCCCTCCCGCTCCTCCTGGCTGCTGGTGGCAGAGAAAATGGGAGGGTTTCTCTCTAAAGCCAGGTTCAAGCGTCAGGGCTTTAAGCGTCCTGCGCGCAAGCAAGCGTCCTTGTAGTTCCCGGTACCTTTGAGATCTTCCCATTCGTGTTCTACATTTACTTTCCCTTTTCAGTCGACGCACCCATAGAGAAACTGAGGCACGGGAGGGCTAAACAACTTGCCCCCGGGGCAACTGGGGCTAAATCTATAAACAGCAGAAAAGCGTGCCACACTAAAGCAGAGGGCTACGCTACAATACAAAGGCGCAAGAGCCAGGATGTGTTCTGCGAGAGGGTGCGGAGCCCGGGTCCCAGAGGCTGGCAAGAAGCATCCTGCAAACGGGCCTGGAGTGAACCCTCTGCAGGCGGAGAAACTGAGAGCTGAAGATCAGAGGCGAGTTTGGATTCTGTTCCCTAGCCAGAAGCTGCCAGAATAAGGACAGGTGAGCGCCCTGTGCCAGGAACTGAGCCCACCTTTTGCTTTTACTGTGGCGCCACCTTGTGGCATTGTTTTAGAACTACAACCTCTTCAGAGGATAACGTCATTGCCAAGCCTTTCCCAGTGTACTAGATACCCACGTGGATGATGTTTTAATACCGAACCAATTAGTGATGCTGGCGATAAAATAAATAAAAACAAAAATGTATTTATTTTCTTAAACGTTTGTGCAATAATATGTGTCATTGGGCTGGAGAGATGGCTCAGCGGGTAAGAGCACTGACTGCTCTTCCAGAGGTCCTGAGTTCAATTCCCAGCAACCACATGGTGGCTCACAACCGTCTGTAATGGGCTCTGATGCCCACTTCTGGTCTGAAGACAGTGACAGTGTACTCACATGCATTAAATTAATTAATTAATTAATTAAAATATATCATTATCCAATAATGAGTGAATTTTAATGCAACTGAAATATTTGCAAAAGAAACCATTTCCAGCAGCCACTAAATCCTACCACTGCGGAAATTTCTTTCTTGACCAACTTATTAGTTTTAAAGAAATTAAAGACTGTTTAAGTTTTAATATTGTCTATGAATTAGTAATACAGCTTACATATGCAGTAGTAAAGTCATCTTCTAATGAAAAACACTTATCTCCCTATTCTCAAGGCACTGCTAAGGGGTTTTCGCTTGGTTTGGTTTTGGTTTTTTGAGTGTTTTGTTTTGTTTGTTTGTTTGTTTGTTTGTTTGCCTGTTTGGAGTGTGTGCTGTTGACATAGGATCTCATTATGGAACCCAGGCTCGCCTGCAACTTGTAACCTCCTCACCTCAGCCCCATCAGTAAATCTTCAACACAAAATGAGGCAGAGTAGGGAAGTACTCAGCGCTCAAGGGTGCTTACTGCCTTTCTAGAGGAACCAAGTTCGATTCCCAGCACCTGTGTCAGACATCACAATCCCCGGAAATTCCAGCTCCTTTGGCCTTCCCAGACACCTGAAAGCATGTACAATTCACTCCCGAGACGCAGACAGACAGACAGACAGGCAGGCAGGCAGGCAGACAGGCATGCAGGCAGGCGCACCGGCACGCATGCACGCACGCACGCACGCACGCACGCACGCACGCACGCACGCACGCATGCACCTAGGCGTACAGAATGAAAACTAGTAGTTAAACCAAAATAAGCTCTGTACTGGATCTAACGTTATTGTCTCAGCATTGTCCTGCTGACCCTATGTGCGTGTGTCAAGGCTCCGGGGCTCCTTGCTGCCCTCAACCCCATTCAACAATTCTCCTGTGACCCCCACAAAACTTCCAGAACCTTCCCAGAGCATCTGGCTTCCCACCACAAATAACAACAAACTTTACTTCCCCAGAATTCCCAGCAAATCTCACCTCTCATTGGCGCTAAGTGTGATATGCCCCCTCCCATCCCCAAGTCACTCTGGCCAAGGGATGGAGGCACTGGTTTGCTGCTAAGGGAGGAGCCAATCTCACTGAGGTCACAGGTGGCACAGTCGAACGATTAGAATCCTGGCTCCATCCCACCTCACCTGTTGGGGTATGCCCTCCATTATTTCTTGGGTAGGGAAACTGAGGCAGTAAGACTTGGGGAGTTCTGAGTGGGACTGTACCTGAACTGACCCTTGGAATATGGACTAGCTGTGACTGTGGGGGTGGGCCGGGGCAGGTGTGGGGCAGACACTGGCAACAACCCAGTCAGGACAGGTATAAGAACTGGGTGTGAGGCCTCCCTAAAGAGGCCAGAAAACCTGTTTCAGCTGGCTGGGGAGGGGGGCAGGTAGTCTGTAAAAGCCTCTCCAGGTGGTTGATCCTGGTGTGTAGCTGTTACAGACGAACCCGTGGTGTCCAATCAGGGATGCTGAGGCCCCTGACACACACAGCCCTTAGCACTCAAACCCACCCTGGCCTCCATTTCCCAGTTTGCCCTGACACCTCATTCGCCCGATGATAACCCTGCCACAGCCTTATCTTCCATGGGGCCCCTATGGGGCTGGGCCTACTGACAAGATTGCTACATTTTTCCTTACCGGTTCCACTCAATTGCCCTGCCCAGCCCTTCCCAAGCTCCTGGCCCTGGTCGAGGGAAGATGAGAATACTCAGCCAAGAGAAGTGGAGTTTATTCTGATGCTGACAGTGACCCCTGGAGGACTCTGGGCTCCCACTCAGAAACAGTGGAAGTAGACTTTGGGAGCACACATCCTCTCAGCCCACTGGTGATGTTTACCAATATCCCATCAGCCCCAGCCCATGAGGCGGGGAGAATCACATGGGACAGTCGATTGGGCTCCTGAACACAGGCCATCCTGGACAGAGGCTGTAGGGAGGCTTGGGGCTCAGCCACATACAGCCTCAGCCACCTGTTCACACTGTGGGGGTCCCTCAGCCCGGCTGGCCAGGCTGTAGTAATAGTTCCGCATACGTTGTTCCACAGTCAGGAAGTCGGGGCGATCCTCCCACCTGTCGGGAAGACCCAGAACCCAGCCTCAGCCAAAGGGCAGAAAGGTACCAAGGGATAGGGAGTTGGGGCAGACTTTTGGGGCTCAGAGGAGGGAGGGCTGTTGGATGAGGTCTCCTTGGTATGAGATGGATGGAATTCTGGGGCGCCCAGCCTTAACAAGCAGAGCTGCTGCCTTACAGAACACAGATAACCATGTCATATTGAGTGTTGTCCAGGAGGTACAGAAACAGTGCACTGGTGCTCAGAGTGGACAGGAAGCAAGGATGTCAAATACAGACAGGCTGGGTACATGAGCCAGGCGTAAGCTTACACAGAGGCGGGTATGTGGCCCGGGATGGGGGTATCAGAGCACGAGCAGGTTTGACCGGTGGGGAGCTGGTTTGTGGTGCCGGGACAGGATCCGGCTTGGGTGTTGTGGGTCTTTTCTGAGAGAGGCTGAGTCAGCCTGAATTGAAACGGGATGCACCGGCCAACCCATCCCTGTCACATGGACTGTTCCATGGTTGTTTCGAGGCATATCAAATGTTGGAACATGGCAGCTTCTTTGAGTATCTCCTTGTCATCTGGTCTGGGTGGGGTCGAGTGATTGAGAGTTAAGTGCATTACGCATTTGGCTCCAGCACTCGTGGCTTCCCTGCGTCCTTGGTCATTGAGCATTGGCCATCAATCAGTAGGGAATAATAATGAAGCGCTGGAAAGTCATCCTAGGTGTGGGACACTAACAATGCACTGGGTGACAGTGTGACGTGGTGGTCTAGTACTCTGGGAACTGTGTGCTGGTGGCAGCAGGGCCGTGGCTGCATTGCAGGGCCAGTGTGTTGGGGAGCCAAGCACAGATGGGGACAGATTAAAGGAAGAAGCCGGGTGTGGCTCTGTGAGTGGAGTACTAGGGTAACTGACTGGACTTGAGGAAATCCTCTCCAGGCTCAGGGCTGTACGGCCACATCCCTGACCCCCTGGAACTCACTTGTATATCCAGCAGTCACTCATAAGTGCGTACATCTCGGGCGGACACTCCGGCGGACATTCCATCCTCTTACCCTGCTTGATGAAGTCCAGGACCTCGGGGCCCTTCATTTTCTGCTCAGGCCAGGGACAAAGGCGTGCATGTGTTCGTGAGGAGCCAGGGTCTGTCCCTCACGCTGGTCCACCTCCCCAGCCCACCGTTGCCAAACTGCCCAGCCTACCTTGTAGGGCTTCTGACCGTAGGAGAAGGCCTCCCACATGGTGACCCCATAGCTCCAGACATCACTGCGGCTGGAGAACTTCCGGAAGTTGATGCACTCTGGCGCGTACCACTTCAGAGGCCACTTCCCTGCAGACCGGGCCTGAGACGGGGAGGAACTGCTAGGACCGGAGCTTGGGAACCCTCCCCCACCAGCCACCTCCACCTGGGCACCACTGGGGTGGCACTCACTGTGTAATAGCTGTCGTCAGCACCCAGTGCTTTGGACAGGCCAAAGTCGCTGATCTTGGCATAGTGCCGATTGACCAGTAGAACATTGCGGGCTGCCAGGTCGCGGTGCACAAAGTTTTTCTCCTCCAAATACTTCATGCCCATGGCCACCTGGTGCAGCAGTTCAGCTACATTGCTCACGGGGATCTCCTCCCTGGGGTGGAGGGGATGGTGGAGTCAGCCTCCCTTCCCATGGGGCATGGGTGTAGAAAACCTGGGCATCAGTGAGGTGGCTGGCATGTAGACCATCCTTGTTGGCAGTGCCAGATGCTAAGAGCTTTATTACGTGTTCAATGTTTACAGGAGCCCTGGGTACAGTTCCTGCTAGCGCCACCATGGTGCACGTGGGAAAAGAGAGTCAGGAGCTCTTCTTTATAGCATGAGTGTGGGCATCAGAGTACACATAGGGCAGGCATGTCCAGGAAGAAGTAAAGGCAGGTGGTGTACACTGTCTATCTGTGTGTGTGTGTGTGTGTGTGTCTCTCTCACTGTATGTGTGTGCCTCTGTATGTGTGTGTGTCTGTGTCTCTATGTCTGTCTATTTGTCTGTCTCTCTGTGTGTGTCTCTGTGTGTCTGTCCATTTCTCTGTCTCTGTGTATGACTGTGTCTGTCTGTCTGTCTGTGTCTTTATTTCTGTGTGTGTGTCTGTCTGTCTGTGTCTATCTCTCTGTGTGTCTGTCTCTGTGTCTAGCTGTCTCTGTCTCTGTATGTCTGTCCATTCCTCTCTGTCTCTGTGTGTATCTCTGTGTCTGTCTCTGTCTGTCTGTCTGTCTGTCTGTCTGTGTCTTTATTTCTCTCTGTGTGTGTCTTTGTCTTGTCTGTCTCTCTGTGTGCCTGTCTGTCTCTCTGCCTGTGTATATCTATCTGTCTCTCTGTGTATCTGTGTGTCTCTCTGTTTCTCTTTCTCTGTGTGTCTCTGTGTGTGCATCTGTCTGTCTGTCTGTCTCTGTGCGTGTGTCTGTCTGCCTCTCTCTCTCTGTCTCTCTCTCTCTATGTCTTTGTATGTGTTCCTCTCTTTCTCCCCCCACCCCATCCCCACCCCTACTCCCCCACCCCGTGAGAGTCCCCCAGGCTCACTTCTTTCCCAGCAGGAACTTGTGCAGTGGCCCGCCTCCCGCCATCTCCATGACCAGCATGAGTGCCTCCGCCTGGCACACGCCGATGAGCCGCACGATGTAGGGGTTGTCAAGCTGGTGCATGATCTGGGCCTCTCGCATCATCTCATCTTTATCAGCCTTCTCTGTGCCCTGCTTCAGCACCTTGATGGCCACATCGATCTGCTTCCTGCCCAGGGGCGAGGCCACAGACAGCTTGGGTGGGAACTGGGCCAACACAGGCCACACCCGGCTCTCTTGCTCCACCACCCCCTACCCTCCACCCCCACCCCCCACCCCCGTCAACCATGAACCCTCTGGTTCACTGCCAAGCCATCCATTCCCAGAGATGCCTGAACTGTCTCAGTCAGAGACACCTTCCCAGGGAGTGCCTGCATGGCCTGTCATGGCCAGTCAACAAGGGGTTCCCCTCTGCATAACTTCATAAGCCCTCCTAGTGGGGGCCAGTGTCTCCCTCTCAGGGGTCCCCGGCTCCTACAGCTCCTCTGCTCTGATACCCATGCTGTGGCAGAAGACCCCGCCGTACTTGCGCATGCGGTAGACTCCCTGGCGCACTGAGCCAAAGTTGCCACAGCCAAGCTCGATGTCCGCCACGAGGAGATTCTCTCGCTTCAGGAAGAGCTTCTTGTCTTTGAGTTCCTCAGGGTCGCTGTAGGGACTCTCGTACACACTTGTGTCCATGGGCATCGGCCGGGGCTTGTTTGTCGATGACGCTAAGCGTGCTGGGTATACATACGGGTGTCGTGCACTCCCGGGTTAGAGAGGAATGGGGGAGGGGGAGGGGGAGGGGGAAGGGCACATAAAGGACACAGGAAGCTCAAGCACACCAGACACAGGGCCATAAGCTATGATGTACCCACCCTCATGTGTCAGCATACACTAGGATATACAGGCCCATGGGCAGGCGTGATGACTAAGCATTGCAGACCCCTGGCAACGGCTCTGGCTTCGTCAACTCTTGCTAAGTCCCACAGGCCAGCCAGGGACTCTGCTTTCAGGTGGACATAAACGCATGCACAGCTCCGCCTCTGCCGCTCACCTGGTTCAGGGGTGTATCCGTCCGAGTTCAGGGTGTCCACTCGTCTCTGAGGCTAAAGGCCACAGGGTCAGCAGCAGTCAGCGAGACTCAGCCCTCTCATGAGACCCACGCCTGATGAGGACACCCCAGGGACAGCCCCCTGCATGGCGATCTCCTCCATCCCACCCAACCTCCCAATGTCATGTCTCAACGCTGAGGTGCCACGGGCTCACCTGAGTGAATGTGGATGGGTGGGCTGGGAGGGTGGGTGCAGCAGCTGTTAGGGAGCAAAGGGAACAGTAAGTATGGGAGACAGACCCCCCTACATGCCTGCCTGCCTCCTGTCTCTGCCCCCCTCACCTGCCACGCTGGCGCTGCTGTTGGGACAGACCTCCTTCAAGCGGTAAATTAGTCCATCTGCCTTCAGCTTCAGGTACTCCACCAGCTGTGGGAAGGGGAGTCAGGTGAGGCCTCCCCCCACCCCAAACTGAGCACACTATCACGGGGTTCTCCTCAGAATGTGGGCAGCCTACCTGCCAGAGCGTGTCAAACTTGGTGCCTTCGGGAATGCAGTACTTGCCAGCCTTGTCCTGGCTGATGAGATAGTGGTACACAGTTTTCCCATAGACCAGGGACAGTGCATATGTGCCCTGCTCCTTCCGGGGCCTCAGCCTGAAGGGGGTGGGGGGAAGGGTGTCACTGCTACAGCAACATGGAGGGGACTTCCTGTGCCTCAGGTACTAACACACATGCTATGGGCTCCATACCCAGAATCTCCTAAAGCAACAGCAGAGAGTGGGGAAAGCCACTGCTGGATGTCAGCCAACGTCTGGCCTTATGGTGACCATGGGGGAAGGAGACAAAGAGTTGGGAAAGCAGAGTGGACAGAGGTAGACATGAGGTGATCCAAAGGCAGACCTGAATCTCTTCCCAGGGGAATACTGATGGCCCACAGGGGATATGGAGCTGTGGACGTGGGTCCCCCATGCACAGGAGCCACATGTTCTTCCACAGCAGTGAGACGCTTGCTACCCACTGAGAGGCCGTTATCCTCAGGGGTACCCAATCATGAGGGGTACATTCAGCTATGAAGGACATAGGGACCCATAATCCCTGTGTATGGCCACACACACACATACACACAGTGGCCTCCATCCCTGTGCACATTCACATGCATACATGTTATAACAAACATACTGAGAGTCATACAGTGGCAACCTCACATGAAACCCCATGGCAAAAGTCAAACAACCTCAAACAACACAGTATCATGTGAGGACTGCTTAACCACCCATAACTGACAATCAGCCACTGTGATGGTTTGAATGAGAATGGCCCCCCAAAAGATCATGTATGCTTGGTCCCCAGATAGTGGAACTGCTTGGGAAGAATTAGGAGGTATGAGCTTGTTGAAGAAGGTGTGGCTTTGTTAGAAGAGGTGTGGCCTTGTTAGAGGGCTGTGGAGGGGTGTGGCCTTGTTGGAGGGCTGTGGAGGGGTGTGGCCTTGTTGGAGGGCTGTGATGTGTCACTGCACAATATAAGAGCTATGCTTCTTCATTTGTCAGAGGTCCTTCATTTGGGCACTGTTTCTGCCACCCCATTCCATACTCAGACTTTCCATGTTCTCCTCGAGGCATTAGCCTGTGGTACCCTCAAATTTCCGGTCCTTATTTGTCCACAACCTGGGTTCCACAGCCAGCGCCCCAGCCTGTTCTGGCCACCTGAGCCTGCACAGCAGCCAAGGCCTACACAAGGACCTGCCATACCTGCAACCACCCACAGGCCCCTTCTATGCCACCTTCACCACCCTCTAGCTACCCAAACTTCCTCTGTCCTCCTCCAGGATCCAGCCCAGTGAGTACCCCTCACCTCCCCAGCTATACCTTTTTTTATAACCCACTAGATTTAGCTTGGGTCCTACATCCAGCACACAGCCTAGTCTACCCTTCACTGTAGAGGATTCTAGGCTCGACCCAGGATCGTCCCTACCTAGGTCCCCAAACCACAGGACTTTCCCAAGTCATATCAAACAGATCTACTCCCATGTTGCAGGCCTGGAACAGAAAGCCCAGGCCCTCTGCCCACCTGCCTTCATTCCATCCAAGCTATTTCCAGTCTCTAGACCCAACCTTCCCAACACCTTCTCTTCCCCAACCTGCTTTGTCCATAACAAATTCAGAACAAAGGAAGTCACACACCCAGCTGTCATCCCAAGAATACCAATCATGCCACTATCTTTTCTCCAAAACCTACCAATCCTGTAGACATGTTTGCCAATGAGGATTGCCTGCATCAGCAATTCTCAACCTGTGGGCTTTGACCCTTTTGGGGATAGAAAGACAGGGGTCTCCTAAGATCACTGGAAAGCACTGATATTTACATCATGAATCATAACAGTAGCCAAATTACAGTTATAAAGCAGCAACGGAAATAAATTTATGGTTGAGGGGTCACCACAACATGAGGAACTGCAGTAAAGGGTCGCAGCATTTGAAAGGTTGAGAACCACTAGCCTGGATGAACTCCAAGACACAGAATGTAGCCATTCATAAACTTCATCAAGGCATTCAAGGAGCTTAGAGAAGACACTAAGGAATAGTTCAGTGATGTTGTCAAGAGAGAGCTTGGAGGATAACTGCCTGAGTGATGCCCAGGAAACCACAAGCACGGGGCTGAGGGAAGGAGGAAGGCAACCGGCGTCAGAATAGGATTTCGTCAGGATAGAAATGCTGAAGGGAACTCAAGCCAGAATGAAGATGGAACTGAGAAGCCCATCTAGAAAACTCCAAGGAAAGCCATACATGTAGAATATATCAAGCAGAAGATAGAATATTAGATCTCAAAGATAAAGTAGAGAGTCTAGACCACATACCCAAGGAACACAGACACAAACTTTAAAAATAGTATCTTTGGGACATCATGAAAAAAATCAAGCCCTAAAACTATAGGCATAGACAGAGGCGGAGGCGGAGTGGGGGCACGGGAGGGGGAATCTCAAGTTATTGGCATAGATAAGTTCTTCAACAAGATCATAGAAGAAAACTTCCCACCTTGATGATCATGGACTGAACCTCTAAACCTGTAAGCCAGCCCCAATTAAATGTTGCCCTTATAAGAATTGCCTTGGTTGGTGTCTGTTCACAGCAATGAAGCTCTAAGACACAGCCTAAAATATCATACCCAGCAAAACTATCTGCCATGATGAAAGGAGAGAGAAAAACCTTCTACAACATAAATAGCCTTAAAATTTGTATATCTAAGGGCTGGTGAGATGGCTCAGTGGTTAAGAGCACTGACTGCTCTTCCAGAGGTCCTGTGTTCAGTTCCCAGCAACTGCATGGTGGCTCATGACCATCTGTAGTGGGATCCAATGCCCTCTTCTGGCATGCAGGTGTACATGCAGCAGAGCATTCACACATTAAATGAATAAATAAATAGTTCAAATAATAAAAAATATTGTATAGCCAAACTTAAAGAAAACACACAAAGCCTTATTGAAGCAAAGAGAGGAATAAGTATAGCAGACAGACTGTGGAGAGAGATACAAAGGCATAATTATTAAAACAGAAAATAACACTGAGAACACAAACATCTACAATGTGATGGCAACAATGAACACATTCCAATAATAAATATCAATGCCCTCAATCCTCCAATCAAAAGACACAGACTGACTGAATGGATCAAGAAATGGAAATCCATCTTTATGTCGCCTGCAAGACACACATCTTTGTTTTAAAGCTAGGTACTGCCTTGGAGTTAAATGATGGACAGAAGTGCTCCAACCAAATGGGACCAGGGAGCAAGCAGGCATTTCCATCCTCATAGCTGATGATAAAGGTTCACAAGGAGAACCTGCCAGGGTTTCCAGCCAAAGCCAGCCTCAACTAATCCAGGAATCTGGCTCTTCATAGTTTTTCTTGGTCTCTTGCTGTTCCCTAAATGAGTCACGCACTGTCCCTTATGATACCACTGCTTGTGTTTGTCTCTCTGCCAGCCCCTTACCGCCCCTGCCATACCCCCACCACCCCCGCCGCCCTGCCACATGCTCCCCAACAGCACTGGTCCTACAAGCCTCTTTTATTCACCTGTTGGCTCGTTTTTGTTTTTTTTCTGAGGTTTCTCTTATCTTAGTTGACTACTAGCTCTAAGCCTGTCCTAAACAACTCTTTTTTTTTTTTTTTTTTTTTTTTTTTGGTTTTTCGAGACAGGGTTTCTCTGTGTAGCCCTGGCTGTCCTGGAGCTCACTTTGTAGACCAGGCTGGCCTCGAACTCAGAAATCCGCCTGCCTCTGCCTCCCGAGTGCTGGGATTAAAGGCGTGCGCCACCACGCCCGGCCCTAAACAACTCTTTGTTGTGTAAAATATTTGCCAGTTTGGGCAGTACAGTTTTGCTAAACGACCACCAGTCACAGCCAGTCTCTGCTGCTGGAGGCTCCGACTCCCACTTACCACATGGGATGGAGAGCTTTATGTCAACCTGGCACAAGCTAAAGTCATCTGAGAGGAGAAAACCTCAATCAACAAACCGCCTCCCATAAGATGGGGCTGTAAGCAAATCAGTAGGGCATTTTCTTAATTAATGATTGAGGAGGGAGGGCCCCATTGTGGGTGGAGCCATCCCTGGGCTGGTGGTCCTGTGTTCTATAAGAAAGCAGGCTGAGTAGGCCACAGGAAGTAAGCCAGTAAACAGCACTCGTCCATGGCTCCCTCCTCCCAGTTTCTGCCCTGTTTGATTTCCTGCCCTGAAGAGCAGTGGTTTGGAAGTATAATCCAAATAAACTCTTTCTTCCCCAGGTAGCCTTGGTCATGGTGTTGCAGAGCATCAGTGTTAACCCTAACTAGTATGTAAACCCTAACTAGTATGTTAACCCTAACTAGTACCCCCTCCAACCTTCTGAATCCCAGCTGAGCTGACCTAAACAGAACTGCTCAGAAGGCTTACAAAATTGTAAACACATGGCAGGGTTAGAGTTAATAAATTTGGGGACAGTTTGTTACACAGCAAAAGCTAACTGATACAAATGCAAAGGTCTCCTCTTAGACTGGATGCAGGGGAGATGCTTAATCTAAGTTATCCAAAGATTGTCTTCTCTGGTTGGAGAGACGGCTCAGCAGTCACTCTTGCAGAGGACCCAAGTTTAGCTCCCAGTATCACACCTGCCTCTAACTCTAGTGTCAGGCCGGTCTGGTGCCTCTCATCTCCTCAGTCACCTGCATACATGTGAGCATCCTGACACACAGATACCTGTGTATTTACATAATTAAAAAGAATACTTTTTAAATTAAAACACATACACACTGTACTCCTAAGTTGAACCTCATCTTTTTTTCTTAAACCATGGTGCTGGGGCCTGAACTCTGGGCTATGTGCATGCTGAGCACACCCTCCAACACTAGGTACATCCCCGGCCCCAGCAAATTATCATTAATCAGAATTTAAGAGATTTCTCAGGGCTAACTGGGAATACATCTCAGTAGTAGAGTGCTTGCCTACAGTAGGCAAAGTCATGGCTTCAATCCCCACATTATGAAGAAAGAAAAATGGAAAAATACCTCCCTCAAAGCATTAGAAATATCCCTACAATTTATATTCCAACTGTCAGGTAAAATAAAATATACATGCATTATGTATATATAATATGTGTATTATATAAATGTATGTGTAGATATACATTTTTTAAATGTCTTTATTTTATTTCATTATTTATTTTAATTCTTGTTTTCAATACACCCCAACATGTTTTCCCCTCTTCATTCCCCCCATTTCCATCCCACCACATCTCCCCTCTCCCCCCTTCTTCATTCCCCCCATTTCCACCCCACCACATCTCCTCTCTCCCCCCTCTTCACTCCTCCCATTTCCACCCCACCACATCTCCCCTCTCCCCCAAATCCACTTTACTATTTTTGTTTTGTTTTGTTTTCGAGACAGGGTTTCTCTGTGTAGCCCTGGCTGTCCTGGAACTCACTCTGAAGACCAGGCTGGCCTCGAACTCAGAAATCTGCCTGCCTCTGCCTCCCAAGTGCTGGGATTAAAGGCATGCGCCACCACTGCCCGGCTATTATTTTTAATTGCATGTATGGGAAGTGGGGTATGTGCCTGTGAGTGCAGGGGGAAGGAGGGCTGTGGTTACAGGTGAATGTAAGCCGTGCCGCAGGTGCTGCCAGTCTGGTATTATACACACTCTTCCCTTTCCACTGACTGCAAAGTCCAGGAGAGAAAGCTATCTCTGGGGAGACCTGCAGGCCTCAGCACAGACCACACTGAGGGTCAAGCAGATCCTGGGAAAGGGAACAGCCCTGGGGGAGGAGGCGAAGCAATGATTCATCCCAGAGAGGCCCTAGGGACTGTCCCCCAGGCTACTTGATATAATCACTGGGCTTTCTGGGGTCACAGAGAGAGGCAGGCACCAACTCTTCTATCTGGATGCCTAGTGACTGGCTGATATCTGAATAACATTTATACTTAAAACACCCGCACCCAAGCAAGGAAGTAGCATCTCGCCCTGGCTTTTGAATGTTCAGCAGGCTTCTAAAAAAAAAAAAAAAAAAAGAGCTTCAGACTCTGACTGTAACAAACTCATGAATGACCCCTGCCATGGCTCAGACACACACAGACACGGTCACACAAGGAACAAGGGCTCATATCTATCTAACTTGCCCACGCTACTGCTCTACACACATTGATTCCTGAGATTCTTTACACAGGTCTCAGGCAGACACTGCTGGCATCGATAGAATAGATTCCTTCAACATCCTCCCTGTCTAATCCATACCATTGCCTGCTACCCAGCCCATAACCTACAGGCAGCTCAATGCACGTGACTCCAGCTCTGGAGTCCTTCCAGTTCACTGTAAGGACTTTACAGTATCAAAGTACCTCTGCGCATGTGCAAACAGACATATTTGCTCTTCGAGCCCACGTGCACACTCAGGTCTGCCTGCCCACCTGGCCCCCAGGATTTCAACCAATAAGCCCTGGCCCCTCATCAACTGCACTCCCATGCCCCACATACAGGAACTTGCCGTCGGTCTGCTGGCCGGAATAGAGCTTGCGCTCGGCCTCCTCGCGAGTCAGGCTGCTGTGATACCAGGGCATTCGCTCGTGGGCTGTGGTAGCAATGAGCTTCTCCACCTGTGGGGCCTGGCTGATGATGGCCTGCTCTAGTGCATCGCCCTGAGGAGGAGGAAAGAGGAGCGTTATGGGAGTGGCCAAGTGGCCAGCCACCAGAACCCCACTTGCTTGCTCTGTACTTTCCAGAACACCTGTTCCGTACGAGGAACCCACCCACCTAGGTATCCCTAGGGTGTGTCTGTAAGCTGTTGGAGGAACCTCCGTCGGCTCTAAGGTCTCCTTCCTAATCCACCCAGGGAAGCACCGTGCCTAGGCTTCACCTTCTAGGCCAGCTTGAAGCTCATCAGCTTTAAGGTCCAACACAATTTCCTGCTCAAGCATAGCACATGCTGTGGACTACAGCCTATAGTCTCTGTCTGCCATCCTTCTGTAGGCCACAGGCCTGCCCTTCATGGTCCTCTCTGGCACCTTCAGGCCCATCATTGATGGTGAAGCACCATAGCATCACTCAGACTGCGCAAGCCTGGACCTGCACGTCCTCCTTCCAGGTCATGGGCTCAACTAGGGCCTCAGCATTCTGTCGGTTCCAAATCCCAGGCCTCAGAGCATCTTGCAAGCCAGTGAAGACACAGCATCAGCCTCCATGCCCCGCTCACGTCCCCTCTGACCACGCCCTCACCTCCAGCTTCCAGGTCTGGCGCACGTAGTCGCGCACCATGGCATCGCGCAGGCAATCGAAGACCCCGGGCTGTGGCTCGAGTCCGGGCGGCCGGTTGCACGGCTTACGCAGGTTGCAGGGCAGCCCGTCGGGGTCCTGAGAATAAAACTGGCAGAGCTCGGCCGGGCCGCAGTGCGCCTTCCCGCCCGCGATGGCGTACGTGCCGTTGAGTTGGCGCTCGATGGGGAAATGGTGGAAGCGCACGTCGTGTACCAGCGACAGCACGTAGCCGCCCAGCGAGCGCAAGCACTGGCGCAGGAGGAACAGCCCATCGGCCATGCCTGCCAGCTTCAGGTGCTCCTCGGCCTCAGCCCGCGAGATGCTGCCATAGAAGAATGGCAGGTGTGCCGCAGGATCGGGCATCGCTGGGCCCTGTGGGTGCAAAGGCGTTTCAGGACCATCATGGTGCCTCATCTTTGCACGGGAGTCAGTTCCAGAGAGGAGCTACCCTGTCCTGGCACCCACTTCTGAAACCCACTTCTGACTTTTTGGGGACCTGTGCATAACATCCAGACACCCCGAAGGTCCCCAGGTCTGAACTGTCCCTTCAGTTTCCAAAGATATGTCATTCCCTTCCGTTTCGAAGGCCACACACGCTAGGGAGGTGGCGGTCAATAGTGTGATAGGCGTGACCATTACCATTATAGATTGAAGTCTGGATTTTTAAGAATGATATAAGAGAGAATGAGGTTACCATCGCTAGAAGGGCCACCCCCTCTAGCTCAGAGCATGAAGATGAGATGGAACCATCTCAAAAAAGAAAACAAAAAACAAAAAAAACTTTTACAGGGGAAGCTGGACGGTGTTGGCCCACGCCTTTAATCCCAGTACTTGGCAGGCAGAGGCAGGTAGATCTGTGAGTTCAAGGACAGCCTGATCTACAGAGCAAGATACAGGACAACCAAGGCTACACAGAGAAACCGTGTCTTGAAAAAATAAAACAAAACAAAAACAGGAGGGGAGAGTGTAAGGCAGGGCGAGGCTAACTAACTGCTCAGCAGGGAACCTGGCCCCAGTCTTCCCTGCTTCCCAGAGGATGCCCTTGGTCTTCTGTAATTCCCTTTGTCCCCACCCCCCCTGCCTGCCAGAACCAGCTTCAGAAAGTAAGAGCTCATCTGACTATCCATCCATAGAGAGACTGTTAAGAGTCAGGCTTTTACTCTAATGTTAAGTCTGATGCAACCATTAGGATGAAATGGGGTGTGTGGTTGGGGAGAAGAGACAGAAAAGCATGGTGGCTCGAGTATGCTACCCCAGAGTTTGGGAGGCTGAGGCAGGAGGGTCACATGAATTTAAGGTCAGCTTGGGGTAAATGGATGGATAAGTGGGTGGATGGATGGACAGATGGACAGATAGACAGACACATAGATAATAGATCTAAGAATGATAGATAGGTACATAGATACCATAGAAACATAGACAGACAAATCTGAGACAGATAGATAGATAGATAGATAGATAGATAGATAGATATAGATGATAGATCTGAGATAAATATATGATAGATTGATACATACATACGAGACAGATCTGAGGTAGATAGATGGACAAACAGGCAGACAGACAGACAGACAGACAGATAATGATAGGCAAATAATTTTAAATTGTCTACCTTGAACTCCCTGGAAGGCTGCTAGTATCCTGTATCTTGTTCAAGCTTGGGTTACACCAGTGTCTGAGTTAATCAAATTTCGGTGTGCATTAAGATTTATTGTATCTGCTCCGTCAAGGAGAACCACACAGTGCTGAGCCCAGGTTGGCCTCAAACTCACTATGTGGTTGAGACTGATTGAACTCTTGATCCTCCTGCCTCCACCTCCCATTTACTGGGAATATAAACCTGCACCAGTACACCAGGCTTAAAGGCATGTCCTAGGCAGGCCTTGAACGTGAGATCCTCTTGTCTCATTGTCTTTGGCATTTGCCTAACAGCATTGGGTTCCCATCAGAGCCAGCTGTACTCTGTGTGTGTGTGTGTGTGTGTGTGTGTGTGTGTGTGTGTGGTGTATTTCACAACATCTGGTTGAATACACATTGCTGGGCTGGATCTGGATCTATCACAGAACCTCTGCCTCATATGGGAAGGCCCAAGAAATGTGCCACCCCACAGGAGCAAGCAGCAGAGCCCTGTATTGCTCATGCTCCGTGGTGAAGTTATCATCTGTGACTCAATAATTCTTTCCATTCAGTGTATATCTGCAAATCGTGGGGGAAAACACCATATTATTTTGAGGATTGCAAAGTTTAGCCCTCAGGTGAATTCTCAAATATGGAATCTGTGAATAATGAGGGCCAATCTCTCTGATAAGCGGAGCAGAATGTGAGCTGCAGGACCCAGGGCTGAATGTGAGACCATTCACTCTTTCCACTCTCAGTATTCTTGCTTTTCTGCAATGTTGAAAACAATTAGCTCATCATAACAACTGCCTGTTACCTACTGAGCTGACCCAGGAAGACTCGGAAGGGACTCAGTGTCCTCCTTATGCAAATGTACATCCGGGTGTAAGGACAGGCTTGATAACTGAGAAAGACTGTGTCTGCTAGGAGTGTCCAGGGAGGGGCAGGGATAGAGGCTGAAGCTGAAGAAGATACTTGGGTGGGAGCAGGCTGAGGACAAGTTTTGGCATCTGGGGCTGCTGATCACATGACACAGATGCAGAGAGGGAAGCCATGGATTACCCAGCCCCACAATAGTTAATTGCAAGCAGCGATCAGAAACCCGCACCAACAATGGTGCTGCAGTCTTGGTCTTTCCACTGGGAGAAGGGTAGTTTCCAAACTGGCCTGGTGATACACACTTGTGATCCCAGTACTCGGGAAGCTGAGCCTGTAGGACTGAGTTCCAGGCCAGCCTGGGATATAGTTAAGGCCCCTGAGATAGTGAGACCCTGTCTCAGAAAACCAAACAATGAAAGGGAGGGAGGGGAGAGAGGGAAGACCCTTTAATGTTTTCAATTTTATGTACATGAGTGTTTTGTGTGCATGTATGTCCATAGGTCATATGTGTGCCTGGTGGCCACAGAGATCTAAAGAGGGTGGGTGTTATAGACAGTTATGGGTCCATTCAGATGTTGGCAATAAAACCCAGGTCCTTTGGAAGAGCAGCCAGTGCTCTTCAACACAGAGCCATCTCTCCAGCCCCAAGAGAACCTTTTTTAAAAAAGAATCTTTTAATAGAGTATTTCATGAGACTACCTGAAACAAGCCACCAAGTTCCAGGTTCCTTAAAAAAAAAAAAAAATGGAACCTGATAGAAAAGCCTCCAAGGAAGTTTTATAGCAATTTTTATTTAAAACTGTCACACGCTGAAAGTGACGTAAATATTTCTCAACAGGTAGAGAGAGGCAGGTGCCTCCAGTGTAGACGGCACAGCAGCATGCCCTGTGACCAAAGCAAAGAATGGTTGCCAACCAGGCTGTCAGAACTGTGGCAGGGAGTTCTGTCAGCAGCAACAGGTGGGGGCGACTACATGGACCTGAAGGAATTGGAGAATAGTCTACAGTTTGGCAAAAGTAGCTATTTCTCGCCTGTACACATCTGTCAGATCAGACCTTTTCCATGGGCTGTCTCAAGACATCACTGAATGTAAACTACCTCCATTTTTAAACAAAGGGTGGGAAGAGCAGCTGGGAAGTTTAGACGTGTTCACGCCCTCAGTAAGAACAGAGGCAGGAAAACTTATAACAATCAGGTTGGCTTCCCTCCGGTCTCCATCTGACTGACTCCCATTCTGGCTCTCATCTAGCCTGGTGCCCTGCTCCACCCCTAGCTAGGGAGGTACTAGGCAAGCACCTGCTGCTCCACGCCAGGTCCTCTGGGGAATGGGTGTCATGTCCCCTCCCTTCTGTTTGGTCTCAGATCTCTCTGGTCCTCACAAAGTCTCTGGCTTGTCCTCTTTGGCCCTTATACTTCCTGTGTGTTCTTTGTGCTCTCTCTCGCTCTCTCTCGCTCTCTCTCTCTCTCTCTCTCTCTCTCTCTCTCTCCCCTTTCCCAGCCTTGCCCCCTTACTTGGTCATCCCGCCATAGCTACCCAAACTCGACACGCATCTCCCCAGAGCCAGATCTCTAACCTGATGCTGGCTTGTGTCACCACCATCTCCTTTGATCTCCACCAACTGTTTCTATTAATACAAACAGACCCAGATCTCAGCCGCAGAATGCCTGTGGTTAGCTGAGTCCTCCACTGTCTGTTTCCACTTGAGCTGAGCTCTGAGGCCTGCATGCTGCTCCTGGGTGATTTGTCACCCTGGTCTCCTTTGCTCAAGAACCTACTATGGCTCCTTCATTGGATCAAAACTCCTCCACACTCTGCTCCAACCAGGCCGGGTTGCTTGATTTCCTTCAGACCCACTTCCAGATGTCTGTCTATGCAGGACTTTTCTGTTTGCCTTCCCTGGCCCTCTCCATCTCCCCAGACGCAGACAGCCCTTCCTGGAGGCTCCTAAGTCTGCTTTCCAGAGTATGAGGCTGCAGGATAAGACAGCAGGGGTCAGGGAGTGGGGACATGTTCTGGGGAGGGGGGTCGGTAACAAGGATGGTCTCTGGAGCAGGAAGCTGTGGCAGGAAGCTGTCAGTCACACACTTTGAGCTGCTTTGCCCCACATGGCCACAGGTGCAGCCTAGGTAATCAGATGTTAGTTATAGAAGAGAGGCTGAGGAGGGCTGGATCTCGGGGTCTAGTACAAGGCTGTTAGCCAAGACTGGCATCTCAGACCAAAGGCCAAGGTGGCCCAGAGGTAGGAGTTTACCCTGTTTTTCCTCCATCCTTTGTCCCACTACTGTGACAGCCGTCATGACAATCATGCCCTACCGACAGCCATCCATCCCAGGGTTGCCTGCATCTAGGCATGTGTCTGTATCCACCTTCCTGGCTTTTCTGGTTCATTCTCCTCGTATTCATGCAACATGGGAACCAAGTCTTTAGGGATACTGTAGTGAGAGATGCTGAGACCAGAGGAAGATGACAGAAAAAGGCAGAAGATGAAGGGCTAGGGGCAAGATGTTAGCAAAAGTCTTTGTCTCCCGCCTGCAACCAGGCCAGACCAGTGTGGTCCAGCTGCTCCCAGGAGCCAGCCGGCTCACTCACAGCCTCCCAGTGCAAACCTGGACTCAGAGCATCATCTCTTTTTTAGACCACCTATCTGTCTTGAGTGTGTTCTTCAAGCCCACCAGGACCCTGGACCCTGTCTGGGCTGATCCAAGGGCCTCATCAGTGGAGGAAGCAAGCAGGGCTTGGGTGAAGAAGCCTACTATGGTCTTTGCTCCCCCACATCCCAGGATTACCACCATATCTTCTCCTGCAGTGCCCTGAGACATGACAGTGAAAGCCAGAGTAAACAAACATGTCCAGGTTGGGCACCTATTCGCCATGGCTGTGTTCAGCTCTGCAAAGTGGTGATTGCTCCATCAGCAACCTCACTGATGGTCTACACCATGTAGTGCTCCCTTATGACTCTACTCATGGCAAATCCACAGCACAGGCCGAGAATGGGAGACCATCATCAACAGGAAGGTCACCTCCATCTTCCAGGAAGGAGAGCTTGCCAAGATGGAGTCTACTGGTGTCTTCAACTCCACAAAGAAGGCCAAAGCACACTCGCAGTGTGGAACCCAGAGGGTCATCATCTCCGGCCCCTAGGCTGATGCCCCTATGTGAACCACAGGGAGCACGGTTCCTTCAGGATTGTCAGCACTACTTCCTAGAGCACCAACCGCTGGGCCCCCTGGCCAATGTCACCCACGACAACCTTGGCATTACTTAGGGACTCACGACCGCATTCCACACCATACCCTTACCCAGAAGACTGTGGATGGTTCCTCTGGGAAACCGTGAGCAGGAAGGCTATGTCCAGAGCACCATCCCTGCATCCAGTGGCCGTAGAAAGGCTGTAAATCATCCCAGAACTGAGCAGGAAGTTTCTTGGCCTTCCATGTTCCCACCCCCAATACGTCTACTGCTGTGAATCTGACCCATCCAACCTGGAGGAAGTTACCAAATCCAGGGACATCAAGTAGCTGGTGAAGGGAGTCTGAAAGGCCTTCTAGGCTATCCTGAGGGCCCAGTTGCCTCCAGCTACTTTAACAGAGATACATATTCCTCTGCCTGAATTCAACACTGAGTCGGGTATTGGCTTTAGCAACCACCATGTCAAGCTCATTTCCTGGTATAACAAACTTTAGCCACTCAGCTATATTCCCAGCCTCCCACCACACCACACTTTGCTTTCTTGAAACAAGGCTTTTCTATATACCAAGCCTCCTGCCTCTACCCACCGAGTACTGGGATCACTAGCATGTGCAGTCACACTTGGTCTGCGGCCGTTCTCTCACTTATCCAGAATCACTCTCTCCCTGTTCTAGCCCCCTGTGCTCTCCCTCCCCCCTTGAACCCCATAGCCTTTACCCGGAGTCCTCTGAAGTCACAATTGCTTATTTCTAGGCCACATCCAGCTCCTCACGACAGACACTCGCTCATCAGAGTCCCATCTATATTATACAATAAGCACCAGTGCCTGCAGTTACCTGTAGTAAGCACACCACAGAGGGTAACAGGCTCCTTCCTGGTTTTCCAAGATAGATTTGCATCCCAGGGTCTCAGATCTCCTAGAGAATGGTGGTATGGACCCGGCCAGAAAGCTGGGCTCCCGGATGCTCTGAGACAGGGCCAAGGATGCCGCTCAGAGCTGCCAAGCTCCCAAGTACAGTTCCTTCCTGTGCTGACATACCCACTCTGTCCTCCCTCCCACCACAGGAACCTGCTCAGTCCACTTGTTCAAGCCCCTCAGTGGAAGCGCAACAATATGGTCCAAGCTGCGGGCCTCTGCACTGCTTAGATACCCCCTTCCTCCACTCCATTCCGGTCTGTCCCCTGACTTCCCTATAGCACAGCCTCTAGGTGGCTCTCCACACCAAGCCCATCCCCTCATTAGTGTTACCACTAAATATGATACACATGTATCAATATGTTGACATCTTGGTCCCTTGCATGCTTCATTTTCATTGCCACTAAACATCCAAGAGCCAAGGAGGACTATAATTGGCTATAATGAACAGGGATACCCCTTCAAGGGCCTGGCAAGCATGAGGGTCACAAGGAGGGCTTGGAATAGGAGGCCTGGGGACTTTACCATCTAGCACACAGGTGAGAAGATCTGCTCAGGGACCAAAGCCAGCCATGCCTTTGTCCTGGCTCTATGCCAGGATTCCAGCTGCCTCTCTCTGCTAGAAAAGTTCATGTTGCCATGCCCCCTCCCCAATCCTTCCTAGGATGCATCAGGTGCCTAGGAGGGGGAGCCTTCCTCAGCTCCAACCTCCCACAACCCAGCCCTCACGGTCACTGTCTGTCGCTCTTTCTATGACTGCCCTGAGCCTAGCTCCTCTGGGCACAGCCCACAGCAGCCCCTTTTCTATCGTAGCCCCTGTTTCCTCCCACCCAGAGAACAAGGCCGGCGATTCCTTACGAGGCTGTGGGGCATCCTTTAGGATCTACTCCACTTAACTTGCTCCTCAGAACAGTTGCTACCCAGGGACCGATACTCCCATTCCTCATCTGGGGAAACTGAGGCTCGGAGAAACTGATGCCAGGCTCGCAACCTGACCCACTGACCCACAGTCACTCAGGCCCAACAGAAACTGATGTTTCCAACTAATACTGTGCAGAAGAGACCGCAGAGCTCTGAGCCAAGTCCCCGGGGACTCCATGTCCCCGCAGACCCCAACACTGCAGCCGAACTACTTGGACTGCCAAGGCCTTGAGGCTGGTGGGGGCCAGAGACGGTCTTAAATCTAGCTCGCTGAGCATCTGTCAATTGATGGGACAATGTCCCTCCAACCCTGCAGAACGGTCAGAACCCCAGCCCAGCCTCCACTGACTAGATTCTAGAAATGACTTGACCCCTAAGCAAGGCAGCTTCTGCTCTCTAGATACCCAGCTATAGGACAGTAAAAGGTAGGTAGGAAACATTGGGGCGACCCAGGACAGGGCCCATAGAGTGGAGGAACGGTGAGGGAAGGGCAGTGGGGAGGGGTGTTTGACAGCATTCTTGACATCTACCCATTGCATGCCGGGATTGCCCAAGTTAATACCAAAAACATCTCCAGACACTAGTGCCCACTGGGGACAGGCGGCATCAGCTGGCTCTAGGTCAGCATGACCCCGTTCCTGTGGTCCTTGGGCCTGAGCGGGGTGGTCAGTATAGGGTAGTTCAGATGCTGCAGGCCTCGTGGAAGTTTCCAGAATCTGTGATCAGGGTCTGAGACCCTCCAGAGCTAATGATAACAATTAGCATCCTAACAGGCTATTAACTATACGGCTCCTACTATGTCCCTGAACACTGAATGATGTGTCAGATACAGAAACTGTGAAAGCACAGAGAGGTGGGGTGACTTGCCCAAGGTCACACAGCAATAAGGAGCAGGCAGATCTAGATGGACCCAGGCCCCTGGCCCTAAAAAGTGTAAACTTCAACAGCCTCCAGGCTGCTGGCCCACCAGAGCACCTGCGGGGGTTGCAAAGGCAAAACTGAAGGTCAGGTGAACTTTGAGTTTGTCAGAGGAACCTCAGCAGGTGGCACCTTCGATTTTCCAACGTAGGACTTGGTGACCAAGGCTTCAGTAAACACCTACTGTGTGCTTGATGTCCTAGCTAAGACAAGAGCAATGAATGTCACTGTGACCGTTCACAGGAACCCTGCTATTTTCTGCCAGGCCTCACTGTCTGAGATACCTCTTCCAGCCTCTTAGCCAACAAACAAGGCAAGCATTTAACAGGCCACCGACTCTGAATCTGCTTTTTAAATGCAGATTCAGAGAGGCCAAGAAAACTGTCAAGGGCACACAGCTACTGAGCAGAAATCTAGTGATGGTTCCTTGTCCCTGCTGTAACATGACCTGCCTCCGAGTGGAGCCTGACTCGAGCCCCTCACCAGAGCTACTGACGTCTGTTGTCCAAGCTCACGGGCCTATTGTACCAGCCTACCTGTGCTGCTTTCTAAAGCCAAGGAGCCGACCCAGCAGGAGTCTAGGAACCCAGAAAAAGACACGGAGTACCTGCACCCCTCGGGTGACCTGTTTCCCCAAGGGCGCCCCTTAGCTCCACCGCTTGCAGAGTCTCTGGTCCCCGCCACTGGGGCCCACCCAAGCCCAGCCTCAGGCCCCTGTGGACCCCACCCTTCTCACACAGAGATCAGAGTAAGGGAGTGACACCCAGTCACACTCCCTCCACCAAAGGCCAAAGGGTGGCCACTCACCTGGACACCCTCGAGGCTACCACAGCTCACAGGGTACGGCGGGGCCCAGCCGGAAGGCCTGGTGTCCCCAGAGCACTTTTTCTCACCAGCACCTTTCTTTGCAGCTCAGCCTATTTCCTTGATGCGAAGACAGGAAAGAGAGCCGTGTTTGAAGTTGACGTCAAAGCAGCAAAATGCTGTGTGGAAGGAAAATCACAAGCCGCATGCTCCTGGCGGGGCAGAGCACATTTCCGGGGTCACGCAGTACCAGCCGCAGGGCGTCAGGAACACGAGAGGAAGGTGGGGATTGTAGCAGCCAGGGATTGGGGCAAAGGCTGCTTCCCACAGTGAGCCCCCACCTGAAGGGGGGGTACCTGGAGTGTTGGGGGAAGGGCAAGTTCTGGAAAGGAGGGGTCCTCAATGTGTTCCTGTCCTAGATAAGGTTACCACTGCAGTGATTAACACCGTGACCAAAGCAAGCTGGGGAGGAATGGGTCTATCTGGTTTATATTTCCACAGCTAACTATCAAAGGAAGTTGGGGCAGGAACTCAAACAGCTGGAGGCAGGAGCTGATGCGAAGGCCATGGAGGGCGGCTGCTTACTGGCTTTCTCAGCCTGATTTCTTCTAGAACCCACGACCACCAGCCTGGGGATGGCTCCACCCACCATCAGACGGGCCCACAACACAACCTTGTAGAAGCGTTTTCTCAATTGAGGTTTCCTCTCAGATAACTATAATACGTGTCAAGTTGATATAAATCTAGCCAGTACAGTGCCCAATTTCTTGGAAGCATACAGGGGCAGGCCTCTGACGGAAACCCTAGTGGCAGGCTCTAAAGCTCTAAAGCTGGGGTGAGGGAGGGGTGAGCCCACTGGGACTCCAGAGCTAGGCTGGTGTTCACCTAGAAAAAGCCACGATGGCAGGGCTATTCTAGAGGAGCTCTGGGAAGAACTGGCTCTGGAGCTGGGACAAGTAGGCGGGGTCCCCGACACTCATACATTCTAGACCAGCCCCACAAGGGTCTACCATCTTGACCACTTCACATATCTAGATCATACTAGAAACGTGCATCACCCCAAGGTCTCTGGGAGCTACTTGAAAGCATTAGGGGCCAGAGGGGGGGGGAGGTGATGGGCGGCATTCTCCTCCGAGGTGGGAGTCTCCAGTGCTCAGAGAAGGGACATCTTGGTCTCAGCAAGCCACAAGCCCCTTCCTGTCCCACTTCGTGTCCAGAAGCTTGCGACTGGAAACAGTGTCATGGCTGCAGCCCGCAGTATGTCTGCTTCACTGAGGAGAGGATGTAGATCGCCACAGATAGGAGCATTGTCCCATGAGGTGGCAGGAGGGAGGCACGTCCTTTGAACTTCAGAGGGAAGGGCTACCGGATGCTAGGGAACTCAGCCTGTTAAGCAGTGTGCAGCTCGTCTAGGGGGGTCCAGTAAATACTCGCTGTGAACTCAGAGCCTGGGAAGAAATTGAACCCGTGCCCCAACACCTCCAGGTGTGCCTCCGAGGAGAAGCAACCTGGCCTCCTCCAGGAAGCCTCCCTATGCCTCACACTGGCCAGAGAGGCCCATGGGTGCAGGCAGCTGAAACTAGGCAGGCCATGTTTGGCTCCATAGCTAAAGGAACATCAGACCTCAACTGGGAAACATCTGGCAGGTGCCCTGGGAGGGGAGGGGATGGAGCCTCACTCTTCCAGAGAGGTCAATTCTATTGCCAACACTACCACCTCCACCTGCCCTGCAGCCCCAGCCACAAGGACAACCTCTTTCACCAGGGTCCCTCCTGGATTGACCTCCCCCGCCCCTACTCACTCACACACACACACACACAGTGACTCAGCTACTTTCCTTCTGGGCCTGGCTAGGGTACCTTCTTTCCCTCATCCATTTCTACCTCTTGGGGCCATTGTGAATATTAAAACAGGCCTGAAAACAAACTCTCCCTGTGATAGCTAGCCTTATCAACTGGACTACATCTGGAATGAACTACAATCCAGAATGGAGGGCACACATGTAAGATTTTTTTTTTTTTTTTTTTTTTGGCTTGGGTTGAAGAGGGTGAGTCTACTTCTAGTCCAGACCTCTGAGATAGGAAGGCACACACACGTCTTTGATCTGGATCTTGAGACAGGAAGACAAACCTTTAGTCTGGGCCACACCTTCCGTTGGAAGCCTAGATACAAGGATATGGAAGCAGGCTCTTTGCCTGCTTGCCCTCAGCCTGCCAGCATGGCTATTCCTTCACTGGCATTAGAGCCTACTTACACTGAAGGCCAGCTGAGGCACCCAGCCTTGTGGACTGGTCAGCTACTGGCATCTTGGACTTCCTGTTCACAGCCAGTCATTGTGGGATTAGCTGAACCACAGCCTGTAAAACATTCTGGTTTATGCTGTGCAGCCCCAGAATTCTCATGCGTTCTCTAGGGGAAATCTCTGGGGTACTGAAAGTTGCCAAGCACCACGTAGGAGGCTGGGAAAATTGAAAGTGGTCATCATCCTTGCAAATGAACCCAAGCTGAGTCTAAGGAGAATCAACCGATTGCTCGATTGTTCCATTGTTCGATTACTCCATTGCTCTGCTCACAGCAGCTGCTTGCTGTGTGTCCTTCTTGAGCGCTTCTCAAACGGCTGGCTCCTTCTGCAATCTTCAAACCACCGTGGCAGTTGCCAGTACCTCAGAGTCTAACGCCACAATCAGCCTATTCCTTTGCCTCCCACCAGAGGCCTGCCATAGACAGTGCAGACGCTGACCTGTTCCCCGCGGAGGTGACGGTCTGATAGCGGAGAAACAGACCTCACAAAATAAGGTATCCCATAAAGTACGCCAATACCTCAGAGAGAAACACTGGGAATGAAAATCTATTGGCATGTCATGTGGAACTCCAGTCAGGGCAGGACTCACTGAGGAGACATCTGGAGTCAAGACGGGAAGAGGGTGCCCGAGACAATGAATGGATATAGGCACAGCAAGCAGGACAGGCCTGACGCAGGAATGTGTGGTGAGGTACAGACAAGGAGTTCAAAGCATGGGCTGTACAGGTGGCTTGCTGGTTTGGAGTATATGCTGCTCTTATAGAGGATCGGTGTTCAGTTCCCAGAACCCACTTAAGGCAGCTCCCAACCTCCTAGCAACTCCAGCTCCAGGGGAATCTAACGCCCTCTTCTGGCCAATGTGGGAGTTTCTACTCTCGTGCATATATATATCTGAGAAGGCTAGGCTGATTCCGTGGCAGACCTCAAATTGGCAGTTAAGAAGACTAGGCCTAAGAACTGAGTGAGTCCAGGTAAGCCCAAGCAAGTCAATTACTAATAGGAAAAAAAAAAAAAAAAAACCAGGCTCAAGCCTTTGTGCCGTGCCCCAGTAATGGTTCCGGAATGTCTAGAGACAGAGTAAGATGAAGCCCATCTACCCGGAACTCCACCGTGCTTTACAGCAAGCCTGCGAGCTCACTTGGGTGTCTCTCTGTCTTGGTAATGTCCCCAGCATGCTGGACTTTTGCAGAATAAAACACTCTGCATTCATATGAGTGAATGAGTCCGGGTTATCATTCCTTGGTGAATCATGGACCCTCACATACCTACATGCAGTCACACATATATCATAAGAACAAATACTCTAGATTCTCAAAGTAATCCTTGGCTATGTAGGGAGTCTGAGGTCAGGCTGGGATCCATGAGACTGTCCCAGAAAGCAAAAGAACGCAGAAAAGAACAGTGTTTGGAAATTATTGTATGAGGGGATGAAGATTCCAGAAATGGGCTTCAGGACACCAGCTCTGGGCTCAAACCACAGCCCCAGGGTTGTTGTCTACCACCTGCTGGCTCCTCCCTTGGCCACATTTTCTTCCTGGGCTTCAAGGTCGGGAGTTCACTTCAAATCCTGTCAAAGAACAAGAATTGTTTTCTCAGTATTCCTAGAGAATGCCCCCCCGCCCCCCGACACAGAGCATTGGATGAGTGGGTCCTATCTCTATCTCTAAATAGCGAGTCCCAACCAGTCTCTAAAGCCAATGGATGGATATGGATGTGGCCAGGTCAGGCATGGGTGGAAGGAAGGAATGCAAAGGATGCTTGGTAGGCAGAAACCCAATAATTGCAGAAATAAATCACAGCAATATATATATACTGAGCAGTACTTTGTGCCTGCAGTGAGGGTAGATTTGAAACAACAACCCCACCAAGGAGGCTAGCCTATGTTATAGAGAGAAACTGGCCAAGAATAAACAGACTTGAGACTTCCCCCCAGGACATGGTGGAACACAGAGAACACAGCCACCACCCAGCTGGACTCAACTCAATGCCATCTGTTGGCTCACCCAGAAAGGGACAGGGGTGCAGGAAGCCCACCAAGTAGAGGGGAGATGATAAGACAAAGAGCACCCCCTCTTGGTGAAGGTGAAGATGAAGGAGACAACCGTGGGCCTACAGGCAAGGGGTGCACACCTCCAGGAGGAGAAGCCTGGGAAAGGAACAGGAGATCTGGGTCGGGGTGGCCTGCAGCTCAGAATTGGGAATTGGGAGCCCAGAGACTGGACTGAAGCCTATGAGGGTACATGTGACCAGACTGGTGCCTCTCATCTGAGCTCCAAAGGACCCCAGTCCCTACTTTCTACAGTGTCTCCAACCCAGCTTAGCGTCTGGCACACAGAAGGTATTGTCAGATTGAGGAAGCTGAGGCTCAGAGCAGGCCTAGGAAGGACCAGTGGTAGAACAAGGCTGGGCCCAGCTCTAGGTTGGAGAACCAGCTAGAATCGTGAGGTCTTAGACAGGAAGTCCCTGTGAGGCTGGGCACACTACAGCTGTCACCTCCTCCCTTTGTTCCTGTGATGACCAAGCTCACAGAGCACAGTTGGGCAGCAGAGATATAGGATAACCATGTCAGCTCTGATGGGCTATTCCCTCCTCCCCTCCCACCTCCATCTCTGGCTTCCTTTATTGTGATATGGAAAGGCCAGGCCCACACAAGTCAGCTGTCAGGGGAGATGGCCATGGTGAGGGTCACTGGCCACTGTGCTTAGCACAGAGTGTTCCTCTAATGCTCACCTGAGTGGGTACCAGCTACGGATGCTGGTGGGGCGTCACCTGCCTCCTCTGCAGGTTCACCCACTCTTCCCTTCCGCCCTTGGTAGCCCCCTCCCCTCCTATTCCCGGCTCCTGCCTTTCCCCTCATGCCTGAGACCCTGGAAGATCGGCAAGGTGGGAGTATGCGGGGTGCGCTATGGACTAGAACTCTGACTTTCTGGTCTTTTGGGGTTGGCATCTTGGCAGAGCCACCTCTGTCTAATACATCAGGTTGCATGTGACTTCAGCACAGCAATTTTTAACTTAATGGCCAGTAAAAACCCATGTTTTTGGAGGTGGGCTGACTTGGCAAGGAACTAAATAGTATCCTCTAGGGCAGTCCTGTCTTCAGTGCCTACGTGGACAGGTCCACAATTCCCCCCAGGCTCTGACCTTGGGCTACTCCACCACTCTCACCCCTTGAAGACTTTAACTAAGAACCCTCACGTTCTATCCATGCATGAAGAATTAACCAGGGGCCTCACAGTATCATTGCTGTCCCCTAGAAGCTGCAAGCATGCTGACCACACCAGCAGGGGCCAGCTGGGGTCTGCCCTGCCACTGCCTACCCCACCAGTTCACATGCCCCTACCCTCCACAGTGGCCCAGCCTAACTAACCTTATTATGTTCTGGGGACCAAAACATCTGAGAAAGGCCCCTTGCCTGTAGGCCACATACATGGGGCATGCATGCAGTTTTTTTTTATGTCCTGTAGTCATGCTCTCTTAAGAGACCCAGTGTGTTCTTGCCTACCTAAAGACCCGAGATCACTTCCCTACTTTGCTAACACATTCCACTCCATAGCTGCTTTTAGCCATGACACTGGGCTTGGAGCCTCAAGTGATGCCTCTCCTAGGATATTATTATTATTATTATTATATGTATATGAGTACACTGTAACTGTCTTCACACACACCAGAAGAGGGCATTGGATCCCATTACAGATGGTTGTGAGCTACCATGCAACCACTGAGAATTGAAATCAGGATCTCTGGAAGAGTAGTCAGTGCTCTTAACTGCTGAACCATCTCTCTGGCTCCCACAGATTTTTTTTAAAAAGATTTTTACTTACTTTATGTATATGAGAGTTCTATCTACATATACACCTGTGTTCCAGAAGAGGGCATCAGCCCACATTCTAGATGATGAGCCATCATGTGGTTGCTGGGAATTGAACTCAGGACCTCTGGAAGAGCAGTCAGTGCTCTTAACCACTAAGTCATCTCTCCAGCCCCTCTCCCATAGATCTTAAATAGGGGCTGAGCCCACCTTGACTGTGACTTTGTACTCTGGCTGTATCCCATCAGAGGGTACCATTGTAAGACTCTGGTGAGCCATAGCTTATCAGGGACTCTCTGTGTGAATGATGCAGAGCTGAGAATCAATGCAAAAAGCAAGAGGAATTTATTGTTCCAGTGCACTGGGGTCGTCCCAGACCCAAAGGAGAGGCAGCGACCACTGGCTGCCCATTCGTGGAATTTTTATATGGTTTCCAGGGGCGGAATAGAGCATCAGCAACTAGGCACAATATGATTGGCCAAACAGTGCACCTTTTAAACTGATTGGTCTTTAGGGAATGAGGTAGTAGGGGCTTACTCAGCCTCTCCCTTCTGGCCTACCTGCTTTCTGACCTCTCTCTTCCAGGAGTGAAAGGAATTTTCTAATGGCCCTGAGCTGACCTCTTCACCATCTGATTCCATCTCATTCCTGTTCTCACCCCTCCCTTGGCATCCCTATAACTAGGGTACCAAGCATGAAGTTCCAGCATGGGGAGTTATTCCGTTGCCCGAGTACATCCCATTTTCCCTTCTTGCTGGGGTGAGACATGGATTCAGCCTTGAGCTGTAGACTTCAGGAGAAACTGTAGCCGCATACACTTGGACAACTGTAACATGGAACAACCCGGGACCGGCTGCCTCTCTCCCTCCTGTCGCACCATTCAAGGCATGTTGCTGCTACCCTCTGTTTCTGCAGAGCTCCCACTAAATTGACCCAAGAAAGGAAGCTGCTTGTCCCTCTCTGACCTCCCAATCTCAGCCAGGGCTTCCTGTTGGCAGAAATAAGCAGAAGTCAGATAGCAAGGGCATCTGAGAAGAGCAAGGGCTCTGGGTGGTGGTTTAAATGAGAATGCCCCTCCAAGAGGCTCACAGATCTGAATACTTGGCCACAAGAGAGTTGTGCTATCTGAAAGGATTAGGAAGAGTCCTTGTTGGAAGCAGTGTGTCCCTGGGGGTGAGCTTTGAGGTTTCAAAAAGCCCATCCCAAGCCCAGAGTCTCTTCTTCCTATTGCCTACTGATCCAGCTGTAGAACTCTCAGCTACTTCTCCTATATCGTGTCTGCCACCATGCTTCCTGCCTTGCCACCATGCTGATAGCAGACTAGACTGTAAGCCAGCCCCCAATTAAACGCCTTCTTTTTATAAGATTCACTGTGGTCATGGTGTCTGTTCACTGCAATGAACACCGATTAAGACAGTCCCTGCAGCGCTGTGCAGAACAGAACAGGAAATGGAAGTTTGCAGAGAGACAACAGGTACACCCCAGCAGGACCACACCCAATCCCAGCTGGGAACAGATGAGTCTCCAAGTGCTAGGAAACCCTTACTGAGCAGAGAAACCTGAGCACTTGCTCTTACAGAACAACCAAGCTGGGTCACCGCATCCGCATCCAGCCAGCTAGACAGCAAGTTCCACGGGACCCTTAGGAGGCTAAGAGTCTCCCAGAGAACCGAAGACAAAGAAAGAAAGTCTGGGACCTGCCTGGTTGACGGGATAGCTAGGTGTTCTATAGCACATGCAGCTGCCCATTAAGCAGGTCCAGTGCTCAGTGGGCATCTCATTCGGAAGGCTGTTTAGACCACATGTGGGTTTGGTTCTCCAATCTCCTTGCCTGAATACCAACCAGACTGTCAGAGAGAGCTTCTGCAGCAGATGCAGGCTGGGATGCAGGCTGGGATGCAGGCTGGGATGCAGGCTGCTGTCCCTTGAGCCATCTCAGCCAGCAGATCTAGACATCCTGGAAGGATTGATGGAAGAGAGAAAGCACAGGGACCCTCCAATGAAATAGTTGTAGCATGGACCTGGAGGTGGGGGAGGCCGGCCGCTCTTCTGTTGATACTTCTTCATCAGAAAGCAGCTCCGGGCTTGTGAGTGGGTCTTAGTAGAGACATTAACTCAGACTAGAAGGTACTCAAAATGGTAATATCCTTTCCAATAAGTCATATGGGAGTCTGTGCTGATTAGTTTTATGTCAACTTGACACAAGCTACAGTTATCTATCTGAAAGGAGGGAGCCTCAATTGAGAAAATGCCTCCATAAGATCCAGCTGTAGGGCATTTTCTTTATTAGCGATTAATGGGGGAGGGCCCAGCCCATTGTGGGTGGTGCCATTCCTGACCTGGTGGTCCTGGGTTCTATAAGGAAGCAGGTTGGCCAAGTCATAAGAAGCAAGCCGGTAAGCAGCACCCCTCCATGGCCCCTACATCAGTTCCTACCTCCAGGTTCCTGCCCTCACTGCTTTTGATGACAAGCTAATATACAGAACTGTGAGTGGAATAACCCTTTCCTCCCCAGCTTGTTTTCAGTCATGGTCTATCACAGCAGAGTTCATGGAAATTGCTTATGGCATTTCAGTCAATAACAGATTATTGTATAGAACAGCAATCCTATGAGGTCGTATCATTTAGAAGCTGGGAGTATAGCTCAATGGTGTGTGTGTGTGCTAGATCACTTGCCTAGCATCCGTAAGCCCCTGAGTTCAGTCTCCAGCACCACATAAAACATATGTTTTCCCATCTAGAGAAATCATATCCAACTTAGTGTAGTGTGGGTTAGTAGGCTCTCTGGTAGTCAAACACTGGTGGTGTTACCTAACACGTTTCTCAGACTGTATTCTCATCAGTAAGGGACACATGTATGCATACACATGCATGAACAGGTTTATGAACAGGCAGGTGGACTCAAGGACCAAGCTATCCAGTGCAAGCAGGTAGTTCAAACTCCCCCAGTGTGTGTTTCTGATGTTTCCACTGCACTTGCCTCTATGGCCTCTTGTCAGCTAGTGGGGAAACAAGTGGTCATGGTTACAATGAGTCTACAGACATGCAGGCCCCATCCAGATGCAGGCAGCAGTTACATCACTGGCTACTCAGGAAAACCTTGAGTGACCATGGAAAAAGGGGACATCTTGGTGAGGTTGTCACACCTAGTGCAGATCTATTCCAGAGTCTCAGCCCCCGGACTACTGAGACTTTGAGCTGAATAATTCCTTAGTGGGTGACTGGGTGCTCCTGTGCATTGTAAGATGCCTAACAGCATCTTTAGCTTCTACCCATCAGGTGCCAGAACACACAGATACACACAGACACTTACATACATACATACATACATACATACATACATACTTACATACATACACATACATACACATATGCATACCCATACATACACATAAACACATACATATACACATACACACACATACTCATACCTACACTTACACACACACATACACACAAATATATACAAATACATATGCATACACATATATACACATAGACACACATACATGCACACATAAACACACATATACATACATATATGCACATATAAACTCACATACACACATACATGCACATATAAACACACATACACACACATACACATGCATACACATACACATACATACACACATACATACACACACATACATAGACACACATACATGCACACATAAACACACATACATATATAAACACACATATAACACATATACATGCAACACATACATACACACACATACACACGCATACCTACACACACACATGTATATACACACATAGCCAGAAATATCTCCAGAAATTGCCCATTGCCCCACATCGAGAAGTCCCCACTCCACATTACTTTGTGGCCAGCAACCCTTGAGCTATCAAGCAGATGAGAGACTTAGGACAGAGGAGGGAGAATATGGTTATTAACAAGATTTATGGCCAGTATGATGTTAGTCTTCATTGCCAGTGTGGGTTTAAATAAAAATGTCCTCCGCAGGCTCATGTTCCTGAACATTTGGTCCCCCTTGGGTGGCACTCTGGGGAGGTTCAGGAGCTATAGTGTAGTGAGAGATCTATGTCACTGGAGCTGAGCTTTGAGAGTCTAAAGACTTGGGCCATATCCAGGGTATTCTCTCGGCTCTGTACTTACAAATTCGAGCTCTGAGCTTTCTGTTCCTGCTGCTAATACTTCTCCATGACAAACTTTTGCCCTCTGAAACTCTCAGCTCCCTGGAACTGTAACCCCTGCCCCCCCAAAAAAAACCCTCTCTTCCTTATATATAACCTTGGTCATGGTGGCTTTGCCATACTTTCTGCCTGGTTCCAGGCTACCCCACCATCTGGGACTCTCCCCCTGGAACTGCAAGCCAGAATAAACTCTATGTTTTGTAATTTGCCTAGTCATGTGCTTTACCCCAGCAAGAAAAGAAATTAAGACAGGCAGTTTGACTCCATGGTTCTCAACCTGTGGGTCTAGACCCCCACAGATGCTGTGTATCAGATGTCCTGCATATCAGGGGTTTGCATTAACGATTCATAACTATAGCAACATTACAGTTATGAAGTAACAACAAAATAATTGTATGCTTGAGGGTCACCACAACACGAGGAGCTCTATTAAAGGGTCGCAGCCTTAGAAAGACTGAGAACCACTGCCTTGACTGGATTTAGATTCCCCCATAAGACTGCTGAAGTGTACTTTTGAATGTGTCTGGGCAGGTGTTTCCAGAGAAAATTAATTGAGGAGGAAAGACACAGATCAAAGCAGGTGATGCCTTCCAGTGGGCAGGGAGCTGAAGAGAATACAAAGGAAAGGAGAGAGACTGCCAGCTGAGGCTCTGCACTCTCTTCCTCTTTGTTTCCATGTCAGCCATGATGTGAATAGCTCTCCTCCCCTGCAGGAACTGTTCAGACACACGGGACACAACCAACCAGTGACTGACCCTATGAGTAAGTAAGATTTCCCACCTTCAAGTTGTTCTCCTGGATTATTATTGGTCACAGAGACACAGGAAGAGAAAGCAGACTGAGCTTAAGAGGGCTTCCTGCCTCTTGCAGAGAGGCTGCAAGTTTGGTACCCATCCCAGCTAGCTGGCAGCTACCTGAAGCCCCAGCTCCATTACCTCTAACCTCATAGGAGAGCCAAAGTCACACGTACATACCTCTCCACACACATAAAAGCACAAACAAAACTTTAAAAATAAATACAAAAATAATACCTTGAAGCTTGCCCTCAGTGGTCCCCACCCTCCTCTATGGTGTGGCCTCTTAAAGGCACTACAGTCTTCCAAAACAGCACCGTCCACTGGGAAGTGTTCTCAAACGCAAGCCAAGTACCCTGCCCTGTTCCTTCATACTCCATTAGCACAAGCATCCAGTGGTCGAGTCAAGACAAGTGGGTGAAGGGAAGCATGGTTGTAGAACACACCTCACAGCTCTACCTCAAATGCCTCTCCATGACAAGACTTTCCTTGCCCACCCCTCTCTGGGCACAGGGCAGGTGGAAAGCACGGTTCAAGTCTGCTAAAGTGGTTGTCACTGTTAACGCTGAGTTCTGCACATTTCTACAACAGGTAATACTTCTGATGTTCATCATCTGTAAATGAACAGACTCTGGGATGGGTCAACTTGACCCCCTAATTAGCATCGTTGGCACCTTCTCTTGTCGCCCAGGCTGCTTGTGAGCAAAAGAACTGTGGATCTTAACAGCGTCGTATACGTCAGCACCGGCCATCTTAAATGCCCTGCTGATGCCTTGAGACAACTACAACAGTTCACAGTGGATCACCTAGGCGTGCCGAGGTCCTAGCGAAACAATTTGTGCCAAACTTTCTGCAGTCACATGTGAATTAGTTCCACTTTGGCTAACTAGGGAGCCTCTCCCCTGGCCGAGTGACTACTATGGCCCCAGGGCAGGCCTGTGATTGGTCCAAAACATAAGCCTGGGAGAATGATTGACCCCAACAAATTGCTGTGATTGGTCCCAAACAGCCCTTCAGGATTATTTAAGCATGCTGCTTTGCTCCCTCAGAGCTGGCTGTGGGGCAGTCTCCTGTGCTACGTAGGACTCCTACTGTTACAGTGTCAGATCCAATAAGGTCTTCTGCATGGTCTTGCTTCGATGACTTTAGTCTGAGCTAAAATGAAGCCATGCAGCAGAAGGCAGCCTGTGTGTGACAGCTGAGCCAGCGAATGCCTGAGGCCAAGGCTTGATCAAAAAAGATCCTGGCAGGTAGGTGAACATCACTCAGGGTCACCTTCTACCCAAACACAGCCCAGCCCAGTGTTGTTCTCAAACCCAGTACTGCCAACAGTGGGTTTCCAAACTGCCCAGTGTGAAGTCCGCAGCCCCAAGATCAGGGCCCCAGCTCAAAGTTCCTGTAACGACTGGTCAGCAGTTGAAGAGTCCCAAGCATTCTCAAAGCAGTCCCAGTGGCTGGTGCTAGACCCACCACTGGTCCACTTAAGAAGTGACATAGTGGTGGCTTTGGTATGCCATGCAACAGGCAAAGTAGCTGCCCACCTAGACCTCCGGCCCATTCTCCAGCAGCGCCCACAGGCCTGAGCTAACGTAGCTCTGCAAGCATGGCGCTACTGCCCAGGGCCCGCTAAGAATCCAGGCTGGGGATCCCACCAGCCCACCAGGATTCTGCTCCTAGGACCCATTCAGAAATTGCAGCCCCGCCTCTCAAATGCTGCCCTAACGGAGGCAAGTATCCCCTCCCCCCCATTCCCCAAGTTATCCTGGTGATAGGACTGACAACCGAAGGAACAGTTCCCAGTGGCTGAGCAGAAAGAAGCAAAGTGGAAGTAGGGATGACGCTGTCAAATGCATGCCCACACGAGAGGCGTACGTGAGACTTACCGCTAGGGGGCGCCACCCGCCACTGCTTCCACCCACCCGTACTGAAGTGAAGCCCACATTTCCAGAGACCAGCTGTAGAAGAGTTTCTTGCCTACCTTGGACTTCTATCCGGGTAGCACAAAAGAACTCTCTGGCAGTGGCTGGGTGGCAGTTTGCTGGCCCCTCCACCGGCTCAGACGAAGGAATTGTACTTCAGGGGCTTCTGCTTTCCCATGAATTTTTTGAGGTGCTTATCTTGGGAATTTTGCCACAAAGACTTCCCATTCATTATAAAAATATTGTATGTCATGTTCGCTGGAGGATACCTAACATAAAGAAAACAAACCACATGGCTCACTAAACACACAGGAAGGCCACTGCAGTTTCTGATGGATCTGAATTCTGTTACCTCAGCGAAGGTCTGTCCTGAATGACAGGCCCTCTGACCCAGGGTCACAAGGTGCCTCTAGGAAACGCCTCCATTGCTTGCTTTCCTCCCACAACCCCTGCTCGTCCTAACCAGTTTTTTTCCAAGAGAAAATAACTGATCCAAGGATGGGCCCTGGTCAGGGATGTAAGGTGAGCCAAGCTTAATTTCAGACCCCTCAAATCCAGGTTCCTCTTTTGCTTCAGAAGCCCCCATCCCTGTCTCAGAAGAGTAAACTGGACATGAGGTAGCTGTTGGCTAGTCTGCTTGGGCACTTAGCTGTTGCCAGAGGCCTTGGCACTTAGAAAAGGGAGTGATAAGCTCTCAAGGAGAAAGTTAACTACCACAGCCTCAGACCCAAAACAAAGGGTGACAAAATGAGTGTCACCACAGGAGGTGGCCTGTAGCTGGCTGCCATCAGGAATGTGTGTCTCAGAGGATGCAGAGGGGTGCATATGCTGTTCTTTCAAGTTATTTGCTTCTGGTGTCTGCCTAAGGTCCCTGTCTGTACCTAAACCCTGTCTTTGCCCCCTTGAGGTTCCTGCTGTGCCAGGCATTAACCCATTGTTGACAGGATCATGAGAGTGTCTAGGAAGACAGAGACAGTCAACTAGAGACAGTTTAGTCAGTACAGGCAAACCAGCATACACTGACTGAATTCAGCCTCTCTCTCTCCCCACATCCAGTCTCCCCACTCCGCACCTTCTCACAGCCGTGCTTTGCCTTTTTTGCATCTAGAATCTGTAGCCAGGTGTGATGTCGCACACCTTTAGTCCCAGCATCCCAGAGGCAGAAGCAGGTAGATCTCTGAGTTGAAGGCCAGCCTGGTCTACAAAGTGAGTTCTGGGACAGCCAGAGCTACACAGAGAAACCCTGTTTCAGGGGGAGGGGGATGGGAATAGATCCCTAGTTTCCAGTCTTCTAACCAGAGGCTCTGCCATCTCCCCTCCAGTTTCCTCTTGGTATGAGGAAACCTGGCTAATCTGTGTGGCCTGAGAAGTAAGCATAGCCCAAGTCAGGGACTCCAGAGTTTCAGAGTGCCTCGGAATTGCCAGATAGTGCCTGAAACCCATCACCTGGGAACTTTTATTGACCATGCTAGGAGATGCCAAGACATAGCAGGAAGACATTCCTGCCTTCCCAACATCTGGGATCTGTAAAAAGCAACTGTGCTTCAAACTCCTTGAGTCATTTGTTTGCTTAAAAACAACAAAAAACCACTTTTGGGGGGAGGGGTTTGAGACAGGGTTTCTCTGTGTAGCCCTGGCTGTCCTGAAACTCACTCTGTAGACCAGGCTGTCCTCGAACTCTGAAATCCACCTGCCTCTGCCTCCCAAGTGCTGGGATTAAAGGCGTGCTCCACCACTGCCTGGCAAAACCCACTTATTTTAACTTGCATGTATGGGTGTTTCACCAGCATGTACCGAATGCATGCAGTGCCCTGGGAAGCCAGAAGAGGGCACTGGATTCTCCTAGAACTGGAACCGAACGTGGTTATGACCCACCTGTGCAGAGTGGAACCTGAGCCATCTCTCCACCACCCAACTTCTTGAATTCTTAGCAGACAGATGCCAAGAGCCACTCACTTTGTCTGTCTCCGCCTTTTACACATGACCAGTGTGAACACCACCAGCACCGTCACCAGGAGGATTGCCGCCATGGCAACGGTAGCAGAGATGATATTCTTCTGCAGGAAGCTCAGCAGCTGTCCGCACGGCAGACTCTCCCTGGAGGCACCTAAGTAGGACGACACAAGAGCAGGAGCTGGAGGAGGCCTGAATCCATCCCTGACAGGTGACTCGCAACCAGGACAACCCAGTGGGCGGCCTCGCGCAGAGCAGAAGTATACATACTAGCACCTCAGCCATTGGCTTCAAGAGTCCAGCCGGGGAAGGGACAGGCCTTGTCGCCAGTGACAAGCTGAGATTCAGAGGGTGTGGGCTGACAAGCAGCAGCGCGTTCGTGAAGAAGAATGAACAAACCATAGAGTGCAGGAAGTAAGAAGACAGGAGGTGAGGTCCATGGGGAGGCAGAGCGTGGAGAAGGTGGAGAGGAGGCAGGAACGTCCTACTTCAAAGGCTTGGAGAATCACGGACATGGGGCTGACAGTGTAGTTCAATGGCAACCCAATTGTTTAACATGCTGGAGACACCGGATTAAGTCTCCGGCACCAGAAACTGGACAGCAAAGGGCAGAGTATTTGAATTACAGCTACTCACCTGGCAGTGGCCAAAATCACTCTCTATTACCCCCCTTCTTCCTGCCCCACAAGCTTTTAGAAATTCTACTGCAGATTCAGTCTGCCTTGTGTGTGTAAGCATGATTGGTCATCTTGACTGTGATCTTGATACAACAGAGACACACACAGGAGATTAGAATGAGTGCTTGTGTGTGCATGTGTGTGTGTGTATGTGAGGTGTGTGTGTGAGGGTGTTCCCATGGCTGACATGTGAGACAATGACAGAAAGCAGAGATTCATCTTGAATTTGGGTGGCACTCTCCAAAAGGCTAAGGACCCACACAGAATAAAAATAGGAAAGGAGGGAGCCAGCCAATGAGGGGAGGCATTTTCCTCTACTTCCTGGCCAGCATGTAGTCAGTGGCTGTTCTCCACCATGCTTTCTGCCTTATCAGAGCCTCAAAACAAGGGGACAGCTGACTATAGACTGGCACCTCTGAAATCCAGAGCCAAGATAAACTCTTGAATTTGTTCCTCTTACGTATTTGCCATAGTGATGAAAAACTGACCAAGATTGTGATTTGAAAGATTCCTGACTGTCATCCTGTATAGATGGTGCCAGAGATGGCCTTGACTTCTGACAACCCTCTGGGGACTTTGAGAGATCACAAGGCTGGCTTTGGAATGCCAGCTGGCATTTGTAGACTTGGAGAGTGGGGCATCTCTGATTCCATTTATAATCTGGACAGAGAAAGGGGAGGGTTTGAGGACTGGGGGGGGGGGGGAAGATACGTTGAGAGGAATGAGCGTTCGTGTGACAAATGCTGAAGAGATTGGGCAACGTAGGCAGAGAGTACTGCCCAAGGGCTTTCTTGGGTTAGGGGATAAAACCAGAGCCCAAACCTTCCTCCCAGGTCCATGAGGAGTATCTCTGAGGGTTATGCTGCAAAAATTCAGCACTAGCAAGTTTAAAATTACACTTTCTTTATTTTGTGTGTTCGTGTGTCTATGTAAGTGTGCCTACACTCGCCATGCATGCGTGTAGCCAATTTGTGGGAGTCAGTTCTCTTTTCCTACCAGGAGGGTCTGGAGGATTGGACTCCAGTTGCCAGGCTTGGTGGTTAATTCCTGAAAGTGAGGAAGGAATAACAGGGTAGATGGAGAGGCTGTATGGACGGGTATAAGTGGGCACGGTACCAGCATGGGCTCAGCCTCTCCCCACTATCAACAAGTGTGGGCTCAGTCAACCCAACAAGAAGGAAGAAGCCAGACCCTAGGAGACTAGATTAACCCAGGACAGCCTCAGGACCCAGCAGGGGCAGAGCCTCAGACAAGGATTCCACATTCTAAATGACCCTGGCTTTCTAGAAAAAAAAAAAAAAAAAAGATGAAAATCCTTTAGAAAAAAATAATCAACTTTTTGAAATATATTTAATTCATTATGTGTAGACCCTATGACTTGTCTGTTTTCTGTTTTGCTTTTTAGACAGTGTCACTCTGTAGCCCAGACTGGCCTCAAACTCATGGTCCTCCTGCCTCAGCCTACAGGCATGTGACCCACACAAGCTGTCTACACATTTCTGCAGGTGATTTAAAGGTACACTGACGCTATTCGGCTAAAATGCCATGAAATTAAAAAAAAAAAGACATGTTCTGGAGCCCTCCATACTTGAGACTTAGACCATATTTTAAGGATGGTACCTCGGGTGCTTTTTTGGAGCGTTTCGTTGTCTTCAACAGTCAATGGAGGGCTCACGTCCCTGTCGAATAGAGATGGTTCTTTATTCTCAGCAATGTGAGCTACAAAAGACGAAAGAGAAGGCGAGACTGAATGCCACCCAAAGGTCCACATACTAAAGGCTCCATCAGGGGGCTCTCTTAGAAGGGAAGGTTTTAAGGCTATGCCCTAGAGGATTTTGGAATCCTACCTCCTCCTCTCCCTCCTCCTCTCCCTCCTCCTCTCCCTCCTCCTCTCCCTCCTCCTCTCCCTCCTCCTCTCCCTCTTCCTCCTCTTCCTCCTCTTCCTCCTCTTCCTCCTCTTCCTCCTCTTCCTCCTCCTCCTCTCCCTCTTCTTCCTCCTTCTCCTCTCCCTCCTCCTCCTCCTCCTTCTCCTCTCCCTCTTCTTCCTCCTCCTCCTCCCCCTTCTCTTCCTCCTCATCGTCTTCCTCCTCATCCTTCTTCCTCTCTCCCTCTGCCTCTCTCCCTCTCCTCTCTCTCCTTGGACATGGAGAGTCAGATTTGATCTCTCACACACTCCTACCATGTTGCTCTACCTCCCCACAGGCCCCAGACATGGAAACATGGGCAGCCATAGGTTAGAATTTCTAAAGGTGTCAGTCAGCATCCTCTAAGCCAGGTATTTTATTATATTATTTTATTATAGGGATGGAAAGATAACAGTAACAGTTTTACTATGCTCATTGGCCAATTCTGTTTTTATAATAGAGAAGCTTGCCTGTTGTATGTGTGTGTGCACACACGAGAACGTGCATGTGTGCATGTATGCAAGTGTGTGTGCATGTATGGGTGGCATGTGCACCCTTGGGTGTGTGCATGTCACAGCACATGTGTGGAAGCCAGAGGACAGTTTTCACCTTTTGTATTGTTAGGGACGGGGTCTCTCTGTTGTCAGCCACTGTGCACCAGGTGAGCTGGCCCTGAAGCTTCCAGGGATCCTCCTGCCCTCACCTCCCATCTCACCCCTGCAGCACTGGCTCACACACGCACATGCTCCCACATAGAGCTTTCTGTGAGTTACGGAGATTCTAACCTGGGTCCTTTTTTTTTTTTTTTTTTTTTTTTTTTTAAATTATATGTAAGTACACTGTAGCTGTCTTCAGACACTCCAGAAGAGGGAGTCAGATCTCGTTACGGATGGTTGTGAGCCACCATGTGGTTGCTGGGATTTGAACTCCGGACCTTCGGAAGAGCAGTCGGGTGCTCTTACCCACTGAGCCATCTCACCAGCCCCTAACCTGGGTCCGTATATTGTGTGGCAAACACTTTTGCCCTATCCCTTAAGCAGCTTTTTCTAGAGTTCAAGGAAAGAGGAAAGGGGGATTTGGAGGAGTGTCTTGGTATTCTAAAGCACATAAGTATTTTGGTTTTATTTCTAAGCCAGAGCATTCACCCGCTCATGGCTGAGACAATGACTCTCATAAGGAGGGCTTGTTGAACACCATTGCTGGGCCCCGCTTGAGAGTCTCTGACTCTGAAGGTCTAAGCAGACTTGAGAGTGTGCATGGCTCACAGATAGCGCTGCTGCCTGTGAGGACACAGGGCATCTAGCCTGGGCTTGAGCCTCTCTGAGCTCTGGTTTCAGTCTCCATTTGTATAAAATATAGATGCTATGGCTTGCCCTACAGGTTGCAGAATGTTTGTGCAATCCACAAAGACCTAAACAAAATGAGAAAATGAGCCACACCAAGATATCTACTGGCATCTCCAAACAACATAACGCCCTTAGGAGAAAGAGGCAGGGTTGGAAATGAGAACCCTTTGCACTCCGGCTCTGCCTCTGGCTATCCGTGACCCACGTGAATAAGAGGGCTGGCAAAATCCCTGGGGGCATTTGGTCCAGGGAAATGGGAGGCCAAGAGCTGTCTTTGGCAGGCATGGGAAGACCCCAGAGACACTGTTATATGTGATCTGAGCTGTTCCATGGAACAATCTAGAAGCCATGGGCAGGAGCTCAGCCTGAAGAGATCTACATGGTCTGTGTGAATTGGAAAGGAAAACTAACAAGAACAAATGGGCAGGGTAAGAAAGTGACTTCCACACCCCCAGACAACCTCAAGCCAAGCTGTGGCTCCAGCGACAGGGAGATATACCTGAAACCTTGATAGGAAAAGGTGGCGGGGGTTGGTGGGTAAGCTTCCTGAATCCTTGGGCAGCTTCACAAAGGAAACAAGACTAGTTGCCATGGGATGAAGGATATTAAGTGTGTGGTAAGAGATTCCCCAACGTTCTCATCATTGGGGACGCCAATTGTAAGTACGCTGCAGCTGTCTTCAGACACACCAGAAGAGGACAACAGATCTCATTACAGATGGTTGTGAGCCACCATGTGGTTGCTGGGAATTGAACTCAGGACCTTCAGAAGAACAGTCAGTGCTCTTAACCGCTGAGCCATTTCTCCAGCCCAGTTCTTGTCATCCTTAGAAAAGAAAGGGATCCATTCATTTTCCAAGTTGGCTTAAGAAGGTTCAACTTAATATGCCTGGCAATCAGTTGACTTTGAATGTGGCAACTCATTAAAGGGATCAGCAGCCAGAGACCAAGTGTGACTGACATGGTGTCAGTCCTTAGGGGCTGCATTGCCTAGTCTTTCAGAGGCTGGTATAAAGGGTGCTTCTGCATGGGGAGATAAGCTAAGCCAGGGAATTTGCTTGGCACATAAGCACGAGGAGCTGAGCTTGCCCCTCAGGACCCATGAAAGAAACGGCAGGCGTGGCGGTGAACATCTGAAAGCCTGCTGTTCTAGAGAGACAGAGACGGGGCATCCCTGGGGCTTGCCAGACAATCAGCCGAGACTACTTGCTGAGTTCCAGGCTATCAAAAAACCCACCTCAAAATCAAAATCAAGGGGAGGCCAACGGGATGGTTTGGTGGATAAAAGTGCCTGCCACCAAGCCTGACAACCTAAGTTCAAGCTCCAGAATCCACAGAATATAAAGAAAGAACAGGCTCCTGAGACCTCCTAGATACACTGGGCGCTCGCTCTCTCTCTCTCACTCTCTCTCTCTCTCTCTCTCTCTCTCTCTCTCTCTCTCACACACACACACACACACACACACACACACAAATAACTTAACATAACCATAACATAATTTATTTTTTTAAACCCGAAAAATGGCTCAACAGTTAAGAGCACTTGATATTCTTGCAGAGGACCTGAGTTTGGTTCCCAGCACCTACCTGTCAGCTCACAATCATTTGTATCTCCACTTCCAGGCTATCTGGCATCCTCTTCTGGCTTCCATGGGCATCGGACATGCATATGATGCACAGGCTTGCATGCAGGCAAAACACCCATGTACATAAAATACAAGTTAATTTAACATTAAAACAACCTTTAAAGGTGTGAGGCTCAGCAGCTAAGGGCACTGGCTGCTCTTCCAGAGGAGCTGGGTTCAGTTCCCAGTACCCGCATGGCACCCAACAACCATCTGTAACTCCAGCCCCAGAAGAAATACAATACCCCTTTTCTGGCCTCCTCGGGCCCCAGGCACTCCCACACCGCACAGACACACACAGACAAAACAGCTATACTCACAATATAAATATATTTCTGCCGTATGTGCTCAGAATCAAACTCAGGTTCTCTGCAAGAGCAATAAGCACTTTTAATTGCTACACCATCTCTCCAGATCTCCGCATTATTTTTTGAGACAGGGTTTCTCACAGGAATTCATAAACTGACTATCGGGACTAGCCAATGACCATCTCTGCTGCCCTAGCACTGGAGTGGAGGTGCGTGCCACAGTACCCAACTTCTCACATGGGTACTGGGGATGCGACCTCAGATCCTTCTATTGTGCAGCAAGCATTTTTACCAGTGCCGCTATCTCACCAGCACAAATAATCAGTTTATATTGTGAAAATCAGTTTGGTGTTAATTGGCTTCAAACCTAATGTAGGTAGCCAACTACATACCTTGGGTTCTAGGAAGAAAGAGGGAGGAAAAGAAGGCCCAGTGTGTACTTAAGATTGTGGCCATGTGCTAAAACAAGGCTCTATAAGGGAGGAAAATATCAATATGCTTATTAAAGTGACACTAAAGTGAGGTCCTCTTTGCTCCTGGGCAAATATTCCAGAAAAACCTATCAAGAAGGCAGGTTAGGAACTTCCTTAAGGTTTAAGATGAGATATCAAATTTGTACCTGGGAGCTGAGCCCAACAGGGCACCTGGCCCCTGCTAGGGAAACAATAGGGGGCAAGAAACAAGCACCCATATTTGAAAACTATCTCATACTCTGAATGCTTTAAAAGGTGAAACACTGTCATTGCTGCTGTTCAATGACAAATATTCTGAGTACATCGTCAGTCCATTCAGCCAAAGGCAGGTTGACTGGAGCCAGAGCTCCCCACCCACGGACACTGGGGTTAAGTGTCTAAAGATAACACCTGGAGAGTGTTGCTCTGGCTGATGTCTGCAAAACAAAACACCAACTAGACCTAACTGGTAGCCCTGTCATTCTCTATTTGTGGGCCAGCACTGCCCCCTACTGGACATTAGACTTGCACCAGGTTATTTAACCATCCCCTAGATAGGAAACTCACGCGGAGTAACAATGTGGCCACACACAGTAACAATGTTGCCACATCAGTTACAACGCTGCCACCCCAGACCACTGTGAGATAAAATGAGTAAATACGGAAGAAAACTCCAAGAGCTGACAGAGTGAGTGCTCACTCTGTTGGCACAATAGCGATTACTATTGTGCCAGTTACCCCCAGATCCATTTATTAAATAACATTCAGATCAGCACTTCATATGCCCTAATGCCTCCATGGGGCAGAGTCTAGCCTGTACTAAACAATGCTATGATCTGCCTTATTGTCATTTTGAAGCATAGACTACATAAATGACGACTATCAGGATCAGTGAGATGACATACGTGCAGATACTCAACATACCCATAAAAATACATAGATCTCGAAAAACAAACCTACCACAACAAATAGAAATTGAAGAATTTATCCTCAATATGTAGATATATGTACATACCTCTGTATGTGTTTGGGTAGAGAGGGAGATAGATGATAGATAGATAGATAGATAGATAATCTTTCTTATATTAGTTCCATAACTTCTAACTTACTCAGAAAACAGTACAAGCATTTCCTGCTGAGGGAGGTACTAGACAGAGTATAACTGTATTTCCACTGCTCATAAAGATTGTCTTGGAGATAGTAACAACGTAACTAATGAGTATGGGTGAGAGACTCTGTAATTTATAAAGTAAAACTATATCTGCAGATGCCATATCATACACACACACACATACTCATATTAATATACAAGAATCAAGTAAGGTCCGGTCCTCGTTTGCTTCTCCAATGCTGTGATAAACATCATGGTTGAGAGCAACTTGGAGAACAAAAGGGTTCACACGGCTCACAGCTTACAGTCCATCATCACAGGAAACCGAGGCAGGAACCTGGAGGCAGGACTGAGGTAGAGACCACAGCGGCATACTGGCATGCTGCTTACTCACTCGCCTTTTTGCACAACCCAGGACCACAGCCCTCTAGACTCTCCTGCATTGGTTAGAAAAAAGAAAATGTCCCCCCACCAGACGTGCCCATGAGCCAAACTGATGAAGGCAATCCCTCAGTTGAAGTTCCCTCTTCCCAGGTCACACTCAAGTTTGTGTCAGGATGACAAAACCAACCAGCACAGATTTTTAAGAACAGGAAATGACCGTGCATAAACCGGTTTTCTTCCTACCAAAATTTTAACTTAGTAGCATATAGAATAATAGGGAAATCTTCACTTACAATAACAATACATAAAAGTATAATTTAGCAAATAAACATTCTTATACACACATAAAGATATATATACACACATTAGATAAATATATATATATATATATACACATAGACAGATACATATATATATATACATACATATAGATATACATACACACAGATATAGGTAAATGATAGATAGATAGATAGATAGATAGATAGATAGATAGATAGTTAGATAGATAGACATATATATTCCTATAGCTAGATAAAAATAGGAAACACATTGAAGAAGGCAAAGATATGCTTGATAATTTGTCCATGGTATCTCCATTTCTAGCCTGGAATGATTCAACACCGGTTTTTCCAAAATGATGGAGAAAAATACAAACAAGCTTTTAATAAAATTAGACAGGATGGTGTTAAAGTTCATATGGAAAAACTATTATACAAAATGGCCAGAAAACCACTGGGGGGAAAAACCCAGAAACTATAAAGGGTCCTACTAGATGTTTAAGCAAAATATTTCAGCCCCCTATTAAAACTGTGTGATGATGTTACACAAGGAGATGAATAGGAAGCTCAGATAGAACCCCAGAGTGTGTGTGTGTGGGGGGATTACTCCATGATAAAGGAGATATATCAGACCACTGTCATTACGATGGACTAATAAATGGCACTGAGATAACTGGTAGCCACGTCAGGGAAAAATGGGCTGATTGTATCTAAAAACTGTTTAGTGAAAAGCTTCATGTTTCAGATTTGTTATCTTTTCTTGGAAGTGGAGGCTTTGCAGACACAGGTAACAAGGGAAAAGTAGACGTTCTGGCCCTCACCCACTCCTTAGGCCACTGTCTCCAGGCCTTGCTCAAGGTGTGTCTAGTTATTTACCGACGAGATGCCCAATTGTATTTAACATATCGTTGACATGATATTTATAGGAAACAAAGTCAAGGATATTAGAAATACTCATTTTAGCTAGGCAGCAGTGGTGCACACCTTTTATCCCAGCACTTGGGAGACAGAGACAGGGGAATCACTGAGTTTGAGGACAGCCTGAGTGAATTCCAGGATAGCCAGGGCAAGAAACAGAAGAGAAGAGAACGATTTTAAAAGGTATTTGTTGGGATGGAGGGGAAGAGGGGAAGACCCTCATAGACTCCTATATTTGAATGCTTGGTCATCAGGGCATGGTACTATTTGAGAAGAATTAGAGGCATGGCCTTGTTGGAGGAAGTGTGTCACAGGGCGAGTGGGCTTAGAGGTTTCAAAGGCCCAAACCAGCCCAGTGTCCCTCTGCTGTTCCTGCTGTCTGCAGATCCAGATGTAGAACCCTCAGCTACTTCTCCAGAACCATGTCTGCCTGTGTGCCTCCATGCTCCTGTCATGATGGTGATGGACTAAACCTCTGAAGTGTAAGCCAGCCTCAATTCAATGTTTCCTTTTATAAGACTTGCCATGGTCGTGGTGTCTCCTCACAGCAACAGAACACTAAGATGGGGTTTTTTGCTTGTTATTACTGTTGGTTAGTTTGGGAATTTTTAACAGTTAGTGTGGTGTGAGCATGCGTGTGTGTGTGTGTGTGTGTGTGTGTGTGTGTGTGTGTGTGTGTGTGTGTAAGTTACGCCATTTATGTGATGCCAGTGGAGACCAGAAGAGGGTGTCGGATGCCCAAGAACTACAAGTTAGAATTGTGGTTGTGAGCTGCAAGGTATAGGATCTGGGAACTGAACGCAGGACTTCTGGAGAGCAGCCAGTGAGCTTACCCACAGACCATCTCTCCAGCTCTTTTTCTTGTTTTTTTGAGACAAGATCTTATGTGGCCTAGGCTGACCTCAAACTCACCATGTAGTCAAGGAAGGATGCGATACCATATTTTCTCTCTCAAATTATTCAGGTACATGAAATTATAAAGTGTGTTTAGTGGATGTTATTCATGCTACTCAGGGTTTGGGCCACCAGGAACAGTGAACTCTACTCTCAAATAAGTTGCTTTTTGCCGAATGTCATCCAGGATGGCAGAACATGCCTGACCTGCATCTCACAGACTCCATGGTGACAGAAATTACAGCAAGGGGTTTAGACACTCTCTTCAGTTTTCACGTTGGCAGCAACTCATCAGTAGTTGTTTTTTCCAGAATGTTCAGATCACAGCATAGAACACCAATACAACACAGACTACAAGAACATATGAACAGTGAATCTAGGGGCAAAATACTTGCTTTCATTCGAGTTTTCCCACGTGAGTGGCTCAGCAGTTGTTCCTGCATCTTCTTTTGATGAATATTTCGAATCTTTAGAAAGCGCCTGCCACAGAATCTCATCTGAAGAGAAACAAGCAAAAGCACATGAACATACGGCAACATACGTGGGCATATTTTGCACTGCACATATTCAGCACATCCATGGATGCATGAAGGAATAACCTGAATTCAGTGGATGCAGGATGCTCTGCTCTAAGATGCCATCGTAACTACAGAATCGTGATTGTACCAAATATCCCGGGCAGAGGACACCACCCACCAAGCACATTGACTAAAATCTCTGTCCCCTGCCTGATATGTGGAGATACAGCTTTCCTTCTTGTTCCTGTCACTGGGACTCCCCCTCCCCCTTAACACTCTAGGATTGATACATAAAGACAGGCTTAGGCTAAGAGTCAGAAATGAGGCAAAACATGTTAAACGGTCATTAGGAGTTTTATTTATAAAACTCTTACTAGTAGGACTGGAGAGATGGCTCAGTGGTTAAAAGACCTGGCTGCTCTTCCAGAGGACCTAGGTTAGATTCCCAGCACCCACGTGGTGGCTCACAATCTGTTGTAACTGCAGTTCCAAAAGATATGATGCCTTCTTCCAGACTCCTTGGGCACTGCACCCATATAATACACAGGCATACATGCAAGCAAACACTCATACACATGAAAGAAAAATAAATCTTTTTAAAAACTGTTACTAACATTTTGGGATTAACTAGAATTTTTTTAATGTTTTAACGTCTCCTTCCCTTTTAACGCCCAGAGGCATCTGTTTTTCCCTGGAATGTGGCCATTTTACTCCTTCCCCACAGAAAACAATCATCAAAAATCCTATTCACTTCCCAAAGGCTCTGAGATCATTCCCAAGGATGGGTGTGTGTGTGTGTGTGTGTGTGTGTGTGTGTGTGTGCTGTGCATGTGCATTGTGGTGTGTGTGTGCAGTGTGTGTGTGAGTGTGTGGTGTGCGTATGTGTGGTGTGTGTGTGTGTGTGTGTGCGTGTGCATTGTGTGGTATGTGTGTGTGTGTGCATGGTGTGTGTGAGTGTGTGGTGTGCATGTGCATGGTATGTGTGTGTGTGGTATGCGTGAGTGTGTGTGTGTATGCGCTATTTGTTTTCATTTGGTGTTTTTTGTCTTGTTGATTTTTTTTTTTTTTTTTTTTTTTTGGTTTTTCGAGACAGGGTTTCTCTGTGTAGCCCTGGCTGTCCTGGACCTCACTCTGTAGACCAGGCTGGCCTCGAACTCAGAAATCTGCCTGCCTCTGCCTCCCAAGTGCTGGGATTGAAGGCGTGCACCACCCCTGCCCGGCTATGTCTTGTTGATTCTTTAAATTTGTTTTAATTTTCATGTTCTGGGTTGTTTACCCTGTTTTTGTTTTTGCAACATAAAGATGAATGGGTAGGGAGGTTGGGAGAATCTAGGGAGTATTGGAGGGAAAAAGATATGACCAGAATACTTGCATGAAAAAAAATTAAATAAAAATTTAAAAATCCAAACTTTGAAAAATCTTTAAGAATTAGTTAAAAGGAAGAGAGAATACATGTGTGCACACAGACATTCACACACACACACACACACACACACACACACACACACTGAGGTCTGTTTTGTGTTGGCCAATTGCTCCTGGACATGGGACCTGCCTTGAAGTAAGGTTGATATACTCAGTGACACTCTACTGGAGAAAACTGATTTTCCCTCTCTGAGCAGGAATCAAATGCAAATGGCTTCTTGGTTTGGGGTGGGGCTTTGCGGCCTCTTCCGCTCCTCTGTGCTGGGGTTTAGTCTGGTTTGAACTTGTGCTGTTAATCTCTATGAGTTCATGTGGGCATCAGATCTGCTATATCTGGAGAACGCTACTCCCTCAGACTCATCCACCACCTCTGACCCTTACAGTCTTCCTGCCCCTTTCATATAGACCCCTCAGCCTTGAGGGGAGGGGGTTGATAAAGACGTCCTGTTTAGGGCTGACTGCAAAGTCTCTCACCCTCTGTGCACTGTCCGGTTGTGAGTCAGTTACCATCAACCATAAGGAGAAGCTTCTCTGAAGAGGCTTAAGTGATGCTCTGCTCTATGGGTGTGACCACATGTCACCAGGAATCATTTTCTTGTAGTGTTCCTTTAGTGAGATAATAGTACTAGGCTTTTCCCCAGGCCCGTGACTATCCAAGTCTCAGATTTGAGGCCGCTTTAGCACTGTTGGGTACAGGTTCCCCCTCATGGGGTGAGCCTTAAATAAAGGGGGTTGGCCACTCTCATGACATCTGTGCCATGATTGGACCGCTCCGTCCTACAGGCAGGTCCCTGCCGTAGGCTGCCGAGTTCCTATCTTGGTGAAACTGATGATTTCTTTCCCTTCCAGTAGCATGAGAGGGAGGTACCTTTCAGCACCACAGACATTACTTAGTAGGGATACAGCTTCTAGTTTCAATTTTGCCATGTTTGGTGACATAAGTAAGCTTTACCTTCATCAAGGGGTCTAACCATCGGGTTTTGGAGAGTAACCATTGCCTTGGAAATGCCTGCAATGTTTGGCTAGTTGGAGGCATCTCTGGAAGCCCTTTGGCCAACAGATCAAATAGATGCGACCCATTCCTGGTGCTGAAGGTGTTACTTGACTGTGTTGTCATCTAGTTGAGGCATTGTCTCCCTCGTCATACAGTGATGCCGTGTAAATTCCTTTCATATATTTATATTTTTAAACCGCTTCTATAGTACTAGGTTTCCATTTGGCTTTGCCTTTTAGTGTTAGTCGTCCTCCTTTATGTCTCCTCCTTTACCCTGCCCTCCTATCCCCCACCCATTAGATCTTCCTAATTATCTCGAGAATGCTGTCTTTCCCCTTCCTTGGAAGACCTTCCGCCACCCCCATGGCCCCTTACTAGGTGCACAACCTCTGTGGTTATTCGAATTGAAACATATCTAAAGCTTAAGAGCCAACACTCCCATATAAAAGAAAATGTGCATTATTTATTTTGGCATCATCTCTCGAGGGACAAATGCCAGAAATGAGCCCTCAGATTCATCATGATATCAGCAAAATCACTCACTATGCCCTCTCAGAAGCATCTGCTGTCCTGTAAGTGTCTTAAAAAATATTGCTCAAAGACACTACAAGAAAACTCAACTAACCTGGACTCATAGGGGTTGGGAAGACTGAACCGACAACCAGAGTTGGCTCAGGTTGACAACTGAGCTTGGCTCCTGCTCAGCTGCTTATGTGCAATTCTTCAAGTCTTTCACCAGGTTTGGGCATTTCAGACAGATCCACTGGTCTCTGCTTTCTGATTGAAGACACGCACCACCACACCTGGCTGGCCTCTTTCTGAAATCTCTTGCTTTGCATTCTAGTACATATCTGTCAGGTCCTTATGTTGCGTTTCCTTATTGTTGTCTGTCTTTCTGCTCTTCAGAGCAGAAATTTTAGTGTCTTATCTTCAAGACTGTTTACCCAGTTCCTATCTATTCAGAACTGTTGGTGAACTCTTCTAGGGAGTTCTCATTTTTATTGTTGTTTGTTTGTTTGTTTGTTTTGTTTGTTTGTTTTTAGAGACAGGATTTCTCTGTATAGACTTGGCTGTCCTAGAACTCACTCTGTAGACCAGGCTGGCCTGGAACTCACAGAGATTCCCCTGCCTCTGCCTCCTAAATGCTGGAATTAAAGGTACGCGCCACCACTGCCCCGCTAGTGCTTTATTTTTTAACTTCACAACTTTCCTTGGCGCCTTTCTCTTTCTCTCCCTTCCTTCCTTTACTCCTTCCCTCCCACCCACCTCTGGGTTTTAAGGCAAGGTCTTATGTTATGACCCAAGGCTGGAACTTTTACACACATGTGCATGGGCACACTCACAGACACAGTGCCCAGCTCACTGTGTCCCCCTCCATCCCTCCAGGTGGGATTCCAGGCATGGAGTAATGGTTTCTATTCCCTCTTTATCAATGTTCTCGTTCTGGGGGCTGGTGAGATGGCTCAGTGGGTAAGAGCACCCGACTACTCTTCCGAAGGTCCAGAGTTCAAATCCCAGCAACCACATGGTGGCTCACAACCATCCGTAACGAGATCTGGTGCCCTCTTCTGGAGTGTCTGAAGACAGCTACAGTGTATTTACATATAATAAATAAAAAAATCTTAAAAAAAAAAAAGAAAGTTAAAATAGCATTTCACTGTGATTTAAAAAAAAAAATTCTCGTTCTGTTCATCATATATTGCTCTTCTAGCTTTCTTCTCCCTGGGTTTTTATTTTTCTTTATCTTTATTCATTCACCCCTATGGAAGCCACCTCTAAGTTAATAGCTCTGATGCTTTCAACGGGTAGACCTCCTCAGGGAGGGGATCTATCAAATTCCCTTTTCCTATGAATGAACCTTACATGCCTGTTTCCCTGTATGCTTTGTAAGTTGATTTTTAAGGTGAGCGTTTGAGGAGCTGTGTTTTGCTAACTCTTGATATTATCCTCCCCTTCTCAGGGGCTGCTGGTCCTTGCTTGCTAGTTAAGGGCTAGGACTACATATTTACAACTTTGTCAAACTATTTTGAACAATGTGTGTTCCTTAGTAAGTGTGGGCCCTGCTTGTTTTACAATCTCTGAGGTCAGCCAGTAGCCTAACCAAGATGTTCTCAAGTTTCTATCTCTCAAAAGAAGAAAAAACAGGTTAATTCTTTATAGGTGGTGTATGTGGTGGAGGCCGGAGGATAGCCCTGCAGCCTGTTCTCTCCTATATTACGTGGGTTCTGGGACTGAACACGGATCATCACATTTGCACTGCATGCACTTTTAACTGCTCAGCCATTTTCCCCACCCTACACAGCGTCTTCCTCTTTCTTTAAGGTAGAGGTATGTGTGTGTGTGTGTGTGTGTGTGTGTGTATGTATGTATGTATGTATAGGTGTGTGTATGTATAGGTGTGTATGTGTGTGTATATAGGTGTGTGTGTATGTATAGGTGTGTGTATGTGTGTATATGTGTGTATGTGTGTGTATATAGGTGTGTGTGTATGTATAGGTGTGTGTATGTGTGTATATGTGTGTATGTGTGTATATATAGGTGTGTGTGTGTGTGTGTGTGTGTGTGTGTGTTGCACATGAGTACAGCCACCCACAGAAGCCAGAAGACTTGTATTCTTGTGGAGTTACAGACGGACATGAGCTACCTGATATGGAGACTAGGAGTCAGTCTCATAGAAAGCAGTATATACTGTTAATTGCTGAGCCATCCATCTCTCTAGACCTACCTCTGTAAATTCTTCACTAGTCTGGAAGCCTCCATAGCCTGGAGAACTTTATAGTACAGTATACTCCTGCTGTCCTAGCCCTTCAATGATCTAAAGCAACACCAGACCAAAGCAGAACCCCAAATCCTGGTGGCCTCTTCTTAGGCACTGTAGGAATTTGACAAGCCTCCTCCCAACAATTCCTAAGACAATTCTCCCCATTATGTGGTAAGTTCACATCATATAGTGAGGGTACAACACTCCAACTACACTTGATATGCTATCAGGTAAACCCCAGTATAGGAATGGGTTGCATCTTTTTGACTTTTTGGCCCACAAACTTCCCCCAAAACATTACAAGCTATTGACAATGGCTGTTGGTTACCCCCTTCTACCCGTTGGTAAGACTCCATTGCTGAAGACGCCACATACCTCTGTCATTAACCCAAAAATTGAGCTGTTGCTCAACCATAAGCTTCACCCCTACTGGCTGGCATTCAGAGAGTTGGAAGGTCTACACCCTACCAGAGCAGAAAAATTACCATCAATCTTGCCCATCTGTGAACCCTGAAAGCTACAATATCGACCTGTGCACAAGACATATCCCTGATGCAATATTGGTACAGATATTATGGGAGTAACCAACTACTTTTTAAAAACTGGGTTTATGGCCCAGTCCATAAAATGGAGCTCATAACTGGCACTGCTCCTGAGGCCAAGAATCTGAGATTAGATAGCTCACAGCTCAAGAGCAGTGGTTCTCAACCTGTGGGTCACAACCCCTCAGGGTTGACCTTTTCTTGGGGATTACCTCAGACCATCAGAAAACAGTACTGTTATTTACATTACAGTACATAACAGTAGCAAAATTACAGCTACGAAGTAGCAACAAAAATTATGGTGGTGGGTCACCACAACACAAGGAACTGTACAAAAGGTCACCAAACTAAGAAGGTTTAGATCCCAGGACCTATAGGAAAGCTACTACTAATATTCTGCTAAATGAACATAGCAACAAAATGGCTCCTGGTGACATAGTGCTACACATGTAGACCTGGGCATCACTCCATCCTCACCAGAGAAGACACTTCTTTTTTTATTTTTTATAGATTTCTTTATTTTTAATTTATGTGTATGAATATCTTGCCTACTCGAATGTTTGTGCACTTTGTGCAGTCCTGATACCCCCAGAGGCCAGGTAATGGTGTTGGATATTCTGGGACTAGAGTTAAAGACGTTTGTGAGCCACAGCACGGTACTGAAATCTAGCCCAGGTCCTCTGGAAGAGCATTCACTGCTCTTAGTCGCTGAGCCATCTCTTCAGCTCAATAAGTTTCTTCTTGCAGCAGATGGTAATTAACACAGTGACTTACAGCTGGACAGGGGGGGACCTCGGAGCACTGAGCTCTAAATGGGGTGTCTATCAAACTCCCTCTCCCCAAGGCTCAGAGAGCTGTATAGAAGAGAAGAAAAGATTATAAGAGTGGGAGTAGGGGAGGTAGGGTGGAATAGAAGACTCCAAGACAGTATTATTTTCCCTACACAGCAGGTCTGATGCACGGATGAACTCAGAGAGCCTGTGAATGCGTACACAAGACATGTTCATGTTCAAACCAGACAAAATTCCAACACAGAGAAACTGTTGCAATTCCTAACCCTAACCAAGAAGCTGTTTGCAATTGATAGCTGCTCAGAGGAGGGGAATCAGTATTCTTCAATGGAATGACACTGGGTATATCAACCATACCACAGAGCAGGCCCCAGACTCAAGAGCACTTGGCCAATATGAAATGGGCAGCGTGTGTGTGTGTGTTTGTGTGTGTGTTTGTGTGTGTGTGTGTTTGTGTGTGCGTGTGTGTTTGTGTGTGTGTGTGTGTTGGGTTTTTGTCTTTTTATTTTTTTGAGAGGAAAAGAACATGAAGTTGGGTGGGTAGAGAGTTGAGAGAGTTAGTGTACTGGCTAGTTTTGTGTCAACTTGACACAGCTGGAGTCATCACAGAGAAAGGAGCTTCAGTTGAGGAAATGCCTCCATGAGCTCCAACTGTAAGGCATTTTCTCAATTAGTGATCAAGGGGGAAACGCCCCTTGTGGGTGGTGCTATCTCTGGACTGGTAGTCTTGGGTTCTATAAGAAAGCAGGCTGAGGCAAGCCAGAAAAGAACATCCCTCCATGGCCTCTGCATCAGCTTCTGCTTTCTGACCTGCTTGAGTTCCAGTCCTGACTTCCTTTGATGATGAACAGCAGTATGGAAGTGTAAGCCGAATAAACCCTTTTCTCCCCAACTTGCTTCTTGGTCATGATGTTTGTGCAGGAATAGAAACCCTGACTAAGACAAATTGGTACCAGCATAGTGGGGTATTCCTGTGACAACCTGACCATGTTTTGGGGAGGACTGTGGAAGGACTTTGGAACTTTGGGCTTGAAGATCCATTCGTTGTTAAGAGCTCTGTCAGATGTTGTGTAGGAGCTTGGAAGATAATGTTGAGAACAGTGCAGAAGATGGAGGTCTGGCTTGTGAAATTTCAGAGGGAAAATTAAAAACTTTTCAGAGCCATTGCTGTTTTGATTGTGAAGATTCTGTGGTTCTGGTTAGCTGGAGCTGAAGAATCAGCTGTGATTAACAAGATACCAGAACTACTAAAGCAAAAACTTTGCATTACTGGGACTATTGATGCTGGTTAGCTGGAGCTAAGAAATTAGCGGTGATCAAGAAGAGACCAGCATCGTTGAGGTGACATCTTCTGGGAAGTGTTTTCTGAAAGCACAAAGAGGCTGTGTTCCAGAGATAGCCAAGGTTGTACTCCTTCTGCAGCGGGACTTGGTAATGTGTAAGGATCACCCAGGTGGTACTGGTTTTGAAGGCATGAAGGGGTCACGCAGAGCAGCTGAGGCTCGGCATTGTGAGAGGCTATGGAAGGCCATTGGTGAAGGTGCAGCCTCAGTTGCCATTGACGACCCAGGACTGAAGGGGTCATGCAGTGTTTTGGAGATGCCAGTACCATGAGATGACCACCAAGAGCAGCAGCAGCAGTGGAGTACAGGCATCTGGAGCCTAGAGGACGATGCATGTGCTACAAAGGGCATGGCTGGAGTAGTGACCCAAGCCCTTGGAGGAGCCCAGAAGATCGTGAGTTGGATCCCAGACATTGGACAGTTGGAGATTGATTTTTGCTTTGACTGTGACTGTGCCCTGATATTTTCCCTCTTGAAGGAAGAAACTGTTTTAGTGGAGCCCACAGTTAAGAGACTTTTAATTGTAAAAAGACTTTGGATTTTAAAAGAGATGGATATTTTAAAGAGATTGAAAATTTAAGAATATGTAAAGATTGTGGGACTTTTAAAGTTATTTAGATCTTGGGGATGAATAAGAATGCAAAGGTTGAGGCTTACTAGTGATGTGTTTGTGTGTCAAGTTGACAAGGGGTCAATTGTACTGGCTAGTTTTGTGTCAACTTGACACAGCTGGAGTTATCACAGAGAAAGGAGCTTCAGTTGAGGAAATGCCTCCATGAGCTCCAACTGTAAGGCATTTTCTCAATTAGTGATCAAGGGGAAAAGGCCCCTTGTGGGTGGTGCCATCTCTGGACTGGTAGTCTTGGGTTCTATAAGAGAGCAGGCTGAGGCAAGCCAGTAAAGAACATCCCTCCATGGCCTCTGCATCAGCTCCTGCTATCTGACCTGCTTGAGTTCCAGTCCTGACTTCCTTTGATGATGAACAGCAGGATGGAAGTGTAAGCCGAATAAACCCTTTCCTCCCCAACTTGCTTCTTGGTCATGATGTTTGTGCAGGAATAGAAACCCTGACTAAGACAGTTAGGATCTAGGAATAATTAGGAAAGGGAAAACAATATGATTAAAATATATTGTATGAGAAAATATTAAAAATAAATAACACCCACATAATAACACTCCGTCAGTATATCTAGTTTATATAAATGTTAAAGACTAAGTAGATTTGAATAATTGAAGTGAGGTTTTAATTTTATATGTCAAACTTTATGCCATTCAGAAAAAAATACTTATAAAGATTAAAGATAAGAGCTTCTAAAAAAGAAAAGAAAGAAGACAGTTCTTGCCAGCTCTGCTGACGTATTGGCAAAGGAACAGATTCCTGGGGCTCTCCAGTCCTGTCAAGTGACATCTGGATCTTCACCTTTCTCAAAACCTGAGCAAGAGTTTCAGAGAGAACAATGAGGCAGCTCTGTAGGGCTGTAGGAAGTCCTAAAGCAAAGGTCTTCCCACACGCCCCAGGGTGTGAGCATGTAGGCAGGTTGGCCTGTTCCAGTCACCCAGGCTATTCTCCCCTGCTTTGAGAAGCAGAGTTCTTTCTTGGTATTTGAATTCCACTTTCTGCTTATTTTCTCAGGACTCCAATATTTAAAGGAACAGATTCTAGCCACACAACAACAGGCTTAACTTCCCTTTGAAGGAGCAGAACAAGTTACCTTAGAGACAGCCAAGGAGTGACCTCAGAGACAGCCAAGGAGTGACCTCAGAGACAGCCAAGGAGTGACCTCAGAGACAACCAAGGAGTTACCTCAGAGACAGCCAAAATGTTACCTCAGAGACAGCCAAGGAGTTACCTCAGAGACAACCAAGGAGTTACCTCAGAGACAGCCAAGGAGTTACCTCAGAGATAGCCAAAATGTTACCATAGAGACAAGGACGAGCAGGAGACTTCTTCAAAACCTAAAGCTTTCACAGACAGAGGTAACTTACCAAATATCTTAGCCAAGTATTCATCTTGCTTATGTGAACTTGATTCAAACTCAGAATCGCTGATGCCATTATGGTGGAGATAGGCTGTGAGAAATCAAATTTCAGCTGTGGTTAAATCTCTCCTCAAACCTAAACCTTGTCTCTTTAAAGCCCCACTCCTTTGCAAGGCACTTCTATAGGAAGAGCACACAACTGGTGCTTTAGTCTCCCTCTCATTGCTGTGAAAAAATTACTCTGACAAAAGCAACTTTAGGGAGAAAAGATTTGTGTTGGCTTGTGCTTCCAAAAGGATACAGTCTATTACAGTGTAGAAGACAGGGAGGCAGGAGCAGGATGTTGGCTGGTAACATCGCATCCATGCTCAGCAAGCAAGGAGAGATGCATGCATGCTTTATATACTGCACTCAGTTTTTCCACCTCATACAGCCCAGCATCCCCAGCCCAGAAAATGGTCCCACCCACATCAATTGATAAAATCAAGATAACCCCTCATAGGCATGCCCAGAGGCCCATGCAAAATTAATTCTGCAAAGTAGAGAAGTAACCATCACTGTGACCCCCATGCTTGCTTTGTCTGAGTGGCGCAGGGCATCTACGGAGTATCTGCAAGCATCTAAAGTTTGGGCCTACAAGGTGGATCGGCAGGTCAGGGCACTTCTGACCAAGCCTGATGAGTTCAATCCCTGGGACCCACATGTTGGAAGGAAGGGACCAACTCCAGACGTCTGCATGTACACCATAGCAAATGCATGCGCGACACACAAGACAAACAAATGTGTGTGAAAATAAACAGAGCCTGAAGCTCCAGCACACAGCCTGGCAGAGGCCATTTCCCACTGTTTCTTTGCAGACAATAGGCCCAAGCCACTGACTGATGTGTGTGCACACACAGGCTCTAACTTGAGACTGAAACTGGTAGAAGGGCCTGAGTGGTGGGTGCCAAAAGCCAAAAGCAGGGCTGCTTTGAGCCAATAAAAATCAAAATGACAAAGGCACAGTTATCTATTAATGAGACGTGAGGGAGTCATTAGAACAGAATACATCTAATCCTTAAGCACTTCACTGAAAGCATGCCCTAGTGTATCAACTAAGGGGATAGCCTAAAACTTGCCACAGAGCAAGCTAAAAAGACAATGCAACAAAAGTATTCATGTGTGAGCTTTTATTGAGTGGCCTATAAAATGCGTCGGCAGGATCATTAGTTACAAAACTGCTTTCTTTACCTATAATGTAATATCAGCACAACACATATTTCTGCTTTATTTTGCTAAGTAATGACCCACTCTCAATATTACTTAATGGAGACTGCCTTCTCTGCTATCTGCATGATTTAGGGCTCACATGCATGGGGGCGGGGGAGGGGCAGTTATGTTGCTTTGGTTTGTGTGCAAGGCCAGATGTTTTCTCTTAGCCTAAGCACTTGAGTATGGGTGTGAATGGAGAAATCAGCTGTGTGGCCCTGGGCAAATAGTTTACAAAGGCTGAGGCAGGATGGGGGTTAGAAGACTGTGCACCCCAAGACTAGCAATTCCTGGGCAATAAACTATAAAGGGTGAGAGAGAAGGAGGTTCAAGATGTTACCAGAAACAGCGATCCCACTCTCTGGACAACAACTGTAGTGACAGAAGCTGCCTGACCCTGCACAACAGCCACCCCACCCCCAGATGAAACAGGCACAGTCATTCTTTAACCACAGGCTTCATAAGTCATACAGTTTACAATGAGGGTCCCCCATCCTCTTTTTCTGCATTTCAGCTTGGCAGCGCCCCACCAATAGCTGGTTTCGAGGCTGCCCAAGTCACAGGCCATCACACCCACTAACCCCCACACAGCCTGTAAGCACACGTGCGCGTTGAACCCATTGACATATACTTGCTTTCATTCACGTCTCTCCCCGTGATCAGTCTGCCAGCTGTTTGTGCATCATCTAGATTGCTGGGATACACCTGCAGCACGATCTCGTCTGAAGAGAAACACGCGAGATCATTAGCACCCGATGTAAGCACAGTCTATCTTGGTCTGTATCTACCTAGCGCATGCACAGACTCGTGAATGAATGAGAAGTCAAACTCAGTGGATGTAGGATGCTCTGCTCTAAGATGCCACCATAACTACAGAATCATGATTGCACCAGATAGTACACTGTAGCTGTCCTCAGACCCACCAGAAGAAGGCTTTGGATCCCATCACAGATGGTTTTGAGCCACCATGTGGTTGCTAGGAATTGAACTCAGGACTTTTGGAAGAGCAGCCAGTGCTTTTAACCACTGAGCCATCTCTCCAGCCCCTGCATTATGATTCATAACCGTAGCAGAATTACAGTTATGAAGTAGCAATGAAAATAATTTCATGGTTGGCAGGGGAGGGGTCACCACATGAGGAACTGCGTTAAAGCATCATTAGGAAGGGTAGAGAATTACTGGTCTAGTTCCTGGAGTCATTCTGGCCTGCCTCTGAGTCTGTTCCCAAGCTGCCCCACACACAAGCAAAATGTCTTTCTTATGTTTCTAAGACTCACACCCTTTCTTCTCTGAGATGCTGTCTCTCCCAGTGTTAGGTCAAGGGGCCTGTTCCCTTACGATGCTAGTTTCTCTCAGAGGCTATAAAGCCCACAGCCTGAAGAAACAGCCACTTCTTTCCAATCCCTTCAAACCTCGCCCTCCCCAGCTCTGCCCTGGGACAAAGAGTTAAGCTGTCTGTCACATGCTGTGTGCGGTTTTTATAGCACCTTATGAATGGTTCTACCCAATGCCTGCCTCCTCCACGCTCCTGAGGTGTAGGTGAGATGCCTACCATGCACACCAACGCACACGAATGTGCACGTGTACACACATGCGTGCACACTCACACCCCCCCACACACACACACACATGTAAAGTGATGTGGAAAGCAGGTTCCTTTATGGGAGGGATTTCTTCAAAGGCTCCTCTGGGCCTCCCCCTCCCTGTCGTGCTTACTATCTTTCTCTTATTTTAGCTATCCTTCTGCAGTGGTTTAAGTGAGCAGTGCTTGTGTGTCTGGACAGTTGGTCCTCAGTTAGTGGCACTCTTTTTTTTGGGGGGGTGGAGATTATAGGACTGTTAGGAGGTACAGCCTTGGTAGAGGAAGTATATCACTGGGAACAGATTCTGATCTGTTGAAACCTCATCCCACTTTCTGTTCAATCATGTGCGAGTGTGAGTGCCTATATGTGCCTGTGTGTGCATACGAGTGTGTGCAGGTGTGTGCATGTGTATGTGCGAGTGCCTTGTGTGCATTTGTGTGTGCTTGTGTGCATGTGTGTGTGCACATGTGTGTGCACGTGTGTGCTTGTGTGTGCATGAGGAAGCACAAGTGTGTGCGTGTATGTGTGTGTGTATGCGTGCATGTGCATGTGTGTGTCCCTCCTTCCTGTTTGTGAACACAAATGTGGTCAGCCAGCTCCCTATTCCTACTGCCGTGCCCTCTCTGCTACTATTAGCTCTATTCCTCAGAAGCCATAAGCCAAAATGAGCCCCTTCCTCCCTGAGTAGGTCCCTGAGTTTATCACAGCAGCTAACACACATTCCTACTGAACCCTGGAGGTTTTAACAGTGACACCTCTACTCCTAAGTCCCAGTTGTGCTGGATTTAATGTGCTGTACTGTTCCTTTCTAACACTCCTGAATCCAGGCTCTGTCGTGGTCTGGCAGCCCTTTCTCCCAATGATCCTCATCCCTGAATGCAATTACATGCAAACCCTTTTCAGGAACCAACAATCTATGCCGTTATCCTTTTCCCTTGTTTGATACTGAAGTTCAGTGTGATTTGGGGCCAATAGGTTCAAAATCAAATCCCAGCTAAGACATGATCTTGGGCAAATAGCTTTACCTCTTGGATCTGTGGTTACCCTCACCAATAGGATGGGGAAGCGTTTAACTCAGAGGACTTTTGTGAAAACTGTGCAAGAGGGTCCGCAAGGCACTGAGCATAGGATGAGCGTGAACACTGTGTCCAGGGCCAAACACCTCACTGCCAATCTTTTTTTTTTTTTTTTTTTTTTTTTGGTTTTTTGAGACAGGGTTTCTCTGTGTAGCCCTGGCTGTCCTGGCCCTCACTTTGTAGACCAGGCTGGCCTCGAACTCAGAAATCTGCCTGCCTCTGCCTCCCGAGTGCTGGGATTAAAGGCGTGCGCCCCACGCCCGGCACTGCCAATCTTATAATAGCAAGCACAGAGCAGCTTCGGAACACATCAGTGCTCCGCTCTGTGGACTGCGGGGGTCAGGATGGAAAAGGAGAGAGTGTACCACCCAAGAAACGAAGGTGTCATTCACAGAAAAATGGGCTTTCTGTCACCGAGTCTATGCTTCTCCATCTCAAGCCTCTGTCACCTCCTTCTGCATCTGCCTGTGGTTGAAGCCTCAAAGGGTGCAAACATCTACACCCTCAGAGAAACTTCCTTTCCCACCCTCCCTGGTCGATAAATTGAGGCCACACAACACACAGAGGTCCTCAAAAGACAACGGAGACCCAAGAAGAGTATTGCTTCTCTAGATAGAAAATTTATTAATTTTATATATTTTGGAGGATGGTTGATAGAGGATCTCACTGTACACCCTTAGTTGGTCTTTGTAGACCAGGCTAGCCCAGAACACACAATCAGCCTCGCTCTGCTTCCTAAGACCTGGTTTTAAAGATGTGTGCCACCAGGCTCAGCTTGAATAAAAAATAATAAATTAAATTTTTAAAAATTCAAGTGCTGAGCGTGCACTTCTCTATCTGGAAAGCAGGATGTCTGGAGGCAATGTCTGGAGCTGCAGCAGCCATTATTCTGCATAGAGACACAGACATCAGAGAAGGACCAGATGATCTCAAAGCGACTGGCTTTAACCTGAGATGCTTGAACAGAGGAAACCACTTTTTGTATCACATTAGCAAACAGTGTGTAACATGTTCATTAAGGGCAGCAAAGCCAGGGTTGGGCTAAGGAGAGAAGGAAAAAAAATCCGGTGTCCAAGCAGGCAGGACACCACCCCAAGGCTGAGCAGACCTCAGGAGGAAGAAGTGGTTCCTGCCAGGAAAGGCTGCCCACAGAAAGCATGAAGAGCCTCACTCTGCAGAAGGTGTGTGCCTCTGTTATCCAGTGCTTCCTCTGCAGACCACTGTGAGTCAGAACCGCTCCCTCTGCCTCTGCCTCCCTGACTTGTAGAAGATCAGCAATTCCCAGTCTGGAGTCGCCCAGATAAACTTTCTGGATCTGGTGATGCACATCTTTAATCTCAGCAACTGGGAGGCAGAGGCAGGTGGGTCTCTGAGTGGGAGGTCAGCCAAGGCTACACAGTGAGACCCTGTCTCGAAACAAAAACACGTAAACCTTACAGGACTGGGGATGCAGCTCAATGGTAGGATACTTGCTTAGCGAGCATGAGGCTCTGGATTTGACCTGTAGCGCTATAAAATACCCCTCTACTAAATCTAATGTCCCCCAGGTGGGTCCCAGCTCAGCCTGGGGCCTCATGCTGTCTGCTAAGCTGAAATCATCCAGGCAGGAGTGATATGGTGGGCTGAGGTGGTTCATGGCTTCAGTGAACTTCTGGATGGCGGTACTGACCCCCTCACCTGCCCCCATTTTGAGAAGCAGAAATCTTACCAAGGTTTGGTTTATTGCCCCATTTGCTTAATTCTGGGGCCCTTGGATGCTTAGAGGAACTGATTCTTAGCCACAGAGCAGAATGCTCCCCTTCCCTCCTACCCAAACCACTAGGAAGAGGTAACTTCTTCAAATCCAGCCTCAGGTTCCACAGGAGACTACTTACCAAATAGTCTATCCATATCTTCTTTGAGATGCTTTGAACTTGAGGAAAAATTGTTCTCCACACCTGCAGGAGAAATAGGATTCCCTGTGATTACATCTTTCACTGGTCAGGCAAGCATGACGGTGTATGTCTGTGATCTAGTATTTTCAAGGTAAATGGGGCCAGGACCAGGAGTTCTTGGCCAACCTTGCCTATAGAGCAAGCTCAAGGCCAGCTTGGACTTCACAACTCTGTGTCAAAAATACATAAATAAATAGCCTTCCTCTGTATGTACCACCTCTCCATGCTAGATACAGCCCCAGTGGACACCTGAGCCTGCACACAGTATCAAAGCCCATGTATGTTTTCTCTCATGTGTACATACATGTACTGTCTTTTCCATTTTAACTGTTACTTATGCTTGGTGACCATGACTTTTGCTCTCTGTGGTATAATACCAAACAGGCACTAATTTTGTTTGCTACTATGGAACTTTTGAGGATCCCAATTGTGGCTTAACGATAAAGACATGGAGATGTCTGTATACTATTAAGTTGTTGGCCTGTTTGCCTGGGCAGACTCTTAGCTCATGTAACTTGAACTGATTTCTCCAAAGCTGCCTGTCTCCACAAAACTCTCTCTGCTCTCCTCCCTACTCAGTTCGAGTCTCCCTTCTGTCCTCCTGCGTCTGTTTCCCCCTGGTCACTCTGTCCATCCTTCTGCCCCAGTTTCAACCACCAACTTGTATTATACAAAAAGTCACACTCCTTTCTCATCCAGTTGGCTTTGGGGGTTATCCAGACCTTCCCCATTGCAACTTGTCTTTGTTTTGGGGCCTGTGAGGGAGCTAACATTTACATATCCTGCTAGCTTTACACAGCCCAACAATTAACAACTGAAAACACACAGACACACTCTTCCATAGCTAGTAAATACAACATTTGTGGGTCATTCCAACAGTTTGCCTTCTTCAGTTGCATGAATAGAAAATTCACTCTGGGGCTGAGACTGAAGGTTAGTAATAAAGCCTGTGTTCGAGGTCTGAGTTCAGTACATCCCAACTGCACATCTCATCTGCAACCTTCAATTCTCTTCCTAGAGTCAAGCACATTTGCCTTGTTTCTTCTCTCTGGGCTGTTTAAAAGGACTGGATCACTACCCCAGCTTTGAGCCTTTATTACAAGAGCAAGCAGGCTTAAAAGATGGTGCAAGTGGGTGTTGGCAATTCATCTTGGCTCCGCCCAACAGCTACCTAGCAACAGTCAGGACATCCCATCAAGTAACTGTATCTGTGTCTACTACAGACTAGCTCTGCTGGCTGCTTCAGTCAGTGAAGCTCCCTGGTGCAGCAAGCAGTGGCAACTACAGAGACTCACAGCTGATCAAAGAGATGAGAGTTTGTGAGGTTGGGATCCCCAGCCATACATGGGACATCTAGACCATAGCTTCCAAGCTGCAGCGAACATTGCAGAAGGGAGACAAGAACGTGAGAGACAGAGGAAGACGTGGAGTGTGTGCAACACTGACTCCCAGGTATGACGCAGCCATCATACGTGGGTACCCACAGCAGCCATGACTATCTGCACAAAACCTCCACTTTACATCAGCTGACACCTTGTCATGGAGGGGGAATGAGCTCACAAGGTCTCCCCCACTCCCTGAGGGTTTACATGAAGTCAATGATTCAGGGTGGGGTGGACATCTTCAGTGGTGTAGCCACTAATGTGGCACTTCTACAGACAACTCCCCCATCCTGCTATAAACAGTGTAATGCAACTCACTGGGCTATTTTACAAAGAGATGAAATTACAAGTGGGAGTAACTGGGGTGAAGAAGGAGACCGGAGAGAGTGGGGTGGGAACAACAGGTGACAGGTGAATTTAAACAAATACACTACACACAAGTACAAAAATGCCATAGCTGGGTGTATGTAATCAGTATATACTCTATGTAGACCTGGCTCACTATGTAAACCAGGCTGGCCTCCAACTCACAGAGATCTGACCACTTCTGCCTCCTGCCCGAGGACTGGGACCAAAGGTGTGTGCCACCACCTCCCAGCTTAGTATATACTAATTTTAAAATATGAATGTGTGGATAAGATTGAGAAGTTTGTGGATGGCTGTTTTTTCTATTGATTGTTCTACTTGTGAGAGGTTTGAAAAAAATTTTTTAATAAAGGGCTGATATTTCTAAATATGGGATAGTTTTACAAAGCTCTAGAATTTGAGGGAGCGTCACAGGTAGGCAAGCTCAGGTAAAGGAAATAGGACATGAGGAGGGCTCACTGTCCCATCCTTGGCAGGAAGGGCCCACCAGCCAGCCTGGCTGAGGCTCCCTGGGGGTCTTCCATCCCTCCAGTTGCCATGACAGTATACTGGTGATGATACCTTCAATCACAGGGATAGACAGGGGCTCTGTGCCCCAATGGCTGCCCAGGAAGATAACAAAGGAGAAGAACACAGTGTCGCTCATTTTTGCCACAACCAGAATGCCATCAGGGAGGAGCCATTCTCCTGGACTGCTCGAAGATAGGACAGCCCCGAGTTCCAGGATGCTGTGGAACCCGTGTTCTGTGAGGTCACACTGGGAAAGGGGCAAGTCTGTAGTCAGGGACGGAGAGGGACACTTGTGATCCTCAAACAGTCTCTCTGTTGACTGTCTCAGCTCTCTGAGGTCTGGTTAATCCTGAATGCCCTGCAACCTAAAGATGGGAATGTATCAACAGGATACACAGAACAAAACTCAACTGTGGCCACTTAAGGCAACTGGAGCTAGAGCCACCAGGTGTACTGTATTGGTCAACATAGCACATTAACAGGAGGGACAGGAGAGGTGGTCCCACAGTGGTAAAGGGCTTGCTTGGCACATATGAGGCCCTGAGGTGGAACCTTAGCACCAAGAAAACAAGAATGGATTGCATTAGTGAAGGGTTCTCACTATAGGTTAGCTCTGGAAGGGCCAGAGATTAAAGATCTGGTCACCAGCCCATGAAGACAATAGACTCTTTAGGAGGCAGGACTGGTGACTGGAAGATCACCAGAAATGGGCTGTTTCAGGCATGTGCTGGTCTGAATAAGAATGGCTGCCATGGGCTCATTATATGTGAATGCCTAGTTATCAGGGAGTGGCACTGCTTGAGAAGGACTGAAGAGGTGTGGCCTAGTTGGGGAAAGTGTGTCACTGGGGGGGTGGGGGGGGGCTGGAGCTTTGAGGTTTCAAAAGCCCAAGCCAGGCCCAGTCTCTCTGCTCTTCCTGCTGCCTACAGATCCATATGTAGAACACCTAGCTACTTTCCAGTACCATGTCTGCCTGTGTGCTGCCATGCTTCCCACCATGATAATCACTAAACCTCTGACCCTGCAAGCAAGTCTTACTGAAGTGCTTTTTTTTTTGGGGGGGGGGTTCGAGACAGGGTTTCTCTGTATAGCCCTGGCTGTACTGGAACTCACTCTGTAGAGCAGGCTGGCCTCGAACTCAGAAATCCACCTGCCTCTGCCTCCCGAGTGCTGGGATTAAAGGCGTGAGCCACCACGCCCGGCTGTGAAGTGCTTTCTTAAAATAAGAATTGACATGGTTGTGGTGTCTCTTCACAGCACTAGAACAGTAACCAAACAAGGGAATACTGGGACCCTGCCCCATCTTGCTTTTTGGCCATCATAAGGGGAACAGTTTGCTCTGCCAAGCAGCCCTACTCCACCATGATGCTTCGTCTCGCTGACTTCATGTACTGAAACCTCTGAAACAAGGAGTCAAAGTAAACCAAAGTAGACCAGGCTGGCCTCGAACTCAGAGAACTGCCTGCCTCTGCCTCCCTAGTGCTGGAACTAAAGGCATGTGCCACAACTGCCTGGCTGAGAATAATTTTTAATAGGAGCAATATTTACAATAGTAGAGTAATCTTAGTCTATTTGAGTCATAATTGCAGAATACTAGTTTGTGTTTCAATTAGAAACTAGTGTTTAACAAGACCATCTCTACAAGCAATGAACGGTCACTGGAAGAGAGACTCAGTCTTCTCCGGGTCAAGCTCCTGATAAGCTATCTAGTCCCAAGAGGTCAGCCCTAAATAAACTGAGCAACACTAAATTATCTCACTAAATAACTGTACTTAGACACACATACATCAATTATAGTCAAAGAATAATAGGCTATGAACTTCAGGAGTGGGAGGAAATGACAGGGTTTAAGGAAAGAGAGGGAAGGAGAGTGATATAAATACAATACTCATATATGAAATTATCAAAAAATAAAATTTAAAAAAGTTTTAAAGAAAATTACTTTTAAAAATTCTATTTCCGGGGCTGGTGAGATGGCTCAGTGGGTAAGAGCACCCGACTGCTCTTCCAAAGGTCCAGAGTTCAAATCCCAGCAACCACATGGTGGCTAACAACCATCCATAACGAGATCTGGCGCCCTCTTCTGGAGTGTCTGAAGACAGCTACAGTGTACTTACATATAATAAATAAATCTTTTAAAAAAATTCTATTTCCAATATATATGTATATGTGGGTTTTTAATATTCATATTTAAATGTAAATATAAAATTTAATGCAATAATACTTATTTTAAATATTATGCATGCTAAATGATTTTAATAGGCTATTCACATTAATGAAACAATACACTCCACAAGCATTTACTAGTTATTCCTCTAATACTCTCCCTTTTATCATATAAAGTAAAATTTAAATGTGTATCTATGTGTGTGGATGCCCTTAGAGACCAGAAGATGTGGGGGTCCCCTAAAACTGAAGTTACATACAAATTGTTATAAGGGGCTCCACCTGGGTACAGCGTGTTCCTCATATCTGAGCTATATCTCCAGCCTTCATATGAAGTGTGTTTGGGTTTTTTGTTTGTTTGTTTGTTTTTTGAGTTTTTTTATATATTTTATTACGTATTTTCCTCAATTACATTTCCAATGCTATCCCAAAAGTCCCCCATACCCTCCCCCTCTCCCCCATTTCCCTACCCACCCATTCCCCTTTTTTTTTTTTTTTTTTTTTTTTTTTTTTTTTTTGGCCTTGGCATTCCCCTGTACTGGGGCATATAAAGTTTGTGTGTCCAATGGGCCTCTCTTTCCAGTGATGGCCGACTAGGCCATCTTTTGATACATATGCAGCTAGAGTCAAGAGCTCCGGGGTACTGGTTAGTTCATAATGTTGTACCACCTATAGGGTTGCAGGTCCCTTTAGCTCCTTGGGTACTTTCTCCAGCTCCTCCATTGGGAGCCCTGTGATCCATCCACTAGCTGATTGTGAGCATCCATTTCTGTGTTTGCTAGGCCCCGGCATAGTCTCACAAGAGACAGCTATATCAGGGTCCTTTCAGCAAAATCTTGCTAGTGTATGCAATGGTGTCAGCGTTTGGAAGCTGATTATGGATGGATCCCTGGGTATGGCAGTCTCTAGATGGTCCATCCTTTCGTCACAGCTCCAATATTTGTTTCTGTAACTCCTTCCATGGTTGTTTTGTTCCCAATTCTAAGAAGGGGTACAGTGACCCCACTTTGGTCTTCATTTTTCTTGAGTTTCATGTGCTTAGCAGATTGTATTATATATCTTGGGTATCCTAAGTTTTGGGCTAATATCCACTTATCAGTGAGTACATATTGTGTGAGTTCCTTTGTGATTGTGTTACCTCACTCAGGATGATGCCCTCCAGGTCCATCCATTTGCCTAGGAATTTCATAAATTCATTCTTTTTAATAGCTGAGTAGTACTCCATTGTGTAAATGTACCACATTTTCTGTATCCATTCCTCTGTTGAGGGGCATCTGGGTTCTTTCCAGCTTCTGGCTATTATAAATAAGGCTGCTATGAACATAGTGGAGCATGTGTCCTTCTTACCGGTTGGAACATCTTCTGTATATATGCCCAGGAGAGGTATTGCTGGATCCTCCGGTAGTACTATGTCTAATTTTCTGAGGAACCGCCAGACTGATTTCCAGAGTGGTTGTACAAGCTTGCAATCCCACCAACAATGGAGGAGTGTTCCTCTTTCTCCACATCCTCGCCAGCATCTGCTGTCACCTGAGTTTTTGATCTTAGCCATTCTGACTGGTGTGAGGTGGAATCTCAGGGTTGTTTTGCTTTGCATTTCCCTAATGATTAAGGATGTTGAACATTTTTTCAGGTGCTTCTTAGCCATTCGGTATTCCTCAGGTGAGAATTCTTTGTTCAGTTCTGAGCCCCATTTTTTAATGGGGTTATTTGATTTTCTGGAGTCCACCTTCTTGAGTTCTTTATATATATTGGATATTAGTCCCCTATCTGATTTAGGATAGGTAAAGATCCTTTCCCAATCTGTTGGTGGTCTTTTTGTCTTATTGAAGGTGTCTTTTGTCTTGCAGAAGCTTTGCAGTTTCATGAGGTCCCATTTGTCAATTCTTGATCTTACTGTGCAAGCCATTGCTGTTCTGTTCAGGAATTTTCCCCCTGTGCCCATATCTTCAAGGCTTTTTCCCACTTTCTCCTCTATAAGTTTCAGTGTCTCTGGTTTTATGTGAAGTTCCTTGATCCACTTAGACTTGACCTTAGTACAAGGAGATAGGAATGGATCGATTCGCATTCTTCTACATGTTAACAACCAGTTGTGCCAGCACCATTTGTTGAAAATGCTGTCTTTCTTCCACTGGATGGTTTTAGCTCCCTTGTCGAAGATCAAGTGACCGTAGCTGTGTGGGTTCATTTCTGGGTCTTCAATTCTATTCCATTGGTCTACTTGTCTGTCACTGTACCAGTACCATGCAGTTTTTATCACAATTACTCTGTAGTAAAGCTTTAGGTCAGGCATGGTGATTCCACCAGAGGTTCTTTTATCCTTGAGAAGAGTTTTTGCTATCCTAGGTTTTTTGTTATTCCAGATGAATTTGCAGATTGCTCTTTCTAATTCGTTGAAGAATTGAGTTTATCATATAAATTTACTTTATCATATAAAGTAAAATTTAAATGTGTATTTATCTATGTGTGTGGATGCCCTTGGAGACCAGAAGATGTGGGGGGCCCCTAAAACTGAAGTTACATACAAATTGTTATAAGGGGCTCCACCTGGGTACAGCGTGTTCCTCATATCTGGGCTATATCTCCAGCCTTCATATGAAGTGTGTTTGGGTTTTTTGTTTGTTTGTTTGTTTGTTTTTTGAGAGTTTTTTTTTAAGATTTATTGTATGTATATAAGTATACTGTCTTCATGCACACCAGAAGAGAGTATGTATTTCATGTCACAGTGCATATGTGGCAGTCAGAGGCAGACTTATAGGAGTAATTTCTCACCCTCCACCATTTGGCACTCAAGGATTGCACTCTAGCTGTCAGACTTGGCGGCATGCACCACTACACACCAAGCCATCTTGTTGGCCCAATTCTGTGGCCACTACACCTAGGTTAAAAAAAAAATCTTTTACACAAGTTGCCTAGACAAGAGCAGGAGTCAGCAAACTTGTCCTGTTGAGAGATAAATAGAAAATACTCTAGATAAAGTCTGTGAGCCACAAACTTCTCTACAGTACACTCTTCTTCATAGTCAATGCTACAGTCCATTAAGCATGCAAGCACCAAGCTGGGCGTGGTGGCACACGCCTTTAATCCCAGCACTCGGGAGGCAGAGGCAGGCGGATTTCTGAGTTCGAGGCCAACCTGGTCTACAAAGTGAGTTCCAGGACAGCCAGGGCTATACAGAGAAACCCTGTCTCAAAAACAAAAACAAAAACAACAAAAAAAAACAAACAAACAAAGGAATGCAAGCACCATTGGAAAGACTAGTCAATGAAATTGAAAGCTAGTATTTTGAGGAGATGCTGTGACCCTCTAATACAGCTCCTCCTGTTGTGGTAACCCCCCAACCATAAGACTATTTTCATTGCTACTTCATAATGGTAATTTTTGCTACTGTTGTAAATCATAACGTGAATCCCTATCTTCCAATGGTCTTAGGGGCCCCCAAGAGGTTGCCACCCACAGATTGAGAATCACAGCTCTACTTCTCTAGCCTGCCTGATCAGGGTTAAAGGGGGGGGGGCATCCCAGGTGTCCAATGAGAAGGGAAACATCTCTACAGACACTGAAAGAAAAACCTGGATACATCATGGACAACTTTTTGCCCATTACATTTGCCAAAAGCTGACAAATTCCATGACATACAAAGTAACAAAACAATGTAACTCAAGAAGATACAGCAAGACCGCAAGTGTGGCTCGTTGGCAGAGAACTTATCTAGGTGCAGGTTCTGTGTTCAGCACCCCAAAGGAGGAGGAAGAAGAGGAAGAGGAGGATGGAAAGGGGAAGCTGCCACCACCACCAGAACCAGTCTACATCTCTTTTTTAAAAACTTAATTTGTATATTATAAATATACACACTTTCTTCCCACACAGAAAACTCAAGATCTAGGTAACTTCATGAGTGAACGCTATCAAACAGTTAAGAGGTATGACCTCTCTTAAGATGATTTTCTCTGACGTTGGGCCCAGCAACATAAAACTGACGCCACAAGTCTATGCGTTATTGGCTAATGGACCAGTGAAACAGAATAAAAGGTAGACAGAAACTATCAACTATTGACATAGGCACCAAGGCGATTTGACAAAAATTTCTCTCTCTCTCATTATAAATTTATATAAATATAAATTATATATATAATTTTTTGAGGCAGGATCCCACTATGTAGCCCCTGCCAACCTCTGGAACTCAGAATAATGACATGACATGACCACACCCAGTTTCTCCCTGCCAACCCCCCACTTTTTTTTTTTACATTATTTATTTTGTTTGCGAATATGTGTGTGTGGTTGTACATATTCCATGGTGCACTTGTAGCAATCAGAATTGTGGAAGCCGGTTCTCTTCTACCATGTGGGTCTCTGGGATCAAACCCCAGGTAGGCAGCCTTAGCGATAAATACCCCGATGCTTACTTGATACATGTATAAAAACTAACTCAAATTAAACATAGGTCTAAATGTAAATCTATGATACTTCTAAAATAAAATACAATTATTCACCTAGCGTTTGAATCTTATTAAATCCAAAACTGTTGCTTGGTATGTTAGTACATGCCTGTAATTCCAGCATTTGTGAGGCAAGAGAATCACTAGCTAGCCTCCGTTTCACAGAGATCCTACCTCTAAAAACCAAAAAAGATGAATAAATCTAGCTAAACTAACTCTCCCGTTGAAATAATCAGAGCTGACATCCTAAAAAGAGGAGTGCTCACAGATGTCTCATCAAAAGAAAGACCTTCCAGTATGTGAACTCAAAGGACTTCCTGATTTCAATAGACCTATCACTTCCTTTTTAATTCTTGCCCCCTTTAAGAACCCAGCCATGACATCATCTTACGGCCGCGCAGCCTACCTTGGCAACGCCCGGTTGTCCTTCCGGGAAGCTTCAATTGGTTAGCCGGCTCCAAGAAGCCCCTCCCACTTCCCCCAGCAACCCGCCCCGGCGCCGGCCGTCAATCAGGTCAGTTGGCATCTGTGATTGGCCGCGGGGCCGCGTTCGCGTAGGCAGCGCACTGGGGGAGGGGAGCGGCGCGGTGTCTGGAGTCGCATCCGTCCAGGTCTCCCCGCGAGCCTTGTAGCCCGCCGGTCCTCCTGCAGCCCGCCTGCTGGGCAGGGCCGGCTTGGCCGGGCCATGGAGTCCTACGACATCATCGCTAACCAGCCCGTGGTCATCGACAATGTGAGACCGGGCAGCGCAGGAGGGGGGCGGGGGGGGGGACCTGTGACCCGCCGCGGGGTCGCAGGCGGCGGCGTGCGGTGGCCCACGCTGGTGGGGCCAGGGGTGGGCCTCGGGAGCACCTCCCTCGGAGTCCAGGATATGCGAGACAGCTGGACACAGTCAGGCGGTCCTTAATGCTCTAGGCCGGTGAACGCGTCTGTCTGGGGTGGGAGCGCTGGGCAAGTTAAGACCCCTGGCCCTTTGCTTGGTGGTCAACTCTGGTCGCCTGATGGAGGTCGGCTGACATTTGACCTCTTGCACACTGCTGGCTTTATCTCTTGAAGGGGCCTGGTGATCTTTACAACACTTCCCAAGGGGCTGCACCCAGAAGCAAACACTGCACGTTAATTTCCACCAGTCACCACCTGGTGGCCTCTTTGCCGCTTTAACTAACCCCCTCACTCTAAATGATCTTTTCGGAGAGTGCAGCCACTTTCCCCAGGACAGAGCAATTTGGGGTGGTAGTTTGCAAGCCTGAAAGAAAAGAGGTCCTGCTTCCTGGGGCGTTGTCTTCCAGCCTGGGTTCTGCTTGCCTTCAGTGGCCCTAGGAGCTGTCTATCCTTAGAGCCTTGACGTGGCTGGGGTTTTCTCTAGCTGTGCCCAGAGCTGATGTGTAGGCCTTGGAGCTTTTGACGGTGACACACTTCTCTTTCTGGGAACTGACTCCTTCCCACGTGAGCCCCTGATGGAATCTTTGCGGCTGCCTTTTTTTGGAGCACCCATGTGGGCTCCCTTAAATCATAACTTGTTTATCAGAGAGGCTAGTCCTGGACTTTGGGGGTGTGCTTGAGGCAGGCTACAGTGTACATCAGGCTACCTACCTGTTTGGTGGCCAACAAACTTATGAGCTCCGAGGCACCTGCCTGGCCGAGTTTGGGCTTGGACCCTCTCGCTTGTTACTTGGATATGTTATTTCGGCCCTGATAGAGACTGGTAGGCAAAGGGTGTGAGTAGGTGACTCATTTACTAAGTGGAAGGTGTGTCCAGTTCATGTTGAAAGCCTAGGTCCAGCTTCCAGCAGGGACAGGGACTGCCTCTCCTCTTACTATCCAAGAAAGGTACTTGGAGACCACCAAGTGGTTCCCCTCCATGGACCCAGTATGTGGTCTCTGTCTGCTGGTGAAGACAAGGTTTCTTGAATAGAGTAAGGCTGAGGCGTAGCATCATATCTTTAGAGTGTAGCTGTATTCCTCTCCCTACAGGTACTAGCAATAGCATTCACAGAGGAGACCTGTAGTTTCTCTTCACTGATGCCCAGCTGGGGCGGTCATTGCTGATAATCTCCACCCACCAGATGCCCCTAACAGTTCTCATCTCCCCCTTGGGTCCCCAGGACAAGAAATGCAGCCTCACACCTAGTTTTGATGTGCTAGTGCTTGCAAGTGATCTCCTTCTCTAGGTCAGGTCTCTGGCTTCCTCCCTGCCCAGCCTTGGTAGAACTGCCAGCTCTGTCCACTTGGGGACCCTGACTGCATCTGGAGTCGTTGGCAGGAGCTAAAACATTGCTTTTCCTTGCAGGGTTCAGGGGTGATCAAGGCTGGCTTTGCAGGAGACCAGATTCCTAAGTACTGCTTCCCAAACTAGTAAGTGTCACCTGTCACTGGGGGCAGCGGCTCCCCAGCCCCTTATTTGCTTTTGGGAAGAATGTGACCCCTGTGGTGTTACAGCTTCCTTCTTGGAAGGCAAGACCCTCCTGTACCTGGAAGAGAAAACACCAGATTGGTGGAGGTGACCCTGAGAGTAAATGCTGGGTCTCAGAGTCTCTTGCCTTTGTTTCTGGCTCAGCCTGTTAGGAGCCGCATCCAGCATTGCCCTGGGGATGGGATGTGGTAAAGGCGGGAGCAGGAATAAGAGGGACCTCTCTCCAGGGAAAGAGCTAAACTCCCACAGAGAGTTGGGGGTGGGGGTGTACACAGCTACTCCTTCCTCCCTGGAAAGTTTTTTTTCAGATTATTGTGGAGTTTGGGTGAACCCCTAGCCTCCAGAAAACTAAGCATACATTCTGAGCTATACCCCTGCCAGCCCCCAGAAATGTTTTCATCAAGGCTCAGTCATGTATAGCATCTAGGAACTGTCCCTGCCCAGCCCTCTCCACACACCCCAGGGAGTGCCAATGGTACCAGGGTGGTTCTGTCCCAAAGATCGAGGATTGCCTGGGCCCTACCTGCCCACTGGGAAGGTTCCCCTTGAAGCACCTCTCAGAGCTTGAAGGATCTGTCAGTGGCCTGCAGATCAGAGCTGGAAACCTGGAGTGGCTTTAAGAGCTACAGCCAGCCTGGACTCACAGAGGGCTTCAGCTTTCCATCCCAAACTCCGGGTGGGTGTCAGGGAAGGCTGTTGGCAGTCTGTGGGGAATGTGGGTCACAATTTAGAATGGTAACTCATCACATACGTGCTTGCCAAGAACTGATCTCTATTCTGGAAGCCCTAGCAGTGGAAGAGTGGCCACTGTGGGAGGGATACACCAGAAAGCCCCCACAGAGTTCTAGGGCTGTCTTCCATCCATCAGCAGACAAGAGGGTGGGTGGGCTTAGTCAGTGTGGCTACAGAAGTGTGGCCTTGCTAGAGCCTGACATTCACACTCAGCCCCCCCCTGGGGAGAGGCTCGTTCCTTCAGACCCAAGCTGCTTGTGCTTCTAAGAGCCAGGCTGCTTTCCCACTCCCCATAGGTCTAGGCTCTGACCTCTGCTCTGAGCCACTTCCCAGTGCTTAGCAATGGCCACCCTCTAGAGCTCTGCAGTTGTATTCCAGTTTTCCTAGACACAGGTTCAGACATGCACCTGCCCAATTCACTGACCTTCTGTGACCTTGCAGTGTCGGACGGCCAAAGCACATGCGGGTTATGGCTGGAGCCCTGGAGGGGGACCTGTTCATTGGACCGAAAGCAGAGGTAAAACTGTCCCTAAGTTGAGTTCGTCAGTCACAGATCTAGCTGGTGATCAGAGCAACCTCTTCCTTTTTGTGCCTTCTTGGGCCTCTTACCTTCAGTTCAGTGTGTGTGTGTGTGTGTGTGTGTGTGTGTGTGTAGGCAACCCCCCTTCTGTACGATGCCATTCCTGAAGAACTCGTGGTTTGATTCCGTGTCCGCTTTCAGAAACTGGAAACTATAGGAGAAAGAACTGATTAAGGTCACAGCACTTGGGAGGGGTGGAGACAGGAAGATCAGAAGCTCAAAGTCATCTTCAGCCACCCCCAAAAGTGAGTTAAGAATTAGAATCACCTAGGTTTTATGGACCTGATACCTGCTCTGAGGAAGGCTGGGGGCCATTTCTTATTCTGGCTAGGATGGCCTACCTGGGGACTGCACACTGAATCAGACTCTGAGGAAGCCAGTATAGGGTGTGGGGGAAGTGCCAGCCGAGCACAGGCAGGTGCCAGGTAGGCACCTGGGGAACAAGGCACCTGGGAAGGGGAGGCCTGAATAGAAGGGCACACGAGAGGCTGTGGGAGATGAAAGCCAGCCACTGTTGTACGAGAATCAAAGTGTCTCCTAGACAGACACGTGAGGGCAGGTGGGGAGTTGGGCCAAGAGGTCAGAGCTCCAGCTATACTCTGGAGGAATGATGGGCTCAGGTGGCCTGGGGGGGACAGTGCAGACAGAGCATGAGCTACTGTGCTGCAGATGGATGCTGGCCAGTGTATAAGGAGATGCTGGAGAGAGCCTAGGCAGTGAGCGAGGAACATGTATGCGGAAAGAGGAGGGACTGGGGCCGGCATATTTCAAGAATTCTTCCCCTGGGTAGATGTAAACAGTGGTTCTTTCTAAGGCCCCAGTGAGAAACCAGACTAGGATTCCACCAGAGGTCACCCTGGGGAACCAGAGGCTTTACTGACAGCATGGGTGAGAGATTAGTGTAGGATCCAGGGAAACCCACGGCAGCCTTAACTCTCCAGTAGCCTTCCCCAGACTGTACACTACCACTTCTCAAGACCTTGAGACCATATGCAGGTAGGGTAGAGCTCCCTGCCAATGGCTGAGAGGTCCAATGACCCTCCCCACAACCTCTCCTAAGGGAACCTCAGCAGGGCTGTTCAAACGGATTCTGGCAAGCAGGTCTAGCTGACTTGAGGAAAATGGCTCCTCTTTTGCTTGGAGTATTGCATTCTATAATGCTGCACCTCTTCTTCCAGCTCTTAAAGGCTTTACACACACACACACACACAAACATGCACGCACACACTCCCTTCAGCAGTGTTCCCCAGGCCTTGGAGGGGGTGACACGTATCTGGCTATTCAGCAGGATACCAAGCCCTCATCTTGACCATCTCTCCATGTCTAGAGTCTTGCTGTTATCCTTCTCAGAAACAAGTAAGAAAAGGGGAGAAAGAGGAAACATAAAGACATCCAGTGGAAGCTAACCGCAGAAAGAACCTAAGGGTGTAAACACAGATAGTTGGAAGGCACCTTAGCCAGGAGCATCACATTCGTTTAATGACCACGGTTGTTTCCTGGTTAGGGTCTATAACTTTCCCCATCCAGGGAGCATTTCTGTCTGAGCTCACAGTAGAGGATGAGAATTCCCATCTGTGGAGCCAGCCGTGGAAGCCTAATCAGAAGGTTGGTTGTACCTAGAACGGCCAATATCTCACTAACGGGCACTTCCATGGTGCAGCATGCAAGGGCTGCCACCAGGTAGGGCTTTGGGCCATAATTCTCCCAGCAACTTCCATAGCACCCTCCAGGGCTGTAAAAGCTAAAGTGGCAGGGGAATGTCTTACAGCCAGCTGATCTCATGCTGGCATTTCCTCGATTGAGGTCCCTGCTTTCAAATAACTCTAGCTTGTTTCAAGAAGATAAAAGACTTGCCAGCACAGTGGCTATCATCTGTGCTCCACCCAACCATAAAGTCCCTGAGAATTCCATAGTTGTACTAGACTCCCGAGCACCCTGTGAACCAACTTCCTTCCCTTCTGTGCCCCTTCTAGATGCACTGGTAAGTCTTTCACGTGGGCTTCCAAACCTGCAAAGCACACAGGTTCCGTTCTCAGAAACCCAAGCAGAGGAGACACTTAACGTAAAACATCAGCAAGGCGCAGCGCAGCATCAAGAGATCCCACCTGTTTGTACCAGTTGTCCAGCTTCCTCATCCTTGGGGAATTTTCATGGGTCCTTGATGCATTTTCCTGTTGTTGATGAATTCAGTGTGGCTCAGGTGGCACAAGCTGACCAGACCTAAGGCCAGGGGAACAGATTTCTTATGCCTGCCCACCTCTCAGGGCTGCAGCTTCTTGACTTGAGATTGGTACATCCTTGGCACTACAGTAGCACTACAGCCAGGCAGTGCCTCTCTGTTTGCCACACTAGGCTGCTAAAAAGGACTTGAGAGCACACTGAGAGGGAGGTTGCCTAACTCTGGCCAACCAGAGTTAATTCTTTTCACCTGTACTGTTCTAGCCCATTTCCATCCCCTGAGACTCGTTGTCTTTGCTATTCTTGGGGGCTACCAGGAACCAAGGAACACCTACTTCCACCACCTACCCAAGCCTAAATAGTCTTGGGGTTTTTTTAAGGGGTGGGGGTGGTGTTGATACGGGGTCTTTCTCTGTAACCCTGACTGTCCTGGAACTGGCTCTGTAGACCAGGCTGGCTTCAAACACACAGGGATTGACTGGTCTCTGCCTTCTGAGTGGTGGGATTAAAGGTGTGTGCCACCATGCCTGGCCCATATAATTGGAGAGCCAATAAATTCATACTTCAGCATGGGGCTTCCTTTCCCCTAGTCAAGACAGGATGGCGCTTATCTGGTCCACACCTACAAATCATAATCACCCGTTGTGAAGCAGCCTCTCATCTCACACCTGGGATTAAAACAAAAACATTCATATAACTGAGTTTTTAAGAAACCCAGACTCTAACTTCAGCAAACAGTGAGGTTATTGGGCAGCCAGTGAGGTTACTCAGTGTGTGCATGAGGGGCTAATTATAGGGAAGCCTGAAGCACCTGGAAAGGTTCCACCCATTATGAGTTCTGGAGCTCCCCTTCAGTTAGCCCTCACCTACTTGTGGTGGTGTCTTGCCAGCAGGCACAGTTGATCTGATGAAAATGGCTGCTGTTTGGCTCAAAAGCCTGTATTCAATACACATATTGTCATTTTCCCTGGTCCTGAGAGGGCTGAGCCAGCTGAGTTTTGGGAGCCTCTGTACACACCAGGGAGATAGGAAGCAGGCAGAGGCAGGACATGTGAGGGTCAGGTGTTATGTTTGGCTTTCTCCCTGTCCTCCAGGAGCACCGGGGGCTGCTGACCATCCGATACCCCATGGAACACGGTGTGGTACGGGATTGGAACGACATGGAACGCATCTGGCAGTATGTCTACTCTAAGGACCAGCTGCAGACCTTCTCTGAGGAGGTGTGGTACCCACCCTTCCCCCATGCTCCCAGCTTTCTGACTGCCTATTGACAGAACGTCCTGTTCTGTTTGGTGTGTGGTGTGTGTGTGTGTGTGTGTACACCCAGTGACAGCCAGGAGAAATGCTCCAGGGCTTGGGGTTTAGAGCTGATTCAGATGGAGTCCTCAAGAGGGGCAGGTGGTTGCTCAGAGGTGCTTTTAGCCCAGGAAAGCTCTTTAAAGGCCTGGCCTGTTTTGTGTGTTTGACTCCCTCACAGCATCCTGTTCTTCTAACGGAGGCCCCACTGAACCCCAGTAAGAACCGGGAGAAGGCGGCAGAGGTGTTCTTTGAAACCTTCAATGTTCCTGCACTGTTTATCTCCATGCAGGCCGTGCTCAGCCTGTGAGTGCCCCAAGCCCTGATGTCCCGGGAGGCACAGCCTTCTGATCCCCTCCATGCCTTCTACACTAGTAAAAATAATGTCCCAGGGTCCCTTGCGGGGTTGAGGAGATCCTCTCACCTCAGTGGCTGATGTAAAAGCATACTGACCTGGTGGCAGGTACGCAACAGGACGCACCACAGGAGTGGTTTTAGATTCGGGGGACGGGGTCACTCACGCTGTCCCCATCTATGAGGGCTTTGCCATGCCACACTCCATCATGCGGGTTGACATTGCTGGCCGGGACGTCTCTCGATATCTGAGGCTGCTGCTACGCAAGGAAGGGGCAGACTTCCACACCTCAGCTGAGTTTGAGGTGGTCCGGACCATCAAAGAGGTGATGGGGAGTGGCGGGGGGTGGGGGGGTTGTGGGCTTGGCCGGGCTGGGGATAAAGAGCATGTGGGCGTGGCTGGGGCTGGGGAGGCCAAGATATGAAAGCAAGTTCTGTCTACAAGTGTCCCTACTACAGCCTGCTTAAGAGTCTGCCCTGCCCATACAGCGAGCTTGCTATCTGTCCATCAACCCACAAAAGGACGAGGCTCTCGAGACTGAGAAGGTGCAGTACACCCTTCCGGACGGCAGCACGCTTGATGTAAGTAGTCAGGCCTGACTCTAAGCTGGTAGCTAATGCCGACCGTGGGGGTGTGAGGGAACGACACATTGGCTTCTCTGAAGAACCTGTGCCTCAGCCGACTTCTCCACAGGTGGGGCCTGCGCGCTTCCGAGCCCCTGAACTGCTGTTCCAGCCAGACCTGGTAGGGGATGAGAGTGAGGGGCTCCATGAAGTTCTGGCCTTCGCCATCCACAAGTCTGACATGGACCTCCGCCGGACACTCTTCTCCAATATCGTGCTGTCAGGGGGCTCAACACTGTTCAAAGGTACTGTTGGGGGGATGGTGGTAAGGCATCTCTGGAGCCAGCAGTGTGCCATTTCTGTCACCTGCTTGGCGGTTCTCAGTGAGCTGAGTTTTCTGATAGGAGACACTTTTAGCTTGTTGCATGCCAGGCATGAGGGCTTACACCTGTCATTTTGATACTCAGGAGGCTAAGGCAGAAAGATCATGAGTTCAGTGCCAAGCCTGGATTACATGGGATGAGACTCCTTTTAAAAAGAAAAAAAGGAGAAGGAAAAGAAAGAAACCAGAACAATGCTCAGGCACTAAAGTGAAGTGAGTGCTCCTTAGCCGTGACTTTGCAGTGCTCGGAGAGGACATGGGGTCAGGTGGAGCCGTGTGGCCTTAGATTACACCCATGTCAGTCTCTGAGCAAGCTGAGCCCACCCACAGCCAGGGTACTACATCACGCCCCTCAGGTGTGCAGAGAAGACGTGCAGGAAGAGGGACAGCACCAGCTAAGGTCTGAAGGCCACTGTGATAAGAGGTGGGCTGTGGTCCAGGCTTGGCCATCCTTGTATCCACAGGCTTTGGAGACAGGTTACTAAGTGAAGTAAAGAAGCTTGCCCCGAAGGATGTTAAAATCAAGGTAAGACTGAGAACCTCTGGGGCAGAGGGTGCAGGCTAAGGAGATGGGACCCCTGCTGAGCCCATTTTCCCGTTCTGCACTGTGTCCGACCACTCATGGCCTCGAAGCCTTGGATTAGAGGGTGGCAGCCGTATGCTTATCCGATCCTTTGCTCCTAGATCTCTGCTCCTCAGGAACGGCTGTACTCCACGTGGATCGGGTGAGATTGGGCTCAAAGAGAAGGGTGTGGGGAGGAACTGGCCAGGGGAAGTGGATGGACGTCTTTCCCAAGTAAAGGAATGTGAGATCCGAGGACCCAGGGAAGGCAGTTGGCCCAGCCCACAGGAACTCACAAATGTTGTCTCTCTATCCTCACAGAGGCTCCATCCTTGCCTCACTGGACACCTTCAAGAAGATGTGGGTATCCAAAAAGGAATATGAAGAAGATGGCTCCCGCGCGATTCATCGCAAAACCTTCTAATGCCCGAGGAGGGTGAACATACTGGGAGAGAGGGAGAAAAGGGGAGCCAGAGCCCTTGACCCCTTTTGGTCTGGGTTCGTGTTCTAAGATTAGGGTCCCCTGCATGCCCTGACCCCGGAGCAGGTGGTGCGGTCATGGTCACCTGTAGCCCTCCCCTCCCCTCCCCCTGTGCTCAACACATACACAGACAGAGAGAGTAATGATTGGCTGCATGGCTGGCAGTCCCAAGCTGGAGCATCAGAACTGAGGCACCCAGCGTCGAGCTGGTGTGAGTGACCCTCTTGCCGTGCCACTGCGGCCTGTGGTTCCTTGCTCTGGCCTTGAAGCTCTGAGACCAGACTCACATGCTCCATTTGCTCTGACAGGCTCCCAATGGGGCTAGACTCCCTGGATCTCTGGAGTAGGCTGAAGGGAGGGACAGCCAGGAGCTCCCCTCAGGGTGGTGAGGCACAGTGGTGTTTGATGCTGCCTCCTCTTTCTGGCCTAGCAGGCAAATGTCCTGCATAGGATTGACTAGGGGACAGTTCTCCATCCACTGAGGGAATGTAGCCAAGAGTCAGCGCATCAGAGCCATGGGCAGCCACAGCTCGTGGTTTGCCCCACTCTCTTTCAAAGCACTACACTGATTGCTACTCCCTCCTCGTGCCCTCGGTGCCCTGGACAGGAAGGGGTTAATGGTCTTTATTTGCTAAAGGAAAGCCATTTAATCAGGATTCAGACCCAAAGGGAAGGCATGTTCTTACCTCTCTCAAGAAAGGTCTTCATCATGACCAGGGCCTCCCCTCCCTCTCCAGATCTGAACAGTAATTTAACACAGTTGCCTGAAAAATACTTGTTTTTATAAATCATTATAGTAATAATTATGGACAAGGCCCGGTGTGTGGCTCTGATTCTTGGGGCTCTGTGCTCTTGTTTGCTTGCCCATCCCTGGGAGTGCTGAGAGAAAGAACACTGGCAGAGCTCAGGAGCTTGAGGCGACAGGACAGGTGAGAGCAGCCTCGTACCCTCCCGCTGTGACCTGCCAGGGCTGCTGTGTGTGCCTCACCTCCATGGGCCCACGGAGGTGTGCAGGTGCTGGCAGTGATGCAGGCTTAGTAGCTTACAGCAGGAGAAGGAGGAGGGGCAGCCTGAGAATGGACCAGGCTCTACAGGAAGAAGCAGAGCAACCTGCAGGAGTCCTGCAGGCAGCGAGTGAGAGAGAAGCTTGCTTGTTAGTGTATGGGTGCATAGTGCACAACACGTGATTGAGGCTGATGGAGAGAACAAGATACAAAGGGCTCATCATAAAGGACAAAGATGCCAGCCAGTGTGGAACAGTGTTAGGCCGTAGGGGTTAGGGTTAGGGCTGCACCATGCTGCCTTGTAAGAGCTTGGTTAGTCAGTGGTTAGGGAGAGCCCTTTGACAGGCTGGGGAGGGACAGTTGACAAGGAAGGTAAATTGGTCTGTGGCACAGTGACATAAACCAAAGAGGTCAGATGTACTAGCGTGTGGAGGATCTGAAGAAAGGACACTAACCGTTTGCTAGGTGACAAGTTTTCACTGTGGAAGAGTAGTGAGCAGAGCCAAGTGTTGAAAGCTATAGGCCAAAGCACTGATCAGGAATGTGTGCAGCAGATGCTGTGCGGCCGTGTGGTCACAGCACAGCATCAAAGTTTACACAGACACCTGTGCTAAGGGGCCCTGCAAACCAGCTCCTGTGCAGGGTCCTGCTGGCACCACAGGCTCCCAGCCACCTGTGTTTGGAACCTTTCTGCTGAGCTCCTCGTGCCCACACTTGTCAGTCTGAGTCTATGGTCTACAGTATCTCTGCTACCCATCCTTTCCTTTCAGGGCCCCAGCCTAGCCCACAACCCTGCTCCTTCCTGCCCACCCAGTGTGTGTGCTCATAATCTACTGTGCGGGTAACCACCTCAAACCTGTAATGAGTTATAAGCCATATAATAAAATATTCATGAGTCCTTATGAGTAAATATAGCCAGGGGTGGGGAGAGGGGGGCACCAGCTATCTGTTGAGCAGAATTCCAGTTTCTGGGAAAATAAGCCAGCAGGTGTGATGCCGGCCAAATCACTTCTAGGAACCACAGGCTGCCAGATTTGGGGTCTTTTCAGTCCCTCCCTTAAGCATGCCCATCCTGTGCTCTGTTTTTCTTGCGAGCTCTGCTGCAGTTTTCTTCACAGGGATGGCCCCTTATATCTGTCAACTCTCATTCTTTAAGATAAAGCCCTGCGTGGCCCCATACCCCTCTGGCAGGGATGTCCTGGTAAGGGGCAGCCTGCTGTACTAGAAAAAGCTACAGCCGAGGAAAGCCGCTGGACTGAGCCTCATATACTGAGTTACAGGTATGAGCTGGTTTCACTCTTCAAACACTGACAAGAACACTTAATGTGAGCATTATATATATATAATTCCCATTTAAGCACCAGGTTAGAATGTATACCTGGGTTTTCTGCCTGTCTGCTTCCAGGGCCTATGATTAGTGGCATCCCAGAAACAGTAAGCACAGTGTCCAGGCCTTGGCTTCTAGGCACTATCCTTCAGTTCCCTAATGGGAGACACAAGATCCACTATGTCTTACGGCATTGTAAACAGTGCAAGTGTCTAAGTGACACATGGACCAGATTGAAGCAGCCCCCATACTGTAATATAAACGATACAATAAAATAGTTGAGTCCTTAGTGATCCATGACTGAGTAAAGGCTGAAGGGATGGCTCAGTTGATACAGTACTTGCTTGAAAGCCTGCCTTCGTGTATAGACTTCCTCCCCTTGTGTTGTTCCTGTGTCTGGAAGACTCTCCGTACAGGCTGTTGCTTGCTTCTGGCTGCCCCCAGTGCCTGATGGAAAGACCTTATTGCTGAAGATACCCACACATTGGTGAGAGGGCATGTAAAAATCAAACTGGAACTGACTGAAGCTTCATCCCTGCTGGCTCGCTCAGTACTGCAAGGTGCTATGGCAGGCTGCTGTGGGAAGAGTAAGTCTTAACCCAGCTGTGAACTGAAATGACTGGCCTGGCAAGAGATGCCCTCGGGTGCAATTGTGACACCAAAGTCTGGGGAGTGACCAACCCCTGACTGAAGAAACATACCTGGGAGCAACAAACCTGTCCAAGCACAATCCTGGGGAGACTTACTGCCCCCGGGGGGAACCTCCTCCCCTTTAAATTCCCATTTAATTAGTGCAGCTCTCAGACCTTAACAGAGAAGTTCCTCACAGTGGGTGGTTACTCAAACAGAGTTCAAAGACTCCATGACCCCATAGGGAGCTCAGCCACACAAGAGACACCTATGGTACTCCTCCCCCTCCCCAAGACTCAGACCATCACTGAAGAGGCAGAAAATTTGTAAGGGCCAGATGTTGGGAAGGACTGGAGTGAAACTGTCTTCTAGCTGTGATAGGCAGGACCAGTGCACTCGGGAACTCACGGCAGCTCTGGCCACCTGCACAAGATCAAGCCAGTCGTCCTGGCATGGCATGGAAACAGGTTCATGAGCTCCCCCCCTCCCCCCGACTCAGGGACTATGGGCAGTTGATTGCGTCTGTGGGAGAGAGTCTGTTCTTTAAGTGTTTAAGTTGCTGCTAAATTGACCTGTGTTCCAGTAGATGGCTCCACACCCACGAGTATATAAACAGCACAAATGGAAGTTGGGTTATTAAAATTTTAAAACTACAGACAAGGTCAAAAGAATGAATAAGACAGGAACTGTCCCAGATATCACAATGGAAGGAAATGTGACTCTGGACTGGACCCTCCTGCTGGAAAAGACACTGAACAGCTAGATGTGGTGACACATAGCTGTAATTCCAGCAACTAGGAGGCTGAGGCAGGACCTGGAGGTTGTAGCCAGCCTGGGTTATACAGCAACATTTTTCACTCATACACTCATCATAAAAAAATACAAAACTAATGAACATTTAGGAAAACTTGATGCCTAAGGATTAGGTGACTTAAATATATAAACTGTACTTCCCTAATTTTGATAGTCACACTGGAGGAATTAATAGTCTGTAAGATGTAGCATAAGAGCTGAAGATGGAGCTCAGTGGGTAAAGGCACTTAGCCTGGTGTCATGAGTCAGCCTCCCAAACCCATACACAATGGAAGGACAGAGCAGACCTCACAAAGTTGTCCTGACTTCTATGTGTGCCACAGACCATATGGCCACAAATGATGCACATGCATTTATGCACACAGAATAAAATGAAAACCAGTAACAAGAAGGTGCACCAGTGGTGGCATACAGCATTAATTCCAGCACTCAAGGCAGAGGCAGGCAGGTTTGAGCCAGTCTGGTTTACACAGGGAGTTCCACACCAGCCAGTTAGATCAAAATAAAAACAAAAATACATACATACATACATGAATGATGGAACATCAGATTGGCAATTTGCAAGTAGTCCTGGAAATGTTTATTCTTGAACTTGCAGATAATTTATTTTTCCTTGGTGGCAGGAGACAGAACCAAAGGTTCAGATGAAACCCTCTTCTGTGCAAAACACTGCATTTCCTTCAGAGCCCAGATGCTCCCGGGAGCTACAGGAGCTACCCAAGCCCATGTGGCTAGCCAAGACTAGAAGCACCTAGGGATCCAAAGCTCTGCTACCCAAGTCCCACCACCAGAGACTGTGTCAGTAGGATGGATGGCCTTGGTCCTAAGACTTGTAGATCTTGGATGATTCCAAAGTGAAGCCAAATTAAAGGCCTATGGACTTAAGAATTCACTAGTCTGTTTTAGTTTCTTATTGCTGCTATAAAAAGTTAATCACAAATGCAGTGACTTAGGATATATAATTTTTATTATCTTACATAGCAGCCCAGCACGGGTCCCACTGAGCTAAAACCAGAGCACCCAAAGGCCTTCCTATCTGGAGACCAGGTAATCACTTTCGCCTGCCTTCCAGAGACCATTAGCATGCCTTGGCTCATTTATTAGTGTGCATGTATGCCATAGCACATGTGTGGAGGGCAGAGGACAGCGAACAGTTCCCTCCTTCCACCATGAGGGTTCCAAGGATCGAAACTCTGTCATCAGGCTGGGCAGCTGGTAGTTTACATGCTGAGCAAGAAGTGACCAGCCAGCCAGCTGTCCCTAGCTCTAAGGCCAGCAAACCCAATTCCATCCACAACCTTAATTCCTATTGGCTGTATGACCTAAAGTACCTACAGGTTTGGGGGTGGGGAGATTTGGATGTGGACACCTTGAGAGGACTGTTGTTCTGCACACCACAGCTGGGAAACGTCCTGGATATTCTCCTTTCTGTACTGGTAACAAATGTTAAAAGCAGCGAGGGGGGATTTGGCAATGAGAAGCCTGGGAGAACATAGACTGACCTAATGATCTAGATCTTTCTATATAGCATGGAGTGTGTGAAAACCGTGCAGTGCACCAGGCTGCAAACAGGAACTTCCCAGCAGTACATGGAGCCCTCAGGGTCCAGCTAGTGAGGAACAGCATTTAAAGTGGGATTGGCAGAGGAGGATTTGGGGGGGGTGGGGGGTGTTACAAGACAGGGTTTCTCTGTATAGCCCTGGCTGTCCTGGAACTCACTTTGTAGACCAGGCTGGCCTTGAACTCAGAAATCCGCCTGCCTCTGCCTCCCGAGTGCTGGGATTAAAGGCGTGCGCCACCATGCCCGGCTGGCAGAGGAAGATTTAATAGCTCAACGGGATTCCCTTCCCACAGGAAAGGCCTCAAGTGGCCAATCGATGCCTGACTGCTTGGAAGCAGAGATGATCACTCAGAGCAAAGAGTGGAAGCAAAGGCTTACACTACACCTTCCAAACAGGTCACCAAGATGGTGGGCCACTCCACTTTCCATCCCTGATATCAACCGGGAAATTATGTATAGTGAACCCACTTAATAGATAGTAACCAAAGTCACCTCTGGCAAATTTCAACCCAGAATGAGAAGGCATTTCTACTTTATAGGGATCTGCTTTAAGAATTTCAACAACGAATCATAAACTTGCTGGCTGAGATGAGCTGTGGCTGCCCTCCCCAATTTATATTTCCAGAGAAAAACTCCTCCCACATAAAAATCTAGTAAATACCTAGATACCAATACTAAGTTCAAATCATCACTATTATTTTATAGAGTAAGGTCTATGTCACCCAGGCTCCGGTATCGTCTCACAGCAGTCTCTCAAGTGACTGGGACTTCCATGACCGTGTCCAGCTCAGTGCGTCTCTTTCTTCATTCTGCCTTTTAAAGGGAGACCACTGACGGGTGCAGAGGTCACAGTGACAGTTCTCACTGGAGGACAGAGTGGGCTGGAGCTCTGTGACGTCCTTCCCCTAAGTCCTGCGTCAGGGTTAGAGTGTCTCTGTAGCATATGGCCCAGTTATTCAGTCATTAGCAGGGCAAAACAGAACCATGAAGATCTGAGCAAGGTCAGCATATTGTCACTGCTCTTGTCCCTAACAATCCCCCTTGGTTTTTGCCCCCTCTACATTATATAAAAGTTAAAATTTAAAAGAATTTTTAGCCAGGCTGTGGTGGCAGATGCTTTTAATCTCGTCACTCAGAATCTGAAGTCAAGGCCAGCCTGGTCTACAGAGTGAGCTCCAGGCCAGCCAAGGCTACACAGAGCAAAGAGAAACCCTGTCTCGAAAAGCAACCAAATAACAGCAACAACAAAAAGTTTAAAATTTTTTAAAAATAAAATTCTAACAACTCTATACTGGTTTTACATTCTAAGTGGATGTCAAGCCAGTATCAAGAGCTACGTGGTCTCAATATATATATATATATTAAAAAAAAAAAAAAAAGACTATAGAAATAAGACTAGCCAGCTATGGGAGGAGCCAGTGCAATGGCTAGTCTTTATTAGAGAGAAGTTTTTCTTTACATTCTGAAAAGATAACAACACAGGGGCTCAGTGGGCCAATTGGTGGGGCACCAGCTTGTAATGGGTTCCACAGTTGGGGCATCGCTGACTCTCGCCTTTGTGCAGCCAAAACCAGATGACAGTACAGTTGTCCTCTTCACCTGAAAGGGAAAGATGGTTGACAGTCATCCAGCATCCATGTACAAAGGGAGGCTTTCAACATTCACCTCTTTCCTACAGACACTTCGGACACAGCAACAAAACTGCCACTGACTAGGAGACCACTTCACGCTCCGCTCCTTCAAATGAAAAAGCGGGGATGCATTTACCTGTGAGTAAGATAACCTTGTACGGGGTCACTGTAGGTTCTAACAATTCCAGTCCCTATGCAGAATTCCATAACAGGATCTGTACTCATGTGCATACCTAGTGCCTGAAACAAACAGTACCTGGCATACGTGTGTGTGTGTGTGTGTGCGTGTGTAAATAATCTGGGCTGGAAAGATAGTTCAGCAATAAAAAGCATGAACTGTTCTTCCAGAGGATCTGAGTTCAATTCCCAGTACCCACAGCAAAGTGGCTCACAGCCTTGCTTGTAACTACAGCTCCAGGGTCATCTGCCTTCTGTGGCTTCTCATGCATACTGAGACTTAAGACAGTCAACAACCCTTACAACAATGTATACACATATTTACACTTTTACACACATATAGTCCATCATATACACATATCTGAAGCAATTTATAGACATTCTGTGAGGCAGGTTATGAACAAATGGGCCAGAAAATAAAAACAAAGTACTTACAGATGCAGCCCACTATTCTCTTGTTGCTGATGGACGGGACTAGATTAGGGTCTTCCTTAGTGCCCGAAGCTGCCTTTGGAGGTAGCATATTGTATGGGTCCTGAAAGAGACAAGGGTTGACGATTTATGACAGATAACGCCTGCCACTGCACTGCAAAAGGGCCGTTCCTACAAGCTGGGTTGTCAGGACCAGACGCTGGCTGACAGGAACTCCTCTAATCCCATCCAAGCCCCAGGGCTCCAGAGGACACAGCGTTTCTCCTCACCAGTCCCTTCTGTGCTGCTATCATGATCTCCCTCTCCAGCCCAGTAGCCTGCTCCTCATCAGTAGGGACACCACCTAGAAGAAGAAAAATGAACTATGAACTACGGCAACTGATGTGACCACGATGAATACACGATAAAAAGATCAACACGGGAAAGGTGACGTTATGCGCTTCTTTGGTGGGTTCCCAAGCTACCCATTTCCACAGTCCCCTAAGCCGACTGAGGCATGACTCCCAAGCCATACCGTTTTTTCCCTTCCCACCGCGGAAGCTTGGTTTTCGACTTTCCCTACAATCAAGTCATGAGAGTATACTGGCTGGAGGCGGGCAAGGGATTTGAATGTTGGTCCAGCGCTTTTTCAACCCTCCAAGTCCTTGTCTTCCAAGGTCACCCGGCACCTTCCAGTAAGGGCACTTTGAAAGCGGGCTCGATCGGGTGGGCGGCCGAAATTACAGCAAGACCGGACAGAGCGCCGGCTCCCGGAGCCTAAGGTGGTCTGCAGGGTTCGAGAGAACTCTAATGGCCGACCCCGCTCGACCGCCCATCACCAACCACGCCGGAGGCCATGGACACCGGCCTGTCGCGCCCAGCTGGTCACGTACCTCCAGAAGCCATGGAGCGGGTCACGGCCGCGCCACGGGGGCCGTGGGCCCTCAGGGCCTGCGCCGCCAAAGCACCCACTCCGCGAAGTAACCTTGAAGCCATCTCGCCCGAGACAAGCAGATGCACTTCCGGGAACAGGCTGAGCAAGATGGGCGGGACTTCCGTTGGTGGGAGTCTAACAACGCCCGGTCAGCCTTCCGCTTCCTGCCCCGGCCAGCCGAAGCAGCGCTAAAAGTAGACGCCGCACATGCGCAGTTCTGCCTCTAAGTGGGCCGCGCAGACTCCCGCCTCCTCGGGGGCGTGGCGTCAGTCACCCTGACAGCGGCTTTCGGGTTCGTGACCCGTCCGCTTGCGTGCTCGCGCCCAGTGTCCCAGCCACATAGTAGTTCTTGTAGTGGAGGTGCCGTGGAAGCCGAAGTGCCCGCAGTCAAGGACTTGCACCACGAATCATACAACCTTGGGCGTGAGCTCAGGAAGCCTGTTGTCTTTGTTATGCCTGTTAGCCACGGGTTCGAGTCTGCAGACAGCTTTAGCTGTTACCAAATTATTGCAGTGACCCACTCCGTCAGAAATTGACAGGACCACCCCCCACACACACATACAGTCTTAGCCTCAATTCCCGCCTCCACTCTGTTTTGTTTTGTTTTTTAAGCACAGTATCACTATGTAGCCTGGCCGACCTTTAGCTCCCTATGTAGATCAGGGTGGTCTAGAGCTCACAGAGATCTGGTTACCTCTGTTGGGATTAAAGCTGTTGCACCGTCCTCAGTTTTCCTCCTATAGTAATGTTATGGGAGGTGATGGTGTTGGCCCCAGGGACTGGGGTGAGGGGAGTGCGGGGGGGGGGGGTGCGGTGCAGAAGGGCTTTGGAGGCGCAGATGTAGGATTCCTTCTGGTGGCCACTCCACCACGATGAGGATACTAGGAGGAGGAGGGACGGAAAGAAAGTTAATAATGCAACTGGAAATGACAATAGGCACCGTGGCCAGAGGTCTCCAATTTAGACAGAAAACGTCCTCCATTGCTCCCTGTTACACACAGGTAAGGCCTGACAACTCACGGCAATGTTCACTAGAAGATTTCCAAACACTGGCTTCTTCGTTTTATTCTTATTGTGGAACATTCCTGAAACACTATGGCTGCATACAGTATCGATGCTTCCCTAATTACACCCCAGTGATGGAATCTTCAGTACCTTGCAGAGGCCTGACATAATAATATCAAATGACTTTTAGTAAATCCTGCCGCTTGGACCAAAAATATAGTTTATAGAGCTTGTGACTACAAAAGGTCAAGTTGAGGAAAACTACAAAGGACTAAATTCCTGGGTGTTGTCACCTACCCCTTGTAGGTTATTTTCAAAAGGGTCTGGTGGAACATTCCTTCAGAGGAACTAACCTGGTCTTCATGGCTGCCCTCAACCAAGAAAAAAAAAATAGCCTATACTGAGACACCAAATTTCTTGACTCTGAAGACGGGCTTACACTTTGCTTAGTTTTCATTTTTACTTCCTTGTCTCCACTATAATCATCTGGATTAATTCCTAATTCAAGGCATCTTTCCTCCAATGAACCCATTATTGATTTGTACCCGCATTAAGAGGGGGAAACCCAGTCAGCCCCATCAGCTAGCTCCACCATCTTTCCTCCTTTAGAGAACACTCAGGAAAATCAAGACTAGATGTCTTTGTTAGGGTGAAGAGACAATGTGACCATGGCAACACTTATGAAAGAAAACATTTAATTGGGGCTGGTTTACAATTCAGAGGTTTAGTCTGTTATCATCATGGAGGGAAGCATGGCAGCATCCAGGCAGACATGGTGCTGGAGGAGATGCTGAGAGTTCTACCTCAGGATCCACAGGCAGAAGGAAGTGAGAGACGCTGGGTCTGGCTTGGGCTTTTGAACCCTCAAAGCCCACCTGCAGAGACACACTTCTGCCAACACGGCCATAGTTCTTAATCTCTATCAAGTAATGCCACTCCCTAGTAACGAAGCCTTCAAATATATGAGACCATGGGGGCCATTCTTAGTCAATGTGCATCAAAAGCACATTGTAAAAAAAAAAAAAATCATTTAACACAAACAACACAAGCTGGCAATTTGGCATTTATTCTTTCTGTCCCCCACCCACACTAAGCCAGATTTTTCTCAGCCTCAGCACAATTAATATTTTGAGCCTGGAGATGATTTGAAGCAAGGAGGGGTTGAGGGTTTCCTTTGTGTATTGTGGGACTTGGAAACTCTCCCTCCTGGAATTCTCCAGGGTGGCAACAGAAGTGTCTTGAGTACAAAGAAATGCACATACATGAGATGGACTTGATTGTGAGATACGAATATAAATGATTGAGGAGTTGCTTTTCTAATTGAACAGAATATTTTGTGGACATCCCTCCAGGTCAAAACATATAATTGCTGCATAATATTCTTTATAGATGTGTTGGAATGGCTCCAACTATCCCCCTGGTGGACTGGTGGATATTGAGATTTCTGAGTCTTTGTTTTTGAGGATTCTTTTTTTTTAAAGACTCATCATGAGCTCACTCAATAGAGACATGTGGTTGAGCCATTGAGGTAGAGGACTATCCTGGACACTGTGCTCATGCTAGGCTGCGATTCTACCACTGAACTGCATCCCAGCCCTTTCTGGTTTAGACCAGTGGTTTTCAACCTGTGAGTCAGGACCCTTTTGGAGTTCGAATATCAGATATTTGTATTGTGATTCATAACAGCAGCAAAATCACAGTTATGAAGTAGCAACGAAATAATTTTATGTTGGGGGGGTCACCACAACATGAGGAAATGGATTAAAGGGTCCCAGAAAGGTAGAGAACCACCATTTTAGATATTCTCACCCTGTATCTCAGGCTGGCCTTGAACTCTTAACCCTTCTTTCACTTCTGAGTGCCGGGAACACAGGAACAAATCTCCTCACCAGGCCAGATTTCCCATTTTTGTCTCTTAGGCTGTGGCAATGCATCCTGTAGCTGGGATCACAGGAGTGTGGGTGTGAAACATTTTGACACTTTCTGCTGAGTTGTTTGCTCAGAAATGTGTAGCAGTTTCAGCTCCATACCAGTAGGGTCTTCCCAGTTTGTCTCTAGCTCAGAGAACAGTGCAGAGCTGTTACTGCTGCAGATGTTCAGCTACCTGAGCCCCAAGGCCACGGGCAGCACATCTTTTCAAATTGTCTCGGTCTTTTGCCCTTTCTGTCAACTGCCACTCTGGCAAACTACCTTACACTAACCCTGTGTCTTAGTTCTTCTTTTTCTTATTATTTTATTTTTTATTAAGATGTGTTAAAGAGTGGTGGCATTGTCCTTTAATCCCAAGACCCAGGAGGCAGATGCCAGCAAATCTTGGTGAATTTAAGGTCATCCTGGTTTATGTAGTGAGTTCCCAGTGAGCTAGGGCTACACAGTGAGGCCTTGAATGGCGTTTTCTGCCCTGTGGCATTTCCACACATGTATATGGTGGACACTAATCAAATCTAGCTTTCCTTTATGCCCCCTCCTCAGCCTTCCCAGCTTCTAGCATTTACTATCTGTCTTAGGGTTTTACTGCTTGTGAACAGACACCATGACAACTCTTAATTGGGGCTGGCTTACAGGTTCAGAGGTTCATTATCATCAAGGTGGGAACATGGCAACGTGCAGGGTGTAGGAGGAGCTGATAGTTCTACATCTTGTTCCAAAGGCGAACAGAAAACTGACTTCAAGACAGATAGGATGAGGGTCTTGAAGCCCACACCCACAGTGACACACCTACTCCAACAAGGCTACACCTCTAACTATGTCCAGTTTCTGGGCCAAGCATATCAAACCTACTCTACAGTCCAGGTGACCTTGTTCAGCTTCCACATGAGAGAGGAAACTTGTGGTGCTGGTCGCTCCGTGAGTCTCTTCTCTCACTTGACACAGTGTCTTCCATGTCTCCACATTTTTCTGCAGATGACAGAGCAAGTGCCTAAAACACAGTGAATATAAACTAGCAGTAAATGTTAGCCTAATGGTGTTCTATTCAGTGTGCTCATAGTTTCATCCTTTGACAAAAAGGAATTCTGGGGCCAGAAAAATGGCCAAGAGCAGAAGGAGTTTGATATTTGGAACCCCCAGGGAAGGAGAGAACTGACTCCCACAAGTTGTCATCTGAGCTCCACACTCATGCTGTGGCACATGCGCACGTGTGTCCACAGACTATACACGGAATGAATGAATGAGTGAATGAACGAATGAAACTTAAAAGGGGAGGGGGAAATTCTAGACATGCAAAAACAAAACAAAACAAAACAAAATTGCTTGCTACCTTTGTGAACACGAAATTGAAGGGTCGACTTGGAGGGAGCTGGTCCATGAGGGGAGGCAGGGATGCAATGAACACTTCTCACTTCCTATTTTGACTGTTTTGAGTTTGTGTTTAACTCTGTGACTATGTTACTGTAATGGCTATTCCTGGTTGTCAACTTGACTATATCTGGAATGAACTACAATCCAGAATTGGAGGGCTCACCTGTGATCCAGATCTTGAGGCTGGAAGACACAAGTTTCTGACTGGATCTTGGCATGGAGATCTTGAGGCACAGTGGCTATGAAAATTTAGGCAACGTACTACATGCCTTTAATCCCAGGAGACTGAGGCAAGGAGGTCTTCAAGTTCAAGATCAGCTTGGGACAAAACAAGTCCCAGATCCAGGCGTGGTGGTACACACCTTTAAACTGGACCATGCCTTCTGCTGGAGACCTACATAAGAACATTGGAAGAAGGAAGATTCTCGCTTCTTCACCTGCTTGGCATTTACTTGCCAGCACATCTGTTGGAGTCTACTTCTACAGAAGACCAGCTGAAACAACTAGCTTTGTGGGACTGAACAACTAGATTCTTGGACTTCCCATTCACAGCTGACTATTGTTGGGGTAGTTGGACTAGAGACTGTAAGTCATCACAACAAATTCCCTTAATATAGAGACATTCCATACGTTCTGTGGCTCTGGAGAGCCCTAACTAAGACAGTTACCTCTTCAGAGATTGTGATATTCTTATTTAGGGGAACTGTATGTTTTTCTGATTCTTATTGAATATTAAAGCAATTATATTGAGTCTTCAGGACCAAAGCCAAGGCTGGTTCTTAAGTCAAATAAATATCTCTGCCTTAAAATCTATTTGGTATGGTGTGTGTGTGTGTGTGTGTGTGTCTGTCTGTCTGTCTGTCTGTCTGTGGATCTCTGTCTGTCTGTGGATCTGTGTCCTTAGTATGGTCAGAATCACCAAAGCTGAAATGGTAGGGTCAAAAGGCTCTTCAGTGGGCTGGAGAGATGGCTCAGCGGTTACTTCGAGTGCTCTGCTAGAGGTCCTGAGTTCAATTTCCAGAAACCACACAGTGGCTCACAACCATCTGTAATGGGATCCAATGCTCTCTTCTGGTGTGTCTGAAGATGACAGTGTATTCACATACATATAATAAATAAATCTAACAACAACAACAAATGGCTCTTCAGGTTTAGTTCTGCTGCTTATGATACAGCTCTGACCTCTAGTGGCCCCAGAGGCCCTGGGCACCATTGGAACATGCATGCTGGGCAAGTTTTTAATTATAGCAGGGATGGGCTGGCGAGATGGCTCAGCGGGTAAGAGCACTGACTGCTCTTCTGAAGGTCCTGAGTTCAAATCCCAGCAACCACGTGGTGGTTCACAACCACCCATAATGAGATCTGATGCTCTCTTCTGGCGTGTGTGAAGACAGATACAGTGTATTTATGTATAATAATAAATAAATTGCTGGATAGTGGTGGCACATGCCTTTAATCCCAGCACTTGGGAGGCAGAGACAGGAAGATATCTGAGTTCAAGGCCAGCCTGGTCTACAGAGTGAGTTCCAGGACAGCCAGGGCTACACAGAGAAACCCTGTCTCAAAAAACAAAACAAAACAAAAAAATTAATAAATAAATCTTTGGGCTCTAAGCAAGCAGAGCCAACCAAAGCAAGTGGGGTTGACCAGAGTGAGCAGAGGTCCTAAAAATTCAATTCCCAACAACCACATGAAGGCTCACAACGATCTATTCAGTTACAGTGTACTCATATACATAGAATAAATAAATAAATCTTTTAAAAATTATAATAGGGGTGAGGAGTAAATGTGCCTCGGGCCTGCTAGGCCTGACCCTAAGGACCCTCTGGTGGCGTGAGGAGGAGGAGAGCTGGAGCCAAAACCCTTTCACATCAGAGTGAAATGTTTTTATGCAGACACCACAAATCCAAAATGGGTCATGTGAAATTACTGCCAGCATAGAGCCTGGCTATCACTGGGCTCAGGGGGTTAGACTAAGATGCTTATTGAAAGCATCTATTATTTTATGGAATGGAGTCTATCGTGACAGCTGGGCAGTCAAGTCAGCCCCTACCCCTTTTTCAGTTGCCTCACTGAGTTTTCTGTGAGAGCCACTGGGCACCTGGGATTGTCACTGGTAAGGGTTGTGCCGGGGCAGTGAGAGGAGTTCAGGTCCCCCCCCCCCATTTCTACCATTGAGCTCCACTGGCATTCAGAGGGACAGCCTAGACCCTGAGAAAACCTTTGATATCCAATGTGGAGGGAGGCACCCCTCCCCTCCCTCCAGCACAGAGAGCAGAGGGAACAGTTCAGGGAGGTTCTGGGAGGACAACTGGGGAGTACTCAGCCAGCTTGGGCAGTCCCTGCTTCAGCCTAAACTTTAAGGCCTAAAGCTACCTGTTTTACTGTGTTAACAGAACAAATCACAGTCATGGGTGGTAGCTAACCTGCATAACCCAGCATTTAGGAGGCTGGGGAAGGGGCTGGAGAGATGGTTCAGGGAGTAAGAGCATTGACTGCTTTTCCAAAGGTCCTGAGTTCAAATCCCAGCAACCACATGATGGCCTCACAACTACCTGTAATGAGATATGACCCCCTCTTCTGGGGTATCTGAAGACAAATAAATAAGGAGGCTGGGGAAGGAGACTTGCAGTGAGTTCAAGACTATGTAGTGAGTTCCAGATCAGCCTGGGCAGAGAGAGGGAGGAGAGAAAGGGATTAATTTTGACTCATAACTCAGTAGTTTCACACATACATGTGGTTACCCCGGAATAAGATCCAAGGAAGCAGATTCTAAGAGGAGAAAGAGTCAGCAGGCCTCCAGGATATGAAGTAGTCCGGTTTACCAAACTACGGTTTCCACTCTTTCCAGAATCCCTTGGATGAATTCAAATGTCCTAAAGACACAAAACACGGGGAGTCCCTAAACAGAAAGGAATTCCCTACGGGGGGAGGGGGGGAAGACGGGCCAGTGGAAACAGCCCCAGGGTCAAGCTGGGCTCTCAGAAGCCTACCGTAGCTCTGGGCCCAGCAGGTGGCCCTAGAGCCTGTTTCTTATCTGGAAACTGGTTAGGTTACCAGCGCCCTCTAGCGGGCTGCAGACAGCAAACGCGGTTCGGCTTCTGGAAACACTTTATCATACACTGAGTTATCCTTTGTGTTCTCATTTGGTTGGGCTTGGCTCCGTGCCTTTCTATTAAACTTTCAAATGGTGCTCTTTAATAGAAACCCGTCCAAACATTTAAGATGGCCTGCGCTTTCCAAAGGACAGTAAGAAGTTCAGAGAGGACCGGACTGACTCCTTGAGTAAACCCAACTTTTCATGAGGCTGAGGCAGGAGAATCGGATATTTTAATTGGAGTTTGAGGTCAGCCTGTGGTACACAGTGACTACCTGTCTCAAAAACAATTAATGAAATTAAAAGTAAAAATGCTTGTTGCAACTGGAAGTCAGATGAATATACTGGACCATTAAAAGAAAAGAGGAAGACACCTCCAGCATACTAGGGCAGCTGTGATCCTGCCCATACCATCCTGGTCACAAAGAAGGGCTCCCTCCAGAGACAGAATTTGCTAAAATTCCAGAGTCAGGATGGCAAAATTCAGCTCTACTGCCCTCTTGCCTGGAGAACAGGGCCAACAGATCATTAATTAGCTAAAGTAATGCCTAATTAACTACTGGTTCCTCAAGAGTGTAGGGCACAGATTTTCATTAAAGACAGGTCTGGCTGAGGCTAAATCAAAATGACGCATATAAGTGGCCTCTCTCAATGTTAGTTACCGGGCCAGGGCTCAACCAGTGTTGGCTAACTGTCAATCCGCAGGGTTGACATCCCTTAAGCTGCCTCGCCTTCACGCTCGCATACTCATACAAAAGAACGCCCAGAACAGGTTCTCAAAGCAGCCCGTGGCCAACGTTCAACAGCGAAAGGCGTAGAGCTATGCACCACGAACAACTGCGGGGCCTCGACTTTGGAAAAGTCCCGTCGTTAGACCGCTGAACGTTAAACTGTGCGTTCCGAGGAGTTCAAATCTCCGCGCCTTCCCTTTGCTCTTGGGCCACAAGCAAGCCCTCCGCATCCGCATCTGGAAAACCCAAGGCTGGCTGAAATTCAGAAGCTGAGTGGCGCCGGGTGATCCGGGCAGGCGCGCGCACGTGGAGGGGTTGCCACGCGACCCGAGGGCACGTGGGGGGTTGCCACGTGACGGGGCGGGGAGGAGCACGTGAGAGGCCACAGCCTGCCCTAACCGTGAGGGCGCTAGGCCTGGCAGGCGCGGTTGGACCCCCGAGAACGTCCCTCCTCTCGACTGTCCCAGCTGACCTGGCCCCCCACCACCGTGGTCTCCTGCTCCAGCTTCTTGTGCCCCATCTTCTGAAGCTGCCTCGGAGGCTCCTTCCCGTGCCACGGCTTCCTGTGGCTGCTCTTCAGGTTCTTGAGACCAGGGCTCCCAGGAGTAGGCCTCCATCACAGCCCGCGGGGTAGGACCAAAAGCTGCCTTTTACCGGTAAGTTCCTCCGGGACCACAATTTCCTCACCCGTGAGTGATCCGGGCCTGGGAGGCAGTTGCCTGCATCCTTCTGTTTTCCTGCATTTGGCTCAGGGTTAGCCCTCACTGGTAGGCCAAGCCCCACCCACCCCTCCATTTGTCAGGTCAGCCCACATGAACAGAATCCCACAGCCCTGTTCTGCCCAGCATGCTGTACGCCAAGCCTGGCGTGATGGTTTCTTTTTGGGGTGGTGTGGCCTGACCTGTTTTGTTTCTTAATGTTTCCCGGGGCATAAAAATGAGTTGTTGTCTTTCTGGAACCATCGGCTGTTCCCAGACCAGGCTTATGCTTAGTTTGATAGATGTAAGAGTTTTACAACGCTGGGGTCTGCTTAACTTTTCGTGGAGAATGGCTCACCGATCTTCAAGACTTTCAGCTTGTGAGCTGGGGCCTCCCTGCCACTACCCTCGCTAGCATTCCTCGCCAGTAAATATTTGTTTAAAAGAAGACATAGAGCATGCTCCTGGGAGCAAGGCATGTTGCTGCAGCAGTATTAGGGAACTCGAGGCAGCTGTAATTTTCCACGTTCATCATGACTGTTTGGACATTGATGCTCGAAGCGCTTTGGAGTTTCTATATTTAGTATAGAAAATAGTATATTCTTATTTTCCAAGGATCTGTTCTTATTTTCGTTTCCATAAAGCCAGGAAAGAAGAAAGATAGAAAGGTGGGAGGTCACGTGTTGAAAGCACACCATGTGACCGAGATGGAGAGTGGAGAGAGCCTTGGCTATGTATGATTTGGGAAATGCGCTAACTCGTGAGAGCATGGTGGCCCTCCTGCTGGCCATGGTGCACACTAACCAGGGGACCTGAGGTCACTGTGAGTGAAGGAGAGAGCTAGTTCCTGGCTGGCTGAGTGATGAGGGATTTGGGAAGGAAAATGAAAAAAAAAAAAAGTAGAAGCTAGGTCTTAATTCTGCCTCTCTGTTAGACCTTCATCTCCTGTGTTCTAGCCTGGACACTTAACAACTCCTCTTTCTGATTCTAAGATGTGTGTTTATTCACATGGAGACAGCGCTGAACTTGGGTCCCATAATTGCCTTCCCTTTGTCATCTTGTCTTAGCAGCTTGAAAGTCACTGGTGTCCTTGAAATCATTAGCATCTCTGTCAGCTGCTTTGTTGATTGAGTGACTTTAGGTTTCTGATTTGGAGACTCAGGGAGAAAGAGTGAGCTGCTATCAGACTGGATTCCAAGATCCTTGGACTGACTTCTTTGGAAATGTTTATGTAGTCAAGAAATGTGAGCCAAAGGATGGGTTCTGAAAATAGGCATGTATAATGTGTGTGTGTGTGTACATGTCCTTTTGTGAATAGAGAAATGCCTTGGAGTGAAAGGCATTTAAAGCAGCCAAACTTAGCTGCCCAGCAAGCAGCAGTCCCAGTCCTTGGGTCTCAGACTTCTGCTGCTGCAGCTACTTTATGAGTTATTAGTACTCGGAGCTCATCTGGACATGGTCTTTCCCTCCCATGCCACCGTGTGTGTGTGTGTGTGTGTGTGTGTGTGTGTGAGAGAGAGAGAGAGAGAGAGAGAGAGAGAGAGAGAGAGGGGTCAGAGGTTATGTACTTATACTGTCAGGTACCCACAGAGGCCAGAAGAGGGTAGCAGGCCCCTTGAACCCAGAATTGTAAGCATTAGTTATGAGCTGTCTGATATAGATGATAGGAATGGAACGCAGGTCCTCTGAGGAGCGCTGGAGCTCTTTACTACTGCACCATCTCTCCAGCCCTGTTTCTTTTGTTTCTAAGTGAGCGTGCCAGATGAGCTTTGGGGACTCAGCCTACTTACTACTGTATTGTAAGCTGGCTTAACCATTGTGCTCCCAGTGAGGTTCACTAATTAAGCTGCAGGCTATCAGAGGTACCAGTCAGCACCACAGGTTGTCTGCGGCAGGTGGTATGTAAACAGATGGGCATGTACCAAGCCTCAGGCTAAGGGTCATCACCCTGGTCTCTGTCTTGAGAGAAAACACAGACTAGACCCCAGGCAGCCTTGTGTTCTGTGGATTTGACTCCTGCTGGGACCACTCTTGGATGACTTTTTAGCTTCTAAAATTAGATTCTTTTAGCATGTAAATCATAGCTAACATTGCCATGGTGTGTACATACCCTTCCCACCTCTGGGATCTCCCTGGCTCTCAGATGAAGTCACAACTAATGTCACCCCCACATCAGGTGGCTGGTTTTGCTTTTTCATCTCTTTATGCTTTGTTTTGTTTGAACAGGGTCTTTTTTATGTAGCCCCTGCTGTCCTAGAACTCGATGTGTAGATATGTAGACCAGGCTGGCCTCAAACTCACAAAGATCCATCTGCCTCTCCCCCCTTCCCCCAGTACTGGCTTGAGGTGTGTGGCATCAGGGCCAGCTTTGCTTTTTTATCTTTGAGAATGACTTTGGGGTGTCATTTTAATTTGATTTACAGTTACCTATTTTGTATGTGTATGTATATTCGTGGACACACAAATGTATATGTAGAGGTCATGTATATTGTACCATAGTGTATATGTGGAGGTCAGAGAACAAAGTCTGGAAGCCAGTTCTCTCCTTCCACGGGTAGGTTTCCTCTGATCCAGCTGAGCTCAAGCTCCGCAGCAAGCATGCTTTCTTCCTGAGCCCTGCCAGCCCTGGGTATGTTTTACTTGTAGATATTATTTGATCTTCTGTTTTTGAGTTTGATTTCTTCAAAGTACTAAAAGTTATTTTTAAAAAATAAACAAAACTAGTTTTCAAGCACAGCAATGAAAATCTTTCCCGGCAAGGATCATCAGTGGATGCTGAAACTGGGGAAAGAAAGTATGACAGGAAATGGGATGTTTATATTGCCTTGGGGCATCTTCCTGGAAGAACTGATAGTTATAAGAAAACTGTGGAGCAGCAGCAACAGAGCGTCCTGGTCCACTTTGGCCCAGTGACTGAAGTTAGTAACAGCTGTACCAGGACAAATGTGCACTGTGTATGTGCCTTCCGACAAGGTGCACAGAGGGCTGCTCAGAGCATACAGCCTGGGTCTCAGCACACTCGGCCCCACACAGACCCTGACTGGTAACCCAGGTCCAGGGTGACTCACCAGAGCTCAAACAGTGTGAAAATGAAGTATTCAAGTCAGGTATGGTGGCAGACCCCAGATCCCGACACTCTGGAGACCGCAGCAGAAAGAAGGCACGGAGGCAAAGTCTGTCTTTTTGTTTTTCCAGGAAGGGTTTCTCTGTGTGGCCCTGGCTGTCCTGGTACTCACTCTGTAGACCAGGCTGGCCTCAAATTCAGAGATCAACCTGCCTCTGCCTCCCAGGTGCTAGGATTAAAGGTGTGCGCCACTACTCCTGGCTGGCAAAGTCTATGTTAGCAAAAGTAGCAGCCATGTGTACATGTGTGTACATCGAGACTAAAGAAAGTACCGAAAGAACATGTACAAAAAATGTGGACGTTTGGGGAATTTTGATGGCTGGCTAAATCTTTCTATTATATGGAACTTGAGTCAAGTCTGGAATTAATTCCAAATAAAAAATAGGTCAAGGGCTGGGTGTGGTGGTGCATGACTTTCATCCCAGCTCTTGGAAGGCACCTACGGTAGATCTCTGTGAGTTCGAGGCCAGCCTGGTCTACAGAGTAGATTCCAGGACAGCCAGGGCTGCATAAAGAAACTCTTGTCTCAAAAAAACAAGAAGGAAGGAAGGAGGGAGGGATTAAAAAACTTATACATGTGAGGTGAGAAGGTTTTACAAGTGCCTTTTATGGTACGATAACATCAAAATCTTGTATGACCTGGTGAATTGGGGATAGAAATAAGTGCTTGTGCCCCCAAAGAGACATTTGAGAATTTCAGCAGTAGAGAGGGGGCTTTCGGTGCTCTGGATGGAGAAAGGGCATTGCAGTGGCTCAGTGAGCTGTGAGGTGTTCCTGTGATAAAATGCCATGTGGTGAGCCAGTGCTTCATGCAGCGACATGTATGAGTTCCATGTACGTATGATGCTGAGGAAAGGGCAGTCGGGCACGAAAGAGATAAAATGTATGTTGAAGCTGTGTGTGGTGGCACATGCCCAGAGAAGGCAGAGGCAGGCAGATCTCTAAATTGGAGGCCAGCCTGGTCTACAGAGTGAGTTCCAGGACAGACAAAGCTATACAGAGAAATGCTATCTCAAAAAATTATATGGATAGATAGATGTAATATAATATTTATATATATAATATTTTTATATAGTAAGTAAATAAAAAAGGAAAATGTATGATTGTATATTTGTGTCAAGTTCCAGAATAGGCAAAATAAATTGTTAGTGTTCAAGCTAAGGGGTGTTTCCTTGATGGGACAGAACAAGAAATCTTTCTAAGGTATAAAATATTGGGTATTTTGGGCTGGTAAGATGGCTCAGTCTGTAAAGGTACTTGCCACCAAGCCAGATGACCTGAGTTAGATATTGCAATGACTATTTCTGGTTGTCAACTTTCCTACATCTGGAATTAAATAAAACCCAAGCTACTCTGTACACTTGTGAGGGATTTTTTTCCTTAGTTAAATGGTTTGAAGTTGGGGGCTGGAGAGATGGCTCAATGATTAAGAGCACTGACTGTAATGTACTTCCAAAGGTCCCGAGTTCAATTCCCAGCAATCACATGGTGGCTCACAACCATCTGAAATGGGATCTGATGCCCTCTACTGGTGTGTCTGAAGACAGCGACAGTGTACTTAACATACATTTAAAAAAGAAAAATGGTTTGAAGTGTGAAGACCCACTTTTTTTTGTTGTTGTTTGGTTTTTTGGTTTTGTTGTTATTGTTGTTGTTTTGTTTTTTTGTTGTTTTTAGAGACAAGGTTTCTCTGTACAGCCCTGGCTGTCCTGGGGCTCACTTTGTAGACCAGGCTGTCCTCGAACTCAGAAATCCGCCTGCCTGTGCCTCCCAAGTGCTGGGATTAAAGGAGTTCGCCACCATGCCTGGTGAAGACCCACTTTTGATCTGTATCTTTTGATAGGAAGATCTGCCTTTAACCTGGGCCATACCTTATGTGGCAGCCGTATTAAGGACCCCTCAGCAGATGTTACTCCCAGCTCCACTCCTTTCTGCCTGTGACCTAGAAATAAATCCCTCACTGACCTTTATCTCAGAAGGAGATGCCAGGCAAGACAATATTGAGGTCCCTCAGGGCCCATCAGCAGTGTCCAACCAAACTCAAGCTAAGCAGGCTCCTTAGAGGAGAACTAGAAAGTGTGACCCTGGAGCAGTGTGCTAGACTACTAAAAAAGTAATGAGTTTGCTAATTCATTCAAGCAGAAGTCTGGGGAATATGTGTGGGAACAGATTCTAAGGGTGTGGGATAATGGTGGACGGAACATAAAAGTGAATCAGGCTGAGTTTATTGATATGGGCTCTCTGAGGGAAGATTCTTGGTTTAATACGGAAGCCCATCCAGGTTTTTAAAACAAGGTCTGAAGTTTGTTTGAATTGTTGGCTTAAGCATTTGTCAAAAGCTGGTCTATTAAAAGGGAGCTGGAGATGCCTGATTTTCTTTGGCTCGGTGTTGATGAATGTTAAGGCTCAGGGAAATTACAATGCCAGAGTGGGTATGCTGTGTAAAACCTAATCCTCCACAATGAGAAGACCCAGAAGACATGTTCTTCACCAGTCCTATAAGTTGCAAAATGGTGAGAGGGCACCAGCATGTAGTAACACACAGTGCATATCAGAGGATGGGAAATAAATCCAACCAAAAGTCAAGCGCCATCTACTTCAGTGAAATTCTTTGGAGTCCAGTGGTGTGGGGCATGCAGAGATAGATATTCCTTCTAAGGTGAAAGGTAAGTTATTGCACCTGGCCCCTTTTACCATCAAAAGAGAAGCACAATGGTTAGTGGGTCTATTTGGGTTCTGGAGATAGCAGATTCTCACCTGGGTGTGTTACTCAGGCCCATTTACCAAGTGACTGAGAAAGCTGCTAGTTTCGAGTGGAGCCTGGGATAGGAAAAGGCTCTTCAACAGGTCTAGGCTGCTACGCAAGCTGCTCTACCCCTTGGACAGGATGATCCAGCAGACCTGATGGTATTTGAGATGTCAGTAGCAGTTAGGAATGCTGTTTGGAGCCTCTGGCAGGCCCCTATAGGAGAATCACAGAAGAGACCTTTGGGATTTGGAGCAAGGTTCTACCATCATCTGCAGAAAACTATTCTCCCTTGAAAAAACAGCTCTTGGCCGGCTGTTGGGCCTTATTGGAAACTGAGTGTTTGACAATGAGCCACCAAATTACCATGCAATCTGAGCTGCCCATCATGAGCTAGGTATTATCTGACTCCCAAAGTCATAAAGTAGGACATGCACAGCAGCAATATATTATCAAACTGAAGTGGTATATACACGATTGGGCCTGAACAGGTCCTGAAGGCAAGTTACATGAAATTGCCTGAATGCCTATGGTTTACTTGTACTACAATGCAGACTGCTGCCAAACATGCTCCTATAGCTTTATGGGATGTGCCCTATGATTAGTTGACTGAGAAAGAGGTGACTCAGATCTGGTTTACTGATGGTTCTGCACATTATGCAGACAGCACGCAGAAGTGGACAGCTGCAGCATTACAACCCCTTTCTGGGGGCAACCCTGAAAGACCCTGACAAAGGGAGATCTTCACAGAGAACAGAACTTAAAGCAGTACACATGGTCATACACTTTGTTTGGAAGGAGAAGTGGCCAGATGTGCAGTTGTTCGCTGAACCAATGGACTTGGAAAGATCACAATAGAATAATTGGTGAGCAAAGCATCTGAGGAAGAAGCATGTGAATGGATTTTCAAGTGGGCAGAGGGTGTGAAGATGCATGGGATGTGTCCTGCATAAATGTTCATCAAAAGTTGACTTCAGTAATCAAGTAGATAGGATGCCTCTTTCTTTCCTCAGCCATCCCTGTCATTACCTCATGGACCTATGAACACAGTGGCCACAGTAGCAGCGATAGAGGTTATAGTTACACATGGGCTAGACAACATGAACTTCCAGTCATCAAAGCTCATGTGGCCACAGATGCTGCTGAGTGCCAGATCTGTCAACAGCAGAGACTAACACTGAGTCCCATGGAATGGCACCATTCCCTAGGGCTGACTAGCCAGCAACCTGGTGGCAGGTTGACTACATTGGACCACTTCCTTCATGGAAAGGATAACACTTTGTCCTCATTGGAGTAGATACTTGTTCTGGTTGTGGATTTGCCTTTCCTGAGCATAATGATTCTGCCAAAACCACCATCCATGGATTTACAGAATGTCTTATCCACCATCTCGGCATTCCACACTGTATTGCTTCTGCCTGAGAAACTCACTTCACAGCCAGAAGTGTGAGAGTGGACCCATGATCATGGCTTCCACTGGTCTTACAATGTCCCCCACCGTCTGATAGAACGATGGAATGGCCTTTTGAAGACAAAGTTACAGGGCTAATTAGGTGGCAGCATCCTGGAGGGGTAAGGCAGGGTTCTTCAGAAGTCAGTAAATGCTTCCAGTCATTGTCCATATATCAGCTGTATGGTGCAGTTTCTCATATAGCCAGGAGTCAAGGGGTGGAAATGGAAGAGTTCCACTCACTATCACCCTAATGGCCTACTAGGAAAAAGTTTGTTTCCTTTTCCTGTGACCTTAAGTTCTACTGGCCTAGTAGTTTTAGTCCCAGAGTAGAGAGTGCTCCTGTCAGGAGCCATGATAACATTCTGTTGGCCACCGTGGACTTGTTTGTTTGTTTGTTTGTTTTTTCAAGACAGAGTTTCTTTTTGTAGCCTTTGCTGTCTGGCCCCAAACTGCCTGTCTCTGCTTTTCAAGTGCTGGGATTAGGGACATAAATCCCGACCTCCCCTCCCACCACCACTATGGATTTTTGATGCCCTTAAGCCGACAGGATAAGAGGAATATCGGTGTTAGGAGGGGTGATTGATGCAGATCACCAAGGGGAAATTGGTTTGCTTCTCTGCATGCAGGGAAGAGAGATTGGAGTGCAGGAGGTCCGTTAGGGGTCTCTTGGTGCTTCCATGACCTGAGAAGAAAGTCCATGGGAAACTACAACAGCCTAATTCAGGCCAGATGACAAAAGGGCACAGACCCTTCACAGATGAAGGTGTGGGTCAATCCTCTAGCAAAAAGGCCAAGACTTGCTAAGGTACTTACTGGGGGTGAAGGAAGTATAAACTGGTTAGTAGAAGAGGATAGTTACAAATACCAGCTAAGATCACGTGACAAGCCAGGCAGTGGTGGCGCACTTTAATCCTAGCACTTGGGAGGCAGAGGCAGGCAGATTTCTGAGTTCGAGGCCAGCCTGGTCTACAGAGTGAGTCCCAGGACAGCCAGGGCAACACAGAGAAACCCTGTCTGGAAAAACAATTAAACAAACAAAAAAATTCACGTGACAAGTTGTAGAAATGAAGATTATAGTTAACATGTACAAATATTTGTGTTTTCTTTCCTCAGTGTCTTTAAGACTGTTAAGAGAGTAGCAGTGGTTAGCATACCTATGTTTGAGGTCCTAGAAGAGTGTCCCTCGAGGGACATCCTAGAGCACTAACCCCGGGATTCCCCTTTGAATGTGAAGAAGGAGGGAGAGTGTGATGGGGTAGGATCTGGAAGGCGAGCATGTCCTCCATACTGTGCTCTACTGGATCTGTGCTTGTGTCCTGAGCTGAGGACATCCCAAGGCTCAGTCAGTGTGAGTCTAGAGAGGGGTGTTTTTCTTAATTAAATCATTGAAACTTTTAATCTGGAACTTTTGAGGAGGGAAGGTCCACCTTTACTCTGGACCACAACTTGTGAGGGCAACCTATACAAGGACATGGAAGAAGGAAGATTGCTTTTTACCTGCTTGCTCTATCTCTTGCTGGCAAGTCCATTCCTTCACCAGCAACAGCACCTTCTTTTTCTGGGCTTTGGGGTAAACTGAAGACCAGCCGAGACATCCATCCAGCCTCATGACTGAATAACTACTGTATTCTTTTGTTGTTGTTGTTGTTGTTGTTTTGGTTTTTTCAAGACAGGGTTTCTCTGTGTAGCTCTGGCTGTCCTGGAACTCACTCTGTAGACAAGGCTGGCATCGAACTCAGAAAAAGTGCTAGGATTAAAGGCGTGTGCCACCACTGCCCGGCTAACTACTGTATTCTTGAACCTTCTGTTGATAGAGACAACCAGTGTTGGATTAGCTGGGACACAGCCTGCACGCCGTTCTGATAAATCCCCTTTATCTATATATTCATCCTATAAGTTTTGTCCCTCTAGAGAACCCTAAGTAAAACAGGTACTGGGGCCTACAGGGTGGAAGGAAAGACTCCACAAGTTGTCATCTCACTTCACACGTGGTACACACATGGTACTCTTGCGTGCACACATGGTAATATTTTAATTAACAGTGTCTTTGTTCTTTTCTTTCTTGAGTATACTTGTCTGTATGTGCATTGTACAGTAATTACTGGGTCTGAATCTCTGCTCTGTGTTTAGTGCATTGCACTGTTAGCGAACAATGGCCTCTAACTTTCTGCGAATCCTTTCTGAGCCAGGCCCTAGGCTGGGTGCCTGGCACAGAGACTCTTCATCTATGTGCTGAGGGACTCAAGCTCATCAATGTGGTAGAGACACACAAGCCTCTTTGTGAGGGTGAAGAGGAGCTGGGTGTCATGTCAGCTTCTCAGTCAGTGGTGACACATTTTCTCCTCAGATCCACATTTGGGATCACCCCCCTCCCCCAGCCACGGGTTCCGGGGATGGAGCACCGCTGAACTTGCAGAACCCCTGAGTGATCTTGAGGAGCAGCCGAAATGGGAACAGCAAAACCCGAGTGGACAAAACAAAGACTGGTATTATATCGCCTAAACTTAGCGGCTCTGCATTGTCAGGATGACACAGACAGCACTTGTGCTCAGAAAAGAAACGGATCTAAAAAGGAGAAAATGCCCTCCCTCCCTCCCTCCCTGCCGCATGTGGCCCGACCACATGGAATTCCTCTCATCCTTACATCAGCCGTTCCTTTTTGTATTTGATTTATCATCTCGGTAGCCGCTCAGTCTTCAGCATATGTTACAGACTTGCTTGCTACTTTAAAATCCTCAAATAGAATAAACTGTCTTTTTAAAGAGAAGTTTTATGACTTCTGCCCCACACTTGGAAGACCTCAAGAGGCACGGCCCCTCACAAGGAGCTTCCCGAGACTTTGCCTCTCTATCAGCAGTACAACACAAGCCACTTTTAAAATAATTATTTTTATGTGTGTGGGTGTTTGCCTACATGGATGTCAGTATACCACATGCATGAGTGCTTTTGGAGGCCAGAAAGGATGTCAGAACCCCTACAACTGTACTTATAGGTGGTCATTTGCCACCATATGGGTGTTGGGATTGGAATTCTAGTCCTCTGTAAAAACAGAAAGTTGTGCTCTTAACCACTGTGCCATCTCCCCAGGCCTGATGCAACTTTTGTTCGATGTGTCTCTCCATCATTGTCCTCTTTTGTCCTTTCAAGAGTGAAGCTTGGGGTACATAGTGAGACCCTGTCTCAAAAAACAAACAAATGGGGGCTGGTGAGATGGCTCAGCTGTTAAGAGCACCAACTGCTCTTCCAAAGGTCCTGAGTTCAAATCCCAGCAACCACATGGTGGCTCACAACCACCCATAATGAGATCTGACGACCTCTTCTGGTGTGTCTGAAGACAGCTACAGTGTACTTATAAATCTTTGGGCTGGAGTGAGCAGGGCCAACCACAACCTCCATTCCCAGCAACCACATGAAGGCTCACAACCATCAGTAGAGTGTACCCATATACATAAAATAAATAAATCTTAAAAAAAAGAATATAGCTGGGCGTGGTGGCGCACGCCTTTAATCCCAGCACTCGGGAGGCAGAGGCAGGCGGATTTCTGAGTTCGAGGCCAGCCTGGTCTACAAAGTGAGTGCCAGGACAGCCAGAGCTACACAGAGAAACCCTGTCTCAAAAAACCAAAAAAAAAAAAAAAAAAAGAATATAGCTTGAGTAGCAACAGTGACATTTTTGCCTTTTGGGTTTTTTTCTCCCTCTTCCCTCTTCCCTCCTCCTCTCTCCTCTCTTCTCTCTCTCTCTCTCTCTCTTTTTTTTTTTAAGATTTATTTATTATGGGGCGGTGGTGGCGTACGCCTTTAATCCCAGCACTTGGGATGCAGAGGCAGGTGGATTTCTGAGTTCGAGGCCAGCCTGGTCTACAGAGTGAGTTCCAGGACAGCCAGGGCTATACAGAGAAACCCTATCTCAAAAAAACAAAACAAAACAAAACAAAAACAAAAACAAAAACAAAAAAATTTAAAGTAGGTATGTAGTGTTCCTTCCCTGTAGCTGTGCTAAAACTCCACAAGCAAGGCAACTTAATAGAAGGGTTGTCTAGCAAGTTACAGGACAGTCAGAGTTACAAAAATAGAGGGACTCCATCTCAAAATAAATAAATAAATAAATAAATAAATAAATAAATAAATAAATAAATAAATGGAGTCCATCATGGCTGGAAGCATGGCAGGCATGGCAGCTGGCAGCAGATATGGTGGTAGGAGCAAGAAGCAGAGAGATCACAGCTGTTACAGAAAACACGGAGCTGAGAGAGCACAGAAGTAGTAGAAGATATGAACTCTCGGAGTCAGCATTACAGCGAGGCTACACCGCTTAAACCTCCCTAAAGGGCACCACCAACTGAGGCTGTGTCTGTGCCGGAGCCTGCAAGGCGCACTGTCATTCAAACCCTCAGTGTATACATGTATGCGTGGGAATCTGTGCACATTCGAGTGTAGATGCCCAGTGGCTGGAAGAGGATGTTGGATCCCCTGAAGCTGACAGTTGTAAGCTGTCCCGTAAGGTCCATGCTGGAGTGTCTGTGTCTCTGTCTCTCTCATTTGTTCATTTGATTTTTTTGTTTGTTTGTTTTTGAGATTGGGTTTCTCTGTGTAGCCTCGGCTGTCCTGGGACTCACTCTGAAGACTAGAGTGGCCTCAAACTCAGAAATTCGCATGCCTCTGCCTCCCAAGTGCTGGGATTAAAGACATGTGACATCACCACTCAGGTCATTCTTTTGGTTTGAGTAAGGGTCTAACTTTTGTCCCAGGCTGTGCTGGAATTCACTGTCTAGTCCAGGCTGACTTCAGACTCACCAGATTCCTGTTTTAGCCTCCTAAGTGCTGAGATTATAGACACGAGGCTCTGGAACCCTTTATTTTCGTTCGATTTCTACCTATAGTTGACTTTCTTATGGTTTTCTTTTGTGCTGCTAGGCATGGAACCCAGGGCCTCTGTCAGGCTCAGCAATACTTTACGCTAGAACCACATTCTCCTTTGTAGTAATATATATAAAAACCCCAACTATCATTGCCTGTCTTTTTTCCTTCAATTCTGTCTGCCTCCTTCAAATATTCTAGGGCTCTGTTTTTAGATAACTATAATTAATATTTATAGTTGTTATAGATCCTTAATTAATTTTAGCTGGCAAAAACTGTATGTCCTCATCGTGCACAATCTGTTGCTTTGAAGTACTATGTTATGCAATGCTGAGTATGATAATGAGCTTAGGCATTGGTTTACACACTCCTAGATGACTGCAGTTATCAATCTGACTCAGGCCTGAGTTATCTGAAGGAACCTCAACTTGAGCCTTGTCTCTGTCAGATTGGCCTGTGGGCATATGTCTGTGGGGCCAGTGGTCCTGAGGTGTTTAAGAAAGCTAGGTGAGCTGAAGCTCAGGAACAAGTCAGCAAGCAGTGTCCCTGTATGGTTTCTGCTTCACTTCCTGCCCTGATTTCCTTAATGATGGATTGGAACTTGGAAGTGGGAGTTGAAATAAATCCTTTCTTCCTCAAGCTGCTTTGTTTTTTTTAATACATACTTTCTTAAGATTTTGGTTTTTTATGTATGTGAGTTCACTGTTGCTCTCTTCAGACACACGAGAAGAGTGAACCAGATCCCATTAACAGATGGTTGTGAGGCACCATGTGGCTGCTGGGAATTGAACTCAGGACCTTGGGAAGAGCCCTCAGTGCTCTTAACCACTTAGCCATCTCTCCAGCCCCTCAAGCTACTTTTGATTATCATGCAAGTAGGTAGGTTTTTATTTGTTTGGTTTGCTTTGGTTTGTTTTTAATCAACTTAACAAGCTACAGTCATCTGAAAAGAGGGAGCCTCATTTGCCTCCATAAGATTGAGCTGTAGGCAGGCCTGTAGGTCATTATATTGGTCTGTGGCCTCTGCACCAGCCCCTCCCTCTAGATTCCTGTCCTACTTGTCTTCATTTGACATGAAGGATAAGTGGAAGCCAAATAAGCCTTTCCCCAGTGTGTGGGGTTGAACCTAAGGCCTCATGCAAGCTAAAGCAGGCACTGTACCACTGAGCTCCTGTCCACCCTTAAAGATAGTCTTACAGAGGCTGGAGGTACAGCTCTGTGGCTAGAACACTTGATGAGGCCGGGCGTGGTGGCGCACATCTTTAATCCCAGCAATTGGGAGGCAGAGGCAGGTGGATTTCTGAGTTCGAGGCCAGCCTGGTCTACAAAGTGAGTTCCAGGACAGCCATGGCTACACAGAGAAACCCTGTCTCAAAAAACCAAAAAAAAAAAAAAAGCAATGTTGAGAGGACCAGACCAGACTTTGGGATCTCACACCCTCTGTGACAGAAATTTCTGTGGTGCACAGAAATACATGTAGGCAAAATACTCTTAACACATAAAATAATTATTTATTTAAAAAAAAAAAAGATGTTTTCATAGTAGTTATCTTGGAAATTATCATTTGTATCTCAATTGATAAAGCTAATTTGGAAAACGACAATTTAATGGTATAAAAAACCTGGCCCCTAGAGTCCCAAGGATATCAAAATGGAGTATCAGCTGTCAGACTCCAGAGTGTGTGTTTGTAATGTGTGAAAAAGTTTTCCAGCTTCGGGGGCTGTCGAGATGGCTCAGCGGGTAAGAACACTGACTGCTCTTCCAAAGGTCCTGAGTTCAAATCCCAGCAACCACATGGTGGCTCACAACCACCCGAAATGATGCCCTCTTCTAGTGTGTTTGAAGACAGCTACAGTGTACTTATGTATAATGATAAATAAATCTTTGGGCCGGAGAGAGCAGGGACTGAGCAAGCAGAGGTTCTAAAATTCAATTTCCAACAACCAAGTGAAGGCTTACAACCATCTGTACAGCTACAGTGTACTCATATACATAAAATAAATAAATCTTAAAAAAAGTTTTTCATTTTTTCATTTCAAATCAATTAAACATTATGGGTGAAGCAAATCTTTCGTTTGCCTCTGATCTTTTAGAAAACATGTTTGGTGGAAATACTGTGTGTAGGCTCAGTCTGAAACTGCATGGACTGTGCTTTAGTGCATTTTAAATGGTGAACTTGGATTTTGAAGTTAAACTTTTTATTTGAAATTTTCAAAAAAAAACCTAGCCCCTTTACCACACCCTTTTATGTTTTCATTGTCATGAATTATATTTTCATATATTACATGATCATCTGCATAGCTATATAATTATTAGTTTGTATAATTGTCTTTAAATCATGCAAGCCAGAATATAAGACTTACTTACCTGTAGATGACATGTAGTTTACACAGTCTTATTTGGATTACTGCTGTTTTAGGGAATCGCGTCCAGTTTTTCAGTCCCACTGTAAGACTGTGCTTCAGGCCGGGTGTGGTGGCACATGCCTTTAATCCCAGCACTCGGGAGGCAGAGGCAGAAAGATTTCTGAGTTCGAGGTTAGCCTGGTCTACAAAGTGAGTTCCAAGAACAGCCAGGGCTACACAGAGAAAGCCTGTCTTGAAAAAAAAAACAAAAACAAAAAAAGAAAAAAGAAAAGGAAAAAAAGAAGACTGTGCTTCAGTGGTCTCTACATACCGTGGTCCCCTTAAATAAAGTCTGGAGAATACATGGAGACAAAACAGCCATACACATAAAATGAAATAAATCTAGAATTTATTTATTTATTCATTCAGGAGAAGCAGCCGAGAGATCACATCCTGAAGCAGGAGCAGGGAACAGAACCAGCTTCAAATTTTCAGAGTCTTGGAAACCCCAAGGCCTGCCTCCAGTGTCACACTTCCCCAGCAAGGCCACAACTCCTGAGACTCATGGGGACATTCAAACCACCAACCTAGATTCAATCCCCAGTCTAACATACTCTTTATATAAACCAAACATGGTAACATTTGCTTGTAACCTCAACTCTTAAGAGATGGAGAGAGGAGGCTCAGAAGGGTCAGACTATCCTTGGCTACATAGAGAGTGTGAGGCAGCCTAGGCTAGAGGCCTTAAATTCAAACACACAAAACCTTTGTATACCAGTATAGCTATAGTCTCCCTCCTTTATGTTGACATTATTATATAAGTCATAACTTTATATGTTGTGTCTGTCAGAAGAGATTTATGAGTACTGTGTTACATACCCATCTTTTAAGTCAGTCAGGAGAAAAAGGAGTTACCACACACTGGCTTATATTCATCTGCTTATTTGTGAGGCATTTAAATTTTTTCACTTATTATTATTATTGGTTTATTTTCAAGACAGGGTTTCTCTGTGTAGCTGTCCTGGAACTCACTTTGTGAGTTGAGGCCAGCTGGTCTACATAGCAAGTTCCAGAATAGCCAAAACTACAGGAGAGACTACAGGTCATTAAAAAAAAAAAAAAAAGGCACAACTGGACATTTTGATGGTCTGTTTGATAACACATGGCTTACAGCTGGCTTCTTCCTGTGCTCTAGGATTTGTTGTTCCTGTGTGTGTAGTGAGTTCTCTAGAGGCTATTTTTTATTGGTTATGATCACTTGTTTCTGTTGCTTAAGCTGAGTGATTATTACATTATTTCAAAGCTGAGAGTGGAAAGGAGCTGAAGCAGGTATGAATTTGAGGCCAGCCAGAGCTGTATACGAAGACCATCTGTCTGTCTGTCTGTCTGTCTGTCTCTCTCTCTCACACACACATACTCTTCCTTCCTTTCTCTCTCTCTCTCTCTCTCTCTCTCTCTCTCTCTCTCCTTTCAAAAAGAGATTTAATAGACATTGTCTTAAACAGCCAGAGTTTAAAGCAAAAGAAGAAAAGGGGAGAGGAAGTGAGGGGAAAAGAGAGACCTGCAGCAGGAGAGGTACTGCCTTGCTTGTTGGCTCCCTTGGGTGCTCCTTCAGCTCCTCGCCAGGTCTCCTGCCACTGCCTAACTGGGGCTTCCTCACTAGGAGCTTCTCAGGTACTCCCCAGGGAGAGCCTCACCAGCTTCTGTTCCTTCCCCTGCTCTTTGTTCCCTCGGCTGCTCTTTCCATCCAGCCAGTGAGCATATTTGCCCTTCATGCTTTTGACAAACACTTCCCCAAAGACCACTCCATCTCTGAAGAAGTTCTAAGTGAGGAGAAGGTGAAACAAAGGCCCAAGAGAATATTTTCAGAACCAGATAGTTACAAGATGGTGGCTGGGGTCAGAAAATAGAACCAATGCCTGGTAATTACCTCAGTGGTAAAGAGTAGGAGGCCCCAGGTTGTATCCCAGGCACCGCAAACCTCAGCCACAGCTCTTTGAGAATTAATTTGATGTTGTTTACAGTTTCAGAGGGTTAGCATATTATCATGGCAGAAAGCATGGTACCATGCAAGCAGACATGATGCTAGAACCAAAGCTGAGGGGGCCACATCCTGATCCATAGGAAGAGGGGGGTGGGGGGAGGGGGAGAGAGAGAGAGGTGGGGGGAAGGAGAGACTGGGCTTAGTATGAACTTTTGAAATTTCAACTTAGCACAGCCCACCTCTCCCTGGAGCATGGAGTCATGGGCTGACTGTCTGTAGATGCTATTAGATATAAAAATTACAGTTGATGCTAATAAAAAATGTATTATAGGTGTGTATTTTATTTTGTTTGTTTGTGTAGGTATACCTGTGTTTACATGCGTGCTTACCTGTACAGGTGCATAAGGAGGCTAGAATTTGACATGAGTAGATCTTCCTCACTCTTCTCCACATTTTGTTTTGTTGTGTGTGTGTGTGTGTGTTTATGAAAATGTCCATCCTCTAAACACTGTAATTACCAGTGGGTAACCACACCCCCTCAACATCTAAAGGGTTCTATACCTTTTTTTTTTTTTTTTGGTTTTTTTCAAGACAGGGTTTCTCTGTGTAGTCCTGGCTGTCCTGGAATTTACTCTGTAGACCAGGCTGGCCTCAAACTCAGAAATCCGCCTGGCTCTGCTAGGATTAAAGGCGTGTGCCACCACTGCCTGGCTTTTTTTTTTTTTTTAAATATTTGTTTATCTTATGTATGTAAGTACACTGTAGCTGTTTCAGACACAACAGAAGAGGACATCAGATCCCATTACGGATGGTTGGGAGCCACCATGTGGTTGCTGGGAATTGAACTCAGGACCTCTGGAAGAGCAGTCAGTGCTCTTACCCGCTGAGCCGTCTCTCCAGCCCTGCTCTGTATTCTTCATGTGCCTGCACTTGCCTTATTTTTTGAGACCAGGTCTCTGCACTGATCCAGAAGCTGATTGTTTTGTGTAGACTGGCTGGCCCCACGTACCCAGATGTGCACCGCCACAGCTGGATCTTTAACTACCCACTAAGGATCTGAGTTCTGCCTCCCGTGCTTGCTCAGCAAGCACTTTGCCCACTGAGCCATGTTTGTCAGCCCAGCCGCCACTTCTTAGGGTTTTATTGCTGTGAAGAGACACCTTGGCCCCAGCTACCCATAAAGGCCAACAGTTAATTGGCTCACAGTTCAGAGTTTAGTTCATTATCATCATGGCAGGAAGCATGTCTGCATGCAGGCAGACATTGTGCTAGAGGAGCCAAGAATTCTTCATCGTGATCAGAAGGCAGCAAGGAAGAAGCTCTCATTGCACACTGGGAAGCCGGAGCATAGTAAAGCTGAAAGCCCACCCCCACAGGGACACACTTCTTCCAACAAGGCCACACCTCCTGGTAGTGTCACTCCCATGGGCCAAGCATTCAAACACAGGAGTCTATGGGGACATTCCTACTCAAACCACCACAATCCCTTTTAATGTTTGTCTTTTCTTTGAATCAGGCAGAGTGTTAGGGAGTAGAAAGTGTGACAACACAGACCGCATTCGATTCTTAGGCTGGTGCACTGCCACCTCGCACAAGGACTCTGAGCCGAGCACCCAGCTGAGTGCCCACATGCCAGCCCACCGTTGAATGTTCCACATGCATCTTTAGTAAGCCTCAGTGCAGCCATAGCTGGTTGCTGCAGAAGTAGTCCCAACTCCAGAGTGCTAACTCAGCCATGACTGTTTCAAAACAACTCTTGCTTGACTGGTTGCCATCAAAGCCTGTGAACTCTCAATGACCCTGTAGCCAAGCTCTCGCCCAGGCCAGAGGAGGAGCACTTTTCCAGGGGGCCCAGCAGAAAGTCTGTGTGGTTGGTTCACATTTGGTCCTTCATTTACATGAGGAGATGCCTTGACTGGTGCAGACACGTTTGCCAATCCTTCTACTGGGATGGGCAGGCTGTTCTCCTCCCGTTCTGAGTCAGCCAGGAGACACCCTCCTGCGCTGACTCCCAAATGTTACAGCATTAAACCCAGGTTTTCTCTCAGTGGTCTTTTTAATTTGCCTGTTTTTTAATATTGTTGTTGTTGTTATAGTTCTAGAGGTTGTTTTGTTTTGGTGTGATTGTTCTGGTTCTGTGTGACAGGGTCTCAGAATAACTCAGGCTGGCCTTGTACTCAGTGTCCAGCCAAAAATGACAAGGCTCATATCCTCCTTGCTTCCACCCCTAAGGGGTAGGATTCAGAAGTGCTCTGCGGGGGTGGGGGGGAGGCTATGGGAACGGGGCTGATAGAACGATGGCTTCAGTGGTTAAGTGTTCTTCCATGGTATTAGAGTTCGGTTCCCAGCACCCATGTTAGGTGACTCCCAACCACCTATAACTACAGCTGCTGGGAGCCAAAGGCCTCTGGCCTGAGTACACATGCATGGCCATGGGTGTTGGTTCTCTTCTTCCACCATGGATTCCAGGAGTTGAATTTAATTGCATCAGACTTGCTGGCCAAATGCCTTTCCCCACTGAGCTATCTCGATGGCCCAATTTTGATATTCATTATCACAAGAGTTTGCTAAGCTGATAACACAAGTGCATAAGAGGATGGGTGTGACGGTAGAGTGGCCTTGAAGAAGCAACAGCAACCACAAGAGGGCAGCTGATGAGTTCCAGAAATGATGGGGGGGGGCAGAAACAAAGGGTAAAGATGAGGACAGCGAGGACCATAAAAAGCTGCTGAGCCTCAAAGGCCAGTGTTTGTGACACCCTGAGCCCAGGAGCTGTATCACCAGCTTCTGTCAAGGACTGAGGATGCTGATACCTGAGTTGTGACCCACTGACCCACTGTAGGGCTGAGGGTTCCAGCACCAGAGGCCTGCTGGGATGCCACTATTGGAGTTGCTGCTGCTGCTACACACTGCTGCTGGAAGCTGAGATTACAGTGGCCTCCAAGTGCCAAGGCTGCTGGTAGTTACACTGTATATTTCTTTTTGTTTGGGTGGTTGGTTGGGTTTTTTTTTTGGGGGGGGGTGTTTGAGACAGGGTTTCTCTGTGTAGCCCTGGCTGTCCTGGAACTCACTCTGTAGACCAGGCTGGCCTCAAACGCAGAAATCAGTCTGCTTCTGCCTCCCAAGTGCTGGGATTAAAGGCATGAGCCACCACTGCCCGGCTTTATATTTCTGTAATAACCTAATGCCGAGAACTTTTAAGTCTCTAGCTTCTACAGCCAGAAACTAGAGGCTCTCAGCTCTTATGGTTTAGAGCCATAAGCCTCTGTCTCTAGTAGAGTCCCTGCGCCTTGGGCATTTGGAGACTTGGGATGCCAACCCTGAAGAGCATCTTCACTTATCCTTCTGTATTCTGTCCAGCTAGGGCAAAGGGATCCGACCAGGTCACTGTGACATTCTTAGTTGTTTTGGATTCATTCCTTGTTTTCTGGTTTTTTTTTAATTGCTGTGTTTGTTTATTTGTTTGTTTGTTTTGAGATAAGGTGTTCCAGGCTGGTCTGGAACTCTGTGTAGACCAGGCTGGCTCCAAATACAAGAGATCTCTATAAATCTGTTCTCTTAGGTGCTAGGATTAAAGGCCAGCCAACATGCCTAGTTGTTTGGTTTTGTTTTTTAAGATTTTTAAAAAATTTTTATTTATGTATATGTGTATGTGAGTGCAAATATGCGTGCCACATGGACACAGGTGCCTGTGGACACCAGAAGAGGGCATCAGACTCCTTTGGAGTAGAGTTACAGGCAGTTGTGAGCACCTGTAAGGGTGTTAGGAATGGAATCTAGGTCCTCTGCAAGAGCAGTGAGACCGCTTAACCACTGAGTCATCTCTCTAGACCCATTCTGTTCTGTTCTGTTCTATTCTATTCTATTCTATTCTATTCTATTCTATTCTATTCTGTTCTGTTCTGTTGTGTTGCTTTGTTATCTAGAATGGCCAGGAACTCCAGAATTCAGGTGATCCTTCTACCCCAGACTCCTCAATAGAATGTCTACCTGTGGCCACCACTATATCCAGCTGGTTTTTTAGGTCTTCTATTTTATTAAACTTCATAGTTCATAAAGTGTTGGTTCTGAGACTTTTACCAGCTTATCGGCCTTTGACAGCTCATGTCCTAAAGCTTTTTGAATAACTTTATTGATGTTGTTCCAGGGTACAGACATTTTTTATGGTTACATTCCCTTGATAGGTTGGTCCCTAAAAGAAAGAAGCCATTTAACCAGTAATGCATGCCTTAATACAGCACTTGGGAGGCAGAGGCAGGTGGATCTCCGTGAGTTCAAAGCCAGCCTAGTCTACAGAGTGAGTTCCAGGACAGCCAGAGAGCTACATAGTGAGATCCTATCTCAAAAAACAAACAAAGGGGGGCTTGTGGGATGGCTCAGCGTTTAAGAGCACCGACTGCTCTTCTGAAGGTCCTGAGTTCAAATCCCAGCAACCACATGGTGGCTCACAACCATCCATAATGAGATCTGACGCCCTCTTCTGAAGATAGCTACAGTGTAATTACATATAATAAGTAAATAAATCTTTAAAAAAAACCCAAATGAACAAAAGAAATAAGCCATTTTATTATTATTATTATTATTATTATTATTATTATTATTATTATTATTAGTGTGTGTTGTGTACATGAACTTGTGTGCATGTTGCATACCCAGATTCATGATCAGAGGTCAGAAGACATTTTTGTGAAATTGATTCTCTTTTCCACCTTTACCTGGGTTCCAAGGGTTGGGCTCAGGTTTCCAGGTTTACATGGCAAACACCTTTACCAGCTGAGGCACCTTGCTGGCCCCAAACAAGCCATTCTAAGTGTAAGCAGTAATCATTTCTCACATGTCAGTATTCACTGTAATCATTTTAAAGTTTTGATCAGTTATAAAAATGAATTTTTAGTGATATATTGCAGTTATAAAGATGACTCTGTAGACCAGGTTGGCCTTAAACTCACAGTTTACCCTATCTCTACCCACTGAGTGCTGGGATCACAGGTATGCCCCACCATGCCCAGCTGATGTGAATCTTTTCCACTGTTATTAAGTGTGAACCTAGGTGGCTTAGAGCAAACTTCTATAAACTCATTTCCTTAGGTCACTGGGTTCCAGGCTTTCATTAGCAGCTGGCAGCCATCTTCACTGCAGCCTGGTCTTCAAAGCCTCGTCCTGAGTCAAGTCTATGTATGGAACATGGTCCATCCTGCCAGTCCCAATATTCCTTTTATTTATTTATTTATTTATTTATTTATTTATTTATTTATTTGGTTTTTTCGAGACAGGGTTTCTCCGTATAGCCCTGGCTGTCCTGGAACTCACTTTGTAGACCAGGCTGGCCTCGAACTCAGAAATCTTCCTGCCTCTGCCTCCCGAGTGCTGGGATTAAAGGTGTGCGCCACCACACCCGGCTCCAATATTCCTTTTTAATGTTCTATAATTCAACACAAATGTATGGGCCCCTAACCATGTGCCAGGTCTAGACGGGTTTGGGGGACGTGATACACACACACACACACACTCACACATACACACAGTATCAAAGTCCTTCTGCTTACCCATTATGCTGCTGAAATAAAATTAGGTAGCCCCTTCATTTCAGCTACCTGACCTCAGGCACAGTGTCGAGTCCTTGTCATAGGCCCAGAGAAGGAAGTCCTCCTGGGTACCAGATCCCTCCTGGAAACACAGGGATTTAGAATCTCTAGGTTTCTCTGGCAATCACTGCACCTGTAAGGAGTTCCACTAAGGACAGAGCATCCCATGGGCTTCAGGTGTGGCTGCAGATGACTTTGCTAGCCATTCCTTGTGGATAGGCCATATCACCTGCACAGGTAGAGACATGATGAAGGCAGGGCCAAAGGCAGCCATATGGAGAATTACTACCCTTGCCACCCATACATAGCAACCCCAAGTTGTCCCTTTCCTTACCCAGTGTGGCTTGATGTCTGGCACACTAAGGGGGTGGACTCTTCACATACCCACGGGGTCCAGGCAGCCACTGATTTGCCTATCTTTTTGCAGAGCCTCAAGTGCAGCCTCCTGGACCACCTCCTTCTCCACTCAGGGCCACAGCTCTGCAACCCCACAGTGGCTTTAACTTCCAAATCACTGAAGAGGCCCAAGATGCAGATGCCCAGGGACTCGTTCCCTACTGACTGGAGCCCACCTCCTGTAGAGTTCCTAAACAAGCCCAAGAAAGCACCTCCAGCCAAAAAGGGACCCCTTGAGGACTTGGAGAAGGACCCTCCAGATCCCAACCAGAAGGTGGAGCTGGCCTCTCTGGAGGAGCTCTTCTGGAACATGGCAGGTCCAAGCCAACAGGCTGGGACCCCAGAGGTAAGTAAGGCAGTGGCCATCTTGGCTTCCCCTCATTGGCCTCTCCTTTCAGTGACCTCTTAGTTGCCCACAAGCCAACCCTTTCTGGTGACCCTTTCTACAGCCATGCTCCAACTCCCCCTCTGCACCCGTCCTTCGCTGACGAGATACCTTACCTCTCCCCAGCCCTAGGGCTCTCATAGTCTAGAGTTCAGGCTTCAAGCCAAATCCCACTCCTCCCTGCGTTTCCACTCCTAACTCTTGCTCACGAAAGCCAGGGGGTCACAGCAGATTGAATGTGTTTCTGCATGGGGCCCCTCAAGGCTTTCATGACTAAGGTTAGGGTTGGCCTTGGAGCAAGGAGGAACCTCAGTGTCAGGATCCAGTCTTGGTGCATACAAAGCCTATGACTGAGGTTCAGTAATAGAGATCCTAAATAAGACTTCAGTGATATCTTGTGGGGACTAGAGTATGGGACACTTTTTAGGGCCGTGAGCTCAGGAAATTCTAAGCATAGTGTTTCATTATTTGCCATAGTCCAAGATTATCAGTAGCCTAAATGCCTGCCACTGAGGAGCTGTGCTCTAGCCATATAGAAGAATACCCTGGAGCTGGGCGTGGTGGCGCACACCTTTAATCCCAGCACTCGGGAGGCAGAGGCAGGCGGATTTCTGAGTTCGAGGACAGCCAGGCTATACAGAGAAACCCTGTCTCAAAAAAAAAAAAATACCCTGATAATGTTACTTGAGCACATAACACACTCACACAGATGCACACACATATATACATATATACATACATGTGCAAACCTGTGCACACACACATGCATACATACACTATATTCACACATATCCATATATGCACACATACATACATATGCACACATATGCAGTCTCTTTGACATTAATATGAAATGACAACCCTTTTGGCTCTCCGGTTGGTACCATGGCGGTCAGCAAGAACAAGCGCTTGATGAAAGGTGGCAAGAAGGGAGCTAAGAAGAAAGTGGTTGATCCATTTTCTAAGAAAGACTGGTACGATGTGAAAGCTCCAGCCATGTTCAATATTAGGAACATCGGGAAGACGCTAGTCACGAGGACTCAAGGAACCAAAATTGCCTCTGATGGACTCAAGGGTCGAGTGTGTGAAGTGAGCCTTGCCGATCTACAGAATGATAAAGTTGCACTTAGAAAATTCAGGCTAATCACTGAGGACGTTCAGGGCAAAAACTGTCTGACTGACTTCCATGGGATGGATCTTACCCGGGACAAAATGTGCTCCATGGTCAAGAAGTGGCAGACCATGATTGAAGCTCACGTTGATGTCAAGACGACAGATGGCTATTTGCTCCGACTTTTCTGTGTTGGCTTCACTAAGAAACGCAACAACCAGATAAGAAAGACCTCCTATGCGCAGCACCAGCGAGTCCGCCAGATCCGGAAGAAGATGATGGAAATCGTGACCTGAGAGGTGCAGACCAATGACTTGAAGGAAGTAGTTCATAAACTGATTCCAGACAGCATTGGGAAAGACATAGAAAAGGCTCGCCAGTCCATTTATCCTCTTCATGATGTCTTTGTTAGAAAAGGAAAAATGCTGAAGAAACCCAAGTTTGAACTGGGCAAGCTCATGGAGCTACATGGGGAAGGCAGCAGCTCTGGCAAAGCAGCTGGAGACGAGACGGGTGCTAAGGTTGAGCGAGCTGATGGATATGAACCACCAGTCCAAGAATCAGTGTAAAATCCAGATTTTTAATAGTGACAAATAAAAAGTCCTATTTGTGGGGGGGGGGGGGAAATTGTGTTTTTTTTTTTTTTAATCATATATCTGTTCAGAAAAGTGAGCAGAATACATTAACATCAATCTTCCCATGTTTTCCTTTCCCATCCCCGCCATGCCTGTGTCCTGTCTTTCCAGATTCCCTCTGGGGGCTCGCAGTGCTACATCAATAACCTAGATTACTTACTGCAAGAAAAGAGGTGAGTACGGGGTGAGGTCCATTGTGCGCGCAGGGCAGTTTCTGTGAAAGACTGGTAGACTGAGGACTGAGCAACCCTGTGTGGGGATGGGGCAGCCTTCCCAGCAGGTGTGGCATGTCCTGTGTATGCACAGGCTTATAGGCAGGTCCAGAACGGAGGCTCTGGACCCTCCCCCACAGCAGGAGCAAAGCCCTTATCCCAGGGCCTTCTTCCTCCCAGCCTCCACCCCTGCCCAGTTCTTGCCACAAGGGTGTGCCATCGGAGTAGCATGGCCACTGGCCTGTCCCAGTGCACCTTCAGCTGATTTTCCTTCTCATGTTATTTGGTCCTGCTCGCCTCCTTCCTGCCACAAAGCACAGTATCTCAAAGAAGCTGGGCTTGGCATGGCTGTTTCCCTTTGCAGTTTCTGAAGGCAAAAGTCATGTTGGTCAGAAGTAGACATGTCTTAGTGGGGTGGAGCTGGTGTCAGACACCAGCACCTGTCAGTTTCTTTTGGAGAACCCTCCCAGGGAGGAGGCTAGCTTGTGTGGAAGGGCCTCTGGAGTGGAACTGAAGCAGGCTCCTCCCGTGTATAGTAGATGCCTCACTGTAAGGTAACTAGGAACAGCTACCTTACGTGTTGGGCCTGTTTGCTGGCCAGCTGTTTGATGGAATGTAAGCAGATTATTTTCACAGCCTAACTCTTTCCTCTGTCCCTTTTCCTGTGTGCATGTGTGCACACACTAAATGCAGGTGTGTGTACACACATGTTGAGTCCAGGTGGAGCTCCTGCCTCTTGACGCCTGCTGGAAGCATCCATGCCCACCTTCTCAGAATCTTTTCTCAGGACCCACAGCCCTACATTCTTGTCCAGAGTGTAGTAAGGTGTACACATGGGTGGACAGTTGTTTTCTCTGGATTTATGCATTCTGCCCACTCAGGAGTCAGTCCATGTTCTTCTTCCATACAGTGTCTTTGGCTTTTAAGATCTCAAAGCTATTGCTTGGAACTTGATGTAGGGAGTTGATGGTGCCACTCTACTTGCTGGAAGTTCATCCTGACTCTGGCATCTTCCATACAGTTGCTGAGAAAGGCTTGCCCTTGAACCTTGGAGAGGGAGGGGTGTTGTCTTGTAAAGGCAGATAGCACAGACCATGCTGCTCCTGGCGGGCTGGGACAGGAAATCTGGGTGCTAACAGGTAGGAGGGATGTGGCCATAGATAAAGTGGTGATGTGGTAAAGCGGTTGGACACAGACACCCACTGAATCATGGGAGCTTCTGAAGAGGCAGAGTGTGTTTTTCTGCATGCTAAAGAAAGTTCATGTGGACTCTCCTGGAAGAAATGGTGCAGTGCTGAGAAACTAGCAGAGCATGAGCTATGGAAACTGTAGGGAGCCCCTAGAAGGGCCAGGTAGAGGATGGGGACTCCTGAGATTTTTTCAACAGCCTTCAGAAGCAAGGACAGCGAAGGCTAAAGGATGCTTCATGCTCTCTAGGAGTGTACAGGCTTGTTACAGCAAGAGGAAGTGAAAGAATCTATCAGTCTATTTTCTGTTGCTGTAACAGAATACCCAAGGCCATGGGGTTTATAAAGAAAAGAGGCTATTTGGTTTATGGTTCTGGGAGTCCAAAAGCATGGTGCTGGCATCTGTACAGTTTCTAGTGAGAGCTTTGTGCTTTGCTCCATGGCAGATGGAAGGGAATACAGGAAAACAAACAGCATTAAGAAAAAAAGTATTCACCCATCATTGAATTCCATCTCAGAGCCCAATGCCTCTTGATAGCCCTCTACCTGTCTGTCAGTAGTGTTTCTCTGAAATCTACATTTCCACATGAGTTTGGAAAGGACAGGCCACATTCAGGGCATAGCAGGGGGGTAGCGGGTTGGGGGGTGTTCGGGGGGTATTCTGTGACTCCAGCAGGATAATGGTAGGTACAGCTGCCCTTAGTAAAGGCTAGCTAGAGCTGGAGTGAGGCTCTCTGGGGGGTACTCTGTGACTCCAGCAGGATAATGGTAGGTACAGCTGCCCTTAGTAAAGGCTAGCTAGAGCTGGAGTGAGGCTCTCTGCGTGAGGAAAGGCAATAAGGCACTTTTACCTGCTGCAGGACAGGGGCCAAAGGGGGAGGGAGAGAAGGGTGTGTGGGGATGGGAGGGAGGCTCTGGCCTCTGGAGGATGCAGATGCAAGTGGTGAGTTGGGGCTGCCAAGGACCTGAGGGCACAGGCCTCCTCTCATCATTTGCTGAGCCCTGGGTTAATAGAAGAGCAGACCCAGTTCTGAGGATGTTAGAGAATGAAGGAATTTCAAAACAAGATCCACAAATAAAGACGCAAAGACACACTCAACACTGTATGGCAAATGCTCTCTACTTTGACCATTGCCACTGGAGACAAAGCAGAGCTCTGTCCTCCAGGAGTATAAGTATCAGCATGTGGCCTTGTATTCCCCAGGCATGCTGTGTTCTGGGGGTGGGGAGACAGGTGGGCATCAGGTAGCAGTGCCAGTGGCTGGCTCAGTCGCTCATTTCCACCAAAGGGAGCAGGCCCTGGAGCAGGAATGGGAGCAGCTGCTGCAGCAGACACATCCCAGGCTGAAGTCCTCTGTGTGTGATGATGATGACAACAATGACAGAGAAGCAGCGCTCATGCCCGAGCACAGGTAGGAGCCGGGCCCTGTGAGGATGAACAGTTTCATCCAGCAATGTGTGCACCTCCTCTTTTTGTTTGTTTGTTTTTTGAGACAGGGTTTCTCTGTATAGCCCTGGCTATCCTGGAACTCACTTTGTAGACCAGGCTGGCCTTGAACTCAGAAATCCACCTGCCTCTGCCTCCTGAGTACTGGGATTAAAGGCGTGTGTCACCACCGCCTGGCACACCTCCTCTTCTTATTGCCACAGTTCCAGATAACCAGTTGCCTGCTGGTGGCCTTCAGAGGGCAAATGGCCTTCTAGAGACAGATGATAAAGCAGACCAGTTATCAGCCAAGTTCACAGAGCTCTGTCTTATGGGGAATAGGTACACAAAACCACAGTCTTAACTGAAAACTTCCTGGAAGGAGATTATGGCCACAGGAAATTGTTCATCTTTCCCTGGCTAGGGGAAGGAAGATGACCATCAGTGCTGTCCTCAGCTTTGCTGGCTCTCCTTTCATTAGGCTATGGTTTGAGGAAGGGCTGAGTTCTATACCACAGAGTCTGAGATGCCTGATGCTGAATGGAATAGAGGGAGTGGAGATGTCGGGAGACCTGAGACCCTGAGCTTCCACCTTGTGAAAAGGAATTGAAGAAAAATGATGGCAGACAGCTGATGGCGATGTAATTGAATGAGGGGGCCAAGTTTCACCCTGGCAAGGAGCAGAACATGGCAGCTTCGGCCACACAGTTCTGGCTTGAGAGTCAAGGATACAAGAGAGACGTTGTGGAATCTCCCTCCAAGACTAAGGAAAGCCACTGGGGCCAGGTGTGGGACAGGGTTGTTCCTGCATCAAGGCCCAGAGAGGTCATTGTGTGAAGCTGTGACAGTGAAGCCTGGATTGCCGTGGAGACCCAAAGACATTGGAGTTGGCATAATCATGGAATCCATGACCAGAAGAGCTGCAGACCAGGTGTGGAACAATGCAAGAGAAAGAAGTACAAGAAGTACGTTACAGTCAGCAAAGCTAAAGGGGGTTGGAGGTTTGAAGAACCCTTTGACATCAGACATGGAGATACAGAATTTGGAGTTTGCCATGATGGTCTTTGATCTGGCTTTGGTCCGTGGTTTCCTCACTGTGCTTCTGTATTAGAGTTCTCTAGAGTCACCAGACTTACAGAACGACTCTCTCTCTCTCTCTCTATGTATATATATATATATATACACATACATATATGTATACATATGTGTATATATATATATGTATAATATTTTTTAAATGACTAACAATGGCCAGCTATGAATGGAAAGTCCAAGAGTCTAGTAGTTGCTCAGTCCCACAGCTGAATGTCTCAGCTGCTCCTTTGTATACTCCCAAACAAGTAGGCTCTACTATAAGCAAAGGAATGGATGTGCTAGCAAGGCAAGGGCAAGCAGGCAAAGAGTCAAAGTTTTCTCATGTGTCCTTATGTAGACTTCCAGCAGAAGGTATAGCCCATATTAAAGCAGTGTCTTCCAGCCTTAAGATACAGATGAAAGAAGTATGTTTTCCTGCCTTAAGATCCAGACCAAAGGTGTGTGTCTTTCTACCTCAAAGGTCCAGATTCACCCACTTCAATTCAAGCAAGAAAGCCTCTCACAGGTGTGCCCTTCATTTCTGGAGTGTAGTTCATCCCAGGTGTAGTCAAGGTGACAAGAATAGCCATTATGTTCTCTCCCTTCCCCCTCCCCATTTTGAATGGTAATGTATATTCTGTACCATTTTATGTTAGAAGTATGTGATTTTTGGGGATGGGGGGGGGTTGGTTGGTTGGTTTTTGAGACAGGATCTCTCTGAGTAACAGCCCTGGCTGTCCTGGAACTCACTCTGTAGAGCCAGGCTGGCCTCAAACTCAAAGAGATCCACCTTCCTCTGCCTCCCAAGTGCTGGGGTTAAAGGCATGAGCCACTGCTACCTAGCATGATCTGCTTTTTGATTTTGATATTACTGAAGGTTATAGTTAAGAGATTGCCATAAGTCTCAGAAGAGACTTGGGACTTTTAAACAGGGTTGTTAGACTATGATACACTATGGAGACTTTCGAAGTTGAACTGAATACATTTTTTGCATTATGATATGGCTATATAAATCCATAGGGACCAGGGAGTACAATGAAGTAGTTTGAATAAGATGGCCCCATAGGCTCAGATATTTGATGCTTAAACACTAGGGAGTACACTCTTTGATAGGGTTAGAAGGATTCAGAGGCGTGGCCTTGTTGGAGGAAGTGTGTTACTGAAGGTGGGCTTTGAGGTTTCAAAAGCCTGTGACAGGGCCAGGGTCTGTTTTTCTCTCTGTCTCTGTCTCTCTCCCTCTCTGTCTGTCTGTCTCTCTGTCTCTGTCTCTCTGTCTGTGTGTATGTGTGTGTGGATCAGGATGTTGTTCTCAGCTACTACTCCAGCACCTGCTTGCATGCTGCCATGCTCCGTGCCATAATGATAATGGACTACTCTGAAAGGAAGCCCCTAATTAAATATTTTCTTTCATAAGAGTTGCCTTGGGCTGGGCGGTGGTGGCACGCGCCTTTAATTCCAGCACTTGGGAGGCAGAGGCAGGTGGATTTCTGGTCTACAGAGTGAGTTTCAGGACAGCCAGAGCTATACAGAAAAAAACCTGTCTCAAAAAAAAAAAAAAAAAAAAAAAAAAAGGAGTAAAAGAGTTGCCTTGGTCATGGTGCCACTTCACATGACTAATATATTATATATCTTAATCCTTTTGGGCTGCTGTGATATAGGCATAGATAAATAGCAGAAATCTGCTTTTCTTTTTTGTTTTGTTTTGTTTTGCTATGATTTTTCTTTGTTCAGGATTTCTGTGTAGCCCTAGCTATCCTGGAACTTGCTCTGTAGACCAGGCCAGCCTTGAATCTAGAGATCTGCCTGCCTCTGCCTCCCAAGTGTTGGGATTAAAGACATGCTCTGCCACACCCAGCTCTTAGAAATCTGCTTTCCACAGTGGATTCCAGAGCCTGGGAATCTGAAGCCATGGTGCCAGGTTCTGTGGAGAGCTCTTGTGTCCTCAGATGGAAGAAAGATGGCTAGAGACCTCTCCAAGTTCTCTGACATGTTTTGGGTATGTCTTGAGCTTTTTCTTTCAGTATTAGAGGACTTTGTGCATACCAGGCAGGCATTCTCCCACTGAGCTATATCCCCAGCCTGGTTCTCTTACAGTTACGATAATCTCATTCATGAAGGTTCCACACAAAGGTGAGTGAGACCCCTGCCATGTTGGGGATTAGGATTCACTGTAGGTAATTTGGAAGGTCTTGTTCAGTCTGGATGTCACCAGGCATCCATGTCTTTTATCTGCCTGTTGACTGACTCATTCTTCTGTCCGTCAGTGTTCGTTGTCAACTGGTACCAAGCTCTACGGCATCATTTGCTCTCAGTTCAGAGAGAGAAACAATAAACAAGACAAGGCTGATGGGAGAGGATAATATGGGAGGGAAGTGCAAGGAAGCTGGGAAAGGAGTCATTGGGTGAGGGGTTAGGAAAGGCCTTTCAGAAGGTGACTGTTAAGCAAATCTGAAGTCAGTAAGAGCCAGACTTGGGACACAGGTCAGGGAACTAGAAGTAGGTCTTGGAGGTCTTTGTTCCAAATGAGCAGGTGCCACTGATCTGACACACACCCAAATGGCATCCGGTAGCAAGGACAGACCGGTGGGACAGGGACAGAAGAAAGGAGCCCCAGGGTGGTGAGCATGTGTTGATAAGAAATTAAACTGGTTCCTTTTCCTGGATTCACCCTATAACACAGAAGACTTCTGAGTGCAGAAGATGGGGGATTTCTCTCTAACAGGTATCTAACCAAGTGGTGGTCTCTGAAGTCTACATACTGTCTACCTGGAGACCATCAGATGCCACAGTGGGGACTCCATCCTGATGATAGCACCCTGTCCCCACTCCAGACACCTGTAACAAGCCCAGGGTGTTTTATTTGTCCTTCCGACTGACTCAATATAAATTGGGAGATTCAGACACACAACCCATTCCTTTGGGTCAGTGAATTTGCTAGGATAGCTCACAGGACTCAAAAATTCTTGCATTGTTTCTCATAAAAGATACTAGGATAGCATTGGAAATGTAATTGAGGAAAATGCATAATAATAAAAAAAAAGATACTAGGAAACCTGTAAAGAGACACATGAATTTTGAGAAGGGGCACAGAGTTTCCCCATTCTCTCAGTGTCCACCTGCTCAGGGTCTTAGCCTCTGTCTACAGCATTCCTTCCTTCCTTCGGCCATGAGTCCTTGGTGATTGGGGGGGTGGGGGGGGTGGCGGCTCTTAGGACTGTCAAGTAAGGTAGACCAGGGCAAGATTCTGCAGATTCAGGGAGTTTCTGTAACTTTGGGGGACCCCTTTGGGAAGGAGAGTTTTTTAGTCTCCATGGTTCCCCTGAAGGAGGGGGTCACAAGCCAGAAACCATGGAAAACACACTCGTATCATGGTACCATGCACAGTCCCAGCAGGTAATCTAGGAAAAATGATGCTGGTCAGAGCTACAGGCAGGTGGGCGGGGCAGGCAAATGCTGGCTGCCTCAGGGAGCAGTGACAGTTGGCTAGAGAGTAGGAGAGAAGGGGAATCAAAGCAGGGACTCAAAGGTTCCTGGCCTGAGCAGCTGGAAGATTGGGGCAGGCTTTGTTTTTCTCTTTTGAAATAGGTCTCCCAGACTGGCCTCAAACTTCATCTGCCCACCTCTGCCTCCCAGGTTTTTTTGGGATTACAGGTGTGTTGGTGGTTTGAAGGAGACTGACCTAGTAGGCTCATATATATGAGCCTTTAGTTGGTGGAATATTTGGGTAGAATTAAGAGGTGTGGCCTTGTTGAAGGAGGTGTGCCACAGGGAATGGCTTTGAGGTTTCAGAAGCCCATGGCAGACCCAGTCTCTTTGCCTGCTGCCTGAGAATCAGGATGTAAAGCTCTCAGCTCCTTCCCAAGCACCATGCCTGCCTGCCTGCCTGCCTGCCTGCCTGCGTGCTGCCATCCTCCCTGCCTGCCATGACGATAATGGAGTAGTAGTACTCTGAAACTGTAAGCCAGCCCCAATTAAATATTGTTCCTTATAAGAGCTGCTGTGGTTTTGGTGTCTGCTCACAACTATAGAAAACTGACTACTAAGACAAGGCATGTGTCATCATTTATAGCATGGAAGCATCTTTAATTACAGGGAGAAAGATCCAGTGAGCAGAGGCTGCCTTAGAAGTAGAGTCACACTGGGTACTGTAGGTTCAAGTTCAGGTAGATGGCTGAGGCAAGGTTAGGAATCACCACAGGCAGGTGATTTCTAACAGCCTATAAGAAGCCAGACATGACATCACATACCTGTTATCTCAGAATTCAGAAGGCAGAGGCAGGGAAGTACCAAAAGTTCAAGGCCAGCCTGGATTACATAGTATTTCCAGGGTTGCAAAGCAAGACCCTGCTCAAAAACAAAGGAACAGCATTGAAGCAAGATGAGATGGTGGTGTGTGGGGGGGGAGGGCAAGTGTAATGCATGAAGAGCCAGTGTTCAAGAGCTGAGGCCCATAGCTGAGGCAGGGAAACAGAAAAGGCAGCTGAGCATGCTGGGCAAAGCTAGTCCTGAAACCAGCACTAGTGGGCAGAGAGCAGGGGCATCAGGAAATGCAATCGCATGTAGCAGCACAGCAGTAACTCTGACCTTGACAAGAGCAGCTGTGTGGGAACAAGCCTGTCTGTTGAGCAGGTAGACAGGCCAAAGAGAATGTCGGGAAGGAGCTTAAGAGGAAAGTGGGGGCCAGGCAATGGTGGCACACAACTTTAATCCCAGCACTTGGGAGGCAGAGGCAGGCAGATTTCTGAGTTTGAGGCCAGCCTGGTCTACAGAGTGAGTTCTAGGACAGCCAGGGCTACACAGAAAAACCCTGTCTTGAAAAACAAAACAAAAAAAGAGGAAAGTAGGGGCAGGACTTCAGGCAGGGCAAGAGGTTTGGTTGACCAGTTGGTCAGTTTGTGGTTATTGATGGCAAATTTCTGTTATTTTGTTCATGTGGATACTACAAGAAATGGGGAAGCTGATGTTGGAAGACAGAATGGGGGCCGTATTAGGAGGCAGGTGGCAAGAGAGGCTGGAGGAGGGTGATAGGAAGGTGTCCTCAGGGAGCCTTACTTGTTTCCTGTCCAGGCATGACTTTTTGTGAGCCTGAGTGCACAGATTAGCCTCAACCCAGGCATAATGGCTGTAGCTTTGACCATACTCAGGGTTTGCTCAGGGATAACATACTGACAGGATTCCCAAAATAATCATACCATTTTTAGTTGCCCAGAGAAGATTTTAGGGTCTTTGTGGCTGGCCATTTGCCTTTTTCACAGATTGTTCCTAGACAAACTTTTTTTTTGTAGTGTATAAACAGACAGTAAATGCTTTAGGCTTGGCACTAGCCCATCTCTGGCACAGGGACTGAAATCTGGAGTTACAGTTTCACAAAAGTTTCCTAAAGAAAGGTCCTCTGTAGGCAAGAGTTCATTGGCAAAGCCTGACTGCAGCAGATATGGAAATGGACTCCAGGCAGGGACTAGCCAGCGGGCTTTAGTTTAGGGGGTCCTGCCTCCTGACTAGTATCATGCTTTGTTGTAATGAAATAGGCGGTCTTTTCCCCATGCAGTATGCCAGTCACTGAAGCAAAAAAAGTTTATTCACCAGGCAGCCAAACTAAGGAGAGAGTCCCAAGTCTTTAACATACTGCCTCCCCAAGCAGGCAAGGCAGGGCGTAATTGTAAGCCTGGTACTTGGGAGGCAAAGACAGGAGGGCCACAGAACCTCAGGGTCATCCTTTGCTACAAAATGAGTTCAAGGTCAGACTGCGTTACATCATGAGATCCTGACGAGAGAGAGAGAGAGCGAGAGAGAGAGAGAGAGAGAGAGAGAGAGAGAGAGAGAGAGAGAGAGAGAGAGAGGAGAGAGAGAGAGAGAGAAGGGAGGGAAGGGAAGGGGAGGGGAGGGGAGAAGGGAGGGGAGGGGAGAAGGGAGGGGAGGGGAGGAGAGGGGAGGGGAAGAGAGGAGGAGAGAAGAAGAGAAGAAAAGAGAGAAGAGAGAAAAGAGAAGAGAAGAGAAGAGAAGAGAAGAGAAGAGAAGAGAAGAGAAGAGAGAGAAAGGAAAAAATGTAAATCTGCCACTCTTAAAGACAGAATTTAGGGATAAAGATGCAGGTGTGGGGAAAGATGGCTGGAAAGAGAAGTGAAGAATTTGATGGTCTACGCATGCTCAGTCAACTTTATAGCTCTACATAGTGTTGTTTTAACAAAATGTCAAACGTTGGATTTTACCAATAAAGACTCAGGAGACAGGGGCTGGTGAGATGGCTCAGTGGGTAAGAGCACCCGACTGCTCTACCAAAGGTCCGAAGTTCAAATCCCAGCAACCACATGGTGGCTCACAACCATCCGTAATGAGATCTGACTCCCTCTTCTGGAGTGTCTGAAGACAGCTACAGTGTACTTACATATAATAAAAATAAATAAATCTTTAAAAAAAAAAAAAAGACTCAGGAGACAGACCTTGTGGTGAAAGCCTGCCAGCTCAGAGAGGCAGAGAAAGCACGCAGCTGACCTTCCTATTCCAGAAGGAAAAAGTCTTCCTCTTCCTCTTCTTCCTCCTCCTCCTTCTCCTCTTCCTCATTTTCTTCTTCCTCCTCCTCCTTCCCCTCTTCCTCCTCCTCCTTCCCCTCTTCCTCCTCCTTCCCCTCTTCTTCCTCCTTCCCCTCCTCCTCCTCCTCCTCCTCCTCTTCCTCCTCCTCCTCCTCCTCTGTGCAGTCTTAAATACCCTTCAACTAAAAGGCCCTCCTTCCTCTTTCCTGATGTTCACTCCCTGTCACCTGGTTGCTTGCTCTGCCTCTTGACCTATGGTTGACTTTATTTAGCTCTTATTTATAGAAAGCTCTTGGGTTAGAAATCTATGCTAGGGCTGAGTCACCTCACAATAAGAAACAGACTTTTCCAGTTCACAATGTCAGGGTTCACAATGTGATCAAATATCCTGCAACAATATAGAATTCTTGTTCAGAAAATGGGTGCATGAGTGAGCTCAGAGGGTAAGGCTTTTGATCTTCTAGTGTCAAGAGGTCACCCACTGGACATGTATGCAGCCCTCAGTGCTCATGGGGTGATTCCAGCTGAGATGGACTAGTGCCCCCCAAAGAACCAGTGCCTTCAGACTGTAGCTACTGCCCTTGGGATTAGAGGTAGCATCAGTGATTACAAGAAGGTGAAACTGTATGTGTATTTTGGTTTTTCCTCTGTTTCCTCTTCACTGTGAAAGTCTCAGAACATGTCTTGACAGGGACAGCCACCAGATGGGCACAGCAAGCTCCTTTTGCATGCTTCCTAGGAACCCAGGGTTGCTAGGAGATTGTCAGACTTTGGCCAGATCCCTGTAGGGCAGGTGCTGGGTCTTGCCTGGTGTCCTAGGAACCTCTGCGGAAGTCAGGTAGCAGGAAACTGAACTGAGTCAGCGTGTTGGGAAGGTTTTGGTGGTGTCATTGGGAACAGTCACAGGCTGGATTTGGCTTCAGGGATCTCAACTCCCTGGACACATAACCTTGGCATAAAGCTCCTTACGACTTGGGTAAAGTTTCTGAAGTGAAATGAAATGAGAGCTCCGTGGACAAAGCACTTGCTAGATAAACATGGACCTGAGTTCAATCCCATGGGAAGATGGGCACAGCATCTCGTCCGAGATTCTAGAAATCTTAAAGCAAGATGGAAGGCAGAGTCAGGAGACTTCCTAGAAACTGGCCGGCCAGCTGTCCTAGAGTGCACAATTCCAGGGACACAAAAAGGAAGGAAGAGGAAAAAACAAACAAAAATAGGTGTAGTGCATAGCTTTTCTTCTAGCAGTAGGGAGACAGGCATGCAGACCTCTGTGAATTCCAGGCCAGCCAAGCTGCAGTGAGGCTGTGTCTCAAACAAAAAACAAAACTAAACAAACAAAAACAGAACAAACAAAAAACTCAGATAACAAACAGACTTTGTCTCAAACAAGGTAGGCAGTAAGAACCAACATCTGCTCTTGTCCTCTGACCCCCTAGATAAACACACAAGCGCACTATCACATATGTCCTACAAAATACACACAGAAACATTTACATTTTTAAAATGTGTATTACGTTTATTTATTTGGAGTGGGGTGCGCATGTGCCACAGCTGAGATCAGAAGACATTTGTAGGAGTTGGTTCTCTCCTTCCACCATATGGGTCTCGGGGATTGAACTCAGGTCGTCAAGTCTGGTGACAAATAAGGTTAGCTCACTGAGCCACCTTGCTGGCCCAAATTTAAAAAAATGCTTTTGAAAACTCAGTAGTAAGAATAATTTTGCTGCCTTTCTACTGAGTGCACACAGGCTTGTGGAAGCATGACTTAAAGGTCAGAAAATTCCACACAAAAAGGGAGCTACATGTGTGGCTGCTTACATCAGAAGGTGTTTGTGACTGAAATTGTGGCTCATTTTCTGGGCACATGGCATTCTCCAGTGGAGAAACCATTCTCTGAGAAAGGCTCTCTGACAGCAGCCACTTTGAGGTGGTGGTTTTGATGTAGGATCATTGTGGTGTAATGGTTTAATCTTACACTTTAAAATTAAAAATGACTCACTGGCGTAGAAAAGTACCAACCTGTTCCATCTCTGAATGGGGCCTGAGGAAGTGGTGAGGGCCATCAAGGCAGTATGGGTCGGGGCTAGGCACCATCTGCCAGACAAGACGTCATGTGATTGCCACAACTGTCTGTGGTAGAAAGGACCCTGCTCATCCACCCCATGCAGAGAGTGTGCTCATACACTAAGAATTGGCTTGAATCTCGACAGGATGACATCCCAAATTATCTCTTTCTTAAACTTAAAAGACCTTATGTGTGTGCTGAGACGGGGGAGGGAAGGGGAAGGGAGACAGATATTTAAATCACAACATGGCCCTTTATTCTCTGCTCTAGGCTACACAGGAAATCCCTAATTAGACGTGTGACAGTGTCTTGGAATCTCTAATGATACACATATATTACAGTTAGCTTTACAAAAGTCCCTTTGAGGGACGGCTTGGGGAAAGGGCTGGGACCCACTTTACAGATGAGCCTAGTTATTGTTAATTTCTTAATAATTTTCACATTTTTTCTAGCTACAAAAGTAACAAAAGAAGCTATGATAGATAGAACATTGTAATAGCAAGGACATGACCAAACAAGGTTATCTATCTTACCATGTGGATGGTAGCCATCAGGCTCTTTGTGAAAACCCACTGAGCCTGAGCCTTCTGGGTTCTACCATCCTTCCCACTCATTGTGCCATTTGTCCCCAGGACAGCCCTCAGAGTCTCATCTTGGATCACCTGGCCAGAAAATAAGTCAGGTTTACCAGGCTGACTGTCAGGTGGCAGGGTATGTGACGCCATGGCCAAGGCCAGCCACTCAATGCCCCAGATCCTGATAGGCTCCTAACTTTCTACTCCTCAGACATCACATCTGGTTGGGAACCAGTGGGCTTCCTTCCAGGTAGAGAAGGGAATGTAACATATGCAGCTTGTTTCCTCCATCATTGTCAATCATCTATTATAATATTGCTAAAACACCAAATGGAAGAAGGCTTTTTAAAGCAAGCAGGAAATGTCTGTCTTCCTTTCCTCCCCACCTAAGTCTTTCAGAAGGGTTGATGCTGGGAATATCAGTGATGGGGCCGGTGGGGTGTCGGGGGAGCTCTCGTGTCCAGGTACGTTGTGTTCTGCATGTGTATAGAGACGTCGCTCTTTACCTTGTTTCCCTTGTGGCTCTTTTGGTAACCATAGTCAACTGCCATCTGAAAATATTAAATGGAAAATTCCCAAACAGTGCATAAGTTGTGTGAGTAAAGCTTGTGGTCTTCTACATCTCGCCCAGGACACTAATTATCCCTTTGCCCTTTGGGTCCACCCTGAGTGTGCTACCCACCCATTATTCACCTGGATTGACAGATGAGCAGCCACAGGATCGATGCATGTGCTGAAGTCATGCCTGCTGTACTTAATGCATTCCCAAAGCACTGAGTAGTGATGCAAGAAACATAGATACGCAGCAAAAGGCTGGAAGGCACTTCCTTTAAGAAGAAAGGTAAACAGTTAAGGAGGGGAATGGTCTGCTGCTGTTTGCCTAAATCTACAGAAGAACAGATCTTCCATCTGCAGAGTTGTGGAGAAGGAAAAGAAATTGGTGTGTTTTCCTGTCCAGTTCAAACTGCATAAGTGACAAGAATTTGGTTGTGAAAATGCATTATGTTATATATGACTCAATACTAGCTGCAATTATAGACATCCCTTTAGGATCTCGGAATCCATTAAGAGATGACAGGCACACGCATACTTGCACACCCTAGTCTTCAACTTAGTGCTCCTCCCATCAGTGCCTTGTGACTTCCTGTTGGTGTCAGTTGTGTAGAGACTCAGCTGGGTCTCAGGCCTGACCTTGTGTCTTCCTTCTCATCTCTAGTCAGTGGGTCATAACAGAACTGCAGAGTCCCTTCTATGCCTTGGCTCTCCACCCCTATCTGTGTGTGCAGAGCAGATCTCCTAACTGGCTGACAGGTCAGGGTCTGCATTTCATCAGGCTTTGTAGGCAGTTTTCCTATAAGTTCTGGAGCTCAAGGATCACTGACCCTTGAGACCCACTCTCACAGTGCCCTGTCAGCTGGTGCCTCCTCACCCCTTCCAGACACCACCCTGGCCCTGGCTATTACAGCCACTGTCCCTGTTCTGCTCCTTGCACTATCTAGGCTGCTACAGAGCCAGGCACACCCCTAACCCTGCCCTACCCCTTGCCTTGCCAGGATGCTGGTGGAGAAGTTCTCCGTGTCCCTGCAGGTCATCTCGCCAGTGCATCCGGGTGAAACTGTATTCTTGCCTAGGCGTCACCCTTTGCCTTGCTTCCTGGACTCCTCTCGTCTAAAGCCGCACAGCCCATTGGAAGAGCTGTTCCTCAGGTAAGCACACTGTGCTGGCTATTTTATGTCAGCTTGGCACAAGATAGAATCATTTTGGAAGAGGGAATTTCAATTGAGAAAATCCTCCCACCAGATTGGCCTGTGGGCAAGTCTGTGGTGCGTTTTCTTGATTGATGATTGATGTGGGAGGGCCCAGCCCACTGTGGGTGGTATCACCCCTAGGCAGATGATCCTCAGGGCTACAAGACAGCAGGCTGAGCAAGCCATGGGAAGTAAGCAAGTAAGCAGAACCCTTCCATGGCTTCTGCATCAGCTCCTGCCTCCAGGTTCCTGCCCTGACTTCCCTCAGTGGTGGACTGTGACCTGAGAAGGTAGGATGGAAGAAACCTTGTCCTTCCCAAGTTGTTTATGGTTATAGCATTTTATCACAGCAAGAGACACTGTGACTTAGACACAGGGAGCACTGGGGAACAGTTCTGTTCTAGGGACAGGGCCCACCTCAGATCAGAAAATGCAAAGCAGTGTTCTGAACAACACAGATATGTAACCTTTTATGAACACAGGTAGTTGTATTCGTTACTTTTCTGTCCCCTGCAACTGTAATGAAACAGATTGGTCATCATGAAGGGAGGTCAGGGCAGAAGCTGAAGCAAGAACCTGGAGGCAGGAACTGAAGCAGGGCCACAGAGGACGCTGCTTACTGGTTTGCTCCCAGGCTCCTTCATGTTCTGTCACCCTTTCTAGAGAGACCAGGCTTATGTGCCTAGGAATGATGCTGCCCACAGTGGCCTGGGCCCTTTTACATCAATTAGTAATCAAGATCAAATGTCCCACAGACATGCCGACAACCAATCAGAAGGTGGAAGTTCTTCAGCTGAGTGTCGTTCTTTGTGGGTGTGTCAAGCTGACAACCAAGATTATCTGCCACAGTAGCATGATTATGTGTGTCTTGTAGAAAATTTACTAATTTAGATACACAAACTCATTTTAATTGAAAGAAGATTTAAATTTGTGTGTGTGTGTGTGCATAAATATATGCTATGTATGTGCAGTGCCTCAGGAAGCCAGAAGAGAGTATTGGGTCCCCCAGGCCCAGCAGTTGTAGGTGCTGAGAAGCAGCCTTGGGTCTCTGGAGGAGCAGAAGGTGGAATAACCCTTTTCCTCCCTCACAAGCATGTGTTCTTAATCACTGAGCCCTCTCTTCAGACCCTGGAAGCATAAACTTTGTAAAAGCCTACATTATAGAACACGAGGCCACACATTTACATGTTCATACTGCCTTTTCCTCCTCCACACCACAGTTTCAAGAGAACATCCTGAGCCAGACTCATCATGCATGGCCTGGGGATCTTGTCTCAATTAGCACAGGGCCCAGATCTGGGGCATCAGAGCCCATAATGGTCACTCCTCCCTACAGCAGGGCTCTTACCCATAGTTATATCTCATGTTATGGCAATTATCTGTGGCCAGCTATAGTCTGGACAATATTTAATGGGCAAATCCAGAAATAGTTCATAGGTTTTTACCTTATGCACGAGTGTTGGGGTTTGTGCTATCCCATTCCATCAGCCTGGCATATGCATGAACCCTGCCTTTGTTTGGTGAATTCCTACTGAGCACGCTCTAATTAACTAGTAGCTGGCTCCATTATCAAATTGATCCTTGTAGTGTGGGAGGGCGTTCATTAACGAACCTCTGCTGTACTTAGTGTACTTAGTTCTTGTGCATTGCACAAGTAGAGTGATTCTGGGGCTTCACTAAGCCACAGAGATGCCATGACACTTCCTTCCTCCAAGTGAAAAGGAGAAAGAAGAATCAAGCTGAGGTTGCTAGGATGGAAGAGCTGGTTGAGTGTGCACTGCACCTATGTGTGCAGCTCACAAGCATTTGTAACTCCGTCTCCAGGACTGCACAGGTATCTGCACTCGGGTGCATACCCACACACAGGTACAAGCTATCTGTAGCAGCCACCATTTTGACCATCCTCTTGAGAGTCAATGGATCAGATCCCCCACAGGGAAGGACGAGTATATTTGCTGGGATACTGTGTCTTCACTCTGTGGGCCATCAATACAGAAAAGCCATCCCCAGCCAGAAGCATGCTTGATCACCACAGGGAGAGCTCCTGGCTGCTCCTCTGCTGGGCAGATCTCATGCTCATTATCACATAAGCAGACAGATTGCTCCGTCCAGGGATTTGTAAATGGTTTGCCACAATCGTGCCCCAACACTTGGCAGTTGTGAGCTCATGTCCAGGAATAAAAGAAAGATAAGGAGAAGTCTGAGTAGTTGCTGTCTGCCTGGTACACCTATGGGTTGGTGACTTCGGTGGAGGCCAGACAGATAGAGAAAAGGCCACCACCAGCCACCCACTCCACCCACAGCATGAGCCATCTCAGCTTTAAAGATTACCAGTAATATTTGCATGTCTCTTTTAAAGATATTTTAAATCTACATTTATTCATTTTTTATATATTTCTATTATATATACATCTGTACATACATGTACATGAGTCTTTTGCCTGCATGTATGTACATACATGCCTGGTGCCCTGGAGAGTCAGAAGAGAACACTGGATCCCCTAGAGTAAGTTATGAGTGGTTGTGAGCCACCATGTGTGTGCTGGGAATCTAACCGAGGTTCTCTGCAAGAGCAACAAGTGCTCTTAACCACTGAGCCGCATCGCATCTCCAGCCTCCTCTAAAGGCTTCTCTTCTATCCTGGGTGCTTGCAGCCATATCTGAAGGTTGCATCAACAGTATAACCTGCCTCCACATACCCATTGTTCAACAGAGTCAGCCAGTCTCTCTTTTTTCCTGCCTGACAACATTCTAGTTTTTTATGCTATTGCCCCTAAAAATGTAGCCTTTTGTTTTTATCAGTGTGCAGAGTTTGAATGACTTATGTGTGTATGGAGGTCAGAGGACAGTTTCTGGGAGTTGGATCTTGCCTTCCACATGGGTCTTGGGAATTGAACTCAGGTCATCGCAAAGGGAACTGTCCCCACCAGCCTCCCATTCTCTCACCAGATCAGCTCCCTGGGACCAGAGTTACATGTGCTAGCCACAGGCATCAGCTCCGAGGGTCCCAGAAGCCAAAGCTTGTTTCCTCCTTCATTGACAGCAGTTGAAAGGAATTTTGATCTTCCCAAAGAGAGGACTCTGGAGAGCATCAGATTAGATGGAGGGCCACATACTGTACCCAGGCAGATGCCCACTCCCAGGACGGTAGAGGCGCCTCCCCAGCCCCGGCTGTGTTCACAAGGATGAGGTGGGGAGTGAGAGAGAGAGTGTGTGTGTGTGTCTGTTGTCTGTCTGCCTTCAACATGTAGCACCTGTATTATCTCGATGCTCCACAGCCCAGGATCCTGTTTTGCCGTGTGTGCACACCTTTCCTAGAAGGGAGTTATCACATTGAAGCTAGCTATGGACTGTAGACCATCCTGCTCATGACAGAGGTCCCTGCCCGGAAAACAAAGGGGAAGCAACAAAGCTGGATCACTTTGCTGGCAGACCTGGGCTTCTGATGGGGTGGTATTTACACTCTTTAAACAAAGGAGAAAAAAGCAGGCACAGGCAGACATGCATGCTATTCATTCTGTTATTCGTTCTGTTCTGTTTGGGCACTTTATTGAAACTTTGCATCTGAAAAATTGGCCAGGACCCAGAAAGTAATACTGTATAAATAGTTCCCTTTGGTGTTTATCCTTCTGCTGTCCCCGGGATTCACACGCCATTTAGAAACTCTTCCTAATGGGACTGCTGCCCATACAGTGGACTTGCAGGCAGAAGCTGCAAGACTCTTCCCTTAGACAGTATCAGGGTCAGACACTCCAAGGAGGCTGCAGCTTTGTTCAGAAGCCTACCATGTGAACCAAGCTAGTCCTTCATTTGCTGTCTGTCTCTCCTCTCTCCTCTCTCCTCTCTCCTCTCTCCTCTCTTCTCTCTCTCTCTCTCTCTCTCTCTCTCTCTCTCTCTCTCTCTCTCTCTCTCTCTCTCTCTCTCTCTCGGCTGACTTTCTGCCTCCCTGCCTTCTATTGCAACAGGCAGTGAGGAAACAGATCTCTGCCCTCTGTCATAGCTGTGATGGCTGGGGATTAGCAGTGTGGCTGTGCCCTGTCCCTCTCATTCCCAGTCATAGCTGTGGGCCTCCCACTGAACCTTCTCTTCACTGGCATCCCGGGGATGACAGGTGGGTGCTTCATGCTCAGCCTGGACTGTGTGGCATCTGCTGTCCCCCACCCCCTTCTTCAGAGTCTCCGACATTCTCAAGCTAATTTTTGACCTCAGCATTGGCAAAAGTGTGAACTTGGACCCAGCATCAAGTGTTCTTATTTGAAGATTTTGTTAATGTTGTTTAAATTTTTTTATTACATTTATTTATATGTCTGTTGTGTGTGAGTGCGTGTGTTTATGTACCACAGCAAGCTAATGGAGAGCAAAGAGCAGCTTTCAGTCAGTTCTCCCCTACCATATTGATCCCAGGGATCAGATTGGGTTATCAGGCTTAGTAGCAGGCGCCTTTACCAGCTGAGCTGTCTCTGGCCCGGAATCACTGCTTTTGCTGTGGGGATCGGACACTGGCTCTTATGTATCTGACAACTGACTGTGCCACCTAAGGTTTTTGAGGGTTCAGGGCATAGCTTCCTTTTTGTTCCAGGCCTCCATGCCCAAGAGTGTTCTGGGGCCTGTCCTTGCTCTTCAGGGTCAAGCCAGTGTCTGTACTGGGCCCTTGTGTCATTATGGTCAGCAGGCCCTCTCACATCCAGAGACCTACACTCCCTCATTCTCTAGTCCTATATCACTTCTTGCAGCCCATTTAGCAGAGCACCTAGAAAGCCATGTGCTGCAATGCACTGTGGGGCAAGGCCTCTGCCTCCCTGGCTCCTTGCCTTATGGGTGAAGTCAACCTCAACAGAGATGAACTTGCAGGCAGCTCTCACTTCTCCAGCAGGAAGTGCACTGGTAATCCAGAGAAGCAGAAAGAGACACAGTGACACTCCCTCAGAGCAGCAGTTGAAAATGTGTTGCCCCAAGCAGCAGTATAGTTGCTTCCCCCACTGAGCAGCTGGCAGGGTGCCCCACCCCAGCAGAATGCCAGAGCTAGTATCTCCCGGACCCCCTACCAGTCTCCAGATTTCCAGTGGCCTTGACACATGCCTCTAGCAGGCCTGTCAGTGTGTAAGCACTCAGACTTCATTTGCTAGGGGCTGCTGTTCTTTTGCCTGTGCCAAGAAAGCATCTTTGTGACAGGTACCTGGAACAGAACGGGTGGGATCCGTGCACACACAGGAAAGTCTGTTTCACAGTAGTTAACCCATTGTGAACACAGGCACAATGTCTCTTTCTCTTCCAAATTTAAATGACTTTAAATTATATATATAATTTGTGAATGGCCTGGACAGGCTCAGAGAGACAGCAGCTTGGCTCAGGAGGAATCTTGGTTTTGGAGCATTCTGTTCCTGGCAGATGGCAGTATGATGTCCTTTTCAGAGAAGGAGTAGAGCAGAGAGGGCTAGCCAACGAGGATTGGGACATAGGATGCTGTCTGAGTATTCACTTCATGGTTTCATTTTCTGGAATCCAAGTTGTCCATCTTCGGGCTATTCTCTAGAGAGAAAGCATGAAATGCTGAAAGGGTGGAGCACCCTACCCCACCCCCAGTTTCAAGTGATCAGGAATTCAGAAGGTGACAGAGTCCAACATAACCTCCAAAGCTACACACACTACACCATATACTAACCCCTCAAGAGTGGGGGGTGGGGAGAGGTTGTCCTACAGGTCAGGGTGACCTGCCACAGCTAATGTCCCTGCCAGCAGCCTGTTCTGACAGGATGCAGGACTGCACACACAGGTTCTGTTTAAAGCCATGTTACTGGCCTGAGCACACACATGCACTCCTGGGATGGGTGCATCTGGCACAGTGGAAGAACCCTCATGGAATCCTTCCTGGGTATTTCCTTCCGAGATGCCCCATTTCTAGGCCTCTTTCTGTTATTTTCCCATCCTCTCAGGTGTCCCCTCTGTGTCAGAAAAACACAAGACGAGGCGGAAACACTCTGTAACTGGACCCAGAGACGCAGGTGCCCGTGGGTAATCCTGTCCACCCCTTGCAGCTGGAACCCCAGAAGGAGCCTCAGGCACAGATGCCCTGCCCCTTGTTTCTCTTACCTGGCCAGGGTCCTTTCCTTGGTTTCTCTTTGTCATGTAACAAGGTCAAAAATACAATCAGTATAGCACCGGAGGTGGTTTGTGAGCAGCTTTGGAGACAACAAACTATTCAGACAATGTCATGATTAGTTTTCTCTTTCCCATGATACTTCATGCCAAGAATTCTAAAAGTATCTTTGTCCTCATTGTGTACCTGTATGCTTCATGGCTTCCTCTTGAAGCAGAGGTGACTCCAGCAAGTCCATTGAGCCCTGCTGGTTAGAGGCCTCTGCTGAGAGAGGCTACAATTGCTAACCTAACCTAATTGCTCTGACCCCACAGGTCCTCGCTGCCCGAGCAGCTCTCCTTCCTACACAATGGCCTCCTGAGCAACCTCTACCTGCATGCTGCTGACTGCCCTCAGCCTCTGCTGCAGTGGCTGTTCCAGGTGAGAAGCACAGGCCTGCCGCTAGGTGGCAGAAATAAGGCAGCCCTACAGCCCAGGCAGGCTCCAGGGTCTGTTTGGCTGGGTCCTCGGTCTTCTTGCCTTGGATGCTTCTGATACAGAGGATGGTGGAGGGCTGGCAGGGATTGATCACCATAATGCCCCATGTGCCAACGTCCGGGAGGTTCAGGAGCCTGCTTAGTCCAGAAATGGAGACTGCCTGGAAGTGTCTGTTCAGCAACTCCCAGACTATCTCTACTGGGTGACCACTGGGTAAGGGGTGTGGCTTTCCTGGGGTGCCTGGTGTTCCTAGTAGGCTTAGAACTGAGTGACTGGGTGCATTCTATTCAGCCAGAGAGTCCGTCATGAGCACCATCTCTTTTCTTGCTGTCACAGTCATGAATGGATCATCTCGGGAGCACAGTTGGAAGGGGCTCCCAGGCCCCTCTGCAGCAGTGGAGGTTGGGGCTCATGAGTTCATTGCTATAGACTCAGTGGAGTTTAAGGGTTTGCTGCTCTCTATGAAGCTGTAGGTGGTCTGGAAAATCAAGACCAGCTGCTCCCTCTGCCCCAGGTTCCTCCCTGGAGGAACATTTTGCCTCGAGGCAACACACCTTCTGCCTGAGAATACAAACGTTTGGTAGGTGAGAGGCTAGCAGACAGCCCAGGACCTAATGCTTCCATCCAAATGTCCTGCATCTGCCTTGCCTTGGCCCCTGCCTAGACCTGTCCCTGTCTGGGGATACTGATCACAAGTTCCAGCTGGTACCAGAGCTGCAGTTGGGGCCTGGAGCCCAGCTGTCAATCAGGGCTAGCATGCCAGGCAAATTGTTTAGACACTTCTTAAACTTGGCCTTCCAGGTAGAGTTCATTCTGTACCTCTCAGGACCCTTGTGGTGCTCCTGTCCTGGAGGGGAAGGACACTGTGCCCCTGAAACCCTTGTACATAGCTGTCCCCTCGGCCCCTCCCCCAGCTCCTGGGGTGGGGAGATTGGGCCTGCAGGGCGAGTAGGAGCCAGGAACAGTCAAGCTTTTATTCTACACCCGCAGTGCAGTCTCTCTCTGCTCCTTCCACAGAATATGACAAAATGCACAATTGGCCATTGGGAGGCACAAAGAACCCCTCTCAGACATCGCCCACAGAGGATCCTTGTATGACCCTGATAGGAGAGAAGTGCCCTCCCTTCTTGTGACTCAGTCTCCACTAGAGTCTGAAACCCAGGCCATGGAGTGCATGGAGAGGTCTCCCCTAGCTCCTGTGCAGTGTCCATTGGACCAGGCAGGTACACAAGGGGAACAGAGTTTAGGCCTAGCCTCAGGTGCAAGCTCAGCCTCTGCCACTTTGACTTCTGTGTTGCTTTGGCCAAGTCCTGGGCATCAGCTCTGTATGGTGAAGCCGACAGTCCAATGTGAGTTAAACGAAAAAGTCCTACAGCCTGTCTGGTCCTTAAACCTGTCCCCTCCCCCCAGATCCCTAGCTCTGCTCAGAACTTGGGCAAGGAACAGCAGCAGCAAGGACACATGTACTGCTGCTCTGTCAGGCTACTGAGGACAGAAAAGCACTGGGGTCTCCCTAAAGCCACTGCAAGGGATCCTCACTAGGAAGTCAGAAATGGCTAGGCCTCAGGCAGGAAGAGAACCAGGGATGGGGAGGGTGGCCACTCAAGGCAGAATTCTTTTTCCTCCCCAGGAGCATGGCCAGGTAAAGCCAGGCCCGACTGGACTTCTGAATGGGAGACTAGCTAACCTGGTCCAGGCAAAGCAGCTAGATTAGGCGAGTCACAGGTTGTCCAGCCCACTTAGGGTCCATTCTAAATGAGGAGTGACCATTAGATCTTACCACCTCTGTTCAGTTGACACTCCATTGGTCCTATTGTCACTGGGACTTAGTGGCCCTGGGCTTGCCTCTTCCTTACTCCAGGGCCTCTTGTAGGCATGCTGCACACACCAGGTGAACAGCGGGTCTGAGCAAGTGATTCCTTGCCACCAGATTCCAGCAGTCTCCACATTGTGTGTGGTAGTGGGTGGAGAGTGGGGTGGGGACATGTTCTGGAAACAGGAGACTATGGGAATCATCCTAGCTGAGCCTAGAGGATGAGCTCTTGACCCCAGTGCTGGCCTAGAGACGGCCACAGCTGGAGCCAGGCACAGCCTGGATGATCAAAGTCTAGGTACAGAGTCCCACTTAGCCTCTAGCTGTGTGGCCCTGGGCAGGGGACAAGGAGTCTTGACTTCTGTAAAGCAACAATCATGACTGTATCCTTCACCCTAGTGACTTGGAAGCATTAAAATGAGTCCTATTTAACACATGTATGAAGCTGTTCCTGGTGCTTCAAACCTAGAATTCCCACCTTGGGAGGGGGTTGTGGGGGTTCAAGGTCATCCTTAACTATTCAGTGGCTTGGCTAAATGAGATCCTGCCTCAAAGAACCAAAACATACATACATACATACATATATACATACATACATACATACATACATACATACATACATTGTATATATGAAGTTTGCTACCATGACTTGTAATAAAAAATTTTTAGAGCGTGTGGATTGCTGTGAGTTCAAGGCTACCCTGGTATACAGAGTGAGTTCCAGGATAGCCAGAACTACACAGAGAAATCCTGTTTTCAAACAAACAAACTAAATAAATAGGTGTCTTTTCTTTTTGTCCCTAGTTGTTAACATGGCCTCCAGAAACATCTTCAAGAGCTTTTGGCCTCCTCTGGGATCTCAGTATAGATGGACTGTTCCGTCAGCCTGGTAAGTGCCCAGATGCACTCTGGAGCCTGTACCCCCAGCCCCACCCACATGCTGTGGGACACTGCATCACCTGTGCTACAGACATCAGGCCACACATCTTTGGCTCTGTCTCCAGTGTTAGTGACAAGCTGAGCCAACTGGCTCCTTGGCACCTTCGCCAGGCTTAAGTCCAGTTCTCAATGACTGAGTCCAGGCTGACTTCATGGCCTCCTGGGATCCCTGTACGTCCAGGAAGGTGAGTTCTGATCCAGGCAGGCTTTGGTTCAAAAGGGACAGTTTGTCATCTGGGTTCTACCAGGGACCCAGAAAGGAGAGCCATAGTGTGTCAGAGTAGAATTTGGGCTGGCACCATCATTAAGGGGCTTCAAGAGCAGCCTCTCCACCCTAACGCACTCATGTCAGTCCCCTGAGTGACAGCCTCAGGTCTGTCCCTTGCTCAGCATTCCAGAGAAGCATTGCATGTCCTGCTAGTGGCTGTATCTTCCCCAGCTGTCATCATTTGCTACCTGAACCCAGACACTTTGGCACCAAAAAATATTATGTAATCAGTTGGAGGTTGCTTAGGGTTGGCAATGAGAGGGATTCTCAGAGGACTGGACTCCACCTTGGCCCAGCCATAACCCTCTACCCCAAAACATGCAAACACACAGCTCCGAGGGCCAAGGTTATAGCCCCTGGTATGCCAGAGCCCCCTGTGCTTTGAGTGTCTGCATTGTGTTCCTCTGCTTCAGGGGTTGCCAAACTGGAGCCATCTGTCAAATCAGAGCATTCCAGGCACCCCTATGGGCCCCTCACTAAGGGCTCCTGACAAGCCACCAGTCCAAGCGTCTTCTCCCTTTTTGTAACCTCTGCCCCTGTGGCCTGCGCTGCCCTTTGTAGCCCTGGGGCCGCCTCTGCAGCATGCCTGCCCTTTTGGAAACAGAGGCTTTCCTTGTCCACCCCTTTCCATGCTGTGGCATGTGTCTCCTTCACTCTCCTCTCCTACAGCCCAATCAGGAGGAATACAAAGTAGCTCCCAGGTTCTGGATTCTCAGCTTTGGCTCCTTAAGAACCAAGCCTGGGGTCCTGTCCACACAAGCCTGGCCTAGAGGTCAGGATCCCTACTGATTAGGAGGAAGTCAGGTCTGATCCACAAAAGAACTAACTAAAGCAGAGCACAGTACACCTGTGTTCACCATGGCATTGTGCATAGCAGACAAAAGGTGGAGGAAGCAGCCTGCATGCCTGACAGGTAGATCAAGAATGTGACATACTGTGTGCATGTTGAAATACAATACATACTTAGGATGGACAGAATAGACATGTGATGGAACATTGCTAGGTCATGAAAAGGAAGGCAATTTTAACACAGGCTGAGATACAGATGAACCCTGGAAACCTTGTGTTGACTGGAATAAAACACTAACAAAAGGAGATACCTCTATTTTACATGAAGGGGAATTCATAGAACTGTAGCCACCAGGGGCAGAGGAGGTCGTGTGGGTCGTGGAACAGGTTTTAGCGTGAGAAGCTGTTTGGTGGCTTTGCAGCAGTGCAAGCGTACAGTGTCCACTACTCCTCCCAGGCCTCTTACCTGTCAGGCATGTTTGACTGCTCAGCTGCATCCCAACACAGGATGCTGTCTAAGGTTACATTAGATCCAGGATGGCTACAGAAGATAGCTCTGCTCACGCACAGCTGGAGGCCCTGGGGGTGGGGGAATAGGGGGTGGGCTCTGTGAGCGCAGCAGAGCTCAAGGCAAAATGTCAGGATGGCCTTGCGCTTACCACCTGTGGCCATAAATCACCTGACCCCTTCCACACGCAAGTCCCTGGCCCCTGGGGGATGTGTGCACCCAGGGCTGTCCTCTGCTGACTGTCCTGTGGAAGGTCTTATTCAATTGCGTTTATTCCCACCCACTTCCTTTGTCAGCAGTGGGACTCAGTTTCCGCACATCCTGTGAGGGAGGGGAGTTGAAGGCTGGATGGAGTATTCCAGAGTAGCTTGATGTTTCAGAGTAGGATGTGTTGAGAAGGGGGTCTTGATGAGCTTGGAGGGTAGAATGTTCAGGAACATTGTTGGTCTTTATCTCAGGGATACCTGGAGGACACCTGCATTAGGGCCCAGCAGGATGGCAGGGGACAGGGTAACCCAGGCCAACCCTTGTCCTCAGAAGGCTGATGACCTTCTGAGGGCATGGAGGGAGGGCATGGAGTCAGAAGCTACTATCAGAGAAAGGGGAAGCAGAGTGGGGACTGGACTTGCATCTGGGTGTGGCTGGCCTCCAGGAGCCAGGACTTAGGAATTGTTAGACCACCTCTGTAAACTGCACAGGGCAGGATTGCCCTCACTCTCACTTGCCTGGAGACCAAGTAAGCCCCAGATGGAGCCCCTGCCCCATGTAAAGCTTGGTTCAGGTCAAGACATCACACAGTCTTTCTGTTGTCAGTCCATGTTTCATTAATCTGTACCTTGGCTGTTAGTGGCACAGAATGGGAAGCGCACAATGGTTGTTTGCTTGTTATAGGTTATATGCACTGCCTTTCTTGATTGTGCGTGTACATGTACATGCATATTGTGTGTGCACACATGCCACAGCTCACTTGTGGAGGTCAGAAGGCTACCTGTGGAAATTAGACTCCTCTCCCACCCTGTGGGTTCTGCAGATCTAACTTAGGTTGTCTGACTTGGTGGCATGCACCTCTACCCACTGGGCCATCTTGCCAGCACACATTTCCCTTTTTACCAGGATTGTTTGTTTTCAGTTTTTAAGGACAGGGTCTCTCTACATAGCCTTGTCCTGAAACTCAACTCTGTAGACCAGGCTAGCCTTGAACTTAATAGAGCTCTGCCTGCCTCTGGCGCCAGACTGTTGGGATTAAAGGAATGTGCCAACATGCCCAGCTTACCAGGACATTCCTCTCATTACAGAACTGGCCACGAGCTTCAAAGGCTGTTTGTCATATTTTCTGACTGTCAGTGTCCTTTGAACACCTTGACTGTGTGTGGTTTCCATTCCCACCAACTCAACCCTCTAGGACAAAACCTAAGAAACCCACTTTTCCAGTCTTCCTTCAGGTATTCAGGGATGATGATGATGATGATGATAGAATGAGTCTCTTAAACAATACTGCATAACAAGTCACACAGCCTTGCCCCTGTGTTAAATACTGAAGACTATGGAAGGTACATGATTTGAGGAAGAAGAAGATGTGTAGTGTGTGTGGCTTTGTGTAGGGGACCTGAGGAGTGTCAGATTTTGAGGAGGATCTTGGAGCCAACCCCCAGGATTCCACAGGCAGTTACATGAGCACAGTTCCCGCCACAGCCTGTGTCTGTGCCTTAAGATCCAGTCATTCAGCCGGGCGTGGTGATGCACGCCTTTAATCCCAGCACTCAGGAGGCAGAGGCAGGTGGATTTCTGAGTTCGAGGCCAGCCTGGTCTACAGAGTGAGTCCCAGGAGAGCCAGCACTATACAGAGAAACCCTGTCTCAGAAAGAAAGAAAAAAAAAAAAATCTGGTCATTCAGTTCCTTACATGGCAAAGTTGGCAAGGAAGTAACCGTTTAGACTGTACAAAGACTATACAAAGAAACATCAGATGCTCATGCCTGGAAGGCTGAGCCTCCTAGACATCCTCTATCCCTTTCCAGAAATGCTTCAATGGTACTTGCACCCCCAGCTCTGGCTTAATGAGCCTTTCCCTACAGGGCCTTCTGGCAGGAAATAGCCTGGTTTCTTCTGGAGTAGCCTGAGCTGTTTCTGCAGACTGTGGCTCAGAGACGCCTCTGCCACCGAGGCCTCCCCGGGCTTCTTCGCTAAACCATCCCCTGGGCAGTCCTTGAATGCACAGCAGCATAAATGGAATACCCTTACCAAGGAAGAAAGGATATGGCTCTCAGCTCAGCAACCCAGAATCTGCTGCTGTCAAATCGGGACATTTTCAAGTTTCCTTTCTGTTGCTGCGATAAAACACTGACCAAAAACAAGTTGTAGAGGAAAGTGTTTATTTGACTTAAACTTTCAGGTCACAGCCAATCATTGAGGGAGGTCAGAGCAGGAACCTGGAGCTTGCTGGCTGGCTGTAGGGCTCACTCACTGGTGTGCTCTGCCAGCTCAGCCAACTCTGCTGTCTACTACAGAATGCTTTTGTCATTCCCAAAGGAACTGTATAGACACTGGCAGTCAGACCCTCCCCGGATGCCCTTCTCCCTAGTCCCTGGCATCCTCGAACCTACTGTCTCTAAGGCTTTGCCTAGTTGAGACTAGTTACTTAGTTTGGTTTGGTTTTTCTTTTGTTTTTATGGACAGGATCTTATGCCGCATCCCAGACTATTTCATATATCTGAGACTGGTCTTTAATTCTTTTTCTTTTGAGACAGGGTCTCACCATGTAGCCCTGGCGGACCTGGAACCCACTATGTAGATAAGGTTGACCTCAAACTTACCTCTGCCTTTGCCTCTACCTCCAGAATGCTAGGGATTAAAAGCCTGGATCAGGATGCTCGACACCACAATGGCTATTGTATATACTATCACATAGTCTGTAATGTTTACCTCTGACTTCTTGCAAAATGTTTTAAAAGTTCATGCCTGCTTTATTCTGCCTTACCCTGAGATAGTTCGGTCGGCTGGACTGGCTGTCCAGCAAGTTCGTGGACAATGTCGGAGTTCTAGGCAGGAACACATACTGTGCCTGGCTTTTTACATGGATGCTGGGGTTTCGAGCTCAGATCTTCATTCGTGCAGAACAAGCAGTCTTGTCTATTGAGCAGCCTCTAGCCCAGACCCTTAATCCCAGCTTTCGTTTTGCCAAAGTTCAGTTCACCAGTCTGTTTCCGCTGTACCCTGTACCCCCCTGTACGTACTTTTGACATCAAATTTAAAGATGCCATTGCCTGATCCTGACAACTGTGGTTTCTTCTAGAAGATTCTCCTTTTAAATCATAAATTTGGGCCTTTGGCCAGCCTGTGGAGGGTCATGCATTTAATTGTAGCACTTGGGAAGCAAAGGCAGGCATATGTCTGCAAGTTTGAGGCCAATCTGGTCTACAGAGTGAGTTCCACATCAGCCAAAAGCAGCATGGTGAGACCCTGTCTTTTAAAATATGAATAAATCCCAGCGGTGGTGATGCATATCTTTAATCTCAGCACTTGAGAGGCAGAGACAGGCAGATCTCTGAGTTCCAGGCCAGCCCAGGGCTACATAGAGAAACCCTGTCTCAAACAAATAAAATAAATGTAGGCCTTTTGATTGACTTTGAATTCCCCTCCTGTATGCGTGGTGTGGAACTGAGGCTCAGCTTGGTGCTTGTGCCGGAGCCACCTGGTCATCCCAGCACCTTTGTCCCAGCCCCTCCCTTTTCACTGAATTGTCTTGGCAGACTTGTTGGAAGCCAATTGACCATGGATGTAGGGGGTCTCTTTCTGGATTCCTAAGTTTCCTCATTGGCTAATGTCTTAGTTAGGGTTTTACTGCTGTGAAGAGACACCATGACCATGGCAACTCTTATAAGAACAGTATTTAATTGGGGCTGGCTTACAGGATCAGAGGATTGCCATCAAGGTGTGAGCATGACAGCCTTCAGAAAGGCACAGTGCAGAAAGAGCTGAGAGTTCTACCACTGAAGGGGACTAGGAGAAGACTGGCTCCCACAGTGACACACTTCTTCTGACAAGGCCACACCTCCTAATAGTGCCACTCCCAGGGCCAAGCATATTCAAACCACCACAGTTAATGTGTCTGTCTTTATACTAGCACCCCGAATTCTTGACTAATTATAGATTTCAAAAATGAGGTGTGTTCATCCTTCCTGAAATGTTTGCAGCAATTGAGAGTTTCCACATTTTCATTTGAGACATTGTGGAATTCTTAACGTTTTATGTAAAAATAACAGCTGGAGCTTTTCTTGGTCTGTAGCTACCCAAGTAGTGCTGCCTCTGTCTTAGTCTGTTTGGTGTTGCCTTAGGAAATCCACAGACTGGATTATTTGGAAACAGTAGACATGTATTTCACTCAGTGTATTGGAGGCTGGGAAGTCTAAGCCTGAGGTCCACTTCTGGCTAGGACTCTGCTTATGTGTCACAAGGTCACTGAGGGCATTGCAGTGTATGCGAGAGAAGGCAGATGAACTCAGCCTTTGATTGGGAAGCCCCTCCCAAGATAATCAACCCATTCTTAGGAATTCTTCCTTCCTGACTTCATCTCCTGTGAGGATCCCATCTCTCAATGCCATGGCTTTGGAAATTAAGCCTCTAACCCTGGGGGAAACATGTAAACCACACACCATAGTAACAATCTTGTCCTCCAGTCCATGAACATGGGATGTCTTCCCACATACTCTGGAGTTTTCAGTAGACATGAGCTATGCTTCTTTTGTTAAATTTATTTCTAAATACTGAGGCTGGAGAGATAGCTCAGCAAAAAGAGTTCTTACCACTCTTGCAGAGGGTTCAGGCTCAGTTCCCAATACCCCCACATCAGGCAGTCTGCTTATAACTTCGGTTCTAGCAGACCAGAGACCCTTTGGAATCCATGGGCTCCTCCTGAAAATTGCAGACTTACATATACATATTCAACTAAAAACAAAGCAAGCAAGCCTCTCACACTGTCACTCCTAACATGGCAAAATATGAGTGGCTTTTCTTCATGCTGACCTTCTGTCCTGCAGCCTCACCATACCTGTTTATTAACTAGACTCGTTCTTGTGAGGTTTTTCTTGTGGTAGAATTTGGTTTGAAAGCAAACGTTCTTTAGCAGTTAACTGCTTAGAGGTGATGATTTTGTGTTTGTTTAACTGTGTCTTGGCTGAGTGGTCCTCATGCTTGCTGAGCTGTGAGGCTGGCCATTACCTCTGTCCTGTCCCACTGGAGGACATGGGGTAGAAGAAGGCACTGTTCTCCCGCAGCTGGGGACCCCTAACTCTCCAGAGAAGGAGCAAATGGCACCTAAGTCCTTTCCCACCGATCTAGAACAATGGAGTTCACTTTCGCCTACGCAGCCCATGCTATCCCAGAATCTATCCTATGTGTGGAGGAGGAGGGGGTTGGAATAAGACAGCATGACTCTGGCCAGGACATTCTTTGGATACTTTGAAAGTGGGCGAGCAATTCAACTCTAAGAAGGAACTTAGTTTATTTTTCTGAACAGTGTCTCTGGACACTCCTTCCTGCCTTGGTTGCTGTCTGTCTGTCATGGCTTCTTGTGTATTCTCAACTTTCTCCCCCTTCCTCCCTCCCTTCTAGTAGCTCTTCACACCTCCTAGACGGTGTTTATAAAGTTCCTTCTTATGACAAGAGAAAGGTTGAGATGTTGCTCAGTTGGCAGAGTGCTTGTGGCGCATACACAAAGCCCTGGGTTTGATCCCCAGCAAAGCACAAAAGAGTGTAATCTCAGTGGCTCACAAGTTCAAGGTCATCCTTGGCCACGTAGCAAGTCTGAACCCAGCCTGGGCTACTGGAAACTGTCTCAAAAGTTTGTGTCAAGTTGGCCACAAAAACTAACCAGTGTACTCCCACAAGTTTTAGTGATAATAAATCATAAAGCAACTTATTTTAAAATAATTATTTGGTATATACATAATTTTTTTATTTCCTTTAATTTTTTTTTTCAAGACAGGTTTTCTCTGTGTAGCCCTGGCTGTCTTGGAACTCAGTTTGTTGACCAGGCTGGCCTTGAACTCAGAAATCTGCCTGCCTTTGCCTCCCGAGTGCTGGGATTAAAGGCGTGTGCCACCATGCCTGGCTATTTCCTTGAATTCGTGCCTCAATTTCATGTATACTGGGACTACAGGCTTTTACCTCTAGAGCAATGGTTCTCATACCTTCCTAACACTGCAACCCTTTAATACAGTTCATGTTATGGTGACTTGACCTCCAATCTTAAAATTATTTTCATTGCTATTTCATAATTATGACTGTGCTATTGTTGTGAATCATAATGTAAACGTCTGTGTTTTCCAGTGGTCCTAGCCGACCCCTGTGACAGGGTCACTTGATCCTTAAAAACATCAAGACTCACAGGTTGAGAACTGCTGCTCTAGAGTGGTGCTATTAAAACCGTACTTATTCTGGGTCAGGTTCACAGCACTCACTCGGGAAGCAGACGCAGTCAGATCCCTGAGTTTGAGGCCAGTCTGGTCTGCATAATGAGTTACAAGACAGCCAGGGTACACAGAGAAACCCTGTCTCAAACAAACAAACAAATTGGAACTTCCTTCATAACCCAGGCTGTCCCACTTAACTCCTGAGCCCCAAGCCCAAGAGATTCTCCAACTTCAGCCTCCGAGAGAGGCTAAGATCACAGTGACAAACCACCAAAATCCATTTTTTAAGAAGGGTGAATTAAACTGTAAATATAAATGTTAATGCCGGGGGGGTGAGGGGGCAATGACTGGAATGTAAATAAATAAAATAATTTAAATTTAAAAATATGTTGCCAGGCAGTGGTGGCACACTCCTTTAATCCCAGCACTTGGGAGGCAGAAGCAGGCAGATTTCTGAGTTTGAGGCCAGCCTGGTATACAGAGTGAGTTCCAGGACAGCCAAGGCTACACAGAGAAACCCTGTCTGGAAAAACCAAAACCAAAACCAAAAAAAAAAAAAAAAAAAGTTAACACCTGTGACTGTAGACAGGTGGCCTAGAAAGCCTCGGTCATGTGACCTGTGTGCCTGACCTTTCTAGGATCCCAGGGGATAAAAGTTAACCCTGCTAGAAGAGCAGGACCTTTGCCTGGACATAACTTAAGGTGGATGTTCAAGTGGTAAAAGAAACTCATAAATATGTACACATAAAACATGTGAGCAACACATGAATTATGCTACACAAAATAATCACAAAGAGCTGTGTGTGTGTGTGTGTGTGTGTGCGTGCACAGGGAGGTGGGGGAGTGGGAGGGATGGAGGAATATGTTGTCCCAGAGTGGCTGGAGAGGGATACTTGTGTCTACTCGGTGCCGTTCTCCAGTATATTAATTTGTGCTCCAGTTTGGAGCACTTCACCATGACAACAGGAGCGCGGGCTGATGCTCGGTGGGTAAAGGCGCTCACCACAAGGCTGATGCCGTCCTTCAATCCCTGGGACTCACATGTGGAAGGAGAGACTGGTTCCTGCAAACACGTAAACGCAGACGATAGTGACAGCACGGGGCCTCTGGGTGGGAGGGTTGCCAGGGTTTAGTCTAGTATTGTACTATTTTATTTTTTAAATAAATTGTTTTATGATTTATCATCACTAATAGTTTTGGGGGTGCACTGGTTAGGGGTTTTTTGTCCGTTTGTTTGGTTGGTTGGTTGGGTTTTTTTGGTCAACTTGATACAAGGCAGTCATGAAGGAAGAGGAGATATCAGTTGAGGAATTGCCTCCATCAGATTGGCTGGTAGGTCAGTCAGTGGACTTTTCTCAGGATTAATTATGGATATGGGAGTGCCCAGCTCACTGTGGGAGGTGCCACTCATGGCTGTGTGAGAAAGCAGGCTGAGCAAGCTGGTAAGGAACACCCCTCTGTTGCTGCTTGAGTTCCTGCCTCCAGGGTCCTGCGCTGCCTGAGTTCCTCCTGCCTTGACTTCCCAGGGATGACTGTGGCGGGGAAGTATAAGCCAAATCAAGCTTTTTTTCTTCACAGGTTGCTTGGGGTCAGTGTTTGATCACAGCAACAGAAAACAAAACAGGATGAAAATTGGTTGTGGGGTGTTGCTGTGACAGCTGGCCCTGTTCATTTGGGAAGGATTATGGAAAGAGCTGAAAATGTTGGGCTGAAAAAGCCACTGAGTGCTTGGAGCTTAATGGGCTGTCTGTGGGCCCTTGATTGAAAAGGGTGTTGGCTATGTTTTGTTGTCAACTTATACACAAGCTAGAGTCAATCTGGAAGAAGTGAACCATAATTGACAAGTTGCTTCCATAATATTGGTATGTAGGCTTGCTTCCATAATATTGGTATGTAGGCAAGCGTGTGATGAATCTCCCAGGCAGTGGTGGTCTTGGCATCACGGGATTGGAAAGGGTCCTGAAAGAAAGAATTCAAGTCTTGGCCACCAGGAAAAGCCAGCAGTGAAGGTGCAGGATTAAGGAGGTTATAAAGAGAAGGTGAGGCTTGGCACTATGTGACAAGGTCGGAATCCCAGAAGAGAGCCCAGGAAGGCTTATTGATGGAGATACCATGAGATAACCACCAAAGGGTCAGCAGCAGCTGCAGAGTGGAGCCAGCCTTAGCCCATACGATTACTGTGTGTGCTGTGGATTGTGGAGGCGGAGACATGGAACTACGGAACTACTCACACCCCCTGGAGCCCAGAAGATCGTGAGTCCCAACATCTGACTCTCTTGGGTTTTGCTTTGATTTGATTGTGCCTGTGCTGACTCATCCCTTTTGGAATAAGAAAGTATGTAGCATGCTATTGATTGTAAAGGAGCCCATAGTTGAGAGACTTTGGATTATTTTAAAGAGACTGAACCTTGAAAATGTTTGAGTTCTTAAGATTGTGGGACTTTTAACGTTGGAGTGCTTTATGTTGTGATATTAATATTAACACAACATTTTGGGGCAACAAGAAAGGAAATGTAGTTGAATAGTAATGTGTTGACAAGAGATCAGTTGTCATCTCAGAGAAAGGAGCCTCGATTAAGAAGAATACCTTTCTAAGAATGGCCTGAGGCAAGCCTATGGGGATATTTTCTTGATTAATAATTGATGTGGAAGGGCCTAGCCCCACTATGGGTAGTGCTACCTCTGGACAGGTGGTCCTGGGGTACATAAGAAGGCAGGCTGAGAAATGGGAACAGGCTAGTAAGCTGCACTCCTCCATGGCCTCTGCTTCAGTCCCTGCCTCCAGGCTCCTGTCTCAAGTTTTTGCCCTGACTTCCTTCAATGATGGCATATGATCTGCAAGGTAAAATAACCCTTTCTTCCCCAGTTGGCTTTTGGGTGGCATCTTATCACAGCACTCAATACCTAACTAGGACAGGAGAGTGTAAAAACACTGCAGATAGCCAGGCTTTGATGGTGCACACCTTTAATCCCAGCACTTGGGAGGCAGAAGCAGGCGGATTTCTGAGTTCGAGGCCAGCCTGGTCTACAAACTGAGTTCCAGGACAGCCAAGGCTACACAGAGAAACCCTGTCTCGAAAAAAAAAAAGAAAGAAAGAAAAAAGAAAAGAAAAGAAAGAAAGAAAAAAAGAAAAGAAAAGAAAAGAAAAGAAAAGAAAAGAAAAACCACTGCATACAACAGAGGCCTGGCTTGTGGCTTTACTGAGACAATTAATGCTGCTTGGCTGGTGCTGAAAAATCAGCTGTGATTTTAATAAACAGCATCAAGATACATCATCTGTAGGAAACTCCCACATTCTATTGGTTTTGAAGGCACGAAAGGTTGATGGTGAGCAGCTGAGACTTTGGCATGATGTGGCAGGCCTTAGAGAGGTCAGGAGGCCATTAGTAAAGGTACAGCCTCAGTTGCAGTGAAGTCCCAGAATTAAGGGAGTCTTGGAAAGAAACTTAAGTTTGGTACCATGTGCCAAGAGTTTGAGCCCCTAAAGAGGCCAGGAAAGGCCATTGGTGAATGTGCAGCCTCAGTTATAGTAGAGACCTGAGTATATTGGAGATGTCAGGACCATGGGATGATAACCAAGGACAGCACCAACTGGAGTGGAGCCAGGCCGGGGCTGAGATAACTACGTATGTCATGGATGACAGAGCAGGAGAGAAGACCACCGAGGATCTCTGGAGCCCAGACGATCATGAGTGAGCCCCAGATGTCAGGCACTGAGTGGTTGCCACTATTGGAGTTTAGATTTGTTTGATCTGATTGTAACTGTGCCCTGATTCTTCCTGCTTAGAATAAGAAACTATATGATTTAATTAGAATTTTACAGGAGCCAACTGTTAATAGATTGAATATGAGGCCAGGCCATGGTGCACATCTTTAATTTCAGGACCCAGAGGTAGAAGCAGGCAGATCTCCATGAATTCAAAGCTAATTCCAGGACACTACACAGAAAAACCCTGTCTTGAAAAACCAAGAAAGAGAAAGAGAGAGAGGAAGGGAAGGAGGGAGAGAGGGAGGGAGAGAGAGAGAGAGAGAGAGAGAGAGAAGAGAGGAGAGAGGAAAAGATTAAATATGAATATTTTAAAGAGGCACTGGACTTTCAATTTTTAATTTAATTTTTTAGATTTATTTATTTTTATATGTATGAGTGTTTTTCCTACATGTATGTATGTATGAGTGTGTGTATGTATGTATGTGTATATGTATGTATGTGTGTATGTTTACTGCATTCATGCCTGGTACCCACAGAGGTCAAGAGAGAGTCTCGGATTCCCTGGAACAGGAATTACTGATGTGTATGAGGCACCATGTAGGTGGTAGGAATTGGACCTGCATTCTCTGCAAGAGTAGCAAGTACTTTTAGCCTCTTCACTGTCTCTATAGCCCCTTACAAAATGACGTTTTTAAAGATAATGAAACTTTTAAAAGTAGAACTGTATTTTATATTGCGATCTTGAACAAAACAAGATAAGAAAGATTATAGTTTAATATATTTGTGTGTCAACCTAACTAAGGGTCAATTTTGTTGGTTAGGTTTTTTTTTGGTTTTTTGTTTTGTTTTGGTTTTTGTTTGTCTTTTTGATTTTTTTTTTTTTGGTTTTTGTTTGTTTGTTTTTTAGTTTTGTCAACTTAATATAATCTAGGAAGATAGAAAGTCAGTTGAAGAATTGCCCATCTCACTTGGCCCCTGAAAGAAAGTCTGTGGATCATTTTCTGGATTATTGACTAATGTGTTGGGTACAGCCCACCAGAGGTGATAGCAGTCCTGAGCAGGGGTTCCTGGGTTGTACAAGAAAGGTGGCTGAGCAAGCCTTGAAGTAAGCAACATTCTCCACGGTCTCTACTTCAACTCTTGCCTACAGCAGGTTCCTGCCTTGACTTTCCTCTTGATGGACTATGATAAGGACATGTAGGCCGTAAACCTTTTTCTTCTCTAAGTCAGGCTTGGTTGGTGTTTTACCAGAGCAGCAGAGACTAAGTTAAAGCAAGAGGACTGGACTTTGTAAGTCAAAAATTTGATATGATAATAACATTATTATTACTACTACTATTACTATTTGTGATGGTTTGTATATGCTCAGCCCAGGGAATCACACTATTAGAAGATATGGCCTTGTTGGAATAGGTGTGTCACTGTGGGTGTAGGCTTTAAGACCCTCATCATAGCTGCCTGGAAGTCAATATTCTGCTAGCTGCCTTCAGATGAAGACATAGAACTCTTAGCTCCTCCTGCACCATGCCTGCCTAGATGCTGCCCTGTTCCCACCTTGGTGATAATGGACTGAATCTCTGAACCTGTAAACTAAACCCAATTAAATATTGTCCTTCTAAGAGTTACCCTGGTCATGGTGTCTGTTCACAGCAGTAAAACCCTAACTAGGACATTATTACTGTTACTGTTACTATAGCTCTGGATGTCCTGGAACTCAGTCTGTAGATCAGGCTGGCCTCAAACTCAAAGAGATCTGCCTTCCTCTGCCTCACAAGGGCTGGAATTAAAGGTGTGCACCACACTGCCTGGCTTATTTTTTCTTATTTCCTTGAGAATTTTATATTTTGATCATATTTCTCTCCCCAACTCCTCCAAGATCCACTCCTGTACTACCTGCTTTCTTTTTGGAGACAGGATTTCACATAGTTCAGTTTGGCTTCAAAGTCAGTATCTTAACAAGGATAACTTAATTTCCAGTCCTCCTATCTCTGCCTCCCAAGTGCTGGAATTACAAGTGTGTTCCACCATAGCTGTCATGTGTTGCTGGTGACCAAACACATTTATTTCTGCAAGCTGTGGTGGCAGATACCTTTAGGCCCATACTTAAGAAGCAAAGGCAGGTAGATTTCTGTGGCTTTGAAACCATCCTGGTCTAAACAAGGAGGTCCATCCAGGCCAGCCTGGGCTACATTGTGAGAACTGCTATCTCAACAACTAAAAAGTTACTTTGTGATGTGTCTTTGTGTGTGCATGCCACAGCACACATGTGGAGGTCAAATGACAGCTTGTGGGTGTCTGTTCCCTCCTTTCTCCACGGGGGTTCAGAGGATTCAACTTGCATCACAAGACACTGCAGTAAGCACCTTTACCTGCCAAGTCCTCTCCACAGCCATGGGGATCTTGTCTTTGTGTTGTTCTCAGTTCTAACCTTCTGTGGGGTTCCTGGCAGCCATGGGAGCCTGGCACATCACAGGACTTAGGCAGTTATCTAGAGAATGAGCAGAACCCATTCATCACCTGCTTCAGACTTCCTGACTACTCCTCAGATTGTTTAGGGTTCACTAGCTGTGGAGGGGGCTGTTGGCCAAGGTCTGGATGTGCTGGTCTGTGCTCTGTGGTCAGGGTTGTGGGCCCGGCTGGACTGAGGACAGTCAGTCACTCAAGCTTTGCTCCAGCTTGGCTGTCGTCTCCCTCAGCTCCCTGCCTTTTGAAGCTTCCCACACCTGGCCTTGTTCTGCATCCCATTCACTTTCCCTCAGGGATCTCAGGTTCTGTTGCATCCTGGGCTGCCCAAGCTCAGAGTGAAGGCCTGTAACTTGCTCAGCACCTCCCTCACAGCAGGCCTGTCTAAAGTTCCCAGGGGACTCTGGTGTGTTTCTGGGGCAGAGAAGCTCTGGATTCTGAGGGACCAACCTCTTAGAGGGACAGAGTAACCAGGCTGTGGTACTGAGTTTCTCTTGAACTTTTTACCCAAATTATTTCTGTGACTTGCATTGTTGGGTGCTTCTATGTTTGTCGTCTTTTTCTTTCTTTCTTTCTTTCTTTCTTTCTTTCTTTCTTTCTTTCTTTCTTTCTTTCTTTTTTTTTTTTTTTGTTGTTGTTGTTGTTGTTGTTTTTCGAGACAGGGTTTCTCTATATAGCCCTGGCTGTCCTGGAACTCACTCTGTAGACCAGGCTGGCCTCGAACTCAGAAATCCACCTGCCTCTGCCTCCTGAGTGCTGGGATTAAAGGCGTGCGCCACCATGCCCGGCGTCTTTTTCTTTCTTTGAGACAGGGTCTCATGTGCACCTGTCTGGCCCTGAGCTCCTTACGTAGCCAGGAATGATGCGGTACTGCTGATATTTCTGCTTTCACCTCCTCCTTGTTGACCACACCCAGCTTGTGTGCTGCTGGAGTTCCAACCCAGGGCTTTGTGAAGTTAGGCAAGCACTTTCCCAGCTGACACAGATCCCAGCCTGAGGAGAACTGTGGTGGCATCATCATCGTCATGATGTTTTAAAACCAGCTTGGAAAGTAGCCTTCTTGTGGCTTTTTCCTTGTCCTCCTCCTCTGTCCTCCCCTGCCTTAGTCCTCCTCCTCTGTCTTCCCCCTTACCTTAGTCCTCCTCCTCTGTCTCCCCTGCCTTAGTCCTCCTCCTCTGTCTCCCCTGCCTTAGTCCTCCTCCTCTGTCTTCCCCCTTGCCTTAGTCCTCCTCCTCTGTCTCCCCTGCCTTAGTCCTCCTCCTCTGTCTTCCCCCTTGCCTTAGTCCTCCTCCTCTGTCTCCCCTGCCTTAGTCCTCCTCCTCTGTCTCCCCTGCCTTAGTCCTCCTCCTCTGTCTTCCCCCTTGCCTTAGTCCTCCTCCTCTGTCTCCCCTGCCTTAGTCCTCCTCCTCTGTCTTCCCCCTGCCTTAGTCCTCCTCCTCTGCTCATCCATCCCTACTCGAGCCTTTCCATACCGGTATGGTGTTCCACACTTCTATTTTTATTCGTTCTACTCACCACCCCTGATCAGGATCCCTTTCTAGTCTCCTGGCCTCTAGACAATCACTTCAAATAAACACAGAAAACTCAGTTCAAAGCTAAGATTCACATACAAGAAAGAGCATGCAGTGTTGTCTTCTGAGCCTGGGTCATTTAGTTTTTTTAATATTTTCTAATTCTATCCGTTTTCCTGCAGATATTATGATTCTTTAGAGCTGTGCATATGTTCCACATTTTCATTGCCCATTTTCCAGTTAACGGACACTTTCTTTTTCCTGTTTCTGGTGAACAGAGCAGTACTGAGCACAGGTGAGTGTGTATCTCTGAGGTAGGAGATGCTCCTTTGGCTGTGTGTCCAGGAGTGGCACAGTCGGATCATACGGTAGTTCTTCTTTTAGCTTTTAGTGAAACCTCTATGCTGATTTCCAGAGTGCTGCACCAATTAATGCTCCCACCACCAGTGAGTCAGTGCCCCTTCCCACAGCCTCACCTGCACTGCTTTACACCAGTTTGCTGCCTGCCCCTCTCCCTCTCCCTCTCCATCTCGCGCTCTCGCTCTTTTTTTTGAGAAAGGGTTTCTCTGTGTAGTCCTGGCTACCCTGGTATTCACTCTGTAGACTTGGCTGGCCTCAAACTCAGAGATCTGCCTGCCTCTGCCTCCTGAGTGCTGGGATTAAAGTCACGAGCTACCACAGCCCAGCATCACTTGTCTTGATGATAGACATTCTGACTGGGCTGAGATGGGACCTCAGTGCACTTCAGAGTTCCGCTGATGGCTAAAGATGTTGAACGCTCTTTAAGATATTTATTAGCCATTTGTATTTCTTCCTTTGTGAGTTCTGTGTGTAGCCGTTCTGTGTGTAGCTGCATGGCCCCTGTTTTTTTTTGTTGTTTTTGTTTTTTCTTTTTCATTTTTTCTTAAAGATTCATTTATTTATTATATGTAAGTACACTGTAGCTGTCTTCAGACACTCCAGAATAGGGCATCAGATTTCGTTACGGATGGTTGTGAGACACCATGTGGGTGCTGGGATTTGAACTCGGGACCTTTGGAAGAGCAGTCGGCGCTCTTAACCACTGAGCCATCTCACCAGCCCCATGGCCCCTGTTTTTAATGGGATTATCTGTTTGCTGTTTTTTGTTTTGTTTTAACTGTAGTTCTGTAATTGTGAGATTAAGCGTTTTTCGGATGTGTAGCTGGCAGAGGTTTTTGCCAGTTCTATGGGCTTCCTCTTCTCTTGATTGACAGATTTCCTTTTCTGGACAAATGCTTTTTAATTTCATGACACATTTCATTCATCAATTGTGGCCTGACTTCCTGAGCAGCCGAGCTCTCAGAAAGCCTTTCCTGAAGCGCGACCTGAAAGTGTTTGCCATGCCTTTTTCCTTAGCAGTGTTGGAGCTTGAGGTCTTATGTTAGGGTGTGCAATTCGTTTGGAGTTGTTTTCTGTGCAGGGTGAGAGAGAGCAATCTAGATTCAGTCTTCTATGTGCCAATATCCAGTTTCCCCAGCACAAATGAGTACTTTTAGCATTTTTTTTTTTCAAAAAGTCAGGGGGCTATATCTGAATGAGTTTCTATGTGGACTTCTGTTCTGTTCCGTTGACATACATATCTGTTTTTATGCTAGTGCCATGGGTTTCTATTACTATGGCTCCACACTGTACCTCAAAACCAGCTCGGGTGACCCCTCCAAGCACTGTTGCTTGGGATTGCCAAGGCTATTGGGGATCTTTTGTTCTTTGATAAACATCATTTGTTTCTCTGTTTCTTTGAAGAATAGTGATTGCTCTGGACCTGTGATTTGTTTTTTGGCAGGACAGCCATTTAGACTTCCAGCTCTTCCTTAGTTTCTTTTTCAAGTGTGTGAAGTTCTTCACTGAGCAGGTCTCTCACTCCGCTGGTTAGGTTAGTCCAAGGTTGGAGGTGGCCTGTGGCCTGTATTGGGAAAGGCATTGATTCCTTTTTAGCTTGTTTCCTGTTGGTTTCTAGATTGGCCGATGATTTCTATGTTCATTTTGCAGCCCGCCGCTTCGCTCAAAGTATTGATGCTCAGTGTTCTAAAAGTATTCTGGTAGAGTCTTCAGGTTACCTTACCACTGCCACCACCATTTCTCTCTTTCTCTGAGATAAAGGTCTCACTGTGTAGCCCTGACTGGCCTGGAACTCGATATGTATACCAGGTTTACTCCAAACTCACAGAGAATCATATATCTGCCTCCCAAGTGCTGAAATTAAAGGCATGTACCACACTCTGGAGATAGTCTCTTTTAAAATCACATCTGCAAATAAGGATACTTTGATTTCTTCCCTTCCTGTTTATATTTCTTCTGTCTGCCTCTCTTCCCTTACTGCTCTAGTGAAGACGCCAGCACTGTACTGCATGAGGGTGGAGGAAGTGGGCAGCCCTACCGTGCTCCTGATTTCAGTGGAAATCGTTGACATTTCCCCTATCTGGTACACAGTGTTGCCTCTGTTGCCATGGGTAGCCTTGACTGTGCTCAGATGTGTCATTCTATTCCCTGTTTCTTCAGCAGGTTTCATATGAAAAGGGCCAGGTGTCATAGCATATGCCTTTAATTCTAGTATTCAGGAGGCAGGCAGAGAGAGGTGCATCTCTGATAGTTTAAGGCCAGCCTGGTCTACATAGCAAGTTTCAGGTCATTCAGGGGGTACACAGTGGGACCCTGTCTCAGAAAAAAAAAAAGTTGAATTTTGTTGAAAGTCTTTTTTACATCTGTTGAGATAATCATGTAAATTCTGTCCTTTAGTCCATTTATGCAAGTTATTATATTTATTGATTTGCATGTGTGGAGTCATCCCTGTATCTCTGGAATAAATCCAACTTTATCATGGCAAATCATCTTCCTCCTGCCCACCCCATCCCCCCAGACAAGGTTTCTCTGTGTAGCCCTGGCTGTCCTGGAACTCACTCTGTAGACAAGGCTGGTCTCAAACTCAGAAATCCGCCTACCTCTGCCTCTCAGTGCTGGGATTAAAGGTGTGTGCCACCACTGCCTGGTGCAAATCATCTTTTTAAAGACTTATTTGTGTCATTTTAAATTATAAAACTTGTGTTTGCCAGGCGTGGTGGCAAATCCCAGCACTCAGGAGGCAGAGGCAGGTGGATTTCTGAGTTCAAGTCCAGCCTGGTCTATCTACAAAGTGAGTTCCAGGACAGCCAGGGCTATGCAGAGAAACCCTGTCTTGAAAAACAAAACAAAAAAAAACTTGTGTTTGTGTCTGCGTGTGGGCACATAAGTGTAGGTGTTCTTGGAGGCCAGAAGAGGGCATCAGATTTCTTAGAGCTGAAGTTACAGGTGATGGGGAACCACCCGACATGGGTGTTGGAAACCGAACTTGGATCTTCTAGAAGAGTAGCAATAAGTGCTGTTAACCAATGAGCCATCTCTCCAGACTGATGGATTTTAACATTTCAATCAGTGGGAACTAGCAGCTACCCAAGAGTCAGTGTCTGGAAAAGGCATTCTCCTCTGCTGCTAAGCTTGCAATAGTGCCACTGTCTTCTGTACCTGGCATGGAGCTCCAGCGACCACAGGTCAAGAGCTCTGGGTATTCAAGGAGAGTTGGTGTGCAGGGGCTCCTGGCCACCTCACCCCTTGTCATCAGCCACACACACTGTTCTGTAATGACAGCAAGCTTTCCTTTGCTTAGTGGGACTCATACTTGGCTACTTATTAATACTACTTGGGAGCTTTTAGATGCTATGTGTCTTTCTTGTTTACACCTTATTCATAAAGGCAGAGTCTCTTTATTCTTTTCTTTTTTTTTTTTTTTTGTCTTTTTTTTTTTTTTTTTTTTTGTCTTTTTGACACAGGGTTTTTCTGTGGCATAACAGCCCTGGCTGTCCTGGAACTCACTCTGTAGACCAGGCCTGCCTCCAACTCAGAGACTTACCTTCCTCTGTCTCCCTAGTGCCTGGGATTAAAGGCATAAGCCACTACTGCCCAGCCTGGTTTCCAGTTTTTATCAAATATGGCTAAGCCTGCTAGAAACACATGCAGCATCTCACAGGCCCTGCTTTCAGCTCAGCTGGCTAGCTCCCAAAGAGCAGCATTGTCGGATCTCCTTGTAAAGGCGTGTTGAGCTTTGTGAGAAACACTGCACTGTCTTCCAAAGCAGTGAATGAATGAAGTCCTCTTACTCTGGGCCCTTGCCAGGATATGGTTCTATTTTGTCTCCTTCATAGTCCAAAAGTGTTGGGTTCTGAACCCCAGAAGGAGGACCTGCTTTAGGCCCACATGCCAGAACAGCACCGGGAAGCCGTTTTCAATCTGAATCACTTTGAGACTGGTGTGTGAAGTTAGAAGGGTGGGATTTGTTACTGTCTCCCGAGTCACACTAAGATTCCCCACATTGTTCCGAGCAGTACACCTTTAGATGATGTCCTACTTGGCTTTAACTGTCAAGTTGACATAACCTACAGTCACCTAAAGGGATTCTCAAACAAGGGATTACCCACAGCAGAGCGACCTGTGGACATGTCTGTGGGAGATGGTGTTTTGAGGAGTGATGTGACAGAACCCCAGCTCCAACCTACCAGGAGCAACACAATTCCCTGGGCAGATGGTCCTGGGCTCTTTCAGAAAGCTAACTGAGCATTAAGTCTGAGAGAGTAAGCCACCAGGCAGCCTCCTCTGTGGTTTCTGCTTTCTTACTTGAGTTCCTGCCCCAACTTCCCTCAGTGACAGACTGTGATCTGGAAGTGTCAGCCAAATACACCCTTTTTCCTTCTAAGTTGCTTTCAGTCACAGTGTTTTCTCACAAAAGAGAGAAGAGAGGGAAACTGGAACAGATGGCAAAGTAAGGAGAAACTGTCTGAACTGAACACACGTCCCTCAGAAAAGATGCAGTGACCTCAGCCTTTAGAGATATGCAAATCAACGCTGTGGCTGGTCTCTTCTCACCACCACCACCCCCCCACACACACACACACACACACAAGAATGGCCGACATCAGGAAGTCAAACAATATCCAGGCAGGGTAGCACATGTCTCTGGTTCCAGTACTTGGGAGGCAGAAGCAGGCAGGTCTCTGTGAGTTGAACCCAGTCTACATAGCAAGTTCCAGGCCTGTCAAGGCTATATAGTAAGAAGGAAATTATATCACTTTGAGGAAAATGGGTAGAACTGAATCAGATCATCATGTTAAATGCATCAAGCCAGACTCAGACAAACATGTTTTCTCTCACATATGGATCTCAGGCATCTGTGTGTATGTGCGTGTGTGTGCGTATACATGCAAGTCCATGGAATATATGTAAGAAAATGTCATATTTTCCAAAATGAATATATGGTTTAAAAAGAAAGAGGAAAATGCCTGGAGCCAAGATGTGCTAGCTGGGTCTACAGTTGTCTTCTTAGACCATGAGGTGAGCTTGAGCTTGAGAAACGCAGGCTGAGAATGACAGACCAGAGCAGTGCAGACCCTTTTCAGTATAGAAACCTAGACTTGAAGCTTCTGTAAGCATAGGTGAGCTTTTGTTTTGCTTTTGTCTGTTTTTGTCTAGCAGGTATGCGTGCTTCTGTGTTCTGGCACAATACAGTCTGAATGGTAGGGGCCTTGAATACCCTGGTGTTGGGTGACACCAGGCAGTGGTGTATGTTACAGAGGGCAGAGGAAAGGAGAGGTGGCCTGGGGACAGCATCATTTATTCTGTGCACAGAGCAATGAGTAAGCAGGCCTGAGGCCCACAGAGATGCCAGGAGCACATTCAGGAGGGGTCACAAGCCAGGAGGCTTGTGAGTAACAGCAAAGGGCGGGCCTCCGCTCAGGATGACTGGGAGAAGAGCAAAGACAAAAGCAGGCTTGGAGCTGGAGCAAGGACAGAGAGCAAACTGCAAGTTCCCAAAGACTAGGACATGATGGCTCACACCTGCATTCCCTGTGCCTCAGAGGCTGCAGGCAGGATCGCCGAGAGTTCAAGGCTAGGACGCATAGTGAGACCCTATCTCAGAGGGAGAGGGAAAGCGGGGAAGAGAAGATTTCAAAAGGAGTTGAAGCCTAACAAACAGGGAGAAACACTGAGATGAGCGAGCAGGATTTACAGAGGAGAGCGGCTGTGCCTGTGCTTATACTGTGCTCAGAGTGGTGGTATGTACATGGGTTTAAAGTAGGAACTCAAGGCCTGGGTATGGAGCCCAATGGTAGAGCATGTGCAAGGGCCTGGGTTCCATCTCCAGGAATACAAAAAGAAAGCAAATTAAAGTCCTGATTTGATGGAAGAACTTCCTTTTTCATTAAGTACAGGTCCCTTGGATGACAGGGTCACCTCCCTAGTCCAGCAACTTCCCTTTGCCATTCCTTTCTGGATACCCTTCTGCCTCTGTGCCTTTGTCTCTACCCTAAAGCCAAGCATCCATTCCTTTGCTTCTGAGATCCACCATGGGTTCAGGTCTCTGTGAGCATATTCTGTCACTATTACTCCTCAGGGTATGTTCCGCTTCATTCTGACCACCCTTTCCTACCTACGTACCACCTGGCCAACTGGCGTCTCTACCCCCACCCCGGGTTCATCTTTCACTTGTGCACTGTGCCCTTCCACCAAACTGTTGCATCCAGAATCAGGATTCTTATCCACGGAACATTCACAACAGCACAGCTCGGTGCTGAGTTAACAGTTGCTGAGTGAAGAAGCATTCTCAGGGTCTGAAGCTGGAGCTGACTGACTAAAAGCAAGTGATTCTGATGCCAGTTAGAGCTGAGGGAAGTGACATAATGCAAGCCGGGATGGGAAGTAAGTCAGTTCCCAGCCTCCTTTGAGTTCTCTGAACCCTACAGCCTGCCGATGTAAGGATGAAAGCTCCCTTTTTCCTGAGAGTCACTTTCCTCCCCTTCCTGGGGCCTCCGCTCCTCCTGAGGTGTGTGAGACCTCGGAGAGTTAGGACCCAGGTTGATGGTGCTGCTCAGCATACACCTGAGCTGAGCCGATAGGGACAAGAGTGGAGCCTGCTTCACCATTGGCACAGGGATGCTGGAGGCCCAGCGAGGGAACGGAGAGCCAGGCTCAGTGCTGCTGGGGCTGGCCAAGTGGCTGCAGGAATGCTTAGAAGGCATGTGGTGTTCTCATCCGTGTCACCGTGCTGGGAGAACAGCCCTGAAAAACAGCTTCTTCCGTGACACAGATGGAAAAGTCACTTTTTTAGTCCAGAGACTGTTTTTTTGTTGTTGTTGGGTTTTTTTTGTTTTTCCTTTTAAAGTATCCATTCCATCCCAGGAGAGCCGCTAAAGGCCATCTCCAGCCCAGCCCCCAGCAGAGCCCAGCTGCCCACACTGGCATTTGAAAAGCCCCCATGCCCCAGGGCTGCTCTGGGAGTCACCTAAAATGACTGCCTTGGGTATGGAGAAACTGAGATAGGAAAAGAGCCTGGCAGCTCATTTGGGACACAGAGCTGAGGAAAAGCTGAGCGCATGGCCTACTTAGGAAGCCTTAATTATGGCCTCTGGGTGGTATTTTCCTGTCATCCAAGAACCACTTCCCAGGCTGTTGATGGGGACTGATTTATCCAGACATTTGGGCCCCCTACCTTTGAAATTCCGCTGTCACATCAGGCTTGGTCACACTATGCTGGGGCGTATAACTGGGTGAAAGAAAGGGGGTGGGGTACAATGTTGGAGCTCAACACTGCTGCCCTCAGAGGGGATTTAGAGCCCTGAGCACCTGTGGGGGCTGAAGTGGGGCAGGACACATCCCCTCCAGGCTCTGGCAGGATGTTCCAGCCCAGCCTCGCCTCGCCCTAGGTCCATTCTCTTCCCCTCTCTGGAAAGTTCATGCTCCCGCCCACGTGTTCGTGCGTGTACGTGCACAGGCCCCGGAGGGAGGCCCAGGTAAACAGGGCCCTGGCAAACCCACACGTATTGTTTTGGAACCTTTCCTCTTCTCAGCTCATTTGTGAGGAGGCTGAGGGCTGTCATTACTGCTCTGACTTGTTAGGTTGCCAAGATGGGGGAAAAAACACAGTTTTTCCTCCTCTAAGAGTCTAATTACTTATTTGGTTAGTCCCCGACCCATATACATTTCTTAGTAGAGGAATATGCTTGCTGAAAAGAAAATGGCCTTAGCCAGCTTTCAAAGACCCTGTCCCTGGCCAGGCGCTGTCAGCATGGCAGACCGTGCAGCCTGCAGCAAACCTCTCTCCATGAGTTTAGGTAACAGAGCCTTGTGAGGTTCTTGTGGAAAGAGGCTCCTGTTTTCTATGACCCTGCCATTTCCCTTTTCCTGTGCCTTGTCTTGCTAACCTGCTTTTGTCATGGCTGTCTCTTTTCCAGGTGGGCACCTCCCCCAGCACTGCCTGTAGCCTCACCTTCCCTCACCCATCACTGTAGTCAGCTCCCCAGCCTGTAGCCTCACTTTCCGTCTCCTGTTGACTGTTGTCAGCTCCCCAGCCTGTAGCCTCACTTTCCCTCTCCTGTTGACTGTTGTCAGCTCCCCAGCCTGTAGCCTCACTTTCCCTCTCCTGTTGACTGTTGTCAGCTCCCCAGCCTGTAGCCTCACCTTCCCTCTCCTGTTGACTGTTGTCAGCTCCCCAGCCCTGGGCACATTCAGTGCCATTTCAGTCTGGGGTTTTAGTTTATCTCATCATTACTTTTTTCTTTATTTGTGTGTATGTGTATTTATTTGTGTGGGCATGTTTTCGTCATTGCTTTGATATGGAGATCAGAACACAGCCAGTTTGACTCTCTGCATCCACTGAATGGATCTGGAGATGGACCTCAGATTGTCAGGTTTAAATGCAAGGACCTGACTATCTTATCAGGGAGCCATCTTGCCTGCCCTCTGGTCTTTGTTCTTCTTTAAAGATAGGGACTTATTTGTAGATCAGGTTGGGTTGGAAATCTCAGTGATCCTCCTGCCTCTGCCTCCCGCAGCACCTGGGCCTGGACTGCAGGTACAGGAGGAGCAGAGGGGGCTGTGAGATGTACCTCTCACCTGCCTTGGATTTTTGTAGGAAGACCCTGGGCCTGTGCTTATCTCCTTGGCTCCTGTCCCTCTTGGACCTGTGCTCCCAGAGCAGAGGATGAAGCCTCCACTAGGTTACTCTTTACCTTAGGGTAGGACACTCTCCCTGTACATCTCAAAAGTCTTAGCCCAGCCCCCAATGTCTTGATTCAACATTTGAGAACACCCGTGGCTTTGCACTCAGCCTGCTCATCTTGAGGTTGTTTAGGGCTACCTTCTTAGCTGTGAAGTGCTTAGTCACGCTGTTTGGAGTGCCTCTTTTTGTTTACTTGTTCATTCATTCATTCATTCATTCACTTTCATGCTATCTGCTTTTAGGCCTTGGAAGTACAGACATGACCCATGCCAATGTGGCCCTTCCCCAGTGGTATTTCTATTTTTATTTATCCCCCTCCCCACCAGACAGGGTTTGTCTATGTAGCTCTGGCTGTCCTGGAACTCACTCTGTAGACCAGGCTGGCCTCGAACTCAGAAATCCTCCTGCTTCTGCCTTCCAAGTACAGGGATTAAAGGCATGTGCCACTACTGCCCGGCTTATCTTTATTTTGAGAGATAGTTTCATCCAGCATCCAAAACAGCTCAGATTCACAGCAATCCTCCTGCTTCATCCTCTCAAGTGCTAGGCTTACAGGCATTAGCCAGCACACACTGGTGTTGGGGAAAGACAGATCAGAAGCAAGTAAAGGAACAGATAAGATAATGTAGAGAAATGTTAACAGAACAGAGACAGAATCTCGGCCTCCCAGTGAGAATGTGAGGGGCCAAGAGGCAGAAAGACCTGTGGGGTGGGTGATCTCCTGGCAGCATGGCCAATCATTGTTTTACTGTTGTTTTTTTGAACATGTCCTTAAGTTGTCTACAGGGAAAAAGCCCCAAGGAAGCAGATCCCCCCCTCCTCATTGATGTGGGCTAAAAGGGAGGCCAGGCTCACTCCTGGCATGGACAGTGGCCCAGTGAGCCCACAGAGGTCTCTGCAGCAGTCCACAGTACAGCAGTGGGCATGAAGGGACATGAGCATGTGTGTCGGGGAGCCAGGCAGTGCTGTGGCTGTATCTCACTTGGCTATGAGCTGCTGAGCCCAGCTCCTACCTGGTGTGAATGGATGGTCAGCCACTGGCTTCCTCTGGCTTTTGTGGCTTCAGAGCACCCCAAAGACCAAACAAGAGCCCCCAAAGTCCCAAAACACAAAGCACCTGTTGCTTCATTTCTGCAGCGAGTGCTCCTGGTGCAAGTACAGAGCCTGTGTACCTGAAGCTGGGGACCACACCCCGACCCTTGAGCAGAAGTGTAACCTGCCCTCCTCTCCCAGTCCTAACTCTTCCCCCCCCCCCTTTGCCTGACAGATGAAGACATGCATTTCTGGTGTCCCTCACTGCAGGAGGTCAAAAAGGTGTTCAGCAGCCTGGGAGCCTACAACCCTGCCCTGTACCCACAGGGGCCCTTCCAGCACAGCTCAAGGTGTGTACCTCCCCTCCTCATTGCTCCCTTCTCTCTAGACAGTGCCTCTAGCCTACAAGGTAGGAACTACTGCACAAGTGCACATGCCTACTTATGAGTACAAGCATGACCAGAGCTCAGGTACCTGGACAACCAGGGTCCCCTGCCCCTCCCACTGGTGGACCCCAGACTTCTCAGCCTAGTCAGTACCTCCCTCAGCCGACTTCAGTCTCTATTCAAGTCTGTTTGACCACTGCTTATAGTAGTTCCTGGCCAGCCAAGCACAGCTTTCTGTCATCTTGGGTTGGGAATGGGTGTGTGAGTGTGGGTGTTTTAAGACAGGGGCTCATACCTCTTAGACAGACCTCAGACTCACTATGTAGTGCAGGAGACTAAACTCAGGACTTCCTGAATGCTAGCTAGCCAAGCACTGAACCACCTGATCTATGTCCCAGACCATTGTTTATTAAGAGAGAATCTTGCTATATAGCCCTAGCTAACCTAGAGTTTTCCTTTTTTTTTTAAGATTTATTTATTTATTTATTATATGTGTGTACATTATAGCTGTCTTCAGACACTCCAGAAGAGGGCATCAGACTTTTGTTACAGATGGTTGTGAGCCACCATATGGTTGCTGGGATTTGAACTCAGGACCTTTGGAAGAGCAGTCGGTACTCTTAACCACTGAGCCATCTCACCAGCCCCATTTTTTTCCCCCCCGAGACAAGGTTTCTCTGTATAGCTCTGGCTGTCCTGGAACTCACTTTGTAGACCAAGCTAACCTCAAACTCAGAAATCCGCCTGCCTCTGCCTCCCAAGTGCTGGGATTAAAGGCTAGAGTTTTCTATGTATACAATGCTACCCTTGAACTCAAGGTTACAGGTTCACTCCAGTGTCTCTGACTTAAAATGGAAAATATCCTTGAATATCCTTTAGACCCAGGAAGCAAAGGCAGGCAGATCTTTGTGAGTTCAAGGCCAGCTTGATCTCCATGAGGAGGTCCAGACTAAACAGAGCTACACAGTAAGACTCTGTCTCAAAAATACCATTTGTATCTATAATAAACTTTCTAGTACAAGAAGAAGAAGAAGGAGGAGGAGGGGGAGGAGGAAGAGGGAGGAGGAAGAGGGAGGAGGGAAGAGGGAAGAAGAAAAGAGAAGGAAGAAGAAGAAGAAGAAGAAAGAGAGAGAGAGAGAGAGAGAAAAGAAAAAAGAGAGAGAAAAGAAAACCAAGGGCATCAAGCCAGCTAGAAAAACTACCAGCTGAGCCATTCTCTGTGCACCAAGCACTGTCTTGCATATAGGGACCACGCAGCACTGGGCTTGGCCATGGTGGACAGGAGTGCTAACTATGTGAGCGCTTCCTTGCCCTCTAGGAACAGAGCCACACAAGGCATAAGTGGTTGTTGTCACTGAATGAAGAGGACAGAGGCTGTGATGTGTTGTGCATCACATGGTTCCCAATCACAGCACATCCCAACCTCCTTGAAAACTCTGAGACATCCCCCACCCTGCTTCCGGCAGCAGTCCCTCCACCCAGGCAGAACTGGGACCCTTTCTTTAGCTGCCGGATGTTCCTCTGCGGGGAAAGCAGAGCTTTCTTAAGAACCTGTTCCACGACTGTGTTTAGTAATTGTCTGCCAAACCCAGCCACACTTGGCTCTGCTATAAATACCCTACACATGTGCCAGCCCGCCACGCTCCTGCCCCTCTCCCTTCTGGAGTGCAACGTTCCATACTGGGTGTAATAAGGCTCTTGCTGCCTTCTAACACAACCTGCTATGTCTGGGATGAGTGGAGAGAATTGGAATTACTCAGAAAAGCAAAGCAGAGGCAGGGCCTGGTGTGGAGGGATGGAGTGAGACAGTGACACACAGGGCACCCCTGGGAGGGGGGTCAGAAATAGGCGAAGACTTTCCCTTCAGGAGGAGGCTGTCCTAGGAAGCCTCTGGACTCTGGCCTTTCAAACATGTCTCCAGGGTTCTATGCACAAACCTTAGCATATGGACTTCAAGTTGACCAGGTACAGTGAAGCCCTGAATTGGAAGAGGAGACTTTGCTATGCTACACAGTGTCACTCCTAGACATGCCTTTTGACCCCTCCTTTACATGGGTCCTGGACATTGGCATAACTGCTAAGACTTTTGCTTGGAGGAGAATTCTGAGTAGCCCTGGAGGCCCCATCAATGGTCACAAGGGCATTTTTCTAGCTCGTGGCTTGTAAGAGCCAGCCGTGAACCATCTGCCAAGCCCTTGAGACTAGTGAAGTTTATCTGCCTGCATTCACTCTTCCTGCGTCTTTCCTGGAGCAGGCGGTGGTGAAGATGCTCAGGGCTCTTCCTTGGGTTGCTGTGACGTTTGATGGTTGAGAACACTGTGGATTTCATCGTGGAGCTGAAAGACCACCCCTGATAAGTATTCATGAAATGTCCCGATAGTTCCAGCATTCCTTCGCCGAGGGCACAACAACATCTTGAGGAATAGACAAGAGAAATGATAGATTAGGCCAGCTTTGTCCCATGGTCTTGTTTGTCCTTATTATCCAGTTTTGGATACTGGCATTGTGTCATTTTTCACCATAGTTTGGTTTGTTTGTTTTTTGTTGTTGTTTTTGTTTTTTAAGACAGGGTTTCTCTGTATAATAGCTCTGGCTGTCCTGGAACTCGCTTCATAGACCAGGCTGACCTTGACCTCACAAAGATCCACCTGCCTCTGCCTCCCAAGTGCTAGGATTGAAGACATGCGCCACCATTGCTCAGTGCTGCTAGGTATTTCTCATCTCCATTGGCTTCTAGGCATGTCCCTACCAAGGACTCCCTCTGAGCCACCTGTGGTGGCACCCCTAGAGTCTAATAACAGCTCAGGGTAGAAGTAAGGACTGAATTTCCTCTGCACAGAGCCACACAACTGGCAGTCTCTCTAGTTACTGTGAGAAACTGTCTTTCACTATTTGTTCCTAAGCTCAGATGTCTGCTCTGAAATGTGCATCACGGTTTTCTAGCAGGGCTGGGAGATGGCTCAGTTCATAAAGTGTTTGCTGTGGATCCTAGAACCTATGGAAAAGCGAGACACAGCTCTGCAGGGGTGGAGATAGAGGATGCTGGAGCTTGTTGGCCAGCCAGTCTGACCAACACTATGAGCTCCAGGTTCAGTGAGAGACCCTGCCTCATAAAGTAAGGTGGAGCTGGAGAGGCAGCTCAGTGGCTAAAAGCTGAGTAAAGCCGAGCTAAGGTTAGGACCAGGAAGCAAGGTGGAGATTGACAAAAGGGAGGCATGGACCATCTCCAGATACTGTCACAGATGCATGCACGGCGCGCACACACACTTAGTCCCCTGCAGGCATGGGTACACAACTCTGACACATACAAAGGCTTCCTCTCAGAAAGGCACAGCCCTTCAACAACTGCACCATGGCAATCATCTGAGGTCCAGAAAAGCAGCAGGATTGGGAGCAGGATTATTTGGGGAGCAGAAGGACAGAGGAGGAGCCAGTGTGTGAGCGCAGAAGGCAGGAGAGGAGCATCAGCATTCCTGCATGTTTTAGGCCCACACTGCTGCACAGCTGGGCTTTGTCTGTCCCCCAGCAACAGCAGCAAGGTCCTTAGGTAGTTGTGACAGTCCACTAGTGCTGCTTCCTGATTACAAAGCTGTCAGTTGGCTTTGACAAAACAACCTAAGGGAAGAGGGACATTTCTTTGCGCTTACCGTTTCAGAGGGATCTGTCCGGGGTCAGCTGGCTTCATTGCTTCTAGTGGCGAGGCAGAGGGCCTGGTGGAGGACATCTGCTTAGCTGGTGGTGGGGACACTCCTTGAAATGGCACTCCTTGTGACCACATCCTGCAGCCACCTCTCATCTCCTAACAGCCTACTGAGCTAGAAACGCACCTGTCCATGACATTAGCTCTCTAACGGGAACAAGGGCCAGCTAATGGGCTTGCCTAGATACATGGATCTGGCCTTTAGGAGAGTTCCACTACTGTCTTCTGGAGTCAGGGGTCAGAGTCCACTTGGCTCTCAGACAGGGCCTTTCTTGTAGAGGCCAGTGGGTAAGTGAATGACTGCACACTGGAAGAACACCCTGCCAACACTGGGGCAGTAGGTAGCTGCCCTGTGGAGCAATTGGATCCGGGTGTAATTTGTATGCATACACACAGCCTCTTGGGTTCAGTGAGGACTGTTCTTCATTCAAGAAGAAACCACGTCCAGTTCCTACAGACTTCAGCAGGCTCGCTGCTTAATGCCAGATGGCTCTGGACAGTGGCAGTGCTTGTGTGTGTGCCACCCTCCCTCCTCGAGGGTCACAGTGCTGTGCAGATGCTGGTGTTCATGTGATTCTCTTTCCTCCTCTCACTTCCTTTGGTTTGTTTGGGGTTTTGATACAAGGTCTCATGTCACCCAGACCGACCTCAAATGCACTATGTAGCAGAGGCTGGCCCTTGAACCCCTGCTCCTATCTCTATTTCTACCTCCTAAGTCCTGGGATAACAGACATAAACCTCAATATTCAGCTTTTTCCTGTCTTTTAACTCTTCCAGTACAGGCAGATGTTGATGTGTAAGAAGAGGTCAGTTGATGTGCTCCTGCAAGTTCGCTTTATGAGTTTAAAACAATGCAGCTGAGACTTAAATAAAGTCCGAGTCCTTAAGGCAGGCCATGAGCCCTCGGCAGCAGCTGAGGAAGGAGCTTACTCCTAACCTGCTGAGTTCAGGCTGGAAGAATGAATTCTGAACTTTTGCTGAATTTTTGCTGTTCTGTGGCCTCTTGTTAGGTAGAGCCCTGGGAGTTAGCCAGTGCTTCGTCTAGAATAGCAGTCACAGATGTGGCGGGGTGCTATAGCATCTGCCTAGCAATCATGAGGTCCTGAGTTCATTACCCAACACTACCGAGGACATAAATAAATCACGCTTTCAATAACAGTCATAGATGCCAGCAGTGAGTACAGGACCCCATGGTGTTGCTGCCCAGAAAGAGAAGGGCTGGGAAACATCCGGCACTCAAAAGGGAGGATACTGGAGAAGAAAAAGCTCTACTTGAGAAGGCCAGCGTCCCTTCCCAAGGCGTACGGGTCTGTCGCAGCCACACTTCCCTTCCTCAGACAGTTCTAAAAAGGCGTGTCGCCAGCTCACACTTGCTTTTTCCCTCCTCCCTTTGGCAGCAGCACACTGTCTGAAAGCCTGTTTCTCTGTAACAGCCCATGGCTGCCCCACTCTTTGTGAACGTCTGAAAACACGCCCAACCCATGCTTGAGCCAGGTGCCTGCTCTCAGGCTGGTACTAAGACACCCACGCACGTATTGGCACAAACCCAGCATGCACCCAGATGTGCAAACTCCAGCCTCACCCACTCTCTGATCCTAATAAATGCTAAACTCCAGAAGAAAGGCTGAGCCCAGCCCCAGCTTCCCCAACAACAACTTTGGTGTGTTGGCCCCAATTCCTCAGCAGTGTAGAAGACAGATCTCTTTCCCATCTGTGGAACACCAAGGCCAAGAAGTGAAGAAAGGGGAGACTTTCCCTTGAAGCTGCAGTAGGCACTGCCCTGCCAGTGCCCTGCCAGAGCATCTGTGCTAGTGTGGTTATCACTGTTCTCCTCAGCGTGTGCAGCTAGTTAGGGTGCACTGCTTTCAGGGACTCTAAGCAGGTTCCTCAGTGTGGAGAGGACAGGATGGGCCTCCGAGGCAGCTCACTTGGCATAGCCCTTGCCTAGCAAGCATGGAGCTCTAGGGTTGCTCCTCAGCATCATATAAACTGGACATGGTAGCAGACACTTATAATCCCAGCACTCAGAAGATGGGGTCAGAAGATCAAGACCGTTCCCCACTACATAATGAGTTTGAGACTAACTTGGAATAGCTGAGACCCTGTCTCCAAAAAAACTGTGGAGAAGTGAGTGAGACAGCAGAGGGGAGCTTTGCGTGAAACCTACTTAAGTGACCCAAAGTGGCTAATGTATATTTGGTCTGAAAGAGAATAATATTGTGAACTAAAAAACTTTGGGGGCGCCGGGCAGTGGTGGCACACGCCTTTAATCCCAGCACTCGGGAGGCAGAGGCAGGCGGATTTCTGAGTTCAAGGCCAGCCTGGTCTACAAAGTGAGTTCCAGGACAGCCAGGGCTATAAAGAGAAACCCTGTCTTGAAAAACAAAACAAGAAACTGGGGGCTGCCCACTCAGGCCAGCCATGCCAGGAGCAGCTCCAGGCTGGCTGTGTTTGACTCTGGTCTTTAGGGAGAGGATTTCTTCACCCAGTCCCCAGTCACCAATCTGCCCCATCTGGAGGGACTGGCCACACGGGGCCTGTCCATACACGACTTGTTAGATACAACCTAACAGCCTTTGGTAGGGGTGTGCAGCTTTGTCTGGCTTCTGTCTCACTTGCTGAGTGTTGCCATGTGGTTCTTTTTTTTTTTTTGGGGGGGGGGGGCTCTTTTCAGTTTATTGCATGAAGGAGTTACATTAGTCCAAGTTAAAAGCGGACCCCAAATGATTACATTATACAAGCTGTGAGATTTTTAAACTTGTGACAAGGGACAGAAGGGAAATTCTACTCATTGCAAGGAAATCCTCGCTTAAGCTTCAGAGAGCCACAAGCACTTAAAACCCATGAACCTTCAGCTGATTGTCCTCAGCCAGCCCAGTCTCTATCAGGAGCTGGCATATGTTCTTGTGCTGGTCACCCTGTAGCTGAATTACTTCTCCATATTCTGGATGCTCAATTACAGTACCATTGCAGGCAAATTTCTTCTTAAACGCCTTCACTGGTTTCTTTTTATCATAATCATCAGTGATCCCTTGGACAGTGGTAAGGGTCTTCCTGCCGTTTCTCGGTTGAATTTGGACATAATCCTCGCTGCCAGCAGGAAGCAGGTTACCATCCTTACTTGCATCAGCAAAGGGGTCGTAAGAGTGGAGGTTCTGGAGAGCGGACATACAATACAATGATTCCTTTACCTCGGTGGAAACGGCCTGCGGAAGGCGGCTGCAGGGGGGGGCGCGGGGGGGACGGAGCGTCGGGAAGCGATGGGGCTCGAGGGGGAGGCAGCTGAGTCCTTGGCGGCGCCTCAGTGACTAGGGCCGCCATGTGGTTCTTTGGTGGGTGTATTTACCATCATTGAACAGGCAAAGAGATGGCTTCTGTGGAAGGAAGACCATCAGAGAGATGAGAGGTAGGGTTTCCTGCTTTCGAGGTCCCAGGATGCTAAAGCTGGAGAGCTCCTCTGAATATTGAGCAAGAGGAGCTCAGTGACCACCCCTCAGTGCAGTGCATACTCTCCCCACACCTAGGTGGGCTACAGGGGTAGAACAATAGGGATGGCATGTCCAGCTCAGGTCTGAAAAGCCACAGCAGTCATGGGAGTACTTCCCTCCTACTCTGGGAAAGGAACTCCAGTCACCATATTGAAGAGTCCCATGTGGCAGGGAATCAGGAACCTCCCAATCCATGGTTGTATTGTTGAGCTGAGAGACAGGTCCCTAGCTTAGTCAAGCCTGACATGAAGGTAGCCCCACCCAGCCTTGAAGACCACTGTAGAACTACCCCCTAACTGACTGTTTCTGGACCCTTGACTCTCAGAATCTCAGTGGCATACTTTTGTTGTAGTTTTTGTTGTTGTTGTTTTAAGACAGGGTTTCTCTGTATAGCCCTGGATGTCCTGGAACTCACTACATAGACTAGGCTGGCCTCAAACTCTTCCTGCTTCTGCCTCCTGAGTGGTAGAATTAACGACATGCACCCACCAGTGTCTGGCTATAATAAAAGTTTTTAAGCCTCTCCTTGGGGAAGGTCTGTCCTAGCAGATGATGAGGGGACCCTGGACAAGCAGGTCCTCTGTTTCTCTGGCTCTGCTTTTCTTTCTCCTTAAGCACCTCCTACTCTCCACGTGCATATAATGATATTGTTTCTGCTTTATGTCAGGGTGCTTGAGAGTGAGGCCAGCCTGGACTCACAGGATCCTCCCCAGGAAGTGGCCTTGGACATTAAGTTGAACTACATCTACAGGGTGAGCCAAGCTTTCCTTTCCCAACTCACCCCAAACGATTTACTCAGTGGTTTAGGTGGGTAGCTTCACCAGGCACCCACAGTGAGCCAACTCAACCCCAATGCAGGCTCAGTGGTAGCCTTGGTACCCATGCTACAGAAAGCCTGAAGTCCACCTATGACTGCCAGTATGGCTAAAGGGGTTCACAGAACAGGTGGCCTGCTGGTCTCTAGAGAGCCGGTCCCTCACTCTTGAGTCCCCACCCCAGCCCTTCCCTCAGCTCCATGCCCCCTCCCACCCCTGCTTCTTTGTCTTGCCTCCAGTTCCTGATCCTGTGTCTCCTAGTCCGGCCAGCCTCCTACACGGATGCCAGCATCTTGGATCTGATGGAGCTGCTGTGCCGCGCAGGCCTGGATGTAGGGTTGTGCCTGCTACCCAAGAGTGACCTCCAGCAACTCCTGCTCCTGCTGCTGGAGAGAATCCAAGAGTGGCCTGGAAAGGTACACAGCCTGGGCTCTGCCCCTGGGAACTGCCTTGCCCCTGGAGCACCCTAGGTGGGGGAGAGCATCTCTTACAGCTTCTGCAGGGGTCCCTGGCCCTCACGAAGGGACCTTTGCTCCCCTAAGTTAGCAGGGCAGAGGTGACGGCAGCTTCCTCCAGCAGCTTACTGGGTACCTCTGCCCTACAGCTCCAGCCCCTTTGCTGCGCCCTGAGCTGGGTGTCCGACCACCACCACAACCTGCTGGCCCTCGTGCAGTTCTTCCTGGATGTGACGCCTCGGGGCAGGTGGGTGCTTCTCAACCATTCTGCCCACCCCCTGATGTTCATCCCACGGGATCTTTCAAGGATCTAGAATCTTCCCTACCAACCCCAACAAACAAACTGTCTGCCTGGTTTCTAAAGTCTCAGAGGAAGAACTAAAAATACAATTCACTAATGAGTTCTTTACAAATGAAAAAAAAAACCGCCTAATTTTCTTAACATGATCTTATTAGTAAAACACTGTCTTATGCAATTAGCTTCTGCCGGCAGTGCCCGCCTGCCCGCCTTTCTTTGGGGCTCCCGCACCTTAGGTTTCTGGGTTCTTCTTGTCACTCCTTCCCTCTCTTCCACCACCTACTCCTGCTCCTAGTCCATCACCGTTTATTTTCTGCGCAGCTCTTTTCTGCCATAAATTATCTTACTATTTATTTCCCTATTTGGACTCGCTCTCCCCACCTAGTCACTTCCAGAGCAGGTGCCTTGTCAGGATCACTGCCATATCGCCCCACATCTCAGCCCGCGCCTGGCAAGCCAGTGGTGTTTTGTAAAATTCTTGTGGAATGATGAAGTGAACAACAGACAGCCCAGAAGATAAGAGCTGTTGGCTGGACTCTCCTGGCCTTGTCTCTCCTCATCTCCACCTTTGTTCTTCTGCTCCTCACTCACAGCCACAGGGAGGGCCCTACCTGGGCCCTTGGTCCCTCCCTTCCCACCCCGGTCCTGAACAGGCACCTGACAGTAGACTTCCCAAGAGACCTCACCCCAGGCCCATATAAGCAAACATACTCAACTGACTTGGTGGCTCAGCCTTCCCCTGCTGGTTTCAGCTTCCAGCTCTTCCCTAGGAAGCTGCTCAATCCACACCCCAGTATTCACCGCCTGTCCAAGCAGCCCACACCCTGGGGATTTCTTTCCATTTGATTTGAAAAGACTGAGCCTGTCCCCCTTCTGCTGTCCCCCACAGCACATCAACTCCAGGGAGCAAGCTGGAATCGATCATTCTAGAGGCTTCTCCACCTCGTACCCTTCACCCCTAAACCTGTGCATATTGACTTCAGAACCCTAAGTCCCTGGCTTTTGGTTGCATCTTTGTGTCAGCTCCATGACGGCCATTGTGTTGACTGGGTCTTTTATTATTATTAATTATATGGGTACACTGTAGCCGTCTTCAGACACACCAGAAGAGGGCATCAGATCTCATTACAGATGGTTGTGAGCCACCATGTGGTTGCTGGGAATTGAACTCAGGACCTCTGGAAGAGCAGTCAGTGCTCTTAACCATTGAGCCATCTCTCCAGCCCTGTCTAGGTCATTTTAAAGAAATCACTATCCCCGCCCCCAACCCAGAGGCACCCTTGTCTGTTCCTTTCAGCCTTTAGACACTTACTGACACCAGTAAAAAGCAAGTAGACAGATTGCTAATACTAGTACTTAAGAGAGTACCCCCACCCCATGCTCACTAGCACTCGAGAGTCATCTTCAATATGATGAATAGAAAATGTTATCCTCTGTTTTTAATCCTCACCTCTCCCTTTGTCAGCGAGGTCAAGCAGCTTATTGCCTCTATTGGCTGCTTGGGGTTCCCTCACTGGGATTACCTTCTGGTATCCCTCACTGGTTTCCTATCAGGTAATTTATCTTCTTCACTACACTGATTCTCACTTCTTGTTTTTGTTGTTGTTGTTCTTTTTTTTTTGGCTTTTCGAGACAGGGTTTCTCTGCATAGCCCTGGCTGTCCTGGAACTCACTTTGTAGACCAGGCTGGCCTTGAACTCAGAAATCCGCCTGCCTCTGCCTCCCAAGTGCTGGGATTAAAGGCGTGCACCACCACACCCAGCTGATTTTTACTTCTTATATTTGTTGCAAACAGTATATTTTCTTCTAAGGTTGTAAATTATCCTCTTTTAAATTTAGTTTTGCTGGGCAGTGGTGGCCTACACCTTTAATCTCAGCACTCAGGAGGCAAAGGCAGGCTAATCTCTGTGAGATCAAGGCCAGTCTGGTCTACAGAGTGGGTTCCAGGCAACCAGGGTTACACAGAGAAACCCTGTCTCAAAAAAAAAAAAAAAAAAAAAAAAAAAAGAGTTCAAGGCCAGCCTGAGGTACAGGGTGAGAATGTCTAAAACAATGGTCATGAATAATTTTTTTTGGGGGGGGGCAGTTTTCGAGACAGGGTTTCTCTGTGTAGCCCTGGCTGTGCTGGAACTCACTCTGTAGACCAGGCTGGCCTCGAACTCAGAAATCTGCCTGCCTGTGCCTCCTGAGTGCTGGGATTAAAGGCGTGCATCACCACACCCGGCGAATAATTTTTAAAGTCATATTTTTAAAAATATTTTATTAGGTATTTTCCTAATTTTACATTTCCAATCCTATCCCAAAAGTCCCCCATACCCTCCCCCCACCCCCCTACCCACCCACTCCCACTTTTTGGCCCTGGTGTTCCCCTGTACTGAGGCATATAAAGTTTGCACGACCAATGGGCCTCTCTTTCCACTAATGGCCGGCTAGGCCGTCTTTTGATACATATACAGCTAGAGAGACAAGAGCTCTGGAGTACTGGTTAGTTCATATTGTTGTTCCACCTATAGGGTTGCAGTTCCCTTTAGCTCCTTGGGTACTTTCTCTAGCTCCTCCATTGGGAGCCCTGTGATCCATCCAATAGTTGACTGTGAGCATCCACTTCTTTGTTTGCTAGGCCCTAGCATAGTCTCACAAGAGACAGCTATATCAGGGTCTTTTCAGCAAAATCTTGCTAGTGTATGCAATGGTGTCAGCGTTTAGAGGCTGATTATGGGATGGATCCCTGGATATGGCAGTCTCTAGATGGTCCATCCTTTCTAATCCATCATTTCCTGATACACTTGAAGGTATTAAAGTCATATTTCAAAGGCATAGCTGTGCTCATTCCTCTAGCCATATTTTAAGCAGATTTGGGGACTTGGTGTCTTTGTAGTTCCCAGGCCTATGACAAGTACTTCTTGAATGACAGGGAGTAAAATGGAGCATCCCTCACCTGTATTTCAGACAGATGTGTCAACAGAATGCCTTAGGCCACAAGTTTGCTGGGAAGAGGGTTCCTCATCGGAGTGTTATTTATTTTTTTTAAAGATTTATTTATTTTTATCATATATAAGTACACTGTAGCTGTCTTCAGACATTCCAGAAGAGGGAGTAAGATCTCATTACAGATGGTTGTGAGCCACCATGTGGTTGCTGGGATTTGAACTTTGGACCTTCGAAAGAGCAGTCGGGTGCTCTTACCCACTGAGCCATCTCACCAGCCTGGAGTGTTATTTATTGAGATTAGCTGGCCAGTGGTGACAGACTCCTGTAATTCCAGCTTTCTAGAAGTCAAGGCTGGAAGACCTTGAGTTCAAGGTGAGCCTAGCTGATTTATTGAGATCTTGCCCCCCCCCAAAGAAAGAAAGAAAGAAAGAAAGAAAGAAAGAAAGAAAGAAAGAATGAATGCAGGCAAGGTGGCCTCTAATCTGAGCACTTGAGAGCACTTGAAAGCCTGAGGCAGGGGCTGGTGAGATGGCTCAGTGGGTAAGAGCACCCGACTGCTCTTCCAAAGGTCCAGAGTTCAAGTCCCAGCAACCACATGGTGGCTCACAACCATCCGTAACGAGATCTGGCGCCCTCTTCTGGAGTGTCTGAAGACAGCTACAGTGTACTTACATATAATAAATAAATAAATAAATAAATAAATAAATAAATAAAAAGAAAAGAAAGCCTGAGGCAGAGGATTGCTGAATTGCAAAGGCACTGTGAGCTACAAAGTGAATTCCAGGCAATCTAAACTATAAGGTAAGACTTTGTCTTGAAAGAGAAAAGAAGGGAGGGAAGAAAGAGGTGGGAAGGAAGGGGAGGGGAGTGGAGAGGGAGGAGAGGTGAGGCAGAATGAAAAGTGAAATGAAATGAAAAGTCAGGTGTGGCTGCATACAACACCTGTATCCCAGGCACTGGAAGGGGGTGGGCAAAGACAGAAACAGGAGAATCCCACTGACTGTTTGCCCAGTCAGCCTGGCTAGCCAAACCATCAAGCTGCAGATTCAGTCAGACTGTCTGGGAGGAGGACCCTCAACTGAGAAAATGCTCCTGTAGGTAACTCTGTGGGACATTTTCTTAATTCATGATTGATGTGGGTGGGCCCAGTCCACGGTGGGCAGTGCCATCCCTGGACAGGTGGTCCTGGATGGCATAAGAAAGCTTGAGCATGCTCTGGATAGCAAGCCAGTGCAAGCAGTGGTCTCTGCGTCACTCCTGCCTCTGGGCTCCTGCCTGAACTCCTGCATACATGCATACACACACAATAATAGTCATTTTTAAAAGAAGAAACTTTGTGGCGCACGCCTTTAATCCCAGGACTCGGGAGGCAGACACAGGTGGATTTCTGAGTTCGAGGCCAGCCTGGCCTACAAAGTGAGTTCCAGGACAGCCAGGGCTATACAGAGAAACCCTGTCTTGGAAAAACAAAAGAAGGAGGAGGAGGAAGAGAAGAAAGAAAGAAAGAAAGAAAGAAAGAAAGAAAGAAAGAAAGAAAGAAAGAAAGAAAGAAAGAAAGAAAGGAAGAAAGAAGGAAGGAAGGAAGGAAGGAAAGAAAGAAAGAAAGAAAGAACAGAAAAAGAAAGGAAATGAAGAAAGAAAAAGAAAGAAAGGAAGAAAGAAAAAAGAAAGGAAAGGAAGAAAGAAAGAAGCAAGGAAAGAGTAGAGAGTGTAACATGCCCTTCCCTGCCCCCCACCTGCTGTCTCATTCTTAAGCCTGTGTGAGCGCAGGCTCCCTGCAGGGTTTTTCTGCCTCAGGCCTGCAAACTAGCTCAGGAAGAGCCAACTCCAGTTCTTTTTCACATCCTGCTGTGGGTCTTTCTTTAGAGCTGCAGCAATGGTGGTAATGGAGGCGCTTGCTGAATGCCTGGCTCTGCCCTTGCTGGTGACTGCTCCACTGGGCTCAGTGCCCAGACTGACCCCAGGAAAACCAACAGTGCAGAAGCTGTCACACTCTGGATCTAATTGATTGGTTAAGTACAAAGCAAGAACTCCCTCCCATGTCCACACCCACAGATTTGCACAGTGCAGTCAGCACCCCTGCCTTGATCAGGATTTCAGGCCAAGTGCCCAACTTAAGCATAAAAATGAAAACAAATTGTAAAGCAAGCCACCTGAAGTGGGACCAATGGGAAGCAGGGGTTTTCAAAGGGAAATCAAAGGGAAAGTGACCCCACTTGATAAGCCATAGGGCGCTTGGAAATAACAGTTTCTGTTCTGCTTTCTGCTAGGGCAGTGGTTCCCAACCTTCCTAACACACTGACCCCCAACCAGAAATGATTTCGTTGCTACTTCATAATTGTAATTTTGTTACTGTTACAGATCATAACGTAAGTATTTTTGGAGATAGAAGTTTGCTAAAGGGATTGAGAACCATTGTGCTAGGGGCTGAGCTGCCCCCCTGCTGCCACCGGAAGGAGCCCCATCCCATCAGGAAGAAGGGTTATGGGCTGTGCTTGCTTCACTGTGCTCTTGTTCCCAGGCTCCAAGGACCTGCCTCCTTCACCATCTGTGACTGTTTATTAAACATCCTAGCATGCTGCTGCACTGTGGCCTTCAGAGGAGACCCACTTAGACTGTGTGCATGAAGGCTTACTAGCACATGTCACAAGAGCAGCAGTGACCCAGAGTTCTTTGCCTGGCAGACCAGCACAGAGCTGAAAGAACCATCTTGCTTGTGTTGACAAGATATGAGGAGACAGGCCCAGCTCCCGGCTTCACGGTGTGCACATGCACTCCACGCCTCCTTGGGAAGGCCGTGTGACAGGATCAAATAGACTTTAAAAGTGCAACTTTGGGTTGGAGAGATGCTCAGTAGCTATGAGCTCAGTCAGCCACTCTTGCAGAAGCCAGAACTCACATCACAGCCACCTGTAACTCCAACTCCAGGAACATCTGTTAAAAGCTCTGGCACTGTACACAAACCCACACACAGACAAACACACATACTCATAGTAATATAAATAGAGTATAAATACATAGACATGCAGACTTGGCTGGACATGGTGTTACAAGCCTTTAATCCCAGCACTCAGGAGGCAGTGACAGGTAGATCTCAAGTTTGAGACAACCTGGTCTACATAGCAAGTACCAGACCAGCCAAGGCTACATGGTAAGATCCTGTCTCAAAAAAAAAAAAAAAAAAAAAGAGAAGTATGACAGAGTCTGAGGCTACGGTGCAGTAGGTAGGATGCTTGCCTTCTATGGACAAGTCTGGGGTTCCATCCCAGAGCTGGCTGAGGGTGGGGTGTAGGTAGAAGAAAGGGTACTGAAGTGACACTAACTGATGAAAATAGGCCACAGTGCTAGAAAGCTTTTTGCAAACTGAGAGCTGCAAACTGAACCAGTCATAGGATCCTGGCTTTTGGGAGGTTGAGGCAGGACCATCAGAAGGTCAAGGCCATGTGGGCTTCTTGAGACTCTAGACTGGGTGTGGTGTCCAAGTGCTGTGATTATAGCACTTGGAGAGTGCAGTTGAAGGACTGGGAGTACCTGGCTAGCCTTTGCTGCCCGAGTCTGAAGCAAACCTGCGCCACATGAGACCTTGCCTTAAACAAATGAGCAAGCAAACAACAATAGCAACAACAATGTGTGTGTAATTGTTCAACCCTGTTGGGGGCGGATCTCAGGGCACTGAGGTGAGCACAAGTGTCTTTGCCCTTTGGGTTCATCTCTTCCAGATTCCTTCCAGTTATGCCTTTTCTCCCATAGTCATGATTACAGCATCACTTATTCCTTGAGCTGTTTGTTTGTTTGTTTCTCTGTGTAGCCCTGGCTGTCATGGAACTCACCCTGTAGACCAGGCTGACCTCAAAATCAGAAATCCACCTGCCTCTGCCTCCCAAGTGCTGGGATTAAAGACGTGCGCCACCACACCTGGCTCCATGAGTTTTTATCCGCTCATTTTATTCACACTTTGCACACACATGTGTACATGAACACACGCGGAGGCCAGAGGGATCCTCTTCTTATGCTTGTAGCCTCTGGGGATCTAACTCAGGTCATCAGCCTGGCGGTGGTGCCTTTACCCATTGAGACCCACTGAGCTGTCTCCTTGGCCTGAGTCTAAGATTATTTGGGAATGTTGAAATACGTCCAGAAGTAGAGAGTGGTCACCAGAGCCCTCTGTGGCCACTGTGGATCCTGCTGGCACTCCCCTCACCCCAGGTCACTGAAGCAAAGCCCAGACTTCTTGTCTTTTTATTTCATGTGGTATTTCTGAAAGATAGGGCCCCTGTGAGGCATGTATGTATGTGTATATGTATATACTTTAGTGTGAACCACGGCATCAAGAATACACCTAAATTTTTGACAAAGGAATTGCCACAGCAGATGAGTCTAGTCCAGAACCTTCCAAAGACAAGCTTCGTCTTCAAAGTCTAGAGTTTTACGCTAAGCATGGTGACACACATCTTTAATTCTAGGACTTGGAAGGCAGAGGCAGGTGGATCTCTGTGAGTTCTAGGCCAGCCTGGTCTACAGAGTGAGCTCCAGAGTAGCTAGCCAGGGCTCCACAGAGAAACTCTGTATTGAAGCAAAGAGTTAGATGGAAACTTAACCAATTGGATGCTCCTGAGGAAGGGACCCTGGGGAGAGCAGCCCTGGCTAGGCTTTTGAACCAAGTCCTTGCCTGGGTCACAGTTGCCCATTGTTTGTTGGCCCAGTGAATTCCAGGCCTCTCCCCCAGTGCCCTCTCAGCATCCTTTTATTTGGAAGTGGCTAATCAAGGAAGTTCAATCTCCTTGATCCCTCCTCAAGGAGTTAGCTGAAGACAGCAGCCTGGGAGGAAGGGATTTCACAATGAGCAGGTGTGCACTGGGAACAACCCAGAGACAAGTGCAGGTGCAGGGGCTTTCCCTGGACCCTCTCCCTCCCCTTCCCCGCTGTGCTCTTGCTGGCTGTGCTCCTGCAGTGTCTGCAGTGGGACCAGAGGGCCCACATTTGCTTCTTTCAGCTCCACACAACACTCAGGTTCTAGCTCAGGTACTGCACCTCTTGCCACTGTTCAATGCCTCCCTGCGTCCACTTTAGACTTACCTGCCCTGAAACGGGGTGGCCTTGTGAACTGGAGCCCTGACCCCTTCAGGCTCCCACTCTGTGGGCTGCTAGCCAGCCTTTTCCAGGCCCTCGGCAATCCCAACACCACGAACAAGAGCTGTTGAAGTGTCCCACTGCCAGCAAACAGCAGTGTCTCTCCACTCCTGCCCCCACAATGCCACTTTCTTCTCACCAGACCCCTAGTTCCATATCTTGACAGTTCTTTCCTAGATAAGGCTGCACTCCAGCACCCTGCAGTTCTTCCTGGAGACCCAGTCCAGTCTGACTGTGGCTGTTTTTTTTTTTTTTTCAAGATGATCCATCCTTCTTTCTGTAGGAGTGTGACCTTCCGTACCAAACACTATCAGTTCCCTCTACTGAAAATCTGTTCAGGATGGGAGTGGAGGTGCTAGAGAGATGGCTCAAAAGTTAAGAGCACTGGCTGCTCTTGCACAGGGCTAGGCTTAGTGTCCCAGCACCCACACAGCCATCTGTTTTTCTAGTATCAGCACCAGAGGTCTTCTGATCCCTTGGAGAACTAAGCACACATGCGGGCACATACATTAAATGTAGGCTTAACACTCTCATACAGAAAATAAAGAATCTTAAAAAAAATTCTTACCCTTGGTATAACTTTCAAGCAGCCCAGCTAGTGTTGTGGGGCCTTTTGCCTTACTCTTTCATACCGCCTCTCTCAAACTTGTACCTGTGCTCCGCCATCCCTGTCCCCTGCCATTTCTTTCTGTCCCCCATCCCCTGTGGATGCCCATATATCTGCCACATCCTAAAACTGTGCAGCCATCTGAACTTAGTATACAGTGTCTGCTTCTGGTTTCCTGGAGAGGCTCCATTCTCCTCTCTCCATCTGACTGACTAGGCTCAGGCTGACTTGCCTCACACCAAGTACCCCCACCCCACCCCACCCCATCCCCACCCATGGGGTTAAGGGTTAGCTGGCTTTGCTGAACCTTGAGCTAGAAGAATGAGAAGGACCACACACAGGTGGTTTGCTCTATGAGGCTGGGTGAGAATGCCTTTTGAGTCTAGATGGGCATCACAAAGCACACAGAAGCAGATTCTAAGGCAAGGTGGCTCTGGCAGCTGGGAGGTCAGCTCTGAACTTTGTGCAGATACAGCAGGGAGGGTAGCGTGTGTGTGTGTGGGGGGGGTGCTCACTACAGGCCCTGGACCCTGGATTTCAGTGCTGCTCCCTTGTGACCTTAGGTTTGAAAGATAAGGAACTGGAAAGCAGAGCACAAAACAAAGCAAGCAGCCTGGGTGGGAGACAGGACTGCCAGGGAATGCGTGGCCCTCAGAGGACTGCACCTGCACGTCTGTCTTTGAAGTGAGGGGTGCTATTTAGGGGCTGATTGTGAAACTTCAACACTTCATCCTGCCTGTTTCACTTCTGTCGTCTTTGTGGCAAGAAAAATGGTTTTATATATGGAATCAGAAGTGGTTGGAGGGGCTGAAGTCTCAGAGTGGAAGTGATATATAACAGCTCTGGCAGTGTGGAGTGAGGATCAGCTTCTCTGCTTGCTCTCCTCAACACACACGCACACATGCACACCCCACCACTGTACTGGAAGATGTGTAGGTGAGACACTCTGACCCTTCACTGGGAGGTTGTGGGAGGCAAAGCCCCTTGACATCACTCCTGGGGATGATGGGTCAACGTGTGCTTAACAAAAGAAGGCCTAGAGTAAAGTCTAGTGCGTGGGCGGGCAGGTGGGTGCTGAGAGGGCACTGTGAAGAGCCCTGCAGGATTGGATGAAGCTGTCATCACACCCTAGGGACATCATGGAAGCTGATGCATTCACCTTCAGGGTAGCATTCTGTGACCACCTAGTTCACATTTGGAGTAAAACCAATGTCTCAAATGAGGCGATTAGTGAACAATGGTCATATTCATAGGCAACGTGGATCTAACCGACAGCAAATTGAGGCTCCCAGAAGAACTCAGCCAACCATAATGATGGGCTGAGTCGGAAAGAGAGGCCCTGCTGCACAGTTAAGAACAGAGTCTGAGAAATCGGCTTTGTCAGGAAGACAAGTGAAAAAAGGCCAAAGACTTGGATTCAATCTGTTAACTGCTTTAAGCCCCACGGTTGCCAAGAAAATGAGCATCAGTCTCCAGCCCTGTGAGCAGAGTGGCTCACCTCACAGCGAACATGGACAACCCAGGGTCTTTCAAGGACAGACGCAAAGAAAAATGATCAAAAAGATGGAAAAGTAAGGTTGTCCTGGGGCCTGCAGTAGACAGAGCCACCTGCTGATCACAGCAAATGCGGTCAAGGGTGGGAACAACCCTGCCCACCAGCTGACTCCTGGAGCACAGACCCCACAAGCCTGCTCAGAACCACACAAGGGCATATTTTGGCAAAATATAGGAAGAACTAACTCCCTTTGTTTACCAAGCAAATGGGCTGGACCAGCTTGTCAGGCAGATGTTGCACTTCTGTGACGGAAATAAACACTTGGGGAAAGGGCCAGGGACTTTCAGTGAACACTGACGTAGTGTGTGAGCAGTAGGCTAGGTGTCCATAGCCTGTGGGTGCCATGTCAGGTGGCCAGTCAGGGACTCAAGAGAGGATCTTGAGTTTGCCATCTGTATACTTAGCCTCTGGACAAAATGTCATCTGGTCTCCAGAAACTCCCTTAGGCCTCTTCCAGTCATCCCTTCTGCAAGGCATCAGCACTTTCCTGGTAATGCCCCACCTTACTGATTGGTTTGCCTGTGTCTGAGCACTGCTAGAGATGAGCCCATGCAGCAGGTCCTGGGAGGCTGGTGAGGCTGGCTCCCTGTGCTCACACACATCTTGGGGACACCAGGACAGCTCCCTGGTGACATGAGTAGTTGTTTCCTCATCCTGCTTTGTGGCCATCCATTGCCTGGGTTAAAAGTCACTGTAACCCCCCTCTTCCAGGCCGCATGGTGCAGGCTGCCTCTTCCTTCTCCAAGCCCATGGGATTGTATGAGCACACCTGGACAACCAGGCTGCATGGAGGCCCTGTACTTACAGATGCAGGCAGAATGGGACTGTGTGGGGAAAGACTCCCCAAACTGCTAACCAGGTTTACAGCCTGGTTCTTACTGCCCAAGGAGCGAGCACTCACATTGGAGATGACTCCCATTAGGGACTGAGGAGCCAGTAGGGTGACAGGTGTCTATAGCTCTGGGGATGTAGGCCATACAGCAAGGTGTCAGGCAGCATTTCCACAGAGGAACAGGCAGAGGCTGCTGCATCCTGGGCTGTCCTGGACACATTGGAAAACGCAGCTCACGCCTTTGGCCAAATGCCTGGTAGCCTTTTAGGGCAGTTCAGTCTCAGCAGGGCCTGGTTCCCTTTGGAGGGAGTGAAGACAGGGGGGGGGGGGTGAGTACTGTAGTGGCCTGTGTGTCATTGTCCTAACTTCCAGTGGCACATATACTACCTTCCTGGGTGTTCCTGCAGGGTGTCTGGTCCCTTGTGAGAGAGCTGCCCAGACAGTGACAGTCTGGAAGCCAAGTACCTGAATCCTCTGGTTTAGAAAAAAAATAGTGTTTCATAATTTTCTAGTGCCTTGGGCACCTCTGTGTGCTGATCCAGTGTCCTGGTCTTATAGAGGCCTCTTGGAGTGGGCGGGACAGAGACCAAGACTGGCCTGGCCTGGCCTGGTCTGGCCTAAGCACTATGTTGGAACCTATTGCCTTATTTGACATCTGCTGGGAGGGCTCCAGTGGCCTCTGCATCTTTCTGTGCTTGCCCAGTGTGAGTTCTGGAAAAGCTTTGCCAGGTGGGGCTAGGCAATTTCTGTGGAAAACCAGCCCACAGCCTGGGCAGGGCCCTCTGCTTGCCCCCTGCACAGCTGGACTGGTACTTGGGGCTGGGGGGGGGGGGCGCGGGGAGGGGGGAAGGAGGCTCCTCACTGCTTTTCCATTGTAAGCTCTCCATCTGTCAAGTTAAAAAGTGGCCCCCTGTCCTTGTTTCTCAGTGGGACTGGGGATTCAGGAAGGAGTGTCAGGAGGACAGTGGGCAGCACACATTGCCAGTGTAGGGAGCTCTGCTCATAGATATGGGCTCTTTGTGTCCACTTACCCTCTCTGTCACAGTTGCCTGCTGGTGTGTGCGTGCGCATGTTTTCTAGATTGCAGTTCTGACATGACACCACCACCACCACCACCCCCCCCACACACACACACAAACACACACACACACACACACACACACACCCCTCTTCCCTTCAGGATCCACTCCCCCCAGTACTGTTGTGAGGCCTGCCAGCTCTAGCCCTCTCCCTGGCCGGCCCCTCCCACCCTCTGTGGGCCTTGGTGTGTGTGTGTGGTGTGTGTGTGTGTGTGGAGGGGGGGGGAGTTAATGAAGCCCAGATGCAGGACTTCTGACTCTGGCAGGGAGGGAGGCAGCTGCTTGGAGGAACCATTTACCTCCCACTGTGTCTGGGCCTAGCTGCCCCTGGATCCCAGATCCCAGGAACAGCTGGAAAACAGGTCCTAGCTACAGGCAGGCCAGGGTGGAGGATATGATGAAGAGGAAGCTGGGGCTCAGGACCTAGAGGAGGGGCCATGGAAGATCAGGATAGGCTCTTATTGACCATCCTATGGCTCTGCTCCAATGGAAGCTGCCTGTCCTCAATGCGATAGTTCTCAGGGTCCCCGAGGAAACTCTGGGACACCCCCCAATGCTTCCACAGAAGGAGGGCAAGACTAAAGCCAGGCAGAATTCTGGGGGAAATGGCTAGCTTCTCCCTCAGTTGCCAGATGAAATACAAACTCAACACAGAATAACATTCTTTTAAGACAAAGAGACTTTGCTAAACCTGACATGCATAAATCCCTTGTAGCTGAATCTCTTTATTGAACCACAGTGTACAGCTGGACAGACAGACAGGCCATTGAGCATGTGACTCGGTAGAGTTCTCACAAGTCAAGCACATGTGAAACTAGCACCCACATTGGAAGAGAAAGCACACCCGGAGCCTGCCCAGGGCCACCTGTCCCTGCTGTGGGAGTGATGGAATGCACCATCGCCTCTGCGGCAGAGGGATGGGACATGTGGGGGTAGCGTGTAGACACTGTCCAGTCTGCTTAATGGGGTGCTTCTGCTATGAGTACCTCTCTCTTGTGAACATGGGAGCAGGACTGCAAAATCAAGGGGTAGGTGTATGTATGTCCTCAGTAAATGTTTTCAGTGTTCCAGAGAGACCAAGGGCCTTGCTTTCTGTCAGCTATGGAGTACCCCATAGTCCTCCACCCTCAGAGGGGCCATTTCTTTCTTCCACCATAGACCTTCAGATGTGTGCTCACCCCGCCTGCCATTGTTCTTTTAAATGAAGAGCCTCCTGCTTTGTTGATTCTTCTGATTTTTCTGTTACTTAAGAAAAATCAACAAAACCTGCAGAGCTCAAGCCCTAGTCTGCTTGTGAGCTTTCTGGCCTCCAGGAAGCTTGGAGGAGGTCTGCCTCAGCACTCTCTCAATAAGGCAAGTGTGGCTCTGGGATACTTTCTTGGGAGCCATCCGTACTCTGGTCCCCGTGGTGTCCCTTCAGCAGCTGTTCTAAGAGGCCAGTCTCAGATGTAGCTTTTCCAGCAGGCTTTAACGCAGACCCTTCTTTGCTGTCCTTCCTCCGTTCATCTTACTCCCTGGCATGGCTCAAGACAGTAGTGTCTGGCTTCCATTTTGAGTGGGCTACTTGGCACTGTGTGGTGGCAGAAGTCACTCCAGAAGAGATTAAGAATGAAATTCTGTGGCATGGCACCTGCCTGGCACATGTAAGGCCCCAGGTGCCATCCTTGTCAGAATAAATAATTCCATTCACAGGGCTGCCTGCCTGGCGACCAGTGTCTGGAGATCCTGGAAGGACACAGTGCCATCTCCCCAGCAAGGCTGGCTGATTAATTACAGAATATTGGCTTGCGATTTTGCCCTGTCATCTAGGTTCGAGGGTCCCAGGACAACTCTCAGCCACATCCTCTGGTTTCTTCTTTCTTCATCTCTTAGACCCCAGGATCCAAGTGTTAGCATCTGAAGCCCCACTAGGGCCTTCACTCCCAAGGAGAAGACGGCTCAGGCCTGAGTAAGCACCGACTAGGCCGTGCCACACGGCTGGCCTCGGATGTCCAGCTTGGCTGAGTGAAGCAGGAGGGCCTGTTTCACAAGCAGGTCAGGGAGCAAATTGTCTAGGAGCTGGGGCTGGGGGCTTCATCTACAACTGGCTCTGGGCATTCCTGTGGCTCTGTCTCTCTTGTTCTCTTTGCTGGCCCTCCTAAAGTCTGTCCTGCTGGGAGTCAGGAGGACAAACAACACTATAAAGTGGCCACCTTGTCACATTCATTAGCTGTCCCACAGAGAGGTTATACCCTTTTAACTGTCCAATGAAGACCCAAAAACTACTTCAGGGGTTGAGTCACTTTGAGGCCCAGGATGTAGGAGGAAAATCCCAAAGGAAAGTTCTTCAAAACAGTGAACACACACATGCACACACACGCACACGCACGCAATAAAGCCTGGTCTCAGGAAGCCAGTCACCCACCCTGCTAGAAGTCCTTTGAAATCTGAGAGTCAGTGCATGCAGCCAGACCAAGAGAAGAGCAAAGGGAATGTTTTCCCTCCAGTCGCCCTTCCCTCTCTCTGCGTGTTTTCCTCCTCAGTGTTAGCCCCTCTACAGTTTCCTTCTCCGATTATTGCTCTGTTCATGGTTCAGGCCCCAGGCTCTCCTGTGGGCTGTGCTCTACCACTGAGCCTCACCTGGCTCTGTCTCTTCATGTGTGAGTGGTTATTATGCAGAGGTAGGAATGCTGGTCCATTTCCGAGTAGAACTTCCACCCATCCAGACCCACAAATACATACAGATCTGAAGGAGTTACAGCTCCAAAGGAAAATGTATTATCCTCTCTCAGGTAACCTGCCTTTGCCATGCTTTCCAGAATATTCAGAAGCCCCCAGGCCTCCAGCCCACCCCACTCAGAGTCCCTGTTCTTCTCTCCCAGGCAGCTGAGAAGTCAGCTGAGTCTTGTGATTATTGCCCGGATGCTGGGCCAGCAGGAGTCACTTCCTTTCTCGGCAGAGAAAACCCAGGTGAGTCTGTCTCAACAGGACCGGGAAGACATGTGGTGGGCCACAACGCCTCTCCTCATTCCCCACCTTCACCTGAGGTATAATCAGAGAGACCATCCCCAGACCTAAGCTGGATTTGAATGTCTTACTCAAATTCATTTGTTCAACCGTTCGTGGAGCCAGGGGCATAGTACAGTGGTAGAGCACTTGCCCGGCATGTATGCGGCCCTGGGTTCTATTATCTGCAGATGAACTTGTGTGTCCAACTACTGGGGAGGCTGGGACAGGAAGATGATTTGAGCCTAGGAGTTAAGGGCCCAGCCTATGCAAGGTGAGTGTGATGGCTCACATCTTTAACCCCAGCACTTGAGTCCCAGCACTCTAAAGGTGAGGATTGTTTGAACAACACTGTCCTAGGCACTGGGGACTGGTCAGACTTGTGAAGTTAGACGTTGTGAATTACAGAAAACAAACATAACGTGATGTCATTTCAGCCTTTTTTTCTTGTGTTTTGTTCTGTTTAGTGACTGTCTCCCCATTCCACCTACCTCAGCCTCCAGAGTGCTGGAGTTACAGATTCAGACTACAGTGGTAGTACTGTTGTTAATATTTTAATCCTTTGAAAATTTCATATATGCCCACAATATATTCACCCTCCTGCTCTTTCTTCCAAGGCCTCCTAAGTCCATCCCCATTACCTCCTAACTTCATGTATAGCCCATATACACGTGATGTGGGACCATCTACTGGGGCAGGCCTCCCATCCAGGGGCCATGCCCTTGAAGACCACTGACGGCTGGAGAGATGGCTGGACAGTTAAAACACTTGCTGCTCTTACAGAGGAACAGAGCTCAGTTCCCAGCACCCAGGGCCTTCCCATTCCTCACTTCCCAAACCCCCGTCCATGACCCTTTTTTTTTTTTTTAAGATTTATTTATTTATTATATGTAAGTACACTGTAGCTGTCTTCAGACATTCCAGAAGAGGGTGCCAGATCTTGTTGCGGATGGTTGTGAGCCACCATGTGGTTGCTGGGATTTGAACTCTGGACCTTCGGAAGAGCAGTCGGGTGCTCTTACCCACTGAGCCATCTCACCAGCCCCTTTTTTTTTTTGTTTTTCAAGACAGGATTTCTCTGTGTAGCCATGGCTGTCCTGGAACTCACTTTGTAGACCAGGCTGGCCTCGAACTCAGAAATCCGCCTGCCTCTATCTCCCAAGTGCTGGGATTAAAGGTGTGTGCCACCACGCCCGGCTGTCCATGATTTTTTGTAGACAGAACAATAAAGACAGAAAGAAATACTATTAGAGCTGCTCCTACCAGGGCCCCCCATTCCAGGGTTAGATGTCCCTGGGGCAGCAGGGGTGAGTCCTCCTGGCTTCTCCCTACTCCTCTCTGAGGAACTCTGTCACCACCTGTTAACGCAAAGGCCATGGCCTCCGTAGGATACAAGGATAAGCTAGGCAGTAGAAAGCCTCTTGCCTCCCCTAGGCAATCTGCCTAGGGTTCTTGCAGTTTCAGGGTCAGCACTGAGTGGTCAGGAGCAGGAAAAGGTCTGCTCAGCACAGCCTCAAGCCAGGTAGCTCAAGAACTAAAGCCAAGTTTTTGTAAGGGAGCTAAGAATTGTTGGTTAGGTTGGAAGGAGGGGGCAGGGCCTGGCTCTCGCTTCAGCCCACTCCCCACCGCCCCCCAGCCTCGAACACTTTCACCCTAGCATGGCAGAAACATGACATTCCTACTCAGCTAACATGTCATTTCAGGGAAGCCTGCTGGCCCTGTCTGCCACCCTCCCTTGCTTGTCTAGTGTCTGTGTTATGTTGCCCACACTCCTGTTCCCAGGCAGAAATCACTGGGGCTCCTGAGAGTCGGAAATCAGTGATGTCTGCTTGCTCTCCATTGACCCTCAGCCCAGGAAGACAGTGTAATGCTTGTGGGATAAAGAAAGAGCCACGTGAGTGTCAGGGTACCCAAGGAGAGGATGCTCCAGAAGCCATCATTGGGAGGGAGGGCATGGCCCCGCAGAGGTCACTGCAGTGACTGAAGAAGGGAGGGCAGAAGGTTAGGAAGTTAGGAACGGGCACAGCTGAGATACATCCACCATGGCAGCGTGATGGAAGAGGAGGGAAGTCAGGACTCGAAGGAAGGTAGGTCCCTGGGGCGTCGTGCCCAGAAGCTGTGTTAGCAGTGACTCAAAGGTGGGCCTGTTTCAAGGCTTGGTAGGTTTTCTTGGCCTGAGACTATGCAGGGAGCCTGGAGTGGGGCCACAGGGAGGGAGGCAAGTTGTGAGTTCTGTTTGCTTAGTCAGGAGCTAGCTCAGGAGGTCTCTGCAACAAGCAAGAATGCAGGGTTAGGAAGGTTAAGAAGGTTAGGAAGGCCTTGGAGGCAAGAGGAACAGGGCTCAGCTTCCTCACTCTATGTCATTTCCTACACCTGCCTGCTTGTGAGCACTGTGGGCCCAATTGTATACCTGTCTGCTCCGTACACACTGACTAGGAAACGGCTCAGCCTCAGACACCAGGTGTGACAAAACCAGACAGCTCCAGAAGAGGGTGAGGCGGCTAGCTGTGACCTGGGTGACTAACACTGCCTGAGGCTAGGCTTGTGGATGAGCCCATGCTTGCTGGGCGGACTGCCTGGAGGAGCAGGAGCCGGAACCTCACCTCGGTGGTTCTAGAGAGAGGAAGGCCCAGCAGGTGTGTTCAGATCTCATCAGCTCATCCTGGTGTCTGGTGACCAGACACTTGCCTTCGCAGTCTGACCTATTGCACCCATTTCTCATGCTTGGCTTCAGAGGACCACCTTAGCCCCACAGCCAGCCATGATGCCTCCACACAGCAGTCCCTGGCTGGGTCTTGTCCTAGCTGGGGTTGTGCACTGACCTCTTCCCACCTGTAATGCTTGCATCCACCCAGTGGCTCTCACTGTGTTCTGAGTGCTGCTCTTAGTACTTGCCTTCCTCAAAACCTGGGGCTGGAAGGCTCCTACTCTATCCAGGTGTTATAACTGAGGAAAGTGAGTCAGGGACGCTCTCCAGGACCAGAAGGCAGGGCAGAGGTGGAGTGGGGACTAGAACTGTACCATTGACCACTGCAGCATGCCACTTCAACCTCTCCAGCCCAACCCCTGGAATTTGGCAGCTTAGACCATTGTGAAAGGTCTTCTGGGGTGACTTGTAGAAGCAAGAGGCATGGGGCTTGAAGGGTTCTCAGTACCCAGGCTGCTCACCCTCCTTCTGCCCCTGCCTTAAACCACAGCCTGAGCTCCAGAAGCAGACAGAGTTAGAGAGCTGGGTGTGAGAGACAGCAGGCAGGTAGACAGTAATCACTCAGCACTTTGATCTTCCAGGAGAGTCCCAGGTTGGACCAGTAATTCCTACTGTTCCATTGAAATACTGGGAATACTTCAGAAACAGTCTCTGTTTGGCTTCAGGTTCCAGTGTGCTCTAGAGTCTGGCCTGCACAGGAACAACCTGAATCAAATGAAGTTCCTCTCCTACAATAATCATAGGCCAAGCAGGCCAACAAAGGCACCAAGGAAAAAGTAACATTTGGGGTGAACTTGCAGAGATGGCAAGAGTTGCAGAGAAAAAGCCAGAAAGGAGATGCAGCGTTGGGCAGGTGCAGTCCTACGAGGGCAAAGAGACAGAGGGGACATTTTTGCACAGAGCTGTAGGAAGCAAGGTTTCCTTTGGGTGGGTGAGCGGGGGTCACTTCCAGCAAAGGAAACAGCGATTACAAAGGCTCCAAGGTCAGGAAGGGACAGTTAGAGTAGGGATGAGGGTGGCTAACAGAGGCCGGGTCAGAAGGGGAGTGACAGCCAGAGCCCAAGGAGAAAGGACAGCTACTGATGGCTGCAGCTTCACAACTGAACTGGCTCGCTGCTGTGTGAAGACCACACTGTCGGGAGGGGGAGCCTATCATTCTCCAGGGGCAGGGCCAGGGGCAGCTGGTCTCAGGGATAGCAGCAGAGTAGTGCCCAGATGCCAAGGCGCTTCCTAAGGGCAGCCAGCAGGGCTAGGGGGAGGTAGGTGGGAGTCCCCCAGACTAGAGACAGGTTCTCCCCAGCCCAGCTGGGCACAGTGCAGGTGGAACAGGTTTGGGAGGAAACCAGGAGTTTGTTTCTTATACCAGCCTCTTGCAACACAGAAACAAGGCAAACTATTTGTTAAAATAAGTGTGTGTTTATTGCGTGGAGGTCAGAGGACAGCATGCAGGAGGCCATGCTGGTCTCCTTCCACTTGCTGCATGCAAGGATCGAACTCAAGTTACTCAGGCTTGGCACCAAGCACCTCTACCCTCTGAGCTGTCGTGTTTGGAGACTTGCTATGAAGCCATTTGCTCTTGAATTTGAGATCCTCCTGCATCTGCTTCACAAGCATGTGCCACCATGGCTGGCAACAAACTACTTCGGTCAAATGGTTTTTGTTTTTGTTTTGTTTTGTTTTTTAATTTTGAGATAGAGTTTTTCTATGTAATCCTAGCTGTCCTGGAACTTGCTGTGTAGACCAGACTGGCCTCAAACTCAGAGGTCTGCCCGCCCTCCTTCTGTCTTCCAAGTGCTGGAATTAGCAGCACGCGCCACCACATCCAGCCCCAAAACATGTCTTGAAATTTGGAAAACAAGGGCTTTGAATGGGATACAAAAGTTTGAATCTCCTAGGAAACAGTTAATTAATGTCCTAACCTGCTATTTAGCCATTCACTTGTCTAATGAATACTTAATAAGCATCGGCCATGTGCCAGGCATGGTGCTTGGCCCTGTGGACACTGCAGGAGAAGGCAATGCTGACAGTCCTGACCTCATAGCCAAGGAGGGCCTGATAAGACACTTAAGCACATGAATTCTATGCCTGGTGGAGAGTAAGTGGTGCTATAGAAAAACAACAACAACAACAACAAAAACCCTGCAGGATGGGAGATGGCAAGAGCGTAAGCGCAGGTGGTGTAGCTGTAGGTTAGATGTGACAGTGGACTAGGGCCAAGGAGGGGGCAGTCCTGCACTGTCAGTATCTGCACTGAAGCCAGATAAGGGCTCAGGCTCCAGAGAGCAACAGCAGGTCACTTTGGACCTCCTAGTGCCTCACAGCCACTTCTCCTGTGCAAATTGGAGCCACTGCCAGGATTTGAGAGCAAGAGCTACATGCTGTTGTAGACAATTGCTTTGCCAGGATCTCTTCTGCCTCTTCCTGCCAGGAGGAAGGCCAGTGGAGGCCTGTCCTGGGTGATGTTCACAGCTTCCCCTGCCTGAGGTGTCTGTCCTAATGGGCTGAGCGTTTGCTGAGTCGGCACTCTACAGTGGAGGTGGGGGTGGGGTGGAGACAAGGTTGGTCTGGTCCTGACCCTCCCTCTACAGGACTTTTAGGGACCAGAAAAGCCCTAATCCCTGAGAGAGGGTGGTACGTGGGGGCGGGGCGATTCGGGAAACAAAAGCGAATCTGAGACCAGATTGCAAGAGTGCACCGAAGCACCACCAAGCTGCTTTCCTGGAGCGAGAGGAAAAACACAACCATGAGCAAGTGCTCGGCCTGCTCTCGGTGCCAGCCCTGCCCCCACTGCCTAGAGCAGGGAGGGTCTTAGCTCTGATGAAGCAGGCCTTCAGTCACTCTGGGGGTGTGGATTTGGAAGCAGGGCGGGGCAGCTCTGTGCTTGCACAGCTGTGAGCCTCCAGCGTGCTAAAGACCAGGGCTGTTTTGAAAATTATCCCCAGACTTAGAAGGCGGGCGCAAGGCAATGCTGCTCCCAGTGCAGCTTCAGATGGAAGCTATATCTGCCTAGACCTTCCCCTCTTTTTCTGCTGCCTTCTTTCTGCTTTGCAGAGAAGGCCTGGCGGCCTTCCAGGAGCCAAAGCCAGCCTGACTCCTAGCCCCTCCCCTGCCTCCTCCCTGCCCAGCTGTTCTCCAAGGCTTCCAAGGTTGGAGGGCAGCTGAAGTGCAGAGCAGGTGCTGGTGGTGAGTCAGGAGGAAGCCAGGTGCGCTGTGCCACCCCACCCGGCTGGGCACAGGAGTTGGGCTAGGGGCTCAGCTCTCTGGCCTGTAGCCACACTGCACCTGCTGGATCTAAGCAGTCTGTCCTCTTGCTACCCTGTTGTTGCTCCTTCATCCGCATCCTCCACCCTCCCCCAATCCTGGGGTTGCATATGGATGCCTTAGAGGGGCAAGGACTGGGGCCTGCCTGCCTCTACCCAGCCATGGCCTAGCATCTGGGCAGCCCTTGTTGGGACCCTGTCTAGACTTCCCAAACCCATGTTTGGGGTGACTAGAGGGAGGGGCTAGCTGCAGGTTCCCTAGAAGGGGTTGGGCTGTGTCTTCAAAGCTAAGCAGGAGGTGGGGCACTTGGTAGATTCACACATGACCATATCTCCATGTAGACATTATGGGGAGTCTCCATCTAAACAGACCAACTGAGAGGGTGTTTCTGAGACTGAGAATATAGATAATGGATGAGAGTGAATTATTGGTTATTTTGTTAGACAAGAAAATAGTACAGTGTTTTAGGAAATGAAACAGAGCTGGACCAGGCACACATCCCTGGCACTCAGGAGGCTGAGGTGGAAAGATGGCTGGAAGTCTGAGGCCAGCCTAGTGTACGTAGGAAGTACCAGGCCAGCCAGGAACCATGGCAGGCAGGTCCCTATCTATAAATATAATTAAAATGTGCTAGTGAAATGGCTGTCACTCTAGAGAGGCACTTGCCGCCAAGCTTGATGAACTGAGTTCAATCCCCAGGATATAATAATAATAATAATAAATTAAAAGTGATGGTAGGCCTGGTGGTATGAGCTTCCTAATCCCAGCATTCCGGAGGCAGACCTGGGTGGGTCACAAAGATTAGCCAGCTTGGAATGCAGAGGAGACCTTGTTTCAAACACACAGTGCTGTTGGTATTGGTGGATATTATTATATTGTGGGAGACTCTCCTGTTCTAAGTTCCTTATGGCTTAGAAGACAATAGTAGGAATTCCCGGGAGGGAAGAGTGAGGTACGGTTGAAGAGGACTTGGGGACAGGCAGGCAGAGAAGTTGTGGTCATGGCTCACAGGATGGACAGACATAGCTGAGGACACATGGATTGAATATGTCACAGCCACAAGTCAAGGGACAGGAAAGGGATGCAGGGGAGAGTGTGCTATGGGCTGAGGTCCTACTCACTGGCAGAGGGAATCTCTTTCTTAGTCCTGGTTTTCCAAGGAATTAAGTTAAACCCTTAAGCTTCAGGGGAGCTTCCTAATTCATCACAGGGCTCACTGTGTGTGTGTGTGTGTGTGTGCATGCGCATGTGTGTGCAGGCATGTCCATTTACATGTCCCTCCTCCTAGGAAGAAGGGGTATGGACCGCTTTAGGGACAAAATACCCAAAGGTCATGGCTCATAAGTAAGAGGTGGATTCTGACCTGGAAGCCGGGGCTCTGAGCCTTGGCCACGAGTTGAGTGTGTCCTGCGAGGACACGTGTGCACACGCTCAGTCTCCTTTCTTCTCCCCAGCTAGCCCTGCTCAGCCAGCAGCTCAGCCTCATGAGGCCTTCGTCCCTCAGGCAGTGTCTGGGCATTGAAACCTTGCCATCCAGTCTAGGGCAATACTCAAAGGCCAGTGCTGAGCTAGACTACAAGGTGAGTACCTCAGGCCCTGCCTGCCTTCACTAACCCTGCTGCCCCTGTTAGCGGGGAAGGTGGGGTGGTTCCCATTGTACAGCCTGTGGGCCCTTCCAGAACCACAAGCCACATTATGGGGAGTCTCCATCTAAACAGACCAACTGAGAGGGTGCCCTCTGTATGAGGAGGAGGCGCTCAGTATTCTTCCAAACCCTTCCATTAGCACCCATACCCACCCGTGCATGTAGGCGTAGGTGAAGCTATGGGCACGGACAGACCAAGAGAGCTATGCCCAACCTCTCTGCTTATTTCCACTAATGTTGACAAGGCTTAGGCCTTGACCTTTCCCCAGTTCTTCCACATAAGTTCTTCCAAGCATTGACCAGCTTTCCTGAAAGCCACCAAATTTGAGTGCAAGTCAAGGGCACTGAGGTTCCCTGGTTCAGGAGGTTAGGATCAGTAATAGCAGAGGCCTGTGTGTTCTCTCGGTTAGTTTCAGAGCAGGGACCACGGCGGGCATGGGGGCTTCCAAATGGATCTCCATGGGCTCTTCTATCACTAGAGACTAGAAATAATAATGAAGACTAGAGATAAGGGTCGTTACTTTCAGGAAGGTGGGATTCAGAAGTGTCAGTCCTGAACTTGAGCGTTAACAGTCCAGCAGTCCAGCCTTTGGGCATCACTCTGAGAATCAGATAAGTGAGTTAATTACCTAATGAACACAAACGAGCCATTAAGAAGATGGGATAATCCCTAGGTGCACGCTCCCTGCTCCCCTTCCAGACCATGCAGGGTGCATTATCTTTGCCTTGGGATTCCTATCAGTGCTTTTACAAGGCGACATCTCCCTGGAAGGTGGGTACCATCTGAATGCCTCTCTTCCTTTGCAAGATGTTTCCCAGTAAGCTTAGGGGGCTGTAGAAAGGAGTTGGGATCAGCATCTGGGTAGGTAGGCAGCCATAGCTGGATACTTGAGAAGAGGAATAGAGGAAAAAGGAAGACGAGGCTGCTGTCTGGGCTACCTGAGGCAGACTGTCTGGCTTCCAGGAAGGAGTCTTGGGGGTCAGGCTACAGCCTCACCCAGCAGGGGTGTGGCTCCTTCCAGGCCCCAGGCTTCCTCGGGGCTCACCACATTTCTGACCTGCTGATAGCTTGCAGGTGTGTGGATTGTAGTCGCTGGATGGGAAAGTAAGCAGGCTGCGGACGCCTGCACTTGGTGCACAGCCACCTCTCCTTCTTGGTTGCCTATTGGAAATGATGAGTTTCACCTTAAAGCTGGGGAAGAGGAGAGCAGCACACCCAGGGTGTTCAGGCCCCCAAGCAAAGAGTATACTGGCTGGGGACGATAGAAAGGGCAGGGGGAGGGAGGGCAGGGCAGGGGCGGCTCGCAGAGCCCCAGGCAGTGAAGCAACCAAGGGCAGAGGCAAGCAGGGGAGGGGACAGGAGAGGCAGGGACATCGGGTATGTGCGTAGTGGGCATGGGGTCTAGTGGATTGCCAGGGTAGAGAAGTGTGACATGATTCCAGGTCCGTGCCTGGGCTGAGTGCGGTGATGGCAGGGAGGGGCCAGGCAGGTGACTAGGTCCCACCCCACCTCAGCCTACTGACTCCTCATTAGGCCTGAGCATGTTTCATCTTCAAAGATGTGATGGGGCTACTCAGCAGCCAAAATGAGCAGCGGCGTCATCCGCCCTATTTTACAGGGAGTAGTGGTCTGGGATGGAGCAGCCTTTCATCCCCAAAGCTCAAAGTCTTTGCTGTTTTGCTTCTCAAGTGCAATGGGGAAACTGAGGCCAGAGTTGAGGTCAACTGGAGGTGATCCTGCATGAAGGAGATGGCTTCTTCTCAGCCTCTGGGGCCACCATGCTGAGCTTCTGCCTATCCCACGCTAAACTCACTCCTGTCTGGGAGATTTCCTGCTCAAAACTGCAGGGGTTACAGCCCTAAGCCAACCCTGCAAATAAACACTTCTGCAGGCTCTTCTTCTGCTCTTCTCACCTCCTCTCACTTGCCGCAGGCTGCCTAACCCTTCTCTTTCCTTCAGGGAAGATATGTGGGCACAACGAGGCCCCACCGTTGTCCCTTTGCACGTCTGGCTGTCTGGCTGGATTGTGGACAGCTATGTGTCTCAACATTGCATGTTTTTGCCACTAAATGAAAAACTGAACAAATAAATGTGTTTGAGCCCTCTCCTGTTCTGCTCTGCTCTGGCCCTCTGCTCTCCTGCCCTCTCTGCCTTAATGTTCTTGTATCATTAAGACCACAGCATTTATGGAACCCTGGACTTCAGAAGTGTTATCTTGGGTAATGAGAGAGCCAATCACAGGGCATTGTTGGTAATTATAAGTTAGTAAGGTTGCTGTCTGGGAAAGCTAACCACCAAGTACTTTAACAAAAGAAGTAACTGCTCAGGCTTCCATTGTGTGGGGGCAGGGAGGAGGAGTGAGCTGCACTGGAGGCAGAGGCAGCTTGGGTTCCCAAGCAGACTGTTTGTCCTAGCAGGGTCAAAGTCACTGAACACGCTACTAGCACAGACAAAAATACGTTTGAAAAGTCAGGCTTTCTGTGGAGGGCTGGAGCCTGACTCAGGAGTTCCTGCTTACCTAGCTTATGCGAGGTCACTACCAAAAATATGGAGGAGCATTAGAGGGTTAGAGGACTCAGCATTTTAAAGTGTGCCTAGAACCTGTAGTCCAGGCTATTTAGGAAACTGGGGGAAGCTGGTTGGAGTTCATTCTTCAATCCCATGAGTTCAATTCCAGCAGGGACAACATAACAAGACACCGTCTCAAAATATTTATATAGAGTGCTGATCTCCTCGCTGGCTGTCTATGCCTGGGCTCACCTGGTGTGGGCTGGGTTGACCCAGGGTAGGGTAAACATCTAGGTGAAAAGATGCTCGAGGCTGACAGGCCTCCTGTCAGCTCCAGGTAGGAGGTGCCAGTGCTTACACAGAGGAGAGGAGAGCAACAGGAGGGCTGGCTTCTCAGGGCTTCCTTTTGGCCCATGGACATGATTCTGCCAGAGACAGCTTCTTCCCAGGTCCCCGTGAGACTGGCCTTCTGGCTGCAGGCAGACAAACATTGCATAACTTGACTCGGTTTTCTCCTCCAGTCTACAGGCTCAGCCCTCCAGTCCAGTGCTAGGGTCTACTGGGGTATTTGCTTTCAAGTATGGAAAGTGTCATCTGCATGTGGCCAGATGTGGCCTAGTTATATATATTGTGTTCAGTCAGAGTTGAGTTGGGACCCATTCCCTTTTACAGAGATGGCTGATGTTTTGGTCTTGTTAAATCTGCCCTTATGTTTCTTGTTCCTGTTTAACCATAGCTTTCAACTAAGTTGTGCCTTTTCTTCCCTGTCTGTTCCTATGTATGTATACATATACATTTATATGCAGAAGTGTATATATACATATGTATGTGTATATATATATGTATATGTATGTAGTACATGTAGATATACATACTTGTACTTTTTCTCTGATACTACTGAGTGTCATGATGCCTGGTCACATGCTAAGCATATGCTTGCTACTGAGCTACCTCACAGCCAGGATGCTGTATTAAGGAGAGTTTCCACCTGAGAGATATGGGAGGTATAGGGAACCAGAATCTTAAAGGTAGGATGGGAGTGTCTCTCTAGTTGGTTAAATCTGAGGAGGTTAAACTGTCTTCCATTGTGGAATGAAAACTAAGGATAAGGAAGCCAACTTGGCACTGGGAACTTGCCTCCCCCCCTACCCTCATCCCCTCCCCCACCCCAAATGTGCCTCCTCTCAGCATGTCAGTGGATGCCTTCCAAGGATGGCAGCTTGAGGCTCACTGAGGACTGTACATGGGTCAGCCTCCTGCAGGGGTATTCCCTTCATGTAAGGGTCACTTGCAGGTAGGCTTGTGTGTGCCACAGAGGCCTCAGAGAAGCTTGTTTATGGAGGAGCAGTGTTTGCAAAGAAATGATATTATGGTGTGAGTGTGTGTGTGTGTGTGTGTGTGTGTGTGTGTACGCACTCCAGTGATGCTGGGGATGGGCTCCAGCTGCAGCTCTACAGAGGTGTGTGTCTGCCCAGCCTGTGCAGGGCGTGGGCCTGCCGTGTGTTTGTGTGCAATGCCCTGTGTGTGTCTCCTATAAACCCTTGTGGTGTGCCAGGTGTGTTGAGAGACTTGGTGAACAAGTTTTGCTGCTTTTTCTGCTGCAACTGCAGCTGTCTGTCCCTGTGCTGGCTGACCCTGACAAGAACTGCCTTAATGGAAGGCTGTGGTGGGAGAGGCCAACTCTCACTGCAGGGACAGGACAGGGGGAGCCCCTCTCTGGCATCTCTCACTGCAGGGACAGGACAGGGGGAGCCGCTCTCTGGCATCTCTGTGCTCGTTTCTGGTCTCTCTTGCTGGCACTTCTAACCCCAACAAAAGGGATTTGTATTCCCTTGGGCTTGGCTTGAACCTGTGTCATCTTAGTCTTCAAAGACAAGTGGATCCTGGAGCCTCTCCCCACTTTGCCACCTGAAAATGCAGTACTTGGCCCCACACACAGTGCTGTAAACTTGGGTCAGGCCAGGGTTAGGAGAGCTGGGAGGAAATTGGATTTGAGGAACAGAAAATAGACATGAAGACTCCTTAGTTCTTCCCTGGCTGGCTTGTGGTTCTGTTCCGTCTTCCTTCCTCCAAAATGAGGAGCATCAGCTGTATTTTGTCAGAAACCTGGGCCTCCGAGAAGCTGACCCTGTGAGAGAGTTGAACTACATGCACGTCTAGGAACCTGTAGACCAGGGCCCGGGCTCGGGCCAGCTTTGCCTTCTTCCCAGAACTCATGGTTCTTTGCAAGAACATGAGCCAGGCTTGCAGGGACAGGGTGAAGCCCAGGAGGCAGGGTGGAGTCCAGGGAGCTTTTATTTAAGCCCAGCCCGCTGGAGGGTTGGCCTGCTAGCTCCTTCACCCCAGTCAGCCCTGGGCTCTGGAGGGCCCTAAGGGTTGCTTTCCCGCAAGTGCCTCCTCAGCTTGTCCTGCAGCTCTTACCTAAGTGTCTCCACTTCTCCGGGCGCTCTGTAGGTTACCTTCAGACCTGTTATATCATTCTCAATCTTGGCCACCTGAAACCTCTGCCCCATCACCTACAGCCCTGAGATCAAACCCCAGCACCCTGCATGCTGATAGCCTTGGCAGTGCATCTTCCTGTCTTCTACTTGATGTCTGTTGAACCCTGGGTCCTAACAGTTCACATACCCCTATGGCCTGTGCACTCCCTTCATGAACATAAACAGAGATGCTTTCCTCAGCAGGGTCCCAAGTCAGCTTTAGCCCCAGGCCTCCATTGAAATGCCCAACCTGAGCAGAAATAAGCCATGCCAGGTATCTTCCCCACCAGCCCCACTCCCAGCCTGGCTGCTGGCTTCTCTCCCTCTGCCAGGCCTGAATTAACCCAGACTGGGTTGTAGGAGCATGCTCTAAGTGCTGCCTCTTGGCTGCTGGCTGCTGCCTGCCTTTCATCCCTTCAATCCCTTCTCTTTGTCCTTGCTGCACCTCTTTAGATGACCCAGACTTCGGTGAACCCAGGGTTACATGCACAGTGTGACAAAACCCCAGTGTCACTTTCCCCAATGCTTGCCTGTACCCTATGGTGCATTCCCAGAGAGGTTCCCTGTTGCCTTTGTGGGAAACCCTGGGTTGACCTCCTTTTCCTCGGCCACCCTGGCCAGGGCTAAAGAAAGAGCATCTGTCCCAGAGTCAAGTCTCACTGGCTTGGTGTGGACCATGATTGGCTGCTCCAGGTCACATGTATTCTGCTGGAGTCAACTCTGTAGACACCACCATGGAACAGTTTGGCCTAAATGTAGGGGACAGGAAGCTAGGCCACTCTTACAAAGGAAGGGGTGTGTCCTAGGTACCTAGAAACTTTGGGCTGTATAGTACGCCCTGTTCTTGTCATGGGTTTTGAGAGAAACCAGCTCTCTTTACAGATGGCCAGTTCCAGTTACTCTTCGAAGAGCTTCACATGCTCACTCATGCCCTCAGGCCCACATGCTGATATGCACGCACATGTGTAAACCTGGACTCACACACACAGACTCCTGCAGCAAGAGATTACGGGCAGAGCTAGGTTTTCTGCCTAGACTCCTGTGGGATCAGGGTCTCTGGTCCCAGCGGGAGAAGCAGCTGCCTATCATCTTACTTGCCCTAGCCCCCACCCCAGGAACCCAGAGAGGAAGGGTGGGCAGGGTGGCATCACTCTCCCAAGGATTTGCTCATAGTCCCGAGGTTCCTCCCTAGGGAGACACGTGTGCTGTAGTCCAGCTGTCAGGATGGCAGCACTTTAGACATGCCCTCAGCCTTCCTGAATATTATGTCCCACCCCTATCTCCTGTGCCAGAGCTTCCCAGCTCCCACCCAGTCCTCAGAGCAGGAACCCTCAGGGCCCATTCTCAAAGTTGAAATGGAACTTACAAGAGGATCCCACTGTGAGAGGTCTCAGAGCTTATTTTCTGGGAAGTTAGAACAGCTCAGGTTCACACTGAGGAAATGTCGGGGGGGGGGTGCTGCGGGGGTATATGGGTACATCCTGGGCCTCTCAGATCCTCTAGCACCCTGGGAAGATTCCTCCCTCCCATCTCTGGACCCAGCTGGGGTCCTAAGAGCAACTTTTCACTTAGTGCTTGTTCCCAGCAGCTGAGCAGGAAGTCCTGTTCCTGTCTAGATGCTGCCAGCCTGTCCTCTCTCACCCTAAAGTGGCCGCATCACTGTTCCATTTTCAGGGCTCCACCCACCCACATGGCCCATCACTTTCGTTTGCAGAATAGGGTGGCCTGCCCAGTCCTACCCAGTGGTGAATCTGGCAGGCTGTGCCTGTGACGTCTGGTGCCTGGCCTCTTGACCCTGTATCTTCAGGGACTCTGGGCTAGGAAGGGTATTATGTCACACGTCTCATTTCCTAGCAGTTAATCATGTGTCCTCATCATTTCCTACGTTCTAGGACTAGTGACCAATGCCCTGTCCTGGGCAGAGTCACTTTGGAAGCCAGCTTTTCTTTCAGAACAGATGTCTGCTTGCAGCCCTCTGCTTGCTTGCTAATCTAGCGCTTGCCAAGGCCAAGGTCAGGAACATAACCTTGGACCTGGAGCTGCATGGACAAGGAGAGCAGCTTGTAAGTGTGCACATAGAACAGAGAAGAAATGATGTCCTACCAATCCAAGATGGCAGGTGCAAAGTGCCAGTGTTCAGAGAAGGCAGACTCAGAAACATGCATGCCCTGTGCTTTGGAGGACTCCTGAGATGCTTAGAGCCCCGCTTCTCTCCTTGAGCTGAAACTCTTGGTTTGGTGCTAAATGATATTGCTGTTTGCCCAACCACAGGAGCACAGGCTGATTGACCCCATCTACACAGAAACAGCCAGGTCTCTGCGGCTTGTCTCTCAAGATATCCATGGACTCAGATCCAGAAGTTCTCAGTGTCATCTCTATTTAGAACAGTTATACAAGTGCATGTGTGTATGTGCACCTGCACTTGCACACACACAAACACACACGCACACGCACGCACGCACGCACGCACGCACACACATACACACGGAATGTCTCCTGATGAAGATCCTAGACATCTGCTTCTTGCTAGATTTTTCCCTCACTGGACGTGTTAGGAATCTAGCCAAGCTTGAGCTTACACATCTGCTGAGACATAGGGTTACCAGGCCTTCTCTGAATGTCCCCTCTGTACGTCAGGTTGCTGTGATACCAGATTTTTAAATTTAATTTTAAAAGGCAAATGAATCATAGTCCACCTCTCACACAGGTGACCTAATGATCAGCTCAGCTTCTAGAGCTCAGCTTCAGCCAATGTGCTCTCATCCGGTCCCCGAGAGGACCCACGTGAGGCAGGAGTGGTACTTAGCACGGGATTCTTCTGGGATCGGTAGTCAGGCTAGGCTGGGCCTCCAGACCTTGGAGACTGAGATGAATGCACATTCCCCAGGGTAACCACCAGCCAGGGCCTGTGAAGTCAGAGGCAGAAACAGGGTAGGTAGTCCTGGCATCCTGGAGCTGCTGAGCAGGTGCAGACACCTGTCAGCTGAGCCTGCGCCTCAGCAACATGGCCTGTGCATCTCTCCCATCCTTCTTCCTCAGTATTCCTGGGCTAGCCTCAGCTCTCCCCAGCTCCTCCCCACCTAGCACTGCCTAGAGCCTGGCTGGACCTACTTGCAGAATCTGCTTGCCCATGAGAAATCTACTGTCCCCTTCTGCCCGGAAGGTTCTGAGGGAAGGGTTCCATCTAAAGACTCCGGGGTAAGACTACATCCTTGGGCATGACCTGAGGTGGGAGAACGCATGCTGCCCTGTTAGGGAAAGTGGCTTCCTGGGAACTCCCTTTCCATCCTTCCCTTTGGTGTAAAGTAAACCAGCCTGCCCTCCCTGGCATTAGCTAGCAGGGGATTTCCTGAAGGATGAAGTTCCTGGGAAATGTCCACCCATGTTCCCTTTTGTCTCATTTGACAAAAACTTGCAAATAAGTTCCCCTTGACCCAGGAGATTTAAGGAGTGATTGCTGAGATGAGAACTAAGTGGAGGCCGGCCGACCGGAGGTGCTCCCTGCCTGCTGCCTGCTGGGTTGTGAGCACTGTGATCCTTTTATCCCTGGGTCCTTGCTTTGGAGGAGGGCCAGACTGAGGCATTGCACAGTGAGCTGCTGGGAAGAGCCCTGCCACCAGACTCTGGGGAGAGACCCAGGAAGTGCAAGCAAAGGCCTTGCTGGCAGTGTGACCCAGAAGCAGGACTGCCTTAGCTCGTCAGTTCTGGGTCCAGGCACGCCCGTTCTTCATCCTCTGCCTCTCTCCTCTGAGTCCTTGGCTGAGATTTCCCGGATCTCTTTCCCACTGTGGTTTCCCAGCCTGGATTCTTGTTCATGCAGGAGGGGCTGGGCTCTCGAGCTGGCTGGGCCCTAGCTGATCCACAGCCCCAACACCGTGGAGGGCTAACTCCCTCCCCACAGCCCCCCCCCCAGTACCCCTAATAGGACCTCCATGGACTTGGGGAAGGGCCAGTTGTGTCCCTAAAGATAGAGAGACAAAGCCCATGTCTCTGCCTCTGGCCACTACTTCCTTCTGAGTTTCTGTGGTGGCAGCTAGGACAGGAACAGGTAACTCTGACAGGAAAATGTGGTTCTCTCCTCGGCCTGTTCACCTCACATACATCCTCCTAGTGGGACACCCCTGCCTGCCCAGCGTGCCTACTTTGTACCCCTAGCCCATCTGGGTCCCAGGCAGCGACATTTAGAAGAAGGGTCTTGAGTTCTGCCTGCTCCAGGCCCAGAGCAGCCCCTGGCTCCTGCTAATAATTGGCTTCCCTGACTGATACAAATGAGACCTTCGGGGGCTGGTGAGATGGCTCAGTGGGTAAGAGCACCCGATTGCTCTTCCAAAGGTCCAGAGTTCAAATCCCAGCAACCACATGGTGGCTCACAACCATCCGTAACGAGATCTGGCGCCCTCTTCTGGAGTGTCTGAAGACAGCTACAGTGTACTTACATATAATAAATAAATCTTTAAAAAAAAAAAAATGAGACCTTCACCTGCATATCCTGAGGAAGTAAGGGGAGACAAAGTGTGGACACAGGCCACACTGACACTTCTTGTTGTGTCTGTACTGAAAGTTAGGTTTGATTGGTTGGGTGGTTTCTCTGTTTAGCCCCAGCTGTCCTGGAACTCACTCTTTAGACCAGGCTGGCCTTGGACTCAGCGATCTGCCTGCCTGTGCCTCCCACAGTGCATGGAGATTAAAGATGTGAGTCACCCATGCCCAGCTTATAGTTTTGTTTTGAGACAGAGTCTTAAGTAGTCCAGGTTTGCCAAAAATTTGTTAGGTATTGGAAGCTGAACTCAACTTGCTCCTTCCCCTGCCTGCCCAGTGCTAGGATTGTACACACAGCTGGAGTTTGCTTCCTTCAGACAGCCTGTGGTCCAGCTGGCCAGGAACATAAACTCCTCGGCCTCTCAAATGTTATGCTCAAAGGCATGAGCCACTGGACTCTTGGTTTAGAGGGATTAGGGATGGAACTGAGAACCTTACCTTTACACACACACACACCTAGACCAGGGTTCTACCACTGAGCAAAAGCTCTGCAGGGGACCCAAGCATCTGCTGGTCCTGAGTTCTGGGTAGAGCCCTGAGGCCTCAAAGTCAGAGTCTGTTAAAGGGGAAAACACAGTAAGCCCAAGGCTGATGAACGTTCGTAGTTTTCCTCTGGAGAAACGGCTTACAGAATTTGGTGAACAGCCAACCCCTCCTCCCCCAGCAAGACAAAACATACAAACACACACCGTGCTCAGAGTAGTTTATCTGCGGTTTTCCTAGATTAAGTTCTGGGACTCAGCAGCGAGGATTGAAGCTGAAACAGGAGCTACGCACTACTTGCTTTTCCTAGCCAACCCCATGCACCGGCCTGCACTAGGCTGGGAGCCTGCCCTGTAGCCTCCACTCAAGAAGCCAAGTTCTGCAGCCCAGATGATGGACCGACCTCCACAGTTGAACTTCAGGTGGGGGTGGGGTGTGCTGGAGAAAGTCATTTACAGGAGAAAGGCCTTAGGGGTGAGGAGTCACTAGGCCCTCCCCAACCCCTGCTGCTACTCTGTCGGCATCCCGGGTCTTTACGGGGAGAGTTCCCAGTCTTCCGAAGAAGACGCCCTGCCCCCAGTCCCACGGCCCCCAGCCCCAGCGCCGCTGCCCTTGGAGGTGATCTTTGGCACCCTCTCCCACTTCTCACCATGACCCTGTTCAAAGCCCGATGCTTTGTCACAAAGGGGCCTCAGCGTCCTTCCAAGGTCCTGCTCCTTTCTGATTCCAAACCCAGTTACGCTCAATTAAAGTAGCCAGGGTCCCACTAACAAATCTTTAACATACCAATAAAATCTATTATACAGATTTAAAAAAAAAAAAAAAAGACAGGTACTCTAGCCTTGACCTTACTGTGTAGTTAAGGATGACTTTAAACTTCTGATCCTGCTCTAAGGAGGGCTGGGATTGCAGGCATGTGGTACCAGGCTGTTTTATGGTAGCAGGAATTGTCCCTGAGGTCTCCTGCAAGCTAGGCAAGCACTGTACTATATGAGTTATATCCCGTTGCCAGAAATAGTCTCTTAAAATTTTTTAATTATTTATTTGAGAACATATTTTTTATTTTAAAAATTAAAATACACTTATATCACCTAACCCCCTTCTCTTCTTTCTGTCTCTCCTCCCTATGCTCCCTCTCAAGCTTATGATCTCCTGGTCTGTGTTTACATAGAAACAGTTGAACTTCAGGTAGGGGTTATATATATAGGAAATCTACTATACTGCCCTCAAACTCACAGAAATCCACCTACCTCTGCCTCCTGAATACTGGCACTAAATGCATATACCCTCAGATTTTTATCATTTTTGATGTGTGTGTGTGTGTGTGTTGAGGTGGGGCATGTCCACAGGAGTACACTTGCTCAAGGAGCTAGAGGCATTGGAATCCCCTGGAGCTGGAGTTATAGGTGGGTGTGAGCCTTCCATCTGGGGTGCTGACAGCTGCCACCTCTCTAGCCCTTCCTCCAATATTCATAACTGAGGGAAGCGGAGGATGTGGGCTGAGGATGCAGCTCAGTGGAAGAGTGTGTGCTTTACATATGTAAGCTGAGTTGAGTCCCTAGTGCAGACAGACAGACACAAACGCATGCCCCCACATACACACATCACACATACACTGTATGGAGGACAGCAATAGGAGTATACAAGACACACCTTGAAATCCTTTGTCCTAAAAAGACTGCACATACTGGTGTCTTCAGCCCACACCAAATACTTGCTACCTTATAGCACTAGCTTCCCCCAGGAACCTCTCTAATCAGCCATCAACAACCCAATGTTCCTCAGCTCCTTACACTCTCAGCTGCCAGCCCTGCCCCCAAGCCATGCCCTCCCTCACCCAATTCAAGCCCTGCTAGCTACCCTGCTGACCAGCCCTGCCCCCTCCCTGTGCCTGCCTGTCATCAGCCCTCAGGATCTGTCTGGTGTTGTAATCTACTGCCTCTGCCCCCTTAGGGCCATTTTTTGCCTCAAATCCAGTCCTTTTGAGGCCCACTCTGGCTTAGTCACTTCCTCTCTGAGGCCCCCACCACAGTCTTTCCAGAATCGGAAGACTCTGCCCTCTCTGGTCTACTGGGAAGCTGAGATTTGGTATTTGTTAAGCAAATCATTCAATGCCTCCCAAAGCTTAGACAGTTGGGGTGCACAGGCCTGAAGCTGTAGAACAAAGGGGATCTACTGAGGACCCTGGGGGCAGCCCAGGAGGAGATGGCAGCAGTGGGCAGGAGCCCATTTGAAAAGCTTTGATATTGCTTACCCCATGATGGCCCTCTTGGAGGCCACATTTGTTGTGTAGGCCTCCTCACTGCCACCTAGTAGGTCTACCTATGGAGTCAGGCCCTCCAGAGGCGTTGGCTCTTCTGCTGGTCTTAAGCAAGGCAAGTGCTGCTGCTGGGCACCAGGGTGGCATTTCTCCACAGGATGTATTTGGTCTCAAGAAGTTAGTCCACGGTGCCAAGTTGCCTAGCTTCAGAAGTGGTTCTGGGGAGGTTCTTTGGTCCATGTAAAAAGATTGCAGTCCTTTCTTGGCCACTGTGATCCAAAAAGGTAAGGAAGCCATCCAAAAGGGCCCCTGTGCTGGCTCAGTCCTCCTGGCCATCCATGGCTTTGCTCCATCATCTCTCCTCTCCCTGGGATGATAGGTCTGCCCCAGGCCCCAGACATGTAGCCACTCTCTTTATCCTAGATGTAAAAGGAGCCACTGTGCCTGCAGACTGTGGTCCATAGCGCCAAGAGCAGGCTGCCTGGTGTCAGTAACTCTGTTCATCAGGAGCCACACAGTTCACTTACTCATAAAGCAGGCCAATGTCCCCTAAATGAATACCTCCGATAGAGAGTCCAAGGGTATCATGGGCTAATTCCTTTTCTTGGTAGAATTGGCAATTGTCCTAACTTTCTTCTTTTTCTTGTTGTCTCTTTGTGTGTTTATTGGTGTTGTATATTTTCTTCCGTTTTTTTGAGATGCTTTCTTTCTATGCAGCAACCTTGGCTGGCCTTGAACTTGTGATCTTCTTGCTTTAGCTTCTAAGCTAGGGATTCCAGGTACGGTTCCTCCCAAATGGCCTTTGTCCTGGTTTTTATCTCTGAAGTGCCCAGTGGCGACAGTGAGGGTGGACTGGGTGGAGAAGGCATGCAGATATTTGATGCATACTGCTTCTACTGGTCTCCCCTTCCCTTTCCAGCTTTCTGTTTGTCGTCAGGGCCGATTGTCAAACGGTGCTGTGCCTAGGTTTGTGCAGGTGCTTGCTTATCCACTATGGGTCACATTTACAAGATGGGGACCTAGAGGTGGCCCAAGGGATAGGATCACCTCAGTTGCTGACCACAGGTATAGGTGACTTAGCAAACAGGTTGTGCAGAGGTGAGGGTGCACAGGCCCTCTGGGCTTCTGCTTCTGGAGTCACAGGAGAAGGCTTAGGGTGGTGTGGCTTTCCAGGTGGCAAGGATTCTCTTTTTCAGAAGCCATTTGAGGACAATCAATAATTAGAAGAAATGTGGGTCCTGGGTACAGGCTACTGGGACAGTCACAGCTCTGAGGAAGTGAGGCCCTCCTTGAAGATGTGTTCCTAGAAGCTGCTGCTGGCTAAGACAGGAGCCCATGGCCTCAGAAGGAGTTAGGAAGCATCCTTGTTGTACTTTCTCTCTCTCTCTTTCTCTCCCTTTCCAGGTCTGCTATCTGTGCCACAGCCTCCTGACACTAGCTGGGGTCGTGGTCAGTAGCCAGGATATTACTCCCAACCAATGGGTGAGTCTCCCAAGATGCTGGAGCAGGAAAGGGTTGGATGGTCAGCAGTACCTACTTCATCGAGTAGTGTGGGACAACACTAGCCAGGACAGAGCCTGCCTTCCCTCAGGAACTGCAGAGTGAGAGGCCAAGAAAGAAGTGGCAACAGTTGTGGAGGGCCTCCTCCTTTCATTGTGTCCCAAAAGCCATTCCCAAGGGATGATGGCCTAGCCCTTACAAGCTGCCCTTCCTACTCCAGCAGACACTCAGAGATATCCCTCCCTTTCTGACTTAATTCTCCTTCTTGCCCTGGCTTCTAGCACATGCCTGGCTTATGTCATGCCTCCTCCTCCTCCTCAGGGCGAGCTGCAGCTGTTGTGCATGCAGTTGGACCGTCATATCAGCACCCATATCCGGGAGAGCCCTCAGGCCATGCACCGGACCAAACTCAAGGACCTAGCTACCCAGACTTACATCCGCTGGCAGGACTTGCTGGCCCACTGTCAGCCCCAGGTGGTGTCCCATAATCCCCTAGACCTGGGAGGAAAGGGAAGTGGTCAGTCATTGAGCGGGGCTTGGCAGATCCAGCAGTCCATCCACCCCCACTGCAGCTGCTGGACTCCAAAGGGAAAGGGTGGAGTGGGCAAGCATGATGCAGGGTGGGGATGTCTCAGGGGACCTTCAATCCTAATCCACGACCCAGGGAGGGGATGCAGAAGGGAACATAGGGAGGCCTGTTTATGAACAAATGCAGAGAAACACAGCCCTGAAGAACTGAGCAATACCGGTTTGCCATGAATGATGGCCAGGAAGGGGCACCCAAGGCAACAGCTGCCCACCTCCTGTTTACTTGTCCTGGAGACCTCAGCTGGCTACTTGCTGTGTTAAGAGCATTTCCCGGGCTGCTCTGTTTTTTGTTTTTGTTTTGTTGGTTGTTTTTTTTGAAGGAGCACAGGGAGAGTACTTGAACCCAAAGCCTTATGCATGCTCAGCACGTGCTCCACCCCCCACCCCCACCCCCACCCCCACGTGGCCAGCATCCACTCTCACTTCTGTAAGAGTAACCTCTGTTCCTGGAATTGTCTCAGGTCCTCTAGGTAGTAACATGTTATACTAAAGTTTACAGAATGAAGTTTTTTTTTTTTTCTGCAGGAGCCTGAGGAGCCCTTGTGAAGCAGGGATGGGTAGAAACCCGTTTTACAGATGAGCAAAGTATCTAGAAGCTCTGAGGGTCAATAGCTTGCCCCATTATGCACACAGCTTGGGAGGATGTGAGGATGAGGGCTCACAGCCATCGTCACTCCTTTGGCACAAAGCCGTCCCATCTGCACACCCCCTCCACCCCCAGCTCTCCAACAAGCAGTGCCCTGCTGGGCTGGCCCTGAGCCCCCAAGCCCTTAATGGGGACAGCTGGACTTTGCCCCCTGCTTGCCTCTCCCTGACTCTCCTCCCTTACAGCTCCCTCTAACCTCTGACTTGAGGCTGACACACTGGCCACAGGCTGTGGCTTGGTGCTCAAATTTCACAAGTCCCTGAGAAAAAGAAAGCTGGATAGAACTCAGACCTCACCCTGATCCCCAGGAACTGGCTCCCACTGGCCTCTGGTGGGAAGCATTGCTTGTCTTAGGAAGCAATTCAAGCTTGACTGAGGATGCATAGACAGCATCTTCCTCTGATATTCCTTGGGCCTGTAGCACTAGGCAGGTGAGACACTGGCTGAGCCTTCAAGGCACTGCCTCTTGGCCGACTGTGTCTAGCCGCTGAGGCTTATCAGTACAGGGACCTGTGGATAGAGAGGGTACTGGGGCCAGGCCATTACAGGCTACTCTCTCTGCTTCACAGGGTCAGTACTTCAGCCCTTGGAAAGACATTTAAAGGGATAAGAGCAAAGTGGCCCAAGGCTGTGGACTGGAGCAGGAAGAGAACTGTAGGAGGTGAAGAATGGAGCCGGAGGAGGCCCAGCTTGGTGAAGGTAGACTACTGCCACCACCCAGCAAGGGGTTCTTGTGTCCTGACCATCCCCACCCTTGAGCTCCCCCACCTGCACAGCTGTCTCTTCTGTCCTGGGCTCTCCCTGTTGGCCACTGTCTTTCCCACAACCTGCCCTCTCTGCCCATCTTGAATATGAGGTTCATGTGTGCATATTAAAGTGTTATTTCCAGCATCCATGGTTCTGGAGTTCCTTCCATCCCTACCCTGAGGGCTCATGCCCAGCACCTAGCCTGACAGAAGAACCACCTCTGCTTGAGCCAGCCACTACTGGTGTCACCTCAAGTAGTCATGTGACTGGGGCCTCGGACCCACACCCTGCACTTGAGGACTCTGTTTCTAGGAGTGACCAGAATTGCTGGAGCCTGGGCACTCTTGAATGGCCCTATCTGGGTCTACCTCACCCTGCTAGGGACGCTATACCGAGAGGATGGTGGATTGGGGCTGTAATTTTGTTTAATTCAATTTAGTGCTGAGCTCTGAAGTCAACTTCCTAGAGATAGGAGTGGGGGAGGGTCCAAAAGACAGTTTTGGATCCTGTTGTTTCTTTCCCCGCCTTATCTCCAGAGCAGTTTCCTGGGTCCTAATCTCTACTTGCACATCTCCATGTCCTAGATCTGAATGGCTAGAGGAGTAAGTGGGCCCCTTTGTACCTCCAGGAGCAGCCCCACAGCCCTATCTACTCTCTTACTGTCCGCTCCTCTGACAGAAGCCATGCTCATCCCTGCCCCCACCCCCGATACTTTCAGGATGAGCTTTGTAAGGGGGAGCCGTAGGTGACACTCCTGCCACCTTGACTCGTGTCCACTTCTCAGGGGGTGAAGGTCCCAGAGTGTTCCATGGCCGTTGCATACAATCGTCTCTGTATCTATGTCCCAGGGTTGGAGGGTGACTAGGAGCTAGACAGAGTCAACCCCATCTACCTTCCAAGGCCTTAGTGAGCACAGCTACCTTGCTCTCTGGGTCCCCAGAAGGTCAGGAGCTAGAGGCATCTATTATTTAGAGGACAAGGCATAGACTCTGCACAGTACTGGGTACCACAGAGGACATCTTTTCTGTCTCAAAGCCTTTGCCAAATGAGAAGTGGAAGAAACCCTCCCAGAGCCAGGTGACTTGACTGACAGTTCTGGTTTCTCTTCCTGGACACGTCACAAACTCCTTTGGCATACCCTCACACCCTAGCAGGTCAGCCTCAGATCTCAACAGGAGGGCAGGGACTCTGGAGAGCCAGCCCTTCTCACCCAGCCTCTAGGCACCCCTGCTTGACACTGCACACCTGACAGTTAATCCTCAGTTACTGGGTTTGCTCTGGAAACCTGGAAATCACCTTGAAATTTCCCTCTTTTGTTCTCACTGCCAAGGGCAGAGAGGGGGTAGGGAGGCCTGAGAGGCTGAACTGGGGAGTTTCCATTCTTGAAGCTGCTTTTACCTGGCTTTAAGAGAAAGGATCAAACTGTCCATCAATGTAGACATCTGGAATCCTCCCTGGCTCCTTTATCCCAAAACATACTCATCCTTGAGAGAGATACATCCAGGGAGCAAAAGGTGTTGCTGACAACTCAGTCCCTCCCAGAAGCCTGGCTGTAACCTGACCAGCAGTATGCAATGTGAGGTCGCTCAAGGGTGGACACTCTCCCCTGGGTCATGTAATTGCCCTGCTCTGGGACTCACTGGGAGCTGACCAGGTCTAAAACCCTGTTGGCATAATAGGAACCGAGCCTTTTCAAGGCCAAGAATTCTGGACCGAAGTTGGCTGGCTCACCGTTTGCCCTCCAGGTTTTTGACCCTAAGCCCTGGGGAAAAGGCAAGGGATATCCTGACAAAAGCCACTGGAAAAGCCGCATCCTGGGCCTCGATGACGGATGTTTTCCTGCTTCCTTTTGGTGATGCTGGAAGGGAGAGGCCGGGAAGGGAGGGGCTTCCCAGGTGGACAGCTTTGATAATTGTCCTTTTGGAGGAAGTCCTTTTCCTATGACCCAGTGCCCTGGGTCCCGGTGGTCAGAGAGCTCTTTGAAAAATGGCCGACCCTAATCTTTTTACTCAGCCACCAGTGGAGAGACAACTGCGGAATGGAAAGGGTTCAGGTCCAGCAGGCCTTGAATCGAGAGCCCCAGTGCACACTCCCTGTCTCCATCTTGCCACTTTCCTCAGGAGGGATAGTTGCTAAGAAGCAGGAAACACCGGGCGTGGTGGCGCACACCTTTAATCCCAGCACTCGGAGGCAGAGGCAGGCAGATTTCTGAGTTCAAGGCCAGCCTGGTCTACAAAGTGAGTTCCAGGACAGCCAGGGCTACACAGAGGAAACCCTGTCTCAAAAAAAACCAAAAAAAGAAAAAAAAGAAAAAGCAGCAGGATACCTTGGATACTCCTCATGTCCTGGGGTCTGTGAGGGTTGGCTCCAGCTGGCTGGGAGGCATGTAACACATCTTGTGTTTCCTTTATTTGGCTACAAGCATGTAAGCCTTAGCAAAAGAGGCAAGTTAGGGAAGCCCTTATTCTGTCAGGCCTGAATACGGATGAAGGGTGTGATGTCTTCCATAGCCTATGCTAGGCAGGCCTGGAGGATGTTTTTGCAATTTTTTTTCTGTATTACTGTATTTTTTTCCTTGATGGACAATCCAGGATCCTTATTTTTTTTCTGCCAACTGTCCTTTTATTAAAAAGCATGAATCACGAACAAGTAGTCATCATGAGAGGAAACTTTATCTTCTGCCCACCCACTTGTGGAGAAGACCTGTGACAGTAACCAGTGCGGCAGGAAGGGGCAGAGGAAGAGGGGGTGGGGTGGGGTGGGGGTGGAACTCTATCGATGGGGAGCCCTGTGCCCAGAGGCTAACTGGCTCTGTTAGTGGAACGGTCTCATTTCTACCTCCATGCCTGGCTTAGAAGACCCTGGCGCCTGCCATGAAGGTACAGAATACTGTCCCTGCCAGTGAAACCAAAACCTTTTGAAACTTTCCACTGGGGCCACCCTGGAGGTAGAGCCAGGGAGCTCAGATCACTACCAAGCAGCCCTCATTTCTAGGGGCAAGGCTTACAGGTGAGGAGGAAACACAGCAGGAAGTGGAGCTTAGCTTCAGGAGCTTAGCTTCATGGTTGCTGACTGCTGAAAAGGTGGAGCTTCTGGGCTCCCAGTTTTCCTACCTCTGCCTTCCCAAGCAGGTGGGACGGACCAGATCTCACTAAAAATGTCACCTTGCTGTTTGTGTGGATTTGAGCCCGTTTTTTTGTTGTTTGTTTTTATCTTGCTTAATCTCTCTGATTCAGTGAGAGAAACAGTAGCTGGCTTGGAAATCCTGCTTCAGCCTCCTGGAGCTGAGGAGTCTTAGCGCATCCTGAGCTTGGAGTGGGGCTTGCCCTTAGTAGATGAACAGGAGCCTGGTCAAGAGGCGTGTGCATGGTCCCTCCCTAGCCAGCTTCCATAGGACACCCTCCCTGCCCACCCCTGGCCTGCCTCCTATCTCTGAGGTCACAGCTTTGTTTCCTAATGGAAAGGAGCTGAGAAACGCGGCTCTGGCCAGCGAGGGAGAAGGGGCCCTTCTGTGTCCCAGTAAAGACCCAATTGTTACAGAAACCAAACTGGGCTGCCTTTCTCGATTACTCCCATTGCTCTTCTGCTCTCCACTTCTCAGATGCCAAGTTTTAACCTAGAACAAAAGCTGCTGTCGAACTGATTTATACTCCAGATCTGCTTATGGGGTCTGAAGTGTTTTTTCCCCTCCAGGACTGCCCCCTGGGGCTCAAAGATACCACAGAAACCTCCAGGTCTCCTTCCCTTCGTCCCTGTCCTTTGATTCTGGCTAGGGGTGGTCTCCAGGTACCGCTGGGGCAGTTTCTCAGTCCACCTGCCCACTGGAGGACCAGCTGTCTGGAAGGACTCGCCAGCCAGCACCGCCCAGGAGACCAAAGCTACAAGTTACTTCTAGAAGCGACCTGTGGGCGGAGGCTGGCAGTTCTGAAGGTGGTGGTGGTTCGCGGCGTGGCTCCCTCCAGCCCCTTTCATCTGAACCGTGGCGCTCGTGCCTCTAGTTAATCAGCCTTCCAAGCCACACCAGGAGTCATTTCCCGGGGGTAGGCTCTGCTGGAGCCCGGAAACTAGGAGCTGCCTGCAGTCTTGGGGGTCTCTGCCTGTGAGCTGCTCCTTCCAGTCCAAGGGTTAGGGCCAGAAAGGAGGAAAACTTTGGAGTCAAAAGACTGACCACTGTGGTTAGCACCTGAGAGAACCTTCAGTTTCCTCTCTTGCTATGCCACCCCCTTCGGGTGCAAGTCCCAAAATGGTTTGCCAGTTTTCGTTCCTGTAACTGGAGCGTGGGGAAGCCCCTCAACCCTTCCAGAGAGCCCATCCCGCCTCAGGGCTTGAAGGCACACTTCGGGAAAACCAGGTGAGTGCAGTTCCCGGTGGCAACGCCTGGAGTCCCTCCCCGCCCCCTCCCCGCCTCGCCTCCGGGTGCTGTGGCGCAGACCTTGACTCACGAGCTGCAAGAGTCGTAAAGGGTCCCCAAGCCTCAGTGCCCGGCAAGCAAGGCAGCGGGTCGCAGCCCCCTCCTGGGCGGGCCTTTGCGTCCCGCCCCCGGCCACCACTCGACACCCTCTGCCTGACGTCAAGGGGTTGGGGGCGGAGAGCGGCGGCGGCGGCTGCAGCGGAGAAAGAACCGGCGCCCGGCGCGGTGGAGCGCCGAATCGGAGCGCCGAATCCGAGCTCAGGGGCGCCGAGAGCCGTGCTGGGACCGAGGGGCGGTGGCGCGGGACAGCCTTAGCGTGCTGGCGGGCGGGCGCAGTCTGGAGCGACGCGGGGGCAGGGGAGGACGGTGGCCGGAGCCAAACGCGAGGGCAGCGCCCAGGGATTGGAGCTGCACGAAAGAGGTGAGAGAGGCCGGAGCGGTGGGGCCCCGGGGCCGCTGCTTTGTCCCCTTGCTTGGGTAGAGGCTGGCGCGCGCGCTAGGGGACAGCGTCTAGGGGTGCAGGGCGGGGCGACAGCAAAGACAGCTGTCCGATCCGGGTCCCTCTTGAGTCCGCCGTGGGCTGCCCAGCGGCGATCGGCATCAAGGCATCAAGTGCTTGCAGCTCCACTGGCTGGAGCGGCGGGACCCTGGGGGTACGGACAGAGCTAGGGGCAGTGGGGGACCCTTGGGCTGTCCAGCGCGCGGTCCGAATCTTTGCCAGGCTCGCGAACTGCTCCGGTTCCCCCCACCTCGACGGAAAGTTAGGGGCGGGCTTGGACCGTGGCCGATGTTGTGGGATCGGATTTCCCTAGCGCGGCCCCCCGCCCTCCCGTTCTGCTCCGGAGGCGGGCTGGCACTGAGAACCAGCCCCCTAGCCAAAGCTCCGCCGCCCGGTCCCGCTCTGGAGCACCGCAATCCACGACCGGGTGTGCAAGTGTGGGGTGCAAATCCTGGTCCTGCACCCCTCCATCCCCTTGGCTGTCCGTGTCCCTTGCTTCGGGAAGAGCTTGGGGGTTGGGTCACCGCTACGCCTGCAGATTCTCGGAGCGCACCACCGGGTTTTGACCCCAGCCTAGGGTAATTGGCAGAGAGGAAACTGAGGGTGTGTCAGGGGGGACTGCCCCGGGGAAGGCAGCCCCAGCCCCCCGCCCTTCCCGCGCTGAGGTTCTTGGCCGACAGGGGGCGTCCGCAAGCCCGGCTTTGCCACGCTCCCAGCGCTGCCGCTTTGTTTGCATTCAAATCCCCGGAGCTGGGGGAGGGGAGAGTCCACAGTAGGGAGACCGAGACCGGGTCTTGGCTAGGAACCTTTGTTTTGGGGTGCAATCCTCAGATTCTGCATCTCTGTTCCCGGCCCCTAGCGTCTAGATTAGTGGAGATCCGTTCCGTTGGCCTACTGCCTAGTGCACGGTCCCCGGGGTGCAATCCCGGAGTTAAGAACATTCGTCAGAGCCGGGGAGGAGGGGACGCAGCCCTTGACGACCATTTGTGGGCATCCCCTGTTGTCCAGGAGAACCCCGCTTCGGCCTCCCCAACCCATTTCACTTCCCCCCACGATCCCGCTCCCGCGGAGGCGAGGAGATTCCCAGAAGCCTGGAACTGACTCGTGGCCCGGTCGCCTCTCTGCGGGAGGGTCAGTGTCTCTAGAAGGCTGTTGGAGAAACAGGACTGGCCCTGGTCATTTCCACGCCCATCCCACCCACTTCCTGCCTCCCTCTTGGGCAACAAAGGGGCCTCGGGAAGCTGGGCCCATTTGGTTCCCGGCCCCACTCCTACTCCAGCCCTGCTGATGTGGAACCGGGTTTGGGCTCTGCCCGGCTATTGTCTGCGCTGGGGGAGGGGACGGGCTGGGGCCGGGAACTCTACACACTGCCTGCTTCACCAAGTCCCCCACTGAAGCTCTTTGCCCAACCGGCTGCCTGCGGCTGCTGAATAAGGGGTATATCTCCCCGAATTAGGTCTTGGGGCTGGCCTGGGTCCCAATGGTAGCAAGCCCTGTTTTTTATGGTTATTGTAAGAAACTCTGAAACCTTTAAGGCCTGAAGGAGCCAAAGAGGGGAGAGTCCCTCTTTTATTTTTTCCACACAACTCCCTGTTGAAGAGAGGGAGTAGGGATGGCCTGGAGGCCACAGGCGGCTTTTGATGACTGCCCACGCCTAGTGCTTGCTGACTAAGTTCCTCTCCTTGCTCTTCTGGGAGACCCCCAGGGCTCTTGGGGGCAGAAGCCAGTTGCAGAATCAGGAGGAGATGCAAAGGCTCTGGGGGAGGTTTGTTCCAGTGTGCGTCCTGTGTTGCTTGTCTCTTGGTGCGGGCCCCCTTCCGGTCTGTGATGCTGACCAGTTTCTTTTCCTTCAGCAGGGCTGCTGGACAGAAGTTTAGACCCTGGGTGTCTGCCATGGCCCCACACTGGGCTGTCTGGCTGCTGGCAGCAGGGCTGTGGGGCCTGGGCATCAGGGCTGAGATGTGGTGGAACCTTGTGCCCCGGAAGACAGTATCTTCTGGGGGTGAGTGCCTGAAGCATGGGAAGCAGGGCCAGAGGGAGGCTGGGATAGACTGCTGGGGAAAGGGCAAGGAGGGGAGTGATGCTTGCTTGCAGGAAGGAGCTGCTGCTGAGGAATTACCCCCAAGCATGCACCTTTACACCGATATGTGTGGCTGTGGCTTTCTAAGAAACGCTAGTGGCCCCAGGGGCCCAGAACTGGTAGTGCTGGTCTAGACCTGGGCTTTGCCCCCTTCTGACACTGGGATAACTTCCGTGGGATCTCTTACCAGCCCACCCCCACCCTCACCCAGACCTGGCTGGCCTGGTGTGCAAGGGAGGCCGCTTCTGAATCAACCTCCCTGTTCCTCACTTGAATTGTCTCTCTTGCTTAGAAGCCTAGAGAGAGAAACCTGAACTCCAGGGCAAGTGTAAACCTAACCCTGTCTCCAGTCTTTCTAGCTGTCTGTCCCTAGAAGCCCCGTTAATTCACCCTAATGGTCTCCTCTGCTGCTCTACCACTGGAGCCTTCTGATGGCTCTGGGTGGGCACATATGAGCGCTCGTGCTTCGTGGGGGAGGAGGCAGAGTGAACCAGATAGCTCTCCTTTGCTCGCGCACACACCTGTATGAAGAGGTGGTGATGTCAGGTGTTTGTATCATCTCTGTGCTCCTGGGACATGGGATGAGCTCACCTCCCACAGGCTACACTCAGCGGCTATTAAAGCCCCTCCCAAGTCGACCCAACTCTTGCCTGGCACTGCCTCCCGACCCTGAAGCTGGCTTAAGTGGGGATCCTGTGGACAGGTGTGCAGGGATACATACGGTCCTCTGACAGATTATATGACTATATGTATGATCACGCCCCACATGTGCTGGCCGGAAGCACAACTTCCCAGGCTTCAGCACCACCTCTGAGTCTCAGGTTCCTTTGATCTCCCAGTCCTAACCTCTTCCTCCTTCTCCACACGCCACCTTGCCAGTCCCCTGCCCGCCCATCTGTGCGTATGCCTCTGAAAGCCTGGATTGGCGCCTGCTGGGGCTTCTTAGACAAGGAATGCTTACAAGTATTCTGTGCCTCCTGATGCAATAAATCTACCACCAGGGTCTGCCTAGACCTTGCCGTGGTCAGCAAGGAGCAGAGCAGGAAATGGCAACCAAGGAAGCGGGGCTGGGTGGTGGTGGTGGTGGGGGGGGAAGTGTCCAGTTCTGTGCCTGAGGTACCGCTGACCCTGAGGGAGCGTCATCAGTCAGATGGCTTCCTCTGGCCGGAAGCTTTGGCTGAGATATCCTTCCTTCCCCGTTACCAGCCCAGATTATCTCCTCCCAGGCTGAGGAAGGGCCTTGGAAGCCTGGGTAGGATGGAGCTGTTGAGCCAAAGGCTATTCAGAAAAAGTCCTTTATGGCCCGTAGAGGTTTGGTTGTCGTCTGTGTGTGTGTAGTGCTAGCTTTTGTGGAGAATCGTGATGACGAGGCCCAGGGGAGCCTTGGACAAAGGGAGATTGATGGATTCCTGGAACCCCAGGGAGGATGTCCTCTGCCCCTGCTCATCCCCACCTTGTTCTAATATCTGTTTCTGCAGAGCTGGTCACAGTAGTGAGGCGGTTCTCCCAGACAGGCATCCAGGACTTCCTGACACTGACCCTGACAGAACATTCTGGCCTTTTATATGTGGGGGCCCGAGAGGCGCTGTTTGCCTTCAGTGTAGAGGCTCTGGAGCTACAAGGAGTGGTGAGAGGTGGGGCAGTGGGAGGCACTCAGAGGGGAGAGGGAAAGGACTTGGGGTGTAGCCTGTGCAGGCTGTCCCTCAGCCCAGCTCTCTTGGGGTGTCAAGATTAGCGATTGCTTTCCGCTCCTGGTTTCTGCCAGTTGGGGTGGTTCGGGGCTTCTGTCAGAATGGGGACCAGGCGTCTTCGATGGTGTAGCTTGAGGGATGTTTGCAGCACACTTAGCACAGACCTGTGACATTGCTGATGTGTCTGTCCCATCCTCAGATCTCTTGGGAGGCTCCAGCTGAGAAGAAAATTGAATGTACCCAGAAAGGGAAGAGCAACCAGGTGGGTGCTTAGAGAGCTTCCCCTGCCAACCTCCCTCTTTAATCTGCACCCTGGTGATTTCCTATCTCTGACTCTCAGTTCTCTCACTAACCTGTATACCTCTCTCTCCAAAGACCGAATGCTTCAACTTCATCCGCTTCCTTCAGCCATACAATGCCTCCCATCTGTACGTCTGCGGCACCTATGCCTTCCAGCCCAAGTGCACCTACATCGTGAGTGTTTCCTCTCTTTGGGTGTGCCCCTTACCCACCTGTTCCTAACCTATGGCCTCCTTCCTTGACCTCTCGGGGCCATGATATTTTCAGACTGTATAGAGCCCCACAGTAACACCCATCTTCAATGTCTTCCTGCCCCTAGAACATGCTCACGTTCACCTTGGACCGTGCAGAATTTGAGGATGGGAAGGGTAAATGCCCATATGACCCCGCTAAGGGCCACACCGGACTCCTTGTGGGTGAGTGGCTGCTGCCAGCACAGAGGGGAGAATCTGGGCCTCTGTCAGTCACGCTCTGAATACTTGTCTTCGGAGCCGTCTCTACCTCAGTTCCCTGGCCTGTCTGACCCGCTGTTGTCTCCCACAGACGGTGAGCTGTACTCGGCCACACTCAATAACTTCCTGGGCACAGAGCCGGTTATCCTTCGATACATGGGGACCCACCACTCCATCAAGACAGAGTACCTGGCCTTTTGGCTGAATGGTGAGTCATGGGATGGGACTGGGGAAGCCCGGAGCGGAAGGGCCTTCCAGGGCCCTGGGACTCTTGTCACTGGCCCTTCTTTCTTCGTCCCAGAACCCCACTTTGTAGGCTCTGCCTTTGTCCCCGAGAGTGTGGGAAGCTTCACGGGAGACGATGACAAGATCTACTTCTTCTTCAGTGAGCGGGCAGTGGAGTATGACTGCTATTCCGAGCAGGTGGTGGCTCGTGTGGCGAGAGTCTGTAAGGTACCAAGTTCCGCAGTGGTGGGCAGCGGGAGCCCTGCAGGCCTGGCAGGGGCTGACCAGCCGTGTCTCCTTGCCATCTGCCAGGGCGACATGGGGGGAGCACGGACCCTGCAGAAGAAGTGGACGACGTTCCTGAAGGCTCGGTTGGTGTGCTCAGCCCCTGACTGGAAGGTCTACTTCAACCAGCTGCGGGCAGTGCACACCCTGCGGGGCGCCTCTTGGCACAACACCACCTTCTTCGGGGTTTTTCAAGCGCGATGGTAAGCGGCTGTGGGGTAGCTGGGGGTAGGGAGGAGCAGGTGGTCAGGTAGGGATAGTGTGTGGGTGTGAGGGCCCTCGCACAGGCGTCTGGAGGAAGTCCAGCGGGTCAGTGCCTGGCAGCCAAGATGACTTTGCGCCTGCTCTTTCTAAAGCTGGGTGGGGGAAGGTGAGCAGAACACTGCCTGGGGTGACACCTCAGGGCTACCTCATGGTCAAGACTGCTTCATACTAAGCCTCACCCTTCCTACTTTTTCCTCTGTTGCCGGGTATGGTGGGAGCAAGTAGGCACCCAACCTGACTTCCAAGGTCCTTCTTTAACAGGGGCGATATGGACCTGTCTGCAGTTTGTGAGTACCAGTTGGAACAGATCCAGCAGGTGTTTGAGGGTCCCTACAAGGAGTACAGTGAGCAAGCCCAGAAGTGGGCCCGCTATACTGACCCGGTACCCAGCCCTCGGCCCGGTTCGGTGAGTTTTCGGCATGGGGATGTGTTCCCAACATCGACTCCAGGACCCACCCGCTCATTCACCAGCTGACTGACAGCCACCCTCCTCACACCCCTCCCTGACACAGTGTATCAACAACTGGCACCGAGACAATGGCTACACCAGTTCCCTGGAGCTGCCGGACAACACCCTCAACTTCATCAAGAAGCACCCCCTGATGGAGGACCAGGTGAAGCCTCGGTTGGGCCGCCCCCTACTTGTGAAGAAGAACACCAACTTCACACACGTGGTGGCCGACAGGGTCCCAGGGCTTGATGGTGCCACCTATACAGTGTTGTTCATTGGTACAGGTAGGCGCTTCAGGTATGCCCAAGGCTGGGAACCTGGGGAGGCCCCACGGCCTGATTCCTCATTTGCGTATTCCCATCACCTCTCCAGGAGATGGCTGGCTGCTGAAGGCTGTGAGCCTGGGGCCCTGGATCCACATGGTGGAGGAACTGCAGGTGTTTGACCAGGAGCCAGTGGAAAGTCTGGTGCTGTCTCAGAGCAAGGTAGTAAGACTGCGCCACACGCACCTCCCTCTCGGTTCTCTGCACCACTGTCTATCTGGCGCCCAGTCCCTCTGCCATCCATAGTTGGGTCTCATGTAGCTCTCTCGAGTTCCCAAAAGTAAGAGATCTAAGGTGGCCAGAACCTGTCCTCTGAAGGTTCTCTTATAGAGCCAGTCCCTGTGGGGCCCCCATTCCCAGAATCCAGCCTTGGCAAACTCCTTCCAAGTGGGGCTTCAGCTCTATCTGCAGTCTCTTCTCAGTCAAGATGTTTTGGTACCCAAGCAACAGGGACATCCGATTTCTTTGAGTCCCCAGTGGGTGTCTGAGCCAGGCCCTCTGTCTCTGGGCTCATTTAAGTGTTCACGTTTTTTCTTTTCTTTCTTTTTTTTTTTTGGTTTTTTCGAGACAGGGTTTCTCTGTATAGCACTGGCTGTCCTGGAACTCACTTTGTAGACCAGGCTGGCCTCGAACTCAGAAATCCACCTGCCTCTGCCTCCCGAGTGCTGGGATTAAAGGCGTGCGCCACCACGCCCGGCCTTTTTTTTTTTAAACACCTTTATGCAAAACTCATATTCACATCACCCTCTGGGTTCTGATTTGCTTGCCCTTTACCAGCTACTGCGACTCAAAGTTGCCCCCTACAATGCTGAATAATGAGATGGCAGCAAGGGAATTGTGGGGCTGAGCAAGCATGCAGATTGGCAGTTACCATTCAAACAGAAGAACCCCACCTTCCATAGGCCCTGCTGTCACTGTGCTGGCTCCTGGGGCCAGGGGAAACTGAGTTTCCTGGCCCAAGTGTGAGTGAGTGAGCGTACACCTCAGCCTCACGGGTCTGCCGTCCGTCCCTGTCTAAGAAGGTCATGTCTGTAAAGTGATTAGGATTTCGATGGCTTGTCCTAAGCCCTCATCAAAATTGTTCCTCTGGCCTGGATTTTTCTTCCGCTGCCTCTTTCTTCCTTGGGGGACCTAGTATGTTTATGCTCTCTGAACAGATCTCAGCCATCACCCCGAGGCGTGGCGTAGCTCACCCTGTGCTTTGTTTTACTGTAGAAGGTGCTCTTTGCTGGCTCCCGCTCTCAGCTGGTTCAGCTGTCTCTGGCCGACTGCACAAAGTACCGTTTCTGTGTAGACTGTGTCCTGGCCAGGGACCCTTACTGCGCCTGGAATGTCAACACCAGCCGCTGTGTGGCCACCACCAGTGGTCACTCGGGGTGAGTGCCAGGGCCAGGAGGGGGAGGCTAAGGTAATTGGAGCTGGATCTCTGATGCCGCTTCCCTTCCCTCCCAGGGCCCTTCTGGTCCAACATGTGGCGAACTTGGACACTTCAAAGATGTGTAACCAGTATGGCATTAAAAAAGGTAAGCTGTTTTCCTTTTGTTCCCTTATTTTGAGGATGGGCCCCTGGATCACAGCCAGAGTTAGTGCCTTACTTCTCACTGTGGGACCTGGGGTTCCTGCGTTAACACTTGGTTCTCTCTCATTTCTGCCTCTGCAGTCAGACCTATTCCCAAGAACATCACCGTTGTGTCAGGCACAGACCTGGTCCTACCCTGTCACCTCTCGTCCAATTTGGCCCACGCCCACTGGACCTTCAGAGGCCGGGACCTGCCTGCAGAACAACCTGGCTCCTTTCTTTATGACACGGGACTCCAGGCGTTGGTGGTGATGGCCGCCCAGTCCCGCCACTCTGGACCCTATCATTGCTATTCAGAGGAGCAGGGGACAAGACTGACTGCAGAAAGCTACCTTGTTGCTGTCGTGGCCGGCTCGTCGGTGACACTGGAGGCACGGGCTCCCTTGGAAAACCTGGGGCTTGTGTGGCTCGCTGTGGTGGCCCTGGGGGCTGTGTGCCTGGTGCTGCTGCTGCTGGTCCTATCGCTCCGCCGGCGACTTCGAGAAGAGCTAGAAAAGGGTGCCAAGGCCTCGGAGAGGACACTGGTGTACCCCTTGGAACTGCCCAAGGAGCCTGCCAGTCCCCCCTTCCGTCCTGGCCCCGAAACCGATGAGAAACTTTGGGATCCTGTCGGGTACTACTATTCGGATGGCTCTCTCAAGATTGTGCCTGGTCACGCCCGGTGCCAGCCTGGGGGTGGGCCCCCTTCCCCACCTCCTGGCATACCTGGCCAGCCTCTGCCTTCTCCAACTCGGCTCCACCTAGGAGGTGGTCGGAACTCAAATGCCAATGGATATGTGCGCTTACAGTTGGGCGGAGAGGACCGAGGAGGATCTGGGCACCCACTGCCTGAGCTCGCGGATGAATTACGACGGAAACTACAACAGCGCCAGCCGCTGCCTGACTCCAACCCAGAGGAGTCTTCAGTATGAGGGACCCCCCCCACCTCATTGGCGGGGGGGTCTCATGGGAGGTGCACTCTTAACTTTTGCACAGGCACCAGCTACCTCAGGGACATGGCAGGGGCACATGCTCTGCCTGGGACAGACACTGCCCAGCATTTGCCCCGCCGTGAGGACCTGCTCAGCATGGGCACTGCCACTTGGTGTGGCTCACCAGGACTTCAGCCTCACAGGAGACACACCCTCCTCTGTGAATTTGAGACATGTGGGACCCCAGCAGCCAAAACTTTGCAAGGAAGAGGTTTCAAGATGTGGGCGTGTTTGTGCATATATGTGTTGGTATGCATGTGGAAGAGTGTGTGTATGTGTGTGTGTGTGTGTGTGTGTGTTATAACTTTCCTGTCTCTGTCACGTCTTCCCTTGGCCTGGGGTCCTCCTGGTTGAGTCTTTGGAGCTATGAAGGGGAAGGGGGTCATAGCACTTTGCTTCTCCTACCCCCAGCTGTCCCGAGCTTTGGGGCAGTGATGTACATACGGGGAAGGGAAGGACAGGGTGTTGTACCCCTTTTGGGGGAGTGCGGGACTCGGGGGTGGGCCTAGCCCTGCTCCTAGGGCTGTGAATGTTTTCAGGGCGGGGTTGGGGGTGGAGATGGAACCTCCTGCTTCAGGGGGAGGGGTGGGCAGGGCCTCCCACTTGCCCTCCGGGTTCGGTGGTATTTTATATCTGCGCTCTTCTGACAGGGCTGGGAAGGGTTGTTGGGGGGAGGGAAGGGAGGAGGTGGGCATACTATGGATACTGGCCTATCCTCTCCCTGCTCTGGGAAAAGGGCTAACAGTGTAACTTATTGTGTCCCCACATATTTATTTGTTGTAAATATTTGAGTATTTTTATATTGACAAATAAAATGGAGAAAATGAAATTTAACCCTGCCACACAGATATTTTGACTCAAACCCACTTATTGACCTAAGAGGGACTCATCCTTTGGTCTGGGCCATCATGGTCTTAATGCCTGTCCGTGCATCTCTGGAGGGGCCAGCTGAGACTCAAGTGTTTTCCCACAGTGGTGCGTATGGGACTGGGAGCCAGAGCAGGGCTACTCTGCTTGGGAGCTGGACTTGGCCTGGTGCCACAGGGAAACAAGGCAGAGCGTTCGGGAAGAGGAGGAGAAGGGGACTGTCTTCCCAGAACTCTAGGGAGGGTGAGCAGGGAGTGAGGGGCTGAAGGAGAGGCTTCTCAAGTTGTGTGGACAGTGTCTTTATAAAGATGGAGATTAGGACAAGCTCCGTGGAAGGGAAGAATGCTGTCCTATCTGGATAGGACTAGTCCCCTATTGCCACCCAGTCAGTATCAAGCCCTTGTCTTAGTGAGGGAGTGTAGGCCCAGATGTTCCTGGGAAAAACAACAGGCCCAGCCTGGATTCATTTCTGAGCGCCCTTAATGAGAGCTGCCTGCGAATCGGATTTCGAAAAGGAAAATAGGAAGGAGGAAAAAAAAAGACATTTTAAGATTTTGTGTTGTGCTAAATTTGATGCTGTTGTTGGCTGCAATTTGGACACACCTGGTTTAGATCAATCTAACCGGTGCTTAGGAACAGAGACCACAGACAGTGAGCTCTCTACCCACCCTTAGCTGCCACCCCACCCCTACCCCCATACACTTGGATAATCCTTGAGCAGGCTGCTGTTTCCCTGAGTGTGGGTCAGAAGGGGCTGGGAAATACTTGAGTGTGTTTCCCTTAGCTCAGTTGTCTGCCCACCGAGGGGGCAGAGGCTTAAGCACAAATCTACCTGGTCCTTGCCCTCAGGCCACCTGCTCCCAGATGGAGTGCTAAAGAACGAGGGTCAGAGTGTTTAGTAGCTTTCTGGCGGTCACTGATCTGACCATGGATGGCCTACAGCTCAAGTGATGCTTGGGAGATGAGGAGAGGGACTATGGGCCGCGTCTAGAGTCCTTGTGCCCTGGGGAACCTGCAAGGCCTCGGTTCTGGCGAATGCGACATAAACACTACCAGACAGGCCAAGCTGCCTGGTCCCCACACCCTACAAGGCGCGGCTGCACGAACCGTCCCGCCTCCTCCCGGGGAGCTCAACGGATTCCCGTGCCTTTGCTCTTCCTTGTGCTTAGTTAGCCTTGGGCGCCCTCCCGTGGTAGCAAAGCAGCAAGGCTCAGTCTACCCAGCCACACCTCACCACTTTCATTGGTTGCTAAGCTAAGGTCTAAATGCGAGATTGGTTGGCCTGGGGTGAGGAGGCGGGACTCGAAGGTCAACTACGGACGTCGAGTGGTCAGCCTGGGACGGAGGGGTGGGCATTTCGTAGGAGCGCTTGGCTGCAGTCCCGGCCGCCGGGATGGCGGCGCCGCACCTTTGCGCGGATGGCTCCTGCTGCTCTCACCCTAGTGCGGTGCCCGGGGTACAGCAGACGCTGGAGGAGATGGACTTCGACAGGGGTGAGAGGGGTGAGGCGGCCGCGTTGCCGGCGGCGGGCAATCTCCAGCCCCATCTCCGGGAACGTGGACTGAAGGAGGCCTCGAACCGTGTTTGGAGCTTCCGGGCCTGGTGCAGGAAGGCTGGCTTCAAAGCGTGGCAGGAAGCCCCTCGACTACTCCGTCTCGAGTGCGGACGGGTAAATTGAGGCATTGGTTTCTGAACTGGGTCTGGAGACCAACCCAGCTAGGAGACAGCCTGGCCAGGTGACAGAGGAGCTAGGGAAAGAATCTGCAGTTTGGTGGTTCGTATCCACTGGGGAGGTCAGGGCAGCTGGCCCTTGTTGATCTCGGGTGTGAGTGTACAAGTTTTAGCAATGACAATGATCTCGAAAGATTTACTGTGGAGCGCAGGGGTGTGACTGTTTTGTCCAAAATTATACAGAGATTTTGCTATTAGCAGTGGTCCCTGTGCCGGTTACCATGTTATCCCCAGGAACAGGTAGTTTGTGCAGTTGTAGCAAGGTTGTCATCAGTGTAGGGCTGATGATACGGAACACTTGACGGTTACCATAGGAATGACTTCCTAGCGGGGCGGCGTTTCTCTACACCTCTGCTACTGCCATCTTTTGGACTAGGGACATAATAGGACTTCCCGCTCCCTCCTCTTGAAGTGTTTTCTCCGCTGTACCTTTAGAAAATAACATTATTTATGTGCATTTTTTCCCGTACATGCCCGGAGCTCCTGGAGGCCAGAATAGGACTTCAGATTCCCTGGAATTGGCAGTTACAGATGGTCATGAGCAGAGAGCTGAGAAACAACCCTGGTCCTTTGCAGGGCAGCCAGAGCTCTCTCTCTCTCTCTTTTTTATTTTCGAGACAGGGTTTCTCTGTGTAGCCCTTGCTCTCCTGGAACTTACTCTGTAGACCAGTCAGGCCTCGAACTCAGAAATCCGCCTGCCTCTGCCTCCCAAGTGCTGGGATTAAAGGCGTGCGCCACCACTGCCTGGTGCAGCCAGAACCCTTAACTGAGCCGCCTGTCCAGCGCCTCCTATTGCGTTTAGTTCCCCAAGCCAAACTGACTGTTTTGTTTCTGCACCTCTTTATGGTTCTCACCCTTGCAGCTGTCACCTTTATGTTTCTAAAATATGCAAGCCCTCTGTCCGATGACATGGTCTGTTTTGTTTGTTAGTCCGCTTCAGGCTGACTGAGGCTTTCCCGCCAGCATTCAGTTCTATGGCACTTCTTCAGGGACCCCCTTCCTTAAGCCTTAGAGAGTCCTCAACCTGGGGACAGTTATGCCCAGTTTAGGTCTAGAGATATTTTTGTGTGTCACAGCTAATCTGACCCGCACAGGTTGGCTCCCCACAACAGAGATGATCCGCCTCAAAATGTCAGCCCTGCTTGTGTGGAGGAAGAAACCTTGTGGTATTCAAAGTCTGGGCATTTCACTCTGGTTACCCTGTTACCTTAATGCTTTGCTCTCTTTGTAGCCGTTTGGACTGACTCAAAGGCTGAGTCAGGAAGGTCACAGTTCAAGGCCAGTTCAAGGCAGAGCATGTTAGACACTTTGTCTCAGAAATTGTTTGTTATCACCTGCTGCAATTTTGTCAGCTTATTCTTTTATTTATTTTTCACATGTGATAAAGATACCTATTATGTGAATTTTTTTTCTGTAAAGCATGGGGTTTTATTTATTTATTTTTTTAGTTTTGAATTAAATCTGTTTTGGTGACTTTCTTTGTGTATGTGTGTGTGCTATGTTTTGTTTTGTTGGTCCATCTCTCCCCACCCCACAACCACAGGGTCTCACTATATAACTCTGGCTGCCCTGGAACTCATTTTGTAGATCAGGTTGGCCTCAAACTCACAAAGTGCGATCTGTTTCTGCTTCCCTGGTGCTGGGATGAAGGTGTGCACCATCACTGCCTGGCCCTAGCAACTAACTACTCTTGACTACTGAGCCATCTCTTTGATTACATCTTTGATTACATATATATATATATATATATACATATATATATATATATATATATATCACAAGTAAAAATATACAGTATATATATAATTATATATACAAATTTTACAGCCATCTCTTTGATTACATATATATATATATATGTGTGTGTGTATGTATGTGTATATATATCACAAGTAAAAAATATACAAAAATATAATTATTTATATATACAAATTACATATACACACACATGTTTAACGTATGTGACTGTTTTGCCTGTATGTATGCATTATGCATATGCCTGGAGTTACAGGTGGTTGTGAGCCACCCTATGGGTGCTAGGAATCAAACCGAGGTCTTCTGAAGAATGAGTTACATTAAAGCAACAGTTCCTGAACCAGCTCCTCTCCGGCTCTCCAGCTCTGGTTGTTGTTGTTGTTGTTTTGATTTTTTTTTTTAGATTTTTTTTTTTTTTTATTATATCTAAGTACACTGTAGTTGTCTTCAGACACACCAGAAGAGGGCATCAGATCTCATTATGGATGTTTGGGAGCCACCATGTGGTTGCTGGGATTTGAACTCAGGACCTTAGGAAGAGCAGTCAGTGCTCTTACCCATTGAGCCATCTCACCAGCCCCCTTGTTTTGATTTTTTGAGACAGGGTCTCACTGTGTAGCTCTGGCTGTCCTGGCACTCATTCTGTAGACCAGGCTGTCCCTGAACACAGAGATCTGCCGGCCTCTGTCTCTCGAGTGCTGGCATTACAGGCGTGTGCTACCATGCCCACATCATGGTTATCTTTATTTCTGTATAATTCTCATCTCTTCAACCAGTATCTTTCCCATTTGTGGGAGCAGAGGAAACCCTGAGTGAATGTGTGTTACCGACATGAGCAGGACATGCTAAGGACCAGAGCCTCAGACCTATAGGGAAATGGCACATGCACACACCACACACACACCAACACCAGGGGTGGGTCCAGGCTCAGAGGGGCAGTAAATCCTTCCTCTGGTCCATGTGCAGATGTTGACAATATGTGTAGAAAATGCCCACCATTTCTCCCCGAGTGTTTTTGACCTGAAGGCTGCTCCCCTGCAGAGACCGCTCCTACTGAGATTAGCTACAGCTGCCTCCTTGTTCATCTGTTTGTAATAACTCCGCCTCCTTGTTCATCTGTATACAACCCCACCTCCCTCTTCGGCTGTATTTACATAACCCCGCCTCCTGTTCGGCTCTCTGAAACTACTCCACCTCTTTGATACCATGACCTTGGTTATCTGTTCAACTGTTTCTAATAACCATGCTGAGCTTTTGGGGTACTGTAGATTTCCTTCAGAGTCCACCAGTCCCAGCTTCCCCACTTCTCTGTGTGTCTGGGCTCCGAGTTCCTGGGGCCATGCAAGGACACGGCGCCCGTTTCTGCCACTTCCATCTTGCGTACCTCTCTGAAATTCCTTTTGGAACTCTGTTAGTCTGTGTTCTCTCCCATGTTTTCTTGTCTCTTTTACCCGTGCTTTGTGCTGCATTGTGTGCAAAGCCTAAGCTACTAGTTAATTCTCTCACCCACTGGGTTTGTAGCATTGGTTGACCTATTTGTGATCATTTCATTTCAATAACTGTACTCAGTTTGTGATTAGGACATGTGGGGGGTCAGGGTATGAGCTCTGACGTCAGAGGGCACTTGCCAGAGTCAGTTTTGCCCTTCCACTGTGTAGGTGGAGTGGACTGAACTCCGGTAGTCAGGCTTGGTTCTTTACCTGCTGAGCCACTCTTCCTTGATCAGCTGTTTTGAGACAGGGTTTCTCTGTGCAGCCCTGGCTGTGGTAGAATTCACTGTGTAGACCAGGCTGGCCTCGAACTCAGAGATCCACCTTCCTCTGCCTCTGCCTCTCTGCCTCTGCCGGGATTCAAGGCGTGCACTGCCACCCCTGCAGCTGCCCCTGCCGCCCGCTGCCCCTGCCGCCGCTAGCACCAGCTGTCCGGGCGGCAGCAGCTATCCCTTTTCTGATAGCTCCAGATTATAACAGTCTTAGCATGGGATGCGGACTTGCTTCCTGGGGGTAATATAGATACAGCATTCCAAGCTTTACCTTACAGATGTTGAAACTTCAGTCAAAAGGTAGAAGAAATGCTTTAAAGAAATGGAAATTAAAAGAGACAAATATCACCATGTAACACTGCTCAGCGCTTTGACTGTCTTTCTGCAGGAATCTGGTCGGCTGCCCTGAATGGAGACCTGGGCCGTGTGAAGTATTTCATCCAGAAGGCTACAGACCCTAGCCAGCCAGATTCTGCCGGCTACACCGCACTGGTGAGCTCTGGGAAAAGGCCTTAACTCTGTCCGGGCTGCTGCTCTCCCTTTATTTCCAGCCAAACTCTTGTCTCTCTGTGTCTCTGTCTCTCTCCCCCCAACCCCATGAGTGCATGCGTGTATATGCATGTGTATGTATGCGTGCCACCATGTGAGGTCTGGGCCTAGAACTTAGGCCCTCAGACTTGGTGGTCAGTACTTTCACCGAACGGGTCATCTCCCTGGTTCACTGTTTTGGTTTGGTTTGGTTTTTTGGTGGTGGTGGTGGTGGTTTTGGTTTTTGTAAGGGTTCACTATGTGGTCCAGGCTGTCCTTGAAATCACTCCCCCTCTCCCTCCTGGGCACTGAGAATCTGTACTAACGTATGCCACCTCGCCTAGCTTTAAAGTTTATTGTTTTGTCTCTTGAAATAGGCTCTCACAGAACCCAGGTTAGCTTTGAACTATCTGTATATAAAGGGTGACCTTGATCCCCCTGCCTCCTCTGAAGGGCTAGGATTCCAGACACAAGCCCGTGCCACCATGACTGATAAGCATCCTCCCTCCGCCCCCCACCTACGCTGAATCCTTAGATACCCTCTCTTCCCTTTCAACTTTGGTCCCATCCTGAGCAGCTGGGTATTTTAATTAGTGGAAGGGCACAGTGTTTCCTCCCTGGCTCTCGGCATCCCAGCGCCCTGCCACCTGCCAGGACTCTGCCATCTGACTGCAGTCTCTGATCCCTGCAGCACTATGCCAGCCGCAATGGGCACTATGCTGTTTGCCAGTTTCTGCTGGAAAGTGGAGCGAAGTGTGACGCCCAGACCCACGGGGGCGCCACGGCTTTGCACCGGGCCAGCTACTGCGGGCACACGGAAATCGCACGGCTGCTGCTATCCCATGGGTCCAACCCCTGGCTGGTCGACAATGATGGCATGACCAGTCTGCATAAGGTATGTCTGTTGCTGCCTCCCTCAGCCTGCATAAGGTATGTCTGTTGCTGCCTCCCTCAGCCTGCATAAGGTATGTCTGTTGCTGCCTCCCTCAGCCTGCATAAGGTATGTCGCCGTTTCCTTTAAACCTTCTACTTAATCTTGTACTTTTCTTGTTGCTTTGCTGTGACCAAAAAAGGACTGAGTCTAACTGTGTTACCCTGGTTGGCCTAGAACTCACTCTGTAGACCAGGCTGGCCTTGAACACACAGAGATCCATCTGCCTCTGCCTTCCAGCTTCTGAGATTAAAGGTGTGCGGGCAGGCAGCCTGGGACCTCAGCTTGTCTCATACATGATTCTAAATCCCACCACGTTGCCAGCCAAGGTGAACCCTCACAGTGGGCATTGTAGAAAATGGAAAAATGGAGACAAGGAAAAGCCGCCTGGAATCTCGTTGCTCTCCTGCCACCCCTTTAGGAAAGCAGCTCTCACCATTCTTGTTTGTACAGGAACTCACCCCTCCCTCAGTGAGGACCTGCAAAGCCTGCCCGAGGAGTCAGCTTTGGGAACCAGTACACGTCTGCTTCTCTGCCACCCACTTTTGAGAGTTCCGGGTCATAGGCAGGATCACCATTTTTTGGGGCTCAGTTTTCTATGTCCTTTCTCCAGGCATCCACTTTACCAATTGCTCCCTCCCTCTTTCTCTCCGTCTGTCCATCCATCTGTCCATCTGTGTCTAAGTTCTGGGGATTGCTAGGTTCGGGCTTTCCCACTGACCTTTATGCTCAGTGCACGTCTGCATCTTAGAGACTTGACTTGTGCATAAGCGTATAGAGCCCATCCTTGCCCCAGCTCTGATTTTCCACCGGTGCCACGGCTTTAAAGGAGCTCTCACCGTCAATCCCAGCACTCAGGAGGCAGAGGCAGGCAGCCTGGTCTACACAGAGAAACCTTATCTTGGGTTGAGGAGGAGGGGTCCCGTCGAATCCTACCCTCCATGGGATTTCCCCAGAGGCCTGCTTTTTCCTAGTCCAAGGAGCTCCGTATCCCACCAAGCCATCCAGGTTCAGCTCCTGCTGGCTTCCTGCTGTGAGCTGCCAACCCTGACTCCTGTGTTAGTCTTGACTGCTCTGTGGGTCTTCTTATCCCCTGTACTCACTGCCACCGTGTGTCGCAAACTATCCCCTGAATGGCTGCTCTACCCACTGTCCCCCACTCCCCTTTTATGAGGCAAGTTCTCCTTCTCTCCCTCCCTCTCACCCCCTTCCAGCAGAGTTTTGCTTTGTCTGACTTAGCTTCACAATGAGCAACACCAGCCCCTTTGAAGTAAAGCCTGTCCTCCCCAAGTTGTATTTGTTTCATCCCAGCAGTAGAAATCTCAGACACCTGTTCATCTTTAGATTGTTGGAGATCCGCCTCTGGCCAGAGTCAGCAGCTGGGAAGTCCTTGTGTTTAATGGATAGTCTTACCATGTGGGTGCCTGCCATAGGCACTTACTGAACTTGTACTGAGTGAAGAGCTGCCTGTTGAGTTTTGTTAGATCCTTGCTGGGCATAGAAGCTTGGGTCTTTTCTTTTTTAAATAAATACTTACTTGTCAGGATTCGGGAGTGGTGCACGCCTTTAATCCTAGCACTGCAGAGGCAGACAGATCTGAGTTTGAGGCCAGTCTGGTCTACAGAGTGAGTTCTAGGACAGCCAGAGCTACACAGAGAAACCCTGTCTCAAAACCAACAAACGGACATAGACGTGAGCAAGGACATAGTGAGACCTTGTCTCAGAAGGTTAATAATGGGGGGATCCAGTGTAGCTCCATGGTGGGGTGCTTGCCTGACCTGCACAAAGGCCCAAACATGGCTGCACACACTTGTAATTCCAACACTTGGAAAACAGAGGCAGGAGGACTGCCAAATTTCAAGGCCAGTCTGGTCCACATAGAGAGTTCCAGAACTGCTGAAACAGAACCTCGAGTGATGCTGAATTCCTACCCAAACAGCCCCAGCACCTCACAATCCTGTGTGTCAGGCATGCGGCTTTGGGAGCCATTGAAGTCTACTTAGACACTCGGGGTTCCTGTTTCCAGAGACATTTTCAGAGCAAGAAGGTTCCAGAAAGGGAAATCAGAAAGTGCAGGCCCCAGCTTGGGTTTGCCTTTTGATGAAGGTCTCTCTCTCTCTCTCTCTCTCCCCCCGCCCCAGGCTGCAGAGAATGGTCATAAGGACATTTGCTCCCTCCTGTTACAACACAGCCCAGCCCTGAAGGCCGTCCAGGATCGCAAAGCACGCCTAGCATGTGACCTGCTGCCCTGCAACAGCAGCCTGTGGGACCTGCTGGCCAGCTGAGGCTCCACCTCCTGTCTCTGGCTGCCCTTGAAGGGTACACAGACTAGCTCTCCACACCCCTGCCTTGCTCAGAGTCACGCTGCCGGGACCAGGGCCAGATTGCCCAGAAGAGCCCCTCCCGGCCAGTGTGACAGCCGTAGGGAGGCTAGGGAGGGCTGAAGGCTTTTGAGTCTGGACAGGTGATCATATAAGTTAGTCCATGTACAGACACATAGCCATTTGGAAGAAAATAAAGCTTATATCTTGATGTTATCACATGGACAAAAGTAAATTTCAAAATACAGTCTCCAAAAGGTAAAAACAAAACACTTTGAAGTATCAGAAGAAAACCTGGAGTATGTAATAAAAGCTGTTGGCTGGCTGAATGAGCTGGGGGCAGGTTTCTTTTAGAACAGCACCCATGTCTTCAAGATGAAAAGGGTTGCCTCACGGTTGCTCTGGGGACCCAGGAAGTCTGTGGACGGATGCCCTAAGTGAGCACACTCACTACATTGCAAACAGCAGAGGAGAATACCCACTGCTCAGTCTGGCCTGGTAATGCAGGCCTCACATACCAGCTGGTCATGAGGCTGCAGAGGAGTTCAAGGCCAGCCTGGGCAACAGGTAAAAGGGATATAGGTTATCGGTAGAATGCTTACCTGACATGCAAAAGCCCTGTTTTCAATCCCTAATATCGTGGGAAAACAGTGCCCAGTCCCCAAAGTCTAACCAACACGGGCCTTTATCCCCAGTGTTCAGTTCTAGTCCGACCTGTATGAAGTGTGACTGCCAGGTATGGCTGCCCACCCCTTTAATACCAGTGTCTGTGGTAGGAAGATCTCTCTTCGAGCTCCAGGCCAGCCAGAGCTACCGAGACCCTGTCTCCATAACGCCATGTAATAATAACTGCTTTCCTGTTTGTCTAGCATTGATTGCTAGTCGGGCTGCACACCTGTCTTTGACTTTCCTATCTATGCCCATTCGAAATGTTTTTGTTCTTGATATGTAGCCAAGGCTAGCCTCCAACTTTGGAGCCCTCGTCAGGCCTCAGCTTCCTGAGTGTTGGGATTGTAGGTATGTGTCACCACATCTGACTTGCTATGTTTTTATCACTTCACAGGAACTTTATATTAATGGATATTGAGCCTTTGCTCTGGGTGTGTTTGTATATATAGAGAAACATATATAGTGTACATATTATCTAATGTATATTAAAATGTTCTTTCATGCCATGACTTGCCTTAAGTAGCCTGGCTTGTGGTCATGGAAACTGGTACATACAGTATAGATGGCAATCTAACAATACCTATTTAAATGTGTGGCACTAATCATTGACTTCTCCATGGCAACATAGGCAGACTCATCCTTGATTACAAAGGTGTCTACTTACAGACTCATTTACCAACTCTGCAAGAGAGCAGCACAAGGCCCCGGCTTCCCCAGCACTGGGGGTGAGAGACGCACCAGGCATGGGCACCAGGCACGGCGGCTGACGGAATCCCAGCACTCGGGAGCTTAGGCAGAATTAGTGTCCGAGGCTAGTCTGAGCAACAGTGTGAGACTGTGTGTGCGCAGGGGAGGAAGAGGAAGGACTGAGAGAAGACAAACTGCCCTGCTCCCTGGTAGGGGGGTCCAGTGCCACCTGTCCCAGCGTTGGCGGCAGTGTGGGAAGAGCGCCAAGCTACAGCCACAGTATGACACTCTTCAAATAACGAGCTGTGAGGCACAGCAGAAAAGGCTGGGAAGACGTGTTTTTCCCTAGGCCACGGAGGCAAGGGTGACTAACCATGCAGTCTCTAGATTTATTTTAAAAATAAAGAGTAATTATCTTGGTTTTTGTTTTTAATTTAGCGATAATACCAGTTCCCTTTGTATGGGACAAACTAGCATTTTCCTAAAAAAAAAAAAAAAAAATTGTTGTTGGCAGTTACAGAGTGGCCCCAATTAATTTTTTCTTTTCTTTTCTTTTCTTTTCTTTTCTTTTCTTTTCTTTTCTTTTCTTTTCTTTTCTTTTTGGTTTTTTTTCAAGTCAGGGTTTCTCTGCATAGCCCTGGCTGTCCTGGAACTCACTTTGTAGACCAGGCTGGCCTCTAACTCAGAGACCCACCTGCCTCTGCCTCTGCAGTGCTGGGTTTAAAGGCGTGCGCTACCACGCCTGGCTGACTCAGAAGAACTTTGAACCCTAGATCCTCTTTCCTCAGCCTGACTGACTGCAAAATGTTTGTTTGTGACAAGCTATCTGTGTAGTAGTCCTATTTTATTTTATTTATTTTTTATTTTATTTTTTGGAATTGGCCATGCAGACCAGGCTGGCCTCAAATTCCCAGCAATGCCTCTGCCTCTGCCTCTGCCTCCAGAGTGCTCCGATTAAAGGCGCGCGCCACCTCTACCCAACCGAGTACTGGAATAACAGTCGCGTGCAACCATGCCCAGCTGCATCAAATGTAGGACAGTGGAGAGCAGAGCTCCTCTTTTTTTTTTTTCTTTTCTTTTCTTATTTATTTATTTATTTATTTATATTTTGAGACAGGGTTTCTCTGTGTAACCCTGGCTGTTCTGGAACTCACTCTGTAGACCAGGCTGGCCTCGAACTCAGAAATCCACCTGCTTCTGTCTCCCGAGTGCTGGGATGAAAGGTGTGCGCCACCACCGCCTTGCTTACTCTGACTTTATCTGCCTTCTTCCTTAGGAGTAACTGTTTTTCCTCATCCCCAAGGGTGATTTTGCAAGGCCAGCATACCCAGGCCGCTTTAAAAAGCACACTGCTGACCTCCATGGTCTCCGGTCCTCTTAGCCACCCCTCCTCTCGAGCTTACATGGTCATCTCTGTTGATGCTGCCTGTGCAAGAATCTTGTTTACCGGGTATCTGATTTCCTCTCAAAGGTCACGCTGGAGTTCAGGGCACAGTGGAGTGAAAAGCATTCCTGGCTTCTGAAGAATTAGGTATTTGATTTTTGTTGGCTAAAAACAGTTTGCTTCGTGGCTGGCTGTCATGGCTATTGACAGACCAAGCAAGACCTGGAGCAGGTCTCTGTCCCCCTTGCCCTGTTGAAGGGCATGCTTCATGCCCAGAGAGTATCTGATGTGGACCTGGAAGGCTCCTTCAGCCATATGAGGGCTGATGACAGGCTGGGCAGGAGGCCATGCTGGCTGTCAGCCGGCTGAGAGACAAATCGAGAGACAAATCTGGGAGGGAAGGGCAGCCTTAAGACTAGCCAGTTGGGAAATGGTATGAAACCTAGTTTCATCACGTAGCCCATGAGAATTCGCAAGGCATTAGGTCAGCCTCTTATGTCGTCGCTCCTGAGGTCCTCTGTAAGTCGCCTGCTTTGTGCTGGGCTGACGGCACTGGGCACTCTGCAGTGTCTCAGGCAGCCAGATCAATACCGTGAGCCTGGGCTTCTCACCAGTGGGTTCTAAACTGAAGAGTAAGAGATGTTTCCCTTGAGTCTGGCCCAGGCATCCCAGACCATGTGATGGTAAAATGGCTCCCTGGTAGATGTGGGGTGCAGCAGGTGCAGGGTAGTGGGTGTCCAAGGGCGGAGACTACCAGCTCAGCTCCAGACAGCTCCTCCCCCCCCCCTCAGTGGGCCACATTCCCAGAACTGTATTTTGGTTAGTGTGACAGGGCCCCAGAGTCATCTGGCCTAGGCACAAGCTTTGTCCTTTCCCTCCCCCAAGAGAGCGCTCTCCCATATAAGAGCTGAGCTCAATTCGCTGGGTGCATGGAGAGCAAGGGGGGGGGGGGACCATGGACTTCATCAGCATTGAGCAGTTGGTAAGGATGTGAGAGGAGGATGGGTGACCGCTGAAGATTCAGGACAAGGTGCAGGGACCCAGAGCATATGGCCAGAGTAGTGAAGTCTGGCTGAGTGAGAGTTGGCTTTCTGAGATCTGAGGATCAGGTCTCATGTGAGGGGAAGGAGCTGGGGAGACGTGAGTTACTGAGTCTGTTTGGTGTTGGTGAATGCGGTTCTGGGGGTCCATCTTGGGGCTTCACACATGCGAGGGTAGCACCCTACCAAAGAGCTGCACCCTCAAACTTGTAGGTTTGCCCTTGTTGGATGGTGGAAGAGAAACGGTGGTAGTTACTCTGGTAGCCATGGGTATAGCTGTACGCACAGTTCCTTTAGGTCAAGCAAGAGGCGGTCCAGATGGAACTTTCCAGAGGGTCTGGTCACTTTAGGGGTGTTCCTGGATTTCCCCCAGCAGCGAGAGAAATAGCCTTTGGCAGTGCAGCTATGTGATGCTGGTGACGTGGGGCAAGGAGGGTATGGGGCACACATGTCTCACTGTGGTGCGGTGGCCCCTCTGGGAGGTAGATGGCCAAGCCGGGTCCGGGAGGGCTTGAGGTTGTTACAGTGGCTTAGAAGGGAAAGCTAGGCCATTTGGCCAGAAGCCTCAGCCTGTTCTTCTCTCCCAGCATCTGCAACCTATGTGTTCTCCGGCTCCCCGGGTGGCTGCTAAGGGAATGGGTAGGCTGTAGTGGATGGTCACTGAGCCCATTTTACCGAGGCAGAAACATAATTTTTCTAAGACCCAAGGGCTGAAAGCAGGGATTTGGAATTTGACCCAAGGGCCTCTCTCCTCTAAGCTCGGGTCAGGTGGCAGTGTGGCATAATCTCACAGGAATCTGGGGGTAGAGGCTCAGGGTGGAAGCTAAGGTGTCACCTGGCATGAACCCAGCAGTATAAATAGACGCCACCCCCTCAACTCTGGGATCTGCTGATAGGGACAGCCAGTCATTTCCCCTGGGCCTTGGCCATTGCCACAGTTGGTGAAAATTGCAGGTGGTGTGTGTGTGTCTGTGTGTGTGTGTGTGTGTACATGCGTGCGCACACGTGCCCGCATGCCAACAGTGCAGCCAACCAGGAATTATTCAGCAGGAAGAGTATGACTGACTCCCAGGTTCACATCTACTCTTTGTATGTCTGGGTTCTGCCATCTTAATGCCATGCCACTGATTTCAAAACACCCCTACAGTTGTCCCGATCCTTAATCTATCCTACGCGTCCTGCAGGTAAGTGGAGAAAGAGTTGATAGGAAAGCGTTGGAGTTTGGACGTGGAGTTCCTAATCCTGGAGGCTGGCCTAGTGGCTGGACGCTGGGACCCCAAGAGGCTGTGGCCCGGGAGAAACTAAAGTTGGAGGAAGAGAAAAGGAAGAAAGTGAGTGTTCTTGGAAGGGGATGATGGGAGTGGGGCAGAGTGGGATTTGGGAGCAGTAAGGGCCACTGTCAGCAGCCAAAGCGACTGGGCGCTTCTTTAAAGCAGAGCTGGTAATTTAGCCAGCAGCCTGCCGCTGATGTCTGGCTCGGGGTGTCTCTTGTGCCCTAGCTGGAAAGATTTAACAGCTCCAGACTGACTCTGGACAATCTGACAGACTTGGAAAACTTGGTTCAAAGACGAAGAAAAAAACGACAGAGACACAAAGTCCCCCCCAGGGAACCTGAGTCTGGGGCTGAGGTGAGTGAGAGGGTAGACCTGGTGTTCCAGAGCACACAGATGGCCTCCTATCTTGGCAGCCTGGGAGGAAGGGGTGCAGGGGCCGCAGCTGCACAGCCATCACATAGGGAGCTGCATGGGATGCGTCCCAGACCCTTCCTATGGAAGGGCCATCCCAGTACATTCTACAGCACACTTAGCAGCTGCTCGGCTTTAACTTAAGAGATTATCTTGACTCGCTGTTTCAGAGGATATAGTTCACTGTTATGGGGGGAGGGGAGCGCACAAGGGCAGGAGCTTGAGGGAGCTATCACATAGCAACCACAGGCAGGAAGCAGAGGAGAGCATCATGCCTGGTACAGACATTTGTAAAGCATCACGTAGGTGCTGGGAATTGAACCTGGATCTTCTACAAGTGCCCTTAGCTGCCAAAGCCCTCTCCAGCCCCAGCGCTCACTCTTTGGAGCTTGCTGTCTCCTTTTTCTTCAGTCTAGGTCCCCAGCCCACTGAATGGTCTCACTCTCACTTCGGATGGCTTGCATCAACTAGCCGAATCTAGATAATCTCTCGATGATGTGCCCAAGGGCTTGTCTCCTACATGATTCTAAATCACAGGCAGATAGCTATAACAGTGATGGCCACCAGGGAGGGACAGTTTGTTCAGGGCTGTCCTTCAGCGTCCGCTCACCTGCTCAGCCTCTTGGGGCTGCTGGCACTAGTGCCCCCTGGTCTGTAGTCTTTTTTTTTTTTTTTTTTGGTTTTTTGAGACAGGATTTCTCTGTGTAGCCCTGGCTGTCCTGGAGCTCACTTTGTAGACCAGGCTGGCCTCGAACTCAGAAATCCGCCTTCCTCTGCCTCCCAAGTGCTGGGATTAAAGGCGTGCGCCACCACCGCCCGGCTTGATCTGTAGTCTTTTCACCCATCTGTACCTTTGGCTCATGTTCTGTGTGCCTACCCATATCCAATATCCATGACATAGGGACATCTTACCCCTAGAGTAGAGCAAGGGCTATGCCCTTGTTTAATTACAAGTGTAACGACAGTATTTCCAAGAGGGTCCCATCCTGAGATAGTGGGGCTAAGATTCAGCACGTGCGCTAGGGCACAGGTACAGTCGTTGCCTAACACTTCCCATTCTGAGTCTCCCACAACTGGAATCAAACAGGACCAGTGTGCTGAGATAGGCTAGTGAGACAGCTGTGACAGGTGTCTGTGGGCTTGGGGGCTTACTTCCATCCTGTTCTCCTCCAGCCTCAGCCCCAGGTCCCACCGGAGCCCGTGGGCCTGGAAATGTTCCTGAAGGCAGCTGCTGAGAACCAGGAGGCCCTGATTGACAAGTACCTGGCAGATGGAGGGGACCCCAATGCCCACGACAAGGTAAGTAGGGTGGGTGAATGAGCTCATGACATCTGTGTATACCATTTGGACACTTTAGTCCTTACCAGAGACACGGGTTAACTCTGACCTCTTCTAGGAACAGAGGGTGTGGCGGAGGGAGTTGGTTCCTCTAGGAAGTAGCTCTGCTCTCTTGGCCTAATTTTCTGTTTATGCTCCCAGCTCCACCGCACAGCCTTGCACTGGGCCTGTCTGAAGGGCCACAGACAGCTGGTGAACAAGCTGCTGGCGGCAGGAGCTGCTCTAGAAGTACGGGATTTGGTAAGTCGCAAGGGTGTCTCTCATAGTGAACGCAGTGGTGGTGGCTCATCTAGTTAGCTGCCCTGCAACACCTTGACACTTGGTGTTGCAGCTGGACAGGACGCCCGTGTTCTGGGCCTGCCGTGGAGGACACCTGGACATTCTCAAACGGCTGCTTAACCAGGGAGCTCAGGTCAACGCGCAAGACAAGGTGAGGGGCGGGTGCCCGCCCTGGGTGGTAACTTGTTAGGAAGCAGAAACTCACCGGGCAAGAAGGCACAGCCCAGATCCAGCACTGCACCCCACTTACCCTAGATCTGGAGCACTCCTCTCCATGTGGCAGTGCGCATGGGCCACTCCGACTGCCTGGAGCACCTTATCGAGTGTGGCGCCCACATCAACGCACAGGATAAGGTGGGTGCTTGTGCCTGGAAGTCATCTGTGTGTCAGCAGCATGTTCCTGCATTGGGCCCATAGCAGTGACTGCCTGCTCTCCCACAGGAAGGGGACACAGCCCTCCACGAGGCCGTGCGCTATGGGCACCACAAAGCAACAAAACTGCTGCTGCTCTATGGAGCCAAGCTGGGTGTGAAGAATGTGGTGAGTGCCGGCCAGGCAAGGTCTGTGCTGAGGAACACCTAGCACTCAGGAGGGAGACTGACCCAGTGTCCTTGTTCACAGGCTTCCCAGACACCAGTGCAGCTGGCTCGAGACTGGCAGCGGGGCATCCGGGACGCACTCCAGGCCCACGTGGGGCATCCCCGTACCCGGTGCTGATGACTGGCACCTGGGGATCACCCACGGCCACCATTCCACACCCATCCACCACTCCTAAATAGTTCTCTATCCCAGTCCTAATTTCTCTCTGGCTTTGCTTCCTCGGGCCTGAGGCAACAGGTAGAGCAGCCTCCTGAGTTTCAGTGAGGAACCCTGTTCCCTGCCAGGGCTGGAGCCGAGGACCACAGGGCAGCAAGAAACAAAGGGGTCCAGATGAGGGCCAAGGCCAGAGCACAATCAAGCAGACCAGTGCTACCCTCAGCTGGGTCTAGGCCTCCGTCTACCAGTCCTTAGACCACGGACTGGTCTTGGCCTGTTCTCTATTCAGATGTGGCCAGCAGCTGCATCCAGGGCATGAGAGAAGCAGGCTGAGTGCCAGACACCGTGCAGGTCACTTCCGTCCTCTGGGCAGAGTTTCTCCTGGGACTTCATTCCTACCAGTAGCAGCCCTGGTAGTGAGTGTCTGGTAGTTCTAGCCATCTCATCTTCAGAGCTCTGAAGGTGTGGTTCAGGCAGGCTGAGGGGCATGTCAGCAGGACTGAGGCCCCACAGAAGCCAGGATCTACCAGGCTGCTCCAGAAGCTGGAGTGTGATGAGCTGGAACTAGCGTTACTCTAGGGAAACTCGACCTAAAGGCTCCAGGCAGCCTTGCTTACCGTAGGTGAGGTCAGGGCACAGGGTGCTGGGGATTGCTTGTGGCCCACTCACCTCGTGGGGCGGTGGCCCGCAACCCTAGCTTACCCTGAGGCTCTAATGCCTCCTGGTGCAGGAGAAAGCTCCAGGACTAGGCTCTGTAGGCCCTACATACTGAGGAGTCCTGCACCTTGCTTTGGGACAATGCCAGCAGTATACATCCCTCTCTGGTCCCGTGCCAGCTGGTGGTGTAAAGAGGACTTCACACAGGCTCCCGGGTGGCTGCTTTCTCGCCCAGCTGTTTCTAGCTTCACTGGTGTAAACCTGTACTGCGGGCAGGGCCCCCACTGAAGGCTGAGTGAAGGGCAAAAGGTGAAGGCTCTGCCTCTCGAACAGTCCCAGCTGATGCCCATTTTGCAGCAGTTATTTTTTGATTAATTTTGGCAGCCTATGGCCATTGTTATGACGACGACTTGAAGAACCTGACTGACTAAGTGTTCCCTCCAAAGGGGCATGTATCTTTCCATGGGGCAGGCCCTGCCCTGTCATGCCAGCCAGCATGCACCTTGACACTGGTGCCGTGGGCAACACAGACATTCAAGCCTACTCAATATAACAATTCCTCAGAAATGAGGACACACTTAACTGACACACAAAGCACCTTTTTATACAGATCAACGTTTTCTCATTAAACTGACTCTATTCACCTCAGCCTGGTTGCCTCATGGGGACTGGGAGGCGGCCAGATATTGGGCTACACGGTAGAAGCCAACTGCAAAGACTAAGACCATCACCTTCCCAACTGACAGCATGACATGGTGCCAGGTGCTGTGTGTGTGTGCGAGTACGCGAGCACATGCATTTGCATGCACAAAGGGGGCCTGCCTGGTTTGGGATCTCTATCTCTGCCCCTTGATGGACAAGTTCAGAAAGCCACACTTCTCAACTTCAGCTGTGCTTAGAATCACTACACATTTTAAAAGTCATGATGTCTGCTGCGTGTGGTGAAGCACAACTTTAATTCCAGTACTGATGGGTCTGCTTCTGAGTCCTGAGTTCAGGGACTGCCTGATCAACAGGTAAGCTCGAGACCAGCCAGGGCTACAGTGAGACCTTTCTTTTTTTTTTTTTTTCCTTCGAGACAGGGTTTTTCTGTGTATCCCTGGCTGTCCTGGAACTCAGAAATCCGCCTGCCTCTACCTCCCAAGTGCTGGGATTAAAGGCATGCGCCACCACGCCCGGCTCAGTGAGACCTTTCTAACAGTCCTAATGGTATTAGGTCAGCAGCCCTGAAGATGAGATCCAAGTATTGGTTGAAGACACCGTAATCTACGAATCTGAACAAATTATAAGGGATCCTACCTAGGTGGGTGGTGGGTTGGAAGTACCGTAATAGCCCAGGATACAAATCAAACAAAAATCTATCTCTTCCCTAATAGTAGTGAACACACAGATACAAAAACCATAGTTCTATTACAACTGTTTAAAACTAGATAGGGCTGGAGAGATGGCTCAGCAGTTAAGAACACTGACTGCTCTCCCGAAGGTCCTGGGTTCAAATTTCAACAACCACATGGCTCACAACTATCTGTAATGAGATCTGACACCATCTTTTGGAACATCTGAAGACAGCTACAGTGTACTTACATATAATAAATAAACAAACAAACAAACAAATAAAAAGAAAGAAAGCACAAGATATCAGCTCTCCCCAAGATGTTAACCAAAACCCAAGCCAGATGTAAACAGAATTATTCTAAACTTTGTAAACAAGTGTATACCCCAATCTGAACCACATGTGGTCCCTTCATATATATATCCCAGCACTTGAGAGGACTCGGATTGCTTTGAGTTCCTGTCTAGGTTGAACTGTGTGAGACTTAAAAAGGCAGAGGCAGGCGGATTTCTGAGTTTGAGGCCAGCTTGGTCTACAAAGTGAGTTCCAGGACAGCCAGGGCTATACAGAGAAACCCTGTCTCGAAAAACCAAAAAAAAAAAAAAAAAGGAACTAAAAGGCAGGTATGGGTCTAATGCTTGTAATCTCAGCATCTGGGAGGCTGAGGCAGGGCACTGTGAGGTCAGTTTGGCCCACAGGCTGGCCCCTCCCCCCCCCCTTTTTTTTGAGACAGGGTTTCTCTGTATAGCCCTGGCTGTCCTGGAACTCACTTTGTAGACCAGGCTGGCCTCGAACTCAGAAATCCTCCTGCCTCTGCCTCCCGAGTGCTGGGATTAAAGGTGTGAGCCACCACGCCAGGCCATGTTTTGTTTTTGTTTTTTTTTGAGACAGGATTTTATCCTGGAACTCACTCTGTAAAACAGGCTGGTGGGCCTTGAACACTAAAGATCCACTTGCCTCTGAGTGTTAGGATTAAAGGCATGTACCACCACACCCAGCCTGGTACCCTAGTTTATGAGAAAGGGGGGGGACCCAAAGTGGGTTCAACTTTAGTGATCTAGAGTGCAGTAGACAGAAACTAACATGAATTAGCCGACAACTCAGGGCGCCACACAAATCCACCCAAACATACTACGGGGAAGATTTACCATTTGAATCGATGGCCAGGGCTCAGAAAACTTGGCAAAGGGCCAAGAGTTTAAGTTTTGCAAGTCACCAGTTGTCCTCCAGCTCTTCCAAAGGATCCAGGTTCAGAAGGAGCCAACGTCTGCTGGCCTCTGCAGGCACTAAGCACAGACACGCAACACACACACACACACACACACACACACACACACACACACACACCAGCTAGGACCCAAGCCTTATTTAAAGAAACCACATTTCAAAATGGACCATAAGCTTACATGTAAAACAAACTATTAGGAAGAAAGACAATTGAGACAGATATGGTAAAAGTGCAATGGAAAAATTGATGAAAATGAATTTAATCAGGCCAGGCAGTGGTGGTGCACGCCTTTAATTCCAGCACTCGGGAGGCAGAGGCAGGTGGATTTCTGAGTTCAATGCCAGCCTGGTCTACAGAGTGAGTTTCAGGATGGCCAGGGCTACAAAGAGAAACCCTGTCTCGAAAAAAACAAAACAAAACAAAAAAAAAAGAGAGAGACTTTAATCACAAAAACCTTTAAGATGAGCCAGGCGTGGCAGAGCACGCCTTTAGACCCAGCACTTGAGAGGCAGAGGCAGTGAATCTCTGAGTTTGAGGCCAGCCTGGGCTATACAAACAAACTCTTGGCTTAAAACACCAAAAACAAAACAAAAAAACCCTCCACCTGTACAAGACCTTGCGGTGAGAACACAGTTAATGTTACTGAGCCTGTGGCTGCTCAGTCCTTTAGACTACACACTTTACAGAGGGAAGAACATGGCAGAGGTCAGAGCCCTGATGAACTCAGGAGGACCCACCTAAAAGAATAGCCCAGGGATTCAATCTTTAGTATACAGGCTTTGGGGTCACAATTCAGATCTAGAATATAGTACTACACAGATAATCTTTGCAAACCAAAAGTCCAACGAAGGATTTTGTAATCTAAATATCTGAAGAGTACTCAAGAAAAAAAAAAAAAAAAAAAGACAGGGGTGGGGTGGAGATGCACAAACACACGGAAAGGAATAGACCAGTTGCCAAACTGAAAACATGAACAGGCTCATGGACGAGACCAAGGAAAAGCAGACAAGAACCACAGACAGCAAAGGACTGATGGTCATTGGCCCCTTGGGGGGTCGGGGGGAGAGAAACCAGATCATTCCTACATTTCCTGTAGGAATTTAAACTTGTGCACAGCTCCGCTCAAAGGCCAGGCAGGCTCTTTTTTAAGGTAAACGTCATGGCACCTGTGTTGCTGGCACATCCCAGGCGGACACCAGTCTTCACACTGTATCTGTACGTAAATGTTCATAGCAGCTTTATTTTGAAAAGGCCAAAAACTGCAAATAACCCAGATGTCCTCTGACAGGACACTGAATACACCACGGGACATCATTTGGCAAGGAGGAGCGAGCCACTGACACACTGACCTGGAACAGCCTCTAGAGCACTATGCTGAATGAAGTCAATCCCAAAGTCCGGCCGCACACGACACAGCCCCTCAAACGACATTCTTGACATGACAAAATGACAGAGCTGAGGAACAGTCTATGGTCCCAGGGCTTAGGGCGGGGCAGGTGGCTCTGAGGGACAGTCCAGTGGGTTAGTATTCTCCAGCAGTTACTCGGGTCTACAGAGGTGGCAGAGTGCAGAGCCCCACAGCCCTGCACACTATGGTTAGTGACATGGGAGCACTGGGGAAAGCCAGATAGAGGGTACAAGGGCTCTGTGTCTTTGCCACTTCCTATGAATCTACAATTACTGTAGTTAGGGCTAAAGAAGCAACAGCTCCAAGTGCATCCTGGCATCTGGATTCCAATTACCAAAAATCAAAAAAAAAAAAAAAAAAAAAAAAAAAAGTGAAACCTAAATCAAGGCCTCAGTTGAGTACTCCAATTTTAACATTCTAGTTCTGGTAAATGCAACAAGGTTATCTAACACGTTAACATTAGGAGACAATGGTAAAGGGCATAGGGGACTCTTCTAGGAGGTTAAAACCACTTCAGGACCACAGCCCTGGGAGTTCAAGGTGAGCACAGGCATCCAAGGTTCTAACTCGATTCTGAGGTTCAGCTGAAATTTAGAATTCTGTTTTGGAGACAGGTAATTCAAAGTATTTGTTTCCAACCTGGGTTTGTTCTTAGAGCACATTCCGTTATAGTATTTTTTTCAGCAAGCGTACCACTGTTCTCTTAGCTTCCAAGTCTCACAAGGGCCCACATTCTTTTAAGAATGGTTCCAGAAATCCGCCCTTCCCACCCCAATCTATTGTCCCAGAGCTCAAACTGTGGCAAAGTATAGGTAAACTAGAAGAGAAAGACAGAATCTTTCCACCCGTGTCTCTAAAACATCACTGGAAAGACAAAAGCGCACAGAATTTGAGTATTTCAGAGATATGAGAAAACCGTGACTTCTTAGCAAGCGACAAGGACATAGCAGGCTTACAACCGCTTCACTGACTGCTGCTCCATGGTACACTGCTGCACACCTTCCTGGGTGCTCAGGGCAAGAGCACAAGACAGGTATAGCAGGCGCCATGGCCCCGGGTCAGTCAACACTGACCTTTGGCCTTCCACAAATGACCTCAAACAGAAATCGACAATACTGTGGTGGCGCCGTGCCCAAGTGGGAAAGAAATGCCAGGCGACCCTGGGCCAGCCTGCTCGTGACTCAAGGAGCCAGAGGAGCTTCCTCCACAGGAGGGAGCAGAACGGGGCACAGATTACTGGGGAGCTGTGCTCTTAGATTTGGCACATGAAAAACTGGGGTACATGAATCAAAATATGGCATTGTAGGGGAAGCCAAGAAGTACACGGCAGGGCCATGGATTTGAACACTTCCATCAAAACTCAGCACTCTTGGCTTGCTCAGAAAGTGGCGCCATTGACAGAGGGTTGGCCAACCAAAAGCAGAATGACCACAGGCCAGGGCCATGTAAAGGCAGTGGCTGTACCCGAATGGCACTGGGCTCAGGGAGACATATAAACACACTGTGCTGTTACAGCATCGGGGAAGCTGGGACCTGGGGACTAGAGATGACGCTGTTTCTTTTGTCCCCTTGGAAACAGGCTTCTGGAGGGCTGCTTTGTCAATCCCATCTCCTCAAGGACAGCAGGACGGCTGGAGACTCTGGCACCGAGGCGGCTCAGGACCCACAGCTTACAAGGGCCATCTAAAACGTGGCCAGGATAGGTAGGGACAGGCTGGCATGAAGCTCCTGCTCGGCTCTCCCAGCTCCCCAAACGCTTGTCCATTTCCAGCTCGGGGCTGTCCGGCAAGCAGTTACACTCCTGGGTTCCGCCCAGGGCTCTCCTCCACTGGGATGCTGGGTCTGCTGTTGGTGGACCCTAAGGAAAAGGGGAAAAGAAAATTGCATTCACACTTGTCAAGGGAGCGGGCTCTGCAAAACTAAGTACTGAACCTTTAGGACAAGGAGCAGCAGCCTGGACAGATGGGCCTCAGAACACCTCGGGAACCAGCAAAGCCTTTAGGAACATGGTCAGCAGGCTTCAAGAGAGAAACTCACTGCAAGGCCAGATGCCACCCATGAGGGACAAAGGTCGGCTATAGACTATCCAGTCATTGGTCTGCGGAGTGCTGTTTCCCTTCTTTGGGGCAGGAGGGGTTGAGACAAGGTCTTACATAGCGCAGGCAGACCTTGAACCCTAGATTCTCCTGTCTCTATCTCCTAAGGACTGGAACTAAAGGTGCACTACCACACTTTTAGACTCAATTGTATTCATTTCATTCTTCAAAGCCAGCTTCTCTTATACTGATTTTGTTGTGTACATACTACACACATGAGGGTAAGTGTGTGTCCTGATGTGCATGGTGGTCAGAAGACCATCTCTGAGAATCAGTTCTTATCTTCTTAGGTCCTGGGGACTGAACTTGGCTCATAAGGCTTATCGACAAGCACCTCTACCCACAGAGCCATATTGCCAGCCCTTGTTTTGTTTTGAGACAAAGTCTTGCTGGGCAGCTTGGAATTCACCATGTAGTGCAGAGTGACCACAAACTCAGGGCAGTCCTCCTGCCTCATCCTCCAGGGTGCTGAGATTACATGCATGAGCCATGGTACCTATGGGGTGCTCTGCAGTCTTTACTTCAGGAGGCTCAGGCAGCTATGCTGGGCAAAAAGAACCTCCTGTGGATGATCAAGAGTCCCTGTGCTACAGCTACAAGGAAGCCTATTGTTCCAGGACTAACCAGGTGTCTCATGTCCCCCTGTCTTCTAGAAAAAGTAAATACTAGGAAAGTAAGATATAATACGTCTTCCAACTCCTCCCACCTAGTGAGAGAAGCGCACCCCAGCCTGGGAAGCTGCCCGCAGTGTCGGCCAACAGCTAAAGGATGGGGAAAGGAAAGCAAAGGGGAGGGGAGGGGAGGGAGATATTTACCTTGGTGTCCTCTTAAAACAAAAAATGCTCACTAGTCCACAGTCATTTATCAACTGCAGTTTCCAAGTGTGCCAAAGAGGGAAAGGTGAACTGGGAAGGCTGAAGAGAGCAGAGAAAAGAGAAGAGGAAACAGACTGTTGAGTGGCAGGGACCCGCCTCAGCTCCACACTGTGAGGAAGGCTGGGGGGAGCTCTGTACCATACAAGTGTTGCTGGGATCACAGAGGGACGCCACCAACCACAGGGCTGCCCGGAAAGCAGTACCACAATCATACTATGGGGAGGACTTACCATCTTAACCAGAGGCCAGGGCTCAGCAAACTTGGCAAAGGGCCAAGGGTTTAGGTTTTGCAAGTCACCAGCTGTCCCAACCACTCAGCTGCACTTCTGCCACTCAGAAGCGGCCAGACATAACCCAGACAGATGGGCAGGCCCTAATAAAACCTTATTTATAAGCTCAGGCAGCTGGCCAAATCGGGCTCCGGCACCACAGTTTGCTGACCCCTGATGTAAGGCAATTTAAAGTTCTTGTACCTTTCAAACATTTCAAACCTTTCAACAAAGGCACTTTTCTGTCAGGGACTCAGGCCAAGTCCACAGGGCCTGAGTCTCTCTGCACGACTTTAATCAGTGTTCCACTGAAACCAGCTCTGTGCAGTAACACTAATCTCTGAGACAGGGACAAACACAGGAAGGCTGCAGAGTTAGGCAAACCTCAATGGGGCAAGCACTGGATCGTATTTAGGTGAAAATGCCAACATCATGTTGGCAAGCCGGGTGGATAAACCGTTACATAGGAGAAACGGCCCACAAGCCACTGAAAATTACTCTTTTGTAGGATAGCCCAAAGAGTAGGCAGAGACAAGAGGAGTAAAAAAGATCTATCTCTACAGAGACCAGAGGTGCAGCTCGAATGGTAGGAGTGTGGGCAAGGCTCTAAGTTCAATCCCCCAAGCACCTGGAAGGAGGAGGAGGACAGCGGGGGAGGAGGGGTGGAGAGGAAAGCACTCTCAGAGGAGAGCTACTATTCCCAGCTCAGGTCTGCACACTGAATACAGTCTGTACCGTCTGAGTAGTGGATGGAGCCAGAAAACATCTGAGTTTTAAAAACAAGTCTCGGTAAAGCTATTGTGACCGTCTACTCTGGGGTATTTCACAAGAAGCTCTGTAACATGCTCTAAACATGTCTTTCTGAAACTGCAGGGGGCCCATGCCCACAGCCAGGGCTTACAAGGTCTGCCTCACAGGCTGTCCCCCAGGAACACCGAGAGCTATAGGCCATGGCCGAGCCATCATTGTGGCTCAGAATCATGAGTTTCTGTCCTTTGTACCTGGGTATCACCTGATTCAGAAAGCAATTTCTACTGTAATAATATGCTTGTGATCTCAAGTGACCTAGCCCTAAGTTCCTGGAGGCTTAGGCTGAGGCTGCAGCCACGGGCACTCATGTACTAGACAAGCCCAGCATCCCACCTCTCTCAGGAAGGGCAGCTCTGCCATGGAGACAGTCAGCTCTAAACCTGGTGCTTGCAGAGTCAATGCCTGGTAACAACTTGGCTCCTGCAGGTGGCAGAACGGAGTGAGGGACAGGCGGCGGCGGCCAGCCTTCCAGAATACTTCTGAGGCTCAGCTTGGCAATCCTGAGCCTTATCTAAGGACTGATCAACTCAAGAAACAACAGAAAACCCCTGGCTTTTCACCGCCCACACCATGGACCCCATGAGGCAGGCCAGTGCCTACTCACAATGCAAACTGCTCCCCACCTGCGCTTTCTGCTCCCAGCTCTACAGACCTTCCTGTCCACATGTGCCAACTCAGTCAAGTGTGCCCTGGCCCTGGCAAACCTGATTCTCTAGACCTTCTGAAGGTTTCTAAACTGAACATCTTTCCACTTATCAAGAACTAATTATGCCATCTCTTAAGAGGCCACAGAGAGAAAATGCTGGCCTCTATCTGGAATGCCAGTTGGGTCTATAATTCGGTATAATTCAAGTTTCTACAAATAGAAAGAAGGAAAAGGATGCAGAGAGAAACAGAAAGGATATAAGACAGGGAAGCAGGGAGCAGAAGCGGGGTTCCACACGACTCCTGGGCCCCAGCATTTCACAATGCATAGTGTGGAGCTTACCTGCTGTCTCTCTGGACTTGTCACCAAGGAGCCTGGTCTGGCTGCCTGGGATAGCCTGGAGCTCAGCATTCTCTGGGGATGGAGGCAAGCTTTGGGCTCGGGTAGCCAGGAGTGCATTAAGGTACTGCAGCCGTGTGACCTAGAGGGTAAGTAAGAGAATAGAGAAATTACCCAGCAGGTGCCTCCATGAGGGACAGACAGCCGAGCTCCTGCCTTTGACCTCCGACAGGCAGGTCTTTAAACTGGTGAAAAGCAAAAAGCCTCCAAGCCAAGGGGTTTTGGTTTTTGGCCACGTGTCAGGATCACCAACAGAGAGATGAGATGCAAGGCTTCCAGATAGGCCCAGAGCCCAGCAGTGCAGGGGAGCAGGAGGCCCCACCCCTCAGGGAGCGAGCATGTTTCTCTAGCTGAGTGCACTCTCCAGCCTCACACTCATCAGCTCAGTAGTTCATCTCCGGCCTCACACTCATCAGCTCGGCTAGCCTCTTGGAGGCACAAAGGCAGCCAAGGAGCACCAACATGCAGCCCAGACAGTCACCTTAATGAGCTGCAGGTCGGAAAGGGCCCTCACAGTGTAGTCAGGACAGTACGTGCAGGAGCGGGTACCGTCGGCTGGTTCAGGCTGCAGGTCATGGCGGATGAGTTGGCGTGAAGACACTGGGGACTGGTGAGCTGCAGAAGAAAGGATAGAGGCGGTGGGACCCAATGGGACAAACATTGAGAGAGGACGGTGGGAATGTGGGAGATGGGGGAGCCACCCTGGGACGTTTGCAGGAATCAACAGGGTGATCAAGAAAAACAAGGCAGAAACGCAGGCCTGCCCTCTACACTGCCTAGTGACAAGAAGTTCCTGTGGGCAGACACAGAGACCTGCCATGGCACCAGAGCATCAAGGGCAGTTCTGTTAGCCATATCCACAACCCTCAGCTCCAAAGGGCCCAAAGCATACCTGAGGATGGGGCTGTCAGGGCGGACACTCCATAGTACGTGAAGGCTCCGTTCTCGAACTTCAGGCCCTCTTTCCCAATTTCCACCTCGACTCTGCCCTGGGAAGACAACAGAGGTGGACAGGTTATCTCTCCCATCATGGGGGAGTACGGAGAAGCCGTCAGCCCCTGTGTTTAAGGGTGTATGTCTGGATCACTCTCAGGCTTCAGGCCTGGGTAACCACGGTTACCTGCAGAATGAGAATGAAGTAATCTACTGGCTGGCTGCGCTGGTACAGATAATGGTGTGCGGCCAGGCGGTTGCTCTCGTCAAACGTCACCTCCTGGTTGACACTGGGATGCTTCAGCAGGTGCAGCAAGACTTTCTCAGAGACTCGCAATGGGCTGAACACATCCACCTCTGCCCCACGGTGGGAGAAAGGGACAGTGTCCACTGGGGCCCAAATGGCCTGTCATCACACCTGCCTCCTGCTGCCTCCTGGGCTCTCCCAGTGGCCCCTGGGCTGCGGCAGTCCACACAAGAGAGCCAAGAGGACATACAACATGAGCCAGATGAGGTTCCCAGAACACGCCTTACCAGGAGACACCAACTAGCTCTGTCCAGCTCGCTAGGAGCCTGGTGTCTGGCCTGGGTGGTTTCTTGACCCTCTGGGTGGTGAGACCAGGGGCAAGGACCACCCTTCACCCTCACCTCGGGAAAGGAAGCGCTGGGTGGCCAGGAGCAGCTGAGGCGAGATTTTTACTTTATATTCATCATCAGACACCTTGAATAAGGAGAATTCCTCCTTTCGCTTGAGAGGAGCTCCCAGGGCGACAGTCTTCTTCCTCACCTTTGTGTCTGCTGGGGGAGTAAAGAGATGGCGTGAGCAGGCAGGTGTCAGCACCGAACAATGAGCACAAACCTCGCAAGTGCTTCTGCTGCCTATTTTCCCTTCTTCCCAAGGTCCAGGGACTTCAGGGAAGACATCACTAGGACCCTAAGGAAACAACCTTGCGACTGCTTCCTCAAGACACTGAGCTGCCATGCCCCAGACAATAATCCTAGTTGGAGGAAGCCACGGCTCACATTCTGGCCACGCCCAGAGGAAGCCTGGCTCTCCTGCTGTTAGGGTTGCAGAAGAGAACGCCCCTCAGGATACGCCTGCTTGACCATCACCCACAGATAGGGCAGCAGCTACCCTGGTGACCTGCATCAGCCCAGGAACAGAACTGAAGACACAGACATAGCAGTGCAGGGTCCCAAGTGGCCAGGTGAGGCTCCAGCTACCAAAGGTCCCACAACCTGCTTGGTAGTAAATCATTTATTTGTATATTTTGGAGACAGGGTCTACCATGTAGCCTTGTAACTACCATGTAACTCAAAAGATTCACCTGCCTCTGCCTGGCATGTGGAATTTTTTAAAAAATATTTAGTTTAATGTCAATAGCAACATTTCTTTTTTCAAATATTTATTTTAATGTGGATTTTTTTTTTAAACCTGTGTGCTGAAGGTGATCAAACTCTGCCCCATTCCAGCTAGACAAATACTCTACTACTGAGCTTCATATCCCATTCAAAGAATGCATCAAGGAGCTAAGCCCAAAGGAATGTGGGCTCGGCAAAGGCAGAAAAAAGGCATGGGCCTGCCAAGAGCAGCCTCTTCCAGTGATGGAGGGCTGCCTACAGAGCCTTCTGTTCACACAGGGCCACAAAACTCAACCACACGTCGGTCTGCATGGCTTGTGTGGAGGGGCAGCACCAGCCTATACCAGAGGAGGGGAGGCCTGGTCTGGCTGGAGCTCCAGCCGATTTCCAGCAGCATTAAGACCCACAGGCCTCTGGCACAGATGCCCCTCAGGCTGCTGGAAGGGCTCGGAGGTAGAGGGAAGCAGCTGTCAAACTCACAGTAGTCTTCAGGCTCATCCAGGACCTCAGACTTGATGATCTCCTCGATGACGTCCTCCAGGGTGACCAGGCCCAGCACCTCATAGAAGGGGTCGCCCTCGCCCTCATTGTTCACCTTCTGCACAATGGCCAGGTGGGACTTGCCTGTGGGAGGGACACTTATTTGCAGCCTGCAGGGACCCCCTGATAACTGCTGAGTCAGAGTGCCTGCTGGGTTTCTAAATTCCCTCCAATCCTTGCTGCTAGTGCTGGGGCTGGCCGGAGCTAGCAGGCAGGCGCCATTCCCACTTGGGCTGATCTGCCACAGGACACAAACTCGTGAGGCCAGGCAGGGAAGGTCACAAGTGCAACATGTGAGTTTTGAATTCTCAAACCCAAAGGCTGGGTTCTAAAAGGCCACCCAGAGAAGCCTCAACTCAGCTCCCTCCTTGCAAGAGTGAGTCCCTCTGGGTACCACTAACAGTAAGGAGCAACATCTCCTATGCTCCTGGACTTCTCTGAAAAAGGCTTACAATTCTGTGGCCTGCTGTGCCAGGATGATTCAATAATAAACGGGAGCAGACCCCACACATGTGACTACAGCATAGGACAAAGTGTGAAGGGACAGGAGGCCTTTCCAAGGCAGCAGGGGAACAGAAAGGGAGGCTCTAGGCATGAACATTGTGTCCCCACTAGACAGGACTGAACACCCCCCAGGGCAGATGGACAGTTTGGCTGGGCCAGCTCCATAGAAGACCCACAGCTATGACTGCCATGAGAGGCTAAAATAACCAGACCAAAGGCTCTATATTCACTTTCGTTAGCAGGCTCAAACAGTTATTTGGAGGCTGGGAGAGCTATCATGATGCATACCTTGTGTGTGTGTTAGTGTGTGCATGTGTGCTCTGCTGGGAACAGAAACCAGGACCTCATGTTTTCCCACTATTGCCAGCACTAACCTATGCCTCAAGCCCCTTTGATCTCTTCTAAAGCAACCATGTATATGTGCACACTGAGAAAAATCACATGCTAACATTCTTCCCATTAACTGAGATCTGATTCATCAGCACTGTGACAATCACTTGGCTTCTGACAAACGACAGTAAACCATACCTCAAGCTGGTGAAGGCAGAGACTGAGTGAAAGCTTACCCCTAATCCTTCCTCTGCTTCAAGAGGTCTGTGGGGCTGGCAGGGAAGAAAGCAGGGGTTGATTGCTTTACAGAAAACACAGTCACTGCAGCTCCAAAGCACTCTCTCTCTCAGGCATAAAGTAAGCCCTGCCAGACGCCCCTCTTCCCAGTGGACACCATTCCCTACCTAATGCTGTTTCAACTGACCACATGGAGCAGGGACAAGAAGCCAGAGACTCCAGACTCAGATGCTTGGCAGGGAGTGGAGGGAAGTGATCGAAAGACTGTGACATCAGGAAGACTGTAATATATGCCCTGTTTCTTTTTTCCTTCCTTCTTTTCTTTTCTTTTCTTTTCTCTTCTCTTCTTTCTTTCTTTCTTTTTTTTTTTTTTTTTTTTTTTTTTTTTTTTTGAGACAGGATTTATTTGTATAGCTTTGGCTGCCCTGGAACTTGCTTTGTAGACCAGGCTAGCCTCAAATTCACAGATTCACCTGTCTCTGCACCCAAGTGCCAGTATTAAAGGTGTGTGCCATCACAGCATGGCTGTCCTTTGTTATTTATTTAGTTTTTGGTTTTTCGAGACAGGGCTTCTCTGTATAGCCCTGGCTGTCCTGGAACTAACTCTGTAGACCAGGCTGGCCTCGAACTCAGAAATCCGCCTGCCTCTGCCTCCCAAGTGCTGGGATTAAAGGCGTGCGCCACCACTGCCCGGCTTTGTCCTTTGTCCTTAAGAGGAGAAAAGTATGAAGGGGTTGGGAGGAAAAGGACCCACACATAGAAATGCAGAGGCCAAGGAGGCTCCTCACTCACCACACGACTGAGGATGTCAAAGGGGACAGAAAGGACCCCACTTCTTCTAGAAGGCAGTCACTGAGCAGCTTCTAGAACAGTCCCTTTAAACAGTGAGGCATTTAACCCCAAGCCCTTCAGCATCGGAATGCTTGGTTCTTCAGAGGCCACCCACCCTAAATCTGAAGCCCCTACACCGTGGCTGGACCCATTGGTGACATTTTCTTCCTGTTGACATGTTGAGTGGAACCAGCTCAATTTCCTATCCTAAAACCCAAGTGCAGAGGTTTCTGCCCTGCCACACATCCTCCATCCTTTGGTCCTGTGCTAGTCCACTGCTACCTGGGCTCAACTTTACAGCCGTTTGTGGTGCATGAAGACCACCCATGTTCACTCTCCCAATTCCTCCTCAGCCCCAGGACCAAAGAGCAAGGGCAAAACCGCCATGGCAGAGTGCTTGACTGACATGTACCTGGCTCTGGGCTTCCTCCCAGGCACCTGGAAGGAAAAAGCCAAGGCCATCCCGCTGCTAACCTCTCCTTATACCCCCCACCCCCCACCCCACCCCTCTCTTACAAAGCCATCTATCTCCTTAGCTTTCAGGACATTCTGAGACTCCTCCTTCCTTCCACAGTCCAACCTGCTCCCGGCCAACTTCTCCAGCCCCATCCTCTTGCATGCTTTGTGCTCCCCTGCTTTCTGTACCACTCTTGTAGCTCTGGAGATAGATTAGTTAGCCTGACACTGTTTGCAGTAGCTATCAGAGGCCTGTAAAGAATCTACCCCTTGGTATGCACACTCCAATGTAAGAAAATATTCACCTGCTCCTGGCTCCAGCCCTTAAGGAAGCCAAAACACAATCACACGGGAAGACTCTGAGGCACCCTCCAATACAACCTCTGGCTGCACAGTCCTAAGCCAAGCACAGCACAGTTCCTAAATCCCACATCCTAACACCTCCCTGGGTCACCTCCTCAGGCCAATGTGGCACCTGACCTGACTTCCCTGAGTCACTGGTGTCCACATCAGCCACCGATCAGTAAAAACCAGACACTCTACGTGTGGGACGCACTGAGCACTTTAGCGCAAGCGCTTGGGTGGTGGAAGCAGGAAGATCTGGGTTCAAGGGAGCCAAAGCCACACAATGAGACCCTGTCTCCAAAAATCAAACACCGAGGCAGTGCTCCTGGCTCACAGCCCTGCTGATCAAATGACCCACCCCATGTCTACAAGGTGACACACAAGGGCTCCACTCATCTTCCCTCTGTGAACACTTTTTTTTTTTTTTCAAGACAGGGTTTCTCTGTGTAGCCCTGGCTGTCCTGGAGCTCACTTTGTAGACCAGGCTGGCCTCGAACTCAGAAATCTACCTGCCTCTGCCTCCCAAGTGCTGGGACTAAAGGCATGCGCCACCATGCCCGGCTTTTTTTTTTTTTTTTGTCTGTGAACACTTTTAACTAAGGGTCTGCAGTGAGAAACAGCTCTCATCTGTGTCGTCCTTCACACCAAGCTTAAATTCAGCTCTCTCCAGACAGGGATGCCCCTCGCCCCTCCACCGCCCTAACCTGAGCTGCAGAGGAATGGGACACTATGATGACTACCTCCCCTGCTCATCCCCCTCCCCAATGCCACGTGGCTTCAAACTCACACTCCTCCTGCCTCTGTCCTCAGCTGGGGAGGGACGTGTCTTTCCTATTGATACAGGTCAACCAGAACTTGCTCCGGCAAAGCGTACACCATTGTCCTCCATGAGACTGAGAAACCTAAAGAGACTCTGAAGCATCAAAGGGACAGCGATGGTCCTTATACTCCTCTCCTAACAGAAGGCTTATGAGGATTCTGGAAGAGATGGACCCTATCTGTCCAGGGGCACCCTTAAAAGGCTAGTTTGCTGGGCACTAACAAACACCATCTCCCAGGAAGGTGTCACTAGACTGACAAGCACCCCAGACCTCAGTCTCTCTCTCTTCTTTGATAAACTAACAGCGGTCTTCCTAGGACCTGGGAACTCCAAGTAGGCAGGGCTGGCTCCCACTCTGCGAGAGGTGACAACAGCCCAGACACTATACTATCACTCACTCCCTAGAAAGAGTCTGCAGGACCAAGATCTAGGATAAAGCCAGGACACACCTGAGAGGTCAGACACAATCAGAGCTGCCCACTTAAGCCTCCCGTTCACTTATTCATGATCTACATACAGGTCTCCTGCAAAGACAAGGGAGACTGGGAATGCAGGGTGCCCGTCAAGAGCCTGGCACACGCTGAGTTCAATACAAGAGCAGCGAGCTCATCACATCACAGAGAGCTGCCTCTTGCAGTGACTGTCCAAGAAATCACTGACAGGCCCTGGGGCCTTAAGACCCACTTCAGGGGGGGCTTGCTCCATTTGCTACACCCTATCATGCAGCCCAATCCAGCCAGAGCCCTGGTGCACATCCACACTCCACTCCAAGGAAGCACGTCTGGTGCGCATCTGGTGCGCAGGAGCTCCCAGGCTCTGCAAAGCAGCCCAAGGAGGAGCATGGAGTGCTATAGAGGAGCCTACACCTTGTTTTTGTTTCAAGACAGCCCTGGGTGTTCGTGCACTCAGAAATCCGCCCTCTTCTGCTTTCCTAAGTGCTAGAACTGAATGTGTGTGCCACCTGTCCCCTAGGGGTCCACATTTTAACATGTGGAGCGGCTCATAGTTTGTACTTTCAACTTTAGATGTTCACATATATTTGCTCTTGCAGAAGACCTGGGTTTTGTTCCCAGCACCCATACGGTGTCTCACAACCATTTATAACTCCAGTTCCAGGGCATCTGAAGCCCTCTTCTCACTGTCTCAGGCACCAGACATACACACAGTGTACATAAACCCACACAGGCAAAACCCACACAGAAAATAAGTACATCTTAAAAAACAAAAAAGGGCTGATCGCCAGGCAGTGATGGCGCTGCCTTTAATCCCAGCACTCAGGAGGCAGAGGCAGGCATATTTCTGAGTTTGAGGCCAGCCTGGTCTACAGATTGAGGTCCTGGACAGCTAGGGCTACACAGGGAAACACTGTCTCAAAAAAACAAAAACAAAAAACAACAACAACAACAAAAAAAATAGGGGTTGCTCAAACAGAATGAAAGGAGTGACATTAAGGCAAAAAAGGGGAGACTGGAACTGGAGATGGGGTTAGGGAAGAGCAGGTAGCTGACATGCACTGAAAAACAATTTAAATGAAAGAGAGGAGGCTGGAGAGATGGCTCAGCTACCAAGAGCACCAGAGGGTGCAGGGTTCAGTTCCCAGGACCAGCAGGGTGGCTGGCTGTAATTCCAGTCTCAAGGAACCTAGCGCCTTCTTCTGGCTTCCATAGGCACTGCATGCATGAGGAACAACACAGGCACTCATAAACATAACAATAAAAATCTCAAAAAAAAATTTAGGGAGAAAAAAGCCAGGAAGGAAAATTAAATCATTATTCATGAGTTGCTTTCAATGACATTAAAATGGAAGTTCTCTCAGTACCCACAGGAAGTATATATGAGTCCTTTCTAATCCCACAATCTGAAAGGGCCAGGAACCATTACAGGTCCAGCTAATTTAATGCTAAAAATGCAAAGACAACAGCTTCCAGTTACCTAACCCTCTTGACATCATCTTAGTTACTATCCGAGGATCTGAGGCAACTAGGAAGTCCAAGTGCACATACTGCCCAGGAGAAGGAAACCTCTGGGATCAGAGCCAAGTAGGCATGCTTGCTGCCTGCCAACGGATCTTCTTATTCATTCATTTACTTTTGAGACAGAATCTTTAGTCCAGGCCGGTTTCCATCCTTCTAAGTAGGTAGGCCACTGCTTGGGTTTATGTGGTACTGGGGAACGGTCAGGGCTTCATGTATGTTAGGCAAGCACTGAGCTACATCCCCAACTTTTTTTTTTAATTTTCTATTTAACAAACAGGGTAACCACCTTCCGATCCTCCCGCATCAGACTCCCATAGCACTTCCTTCCGCTTCTAAAAGGTGGGTCTTTAAATATTTCCAAAGGTCATTCTCAGGTACAAGGCCATTACTTTCTGGGGCCTTTCTAACAGGGGCGTCCCCTTACCTCGCTTGAACTCCTCCAGGACAGCGTCCAGTTTGGTATCGTTGAAGACAAAGTGGAGTGGATGGTTGTAGAAGCGGGTGATGGTGCTGAGCGGTGTGCAGTCCTCGGGCTCAACGATGGCCAAGTCTTTGAGGTAGAGCATGTCCACGATGTTGGAGCGCTCCTCCTCGTACACTGGGATGCGTGTGTGGCCGCTCTGCATGATGCTGGCGAGGACGCCGAAGTCTAGGACAGTGCCGGAGTCCAGCATAAAGCAGTCTTCGAGCGGCGTGAGCACGTCCTCCACGGTCCGGGAGCGCAGCACTCCCTTGCTGAGGTCGCTGTAGGGGTCGCCGCCGCCGCGCGCCAGCTCCAGCACGCGCTCCCGCAGACGCCCCGGCCGCGCTGCCAGCTCCAGCAGCTGCCCGACCGGCAGCGCCACCGGCAAGGTGAGCAGCACCGCCAGGCGGCTGAGGCCCAACGCGCGCGGCGCCAGCGCCAGCGCCCAGCGTCCGCTCACCGCGGCCGGCAGCACCTCACCCACCAGGAACACCAGCCCCGCGCAACCCAGCACGGCGGGCACGGCGCGCTGGCCCGCCGCCCCGTACAGCAGCACGGCCAGTGCCGCCTGCGCCAGGCTGGCCAGAAGCAGCAGCGCGCCCAGGGCGCAGCCGGCCCAGCGCCGCGCGGGTTCCAGGCGCCGCGCCGCCGCGCGCTCCGCCTCCGAGCCGCTCTCGCGCAGCACCTGCACCTCGGCCGGCGCCAGCGCCAGCGCGCTCAGCTGCAGGCCGCGCGCCACGGCCGCCAGGGCCAGCAGCCCGGCCGCCCCCAGCCCCAGCGCCCAGGGCGGCGCCGCCTCCTCCGCGGCCCCGCCACCCGGCTCCACGCGCACCGCCAGCAGCGCGGAGCGCGGGTGGCCGGCCTCGGCGCGCAGGCGCAGCAGCGCGCGCCACTCGCCCGTCGGGGCGGTCGCCTCCTCGGGCTCCGTGGCCCGCCCGCCCTCGGGGCAGCCTGCGCCCTCGGCGGCTACCCAGGTCCAGGAGCTGTTGGCCAAGCCGGAGCAAAAGAGTCGCAAGCACAAAGTGGCCTCCGGCGCTGCCCTTCCGCGCAGGGAGCCCGCGCCTGGCGCGCCGTCCTCTTCCGTGCAGAAGCTCAGCAGTCCCGCGCCCGGCGCCGCCTCCCCTGCGGTGCTGCCCAGACAGAGCGCGGCAAGCACCCAGCCCAACCAACCCACCACAGCCGCAGCAGCCGCCGCCATGGCCTGCTACCCCTTCTGGGCCTCGGGCGCAGCCTACCCCACTCACCCGCGCCTCTGCTGTTGCGGCCAATCGGCGCGGGCCTCCGCGTCACTTTGACCAATAAGCGGCTAGCGGGGGCGGGCTCTGGAGAGAACTAGGCTGCGTCGGGGAGTAAACAAGCGGCGCGGGGCGGGGCGGGCCGGAGGGGCGTGGGGCTCGGCAGGCAAGGGAGGACGCGGAGCGGCCGTCTAGGACGGCCTCAGCGTCCCCGGCGCGTGTGGACGAGCAAAGGAAGGTCATTAACCCTCTGGCCCGCAAGGCTAAGAGCTGAATAAGAGCCAGGGAATGGGCACAGGGAAACCTGGAGTCGTTTGTTTAAAACATTTTCTTACCATTTGTATTTGTATGTGGGTTTGCGCTTGCGAAGGCAGTGCTTTGGGCAGACGCAAGAGGGCGTCGGATTCCCCCTGGAGCTGGAGTTCCAAGCTAATGGGAAGCTGTGCTGGGAACTGAACTCTGGTCGGTCCTCAGCACACATTCTTAACCTCAACCAGCTCTATTGGTTTGTTTTAAAGCTAAAGTCTCTTAGCTTTGCGTTGAGCTCTATGGATATCAAGACAGACACCTGCTTTTGAGGAGGATGCCTTGACAGGAAGGTCCATAGTAAATAACTCAAACCTAGAAAAATCTGTTTCTTTGAGTCTTCACACTTGTTTCATGTAATTAAGCTTACAATAAAACGATGTTTAGAGACAGATTCTGTGTGCCTTTGGTTTCTGACATGCACCTGACATTCGGGTCATTCAGCCATGCAGGGAGATAGCAGCTGTTAGGAATTTCCATACATGCTAGCTTCACAACTGCAGTTTATTCTGATTCCTCGGGCTGAGAAAGCTGTTCGAGAGGGTTCTTTTTGTCCTTATTTTGGAAGACACCTGCATGATCAGATGGAGCGTTCTTCGTTCATTGTATGTGGTCTTTATGGGATTAGCTTCTCTATGGGTATCCCTTTTTTTTTTCTCTCTCTCTACTTTCTCCCTAAATGTCCTGTTGTTCTGTTGTGCAGAAGATAATGTGCAAAAACAGGCCCTTGAGGAAAGACCAGGAGGGAAAACAGATGGTGAAAATCTCTGTTGTAGCATGGTGGAGCAGCATGTCTGTGAGCCCAGCAGAGGCCAGCCTGGGCTATATAGTGAGATCCTGTCTCAAAATCAAAACAAGGAGAGAAATTGCTCCGTGATTACATGGGTATGAGTACATGCTGCTCTTCCAGAGGAGCCTCGTGTGGTTCCCAGTACCTCTACTTAGGTGGTTTACCACCACCTGTATCTCCAGCCCCAAGGAATCCTGTGTGCACACACACACAGACAAGAACTAAGCAAAGCCCCCCTGAAAGTCTTTACAAAGTTGGCAGTGACTCTTCTACATTGTAAACTCAGAATGGTGGCTGGCAAGTCACATCTTTGCTCCCGTTTTTTATTATCCGAACAATGCTATATGCCACAGGAAGTTTTGCCTCTAGTGTTTTCCTTTTTAAAGATTTATTTATTTATTATATGTAAGTACACTGTAGCTGTCTTCAGACACTCCAGAAGAGGGCGCCAGATCTCGTTACGGATGGTTGTGAGCCACCATGTGGTTGCTGGGATTTGAACTCTGGACCTTCGGAAGAGCAGTCGGGTGCTCTTACCCACTGAGCCATCTCACCAGTCCCCTGTCTTGCTGCCTTTAAGGACAAAAGTCCCAGAGCTGTAGAGTGAATACAACCTTTAGTTTTCACCGTTTCTCCGAGTCAAGATAAAATGCTGACGCTGAGACCGAACAGATGGTGTGCATGCAATGAATCGTGTGTTGGAAGCCATCGGCCGGCAAGGGACAGCCTGCAGGAAAGGAAGTAGGGGCTCAGGAGACTTTTCTTCTCTCTCTACTTTTGTTTTGAGACTAAAAACCTTGAGTGAGGGTTGGAGAGATGGCTCAGCAGTTAAGAGTACTGACTACTCTTCCAGAGGTCCTGAGTTCAATTCCCAGCAGCCACATGGTGGTTCACAACTATGTGTAATGGGGATCCAATGCCCTCTTCTGGTGTGTGTCTGAAGACAGCTTCGGTGTACTCATATAAATAAAATAAATACATCTTAAAAACAACAACAACACAAACCTTGAGTGGAAGAAGATTGAGTAAAATGTCGAAAACAGCAGATGGTCTTTTAAACTGTCTGTGTCTGAGCCCATGAAGAATGCAGGCTGCTGGAGTGGCCGTTTTCGGTCCAGAGCGTTCTTCCTCCCTTTCTGGTTTGTCGCAACTTCAATGGAGATGCTTGACTTGCACTTAGGTTTCTCGCTGGTGCTCCCTGGGACATTTCCCTTAGTGGCCACCTAGGCCAGAGCATCTCTTATTTTTAAATCAAGACATTTATTAAATAATCTTTATTATTTAAAAGTCGTGACTACTATATAATCCTGGCACCCAGGAGGCAGAGGCAGTTAGGTAACTTATCCCGAGCTTTTGTCCCCGCCGGCAAGAACACACTCAGTAACTGAAATTCCAGGGCCAGCCTGGGCTATACAGAGACGGTGTATTAAACAAAACACAGGCTGGTGAGATGGCTCAGGGTGTGAAGGCGCCTGCTGTACCAGCCTGGTAACTAGAGCTCAAACCCTGAAACTCATGCAAAGGGAGGAGAGAGTCAACTCATGTCCTTGGAATCCACACATCCCACATGGCATACGTGGGTGTATACATGCAAACATACACATACAAACATTTTTTTTTTCGAGACAGTGTTTCTCTGTGTAGCCCTCGCTGTCCTGGCACTCACTTTGTAGACCGGGCTGGCCTTGAACTCAGAAATCTGCCTGCCTCTGCCTCCCAAGTGCTGGGATTAAAGGCATGTGCCACCACTGCCTGGCCAAAAATCAATTTTAAAATAATAATTTAAAAAAATGTAACAAAGCAAAAACCTCATAAATGGGGGCAAGGTATGATCTCCCTGGCTAGTTTGTGCATCTTAGCTCCGTGTGATCTTCATTTGCTCATGTGACAAGCATTTCCTACACTGAGTGTGTGCGGGGCAGGTAACTTCCCAAAGGCTGGAACTCTGGCAGGGACAACAGCTTCCACCCTCATGGTGCTCATAACCAATGCTGGGATACCAGGAAACATTTTAAGACCTGGTTGGGGGTGGGTATGGGGGACTTTTGGGATTGCATTGGAAATGTAATTGAGGAAAATATATAATAAAAAAATATTAAAAATTAAAAAAAAGACCTGGTTGGAAGTGTTATAAGGAGAGGACGAGGAAACATTGAGGAGATGATGCTAACTGAGATGGAGGTAATCAAGGAGGGAACATTTGAACAGAGGTTGATATGAGGGGCAAGCCTTATAAGGTCTGGGAAGAAATGTCCCAGAGAGAAGTGACAGGAGGGGCAAAGGCCTCGGACAATGCTCTCTTCCCCACAAAGCTAGAGCAGCTGGTATGTCGCAGGGGTTCAGCACCAAACACACTTGTGATGGGCAACAGACGGCTCCAACTTCATCCCACCCCTGTACACACATTTCTACGTTAGCCTTTCATTTGGGGTATTCTCTCCATTGCCTACCCAAGTGCTCTTTTTCCCCTGATGGCAGGGCCTTCCTTTGTAGCCTAGGCTGGCCTCAAATTCACGATGCTACTGCCTCAGTCTCTTGTGTGCTGAGATGACACGTGCCAGCACGAACCGCTTACCCAGGGTACTGGAAGAAAGGAAAGCAAATGGAGACCAGCCAGCTCAAAAACAACGTTACCAACCAGGGCTGGGCGTGGCGGCGTACGTCTCGAATCCCAGCACTTGGGAGGCAGAGGCAGGTGAATCTCTGAGTTTGAAGCTAGCCTGGTCTACAGGGCGAGTTCCAGGACAGCCAGAGGTACGTAATAGAAACCCTGTCTCAAACAAACGCAACATGGTGGTGCATGCCTGTGACGCCAGCACCCAGGAGCTAGAGACAGTGGCTCACCACCACATGAGACCAACGTGGGCTCCACACCGAGACCCTCTACCAAGCACAAATAAAACAACTTCCCATTCCAGCCCTGCTGGGTTCTCCAGCCTTGGCGCCCAGGACTGCACATGCTAGTTCTCAGCATGTGTGCTTGCCACCAAAGGGTTCCACAGCTGAGCTTCTGAGCGATAACCCAGGCAGCACAGCAAGGAAACCTTAGGTCTGCCATTTCAGATGGACACTCCAACCCCCAAAGCCATCGACATAGACAAAGTCGTTTCTGTGTGTTGTGAAACGACACCATCCTACTATTGCATGGAGCCCAAACAGCCCTCAGCCCCCAGAGCGGAAGGAGGGCTATTTGTTCATTGGTTGCTCCATTCCAACACTCACTAACAGAATCCTATGACATCTGACTTATTTGCCCTGCATGTCTGCCAGCACCTGCCTCTCCACAACTCCTGTGACAACTGCCTTGATTATATATACTTTGTAAATTACAGTTCTTCTTGTATTTCCCTTCCAAATGGTTCTACAATACTCAACTGCCCTTGTCCTGTCACAAGTGACAGCTAGTCACTTCTGTCTCTACAATATACAGCAAATAGTCCAGAATCAAAATACCAGAGTTATATGCTCACCAAAACTTATATACATTTCATTTTTTATTACCAATCAAAAATAAAGTCCATATATTGTTTAGCAAATATTATCATTGTTTTGTGACAAAAGACACAAGAGTCATAACAACAAAACTCCCCGAGAGTCAAACTCATAACAATGCCAAAATAAATCACAAAAATATACAAATTAAAATCTTAATGCAAAATAAATAGGAGTCATCTGCTATGGCGGCTGTGACTTGCCCACCCACTTGGATGCTGTCTGCGGAGTCCTCCTCTGCTGGGAAGACATGCAGACTGGGCCAGTTCCAGGGTATGGCTCTGCCCAGGAACCAGAGGCTGGAAGAGGAAGTGAAAAATTGCACCGGGAGGAGGAAGTCATCAGACCAGTAATATTTGGAAACAATTATGACCCTCTGCAAGAAGTGATTCTAAATGAGGAGGGGAGGGGTGGGGATGGGTGGAGCCTGTCTGTAGGTGGTGACTGGATACAGAGAGGTAGCTGTGGAAGTGTGCGCACCTGCTACGGTTGCCTCACACCCACCACGTGGTTTTGCTCTACCTGGCACTTAGGTCTCTCAGGAACACAGCTAGGCACCTTGTCTAGAGACCTGGGAGCATGCTGCACCTACAGAGAACTAAGAGTTTCCTAACGAACTAGAGGTCTGATGCCTTTTTCCCTTATCATTGAGAGCCACTGTCACCAGGCTTCTCGGAGTAAATTCTGTGAGTGGAAGAGACCTCAGGTTGGCCAGGGGTATAGGGCACCCTGGTGCATCCTACGAGTTAGGATTCTCTGGGCACACAGACAGCAGAGTACATGGGGTGACAGGACTCCACTGGCTGAGGAAAGGAGTGAAAGAATAAACACAGATGGCCCGTGCTCCCGCTCGCCCGTGCTCCCGCTCGCCTGGCTCTGATACTCCAGCTCCATCCATCCCAACAATAGATGCGGCCCTTGGTCCTCCAGCCTCCCTACAAGAGACATGTGCAGCTCTGCCCCATGGCCTGAGTCTACTCAGGTTTCCCAGGTGGCACTGGGGTAGGACTGCTCTGCAGTGCCAACAGCCTGAGCCCAAGCTTAGCATTGCCCTCTCATAGCAGGTCCTTAAGTGGGAGTGAGCTCAAGGATCCTTAGCTAGCTATGCAGGCAAGGGAACAACGCCCCAGCTTTGGTGGCTTTCAGTCCCCCGAGGGACCAGGAGAGGGATAAGTCAGGAAAGGAAGCTTGCTGGGTGGACTGCTGAGTCCTGACTCTCCTTGCAGGTGAGTGGGTAGGAATAACTGCTGACACAGATCTTCCTATCATCAGCCTCAGCCTGAAACCACAAGCAGTGCCCAGCAAGTCACTGCTAATGCTGATGCTCCCCCTCTGAAAGAAAACCTTTGGTAAGAGTGAAGCCATAGCCAGGAAGCAGATAGGCAACTGCAGAGCCAAAGACCACGCCCAACTCTTGGAGCCAGACCCTTCCAGGAGAAAACTGGCCAAAGGGGTAGCTGAGAGCCAGAGCTCTCTAGGAGAGCCCCTGAGCAGGCGTCTAGATCATCACTGGATCTGGCAGTTAAAGACAGATGTATTCCTCTCCGAGGCCGGGGTCATCGCATCCCTGATGCGTTGCTCAGCACTTCTCTATGACCTCAGCCCGCGTGTCCCGCAGTTGATGTCATTATCCTCCCAGGAAGCCCCTCCTGTGGGCTCCAGGCCCCCACTGCTGCAGAAGAGTGCCTCCTAGAGTGACAGACACAGGCTGCAAGGTCTCAGCTGGAAATAGGCTATGGCCATTGCTTCCTGGGGTGAGGAACCCTCCTCTCCTTTTAAAGTTTGTGGGGCTTCTTGGAAAAAAAAAATTTCTTTTTTTTTTTACATAAAGTTCCTTAACCCTGTCTTCCCTTCCCCAAATGATATTTTTTAAAAGAGGAGCAATGAGCCTAGCTTAAAACTTCTCTCAGTGTTTAAAAAAAAAAACAAAAAAAAAAACAAAACAAAACAAAAAAAAAAAACCCAACCCAACAGCCTTTGCTCACTAGCTGGGCGGGGCAGGCATCATGTCAGAGCTGTTCAGAGGTCCCCATCTGCAGCTAGAGCCCCTCGACAGGGATGTCTGGTTGCTCAGTCATGCAGGATATCTACCTGCACCCCTTCTAGCCTAACAGGCTCCTGACTTCATGTGGGCCCACTGGGGAGACCCCCGCAGGGTGGGCGGGAGTCCCCGGGCCCTCCTGTCAGATGGCGCCCTCTTCGGAGGCTCTGTGCAGCAACGAGTTGCGTTCATTGAGAAGAGTCGTGGTCTCGTCCACCGGGGGCAGCTCAGGCCTCTCGGTAAAGTTCTCTGAGCAGGTGGCACAGCCATCCAAGGCAGGCTGGGGGCTGTTGTCCATGCGGGAGGCCATCAGTCCATTCTGGTACTGCTGCCTTGTGATCTGCAGAGGACGGAGGAGAGAGAGAGAAAAGGAGTGTAAGATGTGAAGACTCAGCTAGACCTGGCCGGGAGAGATGTGACCAGGTGGGGTCTTCTAAAAGAGCTGGAAGAAAAAGTGTTCTTTCTAGGGACCAGCAAGAGGGATCATTAGGTAAACCCACCTGTTACACAGGCTTGGGCGCCCAAGTTCATTCAATCCCCAGAACCCACATAAAAGTGAACAGAGAAAACTCTGCTCTTTCTTTTCACTTACCTACCTACACACACACACACACACACACACACACACACACACACACTCGGATATACGCCACCATCACCATCATCATCATTATCATTAAATTGTTGTAGGCCAGGCGTGAGGGTAAATGTCCGGAATCCCAGCACTCAGGAGGCTGCAGCAGGTGGTTTTCAGAGCTTGTGGCCAGCCTGGCCTACACAGGCACTCTGTGTCTCAAGAAAACAAAACTACAAAGCAAAAGGGGAATGTAGTTCTGTGGTGCCGTGCTGGCCTGGCAGGTAAGAGACTCGGGTTTAGAGTAGCCACACTGCCTCCAGAACGGAGCCATGTAAGTGCGAGAGGTGGGCCAGCAGAGGTGGGAAATGAGAAGCGCTTACCTTAATGTACTGCAGGTCTGTGAGAGCCCGCACACTGAAGTCAGAGACATACTGACCCAGAATGCAGCTGCCAAACTGGTTGCTGCCTGCCAGGGAGGAGGACGTCAAGTCTGTGCTGCGGTCCGGGTAACTGAGGGAGGCTGAGCGGCTGAGTGGAGTTGGGTGGGCTGGGGACCGGTCTGTGGGGACAGCAGATAATCAGCACAGAGCCTGCCCTAGGCCCTGCTCGAGCTCCCTGCCCGACCTTGGCCATGGATGTTAGGGACTCTATCAATGTTCCACACAGAATAGGTCACAGTTTTCAGGGCCAAACAGGAACACGCACATGGAAGCTCTTGCTGCACAGGGTCAGTGAATTACTGTGCTTAAAAGTGTCACATGATAAGTACTAAGGATGCCACCCAAGCAAACCAGCCAGGAAATGAAAACCAAGACAACATTTATGGCCTCAAACCCCTCATTAGTCAAGATAACAATGATTTCCCACACAACAGACAAACCATCCTGGTCTAACACCAACTTACACAAAATGACCCTGCCTTAAAAAAAGAAAGACCAGGAGACGGGCTGGCTCCGTTAAGAGAGCTCGCTGCATAATATAAGGACTGGTGTTCAGATCGAAGAAGCCATGCATCAGGTCTCGTGCCCCACCAACATCGTCAAGAGATCTGATAACTTCTGGCTTTGACATAGCGGTGCATGTGTACTCATGCAGACACACATGAATGAAAAAGTAAAGTGATTTTTAAAAATTGAGACAGGGTGTCTCTATGTAGTCTTGACTGTCCTGGAACTCACTCTGTAGACCGAGCTGACCTCGAATTCACGAAGATCTATCTACTTGCCTCTGTCTTCCAAGTGCTGGAATTAAAGGTGTGTACCACCACCACCCAGCTAAGTAAAATAATTTTTTAAAACGTTTTTGAAGCAAGGTCTCATTACACAGCACAAGCTGGTCTCTGATTCACCATTCTCCTATCTACTGCCCAAGTGTTGGGATTATAGTCGTACAGTATCATAACTGCCTTAAATTGTATATACTAAACAAAATACAAGTATGAAAAAGAACAGCTGACTTGCCCATGCCTGTAATCCCATTTTAGACTAGACTCAGCTAGTCTAATCTTGTCTCAAGAAAAAGAAGACACACAGCTTGCATCCTCGCTATGAATCCTGCCCAGGAACATGATACCTGTCAAAGGTGTGGTCAGTGTAACCCCAGCCCTGGAATAGGATAACTGGCCCTTGTCCCAGAAAGCCAGAGGCTCCAGAGGTGGCATAGACCTCTCTACCCAGGCAAGGGCAGTGACTGGAATCCAAAGGAAGAACAAAGAAACAGAGGCACTGAGCTAGCCCATCCTTGGCTCTTAGCACTGAGAACACTTAGAGGACACTGCTGTACACAGAGACACTAACTCTGAAGAGTGAGGGAGCTTGCTTGGGGCAGACCAGAGTGGGCTCATCCGCACTGCTCTAAGTAGCTATGAAGTTACTAACCACTGAGTTAACCACAGTGGAGACAGAATGCTGGACCCAGAGACTCAATGGACCAATAGAGCCTTTAACAGAGTAAGACTATGCAGGTGCCTCTGTGTGGCTTTGGTTGTCCTTTAGAAAAGCCTAGGAACATACACAGGTAGCAGCCCCTCTACTAAGAGTAAAAAGCAGAGGGTCACTGGAAGGCCATGTGCAGGAGCAAATGTAAACAGAAACTCTGCCTAGGTCCCAGGGAGAAAAGGAATACTAGCATTATTACTTAATATTTTCACACTCACCACCAAGCCTAACCACCTGAGTACCATTCCCTGGACCACAGGGTGGAAGGAGAGAACGGACTCCCACAAGTTGCCCTCTGACCGCCCACATGCACCTGTGCACACTTGCTTGTACACATATACATGCAAATAATTGTAATAAATTTAAAACATTTCAAGGTATTTGAATGATGAGCTATCCCTTAGTTAATACTACCACAACAACAGGGGCGGGATTTGTTTGTTTACTACAGTACTGGGTATCAAACCCTGGGCCTAGAACATACTAGCCAAAAGCTCTAGCGTTGAGTGTCCCAAGAACTGAATTTAAAGTTCCCAGTGCTACATGCATTCATAACCAGCCTGGGCTACATAATGAGCTCCAAGCCATTCTGGGCTACAGAATAAGACCTACTCTTAAAAAAAAAAAAAAAAGTGAGCATTGTCAGGAGCCATGTGGCTGCTGGGGACTGGACCTATACACTCTACAAAAGCAGTTAGCACTCTTCTCAACTATGGAGCCCTGATCTTTATATTTTTAAAGAAAAAAGAAAAAAGACACATTTTGTGTTCTGTCTGCATGTACACCTACAAGCCAGAAGAAGGCATGAGATCCCATTACAGATGGTTGGGAGCCACCATGTGGGTGCTGAGAATTGAATCTCGGGAAGAGCAGTTAACTACTGAGCTGTCTTTCCAGTCCCTTAATATTTACCTTCTAATTTGTGCATGTGCATGCATGAACATGCATGTGTGTACTGTGTGCACTCATGGAGGTCAGAGGACAGCTTTCAGGAGCCAGCTGTCTCATTCCACATGGATTCTGGGGACTGAGCTCAGGCAAGAACTGTCACTTCCGAGTCTTCTCGCCTGACCCTGATGGCGATTTACAGGAGTGTCCATTTTAGATGCAAACACCAGGATTCAGGCTACGGGTGCATAAAATACCACCCATGAAACAATAAGAACAGAAGAGGGAGGGAGGCTCAAGTCAGTGAGTGACAACTAAGTCACCATCTTATTATTTTAAGACAGGGAGTCAGAATAGTGTGGTATAATGAGAAACTTTAAGAGAAAAGTTCACATAATGAAGGTAAAGATCAGGGCTGGAGCAACGCTCAGTGGGTAAGAGCACTCACTGTTCTTCTGAAGATCCCGAGTTCAATTCCCAGCATGCACACAGCAGTTCACAACTGTCTGAGGCTGTCTCATGGTGTGCAGAGGCACATTCAGGCAAAGTACCCATATATGTAAAATACGTACAGAAATAAAACTTTCAAAAAATAGGGCTCAGTGGTTAAGAGCACTGACTGCTCTTCCAGAGGTCCTGAGTTCAATTCCCAGCAGCCACATGGTGGCTCACAACCATCTATAGTGGGATCCGATGTCCTCTTCTGGTGTGTCTGAGGAGGGCTACAATGTACTCACATAAAAATGAATAAATAAAGCCTGGCAGTGGTGGTGCACGCCTTTAATCCCAGCACTCGGGAGGCAGAGTCAGTCGGATTTCTGAGTTTGAGGCCAGCCTGGTCTACAAAGTGAGTTCTAGGACAGCCAGGGCTATACAGAGAAACCCTGTCTCGAAAAACCAAAAAAAAAAAAAAAAAAAAAAAACTTAAAAAAAGAAAAAGAATAAGAGCAATCAAGTATAGTGATAAAAACAAGAAACATTGAGGGCTGGGTGGCTAGGTATGTAGCTCAGTAGTAGATACTTGTCTAGCATGTGTGAAGCTTTGGGTTATGAGGGAGGGGGATAGAGAGAGAGTAAGTGTGTGTGTTTGTGTGTGCGTGCACGCGCACATGTGTGTGAGTGTGTCCTGAGTTGGTCCTGACCCATGCAGGGCTCCCCAGCTTGGTCAGAATATGAGGGTGGCCGGCTCCTTCCCACATCCCTTTGGTTGCAGTGCATGTGAGGGTTCAAGCTCAATGTCTCTAACTGCTCCCATGGTTCCTGGCGAGGCAAAGGCCAGGAACAGCACCTGGCAGAGTAGCTGCTGGTGGGAATGTCCCCTTTTAGTTGTTACAGAGAAAAGAGGGATATCACAGTTGGACCCCATTATCTTCTATATCAGCTCTCGCTCCCACTGCCCCAAAGCTCTTAACTGGAGACAGTGTTAGTCCCATGTTCCGAGTGAGAGGAAGACGGGGATGGGGCTTAGTTAAGAACAGCAGATACAGATTCAGAGGGACGGGCTGACTGGGGCTGTAGCCTCACTCCTTAGGCTTGAAGAAAGGCTAAGAAAGCTGAGGGGCTGGCATGCCATCCTGCAGAGGCATGTGAATGGGCTGGAGCAGGGTGTTAGCCACTGGGCTGTTTGTTCAGGCTGAGCGTGCTCACCTGGCTTGGTATGGAACAATCCCCTATTCATCTGGGCAGTGCATGCGACTGTGTTTCTGCTGGGTAATTCTTTCTCCTGGACTGATGGACCTTTGGAATGGCCCTTCTAGGACTGTGGCAGACCCATCCAGAAAGTGAACTCTAGGCCATGTAGAGACAATACCTATTAAGAGTCAGGCTAGATCCTAAGTCCCCAGGTTCCTAAGGGAGCCATTAGTGCAGCTGCAGTACAAAGCTCTAGCAACAGGTGGCGCTGTGCATTTCTCTAGCATGCCCCATTACCTGAGAGCCAGGAGAGCAGGGAGTTCAGTTTGCCTGTTGAACACCCAGCCTGCACAGGAGGCACTGAAGCAACAGAGGAGGAAATCAGTGACCTGGAGGGGTCACAGACCCCAGAAACAGGATGGAGAGGAAGATTGATGGTCTCAGGCTACTTCAAGCAGGGTAGGGTGGGAGTGGGCCAGAGTCCCATCTAAGGGACACACTTAGATAAGAAAGGTGCTGGGGGTAAGGATAGACCAAGGAGCTGTATGCAAAAGTGCCTGGCTTCAGGATAGACCAAGGAGCTGTATACAGATGTGCCTGGCTTCCAGCCACTGTTCATTAGCACTGGGAGCAGCCCCCCAAGCCCTTCTGAACAAGATCTCCCCAAACATTAGCTGGTACCTACAGTAAACATCAGCTGGTATCTACAATCTCAGCATCAGGAGGCTAAGGCAGGAGGAAAAAGAGTCCCAGGCCAGTTACAGAGCAAGGCCATTCCAAAAAACCAAAACTTCCCAAGCAACAAGACAAGGATGCTCTGGCAGGGGCAGCTCAGTCTCTGTTAGACATGACAGGTGCGGGCGCGGTACATCTGCTTTAGAGCTCGGCTTGTTTGCCTTCCATCTTGACCCCAGGAGCCTAATACCCCAGCTCATCCTAATGCCCAGGCAGAGGATGTAGTGGTTAACCTGTGTGATATTCACGGATGCCCTGGCCCTGTGCACTGGGAGCTTCTTGTCAAAGGGAAAAGCGTGGCACAGGAATCCCAAGAGCTACAGCAGACACCTCCTGGCATAGCCTGTTCTACACACCAAGTGTGGCTTTCATTCTTCCCCCTGCAGCAAGCTGGCACACCCCTGCCAAGGTCAGAGTTCTCACATGGGGGAAGACTGTTGGGGAGGGGTTGAGACCTGCTAGGATGTGAGGTTCTACCCTTCCCCAAAATGACCTCCTGAGTCACCCAGGACCAGAGGTCATCCTTGGGGGACCCAGATCGCAATGCCTGCCCAAATCTGACCAAAATGCAGTCACTGAGGCCCTGAGAAAGTCATCTACAACTTTCCCAGGCAAATCAGCTCTGAGCCACCTACCGCCCAATACCAGTCTCCCAACTCCCCAGGTGTCACGCAGTCCTTTGTGTCCCCCCATCCTACCCGGATGCTTTAGTTACGATACTCCAGTGGCTCCATCCTAATCTCACCACAATGTCCGCAGTCAAAGGCAGGTGCTCCCTTTCGTTTCTAAAGCTCATGAGCTGCCTGGCTCCCGACCATCCCTGACTGCAGACCTTCCCGCAGCAGCTGGTCCCCCTGCTGCTTCAGGACACCCTCTGCTCCTCTCTTGTCCCTCAGCCTTCCAACAGGAAAGAGGCCATTCTGTTCCCTTAGGCCCGGCAACTCTGGTCCTTCCTGCCTCCTTCTGCTCTGAGCCATCCAGGGCCCTTACTTTGCAAGTATTAGAGAGCTCCAGGGACCTGATTCACAATTCACCTGGGGGTGCCATGGAGAGTGCCATGGTTCCATAGTACGAGAAGGCGCCTGTCTCAAACTTCATGTTCTCCTTGCCTGCTTCTACCTCCACCTTCCCCTGAAAGAACATAGGGTTAAGGTTAGCGTGGCTTGAGATGGTGTGAGGCCTGTGTGGCAACAGGAGAGGGGCTAAAGCAGGGCAGAGCACACAACAGAGAGGCATAAACGCTTGGCTACAGTGCCCTGCAGCATTCAAGGGCTTGACCTGTGGGCACAAGAGTGGCCTCTCGGAGATGACACACAACCTGGAGCAAGCACACTCAAGGGTAGGCCGTAGACTCTCTCGTGGTTCATCAGAAGGCGAGGTGCAGGTGTGGGGAGGCGTGAGTAGCCTGCACACTCAGGCCTTGGGTCCGAGGCTCACCTGCAGGATGAGGACGAAGCAATCTGCCGGCTTGTTCCGGGTGTACAGGTAGTGGCGAACGCAGTACCTGTTGTGCTCATTGAACCTGAGCTCCTGAATGACATCGGGGTACTTGAGCAGCCGGAGCAGGATCTTCTCTGACATCAGAGAGGGGCTAAACTGGGGCACCTCTGCAGGAGAGAGACAGGACTTCACAGGTGCCCGCCCGGGACGGGCGGCCAACATGGACGTGACCATGCCACTCTGTACTAAGATGGCTTCCTCCCTGCGTGGGCCCTTTCTTCAGCCTGCACCTCCCTGGCAAGTACCACGCTTGGCTTCTGCTGCTTAGATGGCACCAGCCAGCCTCCACAGCTCCGGTACAGCAGTCCTGCCGTTTGGCAGACTACTGAACGTACGTGTCTCCATTTTCTCATCAGGGAGATAGGGACACGACTTCCCTGGGTGGTCTCATGTTTAAGTGGTACCACAGTAGAGCACTTCAATGCATTCTTGGCTGGTGCGTGTTAATTATGTGTTCCTACAATGACTACCCTGCGTCATATCGGAGAACACAAAGGAAAAGGGGGTTGACCGACACTTTTAGCAAGTGAGCCGGAAGGGAAGTGGCAGCATGGGTGGCAGGGTTTGTCTCAACTGTCACCCACGTCCCAAAGGTGCTTTAAATTAGAGGGACGGGAAGAGTGCCGCTGAGGTACACGTCAGCTCTGTAGGAACCAGCACAGCACAGCACAGCACAGAGGGAAGGTGGAGGCCCTACTTCAGGGCAGGTTAGCAGGTCAGAGGGAGACAGCCTGAAGGGCCCGGGGGCTGGGTACTCCCTTGGATGTCTCAGTGCTTGCTCTGTACACTAGCTAGATTGTGTCTGCAAGTCTGTGGCAGCTATGGTGAACATGGTGATCTCTGTGGAAGGAAGGGGGTAAGATACCCAGACCTCTCCAAGGTGAATGTGTCCCAGCACTCTGTGTCCTCCTTGGGAGGAATGATCAGAGGCCCAGGGTTACTCCCTCTGTGACTACATTTCCTTCTACCCATGGCGGAAGGCGCTTCACGCTCTTACCTGTGGCCAGGAAGCGATGAGCAGCCAGAAGAAGCTGAGGTGAGATTTTCACTTTGAGTTCATTGTCAGTGTCCTTGAAGGCAGAGAAGTCACGCTTGTTTTTCATGGACACCCGTTTCCGGGTCCGATTATCAGCTGTAAGAGGAAAGGTCTGAACCTGAACTCTACTTCCCAGGCTTCTCTCCACACAGAGCAGCAGGCTCCAGGCAGGGAGGGCAGAGGAGGCTCAGCATTGTGCCCTTCCTCCCCACAGACAATACAGGGCACCTAGCTGACTACCAGACCTGACTCAGGGGTTCCTGCACTGTAGCCTCTCTGCCTAGGGATACCAGACTTCAGAGATACAATAGGATTCTGGGCCCACGGTGAGGGCTCAACTCACTGTACATGTCCGACTCATCCAGGATCTCAGACTTGATGATCTCCTCGATGACGTCCTCCAGGGTGACCAGGCCCAGCACCTCGTAGAAGGGGTCGCCCTCGCCCTCATTGTTCACCTTCTGCACAATGGCCAGGTGGGACTTGCCTGTGGAGACAGCACACTAGGTCAGGTATGAAGCAATGTCAACACATTAGGCTTGAGTCACTGGGCAGTCACAGGAGTCTGCCTTCCTTGCCAGATTTCAGATACTGCTCTCATGAATAGGAGGACCACAGTGCTTGGAAAGACCTTACATTAAGGACCTTCTGTTTAAAGAGTACAGAAACTGGGTATGGTAACTCACATCTGTTATCCCAATACTCGAGAAGCAAAAACAGGAGGATTGCTGCAAGTTTGAGGCCATCCTGAGTTATACAACCAAACCCATGCTTGCCTAGACTATACTTAAGCCCCTGTCACAAGAAGGAAAAAAAGATGGAGAGGAGGAAGAAGAAGAGGAGGAGAGAATGACAGGCTGTGCCTGGTGCTGCCTGCCAGGGCTTCTGAGGCCTCCAGGAAGAGTGAGGCTGTAGTACAAGACCACAGGAAGCCCATGGTCAGGGCGTGCACATGACAGCTGGACAGAGTCTAGCAGCTGCCCACATGGCAGGCCCCTGGTAGGTATGGAGCCCTAGGGAACCACTGAACAGTTGGCCTTGCTCAATGCCAAAAATTCTTGACACTAGCTTGCCCACTGGGTCCTACACAAAGGTTTCTAGCTAAGAAGCCATTTAGAACCCTATGCTGGGCTAGCTCAGGCCCCCCAAGCTGTGTGCTTTGCCAATGAGGACAGCTGTTCATCATGGCAGAACCTTTCTTTCTCACAGAAGACAGTTCTGTTAAGGTCACCAGTGACCTTCAATGGGAAGGTTTTATTCTTAGAGGACCTGATGGCCAGTGGTCCTTACTCCCTCCTGGAAACCCCTTTCCTGTTGGCAACAGAAATTTCCCTGCTGTATTCCTGACCCCAGGACTTCTTCCTTTTCTTTCTTTTCTTCCTTTTTCCTTTTCCTTTCTTCCTTTTCTTTTTTTTAATTAAAAAAAAATGTATGTGTTTCCCCAGATGCATTCTGTGTACCACATGTATGCACTCTTAGTGCCCCTGGAAGCCAGCAGAGGGTGTCAGGTCCCCAGAACTAAGCTGCAGTGACAGTAGTTGTGAGCAGCCAGATTTTGTCTTCTGTAGCTTGTGCTGACCTTGAACTCATGAACCTCCCGACTTAGTTTTTAAGGGCTTGAATTACAAGTGTGTAGAGGTGTGTCACTATCCTTGGTTCCTCCCTGACCTCTTAATGCTGGAGAGCTGGGTCCTTGTTAGTGACTTAAATAGACAAGTGTCAAGATAGCTCAAATTAAAAAAAAAAAAAAATCTGCTTCTTCAAGGCAGGGTCTCATGTAGCTGAACTTTCTGAAGCTCCCTGTGGAGCTGAGCCCCTGACCCTCCCGCCACTACCTCCCAAGTGCAGGGGTTATAGGGCCTGCACCATCCTGCCCACATCAGAGAGCACCGCTATCCCAACCCAAGGCTGTGTGCAGGTTAGGCAGGCACTGGAACACTGTGCTATATTCCCAGACTCTAAGTAAAATTTTGTAGCCTTCTTCTGTGCCCTCAAATCTTCTATCCAAGTGTAAGCTAAAAGCCTCAACGCCTGGAACCTGACAGGGCTAGGAGCTAGCTCATGACCCCACAGTCTTTCTCTTCTCTGCTCAAGACAGCTCCATTTTGTCCTTTCAGTTAGGAAGGCTCAGATGCAGCCAGGAGCCTTCTCTCACTCTACTCCTCTTCATCCACTCAGCTGCAAAGACAGAGAGGGAAGGAGACGGGATGCAGACATGAGAAGCAGCATGCCAGAGTTAGTCATTTCGGAGTTTCTGTACTGCTGATATGCCATGTAAAGTAGACTACCAGGAAGAGAGGACAGCAGCGGCTTAACCATCACTGGCCACTGCTGAAGCAGCAGCCTACCAGCCAAGATGTGTCCACAGCTGCAACAGCAGTCGGCTATTCAAGGTAACCAGGCATTTCTGATTGGGCTTGAAGCCTGCTCCAAAGGAGAGAATTCATGTCTGGCACAGTAACCCTGGTCTAAGACCCACGTCTGGGAAGGTCCTAGGCCCCAGGTAGTGCTTAGTAGAGTTCTTTGGTTAAATGGTCATATTGTCAAACTGCTTTCTAAATGCTTGTTTATTATGTTTATACCCATAGATGTGTGCTGCTTCTCGGCCATAGTCAGAGAAACTTTTTACAGTAGGCAGCAGACAATGGACAGATTCATTAACTGGTCAGAGTGCTAAAAGTGACTAGGACTGCTCAGCCCTAAATGGGACAACTGTGGCACTACTACCACAACCCCACAATACCCACCACAGCCCACAACACCCTACTACAGTCCACAATACCCTACCACAGCCACACAACACTCCACCACACCCCACCAAAACCCCGCAACACCCACCACATCCCACAACACTCCACCACAGACCACACCCCATTACAGTCCACAACACCCTATCACAGCCACACAACACCCCACCACAACCCTGCAACACCCACCACAACCCACAACATTCCACCATAGATCACAACACCCTACCACAGCCCACTACACTCCACCACAGCCCACAACACTCCACTGCAGCCCACAATACCCCACTACAGTCCACAATACCCTACCACAGCCACACAACACCCTACAACACCCTACCACAACCCCGCAACACCGACCACAGCCCACAACACCCACCACAGCCCATGACACCCACCACACCCTACAATAGCCCCACAACACCCACCTCAGCCAACAACACCCCACTATAGCCCACAATACCCCACCACAGCCCACAACACCACCTCAGCCCACAACACTCTACAACAGCTCCACAACATTCACCTCAGCTCACAACACCCCACCACCATCAACAACAAGGCTTAAAGAAGGATGGGGCAGGAAGAAGGACGGCTGCAGGTTTGGGAGGAGAGCTGCACTGTGGACATGACATGGCCCACACATTCACAAGCTCATGCCAGCCCTGAATGCCTGCACGAGACTTGCACGAGACCAGGCAGGCAAAGCTGGAAAGTTGGATATGATAAAAATACATAGTACCCATGTATGACATTTCAAAGACTAAACAAAGATACTTTATAAAAAAATGAAGCAAACAGAGGAAGAGCTGGGGACACCACTCAGTGTTAGACAGCTTACCTAGCAGGGAGGGGTTGCCACCCCAGCACAGGAGACAGGACAAACTAGGGATGTCACCCAAGACAACCAAGTTCATAGTTTGCTAACTCTAGTTTATAGTTTATGTGGATTCTAACTCTCACAGGAGTGCATTTTAATGAACTCCCTCACTTTGCTGTGAGGATCATTCAACTAGATAATGGAACTTGAGCTGTGGCTGAAATAAGAAATTAAGATTTTTTAAATGATGCATTTACAGCTGGAAATTTCACTTCTCAAGGAGGAAATATAACAAAGTGCTAATATTTGGTTGTCCGTATATAATTGCTGGTACTCGGCTACTTTTAGCCCCAAAACATCAGTCTCATATTGTGTAACCTGAGCATGGGCTTTCTCATTATTCTCCTTTTTATACAGACATTCCACATTTCCATAACTAACTGTATTAATTTTATAGTCAAAAGGAACACACAAAGTAACTTTAGAAAGAAGAGGCTCCATTGCATACACTAGCAAGCGTTTGCTGAAAGGACCCTGATATAGTTGTCTCTTGTGAGACTAGGCCGGGGCCTAGCAAACACAGAAGTGGATGCCCACAGTCAGCTATTGGATGGATCACAGGGCCCCCAATGGAGGAGCTAGAGAAAGTACCCAAGGAGCTGAAGGGATCGGCAACCCTATAGGTGCAACAACATTATGAACTAACCAGTACCCTGGAGCTCTTGACTCTAGCTGCATATGTATCAAAAGATGAGTCGGCCATCACTGGAAAGAGAGGCCCATTGGACACACAAATTTTATATGCCCCAGTACAGGGGAACGCCAGGGCTAAAAAGTGGGAATGGGTGGGTAGGGGAGTGGGGGGGAGGGTATGGGAGGGACTTTTGGAATAGCATTGGAAATGTAATTGAGGAAAATACATAATAAAAAAATATTAAAAAAAAAAAAAGAAGAGGCTCTGAGAGGGAGGCTATCGCGATGGCTCAGCACTAAGCACGTGAGTTGCTCTTTCAGGACTGGTGGCTCACAACTGCCAGAAACTACAGCTCTAGGACATTTACTGTCCTTTTCTGGCCTCCACAGGTACCTGCATGTGTGTACATATGCTCACACACAGACACAGACCCCAAAACACATAAAAATAAATAATAAGACAGCACTCTAAGGTCTGCAAGATGGCTTGGTGGGTAAGGGTGTGGCCCAGCCTGAGGCTTGAGTTTAATACAGAGAACCCACCTGGTGGAGCAAACAGACAGCAAGCCAAAGTTACCCTCTGACATATGCACATGTGCATCATAGCATTCACATGCCCACACACATAGAAATAAAGCAAAATGCAAGGAAATACTGTAAAAACATGCTAACACTGCTTCTCCCAATGTCCTAAGTACCAGCACTGTTTGAAAAGGGGACAGTTGAGTGGGAGGGACCACAGGAAAGAGGCATCCTGGAATCCTGGCTGTCCTTAAGTGTATCAGGTCCTACCTTGAGGCAAGCTTGCCCACTCTACCCTTTACTGACCTTTGTCCCAGAACTAGCCAGGAGGACCCTTCCCCTTCCCAGGCAGCCATAGGTGAATTTCCACTCCCCCATCCCACCCCACCCCTGCCCTATGGCCCTGATTCACACGGAAGGGGTTAAAAGGTGGAGGCAGAGGGAGAAAGAACCTATAACCCAAGTCCCTCAGAGACACCCTTTGCTTCCAGCTTTCCCGTGTCGCATCTGGTTTTGTTTAGTTCGGTTTTCTGAGACAGGGTCTCATGTAGGCCAAGTTAATCTTGACTTCACTATGTAGCATATGATGGCCTTAAACTTCTCATCCTCCTGCCTTCTTCCCAAACACTGGGCTTACATAAGTATGCCAGCATCCCCAGCTGTGGCACATCTGTCATCTCTGCCCACAGCTTACACATCGTCCCAGCTAACCCTGAAGGCTTCCTTATACCCAGTATCCAGGAGCTCCAAACCCTCATCCAGATTTTAAAGGGAAGTCTCCAGAGCCCTAGAAGGCCAGAACCCCACCCTGAACGACACTTATTTTAGCAAACTGCCATGTCTTCCTCCCTCCCATAAATTTTTTTTTTTTTTTTTTTTTTTTTTTTTTACAATCCATTAAAGACTATAAGGAAATGTGTTCCTGGGTTCTGGGTTTCAAAGTCCAAAGGGGCCCCCATCAGTCCAGCTACTTTTCTCCCTGGGAGGAAAGCCTGGATCAGACAAGGGGTCTTACTATCCGAGATGGTGCTATCCTAGGTGACCTCCTCACTGGGTCACCCAATAAGGCAAAATCCCAAGTTCCCACAACAGGTCCTGGATGTTGACTTGGTGACTGGACACCACGGCCTTGGGTCACCGGTCTGCACCTACAGATGGCTGGACACTCTGACTTCCTGGCAACCAGCTCCTTTTCCTCCCTCTCCCCAGGCCTGAGCAGGATTAAGCTGGCTATTAATAGTGCTGACCTCAGCCAGCAGGAGGAGCAGCCGCCCTTCCCAGCTCTTAGGGGTGGGAGAGGCCTGAGCCAGAGTGGGACAAACTCCTTCCCTTCCAGCCTGGGAAGACTGGGGCCATTCATCCACTATCATAGCTTCATCTACGTGGTGACCATGCTCCTCCCAGGCTGGGCAAGTGACCTGGCAGAGGCTAGGAGACCAGAAGGCTGTAGTTGCTGGGTAGGCTGTGCTCAGTCATGCTGGGTTTCCAAGGCCACAGGAAGGCAGTGGGAGGCTGGGAGATGGTGCAGGTGGTAAACTGCTTGCACTGAAGCAAACACAAGGGCCCAAGTGAGAGCCTATGTAAAATAATCATAATTAATCCTAATAAATAACAAAGAAAAAGTGGGGTTGCTGAGCACTGAGAGGAGCCCAATACCACCCACCCACCGCAGCCACGTGAGTGGGCAGGCGAGGGAGAGGCGTGGCCACACCCCTATTCCCCCAGAGAACAGACAAGAGAACCAGTCACCCAACTGCCCAGGAGCTCAGGCTGTCCCACAGGCTCTGGGAGCTTGAGAGCAAGCTGTGGTTCCACAGAAAGGTCTTCAGTGCACAACCCTTAACCATTCAAACAGTAGAGATCACTTTATCCATAGCTTGGGGCTGGCCTCAGATACTCATGCCAAGACAGAAACTGGTCAGTCACAACAGAAAGGAATACTAAAAGAAGCCCTTAATTTAATCTAATTAATTTTATGTCTACACCTTAATGATGTCAATTATTATTGTTATGTGTGTATGTTGGTGTATGTTAGGGGTGGAGAGGGTATTCCACAGTACATGCAGGAGGTTGGAGGATAGCTCTGTGGAGTTGGTTCTCTCTCCATATTTATGTGGTTTCTAGGGTTCTACCTCAGGTAGGTCAGGCTTGTAAAACAAGAGACATCTCATACGCCCAAATCATATTTTCAATATGAGGGTCTCATTATGGTGCCCAGGTTTCTGTCAAACTCTTGGGTTCCTGGGATCATGTAATCCTCTTACCTTAGCCTCTCCCACAGGCACACGCTGCCATGCCTGGCAATAAGGCGACTGTGATTACAGCAGTGCTGGACTGGGCAAACCAATGAAAGAGTTCAGAAATAAAGCCCAGCAATTAGAAGGCAGAGGCAGCCTGGGCTACAGTGAGCTTCAGGCCAACCAAGCCGACCTTGCTTTTAAAACCAACAAAATTAAACCTCCAGTTGGCACACCGGCCGAGAGAGAGAGAGAGAGAGAGAGAGAGAGGGAGAGGGAGAGGGAGAGGGAGAGGGAGAGGGAGAGGGAGAGGGAGAGGGAGAGGGAGAGGGAGAGGGAGAGGGAGAGGGAGAGGGAGAGGGAGAGGGAGAGGGAGAGGGAGAGGGAGGAGAGGGGGAGAGGGAGAGAGGGAGAGGGAGAGGGAGAGGGAGAGAGAGAGAGAGAGAGAGAGAGAGAGAGAGAGAGAAATATCAGATTACAAATCTGACATCTAAATCAAAAGCAAAAGGAGACTATTCACTGAGAGGTATTGGGCTAACTAGGCCAGTCCATATCACTTTATAAACCAATTAGAAAAATCACAAGTTTAGTTTGTTTAGCCATTGAGCCATCTCTTTGTCAACTCCACCCTACCCCCCCGCCTTTTGTGATGTAGGGTCTCCATCTGTACCTCATGGTGGCCTGAAACTTTATAGCCTAGGCTGGCCTGACATTCACTGCAATTCTCCTGCCTACAAACTTAATTTTAAATACAAATATAATAAATACAAGTTAATCCAAGGAAATGCAAATTACCTTGGGTGTTAAAATTTACCTACCAGTCTACTGCTTTGTTTTGGCAGTGCTAGGGACCCAACCCAGTAATCTACAGGAGGGGTGGCGTTTCGATTTGTCAGATGGGTACTCTGCATTAACAGAACTGGTCATTACTGATAAGAGTTGAAATGTTTTCTTCAGGAACATGGCAACATATATTAACATGTTCAATGTGCAAAGACCTTGGACTCAGCACTTTCTTCCATCCCTAGGAAGTGACTACTAAGGAAATACTCATAGTGTGTACAAGGTGCAGCTAGGAAGATCCAACCAGTATTTATAACCCAGAATTGCAGCGGCTATAAAGGACGACTCAGGCCTAAATTTATTGGAGGAGCCAGTGATTCACGGTATGCACAAAACAAAACAAATAAAAGTTATAAGCACTACAGAAGCTGGGTGTAGTGGCACATGCCTACAATTTCAGTACTCAGGAGGCTGGGGCAGGAGGATCACCACAAGTTCAAGACCAGGCTAGACTACAGAGTAAGTCTGATGTCAGGCTCGATGACATAGTGAGCAAACACGGGCAGCAAGGGGAAGCAGCACAGAAGAGTGATGACGGGGCTTCGCTGTATAGAAACAGCATTGCATACTGGCATTTTATATGCCATAAATGGCATTTTATCTACTGTCTGCCTTCTCACACTTACAGTAAAATAGGAGAGTGGCACTGTCTCAGAGAGCTACAGAAAGCAAGGCAGCTTCTTCCTGACTAACTCAGGCAACATAACAAAGGCCAGCTCCACATAAGTAAACAGGGCTGGGCACACTTTAATCCCAGCACTGGAAAGGCAGACACAGGAGGGCCTCCATGATTCAGTCACAGGCCAGCCAAGATGGAACAGAGAGACCCTGTTTCAAAAAAAACCAGTTATAAAAAAAGAAATACTGCCTGTCCTTTCTGAGTCAGGGCCCCAGAGTCCCACCCACTCAGGCCACCAGGTATGCTATGATATATACTAACCTCCTTCCTGCCTGGGATAGCCATGAGGTATGGTCAAGCTTTGTGTACAGTGAATAATGCTACAGTAAAAACTTCTGCTTAAGCATGAATTACTTGACTCAGAAATGAGTCCCAGGAGAGAGGGTTCTTACTCTTGTCAACCCTGGCATCAGTGGTGACTCTAATGTGACTGCCACATTCCTGTTTCAGCAGGAGTCCCAGCTTCATTCTTCCCAGCAAATGTCAGGGTAGCAATGCTGGCTCATTCCTCTAGCATAGGCTAAAAACACAGTGGGTGCTCAGGAAACCAGCAATTCAATAGACACCACCAATGAAAACGCCATGTCGTAAGTAAGTACGTTGCTTTTAATTTAACTATTCATTTAGTCAAATAATTACTTAGTCTGTTTATTTTTATTTATTTATTCATTCATTTACTTATTTAATGATATAGTCTCATTATGTAGCCTTAGCTGGCCTAGAACTTAAGAGATCCTCCTGCCTCTACCTCCCAAGTTACAGGATTAAAGTTGTGTGTCACTGGGGGCTGGAGAGATGGCTCAGCAGTTAAGAGCACCAACTGTTCTTCCAGAGGACCTGAGTTCAATTCCCAGCAACCACATGGTGGCTCACAACCATCTGTAATTGAATCTGATGCCCTCTTCTGGTGTGTCTGAAGACAGCTACAGTGTACTCATATACATAAAATAAGCAAATATTTTTTTTTTAAAAAAAGTTGTGTGTCATGATGCCTGTCTTAAGATGTTTTTAATCTTTTTGTTGTTGTTTGTTTGATTTTGAGACAGGGTTTCACTGTATTGTTTTGGGTGTCCTGAAACTTGCTTGTAGACTAGGCTAGCCTGGAACTCACCTCTGCTTCCCGAGTGCTGGGGTTAAGTGAGCCACCATGCCAGACTATGTATTTTAATCTTAAAAGATACTTACTGATTTTTTGTTTTGTTTTGTTTTTGTTTTTGTTTTTCAAGACAGGGTTTTTCTGTATAGCCCTGGCTGTCCTGGAACTCACTCTGTAGACCAGGCTGGCCTCGAACTCAGAAATCCACCTGCCTCTGCCTCCCAAAGTGCTGGGATTAAAGGCATGTGCCAGCACGCCCGGCTTTGATTTTTATTTTATGTGTGTGGGTGTTCTGTTTGCACGCATATCTGTACCTGTGTGCATGTCCATGTACTATGTGCATCCAGTGCCCTTTAATCCCAGGAGAGGGCGTCAGATCCAGTGAGCTGGAATTACAGGCAGTTGTGGACCATTCTGTAGGTGCTCTGATCCAAACCCAGGTCCTATGCAAGAGCAAGGACTCTTAACTGCTGAGCCATCTCTCCAGCCCCAGGTTTTTTGTTTTTTAAAGGTCATAAATGACAAAGGAAAAACCAACAGAGTAAAGAAAAAGAAGACAGAAGCATTGGCTGATGACAACCTCCAGAGGGAGTGGCCACTGTGACCCACATGTCAAAAACAAAGATGGGACCCAGGTGGTGACAGGGGTTCCTGGAGACAGCACAGAGCATAGACTGCAGGGCCAGGCCTACCTGAAACCTGTCAGTACCAGTTCTGTTTACACTTAGATCCCAGTCCAAAATAAGTAAATTTCTCTTTTGTTTGCACATAACCCAACTGTGGGGCCTGTGCAGATCTGCCTGCTCATGGGGGTGTGCGTACATTCTACTCCCCTCCAGCCCCTGAGAGGGAGCACATAGGGTGCCCTGCACTTCAAGCCAGACAAATACTCACCAAGCAGACAGAGACTGAAGGTTCTGTGCCTCCTGGAAGGCAATGGCAGGCTCGGAGGGAACATGACTAGAAAGGCCATGGGCTACAGCTGCTGAGATGGCTCAGGGGTTAAGAGCACTGTCTGTACTTCCAGACGTCCTGAGTTCAATTCCCACCAACCTCATGGTGGTTCATGACCATCTATATTGGGATCTGATGCCTTCTTCTGGCATGCAGGTGTATATGCAGATAGAACGCTCATATACATAAAATAAATAAATAGAACAGGCTTCTAGCTATTGACATTAACCATGGATCCTACCTTGGGTGTTCTGTGTGTGTTAAGAGCCACCAGATTTTGTTTTGTTTAGATTATTGTACATTAATAACAGTTAGAAAAACAAATTTAAGTATGGTGATTTCATCTTTACTTCTTTAAATGTTGTATTGGGCTGGTAAGATGGCTCAGTGGGTAGCAGGGCCCTGCACTGAGTTTGATCTCTTGGCTACACAGTAGAAGGAGTTATCCTTTGACCTATCCCCCGCACCCCCTCCACATCAGCACAATCTCAAATGTGTGCACATACAAACAAACAAACAAACAAATAAATGTATGTATGTTGGAAGACTGTTAATTGTTTTATGAAATATACTATCAAATTAGTACCTGTACATATATAATATTTGAGAGAGCAGAGATACAAACTAAAAGTGCCTCTTATGAATAGGGTGTCCACTAGAAAGCTTGGAAAACCCCTGAGGCATAGCCCAATAGTCTCAGTCCTTCAGGACTGCTAGGAAGATTACTGAAGCCCAGGATGAACAACAAAGTGGGGTCCATTGTCCAAAAGGAATAAGACTGGGGCTAGTAATACGGCATAGCAGATAAAAGCACTTGTCACCAAACTTGATGAGCTGAGTTCAATCCCTAGCCTGGGATCCACATGGTAGGAGGAAAGACCCCACTCAAGCAAGTTGTCCCCCTGACCTCTACATCTGTGCTGCAGCGCTCGCTCTCTCTCTCTCTCTCTCTCTCTCTCTCTCTCTCCATGCCTCAGGCTCTCTCTCTCTCTCTCCATGCCTCAGTTACCCCTTTGCATAGCAGATACCGCACGGTGTCACCATCACAGCCTTGGGATGACCTTCTCTCTAGAAGTCTGTCTGTCCCCACAGTCATTACAGAGAAGGGTCTCAGGAAGTATGGCTTTGTCTCCTACTACAGACTCGAACTTGAACTTCACCAGAGAAGCCACATCCAGGGTCATTCTGCAAGGACCGACTGGCTGTGTGCTCTGTTGCCATCCCTCAGCTCCAGGGCCAGAGCTACTGACAGAGGAGACAGGGTCCCTGGGTCTGCCTCCCACTCCAGGGACATGCTCCGTGCCTCTCATCTTCCATGGCATTTACCACGGGAAATACTGAACACATACACAAAAGCAGAGGTAATGACATAATCACAGCCTCATCTCCTTTAAATACTTAACCGCCCTTGGCCAGTCTCCTTCCTCTCGCTCTGCCTCATTCACTTTACTGGATTTTTTTTTTCTTGAAGTAAAGCCCAGGCTTTATCTGTAAACATCTATAAAATTATACCTTCAGATATCTAGATATCTAATATTTCAATTTGTATCTCCAAAGAACTTTCTGGAGACAGAGTTTTGCCCAGGCTGGTCTCAAATTTGCTATCTATCTTAGATCCGGATTGCTGTGATAAAGACCGTGACCAGAAAGAGCAATTTGAAAAGGAAAGGATTTCTTCGGCTTACACAGCCCAAGTCACACTCAGCGAGGACAGTCAAGATGGAAACTCAGGGCAGGAGCCTGAGAGCAGGAACGACGGTGGAGGCCATGGGTGGTGCTGCTTCCTGGCTTCTCCTCCTGGCTGGTTCAGCTTACTCTCTTTATATACCCAGGACTGCCTGTCCAGGGATGGCACCACCCGAAATGGGCTGGGTCCTCCCCCACCAATCAAGAAGTGGCCTGCAGGCCTGCCAGTGGGTGGAGGCCTTTTCTCACCTGAGGCTCCTGTTCCTCAGATGCCTCTGGCTTACTTGGTCAAGTTGACACAAACTAACCAGCTCCCATCCTTCTTGACTCTGACTACTTGTACACAGAGACTTTCCTTTCTTAAGATGGGTTTCATGGAGCCAGGCTGACCTCAAACTCTCTATGTAGCTGAGGATAATTTGGGATTTCTGATCTTCCTGTCTCTACCTCTTGAGCACAGGGATCATAGTCGTATAACACCACACAAAGCCTATGGAGTACCGGGAATCAAAATTGAAGGCTTCAGGTATGCAAAGCAAACACTCTACCAACTAACCTATATTCCCAACCCCCACATGTCCTGTTAGGAGTAAACAATAGTATTACCATACACGCATATACATATACACAAACACACATATACATACATACACACATATGGTAATATTATATATACACACACATATACAAATATATATTTCATTTTTAAAATACCCTTACTCTCCTCAAATTACAGTACACCTCCAGCCTCCTTTTGCCCCCCACCCCAGCCCCACCCCCAGCAAACTGCCTCTTCCTGTCCACCCAGCTCTCGTGTTTCAGGAGCCCGCTAAGCCTTGTGTGGGGAATCACAGAGCTGAAAGCAGCATGTGCTGCCTCCCTCCTGTCCCAGCAGTCCCCAGACCGAAGGAGCCCTTTCTCCATCAGGCCTCTGCTCCTTTACCTTAGGAGGTTCCTAGTCTCCAAACCTGGGGGCAGTTGTCCATTTACTGACATCTCTATGAAAGAGGCAGACCGTAGTCAGTGAATACACGTGTGCATGTTAGCCATAGGAAATGCTGCTGAAAGCTTTGCTGAAATCCAAACACATCCTAGCCTGCGACTGATATTCCACTGCATGAGCCTGGTAATGCTACCCCATTACACGTTAATGAAAAGAAAGTTAGCAATTTTTCCTCTTAGTGAACTCCAGTTGGTTCCTGCTAGTCATGTACCAGTTCCAAATTGTTTACATACTATTACAATTACTCTAGATCTTGATAGCCAAATGTGAAGCGGGAGAGAAACTGGCAGCAATCGCAGCAGAGATGACGTAAGAGGCCGGTGCTCGAGCAGGGAGAGAGACGACTGGAGGACACGAGGATCATCTGATATGCTCAAACTTGCTCACCTAACGTGAGATATTAATTACAAGAGGGGGAAAGACTTAATTATTAAACAATTATTTCTCCTGCTATTAAAAAGGCTGATGGCATCTTATAATCACAGGAAAAACAGTTACAGCTCCAACTCTCATGAATACAAGTGCCAACCTTCCCAGAAAAGATGTTAGCAAATTAAATCTAGTGATGTTAAAAGGGAGCAATAAATCATGAATATGACAGGTCAGCTCCAGTCATGCAACATCTGAATCCACGTGAGAAAAAATCAGTATCTCAGAAGCCAAGGAGTTAATCATTCGGTTATATCACCAGGTAGAAGGGGGTTGTCGCGAAAGCCAGGCAGCCGGGCTCATTGCTAGAACCCACAGAAAGGTGGAAGGACAGTTCTCAGTTAACCTGAGACAGAGAGAGACAGAGAGAGAGAGAGAAATAGGTCTCTGATAAAGGAGATCTACAGAAGTTATAAGAAGCAACGTCACAGTGACAGCCGTTATTTCTCTCATCCGCATGCTACATGAACTGCTGTCCAGCGTGCCAGGCGAGCACCGTACTGCAGAGCTACTCCCCAGCCCTCCATGATCAGCTTTGAAAACATCCCCTAAGCCAAGAATGGGGCGAGGACAAGGACCTGAGACATCCCAACCAGCGAAACAAGGCAAAAACAAGATGAAGAGCAGGAAGGCCTTAGCAAAGGATGAACAAACCGCCATCACTCAAAGATGATAATAGGGAAGTGGGGGGGAGGGTATGGGGGACTTTTGGGATGGCATTAGAAATGTAATTGAGGAAAATACATAATAAAAAATGTTGAGCCGGGCGTGGTGGCGCACGCCTTTAATCCCAGCACTCGGGAGGCAGAGGCAGGCAGATTTCTGAGTTCGAGGCCAGCCTGGTCTACAAAGTGAGTTCCAGGACAGCCAGGGCTATACAGAGAAACCCTGTCTCGAAAAACAAAACAAAAAAACAACAAAACAAAACAAAACAAAAAAATGTTAAAAATTTAAAAAAAAAGATGATAATCGCCCAAACCCGAGAGTTCGGAATAAGAACTACTAGACTGCCTTAGTTTATAGCCAGGTCAATAAACGTCAATTCTATTTCTCTACCCTTGCATATAGTATAGAAGACATATCTCGTGTTTGACCCTGGTTCCCTGGTTCTCAGCACAGGGCTTCAAAAGTCCAAATGTCTTTGCTCCAATACAGAAGCACTTGGGGTAGGCCCCAGACAGCCCAGGCATTAATCACCAGAAGAGCAAACTCAGTAGCTAATGCAAGCTTGGGTCTTTGCACTGCTGGTCTCCAGGATGGGGGGACTGGGACAGATTTTAATCAACCATGCAAGCGTCACTGTGCTTGCATCCTTCAACGTGACACTGCAACTCTACGAAGACGCACTTCCCTAACTCTTTGGAGCTGTTCTAGTACATTGGCAGGGCTGGGAACGGCCTCTCCAGCATCTTGTATAAGCAGAAAAGTATCTGTCTTGTGTTTATGAGACTATAGGTTCAACTGCCAATCCCCAGCACCTAAATAAATAAATAAATAAAATAAAATAAAATCAGTGAACCCAAGTGAACCCATGGGAAACCCAAAACTTGTAACAAGTTGGTCAGAAGTGCTCAGGGAGTAAGGCCCCACCTGTGATCTCGCCTGCCATCATCTATAGGCATACTACAGCTCCACGAAATGTCCCAGGTGAGGAGCTAAGGATAGCAAATGGCCTTATAAACAGACAGGGCATGTGTGTGCACCTTGAAAAGCAAGAGAGGCACTGGCTGGGGGTGGGCAGATATTGGTCTTCAAAATGAGCTGAACAGCTCTATTGTACAACAGTGACTGCAGTTACTAACAATGCAAGACTAAGTGTTCTTACCCATACATACATACATACATACAAAAATGTTAATTACACGAGGGAATCCATACAATAATTAGCTTGATGTAGTCACTGTACAGTGTGTACACATATCAAAACCTGTTAAAATGGCCGTGATGGCACACACCTGTAACTCTAGCACTTGGGGAACCTGAGGTCAATGAAAACTCAGTTGAGGGTCAGCCAAGGCTACTTAGAGAGACTTCTCCTTCCTGCCCCCAACAGGGGGAAAGGCCAGGCTGAGTGGCACATGCCTTTAATCTCAGCATTCAGGGGGCAGAGGCAGATGGGCTTCTATGAGTTCAAGGCCATGGTCTGCAGAGTAAATTCCAGGACAGTCAGGGTTACAGAGAAACCTTATCTTTAAAAAAGGTTCGAAGGTAGAAGATAGGAGGGAGGGAAGGAAGGAGGGAGGGAGGGAGGGAGGGAGGGAGGGAGGGAGGGAGGGAGGGAGGGAGGGAGGGAAGAAAGAAAGGAAGGAAAGATCAAAGGAAGGGGAAAGGATTGGAGAAAGAGGTGGGGAGAGAGGAGAAGGAAGGGAGGGAGGGAGGGAGGGAGGGAGGGAGGGAGGGAGGGAGGGAGGGAGGAAGGAAAGAAGTGGAAGGACTCAAGCAAGAAGCATGTTCAACTAGAGGGCGTTTGAACTTGTGAGTGTGGAGACCTGAGTTCAGTCCCTGGATGCCCGAGGTGAAGTGGGAAACTTCCTCCTGAAAGTGACCTTCTGAGCTCGACACGTGCCAAAAGCCCAGGCAGGCCTTGAACTTGCAATCCTCCTGCCTCAGTCTGTCTAATAGCTAGGATAACGGTCAAGGGCCCACCCTCCCACCACAATCTCTAAATTGATAACTCAAGTGGCCCCACCCAGTGCTCAGCAGTGCAGCTCCTGGAGCATCAGCTAGGGCGAGAGGACTCGCCTGTTGAGCCTTGGCACCTCATCACCGGCTAAGCATTCGATACAGATCCCACAAGAGTCAGTATCCGGACATTTCCTTCTTTAAGCTCTCTGCTTGCCCCCCTTTTATTTTATTTATTATTATTTTAAGCTTTGTTTCTTCACTTATTTGGGGGTGTGACTGTACAAGTTTCCTTTTGGAGATCAGAAGGCAAACTGAGGAAGCCAGTTCTCTCCATCCATCATGTGGACTAAACTCAGGTCACCATGCTTAGCAGCAAGTACCTTTGCCCAAAGGGGCCGTGGCCATCTTGGCAGCCCCTCTGGGCTGGAAGCCACCGCCTGCTTATACCATAGTTCCCAGGCAGCAGCACTTGCACGCTCCCTCACCCGTCTTGCTTACACACTTCTAAGAAAGGCATTCTGTTTCCGTTTGCTCGTCTGATTTTTCGAGACAGGGTTGATGTGGAGGCCAAGTTAACCTTCAACTCTCCATCCTCTTGTCTCTGCCTCCCAGAGTGGTTTTGGGATACAGTTGTGTATCACCATGAGATAAACACCTTGGGCCAGGCACGGTGGTTCATGCCTATGATTGCAGCAATCAGACAGATCCCCGAGGCAGGAAGATTGTTGTAATTTGTCAGTTTTATACAGTGAGCTCAAGATCACTCTGGGTTATAAGACTCCCATCCTAATAGATAAATAAACTAACAAATCTCTCTGTGTCTGTGTTTCTCACTGTCTGTCTGCACCACCACCCCCTATGTATGTCTGTAGCCTCTTGTCATGTCCTTGTCCCCTTTGACTCTAGGCCTCTTCCTCCCTATCCTGAAATGAAGTCAGGTAGAGCTGTAACTATGCAGAGGCCACATCCCTCCCACCTGACCAGCATGACCTGATGCCCTCACTCATATTTGGGGAATGGATGTACCAGCAATTAAGATGGCACCTAACATTTCCCAGTTAGCTGGGGAACCATACTGCTGCAGATGCCACTCAATAATAGAACACTTGACTAGTGTGCTCAAGGCCCTGGGTCTGGGGGTGGAGAGGAAAGACAAGATGGCTCACAGGGTACGAGGCACTTGCCACGAGGCCTGACAAACTGATTTCTATCCTAGGGATCCACAGGTAGGAGAGAAACAATCCCCAGAAGTTGTCCTCTGACACCCCCACCCCCCAATCACAATCACAACACACACACTCACAATCACAATCATAACACACACACACAGATGCACGTGCATACACACACACACACACACACACGCATGCACGTACAGGCACACACTTTTTTTTTTAAGAGAATATCCTCAGTTTTCAGTTCTCAACCAGATACTATTTCCTTTCCGCTCAGCTTGTGATCTGATCCTTACAAATAAGATAATATCTGACTTTTTGCAGATGGTTTTATAATAGGCTTTTTAAAAAATCAAGTAACTTGCTTTTTTACAGAAACTAAGTTCTTTTTAAATTTATTTTAATTTCGTCTGTGTGTGTGTGTGTGTGTGTGTGTGCATGTGCACGTGAGCGCGCGCGCACGTGCGTGTGTGTCCACATATGAGTGTGGTGGGCATCAGACCCTAGAGGTGGAGTTACAGATGACTGCGAACTGGCAAACATCAAACATAAATGCTGGGAACTTATCTTGAGTCCTTTGGAAGAGCAGTGACTGCTCTTAATCAATGAACCATCTCTACCTTATAATGGACGTTTTGCTGAGCTCAATACATTTAGAACCTAAAAAAAAAAAAAAAAAAAAAAGACGCTGTCCTGAAGAGTGGGGCGGACTGCCATATCTAAGAGCTACTGTGGTACAGCTGCTGTCAGTGCCAACTGGGGCGTGCTCTGGACAATGGGAACAGTAACAGTTAACACGGCTAATGTTTACTACATGATGACATAGTTAGTACTGGGCACGGGGCTACATGCCTCGCATGCCTGACCTCCTTCAGTCCTCACATCAACCTGGAGGTGGACACAGTCACCAGCATGGATGGGCAGCATCATGGCCACTAAGGAAATTTTTCTGAGTTCAAGAGTAAGGTCACCATGTTCAACAATTCACAAAATAAACCAGCTGTGCGTGGATTTCCTTATTTCTTTCCTTATTGATTTTAACTCTGGGGAAAGCTGGAGAACTTAAACTGGGAGTAGGTCTCTGGCTTACAGTGCCTGTGCATACAAGTGTGTGAGAACGCCTTCAAGTACCAGGGCATGGCCCTGCCCATGCACATGGGCAGGGCTCTGTGAGTGTGAGTGTGTGTGTGTGTCTCTGTGTGTGTGTGTGTGTGTGTGTGTGCTTTCTCACAACTATGCAGAATGCAAATCTGGGGTTGGGGGATGTGTGTGGAATGTGAACGAGCCTCCCTACCTTGTGGGGTCACATATGAGTGCCTGTCTGGGGTAGAGAAGGGATCTTCCTTCTAAGGAGGCTCCAGGCTGCCTGCTGGCCAAACACTAGGCATTCCAAGGAGCCCAGGGAACCAGTCTTTCTAGAACACTGCTCAGGTCACAGTGGATTGGGTCTGCAGCAGGAAAGCTACTCTGATGGCAAGCTCTGGGGACTGTCCCAGTCCCACCGAGTTTAACACCTTCACCAAATGGGCTGGCACTGGACACAGGGCCCTTCTGGGCTCCGCTTCCGGCAGAGCTACTCGGGGTAAAACAAGACTGGGAATATAGGATGGTAGTAAGTCATTTCTTACCTAAGAAGAACCAACCTAAGCTGGATTCCAAAGAGCAGGCCATAAAACTGTACCCACAGTGATTTTAATGTCAGAAGACCTAGGGCGGCTCCAGGCAGAGCACAAGGATGGAGAATAAAAATGATTTTCATTCTGTTTGGTTTCAGTCTCATTGTGCAGCCCTAGTCAGACTGAAATCTGAGATCTGCCCACCTCTGTCACAGTTGTTTCCGGGATGGCAGACCTATGTCACTATCAACATGGCTTTGATATTGCAGTTTGTTGTAAGAGGCTTTAAAAAGTTAACAATGGAAGTAAGCCTCAACCTCCCTCCATCTCACCCCGCCATCCTCCAAAGACTCTGCCGCCCGCCCTAGGCTTAAACTCACAATCTTCCTACCTCAGCGTACAGATGAAATGCTAGGATTTCAGGTATGCCTCATGGTACCCTACCATGAAAGTGAAGTTCTAAGAAAGTTGTCACAGCACATCAGAATGTTTGAAGTGGTTCCTTCGTGGTCACATGCTGGTAGTTTGGTCTGGCTTAGACTTTTTGTTATCTTTGCTGAAGTTCTGGCAATGAGATGCCTGTTTTTTTATGGCTATGAAAAAAATAATGATCAGCAATAAAAATAAAAGAAAAAAGAAAATGGAGAGAGAAAAGAAAATAAGAGACTGAGGACAATCAAGGGCAGCCTGTCCCTTCTTATGGGTTAGATGAAGGAACCAGTAGGTCCTGCCAAAACCAGGCATTGAGACAGTGACATAGGAACCTGGACCACTCTCTTCCTATACATACTTCCCTGGCCATGTAGCCTTTCAGTAACCAGTGTTGGGTGCAGGCTAAACAGTCTCTGTCAACAGACTGGAGCTGGCAGGTAAGTCACTCTCAAGGCACAACAGGCTTCCTTCTGCTCAAAGATGCCTTTGTGGCTCAGTCTAGAAGATGCTAGGAATCGGGCAGGGATGCACAGAGAAAGCACGGTGTTCTGCACTTCAAAGCCAAAACAGCTGAAAAGCAGTCACAACAGGCACAGGTACTCTCGCCCACAAAAGACCAGTGAGGCCATTTCCTATCTGACAGTCTCTGTCTGAGCCATCCCAAGAGGTGTGTGAATTAGTGGCCCATGGGAAAAGTCCTGAAAGGTCCTCTTGCTTCACTGCTGGTGACAAGAGAGCCTCCTCTCCTCAGAGGTCCCTTCCCTTCATTCACTGTCCCCCACCCCCGTTGGGTGCTGTTCTGTGACCTTGTGCACTCAGTGCTCATCTGTTTCCATGTTAAACTTTGTTCAGTGATCCTTATCCTGGCCTGTGGGGTCAGGAAACCACTGGAGCTGGACACTTTCAATTAAAAAAACGAGTCTTTTGCAAAGCCAGTGCTGGCATGCTAAGAAGCTCTTCTTAGGGCTAGACACAGGCAACATTCTCTGGCACTCCCACAACTGGGTTAAGGGAGGCCTGTCTTTAAACAGTAGGTTCCCCAAGACCACTGTGCTCCAGCTTCTTGGAACCAGCCTGCAGGTGGCACAGTGCCAGCCTGTTCCACAGAGCTCTGCCCCTTCTCATAGCACAGTAGCAGACAGAAAGGAGACAGCAGCCTGGCTGGCAAAGGTCTTTGTCACCTGCCCACACTTGGGACCGATGCCCTATGTCCAGAGTGACATTCACATAGACAGCCACCATCACTCACAGATGCGGCTCCTCAAGATCAAATCACTGACTGATGAGGAGCTGACGGATGTCAGCTGGACACCTGTCTCTGAGCCCCTGGCTTAGATGTCCCACCCACTTCCCCTTGCTGCTGAGCCCAGGACGGTCCTTGACACCTTTGCACCTTCTCCATGAGCCTGGCAGTGGCCCTGGCCTTCTTCCCTGAGCCCCGTGTGAACATTTCACCTGCACAGGTGCCTAGACACTCTACACAGTAGTGTGGGCTACACTTGTCCACAGAAGTGCCATCTTAGTGCAACCCTGCCAGAAACGCAGACTGTCTGGCATGGTGACTGGTGCCTATAATCCCAGAACCCAGAAGGCTGAGGCAGGAGGATCCTTGTGAGTTTAAGGTCAGTGGGCTACATTAGTAATTAATAAGTGTTAGTATTAGTAAGACACTGTCTCAAGAAAACAAAACCAGTCCAGTGAGATGCTGGAATAAAAGCATTTGGTCTCTGGAACCAATGGAAGAATGAAAGAACTCCTAAAAGTTTCAGTGCATACACACACACACACACACAGAGCACATGCATAAGCACACACTGGGGCACAGGTACACACACGTGCACATGAACGCACATGGGGGCACACACACAGGCACACACATATGCACAGGAAATTGCTTTAGAAAGAAAATGCTAATTTTCAATAAAAAGTCTGGGTGATGGAAGCAAGTGTGAGAAGCTCTGGTTTGTTTATGGTGCAGAGCAAAGGAGCAACAGAGGGAGAGATTTCTTAGTTCCTTCTGCTCCATTCTCACCTAACTGACTCTTCTTCTCCTTTCCCATCACAGTTAAATCACATTATCATCCCCAAATCACAAACCAGACACCTCAGACATTCCAACATCTGTGCCCCACCTGCCCTATCTGTGTGTTTGTACGACCAAGCCTTGGTCGAGTGTCTGTCTCCCTGGTAGACTGTGAGCTGTGAATAGATGGCTTGACACGTCTCTGACTCCCCACAGCCAGCGCTATGTCTGACACAGGGGCTGCAAAAAGCTACATGTTTATTGAACAAATGCCTGAACAGGTAGTTGTGGCAGGGAACAGGAGAAATCACTGAAGATGTGTCAGATGACAGGAACTAAGAGTGAATGCAAAACTCAGGCAGTGTTTCTTTTCCTTGACTTTATAGTTATTCTGGGAATAAATTAAGTAGATGGGAAAATCTGACGTGGCACAGACAGGAATATGGGAGGGATTTTTTTTTTTAAGTGAAAATATTTCTAGCTTGCTTTCTTCTCCAAATTACACCCTGCTAACTTGCTGGGAGGAGTACTAGCTAGTTCAAGGTCACGTCATAGACTGGTGACCAAGCTGGGTAGAATATAACCCCAGCTCTGGCTGGGTGGAGTGTTTATATCCCTCAATATACAGTGGTCCAGAGGGTTATAAGGTGGGTGGGGAGAGATAAGATGGTTAAAGATGAGCTAAGGGCCTGGGAGGGGCAGGACTACCCAGGAAGGGGCACAGAAGAACTGGAAGGTGGGCTTGAGGCTGGGGTTGCGGGGGTGCGTCATTCATGACTCTGCCTTAGCGCTTGTAAAAGCATCTAAGGGGAAGTCAGATGGAAACTGGCCTAGGAGTCACTCGACTTTCTTGTTTCAGGATTCCAAGCTGGGACAAACCCACTCCCAACACCCAATACCGCAAACAGTTTTAGGCAAGGTTCCAGTAGAAGGGCCAAGGTTCAAACTCCGTGAATCTGGGTGGCCTGGATTAACTGGCATGTCTTCATGCCAAACACAGTCTTACTCCTGAGGGCCCCTAGAACATCTACTGCATGTGGTAAGAGGGCTCAAAAGCATCTAATGTTAACTGTCTTGAGGTAGGAAGCAAGATTCTCTGCTTTAATCCTAGGGGAGTTCAAGCTCCCCATACCCTGTGCTGTGCAGGGCATTTCATGATCCATCTTAATGAGGGAGGCTGCATAAAACCTCCTAGGGCCAACGATGGCTTAGCAGCGGGCAAAGGGGCATGACTAGCAATGGGCCTTGAATGTCACACCCAGAGCCCCAAACTCTTCATGCCTGGAATCAAGATACACACACACACACACACACACACACACACACACAGCTTTTCCTGGTGCACACTGAGATGTGGCAGAACCTCACGTTGCCTTCTCATAAATGTCTCATAATTCTGAAGCTTCTAAAATAGCAATAATTTTCTCCCACATCTGACAAGTCCTTTATTCATTTATTCATCCACTGGGTAATATTTTATTGGGGCCTTACTGTGTGCCAAGGGCCATACCAGAGCTATCGACACAACCATCAGAGCACAGCGCCTGCCCTTTGGCTCTTATATTGTACTGGGTGGAGACGAGGGCTTGGCAAACCACCGAGCCCCTGAGCTGAGAAGGAAAACGGAGCACAAGGGAGAGGGCTGGGAAAGTCAAGAGAGATGTTGGGGTTACAGGCTTAAATGGGGTGACAGCAAGCAAGGTCTCGTAGAGCCAATGCTAAGGAGGCAGATTAGGGAGGGAAGCCACACTGAACACACTGGAGAACAGTTAGGGCAAAGGCCCCAGAGCTGGGAGTGCCGAGGTGTGTTTAAGGAACAGGAAAGCCTCAAGTAGCCTGGACAATCATCCATTCATTTGTTCAACTAACGTTCACCGGGGCCCCATCTGTTGGCCAGGCCTGCAGTGGTGAAAACCAGTAAGGCAGGGCCCCACACTCAAGGAACTTGCAAAGCTGGGGAGTGGGGATTAAAGAACCTGGTTTAAAAAAAAAAAAAAATTACAGATGCAGGCTTAGGGCACACACCTACAATCCAGTCCAGCCTCAGCTCCAAAGTAAGAAAGCTGACTCAAAAGAAAACAAACCTCAGGCGGACAGACAGAAAGGCTTCAGCCAGTCAGGCTTCCGGCAGAGTGAGGTCCAGAGCCATCATACAGTTTGGGGGTGAAAGGTCCAGCAAAGACCCTGAAACATGCCACCCTGTCTAGCATAACGCTGGTGAGCTGCACTTGTTCCTGGTTAATAACAAAAACAGAAGAGCCTTCCAGACACTGACTTTGGAAAGAAAATCTTAGAAGCTGTAAGATGCACACTAGGCATGTGTCACAGTCTGGGCAGCCTCAGACTAGGGGTAGACACCAGATGGAAAGACCCAGGAGAGCCCACTCAGCAGGAGGCACAGGCAATGGCAAGACACCTCTGTGGTAATTTACAAAATTAAAACTGGTCTCCTAAGTCCTCCAGATCAGGAAGGCACCACACATGGCCCAGGGTCTGTCCATAAGGAGTGACCACTGTGTCACACTGACATCTCCCTGACCCCCCAGGACAGACTGCTCCTGCTTTTCAGTGAACTGCTTGGACACTCTAAGGTCTGGACTCAGGCCACAAGCCTCTGTCAAGGAAAGTCTGGTGGACCAAACTGTGGGGGTAGGGCTCAGCTCAGAACAACTCTGGCCTAAGAGATGCCAGCTCTGCTTTTCCAGCTCAGTGAAGGACACTTCTTCACCGACAGAGTAGAGTCCAAAAACGCCCTGCCCAGACCCAGCACGCTCCCACAGAACAAAGGTCATCCCTGCTGATCAAGAGCTGGACACCAAATTAAGCCAATTCATACTAGTTGGATCCAGATCTAACCAAACTAATGGGGAGGTACTGGTGGGTATATCTGTCACCAGAAAACCACCTCAGACCACAGAGGCAGGTAAGAAAGAAGCTGTCATGGGAGTCCTCACCAGGTTCCAAATGAAGCCACTGCAGAGAAATTTTCAGGTTCCCCAGTTGCAAGATGGAGTCGAAACACAGTCCCCAATGTTTCTACTCAGACCCCAAGCAAAACAGGCTCCTGGGTCTATACCACTAAATCTCCTTCCATGCCACGCAGACTATCTCTGTCCTGGTTTACAGTCCTCAAGATGCCCTTAGCTGCTCTGATGCTGAGATCTGTGTAGAAAACTTCAAAGGGAGAGCACCAACCTGCCTCCTTGGCCTTGACCCAGACCAAGTGCACCTTCTGGTAAGGCCATCTCTTCTCTCCTGATCCCATTTCAAGACTGTCTACCACCTTCCAGTTTCAGAAATGACCCCGGACTTATCCACAACTAGTGGTTCCCTGCCTGAGCCTTTGCCAGAGACAGCTCTGCATACAGGAAGATGGTTGGGTCTAGGATTATGAAGCAAGGCCCGTACAGAAAGAGCTTCGGGCTTCTCTAAAGAGTCGCCCTTTCTTCCTCCTCACCTCCTTCAGCCTAGGAGGGTTTCACTTGATAACCTTGTTTCACAGCTACTTTTGAGGGTTTCAGGGTAGAAGAGGGAAGAAGTCTTTGTTGGGAATAAGGAAAAGGGTGTGTGCCCTGTCTGAGCTTGGAGGCTGGGGAGTAAACCCTCTTAAGTGCCTACCTACCAGGGAGCTAGTCAAGCACACACGAGAGCACACACAGAGCAAGGGCCCCTGAAGACTGGGAGTGGGGGGCAAGTTTATGTTTGGCTCTTGGGAAAGCTTGCTCTCCATGCTTCTGCTAAGCAGTGGGAACTGCTAGTTGGCACTGTTCTGAGTTGGAAGCCGAGGAGAGACCTCCCAGCTTTGCTTGTGGGCTGGAGGGTGACTGATGGTACTACCCTGGTGAGGACTCACAGCTCCAAACCTGGAACAAACTCGGGGGGAAAAGTATGCGAAACTCCAACCCGTCCCCTGATGGCCATGGACCAGCAGAGCTAGAAGGTCCACTAGACAGAACCACCTGCTGAGCCACAAGCGAATCCTTGGCTTCCTCACAAGAGGGGTGTGACCCAGTCCCAAGTCACTTCATCTTTTAAGATTCCCCTCAAATGTGTCTTCCCCTGTGACAACATCCTCAGCTCCCTGGCTACTTCCCCACCCACCCATGAGGCCTGGTGGCTGCCTCATTTCAGGCATGAATGAGCCTTACCCTGTCTCCCTTCACCAGCTCCAGACAAGTGTATCTCCTTCAGCTTTGATTCAACTAAGCACAGAACACAGTGCCTGGCGGAAGGCAAAGGCTTGAGAACCGCTTCTGCTGTGCCTGATAATGTTCACACCAGAGGCATAGGAAGCGATGGACAGAGGGACCCAGAATAAATCGCACATACAGAAGAGTAAAACCTGCAGACAGAGAGCATGCAGGGGACGCTTCGGGGGAACGAGAGGTATCAAAAGGACATTTAAGGAGCTACACCAGTCCTTACCCTTCTTGAATTCCTCTAGCATGGCATCCAGCTTGGTGTCATGAAAAACAAAATGTACCGGGTGGTTGTAGAAGCGAGTGATGGTCTTGAGCGGGGTGCAGTCATCCGGGTCAACAAAAGCCAAGTCTTTGACATACAGGATATCTACAATATTGGATTGTTCATCTTCAAACACAGGAATGCGAGTGTAGCCACTCTCCATAATCTCAGACATGGTGTTGAAGTCCAGAATGGCATCACTGCGGATCATGAAGCAATCGTGTAGCTGGGTCATGATATCCTCCACAGTTTTGGTCCTTAGTTCCAGGGCACCCTGGATCATATTTAACTCCTCCTTCACCAAGTCATTATAGGGCTCTGTCACCTTCAACATCTCCATCAGCTTCTCCCGATTGTAAACAGTGCGAATCTCCTGACCCAAGACGAAGTCTAGGAGTTTGCTAATGGGGAAACTCAGGGGGAAAGTGAGGAGCATAAAGACTTTGGTGAGAACAATAGTGTTGGCACCCACAGCCAGCCCGTGCCGGGAGCACAGGGCTTGAGGTAAGATCTCCCCAAAGATGACAATGCCAATGGTAGAGGAGGCCACTGCCATGATGCCAGACCCGATGAGGTTGTCTAGAAGGATAGTGAGGGAAGTGTTGACTAGCACGTTCCCCAGGAGCAGCGAGCAGAGCAGGTAGTTGCCCTTGCGCCTGATGGGCTCTATCTTGCGAGCGTACTTTCTCTCCTTCTCAGTTCCACAGTTCTGCACGATGCGCAGCTCCATCGGGTCCAGGGCCATAAGCCCCAGGTTGAGGCCAGAAAAGATGCCCGACAGCACCAACAGCACCATAACGAGAAGGATGTGCAGCCAGAGCGGCAGAAACCTCCCATGCTCCTCCACCATGAAGAGCAGGGAGTCCTTGTCCGTCCATCTGGTCCAGGGCCCGTCGGCCCTGGACCGGGTGCACAGCGCGTACAGCTTCATGTTCTCGCTCCTCCGCAGGAACTTGGTAATCACCACTAGCATCCCCGACGTGTTCCCGCGGCTCACGTTGACCAGCCGCTGGACCACTAAGTCCTTGGTGAGCTCCAGGCAGTTGGTGGAGTTGTGGACCGTCTCGGCGTCGTCCACCTCGGTGAAGGAGATCAGGTTGCTGGAGATATCGCCCAGGCTGTGGCCATAGAGCCTCAAGTTCACCGTGCTGCCCTCGGACACGAAGATGATGCCATCCGGGTTCATCCCGCACGACTTGTTGCAGCTCGCTAGCCTCATGCCTAGGATCACGCTCTGCTGGGGGCTGCTCTGGCCGCTGGCCGCCCGCGTCCAAAGCAGCAGCAGCGCGGCCAGGAGGAGGCGCCCTCGGGCCGGCCAGCCGTCCCGCCGCCCGCCCCCGCCCCCCGGCGCCATGTTGCTCCGGCCCCGCCGCTGCCCGCGCCCCGCCGCGCGCCTCACTCGGCGCCTCCACTCCTACCCTCCTGCCGCTCCGCTGCCGCCGCGCCAACTGCCCCAGCCGAGGACCTGACGTCAGACCGCGCCCCGCCCGCCCCGCCCCGCCACCCCACGCCCCTTATTTGCATGCGATGTCCCGCCCCTACCCACGGCTCGCGCGCCCGGCTTAAGGAGGTCTGTGCCCTTAAGGTAGAACGGCGCGGGGCAAGCGAGGGAGCCCGCAGCGGGGGTGCGCCCAGGCAAGCTTCGGCGTGGCACGGGGCTTCTCCCGCGCTCCTCCTTAGGGAGCCCGGCTCCCAAGCCCCACGCGCTCGGTTGCTTCCGGGTCCCCTGCACTCTGTCGCTCCGTTCTGGAGCGGGTGGTGCTTCTCCGCGGGCGCAGCGAGAAAAATGCATTTCCTGGTTTAGAAAAAGAAAAGGGAACCTGAGGGTTCAGGCTGGCGTTACAGCCTCCTTACTTCTGGGATTTTTGCTGACCTTGACCTAATGCCAGAAATAGGTTGTCACTGCCCCCCACGTAGTCCCCCAGCCCACCCCTCGGTTCTAGACCCCTAAAGTGCTGAGGGACCAGGCTCTGACCTAGGTTTTTCACCTGTCATTTCTAATTTAGGGATGAGTTTTCATTGAACTTGTACACTTGTTTCATACTCTAACGATACGGCAATGAACAAGCCAAAATTCTTGCACATCTTTAGTTTACAGCCTATCATCAGAAAAATGGCAGTAAGCAAGAAAAGCCATGCGGGGGTGTGGGGGGGGGGAGCTCAATAAGCAAGTAAACACACACAGAAACACTAAGTGTTTTACATCTTACAGATGTAAATTTTGAACCTAGGCACAAAATCCTAGGCCTTTCAGATCTTCACCGTTAATCCTAGTTCCTGTCTGTAAATGGCGGTAAGAATGACTGGTTTTTTGAGACAAGGTCTTACATAGCCGGATATGGCTTTGAACTCTTCAAATCTGAGGCTGACCTTGAACTCCCGATGCTCTGTCCATCACCTCCCAAGTGCAGGGTTTACAGGAATGCACCAACATGCCTGTATTGATTTTATTGTTTAGTTATGGTTTTAGTTTTTAATTTGACGGCAGGAAGGATGATAACACAGCATCACCTGGCTAAGCAGGTGAGAACAACTGGCTTACACATCGAACATGACATAACAACTCTCTGTGAATAGTCTTTGGCTGTGTAGTAATAGTTGTTGCTGCCTGCTCTTTCAGGACCATAGCCTTAACCCCAAATTGTGGTGACTGGCCAGCTGAGGCAGCTGCTTGTGGAAATGAACTGAGGGGTGTGGCTGCTGTTCTAGCCTTGAGATCACTGCTTCCTGGTCAGCCCTACTTGGATGTCATCCGGCAGCTATGAACTCAGTGTGTGGGGATGACCACAGCTATCCACCCACAGCTGTCCACCCTATGAAGGGCAGGACACAGATGGCAAACATCCTTACCTCAGTTGCAAGAGCTATACTAAGCACAGGGCCTGGGTTGACCCCTGGGTCTCCCAGCAGGGCTTCTCCTGGCCCTGGAGACACAGCCCTTCTCTATCTCTCTGTACAAACCCCTGTGTTTATTTTTACTTTGGTACACAGTCTGCCAATTAAGGCAACAATCAATACCAGCAGCAAAAACCCAAACATAATGGAACACTCATGCAGTGTTGTGGGGGAGGCTTGGTAGCAGAGGCTGACTTAATGCTCTGGCATTGTGCTGGTGGGTTCTGTAAACAGCCAGCTGGTGGAAGTTCCTTGTGAGGAGGTGCCTCACCTTACACACACACACACACACAGAGTGAGGCCAAAAGACCAGCTTTTTTAGTGAACAGTACCCTCAGGGGTTAGGCAACTGCCCCCTCCCTGTCTTTGACAACCCAGAAGAGCCGCCCAGATTGTTTGACAGCAACCCCAGGTCCCTGGAAGCGCCTATCAGGCCTCATCATCATTCCAGAGGCTATTTTCATTTTGCCCTTTTCGGGTCTGTATTTACTCATGCTCTATAGGTAGGCACTCAATCTAAGAGACAGAAGCCAACAAAGGAAAGAAAAACAAGTGTTTGAGCCACTTGGCTTGGAAGTCGAAGGGAAGGAGCAGGGACAGAAAAGCAAGACAGAACAATGGTTGATAGATAGGAACAGAAACGGGGTCTGTTAAAGTCAAGTTAACTCACAGTCGGATTCCCAAAGGAGAGTAAGAATAGACTCCTTGAAGTAAGTGAAATTCAGGGCTGGAGAGATGGCTCAGTGGTTAAGAGCATCTGTTGCTCTTGCAGGAGACCCACAGGAGACACAATCAGTTCCCAGCACCCACATGGTGACTTACAACCATGTGTAATAACTTCAGTTCCAGAGGATCCAATACCTTCTGTCCTCTGAGGGAACCGGATACACACATGCTATGCATACATACATGCTATGCATACACACATGCGATGCATACACACATGCAGACAAAACCTTCATACACATAAGTAATCAATAGTTAATAAACAGATGGTAATGTAAGAGGTATCGGAGGACGTCAGACTTGTGGCTCAGGGGCTGTGGTTGTCAGCCTGCCCCTCTAGGTAGGGTATCTATCTGCCATACTTTCTCATTAAGTAATATAAAAAAGAATCTAGGCAACCTGGATGGACACACAGCTCGCAGCAACTAGGCTGTGCGAACAGAGAAACGTCTTTTCGGGGGGACAGGGAGGGGCACCAGTCTCTCTCTCTCTCTCTCTCTCTCTCTCGGGGTGCCAAGTCCTTACTCATCTAAGTTGTCTCCTACTGCAAGTAAGGAGTCTGAGTAAAGGTTCTCTTTAGGTGATGAGCGATTGACACTCTCCAGTCATGAGGTCCTTGGTCCTGAATGGCCCTGTCTGAGTGTAGTACGGGGCAGTATGTCTACCTCTCCCACTGTCTTCTTAAGAGGGTTCACTCCTTGTCCTGTCCCTGGTACCATGTTAATACAGGGCTCTGAATCGGTGAACAAGGATCTAACTCTCCCAAGCTAGGATCTTAGTCTCTTCACCTTCTAGTTCCCAAGATGGAGGAGCTGTGGGCAAAGCAGCAGCCTTTCTGCTAATGCCCAGGGCCTATGCCCTGCCCTGAACCCACACTGGAAGTCTGTTGGGGCTCGTGTGGGCCCTGGAGTGGATAGTCTGGCTGTGGACTGTGGATGCATTTATCAGGGGATGGTGCAAGCCATCATCGGTATGTATAGCCCAGCCTGTGCACTTAGCCCTCACATAAGCCTGCATATGTCATTTGGACATGTCCAAGCCATTTGCATTGTCCCACGAGGACGGGGAGAAGGGAATCTTCTTCCCTGTACAGGGGTACAAAAATAGGCCAAAAATTAGCCAGCTCAAGTCCCAACTCAAAGCATCCCAGCAAGGGAGGACGTGGGGACCTCATTGTAGAAAATGTCAAGAGTAAATGATGCTAAAACATCAGGTGGGAGGGGTCAGACCGAGGAGTGTCTCAGGCAGGAATGCCAAGCCTCAGTTGGGTAAGTAGGCTTCAAAGGTCCCTGGAGCACCTGGCATGGTACTCTCCTTAGGAGCGGAACCACAGAAAGATGGACGCCCCTGTGTCGGTCAGAGTTTTGCAGCAATACTGGAGGATGTCGCCTGCCGAGAGCCCATGAGGTCTTGGGTTCTGAGTGCCGTGTGATGATGTTCAGGTCTTCGCAGATTATAGCAAGAATTCAATAGATGTGCTTGGTGACCACATGAGACAAATGCTTTTTCGAGAGAACACGCCCTTACTCCTTGCTTGGGGGAAAAAAAAAAGACTCTATTTGTATATACAGTCAAAGTATTTTGGTCACATCTATTCCCCCTGGACCTCTAACCTACAACTTCATGCCCCGCCCCTTTCCTAAACACTGAGTCTGATTGGTGCTGCCCGTACAGAGTGTGGGGCGGAGCTCCATGGGCAGCCAACCAGAGGCTGCACTCACAAAGAGCGTTTACTGTTGCTTCCCCGCCAGCTATCAATAGCTTCTCATCTAGGGCTGGAGGATTTTAGGAGCCTGTCCCCCTATCTATTCTGAAAACTTGATTGGCTCCATCTAGGGCGGTAACCACAAGCACTCTTCGTTGCTCTTAGTTCTTGTGCGTGTAGTGGCCATGGCTTGCCCAGAAAACAGCTCTGCTCTCCGCCCTCCGCTCTTCATTCCTTTTCTGGCCACTGCTCTTCTGAGATGTTCTCTGAACCTTGATGGTGCTTATGGAGGAGAGAGGTGTTAGTATAGATGTCCCATTCAGGGCCAAACACTCAGATATGCTCACTGTCAGCGTTTTGACTACTTAGGTCCCCTTGCAAAAAGAAGCATCTCCAACCAAAGGAGAGAGCAGCACAAATCCATGACTATACACATAAATATTTAAAAGGCAGTTTGGCAACATGGTCATTTAGCAAAACAATAATAGCAGGTTCCTCCCCAGATGCCCTCATTTACTTTTTTTTTTTTTTTTAAATCACTGTGTGTCTCCATCGACCCCTGGCCACACAGATCTCCCTTTTCTCCAGAGCGAGATCCATAGAATGATGGGGAAGGAGAGAGAAGCTGAGAGAAAGGTCATGTAGGACTAAGCAAGATCCCATCTGGGCACTTTGGCCTCTGTGGGGAAGAGAGAAAGGGAGCCAGAGGCAGTGATGCTGGGTAGAGGTAAGTTGGAACCATCTTCACAGAACAAAGGGGTCAGAACTTGGAAGTCTTAGAAAATCAGGAAGAAGGCCAGGCAGTGGTGGCACACGCCTTTAATCCCAGCACTTGAGAGGCAGAGGCAGGCAAATTTCTGAGTTCGAGACCAGCCTGGTCTACAGAGTGAGTTCCAGGACAGCCAGGACTACACAGAGAAACCCTGTCTCAAAAAACCAAAAAAAAAAAAAAAAAAAAAAAAAAAATCAGGAAAAGACTACCTACTATTCAGCATCCAGGAGACCCCCAGATTCTGCTTGTCCAGAACCCCTGTGAAGGGCACCAGGTTACATGGATCCAAGGGTCTCCACAGACCCCAGCTGGGATTCATCACTTCCCACTTCTGTCCCTGGCCACCTCCACACTGGAACACCCACTGTCCCCAAGTCTGGTTACCCAAGCAATACTGTTTTCTTCTGCTTCTGAAAACACACAAAGATTGTCTGTCTGTCTCTATCTCTTTTGATTCTTTGGGCTAGAGATCAAAGCTAAAGTCTTTTACTTGTGTGGCAGATGTGTTCTAGCATTGAGCTACATCCATAGCTCTGTATACACCCTTGAAGCAAGTCCTAGGTAAGACTGTGATCTAGTTGTCACCTGTCCAACAGGTTGTCTTTTTATTTGTTTGTGGCAGGGTCTTGCTGTGTTGTAATCCAGGCTGGCCTTGAACTATTAAGCTCTTGAGGGCTGGCATTGCAGGCATGTGGCAGCACACCCACCTCTTCAAGGTGAACACACAGGGCTTCGTACACATAAAGAAATGCTCTACCACTGAGTTATGTCCCTAGCCCTGACCTTTTGGTATTGTAAGGGATTAGCTAGGGATCACTAGAGAAAACCGAAGACCAAGATAACAAATGCTAAATATTTACAAAGGAGTACAAGCAAAGTGCCTGGGATCACCGGCCCCTAGTACCCGACTACAGTCTGACCCTTTCCCGACTTTGAAGCAGGTCAATGGGTTAACTCACTCCTGGCGCTGGCAAGTCTGTTTCCCACTATCTGTCTGTCTGTCTTACTTCATGCTTCTTATCCCAAATAATTAGCAGACAGGGCCAGCCTTACCTGAAAAATATAGCAGAAAATACAAAGGACATATCCTTGTAGGGCCTCCTGATCAGTGATCAGTAATCTCTCTTTCGGTTTACAGGAAGCAGAAGATTCTAGGATGTAGAAGAGCACGGAATCACTGCAAGGCAGCCAATGATGCAGTTTCATGATGGATTGCTTTGCCTAGCATATGGCAGGCCCTAGGTTCAATCTCCAGCATGGTGAAAAAGAGAGAAAAATTGTCAAGAGAAGTATTATGAAGATGTGTGGTCCTTCCAGTGCTACCTGGCTTTGGCTAAAATTAAATAGAAAGAAACTCCACAAGCATTCATGTTTTTGCAACCCTTTAGCAAGACAGAGGTAGGGTCTCTCAAACAAACCCAGAGCTCGTTAATATGGCTACACACGATAGCCAGCTTCCTCTGGGGGGGGATCCCCTGTTTCTACCTTTTGAGTCTGGAATTACTACATTTATTGGATGCTCACCATACATGAGGCATCTCCTTAGTCTTTTAAAAATACTTTTAAGTTGGTCATGGTGGTGTGTGGGGTAAAAATGGCGTCCTGCATCCGCTCGGGGCGAGGGCCAATAGGCGAGGTGGACGTGGGAAGTTTGATTGCGCCAACCCCAGGCTGCCACATGAATGGGAGAAGCCAAGGAATCCCACACTGGGGGTGAGGAAGGCGCAGTCTGGTGTCCCTGCGGAACTTCAGGAGTTGGGCTCCAACTCTCGGGCACCACAGACACCGCTGGGGGCGACAGAAGAGCCAGTTCTGGGATCCCTGGATCTGCTCGGAGGCCAGAGACGACAGGTTCTCGCTCTTGGACATCCCAGATGCCACTGTATGTCGAGGAAGAGCTGAGAACAGGTTGGTTGCTGGCAGTTGTGCCTGCAGCGCAGAGAGGTCTCCTAGTGGGAGGTTAGATGTGTGGCTCATTAGCAGAAGACCTGCTCCATTGCTCCGGCACAGCAGGTCCAGATGAGCAGAGATGCTCCATGGTTTTAAGGCGTTTATTGTAGAAAGGCAGAGAGAGGGAGAGAGTAGGGAGGTAGAGGCCAGCCATGGCCACGTGGAGGGGTTGGGAGCAGGAAGGGAAGGTGGAGAGAGGGGGAACAAGGGAGCAAGAGAATAAGAGGTACGAGAATAAGAGGTAAGAGAGTAAGGAGGGGGCAAGCAACTCCTTTTATAGTGGGCTGGGGCTACCTGGCTGTTGCCAGGTAACTGTGGGGGTGGAGTCCTGACAGAATACCAGGACCTTGGGGCATTGCCTACATGACTGATGTCCACACACCTTTCTGCATGGGGCTGTGGGAGGCTGTAGTTGTGACAGCAGCCAGGGACCCAGGAGGCATGGCCAAACTCCTATGGTCCCATGAAGGCAGAACTCATCACCCACCAGGTCTCTGGGGTTCCAGGCCTATGCTTGACCAGGACCAGGCTGGTATGGCAGTGTACACTGTTAATCCTGGCATTCATCAGACAGAGGCAGGTAGATCTCTGTGAGTTGAGGCCAGCCTGGGGTCTATGCTATATACGGGGAGTTTCAAGCCAAATAGAGCTAAATAGTTACACCTGGGAGCTGGCCATGGTTACAAGAGTTGTCTGTGAGCCGGGCGTGGTGGCACATGCCTTTAATCCCAACACTCGGGAGGCAGAGGCAGGCGGATTTCTGAGTTCGAGGCCATCCTGTTCTACAAAGTGAGTTCCAGGACAGCCAGGGCTATACAGAGAAACCCTGTCTCGGAAACCAAAAAAAGAAAAAAAAAAAAAAAAAAAAAAAGAGTTGTCTGTGAACCAGCCTCAAGGGTGTGAGAGCAGCCATTGCCAGCTGCAGCACTGAGTGAGCTAGCAGGGCAGAGCTGGAGAGCTCACCCTGGTGGTGTGGGTGCGGGAGAGCGAGCAGGCTGACCAGCTCGGCCACCACCCAGGCCCAGATCCAGGGCTTTGACTTGGCCCAGCCCAACATCTATTTACCCCAGCTATGAACTGCTGAGGTTTGGGAAGGGTTTGGGACTGCAGATCCAAAGCTGCAGGACCTCCATGACATAGGGCAACAACAGGACATCCAAGAGGGGTCCCAGTGAGGATCAAGTATTAATAGTGTAGCAGAAGCCAGAGGCCTCAAAGCAGCCCAATGATTCATTGCAATGGACACATGCAAGTAAAGAGGCCTGGACAAAAGGGTGCACTGTGGGACACACTGTGACACACTACAGCTTCCACAAGGAGATTTTTTTTCTTTTGGGAGGGTTGCAAGGGTGGGGGTGGATACTAAGGGATGGGGGGATGAGTGGGATTGGGGAACATGATGTGAAACTCACGAAGAATCAATAAAAAGTGAAAATAAAAATGTAGAGGGCAGAAGCGATGGCTCCGTGGATAAGAGTGTGTGCTGCTGTTACAGAGAACAAGAGTTGGGTTGCCAGGACCCACGATGGTTGCTAATAATTGCCTGTAACTCCAGCTCCAGGGAATCTCATGTTCTTTTTTTGGGCTTCACATATATACACAATTAAATAAAAATTCTTAAAAAAAACTAATTTAAGTTTGTGTTGATATGTGTATGCTATGTATGTGTGCTGTGTGTCTATGGTATGTGTGTGCTATGTGTGTATATGTGTGTGTATGTGGTGTGTGTACATGTATGTGTGTTTGTACATATGTGTGTGTGCTGTGTGTGTACTGTGTGTATATGTGTGTATATGTTTATGTGTGCGTGTATCTGTGTATGTGTGTGTGTATGTGGTGTGTATACATGTACGTGTGTTTGTACATATGTGTGTGCGCTGTGTGTGTACTGTGTGTATATGTTTATGTGTGCGTGTATCTGTGTATATGTGTGTGTATGTGTTCATGTATGTGTGTGTATAGGTTTGTGTATAGGTGTATATATGTATGTGTATGGTATGTGTGTGCTATGTGTGTATATGTGTGTGTATATGTACGTGTATGTGTGCTGTGTGTGTACTGTGTGTGTATGTGTGTATATGTGTATGTGTATATATGTGTGTGTATATGTGTATGTGTATATATGTGTGTGTATGTGTATGTGTGTATGTGTGTATATGTGTGTGGGGTGTATGTGTGTGTTATATGTGTTTGTATATGTGTGTGTGTGCTGTGGACATACTGTGTGTATATGTCTATATTTATATATGTGTGTGTGTGTAGGTGTATATGTGTGTGCATGTGTGTGTGCATAGGTGTGTGTATAGTTGTGTATTTGTGTGTGTATATGTGTGTATAGGTGTATATATGTGTGTATATTTGTGTGCATGTGTGTGTGTATGGTATACATGTTTGCTATGCGTGTATATATGTGTGTGTGGTCTGTGTGTATGTGTGTGTGTTACATGTGTACTTTGATTTTCCTGTCACTCTGTTTCTTGAGTGACAGGCTTCATTACCCAGCAGAAGAATCCGACTTCTCAGGTTCCACGATGGAGACAGAAAAGGGTTGTACGGAACACGAAAGCTTGGAGTTCCTTAGCTGGTGAGCTGGAGCAGCGGTTCACCTCCCAGGGCCTTTTCTTCTCCCTTTGGTTGGGGACCAAGAGCCTCAGAAAGGACTAAATGAGCCAGCAGCCCCAAGTCACTCCCCAGACCAGGACTTCAGTGTGGCATTTCATTTGTGTATTCAGTCAGGCATTTTCATATGTTTTACTGCATTTTAAAACTGAAAAACAGAATTTTCCTGCAGCAAGGACAAAAAGCACGAAGTATATAACATACATACTTATATATATACCCACCCAGGCAGCTCCTCTTCCATTTAGTGTTTCTCCACTACCTGCCTTCTTCGATTTCTTCTCAACTCTGGGACAGAGACCATTTTCCACTAGATTGAGAGAGCCTCTAAGATGAAGCAAAACAAAACAAAATAAAAAAGAAGTACAAAACACTGTTTAGCAACATGTCGAGGTCTAGTAGGTAGAGATACACACTGGACACAAGACAGAGACAGGGAAAGGCCAGGGTGACAGCTGTTGGGGTGCTGAGGTGGAGCACAAGCCAGGTGATGAGGACAAGGGGGTCGAACCACTCACCAAACCACTCCTGGTGCTCAGAAGCCGCTAGAGATCACCACTTTCAGCACAGCTGGTCACCATGCCAACTGGTCCCAGCACTGTCCTTATGACAGCTTAGGCGTCTGTAGAGTGGGTTGGACCTCCTCTAAAGAGGCAGCAGTGACAGTGCCAGAGACTAGGGCAGGGGAGGAGGAAGTGTTCAGTCAGTGGCTTTAGATATAAAACTACAAGACTGTTTCCTGAGACTATATTTAACTCCTTGAGTTCTCTCTCTCTCTCTCTCTTTGTGTGTGTGTGTGTGTGTGTGTGTGTGTGTGTGTGAGCATTCGCAAGTATACTGGAGTCAGGAAAGCTAGTGTCCTCTAAGCCCCTAGAGCTGGAGTTTGAGGCAGCTGTAAGCCAACAGATGTGGTGCTGGACCTAATTCAGGCCCTCTGCTTGAGCTGCACATGCTCTAACCACTGAGCAATTTCTCCAGACCCTGTATTGCATTGCATTTTTAGAAAAAGATTTATTTATTTATTTTATGTTTATGAGTACACTGTAGCTGTACTGATGGTTGTGAGCCATCATGTGGTTGCTGGGAATTTGAATTCAGGACTTCTGCTTGCTTGCTCAGGTCGGCCCCACTTGCTTCAGTCTAAAGATTTATTTATTATATATCTAAGAACACTGTAGCTTTCTTCAGACACACAAGAGGATGTCAGATCTCATTACGGATGGTTGTGAGCCACCATGTGGTTGCTGGGATTTGAACTCGGGATCTTTTGAAGAGCAGTCAGTGCTCTTAACCGCTGAGCCATCTCTCCAGCCCGCATTGCATTTTTAAAGATTTACTTATTTTATGTGTATGCGTTTTGCCTGCATGTACATATGCCATACCACTTGCAAGCCTGGGGTCCACGGAGGTAACAGGAGGGTTTTAGATCCCTTGAAACTGGAATCATAAATGGTTGTGAGCCACTTTGTGGGTGCTGGCAACTGAGCCCAGGTCCTCTGCAAGAGCAGCAAGTGCTCTTAACTACCGAGCCATCTCTCTGGCCCTGGTATTTTATTTCCTAAGAGAGAGAAGGAGAGAGAGAAAAACATCTGATCCTGACCTAGACAAATTGATTTCTTTTCTTCCTGTTCTATTCTGTTTTGTTTTACTTGGTTTCTCTATGTAGCCTTGGCTGTCCTGGAACTCTCTGAGTAGATTAAGCTGGTCTTCAACTCAGAGATCCACCTGCCCCTGTCTCCCAGGTGTTAGGATTAAAGGTGTGTGCAACAACCACCGGGCTTAAATTGATTTCCTGACCAACCCACAACAAGCACAATACTGGTCTCACATGTTGCTGTAAGCATCCTATCGGAACTGCCCTTGGAGGGTTAGAATCTTCTGTTAGTTCTTCTTCGTTAGTGGTCACACTCATGGTGTGCAGGATCGTTCTTGTGCCACCTTTGACACAATCGAGAGTCATCTTAGAGAAGGGAACCTCAATTGAGAAAATGCCCCTGAAAGATCCAGCTGTAGGGCATTTTCTCCATGGCTTCTGCAGCAGCAACTGCCTCTAGGCTCCTGCCTGGCTTGACTTCCTGTCCTGACTTCCTTTGATGATGATTTGTGATGTGGAAGTGTAAGCCATTAGAACCCTTTCCTCCCCAGGTACCTTTGGTCATGGTGTTTCACCACAGTAATAGTAACCCTGAGATGCACAGCAACGCCACAATCCACACGTGGCAATCTATCGCCAAGGGCAAATCAATAAGGCAATTTCTGATTGTGTCCCCGCCTCACTCAGAAATCAGAACATGAGATCTTCAGTCCCAGGTGTCCAGATTTCCTTAAGTTTATCTAAATGCTTGCCACCACAAAAGCTCCTTGGAGAGCCTGCAGTGAGTGGCTGGTATTGCTGAGCCTATGGGGATTTTACACAAGAGCATTGAACTAGATCCACTTTCTATCCTAATTGAAATTCTTGGCTGTACAGTCCTTCCTGGGGCTATGGTTTGGGTGCGTCTCCTTGAATTCATGTGTTGGCAATTCAATCCTCAAAGTCTTGTGTCGGTGCCGCCTGGGAGTGGAGACTTGGAGAATGAATTTGGATTGGGTAAAGTCACTAGAAGGAGGGCATCATGATTTGGCAAGAAGAAGAGAGGACCTGGCTGTCTACCACGTTGTGATGCAGCACACAGTTTCCACAGTCTCTTGGCTTTCCCAGACACCAGAACCATGAGTCCAGTGAACCTGTCTTCCTTGTAAATTAACCAGTCTCAAGGGTTTTGCTATAGGAACAAATGAGCCAAGGTTTTAGTCAGAGAGTGTGTGTGTGTGTGTGTGTGTGCGTGTGCGTGTGCGTGTGTGTGTGTGTGTGTGTCTGGTGTTGCATGGAATGGAACATGACTTGGTTCTGCAATAGACTCCCCCTCCCTGCCTCTTTTCCAGGTCCTAAAGTCTCCAGTTTGGGGATCTCTTAGGGGCAGGAAGAGAAGGTGAGTAATTATTTATTTTTACTTATCTTCCACCATGTAGCTCTCCCCCTGCTCCACTCTTTAGCTGCCACTGCTTCGGTAGAATAACTTGTGTCCAGATTTTGGTTTATTGTTTTCCTTGCTGTCCTGGGACAAGATCTTACTACGTAGTCCTGACAGGCCTGGAACTCACTATGTAACCCAGGCTGGTCTTGAATTTGGGATCATCCTCTGCTTCCTGAGTGCTGGGACTACAGGTGGGCCCAGGCTGGGCAGATCATGGATTCTTCAAATGCAGTTATTTACGTTTGTGTGCATATAAGCCTAGGCCAGGCATGGTGCATATCTAGAAGTCAAAGGACAGGTTGCCAGAGTCAGTTCTCTCCTTCTGCCATGTGGGTCTTAAGGGTGGAAATCAGGTCAGCAGGCTTGGTGGCTGTCTTAGGGTTTTACAGCTGTGAACAGATACCATGACCAAGGCAACTCTTATAAGGACAATATTTGATTGGGGCTGGCTTACAGGTTCAGAGGTTCAGTCCATTATCATCAAGGAAGGAACATGGCAGCATCCAGGCAGACATAGTGCAGGAGGAGCTGAGAGTTCTACATTTTCATCTGAAGGCTGCTAGCAGAACACTGGCTTCCATGCAGCTAAGATGAGGGTCTTAAAGCCCATACCCACAGGGACACACCTACTCCAACAAGACCACACCTACTTCAACAAGACCACACTCACTCCAACAAGGCCACACCTCCTACTAGTGCCACGCCAAGCACATATATACAAATCAGCACAGTAGCAAACATTTTTTGCCTACTGGGCCATCTTGCCAGCCTTGAACATGGATTCGTATTGTGGCAGGCTCAGCTCAGTCCTGTCAGGGATTTTCTTGGAGTGGAGGGAGGCTCATTAAGACCCAGGAACTGAACTAAAATTCCAAGTCTCAAGATGCCCTGAAATGGGGCTGGCAAGATGGCTCAGTGGGTAAGAGCACTGACTGTTCTTCTGAAGGTCCTGAGTTCAAATCCGAGCAACCACATGGTGGCTCACAACCACCCGTAGTGAGATCTGACACCCTCTTCTGGTGTGCCTGAAGACATCTAAAGTGTACTTATTTATAATAATAATTACATCTTTGTTCTGCCCGAGCAAGCAGGACCGATCTGAGCGGGATTGATTGGAGCGATCAGAGGTCCTAAATTCAATTCCCAACAACCACAACCATCTGCAATCTATACAGCTACAGTGTACTCATACACATAAAATATATAAATAAATCAGCTACAGTGTACTCATATACATACAATTTTAAAAAAAGATGTCCTGAAACAGGATTCCCAAAGACCCTCCCCAAGGTTTCGATGCAAGAGTGCCAGTTGCCAGGGAGAGGAGACTCTCTGCCGAGCTGCCTGCTTGTAAGCCTTGAGGGGGGAATCTAAGGATGCAGCCTTTCTGAGTTATCACCCTTGCTGGAGTGGGCTTCTCAGGGATGACGCTGCCTCCACGCCATCTGTGCTTCACATCACCCATCTTCCATCACCCATCTCCTCATAAGTACACCCAGCAAACCCACTGGCTCTCAGAGCTAGGTTTGGATGGATTGCTTCTTTGGTTGGTGACCAGTGCTCTATCTGGAGTGAACAGGCAGATGCCAGTTCCTGTTTACCCAGGAAAAGCCGTATAACGTGCCGGCATCAAGCATCCTTTTTGGACTAGTCTCCCTATGGTTACAGTATAGACCATCCATCACCAACCTCCCTCTTTACTCCAAGTCTTTCTCCACTTCCCATCCTCCTGCTATGATGGTGCCAGGGTAGAGCAGAACGTTAAGTTCTCTGCCTAAGGAGGGAGTCTATGGTGGCAGGAAGTACTCTCTCTTTCTCTCTCTCTCTCTCTCTCTCTCTCTCTCTCTCTCTCTCTCTCGGATCATCCCACCACTTGACTGTGAGAAGTATGTTAGTTATTTTTTGCTACATAACATATCCCCTTCCTGCCCCCCTCCAAACTGAGTGGCTCAAAACAGTAAACATTTACTAAGCCATAATTCCCAAGCCACAGGAATTACGGACTCGTTTATCTGGGTGGTTCTGGCTCACACGCTGTCCTCTGTGTTGTCTGGGACTGCAGTCATCTGAATGCTTGATCAGGAGCTGAGAAATCCACTTCCCAGCTCCTATCTGTGGCCATTGGCAGGGGCTGTAGGTTTGCAGTATCTGGGGCTGCTCACAGCATGGTAACCGGCTTTCCCCAGAATAAGTAAATCAAGGAAGTGGGGGGAGGGGCCTGGATGAGGTGCGTTTTTGTGACCTCGACTTACAAAGCCCCAAACCACCTCTTATTTCCTGTGAAATTCCTAGTCTATTGGTCATACAGACAGACTCTGATATTCCATATAAAGACTGTAAATCTGAAAACAGACATGAGGAGTCTGGCTCTCATGGGACTTTATTGAATGCCATGGTTTAAGTCTTTCTGTTTGACTGATTGGGTTTCCACTTACTTTTCTGAGACAGGGTCTCCCTAAGCTGGGCTATCCGGAAACTCACTATGTAGGCCAGACTACCCTCAAACTCACAGGGATCCTCCTGCCTCTGCTTTCCGAATGTTGGGACTAAAGGCGTGAGCCAACATCACCTCTGGGCTCACATTTTGAATGGTGGTACCATTGTAACAGCTCTGGGGCCTTTACGAGGTGGAACCTGCCTGGTGACAGTCTGTCATGAAGGCCGGCCTTTGAAGAAGATTCTATCTGACTCTGGTTCCAGCTTCCTGTCTGCACCCTGCACACAGCAGCCAGCCCACATTTCTGCTGCGGTGCCTTCCCCATCATGATGGACAGAGACAGATCCTTCCTCCATTAAACTGTCAGATACTCTGCCACAGCAATGGAAAAGTAACCACGGACCAACCCTCCTGGGAGTCCTCCCCCTGAGATCCTAGTAGCTTCCTTTTAAAGGCTGGAAACATGGCCTTACTAGAGCAACTGTTCTCTGCTTAGGGGTTCAATAGACAGAGAAGCCTAGAACCACCAGTACTCCCCCTGGTAGTGTCTCCTTTGTCTTCTTTCTGTGCTGAGGACTGAATCTAGAGGACTGCAGAACAGGGAAGCAGCCTAGCACCGTGCTAGTCCGGTTCTTTTCTTACGTAAAAAAATTTTTATTGTTGTTGTAGGTATGATGTATGTCCATGGTGTCTGTGCACACGTATATGTAGGTGGGGGGCGGGGCAGAAGAGGACACTAGCTGTCCTGCTTTATCTCCCCCTGCCTTACTTCTTGAGACAGGGTCTTTCACTGAACCTAACTAGCTAGGCTGGCAACCAGCAGGCCCCAGTAAGCAGTCCTCCAATGTCTGCTCCTCCACAGCACGAGGTTACAGGCATGCACGGCCACTGCTGGCTTTTAATATAGATGCTGGAAGTTTTAAGTTAGGTCCTCATGTTTGTACAGCAAGCACTCTTACCTACTGAGACATCTCCCCAACCTTCATCATCATCATCACAATCATCATCGTCACCACCACCATCTTGAGATAGGGTCTCTTCAGCTGTGAACCCCCTATGTGGCTAGGGGCTGGTCTCCAATTCATAACCATTCTACCTCAGCCTTCCAAGTGCTAAGACTCTGAATCCCCACAACTACCACGTGTACTACCACACTCAGCTCTTCCCATAGTTCTCCTTCTATAGAACAACTCTATTTTTCCAGTTGCCATGGCAAAACCTCCTGGGCTTATGCTTCCCTGCTCTCTACCTATCACATCTCTGTCTGTCTCGTCAACAAACCACACTGGATATCCATTGAAAGTCCGGTCATCACATCCCATCCCAGGACCTGTGGAGGACACCGAAATCCACGGATGTGCATTCTCCTAGATCCTCTCCTCACCCTTCTCTTCTCTGAAGCTCTGGTATCAAACAGAGCCTCCTGCATGCTACAAAAGGATTCCACTATTGAGTTAATGTGCCCAACCCCCACCTCACTGACAGTAAAGCATCTCTGAAATATTTGACATCTAACATGGTGTGAATTCTGTGTTAACAGCTGTCTACGGGATGGTCACAAGATAAGTCTGTAGTTCAGATGCTATGTACATATTTAGCCATATTAAGGATCGCATCTAGTGCCTCCTACCTACCAAGCAAGTGCTCCTCCATTGAACTCTAACCCCAGGGCCACCCTGCCCATCTTACCCCTTTTTACTAGCCCAGATTGCTCTGAAATTGCCTGCTGGTGGCCCAGGCAAGCCTTGAACTTGTGACCATCCTGTCTTAGCAAATGGGATTACAGGTCTGTGCCGCCATGGCCAGATGCAGGAAATTTTTTTATTCTAAATTTTATTTTATGTGTGTGGCTGTTTTGCCAGCATGTGTCATGTGCACCAGAAAGGCCAGGAGGTGTCAAAAACCCTGAAACTAGAGTTGCTGACAGTTGTGAGCAACCTCACAAGTGTTGGGAATAGAACCTGGTTCTCTTGAAAAGCAGCCTCTGTGTGTGTGTGTGTATTCATGTGTGTGTGCACATGTGTATATGTGTGTGTATGTGTGTGTGTATGTGTGTTGTGTGTGTGTGCGCATGTGTGTATGCACATTTGTGTGTCTGGGTATGTGCATGTACCATGGCACATGTACAGAAATTAGAGGACAACCTTTGGACTCATCCCCAGCATTCCAAGGAGTCATTTGCACCAAGAAAGGTTGAAACTAAAGGATGTATACATTTTCAAGATAGAAGATAGAAATCTTTATCTAAGAAACAGCTATGGGTTAGGGATACAACTCAGTGGGAGGCTGTGGGCTTAGCAAGGCACCTCTCCTTGGCACAAAATAACAATAAAGAAGATACTGGGAGCCAGGTGCTGGTGGCTCATGCCCTTAATCCCAGTGCTCGGGAGGCAGAGCACTTTCCTTTCAGTTCTTTCCTTTCACCGTGTGGGTCTTGGGAATCAAACTCAGGTGCGTAGGCTAGGTGGTGAGCACTGTATCCTGCCTCTCAGAAGAAAAAAGTTTTAAACTATTTTAACCGGGTGTGGGTAGTTCAGGCCTATAATCCCCGCACTCAGAAATCTGAGGCAATAGGATTGTGTGGGTAAGTCCAGCCTGGGGTACACAGTGAGACCTTAAGGAGCTAGCCTGTGACACAGTGAGACTTTACAGGACTAGCCTGTGATACAAAACAGACCGTCTGTGTAAAGTCCAGACACCTGGGGCTGATAATATAGCTTTGGTAGAATTCTTGCTTAGTCTGCATGAGTCCCTTGGTTCACTCTACAGTACCACAGTAAATAAATGGATAAACAAACAAAGAAGTAAATAAAATCCAGCCAGTGGTTGGAGAGGTGGCTCTGTGTTAAGCACACTTGCTGCTTTTGCAGGGGGCTTGAGTTCAGTTCTTAGGACCCACATGGTGGTTCATAACTGTCTAAATTTGGTTCCAGGGGACCTGGCTCCCTCTTCTGGCCTCCACGGGCACTGCACACACATGCCGCTCTCATACGCAGGCAAAGCACACAAAATAAATAAAAGCCAACTAGATTTCACTACTTGTCTATCACCACCTGCCCAGCCACTTCCGTTTCTCCTTCAGATTACCACCTGTCTCCCATCTGGCCTCTCTGATTCCACCTGGTTCCCCTACAGTCTTTTTTTTTTTTTTTTTTTTTTCCTTTTTTTTTTTTTTAAATCCACATCCAGAGTGATCCTTTAAAAACAACTTAGATCAGTTTCCTCTGATCAGAATCTCTGATTGAAAGCTTTCTATTTCTTTTGAAGTCATAACCAAAGACTTGGCACTGACCTACAGTTTGTGGTTTGGTGTGAAGCCTGTTCCGGGGAGACAAGAATCCTTAGCAGAGGAGTGATGGTTCTTAGGGAGGGATGTGATAGAACCGAAAAATTTGGAAGAATATTGTTGACAGGCTGTTAGGTGAGTGTGAGAGGGAGACAGCTGGATGATGGCAAGATGGCTCTGTGAATAAAGATGCTTGCTGCCATGCCTAACAGCCTGAATTCAATCCCGAGGACCTACATGGAAGAAGGAGAACAGATTGTTACAAGTTGGTCTTGACCACACACACACACACACACACACACACACCATAACACACATATGCCCCCCCCCATAAGTAAATAAGTGTAATAAAGATTTTACAAAACGCTGTATTGTGATGTGTGCCTGTAAACTCAGCACTTGGGAGACAGGCCAGATGATTAAGGGCTTGAAGTTAGCTTTGACCACATAACAACACTGTCTAAAAAAACCAAAGATATGTTTGCATGCATACAAACACACACATATGTGTGCATGTGTGTGTATGTGTGTATGTGTATCCCACGTACAGGATATTAATATTGAGTAACAGTGTTTTTAAAGCCAAGTATGATCTGGGCATGATGCTGTAACCCCTGCAGTCAGGAGGCAGAAGCAGGGGAATCTATGGGTTCAAGGCCAGCCTAGTCTACAAAGCATGATCCAGGCCAGCTAGGGCTTCATCATACGACTTTCTTTCATAAAACCAACAAAACATAGGAAACCAAACCCAAAGTCCTGCTTATCAAGTTTTGTGCCTGAGGCACTCAGCCTTCTCTCCATAACTCACATCAGTGTGGACGGTAATTCTGTAATGTGAAGTCTTTGCGATATACTCATTTTGAAAAATTAGGCGCCAAAAACCTTAAATACTTTGCTGAAGGCCAGCACAGCATAGGGCTGAGATCCAAACCTGGTCATCCCCAGCATTCCAAGGAGTCATTTGCACCAAGAAAGGTTGAAACTAAAGGACGTATACATTTTCAAGATAGAAGATAGAAATCTTTATCTAAGAAACAGCTATGGGTTAGGGATACAACTCAGTGGGAGGCTGTGGCTTAGCAAGGCACCTCTCCTTGGCACAAAACAACAATAAAAAAGATACTGGGAGCCAGGTGCTGGTGGCTCATGCCCTTAATCCCAGTGCTCAGGAGGCAAAGGCAGGCAGATCTACAGAGTGAGTTCCAGGACAGCCAGGGCTACACAGAGAAACCCTGTCTCAAACAACAAACAAACAAACAAACAAACCAAGCTTCCAGGAGTGTTCCTTATGTAAGTCTAGCACTAAGGCAGGAGGATAGGTTTGAGGGCAGCCTGGACCACCTAGTGAGATAGTTGTGTGGGTTTTTTTTTTTTATTCTGTTGTGAAATAGGAGCTCACTGTGTAGCTCTCTCCCTCTCTCTCTCCCTCTCCCTCTTCCTTCCCCCCCTCTGTGTGTCTGTGTGCCTCTCTCTGAGTGCATATGTATGTATGTCCATTTGTCTCTGTGTTTGTTTCTCTCTCTGTGTGTATGAATGTGCTTACAGAGGTCAGAATTTTGTTTGTTTTGAGATAGTCTTTTTATGTAGCACTGGCTGACCTGAAACTCACTATGTAGACCAGGCTGGCCTTGAGCCTCCTACTCCTTAATGCTAGGATTACAGGTATCCACCACCATAATGAGCCTCGTCTTCAATTTTCAGTCTAAAGGATTTGGACTTAGGTTACCATCCAGGGTTCCAGGCTGGTTTCCTAGATGTGATCATGGCTTCCACTTGTCCTGAAGTCTGCTTTCTTTTGTCAGTCCTGTGTGTGTGTGTGTGTGTGTGTGTGTGTGTGTAACAGCAAAGCTGGCCTTCCACATAGGGAAATTCCCCCCGCATGCTGCAATTATAGGTATGTGGTACCCTATCTGGGTCTCCCAAGTACTTTCTTTTAAAAGAACCAGAGTCACTTTCCCAGAATACATTTCACAAGTGTGTAGGGCCATGTGTGGTAGCACAGGTCTGGAATCCTAGCACTAAGGATGCTAAGGCTGGAGGATTTCAAGTTTAGGAATGAGCAGCTCAAGCTGGAGGGTAGGCTTAGATTTTTTTCAAACCTACTTTAATAAGTGTTCTCAAACCCTTCAACCCCCCCCCCATTTAGCACATTGTGCAAAAAAACGGGGAGAAAAGTGGTAAACAAGACAAGGGGATATGGACCTGTTTAGAAGTAGTTCTTTGGGGGAGATTACAATCTCCGTTTGTCAGAATATCAGTGGTCCAGTTCAGTATTGTCAGGAGACCAACCATCCAGTTCAAAAGTGTCACCAAACACAAAACAGCAATGGCAGCACTCTCCAACAGAACTCCCCAGACCTCTGTTGAATGGGCTCAGCAGGAGTGACCAGGCTCAGCCAGAATGCTAGTTCTCTGCCATGCCTCTCTGACTGAAGCGAAGATTGGGGAAGACTCGAGACCCGTGAAGAGCTGCAGAGCTATCACGCACCTCATCCTTGTCTGTCGAGCCCTACTTATACTCTCTGCAAACAGCAAGTGCCCTCCCATGGGTCTTGCCTCAGCCAAACACCATGTGAGTCTGCATCACACGACACAACCAGAAACTGCTACTTCACTGGACACTCACCCAGGCCATAGGTTGAGACCCTTAAAACAACTCCCAATGATCTGTGGCTTATCCATAGATTACAGCAGCTCTTATTCACCATCTGAAAAGCTTCTATTTGCAGTAGATGGTAATCAACACAGAGACCCATAACTGGCCAAGGTGTGGAGAGATGAAGAGACTTCAGAATGATCAGTCCTATATGGAACGCACGTACCACACACAGTTCTCTACTGGAGGCTCAGGGATCATCTCAGAAGATGGGGTGGATGGGAAGTAGGTAAGAGCAGAGCCAGAATTATTGATGGCTACAATGGACAGTGTTTTCTAGGGACAGCAGAACAGCTGTGACTATGAACTCACAGCAGTTAATAGCCACGTGAACGAATCCAGTGCAAGCTAGAGCCAAACCAAATCTCAGTGGGGAGAAGGGAGGTAGACAGACATGAGGCCTTACCCCTAGCTGGGTATCCATCAGGAACTGACCCTGGTGGGAGGGTAGCAAAATTTCTCCCAATTAATTTAAATATTACTACAAGAAGTCTGTGATTGGACAGGGAAAAGGGAGGTCGAGCTAAGAGTTTTCAGAGCCAGAGAGAGAGAGGACAGAGGAAGAAGGAAGATGGAGGAAGAGCAAGATGATCCAGATTCTGAGTCACTTTAAATTGTCATCGGTAGCTATGACTATCTTATAAAGGATGGATAATTACAGGACAATTTGTCTTATCTCAGTAGGCAGTTTATATCAATATCAATTGGCTTTGAGTTCATTGTGTGGGCGTTTTGTGAGGTGAGAATTTACTGATATAAATCTGACTTATAAATTCCAAGCCTTTAGAGTTTTGATTTTACCAAGTTACTGGGATTTGGGACTGCTGACCACAGGGATTGGATGGCTGGGAATGCGAGCAGAATCTGCCGCGATAGAACTGCGATCCATCGGTTGCTGCTGGGCAACCCTAGAGACAGAGTTGGTGAGACCATCGGGGCAGTGAGTAGCTGGGCAAGACGACCGGGGCAGTGAGTATAGCTCAGGACAGTACCACTTTATTAATATTTCCCGCATCAGGAGAGGGAGAGTCAGTTTTCAAGAAAACTGTCCCGGCTAGGTTGACCATGCTTGTGTGGAAGGTCACACATCTCTGCATATATGGGGGCACTTCAAACAGGACATAATGTGGGAAAGAGAGAGACAAGGTTGGTTGGGCAGAAAAGGGAAGTGGATCTAGAAGGAACTGGAGCTGTTGGATATGGTCAACATTCATTGAATGAGATTCTCAAAGAAATAATTTTTTAAAAAAGAAAAATAAGTTTAAAGAAGGAAAAAAAGAAAAAGAGTTAGTAGGCTAGCCATAACAAAATCTCATGTAGCTGTAAATTTAATCAAATTCTACTTAAAAAAAAAAAAGATTTCCTTATTTTATTTATGTGACACTGCTTGCCGACTTCAGACACCCCAGAAGAGGGCATCAGAACCCATTGCAGATGGTTGTGAGTCACCATGTGGTTGCTGGGAATTGAACTCAGGACCATCTAGAAGAGCAGTCAGTGCTCTTAACCACTGAGCCATCTCTCCAGGCCCCAAGTCCTACCTTTAATGATGGTTCTTAAACACTTTAACTTCCCTGCTAGCCCACCACCCACCAGAGGCATGAAAAAAGAAAGGATACAGGGAAAGTGGACCTGTTTAGAGAGGTTCTTTGAAGCAACTCCTGTCTGTGTTGTCTGGAAATCGACAGTTCAGTTCACAGGTCAGCAGTGGCAGCTCGATCCACTTGCAAACACTTCATGGATATACCAGCAGTCTAGTTTGGTAGAGTCGGGATAGCAGCAGTGGTGGCATGACTTAGCAGAGACAGCCAGGCTGAGTCAGCAGGGACCAGGAGGAAAGCCAGAAGTTCTCGGGTGTGCCTCTCTCAGGGGAGTGAAGATCAGCAAGACCCACAGCTAGCTAGGTAGCTCCACCAGCAAGCCAAGCTCAGCCTCCATCACTGTCCATAGGTTCTTTTTTATACACAGTCCAAATATCCCTTGTCCTCCGCAGGTCTTGCCTCAGCAATGGGTCTGTCTCAGCTGACATCATTCTGCCAGTCTGCCTGAATCCACAGAAGTGGCAAGAAACTGCAGCACACCACTGTAAGATTTTGGGTGTGTTTCTCTCTAGGGAGTCCAGACAAATGTAGCTCAACTACCCAATGTAAGGCAGACCAATACACGCATCATTAGAATCCTTCATCATGTGTCCTTTCATGTGTTGGCTTTAGCAGAACATCTTTTTTCTTATGTCTGCTTCAGTTAAACATTCCTTCATGAGTCTGCATTAGCCTTTCACCTGTATCCACTTCAGCTAAATGTTCTTTCACGTATTTGCCCCAGCAAAACACCATTCAACCAACTTTTCAAAGAACCCTTAAGTTTCTACTTCACATACCCTTATAGAAGTCTCTGAAATCTCATACTCTGTATGTGTAGATACATAAAGTCTTTATCTCATGCTTTCAGCAATACAGCTTGTGGTAATCTTCTTTTTTTTTTTTTTTTTTTGGTTTTTCGAGACAGGGTTTCTCTGTGTAGCCTTGGCTGTCCTGGAACTCACTTTGTAGACCAGGCTGGCCTCGAACTCAGAAATCCGCCTGCCTCTGCCTCCCGAGTGCTGGGATTAAAGGCGTGCGCCACCACGCCCGGCTTGTGGTAATCTTCTTACATCCATCTTACCCACTGAGAACAAGAAAGATGAAATACATGTCTTGAGTGCATACAGCAGAGCTCTGTCTCAGAGAGAGAGAGAGAGAGAACTGGAGAGATGGCTCAATAGTTAAAAGTGCTTCTTGTTCTTTCCAGATGACCTGGGTTCAATTCCCAGGGCCTGAATGGTGGATCACACAACTACGTCCAGGAAAACACCCATACACATAAAATAAACAAGCCTTTTTTAATTATTATTTTTTATTTATTTTATGTACATGAGTACACTGTCGCTATCTTCAGACACACCAGAAGAGGGCATTGGATCCCATTACAGATGGTTGTGAGCCACCATGTGGTTGCTGGGAATTGAACTCAGGACCTCTGGATGAGCAGTCGGTGGTCTTAACCGTGGAGTCATCTCTCCAGCCCTAAATAAATTTTTTTTTTTTTTCGAGACAGGGTTTCTCTGTGTAGCTCTGGCTGTCCTGGCACTCACTCTGTAGACCAGGCTGGCCTCGAACTCAGAAATCCGCCTGCCTCTGCCTCCTGAGTGCTGAGATTAAAGGCGTGCACCACCATGCCCGGCCCTAAATAAATCTTTAAGAACTTTCTGGGCATAATGACACATGCCTGTAATCCTGGCGGTCAAGAGGATGAAGGCAGGAGGATGTCTCAAATTGAGGCCAGCCTTGGCTACAAGTTAACTTCTAAGACCCTGTCCCATAATTTTTTCTAATTAAAAAAGAAAAACTAACTAAAAGTCAGGTGTGGTGGTATATACCTATAATCCCTCAACTAGAGGTGAAAGGAGAGCTGGATTCCAGGCCAACTTGGGCTGTGTTACAAAACTGTCCCTGGTAGGAGCAGTTTTGTTTATTTATTTACTTACTTATTTATTTATAGACAGTTCTGACTGTCCTGAAACTCAGTATACAGACCCAGCTGTCTAACTGTATATCTGAACCAAGCTGTCCCAGAACTCAGAGATCTGCCTACCTCTGCCCCTTAGTGCTGAGTGGTTGGTACACACCTTTGAACTCAGCACAAAGGAGGCAGAGGTAGGCAGATCACTGTGAGGATGTAGCTTAGTGGTAGAGGACTTGTCTAGCATACACAAGGCCCTGGATTCAGTTTTCTGCGCGCGCGCGCGCGCGCACGCACACACACACACACACACACACACAAAGCAGAGAAGAAGATGGAGAGGAGAATGAAGATGATGAGGAAGAGAAAGGGAGAGGAAGGATTGTTGCTCAATGTTAGAGAATTTGTCAAACATGCTTGAGACTCTGCACTAGTTAAAAAAAACAAACAAACAACAACAACAACAAAAACAGAAGAAAACTACTGCTCAGGGTTCATGACTTCATTGCTTCATTTAGTCAAAGACAAACTCATAGAAATCAAAGTCCTGATGACCAGATCGCAGATCTGTGGTAGTTTCATGAAGAGGCCAGTAAGTCCACCTTGCCTGTTCATCTGTCTTGTTCCTTCATCAGCTTACAGTAAGCAACAAACATTCATGTTACTTTGCCTGTGATGTATGGTGTACTTAGACATGGAGAGCTGGAGCCAGGTCTCATGGTTCACACATAGAATCCCAGCACCTGTGAGGTTGAGGCAGGAGGATTAGGAGCCCCACTTAGGCTACACGGTGAGTTCACTGCCAGCCAGGGCTACAGGAGACCCTATGAAAGGAGAGGGGGTTAGGGGAGCATAGGTTGGTGATATAGTCCTTGCCTGACATGCTTGAAATCCTTGATTTGATTTCCCTATATGGCAAAACAATGAAGAAATAGACAGGGCTGGGAATGTAGCCTGATGGCAGAACATTTCCCTAGCACGTGCAAGGTCTGGGTTTAATACTTAGCGCCACAAGGAGTAGGGAAAAACCAAGGTAGAGGGGCTAGCCAAACAATACAGAAAAGTCATCAAAGGTTATATTTTATTATTTAAGCACAACAAAAACAATCTACTTAACAGAGAAATATAGTGGAAATAACTCTTCAAAGCCAATAGAACCCTTACTCTGTACTGGTGACAGGGGTTGGTAGTGTGGAAGTGGGTGGGGTCTGGTATAGGAAATAAATAAGAAAGGCCTGTGAGCTGCATTCCTGGATAGGAGAACATGCTTAATATGTTAGTTGAGTTATGTAATTCCGGTGACACCCATTTTAATGGACATGTATACAGACTGATCTGATCAGTTCCTACAGGGTTTGGGTGGCCAAACTAAGGTGACTGGGTGTTACTCTATGGCCACTGTGGGCCCTGAATGGTTTTATGGTAAGTGAATGGCAAACAGATTAACTGCAGTTCCTAAAGTCTTGTCACCATTTATCTGTCTCAAGATAGGCTTGTAAAAGATTGGTAGCTTTGTCGGCTTTCTTCTCGGAGGCAAGCTCCCATCTTGTTTCTCTGTTAAATTTACTCATGTGTGGAAGAGAGTTAGCTTTGACGGTGTCTATTGGGAAGATGTAGACACAAGTCTGGTAAGTCCATTGTAAGCTATCTATGGACCTGAGTCAGAGCTCAGCAATGCACACACGCTCTGGTCTGAGTGGGGTCGAGGGAGGCCTCCAGGAGGAAGTAGGTAAGAGGAAGCTAGTTTTCTGAAAGAAGTGAGCAATCAGACAGGAAGCTGGAACTTGGTGAAATATGAACTCTGGGGTGTAATACAACCAATTGAAGTTTATCCCTGACCAGCTTACAAGTAAGTGAGACTCAGACTATGGTTATTTTATTTGGCTTTGACAGTTTCTAGGGGTAACCCCTAATCTACTCTTCTAACTGCTGGCCTGGCTACCTCCCCAATGGTGCACCCTAAGCACTTGGCTGCTTCTCCTGGCCGTGGGCTCATGGTCCATCTCCTCTCATGGAGGCTTCCTCCCCTCCTTTCATTCTTCCTCTTCTCCCCTGGTTTCTCCTCCTTCCTCTCTCTTCTCCACCCTCAACTAAGTAACTTAAAACCCACCTACCTCTAATCCCTCCCTCTGGTAATTGGCTGTAGTCAATTTTATTTAACCAGTCATTTTAAATCAAGGAACAGGGTTTGCACAATAAAAGCATGTAATCCTGAAAATTCGCACAGAGTTTAGCATACGCTTAATTTCTATAAATATCATGTGATGTTGCTTGATAGTGCTCGTCAACCCAGCATGTGTAACCCAGGCTGTCCTTTACACATTTTACAATTTGCCAGCTGTTTGTTTGTTTGGTTTGGTTTGGCTGTTTGAGACAAGGTTTCTCTGTGTAGCCTTGGCTATTCTGGAACTTGCTCTGTAGACCAGGCTTACCTCAAACTCAGAGATCCAAAAACCTTTACCTCCAAGCATTGGGATACAATCCGTGCACACAACCCCGACCCCCGACCCTCCCCCCCCCGCCCCGCCCCAGCCAGTCATTTCATTTTAATGAATTACTTAGGTCACTCCCTAACTCACTGTGTTGACTTTGAACTCCCCACCTTCCTGCCTCAGTCTCTAGAGTGCTGAGATGACCTAATGCCCTCCCACATCGTAAGTCAAGTTCTTTACCAACACAGCTAGTCTTCAGTTCCTTCCACTCATTTTAGTCACGGATTTGTCTATTTTTCTTTTTACTTCTATGCCCTCTTGGCTGTTAGCTTGGCGGCCAGGTAGGTACAAATGGCAGTGACAATCGGAAAAAAAAATGTTTTATCGCTTTAAATTTACTACAGAATGCAGAAACAAACTAAGAATCTCTATTACTAGCAGGCCTGGTGAAGCCTGGGACAAAAGCAAAGAAGGGAGTCTGGACATTCGGCAACGCCCCTTGCCTGGGTTGGCAAGGCAACTGCTACTAGTCAGCCAATCGGTGGGATACTCACCTGCGGGGGCGGGGACTCTCCAGGAGCCAATGGGAGATCGGGCCGATGGTTCCGCAGGCCAATGGGTTGGGCCACGGGGCGGGCTTTTTGATGAAGGGCCGGCGGTGGGAAAGATGGCGGCGGCTTCGAGACCCTCCTGGTGGCAGCGGTGGCGGCGGCGCGCGTGGGCTCGGGACGGGGCCAAGCTTTTGCTCTTTCTCCTTCTGTTGGGGTCTGGGCCCGGGCCGCGACATGTCAGGGCGGGTCAAGCGGTGGAGTACTTGAAACGGGAGCACTCGCTGTCGAAGCCCTACCAGGGTGAGGCGCCCGGGGCGAGGTGGTCGTGCAGGGAGGGCTTGGGGACCGAGCCGGGACTGAGCTCGAGGACGCAGCCCCCGGTGGGAGGGGGCGCCCCGAGGATCTCCGCTCCTTTGAAGAGCCACAGGTCCGAAGGACAAGGGTCCGCCCCCCACCCCCGCCCCTTTCCGAGCGCTAGAAGTTTCTAGTAGGTCTAGGTAGGGCTCTCAGCTGTCACTAGTGTCAGGCTCGAAGGAAGAGGTGTTTGGAGTTGGACAGAAATATGAGGACAGAGAACTGAGATAAATGAGGGATGGTTGAGGACCATTAGCGATGAGCCGGTGTCGGGATAGAGCGGTGGCTGCTCTGGATAGAAAGCAAGAACCCGGGTAGAACTCGGTCGGACTGAGAAAGGAGAGGGAAAAAAAAAAAAGTCTGTTTGCTGGTTAGAACACCTGCTCCTTCCCAGGCCGCGAGCCCTGATGATGAAAGAGGCTGGTTAGCATTGCTCTCTTCAGGGATTTCTAGGTCTCTAAGCACAGCTCCGTGTCAGAAAATTGACACAGGTGTCTACAAAGAAGAGAAATTAATGCTGTTATAGCTTAATACAAGTTTGTTTTTCTCGCAGAGCTGTGGATAGGGGGTGCAGGAAACAAAAACTGCAGAAAGCAGTTTGAATTTTTGTTACTAAGATGTCATTTCTGTTACTAAGATGTCATTATTTCACTGGTTGGTTGTAGTACCTCCTTAGTGTTGGTCCCTGCTGATACTATGGGTTAGTCTGGTTTTTCACCCTGGAGATACTTATACTTAGTCTAAGGGATTTGAGGATAATCAGCTTCACACTTGAAAGATTGATTTTATTTTATTTTTAAATTTTTATTTATTTATTTATTTATTTATTTTGGTTTTTCAAGACAGGGTTTCTCTGTGTAGCCTTGGCTGTCCTGGAACTCACTCTGTAGACCAGGCTGGCCTCAAACTCAGAAATCCACTTGCCTCTGCCTCCCAAGTGCTGGGGTTAAAGCCATCACTGCCCGGCCTGAAAGATTGATTTTAAAAGAATATGTTTAAACTCATAGGCTTTTGAGACTATATCTCTTTTAATATAAATGACAAATTTTTGTCCTTTCATAGTGCTAAAGTCCACCCACACATACAGATCTCAACTACGGTTACTGTGCCATGTGTAAATGACAGCTCTGAGGTCGGTTGGATTCTTCAGCTGAAGAATTTAGCTGCAGGAAGTTTGGTGAGATGTCAGGTCCCTGTGGTCCAGGAGCCTGAGGCAGAATATTGAGACTCCCATTCAGAAAGAAAAAGAAAAACATTAATTCATGTATTCATTAATAATACTAAAGGAAAAACAATGGCTCTAGTCTTTGTAGGATCTGGCTTTGTGAACCAATTGATAAAGACTATGGGCTGATTCTCCCCTCCCCATAGGTGTGGGAACAAGCAGTTCTTCGCTATGGAACCTGATGGGCAACGCCATGGTGATGACGCAGTACATCCGCCTCACTCCAGATATGCAAAGTAAACAGGGTGCCTTGTGGAACCGGGTGGTAAGAGGCTTCCTGTGTTAGGACCCTCAGTGTCCTAAAAATGCTCAGAGTGACTTTGACATGACTTCATCATATCGTTTTTTCCCAGTGTTCATCTTCTAAAGATAGTGAAAGTCTTTAGAGAGCTGGAGAGATGGCTCAGTAGTTAAGAGCACTGTCTGCTCTTCCAGAGGACCTGAGTTCAATTCCCAGTACCCACATGGCAGTTCACAACTGTCTATAACTCAGACATTCAGCTCCCTCACACAACACACATGCAGGCAGAACACCAATGCACATAAAGTTAAAAATAAATACATCATTAAAAAGAAACAAAGTCTTTAGTTTACAGATAAAGGTGAACTTCATAATACAGGAGTCAGATATTTCTCTATTGCCCTATTAGAACAAATAACTCATTTTCTCACTAACTTAGAGCAAATAATTCATTTTATCTGTAACCTGACATACCACACTTTGGGATTTAGTAGCTTAAGTCTTATTTAATTACTTTGTTAAACAGAAAACTTTTGGCTTTTTGCTGTTATTGTATGTTTGTCTCTTTAGCATGTAACCCAGGTTGTCCTTGAATTTGATACTAGCCCAGGCTACCCCCAAACCTAAGATCCTTCTGCCTCAACCTCTGTACTCTGGATATGGTGCTATGTATCTGTAATTCAAATTACTTGGGGGGAGGAGGTAAGGTAGAGGAATCAGTTAAGCCCAGAAATTGAGTCGCAGCCTGGGCAACATGTGGGGCAGTGATGCTTGATAATTATGTAAATATAACAAAACGTCCAGAAGTGTGTTTATCCCAGACGTAATCCTAGTGGCCTCTCTGTGTCAGTCTAGAGTTTGTTTCTGCTTTAGTATGAAAGTCACTTTGAGCCATTATAGATATTTTGCTTGTCCTCTGGACCTCCTCTAGCTACCTCTTCTTCCTGGAGGTGTGGTGGCAGGAGGGAGCACCTGGGGCTGCTGCACTGTGGCTCGTGCAGGTGTGCCCTGGCCGGGCACAGCCAGGTCACTGTCAGGGATGACTTTGGCATCCTTGGTGTTTGGACTCCTTACACTTTCATGGTTTTTCTCATTAGCTGTAGATGCTCCAAGCGGGTCTCATAGGAGAGAACTGTTTCTATCCAAGAGTTGTAAAGGAGCAGAGGGGCGGGAGCCATCTACACAGGCCGACCTCGAAACCTAGGCTGTAGTACTGAGCCCCGTGTGGGTCGTGGTAGAAGATGTAAGAATCAGTTGACGCACCGATCTAAGTTCAGCTTGAAGAGGCCTGGGCAGATCTCCTGTAACACCTGCTTGACTTACTTATCCATCTGCGTTGTCAGAATATGGCCAGATGGTGGGCATGAAAAGACTTTGTGTAAAGTTTGCTACAGTGGGTATGGAAATAGAGGCTGTTCTCAGACCTGCTCTCAGTTTCACCGATGGGTTCTGGTGGGTTATTGAATTATACAAGGCTTAATACCTTAATATAAGAGTCTTTGGCACCTATATTCTCGACAGAATGAACCAAGGACCTATTTTAAGATACACAGTTTGAACAAGTGGCTCTCAGGTTTGACTGTCCACTAGAGCTGATGTGTGGGTTCTACCCCAGGATGCTGATTTAATTAGGGTAGGGCACAATTTGGTTATTGGGTTTCTTCTTTTCTTTTCCTTGCCTTCTCTTTCTTTCTTTCTTGGGAGCAATTTGGTCATCATATTCCCCTTTCTTTGTTCTTTGTTTTTGTTTTTGGTTCTTTTGCAACAGGCTTTCTCCGTGTAGCCATGGCTGTCCTAGAACTCGTTCTGTAGAGACCAGGCTGGCCTTGAACTCAGAGATTCTGCCTGCCCCTGCCTCCCTAGTGCTGATATTAAACACGTGATCCACCCCCACTGATTCGGCTATTGGGATTTCAAACTTGCAGCGAAGTTTCAGAGCCATTCTTAAAAATCACCATGATCAAAACTGCATTGTGATGCCCAAGGCCAAGAATTAGCTACAATTACCTGCTTATTCATCGTGGGCTTCTCTGGTCCTGCCCTTTTTGCAGGGCTATTGTACTACCTGCTGGCTACAGGACAGCTTTCTATTTGTCCTGAAAGCTAAATGTCACAGCAGAGAGATAACTCAACAGAGAAGACAGAATAGAGCAGACTGTTGGAGACACCAGGGCTCCCTGCAGAGTAGGAACGCATCCACCCCCTCACTGTGGCTCTGTACTCCTAACACCAGTTCTTTTGGATGATGGCCCAGAAATTAAAAACGAAAAACCGAACATGATGAAGCACTGTGTTGCTCAAGGCCCAGAACAATCTACTTGGAAAGCCTTTGGCAGAACCCAGCCAAACCCGGCTGAACCCTTCCCTTCTTTCTTCACAGCAGATTTTAACTAGAAGTCTCCCGAGACCAAATACTGTACTCAACCTGGTTTCTCCTGGAAACACTACAACTGTGTCACACACTTAGCCAGCCTCTCCCCGAATCACTCTTTCTTTCTTTCTTTCTTTCTTTCTTTCTTTCTTTCTTTCTTTCTTTCTTTCTTTCTTTCTTTCTGTTTGGTTTTTCAAGACAGGGTTTCTCTGTATAGCCCTGGCTGTCCTGGAACTCACTTTGTAGACCAGGCTGGCCTCAAACTCAGAAATCCGCCTGCCTCTGCCTCCCAAGTGCTGGGATTGAAGGCGTGCGCCACAACTCTGGCCCCCGCCTCCCTTTTTATGAGGTTTTGGCACACAATTACAAAACTCAGAAGGAGATAGCATCTGCCTCTGGCACATTTATGCTTCCTAGCCATGGGCACAAAGGTTTGGGGGACGGTAACTTACTCTACTATCTGTTCTCTTGGGAACTCAGGCTTGCCCCTCAGCTTGGCTGAATTCCAGCTTTAGCTAATTAGAGCTCTTCAATAACATCTGCTAATTATCCCTGGAAACCTCTGTGTGGGACTTAGCTTTTTTTATTTTTATTTTTTTTAAGTGAATGAGGTTTTGACTTTTCTTGGAAGCCCAACTTTTTAGAGTCTGTTAGAAGAATAACTTTTTTTAAAACTTTATTTATTTGTCCATTTATTTTATGTAAGTACACTGTAGTTGTCTTCAGACAGCTAGAAGAGGGTGTCAGATCTCATTAGGATGGTTGTGAGCCACCATGTGGTTGCTGGGATTTGAACTCAGGACCTTTGGAAGAGCAGTCAGTGCTCTTAACTGCTGAGCCATCTCTCCAGCCCTCAGAAGAATAATTTGAAGTTGTAAACAAGTATTAAGTCAATCTTCTTTATCCAGTTGCGCTTCTAGGTAGATGGAGGATCACGGCAAATTTATGTGACTCTTCCAGCTTTAGTGTACTCTCCTCTGTTTCTGCTGGAAGACGTGAAGATAATCACGTGGTTTGTCCGTCTCTGTTACAGAGTGCCTTAATCAGTCTATTTAGGGTTTTTGTTGTTGTTGTTTTTTAAAGATTTGTTTATTTATATGGGTACACTGTAGCTGTCTTCAGACATACCAGAAGAGGGCATTGGATCCCTTTACAGATGGTTGTGAGCCACCATGTGGTTGCTGGGAGTTGAACTCAGGACCTCTGGAAGAGCAGTCAGTGCTCTTAACTGCTGACCCATCTCTCCAGCCTGTCTGTTTAGTTTTTTTGACAGAAGTACTTTCCAAGTCTTATATTTCATTTTAACTTCTAGTCTGTTAGCAAAGCTGTTTTCCGAGTCTGTAGATGGCTGGTGAGGGCTTTATGGATGTCTGGTTTCATGCTCCTGTCTTACGCTGCTGTCTTCTTCACATTAGCCATGTTTCCTGAAAGACTGGGAACTGCAGGTGCACTTCAAGATTCACGGCCAAGGGAAGAAGAACCTGCACGGAGACGGCTTGGCAATCTGGTACACAAAGGACCGAATGCAGCCAGGTATTAGGGATCCTGGGTTGCTTCTACATGGGTGTAGCAGGCCTGTTTATTCCTGTGCCCTCTTCTTGAGACGGGCCCTTCCTTCTAGTTTTCCCTCTCCCTTGATGCCTGTGAATGAATATTAACCTACTGTAGAATGGGGTCTGAGTCCTAAGCAGTCTGAACTTAGCTCATCCTCAGATGGGTCCTTGCTTGTTGGTTCCTCCTGAGTTTTCCTGTGAAGCCTGGCCACTGACTGACTGAATGCACTCTCTCCTGAATACTGGAGGCTGGTGTGCTAGTTTCTTCTTATACATGCTTACGATCTCAGCATGCACGAGCCAAGAGAGAATACTCTTGTTGTTCTTGCTGCTGTTGGAGCTGGTGCTCCAAATGGATGGCGGGCTGAACCTGATTTGACCTGGTCTCTTGCAACAAGAAGTAGAACTTGGGAATTCAGTTCTCTCTTGGGGGCATAATCGTCACCAAGTGTTTGTGAAGCAGAATTCTGTAGGTAGGGGAGCCTTAGCAACCAGTTTGGAATAGGGTGTTACTATAGTACAAACAAGGTTACAGTGGCCTTCCCTCTTTTCCTGCCTTTAGCAGCAAACTTCTACAGCTGTTCATGGGCCAAGGTGTAGGTCATATACTTTGTTGGGTGCTTTTATGTGTGTGTGCTCATCTTCGGAAATACCTGGGGCCATTTGAATATCACCCTGTCCTCTGCCATGAAAGATCTCTCCCTTTGTCCATTCTTGGCTATATGTCGTTGTTCATCATCTGTTCTTTCTCTCTAGGGCCTGTGTTTGGAAACATGGACAAATTTGTGGGGCTGGGAGTGTTTGTAGACACCTATCCCAATGAGGAGAAGCAGCACGAGGTAATGGCGAGTGTCAGAGCTTAGGGCAGCTGCACTGATCACAGCCCTCCCCCAGGAGCAGAGCACAGGAGGGAGCAGGAGAGACAGGGAGGGCCCATTGTTGACTTCAAAAGATAGTGCCCTCGGCAGCTTTCTTCTCTTTCTTCTCTCTCTCTCTTCTCTCTCTTCTCTCTCTCTCTCTCTCTCTCTCTCTCTCTCTCTCTCTCTTTCTCTCTCTCTCTGTCTCTCTCTCTCTGTCTCTCTCTCTCTCTTTTTCTTTCTTTACTTGGAGGGAACTGCCTGTGATCCCAGCAGTTGTTAAGGAATAGCTGTTAGTCACACTAGGTGCTCTCCTATAGTGCCAGCAGGGTTCTCATTCATTTCTATAAGGCAGCTTCTGGAATTGAGGCCAAAGCAAGAGGAAAGATGGGTGGTCCAGACTTTAACCATCACTGTGAACTCTCTCCTGCCACTTGCCCTCCATTTCTAGCATCTTTATCTTCTCTGGCAGCAGTTTTCATCACTTATAAGAAAGGGTTAAGTAAATAGAAGTTGATTAGACTGCTGCACTTATTTATAATAATAAGGTCTCGCTATGTAACCCAAGCTGGCCTGGAGTTACCTGAGATCTTTATCCTCAGCTTTCTGAGTCCTGGGATTACAAATGGTGCCACCATATCTGACTCAGATCTAAGCATCTTGGTGGAACCTAGTGTCTGGACGGTGCAGAGACATTAAGTGCCTCTGAGGGTTCTTCAGAACTTGCTTATACTGGCCCAGGACTGTATCCTCTTCTGTGGCACTGCCGTGAGACGGTAGAGAACTGCTGACAAGCTGTTCATGGATACCCTTCAGAAGGCAGGGTTGGGAGTGGGGATGGAGATTACTTACTCCCCCCAAAGATGTATCAGGAACACATGTAAAACGTGGCAGTGACTACGGTGTACCACACTCAGGTGTAACAGTCAGAATCTCCCAAGGTCATTTTAGAGGAGCTGGAAAGGGAGACCTGGGTTAGATGACTAACCTTCTCTGTGCTCTGTAGAATGGAGATTGCTGGAGACTCTGGGGCTCTTTAGAAGATACAGTAGACTCATCTGTCCTTGAAGGGACAGCAGTAGTGGTGGCTGCAGAACTTTCCTCCAGGACAAGACATTTACATTGAGGTTTGCAAGATAAGGAGCCAGTGGTCCATGATGAGGGAGAGCATGTACTAAGGCATTCTGGGAGGGGACAGCGAGGATAAGGAAGTAGAGAGCTTCAGATAGAAAGGAAGGCCAGCGCCTTGTCATGTTCTGCATCGCATGAGCTGCACTGTTTCTGTTCCTTCTCTTCCCTCTTAGGCACACTAGTCACGATGAATCTATGTGCCCCAGTGGTTGTTAGTTGGGCTGTTAGACATTCACAGTGTTACTCCTCTTTCCCTGTGAATGAACAGACTAGAGAAGCTGTGTTGTTCAAGGTAGCAGCTTTTGTCGGGTCTCCCTGTCCTGAAGCTCACCATTGTGGTGCTAGACCTCCAGCCATCCACTGCTTTCCTGCCCATTGATTTCTTTCTTGAGAGAAGAGATGGTAGGTGTTTTCATATGTGGGATTTCAGTTCTTTGAGCTTCTGTTGAGTCCAGAGAATGTAGAAAATTGTCATCTTCTCCATACCCAACCAACTGGGGCTGTCTCAGAAGATAAAATCAAATGTATGTTGTCAGTGGTGTGGTTTACTTTGCTTACTCACACAAGGGTGCAGGCATTGGTCCAAGTTTATTATTTACTTGTAGCAACTCTTTGTTGCAACTGTTACCATCCTTGCCCTATGAGTAAGACTCTGAAGAGCAGAAGAAAGGCTGCAGAACTTACTTGGTCACATAGGTCATAGGTCTGACTCCAGAATCTCTGCGATTTTGGCTTCTTAGATTTGGTAACAAAAGCAGAAATGACAAAAAGAAGCACAGGGAAACTGGTCTTCACCAAAGGAAGAACCTGGGGCTGGAGGGATGGCTCAGCAGTTAAAAGCACCCGGCCTTCTTGTAGAGTTTCAGTTCCCAGTACCCACATGGTAGCTCATAACTGTCCATAGCTCTACTTCTGCAGCCTCCATGCCCTCTTCTGACATCTGTTGGTGTGCATGTGGTGCACAGACATGCATGCAGGAAAAACACACAGACACCTAAAATAAATGTCCTGTTTTTCTTTTTTGGTTTTTCAAGACAGGGTTTCTATGCGTAGCCCTGGCTGTCCTGGAACTTGCTTTTTTAGACCATGTTGGCTTCCAACTCAGAGATCTGCCTGCCTCTGCCTCTCAAGCACTGAGATTAAAGGCGTACACCACTGTGCTCAGCTCTCAAAATATTTTTTAAAAGTAATAACTTGGGCTGGAGAGATGGCTCAGTGGTTAAGAGCACCGACTGCTCTTCTGAAGGTCCTGAGTTCAAATCCCAGCAACCACATGGTGGCTCACAACCACCCATAATGAGATCTGATGCCCTCTTCTGGTGCATCTGAAGACAGCTACAGATTCTTGTGGGGATGTAAAATGATACAGTTGGAAAGCGGGCTAAAGATAGAGATACTCTAATCCGGTGAATCCCCTTGCGTGTGTGTAGCCAAGAGAAATAATAGTATCTACGAAAAGGCTTGTGCACAGATGGTCATAGCAGTCAAAACGTTGATAACACCTTGTGTCCAGCAGCTGGAATATTGGGTGATAAAATAAGTATTGCTATGGGTCACAAGAGTCTTGCTTATCTTGTGAGCTCTTTCCTATGAAATATGGTCAGATTTACAGAGACAAGGTAGAGAGAGTTGTCCAGGGCTGGGGCTCTCAAGTAGGGAGGGTGAAAGTGACTGCCAGTGGGCATGGAGTTATGGAGTGGTTAAAAATGTTCTGACCTTATGATAATCATCACCTTAATTAGCACTTACCTGAACCCACTATGGGTGGGTCAAGTGTTCCATGGATGATGTCTCTGTGTCACTGTTGATGTAGATGTGGTTGAAAGATGAGTCCATAGCCCTTTGACCCTAGGAACCCATCCACTGAAGATCATATTTCTTTCTCCTGTGAACCCAGATGTCGGTGAACACTTCGGAGAACTTGGTAGCATCCTTGGAGCACAGATGTTTTTGTTCAGTTGAAACCAGAGTCTAGTGGCAAGAGACTTCCTGGAATGACAACACGGAAGAGCAAAGCTGTTGGCAGGCTGAGCTGTCTTTTTGTCTGTGACGTGTTTGAGCCTCACACATGGGAAGGAGAGGCAGCCAGGAGTAAGACCACCATCTAGGGAAATCTTTTTCAAAAGAACTTTGACTTCTTAAGTTTTCATGTTTTAACGCTTAGATGTGACACTTTTTTTTTTTAAGTTTCTTAAATGATGATGTTCCAGTATATAAACATTATTTAGGGGCCTGGAAGTACCCCTTTTTCCACAACCTTTGAGAAACTGAGAGCTGAGGTCAGAGTCACCTTGTAGGAGGCCAATGGGGTTTGGTGCTGACAGAGTCGTGTGTCTCAGCTTTGATTATTGCCTGCTCTGAGGAGTATGGATTCTGCTTAGATACTCGGGTGTCCTTTCTGTTCCTGCACGAAGGGCTAGCTGAAGAGCGTTGTAGGGCCAGTGGCATTGAGGGCCTATGTGCACAGCTCAAGAGGAGGCTGCCTCCTATGAGCACCTAGCAGAGGAGTCATTTGTTCTGTTGCTACAGAAAATCCAGAGCAGGGAAGAAGGCAAATCTGTATAGGCATCTTTCTACAAATGAAAAGGTCGCATCATATAGCAGCTGTCTAAAGACATAGTTACAAAGCTGGGAGCTGGGATCTGATGGACGTCAGATCCAGATAAATCATTATTTTGATAAAAGTTTCAAATTTATAGATTGGTAATCTATTAGAGAGTTCTAGAATATACCCTACTGATACTACCCAGGCTGGTATCAAACTTCTGGTCCTAGGTATTCTTCCTGCCTCAGCCTCTTGAGGAGCTGGGATTACAGTCATGTACCACTTTGCCCCCAGCCTGTGTCCTTTATATGCCCCGGGCATGCACACACTTGCTCACACGTGAGCATTTTCTTCTCAACTAGCTAAGAGTAATTGTTGAACTTTGCCTCCTTAACCCCAAATGCACATGTGTTTTTCCTAAAACAGCAAGAACTATTCCCAGCATAGTGGTCAAAAAACAGAGGAGTTAAAAATGGTGAGCCCGCTGCTACTAGTCTTCAGGTTCCACGTTGGTATCCTTAATGCTCCTTGATGTGTTTTTAGCAGAAGAAAACCCAAGGAACATATATTCATTCTCATTCTCATTCTCTCTCTCTCTCTCTCTCTCTTACTTACTTTGTGTATGGGGTGGAGTGCATGCATGTAGAGATCAGAGGACAACTTGCTAGAGTTGGTTTTCTCCTTCCACCCTCTGGGTCCCAGGGCTCAAACTCTGGTTGTCAGGCTTGGCAGCAAGGCCCTTTCCCCATTGAGCCATCTCGCTGCCCTCTCTTAGTCTTTAATTTGGAGCCACTTTGCAGTCTGTCTTTGTGCTTTAGAGTTCCTGCTTAGGTATGCTGTTTACATACCTGACTTTTCCTTTAAAAAAAGTATGCTTTAAACTTTGGCTTATTTAAAATAGACAGGATCTTACTTTGTATCCTGGTCTGTAACTGTAGCAGTCCTGGGAGCATAGGTACCCACTATACTTGCTGAGACTTCCTTTAGGATGACAGACAGACTGGTCACACACTGTGATTCTGTCAGGGCTCTGGAGAGAACCACTTGGTTTCAGACCTTAAGTACATTCCTGAATACCAGTGTTCTCTCTCACGAGATTTCTTGCCTGTGAAGTGAGGACACTGGCTCACAGGTGGCTCGACTGTTAAAGGTGCCTGTCACCAAGTGAGTTTGATCTCCAGGACCCAAAAGGTGAAAGGAGAGAACCGGCTCCCTCAAGCTGTCCCCTGACCTCTCCCTGCTAAATAAGTAAATGAAGTGAGTTAGCAAGGAAGATGGTGGTGCTGGCTCACAGGCCTGAGAGCACTGAAGGCATGTCCCCTTAACGACTGCTGCTATTCACCCGTAGGTAGATGCCAGCGTGGCAGTAGCTGCTGTGCGCCTCCTCTCCCCACCCCTTTCTTCACATCTAGCGTTAGGCACACAGCTTGGCAGTTTGTAGCAGGCTTAGGTTGGGAAGCACTGCCCCAGAAGAGGGGCTCCCTTGTGCTAGTTGGTGAACTCAGGAGCGCTGGGACCAGAGGGATTCCCGGCCAAGGTTCTGAACAGAGAAGTGACGTTTCCCAGGTGCTAAGTGTAGTCAAGTGTGTTTTATTTTAGGAAGTTATATACTTAACCTTTTGGTGTTACAGTATTAAAGATGACCTTTTCATTGTATTTTAATATATTTAAAATGCATTTTTTTTTAAAAAGGAACAGACTGCACCTATTAATTCCCAAATGTTTCTAGACATTTTTCTGGTCTATGTCAGCCAAGGAAATTATTCTCCTGAATCATGCATGTTTGGCTTTGAACAATATATAATGTAAAAATTCATTAATGCAGCTATTGACTTTTGTTGACGTCCTCCTGAATGCTAGTCACGATGCCAAGTGGTCCACCCTCCTCATCTTCCCATAGTTAATCCCATGAACTCTACACCTCACTCACGTATCCCAATAAGGATATGACATAGAGGTCGCACAGCGCAAAGGCATGCAGCTGCAGGTAGTGTAGGATAATGAGGACCCAGCCTCGGCTTCCAGAGACCCTCTGTGCTCCTGTCTGTTAGGCATCAACACTATGTGCTTTGGACCTGTAGAATTTTAAAATCCACAACTCCAGAAGTTCATGAGAATCTTTTTTGGTTGGAGAGACAAGGTGTCAATTAGCTGATGCTAGCCCGGAGTTTACTATGTAACCAAGGATGGCAAGGATGGCTGTGGACTTATAGGCATGTGCAGTCATGCTGTTTTGTGTTTTTTTTGTTTTTTGGTTTTTTTTTTTTGGTTTTTTTCGAGACAGGGTTTCTCTGTGTAGTCCTGGCTGTCCTGGAACTCATTTTGTGTAGACCAGGCTGGCTCCGAACTCAGAAATCCGCCTGCCTCTGCCTCCCGAGTGCTGGGATTAAAGGCATGCGCCACCACGCTCGGCCATGCTCAGTTTTATGTGGAACTGAGCATTTGACCCAAGGCCGTGTGCATGCCAGGCAAGCATCCTACCATCTAAGCTACACTCCAGCTCCCTTACCACCATCTCTCTCTCTCTCTCTCTCTCTCTCTCTCTGAGGCTAAGTGAAAGAAGTTGATTTAGTAAGAAAAGGGAGCAAACGCCCAAGAGTGGGAGGGGTCCCAAGAGTGGGAGGGGTCCATGGAAGAATCCTGAGTATCTTGTTAATGAGTGAATGTTGCTGAGGGTCATTTAAAAATCTATGGCTCCAGCCTGGCGGTGGTGGCGCATGCCTTTAATCCCAGCACTTGGGAGGAAGAGGCAGGATTTCTGAGTTCGAGGCCAGCCTGCTCTACAAAGTGAGTTCCTGGACAGTCAGGGCTATACAGAGAAACCCTGTCTCGAAAAAACAAAAAAACAAAAAACAAAACAAAACAAAAAACCCAACTATGGCCCTAATGGTGCAAGGTTTGGAAACTTTTCCTGTGCTATACACAGTATTCACAGGCAGGAATTCCATATTTTGGGGACTCTGAATTGGGAATGAAATGCCCACCTTGCTGTAGTGTTAGCTGCTGAAGCCACAGGTGGTAGGTTCTGGTGTTTAATTCTGATGGCATGTCTCAGTCTTCCTGGGGCTGGGGACGTAATTCAGTTAAGAGTGTTTCCATAGCACACAGGAAACCCTAGATTTGACCCCTAGCATGTCGTGGACCTGGCAGTGGCAGAAACTTCCCAGCACTGGGGAAGTGCAGTAGAGAAACTCAGTCATCCTGGGATACACAGAGTCTGGTGACATCCAGGGCTACATAAATGTCTCAGAAAAACAAAACCAAGGATGAACCCCTGAGCCCCATTCTAGATTGCTGGGAAATTCCGTGACTGGGGTATCATGTACACAGATGAGAGCCTTCTCCAGGGTGACTTGGGTTGAGCTCCCCCTGGCTTTTGCTGGGTGACTAGATGTCTCACTAGCCTTAGGAAGAGTTGGGATGACAGCCTTCTCCAGGGTGACTTGGGCTGAGCTCCCCCTGGCTTTTGCTGGGTGACTAGATGTCTCACTAGCCTTAGGAAGAGTTGGGATGACAGCCTTCTCCAGGGTGACTTGGGCTGAGCTCCCCCTGGCTTTTGCTGGGTGACGAGATGTCTCACTAGCCTTAGGAAGAGTTGGGTACCCTTGCCTAAGGATTGCTGTCCCAGGCATTCTAAAATTCTAAGTTAATTTTGTGATTAGAAGTGATGAATAAAGCAAATCTTGGGGTCATCAGAGCACCTTAGGGCATTTTTTAATCCCTTCCTTTCCTTAATTGTTCACTGAAGTTACAAGCTTTCTCAGAATTCATTTCTGAGAATTACTTAATAACATGCTGGCAATTACCTTGTCCTCAATGGCAGTTGCATAAGGGTAATGTTATGGTGGCTTAATCATCCACTGATGGACTACATGCTCCTCGGGGTCCCATCATAGCACATACGTTATGCTGGGGTTCACAAGATCTGGGGGCTCCCTACCTCAGTACCCTGGTCCCTGAGGCTGACGTGTTCTGCCTTGCCTCGCACCAGCCTCTCCTTACATCAGACTGTGTGCTGGACTCCCTCTGACTGCCTGGGCCCTGCCCTGAGCACAGTCCTCTCACCGTCTGCTAGCGCCTCCTTTTTCAGCAGAGCAGTTAGCTGGACCCCAGCATTTCACACAGTCCTGACTCAGCTTGGTTGGCTTTCCTAAGAAGGAGAGGGCTGCATGCTTTGGGACCCCCCTCAGGATCTGGGCTGAGCTGAGCATGCGGCTTCCTCTCAGAGTTGAGAGCTGTGGAGATTTGCTGAGGCAAAGCTGAAGTGCCTGGAGCCCAATGACTTTCTAATCTTGTGTTGCTGCGCTCCCACGGAGCTTCACCCTGCCCCATGTTGTAGGTCAGTGACAACAGTTATTTGGGATGTATGTCCATGAGGCTCAATTAGAGGGCAAATGATCCCTTTGGATTAGAGTTAATTTTATGGTCTCGTACAGTAGGGTTTTTGTCTTCTGGGCAAGACCTGTATCCTGAGACCTGAGTATAAGACTTCTCAAACTTGGAAGAGTTCACTTTTTTGTTGTTTTTGTTTTTGTTTGGTCTCTTTTTCTCCTGTGCTATAGACATACAGTGGTCTAGGAGACTTAACCCAGCTGTGTTTGGGTAATGCAAGATGGTTTGTTTCACAAAGCTGCTAAAAGCCCCAGGTCCCTTCCATGGGGTAGAGAAGAGAGGCCTTTGAAGTAGGCTCCTTTAAGAGTCTGATAGCCAGACAGCCTCACAGCGGTGGTGTGCGGCACCTGCAGGCACTTTGCATATACTGTGAGAGCTTCAGGAGCTTGCTGGGTGCCCTTTGTGGACCCTAAATTTCTGTTTGAGGATTTTAGTTGCTAACTCATCCGACACAGCAGGGTCCTAGCTCTCTCCAAAGGCTGTCTCTTTCTGACTTGGTCTCCTGTGTTCTGTGTCCTGTCTTGTTTTTGTAATAACCCGCTGGACCCGCTCAGGCCCAGAAGAGGCGCTATTCTCCAGGAGTCCAGGTATCAGTTGGTCGGCTCTTGACCCGCCATGCTCGTCCCTTAGTCTCACCATCCACCTGACATTTCTTGCCACTTAGAGTCTGTTGTCTCAGGAGTTCCGAGTCTCTGGTCTTGACTGCATTTCCACCTTGCATGTTGACTGTCTGGAACAGTGTGGAGCTTGTCCAAGGAGCGCATGCCTCGTCTCCCCTCCCCTTCATCACTCTGCCCCTCTGCAGTGATTCGCACTGGGATCATTCTGGAATGGCTAGCTCACCAGTTTTGAGGAGGAGTTTGCTTGTATAGATCCGCTGGAGAGAAAGCAACTAAGTAGTGGGAACCCAAGTAGGCGACATGGGACCTTGCTCTCTCACTGTTGGTGCCCGTGGGGGCGTTACGTGTGGGTGGGCTGGAAGTCTTGACTAGGAACAGTGATTTAGGCTAGAGAAGCCCCCAGAGCCTGTCCCAGCAGTGCTTTCTGGATTCATTTAGCATCAAGTACTGGCAGGATTTTAGGGTCAGAAAGGAGCTATCCAGACTGGAAGGAATCCCTGACCACTCAAAACAGGTATTTTTGAGAATGCCTGCTGTGTGCCAAACACTTCACTTGGGCAGAGGATAGGGCTGAAGTGGAGACCTGGGAGATGGTTTTCCTTTTTAAGTGGCAGCTGGGGAGAAAGATGCCTATCCACGAGGAGGAGACTCTTGGTGTGCAGTACCAGTGATTGCTGGGAGAAGTGGAGTGACCCCCAGTGTCTTGCAGGGCCACTTCAGGTCTACCTTGGGTCTGCAGAGTTCCTAACATCCAGTGTGGAGCCCATGCTCCCTGAGTCCATGCCCCCTGTGCATGCTCATCTGTATGTGAGTCCTGCTGGGGTGGGCTGCTTACGATGAGGCAGGGGGCTCAGTTCCTCTCACTGTGGTGCAGACGTGGCTGAGAGTCTTCCTTCCTGTCTGTTTTTCCCTCCCTGTGTTCCAGCGGGTATTCCCCTACATCTCAGCCATGGTGAACAATGGCTCCCTCAGCTATGATCACGAGCGGGATGGGCGGCCTACGGAGCTGGGTGGCTGCACAGCCATTGTCCGAAATATCCGTTATGACACTTTCCTCGTGATTCGCTATGTCAAGAGGCATCTGACGGTGAGTCCTGTCTTGGAGCAGCTGGTGGTCTGCACCGCCTCTGCTCCTGTGGCCTGACCCTGATACTCTTTGTCTTATTCCAGATAATGATGGATATTGATGGCAAACATGAGTGGAGGGACTGCATTGAGATGCCCGGGGTCCGGCTCCCCCGGGGCTATTACTTCGGCACTTCCTCCATCACTGGGGATCTCTCTGGTACTGTACTGCTCCTTCTCTCTGTGCCTCAGTTGACCCCTTTGGTCAGGACCCCAGGCTTAGTGAGGCCCCCTCAAAGGACAGCTAGAGAGCTATGGGAAGCCACTCAGATGGTTTCAGAATGCTGCACATTCTTGTCTAGATCTGTAAAAGTTTCAATCCAGGCTCCTTTGGGACAGTTGTAGCCAGGAGCTACCTAAGCATTGAGTGTGTGTGCCTTGTCTGGGCAGCTCTTCTGGCCTGTGCCTTTTGCCCGTACTTACTGCTGTGCCCCACCATCCCCTCCTAACCAACCCCAGTCTCTCTCCCTCTTTGTTCAGACATTTGAATGAAGCTTGCGGACAAGTTTGCTCACCATCTGCCTCCTCCTCCTGAGCTGCACTTGGTACTGTAAATGTCTACTGTGCCATCTGCATGCTGTAGAGCGCCTTGCCCTGGCTCTCTTCTGAGCAGCAGTATCTGCTCCTGTGCACAGTGCACTGTCTCTGCCTTTCTTTGACTGGTCTGCAGTTCATCTCATCAGCACCGGGGTTCCTACCTTCCTTGGTTCACATGCCAAGGCCATACTTAGTTTTGGCCTGGGCAGCCAATTTTTAAAAATATCTATGAACTTCTAACCTATAGAAGCATATAGTTTAATTGTCATGAATGTTGGCGTGTTTGTTGGTTTCTTTGCATCTTGGTCTTGCTTTGTACCCAGACCTGACCTAGTGACGTGGCCGCCTCAACCTTGTCCTTGCTGGGATCATAGGCGCACACCACCACACCCAGCATAATTGCTTTCTTTTTCTTTCTTTAAATTCAAGGACTTGTTGCTCTCATCTGTTCCAGGCTCTGATGTCCTCACACTGTAGAGCATTGCCTAGGGTTAGTTCTGAAAGGAAGGAAGGACAAAGGCAAGAGGAAGGAAAAGGTGGAAGCCAAGGCAGGAGGGTCTTTGAGTTTGAGGCCAGCATGGTCTATATAATGAGTTCCAGGACAGCCTGGGCTATATAGACCTGCCTAAAGGAAGGAAAAAAAGAGAGATGAGCTGACTAGGCCAGAGTGAACTACGGGGTGACACCTGTCTCAAAAAAGAAATGAAGGAAAGAAAGGGAAGGTCAGTTTTCTGCATAGCTTCTTTGATTTTTTTTTTGGGGGGGGTGTTGGCTTTTCGAGACAGGGTTTCTCTGTGTAGCCCTGGCTGTCCTGGAACTCACTTTGTAGACCAGGCTGGCCCCGAACTCAGAAATCCACCTGCCTCTGCCTCCCAAGTGCTGGGATTAAAGGCGTGTGCCACCACGCCCGGCTTCTTTGATGTTTTATTTGTTTCTTTGCTTTACTTTGTTTTGTGATAGGGTCTATATAGCCCAGGCTGGCCTAGAACTTGCTGTGTAGCCAAGGCTAGCATTGAACCTCAGGTTCTTTCTGCCTCGGCCTCCCACGTGCTGAGATTACATGCATGATACTATGCCTGGCCTGCCCTTGCTTTTTATCCTGTCCTGTAGTTTAAACTTAGTTCCAACAGCACAAACATTTTCAAGACAAAGATGAAGTGAAGACTGTAGCAGAACAAGGAGCTGTGGATGTGCCCTGATAACAAAAATCAGAAATCCAGGCCTCTGGCAACAGCTAGCCTCGAAGGAAATAAGTCCGTCCCCGCCGAAGGGAGCAGAGCTTCATCAAGAGTTAGCCGACGCCTGCGGCAAGAAACTTTGCAAGCCTAGGCCTGAAGGCCATTCAGTCTCAGCACTCAGGAGACAGGGCAGGGGATCTGTGAGTTCTAGAACAACAAGGGCTACATAAGAAGACCCTGTCTCAAACAAAAGTTTAAAAAGCCCAAACCCAACTGAACAAGAACATAAACTTTAAAAAAGAGAAATTGGGCAGAGGGACTCGTGCCTATAATTCCAGCATTAACAAGACTGAGACTAGAAAGTCACAGGTTTGAGGCCAGCAGTCTGTGCTACCTAGTGAGAACCTGTCTCATAAAACCAACCAAACAAGGAGAGACATAGGCCTGGATATGGTACTCAGCACATGGAATCCCAGTACTCAGAAGGTTGAAGCAGGAGGATCATCAGTTCAAGGCCAACCTGTGCTGCACTGTAAAACTGTGTGTTACATACTTGTACTTACACACTAGAGGACGAGAATTCGGGATCTCCTGTCTAGTAACATTGGGAAAATCAGCTCAGAATTCCAGGGAGCTACAAAGACATAGAGTCGGGAAGCACAGCATCTTCTGTGCGTTTTGTCTTGGCCTGACTGACCACGACCCATTAACCAGATGCTATGTGCATGCGTGTGTATGCATGTGCACGTGTGCTCATGCTCCACCATGAGGAAGCTACAGTGTGCTGTATCCCCTCTCACTATTAAAAGATCTTGGGTTTAATTATCTTTCAGTTTCTAAGGTTTTAGATGTTTATGTACACGTGTGTGCAGGTGCCTGCATAGGTCAGAAGAGGATGTCAAATCCCCTGGAGCATGAGCTATAGATGTTTCTGAGTCATGTGATATATGCTGGGAACTGAACTCTGGCCCTCAGCAAACGTTCTTAACCACTGAGCTATCTATCTCCCTAGCCCTAATTATTTTCAGTATTACATAAGTAATGCATAGTTACCAGTAAAATACATAGAATAGATCCAATTCCTTATTCTTTTAGATGAGAAAAGTACGAAGCTTTAATGAAAGTTTGGTTTTTGCTGCTGCTGCTGCTTTTGAGATTGCTATATTACCCTGGCTGGCCTGAGTCTGGCCTGTGTTTAAGTTAGCCTTGAATTTGTACCAGTTTTCCTGTCTCTGTAGCTCAAGTGCTAGAATTACAGGCATGTGCCACCACACTTGGCTTCTTTCTTTTTCAATTAAGTGCTGATATCTCAGGCATGCACCATCACATGACACTTGCACTGACATATGTCATTTCCTTAGCTCATACTCACTGTCCCTGTCCCGTCTCCTTGCTGTCCTGCAGCTCTTCCCTCCCCCAGATTGTCCTCCCTTTGCATTTGTCTTGTGTATTTAAGTCTGCATTCGGCATAGGAGAGAAAGCATACTGTATTTGTGCCCCCACTACCACGCCTTGGTTCCACCTCCCTTCTCCTGTTAGTCTCCATGCTCCCCTGAAAAGTCTTCTTCCTGTCACTGCTGTCAGTCAAGAGAGAGGCTTGTATCAGAGGCTTGAAGCAAGATGCAAACTCCAGAAGCCCTTGTTGAGGGCAATGGAGTAATCCTCCGTTCTCCCTCCTTTAGATAACCATGATGTCATTTCCCTCAAGTTGTTTGAGCTGACTGGAGTGAGGACCCCAGAAGAAGAAAAGCTACATCGAGATGTATTCCTGCCCTCGGTGGACAATCTGAAGCTGCCAGAGAGTGAGTGTGGGATTCTGAGAAATGGCCCGTGCTTAGAGAGGAGGTTGCAGTGTCGTGGAGTCTGGGGTGACAGATACCTGCAGCTCTCAGGCCCTTCTGTGCTCCTGTGAGGCACAAGGAATGCCTGCACTACCTCCCCATCTGTCCTGTTACAGGCAAAGCAGCAGCAACAGCAGGCGGACGGCTGCTTCATTTTTCAATAGAGCCACCTAGAATGGGGGAGGTCGGGGATCTGGTTCCTCAGAAGTGGGTGTCAGAAACTGGGGACTGGACACCCTGTTGATCCACTGTAGGGTAGGCTCTATATTCCTCACTGTTGTTTTACTTCCTCAGTGACAGTACCACCAACGCCCCTGAGTGGCCTGGCCCTCTTCCTTATTGTCTTCTTCTCCTTGGTGTTTTCCGTATTTGCCATTGTCATCGGGATCATACTCTACAACAAATGGCAAGACCAGAGCCGGAAACGCTTCTACTGAGCCCGCTGCCATCAGTCCCTCTACGGTGTTTACCATAAGGTGTGGGTCTGAGCATACAGCCTGGCGAGTCGGCCCGTTGTTCTGTCACTGGAGATTTGAATGCTAGGAGCCTGCATCCTCATGGTCATCCACAGGAACATCTCACTGGCCCAGGATACCACCACAGGGCCGAGCAGCTGTGGTATGCCTTTCCCTGGAGTCCTTCCATTTCCGAGTGCAGAGACATGGAGAAATATCTACTGTGATGCCTAAATTACACAATTGGGCAGATAGCCCAAGCGTGGACTACACACAGTAGGCCTTCCATTGCATTTTAGAATTCCCAAATAGGAAACCAGAACCGGTACAATCTGGAGACCCACTTACTAGTCTTTGCTTTGCCCATGCCTCTTTCTACTTCAGGAGCTCCTTGGCAATCTGGATGGAGACTTCTTTCTCACCCGCCTGTCTCCCTCCACTCACTGTCCTCTTTATATGCATCCTTAGCTAGGAAAGAAGTTTGCTGCTCTCATTAGGTGGACCTGGGGCTTCCTGCAGCCTCTCATTGCTTCAGCCTCTTCTCTGCTGGGTGGATCCTGTTTCTGACTGTGGCTGTGTCTTCTGCTTTCCTCATCAAAGGAAACCTTCAGGCCTTTGGATGGTTTGGCTAAAAGTTGTTACAACTCAAGAGAAGCTCGGAGGAGTTGACAGATGCTGTGAGGTTAACTCTGGAATCATCCAGGTCCAGGTGTGCCTCAGAGAGCAGTGTTGGCTGCGTTTGACCACGTGTGGAGTCGTCTGGACCTGCTGGAGCCTGCTTAGTCGCATGTGTTGTGTTTGTCCTGATTCTTGGGATTCTGCTCTGAGTGTTGGAAGTGATAAGCAGCTTTCTTCTTACTCCCTGGACTTGGCCATGCCCCCAAATGCTTGGCCTCTTACTGAGAAGAAACAGTTGGTGATCTGTTACACATCTCTGAGAGTGAAAGCCCTTCATCCTCTGTGCCTGGAAAAGTTGTGGTCCTGGAGCAGCAGCACAGCTTGAGTGCCCTTGTGTGTCACCTGTTACACTGCCTTATTCCACAAGGGCCACATGCTGCTCACCTATCTGCCCTGTGGTTAAATTGGTTACAGGCTAGTCTCCCTGGAGGGCCTGGCACAGTTCTCTGTAGCCCGAGGAAAAGGCTTCATAAAGTAGCTAATGAAACCACTCATGAGTTCTGGCTCAGTGGCCTTCTTGTAGTGTGGGCTTGGTTGGGGGCTCCAGCCTTTTTCCTGAGCCTCAGGTGTGTCTGCTCTCATCCTGCCCCTCCTGGATGGTTGGGAAAATCCTCACCCCATCCATCCGTAGACTAGGAGGAAGGGTGCTGCAGGTGAGAGTTCATCTCAGCCCCCTGTCCATGGGAGTCTGTGTAGCCCTTATGTAGGAGAAAAAAAGATGGGGTGCAGGAAGTCTTAGACCTTCCCTCAGTAGCATACCAGCTTAAGGGGAACCAGGGAACAAGCTGGGATATAGGTTGGCTCTAGTACTAGGAGTGCTGAAAAGTAATCGTAGTTTTGTCTGCTTTGAATATATCTCAAAGGGAGAATGGGTGGGTCCTGTGGTAGAGGATCTAAGTGGCCTGTTGAGATGACTCTCACTGTCCCAGGACTGATAGGATTTGCCCACAGGAAGAGTGAGAGAGTGAGTCAGGTTAGCTTAACTCCTGCTCATGAGCACCTTGATGCTTTGAAATGGACCAGAAAAGAGGCTCTGCAGTCCTCATGTAGCCTGGGAACTAGTCTTTTCCCTTTTGAAAAATGTGTATAAGAAAGCCACCCATGCACACACCTTTAATCCCAGCACTCAGAGGCAAAGGCCAGTGGGTCTCTTGAGTTCAAGGCCAGCCTGGTCTATGGAGCAAGTTCCAGGACAGACAACTATACAGAGAAACCCTAAACAAAAAACCCAAGCCAATTAAAAACAAAACGTACCCATCCTGCATCCTGCCCCAGTTCTTGTTTTGTTGTTGTTGTTGCAGAAGCAAATGTTTTCCATGCTGAGTAAGGCTCTACTGGAGGAGGTGGTGCCTGTCCTGGTGCGGCTCTTGTGCCCTCACACTTGAGTAGAAGCCGTGGCCTCGGTGTATGGCACACGGTTACCCTTCCCCTGCCGAGGACTAGATAGGGTGATTAAATGTGGCATCGCTTCCCAAGTCTCACAGAGATGCCATTTACAGCCTTTCATATTGTCTTCCATCCCAACCCCCAAGTCCTAAGGTGGCTCTGTTAGAAAAATGAATTTATTTCAATAGAAAATTACAGCTCTGCTCTTCTTGTCAGAAGTGATCTCTAAACATATATGAGTCAGAGTGTGCACAGCCCTTTGGACGTGTCCTAGAAGACTCAAACAAGGATCTGCCAGGAAGTCCAAGGCACAGGGTACTTGGCAGGTGGGAGAAAGGAAGGCCAGATCACGGAGCCTCATGGAGCTGGAGCCCCTGGGAAGACAAGGCTTGAGTGATCTGTTGAGCCCTCCATGGTGAGAATGGAAGAGTTGACATTGCTGGTGTTCACCGTACCGATGAGATTGACTATTCTAATGGGAGAAGACAGCCGGAGTTGAGGTTTGATCCAGTTCATAGCGAAATAGCTCTAGAGAAAAGAGACATCAGAGTAGTCTAAAGTAGCAACTTAAACGTGCTCCGAGAGATAATGCAAGAGGTGCCAGTGCCATTGTCTTTTCCCCATGGGTCAGCACTCACCGGAGCAGAATAGACGAAGTTGAGCAGTATAAACCCTATAACCAGTGTCACCACTAAGCATATGATTTTGGAGCGGTAGCGTTTGCAGACAGCATAGCAGAAGTGTTTAATAGGTGACTGGTACCACAGTAAAAGGGAATCATTTCGCCTGCCCGTGACAGGGACAGAGAGCAAGAGCAATCTTCAGGTTAAGTGATCCAGAGCAAAGGGCTTCCCTTTTTTTTGACAGGTTGGAAGTCCCTTACACTCAACCTCAGGTCTTATTTTCTGATACCAACTTAACCAGGTAGGAGGAAGTAGCTGTCCCTCTCCACACAGGCCCACCAGCCACCTCCCTGTACCAAGTAGGAAAAAGCTGGGCTTGCACCACCACCCTCCAGGGCCCTTACTCAGGAGGATGAAGCATAGGGAACTGGTTGGGTTCGGACTGGCCTCGCCCGGCTGGCCTGATTAGAGCTTCTCTCTCTGATAGCATCTCAAGAGTCATCTTGACTTTACCCTAGGAATACCGAAGGACAGAGCAGGGGCTGCTGTGTCAGAAGAGGGCAAGGTCGTTTCAGGACCACTTCCCTACCGCCACAAAGGAAAAGAGGTTTGGCTGCAGCCCCCCAGAAGTTTGCTAGAGAGGGTCCTATTCACTAAACACATTCCCCAGCCCCTACCGACAAACGCCACTTGTCACCATCTAGGACCTGACAAGGCCACCATCCAGTTACATTGGTCTTCTTAAAGAGAGAGATATGTTTCTGTGGGGTGAAAGGCCATTTGGAGTCAGTCTCCATCATCTTGAGGGAACATTGCTTGATGTTCTGAGCCGGAAGGGGCATGTCTGCTAAATCCAGCTCCAAGACCCCTGAGGCCAGAGAAAGGCTGTTGTCAGCAAAAGGAGTTCCTCATCCCATGTCACAAACCCTACATCAGGACCTCACCTAAGAAGTCATCTGGGGAAAAGAAGTCATTGTCCCATATCTGGATCATGAGCCGGGCTGGAAACTTCGTTGATGTGGGATCCAGGCTCCATATGTAGTCCTGGAGGATAGCAGAAGGCTGTTAGTGGCCTGCTTCTTGGACATTTTTCTCAGATACCTACTTGTCCTCTAGTGACAGACTATCAAGGAAGAAGAGTTCTGCCTGAGGACAGGACCTAACATCCTGTAACAGCTTGCAGGTCTCTGAAAGGAGCGGGTAACCTCTTGGAGCCTAGGCCTCTTTCCCTCTTTCTCCTCCCCATCCCCTTCCTTACCTTTTGACTTTGGATGCATGCACGCTCCGTTGTCAGATAGTCCATGGTAAAGATGAACCTCCAGTTGAAGGTGGCCTCCCCAGTCAAGGAGTGGTAGTGGACATCTGTCTTCTGAGTATCCTCCTCTAGCCCAAAGAGCCACCTGGGGACAGAGTCCTTTTACCTTGGGTTCCTGTGTGTGGTCCTCATCCCCCAGACAGACACAAGTGGTGATGGAGGTGTTCCCCTTAGGACTAGGAGGCTCTAGCAGGGTAACAGAACCAGGGAGCTAGGCGGCCCTCTGGAGCCCTCCTCCCCTGCCTGCCTTACCCTTTCACATAGATATCGCTCATTTTCTCTCTACTGAAGGTCTCTCGGACCAGGTCCACTTCAGCTGTGCTCCAGATGATACAGCGCAGTTGGTACCTGCAGCCACTGTGCTCTGAGGCTAGGGTGAGAACCCACCCCACAGCCACAAACAGCCTTGCCTGCCCACAGAGCCTGGACTTGGGCAGTAAAGCTAGTTCTAATCTCAATTGAGAGTTTCTACTCCCTGGGCTTGTGGGCAGCAGCACCCTGCACCCCGGGGGCTGAGCTGGAGCTCCACGCTCAGAAGCTGAGCTTTAGTGTACTCACCGTTTAGGCTTCCTGGGGCTGATGTTGACTTGCGGCCCAGGAGGTCCCAACATCTTGGGGAAGATATCCACCCACATTTGTATTTTTCCCTAGAGTCAGAATGGATTTGCTGGTTGGGACTTGCTGGTCTCTTTGGACTTGGATGGCATGAGGATGTGACACATAGGTTGGACTACCACCTAGGGGCAGGGCTTAGAGGTGACATGTGACCAATGTCACCTCCTGGGAGGTGACAGTGACCACCTGCCAGCTCCTTTAACTTTTGCCTGGGAAGGCAAGTGAGTAGGGGTGAAAGATCTGGCTTGGAGAGTCCAAGTGGGCATTGAGCTCTCCCTTATGGCTGGGTGAGGAGGTTGTGCTAGACGGCCTGTTGGTAGGATCCATGCTGGGGCTGGGCCTCTTGTACTCACAGCATGGAAGCCCTAAGTAAGAGAAAACTAGATAGGAAGGTACTTCCTAAGTACCTTCCACAGCCTAAGGATATTAAGGCAGCCACAAAGTAGTTGAGAGACAGACAGACAGACAGACAGACAATATGAGAATTAGTGGTGGAAATAGTAAAAGGAGGAAGGGAAAGGGTGGCTGTGATGGTTTGTAAATGCCCGGCCCAGAGAATGGCACTATTAGGAGGTGTGGCCTTGTTGGAGTAGGTGTGTCACTGTGGGAGTGGGCTTTAAGACCCTCTTCCTAGCTGCCTAGAAGTCAGTCTTCCACTAGCAGCCTTCAGATGAAGATGTAGAACTCTCAGCTCCTCCTGCACCATGCCTGCCTGGATGCTGCCCTGCTCCCACCTGGATGATAATGGACTGAACCTCTGAACCTGTAAGCCAGCCCCAATTAAATGTTGTTTTTTATAAGACTTGCCTTGGTCATGGTTTCTGCTCACAGCAGTAAAACCCTAACTAAGACAGTGGCACCCCCAGCCTTGGGAAACAGGTAAATAAATATGTTCTGCCTGTCAAACCACCTGACCTACTTTGACTTTTCAAAGTTGACCCGTTTGAGAACGTCAGTTTAACAAGGATGGTTATTTTAAATTTTTCTCAGCAAAAGACTTCATTAATATGAAAAATTTATAGAAGATGAAGCCATCTTGATAGTTGGACAGTGAGGGATAATTAAGATGCTCTTGAGGGGAGGCTCTGTGTCCCCAGGTTCCTTGCCATAGAAAAGAGAGCCTGCAGTTAAGTGGCCGGAACTGTGGTTTGTGTATCTGTGCCCTCTGATCTATGATACCACCTTACTACACCCAGGAGAGCAAAACAGTGGCACTGTTGGTTTTCTAGGACAGCCGAGAGCTTCCTACAACTGTTGTGAGGCCCATCCAGGTGTGAAGTTCTTGCCACTGGAGCATCTTTCCTACTCACATGCAAAACATACTTGCCTCCTGTCTGTGTATGCCGTTTGCCTGCCCTCGCCTCTCACTGTGGACTGTGTTCTGGGTGGATGGATACCCACATCTCCTGGTCCAGTCCAGTTCATAGGAGGCAGGAACAGCCTTTCCAGTCACATACCTGGTCAATACCTGGCTGGCTGTTACTGTGCAGTGTGCGAGTCTCTACATGCTCAGGAACCAGTCCCTGGGTGTTCAGGATGTACAGTGCCAGGCGCTCCTTCTTAGGCCCCAAATGCTTGTAGGTAGGGGGTACGGACTCTGGATTTGAAACAGGATCATGAAGTCATTAGCATTCCCATCTGAGCACCTTTCCCAGCCCTGCCAGAATGCTTGGCTACAGTCTCCTTCTATGAAAAGAAAGGGGAAAATTGGAAAGACGCTACCCAAGGGCAAAATCTCCTCACCTGCCCTCCTCTTTCCCTCTGCCCAGGTCCTTACTGTTTCCCTGAGGCTACACCTGTGCTGTCTGGAAGTGTGCTGGGCTCACCAAAGCTCTGCAGCTTGAACGTTTCCCCATTGTAGTAAAGTGAATCTCCCTCAACGTCAAATACAGGTGGAGGCAGCCCTTTCTGTTTGGCATATCGGTACAGAAGGTAGCTTGGGGTCATCTGATCCCTCCACTTAAAGGGCCCTGACCTGTGGGAGTATGCAAGAGGAACAGATGGGAAGGAACAGGTCCTTCCCACCTGGGTTGAGCTGCAGGTGAGGGAGCTGGAAGCGTGGGCAGAGAGGCAGGTCTAGCCCAGTTCCCAGCTATGTCTCCAGAAGCCGTGGGCTCACACCTCCCTTCACCCGGCTTGCTTGCTGAGTGGGTCCACACTCACTTGCAGTAGGATTTAGAGAGCCCACAACGGGCCCCAAAGCCAGACAGAAGTCGGTTCTCAAGGTCAATGACCGTACTTCCAATCTCATCGTCAGCAGTAATGAGGTCAAAGTCAAACAGCTGCACCTCCAAGTCCTTCTCCAGCGGGATGTTACAGGTGAGCTCATACATCCTAGAGAAAAGGCATTGCAAAGTGGCTGTGGACATGTTCTCTGTCTCACTGGTGGGCTGGCATCTCAGCCTGAGTGTCCCTGCTCCAGCTCTTCCTTCCTTCCCAGTGAATGTGGGCAGCGGAGCACAGGATAGGCCTCTGTCCACCCAGCATCTCATTTCCCTGAACATGGCTGAAAGTTAACTTCAAAGTAAGATGGCCGGGCTATGGAGGCCCGAGTGAGCGTCTTCCTTTTGGGAAAAGGTGGCGGTGGTGGATCATCCACTTATCGAGCCCCTGAGATGCTGCTTACAGGGACCTTGGAGGCTCTGAAGGAATGACTGCCTGCTGGAACTGCCCTCCAGCATGGCCTGGGGGACTAGAAAGGCTGTGGGTGACAGCTCACATGCCAAAGATGGGATCCAGAGTGTTGGGGTAGTATGAGTCCCGGCTGCCAAGCTTTGTCTGTCCCAGTTTCAGGATCACATAAGGGTCACACTGGGAAGGAAGGAAGGAAGGAAGGAAGAGGGGAATCAGTCAGGGTTGGCCAGGGAGGGTATGGACCCACGGGGGTGCCTGTGTGGGTGTAAACAGCCTGAGATGCTGCATCACCATGACTTGGGCATGTGGTAGGGGCCACTGGTGACAGATGGGACGATTTTTTTTTTTTTTTTTTACCAGGCCATTGTAGTCCTGTGGCTGCAGGTTGATGGCTCGTATCAGGTACACCCGTACCAAGCACATCTGAGGGAAGTCCTCAATCTCAGGCCAAGCCGAGAACTGACGTGGAGGTTTAAGGGCATCTGGGTCCTCCGGAAAGGGGTAGATGCGGAAGAGGCCCTGGGGGGGTGAGAAGGTATTGTAGTGCGCTAGCCTAACTTTGTAAAAATGTCCCCCAACCCCAGCCGCCTGGGTATAAGTGGGGGAGGGGGTGGTTGGGCTAAGGGTGAGCAGCAGGAGTCTTCAGGCAGGGACCATTGAGTTTAAAGAGGGACATTGAGCAAAGCACTCAAAGCTACGTGGTGTTCCAGACTATGCTGATGTCAACTCTGCACACCCACCCCTTCAAATTTGAACATCTTTGTGTCTTTAGGGGACCAGCATGAGCCAGAGCTGGGAGTCTGAAGGTCTTGCCTTTCCCAGTCCCTGCTGCACAGACCCATCCATGTTGCCGTCCCTGCCTGCATAGACCCATCCGTGTTGCCGTCCCTGCCTGCGTAGACCCATCCGCGTTGCTGCTATACTTCTGGAGCTGTTTCTTGGGCTCCTGCTCATCATCCTCAGGGGTGTGCAGAGCCAGGGCTTTTATTAGAGACTTTGGGGACAGACAGATGGGCTACAGAGGGACAGGCAGCCAAACTAGCATAGACACACCTTGAATTCCCCTACCACGGGACTGTCCACCTTGGGCTTCTCTTGGTAAAGTTTGAAGGTCTGGCAAAAGTCCTGCAGGCCCTTGAAGGTCAGAACGGCCTCCAACTCACAGTCATATACCTGTAGGGGTGTATGCAGGACCTGGCTGCTGAGGAACCGTTTGGGGAATCAAGAGATGAAGAGACTACCAGAACCCAAGCCTTTCCCTAAGAGTTTACCCTGTCAGCAGCCCTACTGTCTGCTTCAGATGGAACAGTTCTTAAAAGGGTCCCTGGTATTCTTAGGGGACAATGTACAAAGTCCCCCTTCTTTGGTGACAGATGGGCTACAGAGAGACAGGTAGCCAAGCTGGTATAGACACACCTTGAATAATTCCCCTACCACAGGGCTGTCCACCTTGGGCTTCTCCTGGTAAAGTTGGAAGGTCTGGGCGAGAGCTTGTCTAACAGGGTTCCTGCTCTAAGCTGAATGTGGTTGGTATATGGCTGCAGTTCTAGCACTCAGGAGGTAGAGGCAGGAGGCTCAGGAGCTCAAAGTCATCTACACCTACCAAGCAAGCTGCAGACCTGCTTGCGCTACACAGGGCTTATTTCAGACAAGGCAAAACCAAAGCGTTCTGCCATTTGGTGGTCCCTGACAAATTCCACCCCGTTCCCAGTGCCCTCCAGACCTTTAGGGTGTGGTAGCTTTTGTGGTTGTAGTTCAAGGACTTGTCTGCATCTCCTGTGGCCCAGAATAGCTTGCTCCACCAGTCCACCTCCTCTTCATAGACATCCTAACGGAGAAGAAGCCTTTGTTGGCTCTCAGGCAAGGCTAGAGCCCACCCACCTCCCTGAATTGATTGGGGTTCTCCCTGCTTCCCAGGACTGAGTCTGCTCTACCTCTTCTTTGCTGGAATCGAACCAGAACTTCTTGTAGACAAAGTCTAGGAACTGAAAAGGAAGGAAGGTTAGAGGAAAAGAATGGGAGCAGCGTGCTGAGCAGGCTCACCTGGCTCTCCTGACCCCATGGCCTTTACATAGGCTTTTCAGTCCAGATAGAATGGGAGGGGTGAAGGAGGGGGACTGTGCTTCCTAGTGTTCCTTGTCCATCCGTGTGGACAGGACTCAAAAGTGTACCTCACACTCTATCTGAACCTGAGGAGGCAGAATCTTTGTGTGTGTGTGTGTGTGTGTGTGTGTGTGTGTGTGTGTGTGTGTGAGAGAGAGAGAGAGAGAGAGACTGACTGACTCACCATGTGCCTAGGCTGTGATCCCCCTGCCTCAGCCTCTCCAGTGCTGGGATTATAGGCCTAACTACTATGGCCCTCCCAGCAAAATCAACCTTCCCTCCCTTCTGTATCTTGTGCTAGGAATGGAATTCAGGGTCTGTTCATGCTAGGCAAACAACCTGTCACTCAAGGTACATCTCTAGCCCTTGTCATTTTGAGACAGTGTCTTGCTTATGTAGCTCAGTCTAAGCATAAGCAATCTTGGACTTGCAAGCTTGCTGTTCCGTCTTTCTGAGTGCTGGGATTACAAGCATGTAGCTATGCCTGGCAGCATCTGCTTGCAATGAAGGCATTTAGGGACTGTATTAAAATGTGTTGCTCTTGCCTGAGAGCTTTAATCATAATGCATTAGGGGTAGAGGGACTTGGGACAAAATCTTAATGACTGGCAACCATATCGGGATCCTTCAGGAGCCAGGGCCTCAGGTAAGGAGGTCTTAGTCCACACAATGCTTGTGTGTTAGTTTTCTTGGTGCTGTGATCAAATGCCTGACAAGAAGCAATTCACTGGAAGAAGGGATTATCCTGGCTCAGAGCTTAGGACATCATGGTGAGGAGGAGATGGGCCGGTGGCTAAGATAGCTGGTCTCATTGCATGTGGATTTGGGAAGCAGTGATGAGAACCATTGCTCAGCTCTCTCCTTTTGATTTCATGTAGGGCTCCAGTCCACAGGATGCTGCTGCCCAGATTCACTGTGGGTCCTCCCACCTCCATTACCCCCATCTAGATAACCCTCTTGTCTCCTGGGTGATTTTAGATTATCAAGTTGACAGTCACTGTTAGTCACCACAGACTTCGGAGCATGAGAATCTAAATTCTTGAGTCTTTGTAAAAATGGCAGAATAGGTTAACAATCCCGGTGATGGAGAGGTGAAGATAGAAGAATCCCTTGGGCTGGCTGGCCAGCCTAGCTTAATTAGCAATTTCTAGGCAAGAGAGACCCTTGTTTCAAAAAGCAAGGCAGACACACACACACACACACACACACCACATGTATCCCCCCATACACACAGATGAATATACAATAATAAACAAAAGCAGAGGTGAGCTGGATGAATACCTGTAATCCCAGCAGCTGGGAGGAGGCAAGAAGATTGGAAGTTCAAGGTCATCCTCTACTACAGAGCAAGTTCAAGACCAGCCATATATATACAAGTGACCCTGTCTCAGAGCTGCCTCCTAGTACCGCCCCCTCAGGTGATTCTCACATGCAGACTTGATGGAGGACTAAGCCCTTAGCCTTCTCCTGAATAGTTAAGCCTCCTCATAGGAATGTTTAATAGACACGGGGACAAGGTCGTTCACATAAAAGGTATGGGAGAAGGTAGCCTGGGACTCTTACTCACAGTATCAGGCTTCTTCACAGACAGAGCTGTGGAGAAAACAAAGTCATGAGGCTCAGAAAGGGAGAAGCCAAGGCAGAGGGGCGCAAACCCCACAGAGGAGCCAGGGTCCCACCCTACGCCTATTGAGGGCTTCCTGGAGAAGAGAAGAGACAAGGCCAGGTGAAAGCAGCCTACTTGGCAGCTTTACAGTTGTGTAGTTCAGAGACCACGGGTCACAGAAATAGGGCTGGAGAAAGTCGATGTTGGCCTGACCGACCACAATCTGCTGGCCGTATTCCTGGTTGTCCACCACTTTCACCACCAGAGGCTGTGCATGGGTCTCCTCCAGAGGCATGAACTACAAGCCCAAAGAGAGGCACGTGAGGCTCCTCGAGGAGGAGACTGTCCAGCCCCTGCCCAGGGCCTCTTACCACCGTGAAGAAGAAGGTGGACGTAGGGAAGTTGGGGTTCTCCTGAAAGTTGCTGATGGGTTCTGTCTTCAGGGACTCTCCCCCACATTCCAGCAGGAGCTGGGGGTAACGCACCTTCGTCATGTTCCGAAGGCCCCAGGCCATGATCTGTCAGAGCCAGGACAAGGGGCAGACAGCACCTTAGTCAGGGTGTGTGGGGGTGGGGGGGTGGGGGAATCAAACTGGCCTGGAAGTGCCATGCAGCAGGAAGCATGCCAAGGTTAGGAATGAGGCAGGGTCAGACTAGAATCTGAAGCTTTCCCAGGCCGCTCTGCCCTGTGAGGTCAGGCTGGTTCTCAAGACCTGGCCTCCGAGCTGGTAAGTGGCAAACCTGCTCACAGCTGGCTTGCTGGCTCCAGACAGTTCTCAGACTTTGAGGTCCTGAGGCTGGCTGCCTATCGAGCCCACAGAAGCAGATGGGGCCCAGAGTTTTCAGAGTCCATATCGCCATTTAACTTACTGCTGACTTGTGTCCCACACAGCTCCATGACCAACCAGGGACCCGGCCCACTGGAATTTCTCTCTCAACCGACAAAGGAATTTCTATACTCTTCACAAGACCCTTCTTGGGGACTGAATGGGGATCAACCACACTATCTGGTCTTAAGGAGTCACTAGTTCCTGGACTACTTGACTATTATCTGTCAATTGGAACAGGGCACAGACTAACTAATATGGAGACCTCCATTTGTCCTCAAGCAGGGATGGGTTAAATTGTGGTCTGTTATTTCATCTCTGATTACTCTGTCTGCAGTATGTCATCTCTGAGCCTCCATTTCTTTCCCAGGAAGTCAGTCCCTGATACACAGTACAAGATGGTCCCAGTTCTCCTGCTTGCTGCCTGCCTTGCCATATTGTCTAGCCTCTGCCCTGGATTCTCTTCTGAAAATCTTAGGCTTCAAACTTTGGGCCAGGTTGTCAGAAAAATCTCCCCAGGAGCTGCAAGCTGCTCTGGAAAAGGTTTCTCCCTGCCCACTTCTCCCCATCTGCACACACCTCAATGGCCATCATTTTCATGGTAGGCTGAATGTTCTTGGGCAACAAGTAAATCCCATCCTTACAGGGGATGCTTAGGATTGGCTGGTGTAGCTCTTTCAGCTTCTGGAGGGCAGAAGAGGGAAAGCGGAGCATGAGGCCCTGGGGGCTGGTGCCATTGCTCCTACCCCCACCCAACATGTTGCAGAACAGAACCCATGGGTTGGAGGAGGAGGTGACTTAAGAGGGAGGTTGGCTAGGTTGACAGCACGGAATCCATCCTGAGCCCATTTGTACCTGTGTCTCTAGGATCAGCTCACAGGATGCCAAGATCTCACCCTCTTCCTCTCCCAACTCTCTTACAAGGGGGTGCCATCTCAGCGGGGTAAAGACCCAGTCTTGGAGGCCCAGCCAGACGACTGGGGGCCACATGCTCCGTCCCCACAAGATCTTGTTTCCCTAGAAGTGAAGGGAGTTCATAGAATGTAGGCAACCAACCAGGCTACCAGCATGGGCTTCTGAGAGGCGCAGTAATACGCATACATGGCCTCGGAACACCAGCCTCACTAGATACTCCAACACTTCTATCCTGAAGCAAGGCTGAGGGGTAGGTCTTCCTGCCTTAAGCCCAGTCCACTGTACCCGTGAGTCATGTTGCCACAGTTCCAGCACCACAAGTGGGGGGTTCTCTCTGGTATCTTTGGGGTCTTCAAACAGCAGAAGGTGCTGGAAGATGATCGACTGGGACCAGGTCGGAGCTGCAGAGCTTCGCAGGGTCTGGGTGCACAAGCTGTGGTTCAGGAAGACCACTTGGATGAAAGGCTCTAATTCATGGAGGGAGGGCAGGATGTCACAGCTCCAAACTGCCAAGTGAGGTTCTCCTCTGCTCTGCAGGGGCAGTCGTTAGACCAAGGAGACCCAGGACAGGCAGCCCCCGTAGCTGTGAGCCCTTATGAATGCAGCCTTTCTAGAATGCAGGCACTGCAGATCCTGTGCATGCCCCACAGGCCAGGGGAAGAACCTTTGCTTCCATCCATGGGAATGCTGTGCCCCCTGCAGTTACAGCCTGGCTTTCACAGAGACGGAGGAGGTCTAGGGATAAGCTTTCTCCTTACTGACCATCCATAGCAGCAGTGACTGTCCTTTGATATAGCTGGTGATGCTCAATGGATACAGATCTCCACAAATATCCTGGATCTCTGTCAGCCATTGCTTATCTTCTATAAACAATGCCATTAACAGGACACAGGCGGAGTAATCTGCTTGCCTCCTAAATGGTTCTGTGGTTCTTCCTTACTTGGGGCCTCCTTTCTTTCCCTCATCTACAAAGTCTCAAGTGATGCAGTTCCCCAGCATGTCTGTCTGTCTGTCTTTTTATTGTGTGAGCATTTGTATTTTGCCTGCATATATGTCTGTGGGAGGGTATTGGATCCCCTAGAACTGGAGTTACAGACCGTTGTGAGCGGCCATTTCTGTGCTGAGAATTGAACCCAGGGCCTCTGGAAGAGCAGCCAGTGCTCTTAACCACGGAACTCTCTCTCTAGCTCAGCGTATCGCTCTCCTTCACATCCCACACTTCACCCTTCTTCTGGTCTCTGCCAGACAAGCTCCTCCCTCTTGTAGGCCTACTAAGTGGTCCCAGCAAAGGGACTGAGTTCCTTAACTCCCCCCTCCAACTTTCACAGCATTGAGGTCATGTCTGGGTTTGTAGTCTTTGTTTGGGGGGTCCAAAACAATAGTCATTTGTGCTGGCTGGTGTTACTTCCGTTTGACACAAGCTAGAGTGAGTGGAGAGGAGAGAGCCTCAATGAGAGAGACATTGCCTCCATGAGACCTGCTTGTAGGTTGTACACTGCATTCTAGAAAGGCTGCATTCTAGAAAGGCTGTAGACAAGCTTGTTGGCCATTTGTTTAATTAGTGATTGATGGGGGAAGGTCAAACCTATTGTGGGTGCTGCCATCCCTGGGCTAGTGGTCCTGGGTTCTAACTAGTAAGCAACACTTTTCTATGACCTCTGTATCAGTTCTTGCCTCCAGGTTCCTGGCCTGTCTGAGTTCCTGCCCTCATTGCTTTTGATGATGAGCTGTTATGTGAAAGTGTGAAAGAAATTAACCCTTTCCTTTCCAAGTTGCTTTTGGTCATGGTGTTTCATCCCAGAACAACCCTAACTAAGACACGTTTCTCTTGGGAGAGGGGGGTCTCCATCTTTGCCACATGCTCACCACAGTCTTATGTGGGTATGTCATCAGACCTTGGGGACTAGCAGACAGGGCTGATGATAAAGGGGCATTCCTACCCTGAAAGGTCAGGATCTGGTTGTACATCAGATTCCGGGCCTGGTAGATATAGCAGAAGAGCTGGTAGTAGTGAGGCTCTGCGTAAAGAGAAGTCTCATTCAGTACCTGTCCCCAGCCTCCTCAGACGCTCCTCCCTCCTGAGGTGGAGGAGGAGACTCAGTAGACGCCCAGGCCAGGCTTACTGTTGAGGATGTAATAAATGAAAGGCGTGGTGGGGATCCGGGGATCCTCTGGGGTGTGCCTCAAGTCCTTCCAGGGTTGCCACGACCTCGTCTTCTCCATCTCCTTCCTAGGTTGGTCTTTCTGCTCCACTGCCTGTGGCCAGAAAGGGCCCCCCTCCCCCCAGTAAGTTCTCCGGCCTTCCGGACTCTTCTCCAGGCCCTAGCCATCCACAACCCCTCTACGGATGGCCCCTGCCAAACCTGAAGGGGTGGGGCCCGGTCAGCCAGGGTCAGAGATGCGTGTTCCTGATCTCCTTGGATGTGGAGTCATAAATGTCACCCAATCCGGGGAAGCCTTACCAAGGATCCCTCCAGGAGGAATATGGAAGCTACACCCCTGTCCTTGTTGGGCGCCAGCTGTCGGTGCCAGCAGCGGCGACGGAAGCGGCTTGTGGGCTGAGGGTCTAGGTGGAACCTGGAGTCGAATGCGCCATACTCCCAGCCTTCCTTTCCTTCCTCAGAGAGGTCTTGCTGCAGGGAAGAACGCAGGCTCTCAGAATCGCGCTCCTGTCCTTGCTTCGCAAGTCACCCCTGCCTGTGTCGCAACCAGGACCCTCGCCCCAAATGTCTTACCATCTGCAGGAAGGAGAGGGTCTCCTGCTCCTGACTCAGCTCCTGGCCCAGCTCCTTGTGGTTTCGAAAGCGCACGCGCACCCACCGTCGCCGGCGGCATGAGTGGTAAGTCTTTTCCACCGAGTTCCAGATCTGGGGCAGGCCGGAAGGTGGGATCCCCACGCCATACTCCCAGCCTGCAGGAGCAGCATCATGACCTCTGAGTCCACTTGAACCTGCAGACTTGGGGAGCTTTGACAGGCCTGAGAAAAGGGCCCTAGAAAGACAGGTCCTGGGGACAGAGGAGTCCTCATGTCCAGGAAAATGTGCTCAGATTGTATGATATAGACTGCCTGGGGCCAGCTGCAGCAATTGTTTGTTTCTAGGGCCCAGGCCTCAAGATTTTCAATCCACTGCTCTGTCCCCAGAGCGACTTTGAGTAAACTGAGGCTCTACAACTAAATCCATGTTCACATGCATTCACCCACCAGGTTTGCTCTGGGTCAGGCCTTGGGGGTGCCTGCTGCATCTCAACACTAGGGTCTATACCTGTGGAATAGATAGACTCTCTTCCCTAGAATCTGGGAACCCCCAGAAATTCAGACACATCCTGCCTGAGGGCTTGGCCACTCAGAGGCTCCTAGAAGAACCAGACTTAAATGCTTCAGGGTCCCAGGCCTTCATGCCTGACTTGTCGGGAGACTGACCTTGACTGTCCACTGCGTGGTTGAGCTCCACCATCCAATTCTTCTTAAAGTGCCAGCCTTGGGGACACTTCATGTTCTCCAGGGCTTCCACAGGCTGTCCATTCTGTAGGGATGTTGAGGATGGAGGAGGGACACGTGAGCTAGATGAAACTTGCTTTCGCTCATTTCCACACACAGGCCTATCATTGACCCTCCAGGCCAGAAAAATCTTGCTCCTTCTGTGGCCACCATGGCTCTGTCCTTGTTGCATTGAGGGTTGGTTTGACTTGCATGGTTCTACTCAGTGCAGTGATCTGTAACCTCCATTAAACTGAAACAAAATTCAAAGGCTAGTTCCTATATCATGGTACCATCTTTCCTGTGCTCAAGAGTGATTGAGAGGACAGAATATTTCTGTCGTGATAAAGTCTGCGTGTGAGCGTGTGTGCATGTGGAGGTGGGTGCTGGGTGCACACACGTGCTCATGCATGTGGGAGTTGGTCTGAAGCCCATCCACCTTAGTTTTTGAGAAATTGTCTTCTACTGGGATCCGGGGCTCTGCCTGTTAAGTTAAGCTGTCTGACCAGCAAGCACTAGGGGTCCTACCTATGTCTGCCTCTCCACTGCTAGGATCATAAGTATATACCACCATGCCTGTCTTTCTATGTGGATACAACTCAAATTCAAACTCCTGGGTTCAAGCGCCCTATCCTTCTGCCCTATCTCCCAGAGCAGTAGCATGACAGGCAGGCACCACAGTGCCTAGTTCTTTCTGTCATCCTACTTAAGGTATCTGCAGCTTACCATCCTTGAGGACAACCCCTTCATTGGTGCTGAAAAACTTATCTGGGGGTCTCACAGCTTATCTAGACCAGAGCTCAGATGTAGCTCTTGCTGCTGAGCCGTCCCAATTGCTGAGTCTTCCCATCTGCCTTGCCCCGTGTACCCTATGGCAGGATGGAGATGCTTACCACGTCCGTGTTGGGGATAGCTGCAGGCACCCAGGCACCTGTGGCGTTGCGAAGCTGGTTCTCATACACCTCTTCCAGCACCTGGCTCTTGTTGATGTCTATGTCCAGGAGGAGTCTGGGCAGCAGTGATACCCCAAGTTCCCAGGGCTGTCTGAACTCCCAGGGTCATCTCTGCTAGCTAAACACCCCTATGTGACATCCCATCTCCCTTGAGCAAAGCAGAGCCTAGCATACAGACAGGGTATTGGGCAGGGCTGTTGGTCTATGTATTCCCACGCACAGCGACCAAAACAGTGGCTTGGGGCCCATTCTAAGTTCCAGCTGACTAGCCCATGTAGGTGAGACATGGTCAGGGCTTGAACCCTCCTTACCTCCTCTGAGGCTCTACTACCCAGTCGTCCTTCCAATGCCATCCTGGGGGAGCCTTGAAGTCTGTCTTGGGGAGAGCCTTGCGTCCCATGACATCGGAGAAGTTGGGGCAGTGGTATAGCCCTTGTTGTCCCCAGTCATCTTTGATCTTGGCCTGATTCTCATACTGAGGGAGGGGAATGCCAGTCAATGCCCATGCCTCCTCCACCAACCTCTCAGCATTGGGGATGTTGAGACTCTTGATCCCCAACCTTTAGAAATGTAGTAGCCAGGTCAGATGGGGCCATATCTCTACTGAATCTAGGAGACTGAGGCTCAGCAGTCATCACTATCTGGTGCTGCTCAACTATGAGATAAGTTTGCCTGCATCTTCAATGTGACCTGCCTACTCCCTAGTCACTGCAGACATGAGAGATCCGGTCCTGCTACACTCATCCTTCTGTGCTACCCAGATCTTTTCTTCTACAGCCTCCCTCCATACCCTCTACCTCTGCCTTAGGCAGGACTGGTTAGACACAGCTATCCCTTCCCAACCTCAGAGAATTAGTTCCAGAATGTCCCTGTGTACCACAACCTATGCTATAGTCCCTTACGTTTTAAAATGGCCTAGCATCTGTGTATAACATACACTTTAAGTCACTTGTATGTGGTATAAGACCTAATCCAATGTCAGCACTATGTCAGCAGTTGTTCTAGTGTATTGTTAAGGTCACAATGACAAGGAAATAGGTATATTCATGTTTGGTATATGTGGTGGTTTGAATATGCTTGGCCCAGCAACTGGCACTATTTGGAGGTATGCCCTTGTTAGAGTACGTGTAGCCTTGTTGGAGTAAGTGTGTCACTGTGGGTGTGGGCTTTGAGACCCACATCCTAGATGTCTGGAAGCCAGTCTTCTCCAAGAGAGCTTCAAATGAAGATGTAGAACTCTCAGCTCTGCCTATACCATGCTTGCCTGGATGCTGCCATGCTCCCGCCTTGATGATAATGGACTGAACCTCTGAATCTGTAAGCCAGCCCCAATTGAACGTCCTTATAAGAGCTGCCTAGGTCATGGTATCTGTTCACAGCAGTAAAACTCTGAGACAGTATAGATGCGGCCATCACAGACTTAACTGCATTTTTAAGCCACAGCTGGTTCAGTAATATAGACACTGTTGACATAGGGAGCTGACTGTGCTATGATATATTATCAACGCATGCAACTTAAAAACAAAACAATGTTTTAAATGCATTTTTTGTGTGTGAAATAGCTCTAGTTGGCCTGGTACTTCTCATGTAGCCCAGGCCAATCATGAACTCCTGCCTAAACCTCCCAAGTGCTGAGAATACAGATGCCAACCAACTATAAAAAAGTAAACCCAAAAAACAAAAACAAACAAAACAACAACAACAACAACAACGTCTTATAATTCCATAACTCAAAAGGCCTGTGTTGTGGAATCCTGTCTTTCAGACATGACACAACTACTGTTGTCCTGAAATCTGGTCAGCTGTGACTACCTATGGGAGACTAGCAAGAATGCAGGCTATCTGTTGCTTTTTGGAAATACATGAACAGCTTACAAGGCTCATGGCCATCTCTCCTCCCTGTGTGCATGCGTGTGCATGGGTGTGTATATGCATGTGTGTGTGTGTGTGTGTGTACACAGAACACCCTTTGTCACATTTGGGTCTGATATATTGTCTCTCTACCCTCCCTTCCTGAACTGCATGTCCCACTGTGAGGCCTGCTCTTCCCTGCCTTGGCTCTGATTTGGCTCCTTCTCCCCCCCGCGTCTCCCCCCATTACTCCGATATCTGTCCACTCACCGTCTCTGCATACACCACCATGGAGCCCTGCTGGAGCAGCTTCAGATTCTTGCTGTATTTGACATTGCCAAGCCACATACAGACCCGGAGGGAGGCTGGGAATGTGTCCTGTCCTTCACCTTCTGGGTACTGAGCCAGAGGCAGATCAGTCCCATGGGGGTGCCATAGGAGGTAGTGTCACTCCCCGGTCCCACGGGGGGAGACAGGGGTGTGGGTGAGGGAGAGGCTGAGGGAAGGGCTACGAGATGCTTTGCCGGAATGGGCCACATCCACCCTTCTGACCAAGTCCTGGGAGCAGGGGCCCTCACATCAAACTGTGCTGGAGTCAGGAGTGCAATAGGACAAAGCTCTGTGCTGATTGCCAGCACTGAAAGGTGACTGAGTTCTGCCCTGGTGGTCATAGAGGGAGACGTCAGGCAAAGAGAAAAAGGAGGGCTGCCCAAGGTGAGCGAGGCTGCCTGGAAGCCCGAGGAAGGTGACGATGGTAGCTTTGGTGACACTAGCTACCATCTACTGCCTACAGCTTCATCACCATGCTCCAGCACTTTGCTAAGTACCCCAGGCCTCATACCCCAGTGAGGGTGTCACCAAGCCCATGGGCCTTAGGAACACGCTGAGGCCAGGATTCAGTCAGGCCCTGGACAAAGACAGGGGCTTTGCATGATGGTAGGAAGAACAGAGAGCAGGCATATTTGGGATCTGGGAGGCCCAGGGTGGCTTGTTTGTTGAGGATTGATACAGGTGTCTAGGGCAGGCCAGGCATGCTGGATTTTCCCTGAGAAACAATAGGAGCCATGAAGGGGCTATGAGGACCCTTGTTCTCTCCAAGAGAGAAGGAGGATCCATCAGGCTTGTGTTATAGCTTGCTTCTGATCTGAGGAGCTGGTATCAAATCTTACACTCATAGAATGTTCTGGAAGTCACCCAGTTGTGGTTTGCAGGAGAGATGACAAAGTATTAGACCAAGTGTAGGCATGGGAGTGGTGAAGGGGGTGGGGGATTTGAGGAGCACTTACCACAGATGTGGGCTAGGCAGTAGCTCACATGCAGAAAAGTGTAGCCCCCTCCCTACCTCTGGGGACTGTATGAGCTCAGTTCTAGTTAATACAGAAGCAGGGAAAGAACATGTGGACCATATCCTCAGGGGCTCTGGGTGGGCATGGGGTCCCCACATGGCTTTCTTGGAATCCCAGGGGTTCTGTCTGGGGTATTTGGTAACCACATCTTCCCTGGAAGACACCCCTTTCCCCCACCTGTAAGAGGAGGTTCTGAATCTTCCCACAGAACTTGCCAGAGCTCAGGGGTCCTGCTGGGGAGAACAGGACAGTGTGGGCAGGAACCCGAGCATAGGCCACTCGCTGCTGCCTGGACATCAACCAGATCAGCACATCTGGGAGGCTCTCCTGGGGCTGCCAAGATGGGAGAGCATCAGGACCTGGGGGCCAGTCTGGGCCTCCCTGTCCAGCCAGTGCAGCCAGTGCCTACCTCAGGGATCACAGCATTGAGACGGTGCAACCACTCCTTGCCCGTGCCCACCATGTTCACCGGCTTGGCTTCCTTGGCCATTTGCGCTAGTTGCTGCAGAAGCTGGCTGCGAAGCTGCCATTTATTCCTGTCCAAGCTGTTAGCTCTGGGCTGATCAGTCATACAAGGCAGAGTGCGCCTGTAGCAAGGACAGGTTAGGAGGAAGATATGTGTACTGTGGTCCTGCTGCAGGCCAATATTCCCTTTCTAGTCTGTAGCTTCTACCAGACCCGTGGCTGTCCTGACCTGGGGGGGAGAGATGCTTAGCTTTCTCCATGGGCCTGACTTAGGCTCTCACTCCGTCCCGTTCCCCTCTTGAAGCCCTGTAGTGTGCTAGGTTGTGGGTAGATGTTTTCCAAGGAAGAGGCTAACCAAACCATTGGGGGTGTGGAGGCCTGGCACAGAGAGGCTTCCCAGTGAGCTTGAAACAGCATGCTAGATATGATGAACAATGGCAAGAGATGAGGTGTGATAATGGTGTGAGTTGTTCTAGGCAGTGGAGATCTGCCTGTGTGCTACGGACATGGAACGTGGCCATGGAGCCACGTTCTGAACTGGAGTTCAGGGATATTCTACATGGGCAGGGAAGGTAGCTGTGTGTGGGTTCTAGCTGGGGGAGATCTGAGGAGTATTCCTGTGGGGTAAGAGTCCATTGGGTGCTACGCAGAGCCTCCAGTTTCTAATTTGAGGCTCACCCAGCTCAGCCTAAGCCGGCCCCAGCCAGGGTACTCAGTTCTTACTGGCAGTCCTCCTGCAGCTCCTTCAGCAGTTTCTCCCACTGTTGAAGTAGAGCAGGATCCCCGGGATTCCGTATGGATCTCAGGATGTCCAGGTTGGTTTTCTGCCCATTGAGAGAAAGGGAGAGAACTGGCCTTAGCCTGGAGCTCTCTGGGATAGGCTGAAGAACTGACAGGCCTGTAACCTGGTGATGTCAATTCCAGACTGTGGTGCACCCTAGCAAATGTACGACACCCTTTCTTCCCTACTTCTTGTACCCAACAGAGGAAATGGGTGGTAGGAGACGTGCAGATGCCCATCTGTAAGCAGGAAAATATGCTCTTTGACAAGAACCGTCGTGTTGACAGTCTCCACCGAAGTGGCTGTCTGGGTTAAGGTGGCAGCAGTCATTGTCGTCCTGGCAATGCCTGCAATGATGGTCCCAATGATTGTAGCTGTAATACTAAAATCCTTCTTTCCCTGGTGTAGGGGTTGTAATGTGTGGGACAATATTAAGAGGCTGTTTGACCCATCATGTCTAGCCACTTATGCTCTGATGGGAGAAATTGTCATACTATTATTTTGTTTAAGTGTCTCACACAACATATTTCCAGGCAAAGCTCCATAAACAAGGTGACCCTACCTAGCCTCTCTGATTTTCATGGTACTTCTATGGCCCTAGTTCCTCTCATGACTTCAAAACTGACACATCACTGTGATTTCATACATATTATTAGCTTTGTGCTTCCATCCTCAAAACTGCCTATGAATTTTTCAAAACCCTACTGCCCTGTCACCTCCTAATTGTTCTCTTTACCCTCTCAATCCCCATCTCTCTGATCCTAAATCTCTTGGTTCCTGTATTTCCATGGCAACCTTAATTGCACTGCACAGTAACTGCATCTCTGCATTTCCATGGCAACCCTAGTTGCACTGAATAGTAACTGTATCTCTGATTTTTGCAGCCAGTGAGGACAAAATTTGTTTATTCATTGTCTTGTCTTCGGTGCCCAATGCTGTATCTGGCACATTTCTCAATGATGTGGGATCCCAATGCTGTATACAAGTGAGGGGCGTGACTGGCTTCCTAGTACTGTCATATACATTCCTTGGCCTCCCATCTACCCCAGCTCCCTCCTGCACTCTTACCAGGCGATCCCGGGTGATGTGGAGGAGGTTGAGGCAGTTCATTCGGAAGCCAACATCCTCCCAGTTGGAGGTCACAGCCACCACAGGCTTCGTGTTGTACCAGGGCACATAATGGTAGGTAGTGCCTAAGTCATAGAGACACAGGATGGAGGGGGTGGGATATCTGAGGAACCAATAGAGGCTCCTAATCACTGTCTCCTCCTAAAGGACTGTTCTGGTGTGATCTTGGTTCTCAAGGATCTGCTAATCATGTCAAGTGGGCCTTCAAGCCCAAGCCCGGAGTGGGCAGTTATACATGGCTGGTTCCCCTGGGTATACACTGTGTTCAGAGTATCATGTGGCTTTTCAAAGCCCCGGGTTTACAGGTAGAAAATCAGGTTGGTGCTGATGTTTGTGCTGGGAAGAAGCCAAGAGAGCCATCTCCCCTGCAATATGCTTTTTCTGCAATTCCCTGCTGTGTTGGCCTCAAAGAAACAAAAATTACAAGTGCTCAAAATGTCTAAGCAGAAAACCTGGTAGGCCAATACTCAAACCTTGAAAAAGAAGTTGAGCTTCTTTTGTAACTTCCGGACATGGAAATATGACAGGAAGCTGGGCCCTACCCAGTGTGGACAGTTTAACAGGACACCCTATGTCCTGTTTATCCTGAACAATACATTGAGGTTCTAACCCTGCTGCCTCAATATACCATCTAAAGTGGAAATGGGATCACAGATGATATAATTGGTTGACATGAGGTCATTCATTGAGGGGCAGGATGGGTCCTTAAACCAATGTGGCTGGGAGGCAGACAGAAAGATAGTGTCCCTGTGGAGACCCTGGATTATCAGGAGAAATCAAAGGATTGCTACAGGAGAATAGAATGACTCATCTGCCAGATGAAGAACACCAAGGACTGCCCTTAGCAGTCTCTCAGAGAACCAACTCTGACTCCCTCACCTCCAGCTTCCACCTTCCTATTATCTCCTTGTTATTATTGTTTTGTTTTTGAGACAGGGTTTCTCTGTGAAAACCTGGCTGTCCTGGAACTCACTCTGTAGACTAGGCTGTCCTCAAACACAGAGAACTGTTGTCTGCCTCTGCTTCCTGACTGCTAGGATTAAAAGTGTGCGCCACCATAGCCTCCTATTGTCTTAGTTTAAACTTTTTAAAATAACATTCTTGGTTTGGTTTCTTGTGTTTGCATGGTTTGTGTATATGAGTGCAGGCCTTCACATGTGTGAAGGCGAAGGTTGGAGGACCACTCTCAGGGGTCAGCTCTCTCCTTCCACCATATAGGGGCTGGGATTTGATCTCAGATCATCAGGCTTTCACAACGATCACTTCTGCCCACCGAGCCATCTCCCCACTCCAGAGTCGCCCTTTTAAGCCACCCAGTTTCTTAGGCAAGGTAATGTCATACCTAGAATGAAATGTGGATACCCCCAAGACCTCCGCTCTCAGGGTCAGGATGAATAAGAGATGGCCCATCACCCACAAGTGGACAGTGAGAACACTTGCTCGTCTCTACTATGGCTCTAGGTGGAGGGGACACATAACTTAGCATCCTGAGACATGCTATTGCTGAAGTCTGAAGGATGCCCAAGGAGCAGGTTAGAACTGGCTTCTTGGCAGTGGCCAGGTCCCTGGAGTAAGGAATAGGCAGATTTCCCTGGAGAATGAAATTTGAGCCAGACCTCAAAGAATTCCCACAACATGGAGAGAAAATTAGCAGTTTAAAAACAACACTCACGTTCCCTAACCCAGCAATTCCAGTTCTGCTGTAAATACCCTACAGGGAAGCGAATACAGCCTGGCTAGGGGTTGTGCAGAGAAGGCTTGCATAGCAGCTGTAATTGGAATGGGCTGAGGTTGGAAAAGGCTGAAGTGCCATCCACAATAGAAGAGATAAACAAGTTATGGCCATCAGCCATCCCTTAGGACCGCTGAGGAACTGGTTTAGATACCCTGTGTTACCAAAACCCAGACGATCAAGTCCCTTATATAAAACACATGGCATTTGCATAGGATCTACCGTCATGTCCCCTCTATTCGGATAATCTACAGAGGGTTTATTATTAGCTCAAGTGAGGCAGAGTCTATGCAAATAGCTACTACTCTGCTATGGGGCCTTCTTTAGAGGACAGTGACAAGAAGAACATGTTCAGCATCGATGCAGGTGTGTGTGTGTGTGTGTGTGTTATGTGCAAGTGTGGTCTGTGTAGAGTAAGTCTGAGAACGATGCTTGTTACACAGTATGGGGAGATCAGAGGATTGTGTCAAACGTGACTGTCGAATGCCTTCTTTTACTTTCTGCCTGTTCTTTTGAGGCAAGGGCTCTCCTAAAGCCTGGAGCTTGGTCTTGTTAATTATTTTATTGTGTTTGTCTCTGTATCACATTTGTGTCTGATTCATGCAGGGGCCAGAAGAGAGCATCTAATCCCCTGAAATTGAAGTTATAGATGGTTGGGAGCCACCATGTGGGTGCTGGGAACCTAACCCAAGGTCCTCGGGAAGACAGAACATCCAATGCTCTTAACTTCTGAGCCATCTCTTCAGACCCCTGGAGCTCAGATTACTTGGCTAGGTGGCAACCAACATGGCCCAACGATCCTTCTGTCTCCACTCCAACCTGGTTACAGGCTTCTTACAGGAGAACTATAATATGAATTCCAATCCTGAGGCTTGCACAGCAAGCCCTCCCAAATGCCGAACCATCTCTCCAGTTCTTGTTTTGGTACTTTTCAATTTCTTTGTCTCAGGTAATACTTCTTATGTATACATTATATTTACACATCGTATGCATACATTGTAATACTTCTCATGTATACATTGCTGGTTCTATCTATCTATCTATCTATCTATCTATCTATCTATCTATCTTCAATCTACAGGATCTCTCTATGTAGCCCTGGCTGTCCCCAAACTCTCTATGTAGACTAGGCTGGACGCAAACAATTCACCTGAATTTTCTGCCTCTGGAGTGCTGGGACCAAAGACCTGCACTACCATACCTGGTTCGTTTTAGTATTTTTGATGCCTGATTAGTTAAATCTGGCTGTCCATGCTTACACATGGCTGACTATATTCACACAATGGCATACTAAGTACATAGAAGTGCAAGTAAGAAAGCTACAGTCATATCCAAGTGTATGTTGTTCTGTGGCTACATTTCACAAACTGATGAAGAAGGCCGAGCTTTTCAAAAAGAATATGGGTGACGGTGGCACATGTTCTTTAATATAGAAGGATGAGATGGAACTTAGGAGTGCAGTGGCCCTCGGTGGGTAGCAGTAAGAGGCACGGGCTCCTGGGATGTCCGTGTCCCACTTTGCCATCTGAGTGCTATTGTTTGGTGTGTTTGCCCCAGGATTAGTCACTGAGCTGTGTGCTTTGGTTTGTGTGGTTTTTTTCCATGAGTATGTTATTCTTGAATCAAATCTTTACTTAAAAAAATTTAAAAATCGTGCAGCCCTGCTGAGCAGGATGGCGGAGGAAGCCACCCGCTGTCCTTCCGTCCCAGGGGCTATGGCTGGTGTTGATCCTGTGTTGACTGTGAGTCGTTATAAATTGTAAAAATATACTTTGCCATTAGTATCATGTGCACAGAGAAAAACAGTGAGGACAAAAAGGGCAAAGCCAGCATGTGTGATGTGTAGTGTGCGTGGCGCAGTGAGGGTGGTGCCTCACATGCGGCGGTAGAATGTGATGCTGAGAAGAACAAGTAGGAGAAAGGAGGCACTGGCGGGCCAGTAGGAAAGATCTAGAAGTTTCCAGATGTAGCCTGGAGAGAGCCCAATATGAAAGATATGGACAGGAGACTTAAAAATAGGAGGAGTGGGGGGGTGGTGGAGGGATGTAGAGTGGGCTATAAAAGAGCAGATTACTTCCAGAAGGAAACAGAAGAGAAAACTAGAAAGAATGATTCCCAAAAAGAAGCCCCTTTAAAATGTCAGGGATGGCTTCGAGACACCCGTTTTCGACTCTGGGCTTCATAATCAATAAAGAGGTCCACGACTTAGGTTCTGAGTAGGAGCCCAGGATCCAAGATAGCGACTTTCTTCTTCCATTCTTGGAGAACTTCCAAATGCAACAAGGCAGAAAATAAGTCCTTTTCCAGCAAGCAGAGAGACAGGGATAACCTATAGACTCAAAATATACATAAGGACTGCCAAAAGTAACCCTGCTTCCACGGAAGCACTGAGGAGCAAAGACAGCAGAAAGCAGGGGCCACAGCGGGAAGCGAGGCCTGCTGAGAGGAGGCTGAAGATTGACCTCAGAAATCCACTCCCTGAGGAAACAAGGATGAAATGCGAGCTCAGCAGACAGCCAAGAGAAACCAAAAACAACAGAGAAAGACAACTCTGGGAAGCCCCAAAGTGACATTTAAACCTTGTAGACAATTCACTGAGGCATAAGAACTTCTCAAGTGACCAAAATGAAATGAAAAGACAGAGTCAAAAAGTGAGGGGGGGGGGGGGCGGCTGTGATCGGGATGGAAAGTGAATAAACACATAAGTAAATTAGGGGGCTGGAGAGATGGCTCAGCAGTTAAGAGCACTGACTGCTCTTCCAGAGGTCCTGAGTTCAATTCCCACATGGTGGCTCACAACCATCTGTAATGGGACCTGATGCCCTCTTCTGGTGTGTCCGAGGACAGCAACAGTGTATTCACATACATGAAATAAATAAATAAATAAATCTTTAAAAGAAAAGAGTAAATTAATGGGGTAAAGGGGGCCAGGGAGAAAATGATAACTAGAAGACAACCAAGGAGGAACTGGGAACCCCATCTATGAGAGCCCCAGTAGAAGGTAAAGCACAGAGGAGTTCTTTATCTTAGAACATAAAGTCAGTCAGTTAGGGGAACAAACAGTAGGTGAACTAAATACACAACCCGTCCCATAACATTTTTGAAGGAAAAAAATACGAGAAAAAATTTCATATCCTAAGGTAAGGCCAAGTTCTTGAGATATGACACCATGGGGGAAAATTTGTATTTGACCTAACTTTGAAAAATTGGTACTTCAAAAGATAAAGAGGGGGGCTGGGAGGTGGTGGAGCACGCCTTTAATCTCAGCACTTGTGAGGCGGAGGCAGGTAGATCTTTGTGAGGTTCGAGGCCAGCCAGGACTACACAGAGAAAGCCTGTCTCCAAAACTAACAAAAACCCAAAACATACAAACAGACAGACAATGGGGGCTGAGGGAATGGCCCTGCTCTTCCTGGCTCCATTCCATGTCCCCATGTCAGATGGCTCTCAACAGCCAGAAGCTCCAACTACAGGGGACCTGATGCTGCCTTCTGAATTCATAGTCACTTGAACCCATAGACACAGTCACATTAAACAAAACAAAACAAAACAAAACACCCTCCAAAAACCTTAAAAGGGGGAGGAGATAGACATTTTAGAAAGAGACTACAGTACATGGCTAATTGATCTTTATAGGTAAGGTGCCAAAGTAATTCAATGCAGAAATCAAATGTTTCTTAGCAAATAGTGTTGAGTTGGCTGTCTATATAGAAACAAGGAATTTCAACCCCTCCCTCACACAACACATAAAACCTCAGTCAGGACCGGTGGTAAGGACGCTTTGCACTAAGCCTAATGATTGGGTGATTGAGTTCAGATCCTGGATTGTGAAGGGGAGAACCAATTCCCCAAAGCTGTCCTCTGCTCGCCACACACATGCGTGCAGACTGTGGCACACTGCCCTTCCTTCTCCCTTGCAGTGTGCCATCCTGGCACTTGGCTTAGGCAGGAGGATCTTGAGTTCAAGGTCATCCCCCCTTCACTAAAGGAAGACAGGTGGGGCTGGGGTGTAGCGTCTAGGAGTGAACCAACTCCACCTACCATTCAAGAAGCCCTAGGTTTGGCCATCAGTGCCACATAAAGCATGTCTTATGGCATATGGATGTGAATCTAGCAGTTAGAAAGTAGAGTAAGGAAGATCAGAAATTCAAGGCCATTCTCAGTTACATCGTGAGTTTGGGGCCAGCCTGGGCTACTAGAGACCTGTCTGTCTCAAACAACAAAACAGAGAGGGAGTGGCTAATCTATATTTTAAAGTGAGTGATAAGCACACGATACACAGATCTGACAAAAGATTTAATGTATAAACCAAGAAGAAAGATACAGCCAAGTGATTATATACTGGAAGAGAAGATGGAGGGGGATAAGGTAAGATGATGTATAAACACAGATGCCCAACCTTCGTTTATGATGAGAAAGAGCTCGTTACACTCATGTGAAATTGTTTTTCACATCCAATAGCATGGCAAAATCAAATCCCTGGCAGCATCAAGTACTGGTGAGAACAGAGAGCAAAACGAATTCTCATCCCATGCTGTTGGGAGTGTAATTTGGTATAATCGCTTCTGCTCTGAGACTCCCTCCCACCCCACCCCTAGGTATATAATTTAGAGGAACCCCCATCCTTGTGACCAGGAGACATGTATGAGAATGCTTACAACGAAGTTATTATACCAACCAGCTTATCTATATACACTATATAATTTGTGGTCTGATCACACAGTGGGATGCATTCGGGAATGGAAATAAAATGTAGCTACCCAGGGTCAAGCCATGCTGGGCATTAGGCACAAGGCAGGTATACGTGTATGGATGGAGTCCTGTCACATATGTCACATGCAACAGCAGAAGAGCATGCTGCTCCTGGGTTCCACATATAGAGGATCAAAGCAAAAATGAAAGCCAAAGGTTGATGAGCCTAAGAGAAGGGTTTGTAGTTATTTCTTGACCTTTTAAGGCTTTGGCTGCCATCTACGTATTAACCAGATGATAAATTTGTAAGATGTCACTTTACTCTTCCATAAGCCACACACACACATATTTGGATACTTTTTGCATACAGATTTCCCACTATAAAAACAGCAGAACTTGCCAGGCAGTGGTGGCGCACATCTTTAATCCCAGCACTTGAGAAGCAGAAGCAGGCAGATTTCTGAGTTCGAGGCCAGCCTGGTCTACAGAGTGAGTTCTAGGACAGCCAGGGCTACACAGAGAAACCCTGTCTCAAAAAACCAAAACCAAACCAACCAAACAAACAAACAAAAAAAGCAAAAAAACCAAACCAAAACAAAAAAAACCCCAGCAGAGCTTACTTTGTTAAATGGAAGAAGCCAGCTGGTCAGAAAGGACCATATGTCAGACTAGGAAAATGTATGGAGACTTAAAGTAGGTTAGTGTCGGTCTACAGCCATGGAGGTGAGAGAGCTAGGAGGAGGGCTAATGGGCCTAGGGTTTCTTTGGGGAGAGAGGAAAGCAGTCTAAAACGGGCTGTGGTGATGGTTGCATAACTGTGAAAATCCTAAAATCCATGCGATTGTATGCTTTGAAAGGGCAAATTATATGTTATGGGAGTGATATCTCAACAGAGCTTTTATTTAACCGTGTAGGTAGGGAAGTGGGGCCCACAGAAAGCATCCTGACGTGTGCTGAGATGGTGAAGCTGGCAAAGGGGAAGGGAGACTAGTCAGGAGCTTTCGAATGCTAACATGAACCCACATCACTTGGGGGGGGCAACAGTGTGCTAGGCTCTATTCGTAGATTCTTTTGCTATTTATAGGTCTGGAGGGGGGGTTAAATCTGCCTTTTTAACATGCTGACGCTGTTGGCCCAGGGACTATAGTGAACAGATAAGGTTTCTGATTAGTTCACAATGGATGAGGGGATGGGTGGGTGGGAGGATGGATGGATGGATTGATGGATGGATGGATGGATGGATGGGTGGATGGATGGATGGATGGATGGGGTGTCTGGGAGAGTGGACAGCTGAAAGTTGAATGGCTCAATACATGGATTGGGGCCTGGAAAGATGGCTCCCTGGATAAGAGCTTGCTGCACACCTATGAAGACCCGAGTTCTAATACCATCACCTGTGTGAAAAGCAGGTTGTGGCCGTGTGGGGCTTTAGTGCCCATGGTGCAGACAGGAGGATGGCTGGCCACCAGCCTCACCCCAGGTCCCATAAGAGACAGAGTGAGATGGAGTGACAGAACAGGACATTCAACATCCTCCTTTGGCCTCTGCGAAAGCACACACAAGCTCATACATGGGCATGGACACCACACGCAGAAATAAGCTAAGCAGAGCAGTGGGTGAAGAGGAGAGAGACCAGCAGATAATCGGATGGCTGGTGGCTTTCTGTTCTTGAGGTCACCACCCCCTAGCTATGAACGGTTTGGCAGGTGACTTCACCACCCTGAATATTGTCACCAAGTGACCAGATGTGTGGTATTCATGCCTGTTAATCTAGCACTTTGCAGCCTGAGGCAGGGAGACCATGAGATCAAGGCCAGCCTGGACTGCATAATGAGACCCTACTTAAAAACAACTGAGAATATTCAAGAATGTTCTATGAGCCAATTCCCTTGGGAGAGTCTCACACACACGTGGGCTGTCTCAGTTTCTGCTTGAATCTGACAGTTACCATCGTATATCACCGGGCTGTACTGTGTGGTGGACACAAGAGGCTTGTAGTTTGGATCCATCTTGTTTCCATAGTGGCCCATGCTGACCTCGAATTGAATCAGGTCCTTAAATTTGGGCATCATGGTACAGGAGAGAAAGATGACGCACAGCCCATACTTTTGGCGATAATACTGCATCTAAAACAATAACCACAAACACGGGCATCTTCAGTACATACAGGTTGAGTAAAGCTATACTGATAGGCAGGGGACAGAGTACCCTGGTTTTTTCCTAAAGTGTTCTGTACTTCACTTTGTGATGAAATAGACCATTACTGAAATTGTGCACTGGTTGATAAAGGGCAGCTGCTCCCAGGATCTCCTTCACCTGCTCCACTCCACCCAGCTGGTTGGTCCCCTTCCTTTCTGAAGCTGTGCGGGAGGGTCTCCTTTATGGTTAGGTTTGGCTCTGAGTTGAGAGAAGTAGAGTCCCCCCACACACACACACACAAACACACACACAAACATACAGACACACACACAGGAGCCCTGTTCTTGGTGACGGTCAAGTCACAGTCACCCTTCCTTATCCAAAAAGACTGCCCCTTTCCACTACTGCCTCATAACTGTCCCTAATTATATCTGTTTCTGCCATGCCATCCACTACCCACAATAGCTGCTCATTTCTATTGCTAGCATTGCCCTGTCTCCTCCCTCCCCTGCCTCTCCTCCTTTCCCCTTCTCCCATTCTCTCCCTTCCTCTCTTCTCTCCCTCCCCTTTCTTTTTTCTTCTTTCTCTCTCTCTTTCTTTCTCTCTCTCTCTTTCTCTCTCTCTTTCTTTCTTTCTTTCTTTCTTTCTCTCTTTCTTTCTTTTGCTTTTTAAAGACAATTTCATTGTGTAGTCCAGGTTGGCATTGAGTTTATGACGGTCCTCTTGCTTCAGCCTTCTGAGTGTCAGGATTACAGACATGAGCTACCACAGCCACCAGCTCTCTCTCTCTCTCTCTCTCTCTCTCTCTCTCTCTCTCTCTCTCTCTGGATGTCTGTCTGTCTGTGTGTGTCTGGGTCTCCCTGTCTCTGCTCTCCTCTGTCTCCTCCTCCTCTCTCTGTTTCTGTCTCTCTTAAACTCACACACATACACACACATACACACACACACACACACACACACACACACAATCTCTGCTTTCTTTTCCTCCCCTCCCCTCCTGGCTGTGGTGCCATATTAGGGTCCATCTTTGGCTCTTGGTTCTGTCCAGTCCATCTACTCTTCCAGGTCCATTGTTTCCAAGACAACAGATTCAGTGGTGATGTGCTTATCACTGCCTATGTGGCTAGCAGGTTCCAGGCTGAGCTATGTGTATGTTTCACAAGCTCACACTAGAGATAGGATCTGCCACCTTCCATATTCCTTTCTTTATAAAGGAAGCCCATCTTGGTGGCAGACACTGTTGACCACACCATCTCCCAAGACTGAAAATGGGCACAAGCTTGCAGGAGTCAGCCTCACTTTTGTTTTCTGTCTGACAGGGGTCTCTGGACACTTTCTCTGAGTTTACAGGGTCCCTGACCACTAGGGATTTGGTTCCACATGAAATCCCTGGAAGACGCTTGGGGAATACTCCAGTAGACTGACCAAGCATCCTTATATTCCCAGCAGATTGGTGACCAATGTCTCTTGCAGTGTCAGAAATGCCCCCCCGACACACACACACACACAGAGAGAGAGAGAGAGAGAGAGTAGATATCTGGGGGATGCAGAGAAACCCTTCTTTTCCTATGTTGCTTGTCTCCTGTGATTACCTCCACCTGGGTCACTTCCTGAGACAGGTCCTTCATTACCGAGTCTTGCTGAGATTTGATCTTGGTGACTATCTCCACAAAGATTCGGCCACGGTAATCTAAACCATGCTGGACAGCATCCATGATGCACTGGAGCAACAAGAGAGAAAGGGATGATCAAAAAAAGAGTGAACAGATCACCCTGGAGCCCACACAGCAAAGGTAAGACTATGCAGGGACAGCCTGCTTGGGGATGGCTCCACCCACAGCCCTGCTAACGAATTCCAGGATGCCTCAACGCAGAAAAGTGCCCCTCTTGTTTGATTTCATTCTGCCGGCTAACCTGGAGGAACTTGAACTATACAAATGTTCGGAGCTTGGAGGGGGTGGTAATCAGCAGAGTGAGGGTTTCCAACCAGGCCAGTCAATGGTTCTGCCTCTGTGTTGAAAGTAATCCAGATATCTACTGTGTGTGTGTGAGGGGGGCATTCCTGACACTACAAGAGACATTGGTCACCAATCTGTTAGGAATATAAGAATGCTTAGTCAGGGGCTGGAGAGATGGCTCAGCGGTTAAGAGCACTGACTGCTCTTCCAGAGGTCCTGAGTTCAATTCCCAGCAACAACGTGGTGGCTCACAACCATCTGTAATGGGATCTCATGCTCTCTTCTGGTGTGTCTGATCTGAAGACAGCAACAGTGTACTCACAAACATGAAATAAATAAATAAATCTTAAAAAAAAAAAAAAAAGAATGCTTAGTCAGTCTACTGGCGTATTCCCCAAGAGTCTCCCAGGGGTTTCATGTGGAGCCAAATCCCTAGTGATCAGGCACCCTGTAAACTCAGAGACAGTGTCCAGAGACCCCTGTCAGACAGGTCCAAGAAGATCACAGAAGCCCAGAAAAGACCAACTAGGGGGATCACCTGGCCTTATGGGCAAATTCCCTGCAAAGGGCTGACTGGTGGGAGACAAAGGCTGAGGAGCCAGGGAGTGACATGGAAGACAAGACAAAGCTTGTGACAACTCAGGGCTCTTCTCACAAACTCCCTGCCAGCCTTATTAAGCAGCCCTACACGCTTTCTTCTATTTATCTTATTTTATGTATGTGTTGAGGGAGTGAGGTGTGCCATGGCATGAGTTGGGTCAGAGGACAGCTGCTCAGAGTTGGTTCTGTCCTTCTACCATATGGGTTCCAATATCGGACACAGGTCACAGGTGTGGTGGCAGGAAGCATCTTTACTGGTTGAGCCATATTGCCAGCCTCCCTCCACCCCGCCCTTTTAAAGATAAGACACTGCTGTGTAGTCCAGCTGGCTTCTGACTCTTCTGATCTTCCCCAATCAGACCTCTTGCATGCTCTTGTTTAAGCCAATTTGAGTTGGGTTTCCAGCACTAATCAGCAATCTTGAACAAACCTGTATTTTTTTTTTAACCTGGTGTGCTTTTCCTACTTGTGGGAAACCCACCAAAGTTTTCATCTTCAGTGTTCCTTAACAACTAGCTAAAGCATCCCTTTTATCCTTTTCTGGTACCACGGATTAGGACTCTTGTGTTCATGGCTATTTATATACCCATACCCACCCTCTTCTGGAAGGAGGAAGACAGAGGCCAGGCAGTGTCCTCCCTGGACATTTCTAATCCCCTGGTGCTTCACTCACAGTCAACCTAACCTCTACTGCCCCACATCCCGAAAGCTGACAAGATAAACTTACAGTGCCTTCCTCTGAGGTCCTGAAAGGGGGCTTCTTACCCCCACGGAGAGTCAGGAAGCTGGGGCCAAAGCAGGGCAGGAAGCCAGAGTACATCCCTGGAAGGAGATAGAGTGAACTCAGGGGCTTGGGTGGAAGAGATGCGAAAGGAGGGGTCCCAGGGAGGGAGGGGTCCCAGGGTTTGCTTGCCTTGGATCTCCTCACCGGTGGACGAGATCTGGCTGAGGCACAAGCTGGCAGACCCAATCTCATCCTGACATTTGTATCTGGAGCTGGGAAACACACTGCAGGCTGAGCCCCAGCCTGGCTCTGCCTCTTCCTCCCCAGAGCATGGCTCTGCCTCTAGCCCGTTTCTCACCAGTCCATGACTCTGAATTTGATGTAGCTAGAGAGGCAGGGCAGCTGCAAGGGAAGACGGGTGGCACTGGGGTGAAGGTACACTAGTGTGGCGTGGTCCTCAGGACCTTGCAAGCAGTTGGGAGGGTCTGCCTCAATCACACACAAGCCAAGTTTATCACTGTTTTTGGCTCCCAAGCTTCCCACGTATAGGGGCTGCTGGCAAGGCCCTGGAATGGTATAACATCGTGTTGTGTTCATTTGGTTTGTAAGAGTTTTTTTGTGTAGATGAGTGTTTGCCTGTGTCTGCATAAGTACACCATGTGTATGTCTGATGAAGGCATTAGATGCCCCAGAACTGAAGTTACAGGCTGTTGTGAGCCTCCACATAGATATTTGAAGCTGAAATTAGGTCCTCTGCAATAGGGACAAGAGTTCTCGACAACTGAGCCATCTATCCAGACCCTGTCTTGTATTCTTGATATTAATATGGACCCCAGTTTGTTGAAATTTCAGGGCTGGGGCTGGTGAGACAGCTCAGTGGGTAAAAAGGGATTGGTGTGCAAGGCCAATGACCTGAGCTCAACCTCTTGGAAGAGACAGCTCCTTCAAGCTGAAATTTGACCTCCACACATGTACCCTTGGCACATGCATTTCCCCACACAGGTACAATATCATGGGATCCTGGAATCTGAACCCAGGTCCTCGCTCGGTAAGAGCAACATGTGCTCTTTTTATTCATTAATTTATTCACTTTACATCCCGATGGTGGTCTGCCTTCTTCCTCCCCTCCCAGTCCCACCCTTCCACCTCTCTTTCCCCCCTCCCAACTCCCCCAGGTAACAACCCACCCTGGCACATCAAGTCTCATCAGACTAAGTGCATCCTTTCCCACAGAGGCCAGACAAGGTAGCCTAGCTAGGAGAAAGGGATCCAAAGGCAGGCAACAGAGTCTGAGTCAGAGACAGCCTCCATCCCCAGTTGTTGGGGGACCCACATGAAGACCAAGCTGCACATCTGTTACATGTGTGTATGGGACCTAGGTGTAGTCTGTACCTGATCTTTGGTTGGTAGTTCAGTCTCTAGGAGCTCGGTGGGACTAGGTTAGTTGACTCTGTAGGTCTTATGGTGTCCTTGACCATTAAGCCATCTCTGCAGTCTGTCTGTGATTTCTTCGTGTGGGTGAAAGTACACATCTAATCTTTAGAATTCGGTCGTATGGCCTTTTACTGTTCTCTACTGGACTGAGTATTTTATCTTGGGTTTCCTTGTGTCTTGCTATAGCATGGGTTTCCTCTTTTGCTGTGCTCAGTTCACCCTAACTTCCATCCACACCAACACTGACACCAGACTGTCCCTTTTGAATGCAAAGGACAGGAGGGAGGGCATGATGGGTAGCCATACCTGAATCTGGAAGGTGAGGATCTGGTTCCATATTGGGTTGTCGGACGGGCTCTGTGGTTTTGTCCTGAGCTGAGAACATCCCGAGGCTTAGTCAGTGTTAGCAGGAGCTGGCCCTCCCTTCCCACCTCCTTGTCCAGTCCACTTCCTGCAGTGCCTAGATGGATGGGCCGATTCTTAACCCTTGGCCTAAAGTTACCCTCAGACAATAATTCCTCAAGAGCCCCAGCTCCATTCCCTTCATTATCTTAAAACGTTTGCCTCCATACCTTTTTAAAGCAGTGTTGGGGGCTGAAAACCCTCAGTTTTGCACACGCTAGGAATGTGTAGTTTTTTGTTTTTGTTTTATGTGTTGGGGGTGGGGGGTGTTCTTTTCCCTACTTATGGATGTTTTACCCACATGTGTGTCTGTGCATCCCATGATGCCTGGTGCCAGAGGAGGTCAGGAAAGGGTGTTAGTACTCCTCTAGAACTGGAGTTACAGATGGTTGTGAGCCACCACACTGATGCTGGTAATGAACCTAAGTCCTCTAGAAGAGCAGCCAGTACGCTTGACTTCCAAACCAGCCCTAACTTTGTTTTGCTTTGAGGCAGGGTTTCGCTAAGTAACCCTGACTGGCCTAGAACTCAGTATTGACCAGGCTCTGGCTTGACACTGGCAGTGGTCTTCCCACCTCCCAGCTAGCACTGCCAACTCTGTTACATGAGGCATATACAAAGGTTTTGTTAGATCAGTTCCAATAGAAAAAAATGGCCAAAAAAACATGGCTTGTGGCAGTAGCAGCTCCTCCTCCCCCTCCCTTTTAAAACTGAGGCACGTCTCATATAGTCGAGGCTAGCCTCTAATTCCTGGTCTTCCTGTCTCTTCCTCCAAAGCGCTGGGGTTATAGGCATATACTATATATCATATGTCTAGCATACATTTTATTTGTATTGTATTGTATTGTATTGAGATGGGGTATCACTATGTAGCCCTGGCTGACCTGGAACTCATTATATGTAGACCAGGCTGGCCTCTGACTAGGGTTCTGCTCTTTCCCCTCTTTCTTTTTCTTTTCTTTCTTTTTTTTTTTTTAAGATTTATTTATTTATTATTATACATAAGAACACTGTAGCTGACTTCAGATGCACCAGTAGGGGGTGTCAGATCTCATTATAGGTAGTTGTGAGCCACCATGTGGTTGCTGGGATTTGAACTCAGGACCTTTGGAAGAGCAGTCAATGCTCTTACCCGCTGAGCCATCTCACCAGCCCCCCGCCTTTCTTCCTATACATTGTTTTTCCTAGGTGCCACTTTCTCTAGATCTTAGACCCTTTCTGTACCTACCTTGTCCCCAATCAGCTCCACCTCCAACACAGGAGTGGCTGACTTGTGGGTGCCTAGAACAGGAAATAAAAGGACTTCTGAGACAGACACATCTTTTTTTATGGAGGGGTCAGGAAAAGGAAATGGGGGGGGGGTCTGAACAATTTTTAATCTGCCACCGCCTCCCACTTTTAGCTTGGTTTCCATTTTACACAATGGTTCCAGGGTATGTACATGTCGTGTGTGTGTGTGTGTGTACATGTGTGCATACAGGATGTCTTAGAAAGCCCAAGACTGCTTCTAGACACCAAGACCAACTCAATGGCTTGGAGCCTTGAAAATGTATCTTGGAAACTATATGCCAGGCGGTGGTGGCACATGACTTTATTCCCAACACTTGGGAGGCAGAGGCAAGCAGATCTCTGAGTTAGAAGCCAGCCTGGTCTACAAAGCAAGTTTCAGGACAACCCAGACTACAAAGAGAAACCCTGTTCCAGAGAGCCATGGAGTTTCCCCCTCCCCTCCCTTCCCACGGGCTCTAACCAAAATGGAGATCCTCTGCACAGTAGATGAAGAACTGTAAGTAAGCCAGGCTGACTGGAACTTCTGTTGACTTGAAGATCTGGACCTGGGTGTTTTGCTCATAGGGCAGCTTTTGATCTACCTGCAGATGCCCGAGAAGTGGACAGGGTCAGGCTCAGAGGCAGGGAGGGCTCAGTCAAGTTCACCCACTATTGACTTTCCATGTGATGCAGGGAGAGCGGACAACCCTTTATGGCACACCGAATAAAGGTGGTATAGGCCAATGGCCACTTGGAAGGTTCAGAGGTCCCCAGGGAGGCAGCCACATAAGCTATATGACTGGGGGTTGGGAAGAAGGTGGCAGCCTCACCAGTGCCTGATCCCCTACACCGAGGGCACAGATGGTGACTTTCAAGTAGCCTCTGACTCCGCTGGTGGTCTTATTTCGCTGACAGAGGCCTAACCATTTCCTCAGGAGTGTGTGACCTGGGGAGGCAGAGCCAATGTGAGACCCTCCAGTCTGTTTGTCTCTCTCTCCCCACCTCTCTCCCTCCTGAAATAGCCTTTGTTTCCAGGGAAAACAGGGCAAGTGATGTCTCACATGTACTGGCTCTCACCCAGTGGTAGAGAAGAACAGAAGTCCCCTCTACTACTACACAAGGATGGTTCGCTCACAAGGCTGCTAGTACCTCTGGGAAAGGAGAGTCCTCTTTCCACCCTGGCCTGATGCCAAACCTACAGAGGCAAACATCTCTCCACCCCCAGATCCAGTGTCAACCTGGAATGTATGTGATGGCCGGATCACAGTAGAATTCCCCACTATGAGAGCCGGGCATGGTGGCGCACGCCTTTAATCCCAGCACTTGGGAGGCAGAGGCAGGCGGATTTCTGAGTTCGAGGCCAGCCTGGTCTACAAAGTGAGCTCCAGGACAGCCAGAGCTATAAAGAGAAACCCTGTCTCGAAAAACCAAAAAAAAAAAAAAAAGAATTCCCCACTATGGTCTCAATCTCTTATAGACTAGTGGGTACCAGAGCTAGGATGGATAGGATGCAGGAGAACAGAAGAAGGATGTTAGTGGGCACAGGATGCAGCGGGATAGGAAGGGATGGGATCTCTACAGCAAAGTAATGGTGGGTGACAGTAATTGTGTGTTTCAACATGATAGCGAGGATATTGAACATTCTCAATACAAAGAGATGAGAGCAAGTGGGAGGCCAGCCTAGGTATATATGAAATCTTGTCTCAAACAAACAAACAAACAAACAAACAACAACAACAAAACAGAGAGGGCTCGGCCTTAAACAAGACATCCCACTCCTCTCATGTTCTCTTGAAAGGTCAAAAGATCTTGTGGAAGACAGGCAGGAAGGGACCGAGGATAGGAAGGCAGGCTGAGAACCGCCATCCACCGGGCACAATGCAACCATTATGATCGTGACCTCACAGCGGTGGTGGTTACCAGCTCTGAGCCTGCCAAAGGCTGGCCCTAGTAACAGTCAGTCACAGATGGAGGAGGAGCTCATGGCTCCCTATCTGTCACTGCTGAACTACTGGCTGTTGACACACTTTAGGACATGTGGAGTCACTGTCTTTAGTTGAATATCTACCATTGAGCCCACCAGGCTCCAACGGGTAACTCTAAACCCATGCTCACACAGATGGCCCTGGTTAAACTCAGTGGATCACACACACACACACACACACACACAAATGTAAATATGAGAAATGTTTATAAGGACATGTACTGGATGGTTTTGTGTCAACTTGACACAAGCTAGAGACAGCATAGAGAAAGGAGCTTCAGTTGAGGAAATGCCTCCATGAGATCCAGCTGTAAGGCATTTTCTGTTAGTGATTAGTGGGGAAGGGCCCAGCCTATTTTGAGTGGTGGCATTCCTGGGCTGGTGGTCCTGGGTTCTGTAAGAAAGCAGGGTGAGCAAGCCAGTAAGCAGCACCCCACCATGACTTCTACCTGCCTCAGTGCCTGCCTCCAGCTTCCTGCCTTGTGTGAGTTCCTGTCCTGACTTCCTTGAATAATGAACAGTGATGTGGGAATGTAAGCCAAAGAAACCTTTTCCTCCCCAACTTGCTTTTTGGGAATGGTGTTTCATTGAAGCAATAGAAACCCTAGCTAAGACAGTGTGGGATAGGGGTAGAAAAGGGTGGGAGAGAGATAAGAAGGTTGGGTTGAGAAAATACTCAGCAAGCATGTGTGTGTGTGTGTGTGTGTGTGTGTGTAAAAATGCCAAAAACCACATTGAATTAGCTTATATCTATCTATCTATCTATCTATCTATCTATCTATTAACATTATCTATATTAAAACAATATGCTTAAAAAGAGCATGGTATGGGGCATGTGCCCATGATCCTAGGACTTGGAGTCTGGTTCATGCATTCCAGGCTAGCCTTGGCTTCATAGTAAGATCCAGCTTCAAGAAAAACAACAGCCGGGCGTGGTGGCACACGCCTTTAATCTCAGCACTCAGGAGGCAGAGGCAGGTGGATTTCTGAGTTCGAGGCCAGCTTGGTCTACAGAGTGAGTGCCAGGACAGCCAGGGCTACACAGAGAAACCCTGTCTCGAAAATAAAACAAAACAAAAACAAAAACAAAAACCAACAAAAAAAGAAAAACAACAAAACTGTTACTGGCTTTAGAAATTAGAACTATAACTTAAGAGTTCGATACAAACTGAGCATTTGACTTCCCCCTTCCCGGGTGTTGAACTTTTCAGGGAAAGATGCTATTAGTACAGGTCATGATGAAACACACCACAAAGTAAGTAACTATTTCCAAGCAGACAGCTACTTCTCCCTATGTAGTGGCAATTCTGAGGGATTTTTTTAACTCTTAGTCTACTTTTTCCCAGAAGGCTCAAATGTTTGCATTATCTGTCACCTACCTGGGGAATGGTAGATAAACCCAATGTCTGTCTGAAAAAGATAAGAGTAAAATGATTAGCTTGGGTTGATTTCTGTTCTTGTTTTTGTTTTCAGACGGGACGGGTTTTCACTGTTCAGCTCTGGCTGTCATGGATCGTACAACATTGACCAGGCTGGCTTTGAACTCACAAGAGATCCTCCTCCCAGTGCTGGGATTAAAGGCATTAGCACCATGCCCAGTAAGCTTGGATCTTAAATGTCCTCCCAAAGCATCATGAAGTAAAGGCTTGGTCCCCAACCTGGCCATGTGGGGATGGGAGAGCCTTCAGAAGCTGAGGCCAAGGGGGAGGGTTGTGGGTCTCTGGTCAGCACCGTTTTGAAGGAGATCTGGGGAAATCTATTGTTCTGTTTACATGTCTTCCCTGTTCTCAGCTGTTCTCTTTTTTAATATATGTGCCACCACAGGCCCAAAGAGACCTGTGGATTAATTAACATCTACAACCAGGAGGCAAAATAAGCCCTTTCTCATCCTATGCTGAATATTACTGGTATCTGGTCTAGCAAGGGAAAGTTGTGCAGCACAAGCCAAAACCAGGATTTGCAATTCTACCTCATCCAGTGGCCACACTAGAGCAGTGCTTAAGTGTCAATTTAGTCTGAACTCTGTAGAAAAAATGGAAGGACCATTGTCCCCGATATAGAGGAGGCTACTAAGTTTGAAAGATGCCCCAAAGGCTTAACAGCTAGTTAAGAGGAAGCCTGTGCTGGAACTATCCACACACTTAACTCTTCCCTTTCCCTGGGTAGGGAAGGGAAGCTCTATGCTAGGGATGAGGATGACTGAGTGGTCTCTGGCAGAGAGACTATAGGTGGCTTCCTTTTTCCTCCTGGGAGAGGGCATTAGCCTAGGCCTGAGGGAGATGCTACAGGAGAAGTGGCAATGTGAATAGGCCAGTGCCCAGGCTCCACAGATCAACAGCAAGACTGCATAATAGGCCTGCTTTCAAACTCATTCACTGGCTTGTATCAGAGAAGCAAAAGCCTCTTACACACACACACACACCAAAACAAAACATAAAGACAAAAAGTATAAGCCAGATTAGAGCACTTTCCCAGCTTACACACTTACACAATGCACTGAGTTCAGACCCTAGCAACACACACACACACCACTTACACACAAGCACATACAGATAACACAGAGATACACACACAGATACACACAGAGATACACAGAGACACATCACATACACATATACATGCCCACAGACATATACACATGCACACACACATACCACACACACAGATATACACACACACACATCACATACACACAGACACAGACACACATTGTACAATCCATACAAACCCAGATACATGGAACTTTACTAAAATGGCTTTCTCCCATCCCCTTTCCCTAGCGTGGGAGACTGAACCAGGACACTGTGCATGCCGAGCAAGTCCTTTATTTCTGAGCTACATCCGCACGCAGTTCTAGACACTTCATCAAAACAGGAACTTGTGATTTTTGGTCATGGATACACATCATCTAGATGTAAAAATAGAAGCACAGGACTGGCAAGATGGTTCAGCACGTTAAAGTCTGGCTGTGTGAGTCTGAATCCTGAGTTTCACCCCTGATCCAATGATAGAAAGAACCAACCTCCAAGAAAGTGTACTCTTACCACACACATGACTTTAGATTGTGGCACATGCACGCATGTGTACGTGCATACACACACGCACACAGAGAAAAAATAAATTACATAAAAATAAAAATTCTGGGGACTTGAGAGATGGCTTAGTTGGCAAGTACTTACTAAACAAACAAGGGCCCCGGTTTAATCCTTAGAGCCTATATAAAAGCTAGTGCATGCAAGCATACACACACACACACACACACAATGAAAATAAATAAAACCTTTCATCTTTAAAAATAAAAACATTAAAATTAAATGCAAATACTAAGTTGGGCATGGTGGCTCATGTCTGTCATTGCAGCAATTGGGAAGCTGAGGCAGGAAGATGGCTATGAGATCGAGGCTAGCCTGAATTACATAGTGAGTTCTTGACCACTTTGGACTATGCCACAGAATCTCTCCCCCCCGCCCCCCAATCTGTCCTCAAAGGCATCAATCTCTTTCTGGAGTTCTTCAGCACTTAGGGTGACCTTCTTGGACCCATGAATGGAAGCGGAGACGTGTCCAGTGTCTATAGCACATGACAGTGGGTACCAATCCTTATCTGAACCTGACACACTCTGACCCTCTTGATGCTACCTCAGGCTTTGCACAGTGTTATGGTAGTTGCTATTTCTGTTAGCATCCTAACATGTGGATCTGTGTGAAATGCCAAGTCCTTTTCCCTGGACGGGATCCTGGAGCCCAGAAGTTTCCCCAGCCTCCTCCTCCATCAGGGCTCACTTGGAATCTCCCAATCTCTGCTTTTGATCTTGATGCTGCAGAGTCCACCACCTGCGGAGAGTTTCCAGAAAGATCTTATCATTCACAATGCCAATTACCCCTACCCTCTGTGGGAAGCAAGGATATATCTGGGGGTTGGGCTGTCATGTAGCTGAGGCTGGCCTGAAACTCACTGTGTAGCCAATAATGACCTTGAACTTCTGACACTCCTGCCCCACCTCTGGAGCTCTGGGGTCCCAGGTGTTAGGCCACCCCCCCCCCCACCTCACTGAGCTTCCTAATGGCCAGCACTTGCATGTCATTTTTCTTAGGTAGTTCTCAGAGGAGCCTTGTGAGGTTCATATTTTTAAATTTAATGTCATTGATGAAGATATTGATCAGAGAGATCAATTCACTTGTCCCAAAGTAAGCTGTTGTAATCTACTCTTTTTAGTACATATTGTTCTGGTTGTTTCCACTGTGTTATGTGCCCAAGAACACGGAAATGGCCTTTCAGGGTGGGAGGAAGCTTCCCCCTCAGCCCTGTGCTGGACACCCACCCAGAAGGCACTGGACGAATATATAGTCACCATTGTCACTGGCTCCCTCTTGTTGGGGAATGGGGTATGTCACTCTGGTGACAAGAGAATTTGGCTTCCATGTTCACCCAAGCATGTAGCTCGGGCCCCAGTTGGCGATCTCTAATAACACTGGTTGAATGAATGAACAAATGGATGAGGTGTTTGGACCACAAAGGGGAATGAAAGATGCTGCCTTGGAGACAGGCAGACACTTGACTCCAACTCAAGAGTGTTCTATGATACTGAAGTAGGACAAGAAAATGGTCCCGTTTAACTGGAAACCAGTTTGACTCCTTACCTCGATTGAGATGTTCTCCTCAAAGAACTTTGCAGGAACCTCGTGGAAATTCTGGAAGAATATCTGGAGCAGAGAGAATGGGGGCTGGGTAGACAGTTTCTTCCACTACTTGAAGCTTTGGGATAATACGCTTCCTCTACCGCCAGGCCCTCCCCTCTCCCTCACTACATGCCCACTTCAGTGACTCTCTGCTTATGATCACCCACAGACCCCTCAGAACCAGAGGATTCCTAGGCTCCCAGGGGGTGTTCTGCCCAAGGCCTCTCTAGAGAACCTAACTGTTCAAAACCAGCTCACTCTTCCACAGTAGCTATTTGAGCCTTGTGTCCCTTCTGGATTGCCCTGCCAGTCCGCTCCACCCTTCTCTCTTCGTCAGCTAGAACCTCCTTTCCCTCGTCACTCTCAGACTTAAGTCCTCCATGGCTGTTAGGAGCTATCCGTGGTGGGACCCTAATCTGCACTGCACACTCCCAGACACACCCTTCAGCTACAGTTTGGCATGAAAAAAAAAATCAAATCTGCTTCTTGCTTCCAAGTCTTTGAATTATCGCTCTGTCCTTTCGATCTTCTGGTAAGTTCTTTCTTTATAGTTTTCGTAGCATTTCCTAAGCCCTCTCCACTGTCCCAGGACCTGGTCTTCATTCATCTAGTCACCAGCACCTTCTGTTTTCCTGACACCGTGCTACTGGGGCTCGGCAGTGAAAAAATGTGCGTGAACTGAGGTTGCTTTCCATAGCCCCGCTAACAGTGCTCCCCATACCTGTCTGCCCCCACCCCTGCAATTGTTTGTGGGTTCACATGCTGTGTTGCCATCAGACCACTAGCAGAATTAACCCATCCTATTTGTCCAACCCTGAGCATAATTTTTGATGTGTAGTAGCTGCTTAATAAACGCTTGTAGCTTACAGACAGTCCACTTAGGAAGCAAGCTTGCCAGCTGCTTCCGGGGAATGCTGGGCTCCTGGCTGGCTCCCCTGCCCTACGTGGCTTGTTCAGCCTACCTCATTGAAGAAAGGATTGTTTCCCATCTTGATCCGAGTGAGATGCTGCTGACCTGCGATGTTTATCTTTACTACAGGTTTGATGTTGTTGCCCAGGAGCTGTCGGGCTTCAAACACCTTCACCCGGACCTACAGAGGGGACACCCAATAGATCTGATCATGGGAGTGTGGATTTCTGTCCTCCAAGGGGGACTCTTCTCTCAAAAGCAAACCTTTCAAGGTAACAACACTCCAGGTATTACAGATAGAGATCCTGTATGGGGGAAGGCTGGAAGGAGTTGAATGTTAAGGAGCAGGCTTGGGTTATCAAGGGTCTGATCAGCTGCCATAAGGACCCAATCCCCCCCCCCCGCCGCCACAGATTTATTTATTTTATGTATGTGACTACACTGCTGCTGTCTTCAGACACACCTGAAGAGGACCCCATTACAGATGGTTGTGAGCCACCATGTGGTTGCTGGGAATTGAACTACTCAGGACCTCTGGAAGAGCAGTCAGTGCTCTTAACCTCTGAGCCTCTGAGCCATCTCTCCAGCCCTCCCCACCCTTCTAGTCTCTCACCTGAAAGTGTTGAGGCTTGGAAGCCAGAGCCCTGTGCATGGGGAGGCCAGAGACCATTAGTTTCTTCTGGGTCACCTCATTTACAGTTGAGCCCAGGAGCTCCTTATTGCCTACGGAAAAGTACAGGGTGGACAGTTTAGAAGGCTTTTAAACCTTTCCCCCCTTTCAATCACTATGTCCGCCATGACCTACTCCTGATAAAAATCTGACCCTGATAGAGCACATGTCTCTCCCTGAACAAGCTCATGAGGCCCTCATTCTCAATAGTAAGGGATCCTTGGACCCTGCCCTTCATACGTGGGGGCTCTTGGAAATGGCCACCCTTATGTCTTTCTGGCCCTACTAAGAGAAGCCTTATGTCCAGAGAACTAAAGATGGAGAAATGGGCGGCATTGCTGGCTGGTTTTGGTCCACTTAACACAAACCTAGAGTTATCTGGGAAGAGAGATTGTCCCCATCAGATTGCCTGTAAGCAAGTCTGTGGGGGAAATTTCCCTTAACAATTGCTGTAGGAGGGCCCAGCCCACTATGTTGGTTTCACCCGTGGGCAGGTGGTCCTGGCCTGTATAAGAAAGTGAGTTAAGCATTCGTGGAGAGCAAGGCAGTAAGCAGCACTCCTCCATGGACTGCGCTTCAGTTTCTGCCTCTAGGCTCCCATCCTGAGCTCCTATCCTGACTTCTCTTTATGGTGGACTGTGGAAATTAACCTTTTCTTCCTCAACTTGCTTTTGGTTGTAGCGTTTATAGAAATCAAACTAGAACAGTGGCATTAGCCAGATGGATGATGATGTGACTATTAGGTCTATAAAACTTCCAGGAAGCCAGGCAGTGGTGGAGGACGTCTTTAATCCCATCACTTGGGAGGCAGAGACAGGCGGATTTCTGAGTTCAAGGCCAGCCTGGTCCACAGAGTGATTTCCAGGACAGCCAGGACAATACTGAGAAACCCTGTCTTGAAAACAAACAAACAAAAAACAACAACAACCAAAAAAAAACCAACTTCCAGGGACCCTGGTCATAATTTTTTGGTAAGCCTTAAGAATTGGGTCTTGCCGGGCGGTGGTGGCGCACGCCTTTAATCCCAGCACTTGGGAGGCAGAGGCAGGTGGATTTCTGAGTTCGAGGCCAGCCTGGTCTACAAAGTGAGTTCCAGGACAGCCAGGGCTACACAGAGAAACCCTGTCTCGAAAAACCAAAAAAAAAAAAAAAAAAAAAAAAGAATTGGGTCTCACCAGGAAAGGGGATAACATTTGAAATGTAAATAAAGAAAATATCTAATACAAAATAAAAAAGAATTGGGTTTCAAAAGTCCCAAAGAACCCATTCAGATATGCTTGGTAATGCCCTAGAAAAAGACATACCTGTCATCTCAGTATCCTGGTCGTATATTTGGGCCACCTGTAGGGTGACAGTACACTGCAAAGCAAAGGGAGGGACTTGGAAGCCAGATCTTGAAATCCTTAATAAGCTATAGCACCAGCCTTTCTAGTCTGGCTGGATTCATGACCCCTATTGCATGTGTGTGCATGCGTGTGTGTGTGTGTGTGTGTGTGTGTGTGTGTGTGTGTGTGTGTGTGTGTGCATGTACATGTGTTTGCAGCCACAGACTGGTAAAGAGATAGTAATGGGTTGCAATGAAGGGGGCTTGGAAGATAAATGAACTATAATGATATCAATGGCAGAGGACCCAAGAGGCTGCAGAGAAGAGGGAAACATGACTTGGGACCAGTCCTGAACCATGGTTCTAACTAGGGTGATCACCCATGGCAATTTCAATGTCTCCTGATCTGGGAAAACTTCTATCGCTACCTCTTAACTGATATCCTTCCTTCAAAAACTCCTTACCGACCCACCTATCTCCAGACCATTCCTCAGGATTGCCCACTGAATACCCACTACCTCTTTAAATGACTAGAAACAAGTCTTAGCCGCACACACCAGAAGCCCTTTTGCCTCTGGCTCCTGTTTTGTCTACACTTCAAGTGTGTTGTACCAATAGCACCGGCAGCCTGCCCTCCCTAAACCTGCCTTTCCTCCATGCCCTTCTGCAGGGGGTCCTGCCTCTCTGGATGAGTAGACAAACTCATGTCCTTCTGAGAGACTGGATATACGCATGGGTTGTGACTACACTGCATATAACAGGATTCTCTCTGTGGCCACTAGTTCAGAAGACCGATCTGTCATCTACAGAAAGCAGTCCAGGAGGCCAGCCTGCCTTATGTTAGACTCTAGGAAGTCAGTCTGCCATCTCTAATAACAAGTCAAGGAGCCAAACAGTGACTGTCAGCGCCCAATGGCCAGGATTCGATAAACAGCGAGATGACAGATGACCTAACTTCTACTTATTTATGTTGTGTAAGATGAGGGGGACATGTTTGTGTCAAGGTGCAAGTGTGGAGCTCAGAGGACAGCTTTGGGAGTCAGTATCCTCCTGCTTCCATGTGGGGCCTGGGGTTGAACTAAGGTTTTTAGGATTCTATCTCATAGGTCCAACCAGGAAAAGCCAAATATGAATTTCAAACCAATCGCTTGGGTGAGCCTGACTTTGGTTTCCCCAAAGCAGCAGCCTTCAATTGGGGCCCACTGAAGCCTTCCTTTTTCTTTCCTTTTCTCTCACAAAGCTTTCCCATTCCTCCCTGCCTACCAACATTCAGTCTGGAATCCCAGTGTCTAGCACAGGGACTGACTCCTGGGGTGATGGAAGAGTGGATGGGAGATGGATGGTGTGATAACAGCAGTGTGACAGGCCCTCCCAGGGTACAAGGGACTCCTTTGTGGTTGAGCACTTGGGTGCTCCTGGAGTGAGAAGTTCAGCTACACCAGCAGCCCATGCTCCTCCTGCCTGGGCTGCCTGGTGCCTGACTCACGTTAGTGGGCTTCATGGAATGGTTGAGCAGGATCAGGTCCCTCACAAACACGACTTCTTTCGGTCTTTGTGCCAGCCGCTTGAGCGGTACAGTGGCCAGGCCAATGAACCTGGGGGAGGCAAGGGGTAGGTGTGAGATTCCCAGGCAGGACAGAGGGCTCCTCCTGGGTCCCAGGCTGTGTCCTGGGGATGATTCCACACACACACAACCGGAAGAATCCAGGTGAGCAGAGCCTCCACTGGAGACCGGTGAGGGTAGGGTCTCCCCACACTCTATGGGAAGCTCCTTAGGAAATCCCAAGAAAACTACATCATTGGACCGAGGATGGACCAACCAGACTCTACGTGCTGGAAAAGGCCTATGGTGTGCCGTGCATCCACTCCTAAGGGGATGTTAATCTGGGATGGATAGGAGAGTTGGGTTTCGACCGGAGGCTAGGATTAGGCCAACATTCAAGAACTGAGGCTTCAAATCAGAGCTGCTGCTGGTATCCAAGTGTGTATTCTAGGCCATCTTCATCTCTTGGTTCTCCTTTAATACCACCCTCCAGTTTTCCTTGACTGTGTGGAAAGGGTTCTGGCTCTTTGTCCGAGTTAGTTATGGGTTAGAAATGGGTTAGCAGTTGCTCCCCTGTGGCTTTGGTCAGTGAGCCGGGCTCTTCCTGCCTCTTTCTGCCTCACCTTTCTTTCTTTTTAGAAACTGAGTCCTGAAGTATGACTTTCAGGAAGGAGTCATTTTCCAGTGGCTGATTCCAGAGGTGCCAGATTAGGGTCTGTGAGGGGCAGAAAGAAATCATTATTTTCTGTTGCTATTTTCTTTTATTTTGAAATTGGGTGTTTTGAGACAGAGCCATATTATGCATCCTGGATGGCCTTGGAACTCACTAGGTAGGCCAGGTTAGCCTGGAGCTCAGCGGTCTTCCTACCTCAGTTGCAGGAGTGCTGAGATTAAGAGTGTAGGACACCAAGCTGGGCAACATCTTACCTCCTCCTTCTCATCCACCCTTCTAGGAAGTGAGGGCAGATCTGGGGATGGGCTGGACCTCAGGAGTCTCTGTTGTGTCTACTTTCCTAAGGAGACTACACTGGCTTGTCCACAAGACTTCCTTGTCCACATGTGGGCTCTCCCATGTGTGTTCCTATGCTGAAGCCTCCTGGGCATGTTAGAAGTTGAGTGACTGTCGAGTGAGACAATGTGAGTGACCAAGTGACCAAGAGAAGAGAGGACGCTGCACAAGGAGCCTTGGCTCTGCCTCGGGATTCTAGGCGTCAGTGGATTAGTGGATGAGCCATCATGTTGTGCGTCCCCAGAGGCAAGAGGGAGAGAGATCAAGAACAGCTGAGGGCTTTTGCAGCCCTTTCAGATCAAAGGTTAACCTAGGCTAAGTTGCCTCAGTCTTAAGAAACTTGGGTGAGAGATTCCCTAGGCACCAGGTTAGAGGCCCTGCCCCTTTGCTCTTGGAAGTGTTCATTCCTCTTCCAGGATGGTCGCGGAGTGTCTACCTCATTCCATATGGGGTCATGTCCTTCCTCCACTCGAGTTATTTTCTTCATATCTGCAAAGACACCAAGGGGCTGGGATGAGTTGGGGGAAGTATGTCGGTGTCTGAGTTTGAATGGGGTCAACAGAGGTGGAGTGGGTACCCTAGAAGTCAAGTCAGCTGGCAGCTGTAACTTAGCATCTGTGCATTCTTTCTCAGTTAGTTCAAATTTATCACCCTGTGGGATAGATAACTCTATTGTTCCTTTTTTCATTAATTAATTAACTTTTCATCTTGATTGCAGCCCCTTCCTCTCCTCCCAGTCCCACCCTCATAAACCACTTCCCCCATTAAGCCCCTTTCCACACTACCCCCTCCCCTTCTCCTCAGAAAAGGGGAAGCCTCTCTTGGGTACCACCTGCCCTGACACAACAAGTTGCAGCAGGACTAAGTGCATCCTTCCCCACTGAGGCCAGATAAGGCGCCCGGCTAGGGGAAGGGAATCCGAAGGCAGGCATCTGAGTCAGAGAGACCCCAATTGTTAGGGGACCTACATGAAGATGACGCAGCATATCTGCCACAAAACCTTCTACCCAAAAATGTGTCCTTCCTATAAGACATGAGGGATAAAGGCAGAGCAGAGATTGAGGGAATGTCCTACCAATGCCTGGCCTAACTTGAGACCCGTGCCATGGGAGAGAGCCAACCCCTGACACTATTAATGCTACTCTGCTATGCTTGCATATAGGAGCCTAGCACAACTATCTTCTGAGAGGCTTCATCCAGAAGCTGACAGAAACAGACAAAGAGACCTATAGCCAAGCATTAGAAGGAGCTTGGGGAATGTTGTAGGAGAGTTGGGGAAGGATTGGGGGAGAGAACAGGTCAAGGACACCACAAGAGAACCTACAGAGTCAAGTACCTGGGCCCATATGGCTCACAGAGACTGAACCAACCAACCAAAGAGCACACGTGGACTGGACCAAGGCCCCCTACTCTTACATAGCAGGCAACTCTATTTTTATTTCCCTCTCTTTCCTAGCACATAGTACCCTGAGTCTCAAAGCCATGTGGGACTGTGATTCATTCTGGCCAATGGAGTGTAGGAATGATATTTGCTTTACTCAATGAGCCATCTTGCCTGCCCTTAAATATTTTTGACTCTGAGTTCCCAGACGCAGGGTCCACAGATACAGAGGGCCAGCAACACTGCCTTTGTTTCAATGGACTTGATTTTCTCACTCCCAAGATGCTAGGTGCTTGGTAACAGGTTTTGAAACAAACAATCTACCCAGGACATCATTCATGTAGTGGAATTGACCTTTTGATGCCTTACAGGTAGCCTTTTGGAACTGGGTTCTCACCTCTGAAGTAGACAGTTACGAAAGCTTTGGGTGTGGTGCTGAGGGGAGGGTTAATCGAAGCGGACTCCACAACAACCCTCAGCATCTTGGACACTTGTTCCCTCTCCTCCTTCCCTGCACAGGGCCACCTCTTGCTCCTTGGAGCTCCTCTGTCCCAGGTTCACAGGGTGAGTGGAGCTTAGCAACAAGAGGAACATCACAGAGATAAGAGGTTCTTGGTTCCAAAGAGAATCTCTGGGAGGTGAAGGACGCGTGACCGAGTGTAGATAAGACAAGTGACTTGAGGCCCACACAGACAATCGACCTCCCTGCTTTAAGGACTCCTCCTTCCTTTTCTTCTGTTACTGACCTTTTGAGTTCAAAGTCAGGCACAGAATTCTCTTCTGTCTGGAATGAATTACTGGCAAAGTCATGCAATTTAGATGAGAAAATACAAGAAGTGAGACCATCAAGATCTATATACAGGAAAATCCATGATGCCTCACGGGAGGGAGAGGGCTTTCTTTTCTTTTTTCTTTTTAAGATTTATTTATTTATTTTATGTATATGAGTACACTGTGGCTGTCTTCAGACACACCAGCAGAGGGCATCGGATCCCATTACAAATGGCTGTGAGCCACCATGTGGTTGCTGGGAATTGAACTCAGGACCTCTGGAAGAACAGTCAGTTCTCTTAACCCCTGAGCCATCTCTAGCCCAAGGGGAGGTCTTTCTAATGGAAAAGTAAAACATTTGGCCTCTTTTGTCCTTTGATTTTTTTTTTTTTAATTTGGGGGACAGGGTTTCACATAGCCCAGGTTGGCTCTGACTTACATAGCTCAGGTTAGCTCTGACTTGCTGTATAGCTGAGGCTGTTCTTGAATTCCTGATCCTCCTGCCTCTGAGGGGATAGGTAGTTTGATTTTATAGTAATTAATGCTAAGAAAGCTACTTCATATAAAGACAGGCTATAAAATGGCAGAAGTGTTCTCAGAAATGATTGGGCAGTATGCCCTGATCCCAAGCTAAAATTCATTTAACGATTGTTTTAGGAAGCCCAAGTCAGCCATTCAAAATGCAATTTCTAAGACCAAGCATGCTGTCACAATCCAAAGAAATGCTACTTTGATACATGGTGAAAGATAGGAAAATATTAAGAGCCTTTGTTTTTGTAATAAAACTATCTGGTTTCTGTAAGAGCAGAAAACTTTGTGTCTACAGCGAAAACACTGCAATTGATAACATACAGTAGTCTAAAATCTGAGCCAAGGGGTTTTGAAAGCATTTGTTGGCACTCTAGCTAGCTAAATGGCACGAGCCTTGCGAAAGTGCACGTTGTGTGCTCAGAACCAAGGCTGCAGTGACATTGTGGATGTGAGTCATGAACTGCCAGTTACACCCCTTGAATTAATTTTCAGTCCTTGTACACTTAGAAACCTTTTGTAGCTTAATTTTCCTGACCCTCTACCTTATTCAAGCCTAAATGGGATGGCAACTGAGTGTTTAAAACACTGTGTTCTATGCAAGGCGTGGTGGTGCAGGCCTATAATCCCGACACTTGAAAAGAAGAGGGGCAGAAGAATCAGAAGTTCAAGGGCAACCAGGAAGTGGTGGGCATGCGCAGAAGACGGATCTCTGTGTTTGAGGCTAGCCTGGCCTACAGAGCTTGTTTCAGGACAGCAGGGCTCCGCAGAGAAACTCTGTCTTAAAACATAAAACAAAAACAAAATTGAAGCAAACCATCAACCAAATTCAAGGTCTTCTCCGGCTGCATAGCTAGTATGAGCCTAGCCTGAGATACATGGGACCCTGTCTCCCCATTCCCTCCATAAATGAAAAAACAACCAATAACACTGAGTTCTAAGGCCGGGAGGTGGGGGTTGCTCATAGTAATTGGCATCAAGAAATCAATGGAGTTCTTGACAGGTGGCAGAGATAATCGACTGCATTCCCCTGGCAACCTGGTGAGTCAGGGTTTAGGCATTTGCACATTTCAAGTTGAGAAAAAAGCCGTAGCTTTGCTTGCCGGAATCTGCTGAACCAAACCAAGCAGTTAAAAATCGAACCTTAAATTCATTCTTTTTAATAGCTGAATAGTACTCCACTGTGTAAATGTACCACATTTTCTGTATCCATTCCTCTGTTGAGGGACATCCGGGTTCTTTCCAACTTCTGGCTATTATAAATAAGGCTGCTATGAACATAGTGGAACATGTGTTCTTATTACCAGTTGGAACATCTGGATACATGCCCAGGAGAGGTATTGCTGGATTCTCTGGTAGTACTATGTCCAACTTTCTGAGGAACCACCAGACTGATTTCCAGAGTGGTTGTACAAGCTTGCAATCCCACCAACAATGGAGGAGTGTTCCTCTTTCTCCACATCCTCGCCAGCATCTGCTGTCACCTGAATTTTTGATCTTAGTCATTCTGACTGGTGTAAGGTGGAATCTCAGGGTTGCTTTGATTTGCATTTCCCTGATGATTAAGGATGTTGAACATTTTTTCAGGTGCTTCTCAGCCATTTGATATTCCTCAGTTGAGAATTCTTTGTTTAGCTCTGTGTCCCATTCATTTTTAAATAGGATTATTTGGCTTTCTGGAGTCCATCTTCTTGAGTTCTTTATATATATTGGATATTAGTCCCCTATCTGATTTAGGATTGGTAAAGATCCTTTTAAATACCTAATAAAAAACTGGAAAAAAAATTGAACCTTACATCTATCCTCTGCCTCATCTTCCACCTCATCCTAGTCTGAGCTGTACCAGTTTCTCATTAAACTCCGCAGAGCCCTAGAATTGTATCCCAACATCCTGCAAAGCTTTCCCTCCCTCTCTTCATTTCCCCATCTCTCTGGTTTGCTTTGAGGTCTTGAGACAGGGTGTCACGGTGTAGCTCAGGTCGTTCTGGAACTCACTTCGATCCTCCTGTCTCAGCCTTCCGCGCGTGCTAGGATTATAAACCCCGCTGGGCTGAAATAAACCCCACCCGCACACTGCAAATTGAACCCAGCTCTGTAATAGGGACGGGGACACCGAGCTCTGGGGTGGTCTGAACTATCTTGTTCTTTGTCCTCACTTTTCCCACAGAGAACGCAGAGGGAGAACGTCTCTGCCCCGGGAGTCGCGCGCCCTTTCCGCGTTCCCCACAGGCCAGCGAGGTCACGGGCGCGGATCCGCTCCGGGCTTTGCCGCTCGCCGCCGCGCGGTTCCGGGAGAGCGATCTGCTTCCGCGTTTTCCTCAGAGCCCAAGGCGCCGGGCGGTAAGGCGCACGCGCACTGGGGTCCGGCTCGGGCGAGCGCGCGGCCGACAACTGCGGGTGAGACGCGGGTCTGCCCCGGCGCGGGTGGCGGCCCGTGGGGTTCCAGGCGGCGGGCGGCGGCCTCGGAGAAGCCCTTGGGGCTCCGCGGGCATGAGGGGCCCCGGGGGCTGAAGCCGCGGGCCGGGCCGGGCCGGCCGGGCGGGGCGCGGGAGGCAGACGCGGCGCTGGGGCGGCCGAGGCCGAGGAGGGCCCCGGGAGGGGAGGTGGGGCCGGGCGGCTCCTCCTCGCCGGGAACTCGGGATGACCTTGGCCGAGTCGCCCGGGCTCGGGGGCCGCCGCCCGGGTGGGCCGTTTTGAGGTTTTGCGGTTCCGTGGCGGGAACCTCTCAGAGGAGCGGGCCGTTTGCCGGGCGCCTCGCCGAGGGAGGGCGAAGGAGGAGAGGCCTTCTGAGGGCCCGGCCGGGCTGAGGGCGGGCTCTGGTTTTCCCTTTCCCAAAACTCCGGTGTTGTACCATGAGGTTGATGCAAACCTTTGGTGGAGCGTGACCCTAGGAGAGTCCCCTTGACCTCAGCCCAAAGCAATGAAGCCTGGAGGCCCGTGGTGCCCGCCTGTTGTGCTGGGGCCACCCGAGCCGACCAGCCCTGCGCACGTCCTATTTAGGGGATGAAAAGTAGGGACCTTTAGCTTTTGATGAATTCATGTTTGTGATCCCTCTGGTTTGCAGAAACCTTTACCACCCAGGACGAAAATTGCCCAGCAAATTTAGGTTTTTGTTTTTTGTTTTTGAGATAGGATCTCACTATATTGCTCTGGCTGTCCTGGAACCAACTCTGTGTATAGACTAGGCTGCCCTTGAACTCCCGGAGATCCGTCTGCTTCTGCCTCCCCGGTGCTGGGATCAAAGGCGTGCGTCACCACGCCTTGGCAATTGCAAAGGTCATGTTTTTGTGAACTGTGGAGTCTTGTCAGTTTACAGTTACAGAATTGTGTATGGCGGTGTGGGAGGACACATAGATGTGCATAATCGAAAAAAAAAAAAGATCGAAAGCTGAGCATAAAGACGTGTTTTGACAGTGAAAGTTGGGAGAAATGGAAGCTATTGAATTTACAAGCCCCCTTTCACTGCAGGTGACTAGCATGCAGATATTCACACCCTGACTTGGCTGCCTGACTACTGACATGGCCCACCGGGGTGGGGAGAGGGACTTCCAGACTTCAGCTCGGCGGATGGGTACCTCCCTGCTCTTCCAGCTTTCAGTGCATGAGCGGGAACTGGACCTCGTTTTCCTGGATCATAGCTATGCAAAACCATGGAGTGCCCACCCAGATGCCAGTAGTGCCCGCCCCACCCGCATGCTCTTTGTAACCCCCCGTCGGCAGCAGGAGAATACTATGTGAGTTTGAGAATACCATGTGAGTTTGGGTTTCCTTCTTAAGGGCTACTTCCGCCTGACCTTGGCAATGATGCGTGGTGGGGCTTAGATGTTCTTAGGAGTGATTGGGGCTGCAGGGTGAATGGAGAGCTTGGATGAGCAGCATCAGAAGGGCAGGGCAAGGTTGGACACCTACACAGACATTTCCAAATGCGAGTTAGAAAAGGGAGATGTGCAAAGGAAAACACAGCCTAGCTTGTTTAGTTCCTAGTAACTAGAGAATTCCTTCCTCCCTTTACTGCAGCATCTAGTTTGTTTGACAGTGGCTACAATCTTATCATTGAGGTTTTGGCTTCAGTGCACAGATTGGGAGAGAGTTCCCAAAACATCGCTTTCAATTCTTACCTCCTTACAAAAAGCCACCTGTGGGCTAATCTAAACCCTTCCTAAGTAAGTCTCTTTATCTTTCCAGCCACCCTATGTCAGGAGGCAAGAACATTTCAAAAATGTACTCTCTGATAAATGATTTGATTATATTTGACCTAACTAATTAATTTTGAACCTTCTGATTTCACTCGTGTCAGGATTTGTTGAGACACACTTTTTCTGATCATTACATTTTTTTTTTTTTTTTTTTTTGGTTTTTTGAGAAGACAGGGTTTCTCTGTGTAGCCTTGGCTGTCCTGGAACTCACTCTGTAGACCAGGCTGGCCTCTGCCTCCCAAGTGCTGGGATGAAAGGCGTGCGCCACCATGTCCGGCTTACAAATTTTAAGATAGGAGATTTTGTGTTTGTTTTGACTTCATGTTTAATCTTTCCTCAAGCACAGATTATTTTTGTTTTGGTGGGAGTTGAGATCTTGTATTTGGGTTCTATACACACAGACACACACACCCCTCCCTCTCTCTCTCTCTCTCTCTCTCTCTCTCTCTCTCTCTCTTTCTCTCTCTCTCTCTCTCTCTCCCCAATAAGTAGTATGAACTCTGATCTTCCTGCTTGCACCTCTCAGGTGCTCAGATTATAGATTTGTGTTACCTCCATCACTTGGGTCTTACTGTGTACCCCTGGCTGGCTTTGAGCTTGCTGTGTAGTTCAGGTTGGCAGCCTCCCTACGTTCCGATTGCAGTCACTGCTGTGGCTTAGAATAATAGTTTGCTTATTTGAGATAGGGTTTCTCTATGTAGCTCTGGCCATCCTGGCACTCTCTATGTAGACCAGGCTGGCTCACAGATCTGTCTGCTTCTGCCTCCCAAGTGCAGACCTGTAATACCCCCCAGCTCAGAGGAGTTTTTCTTTCCTAATGATAGTAACAGGTTTTTGGCTTTCAGTTTCCTCAACGTCCATGAGCCGTGACTTTAGGTGAACATTCTAGCATAATCCTAATCCTTCTGGTCTGGGGATAACTGAAAACCGCCTTTAAGTAGAATTTGAATTTTTTTTTTAACTATATAAAACTTCCTGCTTTGTGTTTGTATCTTAATGACTTTTTATTTTTGATGAGAATCAGTGATTTAGGAACCAAATTACTGTACTGGAAATTTTATTTTATTTTTAATTGTATTTATGAGTGTGGTATGTTCATCGAATACCAGTGTCCTCAGAGGTTAGAGTTATCAGATCTCCCTGGAGCTAGAATTAGACAGTTGTGTCACTCACCCCACATGGGTGCTAGGAATCAAACTTGGGTTTTCTACAAGAACATCAAATGCTCTTAACTGCTGAACCATCTTTCCAGCCCTTAGGAACTGAATTTTAAAATTGTTTTATTTTTGTATAGCTGCATTTTTAAAAGTCTTTGGAGCCAAGTGTGATAACTCATGCCTATAATCCCAGCACTTGGTGAGGCTGAGGCAAGAGCAGAGTCAAGAGGTTAGGGCTAGGAGCTGGAGAGAGATGTGTCAGCAATTAAGATCATACACTGCTCCTGTAGAGGACCCAAATCCAGCTCACAACACCCATGTCAGATGTCTCTGGCCTCTGTGGACACCGGAGCTCACGTGTGCATACCCACATATATTTAAAATCTTAAACTGTAACGGCTGAGTTCAAAGCTAGCCTGGGCAACATAGTTCCAGGCCAGGATGAAACTTTAAGGAAAAAAAAAACCAAAAAACCCAAAGCCACAGAAAGTGTAATAACCTTGCCTTTCCCAGGCACACAGCAGGGAGAGGAGAGAGCTAGATGAGAGGATGTCATGAGTGTGGATCAGAGTTTTCATGTGGCTATGAAAGTCATTTAAAGCTAATCATGTTCATTAGACATGTTTTAAGCCTTGGCAACCAGCTGATGGTTAAGCATCTGTGTTGTGTGAAGTGTGTGTGGCTTGGTCCTATTTCCTCACCTGTTTACAGTGAGTCAGACGCTCCAATAGATGTGGAGACGGTCACGGCAACTCCTGTTCCACTTTATGACAATCAGAAGGCAAGAAGTGTGATGAACGAGTGTGAACGGCACGTGATCTTCGCCAGGACAGATGCAGATGCTCCTCCTCCGCCAGAAGACTGGGAAGAGCATGTCAACAGGTAGGCCAGTCCGGGATAGATTGGCCAATTTGCAGCTAATGTTAGTACTTGATAATTCTGTAGTATCATTGTCATTGAAATGTTGACTAGAGCTCATCTCATTTCCCTTACGGCCCTGCAGTGGGGATGTCTCCGCTCACTGCCGTGCAGCACATAGTAGGAGGGTTACAATGAACTGCCTCACTCACTGTCCTAACTCTAGCACACTGACCAACATACACAGTGGCAGATGTCTACAGTTGCAGCGCCGTGGAAGGCCTAGGCAGGAGGAGGACTTGAACTTACGATGAGTGTGGTCAGCACAGTGGTGAAGCTTTAATCTTTTTACAACAAGGAGTGGTTGGGGATGTTGCACAGTGGTAAAGCCTTTTCCTGGCATGTGTGAGGCCCCAACACCACAAAACCGTATAATTCAGAGCCACCCAAACTCCCTAAAAAACTAAACTTATGTTTGCATTGATATGATATGATCTACAGTTAAGATAATAAATGTTTTGGAATCGTATGTAAAGTCAATAGCTTGAATTGCTTTAAAATATAGTTTTGCAAGGTTCCAGGTATAGCTCCATGACAGAACTTAATTTTCAAAAATGATGAGAGGGACTAGAGAGATGGTTCAGGGGGGGGATGCTTCTGGCCTTCTTGGGCACCTGTATGCACATACCTACACGTGTGTACACACACACACATAATAATAATAATAATAATAATAATAATAGGGGGCTGGTGAGATGGCTCAGTGGGTAAGAGCACCCGACTGCTCTTCCGAAGGTCCAGAGTTCAAATCCCAGCAACCACATGGTGGCTCACAACCATCCGTAACGAGATCTGGCGCCCTCTTCTGGAGTGTCTGAAGACAGCTACAGTGTACTTACATATAATAAATAAATCTTTTAAAAAAATAATAATGATAATAATAATAATAATAATGATAATAATAAATACAACTTTTTAAAGTGTGGGAAACAGGGCCTGGAGAGATGGCTCAGTTGTTAAGGGCACTGGCTGCTCTTTGAGAGGACCCGATTAAATTCCCAGTACCCACATGGCAGCTCAGACCTGTCTGTGACTACAGTTTATACATTATAGGGCTTCTGACAAGCTAACACAGACATCCATGCAGGCAAAACACCAATGAACAAAAGATAAAAATGATATATCAAAAAAACATGAGGGATAAATGTATGAGAATTGAAGTACTTTTTAAAATTAGTTAACCCTTGGTTATGATTGAGAGGTCTGGGAGCTAGTCATTGGACTTAATAGTACATAACAATGCCTTCCTTTAGTCACTCCTTTTAAAAGATACATTTTATATTACTGTATGTATATCTATGATAGTATGCCAGTGTATGCCACATGTGTGTCTTGGAAGCCAGAAAGGTTGTTGGACCCTCTGGATCTGCTGGTACTTGTGAGTTATCTGATGTGGATGCTGGGTACTGACTCTAGTCCTCTTGAGAGCAGCAAGTGCTCACAACTGTTGAACTGTCTTTACCCCCTTTATTGATTTCTTTTTGAGGCAGGGTCTCTGGTGTAACATAGGCCCACCTCACACTCCCTATTAGCTAGGGTTGACCTTGAACTCGTATCCTTGTGCTGGGATTATAGGTGTGTGTCACTCCCATGCCTTTCTTTTATTTATTTTTATGCATTGTTTTACTGTTAGAGCCAAGGCTTGTGCCATCATGCATGGTCACTAGTTTGTTAATTTATAAGGAGAGATAAAACCACAAGGCAGAAGAGACACTGGAGTGCTTGGCCAGAGTGTCCGTTCCGGGTAGAGAATCCAGAGAAGCTATTTTGTTCCATTGCGGTGGGTGAGTAGAGTGTCTACAGAAGAAAGATGGGCAAACCGAGTAGACTAGGGTGCCTTCACCTGTGGTCTCTAGAGTGAGCCCTCATCCTTCTGTTAGGCCCACTGCACACTGATTTGCAGTAGCAGCCCTTCAGCTATCTCTTTGGGTAGGTCATGATTGCAGATAGCTGATTCTATTATTTGTTAGCGTAATACTATCTTAATTTAAGAGGTTGGTGGTGCCGGGCGGTGGTAGCGCACGCCTTTAATCCAGTACTTGGAAGGCAGAGACAGGCGGATTTCTGAGTTCGAGGCCAGCCTGGTCTACACAGTGAGTTCCGGGATAGCCAAGGCTATACAGAGAAACCCTGTCTCGAAAAACAAAACAAAACAAAAACAAGAGGTTGGTGGTGTTGTATAGCTTGTTTGGAAGTTGCCTCTGCTGTGATTCCAATCTTCTTATTGCCCTCTTTCCCTTGATTGCTAAATTGCTGCTTCCTTTCTTTCTGCATAGGGCATTACAGGTTTCCACACTGAGAATATGGACGCCTCTGTAGGACAGATCCCTAGACTCTAGATATTTATCTTTAGAGAGAGACTACTGAGTGGCTTGTATCTTTAGAGTAAGAAACTTCCATTCTTTGTTAGAGCCCTTTCCTTTGCCTCTTCTACTCAGTAGAACCTCGTTCGTTCTGTGTGTAGGAAACAAAATCAGTTACTACCACCCAATCCTAGTCTTCTCTAATGAGAGTGGATACTGTATGAAATGGTTTTTGCCTCCTGGAGCCTGAGATTAAAAGATATGTGCCACCACCACCCAGCCAGATGATGTTTAAAACATCTAATATTTTAGTTTGAAAACAATCTAGTATTGAAAAGTAGGCTGTCTTATCTTAGAAATGAGAACTTTAGAATTTCAACCAAAAGCCTTCCCAGTGTCCTTTTCTGAATTTTGTATATAACTGTATACTATTCTGTGAGTGTGTACACACACACACACACACACACACACACACACGTGCGCGCGCACGCACGCATATACACACAGACACACACATATATACTCTATATACACATACTCTATAGTAAAGAAGTTAGCTGGCTGGATGTACATACACACATATGTTATATGACTGCTGGCTGGATGTACATACACACGTTATATGACATATATATATATATATATATCAGGTTGAATGTTTGATATTTCAAGTCTAAGAGCTTTGAGTTGTTTTCTTTCATTCCTTACCTCTTGCCCATTTTCTTTTTGCCTTTTTAATTCTTTACTTTCTTAATTGTGTGACTTAATTAAGCTTTTCTGATATCTTTTTTTTTTTTTTTTTTTTTGGTTTTTCGAGACAGGGTTTCTCTGTGTAGCCTTGGCTGTCCTGGAACTCACTTTGTAGACCAGGCTGGCCTCGAACTCAGAAATCCGCCTGCCTCTGCCTCCCGAGTGGTGGGATTAAAGGCGTGCGCCACCACGCCCGGCTTTCTGATATCTTTTGTCATATCCTGTTTGACTTTCACTTAAAACTTTCCTATAGGTTGGGCATGGTGTGTACACCTTGATTTCCAGTGGGTGGGAGGCAGAGTCAGTAGGATTTCTGAGTTTGAAGCCATCCTGGTCTACCTAGTAAGTTCCAGGATAGCCAGGGCTATTTAGAGAGACCTTGTGTCACAAAAACTAAAATAAAGAAAGAAAAATAAGATTTAAAAAATTCCATTAGACAGGGGTAGTGAGATGGCATTGGCAGAACACAAGCCTGGTCCGAGGCCGATGGCCTGAGCTCAGTTGCTGGAGCCCATGTACGGGACAAGGAGAGAAGTCACTCCACAAACTTGACCTCATAAGTGCCATGGCATGTGGCATGTGCCCCTCCTAAATACATCACACGCTCCCATTCACGCACATGCAGTTTTTTAAAAATATTTTTTCTTTTAAATCTGGGGTCGGAGAGATGGTTCAGCAGTTAAGAGTCTTGCCAGATTTCTGTTTCCAGTATTCCTGTGGTGGTTTACAACCACTCTAACCCTGTTTCAGGGGACTGAGTGCCCTTTTCTGGTCTCTGGGTATCAGACATGCACATACATACATAAAAGCAAAAACATTCATACACATAAAATGAAATCTTTTAAATTCTTTTTGACATTTTTGTATTGAATCAGTCTCCCTTGGAACAGAGTCAGGAAATTAATAATTACCTTTGAAAATACTAGGTTTGCTGGCTTTGTGGGATATGTCTGTAATCCTAGCCTTTGGGAAATAGAGATAGGAGGATCCAAATTTGAGGCCAGTGTGGGTTACATGGTGAGACCTTGTCTCTTCAAAAAGAAAAAAGGAAAAAAAGAGTTAGGCTTTCTAGGGCCAGTGTGCTCTTTTGCTTTCTTCAACTAGGCCGAGCCTGAGGTCAGCGTATATCATTCCAATGATAGACCAAGGAAGACAAAAGATTGATGTCACCTATGAAATAAGAAAATGTGTTTCTGCAATTGTGAAAAGTAGAGTCAGGCCCAAGGGGCGGGGCTGTTGACTCACACAGTTCCCATCAGCTCCTAAATGATATCTTTAGCATGCTCTTTATCTTAATATTGGGTTAGATCTTTCCCCCTGCCCGTTTAATTTTTTAGCCTCCCACAAAGCTGACAATGCATAGAACACATCTCCGTTCTTGGGTCACTTGGTTGTGTGCACAGCAACAACCCTAAGAATTCTTTCCTGAGCTTTTAGATGCAAAATTTGTGGCTTTCAAATTTAATTTCATGTGTTGTTGCAGTCGTTTATAAGTAGATTTTTTTTTAATGGATGTAAATTTTAATTATAAGATGAGAGTATGAACAGAACATTTAAAATCTCAATCATATCATTGCAAGAAACAGATCCATCCTTAAAGTTATTTTATGAAAAACTTAAGTCAGACAGTTTGTTCATTATGGGAGTTAAATCATGTTTAAAAAAAGAGTCTGGCTATAAAACCAGTTTCTCTCCCGAAATAACCATATAAAACAACATAACAGGCTAAATAGATTTTGACTTTTTTGTTCAGATCATATTTTTTCCTCATGTCATTTTGATTTCATAGTGAAATAGAGTTTTAAAAACGAGTAGGGAAGGACTGAAGAGAGGCTCAGAGTGTGGATCCTTAGCATCTGTGTAAAGAAAGCTGGGCAAAGTGACACATGTCTGTGACCCCAGGTTTGGAGAAGGAGGAAATGGGAATCCTTGGAACTTCCTGGCCGACCATTTAGTCAAGCATGGAGTACCAGGGTCAGTGAGAGACTGTTAAAAAAAAATAATACGGAGAAAGAGAAGACACCCAAACTCAACCACCGGCTTTCACACTTGAACACCCCACTCACATGCATAAGCATGTATATATCACATACACAGAGATAATAATCTTAGTGCTTACAAATAGGATAGAATTTATCTGGGTGGTGCTGGCACACCTTTAATCTCAGTTCTCGGAGGCAGAGGCAGAGGCAGAGGCAGATGGATCTCTTTTAGAAGCCAGCCTGGTCTAGTGAATTCCTGTACAGCCAGGGCTACACAGAGAAACCCTATCTTGAAAAACCAAATCAAACAAAAGCAGGGTAGAATTTAACTAGTGATTAAAAACTAAGAAGTACATTAAAATGGCACTGTATCTGTCTCTGGAAAGCCTTTTCTATTCTGTTTGTGAACATCCTGTTTCTTCCTACTGCTACATATGCACAACTCAAGCCCACCTGAGAATCACTGTTTATGGAGAGAGGCTGCTAGGGTAAATATGCTGTGCATTTCAGTAATGTGAAGAAAGGGAGAGTATGAACCAAAGGGCTAGAGACCAACAAGCCTTCCTAGCCAAGTGCAGTCAAGGTTTTCCATCTATTTCCAAAATCAAAGTCTCTTACAATAGACATGATTCTGATGAAGTCATAGGAGTCAGGCCAAGAGAACTAGGGGAAAAGAAAAAAACACAATCTAGAAATGTAAACCTGCTTCTAGTTCCCTCCACAGTATCACAAGAGAGCGAGTAGCTTTGGGAACTAGGGCATTTATTTATCTGTAGCAAGGACAGCTTTACAGATAGATGGAAGGCACTGGTAGCAGGGTGTGATGCCGCAGGTCTGTAATTCCAGCATTCAGGAGCCAGAAAGAAGCAGGAGGCTCATGAGCTTGGCGTGAGCCTTGGTTACATAGCAGATTCAAAAGAGTAAGGTTTGGAGATGGACTTGGTTAGATTTGATCCTGAGGGAAATGAAGGCATTGCTGGAGAGGGATTGCTTGGTTTTTTTTCTCTAAACCTAGGTTGCTCTCATTATTGTTCATAGCTAAACCTGAAGTTTAAATAATGTAGAGATCATCTAGTCCATGTCTGTTTTTTTAGACGGGGAAGACTCGGGGTACATAGCCGGCTCCTTATTACAGAGTAGAATAACATCCTGCCTCTTGGTTAGGCTTTTCCTGGACCATGTAAATTGCATGGTAGGTGGAGATTTTTTATTTTACACAGAGAAAGGGAGTTTCTAGTAAATATTAGCTTGTTCCTGGGGAACCAGGTAGTTGAACAGAGTAAATTAAAAGGGTAATTTGTCCTTCATCTGTGTATTCACTGGGCCATGATACCAGTAGTTATAGACCTGTAGAAGTCTCTTGTTGAGTAAGGTCAGGTGTGATGGAAAGTTGCTCATCTTCTGTGAGATAAGAAGTAGAGGCTGTTGACACTGTTTTGAGCAGCTTCTCTGCAGCGTGGTCATGGTGTGTTCCTGTTGCATAGTGTGTGGGAACGGGATGGACTGAGCTGTTCTGAACACTTAGCGTGTGTGCAATCACTATGTCCATTCAGCAGTGTTTTAACTCCTCAGTGTATGTCAGGCACCTGTTGCATGTACTGGGGATATAGCAGTAAAACACAACCTTAGAAATCTTGGCTTTCTTGGCTTTTGCATTCTAACAAAGGGAGTCAAGCACATAGAATGGCTAGAATATGAGGTGGAGCTATAGAATATATATAAATGGAGCTAGAGAATCCCAGGGTGGGCTAAGAGAGATCAAGGAAGCCTCAGTAGAAGGTGGTATTTAACAGTGGTGTGAAGGAAAGGAAAGACGGCATTACTGTGTCCGTTCAGGGAGTGAATGAGAAGGGTCCAGGTTAGGGCTGTACTTGGTGCCCGCGGGACTATGTAGGAGAATGGAGGTGTTGATCAGGGATAGAAGAGCACAGGGAGCTAAGCTGAGTGACAGTCATTAGAGGCTGAGACTGGGGAGATCCAGGGTCCATAAGGCTTGTGTTTATACAGGTGGAGGCCTGAGTTTATCTGATATTTTGCTGTAGCCTCTATTTTTTGATATAGACTCTCACTGAACCTAGAGCTTGCTGGTTGATTAGGTGGGCTGGGGAGCAAACCCCTGAGATCCTTCTTTCTCTACCCACCCCTCCACCCCAGCACTGAGTTACAGATTCGTGTCCCCATACCCAGCTATGTTGGCAGTGAAGTGGGGCTGAGAACAGTAGAATAAACTTGTGATTGCAGTTTACAGCCGGGCTTAGAAGCTGTCAGTAAGGAAGACAGATGTTTGTATGTCTTAATGTGCTAGGATAAGAAAATATTAATATTATTTCAGTAATTTTGTTACAAAAAAAGGCAAAAACCATGGAAAAGGAATTGTATTGGGGACAATGTTGAGGCAATGGAGAATTGTTACAATTCTGTTACATCTTTGCTCTTCAAACTGGTTCAGACCTTACATTCAAATGCACGCTGATCAACTGTTGTGGCATGTGTTGTAATCCCAGCACTGTGGAGGCTGAGGCAGAAGAAGAGTTTAGAGTTTGAGTACAGTTTAAAGTGAGACCGTACTGGAAATAAATAGAACTGAAACTTGTCTTTTGTTACTAATATGATTATTTTAGCCACCAGGTAAATAAATAGCTTTTGAGCACTGAAAAAAAAACTCCAAGTCATTTGTTGTGACTTGCGGTGTATGGTAAGGCGATTCATTGGCGGAATTGGGACAAAAAGCTAAAGTTCATGCTTTAGCTTAGTGGCCTTAGACTTTTTGTAATGAGAACAAAAATATGACAGTATCTCTTTATATGGTGGACATACATGGGAAATGTCCTCAGGGTTGCATTTTAATTCCTCGGAGTTTCTGTTATAGGACTGGCTGGACAGTGGCTCAGAATAAGCTATTTAACAAGATTCTCAAAGCCCTGCAGTCTGACCGGCTTGCACGATTGGCCAATGAAGGGGTAAGACATTGGAAGTCTGTCTATAGTTGACTCTCTTAGTTTTGGCCTCGGGGGTTGTTGTGTCCTGTGTGCTCTCTCCCCTCAGCCCCCAGCTTGCTCACGGAGTGTAACTCTTGTTTTATTCTTTTTGTGAACACCTTTCAGGCTTGCAATGAGCCTGTGCTGCGTCGCGTGGCTGTGGACAAGTGTGCAAGGAGGGTGCGGCAGGCGCTGGCAAGTGTCAGCTGGGATACCAAGCTGATCCAGTGGCTGCACACCACCCTTGTGGAGACCCTGAGCCTGCCCATGCTGGCTGCTTACTTGGATGCCTTGCAGACACTGAAAGGGAAGGTAAGGCTGTGGTTGGTTTGCCCTAGTGGCAGCAGCCAGTGTTTGCTGTGAGTTCAGGGGGTTTGCACAAGGCCCTGTGACTAGGACAGCACGGAGGCTAACAATTTGGCTATTATAATGGAAAAGGGGATCATTTTCCCCTTTATTTGGTATAAATTTCTTCAGTCGTGCTTTTTTTTTTTTTTTTGGATAAAGTGTGGCATCTGAAAACCAGAATACATAATTTCCCCTCTATAGCCTTGCAGTTCTTATTTTGGGTCATCGCTGACTTGAACTGTGGTGGAAGAGATGAGGGTGAACAGAGGAGGACCAAGGGTACCTTCTGAGTTAACTCTCCTCATGAAGAGATGGACTGTAGGCTGAGTATGGTGCTACACACCTTTAATCTCAGAACTGTACAGGCAGAGGCAGGTATATCTGCTCTATCACTTGGAGCTTGGTCTACACTGCAAGTTCATTGTAGGGCTTGAGTTAGTGAGTGAGGTGGAGTTCTTGACACATAAGCCAGCATATGGGAAGTCCACAGCCCACACACAGTAACCACCGAGGATTATGTAAGTGGCCCTCATAGGGGTTTGAGGAGTGTGTGCTTTGTTCCAGCACAAGCAGGTCTTGATTCTGAATTCAGTTTTTCACTTTCCTTTTCTTTCCCATGGTGCTAGTGGGGTAGAGCCCAGGTCCTTATATCTGCTCTGCCAGATGTTCACAGAGTTACGTCCTTCTGGTTTCATTGTTTCTTTTATTTATTTATTTATTTATTTATTTATTTATTTATTTATTATATGTAAGTACACTGTAGCTGTCCTCAGACACTCCAGAAGAGGGAGTCAGATCCTGTTACAGATGGTTGTGAGCCACCATGTGGTTGCTGGGATTTGAACTCCTGACCTTCGGAAGAGCAGTCGGGTGCTCTTACCCACTGAGCCATCTCACCAGCCCGGTTTCATTGTTTCTTAATCTTAATTTTTTTGAAGTTAGAAAATGCTGTGTTCATGAGAAAGCTGAAGAAAACTGGTTGTGTGCCAGTATAAAAGAGAACTTAGAGCTAGATACAATGGTTAATGTGTGGTAGGATATTTGGCCTCAGTTTTTCTTTACCTGATATTTACCTTGCATGGGAGGAGCAACTAGAAGTTTATCTGGTGGAGAGCGTGCTATGGCAGAGTGCTGGTAGTACCCAGGGCAGGGGTAGCCCTGCCTGCCACACTTGCCATCACCAGGATTTAGAAGGAATTCCCTTGCTTGAAGGGACAAGGCTGCAACTACTTTTGTGTAAGTTTCTGTGTGAATGAGGTGATCGATATTTTGAGCGTGGTAGACCCCTTTCGTGTGCACAGCTAGTGCTCCCTGGACATACTGCTGGAGTCCAGTGTGGGCTAGCTGAAATGGCATGGCTGTGCCTGGTACACTAGCCAGTAAGCACATTGAATGTTAGGTACCTTCTGCCCTAGGCGTGCTCTCTCCATTGGTAGCTCCTCTACCACCAGACTTACAGCTGTTAGTGAGCATGGGTTGTTTTGCTTTAAAATACGTGCTAGGCTTTAGACAGCACCTGGCTGCTCTTTTCCCTCCTAGCAGAGAAGGGACAGCAATCTCAGGGTCTTCTTTTTTTGTTGAGACAGAAGCATACAGGGCTGAAAAGGCCATAAAGCTTGGTCTTAGGTGGAAGTCAGTTACTGATGGCTTTTTTCATGTTGACAGTGAGCCTCGGGGCTTTTCAGTTTCCTGCGTAGACTGCTGCCTGGAAAGATTTCTAAGCAACCTCAGTGATTAGAGGGAGTTATAAAGAAAGGCCAGTTGTGGGGGGTGAGCATTTGTCACTGCGTACTCCTTCTGCCTCGCTGGAATCTGGGATTTCAGTCTACTTGGGTCTGGAATAAACCCCACAACATGTGCTTGCTTTTTGTTGTTTTGAGAGTAGGTCTCACTGGGTAACCCTGTCTGGCCTAGAACTAGCTTTGTTGACCAGACAGCCTTGAACTTTGTTTAATTCTCCAACCTCTGCTCCCCAAACTCTGGGATTATGGGAATGGGCTACCATACCCAGCCTGGGCTACCATACCCAGCTGTGCCTTTGGTTTATAGCTCATACCTCATCTCACGATAGAGTCCTGCCTCTCCTAGGCCTGCGTCACCTTATAAATTGGTGCTTCAGATGTGACTTCTTGCTCACTTTCCCTGCTCTGTTGGATGGCACTATCACCAGTTAGTGCTTTCTGTGTTGTCATCGCCCCCCACCACCACCCCCAACTTGGTTTGTCTTTCTCATCCTTTGAGAGAAAATCCCTCTGCAGGATTAGCTTGGTGCTTTGTAAGGCACTGAGTGCATTGAGGCAGTCTAGATGTGCACAGTCTCACGCACAGCTCCTCTCGGTGTCTTTTCTCCCTTTGTTGTTTACTTACTTACTTTTTTGAGACAGGGTTTTCCTTTTCTGGCCTTGAATTAGATACCCTCCTGCTTCAGCTTCCTGAGTGCTGGACCCAGATTTCAAATCTTCTTAAACTTACTTATCTGAAGCATATTTATATGAAGGACAGAGAGGGATTTCAAGTAACATACCACATTGTTCATTTTATTTTAGTTATTTTGTGTGCTAGAGATTAAACCCAGGGCTTTGCAAATCTTAGATAAGAGCTACTCCCAGCTTCAAATCAGTCTTTCTGACTGCATGTTTTTCTCCCTCTCTCTCTCTCCCCCTCTCCCTCCCATCCTCCTCCCTCTCCCTTTGCCTTTGCAGTTTTATGCCTGCCTCACACCATATTCTCTTGTCTGAGAAAACTCCTTTGAAATTCCCCTGAAAATGCTCACGCTTAAAACCTCTCCTTTCTTCCTTGAGATTGTTTTGACTTCTCTGTGGGTATTGTGGAATTTATGAAGATAATTCTTTGCAGTATAAGCATCAGCATGTCTGAAACCTATATTTAGTGAGGTCACTTTTTTGGGGGATAGTTAGTTAAAAACAGGATATGATATAAAGCAAAATATACATAATATAGTAGGATATATTTGGGGGAACAATAACAGGGTTCATTATGCATGTCTCATCTTGAAGACTATTTGTCTGTTGAAGCAGTGTCTTTTTTATCCCGTGCTCTGCAGTGTTCCACCCCACAACCACCATAGCTGAGGTTGGTTTCTGTGTCTTCTGATGTGAGAAAGTACCTGAAGTACAGTCATGAGGGAAAAGGATGGCAGAATGAACCCCACCAGATTGCCTTCCAGAGGATCAGCGCTGCTTTGCTTCCACAGGAGTGCACTCTCTGGCTGTGGACTCATTTGTGATTTGTGGCTGTGCATAAGAGCTAGGAGCGCAGTGGGATTCTTCATGCAGCTGGTTGCAGCTGAAGGGAAGGTTTCTCACTTCACACTGGAAACATCTTTGCTCTTCCTTCTTCGTAGATCCCAACTTTGATAGACCGGATGCTTGTGTCGTCCAACACCAAAACTGGGGCTGCAGGAGCAGAGGCCTTGTCACTTCTCCTCAAGAGGCCCTGGGACCCTGCTGTTGGTGTGCTTTCACATAACAAACCAGTAAGTTGGTTGTTCAGCCTTGGCTTAACATCAGCAGCCTTTAAGTGCACATAAAATGTTCAGACTGAGCCTTTAGAGGCTTGGCAAGAGGTGATAAGTGGCTCCACTTTTCTTATTAATAGCTTGGGTTCTTTGTAAAGATTTGTTTTAAAGTGTGTGTGCACTCGCATGTGAGTGCAGATGCTCCTGTGCGCGTGGAGGTCAGAAGAGGGTTCGCATTCCCTGGGTGAGTTACAGGCATTTGTGAGCCACTTGATACGGGTGCTGAGAACTGCTGTCAGCTTCCCTGGAAGCACAGTCTGTGCTCTTAACTGCTTGAGCCATCCCTCCAGTCATAAGCAAAGGACCAGTGCTTGGTGCAGGAAGTGTTTGCTACAGTTGTTGCGGGCTTATAGATGAACATGTCTCACTCAGTGGTTCTGGATGGGATTCTGTCTCCTCAGAGCAAACTCCCTGGTTCTCCTTTGATTCTCATCGTCTCCTCTGGTCCCTCCAGCTCTGTGTTCCCTGCCTCACGCCGCCACCGCTTCTGGCAGTCTCAGCTCTCCTGCTTAGGCAAGGTAATTGTAAGGGCAAGAGGAATTCTGGGTAGGAATGTGTATAGTCTTGGAGGATTAAAGAGAAGAGTGTGGGGGAGGGGTTGAGTTTGTTAAACACAAATGTGGTTCATTCCCCTAACTCTGATTTTAGCATTAAGTGTCACATGTCTAAGGGATTTGGGATATCAAGCAGAATCGAGATTTGAACCTTGGCACTCCTGGCACAGATGCTCTGTCTCCCTTTAGGTCATCCCTGTAGCTACCCATCTACTGAACAATGGCAGTGGGGTAGGAGTTCTGCAGTGCCTCGAACACATGATTGGGGCCGTGAGAAGCAAAGTGCTAGAGGTGAGAATGCCTGGGTTTAGTTGGCTGAGACGTACCCCGTATGTGATTGTTCTGTGCCAGGGAGTCTCCCATCTTACTTACTGTCTTTTTTTCTCTTGCCACAAAGATTCACAGCCATTTCCCACACAAACCCATCATCTTGATTGGATGGAATACAGGAGCTTTGGTGGCCTGTCATGTAAGTAGTTCCTGACGTATTTGGAGGTTACTGAGAACCTGAAGGTGGTTCTGGGAGCCTTTCTTACTTTGAGATCTCCCTTGTTTGTCTTAGTCCTAGGTAGTCTGCACGGGAAGCTACTACATTTACACTGTGGAGGACAGTCTTAGTTTTGGATGACATTACAGAAATGTTACAGTAGGAAGGAGGGAGTAGTAGATAAACTCGTTGATCTCTTCGCCCAGCTTTTTCAGTGATCAGCTCATAGTCAGGCTTGCTTGTTCTATTCCTGCCCACCTTCTCTGTGCTCCGGATTATTTTGACGAAACCTCCAAAGTGTAATGGCACATGCTTGTGATGTCAGCTCTGGGGCCTGAGGCCTGAAGGTTGCCCTGAGTTTCAGGCTACCTTGAACTATATAAGTTCTAGGCTACTCCATTTTTTTCATTTTTTTTTTTTTTTTTTCCAAGACAGGGTTTCTCTGTGTAGCCCTGGCTGTCCTGGAACTCACTCTGTAGACCAGGCTGGCCTCGAACTCAGAAATCCGCCTGCCTCTGCCTCCCAAGATAAACTCGTTGATCTCATGCTGGGATTAAAGGCATGCGCCACCACTGCCCACTGGCTTTACTCCAAACTTCTTAAGAGAAGAAAACTAAACAGTCTTAAAAGTTTCAAATCTGTATTTCATTTATATATGACAGAGCATGTATCTCGGGGGGGGGGGTCCTTTTCGCCCCAGACTTAAATACATACTGTGATCTCTCCTTAACATTTCTTTTTTTTTTTTTTTTTTTAAGATTTATTCTGCTTAACATTTCAAATAGACACAAATTAGTTTTGAATTTGATGTTGTCTTCATGTTTGAAGAGTCCCAGTTCTTCCAACCAGTGTAGTCAAGTATGGTGTAGAGTAGCGAGAACAAGCATCTGCTACCCTCTGCACACCCACACGCCCACACGCACACGCCTGCGCCCGCCCAGGACAGACTCTCAGGCCCACATGCTTTGAGAAGCCTCAGCTGGGTGGGAGTGTCCCTTAAAACTGCTGATGAGAGATTTCTTCTTTTAAGGGACAGTGTTGGCATTTGTGTTTTTTCTGTTTGGGGTATTTCTCTGTGTGTTCTAGAGATGGAGCCCAGGGCCTTGCACATATGAGATAAGTGTGCTACTCTATCTTTCCTATATCTCCCAGCCTGGTAACATTTGTGTTCTTTTGATTATGTGTGTTCTCAATAACAAAGTCAGTAAGTAAGGGGGGGCTCTGGTCTAGATTGACTAGCAGGACTAGAGTATGACAGCTCCCATCAGACTCAGGTGTGTATGAAGGTCGTCCTATCAGGGTTCCAGTTCTCTAGGTGGTGACTGCCTGTGCTCTGTACTCTTAATCATGTATGGCTGATAAAACTGAAGGCTAGAACAAGCAAGAAAAGCTGGGACTGACTGATGGCTCTGGGCTACCCAGGCCCACCTGCATTCTGGGGAGGCTGGGGGTGTAGTGAATTTACTTATCCTAAAGCTTAATGATGCCTTTATTATGTACAGGTGTCTGTGATGGAGTACGTCACTGCTGTTGTCTGCCTTGGGTTTCCTCTGCTTACTGTGGATGGACCCAGGGGGGTAAGAGGGAGATGAAACTGCTTGGTCTTTGGCAGTGGGAGTGGAGGCAGCAGGAATGTGGAACAGTGGAGTGCATGCTGCATGGGGGTTAGGTGAGGGCCAACTGCTTACATCTAAACTACTGCCTCTTCCAGGATGTGGACGATCCCCTCCTGGACATGAAGACTCCAGTCCTCTTTGTCATTGGTCAGAATTCTCTACAGTGTCACCCTGAAGCTATGGAGGACTTCCGGGAAAAGATTCGAGCAGAAAATAGCTTGGTGGTGGTTGGGGGAGCTGATGATAATCTCAGGTGGGTCCATCTCCCGAAGGACGAGAATGTATTGGAATGTTAGAGAATGTTTATCCGTGGCCGAATAATGACAGACCAGTATGACTGAAGGAACAATTAAACTTGCATCCTATAATCCCAAAATGTATTCAGGAGGCTAAAGCAAAAGCTAGCTGGCCCTTGAACCTATTTCAAAAAACTACAGCACTAGTACAAGAAATATGAAATCTCCTCTATCCCTCACCTAGAGTTTCTTATATAAACAAAATATAACCAAATTGTCGATTTGATAGTATTGTCTAATCTAAATAACAAACCTAGATTTCATCAGTATCTCCCAAAAGAGGAGAGGAACAGAGAGAGGGAGAAAGGGAGGGAGGGGGGAGAGAACGTGAGCCCCTCTCTCCCTCCTCTCTTTCTTATTTTTTTTGAGACAGGATTTCATGTAGCCCAGACTGCACTCACATTTATAATGTAGCTGAGAATGGCCTTGAGGAGGATCTTTCTGCCCTTAGCCTCCTGAGTCTCCATGCCTAGTCTTCAGTGTTTGTTTTCTGGAACCTTGACACAGCTGAAGATGGCTGATCAGTTATAATATCGATAGTTCTTTTACATGTTTTTCCTCTGATCTATTGAAGATGTTTAGTTTTGTCAGGAATGCCACAAAGGTGACATTGCTTCTCGGTGTACTCTGTCAGAGGATACATGATTCAATTTATCTTGTTACTACTGATAATAACGTTGATCATACAGTTGGGATAGCTACTGTGGGGTTCTCCACTATGAAATTACTGTTTCCCCTTTGTAATTAGGAGTCATCTTGTGGGGAGAATATACTTTGAGATTCTTTGTCATCAGACTTTTCCTGGGGTAGGCATTTTAAAAAATTTCATTCCTTGAGGACCAGTATGAACATAGATTTACTTGTGTTAAGCCTGACTAGATACATTATAAAGTATCAATAAAGCCAAATTTTGGGAGGGATTTAAGGTAAGGTGTCTTGTGACTTTGGTCATCAAGACAGCCATTCATTAAATCTTAGGAAACATCTTTAGTTGCAGAAATTGTAATAGAATCTCTCTATGTAGCTCTGGCTATTTTGGAACTATCATTATGTAGACCAGGCTAGTCTGGAACTCACAGATCCACCTGCCTCTGCCCTGAGTTAATGCTAGAATTAATGGTGTGCACTGGTCTGTCAAGAGGAAAGATTTTGAGACTTTTGTCTTTGACATCAAACTTTTCATTACATACACCTTACATTTTTTATTTTATTTCTTTTTAAGTTTTTAATTTTGTTGTCCTGGCTGTCTTATAACTCTCTATGTAGACCAGACTGGCCTCAAATTTACTGCCTCTGCTACCTGAGTGCTGAAATTAATGGTGTATGCCACCTTACCTGGTTAAAAATTTTTGTTTGTAACTTTTGAGTTACATTTTTTTTTTTAAAAAGCAAGGTCAGTTTTTTTTTTTTTAAAGACTTATTTATTATATGTAAGTACACTGTAACTGTCTTCAGGCATTCCAGAAGAGGCTATTGGATCTCGTTATGGATGGTTATGAGCCACCATGTGGTTGCTGGGATTTGAACTCAGGACCTTTGAAAGAGCAGTTGGTGCACTTATCCACTGAGCCATCTCACCAGCCTCCTTGAGTTACATTTTTATTACTGGTTTTGTGTGCAGGTGTCCCCATGCCCTGACACTTTATGAAGGTCAGAGGATAATGTGCAGGAGTTAGTTCTCTTTTAAACCATGTAGGTCCTGAGCAACTCACATTGGAAGATCAATACGAACATAGGTAGTATTTGTATTAAATGCCATTTATTTTGGAGGGCTGGTATAGTTTTAGTAATATTGCTTTCCATTGTAAAACTTACAGGTCTGATTTTCTGTTTTCCAGGAGCATCAGCCAGAAATCAGGTTTTTGTTGCTTTTAGATAGGGTCTTACTCTGTAGGTAAAACATTTTTTACAGCTCTCTCTCTCTCTCCTTCTCCCTCTCCTCCCTCCCCCGCTCCATGTGTGTGAGAGAGTATGTGTGTGTGTGTGTGTGTGAGAGAGAGAGAGACAGAGAGAGAGAGAGAGAGAGAGACAACTCTCAGGGTCAGGTCCCTTCCACTCTAGGCTGCAGAATTTTGCACTCAGTCGTCATGCTCTGTCTGCTTGGTCATCTCACTGTTCTCACTGTTTCTTTTTTGCTTCTTAGAATAAGCAAAGCAAAGAAGAAATCAGAGGGCCTGACTCAGAGCATGGTGGACAGATGTATTCAGGTAAACAGTTTGCTCTCCTTTTTGTTGCTAGGTTTTGTCTTACTGGCAGCAGCCTTTCTCACTCTGGATCATGAAGGGTTTCCAGTAGGCTGTGTGGTAGACCTAAGTCATGGTCAAAGAAAGGAGAACAGGGAAGGAAAAAGCAAAGAAGAGGTGAACTGAGATATGGGTGGGCACTCAACAGAGTGGGGCGTGGAGTATGCCCAGAGCTTTTGCACAGGCACCTGCTGCTCTTCCCCAGGTATTGCAGCTAAGCTTGGCCTGTATGTGGCCTTGGGAGTGGAAAGAACCATCATTGGAGGATAGAGTTCTGTTTATCTTGGTGCTATCTAGGAGGGTCCTGTTCTCCAGGGGAGGACTAAGGAAGGCCTTTGCTCCTTTTCACACTAGGATGAGATTGTGGACTTCCTGACTGGAGTGCTCACTCGTGCTGAGGGTCATGTGGGCTCTGAGCCTCGGGATCAGGATGCTGAGAAGAAGAAGAAACCCCGGGACTTGGCCCGAAGAGACCTGGCCTTTGAAATTCCTGAGCGAGGCAGTCGTCCTGCTTCCCCAGCTGCCAGGCTTTCCACATCCCCCTCAGGCTCAGAGGTAGTGTGTGCAGGGAGAGGCACCTTTACTGAGGTCTTCCTTTGTGGGGATGTCTGGGAATCCCTGTAAGGGGAGATGCAGGGAGCCATGCCGAATGATGCTTGGATTCAAGTCTCTTTGTACTTTCACTACCCAGGATCTCTCCAGTGTGTCCAGCAGCCCCACCTCTAGCCCTAAGACCAAAGTGACCACAGTGACCTCTACCCAGAAATCAAGTCAGATTGGGACCTCCCAGCTGCTGAAAAGACATGTGCAGAGGACAGAAGCTGTGCTGACCCACAGACAAGCCCAAGGTACAGATGGTCTCCTGGCCCAGCAGCCCCAGTGGGGCTCTGTCCCCTGTAGCTAGTGTCATGTGGAGTTGGGAAGTATTAGCTCTGCAGCTTTTTCAGGGCAGCTTGAGAGGCTCCCATACTGCTTCTAGGTAAACTCAGGTTGAAATGAGTCCCAAGGCTATGTGGTAATAGGCATTTTGTCATTCGTCACAGCCCTCAGTGTTCTGGTGTGCTGGAGACGTTGAGCTTATAAGCTAACCGTGCGTGTGTGTGTGTGTGTGTGTGTGTGTGTGCGCGCGCGTGTGTGTGTGTGTGTGTGTGTGTGTGGTAGCCTGGCGTTTTTTCTAATTTCTAATTGAAGAAGCCGTGTATTTTGCCAACCATTCCTGGAGTCAGAGGGCTTTCCAAATGATAAGCACATGGTGACTGATTTTACTCCTCAGAATAGGCTAGCTCACCTTGCCCTTTTGATTTGGTCTTGAAGAGTTAAAGAGTTCCATGATGCGACATTTACAGATTCAGTCAGTGTTCTGCCATTAAGCTTCAGATAAGGCTGGGGAACATCACTATTGTTGAAATCAGGGTTTGGAGGGATCCAAGGGTTGTGTGAGTAAGGAGCTGTAGAAAAGAAAGAATTCAGTGAGTAAAGAAAGAAACATCAGTGGCTCTGTCCCTAATGTCTGTCTGTCCCACTCCCCTCCATCCCAACATGGTCCTCTGCTCACCACCCTTTTTACTTTTTTTTTTTAAAGATGTATTTATTATTATACATTAGTACACTGTAGCTGACTTCAGATGCACCAGAAGGTGTCAGATCTCATTATGGGTGGTTGTGAGCCACCATGTGGTTGCTGGGATTTGAACTCAGGACCTTCAGAAGAGCAGTCAGTGCTATTACTCACTGAGCCAGCCCACCCTTTTTACTTTTACTGAGGCCAAAGGCTCCATTACTTAAACTAAGGCTTCTTATGAAGTGCCACTAACAAGTGTGAGTGGGTGGGTGAAGGCAACAAAAGAGGCTGGGTACCTGCGATCTGTGTACATGCTCTGTAAGTGGTACTTGGGGCTAGTGGAATTTCCTTAGAATTTAGTGAAGGCAGAGCCAGCAGGTTGCTGTATCTCTGGGTAGCATGATTAGTGGAGAAATGTAAGGTGGTCTGGAAGTCTGAGTGGTGAGCTGGGTTTAAGATGGGAGCCATGAGTGTCAGTGGGAAAGCAGCATCCATACAACCATGGCTTAGGCAGAGCTGATGGGTGGGTAGGGAACAGTAGTTAACAGAACTCTCACTGCCTGCTGACCCCTCTATTTGGAGGTGACTTGCCCTAGCTTGTTGAGGCTTGGCAACAGCCCCGTGTGACAATTACACAGCAAAGTCAGGTTCCAGATCCGTGTGGTTCCCTTAGAAAGAATGGTTGACGGTTTTCATCTTTTCCTTGTTCCCACTCTGTTCCTCCATTCTCTAGCTGGCTGTGATTCTATAATTCTTTCTGATTCATTCCAGCACAGTTTGCTGCTTTTCTGAAACAAAACATGCTGGTGAGGAAAGCTTTTCCTCCTGGCACCTCCTCCTGTCTCTTTGGTGAGTATTGCTTTCACCTGCTCGCCTAGGCTTACTGCTCTCTTCCCTGCCTCTCAGTGTTCTCTGCTCTCCACTGTTTTTTTCTCTTCCTTTCTCTCTGTCTCCCAGCTCCTTGTACTAGCTCCCTTGCTTATGTTCTCCCTGTTGGTTTCTCATGGTGGCATTTCTTGCTTTCTCACTTTTTTCTGCCACGCTCCTTGGCTCTGAGTCTCCCTTTTATGCTTGTATGCCTGTGGCCTGCTTGCCTTCATGTGAGCCTGCATTTCCTTGTCTGTTTTCTCCCTGCCTTGGTTGTTTCCATCCTGATTGCTGCAAGTACAAGAGAGCTACTTAGAGCACTCCTCTGTCTTAGGCTAGTACATTCATCCCTAAGCAGCCCTTGATTCCCTCACTGTAGCCCCGTGCCAGCAACCCCAATGTTCATTGGCCTGCTGTCTTGCTCACTACAGAAGAGACTTCTGAGGTTACAGAGCAGGAAACTGAGAAAGTATAAAGGTTATCAAGTCTAGGGAGGCACGGGACGCTTGCCTTTATACACAGTGATCTGTTTGAGTTAATGGAAGTCCATATCCCTAGACCTGGTTGGGACATGGGCCACTTCTGTCTTATTTGGGCAGCAGCTGAAATGCTACCTCACCTAGTAGTTCCTGAGAGCCAGCAACTCCTGGTAGCAGTCTGTCTGCCTTACCTCCACTTGACAAGCAAAGCCCTCAGCCTCAAGTACCTAATGCATGATGGAGGCTGCGGAAGCCCTGGGAAAACTCCCTTGTGCAGAGGATTAGGTGGCCTGCCTGTGGATGTTCCTTATAGGCTGTTTACTGTCCCCAGCTATGGGACAACTTGGGAGAAGTTGATTAACAGGGAAATGACCAACTTCTTCGAGTCTGGAAAGTGCTGAGAAAACTCTTTACTTAGTTCTCTGATGGGGTTGGTTCTGCTAGATGGCGTCTGCATGCCTTTTATCCTTTGGTTCCCAACAGCTCAAGGCCCCTTGTCTCCCTACTCCAGGGCAACTGAGATGGGCTGAGTTATCTCTGAGATACTCCAAGTCAGGTCCCCAATGGGTGGGACAACCTGTACCTGTGTCCCTTTTCCTGTGCAACTTCCACATGTCTCTTCTGGCTGGCTTGGCTTGTGGTACTTATAAGTTATGGAAGATCTTACCTCAGCTCTGTTTCTTAGTTCCCATTTCATCAGAATCAGTGGAGGACATAGAGAAAGAAGAGCTTCGGGTCCAGCTTAAGAGGCACCATTCTTCCAGTCCTCTTCCTGGAGCAAAGCCTTCCAAGCGACCAAAGATCAAAGTGTCCCTGATCTCCCAAGGGGACACAATTGGAGGACCTTGCACTCTTTCTCAAGGTGGAACACCTGAAGGTGAGTCTTTTGTGCTGTCTTTGATAAAGGCTGATCAGCATTCCCAGGCTTGGCAGGCAACCCAGCCTCTGTCAGTCAATGGTCACCTGGAACAGAGATGGTCTGAGGTCACACATGGTGGAAAGTGGTAGTCACCTGTCTCAAGAAGGAAGACAATATAAGAGTACTTGTGGGGCCATTTAGAACATTATACACTTTGTCCATTTGGGGTTTTAATTAAGGTAATTGAAAGCTTAAAAAATGGAAGGAAGGAAGAACCCCAGCTCTCCCGGAATAGCATAGCTGTCCTTTTTCACCTTCCATCTTAAATTCAGCCTTGGTTTAGGGGCAAGTTAGGACCTAGCTTTGGTCTTGATTATTCTGCAGCTGCCGGAGGGAAGCCCATCACCATGACCCTGGGAGCTTCAGCAGGAGCCAAGGAACTCACTGGACTTCTCACTACAGCCAAGTGAGTCTGCCTTTGCTCTCCTAGTCTTCCTCCTCTTCACTCAACTTCTGCTTCTTTTGGTCTTCAGGGAAGTTGAGAGATTCTAGAGTCAGTTGTAGGCATGTGACTTTTTTCTGATTGGGAGCTTTCTTTCATTTCTGACAGTCTTGAGTTCATTTTTCCTTATGATATTGCAGAGCATCCACTGACTTTACCCAGGACTTGAGTTCTTTCATTTAGGCCTGGCTTTTAGAAGGATAGAGGTGGGGCTTAGAAACTGAAACAGAAACCAAAGATTCTTCCTTGCCGGACTTCACTCGGGATGGGATACCCCGTTGTGGCTGTGGGCTGCTGCTCTTTGGATGACAGGGCTCCTTTCTTTCTTTCCAGGTCAAGTTCTTCTGAAGGTGGAGGTACAGCCAGCACAACCCCATCAGTGGCTTCCAGCAGTGCCACACCTAATGCTATCCACACGCTGCAGAGCCGCTTGGTGGCCACTTCCCCAGGCAGCTCCCTTCCAGGTATCTTGTCTTGGATCTGCTGCACAGGGGGGCGGTCTTAGACCAGTTCTGGAACTGGAGCGAGAAGAGTAGCTCTGCTCTCCCAGTGGTAGCAGAAGCTAATGGGAACTGGAATTAGCTTGTCTTCACTGTCGGTAGGGGCTGTGTCCTTTACTGTGAGGATGGACAATGCCTGTGTTGTTTCTTCTTTTTCGTACCTCCAACTAGATAAAGCTGGAGGTGGTGCTGAACTGGACTTCAGCAAAGTGAGATGTGTTTTACCTCTTTGATATCTACTTTTTCTGAGCCTAGCCTACCTGGAAGGGCTGATTGCTGATACCGTGGGTTAGGACATTGCTGAATTACCTCTCCCTTAAGATTTTACTTTCAGGTTGTTGGACTATATGTCATGTGGTCAAGTATCTGAATCCACTTGCTTTATTCTTATTTTCTGTAGAAGTAATTGAATTTGTGTTTCTGAAAAGTGAGATTCAAGCTCTCCATTTTTCTGTACAAAGTGTAGGACTGCTGGCTTAGAACAGATTGGAAGAGTAAATCCAAGGCAGTGTCTGGCATAGCACCTGTCCTTGTGTAGTAACTACTGTGTGTGCTGGGAAGGCTTTCCTGGTATCTTTCTGAGAGCAGGGTAGTGCTTAAGGGCAAGCTTAGGTTGTTGTAGGATGAAAGTGCTGTAGGCCGCTTGTGGGTAATACCCGGGACTGATGTCTGCTGCATCTGCCATGTCCTCTCCTAGGGACCGCTTCAGCCAGCAGCCTCCTCCAGGGCCTCAGCTTCAGCTTACAAGATATTAGCAGCAAGACCTCTGGCCTCCCAGGAAGTCCCTCCCCAGGGCCAGCCCCACAGGTATATCATCTGCTGTACTGGGTAGTGTGGGATAAGAACTTCTTATGGAAGGGAGGTTATGTCTGATATGAGTGGGTTAAGGACAAAAAGCCTTCTAAATACATAGTCAAGAAGCTACCAGACATTATAATCTATGACTTATTCTATGGGCTTAGATGAGTTTCTTGGCATCTCTGTCTGTGTCTTCACCTATAAAATAAGGTAATAATATTAGCTCTCTCATACATCTGTGATGCTTAAAAATAATATAAAGATAATAAAAATCCTGGAAGAGTACCTTGACATGTGCTGAGTGGGCTCTGCAGGCTCCGGTGTTGTTGTTGGGTGGTAACTTCTAATCATCTGCTTGTGTCCAATAGGCCACCAGTGTGAAATTGCCAACCCCCATGCAGAGTCTGGGTGCCATCACCACAGGCACGAGCACCATTGTCCGTACCATCCCTGTGGCCACCACTCTCTCCTCCTTGGGTGCCACTCCTGGTGGGAAGCCCACTGCCATTCACCAGCTGCTGACCAATGGGAGCCTCGCTAAGTTGGCAAGCAGCCTACCTGGCTTGGCTCAAATTTCCAACCAAGCATCAGGTAAGTCTCATGAAAATGATGGGGACTTCCAGCTCTGGGTATTTCCAGATCTTATATAGGCAAGGTGAACTTTCCTTGATTCTTGGATTCAGTTCTGTGGAACCTGCCCTCAGAAAGGTCTAGAGAACACAGACTGGTGCCTTTCAATTTTACTGACAGCGTAGACCTACCTACCCAGGAAGAAAGCCAAGATGTTGTTTTGGGAAGAAACTGTTACCTGAAAGTAGAGGCTAGAAATCAGTCCCCTGTCTTCCTATCTCTATGTCTGTCTGTCTCTTACTTAGGCTTAAAGGTCCCCACCACCATTACTCTGACGCTGCGTGGCCAGCCAAGCAGAATTACCACGCTAAGCCCTATGGGGTCAGGGGCAGCGCCGTCCGAGGAGCCCAACTCCCAGATGCTACCATCTAGTTCACAGGTGAGTTGGCCTGGGCAGACCCAGGAAGTGAGCAGGCTCCAGTCCTAGGTAAATGTGGGGCTGGCCAAAGTGTTGATCACACCTGCCATTGCACTGAAGTTGTTGGCAGACTAGATTCACATTTGGACTCTGAGGTTTCTAGCCTTGTCACTTTGATTTTCCTTCTCTGTAAAACTGTCTGTTGTGAGAATTGAGGTGGTGCATCTCCAAGGGCATCCGTGACTGGGTAGAATGTTTCTGAGTATTTCTCTCTTCTTCCCTTTCTCCTCCCTCTCTTGGTTTCATCATTCACAGCTTGTCAGTAGAGGCTGACTCTTGAATCCATGTCTTCATTGCTATCTTTAGGGCATAGCTAGTTTTTTTTACAGTTTACCCGGGAAGTAGCAGTCGATTCCTCTTAGCTGATTTCCGTTATGACTTTTTAAAGGAAAGTAAATGCTTCTGATCTACAGTGTTGATCTGAGCAGCCATCCAGAGACAGGAGGCTAAACAAGACTGTCCTGGTCCAACACTGCACTCTTCTACAGTAGCTGACTCCACTCGGCTGTCTGCATAGGAATGAGCGAGGCGTGGACAGACTGTATGTCTGCAGGCGGGCCCAGTCTGTCCCTACGGCCTGTGAAGGTTTTTTTGTGTTTTGTTTTCTGACAGGGTTTCTCTGTGTAGCTACCTAGAACTCTCTCTGTAGACCAGGCTGGCCTCGGACTCAAAGATCTGCCTTCCTCTGCCTCCCAAGCACTGGGATTAAAGGCATGTACCACCATTGCCTGGCTTTAGACCTAGTACTGCCCAGCTACTGGCCTAGTGTTTTTCATATCTCTCTCTCTCTCTCTTTTTTTTTTTTTTGCAATTACAAAAATAATTATGCTTACTAAATTATTGGAACATTACAGGAACAGTGTAATTTAGGGATGTTTACAGTTCTCAGTGCTATTCTCATAGATTCTGTAATAGCTTGACAGGGTGAAAAGAACTTAGGGTAGGAACTCAAGACCAAGTCTGGCGGCAGGAACTGCAGCATAGACCAAGGAGGAACACTGTTTAATGGCTTGTCTGTGGCTTGCTCACCTTGTTTTGTTGTTGTTGTTTGTTTGTTTGTTTGTTTGTTTGTTTGTTTTTCGAGACAGGGTTTCTCTGTGTAGCCCTGGCTGTCCTGTAACTCACTCTGTAGACCAGGCTGGCCTCGGACTCAGAAATCCGCCTGCCTCTGCCGCCCGAGTGCTGGGATTAAAGGCGTGCGCCACCATGCCCGGCATTCACCTTGCTTTCTTATACACCCCAGGACCACATGCCCAGGAGCGGCAGTGCTTATGGTGAGCTGAGCCCTCCCACATCAGTGCTCTGCTAGTTACATATATGCAGTGTGATTATGGAAGCCCTTTGTCAGTTGAGGTTCCTCTTTCCAGATAACTCTAGCTGTGTCAAGTTAGGGAAAAACAACAACAAAAAACCCCCTAGATCATAGGTGGGGATTAGAGGACAACTTTTTAGAGTTGGATCTTGGTCACTTCAATGTGAGTTTTTACATACAGTAAAACAAACAGTGGTTTTATGTTAATCCTTTTTCTGTTACGCAGTTTCTTACGCTTTATCCTGGTCAGTAGATTGCCTTTATTTTATTATTCTTATTTTTTGTGTATGAGTTTTGTCTGCATATTTATGTGTGCATTCCTGGGACCCTCAGAGTTCTGAAGAAGGCTCCACATCCTTTGGAATTGGAGTCAAGAACAATTGTAAGCTGCCATGTTGGTGCCAGGTACCAAATTATGACCCTTTGCAGGAACTGCAAGTGCTTTTAAATACTGAGCCATCTCATCTACCTTTGCATATTATATTTTTTGAGAGGATCAGGCCCAGGCTGGTCCTGAATTTAATATGTAACTAAGGATTGCCTTGAACTCCTGGTCCTCGTTTCTGTACCTCCTGAGTTCTCCAGTTACAGGTGCATGTGTGTCACTTCCTTCAGTTCCTTGTATAATACTTAGGATTTAACCCAGCGTCCCATGCAGACTAGGCAAACACTGCCTGCCAGAGCTCTAGTCCAAGCCATTTTATCTTTTTTTGTTTGTTTGTTTGTTTTTGTTTTTTGAGACAGGGTTTCTCTGTGTAGCCCTGGCTGTCCTGGAACTCACTTTGTAGACCAGGCTGGTCTGGAACTCAGAAATCCGCCTGCTGGGATTAAAGGCGTTGCACCACCACGCCCAGCCCATTTTATCTTTTTATTCAACATTTGGCTTTTAACTTCTATTTCTGGATCTTGTATGGTGTGTGTGTCTGTCTGTCTGTCTGTTTGTGGTGTATGTCCGTGCATTTTGCTCACACTTGTGTGCTGGTGCCAGAGCTTAGCATTGGGGTTATCTTTCTCATTCACTTCTCCACTGTAGTTTTGGAGACAGGATCTCTCGGTGACTCTGGAACTTGTCGTGTCTGCTAGGGTTGGGCAGACCTCAGGCCTCCAGGAGTACAGGTGCTCACTGTAAGTGTTGTATGAGCAGGAAGGAACCTGAAGTCAGGCCCTCAGGCCGACTCAGTGCTTAGCCTACTGTGCCATCTCCCCAGTTCCCTTTTTGATTTATTTTTTTAAGACGGGGTCTTGCTGAATTGCTCAGGTTTGCCTCAAGGCTGTGATCATTCTACTTCAGCCTCCCAAATAGCTAGGATTACATGCATACAGCTAAAAATTTTTCTTTTGAGATAGGGTCTCATTGTATAGCTCTGGCTGGTCTGGAGTTTGATAATATAAACCAGGCTGGCCTCAAACTGACTGAGATCACTCACATCTGCTAGAATATGCCCAGCCATCTTTGTTTGTTTGTTTACAAGTTTCCCTTTAGAAGGGCAGCATAGACTGCCCTACATTTGACTCTTCTTTTCTGTCCTCGGGGCAGCGTTTGACTTATGTAGAAGACTCACAGCCTCAGCCTTGCAAGTCCTGGGACCACAGGCGTGCACACCATGCACTTTTATTTACCTTTCACCCATTGAAGTAAAGGGTGAATCTGTTTATCCTTAAAAAACATTTGAAGTTCTCTGCTTTAATATTCCATGTAACTCTACACATGTGAGTCTGTCGTATGACCTTGTTCTTTCTCTTTCTATACTAGCCTTCTGTTGTCTGACAGTGCAGGTGCCCAGCCCTCTTAGAATCATCCCCATGAGATGACTGAACATCAACAGTTCTTTTTTGGTGAAAATGATTCATTAAATAGCCTTCCTAATATTCCGTTGTCTGAATCGGGGGTGGGTGGGTATTGTTTTGTTTTCAGCATGCCCTGTTGGATTCTTGTTGTTTGGGTTTATTTCTTTGAGATGGGTCTTGTTGTGTAACCCTGGGTGGCCTTACACTTTTGATCCTCTTGGCTTAGCCTTTCAAATGCCAGGACTGCATTATTTTCCATCAGTTTTATCCTGTTTTGTCTGAGATGGGGTCACCCTGTGTTGTTCAGACTGGCCTCAGATGTCTCCCAGGTGCCAGTGTAATTCCAGAGTCACAGATGCACGCTGCCATCTCCCCTTCTTGCTCTTTTCTGCAACCCTTGTTACTTTCATTATGTGTACAAAGGACACAAGGCCCTGTCACAGGAGAACAGGCTGGAAACAGAAGCGTCTGCTGGTTAATGGGGTGCTTATCCTTTCCATTTGCTTCTGTTTCACTTGGAATTTTAGGCTCCACTTATAGTATTAGACTGTAGGTTTCCCTTTGTTTTTTGCTTCCACCTCGTGTGTGTGTGTGTGTGTGTGTGTGTGTGTGTGTGTTTAGTGTTGTTAACTAGTTTTGTAAAAGATAATTTTGGTCCTTGTAGAATACAATAGGAAGAGTTTTGTTTTTTGTTGTACACTACAGCAGACAGTACAGAAGTTCTTCTGTTCCTTCGTGCTTTGATGGGGACTGAACAAAGGGGCTGTGCAGCAGAATGCAGGTTGCTGCTCTTCTCTAAAGAAGACATCCACCTCATTTTCCATGCTGAGTCGAAGCGCTGCATGAAAGCTGGGTTTTCCTCATTGCTTTAACCCAGATTAGTTTTCATGTGAATAAAATGGGTACATTATTGCTGGGCGGGGTCCACTGTGGTCCTTCTCCAACAGGAAAGGGGTTATCAAGTCCATGTTTCCAGTTTTATCTCTGTTCACCTGGCCTAACAGTGTGATTTTAAAAGAAAGAACTCTGTGCTTCAGGTTAGACTTGGTTTTCAGCTCTTAGCTGTGTGATCCTGGGCAAATCACTTGAATTCTTGAGGTTTGGGCCTTATTATCTAGCTTGGTGTAGAAATTGACTTAAGTAGGTAGGGTTTCTATTGCTGTGATAAAATACCAGAGCACACTGCACCATGAAACAGAGTCTGGCAGAAACCTTAGGGGATGCTGCTTGCTGGCTGGCTCTCATTCCTTGCTCAGCTGGGGTCCAGCCCAGGGGTAGCATTGTGCACAGTGAGCTTGGCTCTCTCACAGTCAAGAAGATACACCACAGGCCAGTCTAGGGGTGGGGAGGGTATTTCCTCAATTGAGGTTCTCTCAAAATTAGTCTTATCTTGTGTCGAGTTAACATAAAACTAACCAGCTAAGCCAAGGACCTTAGAAACACAAATGCTTAAATGATGAAAAACCAAACTACCCACATTTGATATTTTTGAGGCTGTTGGAAATGTGAACACTCAGTGGGTACTTGTTGATAAAAGGCACTGTTTGCTTTCTGTTGAGACGTGCCCACAAGAATATAGTTCAGACCAGTCCCTATTTTAGCATTCTGCAGGTTCCTAAGTACTGGGGTTACATATACTTGTCCTTGTGCCTAGCATTTGTTAAATTCTTTATATGTGACAGTGATATTTTACCTAATTTTTGTTTTGTTGTTTGAGAAAGGGTCTTACTATATAAACTCCTGGCTGGCCTGGAGCTCACTTTGTAGAGCAGGCTAGCCTCAAACTCAGAGACGAACCTCTGCCTTTTTTTTTTTTTTTTAATTTAAACATGAGTACACTGTGCTGTCTTCAGACACATCAGATCCCATTTTAGATGTTTGTGAGCCATCATGTGGTTGCTGGGAATTGAACTCAGGACCTCTGGAAAAGCAGTCAATACTCTTAACTGCTGAACCACCTCTCCAGCCTACAGACCTGTGCTGGAGTTAAAGAAAGCAACTACCATGACCAGCTCATCTAATGAAAAATCGGTTCTTTTGGGGTGGGCGTGGTCAGGTGCTTGCCTAGCATGCATGAAGCCCTAAATACACCAAATGAGTCAGGCAGGATGGTGAATGCCTGTAATAGCAGCATCCAGGACCTGGATTAGCTGACCTAGACCAATGGGAACCTGACTTAAAGAAGTACTCGTTTCCTCCTCCTCTTCTTCCTCCTCCTTTTTCTCTTCCTCCTCCTCCTCTTCCTCCATCTCCTTATTTTATGGTTCTTAGTACTGGTGCATGGTACCAACTAATTTTTGTTAGATCCATAAAATGCTTCCTTGATGGGCTTGAGCTATTGTTTGTCCTGACAGATAAGAGCTGCAGATAAAGAAGGCGGCTATGTTGTACCCTACATTCCCAGTCTCTGTGTCCTTCTGATCACACTGGTGGTGGCCGCCTGGGAGGCCCTTGTCTAGTTGTTGTCCATGGCAGTGTGCCACACTACAGCTTTGCAGGAGTCCCTGCTCAGTTACACTCACTTAGATCAGGACAGTGACCTCCTGTGTGCACCCCTGTCCTGGGGCTCTGTATGCAAGTAGGGAGTGGGTCCTTCATCAAACCCTTCATCCTTCCCTCCCATGCTCTTAGTCTTCTTCACTGTGTTCTTGGGGTTTCTATCCGTGTGACATGTAGAAACACGGTAGCCTAGCGAGTAGATGTCATCTGTCCACCTGTGCCCTCTTCCCAGGCTGCAAGGCTCAACATCCAAAATTCCCATGACCTAAAGATGATACTGTCGTAACAGTTGTGGACATTTATTTCCCTTTCAGGTTGTCTAGTGATGTACTTGTTTCCTATTCTCTGTGTTCCTTTCCTGTCCTTGGGTGTGATAAATACAACCAAGAGCTGATGTTTGTGGTTGAGCGAGAATTATACTGTTGATGCTTTATGCAGGTTATCTTACTTAATCCCTGCAGTATTCCTGGGAAGCAGGTGCTGTCATTTGTGTCCCAGGTGAGAGGGGAGCTCACAGAGCCTCTGAGCTAGTGAGTCCTTACCCCAAGTTGTAGCCCAGTGGGCCTGACTGTAGAATCCAAGTTCTCTTACATGCATAACACCAGAGCAGAGCGTCTTATTTCCTATTGATCGTTACATTGGCTTACATTCTTGGGAGTGGGATGATTGGGTCAGAGGAGGGGTCTAGTCTGGCTAAACTTTGACCCCTTTTCACCCTTTTTTTGCCACAGCGTCTGCCTCCAGCACCCTGAGTATGCCAGCAAAATGTCCTTACCAGGTTGGTGAAAACTGCCTCAAGGTGAACCGTGTGGTCCTGCTGAACCGGCTGAGTGTCTGAAGACATCCTTAAGACAGCCATTTTCACCTGTCTACTAGCTGTCTTTGGGGTTGGGCCTCTGGCTTGAGAAAACATTAGGCCAGGTGATATAAGGCCAGCAAGTTGCTTCCTGGGATCCCCAGGTCTGGCATAGTTGGATAGTTGGCATTTATACCCCAACACTGATGTAATTTGACCCCAGTGTCAGTATAGAACGGCTCACTGCAGTTTCATGATGAAGGCAGGAAGAAGTGGGCTGTCAGCTGCCAGCCCTTAGCTGCTCTAAGATGTGGGGAATGGTGGTTACCATGTGATGGCTGGCCCCTTCCTCTTCCTCACAATGTTTTGTGCAATCGCCTGTAGAAGAGAGCCTGTAGGTCCAAAAAGAGGGATGGACAGCAAAGGAAGTAGTTGGCAAGGCATACCCAAGGGCCCTATGCTGCTGGCAGCTTGGGCTTGGAGCTCTGCATGACACTTGAGGGCCTAAGAAAAGCTAGAAAAATGGAATTTACCAAGTCAGGGAAACTGCGAATCCCTGAGAGTCCTATGTGCTGCCTGGCAATGAAGCAATTGACCAGCTACCATGCTATCTCTGCTGTTGTAGGAAGCTTGGGGCAGTAGGACAGGGAAGGCTGTGCTTCAGAGTTTGTCTCCTTTCTTAGAACTCTGCCTTTCTGCTTAGAAGTAGGAAGGTTGTTGACTACTGTGTGAGGCTCCGGGGCCAGCCTGAGCCTTGTAGACTGTGGTCCTGGTGATGTGGGCACTGACGATGGAGCAGAGCCTCTCATTTCCTGTGACGCTGTGCAGATGGAGCTTGGAGTTTGGCTCTGAGCTTGTGTTCAAGGCTCCTTTCCCTTTCATACTTAGAAAGTTTCTGTTAAGATGAGAAATAAAGCAACTCAAGTGTGATTTTGGTCACGGGGCCATATACAGCTACACCAAAGCCCTCTCACCTATAATCTGAGTGGACACAGTGTGGAGGAGCCTCAGGCAAGTCAGGTCAGAGACGGGTGATAGGACGCGAGAGGTCTCCAGTCTCCACACCTCGCCTTAGCTGTGGAGTTGCACTCAGTGGTTCACAGAGTGGAGCTGTCTTCTGAAATTCAGAAGGCATTCAGAGAATTTGAGAAGGTATGAAATCTGGATGAGGCGCGCCTAGCGCTGGGGCCTTGATAGCTTCATAGGTCAGAGCATATAACCACCAAAAGAGAGGATAAGACTGGGAAAGTCTATGAAACCTTTAGGGATTGTTTAAGTTGGCAGAGGACCCTGAACAACCCTTTGTGACTTAGGAGAACAGCTTGAACAACACTGGAGGGCTGCTCCTGAAAGATGCTGCCCCTGTGTTCTGGAACCAAAGAAAACCTGTATCCTGCTTTGGTGGTTAATCTGTGCATCCCATGGGTGACTTCTGAGGCATAGCTTGCATACCTTGAAGAACTGCAAAACTGAGGAGGGGGAGCTGCAGCACACTGATCGTCACCTTTGAGGGGCTGACCAACGAGGAAGTGACTGGAGTCTGTAGACCATGTTCCTCAGGTCCCATCTCAAAGCACACCAGCTGGAATGTGGAGAGACACTTCACCCCACCCACCTCCTGGCAGACTTGAGGGTGTGGCCTCAGAAGGTAGTACTCTTATGAGTGTGTGGAAGGTCAGGAAGGCTTTACATTCTCTTTCAGGCAACCGAGGGCTTATGAATGCCCAGTGAGGAGGTCAGTGAGGAGCAAAGACAGCAACCTTCAGTTGCATCACTATAATAATTTGGGTTGGATGACTTCATAGAAGTGAGCCAGAGCAATGTTTCTGATCTTACGTTAGCAAAAAGAATAAAATACAAAACATTGAACTTTGCGTTGCTTCAGCTTGTTTTCATTTGGTTCTGCATGCTTTGGGAATTGCCTCCAGCCAGACTTTAGATGGAGTGATGGATGATGCCTGAGGTCATCTGGGGCTGTGAAGCCTGGGCACTGTATACAGGCCTAAAATTCACTGTGCAGCTAAACTGGCCTTAACTCCCAGTTCTTCTGCTTCTGCATACCGAGCCATGGGATTACAGGCATATACCTCCACACCCATCTTTCTCTCCCTTTATAGGTGGGGAAGAGGTTCTGGCTGATGTCTGTTCTGGGTTCTGAAATGGAAGACCAGAAATGGAGACTAGCCTAGGAAGTGAGGAGAATGTGGCCCTTTTCAGTTTTCCCATCAGGCAGGCCAAGAGTGATTGACGTTGCTTGAGTAGAGTTCCCACTAGGCCCATTGGGAGATGGGGGGTGGGATCTCTTGCTGTTCGTCCTAACACACGTTTGTGAATTTGCACCTTTGACTCTGAGATAAGTACTTAAAGGTTGGTAAGTGGGGTAGTGGTGGCGCATGCCTTTAATCCCGGCACTTGGGAGGCAGAGGTAGGTGGATTTCTGAGTTCGAGGCCAGCCTGGTCTACAAAGTGAGTTCCAGGACAGCCAGGGCTATACAGAGAAACCCTGTCTCAAAAAAAAGGTTGGTAAGTGGATTCTAACCTTAAGGTTACTTTTGTTTCTGTATCGAGAGGGACCTCCCCCACCCCCTTTGATCCTTAGGTCCTTCTGGTCTTCCCAGGACAGACATCAGCCCACAGCTCTTCATCACCTATAAAGGGAGAGATAGTTGAGTGTGCCAGTAAATACCTGGAACTCCAGCATTCAGGAGGTAGAAGCAGTGGTCAGCTTAGCTACACAGAGAATCTAAGGCCTGCCTTGGCATTAGATCTCTGGTGGAGACCATAGCTGTAGTAGACATTTGGCACATTAAACTGACTTCAGTAGAGCCAGCTGTTTTTCTTCACTTTCTCCCTAGGGTCCCTGAATCCACTGCTGAGTCATATGAAAGTTGAGGCTCTGATACAGTTAAGATGGAACGCGGTGCTGTGACTCAGCGGGTAAGAGCAGTGACTGCTCTTCCAAAGGTCCTGAGTTCAAATCCCAGCAACCACATGGTTGTTTACAACCACCCATAATATAATAAACAAATCTTTGGGCTGGAGTGAGCAGGGTTGCCCGGAGTGAGCAGAGGTCCTAAAAATTCAACTCCCAACAACCATATGAAAGCTCACAATCGTCTGTTCAGCTATAGTGTACTCATATACATAAATCTTAAAAGATGGAAGAAGTCTTTGTTCCCTTTCATCTTTTCTAAGCATGTGTTTAGGACTGGTAGTTGGAAGAGGCAGAGACTCATTGACTTCCTTAAGTGGGACTTATCACCTACCAGCTCCTTGTTTTGAGAAGGTTCTCGCTCAGCCCAGACTGGCACAGAACTCATATAACTCCCTGCCTTCTGTATGCTCTTAACTGCTGAGCTGTCTCTCCAGCCCCTCAGAATTAGATTTTTTTTCCCTGTTATCATAGCACTGTCTAGTATGGATTCCTTGATGGATCTCCATCTATCAGTTCAAAATCCAAAAACAACTCCATTGACCTGAGCCCATTTAGGAGCTAGCTCTTACTGTGTCCAGTCGCCTAATCCAGTTCCTACTGAGCCCTTCTGCTGCATGTGCTTTAAGAGTGGTAGTATAGGGGCTGGTGAGATGGCTCAGTGGGTAAGAGCACCCGACTGCTCTTCCGAAGGTCCGGAGTTCAAATCCCAGCACCCACATGGTGGCTCACAACCATCCGTAACGAGATCTGACTCCCTTTCTGGAGTGTCTGAAGACAGCTACAGTGTACTTATATATAATAAATAAATAAATCTTTAAAAAAAAAAAAAAAAAAGAGTGGTAGTATAAGCCGGGCATGGTGGCACATGCCTTTAATCCCAACACACAGGAGGCAGAGGCAGGAGTATTTCTGAGTTTGAGGCCAGCCTGCTCTACAAAGTGAGTTCCAGGATAGCCAGGGCTATACAGAGAAACCATGTCTCGAAACCCCCCCCCCCAAAAAAAAAAAAAAAGTGGTGTAGGCCTTGTGTACCCTCACCAGCTTTCCCCCATGGCTTTCTTTTCACCTAACTAGTACACCAAAATGAGAAAATTGAGGGCTGGAGAGATGACTCAGGGTAAAACTGCTAGTGCACTAGCCTGATGACCCAAGCTTGCTTCCCCAGAGCCCACATAAAAAGCTGGATTGGTTACATTCGTAACCTCAGCACTCCTACTGGGGAGGAAGGTAGAAGGTGGAAACGAGTGCCTGCAGGCTTGTGGGCTAGCTAGCCTGCGTTGATAGCGCAGCCGCAGAGACAAGAGACCCTGCCTCAACAAGGTCAGACGCAAGAGCCCTCTGACCTCCACTGCGCCATGACATGTAGTGCACATACAGGCTTTTTTTTTTTTTTTTTTTTGAATGTTGGCTCATTATGTGTGTGGTTCCTGCGACCACAGTCAAGACACACTGTTCTCTCGGGACAGAGTTCTTGCCCTACCCCTTGATAATCACTGCCCATCTCAGCTCATAGCAAGCACTAATCCCTGTGCTCTCTAAATAGAATAATACACAAATAGACCTGTACAGTACATGACCTTTGAGATTTTCTTTTTTCCCCCTCAGTGTAATTCCTTTGATGCCTGTCCAAGTCTTGTGACAGGGTAATATAGCTCATCTCTTCTATTGCAGAGGTGTGTCCATAGTTCGGCTATGCCTCAGCTTAAGCATTAGCCTGTTGACAGACCCTCTTTTTCCTTCAGTTTGTGAACAGAGCATGCATTTTATGGTTGATCATTGAAATCTTCAAGATGAACTGCATGCTGCAGCAGCAGCTGTCCCCTTGGGGTCAGCTGTGGTGCCTTCACAGACTCCATGATGCCTCATTTGTCCCTGTGTCCTGCTTCTTAGCTTTGACACACCAGTTACACTTCTTCTTGAGCCATGGCAGGAACACACTGCATGTTATTCCTGCGCTTTCTATAACAAGTCATTCTCACCATCATCTTGTTTCTGCCTCTGGGGCCAGTGAACTTGATGCCTTTAGCTGCAGCGGGTGATTGTATGCAAGTTTTTAGGTGAACAGCCAGAAGTATGCCGACTGGGCCTTGTGGTAAAGTTTTAGTTTTATAAGAAACTATCTTAGCTGTTTTCTAGGGTAGCCATGGCATTTTATACTCTCAGCAGCGGCATATGAGAGATACCTGCCCTCCAGTCTCCTCACAACTACGTGATGTCAGTCTAACAGCGTATGGACGATGGCTCATTCGGTCTTCCATATTTACTGAGTGAGAGTTGTTTATGGTCTGAGATGTGGTCCACTTTGCCCTATGTTCTGTGGACACTTAAGGGATGCCTCCTATTCTGATGCTGTCAGGTTCTATGGAGGTCAGTAAGATTCTGTTCACAGTCATATTCTTGAGTACCTGGTGGTCAGCCATACTTTTCTGCCAGGGTGGTATTGGAATCACCAGCTACAATCTCTTCAGCTCTTTAAAAGTTTTACTCACAAGTCTTACATTTCTGTGATTTGGTGCAAACACACTTGGGATTATTTTTTCCCCTGGGTTGGCCTGTTTTTCATTATGTAAGGTTCCTGTGTGTGGCTGTTAGCTTTTATCCCAAAGTCTGTCTTAACTTCTCTTTCTCTGGCTTGTATCTCTCTCAGCCCCACGCCCTTGTCTTGAGACAGCCCAGGACCTGTACACACTGAGGTGCACTCGGCCCTTCTCTGTTTAAATTTACCAATATGATTATATGAGACATGAATGTCTAGTGGACCAACTATGCTCAGCATGTGATTTTCCCATTTTCAATTGGTGGCTGCAGACTATTCCCATTACATATAATTACAGATCTGTCAGGGCTTTCGTCTGCCATCCAGTTCCTGTTTTCTGTTGTGTTGTTTGTTTTCTTTTCTCCTGCCGTTGAACTTTTTTTCTTATAGAATGCAGTTTTGATTGGCCTATAGTGTCTTTGATTGTATCTCCTGAGACTGCCTTTTTTGATGTGTGCTCTGAGGTGTTACATCATATGACCCACTGTGCTTTATGGTGCTGAAAGTCCAGCCAAGGCTTTCCACCACAGCCCAGTGCCTTACCACACTCTCCTCAGACTCCCTGCTGGGCCTCTCTTCCCTCTTCCAGTACAGATGTCTGAACTTTCAGAGCCTCGACGGGCGGGACTTGGAGTTTTTATTCAGAGATAATTTGGAACAAAAAAGGATGGTGGTGATCCATTTTTCACCCTCTCCCTTGCCCTTTCCTGCTGGTGCTCTGGGACTCTGGTCACTGTTTCTCCTCTGTTCAGAGAGCTTCATTTAGCTATGCCTCTAAAGGTCAACCAACAACAAATTCATCAACATCCTTTGTCTGGGAGTGAAAATTCTGGAAATATGTTGTGCCTAGAAGAAGTGTCAGAAGCAGGAAGCAGGATGCAAGTAGCCAAGGTGACCATCTGTGTCTAGTTGGTGTCAGACAGCCATACATACAGCCCAAACTCGAGCTACTTTTGGAAGGCTGGCATAAGTGACTCCATTTTTTTTTTTTTTTTTTTTTTTGGTTAGGTTTTGTGATAGGTCTCTCTGTGTTGTCCTGTGTGCCATCATGACTGTTTTGAACCTATTTTGAGTTTGACAGTTTCTCCTCTTTTTGTGTCATCTCGATGTTGGCATCTGTTAGCTGTCCTCTTGTTCATTCTGAGAATTTTTCTTCTTCAGCTCTATGGGTAGTTCTGAAACCCTAGGTCTGGCTTAGACATTGTGCCTCCTCAGTCTTTGTCTGACTCTGCCCTGAAGGTAAACGGAGAGCTCTGACTGCCCAGGGTGGGTGGAAGTCTAGTACCCATGCCCTCCTCTTTACTCCTGGTGCAGGAGGAATTTTGGCTCCCCACTAGAACAGCAGATGCCAGACTGCCTAGAATAGAAAAGTTGTCTTGGTTCTCACACTGTCCCTTTAATACCACAAGGAGCTGTGTGGCCTTATTACCTCTGGACTTGGGTAATTCCCTTCATCCTCTGCCTTCACCGACATCACTGCACCTGGAACAGGTGTGTGATGCTGTAGCCAGTTCTCAGGAGGATGCCCAGGCTGACCACAGTGCGGGTGACAGCTGGAGCCTTGTTTATGTCTACAGTTTTCATTGAAAGCTTTGGTTTTCATGTTGCCCTTAACAATAACTGGACATTGAGACAGTCATCTCAAGAAAAGGCAGTACATGGACAACAAAATTCTCTAAAATGACCAAAAATAGATGAATGATGAATATATCTAAGGAGTTAAAATTAAATATTATATAAAAGATACGTATAGGAGCACATACCTATACTTCCAGCACACAGGCAGAAACCTAAGGCTCCAGCCAAAGGCAGGAGTATCACATGTTTAAATAGTAAGGCCCTGTCACAACATTTACAAAAGGACTGAGGATGCAGCTCAGTGTTATATAGAGCCTATGTGGCATGCACAAAGCTTTAAATTCAATCCCCAGGAGCTCCTCCCCTCAAAAGAAGTTACAACCAAGCAAACAGCTTTTAAACAAACAAATTTTAGCCAGTAATACTGTACTGCTTTTGTTTAACAGGCAGAACATTGCCACATCTCTGGTAAGTGGAGCTACACCAGAAGCCACCAGCACTACTGGTGGCTCTTTGTATCTTCACCCACAATGTAATTTGCTGAACAGTTGATGTCATTAGCACTGTACTCAGAAGTGTCTCTGCTAACGCTCACGATAGGATTCCCCGTAGCACACGCATGTGCACACATCATGAAAATAAGCGGGAAAGACTGCAAACGGATCTCAGTTGATAGTGTTTGCCTAGCATGCATGATCTCCAGCACCAACTAAAGCTAGTCATGGTGCTGGACGTCGGCGCCCTGGAGCTGGAGGCAGAGGGTCAGGAGGCCAAGCTCATCCTTGGCTACATAGTTTAATAAGAGATGACTAACATTTTTGTTTTGTTTTGCCACGTAGTGTTCTATTCATAATTTCAACCCCACAGGTACAGACAGCAATCTACCAAGAGCACTGTTGTCTTCAAGACCTGTGAACTCTTACTAAGCAACTCCATTATACTCAACAATAAGTTCTTTTTGTTGTTGTTGTTGTTTTGGATTTTTTTGTTTGTTTGTTTTTTTGAGACAGGGTTTCTCTGTGTATCCTTGGCTGTCCTGGAACTCACTCTGTAGACCAGGCTGGCCTCAAACTGAGAAATCTGCCTGCCTCTGCCTCCTGGGTGCTGGAATTAAAGGCGTGCACCACCACTGCCTGGCAGGAAGCAACAATAAGTTCTTACAGGTAGCATCACTGACCCAATAATCTGATTTCATTTTCATTTTATGAGATAAGGTCTTGCTATTATAGGCCAGGCTGGCCTAAAACAGAGATGTGGTCAGAAGCAAAGTAAAGGAAATAGTTACTCTTGGAGCAGAGCTCCATGCTTGCAACATTCTCAGATCTCTTAACAGTTTTTCCTCAAAGATCGTGGATACATCTTTCTTTTTATTATAGAATAGTTTATTCAGGACAAGGGGATGGGACTTAAGAGAGTAGTAGAGGCAGAGAAAGGCAGAGAGAAGAAGGAGAGGGTAGAGAAGCAGAGGCCTGCTGTGACCACATGGAGAGAGTGGTGAAGGGAATGGGGAGAGGGGGAACAAGGGGGCAAGAGGCAAGAGCATAGGGATTTTTGTTTTGTTTTGTTTTCTGAGACAGGGTTTCTCTGTGTAGCTCTGGCTGTCCTGGAACTCACTTTGTAGACCAGGCTGGCCTCGAACTCAGAAATCTGCCTGCCTCTGCCTCCAAGTGCTGGGACTAAAGGTGTGCGCCACCGCTGCTTGACTGGTTGTTTTTACTTGTGAATCTATCTATTCACGGGCAAAAAGCAATTGTGATTTGCTTGCCAGTAGAATGCAAAAGAAGGTATTTTAGACCATGGGGAGTGAAGCATCTGCATTCTACTAGCAGGACTCTCTCAAGAGTGAGAAGTAGGCGTCTGAATGAATGTCCTGGGCAGTTCTATTAATAGCTCATAGGTTTTCAAAAAAAAAAAAAAAGAATACTCTTAGGTCTGGCAGAACAGAACTGTTAGAAGCTAACTGGCAGGACTAGATCAAGATGCACCTTAAGCATGTCTGAAGTCTCAGGGCTGGAACGATGGCTCAGTGGTTAAGTGCACTGGCTGCTCTTGCAGAGAACTTGGGTTCAATTCCTAGCATCCACATGGTGACTCACAACCATCTGTAACTTTAGTCCCTGGAGATATGATGTCCTTTTCTTGCCTCTTGCAGACACCAGGCACACATGTGTACATCCTTACACGCAAACAGACAAAGCACTTGTACACTTAGAATATTAAAATCTTTCTAAAGTCTTTATTGGATTCAGCTGTAAAGAGTGAGAGTGCTTTAACATTCTTTTCTTTTTATGTATGTTTTTGTTATTTCTATGTGCACCTTGTGTAAACGTGTGAAAAGATTGAACACACCATTTTCCTGGTCTTTGATAATGCAGTTCTATTTGCCAGATAGTACAGCCATTTAATGACCTATGGTGAGGGTACCTCTTTTTTGATTCCAGTATATACTCTAGTATAATTATTGTTATAACACTTTCTGGCCAGTTTTCCTAGCTGTGTTTAGTAGCTAGAAGCAGAGGACTCATTTAGAATTCCCCCTACACAGCTTCTTGATAATACAGGCTTGCATATTTCCCGATGTCCACAAACAAGTGCCCTCGAGCCCCTGGCTCCTCTGGTTGTCTTTTACCTGCTCTGATACATGATTACGACAACTTCAAACACCTTTGTTGAAACCAAGGGCATAGTCCTGGACAGCCCCACAACACTCAAACAGTGGAGATGAGCGATGAAGGAGGCCCAGTGTGCACTGCCAGAGAGGATTTAGCAGGACTGTCTGTCCGAAGGCCTACAAAGTTGACCACAGCAGTAGCCTGTATCTGAATCCCAGAGTTCCTACAGCAATGGGAGGTGGAGACAGAATTCCCAGAAGCTTGCTGCAGCTAGCCAAAGGCAGCAGGAAACAATACAAAAGAGCCCCTGCCTCACACAGGATGGAAGGCAAAGGCTGGCACCTGACATTGTCCTCTGATCCCCACTTGTCTCATGGTCCATGTGTGCCTACACTCCACATGGGTGTGTGTACATACACACACTGATAACAATGGCAGACAAATCCCAAGTCTCATTTTTTCTGCTTTAACACATAGGAAAACCACGGATCTTGCCCAAAAGGGAAAGAAAGGTTCCTGAAAGAGAAGAGCTGCCTGCTTTGTCTCCACCGTGTGTGCAGAGCAGGGCAAGGAATGGGGCACGGCCCATAGTTTTGCAGGAAGTGTCGGGTGGGTTCTTGCCCTCTCCCAAAGCTAAGGCTTGGAGTGGGGACTGTCAGAGATGAAGCAGAGTCACCATTCTTCTAAGCCTTTTGGGTCCCGCACATGAAAGTGTCCTCTGGGAATTGCCAAAGCAGCAAGTTTCACACTGGTGATGCACACCAGTGGGCACTTGTGCTATAGTACTCACAGTGACTATAGACCCCTGTTGCATGGGGTTGTAGCTGGTAGTTGGTCTAATCAGGAGTTGGAAGTGAACACAAAGCATGGATTGCCCCTAAGAACCAAGTCAGGGCGGGGCGGGGCGGGGCGGGGCGGGGCGGTGCAGGGATGCAGATGTAGGATGGAGAAACGGTAGATGCTTTGAGGGCACCTAAGAGGGAAGCCAGAGCTCCTGGGGAAGAGGCTTCAGGATGAAGATGGGGGACGCATGCAAGTGGAGGAGAGAATGGTTTTCAGGCAGATGGAATCCCATGTGTTTCCAGAACTGAGGGGGGGGGGTGTGGCTGCCAGAAGCCTGGGGGGGGGCACCCAGGCAGGAACTGCAGAGTGTGGATGCAATGGGGGAGGGGGAGACCAGAAGCCTGAGGAAGGAAGAAGTTTCCAAGCAGACACTGGAGTTTGAATTTGGGGACAGTACAGAGTTGTGGGCCACATCTTAAGTGCAGTGAGCTGATGGGAGCTGGGTATGGCAGGCTTATTTTAACCTGTTCCTAATGGTTGCATCCAAGGCCATTAGCCCCATATCAAATGTACAATGACTGGAAGCTCCACCTCTTCAGCCCACCCATCTCTCCCATCTAGTTACCTCTGAAAGAACCATTCCCCCTTCTGTTCACCTCCTTTGCTTCTCCCCTCTCTATTAATTACATTTATCTGTTTGTCTGGGGGGAGGGGGTGTACATGCATGCTATGGCGCACATGCAGTCAGAAGACAACATCCAGTAGTTGTTTCTGTCCTACCGCATGAATCCAGGGGTTCAAACTCAATCCGTCAGACTTGGAAGCAAGACCATAAAGCTCTGAGCTCTTTTGAACAGCTTTCCCCTAGAGGTTCCCTCCCTGATTATTACCCAGGCTTCCAACTGTAGCTCCTGGGCAAGCCATATCCAAGCCAGGCTTTCTTGATTGGGCTCCCAGTGCAAGTGAGTGCTGCTTCCCTGTTCTTCATTCCTGGGGGAGGGAAACCACCAGAGCCAGGCTGAGATGTGGCAGTGAGGTCAGGGAACTTGCATCAGACAGCCCATCATCAAGCCCCAGACAATGGTACGGATGTGGCAGGTGAACCTCCACTCCCCTTCCTAGGGCCTTGGCAGACATTACTAATCAATTGCATCACTTTCGCAGTGAGTCAATCCAGAGCTGCAGACGACCACAAAAGTTGGCTTGCCATTCTTGACCCAGACACTATCCAGAAGTCAGAGTCACTGACTCAGAAGGCAAGGTAAAGGGCAGTGGTCAGAACACATGCATGGGTTTCAAAATGCTAAGGTAAAGGACAGGATAAGGCATGGCCAAGCTAGCAAGGGAAGCAGTGACTCACATTCATCAGGACTTAAGTTTACAGAGGGCTTTCTCTAAATACCCTGGCTCTTGGGGTTAAATGACTCACTTCCATACTACAGATGAGACAGAGAAATCCCAGAGAAACGGGGGTGCACCTGGTGCCACACAGTATTCTGATCCACGTGGCACACACTTTCTCTGAGCCTTAGCACAGGTAGCTCAAGACCCAGAGTCAGCTTCTCCTCTAACGGGTCACCCGGAGCTGAAACCCATGAGAAGGTGGGAGACAGAGCCCACCCGTGGCCTGCTGCTAGTGGTCTAACCCCTGAGTGGACACAAGCTCAGGGAACATTTGCTGACAGGAGACACTCTGGAGAGCACAAATATTACTACTTAAACAGAGCTGCAGGGGTAGCTCATTGGGGCATGTCTTTGGAGGTTATACCTGGTTTGTGTGTTCTCTCCCTCTCCCTCTCCCTCTCCCTCTCCCTCTCCCTCTCCCTCTCCCTCTCCCTCTCCCTCTCCCTCTCCCTCTCCCTCTCCCTCTCCCTCTCCCTGCTTCTGTCCCCTTGCCTCCCTCCCCCAGTTGTCTACCCTAAGACAAAGAACTTCCAGTGTCTTGTGGTTCTGCCACCCAGTAGCCATGGGCTAAATAAAACCTCTGCTAATGTAGGCAACAACAAATGTGATGTTTTGTATATGCTTGGCTCAGGGAATGGCACTATTAGAAGGTGTGACCCGTTGGAGTAGGTTTGTCACTGTGGGTATGGGCTGTGAGACCCTCATCCTAGCTGCCTGGAAGCCAGTCTTCTGCTAGCAGCCTTCAGATGAAGATGTAGAACTCTCATCTCCTCCTACACCATGCCTGCCTGGATGCTGCCATGTTCCCACCATGATGATAATGGACTGAATCTCTGAACCTGTAAGCCAGCCCCAATTAAATGTTGTCTTTATAAGAGTTGCCTTGGTCATGGTGTCTCTTCATAGCAGTAAAACCCTAAGACAACAAAATCTCCCCTCTCTCAAGTTACTTCTGAAATTATTTGGTTATGATGATGAGCAAAGCAAGTGACACAGGGTGCACATTGAGTCCTTCCTCTGGGGCCTAGGGTTTGGCTGTCCCTCATGCTTTGAGCCACTCGGGAATTCTCTTGTCTACATTGGCCTTCATTTCTATTGATTGCAAGGAAAGGACCCAAGATTGTCACTGGCACACTGGCTGTGGGAAAGTATAGGTCAGAATCCATTTGGCTTCTAGCTTCTTGGTCTTTCCTTTCCACCCCAGGGCCCAAGCAGAAAGCCAAGAACCTTAGAGGTAGGAAAGAGCCTCAGGAAAGGTAAGGACGGGAGGTAGCTGCTCTTTCAAGACACCCACTGGGGGCGCCTCTTCCTTGCTCTCCTTGTATGTCAGAGCCTTTCCTCCTTTGGGGAGCTTCACAGTCAGGGCCAGGTGGCTTCCAGGACTAGAGGTTCCCACAAAAGGTTGAGCTGCCCCCTGGTAGGACGGGGAGTGTGTTCTGTAGTCATCTGCTCATTAGTGGTCTCTATATTCAATTCTGCATCACGGAGGAGACAGAGACTCACAGGTAGCCAGCCCCCTGGTAGGACGGGGAGTGTGTTCTGTAGTCATCTGCTCATTAGTGGTCTCTATATTCAATTCTGCATCACGGAGGAGACAGAGACTCACAGGTAGCCAGCCGGCTGTCACTCACACACACACACACACACACACACACACACACACACACACGGCCCAGCGAGTGAGGCCCTAGTCTTGGGAGCTTGCGCTCATATTTGCCCACCTCAATGGTCCTGCCAGATCAGCGATTGCTCCACACTCCTGCCCAGAAGCCCTTTGAAGAGTTGAGCAGCCACATTCTTGGAGCCATTAGCTAAGGAAATTGGTCTTGATCAGTAACCATGAAGAACAGCAGCTGCCACCTAGTGTCTGAGCGGTGTCAAGACTCAAGTGGTGGGAACCAGGGCAGTTGGCTAGGACTGGCTCCTTAATGGTCCCACACAAGAGGAGCTGAAGGACTATGGGCAATAGATGGGCTCTCCCCCTCACCCCCCCTCCCCCCGTCATGATTCGTAAGGTCATCCTTTGTGACCAGAAATAATGGCTATTCAAGAGAAACTCAATGTTTCAAGTATTGTTAATTCTTTTTTTTTTAAACACCAAATGATATAGCTCAGTGTTGGGTACTTGCCCAGCATACCCAAGGCTCTGGGTTCCATCCAGCACACTAGAAAACAAACATCTAAACATGCCAAGCAGCCTCTGCTCTTGATTTAAAATTCCTTTAAAGCCATGAAGTTTTTCGTTGCCTCTGGCCTTCTCTAATGTCTATTCTGCCAGTCTAAGGCTCTGGCCAGCCCAGCAACTTCATGTGGAAAGTAACCTTTGCTTCGTGCCTCCTGTGCTGTGTTTTTTGCTGAGGCCCCATCACCTCCTTTCCTGTGCCTACACACCTTACCCTGGCGGCTGTGCCCACCCAGCATGCCCGCTGCCCTTGATTCAAAGTCCTCCGTGCCTGAGCTCTGTTGACCCCTTCTTGCTCTAGCTCATCCAGCAACCAATAACTGCCAATTTCAGCCAAGCCTCTTATGTGCACCCACCCCATCAAGTCCCCCACAGCACACCAAGATCTGAACTCTGAAGATCTTACCACCTCTTCCCAACTCACCCCCCCATCCCCACTTCATTCCCTGGTTCTCTATTGATGCCCTTCATGCAGCCGCTTCAGCTCCCACTGGAGTGGTGCTTAGCTGTCCCTTGCCTTGAGACTGTGTCCAGCCGGCCTCCTAGGTGCAATGATACTCACGCTGCTAAGGTCAAGTGGAAACCCGAGCTTTTGTGCCCTGGCTGTGCCCTTGGACGCTGTGCCCTTGGACGTCTTTGCTCTACTGTGATCACTGCCTAGCTCCCTCCCCTCTCCAAGCCCAGCCCCCACACTCACTCTGCTCACAGTATAAACAGAAATGCTGGCCAGATGTGTCCGCAGCATCTCCAGACCTGTGTCCAGATGTTGTCTCTGCCATCTCCAAGGATACGTTCCCGACTCTGTTCTAGTCTCGAGTGTCCGCACCTACCACTTGCCAGAGTTCAGGGCTGGGGGGCAGCAAGTGATCAGTGCTGGCTGAGCATGAAAATTGCCCTGGATTCCATCCCTAGCCCCATAAAGCAAACAACCGAATCTGGGAGCCAGCACTTTCAGCCATCTTTATTTATTTCCCATAAAAGCCCAACTGCCTCCTGGGCTAGAAGGTTCTAAACGTGGCCTGAGTCATCTCTGGCTTCCTCTGTCCCTGCCCAACAGCCCCACCCCCACCCCCCGGCTCCTGGCCCCACTCTCTCGCCACTCCCTCGGGGACTTGCTGCTGTTTCTTCATCACCTCCTGTAGCCATTCTCAAGGTCTTCAAAGGAAAATTCCCAGCCATTCGGTTTAAAACTCTGATGGTTGCTGGGCGAGGTGGTTGCTGGGCATGGTGGTGCACATCTTTAATCCAAGTAGAGGCAGAGGGTGGACCTCTACTAGAGACCAGCCTGGTCTACAGAGTGAGTTCCAGGGCAGCCAGGGCTACACAGAGAAACCCTGTCTTAAAAAGAAGCAAAGCAAACCAGCCAACCAAACTATGGCGGTGGTGATCTTTGCCTCGTGTGGGAGATGCACATGTAATGTAAACCAGTGCCACCTAAGACAGTTACAGGGGCACCATGCTTTGACACCCAAGGCAAACAAAGGGATTTCCCACTGAATGCCCAACTCATCACACTTAAGCTGTTTCCAGGGAAATGAGCCAGGACCACGGGCAGGGGTGGGGTCAGCACAAATACCAGAGTGGCCTCTGCCTCCTCCCACCATTAGCTCAAATGTCACGAATGATTTGGAAGTAGGCTCAGACCACAAGTTATGCCCTGGACACAGACGCCAAGAGCTTTGCTGGCCTGTGGGTTCTCTGAGGGAACCTGTCAGGGACACAAGTGAACATAGGAAGGTGTGTGTACCACAGTGTTTGGAGTCGCCTCTGAGCTGAGTTCTCTCATTCACAGAAAGAAGGAGAATCATGTGGGGCTAGCGCATGGGTGCAAAGTCCCAAGGTTTCCCAGGAAGCCTGACTGTATTCATTTCTAGAGTCTTTGCTGAAGCAGAGTGGAGTACAACCCAGAAAGGCACACATCCCAGCTGTGCATTCTCCAGATGAACCTGCAGAGGGCTCCGTTCCTGCAGCTTGGAACAAGCTACCATTATCAGGCTGTCTGTCATACACCACCTTTGAGCAGGTTGAGACTAGTGTTACTTTGTAGATGAAGGGGATCCTTCCACGCACACACGAAGGTACCCTCTGTCTATCCTGGGACCTGACCCCACAGTGTACAACCCAACAGCCAGGGCATTTGCTAGCCTAGAATCCCTCCTCATGGGGCTGTAAGAGCTCACAGACAGGTAGCACATGGGTGCAGTGGGGTAGCCAGGAGCTCAGGGCTGGTCATCTGAATACTCAGGCTGGCATCCTGGTATCTCCAGAAGGAAGGTGGGGAGTTGCAAGATGCATCAGTGGGACCCCTACCCTCTAGCTACCTGGTCTTAGAGGACACCTGTGTCCCAGCTCTTTTCCACAGGCAGCTGCTTTCCCTGGCCACCCGTTTCCCAGAGCCAGACATCCTCAATGACACTTGCTGTCTCTGGCCTTGGCCATGCCACCTGTGAACTAAGGGGTCCATAAAAACTTGCCCTCCTACCCATGGCCTGAGGTCAGGAACAGGGTGAGTTCCCATGATGTAGGTCAGTAACCATCTGTTGACTTGGCTCACTGGCATCCTGGCATCTCTGGTCCACGGTGGCACTGCCTTTCCAGGAACGGTGTGAAGCTGTACTGACAGTCTCCTTGGGACTGGCAGAGCAAGCCATGTCCAAGGTAGGAATGGGTGCCAAGCCATGGGATTTCTGTGTGAGCACCTGGAGCAACCACAGGTAAATATCACTGTGACTTGGCAACAGATTCACAGGTAGAGATGGGTCCCCTCTACCCCTCACCCAATATGTAGTCCAATATGTAGAACAGGAAAGTAGGTGTGAATGTGACAGGTCACTCACTGGGAACACTAGGCAGCTGGGCTCACAGGTCTGCCCACTACCAGGACAGATTCACTTGGGTTTTATGTGAGCACCCACAAATCCCTTCTTCACAGGTTCACCCCAGTAGCTCCAGCTACTGAGAAGGCCACAGCAGGAATTCTTTAGGTCGGGAGTCCAAGACTAACCTGAGCAACACAGCAAGAACCTCTCAGAGCAAGTGATGCCCTTCACTCAAAGACTTGAGGCCTTCTGGGATGGGGGTGTGTGGCTCAGCTCAGAGGGTTGCAGTGACACAGCCCCTCCATCTTGTCTCACAGGTCACCAGTGTGCTCTGGGCTTTGGCACCGTGGCAACCTCAACAGTCAGGTGCCCCGAGGCTGGAGCTGGAGCGAAAGGAATCACAGCTGTTCATCTGTGCACAAGAGGCTGAGTTTGGCTCTGGCCCTGCCACCCTTCCAGTGGGGCGATGGCATCCAGGCCAGAGTGGCCTTGTTTCATCTTTGCTCACACATTGGTCACCACACCTACACACTGGATCCTGCCTCACCTCCCCTTGCAAATATCCAGTGCTGTACACCCCAGGGCTGAGTGCAATCACACCAGTGTCTTTTTATTGGGTCTTTCATGGCCAACCTGGATGCCTTGAGCTGCCAACTAGCTCCCTGGTTTCTCAGTGGAGAGAGAATACCAGCTCAGGTACCTTCGTGATCTTACCACAACTTGGTCCCTTGGCTTTGGGCATGGGCTACTTCATTCAGACAAGCCCCACTGCCTCCCTGCTGTCTGTACCAGAGAGACACAGACTCTGGGAGGCTCACTGGCCTGGGAATCTGGGCAGTCGGCTCAGGCCTGAGATACATGGCGGCAGCTGCCCATCTGAGGCCCCATCAAATCCTCCACAGCATAGCAGGATAGGCTCTGGCCTACAGTTTGGTGTTGAGGTGGAAGAAGTGAGGTGCCGCATAGGTTGTGACGGGCGGCATGTGCCAGGCAGACGAAGCTGGACCCAGTCTGTTGCGGAGGACAGCGTCATAGGGCGTGGGAGGGAAATGCATCAGGCTGGCAGCCATAGGTGAGGGGCCTGTTGTAGCCAGAAGGTGGGCTGGGAAAGCAGGGATGACCAGGGGGCTGAAGGGGAGTGAGGCCTGGCCCTTCAGAGGGTCTGCACTACTGGTGAAGTTTAGAGGACACCGCAGCATGGTGCCCCTGTAGGCCTCTGGAGGAGTGGGCCCTGGGGTTGGGCCCAGTAGACAGGATACAGCCAAGCCAGGGGCTGCAGGCTTGCCCCCAGACTCCTTGGAATCCACCTCCTTCAGAAAGGGAGACACTGCCCTCAGTTTCTTGCCGCCATGAGCGAATCCCTCTTCTTCCAAGCTGCGCTTACTGCCAAGACCTGGGCTACTGGGATGAGGGGATGGGGCTCTAGGACTCTCAGCAGGGACCTTGGCCATGGGGGACACCCAGCAGGCTTTGGGTTTGGGGTAGAAACTTCTTTTTCTTGTGCTGCCTTTATGGAATGCAGAGGGGCGGTTGGCATCCCCACCCCACACCAGTTGGGACTCTTTGGTTGTCGGACCTTCTTCTTTACCAGGTGGTGCCAACAGCACCCTGTCTTTAAGGCCGGAGAAGAAGTCCCTAGGGTGCTGGCTGACAGGTTTCAGCACCTCGGTGGGGTACGCATGAAAATAGCCTGAGAACATGGGGGCTGTAGGGCAGGGGCCCACTTGGGCCTCCATCCTGGTGCTCCCACCAGGGGCCTGCAATCCTTCCTGGGGGGCTAGCTGGTGTTCAGAGTTCTCAGCCGGCCCTCTTAGGTTCTGGGGACTGTCTTGAATGTCCTTGTTGGGGCTCCTTGCTCCATGGCGACAGCCCTCTTCTTGGCACTGCAAGGCCTCTGCCTTACTGACCTGGGCCAGGAGTTTCTTTTTGGCCAGTGGTGACATGATGCCATGCGCCCCTTTGCAGTAAAAGCTTGACAAGAGACGCTTGTAGGCCTCAGGGCAGCTACTAGCACCCATGAGTGGTGGAGAGGGTCCAGATACTGGGCCCAGCTGTTCTGTGCTGTCCCTCGAGGATCCCTGGCAGGGAAGCTGTGTCTGGCCAGTGGCATCTGATTTGGTCTTTCCTGGCGTGGCCTGGAAGACGAAGAAGCCTTGTCTTAGGGTTGGGTACAAGATTATACATCTAACCAGGAGACCTGGATGCAGCAAGCCCTCAGCGAATACCAGCAGCGCCCTTGCAAGGTCAAAAGTTTTCCAAGGTGCCCCATCCTGAGCAGATGAAGTCTACCACACCACAATCGGAACATAGGGTTCTGTGAGCAGGTGTCAGCTGCTCTTCAGAAAACCCAAAGTTCATCAGCTCCTGCCCTAGCAGGAAGTTCCTGGTGTTCCAAGCAGGAGTCAGAAGCCATGGCCAGAGCAGGCGCGGGAACTGTAAGAGCAACCCCACCATGCCCAGCGTACCTGTTCCACCCGCCTCTCCTCTGAGTCCTTGGCCTTCTTCAGCTTCTCAGTGGTCCCATCGTCTCCCCTCAGCTCCTTGGTCATCTTGTATTGCTTCCTGGGCTTGGTAGGAGGCAGTGGCTTGTCGTCCTCCCCCTTCAGATGCCGCACATATGGGAGGACCAGCCTGGGGAGGAGCCAGTGTGTCCATCAGAAGCCTAACTGCTGCTCTTCACAGATGGCCTCTGCTGGCCATCCTCTTAGCCCCTCTGGTACCTTGCCACAGCACCCCTGCTGTCTCCCAGTGCACACAGCACCTACAGCCCTTCCTTGTCTTGCTGTAGATCCCAGTCCTGACAAGGACACAGCTTGTGGCACATATACTCCATCCCTTCTCTGGCACAAATAGCTCATCTGTCGCTATACGACCCCTTTCCCAGCACAGACCTGCAGGACCCTGGAAGGGGAAAGCCTTAACTACAGAACTCTATGGGCAGCCAGCCGTACCTCTCATAGTGGCGGCGTGTGCATGTGGCCGCACTGGTGCTGCCTGGGCTGCCCCCAAGTTCATCATACACGTTCTTCCAGAGGCGGCGGCCTGTCACCTGTAAGATACCAGAGAAGATGGGCCTGTGAGCACCCTCTGGCCATGGGACCTGCTCAGCTCCAGGTTCCCCTTGCAGAGAAGGGGTGAGAGCTGAATCTGGGGGGATTCCTTCTCCAGCTGTGGGCAGGATGCTAGAGAAAGCTGCTGGTACCCACCAGCTCTCCCTCCCAGGGGCTACCTGACTGCTGAGCAAAGCAGGTTTTGGAGCAGTGGAGGGTGGAACAGATGGGGATGGGAGGAAACTTGCTTAGGGATGCAAAGTGCACAGTCCCTCATCCCACAGCACGCAGGCAGGACCTGGGTATTCTGATCTTCCTCGTGTCTGCAGGCAAGGACAGCCCTGCCGACTCTCCTGCTCCCTAGCTCCTGCTGGGGGGTAGGACTGAGGCTGGAGCACAGCAAGGGACTTGAGAGAATCCTTCCTTACCAGCTCATAGGCCCCCAGCTTCTCCACTGCCTTGTAGATCTTCCACAGGTTAACTGAAGGGAAGAGGCAAGGCAGATGGTCAGGCTCTGTGACCCCACACTCCCAGGCAGGACCACTGTTATGGATGGGGCAGGCTGGCCAGATGGCCAGGAGGATGAGAACCCAACTCCACCCCTTGCCTTCAGGGAGGCACCATCCTCAGAGGCAACCCCTACAGGCCGGCGGCATCCAGGGTCACCTTTAGCAGAGGTGCCTTGCCTGTTGTCTTGCCTGGGGACATCCCCTGGCTGCTGCCCCCCTACACTTACCCCCCTGAACCCCTTCCTCCTTCCCCCCCCCAAAGGGACGCACTCTGCTTGAAGCCAAGATGGGGCACCCTCTCGATGGGCGTGTGTCGCTCCTTCATGAACTTGTAGAGGCTGACCAGGAAGGCCTGTTCCTCCTCCTGCTCCCCACCTGCCTCAGGGGAGTCCTGGGGAGAGAGCAGGAGGCATGGATGGGTGGGCCCCACTGATGGGCAGCTGGGCACTGGGAAACTGCCTCTGTGTGAAGGAATGAGTGCCTAGGTCCCATCTGTGGGCTCCCTGGGAGCACCTTGCCTCCTGTCCTGGCTCTCATGGGTGCAACCTGGGCTTAATGCCCAGGTTCATGTCAACAGCTGGAATCCAGAGCCCCAGAGTCCTGGCAGCCCAAGGCTTGGAAGTGGCCACAGAGGCAGGCCTCAGTTCTCCAGGCCAGGACCCCCTTTATATCTTGCTTTGATCTATTTTATCCAACTCAGTTCCTGGAAGGCAGGGTCAGAGTCCCTCAACCGTATGGTAAAAGCCAAATGCACCCCAAGCAGTGGTGGCACACACCTTTAATCCTAGCACTCAGGAGAAACAGGCAGAACTATGAGTTTGAGGCCAGCCTGGTCAACAGAGAGAGTTCCAGGATAGCAGGGCTACACAGAGATACCCTGTCCCCCAAAACACACAAAAAAAGTGCTAAATTACACAGTGTTTCCTAGTACCAGGGGGCCTGCAGCTTCCAACTATCAGCTTGACCAACAGGTGGAAGCATCTCTTAGCCCCTCAGACTTATGTTTGTCCATTTTGTGACTGAGTCCAGGTTATTAGATTATCAGGGCTCTGCTACAAGTCTGGGTGAGGACCTGCCTTGCCTAGCACCCATATCCCGCACCTTCTGAGGTGGGGCTCCAGGTAGCTCTGCAGCATGAGGCAGAGATGCCTATCTCCCTCTCAGAGCTCGAGGTGTCTCAGGTTCCCTGGAGGCTGAGCCCAGCAGGGAAGAGCTCCCAGGATTTGTCTAACTCACCGGGAGCTGGGTGGGGCTCTGGCTCCTGCTCTGCTCATCATCTGGCTTGGGGGATACAGGAAGCTGCAGGAGGTCACCTTCTTCTGACTGCTCTGTGTTCCCTTTGGCCGGAGGTGCTGCTGGGAAAGGGGAGCAGAAGAGGAGAGGCAGGTGAGCTGTCGGGAGGAGGAACTGTGGGGAAGGAGCTGAGGGGTGGTCCTTCACATCAGCCAGGGAAGGAGGGAATGCTTACATTCCTTCCAGAGTGCTCTTTGCTGGTCAGTACCTCACTCTAAGCAACACACGCGCTTAGACAGACAGACAAACAGACAGACAGACAGACAGACAGATGGGCGCAGATACTCTGGGTCACCCTCTATTCTAGCCACACCCCTACATCTCTGCAGGAAACCCTCAGCCTCATCATTAACAGCCAGGGTCAAGTCAGAGGAGTCTGGTTAGGGAGTGCTGGGGACACTCTCTCTCAAACCTGCCCATGTTCAGGCAGAAAGCATTGGAGTAGCTCAGGTGAATGTTATCATAGCTTCATCTATGAGTTCCCCTACCTCCAACTGCTCTTAGGACCTCAATAACAAGGTCTCTTGATAGCCTTCAAAGAGCTGTAATCCCTCCCTCCAGACGGCCTTGGCCAGCCCCAGCTAACTCCAGCACTCCTGTCCTTGCCTGTGCTGTCCGTCATGACTGAACTGCAACTGCAAGTCCTCCAGCCCCTGCTCAAGACAGGTGTCAGACAAAGGGGAGTGATGAGGGTTCCTGGCTTGTGATGATGGCCCGGAGAGAAGCCACAAGTGCCACTCTGTTTAGTGAAAGCCCTGGCCCGGGCAGGAGGTTGCAAAAGTGACACAGATTAGCCACTGCAAAAAATATCAGGCAAGCTGCCTCAGGTGTTGAGGCAAGCGGGCATCAGATTTGTACCAAATCTTTTATTAATTAATTAATTACTTGAGACAATGTCTCACTGTGTAGCCCTGGCTGGCCTAAAACATGGAGCAATCCTCCTGCCTCTGGCTCCTGCAGGATGGGGTTACAGGCATGTGATACTGAATGGGGTGGTTCTGATGCTGATTGGGAATCTGCATGTGAACCTTGAAGGTCCTGTTCCCCAATTGGTTCTTGATCGATCAGTAAAGATGCTAGCGGCCAGTGGCTGGGTGGAAGAGGCGGGACTTCCAGTTTCCCTGCAGGCAGACTAGAGGGAGAGGAGAAAAGATGTGCTATACTTCAGAGGGAGAAAGAGCCACCAGCCATGTGAGATATCGGAGTGGGCTGAGTGACCATTGACCTCTTCCCTGATTGGGCCTGGGGTGGCAGGCAGGAGATTTGAGACACAGCTAAGCTGTGGGCAGATTTAGGGTGCTGAGCTGGGACTAAAGGTAACTGGGCAACTAAATTGAGGAAAGATTCAGGGGTGTGGAGCTGGGAGTGAACAGAAGGGTGCACTAGCAGAGGAAGGCTTAGAAGAGCCCGGACACTGAGCTAAAGCATATCAAAAATAAGCTAATGTGTGTGTGTTTCATTCAAAGATTTAGGGTAGCTCCTGGGTGGGAGCTGGTAGCTAGGTCCACCAGGAGCTTAGAGCACGGTAGTAGAAACTACACATTACATGTCCAAATAAAGAGATGGCTGTCCTGGAACTTGTTTGTAGACCAGGTCAATGGCTGGAACCCAGAGTTCCAGAGTCCTGACTGCCCAAGGCCTGGAAGTGGCTGCAGAGGCAGCCCTCTGTCCTCCAGGCCAGGGTGGCTTGCTTAGATCTGTTTATCCAACTCAGTTCCTGGAAGGCAGAGCCATCACACCCTGTCTGACGACTTCCCTTTTCTTTTTTTTTTTTTTTTTTTTTTTTTTTGGTTTTTCGAGACAGGGTTTCTCTGTGTAGCCCTGGCTGTCCTGGAACTCACTTTGTAGACCAGGCTGGCCTCGAACTCAGAAATCCGCCTGCCTCTGCCTCCCGAGTGCTGGGATTAAAGGCGTGCGCCACCACGCCCGGCTGACTTCCCTTTTCTTTTTGTTAATCTGGTACAATGGGACCAACTCTTGGTTTGCTCCAGCTCAGAGAACCCTTGCCGAAGGAAGCTGGAAGATTTTCCTGTCAGCAAGGACAGAAATGAACGTCCCATTTTCCTATCAGCATAGGCTCATACCTGTAATCCAGGACCTGGGAGGCAGAGGCAGCAGATCTCCCAGTCCTAAGGACAGCTAGGGGTACACAGAGAAACTATGTCTTGATAAACAAAGAAGGAGGGAGCCGGGCAGTGGTGGCGCACGCCTTTAATCCCAGCACCTGGGAGGCAGAGGCAGGCGGATTTCTGAGTTCGAGGCCAGCCTGGTCTACAGAGTTAGTTCCAGGACAGCCAGGGCTACACGGAGAAACCCTGTATCAAAAGGAAACAAAACAAAACAAAACAAAACAAAAAACAAAGAAAGAGGGGGAGGAGGGAGAGGAGGACAGGGAGGAGGGAGAGGAGGAAGAAAGGAAGCCCCTTGAGAGCACCGGTCACACAGCCTCGTGGCCCAGGGGCTCAGTGTTAGGACGCCCAGCTCCTGAAAGGCTCTCCCTTTGGCAGTTCACACAAGTGCAGCCATCCATGCCCGTGTTTGCTCACATTGTACCGGTCCCCAGCTCTGGGACTGTGACTTCGCAGGTACTTTCTCTCATTTAGTCCCTTTAGGGAGTCCCTTTAAAGAGGGGAAAGCTCTTGGCCAGACAGGTCAAGAGGCTTATCATCTCCCTAGGACACTAGAACTCAAGACACAGCCAAGCCTGACCACGGGTTCAATGACTTGCTGGGGTTATTGTCACCACTGGTAAAGTCCTCATAAAATGGCCAAATACGCTCACAGGGATGCTCATCCTAACTCTTGCCGCATGTATAGTGACTTAGATACCCTCACAGACAGCTACTGACACCCGATTCATGGTCAGTCTCCGGAAACCCTGACTGACAAGTGTCTTCTCTTTTCTATCACATTCTCTGAAACGCCACGCCTGTGTCTTTACTTCTGTGACAGAGGAGAAAAGGTCCTGGGGGTCCTTTGCCACCTCTGGGTGACTCTCAAGTCGGATAACCAGATGCATCTCTCGCTCTGGCCTGAGCCTCCTCACACTCCTGTCTCCTTCTATCCCTTAGTGTGACATAAAGATCTGGCATGTCACAGCACCTGGATTTCAAAAACTAAGACAGTTGGACCAAGACAACCTTGCTGGGAGTACTTTAAGACTGATGCTTAAGGCCTAAGTGAGGCTTCACCAGAATCTAAGGTTCCCAGCGGGCTGCAGGTGGACAGTCACCAATTTGGTGATTTCTACCGGTGATGTCCAGTTCATCTGGGATATGAACTCACTCAGGGAATATCTGGAGAAGAGCACTTGAATTACCTGGAAAGGAAGTCACCAATCCAAGCTGTTTGGCCCCAGATGGAAAAGGGGTCAGAGCTCCTGCCTTGATCCACAAAGGAAAATACTCTATCACTGTGTCCTGAGTCCCCAAATGAACTTGGTGTCCATTCTTTTCTGGCCACGCTATCACTCTCTCTGTCCCTGGCAGGACTTTCTGGGCTCTGACTTCTGCAGCTTTCGATGAGGGGGCAGGGTACCCTTAGTCCTGTCTCTGGCAGCCTTAACCCCTCACTTCCCTGATCATTTATGGATATGGGTTCCAGGTAAATCTTTTTTTTTTTAGATTTAATTTATGTTATTTATAGGAGCACAGTGTAGCTGTCTTCAGACACACCAGAAGAGGGCATCAGATCCCATTACAGATGGTTATGAGCCACCCTGTGGTTGCTGGGAATTGAACTCAGGACCTCTGGAAGAGCATTCAGTGCTCTTAACCACTGAGCCATCTCTCCAGCCTCCAGGTAAATCATTTGTAGGAAAGGTCCTGCTATGAAACCCACAACTGTAGACTGAGACTGTGTCCTAGCCAGCCTGGCTCCTGCACCTCCTGATACAAGGCCCAAGCATGGAGTCGCAGGCTGGGTCCCACCTACAAGGGGTGAGGAGCGCTGGTGGCACTGGTGACCCCCGTCTCTCAGGATCACCCCACCTGTAAGGCAGGAGAAAGACACCCTATTTCACTGCTGCTGCTATGAACCAAGCCCTCGTGGACCTCAGAGCCTCTGTACGATCCCTTCCTGGCCAGTCCTGCGTCGTCTTACATGTGAGCAGAGGAAGAGTTCTGGTGTCTCAAGAAGACAGTCTCTGCTCTCCACGTATCATCCGCACAGGACTTTTCTATCCACAAAAACCATCATGATAATGGGCATTGAAGTTTTCCTGTGGCACATCTAGACTGTCCTCTGGTGTGACGTGTGAGATAGGGGTCTGCCCATGTTCTCCTCCACGGCTCCAGTGGTTCCCAGTGCTGGCCTAGTGACACCCCTGTGGTGAATGAAGGCCTGCTTTCCCCACAATCTCACACATGACAGAAGCATGCCTGGGTTGTCCGTAGACTTTCTAGTCTGTCCCACTCACTTTGGAGTGCTGCGTCCACGTGTAGTTTTAGCTTCTGGAGTTCACCACACAGAGGTCAGGCCTGCCTCCCTTCAACATTCCTCTATGGGGGGACATAGGCATGGGTTCTCAACCTGTGGGTCTCCACCCCTTTCACAAGGCTCGCCTACCAGACAGACATCCTGCATACCAGATATTTACATTACGAATCATAACAGTAGGACATGGGAGTTATGAAGTAGCGATGAAAATAACATTATGGTTGGGGGGGTCACCACAACATGAGGAACTGTGTGTGTTTTAAAGGGTTGCAACATTAAGAAAGTTAAAGAGCCACTGTTCTAAAGGAACAAACAACAACAACAACAACAAAAAACCCTCAGTGGGATTTTGGTTGAAAAGCACTTAAATTGAGAAACAACTTTATCCCCAGTCTGTTCCTCCTGTACAATGGCAGGTCTTCCCTCCACAGCTCCCTGGGTTCCCTACTCCACTCTCCGTACAAGGAGACCACAGTTTGACAGGGTCCCTTCCTAGGCCGCAGGCAGGTGGGCACAGGTACAGCAGGGAAGCTGCCTCAGCTCCTTGTGGGTCAACGCCAAGGCTGTGTCAGGGGCAGCTCGGGCCTGTGGATGCTAAGCTACAGCACTAAGGGCCGGGTCTCAGTCTCCCTTTCCAAACTTGCCTGTGTTTTCCAGCCATTCCTTACTTCTCTTTCTGCTAGCTATGGCTATGGCTCCACCGAAGCTCATCTCTCCAGGGCTCCCTGGGGCTGAGCATCTCTGCAGGCCTTACTGAATCGTCTTCCTTTTAACAGATGTAATATTGGAGGCCCAGAGAAGTCAGACAACCTGCCTCAGGGTCACACAGCTTTCCAGTGGCAAAGCTGGGATTCTAAACTACGGAAGTCTGATGGTGCCAAAAGCCTGAACCCTAAGGTCTAGAGCTTAAATAGGAGAGGGAGACCTTGGCTGGCGCACTAAGCTCAGAGAGTATAAACTTCCCCACACTGCCTGAGTGGATCTGTACAGACCCATCCCTTTGCTAATAAGAATAGATCAGGGCTGGAGAGGTGGCTCAGCTGTTAAGAGCACCGACTGCTCTTCCGAAGGTCCTGAGTTCAAATCCCAGCAACCACATGGTGGCTCACAACCATCTGTAACAGGATCTGATGCCCTCTTCTCGTGTGTCTGAAGATAGCTACAGTGTACTCAAATACATAAAATGAATAAAATCTTTAAAAAGAAAAAAGAATAAGTCAGTGTGAACCACAGAGTCAACCAGGCCTTGAATAGAAAGGGGCAGAAGGTCTGCGGTGTGAATCCATGTGTCTGGCCTTGGAGTCTCCCAGGGCCCCATCACCTTGCAATAGAGGGTATCTATCACCTTATAACCTTTAAGGAAGGAAAATATGTGGGACGCTGCTGAGATTCTCTGAAGAAATGGTAACCTGTTGTCTGGGTAGACAAAGGCTATGTGTAAAAGGGGGAAGATGACAGTAGTGAGGGTCACCCTGCAGAGGAGTCACTGAGGCAGGGGGATGGCTGTTGGGATATCAAGCAGCCCTGTAAGCCTGCCCCCTGCCCTTCCAGCCAATGAACTGAGATCAGTTGAAACTGTGCTGGACAAAGTGGGGGTGGGTGGGGAATATAGCACCACACAGGGATGCTGTCTTTGCTTGTTTGTTAGTTGTTTGCTTGGGACAGAGTCTCTCTGTGTAGTAGCCCAGGCTGGCCTTGAATGTAAGATTCCCTAGTGCTGGCATACATCACCATGCCAAGCCAGGTGCATCTTTTATCACCTCCAACACTGTTTCTATAGCTCTCTCCCCTCATCTGTGAGATGGGTGTGCTAGGCTCCATAGCCAGTATTCTAAGCAGAAGAAAGCGAGAAATGATGCTTCTCCCTACAGATCACCTCACTGACACCTGCCTGTCCCCACGTATCCGATTCTCCCTAGGGTGCTCCTGACAGACTGACCTAAGTATGTGCGAAGTGTGTGCCTGATCTGAGAACACTGAGGCTCAGACAGGGTTCAAGGTTCACCCCCCTGAGCAGGCGCTAGGTGTGGCTACCACTTTCCCTCCCTCTTCTTGGTTTGCTTACCCCAGTCACCCTTCTTGTGATGGGAAGGAAGTGACACTTCCTTTCATGAAAACTCACTGGCTGGGAACACTGCATCAATTACAACAATAAGGGCAACAGCAACCTCAATAACAACCAGTAGACACAGCCCCACCCCCTTGCCTGAGGTTGTTGGCTTTAGTTTCACTTAGCTCAAGCTGGAGAAAACAAAGACGGCCTTTGAAGCGGTCAGTCCACTCCGTGGCAGAAGCCAACTGCCTGGCATTCTCCTCCTTGGGCTTGCTCCAGTAGGCAGTTTGGGGGGTGGGGGGGACAGTCCTACCAAGAGCCAGCCTTGAGGACAGCTGGACAGGAGTCTGAGGATCCAGGACACAGCACCAGCCACAGCCTACCCTCAGCACCTCTGCCAAGCTCTGTTAGTGGCTAGAGACAAGCTGAGAGCCCTGGGAGCTGCATAAAGGCAGAGAGGGGTGTAAGGGCACCAGGTATGAGATTCCAGACTCCAATTGCCCTGAGATAGCCCAAGAGATCCATCCTACTCCTGGGACGACTGAGTCTTCACCGCCCCACCCCTCATCCATACGTTTGATGAAAACAGCTCTCTCTATGTATCATTTCCGGTTTTCCCACCCCACCTATGCTGAAACAAGCTGCAGAGGGTGACTCAACAGGAGACCAAAACCCCTACACAGGGAACTTCCGGACCTCACTTTTCCTTTCTCCTCCTCTCCTCACCCTAGCACAGTGCCTGCTACCCTGGTCCAAGAGGGAATCTAGATCATTACAGATCAGCTTCCCACCTAGGGCGGCAGAAGGCCACTAGGAAAGAAGAGAAAGAGCAAGGAGTTTTTCCTTTTTTTTTTTTTTTTTTTTTGTTTTTTTCGAGCCTGGTCCTCCCTCACTGTCAGACCTTAGTCTGTCTCTATGCCTCAGTTTCTCTGTAATAGAAGATGGGGTGGCGTAAATAATTCTAGGCCATTCTGCCTCTGTCACTTCAAGTTCTAGGCCAAGCAATCAGTTAGGATACTAACTGCTGTAGAGACAGACCCTCTAGCTAACATCCCTCGCCCTCCCCTGCCCAGGCATCCATCCTCTTTAGACACTGAGATCAGATCGTTAGATTTGCATCAATTCCCAACAGTGCCCGCGGGGCGGGGCAAGGAGCACCTGTTACACTCTTCTGAAATGAAAGACTCTGCAAACTAGGGGATACAGCCTGAGCAGCACAACTTGGGATTAATTTGAGGCCTTCCCGGCCTAGAGTTGGCTCCACTGTGCCTGTGGGTTAGGTGTGGGATGTGACCCCGGCCAGGGAGCAACACCTGGGTAGTGCAAAGGGCCACAGATCGGTGGTGTGGTTGTGCCCCTAGTTCGCAATGAGAGCAAAGCCAAACTTGTTCGTCGCACTCTGGCAGCCTGAGCTTCTGCCCTCCCTCTACTATACATCCCTGGTCCAGGGCCATCACCCTGTCTCTCTGAAGAGACCCGAGGGAAAAAAGGGAAACTCAGAAGATCAGGCCGGTAAAAAGAAACCGTCTTTCCTGCTGGGGGTTGGAAAGAAAAAGAAACAAAAAGAAAAAGGAAAGAGAAGAGAGAAGGAGCAGGGGATGTGAAGCGTGTGACCGTCAAACCATCAGCATGTCCCTTGGCAGAAAAGAGGAACCGTTGATTCTTCAAAGCGCATTGAGCAATTTCTTCAAAACCCGCGCAGTCACTTTCAGGAATCGCGGCCGCAGTGGGAAGCGCTGCGCGCGGCCCGGGCGCCTCGGTTTCTGAGAAGCGAAGCGCTGGGCTGGCACGGGGCAGGGAGGGGCCCGCGGCCGAGAAGCTGCTGCTGACAGCTGTCACAACAAATGGGCCCAGAGCAGCTCGAGATTGAAACCGCAGCAGGAAGTGTGGGCGGCTCAGTGAATTTCAGTCCAGAGTCGGAGAGGAGAGTTTCGAGATAAACGCCTGGGAAGCCCCTGGCCGCCCCGACTTTCCACAAGAAGAGAGCACGCAGACATTCGGATTACCCTGAAGGCCACGATCGCTCTGGGACCCCAGCCCTCTGACCCCAGCGCCGCCCGCCAGCCGCTTACCCATGGCCCAGCGAGATCGCGTGTCGTTATGCAGAGACCCTCTACACGTACAGCCGTCCGGTCCCAGCGCTCTCGGCGCGACTGACTCCTGGCGCCGCTCTACTGCCTCCTCCCCGCGGACCCGCCCCTGGACCCGCCCCCACAGCGCTCTGAGCGCCCATTGGTGAATCCTATTTTCTAAGAGCGGAGCAGACTCCGCCCCTTAAGCTCGAGGACGTCTGGGAGTTGTAGTGTGCGCCCACTTTGCAGCTAGGGGCTGATGTAAGAAACTCAAGAATCAACTGCTGCCGCATGTCTGTTGGTTTCCCTAGAGGCAAAACTAGAGTCTTAGAAAAACTGCCCGCTCTTTTTAGCTTGCCAAAGACTGGGTGGGGTTAAATAAAGTGCTTCTGGCTTTTACCTGAAGTGGTCCTGGCCGGTTCCATCCTTTCCAACTTTACACAGTAAGTACTGTTAGCCTACCAGAGGCCAATCTAGAAAGTCGGTGGTCCAGGCCTAATGCTCAAAATGCCCATGTCTACATATGTCATGTAGACTGAGTGAAAGCCACAAGATGGACCGTGCAAAGAGGAAGTGAACGAGTTGAGGGTGACTGTGGACAAGATTAGGGAGAACAGTCATTTGGACCCGTGTGGGTTATAGAAGATGACGCTAAAACTTGAGATGTAAAAGCAGAAAGCCTTATTAGCTTGAACTCGAACTCTGTTCCTATTATGTAGTTAGTATCCCCGGAATCAAATTCTGTTGATTAACTATAATACTCATACAGCTCGGTGCATTTCATGCCATCATTATCTTCATTATATAGAGCAAAACAGGCCTGGGCGATTAATTAGCTCATATTACTGGTAGGTGGTAGGGCTAGAGAATTGGGGCACAGAGGAAGGCTTCACAGTTAGCCCCCAACATTTTAGTGTTCCCCTTCACAGTGAACAAATGGACAGTCGTCTGCATTTGATGACTCTGACCCTCTGGGCTTTATCCACAAGCTCTGGAATGGCAGATCTGGAAGCTCAGCCTGGAGCAGACATCAGGGAGCTTGGTGGGTAATTGTAATAACCAGTGCTTGCCGATCTGGTAACAGGCAATATTGTGGTTGATATTTATTAACTGCTCAGAATAACGAGCAGAACAATGATTGTAACAGTGCCTCCCACATCCAAGATTACAAACCCCAGTCCACCCCAAAAGATCCGAGACTCTAGCAGAGATACAATCTACCAAGAGATACCACCAGGAAACTTCGCAGGCTTCTAGTCACTGTGTTCATTTGGTAAGGGTCGATTGGTTGGGCTAGCTACAGTGCCAGGTTAGGTATGGAGATCTGCACGCTGCCTTCAGTGTTGCAGTATAGACCATCCACCACCTCCTGGATTGGATACATCTATCAATGAGGCACTCACTACCTTTCCAAGCCACAGCTAATCCTACCTCTGAATAGGAGGATCCTACCGTCCAAGCTGGAGAGCTCACTCTCAGGCAGTGCTGTTTGTGCAAAGCCTCAGCAAGTCAACACCTGTCTAGGGCAACCTGCGAACAATAAGATCTAAATTTAATTGTCTCCTGAGGCAACTCTTTGCAACAGAAAGTAATTTACAACAGCCAATAAACCCTGCTGAGGAATGATACCTCCATTTGCCTTCCTAAAAGCACAAACACTTCACTTGCTCAAGCTTTACACACTCCTGCCCCAGCCCACAGCCACCTCCCTCCAACACTCTCCATCCATAGAACACCAGCTCAGAATAGCGTGAGCATTCATCAGTGCCTCCGTGGCTTGGTTGTCTCTCTGGCAGCCTCCAGAAGAAAAACAAAACACCATTAATGCATAAATACATTCTTCCTGGAAAAGGCATTGAGAATAAATCAGTCCTCTCTGGCCCTGCTCCAAATCCCGTTCCCTCCCTCTCCTTATCAGATTGGATAGTCTTTTGGAATGCTCCTTACTTGTTTTCATAAATATATGTATTCATGGTATGGTAAAACATGTAACTTTGTTTAATGTGTGTGGTTTTGTTTTGTTTTTCGAGACAGCGTTTCTCTGTGTAGCCCTGGCTGTCCTGGAACTCACTTTGTAGACCAGGCTGGCCTCGAACTCAGAAATCTACCTGCCTCTGCCTCCCGAGTGCTGGGATTAAAGGCGTGCGTCACCACTGCCCGGCTAATGTGTGTGTTTTAACTTATATAATTCTGATTGTTTTTGCCACAGAGATGTCTACAGTTAAAACACAGAACAGCTTCTCCATTAGCATCTACTACTGTCTGTGCCTTCATATGCTCTCTCAATAGTCTTCTCTTCCCTTGATTATCTGAATCCTGTTGAGAAGGTTCTGTATCTCTCAGAGATTATTGGGGGGAGACTTAGCTAAGGCTACCTTCTAATGCTGCATGCTAGTCCTGCTCTCGGGACCAGACCTTGGGGGTGGATCTCACCCTGGAGCTTGCAGGCCCTGAGAGGTTCAGTACGTTGCTGGAAGTCACGCAGGAAAGTCGGTACCACGCTTCATCTGAGACCTTCAAAGCTGTTCAGCCATCTCAGAAAACAGGACAAGCAGCCTCCCCCCATCCCCTCCCCTGCTCTGTTTCTGCTCTGTTCCCAGGCTCAGCAGTTGCAAAATGCCTCTAGGGCCTTGTTTTCAATGGGGGAATGAAGTGGGGGAGTATTTTTAACTGTTGGCCGGCCCTGCCTTGCTCCCCACCCCCTGTGCTAGCTGTCCAGGAAAGGCTAGATTCACAGTGGCATTTGCAACTCATGGAAAACAACAAATGCTTGAAATAGACCGTACCCGAGCCCGGGAATGGAAAAAATGGGCTCATGGTTTCAAATGCGTATTTTAGAAAGAGACAAGAATAGCTTTTGGCCTTTGGGGACGGGGTAGGGATGAGCTGGGCGAATCTGGAATAGGGCTGTGTCCCAGATCACCAAGGGACAATTTCCTAGGAGAAGTATGGCCACTGTCTCCAGGGTGCTTAAAAGCAGGTACCCCAACCCATCTCTGCACCTCCCAAATGAATCTGGAGCAGCTTCCTGTGTTGGGCTAGTGCTGGTTGGGGGGCTGGGGGCTCCCTGGCTCTCTCCCCACCTAACAGAAACCCAAGTTACTGAACTTCCTGCACCTGAAAGGTGACAGTTGAATCCTCTTGGGGTAGGGAAGAATTTGGGGTTTTCATCTGCACTCATACATAGCCCAGATGTGCAACCTTGTGAGAGTTGTTTAGCTTCTCAGAGGCACGAGTGGCTTATCAGAGAAGATGCTGTGCCCGTCTGTCCAACCATCCATCCATCCATCCATCCATCCATCTGTCCATCCACCCATTTTACCAACTTGTGTTCTGTGAATCAGCACCAAGGTAGACAGTGTCAGTCATAGCCACTAAAGGACAGCAAAGAGGGCGCTGGAGAATCAGCATACTCTCTCCATCAGACTCCTACCCCTAACCCCATGTCTTACCCAGCATGTCACCTGGTCCCTACAAAATAGGCACTGTATTTGTCCCCAGAATACTTTTGGGACATTGAGGAACAGTGAGCAGATGCTATACAAGTTCATGCTCAGCCATAACTGGAAGAAATAAGGAATGGTTGACTATACGCCTGGTTCTAGGAACAGGGCAGCCAGACTTTGGTTCCTTGTGTCATAGTTTGTCACAAAGCAGTAAGTCTAGACTGGGAGTCAGTACAAAATGCACTGGAGAAGGATTTCATTTCGATCCTCTTTGAAGGTTCTTGATTGTTCCTCCCATTTGACAGGTGGATAAACTGAGACACATCTCACTTATCTGACTTCTGCTCCCACCAAACCTTAATGCTCAGCAGTGCAGGGATGGGGAGTGATGGGGGTGCTCCCAGAATCAAAGGAGAACTCCATCTCCCAGGATGCCTTGCTAGAAGGGGGGGTGTAGGGGTGGAGTTGCCATTCACTGTAATTTCTTGGCATTGGGAGGGAAGGGGGGGGTTTGCGGGAGGTGTGTTTGTTGGAGGGGGGGCGTGTGCAAAAGTAAAAAGAATCAAAGCCTCAAGCGTCACGTCTAGGAATAGCCTCGGAGCTGGGCCAAGTCATTATCGACGATGAGTAATCCGGTTAAGTCATTTCTCTAAACACCATTCCTTGTAAGAGAATTAAAATATCAGCTTACATCAGAGCGGGAGAGGCGGGCTCCGGGCCCGGGCAGCAGCGCCAGGAGCTGGAGCGACTAGCGGGCTCCGCGCTCCGCCTGCCCGGGAGGGGAGCGGAGCGGAGCCGCGTGCCTGGGCGCTGCCAACCAGGGTTGGGCTTCCGCTAGGCGAGAACCAGCAGATGGGGGCGGGAGCAGCAGGTCAGGCCTCAGTTTACCCTGCTATTAAGGGGCTCAGGGAAAGTTTGACGGCCTGCGAGGGGACGGAGCAGGGTTTCCGCCCCCCCCCCGCCCCCCGCTCCTGTCCCCGGTTCTAGTCGACCCCGACAGTTTCAGGGACAAGTGCACAGTGAAAGGCTAGAGACCGAGAAGGGTCCCCAATCCTCTGCTGTGTGTGCCTTTGGCTCTGATTTTCATCTTTTCTCTTACCCTAGTTGCTTCTGTGCACTGGCTTGTGAGAGGCGAGGAGGATGAACGCTAGCAGCATCCTTAGAACCTTGATGACCTGGGGAATGTGGGCGTCCCAGAAGCAGCACCTCTCCCCCCTCCCCACGTAGCCTCTAATTCTCAATTGTGTCACAACAAGGCACAGGTTTGGTCTCACCTTCCAATGGTCCTAACCCTAACACTTGGCACCTAAAATCTCTGGTATCCCTAGAGACTTCCCCCTGGCTTCTAGTTCCAGGCAATAATTAAGGCTAGCAAGACTAGCCCAGCCCTAAATCCCTTGTAATGATTTGGTTTGGCTTTTTAATTAATTAATTAATTAATTTTAACAAGGCAGGGTTTCACTATGTAGCCCAGGCTGGCCTTGTGCCTTGTGTCTTCATGCCTGAGTGCTGACATGCATCAGCACACCCAACTGGGTTTGTCTTTTTTTTTTTTTTTTTTTTTTTTTTTGGTTTTTCGAGACAGGGTTTCTCTGTGTAGCCCTGGCTGTCCTGGAACTCACTTTGTAGACCAGGCTGGCCTCGAACTCAGAAATCCGCCTGCCTCTGCCTCCCGAGTGCTGGGACTAAAGGCGTGCGCCACCACGCCCGGCCCCAACTGGGTTTGAACCTAGGGTTTCAAGGAGGCTGGGCAAACAATCTATCACTGAGCTACAACCCTAGTTGAGTTAGGTAGTATAAAGTTCTTTGACAGCCCAGACTGAAAGCTCTCCAGCTCAGGAACCACGTGAACGAATCCTTCCCAGTCCTCACCTGCAGGTGGTGCCGGCAACCCTTGTGTCCAGTCTCCCCATGGCCGAAGTGCTCTTAGCAGGATCTAGCTTACAAGATTACTGTGAGGGTGGAAAATAGACCTTGAGGGTGGTCAGGGTGGCCTGCTGTGTGAAAGCGGCCTCTGACTGGGCAGGTTCTCTCGGTGGATTTGCCTCTTCTCTGTTTCCTAGCACAGCACCACAAAGTGACCGAGTTAGAAAGCTGAGTTCAGATCGCTTCATGATTCTCAAGGTCCGGGGTTGAGGGCCAGCACCGGGGAGTCCCAAAGGAGCAGAGGCCATTCATTACACGGCGAGAGGAAAAGCATGAATGTGTCTACTCTGGTCTCTCCACAGGGATCACACCCCACTCTGACAATTCTCTGTCCCTAATCACTCACACACACAGAGTGTCCTCCCTGCAAGCAGCATTGATGTCCCACCCCAATATCTGACAGTGTGATTAAATACCTGCACATGAGACCTATGGGGACTCTCAGACTGCATCCAAACCGTAACAGTGTGTTTCTACCTCGGGGAAGACATAGGGGAAGAAATGGATAAGTGATAGACCTATACACACACACACACACACACACACACACACACACACACACACACGCACACTCACAGAGAGAGAGAGAGAGAGAGAGAGAGAGAGAGAGAGAGAGAGAGAGAGAGAGAGAGAGGTGGGGGAGGGGTCAGAGAGACATAGAATCACAGACTTTGGGCCTTTCACACAGTACCAGGGCCTGGCCACAAGCTCAGTCCAGTCCCCTGATCACCCAGGGGAGGCTTAGACAGAGTAGTCCCCAGGCTCTGGCCTTGGTGATATGGGGTTGGGTCCTTAAATTCCTTCACCAGATTAGGGTTTCCCGATTTCAGGCCATAGCTTGAGGAACCCTTGGGTCTCTGGTGGGGGTCCCAGATTCTGATGCCGAGAGCAGGGTGGGAAGGTGCTGACTTGTTCCTAATCTGAACAGTCCCTGTTAATCCTCTCCATGTGGAAAACTTGGGCTTTAGGGAGAGAAGCCGCCTTAGTACTTGATCCTCAAAAGCACTCTGGGGCTTAATTTTAAAAACGCTCACTGTGTACCCAAGGATAGCCTCGAACTCTCAATCTTCCGGCCTCAGCTACCTAAGTGCTCCACCACCATACCTGATGATAGAGAGCTCAAGGGGTCGTTCAAATATAAAAGCTTAAGTAAAGTGCTGGGGCTTGGAGGGGGGAGGGGTCCCAGCTTCATTGGTGTGAGAACACAAGATCCATTCCTTCCTTTTCCAGCATGCCCAGTCCCACCCCACCCCCAGACCCAAGCTCTCTGTTTTCACTGTCTTGGTACCATCCAGCTGGCAGTTGGCACTGATGGAGACAGCCCTTGCTGACTTCATAACTCTGCTCATTACTTAAAACGGCACCTGCTGGAAAAGCCCACCAAGTCCAAATGGTCCTGATGCCCCCCAGCTGTCTTTTCTTTCCCACGTTGCCAAACATGTTCCCCATCCCCACTGTACATCTCCTGGCTATTGTGTGCACTGAATTAGCATGGACAATTACCTGTGCTCACATATCTATGTGTGTGCACAGGCATGTGTGTACAGAGAACCCTACAGGCTCAAAAAAAACCCAGAACTAACAAACAAACAAACAAACAAACAAAAAACCCCATACACACTCTCCATCACAGGTGAGTTCTACTTCCATGGCAGGCCACACAACCTTGGGCCACCATGGACATCCTAAAGTTGTTCGACCTGTGTCTTCTAAACTGCCTGTCCTATGTCCTGTTGTCTTCACCCAGGGTCCTGTCATAACTGCCTTCTCTCTTTTACTTGGCCCCAACAACTTTTTTCAGGCTTGCCTGGATGGTACTGCTTCCAGATGGAGGCAGAAGCTGTGCAGAGGGGGCTCGGGCTCAGGGATGGTTCCAGGCATCGTGGCAACGTGGTGTCTACCTCTCCCTGACATATTTTGTGATATGCTCTCTTCTTGCACCAAACATTTATGTATGCCATCCACCACCAGCACCCCCCCCCCCGACTGTTTTCTTCCTAGACTTGCCAATTTCCACCAGATCTGTCCAGCAAACTTCACTTTGACTCTCAAGGCACTGTCTAAAGCAGGTGTCTAGCACCTCTGTATCCATCATACGGCTCCCAGCCTACTCCTCAGCTGTGATACATGCAGCAGCATGCTCCTATAAACAATCCCATGCCATTATGATTGGTCAGCAGCTATAGGTGTCTCTCCCATTAGGAAATATCCCTCCTAGTTACCTAATTGTGTTTCCGGGAGCATCAGAGCCCCCAGGTTATCGCTCTTTTTCCAAAAGAGGAAACTCAGGTCCTTCGTGGAGCTGGCTTGCCTGGTGTCTTATTCTGAGCTCAGCAGACCTCAGGGTGGGTAAGTAAAAGAACTGGAGAAACTGAGGAGGGAGCAGGTACTGTGCTCAAAAATGACCCTAGACAAGCCAACGATAGAAGGCCAGGAAAGGAGGGAGAGAGCCCCTGACCACCTCTCCCTCCCAGTTTCTGCCTGTGTGTGTCCTCTTTGTTGGGGCTTTTTATTTTCTAAATAAACAAGGGCTGCACGAACACCCTAATACTTCGGGCACATTTTGAAACAGCTCAGAAATCCCCCACATCCCCTTGTGACTCAGTTCTAGGAGCAGTAAGCAGAACTGTCGGCTGATACAAGAAAAATTCTGCAAAATAACAGCTGGGCAGCCCTGTGTCTCCAGGGATTTGAGATGGGAACTCAAAAATATATATGGTGTCCTGAGGCCTTGAGGCCCAAGGGCCCCAGAGACTGCTAGCGGGAACACAAAATACTGCAAAAGGCCCTCTCTGTCTGTCGGTCTGTCTTGGGTAAAGAAATCCCACAAAGATATGTGAAACCTGTCCCCCTGACTCCCCTGCAAATGTGATTTGAAACTCATTGGGAAATATATTAGATACCTCGAAAGCATGTTTCTTTTGCTGTTTTGGTAGCTTAAGCATGTGCTGGATCAACTGAACCTCTGCCTGGAACCCAACAACTCTGGATATAAGGATCGCCAGTGGCTGTGCACATAGTGCGTTCAGAGCTACCTGGGCCTGCGGAGGGTGGGGGCGGGAGGCAGGGGAGCTGTCAGTATCTCCCAGCCCAGACAACCCGCGCGGGGCTTTCGGAAAGCGCTTTCCTTCTCTGCCCGTTCTGAGTCAAAAAGGGGAGCTGGCTCAAATCGAAAGAATAATTCGGTTAGCCAAGGCCACCGATATTTCTCTGGGGCCCAAATAATTGCCAGGCAGGGGCTCCAGAGCAGGAGCATCGCGAGCCCCTCGGGTGTCGCTGAAAGTCCCAAGTCCCGCACAGTTCCTTTTTCTGCTCCAAGTGGGGGACAGGAAGGGCGGGACTGGGCGCAAAGGGCTGATCAAGGGGACTTTGCTTCCAGCGGTCCTGGGACATCCAGAACTGTCCCTCCTTTCCTAGGTGACCAGAGAATTTGAGATTCTGGCAAGGGACAGGGCTCCTTCTATGCTATCCTCATCAATTTCAGGCAACCCGTAGGCTATCACAGGACTCCCGTGCCCGTTACTTCTAACGACCGGCTTGCAGCATCCTAACACTCTGAAGTTAAGCAAATGCTTTTCTGAAAGCCATATATTGGCATTCTTGGGAGTCTCTGCTACTCTTGGATGCTGCCAGTGCCTTTTATAGAGAATTCCGGAAGCTAACCTGAAGATAATCAGTGTTCGATCATCATGCCCTGTCACCAGCCCCTGAAACTGCCTCAGGCCATTTGGTTTGGTGGCACATGTCCTCTGGCCATAATTCGGGTCCTTACTCAAAGGTGCCAATTAATAAGGACTTTTACTGAACTGACATTAAAACATTTATTATTTTAGTCTAATTCCTGTAGGTTGAACTGCCAGGTGAAGGGGGCGGGGGCAGGAAGTGCTCTCCTAGGCTCTCCTCAGCAACTTGTCCCATCTGAAGGTCATCTGTGTGGACTCTAGTCTCTGCAGAGCTGGCTTCAGGTGGTCCTTTGCTCTTGAGGGTGTGGCCCAGGCTTTGCAGACTCAGTAATTCTCTGGCTTGGGCCCCTGCTGGCCTCAAGTTCATCCTGACCTAGAGACAGGTGTGAGGAAGAGATGCTGCTGCCTCATCTCCCTGGCCACCCAGGACACCTGGCAGGGGCCTGCTGCACAGCCGCCCCGGGCCCAGCTGCTGCCTCAGCACAAAATGTACCCTGTAAGCAAGATCCTTATTGAGCTCCGAGGTAGGCAGGCAACAGCTGCTCTCACCCAGAAGAGTCCTTTTAGACACAAACAACGACAGGGATACAGTGTTGCATACCAGGTGGGCGTGCCTGACATATTCACAAGGCTAAGCACCCAAGGTGGCCAAGGTCATGGGCCATGCAGGGTCAACTGAGCGTCTGAACAGGAATATACTTGTCTGTAGCCTTCACCCTCATCCTAGGTTCTAGGTAGGCAGACTGGAAGGGGCTGGTGCCCTATGCTGGTTCTACAGTGGGGTCTTGGGAGGTAGCTCCTAATACTTGTACTAAAGTGTGATAGGTGGTTTGGGGTGGGGAGGCACCTGTTAATCCCATATAGGGAGCTTTTGACTCCAGGTGACACCTGGGAACATCTTTCCTTTCTGACACTTCAATGATGACCGGAAGGCAGGACAGGAACAGAGGAGGCTCTACATCATTGTGGCATGCTTTGGGGAACCTCTTGGGTCTGGTGCATAAATGTGGGTCTGTCACTGAGGGAAGGCAAGGGCTGCAGGAGAGATAGCGCAGAAGAGTTGGCACTTTGGAGTGGGGCTCAGTTCCTCCTTAAACTACTGGGTGTGGTGGTGGGGAGGTATGGGTGCACAGGGTGGTAGGCAAAGGCACGTGCTAATGCAATGGACTCAGAGGGCATGCGCTAATGGGGTTGGGCTCAGAAAGTATGTGCTAATGGGTTCTCCCACGTGGGAGAACATCCTTTTGCTGAGCTCTCCATCGCAGTTCATTGTCAGCTGTCAAGGGGAAGTAGAGAAAAAAGGGCTGGCTAAGAATAACAGGCTGTGTTGTCTGGCCGAGGAAGCTAAAATGAGCTGGGCAGGGAGATTCCTGCTGGACTCCAGAGTCTGCAGAAGACCCCTTTGCTTTCCCATGATGCTCCATCCTGGGCTTCCCAAGATCCAAGAGCTCCTGGAGGGAGAAGCCTCCTGAGGGTCCACAGTTCTGAACTGGCAAGTGAATCCACAGGCTTTCCCTCCGAGCAGACTGCTACCCTCTCTCTGCTTTTGTAGTTGTGGATGAATAGCTAAACACTGCCTGCTTTTCCTTGAGCACTGCAGAGGCTGGACCCACTGGGGTCTCAGTGGGAGCTTGTGCCCCTAAGGCTTGGGGGTGCAGCAGCTCCCATCTCTAGTTCTGGGGATCTCCAAGCACACAGTAAATTCGGAGAACATTGCTTCTGATTTCTGAACATTTTTCTTCCTGTGGTTGGCCCTGTTTACTGAGGGCTCTGTCGTTAATCAAAATACTGAGTGCGTGCATGCACCTAGCCACGTGCAGTGTGCAGGGTGTTCTGGGGAATTTACTTTTCTGGGTATAGCAGGGTTAACTGGAATCCTGTCTTCTTAGGCTTTATTGAAAACTTTTCTACAAATGACGGGCATTTCCCCCGCTTTGTATTTTGAAAAGCTCTACCACTTTCTAAATATGTGACCCTAGTCAAGTTACCTAACCTCAGTAACCTCAGTTTCCTGATCTGTCAAATGAGCACAGCGCTGACTCGCAAGGTTACAACAGGAAGGAGCCATGCTTAGCCTGCATGGTTTGCTTCAGAAACAGCCAGTACTGTACTGTCTTCAACGTTGGCAGCAGGTCCTGGGAACTGAAGAGCCATCTGCTCCAGGGACACCCTCCCTGGGAGACAGTGCTCTGCCTTCTCAGAAAATCAGCGGAATCCTTGCACTGTATGAGCCCGGGACCCTGGGGCTGGAGCCTGTGTGTTCCCTGGGTTTATTGTTTCCCATGGGAAAGAAGTAAGTTGGTGAAGGGAAAGCCTGGGCCCCTATCTTTCTGACAGTGATTCCGTCTCACCATATCCTCTATCTGGCCTCTGAGCGAAGTGTAAGATCCACCCTTCCCATGGAAGAGACAGGGAAGGAGGTGCCCAGCCCTAGCAAGGCAGGGAAGATATGTGATCCGAGGAGAAAGCTGGGTAGGCTCTGGATTCTGGGCAAATGTAGACAAATAGAGTCCTGGGTTTGAGTCTCAGCCTGATGTATCCCAGGGAGCTCATTTCTACCCTCCTCCCCTTCCCTCTCTCCCTTCTTTCTTTCCTGTCTTTTTCTTTCCTTCCCCCTTTGCCTCCTTCCTTCCCTCCCTCCCTCCCTCCCTCCCTCTCTTTCCCTTTCTTTTTATCCCTTGGTTTTTCATTTCCAGATTGTGCCTTGCTGTGCTGCCCGGGCTCAGTTTCAACTCCTAGGCTTCAGTGTGTCTCCCTCTCAGCTCCTGAGCAGCTTGTGCCCCTGCCGGGCTCAGGAAGCTTTTTTGTCCATCCCCTGGATTGACCTTAGGTTGAGAGGCCGAAGGCTGTTCTAGAGTGGAGATATCAAGGGTCACCAAATTATAGATGGTTAGAAGCTGCCATGTGAGTTTCTGTTGGCCATGATGGGGGAGGAGGCAGTCAGAGATGTGGAGGGTGTTGCTCAGATACCTAGCCTAGACAAGCCACCTCAACATAGGCATACCTGCTAGGTCGTAGTTGGGGGCAGCCTCTTCTTCAGCAAAAGGTCCCCAGGCCTGTCACTCACCTCTCCTGAGCTGAGAGAGGAGACTCAGGACCCCCTTACAACAGCAAATCACATAGATCCCATGTACATCCTGTGAACTTAAAAAAAAAAAGCCTTGTGTGTGTGTGTGTGTGTGTATGAGGTGTGTGTGTGCGAGCCCAAGTGTGTGCAATCGCACACATATGCATGTTTGTGTGTGAGTCAGAGGCCAAAGGACAGCCTCTGGCGTCAGTCCTGGTCTTCTGCCTTGAGACATCCTCAGCACTGAAACGGATGCTAGGCCACAGGACGGTTCCTAAATCTGATTCCCATCTTGCCAGAGGAGTGCTGGGGTTACAGACATGTGCCCTAGCTATGCGACTTTATGTGGGTCCTGGGGATGTTTCCTCAGGTCCTCAAAGTGTGTGACGTCTTAGTTAGGGTTGCTATTTGCTGGGATGAAATACCACGACCAGGGGCTGGAGAGATGGCTTAGCGGTTAAGAGCAATGACTGCTCTTCCGAAGGTCCTGAGTTCAAATCCCAGCAACCACGACGTGGTGGCTCACAACCATCTGAAATGAGATCTGACACCTTCTTCTGGTGTGTCTGAATATAGCTACAGTGTACTTACATATAATAATAAATAAATCTTAAAAAAGAAAAAAGAAATACCACAACCAAAATCAACTTGGGAAGGAAAGGGTTTATTTGGCTTACATATTACATTCTTACTGAGTCACAGTTCATTGAAGAAAGCCAAGGCAGGAGCCCAAACTTGGCAGGAATCTGGAGGCAGGAGCTGATGCAGAGACCACGAAAGGAAGCCGCTTATAAGCTTGCTCTTTCTTATAAAGAAAGCCTGCTTCCTTATAGAGCCCAGAACTATCAGCCCTGTAGGTCCTACCTACAATGGGCCAGACTCTCCCCCATCAATCATTAATTAAGAAAATGGCCTCTAAGCTTGCTTGCCTACAGCTGGATCTTACGGAGGCATTTTCTCAGTTGAGGCTTCCTCCTCTCCGATGGCACTGGCTTGTTTTGGGGTGACAAAAATCTAGCCAGCACATGTGGCGAGTGCTTAACCCACTGAGCCATCTCCCCAGCCCACATCCTGTCTATTGTAAACCATCTTTAGATGAGTTATTATTACACCCGATGCAATGTCAGTGCTCTGGAAAATCATTCTTTAAAACAATTCTTTTGAATGTTTTGTCTGCATGTATGTCTGTGCAGCATCTGTGTACAGTGCTTACAGAGGCCAGAAGAGAGTGCTGGGTCTCCTGAAACCGGACTGAGTTGTGGGCTGCCTCGCGGCGTGTGCTGGGAGTGGAGCCTGGGTTCTCTGCAAGAGCAGCCGGTGCTCTTAACCATTGAGCTAGCTCTCCAGCCTTCGTGCACTGTTTGTGGGACAGGGACAAGAAAAAAGGATGGATGCTGTCGACTGTTTTGCTCTTTAGGATCTTCTGTCTGCACAGCAGGTTGACTTTGCAGATCGGGAACTTAGGTATAGAGGGCTGACTGGACCGATGCCTCTGGATTTGCAGCATCAACAAGCTGCGCATACAGACTATTCTAAGAGAGCATGAAATGAGAGCTTCGTGTACGGATGAGGTTCGCCATCAGCCTCCTGCCCTCATCCTGGGCTGCTGATATTTTCAGTGGTTAAGCTCTATTCTGACCTGAGGGATAAAATGACTCAGTATCCTCTGTGCCCCTCCAAGGCAATGTCAAGGCTCTTAAAAAGCTTCAGTTCCAATGGCCCACCTCTCGTTTCTATACATTGTCATCTAACAATGCTTCGATGTTTCAATCTGATTTTACCATCGTAAATTATTTAGTATCACTTTTGATAAAAATCAATGACTCTTTATGCTTGAAAATCGTTGACCGTTTCTGTCGAGTGTGGCAGGCCTATTTTCACAGACAGGGATGACTGTGTCTCCATCCCACAGGCCTTTGTACTCTACCCCAAGACAGAGTATAATTCTCCTCCAGCATCTCCAGCCTAACTGTGGTGACTTGTTTGAGTCAGCGGATGTGGTGGAAGGGGCACCGTGTGACGTCAAGGCTGTGTGGCTGTCCCTGATTTCTCAGAACTCTTGCTTTGGATACTGCCATACAGGGCCATTCTTTTCAACAGTCTCCATTAAGCAAGGGCCTTCATGTGCAAGCACGGGTGCTGGACTTGTGGGTCAAGAAGCCTCCATGTGCTTCCAGACCTTGTCACCTCAGGACCCTGTAACAGAGGCCCCGAGCATCAGAGAACAGAGTCCAGGTCCCCTGCCAGGCATGATGGGACATACCTATAATCCCACACCTGTGAGCCCTGCACCTGGGGGGGGGGAGGCAGAAGAGCAGGAGTGGGAGGCTAGCCTCCGCTAACAATGAGCTCCCAAGGAGCCTGAGGTACTTACAGAAGCCTGTCTCAAAAGTGATTCAACCAGGCATAGTGGTGCACACCTATGGTCCCAGCACTTGGGAGGCAGAGGCAGGAGGGTCAGGAGTTCAAGGTTATCCTTAGCTACATAGCAAGTTTGAGGCCAGCAAGGGCTATATGAGACCTGTCTCAGAAAAACCCAAACCCAAAATAATAATAAAAATAAGAATAATATGTCTAATTCATTTAAATAAAGAAATAAATTTGTTGTTGTTGTCTTCCTTGATTAACCTTGGGGTGTATGTGACAGGAAATATAATTGGGCACATGCACTGTTGTACACATTTTCTGAGTTCATGCTTCTTCTTATGAGCATATAGACCATAGTGACTCTTTATTAAGAATCTTGAATGGGGGCTGGAGAGATGGCTCAGTGGCTAAGAGCACTGACTGTTCTTCCACAGGTCCTGAGTTCAGTTCCCAGCAACCACATGGTGGCTCACAACCATCTGAATTCTCTTTTTAAAAAATCTATTTTATTTATATGAGTACATTGTCAAAATCTATTATGTGAATCTCTCTCTCTCTCTCTCTCTCTCTCTCTCTCTCTCTCTCTCTCTCTCTCTCTTTAATCTATTATATGAGAACACTGTAGCTGATTTCGGACACATCAGACCCCATTACAGATAGTTGTGAGCCACCATGTGGTTGCTGGGAATTGAACTCAGGACCTCTGGAAGAGTAGTCAGTGCTCTTAACTGCGGCACCATCTCTCCAACCCTAGCTCGGAATCTTACCATATGGGTACCATACATTTGGATTCTAGCTTCACAAATGGCTTCGATCTTAGGATTTTATTTTTCCTAGGACACACTCTTCCTACCTGGAGTCCTAAGCAGTGTCAAACTCCACCATCATGTCCTTAGCTTGGCTGGTCTGATCTGTCCTTCCAGGGGTCTGGCTCTACACAGTGCCCTCCATCTTATTTCTCTCAGGGCTCACTTGCTCCTGGGTGGCTGCTGCTTCTCCAGCTCCTGTTCTTAGTCCCTACCCTCTGGCCTGGTTCCTCACTAGGCCAAGGCCCAACTCAGGCTCTAGGCTTCACTATGCACCTGACCCCTCAGTGTCCCCTCAGTGACCCCTCAGTGTCCCCTCAGTGATTTTCTGCCCTTTGCTGAGGTCCATGGCTGTGCTGGCAAGTTTTTTTTTTTAATAAATCATTTAAATCTTTTTTAAAATTTTATTTATTTATTTATTATATGTAAGTACACTGAGGCTGTCTTTAGACATTCCAGAAGAGGGAGTCAGATCTTGTTATGGATGGTTGTGAGCCACCATGTGGTTGCTGGGATTTGAACTCAGGACCTTTGGAAGAGTAGTCAATGCTCTTACCTGCTGAGCCATCTCACCAGCCCCAACTGGCAAGTTTTTTGTTTTGTTTTGTCCTGCCTTCCAGGCAAGCACCCTAGCAACTTAGTTACATCTCCAGACCATGTCTTCATCTTCCTTCTTTGAAAATACTTTTAAAATCCATTCTTTGACAATTTCATATATATGAAACATTTTATATTATTTATCTTTATTATTATTATTATTATTATTATTATTATTATTATTATTATTTTGGTTTTTGGAGACAGAGTTTCTCTGTGTAGCATTGGCTGTTCTGGAACTCACTTTGTAGACCAGGCTGTCCCTAAACTCAGAGAAATCCATGTGCCTTTGCCTCCTGAGTACTGGAATTAAAGCTATGTGCCCCCACTGCCTGGCATACCAGTTTTATGTCAACTGGATACCAGCTAGAGTCATTTTGAAAGAAGGAACCTCAAATGAGAAAATGCCCCCAACAGATTGGCCTGTAGTTAAGCCTGTTATGTATTTTGATTGATGAATGATGTGGGAAGGTCCAGCCCCTTGTGGATGGTACCACTCCTAGGCTGGTCCTGGAGGCTGTAAGAAAGCAGACTGAGAAAGCCATTAAGCAGCCTTCCTCCAGCCCTTGCCTCCTGCTGCTGCCTCCTGGTTCCTGCCCTGTTTGAGTTCTTGTCTTGACTTCCTTCAGTGATAGACTATGACCTAAGGGGTTGTTTGTTTGTTTTGTTTTGTTTTTTTGAGACAGGATTTCTCTGAATAGCAATCTGTGGTGGTTTGATAGGAATGGCCCCAGTAGACTCCTGTTTGAATGCTTGGTCTCTAGGGAGGGGCACTATTAGGAGGTGTGGCCTTGTTGGAGTGGGTGTGGCCTTGTTGGAAGAAGTGTGTCACTGTGGAGGTGGGCTTTGAGGTCTCATATATGTTCAAGCTACACCCAGTGTAGAAGACAGTCTCCTTCTGCTGCATGCGGATCAAAATGTAAGAACCCTTAGCTCCTTTAGCACCATGTCAGCCTGCACTCTGCCATGCTTCCCACCATGGTGATAATGGACTGAACCTGTGATACTGTAAGCCAGTCTCTTTAAATGATGTCCTATTTAAAAAGTTGCCCTGGACATGATGTCTTTTCATAGCAATAAAAGCTTAACATACTCTGGCTGTCCTGGAAACTCCCTCTGTAGACCAGGCTGGCCTCAAGTTCACAGAGCTCCACCTGCTTCTGCCTCCTGAGTGTTGGGATTAAAGGTGTGTGCCACTACTGCCTGGCTATGGCCTGAGAGTTTTTTAAGACAAAATGAACAAACCGGCCCCCCGCCCCCGCCCCAGCTTACTTTTGGTTATATTGTTCTATCACAGTAACAGAAACCCTAAGACATGGTGGTCCTTGCATTTTTCTGTTAGTGTGTATGTGTGCATGCACACACATTTGGTGTGTACGTGTGTAGAGTACAAGTTGACATGTGGGCATCTTCTATTGTTCTTTAGCCTTGTTTGTTGATACAGGGTCTCTTGTTGAACTTGGAGCTTGGGTACCACCCTGTAGTCCTGGCTTTCCTAGAAGTTGATATGTAAACCAAGCTGACCTCAAACTCACAGAGGTCCACCTGCCTCTGCCTTCCAGTGCTGCTGGGATTAAAGTCCCGGGCTATCATGCCCAGCATGCCTAGTTTTTATGTGGGCATCAGGGATCACAACTCAAGTCTTTATGCCTGCATGGTGAACACTTTATGATCTGAGCGTCTCCCCAGCCCCCAGTAATACTTTGTTCAGGATTTCTCATTGTCTGCAGGGGAAGGAAAGTCATGATACGTTTATGGAGAGAGCTGGCAGAATCTGAAAGCATGGCCTTGACTTTTAACTACGCACCTCAGGGAGTTTCAGGAGGGGATGCTTGTTGGGGTCCAGGATTCCCTCGCAAACCACAGGAGCACCGATCTCAGTCAGGCAGGGATAGCTTCTTAAACACACACCCTAAGATCAGGGACACAGCTCGGACTCCAGAGCTGGAAGCTGTAACAGTGAACACTACTGTAGGGTCAGTTATATAGGAAAAACCATAATGAGCTTATCATAAACAGATATAGGGTAGGGGCTGCTGCAGGGTAGTTGGCCTTCTTCCAAGTTTCTGTAGTAGTTTAGAAATAACAGTTCAAGGTGGTCTCTATCTTGTTTGGTTCTGACTGAAGGCTACCTGTAGTGGGTTTGACTTAATGCTGTCTGATTTCTAATGTTAATTTGGGTCCCCAAAATTGTTTACAGGAGTGAATGCACATAGCTTCTGGGAACCTGCCCCTAGCTGGTTCTGACTGGTAAATAAAAATGTCAACAGCCAATAGCTGGGAAGGACAGCCTGAGGCTCCGGTTTTTTGTCTTTGTTTTTGTTTTTGTTTTTGTTTTTTTTTTGGTTTTTTGTTTGTTTGTTTGTTTTTGGAGACAGGGTTTACCTGTATAGCCCTGGCTGTCCTGGAACTCACTTTGTTGACCAGGCTGGCCTCAAACTCAGAAATCCACCTGCCTCTGCCTCCCAAATGCTGGGATTAAAGGCATGTGCCACCACTACCCGGCTTTTGTTTTTGTTTTTGTTTTTGTTTTAATTTCCCAGGCTTGGGATGGAGAGACAGAAGAAGGAGAAGGGATCTGCCATGTGGGGAGAGTGTGGAGGAGAGGAGAGACAGAATACCTGAGAATAGTGGAGGACAGAGAGGCATGGCCACCATGTGAAGGAGCCAGGAGAGCATGGCCCAGAGCAGTTAAGATAGAATAGAGAGTGGAGTAAGTAATAACTCAGGATTATTGGCAGGAGGTGGATTAACTGCGTGGAGGTTAGGCAGTGACCCAGCTATTGAGTTGTTTAAGGCATGTTAAAATTAAAGGCTGTTTGTGTGTCTCTCATTCAGGAACATAAACCATCGAGGCGGGTAGCAAACCTGCCATCAGGATGTATAAATAAATAATTAATTCACCAGCTATGGTTGGGGAATTTCCAATAACAATAACAACAATAAGCCTCAGAACATAACAGGGTACGTGGGCAGCTTGACCCTGCTTTGAGTCAAGCTATTTTTCTGTGTCAATGGCTGGCAGGCATGGGACAAAATGGCTACAGCTATACTAGGGGGGCAGGGCTCAAACAAGGTTTGGCCTGGGGATAATATTGGTTCATAGGGAAAGCTGAACTGCTTTGTACTAGGAGCAGAGATGTGGGGTGATTGGAACTGACTCCAAGAGAGGAAAAGAACAGACCTGGGTAGGGGTGGAGGAAGATGATAGATCATAAAGAAAAAAGAGTGAGGGCTAGAGAGATGGCTCAGTGGTTAAGAGCACTGGTTACTCTTCCAGAGGTCCTGAGTTCGATTCCCATCAACTTCCGGGGTGGGGGGGTCACAGCTATCTGTAACTCCAGTTTAAGGGGGTCCAGTTTAAAGGGGATCTAATGACTTCTTATGACTTCCTCAGGCACCAGATATATTCCAGACATTCATGCAAGTAAAGCACATACACACTAAAAATAATTCTTTGGTTTTTGGTTTGTTTTTGTTTTTGTTTTTTTTTGAGACAGGGTTTCTCTGTGTAGCCCTGGCTGTCCTGGAACTCACTTTGTAGACCAGGCTGGCCTCGAACTCAGAAATCCGCCTGCCTCTGCCTCCCAAGTGCTGGGATTAAAGGCGTGCGCCACCACGCCCGGCCTCTTTTTTTTGTTTGTTTGTTTTTTGTTTTTTTTTTTTAAATAATTCTTAAAAATTATTAACAGTAAGGAATCTTGCTGTGGGAAATGCTGGAGGGCCCTCAGATTTTTGGTTAATTCCATATTTAACTTTGTTCTCTGTGCTAAACTGAACTGTAAGGCCTCCCTCCATGGCTCATGCACCATGTGACCCCAATACCTGAGACAGGGTACGTACAAGAAAAGAGGATTGTTTAGCTCACAGAGTGGAGGTTTTTGAGATCCGGTGTCAGCATCACCTGCCTCTGGTGAGGACCGTTTGGCTACACCACAAGATGACAATGGCTTTATGGTGGAAGTGCAAGCTAAAGAAGGAAGTCTAAATCTCGGGATGAAAAAGAAAATCAGAGGGATTTGGGGGTGGGCTTGGTATTTGTTTTTTCTTTCTTTTTTTTTTTAATTTATTTTATGTATGTGAGTACACTGTAGCTGTACAGATGGTTGTGAGCCTTCATGTGGTTGTTGGGAATTGAATTTATAGGACCTCTGCTCACTCTGGTTGGCCCCACTCGCTCAGGTCAACTCCTCTCTCTCAGTCCCTGCTTGCTCTGGCCCAAAGATTTAGCTACACTGGAGCTGACTTCAGACACACCAGAAGAGGGCGTCAGATCTCATTACGGGTGGTTGTGAGCCACCATGTGGTTGCTGGGATTTGAACTTAGGACTTTCAGTCAGTGCTCTTACCTGCTGAGCCATCTCATCAGTGCAGTATTTGTTTTTCAAGATAGGGTTTCTCTGTGTAGCCTTGGCTGTCCTGGAATTCACTCACTAGACCAGACTGGCCTTGAACTCACAGAGATCTCCCAGCCTCTGCTTCTCAAGTGCTGTTAAGGTTGGCTATGAACTGTCTCCCCATGTGTAGATGAACACTTGGTCCCCAACTCCTGGTGCTACATTAGGAGGCTACGGAATCTTCAGGAGGCTCGCCTGGGAGAGAAGTACTCCACTAGAATCAATCCCTCTGCGTTTAATCCAGGCCTGCTTCCTGCCTTGCTCTCTGCTGCCCCACCATGATCTGAACAGACTCTGACATTATGCACATCCTGCAGCCGTGGGACGAGCTATTCGGCCAAGTGCTTCCCACCTTGGTGGACTGCAGCTCACTGAAACCACGAGGCAGAATAAACTTCTCTGACTCCACGCAGCTTCTGTCAAGTATTTTGCCATAGCAATGCAAAACTCACTATTAGGCTTGTTCTCTTGGGAACTTCCGGTGCCCCACAGGGACTACATCGATCCCTTTTGAAAGCAGCACCCGATGACCTCTTTTGAAAAAGATGTGTTTCTTTTACGTAATTGGTGTGTATGAGTTCCAAGTTCCGGCATGAGTTTATGTGCACCATGCATGTGCTGTTGTGCTCTTGGAGGCCAGAGGAACTGGTGTCCCCTGGGACTAGTGTTACAGGTGTTTGTAAACCACTTCCTGTCAGTGCTAGGAGACTAAGCTGGGTCCTCAGCAAGAGAAGCACACACTCTTCACTGCTGAGCCACCTCCCCAGTCCACAAGGGTTTACCTCTTAAAGGCTCCACTGCCTTCCAACACCACACCGGGGACCAAGAATCTTTGGAGGATAAACCAGATCTAAACCATGACAATGGCTGTTTACCAATGTCTGTCTAGGTGAACTTGAGCAAAACCCAGGGCAAACAGCCTTCATGGGGTCCTTCCTGGGAAACACTGTGCTGCAGAGAAGGACATATCCATGGGAGATGAAATGGGGGAGAGAGGATAAGTCAGTGGAAGGAAGGATGAGGGCAAGGAGAAGCACTTGCGGGCCCCTCCTCCTGTAGTCCTTGGAGACTCTGAGCACTAGGCAGTGGCTGTCTTTTTGAACTGAAAACCAAGACCGATATCTTTTTAATTTTTAAATTAAAACAAATTTATTTGTTTGGGGTGTGTGTGTGTTGAGACATGGTCTTATTTTGTAGAGCAGTCTGCTCTCAAAACTCACAACAACCCTCCTCCTTCAACATCCTGAGTGCTGGGGTTACAGGCATGGGTTTCTTTCTATGCATGGTCTTTCTTCCAGGTTCTTGCTTGGTTTGTTGGTTTGTTCTGAAACAGGGTCTCATTATGTAACCCTGGCTCTCCTGGAACTCCCTTTTAGCCCAGGCTAGCCTTGAACTCAGAGATCTGACTGTCTGCCTCTGCCACCACATCCTAATTCATTCATGTTCTTAAAACTCAGCAGAGAGAGAGAGAGAAAGAGAGAGAGAGAGAGTCAGACAGAGACAGAGACAGAGACAGAGACAGAGGGACAGAGAGCAGGAGCCTACTCTCCAGGGCATGTTGGAAATCCTAGCTCTGCTCTGGTGGTTGCAGTGTCTAAGGATTCATGGCTGAGGAATGCTAATGGCCAACAAGAGGCTTGACAATGGGCAAACGCCAGCAAGTCTTTTTGTTCACAGAGAGACTGAAGCATGGAAAGTTCTAGAAGGCTGGAACAGAAGGTGGAGGTAGTTGGGTACTTCTGAGACTGTGTCACTCTCATTGTTACCTAGATCAATCGATTGCTTTCAAGTCATTCATTTCATATCTGTCCTACCCCTAAGCTTTCACCACCTGTCTTAGTTACTGATCTAGTGCTGTGAAGAGACACCATGACCAAGGCAACTTAGAGAATAAAGCATATAGTCGTGGGCTTGTTTACAGTGTCAGAGGGTGAGCCCATGACCATCATGGTGGGGAACATGGTAGCATGCAGGCAGGCATGGCGCTGGAGCAGTAGCTGAGAGCTCATGTTATCGGTTTGTTTGTTTTTCTGAGATGGGGTTTCTATGTATAGCCTTGGCTGTCCTGGAACTAGCTCTGTATTCTGTTCCCTACCCCTAATGACACACCTCCTCCAACAAGACCACACCTTCGAATCCTTCTCAAAACAGTTCCACCAACTAGAGACCAAGCATTGCCTATGGGGGGCAATCTTTTTTTTTTTAAGATTTATTTATTTATTTATTTATTTATTTAATATATATGATGAATACACTGTAGCTGTCTTCAGATGCACCAGAAGAGGGCATTAGATCACATTGTGGATGGCTGTGAGCCACCATGTGGTTGCTGGGAATTGAACTCAGGACCTCTGGAAGAGCAGTCAATGCTCTTAACTGCTGTGCCATCTCTCCAGCCCTATGGGAGACAATCTTATTCGAACCATCAACCACATGCACAGGGTGGTTGGAGAGGAAACCCCTTCCCACTAGGAATTGGCTACTTAAAAAAAAAAAAAAGACTGTCTTAGTCAAGGTTTCTATTCCTGCACAAACATCATGACCAAGAAGCAAGTTGGGGAGGAAAGGGTTTATTCAGCTTACACTTCCACATTGCTGTTCATTACCAAAGGAAGTCAGGACTGGAACTCAAGCAGGTCAGGAAGCAGGAGCTGATGCAGAGGCCATGGAGGGATGTTCTTTACTGGCTTGCTTCCCCTGGCTTGCTCAGCCTGCTCTCTTATAGAACCCAAGACAACAAGCCCAGAGATGGTACCACCTACAATGGGCCCTCCTTCCTTGATCACTAATTGAGAAAAAGCCTTACAGCTGGATCTCATGGATGCATTTCCTCAAGGGAGGCTCCTTCCTCTGTGATAACTCCAGCTTGTGTCAAGTTGACACACAAAACCAGCTAGTAAAAAGAAATACTTTTATTTGACATATATGAATCTTTTATTTGCATGCATGTCTGTGGGCTATGTGCATTCTTAGAACCCAGGGAGACCAGAAGAGGGTGTTGGATCTCCTGAAACTGGACTTACAGACAGCAGTGAGCTGCCATAGGGACCTAACCTGGGTCCATAGGTGGAGTAAGTGCTCTGCACAATGAATTGGTCTCCAGACCTGAGCCAATCAGCATGCTTTGGCCTCCGCGACCTGGCCTCACTGCCAGTAACAGCCAATTGACACATGCCTGAGGACTTATGGTATTGACTTGGAGGACTCAGCGGACCCTCAGAGTTGTTAGAATGCCCATGAACAAGCAGAATTGGTGACTGAGACCTAGTACCTAGGAACCTTTGGGGCCCTGCTAACAGGACCCTTTCCCTCCTAGATACCAGGCCCACAGTCTATCTCCTTGCCACCAGGGGGCAGTGCTGACCAAGTTTTTCTGAAGGCTCCCCTAAACTCATTCTGAAGAATTTCAGACTGGAAGGGAAGTAAGCCAACATAGATTCACATTACACGCCCTTTGAGAATCCAAGTGGTGGTGCACACAGCTACCTAACAACCAACTCAGTTCTTCAAGGTACTTCTCCTGTTCTACACTTCTAGAGAGACCCAGTCCTGACTTCTGCATTAGAATGGTGTACCTAAACTTTGTGTGAATAGAAGTGTGCGTGTGTGCGTGTGTGATGTTCTGCATCTTCAGTGACATTTACTTCATAGTCTTGAGGCAACAAACAGTGTTTTGTATAACAGTACAGTGGTCCCTTGGTATCCATGGAGACTACTTCTAGTACCCATATGGGTACCAAAACTGATGATGCTCAACTATGACCATACTTCCAGATTATTTTTTCGTTTTGAAACAAAATCTCGGGCTGGTGAGATGGTTCAATGGGTAAGAGCACTGACTGCTCTTCTGAAGGTCCTGAGTTCAAAACCCAGCAACTACATGGTGGCTCACAACCACCCATCATGAAATCTGACACCCTCTACTGGTGCATCTGAAGACAACTACAGTGTACTTAGATATAATAATAAATAAATCTTTTTTAAAAATCCTTGGGCTGGTGAGATGGCTCAGTGGTTGAGAGCACTGACTGCTCTTCCAAAGGTCCTGAGTTCAAATCCCAGCAACCACATGGTGGCTCACAACCATCTGTAACGAAATCTGATGCCCTCTTTAGGAGTGTCTGAAGATAGCTACAGTGTACTTACACTAAAAAATGGATAAATAAATAAATATTAAAAAATCCTTGCTAGCCATGACTGTGCCCCTGGCCTCAGCTGTTCCTGCAGCTTGTATTCTGGCACTGCAGGCCCCCTCCTCCACCTCCACCGGCTCCATCCTTTGTGATAACATCTGGGCAGGGGCCACTGCTCATAGGTGAGGGCATGTTAGTGTAACATAGTAGGGATCCTAGGACACTGATGGTTGGACTGCCCACCAGTATCCTAGTATCTCAGTTCAGGCAGGACTCCTGCCTTTGCTGAACTACAGGCTGGCCTGGGCCCCCAAGCAGTCTCAGCTTCACAGAGCAGTCACCTATGTGGTGGTCCACACAAGTGCACTATGTAATGATAGAGACTGGACATGTTGAGGGATGACTGTCACTGAGGGAGGGGCCCATGAGATAACAAGCAGACTTTGAATGGGGGGGGCGGGAAGTTTGGGGATAACAGGAGGAGGTGTGGAGGCCTCCGAAGCTTCTCTGGCAATTGCTGGCCCCATCCTGGGCTTGCAGGCTCACATGGCCTCAATTGCATCCTGCAATACTGACGACAGACAGCAGAGGGCGCCCTGGTCACCGCTGCATTTCCTTAGGCAGGCCTATTCGACCAGTCTTACAGAGCCTGTCCTGTCCTGGGAACAGGACTTCCAAGGCACCAGCTTGATGATAGCATCCAATGGGCACTCAGATGACCTATCAGAGGCTATTTGTAAAACTCCTACTATGTGCCAGCCCAGTCAGCTAAATATCTACAAAGAGCCAGTGAGGCATCAAAGAGGCAAAGCCACATGGTGGAGACGGCAGAAGCTTTTCCTTCTTTTTTCTTCTTCTTTTTATGTGTATGGGTGTGTGGGTCAGAGGACGACGTCTGGAATTGGTTCTCACCTACCTTGGTGTGGGTTCCGGAGATCTCACTCAGGTTGCCAGGGTCCTGTGGCAAGCAAGCACCTTCACCCACTGAGCCATCTTCCCAGAACTGTTTGTGCATCTTGTGCCTCAGTTTCCTCTTCTGTGAAATGGGAGTGGTTACAGATAGACTCTTTCTGAGGACTTGCCTCAAGGACTGTTGGGTTAGTATAGTACTGGACTTATAGCAACAATGTCTAGGAGACTATCATGGCTAGGACCCTTGGTACATAAGGTAGACTGCACAAATAAGACAGGGGGTGCACACATTTCTGATCACTGTACAGCAATGGCTTCTCCATGCCATCAACACACACATCTGTCATGTGCTTTGGTTGTGTTTAACTCACACTGCCTTCTATTCCCCCCCCCCGCCCCCTTTTCCAAAGACTTCCTTCTAGCTGAGCATGGTGGCTCACACCTTTGACGCCAGAAATTTGGAGACTGAGGCAGGGGGATTGCTCTGAATTCCAAACCAGCCTGGGATAAAGAGTGAGATCTGTCTCAAGGCAACAAAGCGTCACCCACAACGAGTCCCTTATATTGTCTCCCTTCCTTCCTCCATCACTACGAGGGATGGAACCTGGACCTGGTGCATGCTGGGTAAGCTCTCTATCGGTGACACATCTAGCAGTACACACCTTACTTTCTAAATTTGCGTTCTATACATGAGAGAAAACTGATGACGTTTGTCTTTCTGAGTCCGGCTTGTTTTGCTTAACGCGATGATCGACGATCTCCAGCTCTGACTGTTTCCCTGAGAATGGTAACTCCTTTCTTTATGGCTGAGTGACACTGCATTGCGTGCGCACACGCACATGCACACACACACGCACACGCACACACACACACACACACACACACACATTTCCCTTATCTGCCTATGTGCACCTTGGCTGATTGCACAACTCGGCTGGTGTGAAGAGTTCCCAGGCACCTCTGTTGTAAAGTGCATTCATTTAGTATGGATGTGAATTTAATGATATGTGGAGCCTTCCAGAAATAAAACCCAGAGAGGGGATGGCCAGACAAGGATCTACCGCAATGGAGAGAGGGGTTCTTGGTAGTTACCGCCTGCTGAGGGAGGGGGAGTCATCTTTGTTCAGGGTGTAACCACTAGAAAGTCGCCTCTGAGCCATTCTGTAACCCCGCACACATGCACATGTCTGCAGGCAAGTGAAACTAAACTTAGTGGGCCATAAAAACCAAAACAGGAATGAAAGCTGGAGAGGGACCTGTAAGGAAGAAGAATGAGTCGAGTCCATATGGGGTAGGAGGGGACAAGAGGAACAGGGTTGTCATGGAAATGGTTCGGTTGTTCAGAGCACTTTACTGATCCTCCAGAGAACCCGAGTTGTCTGGGCTCACAACTGCCTGTATGTCCAGTCCCAAGGCAATCCAAAGGTTCTGGCTTCCAAAGTCTGCCACACTCAGGGGCACAGAGCTACAGACAGACACATACAATATACAGGATTAAAATAATAAGAATAAAATTTAAGATCGAAACCCTCACCATATATGTGTATGAGACTGTCAAAGAATAAAACTTAAAAGTATTTTCAAAGAAGGAAAATGCCACTGGGGGTGTAGCTAAGTTGGCAGGGTGCTTGCCTAGCAGGCATGAAGCTTGTGTGTGTGTGTGTATGTGTGTGTGTGTGTGTGTGTGTGGTGTATGATTTGTTTTAGTGGGTGTGGACATACATGTGCCACGACATGTGTGAAGGTCAGAGGGCAGCTGTCAGTCTTCTCCATATACCATGTGGGTCCCTGGGTCAGACTTAGCAGCAGGTCAGGGCCATCTCACCAACACTGAAGGGTGGAGGCAGAAGGATTGGGAGTTTAGGTCATGGCAAGGTTGGGTAATCTGGGACCATGGTTCAGAAACAGAGAGACCCAGAGAAATGGGAGGTCTGTGTGTCCGTAGGATGGTTTGAAGTTGAGCCCACGAGTGCTGTCTTATAGTGAAGATACTGGGGCAGAGGTGAGTGTGAAGGGATGGTGATGAACAGGGCGGGGCCTAGTAGGAACAGTCTGATCCAGTTCTCCCCTGCCCTGATGTCCACGGTAAGCAGAGCTTGAGGAGCTTGGGGCTGGCTTCATGGGAGAAAGGTGGGGGCCTTCCTGTTTCTGCAACCCCCCAAATGTAGGGAGCCTGTTTAGAACAGCACATCCTGAATCCGGTCAGTGGGGTAGCTAAATTCACTTGGATGTGGGTGTCTCTGGCCTTGGCTTTGCCTTGCTGGCTACTGGCCCAAGCAGGCTACAGGTCCTGTCTGGGAACCATGCCACCTGCCTGCTGGTTGCAGCTAGCCCAGTCATTTTCTAGAAAGGCTAAAACTGCAGAGCAGGCACCCTGATTGGGCACCACACACCTCTGTTAGGGGGATGTGGCTAATCAACAAGGATCTCTTGGCTCCAACCCTGAGCAACCTGGGAAAGCCCAGCAAGGGAGGAGCATCCACAAGTGTCCCGAGACTGGTGTGCCTGCCAGGAGGTGCCAGGAGCCTGAGCCTCTTAGACTGAGCCAGCCGGGGCATCGGGCGAACTGCAACCTTTAGGAGCCACAGGTCTCCAGCCCAGGTGACTGGCACTGGCTCTAGAGACCTATGGTCTTGGCAGAAGTTATACATCTAGTGCAGTGACAAAGGGCACTCAGCAAGGGTGTGGCCGGAAAAAGAAAGTCCAGGGGTTACAGCAATGTCTGAGGTAATCAGGGCTACAGTGATAACACTCACCTTCCCCTGGCCACTTCTCACTTAGGCACCACATACTGGCCAGAAAAGGTCCCAACATCAGACTTCAAGAAGAGGAAGGGATCTGCATGAGGTAATACAGCAGACACAACCTGGGTCTCCAGCCCTCTATTTCCCTCCTCAGTCGAACCCCCCCCCCCCAGTCCTGTCTAGCTCACTGCCATTTCCAGGTGCTCCTGTTCCTTTCTTAAAGGGGCCACAGAAGTCACAGAATTGTGGCTTTGATCTGGAATCTCAAGAAAGACTTAATCTGGCGGGGGCGGGGCAGGGGAGGGTGTTGTAAGCCTCCAAACCGACCTTGCCACTGGGCGGCCTCACCTTCACAGGTCCGAGGATTTAGCTCAGCCAGTTAACCTTCAGCAGCGCTGCGCACCTTCTGTATGTGGGGTTGGACACCATGCCGGCTGCTAATCAAAGCTCCTGCATGCTCTTGAAACTCCCAATGCCCAGATCTCACCCCAGACCAGGACCACCAGAGTCTTTTTAGGGGAGAGTGGGGGAGGGCGGGGCGGCAGCACGGGTGTTTACTAACATGCGATTATAATTCACAGACAAGGGCTGCTTAGAAGTCAAACAGAAAGCTGTCTGCTGCAGCCACAGTTACAGCCCCTGCTTCCTTTCTTATCTCAGACCAGCCTGCTGCAGCAGCAATCCACTGTGAGCCACGAGAGGTCATGGGGAAAGTCCCGGATATCGTCATGCGTGACAGCATCTAATTAATCAACAACTCTGTAACGTGAGCTCCAGCCTATAAAAGGGGAACCTTCCAGAGTCGTGTAACCCTGACCACAGGCCTTCACAGACATCTCCAGACCCAGGGACTTGTGCCCCAGGAGGAGCTCAGGCTGATGGGTTCTCTCCTCAGCCCTGAGGCCAGTAAGTAGATTTCCTGTATGCCTTGAGCTGGCTTCTGGAGTCCTGACTGCATGGAGTACAGGTGGGAGATCTGGAAAGGGGAGATCAGAGACTTCATTGGCCCCTAGAGTGGGTTTCTCCATGGTCTGGGCTGTGCGAGGGCGCGAGCTTCCTGTCTTCCCAGGAACCCAGCAGAAGCGGGGTGTCTCAGGTCCAAGATGGCTGCCGAGAAACACACCCCTCCTCCCCACCCACTACCTGTAAGCAGTCTTTATCTAGGAACTGGATAAGGGAGAATCAAGGCTGGGGTGGGGAATAGGGGATAGCTTAGGAGGCCGGTGGAAAAACGAGGGATTTCAGTCTTGCCAAATTGTCGGTGGCAATGTGGACAAGTCATTTTGTCACTGGACTCTTGGTTTTTTTTCTCGTCTGAAGGTTGGGTCTATGCCACCACCCTGCTGCCCTTTAGGACTCCAAATGTAGATATCTAAATAGTAATGAGATAAGTTTCTCTGAGACACCAGTACCTGTGGTCACGTGTCCCTTAGCAGAGGGGCCTGGTGAGTGAACAGGAGATAGCATGCCACCCCTTAGAACAGAGACCCGGACCAGGTACCCTAGACCTGCCCCCCAAGCCAATCAGTGCCCCTGTGTAGGGCCCATGGCAAGCACCCAAGGCTTGCTCACAGTGGGCAGCCACGCCCAGAGCCACCTCTGCTGTGGCAGCTGTGTTTGGATTCAAGGCAGGGCAGTAACAATGCCAAAAGGGATGGGGTGTAACAGGTACAGATGTGGGGAGGGGGAGAGGGAAAGGGAGAGGGGGGAGTGGGAGAGCGGGAGAGGGAGTGGGAGAGGGAGAGGGACTGAAACTGTGTAGCTGAGCCCACAGTCTCCTTGGGGCTGGGAGGACAGGAAGGGGCCTTTCTTGAGCTTCCCCAAGCTCTGCGTGCTTTTAAATGGGGTGCAGAGGGGAGAACAGGATACTGCAAAGGGCTGACTGGGTGCCTGGCATCCCAAAGACCTTGTTGCTGAAGGTGCTGGCAGTTGGGAGGCCATCACGGAGCAGGTGGCTGAGCATCCATCACTAAAATCCCCAGAGCCTTGCAGCAGAGACTATAATTTGTCTTCATCTGCCCAGGCCTGGAGATGACCCTACAGACATGGCTTGCCTGTCCCAACTTCCTAGCAGTCTAGATCTAGGCCAGCCTCCGTCAGTGGGTAGCACAAAGGTGGGGGTCGCTGGAGAAGGACTACCTCTCTATTGTATGGAACCTCAGGACCTGGCTTAAAAATGGGGTCTAGAACAGGAATTCTCTAGTTCTTGATAGACAGTACTCTGAACCCTGTGCCAACCCTGCCGACCAGGACACACCCAATTAGAGAGCCACGTTTAGCTTGTGCCCGCCTCTGCCATAGCCCAGCCCAGCAGTGGGGTCTGTCAGGTTGCTCAGTCAAAGGGCCAAGATTCCTGCAAGTCTCTGCAGGAGGAGGAAGGCAGAAGAAAAGTGTCCACCCCTTTCGTGCCACTGTGACCCAGCTCTAAAGCCAGGAAGCGGTGTTCAGTGTAAAGGGAAGGTGCGGCTTCTGTGGGGGACAAAGTCCTGCAGGCCTTTGAGAGACTGGCAGGGTAAGGGTGGCCTTCAGCTCTACTCCATCTGGGTCGTGTGCTCAGTGAATAACCAAACAAGCCATATGAGAGAGTGTGCGTAGCAAGGCCAGGCCTCAAGAGGCCCCTTGTGGCTTGCCAGTGGTGGTACCTCCTGGGAGCCACACCCAGAGAGGGACACAAGGCCTGAGCATGCAGAAGAGAGAAGGTGGTTTAAGTGCTCACCTAGGGACCCACGGGGGAGGGGGGGCAGCAGCGTGTCTCTTCAGCTTCTTCCCTGTGACACAGGACATGGCTCCCAAAGATCTCTGGGAAGGCTCCTAAGTGGGGATGGAGCTTTGCCCACGCAAGCTGCCAACCAGGCCAAGGCTTTCTTTTCCTGGGACTCTTGTACCCTCAGAGGCCATTCCTGGGGCAGTCCCCCTTCTTCTGAACTGATATCCATCAGCCACCCTCCTGCCTCTCTTCTGGGAAGTAGATGGGGGCAGTGAACTGAAGGTCTCTCTCTCCCAGAGCAATCCTTCCAGTCCTCTATCCTCCTGGAGATGGAACGCAGCCAGGTGAACACCCTGCCTGCAGCCAGGGAGGACTGGCCACCATTTTAAGATGAGCAGTCCAAAGCCTCCAGACCGGAAGGGGATTTGAACTCTTTCCGTGGAGGCTGTAGTGGCTGAGGCCCGGGGCTCCCGCTTGCTCCATTTCTGCTTTTGAGGTGGACCAGCAGGGTTGTGAGGGATTGTTTCCAGCATCTGCTCTTGTCCAGGATTATTGCTCAAGCCCCTAGCCCACAGCCTCACTTGAGACCTTCACATCAGTGATGGCTATGACCCAGCTGAGGGATGGGGAGGGCTCTGGCCAGTAGCACCAGGACCAGTCTTATGTTTGGCTCTGCAGGCAGGCCTGTGATCAGGGGTCAGTCAGCTGGTGGGGGTGGGGTTCCTCTGGAGTCTGGCTCAAGTTCAGCTTGAGTTCATCTTCCTTTTTCAGCCAGCTTCCTCTTCTAACCCTCCTCCCCACCCCCTTCTTAAAGAGGAAAGGCAAACACAGGTCTCTGGGATCTGATCAACCCAGCCTGGAAACTCCAGCTTTCTCCCAGCCCTGAGATGAAGGGCTGCCCAGCAGGGGACTTTCCCTCCTGGCTGCCAGGTGCCTTTCAGAAGTCCCTTGGTTCCAAAGCTCACTTGGGTCCTTGGGGGAACATAGGCATCTCCTGTTCTCAGCTTGCACTCCTGTCCTGTGGGAAACTGCTGTGTCCCCCTCTCTTCCAGGATCAGTGGGAGAGGGCTGATATAGCTCACCTATGGGAGAAGGAGGTCAGAGGAGCCGAGAGGAAAGCAGAGCTATTGTGGACCACCTGGGAGGCATGCACAGTCAGTAAAGGCCTGGCTCCTTCAGGCTAGGCACTACATCTAGGGGCTGGCGAAAGGGCTCAGTGAGTGAAGGTGCTTGCGGACAAGCTGGAGGGATAGATAGTTCAGACCCCCAAACCAGAAGGTAGAAGGAGAGAACTGACTCCTGTAAGTTGTCCTCTGACTTCCACCCATGCATCCCAGTACTTGTGCACTCAATAAAGAAGTGTTAAAAAAAAAAAATTCATCGGAGTTCACATGTCTAAGTCTTTGACTTCACATGTAGGTTCTTAAATTTTTCATGCTAGGCATCCCAGGGAACTGAGGTCAGGGGAGGTTAATAGACACAGCAGGTAGAGTGTGCTGCCCAACGGGGCTTTAAGCAGATCCCTGGGGCTTGTAAGACGAGGTCTGGTTTGGTTTGGGAACTGGGGGCGATGGAAATGGCAGTGGAGGAGACCAGGGTATGCTGGGCGTTTCCTGGAGAGCCGGTGGATTAGAATGGACCCTCACTGACTGCTCACCTCCCTGCTCTGCTCCATAGATGCCGAGGTGCCCCGCGAGGCCCTTAGTTTCCACGGGGACGCCACGGGCGCACAGGTGCATCTGGATGATCAGCGGAGCACAGCACGCAGGCGCTCGACGTTCCACGATGGTATCGTGTTCAGCCAGAGGCCCGTCTGGCCGGGTGAGCGTGTTGCTCTGCGCGTCCTGCGACGTGAAGAAGGTTGGTGCGGTGGCCTCCGCGTGGGCTTCACGCGCCTGGACCCTGCGCAAGTGACCGCGTCCTGCCTGCCACCCTTCGTGTGCCCGGACCTGGAGGAGCAGAGTCCCACGTGGGCAGCGTTGCTTCCAGAGGGCTTCGTTCGTGCGGGGAATGTGGTCTGCTTCTGGGTGAACCGTAGAGGGTGGCTCTTCGCCAAGGTCAACGCTGGCCGTCCCCTCTTGCTGCGCAAAGACGTGCTGGTCCAGGGCGCCCCGCTCTGGGCGGTGATGGATGTGTACGGGACCACGAAAGCCATTGAGCTGCTGGGTGAGACTCCTTGGGTTCCCCATACTGAGTGTGGCATGGAGACAAAGGTCCAAGTGACTTCATGTGCCTGACTAGAGGCCGTAATAGAACCGTTCATTTCTTTATTCTCAGTATGCCATCAGCCCCTGACCAGTCCTCTAAACGCTGTTAGAAGGCTGGTCACGGTTCACAAAGGAGGAAGCATTTGGATAGAACCTTGCACCTTAAGTAGTTCATCCATACTAAGGTGAAGAGAAAAAAAAAGTCAACAAAAACAAAAACAACCAAAACAAACAAAAACAAACCAAAACCTACAAAAATGTGAGAGCGCAAAAAGATTCTTAACACTACCAGGAGACCAGCCTTGAAGAAGGGAGAGTGATGCCTCAGGGTAGCAAGTGTGCATGTATGTGTGTGTGTGTGTGTGTGTGTGCGTGTGTGTACCTGCATGTACATACACGTGTGTGGATTCCTGGCCCTGAACTTCCCTTTCTGCCTTAGATCCCAAAGCCAACGCCTGGATTACTAGTGGTGAGCCTGTGCCAGAGTCTGAAGGTGAGTGCACACCCCGGGGACCCCATCACTCAGTGGCTGGGAAGTCTGGCTGTTCAAAGTCATCCTTCTAGGTCACACAGACAAGTCTCCCACAGTTTACTGACCACTAGAGATCCAGAAACAATGTAATGTTTCCTGCCTTCTAGAACATAGGACATTTTCCAAATTAGGAGAGTATATTCATGAACCACACCCCTCTCCCACAAGTCTCATATAGCCTAATCTACCCTCAAACTTATTCTAAACACTCTTCCAAATGCTGGGATTACAGCCTAGTTTAAGTTTTTTTCTTTAAAAACAAAAAAACAAAAAACAAAACATCATCTATGTGCCTGGAAGCTCTAAGAAGGAGTTAAGCTGCCACATGGTTGCTGGGAATCAAACTTGGTTCCTCCACCAAGAGTAAGCACCTGAAACCGCAGAGCCGACTCTTTCTGGCCCCTCTTTTGTTTTTCTTTTTAAAGCATAGTGATAGAGTGCCGGTTCCATTGGGGAAGCGCCTGCTTGGTCTGAACTGAGTCCTCAGAACCCACTTGGACAGACAGGTGCATGCTGGGAACAAGGAGATAAAGAATCCCTGAGACTCGATGTCCAGCCAGGCTAGCCAATTAATGAGCTCCAGGTTCAGTGAGAGAACCTGTATCCAAACCAAGGTGGAGCATGATGGAGGGAAGCTCCTGACATCTATTAGACAGATATGAACACACACACACACACAAACATGTACACATACAAAACACACATGCACATACAGATAAATGTGTACATATACAGACACATGTACACACACACTCACACACACATGCACAGTACATACACACACATACTGCATGGACACACATGCACACTCACACACATGCATACTCATGTACAAGTACACACACATGCATGCGCATACACAAACATGAACACACTCACACACACATGCACACATGCATACACACGCACATGCATGGATACATACACATGCACACACAAGGCATGCACACACAGGCTTGCATGCACACATACACATGCACACTAGGCTGATGATACAGTTCAGCTGGTAGAGTGTTTGCTTAGCGTGCACAAAGCTCTTGGTTTGACTCACAGCACTGAATAATATCATAGTGATAAGAGTGGGTGTGAGGGGATCAGAATTTCAAGGTTATCTTCAGTTACATATAGTGAGTGGGTTTGGGGCCAGCCTAGGCTAAATGAGTCCTTTGTCTCCAAAAAGAAAGAAAGAAAGAAGAAAGAAAGAAAGAAAGAAAGAAAGAAAGAAAGAAACAAACAAACAAAAAAGTCAAGTGGGTATACCGCTTAGATGTAGAGGCTTGCCTTGTGTATGCCAAGTCCTGGCTCTGGATTCGGTTCCCAGTATGAGGAAAAAAAAAAAAAAAAAGGCAAGACCAAACGAGACCAAAATCCACCCCTAATCACAAAGCTTCATAGGCAGTAGCCACACCTTTATCACAGCGTCTGGGAGGCAGAGGCGGGCACATCTGTATGAGTCTGAGTTGGCCAGCCAGTTCCAGGTCAGCCAGAGCTACACAAAGAAATCAAAATAAAATAAAAAATTAAATAAAATAAAGCTTCACCAGCTAAGCAGACTATAAGCATGTAAGCAAAGGGGGAAAAAAAAACTTGCTAGACTCACTTGTTATTTATGAGTGTGTATGAGCTTGTGTAGAGAAAATGTGTGGGCTTTATTTTTCTTGTATAGAAGCTAGAGCTTTGCTGGATCCCTGGACCTTCTGAGGATGTGTTCCGAGAGGCTAACAACGCCCAGATCTCAGTCTCCCGTGAGCTGTTGTTGAGGCTGAACTTGGATTTATAAATTCATCATAGGAATAGATCAGCAATAATAACTTGTCACAAAATAGAACCATAACAACTACAGTAAAGCAATTACTTAGTACTCTTGGTGTTTTTTTCTAGATCTTTCCATGTGATAGTTTCAGAAAACAGATGGGAAACTGGGAAGCAACAGCCTAGATTTGGGGCTGTGGGTATGTTGCCGATTTTCCTGCAGTTGCATTGAGTGGCTTGTCACAGGGTATCCTGTCCCTCGGGACACTGGGCTTTCCCACCCTGTGCTAAGAGATGAGACACACCCTCCATGTGTACCCCTGACCTATGCTTTCTTGTTTTCCAGTCATATCAGGAGAGGAGTGTGTCATCTGCTTTCACAACACTGCCAACACTCGCCTCATGCCCTGCGGCCACTCACACTTCTGTGGCTCCTGTGCCTGGCACGTCTTCAAAGACACGGCCAGGTGCCCCATATGTCGCTGGCAGATCGAGGAGGTGGCTGTAGTGTCTTCATTGAAGGCTGGGGAAGGCTCCTGAGAAGATGACTTCTTGGGCAGATGGGACCTGGCTCTGACCACACTGGTCTTACAGTAAGGACTGGATGGGGCTCTGGCAGGTCCCTGGACTCTAGTTACTGAACACGGCAGGGATTCAGTCAACACTCCCAGCTCTGAGTCTTAACAAGACTTTGCCCTTCCAGTTGAATTCTGGGGACTTCAGGAGGCTCTGACATGGGTGGAAGGCAGGTATTATAGTCAAGGAAGCCCCAACTTGGGGCTTTTCTATGTAGGAACCCCTATGCCCAACATATTTGTCAAATGTAATCAGTTTATAGTGTTTAAACTGAGACTGGGGAACCAAAAACCTTTATCCTTGATGTAGGTGATGGCTATGTTCCATTCTATTTGTGGGAGCTCAATCTCACAGTCCAACAAGATTGGTTCATTGGTGTGAAGGGGAAGGTCGGGGGCTGAGTCCTTGCCAGGCAAAGTGGTAGAACAAAAGCCTTGTGACAGAGCATGACCCCCACCTACGTCTAACTGGCAGAAGCTGAGAGTTTGCTGGCTATGGTTGGGGGTTCCTGGCCACTTGAAGAACTCTTTATACCCAGTTTTATAAACCTGTGGCCAGAGGAGGTCAGAGAATCTCCAGCCAAACAGTGAGTCCTGGAAGGGTCCCCCTGGGGGTGAGGGGCAGAGAACTTGGCCCAGAGAAGCAAGGCAAAGCTACCAGCCTGATGGAGGTTCGGAGCAGGAAGCCTCTGTATCCAGAAGCTGTGTGTGGCCGCCTTCACCCAGCAACCACTGTGGCGATTGGTGATTGGCTGCAATCATCAGCTTGCAGAATCTCGGATCACCTGGAAATGGATACTCAGTAAGGGAGTGTCTACTGCCGGTTGGCCTTTGGGGATGCCTATGAGGAATCTCCTGATTGGGTTAATTGAGTTGTAAACCCACCTTGAATGTGGCTGGCACCATTTCATGAGCTGGGCCTCTACCTTCTACTCACTGGTTCTCAACCTTCCTAATGCTGTGACCCTTTCATACAGTTCCTTATGTTGCGGTGACCCCCAACTATAAAATTATTTTGTTCCCTACTTCATAACTGTAATTTTGCTACTGTTATGAATCCTAATGTAAATATCTGATACTCAGGACAGCTGGTATGTGGCCCCTGTTGAGAAACACTGCTCTAGACTGAGAGGGACAGAGAGCCCAGGGCACAGGCATTCAGTGGTCTAGACAATGGGCACACTTTGATCAGTTTTGTCTCAAGCTCTGACTTCCTGGAAATGATGGACTGGAACTCGGAATTGTGGGGTAAAATAAGCTCTTGCTTCCTTAAGTTGCTTTGGTTGAGATATTTTGTCACAGGGTTAGGAATATTTCTGAGATCACAAAAAAGAGACCGCCATTATAATTGTGATGGTTTGTATATGCTCAGCCCAGGGAGTGGCACTATTAGAAGGTTTGGCCTCGTTGGAGTAGGTGTGGCCTTGTTGGAGTAGGTGTGACCTTGTTGGAATAGGTGTATCACTGTAGGTGTGGGCTATAAGACCCTCATCCTAACTGCCTGGAAGTCAGTCTTCCACTAGCCGACTTCAGATGAAGATGTAGAACTCTCAGCTCCCCCTGCACCATGCCTGCCTGGATGCTGTCGTTTTCCTGCTTTGATGATAATGGACTGAACCTCTCACCCTGTAAGCCAGCCCCAATTAAATGTTGGCCTTATAAGAGTTGCCTTGGTCATGGTGTCTGTTCACAGCAGTAAAATCCTAACTAAGGCAATAAGTAAAGTGTCTTATCTGTGTCCTTACTTTTGCACGAGTTGTTACCCACCTGCAAAAGAGGTGGCCTAAGCTCGGGGACGGGGACGTCCTTCTGGTTTTTATCCCTGATGCAAAAGGGAAGCTGAACTGTACTTCACTGATGGAGGCCCAGCCACAAGATCCAGTCTTTAATGTAAGGTGGGAAAAAAAATTAAAGCACAGTGGGGTTTTTTTTTTTTTTTTTCTTCTGTATGACTAAGGAGGAAGTAGGGTCAGGAAATGGTGGCTTAGAGCCAGACAGAAGCTGAAAAACAGCTTGCGGTTTGGTAAGGAGGAAGTGGGGCGTACTGTGAAAGAAAAGATAATTGTTTGTTGCATGTGAAAGGGCAACTGGAAAAGAAAATGAGCTGAACACTGCACCAGAGTGTAGCTACAAGTTTCCCTTTCCCATCTTGCGAGGAGTCCCCAGACTAACAAAGAATCTACCTCAGATGCAAGCATAAGCTCACAAACAGGAGAAGCCCAGAGTCTGGGAAACACGATGTCATGGGTGGAAAAGGCACTCAGTTACACAGAAGCCATGACTATCTGAAGAAACAGATAGCAGGGCAGACGGACCTGAGTGCTCCCACAGCTATGATCGCATACAGAGAGTGCTCTGAAAAATCTCGACGTCTTGGGAATTAAAGACATGATTACTGAAAATAGTGTAAATATCTGATTGTCTGATTGATATATATATCCATACACACACACATGTGTATATATATATATATATGATCAGTTGATGTGAGGAGCCGAGGGTCACAGCTGGATGATGGAACGGTCTGGAATCACCTAGATTGTCCTGTGGAGTTACTAGGAGATAAAAAATAGATCGAATGGGAGAATAATGCAGAAGTTCAAAAGCCTGTCCACCAGGAACCACAGAAGATAAAAAAAAGAAAGAAAGAAAGAAAGAAAGAAAGAAAGAAAGAAAGAAAGAAAGAAAGAAAGAAAGAAAGAAAGAAAGAAAGAAAGGGGGAGGGCTGCCCCGTGGAAGACTGGAGAAGCATGGCTCATCTGAGAGGCTAAAACAGAAGGTTGTTGGTTTGGAAGGTTCTAGTTGGACACAGAACATGTGTATAAGTCAGGGTTCATGCCTAAAATCTTAGGATTTGAGAAACTGAGGCAGGAGGATTGCTATAAGTTCAAAGAGAGTCTGGGGTACATAATGGGTACCAGGTCAGTCAGGGATATTTAACAAGATCTTGTCTCAAAAATGCCCAACTCTTTACTTGACTCTGATACGTGAATGAATAAATGAAGGAATAAAGGAGGAAGAGGAGGGATGGAACCTATATAAAGTCGTCAAATTGGTGAACTTATATATTGACTGTTGGGGCTCAGTCATTTTTCTTCCACCTTCTTCAGGCTGAGATGCCCAGTCTAAGGGCTGAAGAGATGGATCAGCAGTTAAGAGCATTTGCTGCTCTTGCAGAGGACCTGTGCTTGATACCTATCACCCTCATGGTGACACAACTGTCACTTATTGTCATTTGCAACTGCACACACCTACACACACACACAGTACATCCATGTAATCAAAACACTAATATAGATAAAATAAAATAAGCCTTTATAAAAAGACTTGGATGTCTGGCTGTAATTATAACCCTGAGTAGAAGACTGAAAGAGTATTTTCTAGAACCCAAGCAGTCTAAAAGAGACAATCTAAAGATGTTGACCCCTAGTCATTCCCAGAGACTGCCTAGCCGGCTCTCTTCAAGTCCTCTGCCTTGCTTCACAGGGCTTAGAGCTGAGGTGGCTTATGTATGCTTTAGTCTTACATCTGAACACATGTCTGAGACTTCCCAGACATCTCAGGAAACCTCTGAAAGAGAAGTAACAAAGTCTGAGTTGAAGCCAGTCGCTGTGGTGGCTCATACCAGGGATACCAACAAGGCTACAGTGGGAGGGTTGTGAGCTTGAGGCAAGCCTAGGCCGTGCAGTGAGCGCTTGTCTCAAAAACAGAAGTAAAACGAAGCAGGTTACAGTAGAAGAAAGAGGGAGAGAACAGACAGAGGACCTGGCCACCCAAGCCAGAGCTGATGTGTTCCCCTCGAGACGCTCCTTCACTGTGATGAGGCTTTCACCCAGTAACCCAGATTGGGTTAAAAACACTGTAAGTCAAAAATGCATTGAGTCTAGCTGGCCTACTAAACGTCCTAGCTTGCTACACAGTCTACAAGTGGGGACAGACTCTTATGAGAACCAATCTACCTCCCAAGGGAGGCATTAATTCATTCCCAGCCCCCATGGCCTAGCATCTCCCACAAGGCCCCACCTCCAGATGCCAATCTATTTCTTATGAGCGTTGGAGGGACAAACCACATTCACCCCATAGCAACCTACAAATGGCCCACAGGGATATGAAGGAGAGTTTAAACTTCACTAATGACAGGAAGATGCAAACCGAAACCACGAAACCAATTAAAGATGGCCATTATCAAAGACATCGAGGGAGGGGAGTTTATGAGGGCGTAAAGAAATGAGAATCTTCGTCATTGTCACTGGGGTGTAAATAGTGTAGGGGTCCTCAAAGGGTGGACAGTAAAGCCGCCACATGATCCAGCAGTTCTGTGGGGCTTGCATTCATTTCCCCCATCCTCCTCATTTACTTCGAGCATTCAGTAAGCCCAAGCCCCACCCCCCACCCCCATTGCCATGCTTGCCACAGCACCATTCATAGTAGCCAAAATCCAGGGACAACTTCAATGCCCAGGTAACAGGTGAGTGGATGAGCTAAATGTGAAGGGGGTGGAATGTTATTCAGCCTTGGTAAAGGAGTAATCCATTCGCACGCTAAGTGAAATAAGCCAGGCTGAGCAGAGTAACTCTGGAGCAAGAGGTCTCTGGAAGGCTGATGCCCAGCAGGAGACTACAGTCCGTAATGGGGGACTGTGTGATTGGGGTTTGCCAAGGGACTACAGATCCTCCATCTTCCCATTCCAACCACAAACTGGCAACTCTGAGAAACAAGAGAGATGCTGATTGGCTTGATATATCCACATTCCAAAACATCACACTGAGTAACTTAAACTTTTTGCCTGTCAATCATAGTTCAGTAAGCTTGAAACAAAATAAAGATACATAGTTTCAGTGGCTGAGTGAGGGGTCTGGCCTGAGACCCAAGATACTGTAGCCTGCTGGTCCTGGGGGGAGGGGTCAACATCTCAGGGCCTTGGTTAGTCAGTGTGGAGGTGGGGTTGGGCTAAGGTAACGAAGTACTATGAGGTGCCAGGATTAAAAAGATAATAGAAAAAAAAAAAAAAAAGGACAACAGCATCTGAAACCCAGTGTTAAAAACACAGAATTGCAGTAGTAATATTGAGTAATATTGATCATCTTTCCAGAAAGATGATCCCTAAGAACCTGAACCCCTCCATGGTTGGCTTCTTAGATAAGGATGAGGGCCAATTCCAGCACACTGCAGACAGTGGTGGTCCACTGAAGCAAGTTCATCACCCTCCCCAGAGATTTGTTATGGAAACAAAGCCCCTGGAAGTGGGGCCCGTGACAGGGAAAATAAAGACAGTGAATGGGCCTGTGCACTTGTGTGCCACAAGAAGGGTAGATGTGGCTAATTCCAGCCACTCCATTTCTTTCAGACAGAAACCCTGTCATAGAAACACTGGCTTTTCTTTCTGAGGCTTCTCAACTGTGAAACAAAGGCTCAAGTTTGGTTCAGTGGGAATGTGAGACTGAATGAAGCTTTAGCTGCCTGGAAAAGGAGGAATGGAAATGAGCTTATAGCTTGTTTGGCTTCAGGCTGCCTTTTTAATTGATAGTTTACAGGAAGAAAAATGATCTGTCTTGCTTGGCTACAGCAGAGACCTGGTACCTCTAATGATGTCATCACTGGAGAGCAGATCTGAAGATGATATATATTCATTGTTGTTTTGTGGTTCTTCAAGACAGATTTTTTCTGTGTAGCCCTGATTGTTCTGGAACTTGCTCTGTAGACCAGGCTGGCCTTGAACTCACAGAGAACCTGTCTCTGCCTCCTGAGTGCTGGTGTTAAAGGCATGTACCACCACTGCCCAGCATTTCTTTTGTTGCTGTTATTTTTGTTTGTTTGGTTTTAATGTTAACAGTTTAAACCAGAAGGCGATGTAATGACTTAAAATGGCTTCAAGCCTCAGCTTCCATAAGCATTACCGGATACACTACCACATTCAGGGTTGCTTGTGAGTATTTTCTTCTGGATTTCTATGTTTCCTTCGAGTTCTTATTTTCTCCTGTTGTTGTTGTTGTTGCTCTCCTCCTCCTCTTCCTCGTCTTCTTCTTCTTCCTTCTTCCTCTTCTTCCTTCTCTTCCTCTTCCTCCTCCTCCTCTTCTTCTTCCTCTTCCTCCTTCACAGTAAAAGTATTTCTTAAGAAAATGGAAGCCGAGGCAGTAAGGTGGAGTGGGTAAGAGCACTTGCCTTGAAGCCTGGTGACCTGAGATTGATCCCCAATTCCATGGTGGAAGGAAAGCACTGACTCATGAAAGTTGTCCTCAGACTTTCAAATGTCTACCATGACCCTCTCCCCTCCCACATGTGCACGCATGCACACACACACACAAACACACACACACACACACACTGACAATAAATAAAAGTTAGAAAGGACATTAATGGAACAAAGAAAAACTTGTAAACCTTACCCAATACAACACAAATTTAGCACGCACTGTGGCCTAGCAGATCTGGAGAGTTGCTATGGTGAGGAGGTTATGAGGGTAAAGCAAATGAGAGCATGCATAAGAATATCTGCTAGAATGTTCCAGAAGAGGCTCTTGTGACAGGGATGCACTTGGGAACAAACTGGTTATGCTCACCAGAAGGCAAATGCTGTTGATATAACTGCAGTTTCCTACAGTGTTCGTAGTGAAAATTTTGGTTTCTCTAAAGACCCAGTTATGTTATGAGAATGTGTTTTTGCTTTAACTCCGGGTGTGAGATGAGAGGCTGCTCACAGCAGGTGATTGTGATTTGCCTACAGCTCTAGCAGGGGCCTGTTTTTGCCAGCTGCAAAAAAATTAATTCTGGGGACTCTGGAGGGGGTGTATGTAATTGGGAAAATCCTGAGAGGGCCTGAGGAGGCTGCTGTTCCCTTTCTGCTCCCCCTGCTCCTCTTCCCTCTGCTCCTCCCCCTGCTCCTCTTCCCTCTGCTCCTCCCCCTGCTCCTCTTCTCTCTGCTCCTCCCCTTGCTGCCCCCTGCTGCTCCCCCTGCTCCTCCCCCTGCTGCTCTTCCTGTTCCTCCCCCTATTGCTCCCCCTGCTCCTCTTCCCTCTGCTCCTGCCCCTGCTGCTTCACCTGTTCCTCTTCCCTCTGCTCCTCTCCCTGTTGCCCCCTTACTGCTCCCCCTGCTCCTCCCCCTGCTCCTCCCCATTCCTGCTGTTGCAGTTTGTCAAGAGATGAGAAGAGGTTGTAGGAATCCTGATGCAGATTAGACTTGCCCCAAGAAACCCAATACCCTTCGTCAGCAGGAAGTAGTTTAAAGAGGTTTCTGCCTCTTCCCCCTCTAGCCTTCTTTCTCTCCTACTTAGTTTCTGCAGGTTGGAAGGGATCAGGGTGGAATAAGGTTTGGTAGGGAGATAGAAGTATAAGAACCTAATAAAACAGCTAAGCAGATGTTCCAAAAGTGTGCACGGTGCTTACAAGGACTAACATATCTCTCCCCTTCACCTCTTCCTTTCTCTGTTTTTGCTTCCTTCCTTTCTATTCTTTTTTCCCTCTGGCATTGATGATAAAGTCTTCATGTGCAAAGTCCTCTACTACTGAGCAAACCCCTGCTTTGATTTTTATAAGTCAGGGTCTTACTATGTAGCCCAGGATGGCCTTGAACTTTAAATCCTTTTGTCTTAGACTCCCAACTAGCGCCATGAGATCTGGCTTCCCTGTTTCAGGCATCCTGAATATGATATATAGTCAATGTCATGTAGATTAAGATACATAGAGTAATGCATGCAGGTACACTTGCAGGTACGTGTTAATGTGTGACAAAGTGAAAGGTGACACTGGGAAAAGAGAGGAGAGTGGCTGAATGGTCATGTGCATTTTACTGCAATGTCATTTTTCTTATGATGAGAATGCATTTATATTTTGTTTAAGAAATAAAATTATTCGCTCTGGAAGACACTCTGCTGATTCCTCAAAAAGTGTAGTTAGCATATACGCCAGCCGTTCTGCTCTTGGTGTATGCTAATCATTCTGAAACCACATACCCACGCAGAGCAGAGTTCAGAGAAGAACCATCCTCACAGTATCCCAGAGATGGAAACACCCAAATGTGAACCAGCTGATAAAGAGACGGTGGAGCAGTGCCGGATTCACAGCAGTGGGGTATTGCTTGACCAACACAACTGTGGGAACAACTGACTCGTGCTCTGAGGATAAGCCCTGGGCACACACTGAGAGAAGGAAGTCTGTCACCAAGGGCCACATGGGGGCTGGAGAGATGCAGCTGCAGTTTAAAGCACACTCAGTTCTCAGCACCTATGTCAAGTGGCTCATAACCGCTTTAACTTTTGCTCTAGGGGATTGACAGCTCCCTCTGGCACCCACATATGTGTCACACATAAGCAACAACAACAACAAAAATAAATGAGGCTGGAGAGATGGCTCCAAAGGTTGAGAACGTTTGCTCTTGCAGAGAGCCCACATTTGATTGGCAGAATTGACATGGTGGTACACATCCATCTGTAACTCCACATATAGAAGACAACTGACATCTTTGACCTCCTTGAGCACCAGGCAGGCACACACACACACACACACACACACACATACACACACACACACACACACACACACACGGTGTACATACATGCAGCAAAACACACAGAGAAATCTTAAAATATAGAAATAAAAAACAAAGGGTCAGGTGTTCCATGACTCCATGCACATAAATACCTATAATAGGAAGCACAGACACAGAAACTAGTGGTGGCCAGGGCTGGGTTTGAGGGAAACATGGGCAATAAAAACTAAACAGCATTCACTACGGCGCTTGCCTAGCATACATGAGGCTCTGGGTCCAGTCCTCAGCGCTATAGAATCCAGGCGTGGTGCTGCACTCCTGCAAACCCAGCAAGGGAGGTGGAGACAGGGGGACAAGAAGTTCACAGTCACGAAGTAAGTTGGAGATCCACATGGGTTAGAGACCTTGTCTCAAAAGAACAAAACCATGGGTTTAGGTCTCACAATGAGACAAGGAACAGTGGCGGTTCAAATTTAATGGCACTGAAGCCACTTAATTGTTACTTTAAAATTTTGTTTCTGTGGTCTGGAGGGATGGCTCAGAAGTTAAAAGCACTGGATGCACTTCCAGAGGTTCTGAGTTCAATTCCCAGCAACCATGTGGTGGCTCACAACCATCTGTAGTGTAATCTGGTGCCCTCTTCTGGCCACAAGCATACATTCAGGCAGAACACTATATAAATAAATAAATCTTTAAAATATTTTTGTTATTTTTTTGTTTTTGTTTTTGTTTTTTGTTTTTTGTTTTTTGTTTTTTTTTTTTTTGAGGCAGGGTCTTACTGTGTATCCTAGGCTGGCCTCAAACTTATGGCTATCCCCTTGCCTAAGCCTCCAAGTGCTGGGATCGCAAGTGCGAACCACCACAGTGAACTGCCATTGGCACATTTTTATGACGATGATTATGGTCTGTGAGTTATATCTCAAGGGAAAAAAATGTATCAACCAAACTAAAGCCTCCACATTACTCTGAAGAAAGAGCAAGGGGAGCAGAAACAAACGCGAGCCCGCGAACGAAATCAGGAAGGCAATACGGATCCCGGAGTGGGAGCAACGGAGTGGCGGTCCTGGCTGCCAGGAAGATGGAGAGGGGAGGAAAGGCTATCTCAGAGAGTCAGGGCAGGGCAGCAAGTGTGGAGATGGAGAGGGGCCATGTGGGAGTCGCAAGGCGGGAGGGAGGTCAGCCTGTAATCAGTGTGGCCGAAATGAAGGTATTTTAATTTTAAAGAGACCCTTGCGTCTCTGTGTCTGAGCATCAGAGTCTTGAAACAAAGGATCTGCAAGCTGGGAATTTCCTCAGGAAAGAGACAAGGGGCAGAGAGGTGGGGCTTTTATCCTAGAGATTCCACACAATTCTAACAATCTGTCAGACCATTATACAGAATGAGACCGAAGCCCAGACATGTTGGGGGTCGATGGTAGGCAGGACCACACTAAACTGCCTAGATATGTACACCCCTAGCCTTTTATTTAAACTTTAATAAAATTTCAGGACCCCCAAAATGGACCTGAGGCCCCTCTTCCCAGTGTGACTACGTTGAATAAATCTCCCTTTTCAGCCTTTTACTATTAATTTGGCTGTTCTAATTGCGTTCTTAAGGATAGGTGGCTGAACTTGGATTCTTGAAGTAAGGACTGTGGCCCCCAAATTCTGTAACAAACCTAACCAAAGCAGGACCAGGAGGCTCGCTGTTCTCTGTCTTCAGAAGAGCTTCGAGACTGTGCCTCAGTTGGGTGCTAATCCCATTCCAGGCCTGGTGTCTCATTGTGCGTGCTAGGTGACAGGCAAACCACTGGTTAAGGCTCATTTTCCTGAAAGCGGCTTGATTTCTAGGTTGCAGGGTTGGATGGGCAGCGGATCAAAGCAAACAGGGGTGTTTCGTTAATCATCCTTTAGAGGATACTTGGCAGGGAGAAAGGAAAGCAAAATCCCGGTGCAGGACTCTCAGTGTGGCGTGAACAGGAAACGGCCAGGTGGGGTCCGGGACTGCCGAGGGGCTTTCCTTGAGACTGAGGAAGTTCCCATGGCTTGATTAGGTGTCTGGCAGAGATGCTTGAAAACCCCTTCTCTCCTCACAACCTAGCCTCATGTGGTGTTCGGCGCCAGCTGGATCCCCGCACTACAGCGCGCGTTGGCATCCTGCTTCAGAGAAGCTGCTTGGAAATTTCAGCTCAGAAGTCCACAAGAAAAGGATAGACGCGGAAAGCCAGATTCCTGCGTCTGACTGAAGGGGACCACCGTCATGCTACTGTCGCATCCATTCCCAGTTCGTCACCACTGACCAGTGTCCCTGCACCTCCCTTTGAAGGAATGGGAGGAGTTCCCTCGTGAGCCAGGAGGCGGCGCCTTCTCTGTGCTCCTCTGCGGCAGAAGGAGCAGAGAAGGTCCCATTGGCTCAGAGGCTGTGTCTGACCTGCCTGAGGCCACACAGCCGTCCTCAGTACCTTTGAGATCTGGAGTCCCAGCTAAGACTCCAGACCCTTTGCCTCAGGATAAACCCGTTATAGTTTTGAGACAGGATGGATGATAGGCTGGGAACGTGGGAAGAGAAAGGAGGTGCTTCTGGGTGACCTTTCTCGCCACCTGAGAATCAAGGATTGCAGTATGCCTTACACCTTTCTCGTTCCTCACATGTAAACCTGGCAATTTCTAGGAATCCATCAGAAACCCCATTTGCAACAAAATACACATACCAACTTTTGTACCAACTTAGGTATCCTGATTTTATTTCATCAGATTGGAATCCTACCCAAGGTGCCTCCAGAGTCATCCTATAATCTTATTTATGAGAGGGGAGGGGATGATTCTGGCACTCAGGAGGCAGAAGCAGAGAGAGGTGAGTATCTGTGAGTTTGAGGCCAGCCTGGTCTACATAGTGAATTCCATGCTAGCCAAAGCTAACAGTAAGGCCCTGTCTCAAAAGTAAACCAAAGAAAAACAGGCTTAAAGATCTCCATGTGCCAGCATGTGGGCCTGAGTTCAATCCCCAGGATCCAGGTGAAAATCAAACATGGCTGCCCACACTTGTAATCCTGGTGCTGATGGGAGCAGGGAGCCAAGACAGGAGCATCAGTGAAGCTTGCCGGCCAGCCAGCCTAGCCAATATGGTAGCCCCTGGTTCAGTTAGAGACCCTCCCTATGAATACACACACACACACACACACACACACACACACACACACCTTTTAATAAACTTCAGCTCTGCTTCATGCTGTCTTGTCCTGAAGTTCTTCCCTGTGGTGACTCCGGGGATCCAATTTTAGTGGAGCTGAAGTCCCTAGAACTTCACGCTGCTGCAGTGTCAGAATGGAGCTGTGCCTCTGTCCCAGCCGCCACTGAGAGTTTGTCATGGATGTGGAGGCTGGGGAAATGCTCAGCGGGTAAAACACTTGTCTCCCTGTGATGACCTGAGTTCCTTTCCCTAGAATCTACATAAAGCTGGCTGCAGGAGCGCACTGCCCCATGGGAGAATGGGAGGTGGGCATGGAAGAATCCCCAGAAACTAATAAGCTGGCGAGCCTGGTCCACAAAGTGGAAAACAATAAAGACACTGTCTCAAAAAGTGTTAGTTGGCTGGTGAGATGGCTCAGTGGGTAAGAGCACCCAACTGCTCTTCTGAAGGTCCAGAGTTCAAATCCCAGCAACCACATGGTGGCTCACAACCATCCGTAATGAGATCTGGCGCCCTCTTCTGGAGTATCTGAATAAAATAAAAAGTGTTAGTTGAGTTGTCCACATGTGCACATCCTCTGACTTCTAGACACAGACAGACAGACAGACAGAGAGAGAGAGAGAGAGGGAGAGAGAGAGAGAGGGAGAGAGGGAGAGAGAGAGAGGGAGAGAGGGAGAGAGGGAGAGGGGGAGAGGGAGAGGGGGAGGGAGAGAGAGAGAATGAACGAATGTTTGAATGAATGAATGAATGAATGAATGAATGAATGTGAATTCTGGAATTCTGGCTCAGGAACAGACTCTGCAGTCTCACACAAAGTCCTCAATATAGAAGATACCTTTTCACCTTTCTAGTATCTACTTTGCCCTGTTGATGGCCACACAGAATCTCTCGTGTGCCACTGCACACCTATGCACACCCACTTGCCTTTCACACCAAAGATGGTCAGTTCTTTGACTTCCTCATGTACACAGTACTTTCCTTTAGGTACCTGAACACCTGGAGGAGTTACAAACTCTCATGAGAACAGAAAATATTGCTTTCAGGTGTCAGGGTAAGGACTACTACGAAATCTTCCCCAAACAACCCAACTCAGGGCTTAGCCAGGAAGAACCCCGTGCTGGGTTCTCCACTAGCCCTGTGTCAGTTACTCACTCTGGCCTCTAGGGGGCTCCCCAGGAACACAGACAAGAAGCCATCGTATCTGTTCCTTCAGACAAGATTCTAAATGTGAACGAAAGGACGTGGTTTGGTAACCCACAAAAGTAACACCACACATCATGGAGGAGGAGAAGCCGTATCTCATCAGAGGATGATAATCCGTGAGCCATGAGGATCAATGGGAACCCCCAGTGACCAGCAGTCCTTGAGAACAAGCTTCATACATCATCTCTGGTCACCTCTGGGTAAGACTGTCCATTTTAATTAATCAATCAATCAATCAATCAATCAATTTGGTTTGCACGTGGATATGTGCACACTGGTGTGGTCATGCATGTGTAGAGGCCGGGGGTGGACTTCAGGGCGTTGTCTTCACTCACTTTCCACTTCCATTTTTTATTTTATTTTATTATTTGAGACTGTCTCACTAAATCTAAAACGGGCTGTTTAGTTAGACTGACTGGCCAGCAAGTCCCCAGGAAATGCTTGTCTCTTCCCTTAGTGCTGGGGTTACAGGCATACAACATGCCTGACTCTTAACTGCGTGCTGGGACCCAAGCTCAGGACTCCACACTTGTGTGTCAAGCATCTTACACATGGAGCCATCTCCTAGCCGGGAAGACTGGGATGCAGGCCAACTGGACCCCTCAAGCTTCATCACCGCCAGTATTCATCTAGTTGATGGTCACAATCAGATAGACTTCTGACTGCTGAAACTGTATTTTTGCCCCACCCTAGAACCATCTCACCAATCACAGAGTCAGTAATTTAAAAACAGATTTTGCACGCCTGCTTTCTTTTCTTTTCCAATTGCTTTGTTAGTTCCATGACAGGGTCTGGCCTCATAGCACTATCTAAATTGGTCAGTCAGTCAGTCAGTCAGTCAGTCAGTCAATGGCTTAGGAAGTAAAGGCACTTGCCACCAAACCTGCTATCTGAGTTAGATCCCACTGACCAAATTAGGAGGTGGACAGCTGAGCCCCATGAGTGGTCCTCTGACCTCCACACATGTGCAGGTTGCATGGACAAGCACATACACAAAATAAAGAAAGAAATGTCAAAAGAAACCCTTGTATAACGTTTCATGCAAGTTAACAATTTTGTGTTGGATCAAATTCATAGCTCCCCTCAGCTGCTTCCGTTTTCCAGAGAAACCACACTTTACCGCCACCCATAGTACGGGGGGGGGGGGCTTCACGGAGGCTAAGCAAGCCCTGTGCTCTTTAGCTGTACCCAGAAGTCCAAACACACATAATTTTAATATCACTGAGTTGCTATAGCAAACTTTGGTGTCTCAGAGGACCTGGGTCCTTTGCTATTCAGTAACCACGCCCCCTGCTGTGGCTTTTCCCAGCAGACACAGCAATCTCTTCTGGCACCAGGTGTGAGGCCAACAGTTCCAGCTGTGTCCAAGGTCCAGCTGTGGAGCCTCCCTTCCCATAGCTTATTTAACAGGGCCGTATCCAAGTTCTAATTAGGAGGCCAGACAGCGAGCTCGTTTCCCAGGCAAGAATCCAGCTTCCCTGTGACTTTGTTTCCAATGTTGTTTCTTAGAATATGGCCCGTGTACTGGCTGGGTTTGTGTGTCAACTTGACACAAGCTAGAGTCAAGGAGAGGAAGGAGCCTCAGGTGACGAAAGGCCTCTATAAGTTCCAGCTATAAGGCATTTTCTCAATTAGTGATCAATGGGGGAGGGCCCAGGCCATGGTGGGTGGTGCCATCCCTGGGCTGGTGGTCCTGTGTTCTCTAAGAAAGCAGGCTGAGCAAGCTAGTAAGTAACACATGTGTGTGGCCCCTGCCTCAGCTCCTGCCTCTTGTCCTGTTTGAGTTTCTGTCCTGGCTTCCTTTGATGAGTGATATGGAAGTGTGAGTCAAATAAACTCTTTCCTCCCCAATTTGCTTTTTGGTCATGCTGTTTCATAGGAACCCTGACTAAGACAAGCTGCAGTCACCAATGTAAATAAAGCACAGAGTTGAGACTCCTGCCTCTCAGGGCTTCTGTTCTCTGTCATGAACGAGACCTTCTGTTTTACATCCAAGATTGCCCGAGTGTTTACAAAAGATGCACGAGGCACTCACTGTCCTGCCTGTTTCCATCCAAACTGCCCAGGCAGAACTAGACAGAAAACAGTGTCTTAATCCGGTAGCTGAGGTGGGCAAAGGTGTGCCTTCCTTCAATCACAGCTCTTGATGGGCTGCAGCAGGACTTTAAGTTTGACTTTGTGGGAAAAAAAGTAAGACAGTCTATAGGGCATAGTACTGACCTTCTCATTCCATTTATTATTTATTTATTTATTTAGAGACAGGGTTTCTCTGTGTCGAACTGGATGTCCTAGAACTTGCTCTGTAGACCAGAGATCTGCCTGCCTCTGACTCTCAGTCGCTGGGATTAAAGGAGTGTACCACCACCTCCTGGCTTCTTTTCATTGTTCTTAAGATTTATTTTTATTTTATGTGTTTTGTGTGCTTTGACTGGGTGGTTTGTATGTGAACCACTTGCATGTATGGTGCCTGCAAAACAAAACAAAACAAAACAAAACCCCCCAAAACAAAACAAAACAGAACAGATTAAAAACAACAACAACAACAACAACCCAGAAGAAGCCCTCAGATCTGCTCTCCAGGAAATGGACAGCTGTGAGCAGCCTTGGGTGCTGGGAAAACCTGTTCTTGCTGTGAGCATTGAACAGCGAGTGCTCTTCACTGCTTGAGCAGTCTCCCTAGCTCCCTATTTTAGTTTTTGAGACAAGGTCTCTTATGTATCAGGCTGACCTCAAACTCACTACATAACCAAGGCTGACTTTGAACTCCAATCCTCCTGCCTCCAGATCCGGAGTACTGTATTATACATAGCTTGTAGCACCAATCTGTTTAGGTGGTGGGTGGATCCTAGGCTTGGAGCTAAGGGCTGAAGAGCTAAAAGCCTCAGGTGAGCTTGGAAACTCTGATAACATCTGCAAACACTGTGCGTCAGGGAGCTCCTGATAAGAAGACAGCAGACCAACCTCCCATGGTATTTACAGCTTTGAAACCAGAGAAACAGACCTGCAGATGAAATCTCCTACCTCCAAAATTCCCCTTTCTGCCCTATAAAAACCCCAAGTCCTCTGCACCCTGGCACACACTCTCCACTCCCTTGAAGAGACTGGAGGACTCCATTGCTCTTTTCCTCTCTCTCTTTTTAAGGCAGCTGTGGTGGGGTGGGGTGGGTGTATCTGACTATGTATATCTGGCTGTCCTAGATCTCCCTGTGAGGCCAGGCTGGCCTTGAACTCAGGGAGATCTGCCTGCCTCTGCCTCCTAGGTGTTGGGATGAACCATCATCAATTCCACACTTTGCTCTCTATATTTCTAGCCTTTCTTAAAGTCTCCTATAATACATTTGAAGTCATCATTATAGAATTATCTCAACAGAGAATCCAGGACCCTTCAGGGCCCCACCCCCTTTTAAAAAATTTATGCATATGAGTAGAGACACACCAGAAGAGGGCATCAAAGCCCATTACAGATGGTTGTGAGCCACCATGTGGTTGCTGGAAATTAAACTCAGGACCTCTGGAAGAAGTTGGTGTTCTTAACCACTGAGCCATCTCTCCAGCCCCCAGGTCCCTTTGTTGAGTATAACTTCTGTTGTCATGACAAAATGTCCAGGACTAGGTATTTTATGAGAAAAGAGGCTTTTTTTTTTTTTTTTTTTTGCCAGTTTTGGAATTTGGAAGCAATCACATGGTGTGACAGGCAGCAGGCTTCGGGGGCCATGTTTACTCTTTTTATAACTCACTCTTGGCAGAACAAATACACTTTTCGAGGCAGTAAAAATTCTTTCCAAGGGCAGTGACTTCAAGGATCTAATCCTGCTTCACTAGGCGTCACGTCTCCAAAGTTAACCATCTCAAAATCACTGGCTTTGGCAGTGGGGGTGCTGGAGAGATGGCTCAGCAATCAAGAACACAACAGTCTAGACCTCTGGTGTGTGTGTGGTGTGTGACGACATCTAATCCCATCTTCTAACTGCCATGGGCACCTGTACACATGATGCATACACTCAGATGTAAAAGGAGCTTTTATTCATCTGAGGTAATTGTCGTCCTCAGGTTTAATGCCGCTGTCTGCTAACACAGGCCCATTACTGGAAGCTTCTACCCTCCGTGCAATTGTATGTAGTCTTAGAATGTTTCGGCCTCTGCAACTTGTTTCTGGCTAAGTTTATCGTTTCCTAATCCTTTCTCACCTTTGACTGGCTGGCTCAACTCAACTGTAATGGCTCAAACTCCTTTCCACACTGATTCAATCGAGCTTCTCTGGGCTTCTCCTGAATTTCTCTCTCTCTCTGTCTTTCTCTCTGTCTCTGTCTCTCTCTGACTCTCACTCTGTCTCTCTCTCTCTCTGTGTCTCTCTGTCTCTCTCTCTGTCTCTCTCTCTCAGATTATTTATTTTATGTATGAGTCTCCTATCTGCATGTACATTTGCACACCAGAAGAGGGCATCAGATAGATGACACTATAAATGGTTGTGAGCCACCATGTGGGTGATGGGAACTGAACTTAGGCCCTCTAGAAGAGCAGCCAGTGCTCTGGACCACTGACTCATCTCTCCAGCTCCCTGAATTGCTCCTTTCGACCTCCAACTTCTTCTGTCAATCTGTTCTAATCTCCTGGCTCCTCATTTTCTGGGTCATTCTGTCTTCACCTGTGTCTAGCTTGTTTTCTCTTGAACTTGTCTCTGGACCACTGTCCCAGTTAAAACCATCTCTTGCTCTCTGCACTGCCTCACACTCCTGCAAACAACCCTAATTAAGCTGGTCACAAAAAATACAAAACAAAGACAAGACTTGAAAATAGGAGGGGTGCTTGGTCATGGGAAGAGAAGGATGGAGGATAACAGAGGGTGAAGCAATGTATGTACATGAATGAAATTGCCAAAGAATAATAAATAAATAAATAAATAAATAGCCTCAACAGTCATGGCAGTATGCACCTTTTATCCCAACATTCAGGAGGTAGAAATAGCAGGTTTCTATGTTTGAAGCCAGCCAGGTTGACATAGCCAGTTCCAGGCCAGCCATAGTTACATAGTGAGACCCTTTCTCAATGAATGAACACATGAATGAAAATATATAAGAACCTAATTTCTGGTCTTAACATCTACCTGAGTATACCTCCCTTCTATTTTTCTAGAGTGTTCCTTTCTCCTCTCCTGTTTTCTTTTAGTACCAGCAATACCCTCTCCCCCTTTTCTGGGAGCCAGGATCTCACTATTGGCTTAGGCTCGTCCCCAACTCCTGTAGCTGAAGATGACCTTGAACTTGAAAAATAGCAATACAGCAGGTTGCAGAGTCTGGCTATTGAGCACTGAATCCTGGATCAGAGTTCAAATGTGTATAATGTGAGCACTAGATTTCAAACACACACACACACACACACACACACACACACACACACACACACATACAGAGAACTTGGAAGAAAGAATAAAATATCACAATGACATTTCATATTTACATTTAAAATTATATCGATTTTTAAATATTTTTATATGTATGTGTGTGATTGCATGCATTTATGTGCAGAAGCCCACAAAAGCTCCGAGAGGTTCTTATATTCTCCAGGACTGGAGTAATGGATGGCTATAAACTGTTAGGTCCTCTGCAAGAGCAACAAATGCTTTTAATCGCAGAGCCATTTCTCCAGCCCTGTCGTAATTACTTGTAGCTAGTAACTTTCTTAGTATACGCAGCAGAATAAATTATCAAAGTGAATTTTAACTTTTCTCTTGTACTTTGTGTGTTTGTTCACTATTGGGCAGGTGCATATACGAGTGTGTGTGTGTGAGTGTGTGTGTGTGTGTGTGTGTGTGTGTGTGTGTATGTGTGCATGTAGAGGCCAGAGGTCAAACTTTGTTGTTCCTTAGAAACTACCTACCTTGTTTTTTGAGACAGGATATCTCACTGGGACCTAAGACTTACCAATTAGTTTAAACTGGCTGGTCTGTGATTTCAGGGATCCTCCTGTGTCTGCCCTCTACACACCAGACTTCATATACATATATGTGGTGGTTTGAATAATAGGAATGGTCCCTGTAGATTCATGGGTTTGGATGCTTGGTCATAGGGAGTAGCGCAATTAGGAAGTGTGGCCTTGTTGGAGTAGGTGGAGTCACTGTGGAGGCAGGGCTTTGAGGTCTTAAGTGCTCAATCTATGCCCAGCATAAAACACAGCCAGTCTTCTGGCTGTCCTTGAAGATGTAGAACTCTTAGCTCCTCCAGCACCATGCCTGCATGTTGCCATGCTTTCTGCCATGATCTTAATAAACTAAACCTTTGAAACTGTCAGCCAGCCTCAATTAAACAATTTTCTTTATAAGAGTTGTCTTGGTCATGGTATCTCTTTGCAGCAATGGACATCCTAACTGAGATAATCTACAATACTTTTATTAAGTCTTTGAGAATTTCATATATGTATACAATGTATTCTGATCATATTCACCTCTACTCTTCCCAGACCCTCTTGCCTACCCTCTGCCTTCTCTTGATGACTTTTTGTGTTTTTTTTCTTTTAATAGTTCACTGATTTCATTTTGCATTGTCCATATAACCATACTGCGGCGGGGGGGGGGGGGGCTGCTCACTAAGACATAGTCAACGCACTAAGACCCACACCCTTAAAGAAAACTGACTCTCTCTTCCTCCAGAAGCCATCTGCTGTCAAATGCTCCTCAGCTAGGGTAGGGGGCCTGAGGTCTGCTCCCCACTCCAGGCCAGAACATCGTCTCACTTGATCTTGGGCATGCGACTGTATAATTCAATATTTAATAAACAATAAATCAATCCCAGTGGCACAGTCGCTATCTGCCCCACTGGTTTACATTCACGAATAAAGTACACACGCACAGCCTTTATATTTTATTTATTTATTTGTTTGTTTGTTTATTTATTTATTGATTGATTGTAAGTACACTGTAGCTGTCTTCAGACACTCCAGAAGAGGGCATCAGATCTCAGTACAGATGGTTGTGAGCCAGCTGGGATTTGAACTCAGGACCTTCAGAAGAGCAGTCAGTGCTCTTAACCGCTGAGCCATCTCTCCAGCCCCACCTTTATATTTTAATATGCCTTATGTAGCACAATAGCTGGGCCACTATCTAACCTCCACTGCTGATTGAATGTACCTCCTGCCGATAATTCCAAGTTACTACTTAATACCGTGTTCTATCTTTTGCTGCCCTGGACCCAGCTGGGCGCCCTCTTGGGCTGAGCGCTCTCCCGGCATCTTCACATGGTGGCCATGCCTCTCTGTCCTCCACTCTTCTCAGGCATGGCGGCTCTCCTCTCCTCCACACTCTCCCCACAAGGCAGATCTCCTTTCTCCTCCTCCTGGTCTCAAGCCCCGGAATCCTTAAGTTCCACTCTGTCTTCCCTGCCCAGCCATTAGCTGCCAGTATCTTTATTTACTATTCAGAACCAACTGGGGGCAGGCTCCCTCAAGGTCTTACGTGCAAACAATTTTGGGGACTCAAATTAACATTAGAATACAAGCAGCATTAGGCCAAACCCACTACATGCAACCACAGTTGCAATGAGCTCGTGGGGAGAGCATCCCTGCATGTCTGGAAGACAGTTTTGCTTCACTCTTCCTCACTGTCTGGCCCTTATAATCTGTCCCTTCTTCAATGGTTCCTAAGTCTTTAGGGGACAAGGTGTTATATGTATGTCCCGCTCATGGCTGAGTGTTACAGACATTTATTCTCTGTACTTTGACCAGCTGTGAGTTTCAGCATTAACCACTGTCCATTTGAGACAAAGCAAGTCCCAGATCCAGGCTTGGTGGTACACACCTTTAATCTGGGCCACACCTTCTGCTGGAGACTTACATAGGGACACGGGAAGAAGGAAGGTTCCCTATCTTTGCCTGCTTGCCTTGTGGGACTGAGAGGGACTGAGAAACTACTGGATCCTTGGACTTCCATTCACAGATGACCATTGTTGGGGAGTTGGGTTTCAGACTGTAAGTCATCATAATAGATTCCCTTACTGTATAGAGACTACCCGTAAGTTCTGTGGCTCTAGGGAACCCTGACTAAGACAGTGAGTGTTTTGCCTGCCTGCATGCATGTGGACCATATACATGCCTGGTGCCTGTGGAGGTCAGAAGAGGCTGCTAGGTCCTCTGGAACTGGAATTAAGGATGGGTATGAGCCACCATGTGGGTGCTGGGAACTGAATGTGGGTCTTCTGCAAGAGCGGCAAGTGCTCTCAGCTGCTGACCCATCTCTGTCAGCTCCTGGAGTATTTTAAATTTCACAAGAGCTAGGGCATAGTGACTCAGTGGTAAGGTGTATACATTGAATGCATGAAGCCATGGGTTTAATCACCACCATCAGGAAGTATACTGCTAACAAGGGGAAATGAAATTGCTTACGTAGCCCACACTTTACTTGTTTGTGGGTATGTGTGTAACTCCAGTCCATAGACTTGACTTGTTGCCAGCCACTCTTACCTGCTGAGCCATCTCACCTGCCCTGGCTGACACTTAATGTCTGTTGAACAGCGCTGGTCATGTAGAGACTTGAATCCTGCCACTAACTCACCTCAAGTGTTCCAAGTTGTAGACTCATTGTTTCTGTTCTACCTATAAGAGGCACAGATGTCGCTCCTGCCCTCACAACATTAAACAGATAAATAATAATAATAAAACCTACAGAGCACTGATTTCAGAGGACAAATGTGCCACTCCAAAAGTTGGAGAGACGATTCGGAGTAACGATCAGTGCTTGCGTTCTCTCTCTTTCTTCTTTGTGTGAGTATCTCCAGGTTGGCACACATGTGTGCAAGTCAGTGTCTCCAATTTGGCACACATGTGTGTGCATGGGTGTGCAAGTGCAAGCTAAAGATTAGTCTCAGCTGTCATTTCTCAGTTTGGTTTTCTGAGAGTGTCTCTCACTAGTCTGAACCACACCCATTTGGCTGGTAGCTTGCTGGCCAGTAAGCCCCAAAGTTCTGCCTGTCTCTACCTCCAGAGTTTACTTGGCTAGTGTGTTATGTGTGTATGTATGTGTGTGTGCATGTATGTGTGTGTATGTGTGTGAGTGCATGCACGTATGTGTGTGTATGAATATATATGTGTGCCTGCGCACAAGCTCAATTGACACTTCATATTTTCCCCAGTCACTAGGTATTTATTGAGGTAGAATTCTTTTTTTTTTTTTTTTTTTTTTTTTAAGATTTATTTATTTATTATATGTAAGTACACTGTAGCTGTCTTCAGACACTCCAGAAGAGGGCGCCAGATCTCGTTACAGATGGTTGTGAGCCACCATGTGGTTGCTGGGAATTGAACTCTGGACCTTCGGAAGAGCAGTCGGGTGCTCTTACCCACTGAGCCATCTGACCAGCCCCGAGGTAGAATTCTTGAGCTCAAGAATTCTGGCTAGTGTGGCTAGCCACTTTGCCAGAGGAATTGTCTCTGCCTTCTGAGAACTGAGATTACAGGCAGCTATTACTACAATTTCTACAAGGGTCCTGGAGATCTGAACTGTAGTCTTCACATCTGGGCAGCAAATACTTTGTTTACTGAGTCATCTCCGCAGCCCGTGCCTGGCGTTTGTGGTGTATTCTGGGAACTGAGCTTAGGTTTCCAGTTTAGCAGCAAGAACCTTTGTCTTTTCTGCTTTCTTTTCCCCTGATGCTGCTTGGGTCTTGGAGGTGGTGATATAGGTGTTTCAGTCAGAGCTGAGATCATTTAGTCTCAGCCAGTTTGACCAGTTATGGATCTCTGCATTAAACAACATCACATACTCTAAAACAAACTTATAACTTTTCCTTCCTTTTGAGATAGGGTCTTGAACTCACAGAGATTCTTCTGCTTTTTTTTTTTTTTTTTTTTTTTTTTTTTTTTTTCCGAGACAGGGTTTCTCTGTATAGCCCTGGCTGCCCTGGAACTCACTTTGTAGACCACACTGGCCTCGAACTTGGAAATCTGCCTGCCTCTGCCTCCCGAGTGCTGGGATTAAAGGTGTGTGACACCACGCCCAGCATGAGCTCCTTCTGCTTTTTGTGTATTGAGTTTGTGTACGTTTATTTAACTTGAGAGGAATAAATAATAAAAAGGGAGAAAAAGGTTGAAATAACTATCTGCCGGGCGGTTGGACTGCGCCTTGAAGCTCACCTGCTTGAACTGGGTCTTCTAGGATCTTAAATTCAGGAGGCGGGCTGGCTCGACCAGGAAAGGGGAGGAGCCGAGAGAGGGGCGGGGCTTATGCCGGTTTCAAGGCCGCTGCGGGACTCTCTGGCAAACCCCCGCCGCACTCGATAGCCGGAAGTCATCCTGCCTTCGCCTCTAGGAAGCGGAAGTGCAGGGGCAGCTGGCAACTGGGTTATTGCTTTGAGAAACCGGCTTGTGAGGAGCGGCGGGAAAGGCGCGTGTCGGCTTCTCACTGGCGCAGCCTCTCCGGCGATCGCCGGTGCCCCGCCCTGCCCAGGCGTCATTGCAGACACCGGAGTGGACGAAGTGCGGCCCGGGCATGTGCAGCCGGGGGGATGCGAACACTGCGGATGCCGCGGCTGCGCGGCGGGTGACAGGTACCTCGGGTGGCGTGGGGAGGCCTCGGGAACAGGAGAGGGGCCAGGGCGGGAGGCGACCGTGAGTCCGAGTCACCTTGGGCTTCCTCTTGTACTCTGACTCGGTTTTCCCTCCAGTGTTCTCTCCGCGAGCACCTCAAGATGTCCCCAGCGGTCTTCTGGGGACAGAGTGGCAGCGGGCTCACTCCAGCAGTCCTGACTCTGTTTGAAGTGTAGGAGGAGGAAGCGCCCCCAGGACTTTAGACCAAGTCTGACCCTAAGTAGGTTGAGAATCAGCATTTTGCATGACTCTGGAGAAACGAGTTGGCGTTTTTTATAGGTTTCTGACTTCAGGTGATACATCTGTGGGTGATAAGATCTCTTGGCGTGAAATTGGACGGTTCACTTCACTTTTAGCTTGTGATCTGCGTGCATCTCCAAAACATTGTGGTCGTGAGCTCTTCTTGCTGCTAGGCTGAAAGCTCTCTTGTTCTGCATTTGTTGCCAGGTTTGAGATGGAGAGTGTTTTGTTTGTTCTGAGACCTGTGATCTTGCCCTTGCAGTGCCTTGGAAACATCTGTGCCCGTGCAAGCTTATTGTATAAAGTTATTTATTTCCTAGTAATACCTTGTACACTGCCAAACGCATGAAGACATATTCATGCCTGTTTGTTTCCCCTACCCCTTTGGAGGTAGGGTCTCAGGATCATAGGCTACCCTTGGAATCCCGGCCACCACCAGATCTGCTTGGAGACATTTTAAAAAGCTAGTTAACACTACAAAACTGGAGCAGATTGTAGCCTTTCCACTTGACTTGCTTTTGGTAAACTTAGCTGAAACTTTTCTTTCTTAAATAAAAAATTTTATTTTGTTTACTTAGATTTTGTTGTGTATATACAGGACAACTTAGTGGAGTTAGCTTTCTCCATCCACCTCTGTGTGGCTTTTCAGGGCTCAATCTCAGGTCACCAGGCTTTCATGGCAAGAGCCTTTACCCACAGAGCCATCTTGCTAAAACTTTCTTTTTTGCTTTCTTGAGGGAGGAGGAGAAAGGGAGAGAGGATCTAGATATAAAGACACAAACTAAATGTCTGTCTGTCTTTCTGATTGTTTGTCTATCTATATCAAGAGGTGGGAGAGAGAATTTGAATTTGTCATGTAGAGACCAGAAGACAACTTTAAAGGATGGTTCTCTCCTTCCACCATGGGGGTCTGGGGATTGAATTCAAGTTTTCAGGCTTTGTAGCTATTGCCTTTATCCATTGAGCCATCTCCCCGGACCCAAAATTTTCTTAAAAGAGGTAAACAATACATTGTATAGTAGCACGGTATCTTAGTGTGCATTTAACTATTGGGGAATAGATGGAGCTAAGGAGAAACCTTAGTTAGAACGTCTCTGGTGGGAGCCAATCCTTTGCAGTCATATGAATAGTAACTTGTTGGAGTGGAAATCAAATGTATGTTTCACAGAGAAGAGCTATTAGGGATGAATGTATCAAGTTTAGCTAATTTCTTCTCACTTGGATTGGGTGTTTCCTGTTATTTTTCTTTGCTATACACCACACACACACACACACACACACACACACACACACACACATACACACATGTTGAAACTCAGTCTGGTAGATTTTATAGTTGCAGATTTGTTTTGTCTTTTTTTATTTTTTGCCTTTTTTCTTTTTAAGAGTTCTTTAACTTTTCTTTAAAAATAACAAGGCAGCTGGGTCTGTGGTGGTGCCTCCTGTAGCCCCAGCACTTGGGAGGGAGGTAGAGGCAGTAGGATTTGGAGTTCAAGGTTGTCCCGTGCTACATAACAAGGTGGCAGCATAGGTCATGACAAGAACCCGTTTTGAAAGAGAAAGGAGGAGTTTGGTGGTAACTTAAGAATCAGGGAGCCTGCTCTGCTTTCCGGAAAGTGAAAGCGTTTGTTGCACACACCTGTCATTTCGGTTTTAATATTTTATTGTGGATCAGCCAACGGGCCTTAGTTTAAATGCTCTAGGGGCTCATGGTTGGTTGCTCGTAGACTCGGGCCTAGAACTTGTTAGAATGCCCGCTGGTTGTCCGCCATGCTGGCCAGCATTGCCCTTTCAGTTGCTGTCAACTCAGAACATTTATCTTTATAAGCAGCACAAAAGGCCCACTCGAGTCAGAGTGCTAGTGGAGCTTATATAATGAAAGAGAGCATTCTCAAACAGCGCTCTCTGCTTCAGAGAGGGCCTTCCCTGGTTCTCTGGATAGGTCACTTAGGAGGTGGAGTGTGGGGTCTGATTTGAAAAGCTGCTCTTTACTGCATAGCTTTCATCTTGTTCCCATCTGCAGTGGTGCTGACATAGCATACTTTCTCTGTAAAATATTGCAAGGTGGGGCAGGAGACATGGTGCAGCTGTTGAGAGCGTGTACTGTTCTTGCAGGGAACTGATTTCTGTCCTCTGCACCCACAACAGATAGTTTACAGCTCCCGGAACTCTAACTCCAGGAGATCCAATGCTCTCGGCCTGTTTGGGTACCTGTACATACGTGGTGTATATAAATTCACTCAGCTTCACATACAGACATATTAGTAGTACTAATAAATAAATCTTTAAAATATTGCAAGAGTACCTCTTGGTATGTAGCTTCTCCCTTATATCCTTCTTACAGTATTAATCTTGTGTGTGAGTGTGTGCTTTTCCTTGTGTGTTCGGGAGGTGCATTCCTGGGTGTGTGAAGGCCTGAGGTCATTGTTGACAGTCCTCCTCATGGGCCTGGAGAGATGGCTCAGTGGTTAAGAGCACTGGCTGCTCTTCCATCCTTGATTCCCAGCATCCACAAGTCAGCTCACAACTGTCCATAACTTCAGTTTTGGGGGGACCTGACACCCTATTCTGGCCTCCACAGATTCAGATACAAATGGGGCACACATACCTACAGACAAGTAAAACAACAAAACACATAAGAAAAAACAAATCTTTAAAATAAAAATATTATTAGAAATCTATCTACCTACCTATTAAAAGAGTCTTCCTTACTCTCTACTTTATTTAATTACTTTTAAAGCGATGTTTTTGAGATAGGGTCTCACCATGTGTCCTTGGCTGGCCTTGGAACGCACCATGTAGTCCAGGTTATCTTTTTTTTTTTTTTAAAGATTTATTTATTATTATATGTAGTACACTGTAGCTGTCTTCAGACACCCCAGAAGAGGGAGTCAGATCTCGTTATGGATGGTTATGAGCCACCATGTGGTTGCTGGGATTTGAACTCCGGACCTTTGGAAGAGCAGTCGGGTGCTCTTACCCACTGAGCCATCTCTCCAGCCCCAGGTTATCTTTGAACTCATAGAGATCTTAGTGTACAACAAGAATGTTGTCAAGGGGATTTTCAGATTCATTTTCTGACATTAAGTGACCAAGTCTGGAGGAAAGTCACAGTAACCACTTTATTCCTTTGGGATGGGAGAGGCCCTAAGACTGAGGTCTGTTTGGTTACTGCTGGCTTAGGTATTTACAGGTCCCCTGGGTCCTCTTCTTTCTCTTATTGGTTCTCTTAAGATACCTGCCCCAATGCCTTCCAGCTGTTTCCCCCTGAAATGTCTTCCAGAAACCAGAAGCCACCATGCCAGTGGCTTCCCTCTGTTTCTTGCCCTGCCCATCTGTATACTGTCACACCCTTTGAGTGCTGCTGTGCACTAGCCCTGAGGTCCTGGTCTTTGTAAATCATAGTGAATCTTGGCCCACACTCCTTCTCTGTTGTCTTCTTAATCCCTTCATGAATGAGCCAGTGTCTATTCCATTGTTAGTGCCTCCTGTGTTCATCCTAGGCACGAAGCCCACAGCAGGCACAACTCCCTGCGCTTGAGGAGGTCATGCTTAGCTTCAGAAATCAGCCTAAGTGTGAACCTGTCAGGGGGGTTGGGTGGATTGCCCTGTGCCGGTTTTAGTGCCTGTTCCCTTCAGATTGACACAGTTCCTTCCAAGATATGCCCATAAAAAACCAAACCAAACCAAACAAAACCAAAAACTTCTTCTTGGGGGGAGGGGTTTGATTCAGGGACTCTCTACCATAGCCCTAGCTGTTCAGGAAGTCACTTTATAGAGCAGGCTGGCTTCTGACTCAGATCTACCTGTCTCTGCTGCCCTAGTGCTAGGACCAAGGGCATCCACCACACCTGACTCAGAAAAACCTGAACCTGCCTTTGTTCTTGAGAGAATGTAGTTTGCTCAGTTTGAGTCTGCAGAGAAAGCACCATCTCTTCCCCTAAAACGGATAGGAAATGGATAGCATGACACTGTAGACTATGAACACTGAGACATAGCGGTGTGCCCTTAAAATCAAATCCCAGGAAGCACCCCAGCTCCAAGCAGCCTGTGTTCCTGAGTAAGACTTAAAAAGCATACAAACCAGGGCCGGGCGTGGTGGCGCACACCTTTAATCCCAGCACTTGGGAGGCAGGGGCAGGTGGATTTCTGAGGTCAAGGCCAGCCTGGTCTACAAAGTGAGTTCCAGGACAGCCAGAGCTATACAGAGAAACCCTGTCTTGAAAAACCAAAAAAAAAAAAAAAAAGCATACAAACCTACTAATGGAACAAAGCAAGGCTCTGATCTCTGCCACTTAGTTCCCGAATCTTGAAGGTGAACTGCTCTGGACTTCCCTCGTCTTATTTCTCAAATGGGGATGGTGGTGTTTCCTTTGTAAGGCGCATCTGTGGGCTGACTACTGATGTGCCAAGTACCACGCTGTGTAACAAGCAGACACAGCTGCTCCCGTCCAAAGTTTTGACCCTTTGGTCATTGTGTAGAGAGAGGGACCAGGTAACAGGGTGCATGCGTGTGAGACGCTTGGACTTTTATACCCACGTCATAGCTCCTACCTGTGCCTGCACCGAGTCCTTCCTCACCCCAAAGCTTAGCCTTCCTTGTTCTCTGTCTACTGTTACACTATACCCACACGTGCATTTGTTGACAGATATACTCTAGTTTTTTGTCTAGGCTTTGCATATTAGAAAGACCATGCAGGTTGGTTTTTTTTTGTTTGTTTGTTTCTGTCTGATTGTGTGATCTTAGTTAATATTATACATCTAAGTCCACCTATTTTCCTGAAAATTGATTGTTTTTCTTTAGAGCTGAATAGTATTCGTGTATGTGTGTAAAATTTTCCTTTTCTGTGTATTGATGGACGACGAGGCCAATTCTAATACTTTGCTGTATGAACACTGCAGTAGTAATCATGGAGGCACATGCATTTCTATGCCAGGGTGTGGGGGTTTGTGGATATCTACCTAGGAGAGAGGTAGCTAGGCCATAGAGTGGCTCTGCTTTGAATTTATTGGGAGATCTCCCATGTCATCTCCACAATGGCTGTATTACAAAGGCTGTATTACTTTGTGTCCTCACCAACAGGGACTAAGAATTCCTCTCTCTGCACATCTCTGCAGCATTGGTTGTCAGTTTGGCTGCTGACAGTCATCCTGACTGGGGTGCGGTGTTACCTTAAAGGAGTTTTAATTTGCCTGATGGGCAGTAATATTGAAAGACTTACTGGCCATTTGTGTTTCTTCTTTTGAAGCCTATTCGTTTTATTGGCCCCTTTGTTGGTTGTCAGTTTTATGTCCTTGCTACTGAATTTCTGCAGTTCTTTCTGAATTCTAGATATTCTTCCCCTGCCTGCAGCATAGCTGAGACCATCTCCCATTCTGTGAGCTGGTTGCTCTGTTGATTGTTTCTGTTGCTGTACAGAAAGTCTTTGGTTTTGTCTCGTCCAATACTTGGGGTTAGTTTCTGTGCTACTGGTATTCCTTTAAAAAAGCTCTTGCCTATCAGTATCAAACAGTATCCTCTGTTTTCTTACAGGAGTTCCAGGCTTTATTTATTTATTTAAATTGTTTTTAAAAATTAATTAATTAATTAATTTTACATTTTTATTTATTAGTGTGCACCAGAAGTGGGCATCTGATCCCATCACAGATAGCTGTGAGCCACCACATAGTTGCTGGGAATTGAACTCAGGACCTCTGGAAGAACATCCAGTGCTCTCACCAGCTTACTTAGCCATCTTTCCAGCCCTGAAGTTTCAGGTTTTAAATTAAGGTCCTTAACGCATGTTGAATGGTTTTTGTACAAGATGAAAGGTAATCTGATGTCATCTTCTGCAGGTAGAAACTCAGCATTCCAGCGCTGTTCACTGAGTTCTTTTTCTCAGTATATGTCTTTGGCTCTTTGTAACTTTGTCATTTTGTGTCAGGGCCTCTGTTCTACTGATCTGCCTGTCTGTCCGTGTGGCAGGACCAGCCTCTCTTTTTTTTTTTTTTTTTTTTTTTTTTTGGTTTTTCGAGACAGGGTTTCTCTGTGTAGCCTTGGCTGTCCTGGAACTCACTTTGTAGACCAGGTTGGCCTCGAACTCAGAAATCCGCCTGCCTCTGCCTCCCGAGTGCTGGGATTAAAGGCGTGCACCACCACGCCCGGCTTAGGACCAGCCTCTCTTTATCACTGTAGCTCTGTGCTGTAATTTGAGGTTGGGTCTTATAAGACCTGTAGCCACGTTCTTTCCTCTTTTTTTGAAAAATATTTTTCCTACAGTATATTCTGATTATTCTTTTCTTCTCCCCAATTCCTCCCAGATACCCCCTACCTTCCTACCCACCCAACTCCATATCCTTTTTTTCTGACTCTCTTTAAAAAAAACAAAGCCGGGTGGTGGTGGCGCACACCTTTAATCCCAGCACTTGGGAGGCAGAGGCAGGCGGATTTCTGAGTTCAAGGCCTGCCTGGTCTACAGAGTGAGTTCCAGGACAGCCAGGGCTATACAGAGAAACCCTGTCTCGAAAAACCAAACCAAACCAAACCAAAACAAACCAAACCAAACCAAACCAAACCAAAAAAACCAAAAACCCAAAACCAAACAAACAAAGCCCCCCAAACGAGAAGCATACACTCCCCAACAGGCAAAACCTAAAAATGAAAGAAAATGGAAACCAAGTTATACAAGTAAAAGACCAATAAGACAGAAATGACCCACATAAAGCAGTTCGAAACAAACAAGCAAACAAACAATCTATAGAAATACAGTGCATTTGTATTGTGTTGGCCGTTTATTGCTGGGCGTGGGGCCTGCCCTGGCGTGGTTAATATGCCCAGGTAGGCTCCATGTTTTTCTTTGCAAGTGGGCACCAGGTGCAGGTAGCTTCTTGGTTAGGGATGAGAGCCTGTGTCCACTTCCCTTCTCGGTGCTGAGCCTGTACAGACCCATGCGTGCTGCTCTTGTCACTGAGTTCATATGTGCCTTAGTCCTGCTGTGTCTGGGGGACACTTTCTGAGGTGCCAGCCATCACCTCTGGCTCTTACAATCTCTACCAGGCTCTCTGAGCCTGAGGAGAGGATTTGATGAAGATGTCATATTTAGGACTGAGTGCTTCATTAACACATGAGTGTTCAGTGTTTGTTTGGTTTGTTTGTTTATTGTAGAGAAAGGTGGCTGGGCTTGAACTTAACAGTCTTCTAAAAGACATACTTTGTATTTCTTTTTTTCTTTTTAAAGATTTATTATATGTAAGTACACTGTAGCTGTCTTCAGACACTCCAGAAGAGGGCGCCAGATCTCGTTACGGATGGTTGTGAGCCACCATGTGGTTGCTGGGAGTTGAACTCTGGACCTTCAGAAGAGCAGTCGGGTGCTCTTACCCACTGAGCCATCTCACCAGCCCATACTTTGTATTTCTATACTTTATTTTGTTTCACTTATGTTTTAGACTTGTACATTGTATAAAGTAGGCTTTAAAAAAAAGATTTATTTATTTTATTTATATGATTACACTGTAGCTGCCTTCAGACAGACCAGAAGAGGGCATTAGATCCCATTACAGATGGTTGTGAGCCACCATGTGGTTGCTGGGAATTGAACTCAGGACCTCTGGAGAGCAGTCAGTGCTCTTAACCACTGAGCCATCTCCCCAGTCCTAAAGTAGGCTCTTAATATAAATAGTATCAGTTAAAAAAAAAGTAGATCCTAATTATCTCACGCAATATCTTTTTTTCCCCCCTTTGGCTTTTGAGAAAGGGTTTCTCTGTGTAGCCCTGGCTGTCCTGGAACTCTGTGGACCAGGCTGGCCTTGAACGCAGATCTGCCTGCCCCTGCCTCCGAGTGCTGGGCCTAAACATGTGCAGCTCGCTCAATGTCTTTTGTGTCTGTCTCCATTAGGAGGTTTTAACCTGTGTCAAGGAATGGATGTAGCCAGGAGGAACCCACCATAGCCTAACATAGCCTAACCAAGCACCAAATTGTTTAGTACTGGCATCTTCTCATCCTCACGGCCCCACCCAGAATTAAATGCTAACCTCCCCCCCCCCCCCCCGCACCCCCAAACAGGGTTTCTGTGTGTACCAGCACTGGCTGTCCTGGAACTGGCTTTGTAGGCCAGGTTGGCCTGGAACTTACTGAGACCCACCTCCCTTTGCCTCCTGAGTGCTGGGTTAAAGGTGTGCATCACCCTGGCCTTTTTATTATTTATTTTTTATTTTTGGTTGTCCAGGCTAGTAAATCTGCTTTCAGCCCAGCTTCCTAAGCAGCTAAGATTACAGGGTTGAGTCACCTGGCCTGAATTTCACTTTTCTTTGTGAGGCACTGGTGAGGAGTGGGCACGCTGCGGTAGGCAAGGGTTTCACCCCTGAGCCACTCTTAGATGGGCTCAGGATGCTGACTTGTATGTAGCTCTGTGGTGGGGGTGGGGTGGGGTGGGGTGGGGTATCTGATTTAGGAAGTTCTTTGACTTTGGACAGTGGTCTGGATGCAGATGTCAGTTTGCTTGGAGAGGCTGCGAATGGGAGGCTCTGTGCCACTTCCCAAGGAACTTGTATTCCCTCCTTTGTAGGTGGGGGCTGATGGCATGACAAACTACTGAACTCTTGGCAGATTGCAAATCCAGGCTTTGAGTTGTTACTCTTGAAACACACTACATTGTTTTCTAGAGCTTAAACTGCTGCGGCTTCTGACAGTTGAGTTCATTGTCTTCCAGTTTTTCGGCTACAAGTCCTCAGTTGAGGTGTGGCAGCTCTGTATTCCCCTCGCCTCCTGAAACTCCGAGGGAGGACTTAGGCTTGCATCTTTCAGTTTCTGATAGCATCAGAGCCCCAGGTACTCCTCGACTTGGGGTGTAGTTCAGTGTTTGCTTCTCTGCTCACAGGTACTCTCTCTGGGTCTGTTCACAATTTCTTTCTCCTTTTCTTAACACTAGTGGTACTGGATAACTGTCCCGATGACCAAAATGTTACCTATCACCTTGTAAACACTCTGTCTCCAAGTCTGTTTCCATTCTGAGGTAGCGGGATTATGACTGTAACGCACCCCTCCTCCACTGGAGAGCACGATTCAGCCTCCAGTATGACTAGTCATTTACAGTCAGTCTTGGTGTTGTTTACCCTCGGACTTTATGAAGTGGCATGCAGCCTGCTGTGTGACCAACATCACCCTTCAGAAAGGGAAGTGGTACCCTTGCAGGAAAGGCTGTAGCTGACCAGCCAGCTTTAACTCCCGATTTTCTGACTTTCCTCTGCACAGGCCATCCTGGTGTTACGTGCTGTTGGTCTCAGAAGTATATGTTTCTGTTACCCGTGTCTCTAAGTAACAACATTTTGTGCTTCCTCGTGGCATTTGAACGATACCTTCTTTTCTTTTTCCCTGTGTAGGGCTCGGTTACAACATGGGACTCCTGATTGCACTGGCCTTACTGTGCCTGTTTTCCTTAGCAGAAGCCAATTCAAAAGCCATTACCACCTCTCTCACCACAAAGTGGTTTTCTGCTCCACTGCTGCTGGAAGCCAGGTAAGGAGGATTCTTTTCTCAGGATGGAATTCTGTAGACCTTGGGTCTGCAGTAAAGGGATACTCTGTTCATTCGCATGTGTTAACTGTCCGTAACCGTACCCACTGTGCTCCGTACGTGCGCGAGGATGCAGACTCTGCCTGTCAGCTGCATAGGCAGGGTTAGGGACATTGCACACAAGAACAAGACTCTAGGAGAGGAAAATGGGGGTGGAGGAGGAAGGGGCTGAAGAACCCACCAGGTCTTCCTGTTTAAAGACGCTCCTGTTCTGCTTCGTAATCCCCCAAATCTGGACACTTCCTTAAGTTTAGAGGTTTTATTATTATTACTTTATTTTTTACTTATTTTTGTAGTAAGTCAGATCTTACTAATTTATATCAGCATATATATAAATTTTAGGTTTTTTTGTACCACATAGTATTCTATTCCCTTGCATAGCTATGTTTGTCCTTGACGCTACATAAGCCAATAGGGTGAAGATCACACGCCTGTAATCCCAGCACTTGAGATGTTGAGGTAGGAGGATCAGGGGTTCAGGGTCATCCTTTGATTATATATAGAGTTCAGAATCAGCCTGTGATACATGAGACAATGCTAAAAAAAAGTTACCATGAAGCTGGGAGTGGTAACGCATCTGTAGCAGCAGCTAAGATGGGAGGATGGGTAAGTTATGCAAGCACTATCTGAAGACATCAGCAGCACCCAGCAGCATGGCAGTGAGAAATCGGGGATATAACTCAGTGGTAGAATGCTTGCTTGCCTGCCAGGTGTGAGCCTGTGTTCAGTCCTGAATGCTGCCCTGCCCCCTCCTCCAAAGATAGATATAGCCACGAGTGATGGTATACACTTCTAAATCCAGCACATGGAGGGGCTTAGGTAGGAGAATTGTGTGCTTGAGGCTGGACTGGACCACATAGTGATCCTTTGACACAAACAAATAGGCTATAAATTAATTATATAAAATAATTAAGTCTTAAATTGATAAAATATGTGTTGAGTGATTTTTTTTTTTTTTTAATTCTTGGGTTTTTGTTTTCTTTTGTCTTTAAAGACCAGGGTCTCATGCATCACAGACTTGGCTCAAACTTACTTTGTAGCCAAGGATGACCTTGAACTTGTGATCGTCTTGCTCCTATCTACTCAGTGTTGGGATTGTAGCCATGTGCTATCAAGCCTGATCATGCCTGGTTTATGTGATATTGGGGATAGTGAACCCAGAATTTCAGCCATGCTAGGAAAGCACTCTTAACATCTGAGCTGCATCCCTGGCCTCTGGAGATATCTTAGGACAGACACACGCCCACAGAGTTGAGAAAGCACGTCTGAAACTGTCAGCTCTAATTTCTCAATTTTTTTCTCCGGTTTCTTTGATCACAATTGATTAAGTAGGCTATGATGTTTGCTTCACCAGGTTCCTTATTACAACATCTCCCCATTTCAGGGCATCTCTGGCAGTTTACCATTTTGAGCTGTTACTTTCAGGCCCCTTCTCCAGTAGGTGTTGGCAAACAGGTTGTCAAGGTGATGGCCCATCTGAAGGAGCTCCCTGTATTTGAAATCACTACAGTTACCGCTACAGTTTGCTGAGGGCACCGTTCTTCCCTCCTGTCTCTGATGGTGGATTCCACACTGTCTCTGTGGATGAGGATGTACCAGGGCATGTGGCTGTTCAAGATCTTGTTTTCCTTCTGTCTAGCCCTAAGGGACCTACAACATTCGTGTGTATAATTTTAGATGTGCCTGATAATTATGAAGGGATTTTAGCGTCATGATTGTTCATGAAATGATATATACATTTAGTTGAAGTAAAATCTTGAATATTTTGAGCAGCTATAGTTACTATTAGAAGTATGTAAATAAGTATTATTATTAAAATTGAGAGCAACAAACATTTATTGTCAGATATTATAATGGCCAAAGGCTATTGAATGATAGAGTTACTAATGAGTTACAAATCAAGTCTACTTGAATTTATATTGACTACTAGTCTAAGAAAATAAGCTTACCACCAGATTCACAGATTCTGGAGGACAATCAGGTTGCTTGTAGGAATACACAAGTCACCCTGCTCACAGCTCTCTCTCTCTCACTCCTCGCTCACAGTATGTGAGGGACAGAGTCTTGCTATATAGAGACTAGGCTAACCTCAAACTTGTGATCCTCCTGCCTCTGTCTCCTAATAATACTTATTGGGATTGTAGGCATGAGCTGCCAAGCCCAACTAGCTCCCTTTTTATTTTGTCCATAGATGAAGACTTTAGCAAGTTCCTAGCAGCTTGCTCATTTGGACCATGGTTGTAATCAGGGTGGTTGTGAGCAGATGGCTGTAGTCAGGGTGACTCTGATCAGGGTGGCTGTAGTCAGGGTGGCTGTGAGCAGGGTGGCTGTGAGCAGGGTGGCTGTGAGCAGGGTGGCTGTAATCAGGGTGGCTGTGAGCAGGGTGTCTGTAGTCAGGGTGGCTGTGACCAGGTTGGCTATGATCAGGGTGGCTGTGAGGACTTGCACCTGAGTAAGGGTTCTAGGTGCACTGAGAACAGACCCACTATGGGTGTCTTTCTTACTCTTCCATTCCTGTGTTAGACTCATCCTGATTGATCTCCACAATAGCAAAGGAGACAGAGAGGTTTGGGGTATTTTTTCCCCTTAGTTTTCTGTATATGAGGACTTTGTGTTATGATGTTTTAAAGGTATTTGTCAATAAAGAAATGGTGTGTGTTCTTTGCACGTCACTCTTGTAATTCATGATTAGGACTGGAGGTGGCTTTCTTTCCTAGGTGCTTCTGTAGATTGTTGGGGCCCTAAGGTGCACACCCAGTGCCAGAGAGCATTAAGGTCCCATCCTCTTCTTCTCCAACTGAAAAGCAAATCCACAGATACTTTTACTCACTGGCATAGGAATACAAAGCTAAATACAACAAAAGAAAAGGCAGATTTAATTGTACTACACAAAGGATACCATTATATGTAATAGCACCTTCTCTTCTTTTCTGGATTACTTCAATGGCTTTAACAGTATTAATGAGACGATTGCGATGTTAAACCTTTGCAGTGGGATAGAAAATGTGTTTCAGGAAGCTTGCTTGTGATTGTGTGAGAAGGGTTTAGCCCGTGTGAGTGCTTGCATTGTTTGTTTGTTTGTTTTTAAAGATTTATTTATTTTATGTATATGAATACACTGTAGCTATTATCAGACACACCAGAAGAGGGCACCAGACCCCATTACAGCAACCATGTGGTTGCTGGGAATTGAACTCAGGACCTCTGGAAGAGCAGACAGTGCTCTTAACCACTGAGCCACCTCTCCGCCCGAGTGCTTGCATTGTTATTGCTGTTGAGTATTGTATTTTTCTTTTAGCTCATGAGTTGGTGGCCATGTGCATATTGTGACTGACTTCTTATTATCTGTTTTTTTAGAGTATAAGCTATTCTAAGGCCACTCTGTTTATATCAGTTATCAGACAGCCTAGAAAAATATAAGTCTCATGGAGGCACTGAATTATCTGTTAATAATAATGGGCAAGTCTTGAAACCCATTTTCAGAGAAGCTGTGCATTGCCAGTAACTGTTTCTAACTTTCCCATATTTCTGTGGCTAGCCGTGGCTAGAGTGAGAGCTGTACATCCCGGTGTTGGGACGGGTTAATGGGCGGGCCTTGCTGTGGCTGGGGACACTGAGATCTAGGTCACCACCACACTGGGACTGGGCTTCAGAGTGATCTTCCCCAGTTTACAGGAGTAGTTCAGGCGTGATGTGCATTTCACTTCAGGAACTTGAAGCCTCTTGAAGGAAAGGAAAGTCAGAAACTTTAAGGTCATAGTGTAATAGTAAAAGAGGTTCTTACATTTGCTTTCGTTAGATGTGTACTGACTTTAAGCTAAAATTTGATGATCTTGAAAATTTGTTGTTTTAGATGTTAAAAGCTTAACAAACTGCCTTTATCCTTCCAGAAATTGTTCTGGGGTTCATGTTTGCTTGGGAGAACCTCTAGCTAACACATTTGTTCTTCATAAGATCTCTCAGAAAGGATGTGAGTGGAACTGCACTAGAATGGCCAGTTCCTAATTCTGCTGTCATGGCTGATGAGTTCTGCTAATGGCTTTCATATAAGTCATTTGTACATTAGGGCTTCCCTATTATCATAGCATTTTTATTGTTCTTAAGAAATAGCTACTGAGTGAACACATTATTATGCTGCTACTAATAGCTAAGGAAATAATGAAGCGTACTTCCCATTAAGAAAATTCACATTATGTATAAAGATGCATACTATATATATATATATATACACGTGTGTGTGTGTGTGTGTGTGTGTGTGTAAAAGCGAAAGTTCAGACATTTGGGAATGTAAATCTCCTTTTATTCTCTCTAGTAATATAGTTTGTGTTGAAAGATTTTATCGTTTCATTGCTGACATGTCCCACTTTTCTCCCAGTGAGTTCTTAGCAGAAGACAGTCAAGAGAAATTTTGGAGTTTTGTAGAAGCCACTCAAAACATTGGATCATCAGATCATCACGGTAAAATTGAAGCCAATACTTGTTTGACTTTGTGGTCTGGGGAAATGTTATAAGAAAATGGTTTTCTGTATATAATACATGTAACATGGCAGCTAATAGAACACTTTTTCTTTAATGACTACAGTTGCCATGGTAGGAAGATTGATTTTAGCCCAGTGCATGGGAAACCCATGCTTTGCCAGTGGGCTATTCCCAAACCCTCCTTCCTGATTTAGACCAACACATTATTTATTTTCCTTTTGAAGAGATGAGGTCTCGCTTTGTGAACTGGCTGATTATACAGTCTTACTGCTTCAACCTTTTGAATAGCTGGGGTTATTGGCAGATACCATTGTGTGAGCCACAAATCATTTTGTATGTGCACACAGTTTGTAACTGTGACTGCAAACCATTCTTTTTTTCCATTGCCTTTGCTCTGTTGTGCTCTTTTGTTAATGTGCTTTGGGACTACTTAATGGAAATACATTTTATTGTAGATCATTTAGTATTAAGTTTATCTGTCTGTTTTGGTATGAACTAATTACACAACTGGTCTGTTTGTGTTAAGTGTGTTATCACATGTTTTTTGAATGCCTCCCGGTCACTGAATACTGGAGAGTCAAGATATCAAATTAAGATGTATCTTATATTGCTCAGTTTTAGTTTATGGTGTGCTTTCTTGAACATTTCTAACACAAAAGATGTAGTGTAGGCTATAGACATTGCTAGCCAAAGATGCTGATAGAGGAGATATTCACACCACCTAATGGTGTTCTGGTCAGGGATGGGCCACGTACACGAGAGTGGTGCCATAAGATGCCACAAGATGCCACCCAGTGAGCTCTTAGTTGTCATGATTTGGGTAAGTGTACTTTATTGATTTACCTAGTACCAGAGTCACCTGATGGTGTATTGCTCTGAGCATATCTTCCTTCAGTGACATATGACTGTCATTAAAATATTGAACACCACACGGACAAGTCTTGCTTCTTACAGGATCAGAAATGGTTGGGAACTGACTACTGTTAAGTTAAGTGGAATGGGTTACTTTGACATTTTTGCTAAAATAGCATTTCAATAGCCATCTGAATTTTATAACAGGAGCACACACAGATTTTGATCAGCATTCGTAAGTTTTAGACACCTAGTCATGTAACTTAGAATGAACGAGAATTGTTTATAACAAATTATTTCACAGAGCTGGAAACACAGCTCAGTGGTGATGAGTGGGCGTGGTCTTCAAGTGACCTGAGTTTAATTCCCAGCTCTCATTTCCAGCAGCTTGCTGCTACCTGTGACTCCAGCTCCAAGGGGATTTGATGCCTCTGGTTCTGAGAGCAGTCATGTGCATGTTCCAACACACACACAGACAAACACATTACTAAAAACAATAAGACAAATCTAAAAACATATTTAACTTTTATGATTTCATGTAATAAATGGGTTAAAACCTCAAGTCTTAAAATGAAAAAAAAATTTTTTTTTAAGATTTATTTATTATTACACATAAGTACACTGTAGCTGTCTTTGAACACACCAGAAGAGGGCACCAGATGTCATTACAGGTGGTTGTGAGCCACCATGTGGTTGCTGGGATTTGAACTCAGGACCTTTGGAAGAACAGTCAGTGCTCTTAACCGCTGAGCCATCTCTCCAGCCCAAAAAAATTTTTTTAAAGATTTATTTATTATTATATCTAAGTACACTGGAGCTGACTTCAGATGCACCCGGAGAGGGCATCAGATCTCTTTACGGGTGGTTGTGGGCCACCATGTGGTTGCTAGGATTTGAACTCAGGACCTTTGGAAGAGCAGTCAGTGCTCTTACCTGCTGAGCCATCTCGCCAGCCCTAAAATGAAATTTTAGTATAAATATTCTGGATAATGTTACAGGGATGTGAATTGATAAGAGCACGTTCATTGTTTCATTATTCATAGTTCTACAATCTAAAGATTGACATTAATTTCTGTGAATATTTTGAGGTATTTCTTTTTCTTTTTTTCACATATGATGATGCTAATGTGATATGGAAACTTTTATATTCTGCTTTTAAAATGTAAATACTGGGTCTAGGAAGATAACTCAGAGACTTAGGCACTTGCTGTGTGAGTGAGCCTGATGGCCAGCGTTCAGATCCTGGATCCCTGCAGAGCCAGACAGACACGATAGCTACCTGTCACCTTAGCACTCGGGAGGCCTGAGAAAGGGATCACCAGAGCCAGCTGGCTGGCAGCTGCACTTGGCAAGTTCCCGGGGTCATGGAGAGAGCTTGCCTCAACACGTAGGTGAAGAGAGGTTGAGAAAGATGCTTGGTTTTGGGCCTGCATACACATGTAGACGTGTTCATGTCTCCTTGAAACAAGTGTGTCCATACACATACATGCGTGTACAGCACACTCAACATGCCAACTCAATGTTTTTCCAATTGAAGACTTTAATTATTTTAATTACTCATATAGCTCATACTGCAGTCAAAGCTATATAAAAACTTAGGTGTCTGTTTCTTGTATTTTCTTGCTTGCTTTTGAAAGCCATTTAAAACATTTTATTGTATTTATTTTTTTATACTACACTAACACCGCACATGTACACACATGCACACACATCTTTATGTCACAGTCTTGGCACAAATAACTACTTGTTATGTAACAAGTGTTGTACCTCTGCTTTTCATTTACTGGAGGATTCATGTTTGCACACAGGTGTCTTTTTCTTCTAAACAACTTTGCCTAGCTTTTTTGATTAAATGCTTACTATCATTTTATGACACTATCGATATCTTATAAATCTTGTTGGGCTCCTTAGTGTTTCAGAGCACAGATAGATGTCGTCGCCCCTGCCCATGGCGTTCAGTCAGTAATAGGCACTTTGATAAATGATGTGGTAGACAAAGACATATTCTGGGATCCGAGCAGTGATGTAGCTGGTCTGTGCAGGCCGAGTAGAGAAGTCTACTTTCTCGAGTGAGCGATCTCACAGCTGAGCTCTTCACAGGACTAGGTCATCTCCGTGAGTAGGGAAACAGCAGTCCAGGAAGACAGCTTAACACAGAGGGAAGAAAGAAGTGTCTGTCTGTTCTGGGCCTCAGTGAATTCTTGTCACTTGACACAAGTTCATGGTGGTACACTGAAAACAGTTCACCCTCTGCGCCTTCACAGCACTGGCTTGTGCTTTATGGCTGTGGTGGTCATGCCTGTCTTCCGGTCGCTGTGCTTCTTCCACAGATACTGATCATTCCTATTACGATGCCGTGTTGGAAGCTGCGTTTCGCTTCCTGTCCCCTCTGCAGCAGAATTTGTTGAAGTTTTGTCTCTCTCTCCGTTCCTACTCAGCCTCAATTCAAGCCTTCCAGCAGGTAAGAAGACCTCACGTGTCTAGGGGACAGTCTTGTAGGGGCTTGGCATGGTGATTTCGTTGCGTGTCAGACATTTTTTTTTAAATAATGAGCAAAACTGATGTTTTTAAAACATTAAAGTCAACCGGGTGGTGGTGGCGCACACCTTTAATCCCAGCACTTGGGAGGCAGAAGCAGGTGGATTTCTGAGTTCGAGGCCAGCCTGGTCTACAAAGTGAGTTCCAGGACAGCCAGGGCTACACAGAGAAACCCTGTCTTGAAAAACCAAACCAAACCAAACCAAACCAAACCCAAAAACATTAAAGTCTTTAAATCTTAGATGTTTCCTTCCCTCTCTGGTTTGGGGATGGAACACAGGCCCTTGGACATGTAGACAAATTAAGAAATCTGACTACTGAGTCACATCTCCTCATCAATCACAATCACAGGTAAATAAATTTTATTTGACTTTTCTTGCTTTGGGACTGGACTTGGATATAAAATTTTTAAGGAATGATTTATACTTATTTTTATGTAAGAAATGAAAAGAAAATTGTTACAAGAAGGACAACCAAGTACTGTTAGGCAAGACTGTCTTGAAGATGTAATCTTGCTAGACGGTGAACCTGAATCTAGTCAGAGCCTCTGGATGTAAAAGCAGAAGTTTCAAGAGATAGGAAGTATTAGGCAATGTCAAGGGGATGTAGTACAAACATGTAGGATCAGAGAGCCATTTTAGTAAAGTGATCTGGTTTACTCTGGATAAATGAAAAGGCAAAAGAAAAAGACTTCAAAATGTCAGTGCAAGGATCTTGTTTGAAGAGAGGGGCAGGAGAGGACCAGATGTATATATATTAACTAGATATTTGTATGAAAGAAATGTGGATTTTTTAAAGCTATCCTATATTATAAAGCAAAACAGGGAGAGAAGCCCACTCAGGGCACACAGAGCGCATCACTGTGAGGTGAGCACCTTTGTATCGTTCACCAGGCTAAGATGTGCATCGGCTGCTGCCGTTTACGCCCTCCATGTACACTGTCAGAGCCACTGTTGGCCTCCAAAAGGAGCCATGTGGCCATTTCCTGTCAGAATCACCTCTTAGAGTTTTGTTTTTATATTGTTTTATTGTCCAAGAATTTACTATATAGACCAGGCTGGCCTTGAACTCACAGAGATCCGCCTGCATCTGTCTCCTGAGTGCTAGGATTAAAGGCATGCACCACTGTTTTTAAACTGGGTTATTTGTTTTCTTGATGCCCAGTTTTTTTAGTTCTTCTATATTGTAGTTTCTGTTCTCTACCAGGTTATATACTTGGTAAAGACTTTGCCCATTGTGTAGGCTGCCACGTTGCTCTCGGTTGATGCTGTCTCTCTGTTTCTGCTTGTGGATCAAGATGTGAGCTCACAGCCGTTCCTGCCACTGTACCTTTGCTTCTCCATCACAGGCTCTCAGTCTAAGCCCAGTGAGACACTTCCTTCATAAGTTGCATTGGTTGTGGTAGTTTGTCACAGAAATACAAAAGTAACGAATTCACTGGCCCTGACCTTGGTCGGCTGTGTAGCTGCTGCTGACCTTGCCTATGCTAAGCAGTACTCCATGCTTGAGCTACATCCTTGGGCTCCTATATTAATATTATAGGGAACCACAAACTGCTTTGCATAGTGACTGCCCCATTTTTACTTTACACCCACAAAGTTCTAGTTTCTCTGTCTTCCTCACTACTTCCTTAGTTTTTATCTTGGACACTAAGGGTGAGATGTGTAGTCACATCTTGGTTCTTCTATTTCTTTCCCTTTTTTCCTTTCTCCTCTTTCTTTTTAAACAGGTTCGCTTATACAGCCCAAACCATCCCAGAATGGTAGATGTCGTGCCTCAGCCACTAAAACCTGGGTCCTCTGCAAGAGCAGTAAACTCTTTTGACTCCAGTGACCCATCTTTCCAGCCCACAGATTGCATTTTTTCTCTTTACTCCGGCTGTATATTTATGAAATGGTTTCATTGACTGTAGCAGTATGCTTTACTGTGTTAGTAAGTATTAGCCTCCTGGAGAGGTGAGGCTATTTAGATTTAAGTCAAATCAAGCTAAAGACAGACTTTACTCCCTCATTTGCACCGGCCATGTTCACCTGCCCAGAAGCCACATGTGGCACGTGGCTGTGAATTTCCGCAGTTGATGCAGGTGACTTCTGTGCCTAAAGTAACCACCTGGATGTGCAGTTGGTGTGAGCTCCCTTTTATTTCTTATAGTAATTAGTTGGTTTAGTCTGGGCTTTGAATTAGAGACACGTGTGTGTATGTGTGTGTGTGTGTGTGTGTGTGTCTAAAGCAGATGTCAGGTGTCCTTAGACCTTCTGTATAGAAGTAGACAGTCTTCCTGACCTTGGAGCTGGCCTTTTGGCTAGTCTGATTGGCTGGCTTGTTCTGGGGCTCTCCTACTGTGTTGGGCTTAGGTGGGGGCCGTGCTCACATGGCTTGTTAGCCATGTTGTTGTTTTGGAATCTCAACTCTGGCCCTCATGTTTTACTCACTGAGACATTTGTTCGCCCTATAGAGATTTACATTCATTTTGATGTGTGCTTAATTTTTCTTACCTTTTAGAGATTAGCCTAGCTCCCTCTTCGGTTGGATTTCTGTAGTGCTAAGGAAATACCTTAGTGTGTTCCTGAGAGTTCCTGCTTGTTCTCTTGCATCTAAAAGTGGTGTTAGTGGCACACGTCTCGACACTCTTAACCCCAGAGCTGCCTCTCCAGCTCCAGCCTTCTGTGCTTTTGTGTGGATTTTTCTCCATTACCTCTGTCCTGCTGAATTTTCTACTTCAGAAGTTTCTCCTTAACATGGGGCCGTGTCTTAGAAGGGAGTCCTGGCTTGGGATTTCTGTAAGAAACTGAACAAGTTTACTGTCTCAGCACCTCTGACCTTTCTGTGGGAGCCTGCTCCCTGCCTGATGCTAAGAGTGGACAGAAGGTGTTGGCCTTCAGTGAAAACTGTTGTCTCTTCTTTGGCTTGGCTGTTTCAGGATCCTTACCTCTTGGTTTCTGTGCTAGTCCTAGACTGGCAATATTCTCTCCTCTGCCTTCTGATTATTGAAGTTACAGGTGTGATGAGCCACTGCGCCTGGCTTGTCTCTCTCTCTATAGAATTTGTACTTAAATCAGGAGCTTCCTATTATTTTGTATTTCACCTTTAATTAGGACAGCATAGTTTTACCTTGGCATTTTACTTTTGACATTTATTTTATATATATGAGTGTTTTGCTCATTTCTGTGTCTGTGTACCATGTGTGTCAGGGTCCTGTAGATGTCAGAGGAGCTGTCAGGTTTCCTGGAACTTAATTTGTGCATGGTTATGGACTGCCATGTGGGTCCTGAGAGTTGAGCCTGAGTGTTCTGCAGGTGTAAGAGCTCTTAACCTCTGAACTGTCTCTCAGGCACCAGTTTCATACTTTTATTATGAATTTTAGGTTTTTTTTTTTTTAACCTTCATTTCCCCTTTTTGTCCTCTTCTCTTCATGGAACACTTTTCAACAAATCTCTGCTACTTCTGTGTCTCTTTGAGTGTGGTGCACTGAGTTCTATTAGAGCTTCTTCCCAGAGCGTAGGTAGGAAGTGATTTATTGGAGCAGGGAAACTTCATAGTCCGTCCATCATTAAAGAAAATGTCACCCCTCCACCAGCAGCCCCTAACTGCCAGTAGTCCTGGGAGTTGGGGGTGAGACCTTGTGGCTCTTCCTTTGTCCATGACAAAGTCTGAAGGATGTAATCATGTATAGATGTGTGCAGACAGCCACAGCTGCAGTTAGTTTGAAACTGCCGTCTGTCCAGAAGAAAGACTTCTTTTTCTGCACATTCCCTGACTTCTGGCTCTGACATTCTTTCCGCCCTTCTGCTTCAGTGTTCTCTGACCCTTGGGAGAGGTGGTAATAGTTGTCCCATTTTGGGCTGAGTCCTCTGACATCACCTATCTTTGGCACTTTTGCCAGTGATGGGTTTCTGTGGGAAGTGCTACTCACTGCAGTCAGAAGCATCTCCAGCGATGGCATGCGCACACACTGACCTGCGGCTATAAACATGCATGAATATTTAGAATGTAGTCTGATCCCACAAAGTAGTAATAGTAGGTTGGCTCCTAGGATTCTCCCAGATTTACAGAACCAGACACAAGTTACTTTAACCTTTGGAGTGGCCTCAGGTCCAGTCATTGAGAAAGTGGTTGGTCACTGCCGTGACATCCATGTCACTAGTAGGACATCTTGCCCCACAGGTCATCATTGTAGCCAAAAAAATTCACATCTGAGCAAGACTGTTGATAATTTTCTTTCTCAGTAGGCTGCATAGCATATTCTAGCAGTGTGAAGGCTAGCCTGTAGGGAGAAAGCTGCTAGCTTAGCTCCAGTTTGATTCTCTTTGTCCTGTGATCAACATGTGTAGTACCTGTAGAAATAGAATTTTTTTTTTTATAATTTTAAATTATATGTGCATACATGCATGTGTACGTGTGTGTGTGTGTGTGTGTGTGTGTGTGTGTGTGCGCGCGCGCGCATGCACATGAATATAGGTTTCCACAGTGGCCACAGTTGTCAGATCCTTGTGCTTAGAAATTGAACTTGAATCCTCGGCAAGAGCAGTATGTCTGTCCTAACCATGGAGCCATCTTTTTAGCCCCAGCAATGGGATGCTACCATCAAGACCTGGTGGCACCACGCTCAATGGCAGTAGCTTCTATTGTTTTGAGGGAGAGACTCTTATGCTTCTCTGCTCGGCAGTTCAGAGGGAAACAGTCCACAACCTGCACTGGAATTTTTCTTTAATAACCCAAGACTTCTGGTAGAACTGCCCGACTCTTTCAAAAAGAAATGCAGTTTTTAAATAAGCTTGTATGATCATAGGTTTCCATTCTCCTTTCCTGCCCGCCTCCCTGTGTAGATCTCTCTCCCCAGGGTCTCAACCCTGCCCCTTCACCTCTGACCCATCCTACTATCTCACCTCTCTCTCTTGGCCCCTTCCATTGCTCTGCCATTTCTCAACACTCACTGTCAAACAGAACTTTTTTTTTTAAGATTTATTTATTTATTATATGTAAGTACACTGTAGCTGTCCTCAGATACTCCAGATTTTGTTACGGATGGTCGTGAGCCACCATGTGGTTGCTGGGATTTGAACTTGGGACCTTTGGAAGAGCAGTCGGCGCTCTTAACCACTGAGCCATCTTGCCAGCCCCCAAACAGAACTTTTAACAATTGACATTGAAAATTTTATTATGTATTTACTTATTATTTATTTAGTGTACATGTGTGTGTGTGTGTGTGTGTGTGTGTATGTATGTATGTATGTGTGTGTGCTCGCGCATACACTGTGGAGGTCAGAAGACAGCTTGTAGCAGTCAGGGGACCCCTTCTTCCATGTGGATCCCAGGGATTGAACTTAGGTGGTTAGTTGGCATTTTAAGGGGCTGAAGAGATAGTTTAGTTGGCAAAATGCCTTTATATTGGGGTATAGTGGCCTACACTTGTAACCCCAGGGCTAGGAGTTAGGGGGACAAACAGGGAGATCCCTGAAGTTCATCATCTGTTCATTTTAGATGAGCTGGTTCAGCTGAGCTTCAGGTTCAGTGAAGGAGGGTATCTCAAAAATGAAGTTGAAGAATTAATCTAGAAAAGATACTCCAGGTTAACTTCTGACCTCAGCATGCATATCCACATAGACAGGTGCACACACAGACAGACAGACAGACAGACACACACACACACACCCTGACATTTTGAGCCAAGGGTTTTTGAAGGTACAAGCTGGATTCCTAGATGTCTTTTGATAAGTGTGAGAAAAGATTGACATGTAACCTTGTCTTGCGGGATTTTAACACTAGTACTGAGCTGGGGTGATACAGGAGGAACTGAGTAACAACTGGAGCTCTGGCTTGGAATGCCCTCACCACCTTGGCCCACAGTGGGAGTTCAGCAGGTGATCGTTTCTGCTTTATCGATGGTGGACTGTCATTTAACTGCATGTTCATTACAGCATACATTCTGTCTTGTCTTTGATTAGAATGTGTCGTATTTGTCTTCCTGACAGATAGCAGCTGGCGAGCCTCCACCAGAAGGATGCAAGTCGTTTCTCTCAGTGCACGGAAAGCAGACTTGTGATCTGGACGCTCTGGAGAGCCTTCTGCTGACCGCCCCTGACAGGTCGGTTGTGTTCTTCATCTCAATGTGCTCTATCACATGCACTCTGAGTTGAGTTTTGTTTTGTTTTCTTCCTTGTTTGTTTGTGTGTTTCAGATACTCTCACTTGGTAGTCCTGGCCTAGAACTAGAACAGACCAGGCTGGCCTCAAACTCATAAAGATTGGCCTGCCTTTCCTCCGCGGTGCTGGGATAAAAGGCATATGTCTCTATTGACGCCTGGCTGATTTTTGTTGTTTGTCGAGAAAAGGCATTGATTTGTGGTCCAAGCTCATCTTGAACTCAGTCTTCCTGCCTCAGCCTCCCAAGTGCTAGGCCCATGAACATGTGATACATGCCTGGTCCTCTGAGTTATTTTACTTTACCATCTGCATGTATTTGAGAATGGCTACTAGCTAGAGACTAACCAGATGTGAACACCAGCTCCATTACTTAAAGTCGTTTGTAAAATGATGAAAATTAGTTTGTTTTCTCATGTTTCAAAATTAGAAGTACTTGATATTCCTGTTTTATCGCGTGATTTTTTTTTTTCTGAGAGATTTAATGGCTTTGTTGTTAGCTTATCAAAGAATACTGTCTGTACAAAAAGCTGGCACATGAAGTAGCAGAGATTAATAATAATGATATTATTTTAGGATATTATGACCAACAACAGACAGTATTTAAGCGATATTACAAACTTGATTTGAATAATGAAAGTACAGTTTTCTTTGTGTGAGGAGGCTGAGGTTTCCAACAGTGGACACTTAGCACAAGTATGCATCTGGCTGGCTGGAGTAGCAGCCTCTCTGTACCTGCTCTAGGCCATGTGATGATGGCTCGCTCTACCAAAAACGTTAATGGGATTTTTGGTTGTGGAAGTCTTGTGTAATGATATTGTCAGACCCATAACAAATTCTCTGCCCAACACATGGCACTAGTGTCTCTCTCTCTCTCTCTCTTTTGAGACAGAGTTTCTCTGGGCACTAGTGTCTCTAACTCAGAATGACAATAGTAAAGTCACTGTATTTTCAGATAGCTCAGTGTCAGTGTGTGGGTGGATATTTGAGAATGGCAGCATGGTAGAGCAATGCTTTCCTGGGTGGAATGTAATTGGAGGCCTGGCAGTGGTGGCACACGCCTTTAATCCCAGCACTTGGGAGGCAGAGGCAGTCGGATTTCTGAGTTAAAGGCTAGCCTGGTCCAATTTGTCTTAGGGTTTCTATTCCTGCACAAACATCATGACCAAGAAACAAGTTGGGTAGGAAAGGGTTTACTCAGCTTACACTTCCATACTGCTGTTCATCACCAAGGAAGTCAGGACTGGAACTCAAGCAGGTCAGAAAGCAGGAGCTGATGCAGAGGCCATGGAGGGATGTTTCTTTACTGGCTTGCTTCCCCTGGCTTGCTCAGCCTGCTCTCTTATAGAACCAAGACTACCAGCCCAGAGATGGCACCACCCACAAGGGGACCTCTCCCCTTGATCACTAATTGAGAAAATGCCTTGCAGCTGGATCTTGTGGAGGCATTTCCCGAACTGAAGCTCCTTTCTCTGTGTTAACTCCAGCCTGTGTCAAGTTGACACAAAACTAGCCAGTACAATTGACCCCTTGTCAACTTGACACACAAACACATCACTAGTAAGCCTCAACCCTTACATTCTTATTCATCCTCCAGATCTTAAATAACTTTAAAAGTCCCACAGTCTTTACATATTAAAAGTTCAATCCTTTTAAAATATCCAATATCTTTTAAAATCCAAAGTCTTTTACAATTAAAAGTCTCTTTTTTTTTTTTTTTTTTTTTTGTGGTTTTTCGAGACAGGGTTTCTCTGTGTAGCTCTGGCTGTCCTGGAACTCACTTTGTAGACCAAGCTGGCCTCGAACTCAGAAATCCGCCTGCCTCTGCCTCCCGAGTGCTGGGATTAAAGGCGTGCGCCACCACGCCTGGCTAATTAAAAGTCTCTTAACTGTGGGATCCACTAGAATATTTTCTTCCTTCAAGAGGAAAAAATATCAGGGCACAGTCATAATCAAAAGCAAAAATTAAACTCCAACTGTCCAATGTCTGGGATCCAACTCACGATCTTCTGGGCTCCTCCAAGGGCTTGCGTGACTTCTCCAGCTATGCCCTTTGTAGCACACACGTTGTATTCTAGGTTCCAGCTGCCTGTACTCCAATGATGCTGCGGTTCTTGGTAGTCATCTCATGGTACTGGCATCTCCAAAATGCTGCTGTCTTCCACTGTAACTAGGCTTCACCAATAGCCTCTCATAGGCTCTCTTCATGGTGCCAAGCCTTAACTCCTTTGCATGACCCCTTCAGTCCTGGGCCCTCAATTGCAACTGAGGCTGCACCTTCACCAATGGCCTTCCATGGCCCCTCACAGTGCCGAGCCTCAGCTGCTCTGCCTGACCCCTTTATGCCTTCAAAACAAGTACCTCCTGGGTAACTCTTATACATTACCAAGTCCAGCCACAGCACAAGGTACAACCTTGGTTATCTCTGGAACACAGAGCCTCTGTGCTTTCAGAAAACACTTCCCAGAAGATGTCACCTCAATGATGCTGGTCTCTTCTTAATCATCGCTAATTTCTTAGCTCCAGCTAACCAGCATCAATAGTCCCAGTAATTCACAGTTTTTGCTTTAGTAGTTCTGGTATCTTGTTAATCACAGCTGATTTTTCAGCCCCAGCTAACCAGAACCACAGAATCTTCACAATCAAAACAGCAATGGCCCTGAAAAGAGTCTTTAATCTTCCCTCTGAAATTTCACAAGCCAGGCCTCCATTTTCTGCACTGTTCTCAACATTATCTTCCAAGCTCCTACACAACATCTCACAGAGCTCTTAATGCCGAATGGATCTTCTGGCCCAAAGTTCCAAAGTCCTTCCACAGTCCTCCCCAAAACATGGTCAGGTTGTCACAGGAATACCCCACTCTGCTGGTACCAATTTGTCTTAGTCAGGGTTTCTATTCCTGGGCAAAACATCGTGACCAAGAAGCAAGTTGGGGAGGAAAGGGTTTATTCAGCTTACACTTCCACATTGCTGTTCATCACCAAGGATGTCAGGACTGGAACTCAGGCAGGTCAGGAAGCAGGAGCTGATGCAGAGGCCATGGAGGAATGTTCTTTACTGGCTTGGCCAGTGAGTTCCAGGACAGCCAGGGCTACACAGAGAAACCCTGTCTTGAAAAACCAAAAAAAAAAAAAAAAAAAAAGAAAGAAAAGCAACGTAATGAGACACTATGGTTCTTTTAAAACTGTATTGAGTTTGTTAGAGCAACTGTGTAGACCTGTGTGGAGTGGTGTCTCCTCTTCTGAGGGTGGAACTGCTTTTAATAGTCTACTGTGTATCATCTTTATGGCTTTAAGTTTGCACAAGTAGGTAGGTCTATATCTGTTGAGAGACATCTTCCCACTTTATGCATGTAGGTGTGCTTCAGTATTTTTAACACCTGCATAAAAATGTCCTGCTGCAGGTTTTTAGAGTTGTCTTGGATTTTGGAACTTTGCCGTTATGAAGAATATATTTTTCATGTCATTGCCCTCTGTTGCGTGGTTTATTAGAACAGGGATGGGTGGATGTGTTAGTCCCTTTCTTTTGTTGCTGTTACTGAATAACATGGTGACAGGCCACTTAACTTACTTTACTGTAAGATTTCCATCTGTCTTTCTGTTTATTGTGTGATAACACACTACGATTAAAAGCAATTTTGGGAAGGAAGGGCTTATTTGGATTATAATCTGTCCTCAGGGGAAAGCAAGGCAGCAGTCTGGAAGCAGGGGCTGGAGTAGAAACCATGGAGGCACGTTGCATGCTAGCTTGTTCAGCCTGCTCTCTTGTAGAACCCAGACCATCTATCCTCGGGTGGCCTCGCCCACAGTGGACTCGGCTTTCTCCCATCAATCAATAGTCAAGGAAATACTCTACAGACTCACCATGGGGGCATTTTCTCAGTTGAGGTTCCCCTTTTCCAGATAGCTCTGATTTCTGTCATGCTGAAATCCTGAGCAGCTCAGTTTCAGGAGGCTAGATGCCCACCATGGCAGAGCAAGCACGTAGGAGGGAACAGGGAGCTGAGATCACGCCTCATTCTCACATAGGGAGCAGAAGGAGGAAGAACTGGAGTACGCCGAGGCTATGAAAGCCTGTCCCCAGTGAGCTCTTCCTCTGTGTCCCAGAGTTTCATAGCCTCCCTCCAAACAGCACCACAGCTGGGGACCAAGTGTTCAGATACAGGAGCCTGTAGGGGACATTTTCCATCAGACCACCACAGTAGATCATATTTTAAGAACTTTTAATGTCTTGATGCTGATTTTAGAAAGTATGGTGGTTTTTTACTCTTTTGAGAAGATTAAAAAAATTAAGGGGCGGTGGCGGCACGGCACACTCCTTTAATCCTAGTGCTTACAAGGCAGAAGCAGGCTGATCTCATGAGTTCCAGGCCAGCCAGCCCATACAAAGAAACCCTCTATCAGAAAACAGACAAACAAACAGACAGACAAAAAGCATTGTAGGAAGATCACAGTAGCAAGCATGGCAGAGAGGGAGGCTTGCTGTAGCTCACAAGTTACTTGCTTAAAGTTTTATCTGCTGCTCGAATTATTTGGCCTTAATTTCAGATAAAATTACAATCACACTCCACACAGTACAAAAATATGCTGTAGATTTAGTGCTGTGGGATTTGGTACGCATCCTGGCTTCCCTTCTGTTCTTTTTAAAGAATTGATGATATTTACTTTAACTTAGTATTTTATAATTAATATTCATGTAGTATACTTCATTTATATAGCCATGAATGAGTAAAACTCATCCTTGACAGTATTCTAAATGCAAACTGTTTAAGATTGTGCTGCTCACGAAGATACCTAAAACCTTTGCTAAGTTTTTAAAGTTGTTGTCAACCAGTGTCCTGGTTTTCTTTAAAATTTTTCTTAATTGAATATTTACTTCCAGACCGAAACCATTATTGTTCAAAGGAGACCACAGATATCCCTCATCAAATCCTGAGAGTCCAGTGGTCATTTTTTATTCTGAAATTGGCCATGAAGAATTTTCTAATATTCACCACCAACTTATATCAAAAAGCAACGAAGGCAAAATTAATTATGTATTCCGACATTATATATCTGTAAGTATTGACTTATTTTACAATTTCTTGAATATTAATTTGTTTAAAATGACTTTTACAAATAACTTAATTGGAAATTCTTTTTTTTTTTTTTTGAGAAATCCAATACTTTTATCAGATCTCTCTCTCTGTACTTTCTTTCACTTGTTTCTTTCTCCCCTCCATCTCCCTTCCTCTCTCTTTAATTTTTTTTTTTTTTTTTTTTTTGAGACAGGGTCTCACTGTGTCACCCTGGCTAGCCTTGAACTCACTCTGTAAAGCAGACTGACCTCAAAGTCATAGAGATTCCCCTGCTTCCCAAGTGCTGGGATCAAAGGTGGTTACCCAGAACATTCTTAAATTAATTAATGTTCTTACTTTCTCTTTTTAAGAGTACATATGCCCAGTGTGTATGTCTGTGTGTGTGTGTGTGTGTTTGTATGTGTGTGCATGTGTGTGTATGCGCGCGCGCGTGTGTGTGCGCGTGTGGAGGTCTGAAGTTGTGTAATGGCTGCTTGATTGCTCTCCCCTCACTCTTCTCCATTCACTGAGCAGTCTCTCAGTTGAAGTGAACAAGCTGCACCCAGCTAGCCCGCTTGCTCAGGGTTTCCTTGTTCCCACCTTGCACAGGTTAGAATTCCAAGCAAGCTGCCACAGCAGTCTGGGTGCTAAGGATCTGAGCGTTGGTCTCTTGCCTGCTAAGGCCCTTGCTTGGTCTGCATCAGATCTCTTACTTGCACATGGGTGGTGCCTTCCTTGCTTGCTTTTCCAAAGAAACGTCAAACAATTACACTTAAAAACATGGGATAATCGTTTTGATTTTAAAATGAACTGCAATGAGCTAAGTATGATGAGTGATTCCTATAATCTCAGCACTTGAAAGTTTGAAGCAGGAGGATTACTGTGAATTCAAGGCTATCTGGAGCTACATACTGAGATCCTATGTCTTTTAAAAATAAACCAAAAAACAGAAACTAGGAATTGTGCAAACTTGTACGTTAACATTTAAGATAGTCATCCAACTGTCCATGAACCTTAGGCTATTGAGTGTTGAGCCCTCATATCTCCTGGTAAGTGAGCTCTTAGCCTCCTGAGCTGTGTCCCCTAGGCTTTCCCCTAGGGGACCTGTTTGGAAGCACAGTCTTGTTGAGTTGTCTAGGTATTGTTGAGTTATCTGGGTGGCTTTGGAATCCTCCAGGAAGACTTTGAACTTGCAGTCCCCCTGCCTCAGCTGTGACCACAGGTCCAATTCACCAGGCCTAGCTAGAAGTGATTATTGAGATCTCTGTGTGTATTTGAGCTTATGCGTTTGTGGGGTGTGCATGGGCAGCTGTGTTCTCTTCTGGGGTCCACATTTCCACATTCCCACATTTTCTTTTTTTTTTTTAATTTATTTATTTATTATGTGTAAGTACAGTGTAGATGTCTTCAGACACTCCAGAAGAGGGAGTCAGATCCAGATGGTTGTGAGCCACCATGTGGTTGCTGGGATTTGAACTCCGGACCTTCGGAAGAGCAATCGGGTGCTCTTACCCACTGAGCCATCTCACCAGCCCCCACATTTTCTTTTTGAGATCTTTTTTTTCCTTTAAAGTGTCTTGACAAGAAGGTTTTGACTCTTGTTCAGGAGCAGGTGTGCTCCTCACAAGCAGAAGAGCAGCGCTCTGGGGGCAGGAGATGCACCGGATTCTAATGCACTCATGACGGTGTCTGTTCCCATTGCCTGGGCTGCCTTGCCGTCTGTCACAGGCGACTTTAAGTGTTTTAATAGAATCAGGGCAAAGAGAAGTGGAAAGGGAAAGCAGGTCGGCCACTTTTAGTCACTTAAGTTCCAAGACAGCAGGGCTGATCTGTAAGCATGATTGGGGTGGAGGGGAAGCAAATTCAAACATTTGCCTCAGAGTCTTACAAAGTGGGAAGATACTGGTATCTTCTCCCAGACACAGTGCAGTGTCTGATAGCAGAGACTAATACTTACTCTCTTACAAGTCCCTCCCCTTATTGTACGTTGTTTACATTCATTAGGAAGATGTTGGCTCTCTCTCCATCCTTTCTTAGAGTAAGAAACTGCTATAGGAAGGGGTCCTTCTTTAGTGATAGCTGACCCAGTAAGTCTGAGTCAGGATTCTAATACAAAAAAGTAATTATTCCAACTCTTTCATTGGCATGGCCTCCCTGGGGGTATTTGGCCAGAGGTTGACCTGTCGCATTGGAGTGTTAAGCCTCCACCCAGGCTGCTTCATGACCAGGAAGAATTTTTCCTAGCAGGCCTTCATTATTACTTTAATATCTACACCCCAAGAGGTAACCTAAGAATCATTTAGGAACTAGATGGAAGGTCAGAGCCCCAGACACTTGGCCTTTCTAGTCTCTAGCAGGGATGAGGCTTCCAGGGCTCCCAAGGATGTTTCTGGATTTTTGCTAAGAGAGAAACTAGTTCTCATTGAGGGCTTTTACCCTAAACTGTGCAGCCAGTTCTCTATCTCTTGTTCTCATCATCCCTTCGCTCTGACGAGGTAACTCTAATGCCATCGTAGGGTTGGGCCAATGACCCATCTCAGCTAGCTGAATTTGGGGTGTCAGAGTCACAGTTTTGGGGTACCCCTCCAGGGAGCCTACCTAAAAAACCTCAACTGTTAGATGTAGGGAGGAAAGAATCATTGACTGCTGTCTGGAAAGATGTGAGGGAGATGTGTTATCCTAGGCAGGGAGAAGCCAGAGACATTGGGCTCACAAGAGCATCCGTCTGCTGGGTCCTTCTCATGGTTCTCTTGGCCTCCACGGCTGACTGGACATCGATGAAACTAAGATCTGTTTTCATGCACTTTGAAAGCTGTTGGATAGACTAGAAACAGTGCAGAGGGACAGAGAGAAGACATTTAGCTAGCATTTGATTTTCTTTTCTTTTTTTTTAAAGGTTAAAACAATACTGAGCCTTCCTTACTCGGATAGTCATTGAAGTGTTTAATTGAGCCAAAATCTGAGGTCTTATATCTGGGTAGCATTTTTTTTTTTTTTTTTTTAATTAAGAAGAAAATCTCTGGGCTGGAGAGATGGCTCAGTGGTTAAGAGCACTGACTGCTCTTCTGGAGGTCCTGGGTTCAATTCCCAGCACCCACATGGTGGCTCACAACCATCTGTAACAAGATCTGGCGCCCTCTTCTGGAGTGTCTGAAGACAAGTACAGTGTACTTACATATAATAAATAAATCTTTAAAAAAAAGAAGAAGAAGAAAATCACCAGTGAGACTTAATCTAGGTAACAACCCAGATAGTTTTAAGTCTTACATCTGGGAACTGTGAGCCTCTGGATAGTTACAAAACCTAACAAACACACCCATCATTTTAGTTTGGGGTTGTACTTTTGGGATGGGTGTTTAAGACAATGCAGGTGGCCAGAATTATTTTTTTCTTCTTTTTTTTATTTTTAGTTTTTAGTTTTTTTCTTCTTTATACTGTCAAGTTGAGGGTCTAGTTCTTGGGTCACTTGTGCTTGAGAGAACTGGTTCCTTCTTTGCCAGTTTATCTGTGTGAGCGTCAGCCAGAGGCCAGCGTGACCTTGCCTCTGCTTGGAAGCAGTGAGGAAATCCTTTACATTGACTCTCCTCTTCGTAGATTGGACACTGGTTGGTGTCTCTTCGGTCTCCTTGAACAAGGGAACAGGAAGTTCTCCATGTAGTTACAGGCCATTTTGAAAGCTGCCCCATAATTCCCTGGGAGCTAGTTGTTGGTTGATCTTGGAGGGCGAGGGGAGTACCTTCTCCCTGTTAGTCTGTCTGGCCACATTAGTGTAGCTTCTGAGTATGGCTATTAAATATGCAGAGGATTAGCTGCATATTTAACTTTTAACTACTGGATAGTAGTTCAGAAACTAGGCATGTCTAAATAAATGTTGATGAGACATTCTTTTTAATGTGCTTGTTGAACTTTGACCTTATTCTTTTTGGTATCTTTTTATTTAGTGGAAGCGGAGAGTTTCTAAAGAGGTAGAATAAAGCAGAATTAATATAAAATTAAACGTGTATCATTGAGTATTTAAAATATGGAAGTCTTTAAAGTTTGTGTGTCATATTGTTCAGTAATGGTAATTGTTAAGTATGTGCTAAGAGAATAAAAATTCCAAAAGAAAATTTGATGGAGCAGAGACAGATGTATTTATCAGTCCCCCCTTTTTTTGTTCTTTTATATTTTTGAGAGCATTTTCAATATAGTCTAGACTGGTCTAGAAGTCCAAATTCTTCTGCCCTGCTCCCCCCTAACCCCCTGTTAGAATTAAAGCTTTGTGCTACCACATCTGGCCAAAGTCCAGTTTTTGACTCCTCCTCTCCTGCTGACATTGCCAGGCCTTGGATTATGACCAGGTTCATAGGGATCAATTGCTCCCCCTGTGGAGCAAGCCGTTTGAGTGCATGTCTGAGAAAGCAGGCGATTAGCCCTTTGTAATAGTCATGCTATCTATTATAGCACCAGTGGTGTCTTGCCTCTCGATCAGTGCTGAGTATATAGCTAATAACATTATATATATATATAAATATTAAAACAATTAAAAAGTGTTTACAGTGGAATTACATCATTCCCTTTTCTCCCTCCAGCCCCTCCTATGTACTCCGACTTGACTTCATTTAAATTTATTCCATTTTTCTTGTGTTGTTAAACACACGCATGCATATAAACACATACATATGAACACACACAACCTGCTCAGTCCATATGATGTTACTTGCACATACGTATTTCAGGGCTGACCATTTAGTATTGGACAGCCAATTGGTGTGTGCTTCTCACCAGTGTGGCTGCCTGCACTGAGCAGGGGCGGCCCCGATAGCCAGTAAGGAAGGGCTGCTGTGCCTCATGCTGGGCCAGGTGGGGATGGTGGAACTCTTGCTCTATTTGCAGAATCCCAGGAAGGAGCCGGTTTACCTTTCTGGCTATGGAGTGGAACTGGCGATCAAGAGCACGGAGTACAAGGCCAAGGATGATACTCAGGTGAAAGGTGAATTTGTAAAAATAAGACCATGCTTTCTCTTGCCTTTATGTATGAGTTCATGGGGAATTGGCTTGTCACGTCTGGGTGGGAACCTTCAGCACATTTTCTAGGCCTGTATTTTTGTCCTCTGTAACGTATGGGCAGTGATAAGTTCTTTTTCAAGGAAGATAATGTAAGTCGAGAATTTGGGGTGGATATTGTGGTGTGTGCTTAACAATCTCAGTGCTGAAGCAGGAGGATTATAGTTCAAGGCTGCCTGTCCTGTCCTGTCCCCAAACAGTGAAAACAAGGAAGGGTACACGGAAACAAAGCGAAGCCCACGAGGCTGCCTGTGGTGTTTTACCCAGGTGATGTGATCAGCAGCAGCTGTTGTTGATGTTTTATTTTTACATTTTAGTTTTTTTCGTCTTTATTCTGTCAAGTTGAGGGTCTAGTTCTTGGGTCACTTGTGCTTGAGAGAACTGGTTCCTTCTTTGCCAGTTTATCTGTGTGAGCGTCAGCCAGAGGCCAGCGTGACCTTGCCTCTGCTTGGAAGCAGTGAGGAAATCCTTTACATTGACTCTCCTCTTCGTAGATTGGACACTGGTTGGTGTCTCTTTGTTCTCCTTGAACAAGGGAACAGGAAGTTCTTCGTGTAGTTACAGGCCATTTTGAAAGCTGCCCCATAATCCCCTGGGAGCTAGTTGTTGGTTGTGCATGTCACAGACAGGCCTTGCTGTGATTCTGGCATAAAAATCTAAATATCCTAGGCCTCATGGGTCATTTTTGTTTTTATTATTTTTGTACTTGGAACAGTTTTCTTTGGGTTCTTCCTCCCATAATACGATGTGTTTTTTTGTTTTTGTTTTGTTGAGACAGATTTTTTTTTCCATGTAGCCCTGGCTGTCCTGGAGCTCACTCTGTAGACCAGGCTGGCCTTAACTCACTGAGATCCTCCTGCCTCTGCTTCCCAAGTACTGAGACTAAAGGGATGAGCTGTCATACCCAACCCTGAAGTAATTTTTTTTAACCACAAGTTTTACTTGCTGTCTTTTTTTTTTTTCTTTAAAAATCACTTTATTATATCTTTTTGTACTGTGTGGTACTGAGTTCAGAGCCTTGTGTGTGATGATGCATGTCCTCCGTTATCTCACCATTGAGCTGCATCCACATTCTTTTTAATGTTTTTGTTTGTTTGTTTGCTTTTCATTAAGTTATCCAGGCACACTAAACTATCTAGGCCAGTCTTGAACGTGAGCCTCCTGTCTCAGCTGGAATTATGGTGCATGCCATTATATTCTCTAAGCTGCTTTTAAACATGAAATGATGGATTTGAATAGTGAAGCAAATGGAAAATGGTGTGCTGCTCTCTCAGTGATGTTTAGGATTTTTTAAACTGTAAATTCTTTAGAATTTAACTGTGAAAAAATATTTCATAATATTTAAATCTATTAATTTCAACATTTTTAATGTAAAATTTTCTAAGGCTTGAAAGAAAATTTATTCTTATTTTGTTCAGAAACACAAGAAATATCAAAACTCCATCGGTTTACTATCCAGACTGTGGTGGAACCGTTTCACTTCTATTCTGAGCTACTAGACATGCCTCTAATTTGTCTTTATAGGAACTGAGGTAAATGCCACGGTCATTGGGGAGAACGACCCTATTGATGAAGTGCAGGGATTCCTCTTTGGAAAATTAAGGTATGTTGATTCATGTTGCTGTACACCGTCCTTTGTTCCTGTGTCTTTCCCGTTGCTGTCTGAGTTGCAGCTCTACAGAATCCACCGCAGAGAAACCCTCTCACTTGCAGTCAGCGTGGCTGTTTTGTTCTAGTGAAACGCACTGCTCTTGGATGGCACTGGAGTTACCTGCCCACGCTGAAGTGGGTTTCTTTTCCTCTCAGTTGATAGCATACAGTTACAGATCCTTGTTTTGAGTAGCGGAAAAGATCACATTCTATTCTTCACATGGTTGGAAGTAGTGAATGGGGTTAATTTCTTATGCTGAGCAGAATCTGAAAAAAGAAGACAAAGTGTATAGTAAGTAGACTTAAAATCATGCAATAGAGATAGTGTTCCGCTAGCCAATGGGAAGTTTTTTCTTTAATATATATTTGTTTGTCTGTTTAGTTTCTTTGAGGCAGGGTTTTTCTGTGTAGCCCTAGTTGTCCTGGAACTTGATTGTAGACCAGGTTGGCCTCGAACTCACAGAGATCCACCTGTCTCTTGAGTTCTGGGATTAAAGGCATGCAACACCATGCCTGGCCTATGTTATTGGTATTGTTTGAGTGAGGTCTTCCTTTGTAGTCCTGGTTGTTCTGGAATTCTCTATGTAGACCAGGCTACCCTCAGTCATGCAGAGGTCTGCCTGCTGCTGCTTCCTAGACGCAGATCAAAGACATGGGCGATCATACCTGGCAGAAAATGATTTTTTTACTTAATTAACCTACCTTTTACTTATTCACTTTACATCCCACTCACTGTCCCCCTCCTGATAATCTTCTCCCACAACTCTTTCCCATGCCTGCTCCCCTCTCTGAGTGGGTGGGGCTCCCCTGTATCCCCTGACCCTGGCACTTCAGGTCTCTGCGAGGCTAGGCGCCTTCTCTCCCACTGAGGCCAGAAAAGGCAGCCCATCTAGAAGAGCATATCCCACAGACAGGAAACAGCTTTTAGGATAGCCCTGGTTCCAGTTGCTTGGGACTCATGAAGACCAAGCTGCACATCTGCTGCATATGTGCAGAGAGGCCTAGGTCCAGCCTGTGTATGTTCTTTGGTTGGTAGTTCAGACTCTGAGACTCCCAAGGGTCCAGGTTAGTTGATTTTGTTGGTCTTCTTGTGAATTTCCTATTCCCCTAGGGCCTGCAATCCTACAGAAGATGATTTTAATGATGGAATTCGTTTCATAATTACACAGATCATTTGTGACAACATCATAATTTATAGCTGAACATTATTCTTGACTGTGGTGACTTGATAAATTTTTTAGTCTCAAATTCTGCTGTGTGGGAATTTCAGTTAGAAATTTTGCAGTGTGTTGTCCTTTTAAAAAAATAAAATATGATGGTAAATAACATGCTAGGCTCACTCTCATATCTGTCAGCTATGGTGACGCTTGGCTGAAAGAAACAGTGTAAGGAGGTTTCCAGTTCCGGCTGCAATGTCTTCTTCCCTTTTGGGTGGATTACTGTTGGTTGACTCCCTACCGTGGACACTTGCCTGTCATCTCTTTTTAGCTCTGGCTAGTCAGGTGCCACTTTTATTTGATCAAGATTTCCAGAGTCTCTTTTAGTACTCTTTCTATGCTTTTAATTATATTTATTTATTTCGTGTGTGTCATGGGAACGGGGCCTGAGTCCAGGGTATGCACACGGACCTAGTTCTCTGATTCCTGCACCCAGTCCTGGGGATCTGAGTCAGGTTGTCAGGGTTGGTGGCAAGCCTTCACTGCTGAGCCCTTTTGTTGTTCTCTGGGTGATGCTGTGGTTTTATGCGTTCGTAGCACAAAAGCTTCATGTAGAATATACAACATTAATGTACTTTTAGAGGACAGCTGTTGTGCTTTAAAATCTTTTGCCCATATTGAGGAAAGTTTCTTAGGTTTGGGAGAGGAAAATTATGAAGATTAAATTGGAGTCCTTTGCTAAGTGTACTATGAGGGATCACAGTGAAAAGAGTCGGTTCTGTTTCTGTCAGAGAACTGTACCCCGCCTTGGAAGGACAGCTGAAAGAGTTCCGGAAGCACCTCGTGGAGAGCACCAATGAGATGGCCCCCTTGAAAGTCTGGCAGCTGCAAGGTAATGGACGCTCAGCTCACTTGAGCTGTGGTGCTGTGCTCTGTGGTGTTAAAGGAACGCAGAACTCGGGCTGGGGATGTAGCTCAGTTGTTAGAGTGCTTGCCTAGCCGCCCGCACAGAGCCCTAGATGTGCCTCTCAGCACCACACTAACCGGGATTTGTACTGGATGCCTGTAATCCCAGCACTGTGGCTAAGGCAGGATGAGTGCCATGAGTTCCAGACCAACTTGTGCTATAGAATGAAACCTTGTCTAGGGGCAGGGGCAGGGGGATTAGGGAGTGCAGAGCTTGAATAAAATCTACTAGATTCTAAGAGTACCATAGATCATGACATGCACACCCCTACACACACACACACACACACACACACACACACACTTAAAATTGAAATATATTTACCCTCTCCCCTTATACCTTCTCAAATTCATGGTCTCTTTTCTTTTTAATTATTATTCATATATATAATATATATAATACATACATTCATACATATATATGTGTATATATATGTACGTATATATACATATGTGTGTATATATATGTGTGTGTGTGTATATATATATATATATATATATATATATATATATATATATGTATGTATGTATGAATAGATAATGTGCTGAATTGTGTAGTGTTGCTTGTGTATGTATGCCTTCAGGGCTGACTACCTAGTATTGGATAACCAATGAGGGGCTCACCCCCTGGTAAGCCCAAATCTTTACTTTTTAACATGTTTGTTGTTGGTGTATAAAATCTATTGATTTTTCTAAATTGATTTCGTATCCTGCCATTTTGCTGAAATTGTTGACCAATTTCTGAAGTTTTCTGGTGGACTTTGGGATTTCTAATGCGTCATATCATGTCATCTGCAAATAGTTTGGCCTCTTTTCTTATCTTGTCTCCTTAATTTCTTACCCTTACCTTATTGCTCCAGCTAGTGTTGTGAGTCCTTTATTGAAAAGGTGTGGGGATAAAGGACAGCCATGCTCCTTTCCTAATTTTAATGTGATTTAAGTTTTTCTTCATTTAGGATAATGTGGGTTTGTCGTATATAGTCTTCATTGTGGTGAGGCATGGTCCCTCTAGGGTTACTGTCTCTAGACTTTTATCATGAAGCCATGTTGGAGTTTTTTTCTAAATATATTGAGATGATCGTATGATTTTTTTTTTTTTTTAATTTGTTTTGAGACAAGGTCTTATCATGTCCTGGCTAGCTTGGAACTCACTATATAGATCAGGCTGACCTCGAACTCAGAAATCTGCCTGCCTCTCTTTCTGAGTGCTGGGATTAAAGGCATGCGCCACCATGCGTGCCTGGCTAGCAATGGTTATATGATTCTTTGTCTATTTATGATTTATTACATTACCTACTTATTTATGTTGAACTATCCCTGTAACATGGGGATAAAGTTAACTTTGTCATGGTAGGTAATTTTTTTGCTATCTGCCTTTATGGGATTGCAAGTAAGTAAGTAAGGACTTATGAATATATTTTCATCATGGATATTGGCCTGGAGTGTTCTTTTTTTGTTGTGTTTTCATTTTGATATTGAAGTACTGGCTTAGTAGAAGTTTGGACATACTCCTTCTGTTTCTATTGTTTTAAAATAAATTTAAGAAATATTGGCTCTAGATCTTTGAAAGTCGCATAGAATTCTGTGTGACTCCATCTGGGCCAGAACTCTCTTTCATTGGAAGGCTTTACTTGCTGTTTGAAATCTTCTCACTTGTTACAGGTGTTGATTTTTTTTTTTTTTTTTTTTGGTTTAACTTTGGTGTTTTGCATGGATCTAGAAATTTGTCCATTTCTTTTATATTTTCCAGCTTAGAGGAATTCAGGTTTGTCTTAGTTAGGGTTTTACTGCTGTGAACAGACACCATGACCAAGGCAAGTCTTATAAAAAACAACATTTAATTGGGGCTGGCTTACAGGTTCAGGGGTTCAGTCCATTATCATCAAGGTGGGAGCATGGCAGTATCCAGGCAGGCATGGCACAGCAGGAGCTGAGAGTTCTATGTCTTCATCCAAAGGCTGCTAGTGGAAGACTGACTTCCAGGCAATTAGGGTGAGGATTTTATACCCACACCCACAGTGACACACCCATTCCAACCAGGTCACACCTATTCTAACAAGGCCACACCTTCAGATGGTGCCACTCCCTGGTCCAAGGATATACAAACCATCACATTCCACTCCCTGGTCCCCATAGACTTGTTCAAAAACATGAGTCTATGGGGGCCACACTTAAACATAGCATAATGCAAAATGCATTTAGTCCAACTTTCAAAGTCCTCATAGTCTATAGCAGTCACAACAATGTTAAAAGTTCAAAGTTCAAGGTCTCTTCTGAGATTCATCCAACTTAATTAACTGTAATCTCCAGAGCAAGGCAGGAAACCAGCTGGGCAAACTCCAAACTCTGCATCTCCATGGCTGATGTCAAAGCGGTCTTCAGATCTCCACTCCTTTTTCATCTTTGTTGACTGCAACAAACTGCTTTCTCCTAGGCTGGTTCCACTCCCTGTTAGCAGCTTTCCTCAGCATGTATCCCATGGCTCTGGCATCTTTAATACCTTTGAGTCTCCAAGGCAATTTCAATGTTACAGCTTCTTGTTTTAGTGTCTGGGATTCCACTTGATCTTTTGGACTCCTCCTAAGGGCTAGCATCACTTTTCCAGCTCTGCTCTCTAAGCTCAGGTTGATCCACTCCACTACGGCTGCAGTTCTTGGTGATCACTCCATGGTACTGACATCTCCAATACACTGGGGTATTCCACACCAACTAGGCTTCACAATAGCCTCTCATAGGCTCTCTTCAGGGTTCCAAGCCTCAAATCCTTTGCATGACCCCTTCAGTCCTAAGCCATCAACTACAGCTGAGGCTTCACCTTCTCCAATGGCCTTCCCTGGCCTCTCACAGTGCTAAGCCTCAGCTTCTCTCCATGATCCCTTCATTCCTTCACAAAGCAGTACCACCTGAGTGTCTCTTACACATTACCAAGTCCAGCCGCAGCATGAGGTACAACCTTGGGTATCTCTGGAACACAGCTTCTTTGTGCTCCCAGAAAACAATTTCCAGAAGATTTCACCTCAACAATGCTGGCCTCTTCTTAATCACCGCTAATTCCTTAGCTCCAGCTAACCAGCATCAATTTTCCCAGTAGTTCCTTCCATTCTTAACTCTAGAGCCAGAGGCACATGGCTGAAGCTGCCGAGTTCTGCTGCTTACAGGAACTAGAACATGATCCCCTTGTCCTATTACATTATCACTAGCTTTATGTTTTCTAAATCCTTCACTGCCTAAGCTTGGCTATCCTGGATCTTGCTCTGTAGATTGACCTTGAATGCAGAGATCAGCATGCCTGTCTCCTGAGATTAAAGGTGTGTACCACCATGCCTGGATTTAATTTAGCTGGGTAGGATCTTGCCCCAAGGTCCCACTCCCTTAATCTGTTATCTCCTAGAACACAGGATTTTGCTCCACTTCACTTCCTGGTATGCCTTTAATACTCAAACCATATATTTTAAATTTGGCCTTTCTAAGCTTGCTATGCTTGTTCAAACTTCTCTTTGTGAGACTTAACCAGAGAACAGAGTCTCTGCTGGGCTTTTTTGAAACTTCCTTTGTTAATTCAATTAATCCAAGTCTCTTCACCTTAGCCTCAGGCAAACTTTTCAGACAAGGGTAAAAAGTAGCCACATTCTTCACCAAAATACCACAAAACCAGTCCTTATGCCACATTTTGAAATTCTTCTCCTTTGAAATCTCTTGGGCCAGGTCAACACAGTTCAAATCACTCCCAGCAACAAAATCTTCCATATTCCTACTAGGATGACCCATTAAGCCCCATTTAAAGCATTCCACTGCTTTCCAAATCCAAAGTCCCAAAATCCACATTCTTTCAAATAAAAGCATGGTCAGGCCTATCACAGCAATACCCCACTCCTGGTACCAACTTCTGTCTTAGTTAGGGTTTTACTGCTGTGAACAGACACCATGACCAAGGCAAGTCTTATAAAAAACAACATTTAATTGGGGCTGGCTTACAGGTTCAGGGGTTCAGTCCATTATCATCAAGGTGGGAGCATGGCAGTATCCAGGCAGGCATGGCACAGCAGGAGCTGAGAGTTCTATGTCTTCATCCAAAGGCTGCTAGTGGAAGACTGACTTCCAGGCAATTAGGGTGAGGATTTTATACCCACACCCACAGTGACACACCCATTCCAACCAGGTCACACCTATTCTAACAAGGCCACACCTTCAGATGGTGCCACTCCCTGGTCCAAGGATATACAAACCATCACAAGGTTTTTAAAGAATTTCCTTATGTGGATCTGAATTTCTTCGGTTGTAATGTTTCACTGTTCATTTCTGATTCTGTTCATTTTGGCTATCTCATTCTTTCTTTTGGTTAGGTGGGCCAAGGGTTTGTCAGCCTTGTTTAATTTCTCAAAGAACCAGCTCTTAAGATTCGCTGGTTCTTTGTATTATTTTCTTCATTTCTATTTCATTACATTCTGCTCTGAATTTTAACATTTTTTTTTTTTTTGCCATCTTCTGGACATGGGTTTCACTTTGTTCTTGTTTCTCTTGAGTTATACCATTAAGCCATTTATCTGTACTCTTTCTAATGTTTTTTAAAGATTTATTTATTTATTTTATGTATGTGAGTACACTGTAGCTGTACAGATGGTTGTGAGCCTTCATGTGGTTGCTGGGAATTGAATTTAGGACCTTGGCTCACTCCGGTCAATCCTGCTTGTTTGGTCCCTGCTTGCTCCAGTCCAAAGATTTACTTATTATTATAAATAAGTACACTATTGCCATCTTCAGACACACCAGAAGAGGGTGTCAGATCTCATTACAGGTGGTTGTGATTTGAACTCAGGACCTTCAGAGGAGCAGTCAGTGCTCTTACCCGCTGAGCCATCTCGCCAGCTCGTCTTTCTAATTTTTAATGTAAGCACCTAGAGCTCTTAAGTCTGATTGATCTTAATGTGCCACAGGGGTTTATTGTACTATATTTTCATTTTTATTTAGTTCCAGGAACTTCTTGAGGTCTTCTTTGATTCATTCATCTTTCGGTAATGTGTCTTTGAATCTCCATGAGTTTGTGTACTCACTAGAGATTTGTCGGCTGTTCATTTTAACTTTCATTGCATTGTGGTCAGATAGGATACGTGGTGGTGTTTCTGTTTTTCTGAGTTTGTTAAGATTTGTTTTGTGTCCTAGGATGTGGTCTGTTTTTGCAAAGCTCCCATGGGCTCATAATAGAATGTATATTATATTCTCTGGTGTTTATGTGGAATAGTTTACAATCTGTTAAGATCACTTGATATATGACACTATTAAATTCTCTTGCTTCTCTGCTAGGTTTTGTCATTTTGAGAGAGTACTATTACTATCATTAGGTTGATGCTACTCTTTGTCTAAGATTTGTTTATGAAATTGGGTGTACCAGAATGTCATGTGTGTTTGCTTAGTTACAATGTCCTCTCTGTTCGGTTTCCCTGGAGTAGGGGGAATCCCCTCCTGCTTTCGGTTAGTTTAGTCTGGAGTCTCGGAGAGCCGTGGCTGCTTGCTTCTCGGTGCTTCTGTCTGCAGTGCTTCTCCTCATCCTCTCTTGTTGAGATGGTACCTGTGTTTAAAGCTGAGGTGACTTTAGACACAGCACAGATATGGATTTTGCTTTTTCATCCATTCAGCCAGTCTGTGTCTTTTGACTGGGCAATTGAGGCCATTACTATTTAAGGTTACTATTGAAAGGTGTGTGTTGATTGCAATCTTTTTTCCTCTGAAAGTTTTGTTCTCAGTTGTGCTTTTTGTTTCATTGATTATAACATCATTTGTTCTTTCTACAGACTCGCAGATATCAGTAGTCACCCTTTCAGTCTGACATTACTGCTTGTAGTAGATATTATCTTGAGGGTTGATTTTGTAAATAGGAAAATTCTTTTAATCCTTTTATGTCACAGACAGTTTTGCTCTTTCCTTCAATCATGGCAGATACTTTTGCTGGACATAGTCGTCTAGCTTGGCATCCAGGGCCTCTTAGAACTTAGTGGGCGTCATTCCAGGGTCTTCTGGCTTTCAAAGTTTCTACTGAGAAGTCAGCTGTTACTCTTCTGTGGGTTTCCCTTTATTTGTCTTGTATTTTTTTCTCTTGTAGCTTCATACTGTGGGAGCGTTTTCTGGTCTTGTCTTTGGTGTTCTGTGTACTTCTTATATCCGTGTCTATTTCTTTCCTTAGTTTGGGGAAGTTTTCTTCTGTGATCTTGTTGAAGATCATCTGGTCTATGCCTTTGATCTGGGATTCTTCTCCGTCATCTATGCCTATGATTTGAAGATTCCAGTACCTCAGATTTTAAAGCCAGAATGGCTGAGGGAAGACAGGAAATCCCCTGTAAACACACAGTATTAGGTAGGCTGCAGTGATACACACACCTCTTTTGGGATCAGATACATAACCTTACAATACGAGAAATATGTAGCTGTTTTTATGTTCCTCTTTGCATACGTTTTAAAAACCCAAGTGACAGGTTTTAATTTTAGGTTTATATATTTTTTAAAAATAGTGTTGAGGGTTAGATCTAGGCCCTCACATTGGGCATACACTCTACCACTGAGCTATAACCATGGTCTTGCATGCATTTTACAATTTATTATCATTGTGTTTATGTAGGCTGGTGTGCTATAATGCCCATGTGGTTTGTCCATCTTTGTTTTGGTTCCAAGAAATTGAACTCAGTCAATGAGGCTTGCATTATATGTAGCAAGCACCTGTACTCACTGAGCCTTCTAGCTGGTCTCCTGTACGCATTTGTACACGTCTTCATTGTGCATTTGTAGAATGTTAAAGGCACAGAAGGGCAGAATATATGTGCACTTTCCTTTTCTAAAGGATATTCCAAATTTTTCTCAAGCTATTTCCCCTGAGGTCACTGGGTAAATAATCTTAATGCTCTATTTTATAATACATTGTGAATCTAGACAACAGCAGGGTTTGGGCTCAGGCTCTCCTGCTAGGTGTTAGTTACTACACAGCGTAGGACTTCATGGATGGAGTCATGGATAACGTAGTAAGAGCTCCAGGGTCCACCTGACGAGGTCTGAGCTAAGCCTGGGACACCGTCGGGAATAGTTCCATTCTATGGCGTCTTCACCCTCAATGGATTGTGGGTAGTGTTGGGGACATTGTCTACCATCATTGCCATGGATTCCTCTGCTCTAATGTCACACGTGCTGTTGTGCAGATCTCAGCTTCCAGACTGCTGCCCGAATCTTGGCTGCTTCTGGGGCGTTATCTCTGGTGGTGATGAAGGACATTAGTCAGAACTTTCCTACCAAAGCCAGGTAGGTGCTAAGGTTTGGTACATCCCTCTCCTTCACGTTGTTCCCTGATGTTTTCATGTTTGCACAGAACATGATGTGACTACAATGTAAAAATGCTTCGATGTGAAACCTATTTGTAAGTACTGTTGTGATCAGTGTCTTCTTTCTAACACGTGACAACTGTTGGTTGTGTGGTTGAAGAGAGAGGGATTTAGACGCTCTTGGCACTGCTCCACTTAGGCCCATACTGCCATTTTAGAATCCTGATGAAGAGGGGCTTTGCCTAGGGCTCAGTGACAGAACACTTGCCTCGTGCACAGGGCTCTGGGCTTAATCCTCAGTTCTTCTGAAAGGAGGAGGAAGAGAGAAGAGGGATTCAGGGTCCTGACTTAGAAACAGACTCAGGGAGACTGACTTGTTCATAGTAACAGAATGAATTTCCTGACATTGCCGTCTATTCTGTAATGTTACTCTCTGTTCTATGAATGTGAGGCAAAATTGTCTAAAAGCCAAATTCTTAGAAACTTTTCCAGATGTTGTCTCAAATAACTAAGATTAAATTCTTGGCTAAGAGTTTCCTAAGTAAGCCCCCCTTTCACCGTGGAGTGCCCACGGAAGATTTCTTCAGCCATTACGCTTCTGGAAGACACACACACAGCGTTCAGCCTCCACGAGAGGATTTAATAGGACTAGCAGTCAGCCAGAGTGCGTTTCTGCTGGCTAGTTATCCGAGCAGCAAATGTCACATCAGTAGTAGGGCCACATAGTCAAGAAATCGGCAGCCACCAGACTTGTCACGTCCTGCCACCATGCGGCTTTCTGCATCTGCAGGGTGAACACGTTTGCCAGTTCTGCAGCTGTGAGGTTTACTTAGTTCTTATTTTATGATTTATTGAGTCATATGTTTCATGTATAAAAACAGGAAAATTGGAGACCTTTATATGGAATGCTAAGCTAAACACTGATCACACTTTTATCCTTTTTTAGAGCAATAACGAAAACGGCTGTGAGCGCGCAGCTTAGAGCGGAGGTGGAGGAGAACCAGAAGGTATTGCTGACTGTTAGAAAATACTCCACTGTTGTAGAAGACACTCCTGTGCTGTAGCTTTAAAAAATGGAGAGACTTGAATTAAGTTAGTAGCATTTAGTAGTATTCCTCTTAGTAATACTATTACCATACAGTACTTTTTATCAGATTTGTAGCATTTTGTTTAAGGAGAGGCTCCTGACTGGAGGTTGGGGGTGCGGTCAACAGGGAGTGTGGGCCTCCTAAGTCTTTTTCCTTTAAGCCTTTCGTTCCTGCCTTTGGTGCATTCCACGTGGAAGCTGGGCTCTTGTCATCCTTTCCCGTCAGCCCCACATGTAGTTCCTGGAGGCTGCCAGGATGCTCACTGCTCCCTCCTATCCCTTTTGTTCCAGAATCCATCCATTGGCCTAGAGCTGTGGGTGTGTTCAGCTTATCCATCTATCTTCCTGTCTGTCCATCCATCCGTCCATTCATCCATCCATCCATCCATCCATCCATCCATCCATCCATCCATCCATCCATCCACTTACGGTTTTTCAAGGCAGGGCTTCTGTGTTGCTGATGCTCTTAGAACTCTGTAGATCAGATTGGCCCTGAGATTGACCTCCCTCTGCCTCCCAAGTGCTGAGATTAAAGGCGTGTGCCACCACACCTGGCCTCAATTATCTGTTTTTACTCCTAGATTTCATTATATGTAGGACGTTAGTTAATTAAGTAGATTTGAGAAAGAAAGAAACCAAGTACTTCACACATATTTACTAAATTAAAAACATCACCGTGGGTGGTGGTAACTACACCAGCAACCTCCCAAGTGTGAGAGTAGAGATAGGAGAACTGGAACTTCTTGGTCCATCCATTCTTGGCTATGTAGTGAGTTTGAAGCCAGCTTGGGGCACATGAGTCTCTGTTTCAAAAAAAAACAAAAACAAAAACAAATAAAAACACTCAATTTAGTAATTGCATTACGTTTATTTTCCAGAATAGCAGTGTTAACTATACCTTTGAATTTACGATCCCCTGTTTACTGCACTAAGGGTGGTGGGGTCTGGGAGAATAAAGCCTGAAAATGAAGTGGACTAAAGTCTCATGCTAAGCCAGCCTTACTCAGAACGTCAGACAGTTTGTACTCTGAGGGTTAAGAAGAGTCACGGAGTAAAGTATCCAGTCATAAGGGCAAACCACATGTGGCAAAGCCATGTTTTTCTAGAGAGGTGAGTAAACAGATAACAATAGCCAGCTGTAATGAGCAGCCTGATGTAACTCACTCCTACCCACCACACCTCGGAGGAGCACAGAAACAAGAACAATCCTGTATTTTCCAAGGAACGGAGGTCACAAGACTCTTGTCTTGTTTTCTTAGAGTTTTCTCACAAGCACTTGGAATTTCCCTCACATGACTCCATTCATTCTTGGTCCATGTTCTGACAGTTCCACATGCCAGGGAGGCAGAATATTAACTTATGTGAGCTATATTGGTATTTCTTGGATTTTTAATGTTTTTGAGTAAAGCATGTTATTTAAAAATGCTTAAATACATGCATACAAAATTCTTAAAGATGAAACACAAGTGTGCATGAAATCTTAAATCCAGTGTGATGAGTTTTCCCACTGTGAAATCTCCTCTGTGTTTCAGATCTTGATCTACATTGGGTTACATGTACAAGCTCAGAATTAGTCTTTCTTACCATCTCAGGGGCCCAGGCGAGCAGATTTGAAACTGTCCCATGGAGAAAATTCCAATTGTTTTCTATTTTATTTTATTTTATTTTATTTTATTTTATTTTAAGTGTGTGTGTGTGTGCGTGCAAATGTAAGTATATCATGGCTCACTATTGAGGTCAGAGGACACTTTGAGGAGACATTCTTGTCTTTTCCCTTGCTGAGGCAGGCTCTGCTTGTTTCTGACGCTGTACTGTATGCTCCAGGCTGGTTGTGCTGTAGGAGGATGGGTTAACAGATGTATGTACACTGCCACATCTGGTGTCTCACATGCACTCTGGGAAATGACTTGAGCTGGCTTGAAGGCTAGTGCTTCTGCCTGCTTGCCCTTCCCTGGTTTGGAGTTCTAATCCTTAGCTGCTTCAGCTCTCCATCATTTCTTGGGTTTTGTTGTTTTTGTTTTTAAGCGAATTTTGTTGTAGTTCATATTTAAAACCTTTTATATATTTTTGAGGTTATAATATAATTACATCTTTCTCTTCCTTCCTCCTCCCCCTCTTTATTCTTTCAGATTTATAGCCTCTTTTGTCGTTGCTGTATATGTAGATGTGTGTTTTCTATATTTTTGTGTTTTCATATTGTTTTCTGATTGATGCTGCCATGTCTGTGAAGCATGAGACACAGCTTCTCACTGTTCGGTTTTCCCATGAAGTGCTAGAATTCAGAAGTATACCTTTTCCTAATCCTCTGAGTACTGGGAAGTGAAGGTGTTCCTCAGAGTTCATCCAACATTCTGTTGTTGGTATCTGGTAACTCCCTTTGCACGGCACTCTACTGTCTAGCAATATTTTATCACTGTACTGTCTCGTGTACTGTACCTCTGTCCTGTCTAGAGAACTGTATCACTGAACTGCCTAGAGAACTGTATCACTGCACTGCCTAGAGAACTGCACCACTGCACTGTCTAGAGTACTTCTTCCAGTCCTCGACTTAATTAAGGGGCCTTTGTGTTGCTTGCCAGCTCAGTTTTGATTGGCATCACAATCAGGAAAAGCAACAGAAGCATAAAAAAGCAAAGCTTATGCACTGTAGTATAGCACTTGGAGACAGAGGTAAGGGGAATTCCAGAGCCCATGTGACTTGATAGAAGTGAGAATCCTCCTGAGTAGACGCTGTAGATAGCGTCTGCCTTCAGTATTAAGGAGATAATTGTAAAGGGCTTTCTAAGGCAGTGAACAAACATGTACATTCCATTGGTGTCCCGCATAAGGCAGAACTGTAAGATTTAGTTCTTTGTAGTCCAGAGAATTATTGGAAAAGGAACTCAAAAGAATAAATATCTTACTTATTGTGGGCCAAGAAGAAACATGTTATTTTAAAAATTAAATAGAGGTAATATTTGTTCAGTTAGTCCTATTTGTATTATGTTGTGTGTGAGGGATGCATGTATGTATGTACGTGTTTGAGTGTTTGTGGAACACATTTTTGTGGGTACGTATGCATTTGGGTGTATGTGTACAGAGGCTGGGGGTTGATGTTGGGGGTCTTTCTGATTTGTGCCCTACTTTATTTACTAAGGCACCTAGGACTCACACATTCAGCTTATCTAGCTAGCCAGCTTGTTTTTGGGGGTCCCATCTCTCCCACAGTGCTGAGGTTATGGATGGATCTCCATGCCTGCCTACCTGGCCTTCCCATGGGTAGCTCTGGGGATTTGAACCCCAGGCCTCCCTCTTGCATGGGAAGCATTTTCTTTATCCACTGAGCCACTCCCTGGCCTCTCTGTTTTCTTTCCTTCCTGATATGTGACCCTTGGTGTTTCCTGCTCCGAGTGCCCAATGTTATAGAAATCATCCTGTCATTATCAGGATGGAGGGAGGAGGGGAAGATGCAAGATGGAGGCCCAGTAAGGCGGTGTCTTTGCTCATTGCAGTGGGTGCTCAGGAGGGGAGGATGTGTGGAGAATATAGAAGCCAGTTTTTATTTGTTTGTTTGTTTCGTTTTGTTTTTGAGACAGGGTTTCTCTGTATAGCCCTGGCTGTCCTGGAACTCACTTTGTAGACCAGGCTGGCCTTGAACTCAGAAATCCGCCTGCCTCTGCCTCCCAAGTGCTGGGATTAAAGGCGTACGCCACCAACGCCCGGCTAGAAGACAGTCTTAACCTAGCCTAGGAATGTCAAGATTTATGTGGGCAGTAAAGCCCAGGAAGAGCAAGCTTTGCTAAATGTGCTCTCCCTGCCTTTGTGTGTGCTTTCAGTATTTCAAGGGAACTATAGGATTACAGCCTGGAGACTCAGCGCTCTTCATCAATGGACTTCATATTGATTTAGACACCCAGGATATTTTCAGGTATGGAAAATGTTTCTATTCTCTCCCTCTCTCCCTCCCCCTCCCTCCCTCCCCCTTTCCCTCTCCTCCCTCCCTCCCTCTCCTCTCCCCTCCTTCCCTTAGGTTTTATAACTGATGTGCTCAGGTTCATGTTTCTGCTCAGAGTGGCATGAGGGAAGGCTCATAGCTCATGATGCTCGCCGGAGCTGGGCTCATGCTCTGATGGGGTGGGCAGCATGATTCTTCCTGTCTTGTGGATCAGGGCATGTGCAAGGCTTGTGTGTTTTTAAGGATATATCTTTGGAGTTGTACTTATCTGATGTGAACCTCTATTCTTCGCCCACATATGCATGCATTTGCAAACATGTAAACTACATATGTACACATACATGTACTGCACACAATATGAAGTATAAATAACAAAGGCCTGTGAAATATTTCAGCAGGTGACATCACATGACATCAGGCATGCAAGCCTGACAGCCTGAGTTCAGTTCCTGGAACCCACATATAGGTGGAAGGAGAGAACTGAATCCACGCACATGCAGACATACTCTTTTTTTTTTTTTTTTTTTAAAGATTTATTTATTTATTTTATGTATATGAGTACACTGTAACTGAACAGATTGTTGTGAGCCTTCGTGTGGTTGTTGGGAATTGAATTTCAGGATCTCTGCTCGCTCTCATCAACCCTGCTTGCTCAGTCCCTGCTCTCTCTGTCCCAAAGATTTTATTTATTATTATACATAAGTACACTGTAGCTGTTTTCAGACATGCCAGAAGAGCGTCAGATCTCATTATGGATGGTTGTGAGCCACCATGTGATTGCTGAGATTTGAACTCAGGACCTTTGTAAGAGCAGTCAGTGCTCTTACCCGCTGAGCCATCTCACCAGTCCCGCAGACATACTCTTACACATCCTACACAAAGTACATGCAATAATTAGTAAATAAGTACATTTACTAAAACACAAACAAAACGTGGTGTAGGGCTAGGAGATGGCTTAGTCAGAGAAATGCTTAGGCCTGCGATCCTACTTATAAAGTCTAGGCTTTGTGGTATACACCTGTAATTCTGCTGCTGGGGAGGTGAGACAGGGATCCATGGGGCATTCTGACCAGCTAGTCGTGATGGACCAGTAAACTCCAGGGTCAGTGAGAGACTGCCTCAGAAAATAAGGTGGAGAGCAATGAAGATCCTGTCACTGACTGCTGGCCTCCATGCTTACACACAGGGGTACACGTGAACACATGCATGGGCACACACTCCTCCACTCACATACCATGCAGTATAAGTTGAGGGCTATTTCATTACTCATACAGAGATAATCTAAGTTTATACTGAGAGATGCTCTGCATGTCCACTGAGGATTTAAATGAGCAGGACCAGGAAAGCACATGAAGCCACTGACCTGCAGCCTCTGACCAGATGAAACAAGGGAAGAAGAACTCCGTGTGTGTGTGTGTGTGTGTGTGTGTGTGTGTGTGTGTGTGTGTGTATGTGTATGTGTTGACTGTTGTGAATTGAATCCATGGCCTCATATGCTAGGCAAGTGTTCTACCCTTGACTAGAAACCTTGCTTTTCCTGCAGTCTATTTGATACATTGAGGAATGAAGCCCGGGTAATGGAGGGTCTGCACAGACTGGGAATAGAAGGCCTTTCTCTACATAATATTTTGAAGCTGAACATCCAGCCCTCTGAGACTGACTACGCAGTAGACATCAGGAGTCCTGCTATTTCCGTGAGTATTCATTCTGAGTGATCCTGAGGCATTCTGGTCAGGCACTTTACAGCTTTTTAATTTGTGTTTTATCAAAGATTTATAAGTGCTTATTATGTGAGACTGTATCTCTGCAATAAGATAGGCATGTGCTTTCCTGTCTGTCTGCCTCTCTGTCTGTCTCTCTGTCTGTCTGTCTGTCTCTGGGTTTAAAGGCATGCACTGCCACTCTGGGCAGAAGGTAGGTTTTCACATGCCCTCAGAAGTTGTCTTCCAAGCACTGTGAGGGAGAAGCGTTCTTTCCAGGGCTGGAGAGGCGCTCAGTAGTTAAACCGCACACTGCTCTAGCAGAGAACCCGAGTTCAGCTCCCAGCATCCGCATCTGGGGTTTTACAGTCACCTGTGACTTCAGGTCTGGGATGATCAGATAACTAACCCCAGGCTGGCCCTCATGTGCACATACCCACACAAAAAGTCAAATAATTAAAAAACCATGAAAATAAATCTTTAAAAAAACGAAAAGGAAAGCATTCTCTGTGTTGTGTATTCATAGGATTTGCATGAACATCTTGGGAAGAGTGTGTACTTTCCCAATTGTGACTCAGTTTTCTGTGACTCTGTGACAACACGCATAGTTTAAACTTATTAGTACAGCAAATATTTCCAGTTAGTAGCCTTATTTAAAAGGACCTTATTATCTGCTGTGTGATCTCGATGTCATCGGTAAAAAGAACGGGGCTAGAGGTGCTTTGTCTCCCTCCTTGGCTTCTGTCTGCATTTATTCTGGAGGCATTTTATAAAAAGAAAGATGCTATACTGTGCATCAGACATGCCCATCCTACAGCCTTTCAGCCGCATGTATCCCAGGACAGCCACCGCTGCAGCCCAGTGTATGCATAGATGTTAGCACTTGGGCTGCATATGGGTAAACTCCTTGTCTGCATTCTGTCTCGGTGATAGAACCATTGCATAGTCTGATGCACACATACGGTTTGATTTGTGACTAAAAGGTTTTGCTTATAAAGGATAAGGAAAATAACATACTATGGAGATCAATGACCACATGACTCATTGCCATTGTTACGGACCACTCTCTGTGTAATCATTGCTGTTTCTGTTGAAGCTCTCTCTCTCTCTCTCTCTCTCTCTCTCTCTCTCTCTCTCTCTCTCTCTGTGCTCCTTCCTAGTTACCTCCTCCCCCTTCAGGCAGTGCCTTCCTCCAGAGGCTGGGGTGTGTTCCTCTGTCTCTAATTGTATACCTTTATTTCTTTTTAAGGGTTTTAAAAGTATTTTTGACAGTCTGGTGCTTCTGTGGGTGTCTCATTCCATAACCCCAATTTTATTTTTGTAACCACGCGTAGGGTCTGTTCTCCACACTCTCTTTATAGATGCCAAGGGCCCAGCATGTAGCAAGTAATAATTAAAGTCTTCTTAAATCAGGTAATTAAGACCATTTTAATGGTGGTTTTCAATTATTCATATTGCTGGGTGTGGAAGCCCACACCTTTATTAATCACAGCACTCAAAAGGCAGAGAGAGGCAAGTAGATCTCTGTGAGTTTAAAGCCATCCTGACCTGCATAGTGAGTTCCAGACCAGGCAAAGCTACATAGTGAGACCCTGTCTCAAAAAATAAACAATCAAATTCACATGGGTAGGTAATCTTTTTACTTAACAAGCCTTCTCTCTAAGGACTTAGTGAGGATGTTATCATCAGCGCTGGAGGACTTGGTGGTTTGGGAGGTCTTCAGCTGTGTTAGGTTAATTAGACTACACTAAGAGCTCTAGACACTGACATTGTAGGAGCATTCCTGGTCCTTTGTTTTTTAACATTTTACTTATTTTTTTAAAAAAAAACATCATTTAGGGGGCTGAAGAGATGGCTCAGTGGTTAAGAGCACTGACTGCTCTTCCAGAGGTCTTGAGTTCAATTCTCAGCAACCACATGGTGGCTCACAACCATCTGTAGTGGGATCCGATGCCCTCTTCTGGTGTGTCTGAAGACAGCTACAGTGTACTCACATAGATAAAGTCAATACATCTTTTTCAAAAACAAAAAGCATCACTCATACTTTTACAGATGAAAATTGAAGTTATACAGAGGTGTTTTAGGTATGATTTCTATTCTGAGATGAAACACCATGACTAAAAGCAAGCTAGGGGGAAAAGGGTTTATTTGGCTTATGTTTCCGTAACATTGTTTGTCACTGAAGGAAGTCAGGACAGGAACTCAAACAGGACAGGAACCTGGAGGCAGGAGCTGATGCAGAGGCCATGGAGGGGTGCTGCTTACTGGCTTGCTCTCCCTGGCTTGCTCAGCCTCTCTTATAGAACCCAGGACCACTAGCCTAAGGATGGCCACACCTACAATGGGATGGACCCTTCCCCACTGATCACTAATTAAGAAAATGCCTACAGCTGGATCTAATGGAGGCATTTTCTCAATTGAGGTTCCTTCCTTTCAGATAACTCTAGCTTGTATCAAGTTGACCTAAAACTAGCCAGCACAGGAGGCATATGGTAATAGTCTCCTCACCAGCCATCTTTCCTCTCAGAGTGGTGAGCAGGATTGCTGTGTGTCCTTCCAGAGCCCTCTGCTCACATAAGCAGGAGCATGTCTTGATTTTCCCTGCTCTCCCTCATCCACATGACAGGTGCTTATTGTCTCTGTGCCTTCTTTTCTGCCTTCCTGCTGTTGGAGATTCTTCCATGTTGGGTCTCTGTGACCTGTCTTCCTGCACACATGTGAGAGGTCGGTTGGGATGGATGCCTGGATGTGGAGTACTTAGTGGTTCTAGTTAGGGCTTAATGAGTATTGCAGACACTTAGTGGCTGGAGGGCTCCTGTGTGCTCTGTATTTTTGCCCAGTCTTAGGCATTGACAAACTGTTAACTTTTTCCAGTTTAATGAATGTGTAGTTTCCTTGTGTATCTGTTTATATTTCACAAATTGTATAGTTGTATGTCTTGTGTTTCCTGGCTGCTTATGATTCCTATATAGACTTACTATGCTTATTCCTGTCTAATTTCCTGTGGATTTCCTTATTTTTTTAAATTGTATTTGTTGCTAATGGTCTTTAGTTGCTTGTGTTGATTGCAGCTAAGCTCCCCTAGTTCTTGACCATGCTATAGTTACTCATTTTTCTATTCCACCTTTGTGTATTTGAGAACAGTCTCGCCTTGTGTGCGTGTGTGTTTTCTGGACACAAGGTCTTGTATAGCTAGTGTTGGCATCAGTCTCAGTGTGGTCATGACAGATGGTTGGATACCCGATTCTCCTGTCTCTGCCTCCCAAGTGTGGCATTAAAGGCCTGTGCCACCATGCCCAAAACTGTGTGATTCTTAGTCTCATTAGTTACCGTTTTTCATCAGTGACTAATGTGTATGTATCATGTTGTGTGTTTTGTTTTTGTTTTTGCTTTTTATCATTCAAGTGGGTCAACAACCTAGAGGTCGATAGCCGATATAACTCATGGCCTTCAAGCTTACAGGAGTTACTCCGCCCCACGTTTCCTGGTGTCATACGGCAGATCAGAAAGAACCTGCATAACATGGTAAGTAGGGCGCTTGCTGCTGTCCTGTAGCACTGACCGGTAGTTGGCTTCCAGTAGCCGCCATTCTGTGACTGTCGCTCCCTACAACCCTCTCTCTTCCATCACAAGTAGCATGTTGCTATTTCTCTCTATCTGTGCACAGAGTTCAAGCACAAAGGGCTTTGGAATGTGCTCATGTTTCAGCACCGTGACAGCGAAGCTCCCAGGCGAGGATTACAGAGATGCAGCACCAAGCCTGGTTTTATGTAGTGCTGGAGATTGAATCCAGAGCGTCTTGTGTACTTGGTGAACATTTCACCAAATGAGTCACAGCCCCAGTCCTGAGCGACTTGATTATGTGAGAGAATGTATACAAGCTGGGTAGCATATAGTGAGGATTTAATACATGAGCACCATTGCTACGACTTAAGAGATGAGTTCTAAATTGACTGTTAATTCAGGGAGCCTTAGGAACAAACACAACTAAAAGGCAGGCTCCGTGTCCCACGGTGGGAGAACTGATAACTCAGACATTTGTTGGTTATTGTAGAACAGGCATCAGCAGTTGGGAACACCAGTGAAATCCATGAGAGGAAACGTCACATCTCTTCCCACCACCACGGTCTTTGCATGTTGTGGGTGGCAGCTGCTGTTTTTATTTATAACCCCCTTATTTGTGGTTCAGTGGTATTTTGAGAAAGATTCGCTTCATGTGTGACGATTCCTGTCATCTCTCTTGGCCTAAGAATACTTGAATGTCATTTTATGGGTTCTTTTTCCTTTTCCTCTGACAGGTTTTCATTATTGATCCTGTACATGAGACCACTGCCGAGTTGATTAGCATCGCCGAGATGTTCCTCAGCAATCACATACCGCTAAGGTGACACTGCGCTCATTAGCTGAGGGTTGGCTTGTTGCTTGGATTACATGTCTGGTTGCATCGAATTGTGTAATTAATAGTCAGACTCACTGATGGCAGTTTTATCGTCTTCGTGGTAAGACGCCTATGTCTTTTGGCACTGAGAATTTAATTCAAACACATAGAAGCTTACCGCCATTGAATTATTAACAACTGGCTGTGTGAAAATAGTTCGTGGTTTTCACTTGCTTCCTATTGGAAGGGAGCATTTCTAGATACGTGCCCACATAGCCAGGCCAGTTTCTAATTTCAGCAGGTAGTGCTTTGCTAGGTTTTCAAGAACTAAATGCTTTAGAATGTTACAGACAGATACATCTACATTAGTTGTATTGGCAGGTCTACTCACTGGGCACCAGGTAGCTAAGTTTCCCTGTTCATTTCATAGACAATAATATATGATAATATATATATAAAACAATAATACATATACAGGGCTCTGGAAGGCCTATACAAACTAGGCTGGCCTTGAACTCAGAGATCCACTTGCCTCTGCCTCCCAAGAGCTGGGCTCAAATGGGTGTGACTCTATACCAGCTAAATCTTGAGTTTGTAAAAGTGAAGAAATGAGGGGTCGGAGAGATGGCTCAGTGGTTAATAGCACCTGCTACTCTTCCAGAGGATCTGAGTTCAAGTCCCAGCACTCATGTCAGGTGTCTCTCTTCTGCCTGAACTCCAGTAGGAGGCCGGGTAGGAATCCCCCCTCCCTGGTCTGTCATCCACCACCACATATAGATGGCATAGACTCATAAGACACACGGCATATGACTGGATAAATAAAAAATAAGGGTCTGTTTTAAAAAGTGAAGAAACTAAAGGACAAAAGAGCTCCTAGTAAGGAAACATTGCTCAGTGTTCACTGCTCAGCCCTGACTGAGTTGTGGTCGGCTTGTATGAACGCTCTGTCCTATTTGTTGCCTCTTGGAACAGCTTTTGCAAAACTTTAATGGCTGTAAGAATGTGTGACTGAGTGCTTTAGGAAACTGGGTGCTCTGTGGGGATGACCCAGGTTTCCCAGGGGCTTTGAAGAAAAGGATTATCAAGATCAGAAAAAGCAGAGAGCAGTGAAATCTTCATTTAAACACAGCATGCCATCTGTATTTAAACACATCTTTTAACACAACTTTCCCCATCTGCTGTGTTTAAAGTGAATCTGAGAACATGTGAGCTGGTTCACAGTACACAGTGGACACTAACGATGCTTTTGTGTTGTACTGAGGGCCAGGAAGATGGAAGACATAGGGAAAGAAGGCACCTGAGCTGGGCATTGAAGGGGAGCCTAGAAGATAGGCTGGCATTTCACTCTTGGTGAGGGCGATCTGATCCTGCCCTGTGGAAACTATTTACATTATAGTGTCCTACCAAATAAAACTCTCCTCTGCCTCCTGTTTGCCCTTCCCTCCATTAACTTGAACCTTTGGACACTCCTGACTTTTAACTATGATTATAGGTTTTTATCCTTTTCAGGATGTCATATAATTGTAGCTGTATACTATATAGCACTTTAGAAGGACTTGTTTCAGTTAGCAGTGTGATACCTAGGTTATTAAGTTGTGAGAGTTGACACATAATAAGTCCATCTATTCCTGCATCCATCCATGTAATCTAGGCTGGTTTAGAGCTCCTGCCTCTCCTGCCTCAGCTTCCTAGATATAGAGATTATAGTTGTGTGCCACTACTGCAGCCTCCTAATTTCTTTTAATCAATAGGTAGTATTTCACTACGTGATTATACTGCAGATTGTTTATCCTTCACCTATGAAGGACATTGTTTTAGTCTACTTCCTTTTGCTGTGATTAAACAGCATGGCAGAAGCAACTTGGGCAGAAAGGAGTTGATTTCATGTCACAGTTCCCAGTTCATCATGAAACTGAAGTCAGGGCAGGAACTCCAGGCAGGTATCTGGAGGAGGGGACTGAGAAAAGCCATGGAGGAATTTTTTCTGGCTTGCTCCTGGAGTCTTGCTCAGCTTGCTTTCTTATACACCCAGGATAACCCACCAAGGGGTGGTGCTGCCTAGGCTGGGCTCTCCATATCAGTGAAGAATCAAGGCTGTGCCCACAGACATGCTCACAGGACAGTCTGATGGAGCTACTTCTTCAACTGAGATTCTCTCTTCCCAGGTCTAACTAGATTTCTGGCAAGGTGACAGAAACTTACTGGCCTAACTGATGTTTAGCTTAACACACAAATATGTCACTATTAAGTCAAAATCTTCCCTCTTTTGTCCCCAAGATCTCATGTTAATATTAATATTACATTATAAAGCACAGTCTAACTTTTAAAAATTCCAGTCTTTGAAAATTCTGTTATTTAAAAATTCAGCCTCAGTATTTTCTATGCCGTGTGTGTGTGTGTGTGTGTGTGTGTGTGTTATTTTCTTTTGGGGGCAGTTTTCAAGGGTGGAGAGTGAGTGTGAGGGGATGGGGAGATGATCAAGACTGGGGTGCATGACATAAAACTCACAAAGAATCAATAAAAGGTTAAAAAAATGATAAAAAGTTCACTCTCAGGATCTAGAGAGATGTGTCAGCAGTTAGGACCTTTTTCTTCTCTGCCAAAGCATCCGAGTGTGATTGGCAGCATCAGAACAGGTAGCTCACAGCCACAGCCCAGAGCTCCAGGCAATCCAACACCTCTAATCCCTGCAGGCACCTGCATTCTTGTGCGCGCATGCACACACACACACACACACACACACACACACACACATTCTTGTAATTAAAAATAAATATTTTTAAAAATTCATTCACTTTAGAACATCTAGCATCTTTTTAAAAATCCAGCCTCTCAACTGTGAGCTTTGTAAAATAAAGTACATATTTTGCATTCCAAGAAGGAAGAACCAGGAAACAGTTACAGTCAGATCAAAATAAAACTAAAATCCCACAATGTAAGTAGCCCAGTATCTTATCCAGGACTCATGATTTTCTGGCTCCACCTCTTCATGCCTGCCATTCACAGCAACCAGACTCAGGTGAGCTTCCTTCTTGTCATCCTCAGACCTGACAGCTCCAGTAAGCTGGGCTCTCTACTGCAGCTGAGGGTGCTGCACCTTAAAGAAAATCTTTTTATTGATTCTGAGTTTTACACAATGCATCCCAGTCCTGTTCATCTCTCCCACTCTCTAACTACCCTTTGCTCTTGGAACCTCTCCCAAAGTGTAACACACACACACACACACACACACACACACACACACACACTACTATGATGGAGGCAGTTCCTCATTTGGGGCTCTGTTCCCAGATATGTTTAGTTTTGTGTCAAGTGATGAAACGTTAACCGGAGCCTGCGTGCTGCTTTCTTCCGAATGTGAGCAGTCACTCCTGAAGCTTATACATGCCCAGTACAGATGTTTGTGTGGGCAAAATTCTGTTGACAAGATTTGTAGATTGTACAATGAGTATATGCCTGGTTTGTAAGGAATAGCCACAGTGACTCACAGGGTGTTGAACCATTTTGCTTCTTCACTGACAGTGACTTGGGGACCCCTGTTCCTTGTCAGCATCACTTGGTTTTCCTCTGGCCATCCAGTAGATGTGCAGCCACAGGTCATGTGCAACTCATGATTCTAAAATGCCATAGGGTCTTAGCATTTTATTTTGTGAGTGTCTATTCAGAAATTGTTTATATGGACTTTTTTAAACTGAACCTTGCTGTGTAGCCCAGGCTACCTAAAACTCAATATGTAGCCTGGGGTAGCCTCAAACACACTGTCCTGCCTCAGTACTCCCAAGTGCTGGGAGTATAAGTGTGTGCTACCATTCCCAGCATCTTCAGCCCGTTTAAAACCCTTGTTGTTAGATGAATACTGAGTTTTAAGAGTCATTGTTATTTCTCAGATGGGCGTTTTTCACTAGTCTGCCATTTTTCCTTTCCTTCATTGGTAGTCCCCCCCCACCAAAGCAGGTATTTCTTGGTTTTGTTTTGTGTAGGTCTTTGGGTTTTTTCAAGATAGGTTATCTCTATATAGCTCTGCATATCTTGGAACTATGTGTAGATTAGGCTGGCCAAGAACTCACAGAGATCCACCTGCCTCTGCCCAGACTGCTCAGTGAACGTCTTCATACTAACCTATCTGAGTGATATAAGACAATTGTTTTTCATTTTGCTTTCCATTTATTATTGTTATTATTATGTGTTTATGTATTTATTTTTTGTTTTTCAAAGTAGGATTTGCCTTAATTTGGTTTTATTGCTATGAAGAGACACCATGACCAAGGCAACTGTTATAATAAAGGACAATATTTAATTGGGGCTGGCTTACAGTTTCAGAGGTTCAGTCCATTATCATGGTGGGAAGCATGGCAGTAAGCAGACATGGGGCTGGAGGAGTGAGAGTTCTACATGTTGATTTAAAAGCAGCCAGGAGACTTACTTTCTTCATTGGGCAGAGCTTGAGTATATATGAAACCCCAAAGCCCTGCCTCCACAGTGACACACTTCCTTCAACAAGGCCACATCTCCAATAAGGCCATACCTCTGAATAGTGCTATTCCCTATGTCCAAGCATTCAAATATATAAGTCTGTGGGGGCCAAATCTATTCAAACTTACAGGGTTTCTCTGTGTAATAGCTTTGGCTGTCCTGGAACTCACTTTGTAGATCAGGCTGACTTTGAACTAACAAAAATCCACATGCTCTGTCTCCTGAATGCTGGGATTAAAGGTGTGTAGCACCATTCCTGGTTCACTTTTGTATTGCTTTAGTTATAGTTCACTTTTCTGCAGTTTCTAGGTTTTTTTGTTTTGTTTTGTTGTTTTGTTTTTCGAGACAGTGTTTCTCTGTATAGCCCTGGCTGTCCTGGAACTCACTTTGTAGACCAGGCTGGCCTCGAACTCAGAAATCTGCCTGCCTCTGCCTTCCAAGTCCTGGGATTAAAGGCGTGCGCCACCACCCCGGCAGTTTCTAGGTTTTTAAAATGAATTTATTTATTCTCAGTGTGATTGTTCCTGCTTGTCTTTATGTGTACCACCTATGTACAATATGTACAAAGGCTGGAGTTGGACATCACGTGCCCTAAAACTGGAGTTAGAGGTGCTGCTGAGCCATTGTTGTGGATGCTAGGAATAGATCCCAGGTGCTCTGCAAGAGCAGGCAGCACTCCTAATAAATAGTTGAGATCTTTCTCCAGCCCTCCAATTTTAAAGTAGAACAGAATTACTACCTACAATAGTGGTATTCTTTGTGTCAGTAAAGAAATCTATTCAAGATTCTGAAACAGACATAAACTGTGGAAAAGCCTAACCTGTCCTGTGACCTGAATCTTGTGTTCTGTAAACAAAGCCTGTGTACCGTTGCTGGCCCTGCTTAGAGTGGGAAGTGAGCTGTGCTTCTTGGTTGGGGATGGACACTGGGGCTCTGCCCACCCCAAGCTGGTTGCCTTCTAAGATGCCCCTTTTTCTGCTCCCCTCTGCAGGATTGGTTTTATCTTTGTGGTCAGTGATTCTGAAGATGTTGATGGGATGCAAGATGCTGGAGTCGCTGTTCTGCGAGCGTATAATTATGTGGTTCAGGAAGTGGATGGCTATCACGCCTTCCAGACTCTCACACAGGTAGGTTTTTACCCAAAATGGCAAATGCTTAGTTTAACTTACTCTAGTTTGTGGTAGGAGAAGAAGTAGATTCTCATATATACTCTGGTGTTTTAGATTTCAGGGTTCCTTATACTTTATTGTGTCACTGATGAGAATGTATAGATTGCTATGGTTTTCTTTTTCTTTTTTATGCTTAGAATTTATTATTATGTGGGGCCTGGGGGGAGGGTCAGGGGTGTGGAGGCAGGGAGGCTACAGTACTGGTGAGAGGTTGAGTACAACCTTCGGAATGGGTCCTCTCCTTCTGTCACAGGATCTGGGGATCAAGCTTGGCTATTAGGCTTGCTGAGTCATAATGCTGGCCGTTAGATGCTGTTCTTTAGGGGCCTTCTGGGATATTATAGAATGCCCTCTGCTTATATGAAATCACCAGTTAATGCCTTTGGGCAATGTGATGCTCTCTCCTTGTTTTTAAAACTACCCAGTCTTTTCTTTTATGAAACTACCTTACAGTTTCTTTTCTCCCTTCCCCCTCTTCTTTTCCTTCTCTCTCTCTTTTGAAGACAGTCAGTCTCCTATAGCCAGGGCTAACCTTGAGCTCTTGACTCTCCTGTCTTCTCCCCAGGGCTGGCCTGTCAGGTGTGCAGCACCACACCTGCTGGCTTGGTTTTTTGTTTTTGTTTTCCTTTTGAGATAATAAGGTCTTTCTGTATCTGTGCCGGCTGTCTCAGACATGTTTCTAGTACACCTGGCTTCTATTCTTAAAGCATTGTTAGCCCCTGCACTTAGGGTCTAAAGTGTTTATGAACTGGTGGGGTCATTTCAAGAAATCTTTAGTTCCCGAAATTAGGTGGAGTGGCATCTCTGTGAGTTCAAGGCCAGTTTCATCTATATAGCATGTTCCAGGCGAGCCAGGGCTTCATGGTGAGACACTGTCATGAAAAAGGAAGGAAGGAAGGAAGGAAGGAAGGAAGGAAGGAAGGAAGGAAGGAAGGTCTTCAGTTTCTAATTATAGGCATCTTGTGAGAGATATTGAAATTGTAATGTTGCTAAGAAGTTTCCATTTGATTTTTAAGAAAAATGGTCTTATTTTTCTAATGTGTTTAGAGATTTCATCACAGTTTAAATGTGGATTTGACGGTGTGGTTGGTTCCCTGCTTTTCTTTCCTTAGATCTACAACAAGGTGAGGACTGGAGAGACAGTGAAAGTGGAGCACGTGGTCAGTGTCTTGGAGAAGAAGTACCCGTACGTGGAAGTGAATAGCATTCTGGGAATTGATTCTGCTTACGATCAGAATCGGAAGGTAACACGTTCTTTGGAGCTTCTTATAGCCGTGGTATTGTTAACTTGACTGCAGCCTCAGACTCTCCTTCTTGGGCTATGTGGTGTCTATACTGGGGTGTTGATGCAACAGGCCACTTTTAATCTTGGAGACAGGATGTCCCTGTGCAGCCCTTGGCTTGCCTTGAGCTGGCAGAGATCAGCTGTCTCTACCTGTGCGTGCTGGGATTAAAGGCAAGCTGCTACCACACCTGGCCTCACTTGTCAGTCTTTGGAAAGTGAGTCTATTTCAGAAAATAGTACTTAACAACTTGTATGTTAACTTTAAATCAGAAAACAATTACTTTTTCATAAATTATAATTGTACATGTATAATGTGTGTTCTGGACAAAACCTATTGGAAGTATAGAGCCAGGAGGTGGTGCAGGGAATCATATGTATTGTAGTAATTTTACATCATTGCTCAGCCTTCAGATGGGTATGTTCTAAGAAATGTAATAACTAGCCAGATGTGGTGAACGCCTTCAATCCCAGCACTTGGAGGCCAAGGCAGAAGAGAAGCCTTCAACTTTTTGTGAGGTGACAGAAACCCAAGTACTTTGTGACCAGTTAGTACATATTTACATACCTATAATGAAAAAGACATTTATTTTTACATCGTGAGAGGCGTTAGAAAACACTTTGCTGTCTTTTGGCTTTAGAAAACAGTAATTATAACTACAAAAGGTCTTGGAGGTTGGCAAGCCCTACAAGAATCAGTCCCCTTTAGCAGCCTGCCTGGTGTGGAAGAGTCTCTCTGCACACCTACTGCTGGTCGCTGACGCCGAAGAGGCCCATTTCACTCAGCCCTTGGAGTTTATTTTCTTTTTCAACTGCTACTGTGTTACACTTCTCTGGGGACCCCTTTTCCCTCTTGACTTGACCTCACTGGCTGTCAGTAAGCTTTGTATTGTAAAGAGGAATGTACTTTCAACAATTGCAAATACAGTTTTAGAAGCTCGGAGGGACCTTCCTCTCATATAGATAAACATATACACACTCCATAGTCTGTAAAGTTTTTGCTTATTACAATTTAGTCATTTAATTTCACACTTATCAAGTAAGGTATTAACTATGATACCACTTTTTAAATAATTAACTTACAAAGTAGAAGGCTTCCCTACCACTTAAAAAAATAAGAAATAACTTTAGTCATTTCTTTTTGTTATGTTTCTGTTTTTTGTTGGTGGTGGCTTTTTAAAAACATATTTATTTATTGTGTGTATATTGGTGAGTACATGTGTTCCATTTGTGTGCCAGGGGTCCCTGCGCTAATAGAGGGTTTCTGATGCACAGGAGCTACAGTTCTAGGTAGTGAGCCACCGCGTGTGTGCTGGGGACAGAAGAGGGGCTCTGCAGGACCAGCAAGTGCACCTAATGATTGGGTTGTCTCTCTAGCCCTTCTTTTGTTCTTTTTTCAAGTTCATTTTTATTTATTAGTATTGTGCGCATATGGACGTTAGATGACAGCTTTGTAGTGACTGTTACATGAGTTCTGGAGGTCAAATTCAATCTGTGGGCTTACACCAGAAGAGTCTTTACCTACTAAGTTATCTTAATCACCCTGCTAATTTTATTTTTTTTAAATCTAAGATGGCATGTAAGAAAATATGTTTTTGTTCTATGTGTGTCATGAGGGGGAAAATATGTGCTCTCTCTTTTTCTTGTCCTTTGTTTTCTAGGAAGCAAGAGGCTACTATGAGCAGACTGGAGTAGGCCCCCTGCCTGTTGTCCTGTTCAATGGAATGCCCTTTGAAAAGGAGCAGTTAGACCCGGATGAGCTGGAGACCATCACAATGCACAAGATCTTGGAGACAACCACCTTCTTCCAAAGAGCTGTGTACTTGGTGAGTGATATTCTCACACGCGCTGTGAAAGCCAGTGGCTTATGCTAGCTTATGTAGCAGGCAGTAAAATTCTGTATGATGACGAGGGTTCATTTCATTCATGTATTTACTTGCCGTGCTGGGAATGGAACTCAGGGCCTCATGCACACTAGTTTAGTTAAGTCTACCACTGATACCGCCCAAGCTCTAGGTTAACTTCTTGAGATGTGTAAGCTGGTGATTCTGACAACATACACAGTCGTCACCATCACCTCTGATTACAGATGACATCACCAGTGCCAGAAGCATCCTCTCCCAGAAGGAGCCACAGCACATTTTGTCCCTCTCTTTGCCACTGGCATTTGACTTGCTACATCTGTGGGCTTTCTCTTTCGACCGTTTCTGTAGATGGAAGTGCAGGGGTCTGACTGCTCCTAGATTGCTACGATGCTCCTTCACATTCCAGTCCTCCATCTCAAACCCGAGTTACTGTGTTAGCGTAAACTAAGGCTGGCTGTGCATTCCCTTATGTTTGGTGTGATCTGAGAGGCCCCTGAGTAGCAAGGATGCTTCTGTCACTGCCTGAGAGTTACATCCCAGGTTCTAGGGACTAAAATCACCCAGATTATTTGCTATCTATTATCCTCTTTCTTAGGGAGGGCTGGACGGGGACACACACACACACACACACACACACACACACAATTGAATCAGAGAGAGAAAAAGACCCTCATAGGATGCATTCCTTAGTTAAATAATCTTACTGGAGCATGGTTATACATACTTTTAATTCTATCACTTAGGAGGCAGAGTCATATGCAGGCAGATGAGTTTGGGAATAGCCTGGTCCACATAGTGACTTTCAGGCTAGTTGGGCTCATATAGTAAGACCCAATATCTGTCCATCCATCTATCCACCCATCCATCTGTGTATCTATATACATACATGCAGGTGGTGGTGGCCCACACCTTTGGTCCCAGCACTCGGGAGGCCGAGGCAGACAGATCTCTGAGTTCGAAGCCAACCTGGTCTACAGAGAGAGTTGCAGTATAGCCAGGGCTACACAGAGAAACCCTGTATCAAAGAAAAAAGAGGAGGGGGAAAAAAAACCATAAAAACAAAAGCTAAAACCTTACTTGAAGTATCTTTGTGTTCATTGTTTGTTTGTTTTTATTCTGTTAGCTAACATCTGCTAATGAACTCTTCGGGGACTGTGTCAGTTATTATGTGTATTTTCTTTCCTTGCCTCCTTTCTACCCTCCTTGACTGCCCACCTATACCCCCATCAATCATTTTGTGTGTATGTGTGTGCACATGTTTGTGTGCATGCATGTGTGTGTACGCACTGTATGTGTGTATGTTGATAGAGCTTTTGTGTTAGGTTAAGCTGGGCTCCACTTGCCAGTCTTCAGCCTCAGTCTTCTGAGGACCACTAGATCTGCTTTTTTTTTTTGTTTGAGACCAAGTCTCTACATGTACTCCAGACTGTCTTTGAACTGGCAATCCTCCTGCTTCTGCTGCCAGAGAGTAATAGGATTATAGGGTGTGCCACCAGCTATTTTTAACTCCAATTTTTTAATTGGTTCTTTTACTTATTTTATGTTTTTATTGAATGTATTTATTTGGCAATCTTGATTTTCACACTTAGTTCATAGCCATGGCTGCTGTTGTTGTTGGAGTATACTAATACAGATTTTTTAAGTTCTTTGTGTTTTAGGTCTACTGTTTGGGTTTTTCCAAGAATGGTATATATTGGCCACTTGGTTTTTGTTGATATTTTGATTTTGTGTGTATTTTTTTTCTTTGATTGTTGTAGTATTTTTCTTGTTATAATTGGACATGTCAGTTATAATAACTCTTTGAATCTGAGCCTTCACCCTATGAGGGAGACGTTCATTCTTGTGCTGTTCGTTGTTGTTACAGCTGTTGCTTGGTTTATAATGACTTTCTTAAATAGATTCTTTGTTGTGTGTGAACTCTGCCAATATCTACTTAGCATATTAATTTGCTAGTAAGCGAACACATTTTTCACTTATTAGATGGAAAATATTTCCCCAAGTATCTCTGTTGGTTCACATTGGGACGTGACTTGAATCCTCAACTGATCTTAATGGCCTTTTGCGTCTGTGTTTGGTGGTAGGGGTTGAATCCTGGGCCTTGTGTATGCTAAGGAAACACTCACTGTGCCACACCCCAGCGGCAGCCTTCGGTTACTGTTTGTCTAAGTTAGTTATCAGAGTCGAGGGCTCCCTGTAGGTTTTCCTGGCCATTTGTGGTCCCCTGGATATCGTGCTTGAGATCTGGAGAACATCAGAAAATGGAACTTCCCTTTTTCCAGCTGTTTATTTGACCAGCTTCATTTTAGCCCATCTGATGTGTACTAATTTCTCCTAATTGTGTTTGCAAATATCCCAGGGAAAAGCTATTGAGACATTACTCAGCTCAAATAAAGAGAACCCTGGGATTTCCCAGAACCTATGTAAAGGTGGAAAGAGAGAAGTGACTCCACACAGTGTCTGTGTGCCTCCCACCATGGGAAAGCTGGCCTAGCCATCTTGTTCTGAGCCTTCTGGCACCCCAGTGTTTCAATAGAGTTAGAGGCACTATGTGTGTGCATCCATACTCTGCTTGTTCCTGGGCTCACATGAACATCTGTCCTTGACTGTTAACATGTAGCCAGCTGTTAGAAAGCTACTAACTTTCTATTTCTAGTGAATTTCATTAAACACTTCTGCCCCTTTTCTTTTTTCATACAGGGTGAGCTGTCACATGATCAAGATGTGGTAGAGTACATCATGAATCAGCCAAATGTTGTTCCAAGAATCAACTCTAGGATTTTGACAGCTAAGCGAGAGTATCTGGACCTAACAGCAAGCAGTAAGGAACATTTCAGTAACAACTCTTGGCTTTTGGATTTGTGCTTCACATTCTTAAATTTATTAGATTATAATATTAAGAAGATAGCTCAAAATTATGGCCTGTGCTTCTAAACTCACAAGCATTTCCTTCTAGAAAAGATACATTTGGGGGCTGAAGAGATGGCTCGGTAGTGAGGAGTCCTTGTTGCTTTTGCAGAGCACTTGGGTATGGGGTCCAGCTCCCTCTCTGGTCTCCAGAAGCACCAGACTCAAACATACATACATGCAGTCAAACCACTCATACACATAAAATAAAAATCTTAAAATGGCACTCTAGCTGGGTATAGTATATGATGGTCTGTCCCCAGTGGGAAGGCTACAGCTGTGCAGGTGGCTGTAGGAGCTAGAGCCTGGGTGACACTCTCAGGAGTTTAAGGTGGGGTGGGAGGCTGCCAGAGGAGCAGTGTAATGGCTGGGATGGCCGGCATGGGCTTGTGACGCTTGCTGAGATGGAGATCTGGGTGCTGGAGACTACTTACAGAGCCATGAGAATTTAATTCCTCATTGACCTTCAATTCAGTTTCAAGGACTTCAAAGATACTTCTGCCTTTCCAACATTTTAGTCTGTCAAAATTCCCATAAAACAGTCCCTCACTCAGCAAAGTCTCTAAGTTTAACTTCTCCCTGTCACATGTGAGCTTAGCTCGGAGTGCAGCTTTGATGGAAGTCTCCAGCCCTGGAGCCACCCAGCTCAACTGCCTCACACTTACACAGGATAAATTCCCTGTACAAGAAACGACTCCCATGTGATGACACAAGAAAGAATGGCCCGGGCACAGGAGAATCCCATTGTCAGAGCACAAGCACCACCAACCGTCTGGACTGTATGCAGGGAAAGTTGCTCAAGCCGTCTCAGATGCCGTGCCCAAGAGGAAAATGTCAGTCCCATGAGGCCTGCAAATACAATTCAAAAGATACAAACTTGTTGGCAACAGTGCTTCTCAGTGCTGTTTAGGGACAGGGTCACTCACTTACTGGAGCTAAAGGCTTACAACAAAGCCGAGCTGCTTGCTCAGCTTTGGAAAAATGGTGTCAATCAAAAACCCAGCTCCTTTGGAGCAGTTCTGCAACAGGTGGCTGCTCTGCATCCTAAGGCCCTCCTCCCTTCCCCTATGCCTTCAAGGATCATGTGTTTAAGGAGCTTCAGTGAAACTGACCAGGATGCAGTGAGGCAGACAGACAGGCAGACAGACAGACAGTCATTGAGCTGATGCCCTGTAGAAAGCTTAGAGCTCTGGCATAAGCCTTTCAGAATCTCCTGTGTGCTCCAGCAGAGATGCTGCTGCGCCTTATCCTGGAAATGCGTCTTTGCATTCAGATTTCATTGATGATTTATTGAACAAAAAAGCTTGACTATCTTATGTGACAAAAGAGTCCCACCAACATTAAGTGGCCATTTGAATCCCACCAGTGAAAAATCTTTGCAGGCTTCCACTGTTCCCTGCAGCTGCTGCTGTCCCCACGCACCTGACCCAGGCCTTCAGTCCCCCTGCCTGCCTCAGATCCGCCTCAGACTATACAGTACAGCTCCTGTTCCCCAAGCACTCCTGACGGTCAGGGCACAAGACCTTCCGGTTGACAGTTTTAGTCAAAGTGGCAGCATCTTTGAGGGCCAGCGAGACCAATAGACCTCTAGGACTTGTCTGGAACCTGCCGTTGTTAATTATCTGTCAGTTTCAGTTTTTCCTGTTTTTCCACCAGATAATTTTTATGTGGATGACTTTGCCAGATTTTCTGCCTTGGACTCTCGGGGCAAGACGGCTGCTATTGCCAACAGTATGAACTATCTGACGAAAAAAGGTAACCCACTTGGGCTTGATTTGGTCCCTCATGTTTAGTCTTTATTTAGTATTTACAAATAAACTCCATCTGCAACTGTAGAAAAAACATTTAAAATATAATTCTATATATGTCTCTAAAAATTCAACTATTTTCTTTAAATTTTATGCTTATCATTAAAATTGATAGGAAAAGCCCTTCATGATTTAAAATGGAGAACATTATATCAAAATGGTTTTGCCTGACTTCAATATCATCCTAGGGTTACTTTTATTGTAGAACTTAAAAACTGGATTCTAGAAAGCCTTGTGTGACTCGTTAGAGTGATTTTATGCAGAGTTACTTAGTTAAGCTAACCTTGTCCAAAGTCACTGTTTTCATCTGCAACAGGTCCTTCCCTCGAGGGTAGGGGGGTGATTGACAATTATTATCTGTCCAGAGTGGTTCTAGGAAAGCTTGCTGCTCTCCAAAGCACCAGCTGTCATTAAGATAGTTTTGTCCAGCTGTGTTCTTCCTTCCCTCAGAGCATTTGGTTTCCTGAGGATTTATAAGCTTATGCAATTAGTCCACTGTGCTTTTCAAAGGTTTTGTCTCCAAGGGGTTCTAGAGTAGCTTGAACATGGTGGGAGCCAGAGCAGAAAGCAGCACAGTCCTCTAGCTGCCTTGATTGCTAAGTATACAAATGACCTTCTCTTTTCTTCTGCTTTTTTTTTTTTTTTTTTTTTGGCCTTTGTCCAGGAATGTCCTCCAAGGAAATCTATGGTAACTCACAACTCCAGAATGTTCCCTTCATTTTCATAATTAATTTATATGGTTTCAGGACCAGTGTTATTCAGAATGTATTGACATTCATTGTGTTGTTTCTGAAACCTGTGGGTAACAGTAGATAAACAATGTGACTGTTTGCAGACCTTTCTGAAAGTTGTAAACTAACCCGATTGGAGACTACATTGCGTTGCCCACATGTTTCACTGTATATGCTAACAGAGCACAGGGCAGTTAATCAATGCATGCTCCTAGTTTCTCACCGAGCTGCTTCATGTTAGTAGAGACATTTTGCTATTTTTTGTTTTCTGTCTCTATCTACCAGTCATTTTCATGTTTCTCTTTATGCATGTTTTTCAGAAATCCTCTGGCCTAATTTTAATGTTTCGACATAGACTATCTTCTTTTCCTTCTAGTGAGTTTGTTGTCCTTGTTTCTCCACAGATGATTCCTTTATTAGACCAGTGACTTTTTGGATTGTTGGAGATTTTGATAGCCCTTCGGGGCGGCAGCTACTATATGATGCCATTAAACATCAGGCAAGTGTCTCAGATTTCATTCTGGGAGGGAAACCCCTGTGCTAGTGTGGTTATTTTAGTGTTTCTAGTATTTCTTTGTGTGCTGAGGAAAAGGAACATAGGAAAAGGAAGAGTCTTCAGAGGGTGTCAGCTCCTAAGAAAAGACGTCTAAGCCCGGAGAGCCCAGCTCCACTTGAGGGGAATAGATCCTTTAAGAGCAAACATAATGAAATCCTTAATGTAGAATTTTCTGCATGACTGCATGTTCCTGCTGCAGGGATCTTGCCATGTACTGTGACATGAAGAGAGGCTCACGTGTGAGACTGAGCCACCCTGTAGCTCCAGATCTGTTTCTTCTCTCATACATGCTTGCTTGCATACATACATACTTACATACATACATACATACATACACACATTTATTTATGGGAAAAGACATGTACATGGTACGGTGCATATATGGAGGTCAGAAGACATCCTAGGGAAAGTACTTCCCTTCCACCCTATGGGTCATAGGGATTGAACTCAGGTCTCAATTGGTGACAAGCAGTGCCTTTACTGGCTGAGCCTTCTCACTGTCCAGCTTATATTCTCAATATAAGTCCTCCATCTTCTTCTCTGTAGAGTCTGTTTTGTTAGATAGTTGGCCTCTACCCAGGCATTGCTGCCGGCGTGTGGAAAGACCATGTGAATGAAGGTGGATGCACAGGAACCTGAAGAAAAGACGGAATACAGAGTATTAAATGTGCTGAGGAAAGACTAACTCTTGTTAGTCTCTGGTGTCTGCTGTATTTATAGGAATGAAGCTGGAAAAGAAGACTGGGGCCAGTTTATACAGGATTTAGCAGACTTGACCATATATATCATCTGAATTTTATTTTGAATACAGACAACTACTGAAGATGTTTAGAAGAGACATTACTATTATGGAACATAACTAATGTAAATTCGGTCTGGTTGTGTAGCCCAGCCATCTGCCTGCCTCTGCCTCCTGAGTGCTAAGATGAAGATGTGCACCAGCATGCCTGGTCAGTGTTACCTTTAAGGTTATACCATATAGCATTTAATTCTTATCTCTTCTGTTTTAAATAGAAAACCAGTAACAATGTTAGGATAAGTATGATCAACAATCCCAGCCAAGAGATCAGTGACTCAAGCACCCCCATCTTCAGAGCCATCTGGGCAGCTCTCCAAACACAGACCTCCAACTCTGCTAAGAACTTTATCACCAAGATGGCCAAAGAGGAGACGGCAGAGGCCCTGGGCGCAGGAGTGGACATTGCGGAATTCTCTGTCGGGGTAAGGCTCGCAGGTTCCAAGGCTAGCCTGGTCATTCACGTTTCTCCCTTGGGCTGGTAGATCCTCTTCATAATTGGGTTTCTAATAGCTTCTGCGTCTCAGGGTATTTTTGTTGTTGTTGAATTAGAGTCTTAGTAAGAAATAATTTTGTCCTGTTACAGTTTACTTTTAAACTTGCTTTGGTTTCAGTATGCCCGTTAAAAATGTTTGTTCCATTTTGTCTAGTCTTTAAAGACAATGATATGTTTATAAAGTAAAAAGCAGGTTTAAGATGCAATGAGTTAGAAAGTCAGCTGTTCCTTTTTCCATTATCCATTGGTTTAATGTTACTTAATTTTTTTTACTTTTTATAGTTTGAAATTATCTGATGAAATCACAAATATATTGAGTTTCAGTTAGAGGAAATGACTGTCACCTCAAGTTAACAGATTTAAAAATGAAAAAAAAAGTTGCTGAGAGTAGACTAGCAGGTAAACAGATCCGCAGAAACACAGGAAACGGGATGAGCAGTTTATGAGGAGGGAGGAAAGGCGAGCAAATGAAGAACTAAGGTGTTGCATTAATCGGGGGACTTGGCTCTTACTCTTCACCAAAGCACATTGCAGTTTACTCATTGTTAGCACCTGGCCATGTGGTTTGCTTAATAACAGTGACTTTCCTTAAAAATGATTGCTTCCTAGGGCATGGATGTCAGTCTTTTTAAAGAGGTCTTTGAGTCTTCCAGAATGGATTTCATTTTGTCTCATGCCCTGTACTGCAGGGATGTTCTGAAGCTGAAGAAGGGACAGCGAGTGGTGATCAGCAACGGAAGGGTGAGCACTTGCTGGGCTGTGAGCCTGCCTTCACAGGTCTCTGCCTCTTGGGCGCCTCTGAGCCTCCCTCGGGCTGCACTAGAGCTGCCCTGCTCTGATGGCTGAAGAGGCCTCTCGAGGCCTCTCAGTCCCGGCACAGAGTTGTGTTCTGTCCCCCAAGAAAGAGTTTCTGATGCAGCGGCGTGGGCTTCTGCCTGATGTTTATTTGTGTTTAGACACTGGGAGATAGTGAATGTGGGGCTCTCAGATCAGGAGTCAGGATGGCTGCTTACAAAGTAGGTCTCACTGCTGTTTGCTGAGAACTGATGCAGACAATACTGTACCTCATGTCAGCCTGCTTAGAAAGGTAACGTGAAACACACAGGCTCTGGGGTCTGAGGGATTTTAGGTGAACATTAACCGCATCTCCTTAGGCCTTATTTTTCATCTTAGTTATTTTCCTAAGGATATGCTTCAGGGCAGGAGTCATAAGGTGCTTGCTGGCTTAGGTCCCAGCCTGGCAGAGGCTTTCCGGCAGCCAGCGACCGCTGCCCTGCAGCTCTGCCCTCCCCCTCCTTACCTCACAGATCATTGGGCCTCTGGAGGACAATGAGCTCTTCAACCAAGATGATTTCCACCTCCTGGAAAATATCATCCTGAAAACATCGGGACAGAAAATAAAGTCTCATATCCAACAGCTTCGAGTAGAAGAAGACGTGTAAGTTTTTTATACATAGTGACGAGTTAGATAATAAATGATAAAACTGGTGTTCCAATTAGAAGCTAGTTCATGTCACAGGGTTTTTATTCATTTTTCTTCATTGGTCAAAGTGAGGGTTACATATTGTCAATTATATGTCCAAGTCAGTGGGTTTATTTCATGTTTTACTTAATATTGCTCACGTCACTTGGGTTTCTGAATTATTTCTCCACTTGAAATCTGGAAACGTTGAAACATCTGCAGAAGCAGAAGGCTGAGTGCTTCCTGCTAGATGCGTGTGTAGAGACAGTCTGCTGGTCTGCTGGTTCACAGTCTCGTTGTGGTAGGGGAGGAAATGCATGCCGAGAGCTTCTTCCCTCTGTCTGTCTGTCTGTCTGTCTGTCTGTAATACAGAGTTGGTTCTCTTGCAGGGGATGATGAGATGGATGTGGCTGGATTATGATTTTCAGTACTTTAGTATGCTTATCAACTGCTGCCTTGTAATATGTTTCACTTCTGTGTATTTGCTACATAACAAAAGCCATACTTATGTGTCCTCGTTTCTGCATTAGACGTCACACAGATGTGTCCTTTAGGATGCCCCTGTGTAATGTTTAAGGACCTGCTGTGGTATTGTCCACGGAGGCTGCAACATCTCCATTCTTACCAACATGGCTCCTGGGTTCAGTCTCTCTCCTCCCACCAGCCCTACTGGTTTGTAGGTTTGCTTGTTTCTGTCTTTACACAGTAGCCATCCATCCTCACATGAGTGAAGTGGTATCTCCTTTCAGTTCAGTGGTGCCCCAGAGGCTGTTCTTATGTACAGCATCGGCCACTGTATGTCTGGGAAATGGCTACTCTAGTCTTTTCATCATTTTAATCAGGTTGTTGGGTTTTTTTGTTTAATTGTGGGCACTCCTTATAGTCTGGATGTTAGTCCCTTGTCAGATGTTTGACAGTGTTTTTTCCCTATTACCTTAGTTTCTGGTTTGCTCTGTGCAATAGTACAGAGTACTTGGACAATATAAAAAATTCAATTTCTTTTTTCCCTTTATTTTTTCACATGTTGTCGTACTACATCTTTTGTAATGTGTTATCTTTGATAGCTGTCACAGTAGCCCTTTTGCCATGTGATATCGGAAGATTTGGGGGCCATGGCTGGTGGTGCTATAAATGGCGGAACCTATATCCTCACCATACTAGGAAAGTTTTCTACCACTGAGCTGCTTCTCTACACTGAGAGAATGTTCTTTTCATTTGACTCAGTGCTGAGAACAAGATAAAGTGGCCTCCTTTTCCTTCAGCAGCTCATGAGTGGTGCCCCTTTGCCTGCCTGTGAAACATTTCCAGTGTCCCCAGGGCCGCTGTATTTGGAGTAGTCCCCTGTTCCGGTTGTAGCTTTCTGAGGGTTGGCTGTATACTCTTTGATCTTAGTGCTTGGTGATGTACTGGAAATTTCATGTTCTGTGTGCCACAAGCATTCACTGTTGATACTGGGAAGTTGAAAAGATGGTTAACGATGGGATTATTTGGTTCAAAGAGGAAATGTGCAACCTTGGTTGTAGTTAAGTCTAGCACAGCTGCTTTTGAATGGCTTACCTGGCAGGCCAGTGAGATAGTCCCTGAATACAGGTAACTGCTGCCAAGCCTGACAACCTTAGTTGACTCCTGGGACCCATATGGTTGAAAGGGAGAATGGGCTTATGGAGTTGTTCTCTGACCTCTGCACACATGCGAGAGCCCATGAACATGCATACAAATAAATGTAATTAAATTTTTTTTTTTTTTTTTTTGGTTTTTTCGAGACAGGGTTTCTCTGTGTAGCCCTGGCTGTCCTGGCACTCACTTTGTAGACCAGGCTGGCCTCGAACTCAGAAATCCGCCTGCCTCTGCCTCCCGAGTGCTGGGATTAAAGGCGTGCGCCACCACGCCCGGCTAAATTTTTTAAATAGAAGGGTTAGGTAAAACAGGGAGTGTTGTTTCGTTTTGTTTTATGTCTTTTAACACATTAAAGAACCTCAGAGGCACCAAAATGGATGGATGTTACACTAAGGGATGAAAGCAAAGCACTTCTTCTTGGATTAATTTGACTAAGGGTGAGCCTAAGTTTGAATTCTCTATTTCTTTTCCTGTATCTTCCATCTCTCTGTAGTTTGTGGTTCCTGGCCCATCTGTAGTGTGTCTGGTGTGTGTGTGTATGTGTTGTGTGTATGTCTGGCCTCTATCAGTCCCTTTGTCTGCCTTCCCATAACAAAAGACTTTGCTCTGTATTTATTAAGCCACACAGAAAGTATTGCATGGGAAAGAATGAAAGCTTCTTTACAGAGTTTTACAAGGGAAGAAGTAACTTTCCTGACCCAGGGTAGAAAACTACAACTAGGTGTTATCAACCTATAGCCACATGTTGCTTCCAACAGTTATGGTGGGTACTTGTAATATAAAGTTGCTTCCAATCTGTTAGGTGTTTCAGCAAACACACACACACACACACACACACACACACACACACACACACACATACTCTCTCTCACATCTATTTACCTACCTACCTTTGGGTCAGGGGCACAGAAGGGTAAAGTCATATATTAGCTATATAAAAGCTGCTTGCATAGGAAATCCAAGGCAGTTAAGATTACACTGTTCTCTTACAGGCAGGTTAAACTTAAAGGGCTGAGTGCATAGTTGAATGGCAGCGTAAGCACCTCTTCATAGATGATCTCAAGGGGTATTGTTAACTTTGCTGTGAGGTTTGCCAAAAGTTCAGTCTTGGAGGTCAAGAGATAAAAACATATCACTACAGTTTTTGTTTCTTCCCCTGCTAAGAACAAACCCAAAAATACTAGATAGGCACTCACAAATACTAGACAGCTGCTGTCAACCTCAGCTCACAGGTTTGTTTTGTTTTGTTTTTTAATTAGACACTGTAATGGTGCTTCTGATATTGAAGTCATAACCAACATAGATGTTGGATGGCTGGTTAGATTAGTGGATTTTGACGCAGCAGCCCTGAGGGCAATAGTATTCTTTAAGCTAGGCCCTGAGCCGGGTGCCTGCAAGGTTAGCCAGTACAGTGCTTACAACAGCCTTGCAGAGTAGGCTGTTCCTGTCTTCACCCACAGAGAAAAGTGCCATCCCAGAGATGATCAAGCTAACCACAGAGTCATGCCTTTTGGAACTCAGTTCATGCCTCTTTGAAACCACCTTGTTGGCATGATGCTATTCTGTGTTTAGGCTGATGCTATTCAGCAATGATTAGAAAATCTGCAAATAAAGTCATGCTAAAATTTCATAACTTCATCTTTTAGGGCCAGTGATTTGGTAATGAAGGTGGATGCTCTCCTGTCAGCACAACCCAAAGGAGAGGCGAGGATCGAGTACCAGTTCTTTGAGGATAAACACAGGTACAGTTGTTGCTGCACTAACGCACAGTCCTGAACTCTTAGGCTTTCATTCTTTGTCTCACAGCCTTTACCTCCCCAGATAAGGTTTCTATGCACGTTGTTAGAAAAATGAAATGAAGTTTCATATATAAAATTACATTTTGTGAGCGTTGGTATTTCTAAATAAACCTGAAGTAATTGTATATATACCCTTTCAGTGAAAATAGCATTTAATGAAATAGACCAGATATAATTTTCTGATATTCAGGAATAATTGGATTGCTTGAATATACCACTTAAATACTGGTTTCTTGTTTATTATTATTATTATTATTATTTTAAAAAACTACTGTTTCCAAAGGGAAAAATACATTTAAGATATGAAAATGTCTTTGCGTCTTTATCCTTCAGTTTTTTGTTTTGAAGTTTGAACACAGATGAAGTTGCAAGACTCACAAAGAATAACCATGTGTCTGTAACTATATTCACCATTATTGGAGTGCCTCTTGTCTGTAACCTACAAGTCTATAGCCCAGATTTACCAGCTATTGCTGTGTCATGTTCAGTATTTTCTATCTGTGTGTGCAATGTGCATATGCACACTGCATCTATTTATCTGTATATTTGTACACACATATGTACTCACATCTCTTTTTCTAGCATTTGAAAATTCATTGCTAACATGTTATAAACTCTCTAAAGTGTTAGCATGTGGAGACTTGGTCCCCACTACTGTGATCATATGTGATCTTCATCCACTAGTGGTAATACAAACCTCTGCTCGAATTCTCTGATGTCCCAGACCACACATTCCAGTTATTCATATGTCTTGAATCTCCTTTAATCTACAAGATTAAAGGTGTGCCCCCACCCCTTTCTCTTACCATACTGGCTATTTAAAGAGCCCAGGCAGATTGTCTTTGGATCCCCACAGTGTGGGTTATTCCCTTAATAGTGGACGAGTTTGTTTTTCTAGAGTTCTGGCTCCTCGTTTAAAATATTTACTCGTATTATAATTTTTAATTATGTGGATATGTGCACGTGTGTGCACTGCCTGTTGGAGGCCCAGGCAGTTAGTTCTCCCTGGTCCTGGCATAATAGGTGGTTGTGAGACAGCTGATATAGCGGCTAGGAACTGAACTCAGGTCCTCTGCAAAAGCAGGATGCACTCTTAACTGTGGAGCCATCACTCCAAGCCTGTATCTCCTCGCTTGTTAATATCTTGCTGTCTCTTTCTTTACCCTCTCACCCCTTCCCTGCTTTTTAGTCTAGGGCCTGTGTATCATAAGCAGCCGCTCTCACTGTGCTGTCACCAGTAGGCAGAGCCTCTGTGGCCCAGGATATCCCTTCTGGTAGCTTGCCGTGGGCACTGTGCTGCTCACATGCTCGTCTTCTCTTTCAGCATTACGCTGGGTAAGAAGTAACTCGTTATCTCGGTAGCAGCACAGGACACAGTGACTGACCTGCTCTCCTTTCTGCCTTCGTAGCCAACACAGTAGGTCCTCCGTGAAGACTGAGTCCTCCAGAGCATCCTTTCGCTATGAGCTTGTGAATTGTGCAGAGTTAAAATAGCCCTAGTTACAAACTCTGTTACTATACAATAGAAATTCTTACTGGAGTGCTGTTAGCCAAGGATTTGATACAAGGATTTCTCATTTCTGTTTTTTTAAAAAAGTTTTATCCATTTAGTTCATCATATGGATCTTTTTTGTTTCCAGTTTTTCAATATGCCTGAAATTTGCTTTAATCAAATAGATCCCATTTAATTATTACATAAAAATAGTTATTATTTCTGCTTCAAATAAAAATAAGCACACCATCAGTTCTGTGAGTCCTTGGTGTGAGACTTAGGCCAGCCAGCAGCAGGTTGTCGCCTGGGAACCTGCTTCATTGTCCTTGGCCTAGAGCACCAGTGTCTGCCTTTCAGCAGGATTCCTCAGTGATCCCCTGAACGTAATTTGGGAGAGCAGTGTTCTTGGACTTTTGCTATATTCATCTAAAGGGAATATATGATCGTCTGTCCTGTTTGGGACATTCTAGAATTTTCTCTCACCAGTACATCAAGTGCCTTTCTCTGTGACTTACTTCCTTGAGTCTTTTGTCCCTCACTATAGAATGTAGGTGTGATTATTGTTTTGAAAAATCTTAATTTAAATTTTTGAGTTGTTTCGCCATGTGTATGCCTGAGCACCCATGTTCAGTGTCCCTGGAGAGCAGGTAACTTCTTGTTCTTGCTCTGTAAAATTTTCATCAGATCAAAAAAGCAATATATGATTTTGGACAAGGAGGTGACGTTTTAAGCCTTTGAGAGTCACTACTTTTCTTCGCTTTGCCTTTTTGTTTGTAAGAGTGTTCACTGGGCGCACTGCTGCAACACTAGTGGTGGTGAGCAGGAGAGGTCTTTTCCAGACTCACCTCAGAAGGTGGCAGGGTGTGCGTATAAGTTCAGATGGGAGCTCTGGCTTGCTTGTGCTCGTGGCTTCCAGTTCCACCAGCCACAAACCTCACTTGGGTATAGTTCCTTGTGCCCATCAGTAACTTTTTTGCCGATTCCTTATTCTTAGTGCCGTAGAAGATCCTGAGTCACTGAGATTCAGAGAGAGGCACTGTACCAGGAAGCCTTATGGGAGTAAACAGATGCTGGTCCTCACTTGTGAAGAGCAGGTGCAACATCTGCCATTCAGAAGTACTGGCTGCACAGCAAGCCTGTCTCAATAAGTAAAATGAAAAGGAAACCGGTTAGCAGGTTAACTTGGCAGATTAAAGTGGTTGGCATGTAAACTTGGTGACTGAAATTTGATCCTAGAACCCATGGGAAGATGGAGAGAATTGACTCCACCAAGTCATCCAATGAACTGCACACATATGCCATGGTGCATACACACTGTGGCTTCTAAGTGACCCATAATACTAATAGGATAGAATTAAAATGAATAAAAATTTGAAATATATATAACTGAATCCTCTCAGTGATAAGGCAGAATTCTGTATGCCCTTCTCATCTGTAAATTGTTTTAGGTTCTGAGGAAATTGAATTGACAGTGCATACCAGCCCCAACAATTCTCTACTCTCATGCCTAACTCTTCTGAGATTTTAAAGAGACCGTGTATGGAGAAGGCTGGATGCACAAACTGTTTAAAGGTCAAAAGCCATCAAAATGTCTAGCAGTAAAAGATAATTTCAGTAATAGATTTATAGATAGATTATAACAGATTTCCTTGGTAAACATAAGACATTTCTTATTCACGATGCTGGGTGTATAGGAACATGTATACATGTTTATATTGAAATAGTGAGAGAAGCCGTACGTGATTTATTTTTTTCATGCAGATGGTGGTGGTAGGGCCATGTGTAGGTGATGCACATGTGAAGGTCAGAGGACAACTTGGAGGAATTGGTCCTCTCCTACCGTGGGGGAGCCAGGGATCAAACTCAGTTTACCATGTTCTGTAACAAAGTTCTTTTATCCTCTGAGACATCTTGTGGCCCAAGAAATTGTTTTTAAGAATAACTAACTTTTATACAGCATCTAAAAAGAATCATATGTATACAGTGAAGTTACTGTAATAGTGAGATTGTTTTAGATGCTTTCTTTTTTCTGTTTTACAGGTTTTCTAGGTTGTTATGTTTGGTTAATTGATGGTTGGTTGATTACACTCTTAAAGATTGAACCCAGAGCATTCTACCACTGAGCTACATCCTAGACACGTTATCATTAATTTAATGATTGGTTTTTGTTTTGTGCTTTTCTTGCCTGGAAATAAAATTAGCATCATGTTCAGTAAACATGAGAAGTAAACATCCAGTATATTTAGTAGTTGGCTTTGTGGTGCAAGAATGTACTAGATACTTGGGAGGCCGAGGCAAGAAAATTGCAGGTTCAAGGCCAGCCTGGGCAACATAGTAAGAGCGTCTCAAATAAAAAGTCAAATAGAACTGGTGATGTGGCTTGGTAGTGGCGCTCTTGCCTAGGAAAGGAGCAAAAAGAAAGCAAAAACACAAAGCAGAACTCTGCAGTGTTTGTGCAATGTGATCTAGCTTTCCTGTCTTCACACAGGGTTCCGATCCCTCGTGTTCAAGGATTTGCAGCGTAGGCTGTAGCTTTAGTCTCATGGTTGAATAGCATTTAAGCTTGTTGGTTCTCATTGACAGATTTGGAATGCTAAGATGTCTGAATTGTTGATAACCTATGCTGGTATCCTCCACCCCAACCTTACTGTTTTCCTGTTTTCTCCGTGCTAATGTTTGGTTCTTTTGATTTTTTTTTCTCAGTGCAATTAAGCTGAAGCCCAAAGAAGGAGAGACATACTATGATGTGGTAGCCGTTGTTGACCCTGTCACACGAGAAGCACAGAGGCTCGCCCCCTTGCTCTTGGTAGGCCTGCTGTGGAGGTAGTTCGCATCTTTAACCAAACTACTCATGGGTCCTACGATTTTCTGGGCATTTCCTTTGTCCCTTTGACATCTTCTAGAGGAGATGGACAACAGTGTTTTCATAGGGATTGATTAAGGCTCGTTTTTCTTTATGAATTGTGTCATGGCTTTAAATATGTATAAGATTCTACACTTTTATATATGCTTAAAAAAAAACCCAACTAAGCAATACAGTACCCTATTTTTTAGGACAGTAAGATCATCTAATCTTCTCTGTAAATGTCAGTCCACGTGCTTTTTACTGTGGACTGAAGCAGTGAGCTCTTGTTTTCCTTTGTAGCTAAATTCTCATTGTTTACCTTCTGTTTCCTTACAAGAGAGTTTTAAACTTTGTGTGAGGAGCACTGACCTGCAATAGCCTTTTAAAAAAGGATACATATATTCATTCATTCATTCATTCATTCATTCATTTACTCATTCATTCATTCATTCTGTCTGTCTGTCTGTCTGTCTGTGAGCACACATGTCACAGTATGTGGGTAGAGATCAGAGGGCATCTTGCAAGAGTCAGTTCTTGCCGTTTGAGTCCTGGGGATCACACTTGGGTTGTAAGGCTTGGCAGCAAGCACCTTGACTTCCTGAGCTGTTTCATTGCCTCTCCTGCCCCTCTTTGGAACCAGGCCTTCTATCTGTGGTCGACTCTACGTTGGAGCTCTGATGCCCAAAACTTCTTTAATGATGATGCTGCAACAGCTGTTTTGTTTATGTATGTTCCTGAGATGTTAAAAGTGCTTTGTCTCCTAAGTAACTGTGAAACAGTTCTGAAGAGAAAACCTAAACATTTTGTCATCTGGTTTGCTTTTTTAGGTTTTGACTCAGCTGATAAACATGAATCTAAGAGTATTTATGAATTGCCAATCCAAGCTTTCCGACATGCCTTTAAAAAGGTAAAATGCCATTTAAGGAACACTGTTCCATAGCGGTACTAAACCTAAAAGTTATCCCTGCGTGGGAAGACTCGGGTACGTGGGTGGGCTCAGTGTGTGTGAAAGGATGTGTACTGACAGTCCCCGCTCTGCTTTGGTTAGCTGTTCTGAGAACATAGCAGGGCTTAGCACTTAGACGACATCAGTACCAGCTGCTGGCACATTTACAGCTCACTTTAAAAGAACGGTAGCTATTAGGTCTCATGTAGGAAGCTTACTCTACTTATTCTTGTGCATCCTGGGGAAGGGACAGACTTGGCTGTGGGATGGCTGTTTGTGGAAGTCACAGTGACCATAGTAGCTTAGCACATGCTCTGGCCATGGGTGATGTCTTCCTTGGTGAGGGGCAGAGTTCTACACTTAGATTCTTAATGGATTCCAACAGTCTTGCTGAGGACTGAGCGAGCTGCAGCTCCCACTGTTAACTGCATGTTTATCACACACCGTGTTCTCAGTGCACAAGCATCACTTAGGGCTCACTCATATTGTAAGACAAAGGTTTCTCCTCAGAGGCCAGTGCTCAGGATAAAGTGCTTGTGACACCGATGGCCACAGTGTGAAGGGGTGGTCTCCTGCATGCCTCCCTCTCTCCTTTCCCTTGACTTTACAGCAGCCCTGGGAGGCAGCATTAGACCAGCAGATGGCTTGGCTTATTGTCCTGATTTGGAAGGCTACTGTCCAAGCCTAGGTTTTTGTTCACTGTGTGGATGCTGAGACTGCGTCAAGAAATGCCTAACACTTGTGTTTCTTTTCAGCTTTTACCGTTACGTCTTAGAGCCGGAGATTTCTTTCACTGCAGACAGCAGCTTTGCTAAGGGACCCATAGCAAAGTTTCTGGATATGCCACAGTCTCCACTGTTTACTTTGAATCTGAACACACCTGAAAGTTGGATGGTAGAATCTGTCAGAACACCATATGATCTGGATAATATTTATCTAGAAGAGGTAGGGATGTAATTGTTCTCGACTATCGCATCATGTATAAATTAAATCTATCCATCATTCAGTCAGTGGCGATTCCTGAACTGAGTGGTGGAGATGGCGCTCACATCACACGTCAGTGCTCCCTTACGTTGATGCTCCCTTACGGCAGCTGCTTTATTCAGATGCCGTCCTGCTCAGCTCTCGAGTTAGAAGTGTGTGCCTGGACTGCTGCTCCCACCCTTGCTCTCTCAGCTTAGTCAGCTTTGGTTGTCCTCAGAGTTGGTCAGCTCCACATTAGTGTCAGTCACTCCTCTTATCCTCTCATGATTGACAGAAAGCAGTGTGAGGGAGGGGCATTCATTTGGGCTCCTAAGAATGCAGCCTGTGGTGCTAGGGAGGAAGTGGCCTGATCTGGGTGTCACCAGGAAGCAAAGAGAGGAGAGTCCCAAGGGCTTCCCCCCGTTTCCTGTCTTACTCATTTCAGGATCCCCAGCCCACGGAGCAGTGCTGCACATTTAGTGTGGGTTTTTCCTCCTGAACTGATCCTCTCTGGAAAGGCCCTCACACATGCCCAGAGGTGTGCTTCCAAGCCTAGTCAGATCTGGTCATCACAGTTCTCAAATACCCACTCCCGATCGTCCCCGGCAGTTAGGAACTGTTTCTGATCTGACACTGTGTCTAAGTCGTTACCCAACGGGTGGTCTTCGTGTTTGTAGTGGGTGGTTTGTGACACATTCCTTCTGTCATAGAATCCAGGATGGAGCTCCAGCCCTGAGCCTCGGTGGCAGCCAGTGCTTTTACCCTCGTGATTGTTGCCCTGACCTGGCAGATTGCATGTGTAACAGTCATATGCTTTAACTCTGGTCTTTCAGGTGGACAGTATAGTGGCTGCTGAGTATGAGTTGGAATATCTGTTACTAGAAGGTCATTGTTACGACATCACCACAGGCCAGCCCCCTCGAGGACTACAATTCACTTTAGGAACTTCAGCCAACCCAACAATTGTGGACACAATTGTGATGGCCAATCTGGTAAGTAATCAGTTAATCAGATAGTACAACTTCCGTGATGGTTATTTAGATGCCGTAATTTATGGCAGAACAGTTAGCATTCTGAACCATGGTGTGAAATAGAACTAACAATGGACTGCAGTGTGAAGTCCTTGCTTGCTCTCCGTGGAGCACTGCAGCCTCCACTGCACCGCCCTGCTGAGGCTCTTTGCCTCTTAACTTATTGGTTGGTAGTTTTTTGGTTTGTTTTGTTTTACTTACCCCTGATTTGTTAATTATCTTTTAAATTTTCTTTAATTATCATGGTAATAAGACCCTGAGTTCAGTACCTAGTTGACCGAGAGGGGATGGGGTAGATAGGTTGTCATATACACACACATGATCTGGCATGTAAATGAAAATGTAAGCATTCATTGGAAACATTTAAATTTAAAGAGAACTGAGCCTGTACTTTGTTTGTGTCCTAGGGATATTTTCAGCTCAAAGCCAATCCGGGAGCCTGGATTCTGAGACTGAGGAAGGGGCGCTCAGATGACATTTATAGGATCTACAGGTAGGACAAGGAGACGGCTTCATTGTAGAGACTGGGCTTTAATTGCGCATTATCTGGGCTTACCCCAGGCATCGTGCGTTAGAGTCGAGTTCATGATAAAGCCAAGCTTCTCAGGATAGTAAGGGTGGGAGAAGTTGTAGGGGATGAGTTGGATAGCAAGGGGTCTAAGTGCTGATTAGATGGAGGTCTGTTCTCCATTGCTTTCCCTGTCAGCTCTATCTATCAGAAGGATGCAGACAGCAGGCGGGAGCTCTGACTACTTGATGGTATCTGACTGGAAACAGCAGGGTTGGTCCTGTTTAGTAGCTGATGGGAGGTGTTTATCATGACCCTGGGTGTTTTGTACATGCACAGAACACATGCGCTTTGACTGTGTAGTCTGACTGTCGGTCCTGGTCCCTGGGCTGCAGTTGTGTAGGTGTACTCCTACACCAATTGTCTTGAAGTTCAAGTGAACCCCAGAACACCATTTTTAAAATGTGGTCTCTATCCTGTTTAACACAGTTTAAACTCGTCCTTAGTTCTGTGCCAGTTTGTGTAGGGAATGCTTTTCATTATGGTTTCTGTGAACACCTAATGTGTGTATTTGCTTTAGCTTCATGGCCTCTTACTTGACATGGAGAAGCAGTGTGGCTTAGTGGTTTGGGTTTTGGTTTTTCTCTCACCCACGCTTGAACTGGACTCAAGTGAGTCTTCTGCCTTAGTCTCCTGTAGTTGAGACTACAGGCGTGTGCCTCCATACCTAGCTTGTGCAGATTTCTTATTCAATAACTTAGAATTTTGTGCTATAGTAATGTCCTTATTGTAAATAGTAGGCTTTTCCCTGATTCAGTTATTTTCCCAAGAAGGCTTCACAGAATGTTTCTTCTATGGGCCCTGTCCATCTTTCTCCTGGCCTGGGGCTGTGATGCCGTCCTCTCTGCTGTCTAGGGTTCCTGTCTTCCGAGGCTTCCCAAGTGGACAGCCTGTGATTCTGGAATCTTCTTTGCGCCAGCTTTCTCCTCTCCTTTTGCTGCCTGCTGAGTGACAGCACATGCAGTGGCTTCCTCACATTGCTGCTTAGAGAGTGAGATGAGGAGGAAGCGAGTCGTCCTGCTCACAGTCGTCCTGCTCTGCCTCGTGTGCCTCGGACCAGAGCAGCTGCACTGTGGACTTCCTACCAGACACAGAATTGAGTCTGTGCTCTAAACTTGGCTAGTTGTGCCACCTCTCACACTGTAGCCTAGGCTGGCTTTGATCGCAGTTGATCTCCCTGCTGCTTCCTGTTGGGGTTACAGGTGTGAGTCACCACACTCAGCCGAGAGTTAAACAGCAGAAGCGGCTCCAGGGATGGGCCTGAGTGTGCAGACCTGTGAGCGGACAAGCTTTGCCATGATCTGACCGGTGCTTGTCCTGCCTGAGAGCCCATTGATGTTTGCCTGCTGTAGGAAGGAAGTCAGCTCACGTCTCTAGCCTAGAGATGGAGATTTCTGGGAATACTTCTTTGTCCTGTAAAGGTGTTTCTTTCAGACTGTGAGTTGGTTTTAAAAAGTGTTTCTACAATGAAGTTGGGCAAGCACAGCCCATCTTGTTGTCTGAGTATTTACTGCATTTTGGGATTGTGATTTCTTTCTTCTGTCTTACTTGTCTCTAAGCCATGATGGTACAGATTCCCCTCCTGATGCAAATGATGTTGTTGTCATCCTCAATAACTTCAAGAGCAAGATCATCAAAGTGAAGGTGAGTCTGCTCGGCTTTGGCAGCCACTGTCAGGGAACAGACAGCAGTCCCCCCTGTGGCTAGCCACTGTGGGAACAGACAGCAGTCCCTCCTGTGGCCAGCTACTGTCGGAAGTACTAACACTTGTGACCGTGCTAGGAGAGCCCTCTCGTGGTAGTTCATTAAGACACTGTTTTAATGTTTCGTTTTGTGTTAATTACTGTTGTGATTTTTACCTTGCCTAATTTACCAATTAAGCATTAGTACAAATAGAGTGAACAAAGCTGTAATATATATGCAGGGTTCTCTACTCTCTTAGATTTCATGCATCCACTAGGGGCTTGGAATATTTCCATTAGATGAAGTAGGACTGCTGCATTTGGAAGTCATTTTGGTATTCCATTTGGAAGTGGCTTTTGTTTGTTTGTTTGACTTTTGGGTTTTGTTGTTGTTTGTTTTAATAGTTCTAGGGATGCTGCTTAAGAAAAAATGTCTTAGTGAAGATTAGCTTCTAGCTTTCTTCAGCCAACAGATTGTCACTTTTGGTAATCTCAGAGTACCATTTTGTGCAAAATGTCCCCACAGAGACTTTGTGTACTCCCCTCCCCATTCTGGTTGAGACAGGGTCTCACTATTTAGCCCTGAAGCCCTGATTGACCTGGGACTTGCTTATGTAGACCAGGTTGGCCTCGAACTCACAGATATGTTCGACTGCCTCCCAAGGATCAGGATTAAAGGCATTGTACCTGGCTCAGCTTTGCCATTTTTTTTTAAGTTTTATTTATTTATACACATGTAAATGTGTTTATGTGAATATATGACACTCATATACCTGTGAAGGGCACAAGAGAGCATTGGTATCTCTTAGAAATGGAGTTACAGGTTGTTGCAAACTATCCAGTATAGTTGCTGGGAACTGAACTCAGGTCCTCTGGGAGAGCTGTATGTGTGTGCTCTGAACCACTGAGCCATCTCTCCAGCTCTGGCTTGGGTGCTTTCATACCCACAATTCATAGTGTTAGTATTTTAGTCTCAGAAGACTGGGAAATTCCAGTGGCAGCTCAACAGTAAGATTATAGTTTTTATAGGCAGGATAGTGCACACCTATCGTATCAGAACTGGGGAGTTAGAGGCAGGAGGATCAGGAATTTAAGGTCAGCCTAGACTGCATAGTGAGTTTGAGGCCATCTTGAATGATATGAGACACTGCCTACAAAACTGAACACAGAATACAAACATAGGTGATTTTATTTAAAGTCTTCTCTTACTCTCTTTCTCCTCAGCATTTTGAAATCCTAAAGTAAAATGATTGTAGGATAAGTAACTGTTACACATGGTAAAACCTAAAGTCAGCCATTGCGAGGCTGAACAGGAGGGTGATTGCCACAGGGAATCTTTTGTGGTAGAAGTCCTGAGCATGGACCACGGCCTGATGTGCCTCTCTCAACAGTTCCTGTAGGCCGCGTTCTTCCCTTGAAGTTGTCAGCTAGGAACGTTGTCTTCTGGGTTACTCCCTCTGCTTCTATGAGCTTGGTCTTTGGCTCTTTGTACAATTCAAAGAGATTGCTGGCTTGCCCCTGAAGGCTTTAACTTGAGTGTTCTGATAAACGCACACACGGCCACAGTCCTGAGAGTCTGGGTGGAGTCGCCTTTAGGAGAATTGGTTGATTGTTTGCTGTTGCCAGTGCACATCAGGTTTGCGCCTGTCAGACCTGTCATGTACAATTGCAGGTTCAGAAGAAGGCAGACATGGCTAATGAAGACTTGCTGAGTGACGGGACGAATGAGAACGAGTCTGGATTCTGGGACTCATTCAAGTGGTAAGTCGGCATCATGGTGGACAGCTTACATGTACAGGGAGGGCCAGAGGCGTGAACCATGCATCCTTTGCAATATGGTAATTTTTTCTGGGCTTCCAACCCACTTCATGCAGCTAGATTATGCCCTTTCAGTTGGAGAAGAGGAATGCTTCCCTTTCGGTTAAGAGAAGGAAAGTGTTCTTCCGAGGAGGGAGCTTCTGGTGTGCACCCTTCCCTCTCGGTTGGTGGGTGGGGCCCACTGCTGGCAGAGGTGACGGTCATTGGACAGCTGTGTTCTTTGGAGTAGCCCTTATTACCTCCTTTTCCCTGGTGCTCCCACCAAGTCTTACCTCTGGAGCAGGAAGGCTCAGGCACTGTCCCTTTCCTCTCCTGAAAGGTTGTGTCAGCCCTACATATAAGTGCTGTTTTTAATTATGTCATCACAGGGGCTTCTCAGGACAGAAGGCTGAAGAAGTGAAGCAAGATAAAGATGACATAATCAATATTTTCTCTGTTGCGTCTGGTCATCTCTACGAAAGGTTTCTTCGGTTAGTTTTCACTATTTGTGATGTAAATGGATTTGTTATAGTATTCTTTGATTGCAAGGATTTGCTTGCTATGTTATGTGTGTACACACACACACACGTACACACATACAAAGTACTCTGAGGGCTGTGGGTAGCTTGCCACATACAGTTCTATTTGTTTTGATCTGGTTCATCTATAGACTTTAGTATCCTATGCACACCTTATAGACTGTTGTTGGTTTTTTTGGCCATCAAATATTGCATAAACCAGAAGCTAGAGAGTTGGCATAGAAAGTACAGAAACTGGGTAACACTTGGCCATCTTCTGTAGAGCCACGGGCCTTTAAAGCCAGACCTTGGGTTTATGTGAGAATAGCTTTGCTTGCAAACTGAGATTAAAATAGAAGGAGTTTGTCTAGGTCATGCAGCTGGAAGCAGGACAGATCATTGCTTGACATTGTTGATGTAGTTAAGAGGGGAGGGCTTTCGGGATCCGTTTGTGGAATCCTGAGGTCTCAGGGTGTCTGGGCGCTCAGCGTTGAAGACATATTACTTGAAAGTCATTGTCCCAATTTCACAGCTGTTTGTCCTTTTAGTTTTCATTATAAATCTGATATAGAAAATAATAAAAACAATGTCATTTGGTCAATTTCTAGTCCTTCTTCCAATAAATATCTGCTCTAAACTAATGACAGTGACAATGACTTTCCTGAGCCCGTGCCCTCCCCTGTACTGACTCCTGTCTCTCCAGGCTGACAGAGGCTGTGCGTGTGTGCACCGTTTGCTCAGTACCAGATGCTGCTGTGCCTGAGCACCGGTTTGGAGCGTGGTGTAGTCCTGACTATGATCTCCAGTGCTAGCTAACTCACCGTCAGTTGATGAGATGGGTCATTTAAATGTACAGCATAATTAGAGTTTGCCTCTATCTGTTGGAGTATACTTACAGGGAATTCCTTGTCCCTCTCCCTTCCGGGGACATCCTTATGTACGTATATGTATACTTTCCCATTAGTGAAGGTCTCTGCCTAACTGAACAATGGGTTGGCTCTGCTGTCAGTCTTGTGAGTTCTTTCTGCTTAATGTTGCTGAGGTTAAAAAACATTGAGAAATAATTACTTGTTTTGTTTGGCAGCATCATGATGCTCTCAGTCCTGAAGAATACCAAGACTCCTGTGAAGTTCTGGTTCTTGAAGAACTACTTGTCCCCCACATTTAAGGTTTGTTCATAGGGAAAAGGAAAACCTTATTAAGGGAATATTTACACTGTAATATATTCTTTTCTACCTTTGTTTTATCTATACTCTTAGTTTTTTTCCCTTTCATTAGGATACCTTAATTTCATTGTCTATTTCTATATTGGTTTTTTTTTTTTCCCAGGTTGCTCTATTTGGGGTAATAGTTTTTATGAATCTAAACTCAAAATTATGACCTGTTTGAAGCTGGGTGACATAGGAGGAAAGTCTTTGTCTTTTCTGAGAGACAGTGTTGTAGCAAACTAACAGTCCTTGCCCTGGAGGCTTGCCTATCTCCCCTTAGCTTAGGAAGCACAGTGATGTGGGTTTGAGAATGAATACTCTTCTCATGAGGAAGGTGAGGGGCTGCTTCCCCTGTGTGTCTCGTAGTGGGTTGGCCCGACTTTCCTGCATTCACTTTTCCTGTAGTATTTACAAGACAACTCTGTAATCAGTGTGACTCATCTCAGATGAGGGGTTACCTTACTTCTGATCTCCTGAGAGCTGGTGTTTGAACACAGAAGGCTACTTGTCAACACCAAGAGCCTGCTCAGAGTTCTGGCTCTGCTGTGTGATAGCCTGGGTTAGACTCAGCCTTGAGAAGACCTTAATATCAAGCTCAAGAGGGCTTTACTAAAATTAAATGTAGATAAGTAAACCTGGAGCTTGTGTGCCTTATACACACACATGCACAAGTTATATAAAGTTGTAAATCTAAAAGCCTTCACCTGTAGATTGCCTTCATTTCTTGTGGTGAGTAGATGTCATCAAATCTCATAATCAGCCTCCAAACGCTGACACCATTGCATACACAAGCAAGATTTTGCTGATATAGCTGTCTCTTGTGAGACTAGGCTGGGGCCTAACAAACACAGAAGTGGATGCTCACAGTCAGCTATTGGATGGATCACAGGGCCCCCAATGGAGGAGCTAGAGAAAGTACCCAAGGAGCTAAAGGGATCTACAACCCTATAGGTAGAACAACAATATGAACTAACCAGTACCCACCGGAGCTCGTGTCTCTAGCTGCATATGTATCAGAAGATAGCCTAGTCGGCCATCAGTGGAAAGAGAGGCCCATTGGTCGTGCAAACTTTATATGCCCCAGTACAGGGGAACGCCAGGGCCAAGAAGTGGGAGTGGGTGGGTGGGGGAGTGGGCGGGGGAGTGTGTGGGGGACTTTTGGGATAGCATTGGAAATGTAAATGAAATAAATACCTAATTAAAAAAAAAAGTAGGGATTGGACCAGAGTTTAGATGTGTCTTACGTTGAGTCAGGTGAACTAAACCAGATTGTTCTAGACCTTGTTTCAGTGCGAGTGTTTTAGTTGTACTGTAATATTGACTAACTTACAGTAAGGAGTCAGTCTTTTTAATTAGAGTGAATGATTGTTTTTCCCTGTGTCTAAAACTAGGAATTTATACCTTACATGGCCAAAAAATACAATTTCCAGTATGAGCTTGTTCAGTACAAATGGCCGCGATGGCTTCACCAGCAGACGGAGAAGCAGCGAATCATCTGGGGCTACAAAATCCTCTTTCTGGATGTGCTTTTCCCGCTGGTTGTTGACAAGTTCCTCTTTGTGGATGCTGATCAGGTGAGCTCGCTCAGGCGCGGGTAACGTGAGTCTCAGATGGCAGAGCACCTGTGTTTGCATCAGTAGTTCAGGAACATGAGAAGAGATCACCCAGATGTCATCACCTTTTATATTTAAGTTTCATCAACACATCTCCTTTTCTGTAAAAGTTTTTTTGAGAGCTTTATGCTTGTATACGATACAATGAATAACCCACTGCGTCCAGTTGGAGCAGCCTGTGGGCGCATGGGCACAGAGCCATCCACTGGAGCGTGGGATCCTATTGGTGCTTATGAATCTCCTTCCCGGAGAGTCTCCACTGCCAGTGATGCCTCGGTAACGGGGGTCCAGTCATCTGCACAGCGCCTGGTTGGTCTTGGATGGTCTTGTTTAGGTGCCCACAGCTGCTCTGAGTTTAGGAGTGAGATGAGATGAGCAGTCATGTCACAGCATTCCACAGCATTCCTCCCCATCCTTCCCCGCTCATTGTCCTCAGTGTTCCCCGAGGCTTGGGATGCAGATCCCCATTCAGCCCTGAGCATCAGTCTCTTCCTCTTTTTGTTTTGACTAGTTTGTGTCTCTGCTTCACACTGCACCAAGAAGCTTCTCTGACCAGGGCTGAGGGCAGCGCGGGTCAGAAGTAATCAGAAGGTCTTAACATGATTATTCAGAAGGTACCTTGAGAGTATCACTATTTCAGAAAATAAAATAGCAGCTTCTGCTCTGTGGCCAGGACCTCCGCAGTCCTGGGCTTTTGGCCATGATTTCAATACTAGGCATGAAGTTTCCCTCCTGTGGAGCAAGCCTCAGATCCAATCAAAAGCCACTCGTCATCCCATAATAGTCATCCTACTGCACTAGTGCCAGCGCTTTTCTCCTACTCTGTGCGCTGTTTACACACACACCTTTTTCTCTAGATTTGGGAAATTTTCTTTTATAATTTTATTTAAAATACTGTCTGTTCTGTGCCTTTGGAGTAGGCTTCTTACCTGCTAAAATGAGAAGATTCAGTAGTTTGGTCTGTCCATGGTGTCCCACCTCTCTTCCATGTGCCCATGCCCTCTCCTCCAGCCGCTTCTTGTTGCCCTTCTCTGTATGATTCGAATCCCTTGTCCTCCTGCCCTGATACTCTGTTTTTCACATGATTCATTCTGTGTACGAGCTTTCCAACTGAGCTTTAATTTGGCTACCTGAATTTTTCTTTCCAGCATCATCTCTGTTTGGTTTTTCTTCAGTTTTTTTTTTTTTCTCTCGAATTTAATTTTTATATCATGGGTTGATTTCTGTATTCATCCAGCTCTTGTTTTGTTTTGCTCTCAGGATATACTCATGCTTTTAAGTTGTTGAACACAGTTATAATTATTCTTTTAAGTTCTCTGGCTGCAAGTTCTTCCAAGCCATTTTCCTTAGGAGCCAGAGTAATGGCGTTAGTCGTCTCTGAAGGAGACATGTTACCATCTTTTGGTTTTGTTTCTGCTCTGAACTTGCACATCTGGAGTTAGTTTATTGGTTGAGTTTTTCTTTTTTTTGTACTTTTCATTTTTTTTAATCCAAATCATCTCTTCTTGTCTTTTAGTGGTGGTGGTTGCAGTGTTCAGGAGAGGACTAAATTGTAATCGAGTTGAGGTGCTATTTGTTCTGTGGGACTGGTTTGTAGGGACAAGATCTCTCCCTCATGCCTTCCTTTGAGGGAAGGAAGTGTGTCTTGTGCAAGTGTGGTTGTCCCGCTTGGGTCTGCAGCTTTCTCTGAGTTGTGGAACTTCCCATACCTGTGGGTCTTAACCAGAGTCAAATTGAGTTCCTGTTGTGGGTCCATGGCTATCATGGAAGCCACTCCAGGATGTGGAACTGTGTAATCCTCAGACAGTCCATCCCTACCCTGGGTCTGCAGCTTCTTCAGAAGCTGGAGGCGTTGTTGATCCAATCTCCGTGCCTCTGATTTACTTTTTGCATCTCTATACAATAAAGCTATCTCATAAGAAGTATGCACTGACCCCTCACAGTTTGACCAGATAGCGCTCAGATTCTACTTTGAGGAGGTAGCTTATTGACAGGGAAAGCGCTTGTTTATTGCAGTCATGAGAAAAGCCTTAGGCATTTAGATTTTTTTTTCCTACTATAGGGAAGCCTCAACCATCATTGGGACATTATAGAGTCCCAAGGATACCAACATGAAGTATCAGCTATCAGACTCTTTACCAGACGCCAAAAAAAAAGTTGTCTAAAAAAAAGTTTTTCATTTTCTCATTTTAAATCAGTTAAATATTCTGGGTGAAACAAATCACTCACGTGCCTCTGACCTTTTAGAAAAAAAAATGCTGTGTTGAAATACTGTATGCAGGCTCAGTCTGAATTTGCATGGACTATGCTTCAGTATATTTATAAATGACGAACTTGGATTCTGAAATTAAACTTTTTATTTGCAATATTCAAAAAAAAAACCCCAAACAAACAAACAAAAGAAGCTGGAAGCATGAGCCTCCCTATACACCAATAGGGCTCACAAAATTCAGGGTTGACCCTGGGTCTGCAGCAGCTCTACAGTGTGTGCACTCCTATATCTTAGTATTAATTCACTTACCATAAATACCTAAGTTACAAAATAAATGCTTAATATTACTTGGTCACTGTGTCCACTATCTGCCCAAATGTTAGCTACTTCATTGTTCATTTTATTACAGTTCATTCATTGATTTTTGAAACAAAGCCTTTCTCTGTCATCCAGATTGTTCTTTTGTCTCTGTCTCTAGAATACTAGGACTCCAGGCCCAGCCAGGACAGGTGTTGCTGGCATGGGGGGGGGGGGTATTTGATATTCAGGGGCACGCTTGGTTCTGATGACAAGGAATGCTGCAGACCGCTCTGCCAGTCGGTGCAGAGTGCATACCTTCTCCACAGTGATGGTCTTCTCTAATAGTGCAGCTGCTGTCTTCACACGACTAAACTGTGTGCTTTTTGATATCCTGTTCACTGTACATATTAAGCATGGAGCTTATTAAACATGATAATAAGGCAGTCTTGAAATTTCCCTGTTAAAATCAGTTCAATACTTTTGAATCAAACAGTCTTCAGAATAGCACCCCTCAGTGAAAAACATGAGTGTGTGGGATCATTTCAGGTTATGTGCAACACTGGGGGAACTCGGCTTGTGTTCTAGAGCCTGTGCTGTCACCCAGTGTGCTGCCCTTCCTCCTGCCTGGTGAAGGATCATGCTACAGGGAAACTACCTGTACACTGGTTAAGAAACCGTTTGTTTTCTTTACTGCAGATTGTACGGACAGATCTGAAGGAGTTAAGAGATTTCAATTTGGATGGTGCTCCTTATGGTTACACGCCCTTCTGCGACAGCAGGAGAGAGATGGATGGCTACCGCTTCTGGAAGTCAGGGTACTGGGCCAGTCATTTGGCTGGACGAAAGTATCACATCAGGTACTGAGAAGGTGTCCTGCTTGTGCCTCTTATACTGCATATAAAGAGCGACTTAGTTTATTTGTTTAGCTGCATATACTGCAGTATGTTCTTCATAGTTTTCCTGTGAGTATGTCCTGATGTATAATCTATTAAATACATTGTTTTGCCTATTTCAAGCATATTCGTAACCTTTGGGTGGTACATGCCTTTAATCCCAGCACTTGGGAGACAGAGGCCAGGGATCTCTGTGAGTTTAAAGCTAGCATGGTCTACAAAGTGAGACCCTGTCTAAAAAACAAAAAAACACCAAACAAACAAAACCCACCACCAGTATACCAGTATATGCATTTATTACTTCAAATGGATACTCCAAGTCTTCTGGAAGAAGGTGATTTGGAGGCTAGGACACATACAAGAAATATTATCGAGCTGGAGAGATGTTCTCTGAGATGAGGACCACTGGTTCCTTTTCCGTAGCACCAACACCCACATGGGTGCTCACACCTGCCTATAAGCCCAGGTCCAGGGCACCTTTTGGCCTGTGTAGGCACTGTTTGCATGTGATATACAGGCATAGATGGAGGTAAAACACCCATACACATTTACAAAAAAAACCCAAAAAACAAAAAACACCTCTTTTTTAAAAAAAAAAAAAAAGAAAAGAAAAGATTGACTTACTTTATGTGTATGAGTATCTTGCCTGCATGAAGGCCAGAAGAGGTCAGAGTCCCTGAAACTGGAGTTTACAGAAGATGGTGAGCCACTGTGTGCATGAAGGGAACCAAACTTTGGTCCTCTAGAAGAGTAGCCAGGGCTCCTAACCTCTGACACAATCTTCAGGACCCTAAATAACTCCTTGTTAAAATGAACACATATAGAGATGAATGATGACGTATGGTGATTTCAGTTTTATACTTTGTTTCTTGGCTGGAGAGAATTGTACCCCTGCCTGCTCCTCTCCTATTATCTTAAGATGACATCAGGATAGTGGTGGCAAATTGTTATCATTTATCAGTTTCAATGATCTTTATCACTGGATCTTTTGAGTTAGTTAGATTTCTTTTTGTCTTCTTATATTTATTTTATGTGTGTGAATACACCGTAACTGTCTTCGGACACACCAGAAGAGGGCATCAGATCCCATTACAGATGGTTGTGAGCCACCATGTGGTTGCTGGGAATTGAACTCAGGTTCTCTGGAAGAGCAGTCAGTGCTCCTAACCACCAAGCCATCTCTCCAGCCCCTAGCTAGAAATCTTGCCTTAGAAATTAGTTTCCTTGTAAGACAGCAAAATAAAAAGCTGGCCAAAGTGAGCCGTCAGAGCAGGCCGTAGCCTGTAGGTGTGTGATCCTCTTGGCCATGTGTATGCGCCCTCTGCGGCATCTTCCACTCTCAGGGACACTGGCCTGTTCCATCCATGACCTCTCCCACCATTCAGTTGGGTTCATTGTTGACATTGATTGATGGTTTGTCTGTAACAAGTGTCTCCTCTCTGCTCAGTGCGCTGTATGTTGTGGATCTGAAGAAGTTTAGGAAAATAGCTGCTGGAGACAGACTCAGGGGACAGTACCAAGGTCTGAGCCAGGATCCCAACAGTCTTTCAAATCTTGATCAAGTAAGTGACTGTTGACACATACAAGTATGCCATTTGTGTCTGAAAATGAAGTAGTGTTTGTGTGCTTTCTCAGAACTGAAATATTTCTTCATGGAAAGTGTGTGTGTGGGGGGGGGGTGAGAGAGAGAGAGAGAGAGAGAGAGAGAGAGAGAGAGAGAGAGAGAGAGGCTTGTCTGATCCCAAAGGCTCTGAGACTGTCAAAAAGCTCAGAAGTTACACAAAAAAAGCAGTAAAATTTTCTAGCCCTGACTGCCCTCCATGTCAGAACTTTCAGGAAGGCTTGCTGAATAACTTTTCCAATAGCAAGCATTTTCAGAAGTAAAATTACAGGTTTGTTTCGTTTGGGTTTGTGCTCTGTTTATTTGTCTTTATGTGCATGGGTGTTTTGCCTGCATGTAGGTCTATGCACTGTATGTGCAGTGCTCCCAGAGACCAGAAGAGGGAGTCTCAATCACCCTGAGCTGGAGTGACAGACGGTGTTAGATGCTGTTCTGGGTCCTGTGACAGAGCAGCCAGGGCTCCTACCCTCACCCTTCTCCTCAGCCCCAGTCGTAGCTTTAGGTGTTTTAGCTATCTTCTGTCAATCTGCTGCTGCAGCTGCTGTTTTGAGACCAGGTAGCACTTAGTAGCCTTGGTTGGCCTGGAACTCTCTTTGTAGACAGGGCTGGTCTAGAGATCCACCAGCCTCTGTCTGAGTGCTGAGATTAAAGGCATGAGCCACCATACTCAGCTTGATCTCATGTATTTTAAGCATTTTGTTTAAAGTCTTTCTTAAAATATGTTGTTGTTCATTGTCATATGTAGCATCCATTAAAAGAATCCATTTTCGGGTGTATCAAGGAGTCACTACAAAGCCAAGGCTATAACCAAGGCATGTCACTCCTGATAGCAGACTGCTGCCCTGCACCCTGACTGTGGCGGGCGGGAGGCAGCCCACTTGCCGCTCTGTAGACTCTACTGAGCCTGCTGTCTAGCCTGGGCACCATGCTTCTTTTTAGCCTCTTGGCCTCCTCTGACCTGGGGATGTGTTTCCTCTGCTCACTTCCCTTTGTAGTTTTGTGCCCTTCCCCATTTGCCGTTCCCCATTTGCATCTATCTCTTCCTTCCTATAGAGCTTCCTGCAGCTAACCACCTTCACTCAGCTCAATCTTAGTATTTTATTATTTTAGTCTTTTGTTCTTTGTGTTTCCTGTCTAATTAGTTTAGTCTTCTGTTTGTCCTTAATTTTAATTAACATATTTGCTTCCATTTTAGTATTTTTTGTTTTCAGTCTGTGCTGGAATCCTCTGTCCTTTATCTTTAGCAGCTGTCTCATGCACAGCGACAGTTTGCACCGCCAGGTCTTTGACCCACCTGCTGGCTCTCATCTCATGACCTCTGAGCATATGACTGTTTTTGTTCATGTTTTCTCTCAGCTGTTTCTTTTCTTTATTTTTTCCTTTTATTGAAAATAAATTTTTCCCCCTCACATAATATATCCCGATTCCACTTTCCCGTTCCTCCCCCTCCTCACATTGGATTCACTTGCTTTCTGTCTCTCAGTAGAAAATAGCATCTGAGGGATAATAATAGAATACAGAATAAAAAGATAAAACAAAAGCTAACACATTCAGAATTGAACAAAACAAACAGGAGGAAAAGAAAAGGCACAAGAATCAGAAACCCAGTCATTTATTTGCACACTCAGGAATCGCATAAAGACCCTAAAGTGGGAGCCATGGTATGTATGGCTGTAGGGATGTGTTATATTATAAAGTCTATTATATATAATTATTATCTTCCCGCAGAGTGGAAAGTTAATTGACACTCTGTTCTTTGTATTGCAGTAGGGCAGGTTCAGCAGTATCTAAGGTTTATTCTGCTGACGGTTTGATGAAGGAAATTGTCTCAGTTTCTTTCTCTCCTAGTTCTGAGATAAAACACTATGACCAAGGCCACTGATGAAGCCTTTAACCGCACCTATGGTTTCAGAGAGTTAGAGGCCTTGATGGCCGGGCAAAAAAACCACGGCAGCAGAAACAGCTGAGCGCTCACGTCTTTACTACAAGTGGGAGATGGAGAGAGATACCAGGAATGGTGTAGGTCTTTTGAAATGTCGCAGCCTGTCCCCAGTGACACCCTTCCTCCAACTAGGCCATACCTCCTAACCTGTCCCCACACAGACGGTTGTGAGCTGCTCTGTGGTTGATGGGAATAGTTTCATCAACTGGGGATCAAGTGTTCAAACCTATGACCTGTTCTCATTCAGACCACCATTGTGCACAAGGCTGGAGTGATTGTTGCTTGCATAACTGACCTGGTCATGGTTCTCAGACAGGATCTCACATCGCCACGCTGGCCTGGAACTCAGTGACTATGAACACTCCTGCCTTTGCTCCCAGAGTGCTGGGATTGCAGTGCATGGCGCTATACTCGGCTGACTACACTATACCATTTTTACAAGCGTCACAGTCAGTCAGTTCTGTTTATTTATATTGTTTTTTTTCTCCCCAGAGTGTTAGGACAATGGAACATTTTATTGTGAGGGCTCCATCATTTGGGAGCGGGAGAGCCGGTGCTTCTCCTCTGGAAAACTATAGAGTGTTAAGGCCCACCTCTTCTCCCTGCAGAAGTGAGCAGAGGCTGCATGGTGACTCCTCTGGAGTCTCAGCACGGGTGTGTGAGGCCAGGCAGGAGGACAGGTCCCAGGCCAGCGTCGGCAACAGTCTCAACAGAGCAAAAGACAACAACGGGAAGTTTTAGAATTTACTTTCATGCAGTGAAATGTAGTTGAATCTTGTTTGTGTTGGTTTTGTCTCTTTTTATATGTATATGTGTTTGCCTGTGTGTGTGTGTGTGTGTGTGTGTGTGTGTATGTGTGTGTGTGTGCGCGCGCGCGCGCGCATGCCCAGTGCTGGAGGAGCCCATAAAAGGGCACCAGACCCCCTGGCACTGGAGATAAAGATGGTTGTGAGCTGCCGTATGGTGGGGACCTACTGGGTTCCCTGTAAGAGGTGCTAATGCCCTTAACTTCAAAGTCACCCCCTTGGGCCACCAGTTGAGGGAGTATTGTTGTTTGGTTTTCTAAGTTTTGAATATGTGTACACATGCCTATGTGTGGGTATGTGCACATGTGTGTAGGTGTCTGCAGAGGCCAGAAAGGGGCATCAGATCCCTGGAGTTGCAGTTGCAGGTGTTTGTGATCTGCCCATGTGGGTTACATGGCTTCTGGGGACGGAACTCAGGTCCTCTGGGAGAACAATATATGCTCTTAAATGCTGGGCTGCCTCTCCAGCACTCTAGGTGAATTGTAAGCCAACACTGATTGCTTATTTAAATTTCTTTCTGAGTTTTAAATCCTTGTGTTTCATTTTCTTTACCAAACAGGATTTGCCCAATAACATGATCCATCAGGTGCCAATCAAATCGCTCCCTCAGGAATGGCTTTGGTGTGAAACGTGGTGTGATGACGCCTCTAAGAAGCGGGCAAAGACCATTGACCTGGTGAGCTGCCCTCCCTGCCCTGGGACCTGACAGAGCCTGGTAGCCCTCCCTGCCCTGGGACAGAGAGCCTGGTGGCTGCTGGTGCTGTTCAAATTGGCTTTCTCTGAATTGTGGTTGGAGCTGCAGAGCATGTCCTGGTCACTTCAGCAGGGCTCTTCCTCACTTGCGCAGGACGCCAGATCACATGCAGCGGTCTGCAGAGTTGATTTCTGCTGTGTCACCCTTGTCTTCCACTTCACCCCTGTGCCTGGACAGGGCTCTGCTTAGCCTGTAACTTTGCTTCCTTTGGTTTTGAGAGGTTTACTGTGTAACCCAGGCTAGCCCTGAAATCCCGATCTCCCATACTTAGTCTCACACATGCCTGCTGGAGGCCTGTGGCAGTCTGTACATAGGGTGTACCTTTCTTATAGCTCCACTGAGGTGTGCTTGTGTGTTTGCAGTGTAATAATCCCATGACTAAGGAGCCCAAACTGGAGGCTGCTGTGCGGATCGTCCCTGAGTGGCAAGACTACGACCAGGAGATCAAGCAGCTGCAGACCCTCTTCCAAGAGGAGAAGGAGCTGGGGACCCTGCATACAGAGGAGACGCAGGAAGGTCAGTGCAAGGCTGACTGAGGATAAGTCAGTCCTGGCTACTAATTTGTTGCTGAGACAATGGAGGGGTCCATTTCCCTAGATCTTGATCTCATCCAGGGTCTGTTTCCCATTGTGCCCTTTAGCCAGTCTTCTAAATAGCACATTCAATGTAGTTTTGTAGACCTCCCCGCAACACTTGCTTGTTTAGTCAGAAGAAGAAGAGATGTGTGTGTGTGTGTGTGTTTGTGTGTGTGTGTGGTAGGGTGCACACAAGTGTTCATGTGTACCACCGCATGCCTGTAGACGTCAGGACAGCTGGCTTTCAGCAGCCAGTGCTCTCCTCCTACCATGGGGGTCTGGATACTTACAGTAACCTTACAAATTAGGCGATTTGTGGTTTTTTATTTTCAAAGCCACTAAAGCTTACAAATAAATGTCTAATATCTTTGTCTGTCCATGAAAGTCTGGACGGCTCATGCCAGGCTGGGAATCGAGAGGACCAGGAGTTAAACACTTCCACCTACAGAGTGCATTTGAGACCAGCCTACAAGAACAGTGAATAAATTGGAGTCTCGATTAAATATTTCTCCTTTAAACTCATCCTAAGAAGCAAGTGCAGGGACCTGGAGTGACTTGAGAGTCTGTTCTGGAGACTGCAGGATAGAAAGTGTCATAGCTAGTAGGTTATAGTCACACACTCACTAAAGATTTGGAGCAGGAGAGCCGGCTTAGCTTTAAAAGCACTGTCTATAACTCCAGTTCCAGGGGATCTGATGCCCTCTTCTGGCCTCTGTGTGCTTAGCATGCATGTGACATTCAGAGACATAAGGGCAAAATGCCCATACACATAAAATAATGAAAATAAATACTGTTTTAAGAAGTTAAATTCATTATAGATAAATGGACAAAGAATATGAACAGACTATTCAAAAGAAGAGCCATATATGAGGAATAAGGATACAGTGATGAAATTAGAGTCACCATTAATATCTGATATATCAAAAAATGCAGATGGAGTGGTAGTGCCATGCATTAGGGGACAGGGATGAGCCTTGCCGAAGTTGTCCATGTGTCTGGAAAGCCTTGCTTTAAAAGCAGCAGGTCTCTTACAAGGAGCCTTTAAAATGCTGCACCAATGGGCCAGAGAGGTGGCTCAGCAGGACAAGTGCTTGCTTCATGACACAAGTCCTCATTCCCACGTCTCTTGTCAGAGCGAAGGAGAGAACTCACTCCACAGAGCTGCTGTGAGCACGCATGTGCACCATAGCATGTGCACACAGTCATGGTAAAGTACAAGTGCATTGTGCAAGAATGCCTCTGCTGAGACTGCATCTTAGATAACTCCGGGAAAAGCAATACACACGGAGAGACGTACTTTACTGTTACGTATCAATCAGCAACCTTAAAACAGTTTAAGGATCAAAGAACAGCTGCCCTGGCTCACAGAAAGAACGTGTAAGTGCAGAAGATCTCTGCACACAGCAGTGTGTGGCCCAGAGCCAGCGCTGCCCTGCTGGAGACCCCGAGAGCCAGTGCTGCCCTGCTGGAGGCCGTGTATAGCCCAAGGGCGTGTCAGTTCTTAGAGCTAAAAATGTCTTCTTCTCTTAGGTTCGCTTTCAACCCTTAATACAGAAATAGCAAACACCGAGCTTCTACAGACCATCTGAAGCTACAGTGCTGTGCTGGGGGCAGTGCCACACACTGTTTTATGACTTAAGTCTCACGCTCTGTTGTTCTTTCCCCAGGCTCTCAGAAGCATGAGGAATTGTGATCTCTGGAGGAAGATGGGAACCCACCTTGACAGTTTGTACTAACTGCTGTTTTCTCTGATCTTTCCATACGACTGCTGATGAACGGATTGGGCAGGTGTACCACACCTATTGATCTGAGCATTGATTTAGACTACTGCACCCCAGTGGGTGCTAGATCCTTGGGGCTAAGGCTCTGTTGGATTTGTACCTCAGAGGAAGACAAGTGGCTGGTCTTCTGGGACTCTTTTTCTCACCAGAGGGAGAAATGCCGGCAGCAACTGCAAGAAGCCCAGTCCTTCGGTGCCCACGGCCCAGAGCACACACTGCTGTGCTGGCCCAGAAGCTGGGCAGAAAGGTCACCATGTTCTTCCTTACCTCAGTTTACCTGCAGCCCTTGCTGCAGTGCAGATGCCCACCCTGTACCAGGTCAGGCCGGCAGATGCTTCATCCACGCCTCAAGGTCTACGCCAACATGCTTCTCATGTCTCTTCCCCTCCCCACCCCCCTTCCCAAGCACTAGGCTCGTTGTTTAATGGAGCCCAACCAATAATCATGTGTCTTCAGGGTTGGCTCAGTGCAGTTGCTAAGCAAATCAGTCTTCAGGAGAACCGGGGTGGTGTGGATAAGGCTGGAAGAAACGGCAGGTAGCGGAGAGTGTTGGGGTGTTCGATGGAAGACAAAAACATGGGCCGTTCTCTTCAGTCTAGTACCCAGTGAACTGTCCAGGTAATTGTTTTGTAAACAATTTTTCTATTTATGAAAATGTGTGCTTTTTCTTCTTACTTTCTAAAAAGCTGTTGGTTATCAGTTTCCTGGCTGGGCACAGGCGTCCTGAGTCGCTCGGTGACCGCTCTCAGCGTGCTCAGCCTCCGTCTGGATGCACCATACTGCCTGCCCTTTCCCTTGTAGAGTTTTCTCTCAGACCCAGGAGGGGATGACTTTGGGTGTTTTTCCCCCAAATGCTCTCAGACCTGTGACCAGGAATGACTCTGTCTCTGGAACTCGCTTTCCTACACTCTGTCTTTCCCTTGTGCTTTGGCTCTGAGGCTCCCCTTTGGCTTTCGAGACTTGCCAAGGTCTGGTCCAGTTCTAAGGTACTGCTGCTGTCTGAAGCAGCACCCTTCATTGCTTTATGTTCACAACCACAGCCCAGCATCACCTCAGGAGCAGCCTGGGCTGAGGAGCCTTCCACGTGTTGTTAGCCTGGCTGGACAGGTGTGGGTGTGTGGTGTCATCTCTGCCCAGGACTCAGGGATCTACAGCAGAGAGTTAGTGTTGCTGGGCACAGGGTGTGGCTCAGTGGCAGACAGAGTGCTAGCAAGCCCAAGGCCTTGCCTTCTGTCTGGTACTGCATCTCCCCAGCGCCACCCCCCCCCCCCAAAAAAAAAAGACTGACTATGAGGAATGAGTACTGTGGGTAACTAAGTTCTTGCCTGTCCAAGCTAGGTAATATGTGTGTTACCAAGGAAGAATGACCTACAGGAGCCATGGTTGGGGATTTCAGTGGGCAATTGTTAAGTAATAAGTAGAGACAGAAAAATGGATTGGGAATTCAGAGAACCAGCATTAACCCCCTTACCTCCGTCAGCTGGAGCTCCCCGCTGAGAGTCCTGGGCAGAGCACAAGTGTCCCCTCAGGTGAGGAGTCCACATAAGAGAACCAAGAGCAGCACTAAAAACAACATCGTTTAGCTTGGTGCTCACGACACCCCAGAAACCAGCTGGGGGCTGCTACCATCAGTCAGTCAGCAGAGTCCTCTCCCTCCCCCTCTCCCTCCCCCTCTGCAGGCGCTGGGTAGCAAGGACAGGCTGTAGCGAGTCCTCTGACCTTGGAAAGGCGTCTGGGAATAAAGTACTTCCCAGCTGTTTCAAGCGATGCATTTTGACTCTTGGATTATCAAAGTGTTTTGTCATTTGTCATAAAGTCAGGGAAGGGGCACACATCCCCAGACAAAGGGCCATGGAGGATACGTTGAGACAAACATGTTCCATAGCTTCTTAGCTTAACTAGCACTTGACATTTATTGATACAGTGTGTATTACAACATGAATTTCAAAAATAAAAAAAATTACCACACATATATCAAGTAATTTTCCCCCCATTTTCAAATCTAAAAGTTAGCTTAAGAGCCAGCCTTTGCTCAGGCTTCATGTCCACCCTGGATTGAGCTCTCAGGGCTGCTGCGCCCGACTGTGAGCAGAAGCCATCTTCCCAGTATCCTGGGAGCCTGGAGTGTTGAGCAGGAATAGTCAGTGCTCTGAGATGCTGGCCCGGTGGCCAGGGTCCTTCTCTTACCAAATTATGTGTGCCTCCTCTGAGGAAGAGGAAGGCCTGGGTCTTCTATGGCCCTTTAGTCCCTCGTGGGTCACTACACTGACATAAGTCATATTCAGAGCTAATGCTGGCTAGGCTAGACCCAGCCTCCTTCTAAAGCTGCCCAGGCCCCCCCTTTACTGGTCCTTCCTCACTTCCTGTGGATTAAATCATCTCTACAAACCAAGCAACTGCCACAAATGGGCTGCTGCGTCAAGTGCCCCCGGAAGGGTGTCCCTGTCAGATTTCACCTGACATCCTCACCACGCAAAAGCATGTTGTGACTGAAAAGAGAGATGAACTATTCTCCAAGAAGCAGGAAGTGACTGAGCAGACAGATTATTCAGGCTCCTGGAGAGTTCACCGTCATTCTTGGCCTGCGAATAAATGGTTCTTTGACCTCCTGTCATATAGCAGTAGAGTGTTTCCTTTCTGAATCACTAGGGTAGTGTGACCTGTGACAAGTAAGACTCAACACGTGCCAATGTGAGTTGGCTGCTGTGTTCCATGAAAAGCGGCCCTTGACTGGACCTGGGGCTGTGGGGCACAGTTCTCCAGAGTCCTGGGTTAGAAGTATACTGGATGCACCCATGTCGAGAGCGGTAATGTGTTGGTTTCATAAGATGGTTGATGTTGTTACCCGGGCAGAAGCTGCATTTCTGGTTGAGCATGGTCGTCTCGGGGCGTGCATGCACCGTGCAGGGCCTGTCTGGTCAGGAGCAGACTTCATGGCGGGTATGTTACCTGGCTCTAGTCTGAGTTGCTGAAAGATGAGCTGAGAGCCCAGTGCTAAAGAAGGAAGAAAAGAAAAAACAAACAAACAAAAAACAGGAAACAAACTTGACTGGCATAGTTTAGGACTGGTCAGATTTGGTCACCAGTATGAAGTCAACTCCTTTTGTCCGCGTGTCCTCCATTAAATTACCCTTCCTAGTTAGACCCGCGTGCTTCAAGGAAATGATGCACCTGAGGCGTTGGGAAGGCGCTTACTCCTGTGCACTTTTCTAGGGAGAGTTCATGGAAGGCTGCCTAGAGGGACACGTGCTGGCAGTACGGAGCATGACTTCTTAAGAGAGTTGTTGAGCCCGTGGCTTTATGGGATATTGTATGATGACCAGAGTCAATCAAACGGCTCATCACGTTCTTGTTTACTAAGTAGGGGAGCTGTTTTCTGTTGAAATTTCATGAACTCCCATTTTCTCTGCCTTAAGGTAATGAGGACTTCTCAAATGCTGGATCAAGCTCAAGCACATTAAACATTGTCACTCAGGAAGTCACTAAAATTTCCAAGTGTCTGGAAGGGTCTCACCCCTCCCTCATTGCTGGTGTTTTGTGTCTCCGTGTAATAACAGAAAGCTCTTCTGTGTTACATAGCCGTGGTGGGTTGGCGGATCCTTCTCGTGGAGTCATTGCATGCTGACTGCCAAGAGCAGCTGAGCGTCGGTGCCAGGCGTCAGCATGGCACAGGGAAGTCCATCAGTTCGGGGACAGAAAGTGGGAGGCCTCTCTCTAGTCTCCCGGGTCCTTAGCAATGTGGAGGGTCTGTGACCGACCGTATGAGCAGGGCATGGAGCCGTGGGCTTTCCCAGCCTGTGCTTTCTGCTCTGCCTTACTTGACCCCGTTGGGCTCAACAAAGAAGTGGGCACCATTCCCTTAGCCAGATGCAAACTATACTCACCCAAGGTCGGCAATGCAACAGAGACTACCAAGCACTCTGTTTTCCTATCCAAAAAAAGGGAAAATGGAGAGAGAGCTTAGGGTTTTTAAAGGAACTGTGTCCTACTCTGTCCATTCAAACCAATACCTCACTTGGCAATGAGGTTAACTCTGTGGATGTCTTAGTCCATGCGGGTTTCACCATGAGAGTAAGGTCTGTCCAACACAATAAAATTCCTCCTCTCTTCTTACAGCTGTCTGCTCATTCTGTATGTGTGTGTGTGTGTGTGTGTGTGTGTGTGTGTGTGTGTGTGTGAAGGGCAGACTGATAGAGGATAGTCTAACCCTTCACCTCTCAGAAGTCACGAAGCCTGAGAGGTTGGGAGGTCTCAGGGTCTGGCCACAGTGAGTCCTACAGATCTTGGGCCAACAGCCAGGTCCCCAACTCTGGGACCCGCCCCCAACTGAGCCTGGGTGACCAACGTGGTGATGACCTTGAGAGGCAGCAGAGCAAAGCCTCCAAGTGTGCTGCAGACCCCTCACGGGGTTCCTCTGGAGGCCTGCAGGTTCTGCCCTCCCCTTCTCTGAGCTGCAGGAGTGGAGCTGAACAGTTTGGCCGCTCCAGGATCAGTGCACACTTGAGACTGATGTGCCCTTGCTGAGGTGGCAGTCAAGGCCTGGTGCCTGTGGGGTGGAGGAGTTTAGTGGGCAGCAGAAGCTTCTACAGGGACATGGAGCTTAAATACAACCTGGCAAAGAAGCGGGAGCTCTGTGTCGCTGTGTGTTTGGCTTTGTTTAGGGGGGACTGGTGTGTGTGTGTGTGTGTGTGTGTGTGTGTGTGTGTGTGTGTGTGTATACACCTACTCTTCAGGAGTCATCTCCTCTGAGACAAGTCTTCTATGATAGAACCCAGCAAATAAACTAACGAGCAATCCCAGGGAATCTCCCGTCTCTGGCTCTTAAATTTCACTTGTTAATTCCTTATTGCTCTTAATGTGTCCTGCATTATATCTTTATTTTCAAGTTTTAATTATAAATGTATGAGCACTCAAGGCTCACAGCATGAAAGCTTATATAAATCTCTCGGTGATGATCACAATGAGTATACCATACCTGTCATCTTAGACATCAGAGATGGTTTTCTAGCTGGAAGGTCATTTTGGGCGGTGTCTACCATTACCCCAATTCAGCTCTAGCTCAGAGCTTCTCAAACCTTTCTCATCCTAGGCTCCTTCTGCCTGAAGAATTGTTTTTTTAAGATTTATTTATTTCATGTATGTATGTGCACTGTCACCGTCTTCGGGCACACCTGAAGAGGGCATCCGGTCCCCATTACAGATGGTTGTGAGCCACCATGTGGTTGCTGGGAATTGAACTCAGGACCTCTGGAAGAACATTCAGTGCTCTTAACCACTGAGCCATCTCTCCAGCCCCTGAGGAATTTTTATGTGTCCCTGAGTATAGAAAATAGGTACACACATTAGACATTTATTGATAGTAAATCATTGTATTTTAAAACATTGTCTGGTATAAACATAATTTTATCATTTGTATTAGTTACCTTTATATTGCTGGGATAAAACACGATGACCAGGCCAGCCTGGTCTACAGGGTGAGTTCCAGGACAGCCAGGGCCACACAGAGAAACCCTGTCTTGAAACAAAACAACCCACAATGACCGAGGCAGCTTATTAAAAAAAAAAAAAAAAGGCTTATTTGCCCTTATGGTTCCAGAGGAGTCAGAGCCTGTCATGAGAGGGAAGCATGGCAGCAGCCTGGAGCAGAAGCCGAGGGCTCACATTTTGAACTGCAGACAGGAAACAGAGAAAACTAGCAATGGGGCAAGTGAAACCCAGAAACCTCCCTTCAGTGACAGGCAGGTGCTCCAACATGACCACATACCCTACGACTCCTCACACAGCATCGCCAACTGCAGAAAAAGCAATCAAATGTGTCAGGTTGTCAGCGATGTCTCATTCCAACACGCACATTCCATTCCCTGGCCTCCCCGTAGTCTTGTGACCACATAAAAATGCAAAGTGCGTGAAGTTGAACATCAAATGTCTCTTCTGAGACTCAAGGCAATGTGTAAAACCGAAAAGCAAATAACAGACTTACCCCATACAGTGGTACAGGTCATACATCACTGTTCTGAAAGGAAGGAGTCCGCACAGAGAACATACTGAACCAGAAAGGAAGACCGAAGCCCAGCAGGACGAACTCAGTTCTCTAGCTCCATGTCCTGTGTCAAAGGGCTTAGGTGACTTTGCCCCTCCAGCCTTGCTGTCTGCAACATACATGCATCTGGTGGGCTGGCTCCACTTCGTGTGTGCATCTCTTTTAGACAGACATTTCACAGCTCTGACATCTTCCAACATCTCATCAAGCCACCACAGCACTCATTTAAGACAAGCAAAGTTGTGTACTAATAAGGACCATGTGCTAATTTATCTAGTTAAATGTTAGCTAAATATTTGATGCTATGGGCAGAACGTAGCTGTCGGTATTCACTTCACATAATGCATAATACAAGTGGTAGATGTGTTAGAGCCACTTTCAGAAACTCCTGGAAATTCTGTTCTTATTTTGTGCGTCTCTGTCTCTCTGTCTCTGTCTCTGTCTCTCTCTCTCTCTCTGTGTGTGTGTGTGTGAGACTCTCAGTACACAATGTGGAAGTCAGTGGGTAACCGGTTGACGGTCCTCACCTTCCACTTTGAGATTGGGTCTCATTCTCCACTGCGTTTGCCAGGCTCGATTGGGAGCTGCTGGAGATTCTCCTGTTCCCCATTCCCCTGTAAATGCTGGGGTAACAGATAGATACCCTTTGACATCTCCCTTTTCTGTAATGTGGCTTATAGAGATCTTAACTAGGTTACCCGTCCTGTGCAAGAAGTACTTTAACCATTGAGCCAGTTCCCAAGCCCCATCTTTTTTTTTTTTTCTGAATTTTAAAAGATGCAACTTGAGCAGCAGTTTTAAAATATTTTTAAGCTTGTGTATATGTGTGTGTTGTGAGCCTGTGTGAGTTTATGTGTACTGTGTGTGTAGGTACAACCAGAGGAGGGTAGATCCCCTGTACTGCAGTTACAAGCAATTGCAAGCCACCTGATATGAGTGCTGGGTCCTCTACCAGAGGAGGCACTGTTAAGCAAAGAACCAACATATCCAACCAATACAATACAAAGATGGGTTGATGCATGCTGGGAAATAGGGGTAGAAATGTGTTAAAGGTGCATTTTCTGTACGTAAATCATTAAGTTTCATAGGCAGTGTTCATTGGCTCTGTTCGGTGTCACCAGTGCACCGTTCGATTGTTGTGTAGAACTAAGGCTGCAGTGAGCAGAGGCCATGTCACCTGAGACATCCTGAATTCATCACACTGGTTTGAGAATGCCTTATAGGAGTTAGTTTTCCTCTCAGAAATTGAACTCAAGTCATTAGGCCTAACGACAGCTCTGTGATAGCTTTTCTTTTTAACGCCCATTTGATTCAAACAGGAGGCTCTGACTAGAGGTCTGCCCTCTAGGGTAGCCTGTTAAGGTCAAATTAATCCCTCGGCCACTTCTCTCTTGGGCTCACACTCCAGACCACCGGCCATATCACCCTTGAGCCTTGTCTGGACACCAAATGGCAACTAACGTCCTGTGTTTGCTGAAACCATTCAAATGATGTCAGGTTAAACCTGCCCACCCTGCCTCACCTCCTCCTTCCCGAGAGCCTCAGTGGAGAGGTCTGCCCCACCCCGTTTACTGCAGCTTAGTCAGCTGTTCCTCCCAAAACAGTAATACAAAACTAGATTCTCTGTCTCTGTGTCTCCCCATCCCACCCCAGACTAACCTCAGATTCTTTGTCGCCCGGATGGCCTTAAACTCTTTTTTTTTTTTAAAAACTAAAACCAGAAGTATATTTTATTTTCAGAGAAAAGAAATTTGCAGAATAAACACCAAGATAATCAGTATAAAAATCATTAAATTATAGAAGAGATAGAATCTATGAAGTAATTCAAGATCTTAAAAATGTTTGTTTTCAAATTCAAAGTATTTTCCTATCAATCCTATAGCATATCATCTCAAATTTGCATAGATTAAACTCTTAATCTTGTTCCCTTACTCCTCAAGTGCTGGAACCCAGGGCTCCACACATGCTAAGCAAGCTTAGTTCTCCCCAGGACCCACACCCATCCCTAATCCTGGTTTTGCTTTTTCTGGGGTTTCCCCCCACAGTGCTGGGACTTGAACTCAGAACCTCTGCCATGCCAAGAACATGCCCTGCCATGACCTATGCCCCCAGCACACTGTCTTTTTAGAAACATATAAAGAAGGTCATAGCCACACACTAACACTTTTCTCATCGCTGCAACAAATGACAAGAGCAACCTAAGGCTTTTCTTTGGCTCCCAGTTGTGCATCCACGGTAGGCAGTGAGGTTGTGCAGACAGGAGCTTGCCGCAGCTAGTTACATTGTAGTTTGATAGAGTACGTCATACTGAGTGCCTCTTCACATAGTGCATCTTAATCATATTTACAGGCAAAACTATACATAGGCAGAAGATGGTAAAGGTCTACCTCCGAGTTCTCTCTACAGACACAATGTGCCTCCATGTGTATGCCCCAGAAACCAGCGCGTCTCTTCTTCCTACTGGATACATTGGGAGGAAAGTTAAATAGAAACGGCCTAATGTGATTGTCATTAGGAGTGAGATTAGGAGTGAGAAATCTGTACTACTGTTCAGAGAGTACACACAGTGCTTGGAAGGCAGGGGTTTGAGGAGGTTCTGAGGAAGCCAGACCCACTGTTTGGAGAGGGATGAGTGTGCGCGTAGTCAGTACAGAAGGCAGTAGGCTACTGTGCATTGTCAGAAGGGGAGTGGGTCTTACTCAGTCCGAGCGAAGCTGGGTTACCTAGTCTCTGTGTGTCCTCGTGGTAGGCCTCTTCCCTCAGTTTCCTCAGCAACTGGGTCTTCAGGATACTGAAGTGCCTGGATGGCAACATCAAATTCTTCTCCAATGAATCAAAGAAAAAAATCAAAAGGGAAATTTGGAAATACTTTGGTATATTTAAAGGGAAAATACACCACGTGAAACTCCTGAAATGTAACTGGGAAATGTCTAGCTGTAAATGGCCATGTTATAAACCAAGAGGGCTGTGAGCATCCGAGTGGTAGAGCATAAGTCTCTGGAGTCAGTCCTCAGCATGGAAGAGAAAGCCTCAAGTTCACTGCCAGCTGAATGTCTTAATGAAATGCAAGAGTGTGCTAATTATTAAATGCCAAAAGGGAGGGATAAGTATCAATGAAACTGAAATTACTTCCTAGAAAATGTCAACAAAATTGAGAAGCCCTCAGTAGACTGATTGGGGGGGGTGACAAGAGAGGGAGGAAGGGAGAGAATGAAAATATTCAAATAATCAAAAGTAGAAAAAGTTATTGCTACCTATTCCTCAAAGAGCTATGGTAGTGGATGTGTTGCAGTACCGGTGAAATCCACAAGAGGGCATCAGATCCCCTGAAACCAGCGCTATAAGGAGTGTCTCAGCTACTGCGCAGCATAGATGCTGGGAACCGAACTCTAGACCCGTGGAAGTTGCAGCAAGTGCTCTTCATTGAGCCACTCTCCAGCCCCTACCACCTGCTTTTGAAAGAAGTGTATACACTGACAATTGCAGGGCCTGTAAATGTGAAAACTATCAAAGCTGACAAAAAGCGACACAAATAAAATCATGCAGGACCTAGAACAAAGAAGGAGATTGAAGCAGAGCTTGCTTATAACAATGCAAAAGCCCACAGCAAAGTGAATGCCTTTGCAGAGGTTAATTTTGTCGCCTTGATTAAGAAGCATGCAGGAGGGTCCGTGAGTTGGCTCAGTGAGGGACACACTGTTAGGCGAGCCTGACTCCTGAGTTTGGTCCCATGGAAAGATGAAAGACCCTTTCCTTTATGACTGGCTTCATAAAACTGTTCTCTGATGCCCCTTTCCCTGTAACACACTTGAGTCTCCATATGTGCACATGTGCAAACACACATGCACACATTTTTAAAAAGCACCTAGTATGTGGTTAGTTTTAATAGTCTACTTGACACAACCAGGAATACCTGGGAGGGGCTTCTCAAGGGATTCTGGGTGATTGCGTAGCTTACATTAGCCGATGGGCATGCTTGTGAGGGAGTTTCTTAATTCAGTGAACTGAGGTGGAAAGGCCACCCTGAATGTGGGGGACAACTACAAAAATAATAATTTCAGGGCTGAGGTGGAGGCCCTCCACTGAATGAGACAGAGTGAGCTCAGAACAGGCATGGGTGGGCTACTTACTCTCTACCCCTGCCACCTCGATGGGCTGTGACCTGGGGTTTTGAGCCAAATAAGCATTTTCTTCCTTAAGTTGCTTTTGACAGGGTGTTTTTATCACAGCAACAGGAAAAGAAACCAAGAGTCCTGGGAGATTAGTGAAGCACGGATTTGGGGGCCCGTTGGAGGAAGGTCACTAGAGGTCACTAGAGGTATATCCTTGGCTATATCTTCCCATGACCCCTTTTGATTCTCCTGTCTTTTCCTGGTAAGAAATAGAGAATCACAAAGTAAACTCTGAAATTCATAATTAGTTGATATGTGTTTTGTATGTGGGTGCGCATATGTGTGGGAATGCATTGTCTCATGGTCTGTGTGTCACCAGGACAACCTGTGGGGGTCAGTTCTCCCCTGATATGGGCTCTGGGCATTAAAGTCCAGTTGTCAGGCTGCTGTGCGACAGACTTTTCCTGGGGAGGCACAACATATGCACGTCCACCCATCCCAGAAAGGGAGCCAACAACAACAACAACGGCAAAACCCAAAGACATAAAGTACACACCAAAGGGTATCAACTCAGAGTGACAATGGATCAGAAGAAACATTTATGGTCCTGTAGGTGATACAGCTGTCAAGGCTGATGTCCCTTCTTTGCCGTTTCTATTGTGTGCACATGTGGTGAGCGTGTGAACACAGGCACACAGTGCCACCCACGGGAGGGGAAGCGTGTGGAGAGCAGCTGTCTGAAGTGGTTCTTTCCTTCCACTGCGACATCAGGGATCAGTCAGCTTGTCAGTCTTGTCCAGGAAGCTCTTCACCTGCTGAGGATCCAGCTGGTCCCCTTCCAGGCATCCACCATTGCCCCCTACTAGAACTTAGTTTAATGCAGACAATTACAAAAATAATAAACTAGAGGTCTGGAGAGCCAGATCAGTGGTTTAGAGTGCTGGCTACTCTCCCAAAGGACTAGGGTTCAAATCCCAGCACCCACGAGGTGGCTCACCACTGTCTGCAACTTCAGTTCCAGGGGATCAGACACCCTCTCTGGCATCCATGGACACTGCACACAAGTAGTACACAGGCATGCCTGCAAACAGAAGATTCATAACGTAAGATAAAAATGTACGAAATCAATTTAAAGTTTAAGTGACATTTCTGTGAGGGGTAGCGTGTGTCCCCACCATTCATCCCGGCGTGCATGTAAAGGTCAGAGAACAGCTTGCCAAAGCTGGTTCCTTAGCTTCTTTATATGGCTCTCAGGAATTGAACTCAGGGTTGTCAGACCTGGTAGCAAGCACTGGCTGAGCCCTGTCACAAACTCACATAGACAGACAGACAGACAAACAAACAAACAAACAAGCTCCTATTTGTCTTGAGTTCTGTGTGAGGCTATCTTCCCCTGATATCTCCTTATCCCCACCCCCACTCAGCTCACTGAACCCTAAAGTGTGTCCCCAAGGCCCCTCCAATGGTCCATGTCTCCTACTGGTACTTAGAGATGTTTCCACCGTTTCCATGGTCCCAGCCCACTGCCTCAATGTAGCTAGCAGCTTCAAGCATCCTACCGACCATGGACCACGGACCACATCTGCGGCCAGGCACGGTCTCACCCAGCATTGTTTTTTGCCTGGTTACCTTGGAGTCTGTCTGGCCTGCTGCTCATTTCACAGTGGGTTCTACCCTCTGGGTTTTATTGCTGATTACAGATCACCCTGGCAGCCACTGAGGCCCAGAGGGCACTTCGTTCCTCCCCAGCCCCAGGTCTTTTGCAGTCTCCATTTGGCTGACTGCTACCTCTCTGGGTCGATTTGGCTCCGCTCTGCCTGGAGGTATTCTTGTTCAGAGATCCTTGATGTGTCAGGTATCTTAGTTCTCTTTCAGCTACGCCCAAGCTTTCTAATACAAACAATGTTGTTAGCTTATCAGTGTTCACTAAGTACAGTGGACCAAACTACTTAACATATGAGCCTGGTTGCTTTCTGGGTCCTAAAGCCTGACATTTTCTGAGATACTAGATAGTGACAGTGAGAATGGGGTACCCGGCTCCCATCCCTAGTGGGACTCGCCCTTCCCCCAGCACATATAAAAAGCAATATTTGTGTTCAGGCCTGGGTGCATACCTGTGGCTAGGCCATCCCTGTTGGAGAAGCAGGAACCACACAGGCAGACAGCTATGGTGCAACTCCCTGCCTCACCATGCAAGAACTAGCAAAGGAAATTCACTCGAGATTCTGATTTAGACTTAAGCAGTGCTGATGGGTCCTGAAGTTTAGTTGAGCCAGTGGGAGAGACAGGGGCAAGTGACTGTATTGAGGGCATTGCACCGAGCTGTGCTGAGTGCCCAGAGCACACAGGGTTCTGGCAACTAGAAACCTTAGCCTAAGTCTTACCTTGGCTGGATGTGGATGCTCTGGCAAGTGTCCTGTTAAAATTTGACACCTGTTAAATTTGAAGGTGCATCTGTCCTCAGGCCTAACAGCCCCAGCAGGGCAGCTGCTTATAGATTTAAAGATGAAGGAGGCCCGGCAGGAGGGACTTCCAGCAGGAAGGACGCTGTGTCAAAGACAGTTGGCTGTCTCTCTCTACCTTTAACTATCAGATTGGTAAGAGAATGGGTTCCAAGAAACTGACATTTCTCTGGCTGTGCCCTGCTGGGAGAAGGAAAAGGCTGAGGCCCGGGGCCAGCCAGAGAGTTACAATTTTGCAAGACTTTGCAACAGAGATTGTTCCCCAGACAGTGATAAAGGGTTGGGTGGACAGGGACGATTATGGCTCCCCCATACCTCTTGCTCTCTATTTAACCCTAAGCTTTGTGTCTGGACCACACACACAGACATGGGAGTACTGTCACAGAGCCTCTTTGCTCCTCTTCCAATGCATATATTGAATAAATCTCAATTTGGGGGGGGGTTCCCCCTTTTCCTTCAGTACTCTTGGTCATTTAATTGACTCCCTGAGAACACATGGCCAGACCTGACATATTGGGAAGGCTGTCAGGGTTTGAGCTCAGGGAAAAAGCGGGTTTGTCAATGTAAGTTACCATGTCTGATACCCCCCAACACAGGCACACACGTATATAAATACACATGTGAGCAAACACACATGTACACACATAGATGCAGTTACCCATGGAAACATAAACAGACACATAAATATGCACATGTGCACACATGCAAGTACATGCATGCTTATACACACAAACTGTGGCATAAAACAGCTATGGTCATACTGGATCAAATTCTTAGGACAGACTCATCTGGGCAGGCTGCTCTTGGTGTTAGATGGCAACTGGGGCTGATCATCAGCAGAAAGTAGCCTGGCCTAGGTTGCGTAGCCTACTCTGAGATGTACAGTCATGACTTGCAGTACAGAACCGCTTTGTCTTATCTCTGCAACTGCATGATCTCTGTGGCCAGGGCTAAAGTGATCCCAGATGTATCACCATAGCAAGCAGGCGGCTGTGAGTCACAATGAGTGTGGGAGGAAGTGTCCAGTGAGCCACAGTTTACAGGCTGCTGCTGCTATCTTGTAGGCCATGTTTGGCACTTTGGCTTACAGCCATAGGCTGGGCAACCCAGGGAGCAGAGGGCTGGAAGGGCACAATTGAAAAGGTAACCTGGCTTGGCTCTGCAGTAACAGAACCTCCCTGGCTACTAAGATCAGGACCATTGGAGGGGTGTAGAGGAAGCTAGAAATCCAGGAGATGAGAAGAGCCACTTTAGGTGTGGGTGGCGTTATCCCACTGGCCTGGATCTTCCATTGAATAAAAAGAACACAGTGAGCTGAGCCTCAGTGCTCCTCTCTCTCTTCTTCCTGATTGCTGATACAATGTGACCTGCTGCCTAACTTCTTGCTGCCGTGCTCTCCCCATCAAACTCTGGGCTAAAATAAACCCTTCCTTCCTTAAGTTGCTTTTACCAGGCATTTCGTTAAGGCAATGGGAACAGTGACTAACATGCGGCCGGCAGGGCGGGTGAGGGAGAAGGGGGGAGCCCAAGAGGCAGGAGGGAGCTGAGCTGATTGTGGTGGTGCATGCCTTTAATCCCAGCACTTGGGAGGCAGAAGCAGGCGGATCTCTGAGTTTGAGGCCAGCCTGGTCTACAGAGTGAGTTCCAGGACAGCCAGGGCTACACAGAGAAACCCTGTCTCGAAAAAAAGAAAAGAAAAGAAAAAAAGAAAAGAAAAGAAAGACAGGGCAGCTGTGGCTGGAACTGGAATGTTAGATTAGAACAATTTTAACAATTATTGTCAAGTGAGCGAATGCAGGCAGAGGCAGACACACCAAGGCTATGCTTACACAGAGGGGTCAGGGAGCAGCCCACTCTGTGGTTCCCTGGAGCTCAGTGTTGCAAGGGTCCCCGATTAGACAAGCCACAGCTGGCCAATTCCTGACCTTGGGCCACAGCTCATTAGAAGAAACATATAAATGCATAAATAAAGAGGAAGCGAAGGAGTTTGCAGCTCAAGCCGGTGTGATTCATTTCCTATAACCACTGAACCTTAGGTTCAGCTTTTGTTCCACTAGTTAGCTAGGATCGTGCCTTTCTCTCCAGCTGTTGAAGGAAGCCAGGCATCCACCTCCAGCCCTTGGCCCAAGAGGCCGATTGATAAAGGAGTCCTAGCAGCCAGAAACCGGCAGTAACTGCCAGAGTCCACAGTTGTGTTCTCCCTTCCAATGTAGCATCCTTCGGAGGTCAAACATGCTCACTTAACTAATGGTACTGGAGATCCTACTTATAAGTAGCCATCTCCAGTGTCCCTGAGTTAGCAGCATCCAGTCAGTGTGTACCAGAGCTGTCCCTCTCTGTCATCCACTGCCTACATTTTAACCTCTTGTAAAACACCGGAGGCAGCTACAGGTGGCTACAATGTGATTCTAATTTCCTTCACAGTGAAGTGAACTGGAAACCAAGTAAATCTACTTTTTAAAAGAGGGGGAGGGATATAGGGGGAAGTGGGGGGGAGGTCGGGGGGGGGGAGTTACGGGACATGGGACCTGCCCCCTCTATTAATTACCTTCTCATCATTGTAATCAACCTGACAGAAGCAACTTGCAGGAAGACGAGAAGGAGGAGGAGAAATTATTGTGAGTTATACTTTTAGAGGGCTCAATCTATGGCCACTTGGCCCCATGTGCCTGGCTAGAACACCGTTGCAATTGGAACATGTGTCAGAGTTGTCAGGAAACAGGAAAGGGATGAAAACAAGGGACCCTGGGCAGGGCTAGGCTAAGTTACAATCCCTAGGCTAGGAATGTGGCTCAGGTGGTGGAGCCCTTGTGTAGGATTCAGGAAGCCCTGACTTCAGTCTCCAGCACCATAAAAACCAAGGACAGCAGCCCACATCTCTAATCCCTGCACTCTGGAGGTGGAGGCAGGAGGATCAGAAGTACAAGATGAGCCTCAGATATATAGGAGATTCTGGTCCAGCCTGGGCTAGAAACACTGTCAAAAACAAAAACAAAAACAAAAACAAAACAAAACAAAACAAAACAAAAAAAAAAAAACCCGACAAACCAAACAACGGACTCACCCACGACAAAATAAACCCAAAACTCCCTGCTGTGGTTTGAATGAGGGACTCAAGTGTTTGAACATTTGGTTGGCCGGGCGCCGTCTGGGAAGATCATGGATGGAACCTTTGCAAGGTTGTGCCCACTGAGGGTGGGTGGGTTTGAGGGTCTGGCCCCATTTCTTATTCTCACTCTCCATTTCCATACTGCCGGCCTGACTTCACACTCTTGTCATGGTGCCTTGTCACATGATGGACTGTCCCCTCCAGGACTCTGGCTAAAGCAACCCTCTCTCCCCCAGGGTGCTTTCTGTCTGGGTATTTTATCATACCAACAGGAACATAATTAACACAGTCCTGAAGGACACTGACCCCAACATGGTGAGTCTTGAAGGATGCATCTACAGCAGAGCTAAGCTCCCCTTCCTACTTTTCTGTTAAGCCCCGCCTTCCTCACCACCCACCGGTGTGACTCATTAGAGTGGATCGGGTCAGAGCTCTTATCCCTAGGAAGACTGTGCGTACGGTGTGTGTCTCTGTGTGCGCGTGTACCAAGGTTCTAGGGTGAAAGAGGGATAACTTGCAGGTCTTGGTCCTTTCCTGCCACTGTGTGGACTCTGGTGATGGAACTCAGGACATCAGACCTGGCAACATGAACCTTTCCCTGCTGAGTCACATCACTGTTTTGTGACAGTGTTTTGTGACATTACTGATTTGCTAATTATGCTACACTGGCTGGTTGGCTACTGAGCCTAGGGGTTCTGTCTGCCTTTGCCTCCCTGGTGCTGGGATTATAAACATATACCACCATGCCCCATTTTTATGTCGATACGGGGAATTTACTCCGGCTATCATGCTTGGTTGGTAAGCTTTACTGACTAAGCCATCTCCCCGCCCCCTTTACATCTCCTACAAGGACAATGATGCTACTGAGTTAGGGAACCACACTTCTGACTTAATTTAACCTTAATTAACTTTGTTCTTTTGACCTGTGTTGCTATGACACGAATACATACCTTTTCACACTTTATCAAGGTCACACATTCAGAGACTGAAAATCTGAAATCAGTGACCCCATGTGGTTGACCTCTGATGAGGGAGATCCTCGCTGCATGGTAGCATGGTGAAGCTGTGACTGTGTGCAGAAAGGACAAGTCCACAGGCTCACTCTAAGAATCCAGCATTCATTCCCATACAAGAACAGGGTGTAGCCCCTATATCCTAACCACTAGCATGCACAAAGTCCCAGGCTCAGTCTCCAGTCCCACATAAATAGGCCATGGTGGTTTATGCCTCTAACTCTAGCACTCAGGGGGGAAAAGCCAAATGTTCAAGGTTATCCTCAGCTACCTAGCAAGCTCAAGGTCAGTCTAGGCTTCATGAGACCTTAGCTCAAAACAGGAAGCGAAGTGAATATTCATGCGTCAGAAGCTTGGTCCCCGAAAGATGGGGCTACTACTAGGAGCTGACTGACTAATGAAGGTGTTAGCAGCATGAATATATCCTCTGTCTTAGTCAGGGTTTCCATTCCTGGACAAAACATCATGACCAAGAAGCACTTGGGGAGGAAAGGGTTTATTCAGCTTACACTTCCACATTGCTGTTCATCACCAAAGGAAGTCAGGACTGGAACTCAAACAGGTCAGGAAGCAGGAGCTGATGCAGAGGTCATGGAGGGATGTTCTTTACTGGCTTGCCTCCCCTGGCTTGCTCAGCCTGCTCTCTTATAGAGCCAAGACTACCAGCCCAGAGATGGTCCCACCCACAAGGGGCCTTTCCCCCTTGATCACTAATTGAGAAAATGCCTTACAGTTGGATCTCATGGAGGCATTTCCTCAACTGAAGCTCCTTTCTCTGTGATAACCACAGCTTGTGTCAAGTTGGCACAAAACTAGCCAGTACAATCCACCCACTGCTGTGGTCAGAATTGCATGGGGTTTCAGGCAGTGTAGCCCTGGTAGAGGAAGTAAGTCACTGGGGATGAGCCTTAAAGGATGTATCTTGCTCTCATACTTTCCTTTGGGCTAGATCCTTTTTTATTTTTATTTATTTATTTAGAGACAAGATTTCTCTGTGTAACAACCCTGGCTGTCTTGAAACTCACTTTGTGCATGAGGCTACCTGAAACTCACAGAGATCTGCCTGCTTCTGTCTCCCAAGTGCTAGGATCAAAGGTGTGTGCCACCACACCTGGCATAGACAATTCAGGGATAGTATTGTGTCCTCATGGCGTCTCAGGCTCTTGTAATCTTGTAGGTTTTGTGCTCTAGACTAACTTGTTGCTTAACATGGATGCTAGTGTGCTAGTGTTCCAGCCATTACATGTACTGCCAGCAACAGGACAGAGGAAAGGGGACTGAAGAGCATACTTTGTCCTTTTTAAGGAGCCTTCCTACAGGTGTCATGTTGAACCTGCATGGGTTTCCATGTCCTTGGGGTGGGGGATCAAATTCTGACAATGTAGACTTTATGAAAATCAGAAACTTTTCTTTAAGAGAGTAAAAGGACAAACCAAAGACTGGGACAAGGTACTCAGTTAAAACCACAGAAGAGGGCTGGGGTGGAGGACGACACAAGTTTGGATCCCCAGAACCTGGTATAGCCAGGCCTGGTGACATGCGTGCTTCTACAGGAAGGTGGGGGTAGAGCCAGGAGAATCCCCTTGTGAGAGACTTACTGTCTTTTCCATAGAAAGCTTAGCTGAGGGCTGGAGAGAAAACTCCGAGGTGAAGAGCTGTTTTTCTAGAGGTGGACTCAGGTTTATTTTCCAGCACCCACTGTAGGCTCACCACTCCCGAGTAACTCCAGTCCCAAGCGGAGCCTGTGAGGGGGTCAGGAAAAGGGCAGAGGAAAAACAGATAACATTCATCTGGAAGAGAATGCCATTCCCACCGGGAAGGAGGTGACTTTCCCACACAACCTCTGAAAGGGCTTAACTAACAAGGCCATCCATCAGCCAGGGCCATCTATCAAATCAAGGCCGTTCTGTGCACAATGAGTCATGTTTCTCTGACTATTTTGGACAAACAATGCTGTTTGAAGGGAATTTTCAGTTTGCACAGAGGAAATAACATATAAGAAAGAGCGTCAACGAGGAGAAAGGTCTGGAGGCTGCACAAAAGGACTAGTGGGACACCACTTGGAAGTCCTCCAGCTCTGAGGACCCCCTCTTCCCAATAGGGTGCTTTCTGCTTTTTGCTTCCTTCCTCCATAAACCCCTTCTGAGTCTTTCCTTTTGTTCTCTGGCCATTCAATTCTTTGCTCATCTTGGGGAAGAACCTGGACACCTGTGCAGACAGTTCACCCCATGGAAACCCCAAGTCCAGCAACAATCTGACCTCTTCTTCTTGGGACATCAGGTATATATATGGCTCTTAAATAAACATGCAGACAAACACCATGCTGTCGTGGCTTAAATTAGAGTGGCCTCCAGAAGCTTGTCTATTTGAATGCTTTGTCCCCAGTTGGTGGAACTGTTCGGGAAGGATTGGGAGGTGTGGCCTTGTTGGGCTGGTTTGTCAGTGGGAGTGGGCTTTGTGGTTTCAAAATGCCCATACTATTCCAGATACTTCTCTCTGTCGTGTCCCTGTGGGTCAGGGCGCAAGCTCTCAGCTTCTGCTCCTGCGCCATGCCTGCCTGCCTGCCTGCTGCTCCTGCGCCATGCCTGCCTGCCTGCCTGCTGCTCCTGCACCATGCCTGCCTGCCTGCTGCTCCTGAACCATGCCTGCTTGCCTGCTGCTCCTGAGCCACCCTTGCCTGCCTGCTGCCCCTGCGCCATGCCTGCCTGATGTCCCTGTGCCATGCTTGCCTGCCTGCTGCTCCTACACCACGCTTGCCTGCCTGCTGCCCCTGCGCTATGCCTGCCTGCTGCTCCTGCGCCATGCTTGCCTGATTGCCTGCTGCTCTTGTGCCATGCCTGCCTGCTGCTCCTGTACCATGCCTGCCTCCTGATCCTGTGCCACCCATGCCTGCCTGCTGCTATGCTTCCTGGCCAGGATGCTCACGGACTCTAGCCCTCTGGACTCGTGAGCCCTCAATAAACATTTTCTTTCATAAATTGTCTTGCTCATGGTGTCTCTTCGCAGCAAGAGAAAAGTAACTGAAAAGTCTACAGGCAGACAATAAGTAAACAAAAAAATTAAAATAAAAAAATGATTAGCTGAGCCAGGATGACCCACTTCAAGAAAACATTGTTTTGCAACACCCCCCTCCCCGCCCCCCGCTAAATCTCTAGTTTCTAGTTCCTGGAATGTAAATTTTAGTTCTTCTGATTCTTGCCTGCCCCCAGAAATGTCAACTACTTCCTACCCTATGCTGTGTCTTATGGATTAGTCAATAGTGTAACAATGTGCCCAGAGTAAAGGCATAGAACCCTCAGGTTAGGGGGGAACAATCCAGCCGAACTCCCGCTCAGTGTGCGTGCTCGCCAGAACTTGTTATGGCTACACACCCTTCCGTGTAAGTAATGTCTTGTGAAGATTCTTTAGCTGTGTGGTCATTGTTGTGACACCCCCTGCCCCATTCCTAGTACCTGGAAGCCTGTGGGCCAACTAGCCTCTCCTACACAGTGAGACCCTACCTTAGACAAGATAACAGGTAAGGACTGACATTCAAGGTTGTCTTCTGACCTCCACACACAGGGACACGTATGTGTGATAGAGAATGTCTATCAATGCAGTCACAGTGATGCACACATTGAATATCAGTGGCCAAGTGATATAATTCATCAAAAAGACTAAGAATGAAAACTCAAGCAGTAGTCTAGATCCCGCACGCAGTCCAGATCCCTCAACAGCACAGATCCTGCAACTGACTTTATCTGTAAGTGTCTGGACTTGGGAAGCAACGGAGATGTCCTGCAGCTGAGAAATGGAGAAACAAACAAAGTGACTCCAGAATATCACTGAAGACACAAAAGGACTGCTCTGTGAATCCACCCAGAGACAAACAGAAGCCGCAGGAGATGGCTCAGAGTTAGCTTCCTAAGCGCTCATGAAAAACTGGGTGTAGTGTCGCGTGCTTGTAGCCCCAGCACTTGGAAGGAAGAAATGGGTGAATGCTGGAACTCACTGCTCAGTCAGCCCAGCCTCATCTGTGAGTTGCAAGTTCAGTGAGAGTTGGCTGGTTCTTGAGGAACACCACCACCAGGGTGTCAGGCTGCGTGTCTGTCTCACTGCTGGGGTGCCTGAGTGCCGCAGGCAAGCCACAGAACACAGTCGGCTCTGTGTGTGTGTGTGTGTGTGTGTGTCCCAGCCAGTGCTACTGTGTTACTGATGGATGCTGTGATTCCTGGGTCGCCTGTGTACCCAGGCACTGCTGGGCACCACTGGGAGTTGGGGACAGGGTCCGCATTTCCTTCAGAGTGTGTAGGGGCCAGATAGGAAGGGGATGGATAAACCAGGATGGGGGCAGAATCCGGTTTGGCTCTGAATGCGTGGGGAGAGTATGGAGGGGCTAGAAGAGAGAAGGCCTTCTCTGGGAGATTTGGATGTGGTTTCCCCCCCTGCCCCCAGGGCGATCCTAATGCTTTCATCAAGGTCCTTGCTTGCCAAACTGCTTTGTTTGATGGTAGATGCGGATGCATACATTTTATTGGGATGAACCAGGGATTAAACACATTTTGCACAAAGAAATGAGGAAAGATCAAGAAGGAAAGTTCATTGGCTAAACACTTGGCGCCTATCTAGACACCTCAGTAGCAGATTTTTATGCTACATGACCAATTGTCATGGTCCTTTCAGTGGGGTGTCATGGTTCCGTGTTTGGCAGGGAGCTGGCTTCACATCTATTGTTCTCAAGTCTGAGGTGCCCTGGGATTTGGGCCTGCTCAGCCTTACCAATTCTTCTATCTAGTGGCACAGTCCACTTGCCCCACACCAGGGTTGACCTCTGGCCCCCACATGTGTGCACACACATGTATGCACACACATACACAAGCACACTGAAGGAGAGAAGCTGGGCTGGCAATGCTGCAGACATGCTGGAGAAAGAGAAGCTGAGCTCAGTGTTGGCGGATGGACATTGGTCAAAGGATGGGGCAGAGGGGAAGAGGCAGGGTCCTGGGGTTGTGGGGGCAGTGAGCGCATCCTATATGACACCTATCAGCAGACACACCCCCTGACAGGACCCAGCCCCATGCAGGAGCAACTGGTTCACTCTGAGCTCGGAGACAAGGCCTCACCATGAGGACCAGGATGACCTCAAACTGATACACAAAAGGAAGGCCCGAGAGGGATAGACGCTTTCTCTCTCACCCCAGGAGTTACAGGACCTGATGCTCACAGCCACACAGAGCTTCTGCAGAGCCAGGAGCCTTCGAGTATAAGGGTCCATGAAGAATGACACCCTGAATTCAAATAGTATGTAAACACAGTGTTTTATTCTGCAGAAGTCTAGCACATGGTGGGGTCTACCATTACCAAGATAAAGAGACCCAAAAGTGAGCTCGCATGTCCAATTTAACGCACTTAAGGAGAATCCCGGGGTAGGTGGGCTTTGTCTTACTCTGTCACATCTAGGCAGTCCAGAACAATTACTGGGTGTGGGGGCTGGCTGGAAACTGCTGGCCCATTGTCCTTGCTTTAGGCCAGGTGGTGGGGCAGCTTTTGACTAGCTGCCTGAAGCCTGGGTTTTTAGACTAGTCTCTTTAATTGCCAATTGGAAGCCTGTCACGGAGTCAGTCTAGACTTCTCACGAGTTCTTGTTCCTCAAATTCAAAGAATGGCATTCACAGACTACAGTAGGGAAGTGTATCTTGTATGGCAGGGCAGTTCCACGAAAATAGGGTACTATCAGGCTGCTCGTCCAGGGCTTTCTATAGGGCTGATGACAGGTGAGACGCGGGCTGGGGTGGTTCAGTTGTCTGGCCACTGTGTGTCCGGGTGTTTCTGCTTCAGTCAATCATGAGGCTATGAGACAGACACTTTCAGTTAGTAGAGAGTATAACGGGAGCAGAAGACCTCCCTCCTGGCATTCCTAACCTCTCGCAAGAACATCTCAAAACTGCCATGACTTCTGTTCTATCTCTCAAATTCATAAAATGCTCTCCCCAAAAAGCAACTTGCTGTGTTTATAAAAAGATAAAGAGAGAGAAAGAGATGTTTTGGTGGATGTGTGTGTGGAAAGGGGTGCTTCGAAGGGCTCATGCTGAGGCATCCCTTCCCCCTGAGGGACCAGCCACTCGATGGTATAGTTTAGAATAGAGTTTATTTAGGGCATAGAAAGGGGAGTTAAGAGGGTAGTAGAGGCAGAGAAAGGGAGAGAGAGAGAGAAAGAGAGAGAGAGAGAGAGAGAGAGAGAGAGAGAGAGAGAGAGAGGCCCAGCCATGAGCACGTGGAGAGAGATGGGGCAGGGGAGAAAGCAGAAGCCGGAAGACAAGAGCAAGAGAGAGGAGAGGGCAAGCTGCCTTTTTATAGTGAGTCAGGCACACCTGGCTGTTGTTAGACAAAATGCTAATACAACTTGGGGAAGAAAAAGTTTATTTGGCTTACAATTCCGGGTTCCAGCCCATCATCACTGGGGAGTTGAGGCAGGAAGGCACTGAGTCCCCTCATGTTCCCAAGAGAGACCAACAAATCCTTGCTGATCAGCAGTTTGTGCTCAGCCTGCCCCTGCAGTCTACTACACCTTCCCAGGGAAGGGAGCTGCCAATGGTAGCTAAGCTGGGTTAGTTAACAACCAAGACTCTACCCCTCCCCTCCCAGACATGTCTACATGCCAATGGACCTAGACAGAATTCATCATAGAGGCTCCCTTCCAGGGAGATTCTAGGTCATGTCAAGTTGACGGGCTACAACCAACCACTCTCTAATTGAGTTTAAGACATGCTCAACAAGAGGGAAATCATGCCTGCTACCGGAAACCTAGCCAACTACCTGAGGCTAGTGAGGTCATGATCTTAGAGGAGAACCAGTTTGTTAAACCAACATAATCCCTAACTACATTCTAAATATTTACCTTTATATCCACATGGAAGCATAGCTCTCACCCCTCATCAAGGAAACCTGTCAACACGCCACTGATGGAGACCGTGACAGAAAACTACATTAATCAGAATACAAGAGTTGTGGAGCCCAGTCCCAACTGACAAATCTGCAGCACAATTCCTGCATCTAAGACTCAGCGGTCATTTTGGAAGAGGAGGCACAAAGATTGTAAGAGCCAGAGGATCGGGAAGTTTACTGTGAGATGGCATCTCCTAGAAGTATCAGAAAAGCTATATTCGTGAAGTCTCACTAACATAGCTGCCTAAACAAAGCCCCAAATAACACAAGCAGGTATGCTATCACAGAACTGGGAAAGCTCGTGAGGCTACAGCTGACCAAAGAACTGTAGGCAACTGAGGATGCTGAGGGAGGAGAAACAGGCTAATCCAGGAAAGAGCCTGCCTGTTGGGCTCTGCTAACTAAGGTCGCAGTCTGCCATTGTCCGGTCAGTTCTCTTGAGCTTGGAGCAAAATGGCAGACTCCCATTTACCAGCAGAGAGCTTCTCCTTCTCTGACCTAGTCTGGGAGCCCCAACCTCCCTACCCCTCTACCTGTGGAATGTCACATAGCTTTGGTGAGATTATAAATTCAACTCTGCCCTGCCCCCCACCCCTGACCTGCCCAAAAAGTACCTGGGATTCCTGGCATGCCTCTCCAGGAGAACAAGGCATTCACAGAGCTTTAAAACTCTAGCCAGGGATTTTCATTTACCCAAAAAGCTCCTTCCCACTCCTCAAGGTCCATCCCCTGGTTCACCCCGATAAAGTATATGTGTAGAAGCCCACCTGAATAAAGGTATTCACACAAACTACGATTGTCTAAAAGAGCTGTTTTCTTGAAGAGCATCAGAAAAGGCCTTCACCCGAAGGCCTCCCCCTCCCCTCACTCCCAGCCACACCAGGATCCTGTAGAATGCCATTGCTTCCAAACTCCACGTCATCCTTCCAGTCTGGTGTGCAGTCACACCTGGACACCCCAAGAAGGAAGAAATGCAGGACACAGAACCAGAGCTGGACCCCAAAGTGCAAACCACAGTTGGTGCCCGGAATGTGGGGCATAGCCATCACCCATTGGTGAGCCACTGCCAACAGTTCAGCTCTGAAAACATATACACACAAGCAACATTATAAAGACTGAGCAGGTTGTGTTAGGTACTGAGGAATACACATGCACACACACACACAACAACAACAATGAAATAAAAAGAATACAAATTTGAGTGACAGGGAGCTGGGATACATTGGAGGAGTTGGAGGGAGAAAAGGGAAGGGGCTGTTATAATATTATAGTGTGATATTATAATTCCCCCCAAAGAGAAAAAAATTATCTAAAAAAGAAAGGTCCCTGCCCTACTTGGCCAGCTTCTATCAAAACTTCTGGGGACCGTTTGCCTGTTCCACCATGCCCAGTTTTCAATTAGTCCACTGTGGGAAACTGACAGCTTGTTACAAGGTTCAAATACACAGTGAGATGTCCCCCAAGTTCCAATGTGGTGTTGTAAGAAACCTTTAGTATTAGTCCTTCCAACCAAGCACTGTGTTTAACTCAGCGGGCCCTGCCCTGTGCCTGGGCAGCACAATAGAGCTGTTCCTGCTAGCTAGGGACTCTGTGAGCCAGCCCCAAGGGCACGACAGCAGGAGAGCTGGCTCTGCCCCTTGCCAGCTGCAGCTCTGAGTGAGCTAGCAGGGCAGAGCTGGAGAGCTGGCCCTGGCGGTGTGGGTGCGGGAGAGCCAGCAGGCTGACCAGCTTGGCCACCACCCAGGCCCAGATAGAAGACTCTGAGTTGGCTCAGCCCAACGTGTACTCCAACGATGAACTGCTGGAATATGTTAAGGAGCGGGTCCTACAGATCCAAAGTTGGGTGACAGGGCGACAACAGGCCATTTGAGAGGTGTCCCAGTGAGGATCCAGTATTGATAGTGGAGCAGAAGTCAAAGGCCTTGAACCAGAGCAATGACTCATCGCAGTGAATATTTGCAAGCAAGGGGGTATACTGGGGGACATGCTGTGACACACTACAGCTTCCACAACACAATTTCTTTCTTTTGCTGGAGGTTGCAAGGGTGGAGGGCAGATACAAAGGGACAGGGATGTGAATGGGATTGTGATGCTGGATGTGAAATTCACAAAGAATCAATCAAATCAATAAAAAGTAAAAACAGACAAAACCAAACCAAAACAACAACAAAAACCACTGTGTTCAGAACAAGGAATTCTAATCTTTTTAACTTCTTCACCTTTTAAGATTTTTATGTAAATGTTGTAATCCCTTCCACCCGTTAAAGTCTGAGTTACAAACACCTTTCCTGTGTGAAAGGCCTGTTCCTGTGTGCTGTGGCTCAATATGGAGAGCAGGGACCAAGGACTGCGAGGTTGTTCCGGGAGCCCACCAGAGATAACCACTCAGACATAGTTTACAGCCAACTGAAAGTCAGGTATTTGGGACCTAAGTCCCTGAGCATTTAGAGCAAGGGCCTTTTGAAAACAAATACCACATCCTCGAATCCTGCACAGCAGCTTGGGGGGGGGGGGGTGTTTCTTCACACGCAGGTGGCTTAACAGAAGCTAAGTTAGCCGGGGCATCTTGGTCTTGGGTCCTAGTATAGAAATTTTACAGGAGATTCTCCATCAAGGAGATCAAATTCTAGTTAAAATAAAGGCATAAAAGATGGAGGAAGCTCTGCACTGTCTTGCCCCGTCACTGGTTCTATGCGTGTGAGTTAAATAGTTGGCTCATCCTGTCTCTAGTGGTGCATAGTTGGTCCTGAAGAACACTAGCCTAACTGCGGTTATTCTCTCTTTGACATAGTTGGCCACGCAGGGGAGGATCCAGGGTCCAACCGTAAGCCAGTAAGGTGGTCTGCCATAGGGAGCCAGTAAACAGAGACCCAATTATCTGATCTATGTCTCTTTTTTTTCTTTTCATTGAGGTTTTCTCTGACCATGGCAAGGTTTTCCCTATTTACCACGGATTGCTTGGCATAGAACCAGCAAGTGTCTCCTAAGGCCATCCAAATCCCTCCCTGTTTCATACGCCCCTCCGTTCTGCAGGACTACCCCTATCTGGGAACTGAGTTCCCTAAAGTTTTGGTTCCCCAACAATTAAGGCTGAGGTGCTTATGGCTGTTACACTAGCTATTCCAGCCCCTATTAGTAGGATCAGGACCAGGATTGGGGTCTGTTAGAACTTTGTTAACATTGAATCAAAGCCAACGTGAGTTCTCTCCCCCTTCTCCACTGAGGACATATACCTGGGTATACAAAAAGTGGGGGCGTGACTATTTAATGAGTCAGAGGAGGAACATTTAGTCAAGCTGTTAGTACAAGCAAGCTAGGTAATCAGAGGACATCCTTGGAGAGATGATTCACCATTAGCTGGCCATGCATAAAATTGTAATCCCCGAAGGCCTTCTTCAAGCCAGCCTTCTCCACTACCTGACTGAGCCCCATTATTGTGAAATATAATGCAGTGAGGGGGTGCCTGGTGGGCCCATGCCAAGGCGTGCCCCTGAGAAATTACCCCATGAAACAGACTTGGTATAAAAAGAGGTTATTGCAGGAAGGGAGAGGAATGAGGACTGAGAGAAGAGATAGAGGCTGACAGCAGACATGTAGACAGACAGACAGACAGACAGGAACAGAGCCATGGGAATGGGGTGGGGGACATGGGGGGAGGAGGAAAGGGAGAGAGAGGGAGGGAGAGGGAGGGAGAGGGAGAGAGAGGGAGGGGCAATGGTAGGCAATTCTTTAAAACACAGTCTGCACCTGGCAGCAGCAGGTGATGATAACTTGAGCCATTGCTAGGTCCCTGAGACAGGCCACAGAATTGCCTGTACGCTAACACCCACCCCTCCCCCAAACCATACTGTTCCCTGCTTGGAAGAGACATAAGAGAGAGAGAGAGAGAGAGAGAGAGAGAGAGAGAGAGAGAGAAAGATGAACACAAGAGAGTCGTGACTCTTTTCCTGTTTTCCGAGTTTCCATGTTAGGTTTGAGGTTGATGAGGATTTTGTATCCCGGGTTAATAAACTCTGGTCAGTCTTGTCTTTAAGGGGTTCAGGTGACAGTCCCTCTGTCCTCACTGACCTTTTCCAAGGGATGATATCCGCTACCTTGACAGCAGTTGGGGTGTCGAGGATGACTGGGCATGGTCCCTTCCAGACAGGTTCCAGGATCAGGGGAGGGATGTTGTTTATCCAAACCAAGTATCCTGGCTGGAACTGTGGGCAGGTTTGGAGGTGGGAGATAACAGAGTTCCCTTCAGAGTGTGGTCAAAGGCATAGCGAGCTTCCGGCAAAGCCTACAAGGGCTTGAGACGGGAGTATCTAGACAATTCTGCTTGAGAAATTTCTTGGAGTTTGGAAAGAATGGGAGGCTGTCTCTGAGACATCTTCAAAAGGAGCCGGTCGCTCCCACTAAGGAGTATGTTAGGCTATGAGCAAGGGGAGGAGCCTGGCCCACTTTTTTCACCAGTTTCTAGGACTGATTTGGTCAGAGTCTCCTTGAGAGTTCTATTTATCCTTTTTCCCTGACCCAGGCTCTGCCCCTCTATGCACAACTAATATATATGCAATTCTTTGTCAGATTATCAGACACTTTGACCACAAAGGGCAGGTTATTGTCAGACTCCAAAACTGCACCCAACTTGAGAAGGTGTCTACAAACACCAGCAAACACTTATGACAAAAAAAAAAAAAAAAGTAGCTCAGGTTTCAGTAAAGTCCAACTCCCAATGTTTCCCAGGCGTCCTTAAGCCCAGATTCCTTGAGAGACCTTCCTTCCCCACATTGGGGTTAACCTGAATACAGGTGACGTCTTTAACCAGGCTTTCCAAATTTGGAACATTATACCTGGGTCTGAGGAATTCAGCAGTTTTTCTGGGCAGCTTGGCAGAGATACTTATGTAACTGGTTACCTTCCCAGATTCAGCGCCCAACATCTTGCCCTAGTGTGCATTCTGGGCTTGGTCAGTTCTGGTTTAGCCCAGTCCAGTCTTGCCCTAGTGTATATTCTGGGCAGTCTGGTAAGTTGGGCTCCAGCAGGGCTACGGACACCTGGGGAGGCTGGCTGGTTCCAGGACCACTTCCTGGGTAGCCAAGTTAGCTACTTCGTTGCCTTTGGCTTCTGTGGAATCCCTTTCTTGGCGTCCTTTGCAATGAACAATGGACTCCCTCTTGGGTAATGAGATCCCTTCCAAGAGGACTAAGATTTCTTCTTTATTTGTGATTTCTTTTCCTGCTGAGGTTAGCAGAGTTCTTTACCTATATAGAGCCCCCATTGATCAGTGTATATAGTAATAGCCTTGTCTTTCCCTCAGCAGAGTGTTTGAGCCAGAGCAAAACCTCAGCTCAGTGAGCCGCGGTTCCCGTTTAAAGATTGTGACTAGACAGTCTTGTTTTGGGTCACCACTGCTGTCCCTGGATACCTGATCCTGCTTTTGGAAGAAACTGCTCTAAATTGAGAAGATCTTGTCTGGTGTCACCAATGTGACATCAGTCAGATCAGGCCTGACAGACCAGATCAGGTCAGTAATCTCATGACAGTCAGTCGTGCAGGGGACTTGTGATGTCATCATATGGCAGGACACTGGCAGAGTTGAGGGCTGGAACTGAATGAGAGTTGATCTGGAAGTGGGGCTTGGTATTGGGTCACCGGGCATTAGCCATCCTATGAGCACAGGGGCAGTCTCTTTCCCTTTGACATGAGCTTGCATCTCAGTGTTGTAAACTTCTGAACAGTTTCTAGAAGTTGGAACCTTTCATTCCTTCAAATCTGTCTAAGTTCCAGAGCTTTCTCCTAATATTGGAGGGCCACCGGCATGCCAAAGATAACATTAGTAGCGCTCTGGTTTTCAGGGGGCATCTGGATCTATGAGAGCAAACACCTGTTATCTCAGAACTTTTCCAGAAACCCAGCAGCTTGATTCATCAGCTCGCTGAGCAACCTGACCTACCTTAGGTAAGTCTTACCTTGGGTAAGCATGTCTTCTGACGGCTGCTTTTATCCCTCCACTAATGTTTGGGGGGAAAAAAAAAGGCATTCAATGTCTTTTTACCTTCAAACAGGTTTGAACGGGCTGATCAGGGCCTGTAGCTTCCCGGAAAAAGGAGAGTTGAGTCTTCCAATTATATGTCATTGGTAGAGAAGGAAACAGACGATGAAGGAGAAAGGAGTTAAAAGTCTACTTTTCCTGTGACTGGGAGTGACCGAGAGAATCACTTCCCCCTTCTCCAGGTGCAACCAGTGGTTTAGAGCAGGAGCAGAGGGCTTGCAGCTTGAGAGCCTATTTCTCCTCCCTGTGAGCACTCTGAGACCCTCTCTACTTTCAGATAGAAAACAGGACTGGGACCCCCAGGACTTCAAACAGGAGTCAAGGGCATAAACAAGCCAGAAATGAGTGTTTTTTAGTGGTGTGTGTGTGTGGGGGGGGGTATGTGCGCGTGCGTGTGTGTGTGTGTGTGTGTGTGTGTGTGTGTGTGTGTGTTGGAGGTCAATTTCCTTTTGCTGGGCTGAGAGAATAGATGAATGTTTTGGATTTCTCTGGGCAACCTGACCAGGTCAAAAGAATTCAGGTACACAACAAGAGAGCACAGGTCTTAAGGTGTGTGTGTTTTTCTTGAACCAGAGAAAGCCACTGGTTATTACCAGGAAACTGGGGCTACCACATGGCTTGGGAGCTGTGGGCATTGCCATAGCAATAGCAGCAGCCAGCTGCCGCCATAGGGCCGCCGTTGCCACTGGAAGAAGGAGCACCACAGTACAAATGGGCAGCCCAACATGGTCCGTGAGCCTGAGGGGAAATGGTGCCCTGGGTAGTCCAATAATAGTCAATAGTCAATACTGGAGCAGCTATGACCTTGGTGTGGCTCGCTCTCCCTTTTTGATCTGTTTCTCCAACCAACAGAACTGACAGAAACACAGAGTCACCGAGAGAGGCACAGTCATATGAAGAAACAACACACACACACACACACACACACACACACACACACGAGCAGTAAAGACAAACAGGGAAGGCCACCACCACACATTCATTCACCTGAACAGATCAGGGGAGTCTGGTGATGTGTCACACGATCCCAGGCACAGGATCTGCAGTCAAGTCCATCCTCCCCTCTTGTGCCTCTTACAGACCCAATTACTTCTGGAGGCATTCAGAACAGATGACTTTTGATTTACCTCCTTTCTTTTGGATGGTGGCATGGGGTGCTTCAGGAGTGCTTGGCAGTCATCAGCTGGAGAGGATTCTCCTGGGGTCCTGGATCATCTCAGAGACCACACTCTCTGACTTAGTCAAGGTTTCTATTCCTGAACGAACATCATGACCAAGAAGCAAGTTGGGGAGGAAAGGGTTTATTCAGCTTACACTTCCACATTGCTGTCCATCATAGGAAGTCAGGACTGGAACTCAAGCAGGTCAGGAAGCAGGAGCTGATGCAGAGGCCATGGAGGGATGTTACTTACTGGCTTGCTTCCCCAGGCTTGCTCAGCTTGCTCCCTTATAGAACCCAGGACTACCAGCCAGCCCAGGGATGGCATCACCCACAATGGACCCTCCCCACTTGATCAGTAATTGAGAAAATGCCTTATAGCTGGATCTCATGGAGGCAGTTCTTCAAGAGGGCTCCTTTCTTTTTGATAACTCCAGCTTGACACACAAAACCAGCCAGTACAATTGACCCCTTGTCAACTTGATATACAAACACATCACTATTAAGTCTCAACCCTTACTTTCTTATTCATTCCCAAGATCTAAATAACTTTAAAAGTCCTACAGTCTTTACAAATTCTTACATATTAAAATGTCAGTCCCTTTAAAATATCCAATCCCTTCTAAAATTCAAAGTCTTTTTACAATTCAAAATCCTTTTTTTTTTTTTTTTTTTTTTTTTTTTTTTTGGTTTTTCGAGACAGGGTTTCTCTGTGTAGCCCTGACTGTCCTGGCACTCACTTTGTAGACCAGGCTGGCCTCGAACTCAGAAATCCGCCTGCCTCTGCCTCCTGAGTGCTGGGATTAAATGCGTGTGCCACCACGCCTGGCTCAAAATCTCTTAACTGTAGGCTCCACTAAAATATGTTCTTCCTTCGAGAGGGAATGTCAGGACACAGTCACAATTAAAATCTAACCATACACTATCTGGGATTCACTCATTGATCTTCTGACCTCCTCCAAGGGCTTGGGTCACTTCTCCAGCTCTGCCCTCTGTAGCACTCTAAGCTCAGGTTGATCCACTCCACTGCTGCTGCTGTTCTTGGTGATCATCCCATGGTACTGGCATCTCCAATATGCTGGGGTCTTCTGCTGCAACTAGGCTTCACCAATAGCCTCTCATAGGCTCTCTTCATGGTGCCAAGCCTCAAATCCTTTGCATGACCCCTTCAGTCCTGGGCCATCAACTACAACTGAGGCTGCACCTTCACCAATGGCCTTCCATGGCCTCTCACAGTGCCAAGCCTCATGACCCTCATGCTTTCCATGACCCCTTTATGCTTCAAAACCAGTACCACCCGGGTGACTCTTATCCATTACCAAGTACAGCTGGAGCACGAGGTACAACCTTGGCTATCTCTGGAACACAGCTTCTTTGCGCTCTCAGAAAACACTTCCCAGAAGATTCCACCTCAATGATGCTGGTCTCTTCTTAATCACCACTAGTTTCTTAGCTCTAGCTAACCAGCATCAATTGTCCCAGTAGTCCCTTCTATTTTTCACTCTAAAGCCAGAGCCACATGGCTAAAGCTGCCGAGTCCTGCTGCTTGCAGGAGCTGGAACATGGCCCTCATGTTCTATTACATTATTACTACCTTTCTGTTTTCAAACTACTGCCTAAGCTTGACTGTCCTGGATACTGCTATGCTCCCACCTTGATGATACTGGACTGAACCTTTGAACCTGTAAGCCAGCCCCAATTAAATATTGTCCTTAATTAAGGCAATTAAGAGTTGCCTTAGTCATGGTGTCTGTTTACAGCAGTAAACCCCTAAGACACTTTCTAAGAGTCCTTTCCAGCTGGTGTGCTTTTTTTTGGTGTACTGAGGCCTCAAAGTGTCAAGAGTCCATTCTCTAGGAATCTCACTAGGGCCTCCAAAATGTTAAAGGGAGCTCACCAGATATGACCACTCTGACACATTTTATAGCCAATTGAAAGCCTTTATCCAGTTGTCTGGGACTCAAGCATTTGGGACCCATGTGTAGCCATGAGCATTTATTCTAAGAGGCCTTTAAAGGCAAAATCCATATCCTGGTATCTTGCTCAGCAGTTGCAGATAGAGTCTTGTGCTAGCAAGCAGTTTAGTAGAAGCAAAGATAGTTGGGGCATCTCTGCTTTGGATCCTTGGGTAGTCTTCCAAGGGATTCTTCATCAAGGAGATCAAATTCTAGTTAAACCAGAAATGGCTTCAGCAAGAATACAAGATGGAGGAACCTCTATATCCTCTATGTCCTGTTGCAAGGTTATGATTTCTGGAAAGTTCCAAGGACTGAAGGCTACATTCATGATGTTTGTGATCCATAATGTTGACTCTGTTAACTGTTCTGTTGACAGCACCATGCCCCATGTGCTGCTAAGATGGGTATGTTGGACATCAAAGTGAAGATCATGTCTGGAACCCAAGATGCCTCTGTCTGGTCAGGTGCGTATTGTAGAGTCTAAATATGAGACCCTGCATGCCCTGGGCCCCCATCTCAGAAGCCAGAGATGCCTATCACATCCTAGCCAACAGCATAACAGGGTCTGGGCAGCTGCATATGAAGACTGGATATTGGTCTGCTAAGACATTTAGTAACATTTTGCATAGAGACAAAGAGAAAGAATTTGATAGCAATTTTATTCATGAAGAGACAAACCCTAAACCATCCCCATATCCAATGTCAAGAACACAGACAAGAAGTTATAATAGTTTTGTGTGATGTAGATATATAAAGAACAAGGACCCATTGCCACTAGCCATGCTTGGCAGGGGCACTGACAAGCACTGGACTTGCCAGGCAACTCATGTTGTAGTTTGGCAGCCAGAAGTGAGCATCCACAGTTCGAAGTAGAGACCACAGCCCGAGGAGGCCAGTGTACTTCTCAGGCACAGCCTGGATGAGCTCAGCTGATCCCTGGGAAGCAGTCCACACCACAAACATTATGAGATGCATGTATTTATGCATGGGACATATATTGTCCTTCAGAGAGAAGAGAACAACAGGTGCTTGGTAATTGAGGCCCTGGGAAAGGGTGGTCCCAGAAGGACAAAGAGTTTGGGGGGAGGTGGCTCCTTGATGGTCCTAGCCTCTGTGTCTTGAATGCTTTTCTCTCTGACAAAGAAAAAAACGTGTTTTCCAAAGCCCTCTGGCTCCTTAGAAATCAGAGCGTTCAGAGGAAAGCCAGAGAGCATAGGATAACAGTGAGAGGGTGTAGCCTTACAGGACTTCAAGAAAGAAGCCCTTAGGAGTCTTGGATCAGAGACTCTCTCTGGATAGCAAGGAGAACACATCTTGGTTCTCTGCCTGGACTGGACACTGAGAAAGGCCCTGCATGGGGAGAGGGTGAGAGCTGGGAGCAAGGTGTTACTTGGAGCAACAGGGGAGGTGGGGAGACATGGTAAGAGCCTGAAGTGGGGAGGTTGGGAAGTAGTGCTGAGGTGAGGACTCAGGGACAGAGCCCCATGGGTCAGGGCACTCCTAGAGTCTCTGTGCTTTCCCTCCAGCAGAGCCTACCTAGGCTGCCTTAACCCCACAGCCAGCAGCAGAGGAGGGCAGACAATGGGATCCTTGGAGGAGCGGTAGCAATCTGCACAGTGCAGCGGTCAAACGACAGTCCATTCTTTCTACCACGTGAGGTCTTGGGCTTGGTCTCAGCTTGTCAGGACCTCTACTTTATTTTAGTATCTCTCATTTACCAGGAGCTTTGGATTGGGCAGGACTAGCTTGGGCAGTGGGCCCTCAAGACCCTCTTGTCTCCATGTCCCCAGTGTAATGACTCCCCAGCATTGGATTTCATGTGGGCTCCAGGAACAGAACTCAGGCCCTCACATCTGGGTGGCAGGTTCTAAGCTATCTCCCCAGCCTGACTCCTCTTAAGATTTTGTTATCCTTCATGTAGATTTAGTGGTCAAGGACAGATATTTTGGGCTGATGTGAAGTTGGGATGCACATGTCATCGATAAGCGTGATGCAAGGCCCCAGTCAGTGACAAGGGCTCCTCTTGCTGTCAGGTTAGTAGTTCCTTGGTCCTGGGGGTTCTGGTCGGATGGCTGGGGTTCCGTGTGACTTGTCACCTTCCTTTATAGGAAACAAGTGGGGAAGACTCAGTTTCTCCAGGCCCCAGGACAGAATCAATGCCCAGCAGCACCAGGCCTCTACCTATTGTTCAGGTTTCTCTGTATAGCCCTGGCTGTCCTGGAACTCACTTTGTAGACCAGGCTGGTCTCGAACTCAGAAATCCACCTGCCTCTGCCTCTCGAGTGCTGGGATTAAAGGCGTGCACCACCACCGCCCTCACTGTGGGATTCTTTTTTTTTTTTTTTTTTTAAGATTTATTTATTTATTATATGTAAGTACACTGTAGCTGACTTCAGACACTCCAGAAGAGGGCGCCAGATCTCATTACGGATGGTTGTGAGCCACCATGTGGTTGCTGAGATTTGAACTCTGGACCTTCGGAAGAGCAGTCGGGTGCTCTTACCCACTGAGCCATCTCACCAGCCCCCACTGTGGGATTCTTGAACCTTCGTTTACACATACACAGTATCAATAGTAAGCTAAGGAGCAGGCGAGGGTCTGGACTCTAGTTAAGCCATTTGGGAGAAGCACAAGAAGCAAGAGTTTGGTTCTGAAGACCGTTATGGGATAAGGATATACTAGGTAATAGTCCTGCATATGGGTTTTGCTCGGGGGCGGGGGGGGGGGGGGAGGGGCGGGGCGGCAGATGGCGGTCGGGTTGAATGTTGCAGCGGAGTGCCATCTTGGTAGACATGTGTGTAAGAGTTTTGGGGTGGAGGATTCTGATGCCCATAACCATCCTTCAGATACTTCAGAAAGAATGAGAATGCTCTCGTGTCTGGAAGATGGAGGACGGAACACGGAGCAAACAATGTGATAAAACATTACCTCCACTGAACTCTCGGGGCTTGTGGCTTCTGTATGATTGGAGTGTCTCCTAAGGACTTGTGTATAGAATTTAACCCACATTGGGAAGTAGTAAGAGTGGGGACTCCCTCCAACTATGGCAGTCAGGGGTTGGGCCACATAAGAATCTATTAGGATTAGATAGCTTAAGGGAAGAATCCCGTGAATAAATCCTGTGGCTTTATTAGAGGACACATAAGCATGTGCTTCCTCCTCCTCCTCTTCTTTCTTCTCCCTCTCTCCCTCTTCTTTCTTCTTCCTCCTCCTCCTTTTCTTTTTCCTCTCTCTCTCCCCACCCCTCTGTGTGTGTGTGTGTGTGTGTGTGTGTGTGTGTGACCCAGAATATGACCCTAGCTGTCATTCCTCAGGTGCCTTTCACCTTGTTCTGAGTCAGGCCCTCTCAGTAGACTGAAACTCACCAAGTGGGCTAGGCTAGCTGGGTCCCTGTCTCCTCAACACTGGGTTTTTCAGGCATGCAACCACACCTGTTTTTTTGTTTTTAAAATGTAGGTTCTGCAGATTAAATTCAGATCCTTATGCTTAATAAGACAAACATTTTAGCAACAGAACCACTTTCCCAGTTTTTCATGTTGTTTTAGACAGGGCCACCACTATGCAGCTCAACCTTGCTTAGAATTTGTGATCTTCCTGCCTATTCCTCCCGAGAACTGGGATTATAGGTAAGAAACAACCGACCATCTCATGCTTGGCTCACTCGCCACTCTGGTCATTTGCTGTGACCTGTCTTCAGGTAGAAAGGACTCTGCCAGAAAGGCTACCACAAGGTGTTCCTCTACTTTGGAGCAAAACTGGGGCAAAATGAACTGCTTTTTCTTTTTGCCAGGATTACTGACACATCACGTTGTGTGGCAAACCTTTATTCTTTGTGTTGAGTTGTGGAGCTGTGTGGCTAGCAACAGATAAGGAACTAAACTGGAGCTGATGCTAAGAACAGCTCTCTCTCAACATGACATATTTTCTATTAACTCATAATTTCTTTTTTAAAAAAGATTTATTTATTTATTTATTTATTTATTTATTTATTTAAACTGTAGCTGTCTTTGTCTTCAGATGCACCAGAAGAGGGCATCAGATCTCATTACAGGTGGTTGTGAGCCACCATGTGGTTGCTGGCAATTGAACTAGGACCTCCAGGAGAGTAGCCAGTGCTCCCAACCACTGAGCCATCTCTCCAGCCCCTCATAATTTCTTATAATGAATAATAAGGCTAGTTTTATTGAGACAGGACTCTGCCCAACTGACTTCAGACTTCCTATTGGTCAAGGATGGCCTTGAAATGATCCTCCTGCCTTCACCTCAGTGCTGGGACTCAAACCTAAGCTTCCTGCATGCTAGATACTCTGCCAGCCGGGAGGCATGCATGCCCAGAGACCTCTTTCTCTTTGCCACCTGAAAAATTTCCAAACTTCCTATTGGTCAAGGATGGCCTTGAAATGATCCTCCTGCCTTCACCTCAGTGCTGGGACTCAAACCTAAGCTTCCTGCATGCTAGACACTCTGCCAGCCGCGAGGCATGCATGCCCAGAGACCTTTCTCTTTGCCACCTGAAAAATTTCCAAGTTAAAAGCTGAGCAGAGGGAGTCGCTGGTAACACATGGTACAGTCACTGCTGTTGGTGACAGTCCTTTCACCTGGTGTCACCTGTGCTCGTCTTATAATAAATGTTATGTTTCTACCTTTCGTAGTCTATGAGTTTTTCCTTACCCAGCACCTCACTTTGTGCAGGGGGAGGAGCACCTGCACCGGAACAGCCTTGCTGTCACCCCTGCCGAAATATGATGCAGGCCAATGCAATGCCTGGGAGGGCTAAGTCACCACAGACCACAGCACACAGTGACCTTTTCAGGGTTTATTCATCTGCTAACGTTCAGTCTCCATCTAGACAACGACAATTAGAAGACAACCAGTTGCTTTTCCATCATCAATTCCATATGAATAACCAAAGGATTCCTCCTCAACGCTTTTTTTTTTATTTTTTAATAAGAAGCTATAAATAAATAAAGCTTTAAAGCTCCCGGGTTCAAGTGGAACAGTTCCAGTTCAGACGCGTTGGCTGGACAGTTCTGTGGTCCCTGCCTCCCACTCTCGGAGCGGGGTGGGTGTCTGCAGGGCTGCAGGGTGCCTTGGGACTGAGTTATTAGTTTGTTGTGTTTGCATGGCCTTTCAGCCCCAAGGCACACTCCTGTAGGCAGAGTCCTTGGAGCTGGAGGGAGAGGGGAGCACCCTGTTCTGAGATGCCATGAGTACCAGGAAGCTGTGCCCCAAAGCAGGTAGCCTGAGCCTTAGGCAGGGGTGGACTGAAGATGCCTCGACATGGCGCTGGCCTGAGATGGGAGGGAACATTTTCCAAATGCAGCAAAGATTGAGAAGAGACCCGTGCTTCCGTGTGAGTCAGGATGGCGGGGCATATGTTAAAACATATTCCAGTATGTATAGAACAGATCCTATGTTCAGGTTGTGTACACATAAGGTTGTGAAGGGGGCGGCGGGGGCGGCAGGGGGGGCGGGGAGTACGTGGAGCTAGGGTACTTCCTGACAGAAGCAGCAGCAACCAACATGACCTGTAAAAGACCCCAGGGTTCCCCAAAATGCCCCAGACTCCTCACAGATATATATTCACTCTAAACTGAGCATCTAAACAAATTCCTCTCAGTGACCTTGACCTCCTAATTCATCTTGCTACCCACCTCCTCAGAGTGATCAACTACCATAAAGGCGGTGCTAGACTGGGCTGGACTGTGCATATCAGAACTCAACTTGCCTGTAGACCCCCAAGGTCAAGTGCCTGGTGCCTGAGTGTAGGCCCTATACCACACATGTGTGAAGATTAAGCCATTGCTCTAGGGCAGCAGCAACACCTGCTAACATCTGGAATATTGCTGTGCTACATATGGCCCCACTTTTGTCTGTGGTGACCTGCTCCTTCTTAGCCTGAGTGTTGAGTGAGACAGAGGCAGGAAGTGTGGGACCCGTCCTGTCTCAAGGTCAGCTCACAACCCATGGCTGCATGCTTATAGACTCTGAAAAAAGCCATGACACCCCCACTAGGGGCCTGCCAGGGATAGGGCACTTGGTAAGTGCTTAAACAAAACAAAACAAAACAAAACAAAAAACCCCGATATGCAACATGGCTTCTAGTCCAGTCCCTGGCTGGCTCACGGGTCTGCTGGAAATGGCCGGGTCAGACTTTGTAAAGGGTAAGAAGATGCAGGAGAGCCAGGGTGGGGAGGGTTATGCAGACAGGTCCCAGAAAGGACACCCAGGGTGGTTTCTTCCAACCTCAGCTGAGAATGGGAAAGTCCCCATCCTGGCCACCCAGTACCAACTCAGGTTGATGTGGCCCTATATCCCAGCCAAAGGATGCTTTTATGCATGGGATAGAAAGAGTTGCTGGTATGGTAGGAACATTGGCACACAAGCCCTTGTAGAAATGTTTCAGTGATGGGGAAGGGGCAGTGCATCAGAAAGCATAGGGATTGGTGGGGAGCTGGGGGTGGGGGGGAAGACCTCTTGGTGTCCATCCCTTTCCTGCTTGAACCTGGTTCCCCTAAAGCCAGGATACACCGTGGATTCTGATCATGCTCCAGACAGTGCAGAGGCCAGGTGCCAGACTTGAGTCTTCTCTGCCACAGCTGGGGCTGACCCTGACCTTGAAAGCAGCTTTGATAGGTGGGGGTTGGGGAGCACCCCAGGTCTGAGGATGCCTCAGAGACATGCTTGTATTCTCAAAGGAAAGGGCTCCCCAAGATTCTGGGTTATTAGGGGTCCTCAGAGGCCAAGGAGCTTCAACCAAGCTATTAGGAGCTAGTAACACGTTCCTAGGGGGCTGGTCGTTGGGTGCCAGTGCGTGCATAGTAGGTATGGGAGTCTCGGCTAAGCAGACACGTTCCCTCGCCAGTCTTTTTCAAATCCTTGTCAGTTTTAACTATGACACGGGGGCCAGAAGAGCAGGAAGGCCATCTGCCCCAGAGGTCCTACCCTGCCCCATCAAGGACTAGGGCATCCTACTAGCACCCGCTGCTCCGAACAGGAAGAACTGTTGGCCCCATTTCTTTCCCTGTTAAATCGTGCCCATCACTCTCTGCCCCTGACACTACTACCACTTCTCAATGATATGGCTCATGTAGTCCTCGGTGGGCACACGGCCCGGCTCTTCTGGGTCCTCCCGTGGCAGCGCTTCCTTGGAGCGGTGCAGGAGGCGCTCTTCTCGATTGCGCAGGCGCTGTTCCCTGCGCTCCAGCTGTCTCTTGTACTGGTAACGCTGCTGAAAGAGGTCCTTGGCATAGTCATACAGCTGCATGTCCAGGTCGTTGAGCTCCTCGATGTGGCGGATAGTGTCCTCATCCACCTCCACACCGCCCGCCCGCGTGCTGTTGTATTGCATGAATGGCCGGATGAACTTGAGGTTGAACGTCCGCTCAAATAGGTACTGCGTCTTGCGCTGGAACTCAGTGAGGCCGAAGAAGGCCATGCCTCGCAGGTTCTTCTTGGCGCTCTCCAGCAGCAACTGGGCCCGCTTGCTCTCGGGGATGAAAGACAGGTTGTAGCAGCCCACCAGGCTGAGGTCGGCCAGCATGCGCACCTGCCGGTTGTTGGCCAGGTTATAGGGGCAATCCATGAACTCCTGCAACGTGCAGCCCGACCAGTCTGTGCCCTCGTAGCAGGGCGGCAGCTCCTCTGGGGTCGGTGTGCGCCCGTCACACATGTGCAAGGAGGTCTTCCACGTGGCCCCACGCTGTACATGTCGCCATTCACTCAGGTAGCGGGATACGGGGTCTCGCAACAGGGTGATGTAGTAGAACTTTCTACAATGAGAACAGGGAAGAGATCAGTACGGTTGGAAAGGGGAGAGAGCTGCACCCACTGTGGTGACTATAGCTCTTTACCATGGACCCTTGGGCACATGACATCAAGTAAGTTCTCAGCTCTGCCATTCGTTTCGTTTCTGAGGAGAAAACCCTGGGTCTGAGGGATGGAACCTGTCAAGGGTATGCTTTATAAAGGGGGGTGAGGTGGGGGGGGCATGACGACCAGGCAGCTGAACTCTTTATATCCAGAATGGTCAGAGCAAGAGCGCAGATATGTAGGTGAAGGAGGCACTTCAGTTTCTCCTCCTCTGTGCAGCACAAACCCAGGGCAATGGGATGTCTCTCCTGTGCACATTCTGATGGCGGGTTTGGGGACATCAGGGCACTGTAGGCAGATGGATAAAATATGGTGCCCCCTCCTTTCCCAGACAATGAAAAGGAGCACACCCATGTGTGCCTGGCTAAGGCCTTGTTGAATTTCTGATTTCTCCATCCCCTACTGTAGGGGACCCACCAGCAGGTACTCTGCTGATATAGTGGGAGGATGAAAAGGTCCCAGCAGTTGCCACCATATATCCTGAAAGCCACAGGAGTGATAGTTCTGACAAAAGATAATCTGGTTCTTTACACAGAGACTGCAGAGGAAGCTCTTGGCCCTCCAATGTCTTTCTAGTCCGGTCCTTGGAGCTACTCCATGGCTGATTCAGGCCATGTTCTAGAAGGTTTCCAGGATGGAGAATATCCTGGAGAATGGGCTGCTCAAGGAGGGGGTTGGCAGTTTCTCCCAGAGGGTCAGATGGTGGCTGTACCCCTCAAAGGCTGGAGCAGAATGGGGTCCATCTGGCCCATGCTTGGGACCTATATACCTTGCTGGTATGTTGTGTGGTGGCCTCTGCCCTTTGGAAGCATTTGTGTCCTTAGTGTCTGTGATGGTTTGTATATGCTTGGCTCAGGGAGAGGCGCTATTAGGAGGTGTGGCTTTGTTCGAGTAGGCGTGTCACTGTGGTCGTGGGCTTTAAGACACTACTCCTAACTGCCTGGAAGTCAGTATTCTGCCAGCAGCCTTCAGATGAAGATGTAGAACTCTCAGCTCCTCCTGCACCATGCCTGCCTGGATGCTGCCATGTTCCTGCCTTGATGATATTGGACTGAACCTCTGAACCTTTAAGCCAGCCCCAGTTAAATGTTGTCCTTATGGGCCGGAGGCCCTAAGTTCAATTCCTGGCAACCACATGGTGGCTCCCTCATCTGTAATGGGATCCAATGCCCTCTCCTGGTGTGTCTAAAGACAGCAACAATGTACTCACATACATACATAAAATAAATAAATCTTAAAAAAACATCTTGACCTTTTAAGAGTTGCTTTAGTCATGGTGTCTGTTCACAGCAGTAAAACCCTAACTAAGACAGTGTCAGATGCGCATTAGTACTGAACAGGGTCAGACATCTCAACAGGGATTCCTTCCTCCTAGGGTGAGCTCTGTGCAGCTGAGAGCCAGCAGCCCCCAGGTCTAAGTTCTCTCACCTCAAGAATCTAGCATCTCATGCCCCATCTTATCGCTCACGTCACCCTGAGTTCAGCAATAGGCCAGGTACCCTGAAAAGACCCACTGTACCATCTAATGTTCCGTGAAGCACCATGCCTTCTATCTGCACGGTCACCTGGCTTATTGAACAGACAGACTGGTCTCAGAGGCCAGGTTTTCCCACAGATACAATAATAATGTTTATCAAGGAAAAACTGGCGTTAAAGAGATGATCAAGGTTAAAAAAAAAAATTTGCTGTTCTTCGAGAGATCAAAGGTCAGTACCCAGTACTAAGGTGGCTCACAACTGCTAGCAACTCCAACTCCAAGAGCTATGAGGTAGTTTTCTGTCTTTCTCAGTTACTTGTATGCGCATAAGTGCACACACACACACACACCCCAAAATAAATCTTAAAAGCAAATAGGGGGTGGAGAGATGGCTCAGTGGTTGTGAGCAGGCACTGCTTGGTTTGCAGAGTACTGGGACTTAGTTCCCAGTACCCACATCAGGTGGAGACTTCTGGGGACAGCACCTCACAGCTAAGGGCTGCAAGTGATGTCTCCAGGACACACCCACTTCCTATCTGCTTGGAATTCTGGGAAGTTGGTCTGTTTCAGACAGTCTAGGCAATCTGAGGCTGTCCAGGGTCATTGTATGTGTGTGTGTGTGTGTGTGTGTGTGTGTGTGTATGTATAGGTGAAGGTCAAGGAGAGAGCAAGGAAACTGTAAGGCTTCTTTCTTCCCTTGTAGCCCTGCCCACTCCATGCTGGGTGGCACCATTATTGCAAAGTACATTCAGTGCCCATGTCAACCAGAGGGGTGGGAAATCTGAGCAAAGGGGTCGGAGAGCTAAGGGTGGCCCAGGGCTGGGCTCCCATCTCACCTCCTCCAGCACCCACGTTACCTCTTGGTGTCTGGTGGGTGATAACTGATGGTGGGCTTGAAGGGGAAATGGACATAGTACACTTTAACATTAATACACATGATTAATGAGCTGACTTAGGAAATATTAGGGGGACAGGAATAAGAATACAGAACCAAGAGCCTGTGCCTTTGATCAGAGACAACAGAGCTAACCTACCTGCCAACCTCTGCTTGTGTGAACCTGCTCGCCCCTTCCTCTTTTCTGGAAGAGGTATGACCACCACCCATAGCCGCAGAGACAGCAAGTTCTTCAAACTAGAAACCTGCAAGTCTCATCTTCTGTAAATTCAATTAGCTCTGGAGAAAAAAAAAAATCACCTCCAGGAAAACCATGAAGGATCACTCTGGAATGGCCATCTAGATAAGACTGCAGCAATGCTTATCTCTGTTTAAGCTATGAAATACTTCTGATTGAGGTTGGGTCTCTTGACGCAACAGCTAGAGGCTACAAGTGTATGCTAATTAGGGTTTCTGCCCTTTATCTCCACGGACAGAATTTCTCCTGGGGAAGGCCGAGCTCCCTTAATAGACAGATCTACTGTGTGAAGGCTCTCCACAAACCTCTACAGAAATACTCGGTGACAGACAGCAGCCACGCTAATACCTGTCCAGAGATGGGTTGTCAAGGACTCAGGAGGAACACTGGCTCCTAACTAATATTTCCGAATTCTCTACCCTGGACAGGTGGGGACATGGATATAAAGGTGCCAGCCCTGGTTGGGGGTGGGGGTCCCTGGGGTTGTGGGCAGTACTCCTAAATAGGATAAGGCTGAGGGTCTTCTTAGCAGATTGAGGGCATTCGGTTTGGGGACAGTGGTGGAGGCCAGAGGCCAAGGCAGGGCCAGACCACAGAGTGTCTTCCTCGTTTGTGGGAAACCCAGGAGAGCTGGCAGCTGGCTCAGTGAGTGAACTGCTTGCGTACAATCACAAGAATTCAAGTCTGGGTCCTAGCAGCCTCATAAAGGCTGAGCATGTCGGCACACACCTATGATCCCAGTGTTAGAGGGAGATGGGGAGGGGATACGTAGATCCCGGAGCTTGTGAGACAGCCAGTCTAGCTGGTTCACTGAGAGGCCCTATCTCAAAGCATGAGCTGGACTGTGAAAGAGGAAAACATTCTCTGAGAACACCCAAAGACCTGCACACACCATGGGGTGGGTGGAGAGGGACCAAGGAGGAGGTGAGAGAGAAGAGGCCGAGTCTGGAATAGCCTAGAGGATAAAACTCACCGGCAGAGCAGACCTCAGGACTCTCTGATAATGGATAATAATTCTGGTCCTGCAGACCGCAGCTCCCCATCAGCTCTGGCATCTCTGCATCTCTGACTTAGAATTTTTAAAGACTGGGTTTTACTTACTGTAAGTAGCCTTACTTACTTAAGTAGCCTGGCTGGCCTGGAACTTGCTTATATTGACCAGGCTGGCCTCCAACTCAGAGATCTGCTTGCCTGCCTACCAAATGCTGGGGTTAATGGCATATACCATCAGACCTGGCTTACTTCATTATTTAATTATGGCTGGCTTAATCATTTTATCTGTGTGTGTGTGTGTGTGTGTGTGTACACACTGGTTTGGTGGGTCCTACAATCATGTACCATATCAGGTCAAGGAAGGCACTGTCTTTTGCAGCCTCGTAAGTAAGTTAAAAATCACAGGAGGGGGCTGGCAAGATGGTTTAGTGGGTAACGACATTTGTTGCCAAGCCTGGTGACTGGAGCTGCAATCCCAGGAACCACACAAGTTGATCTCTGACCTCTCCATTCCTTGCTGGCCTCTTGAAGGCCAAGCCTCCCTGTAAGACCAACCAGAGGTGCAATGGTCAAGATTTCAGCCATGCGTCCTAGAACTCAGAACCCTGAGACAAAGGCAGTTTTTTAAAAAGACCAACAAACAAAAAAACCTAGCGCCAGATCGGCTGTGGAACCCTGATCAGTAGAGAGGATGCTGCTACCCACAACCAGGGGATGATGAAACTTAGGGCTTTAAAATATATTTTAAATACAGGATCTCACTGTGTAGCCCAGGCTGGCCATGTCAAGTCAGCAGTGCTCCTGCCTCAGCATCTTGAGTGTCCGTATTCTAGGCATGTACCACCAGTCCTGGTACAATTCAGTTCTTAAGCAAATGATACAGCACCTGTCTACTTGAGTGAGTAGGTTCCCGGGGACTTACCTCTTAACCTGCCTCCTGACACTGTATGCAGGGTCAAGCAGCCCTTCTTGGTGCCGGTAGAGCACCTAGCCCATCAAGTTTGAATTGCTGCTAATAGCTGGCAGAGGTATGTTGTGTGTGTTTCTCTCTAAATGCTGCATAGAAAATGCTGGTCTAAGGCCACCCTTCTGCTAATACCCAAAGAAAAGCAGTGGCTATTTCTGTTGAGTCACTGAGTCTGTTTCCAAAAATACCCAGGTTCAGGTCCAGGCCTCGTGATGTCAGGGGTCAGGTGCTGTGCAGGCAGAGGAGTAGGCAGACCCTGCTCACGGCCTTCCTAGGAACTCCTTCCCTTGAGCTCCCTCAGCCTTCAGATGCCCAGAGCAGGCAGTGCTCCCAGCAGACAGCCCTTGTGGAACAGCAGGATGGAATTCTTCCTTGGGTTGGAGTGAGAGAAGCTGAGCCCTAGATGGCCCTGAATGGATGCCCAGAGCTGTGAGTGGTTGTCCAGCAGCAACTGTGTTACTTGGCGGGATATTGGGTTCCCTCCCCCTTCCTTTATAACTGAGTGTCTGGAAATAGTAAAATTGAGCCTTGATCAGAACGTTTGTTGTCTTGGCTCCATTCTTTCTTCCGCCCCGTCTAGATTCCTCTCTTTTCAGTTCGAACTGCCATTCTCAGTTGAACCGTTCGTGTTGTGGACTGCGGGCAGGCCGCAACAGCAACCACTTGGACCCTTGAAGAGCTCCAGCCTAGGCTGACTTTTTATAGATAGCACAAAAGGCAACGGAGATAGAGAAGTTACGCTTGTATGTACCCTCAAGACGATAGCATCTGAGGGGGAAGAGACCCTGGAGGTGATTTGCAGCTTGTTATGGTTGGGTGACTAAGCCTGGTCATCACAGTGTCCCTGGAGACACTTTTCTTTGTCCTTTTCTCTTCCAGCTGCCTGGGGTGTGGATGTTACTGCTGAGGGAGTATCTGCAGTCAACTTGGACCCTAAGCAGAAGCCCCACTTTATGGCCAAGGAAAGGCAGCAGGAAGAGCAAGGGTCTCTGGTGTCTCCATGGCTGCACTCCAGGCTGTACTGTGGCCAGCCTGTGTCTGGCTCCTTTTCAAAGGGAGGGACATAGGCTTCTACCCTGCCTTTGTGTCTGATCTAGCTCACCTGCTCAGGCCCACGAACTGAGAACCTTATACAATGTAAGGGTAGGCTCCTGGTTCAGGGCTCCAGGGCTCCGGGGTATCAGGGTATCAGCAATAGTCACATTTATCAATCTGGTGAGCCAGAAGGCCAGGTAAATGCATGCATTTGGCCTGTGTGCCTGGACAACTTGACAGCTGCCCAACTCATAGCCTGGGGTGGCAGTGCTTGTAACTCAGCTCTGAGCAAACCCAACCACCACCACCACCACCACCACCACTACCACAACAACAACCACCACCACCAACTGAATCCACCACAGATCATTTCTGCTAAGGTGTATTAGTTATAAGCCAGAGAGGGCCACGTGAAGGAGACTGAGCCAGCCCTGAAGGGCAAATGCTGCCTCCCAGGTGAGTGACTTTAAACAGAAACTGGCGCTGCCCTGGGGGCCAGAGCATACAGCCTGGACACCTCTGCCATGCTGTGAGCTCTTGGACAGGTTCCCTCCACTCCATCCTAGAGTCCAAGGGTAGATAGCCACGGGCAGGAATCCTAATAGCTTCTTTTTAGAAGAAGAAGATGCCTGGTGCTTGGGAGACATGGACACAGGGTGGTGGTGGTGACCCTCCCTCCCAGTGCCCTTGTTACCTGGGAAAGTCACATGGAGTGGGGTGGATGGAGAAAAAGGCTGAGGAGTGAGGACACTGCCTCTGTAGGATGAGTGAGGGCAGAATACTTATTCCTGCCCTAGTATTCAAGACTCTTTATGTCCAGTCCCCAACCCCTAAAGCTCTGACTGGGAAATGGGCAGACAGCAGAGCAAGAGGTCCCAGGGCTAACCTGACAGGAAGGACCTACATGTGACAACAATGACAGATGGACAGATCGGTTGGTCACTCAGCCCTCCAGTTTGCATCTGTTAAACAGGCGGACAGAAAATATCTACTTAGGCCTATGAAGATTTGGTGGCGTGGCATCTATTAAAGAACACTACTGGGATGGGGGATGGGGGTGGGGTGGGGTTGGGGGAGGGGGGATGGGGAAACACATAAAGGAACACATAATCTTATCCCAGTGAGATGGGAGGCAGAGACAGGTGAGCCCTTGAAACAGCTCACTGGCTGGCTAGCCTAGAAGGACCAGGTATGGCTGAGTAGTTTCAAAACATCAAACTATTTAAAACCACCAAAGTGAGAGGGTGCATCCTTACCGAGTGAGCTGTAGGAAACCCTGATACCCCCGCGGCTGGCAGCACCTAGTGGCTTAGTGGGAGTGTGAAAACCTTTGCTCACTTTATAAATGAGGCTGGCTGCTTTACCAAGAGGCCTTACTGCCAAAGAGCCACACCCACAGAGAAACTGAGCTATTGTGTTGGTATCTGGACTGCGTCCATGAAGGTCCCTAAAGTCTCTCTTCTCCCTAGGACAAGGCAGGGAGTCTCGGTCCCACCCTCAGGGAAGTGCAAGCTATTTCAAAGTTCCTAGAGCCCCGCAGAGCCCACAAGGCACAGACAAAGCCCAGGAGAGCTCAGGGCTGCCCCCTGGCCCAGCTTGTGTGCTGATTGGGCATGCCAAGGCACAGGGGATGCCCCTTCCCCACGACACACTTCCTGGTTACCTGATGGAACAAGCCCAACCCTTCATTATGAGATACCCACCCCAAGCTCACTACTGGGGACAAGAGGACTGGCCTTGACCTGGGACACTAGGCCCATGAAGAGTTTTAACCTGGCTGGTATCAGTATGGCTGTTAATGGCTCAAGGGAGGTTCTGGGAGAGCCCCGCCCAGGGAGAGGCTGTAGGAGGAGGGCATGTCAATGCCTTCAAGCAGGGCAGAGCATAAAGTCAGATCTACCAGCTACCAGCTCTCTTGAGGGAAGAGGGGATGAGTGGCTAGGTTTAGGGGCTCTCACTTACTGTGACACCCTAAACAGTGTTCTGCTTGCATCCTCCAACATATGGGTGGGGCCTCGTCCTGGCATCTGTGAGGCATCTAGGCAGGGTTCCAGTGAGTGGGACTCTCTAGTGAGAAGAGAGGCTGCCTGGGGCATCGTGCCAGGGAAGAGGGGAGTAGGAGAGGCCTGCTGTAACTCATTCATAGTTCACGCCCACCTGCCTGGTACTTTCTGGCTCCTGAAGCTGGGCAGGCAAGATGTGGCTTCTGCCTGCATGCATTCATACTTTGAGGTCAAGAGAAGGTAACAGAACTCCGTTTCTTTGCTGGGTGTATGCAGGAAGGTGGGCATGGACCTGATCACTCAGTCTGAGACCTGCCTCCAGAGCTGGGTTTCTCCCTGTTGGAGCTGAGAGCTGGGGACAGGGGAGGAAGGTCTCCTCGCCTCTGTGGGGGTGGGTGCTTAGAACTCACACTGTTCTTTCTCACATCTTCTTGGTCTGCAACTGACTTCTACCCTTCTCCCCTACGAATACCAGGCCAAAGAGGAGAAACAGAGGCCTCTGAGGGGATGGGGGTGGGGTGGGGTGGCTGTATCTTAGGAAGTCCAGAAAGGGTTTTCACAAGGCACCCGGTAGGAACTAGGTGTGCCATAGTCATCGATGGGACAAAGGTCTCCCTCCCATTTGCCAAGGGTTCTGCCACTGATGAGATGTGTGGTTGGAACAGGGTCCCCACAGAACACCTCTGACATGTTTCTTCCTTGTGAAATACAGACATGACCTCCTCTGAGGTCCATACAATGGCACCCAGCAGGTGGAGAAGTCCAGCAGGGAGGAAGGAGAAGCAGCTGAAATACACTTACCTGTTCTCACCAATCACCAATCGAGGCAGACGCACCAGAACATGCAAGAGAAAGAGAAAACACTGGTCAAATAAATATTTCTTAGAAAATGTCCAGATGTAAGATCACCGATAGACCTGTAATCTAAAAAATAAAATTGGCACTGTCCTGTGCAGATGGCTCAGTTGGTAAGGTGTCTGTCTTGCAAGCATAACAACATGAATTCAAGTCCCCAGAACCCACATCACAAAAGCCTGGAGGGGTGGAGGGGGAGGAGTGGTGGGACTGGGGGACGGCTCAATGGGTAGGAATAGTTGCTGTGTCTTAGGAGCAGGGTCTGACTCCTCGGCACCCAGGAGAAAAAGCCAGGCAGGCTGTAACTGCAGTACTGAAGAGTAGAGACAGGCAGATCCTGAGAGCTTGCTGGCTAGTCAGCTTAGACTAAACTGGATATCCGGTTCAGTGAGAGATCTTGTCTCAAGGCAGTAAAGTCAAGAGCAACAGAAGAAGATACCAATGTCCTGCTCGGGCCTCCACATGTGCGTGCATGCATTCATGGACTCCTGCCCACTTACACATGTCATGGTGGCACACAGAATCTCAGCACTGGGGAGGCAGAAACAAGTGGAGTCTTAGGGAGCTCTGGCCAGCTAGCCTAGCCTACTTGATGAGTTCCAGGCAAGGAAGAGACCCTGTCTCAAAAATCAAGGTGGAGGGGGACCTGAGGAATAACACCAGAGCTTGTCTTCTGGCCTCCATATGCACATATGCAACCACATATATACATGTGCACACCCACCCCTGCTTCCTAGCTCCCACATTGGAGTAACTGAAAATCTCTCTACAAGCTACAGATGTGGTGACGCACGTCTGTGATCCTAGCACTTGGGAGTCCCAGTCTGGGCTATAGAGAAGAATCTACTTCAGAATAGAATTTCTTAAATCTCTTACTGTATAGACCAAGGAACAGGCATGGCTTACTTTTACCCAAAGCAAAGAGTAAACAGGTGTGCACACCTCTAAGTACAGCTATATCTACAAGTTCGAGTGTCTATCTGGAAATTGAGTGAGGTTTTCATACAGGAGCACAAATACAAAAAAATACCGATGGTTCAGTGAAGGCTCATTATTATTGCAGCTGTTTGAAGATCTGGGTCTGTGTGTGCGCATGTGTGTGGGGGAAGCACAGGTCAACATCGGATGTCTTTCTCTCTCCTTTATGTTTTGAGGCAGGGTCTTTCACCGAGCCTGGAGCTCACCAGTGATAAGCCCCAGGAACCTTCGACCTCTCTGCTCCCTGTGTTGGAACTACAGGCCTATGCTACCATGCCCAGCTTGTCATGTGGATGCTGTACTGGCTGGTTTTGTGTGTAAACTTGACAAAAGCCAGAGTTATCACAGAGATAGGAGCCTTCCTTGAGGAAATGCCTCCGTGAGATCCAGCTGTAAGGCATTTTCCCAATTACTGATCAAGGAGGGAGGACCCATGGTGGGTGGTGCCATCCCTGGGCTGGTAGTCCTGGGTTCTATAAGAAAGCAAGCTGAGCAAGCTAGGGGAAGCAAGCCAGTAAGTAACATCCCTCCATGACCTCTGCATCAGCTCCTGCCGCCAAGTTCTTGCCCAGTGTGAGTTCCTGTCTTGACTTCCTTTGATGATGAACAGCAGTATGGAAGTGTAAGCTGAATAAACCCTTTCCTCCCCAACTTGTTTCTTGGTCATGATGTTTGTGCAGGAATAGAAACCCTGACTAAGAGAGATGCTGAGGGCCAGAACCAACTCACACAGGCCCTGAGGCTGTGTTGTAAGCACATTACCCATTAAGCCATCTTCTTTTGATTTGCTATTTTTCCAAATTAAAAAAAAAGGTGGGGAACATTCCTACAAAAATGCCAACTTATTTCTACTGACATTTAAGATAATAGACCACCCAATGCTTAGGTGCTGTCTCCGAGACAGGAAAGGAGATGCCAGTGCTCTTTGGGGCATATTCCAAAGCCAGCGAAAGTGTAATGGTAAAACTCAGACAAACCAACAGTTAATTTCATCCCAGTCCAGATGTCAAGCATCTGGAACAAGACTGATACACTCATCTCCAAGAGAACGCGTTGACACTGTACTGTGGACGGGGCCAGGTTCTAACATGTGCACATTGGTTACTTTTTTGTTGCTGTGATAAATACCCAACAAAAGCAACTTAAGGAAGGAGGGTTCATTCAGGCTCCCAGTCTGAAGTCACAGTCCACCCCAGTGATGAAGGCAGGGAGGGTGGCAAGAGTGTGAGGCAGCAGCCCATGTCACACCTACAGTCAGGGAGCAGAGATGGATACTGCTAAGCCCTCTGTGTCCTTCCTGTCCATCATTCTAGGACCTGGGCCTATGGGATGATGCCAACCACAAGGAGCATGTGTCTTCCCCAACTCAACGAACCTAATCTAGACACTGCCTCACAGACATGCACAACAGCTTGTTTCCATGGCAATTCCGAATCAACAACTTGACAATCAAGATTAAGTATCACACCAGGCATTCGAGATGATCAGCAGTAAGAAAACTCCCCTGTGGTGGGCTCTGTGCTCAGCAGATTATAGGTCTCAATAGGCATTCAGGAACATTTGCTAAAATGGAATGCCTCTTCAGTTTTTAAGGCCCCTGGGAAAGTAGGAATACAGAATCCCCATCATGTAAGAATTCCTCAAACGTGGGTCAAACATGACCATGCCCCCATATTAACTCCTTGCTGATGTGAGGTGATACAGAATTTAGGGGCACCACTGTCCAGGGTCCCCTCTATGTGCAGACATTCCTGGGCAGCAGCAAGCCCTACTACAAGGTGGACAACTTCACTCCCAACAGTTCTTGCCTTGAGTCCTAGTGGCTAAGCTGTGTATGTGTTCACAGAGACTCTGACCTAGAGGCTGGAGGTGATAGTGGGCGGGCAGCGGCCTTCTTACCCATCATCTCCTCCTTGTACTGGCCTGGCCTCCTGGGCACCAGTGAGCTCAGCACTGCGTCAGTCAGGGCCCAGTTCAACACCCTCAGGGAGGCTCTGGCTGTGACATGGGGCCTTGGGGCCTCCAGGGGCCAGTGCCCTGCCTGGAGGAGGAGTGCTATATGCCCTGCCTATAGGGTGTTTATTCATGGATGTATAATATGTATGTGTGTGTCAGGGGGCAGTCAGTTCTCTCCTTCCACCACGTGGGTCCCAGGTTTAAACCACCAGGCTTTCCAGCCAGCACCATTACCCAGTGAAGCATCTCACTAGCCCATGGCAGGGTGATTAAGGCCATGTATATAGGCAAGGCCTCTCCAGTCCTCTGCTGCCTTCCTCTGTTTCTGTGGGAGAGCTGGAGATAGACATGGGACAGGGCCGGCCTTGCAGCCTGGCTGAGTGCCCATGGTTACTTCTGCCTGAGGACATACTTAGTTGGCTTCTAAGGTGTTCTTAGTCCTCCTCCCCTGTCTCACTCTGGCCTGGGCAGTACCACACAAAGTCCTTTCCCAAGCTCCTAAATCCCAGGAAGGGTGTTGAAGGCAGTGTAGCCTAGAAGGCCTTAAAGTACTTTGAGAAGTCAGGCTTACACTAAGCTAGGGCAGTCCCCACAAGGAAGGGGTTAACAGCAGCTAGAACAGGGAAGTGGGAGGCAGGGCAAGCACTATAGGGACTTAGCCCAGCCAGCGGCCCCAGGCCCTCCTTCTGAACTAGGACAGGCCAAGGGGAGCCAGAGGATCATCCAGGCTGTCCTGGACAGGCTTGGCTGGCTCTGGACCCCCACGGCTTTGACCTGCTCTGGCTGGGAGCAGCGAGGCTTCTGAAATGGCAGGAATGCTCTAAGCTTCTGGCTCATCTGTCCTCTGGATACTTCTGTCAGGGGTGGGCACAACCACACCCACCAGGGTCGAGAAGCCAGGGTTTGAGGCTCACCCAGAAAAAAGGGCCTTCCCTTCCAGCAGCCTGGGACCACACTTCCTGGGAGTAGCTGTGTTTGGGTAGGATGCTGGGGCCCTCAACGGCTTGGGGAAGCTAAGAGTTGAATGGGTAGATTGAGATACACAATTGTGTTACTATGCAACAGCAGCAAAGGGGGCCTAGCTAGCCTCTCAGGTATGGGGGAGGGAAGTAGGGGGAGGGACTAGACCCCAATCTGGGATGCACAGGGCTAAAGGCTCAGCCCCTGACTGGGGGGGGGGGGTGTTAGGTGGGGAGGGGAGTGACTCAGAAGGGCAGTGGGAGGAGCATGTGGTGTGGTGTGGTGTCAGCTGACGGGCTCCCAGTGGAAACAAGACTTGACTCAGGAGAAGCCTGAGAGAGGAGGTGAGACTGAGGGCAGCTTGCAGCTGGGAGTTGTGGCCTGGCCCTTCATCTATCCCTGTCACTACTGCTCCTCCTGTGATGGGGGACATACCCAGCTACAGTGTTCCCGTGCTTCCTGGTAGGAAGGAGGTTGAAGACAGACAGAGAGTCTGAGCCGTGCACCCTACATTGTGAGACCTGAGTCCCTGGGCTAAGCAGAGATGCATGAGATCTGGAGAAGGGGGGGAATCTGCTCACGGAGCAGGGCACCACAAGTCCCGGATTGCAGAATGTGAGGCACCCAGTGCCCACCTCACGCAGCAAGAGCACAGAGCTGCAGCTCAGGGTTCCCGTGCCATGCTGTGGCCACATGGCCCCACTATATCTGCCACTGGCTTTGTCTTCTTATGCTTCAGGGTGGAGGCCTATCCCTGCAGTCCTCAGATCTGTCTCAAGTGCAAAGGGTGTGCCTCTAGGAACACACAGACCCTTTTGCACCCTGGATTGGGTATAGGTGACACTGAGGTCACTTGGCCCTTTTTGGAGAGGACGCCTCAACCTTGGCCCTGCCGGCCCTCTGAGGGGCTCTGGAAGGCAGGTCCCAGCTCTGCCACTGGGCCATCACTAAAGCTCATGTCATTTTTCATTTTAACTAAATCGATATGGCTATTACGGTGTGCATTTGTGTATGGTGTGTGTGTGCATTGCCAGCCATGGTGCCTGTATAGAGCAACCCTGCAGAGCTCTTCTCTTCCCCTGCCTACACAGTGAGCATATCTGCAAATGTTCTCCCCCAATCCCTGCTTCTCTCTCTTCTTTAAAAAGAAGGGCCTACAGATCACCCAGGGGAGTACCCGGAGTTCTTGGTGCAGCTGCAGCCGCACCCCTCTGTACAGCCTCCACGGGGGCCCACCCCAGCACTGCAGACACACACCACAGCACACACCTCACCATGCTACTCTGAAGCCAGCACAGGCTACACACGCCAGGCCAGGGCCCCACCCCACACCTGTCTTAGAAGGGAGCACTGCTCTTGCCAGGGCCCTGCACACACCAGGCCTAGCTGTGCTGTTTTTCTTTCCTGCTTTGTTTCTCTACTAGTCTGGCCCCATGGGGCCTGGGTAGAATGGGGCCTCATCTAAGCCTCTGAGGTGAGGCTTGGCATGAAGCCTACTGGCCAACCATCCCAAAGCCACTCCCTAGAGCTGAAAGCAAATTACTGGCAGGGACTGTCTTCAGCAAGCACTGGGTGAGTGGGGGGTGGTGGTGGTGGGGGGGAGGGAAGCCCTGGGTGGTCAGAGCGGCAGAGAAAGAGCTGGAGAACAGAAACTGGGAGAGCTGCACCCCAAGGTTTATGTCTTCTAAGGTCTCAGCCTCTGGGTGTGTGCATCATGGGCCTGTGAAGCAGGGTGGGTCTGGGTGCAGAAAGACCAGAGCAGCCCAAAGCAGGCACCAGTTAAGTGTTAGATTCCCTTCCCTGACATATACCCTGTTTGTATTGTGACCAGCCTTGGCCTGACACTTTAAAGGAAACAAGAACTAACTAGCCAACACAAAGACACAGACACAGACACAGGCACAGACACAGACACACACACACACACACACACACACACACACACACACACACACACGGGAGTGGCCTGCTGTTGAGTGTGTAAAGGGCTCTGTACTGACTCCTGACTGCCCTGGAACTGCTGTGAGCAGTGCTGTTGGCTGGGTTAGAGACCCTGTGGTATCGGGGTCAGCAGCCCAGGACTCAGAAGCCTCTCCAGTCCTTGGCCACTCTGCACAGGGCTCCCTGATAAACCAGGTCTCTGAGGCTTTGGAGATGACAAGCAAGACAAGGGCATGAGGGTGGGCTCAGGCCACCAGTATGAGAAGTTAAGCCCTCTGCGTGCCCAAGCACTGGCTTGTGGAACTGTTAACAGCCAGGTAGGGAGAGGGGAAGCTGCCGGGAAAGGGCTCTGGGGCATCAGAAATAAAACAAGGACACCCACTTGCCCACTCCAGTCGACATAATCCCAGAAATAGGCAAGAAAAGGAAATAAAAGCCATCCAAACAAGAGGAGACAAGTCAAGTTATGTTTGCAGAGGAACTGTTTTATACGCAGAAGCCCCCAAACAACGGGAGCGGAGAGAAAACTATAACCGATGAACTCGGCAATGTTGTAGGATATAAATTTAAAAGTCGGTTTTACATACGAGCAATAAACAATCTGAGGAGGAAATGAACAAAGCGACGTTTACAGCCGTGTCAAGAGTAAGCGTAACCAAGGAGCTGGAAGATTTGTATACCGAGAGCTGTAGTCCATGAGAGACAGACAGACGTGAAGACTGGCACGGACAGAAGCAGCTGCTCATGCTGAGGGACTAGAAAACCTAACCAGATCTATGGATCGGATTGGCAGAGGCCTATACCGCTTGTAACTACAAACTGCTTTCTGTGTATGTGGAGCTCATCTGAGTCTCATGGAAGACATCTCAAATAACCAAAGTATGTCAAAAAGAGCAAAGTTAAAGGACGTACGTGCCAAAACTTAACTAGAAAACGGTGGTAATCAAAGCCCTGTGGTACTGGCACAGAGACAGACAGACACACACACACACATTTACTCACACACACAAACTGTACCCCCGCCCCCCAACAATGATTTAACAAAAGATGTTAAGGTCATTCTTAGGAAAAGAGATGTCGACCTAGGCAACCATTTCCTACGAATAAATCTGAAGTTTGCCTGTGACGTTTTTGAATAGGAATGGCCCCCATAGACTCGTGTGTTTAAATGCTTGGCCCATAGTAGGTGGAACTATTAGAAAGTGTGGCCTTGTTGGAGGAAGTGTGCCACTGTGGATGCTGGCTTTGAGGCCTAGTGGGGGAGTCTCCTTCTGTCACTTGTGGATAAGATGTAGAACTCTCAGCTCCTTCTTCAGCACCATGTCTGCCTGCATGCTGCCATGTTTCCCGCCATTATGATAATAAACTAACTCTCTCAAACTATAAGCCAGTCCCAGTTAGAGTTGCTGTGGTCATGGTGTCTCTTCACAGCAGTAGAAACCCTAATTAAGATATCACCTCAACCCACCTTGTAGGATTGGGGCTTGGAGCCAGGGCCTGGTATAGGCTAGGCAAGTGCTTAGCCTTTACCATGAGCCCTTGGAATTTGTCTTCCTTTACATATCAAAACCAATGCTAGAAGGATCATTGATGAGCCCAAAAGTAAATCAACACTGGGGGAAGTTTATGAGGTTGAACTTGGTGATGATTTCTTAGAAAGGCAAAGGAGACAAACTAGGCTTCATTGCAATTAAAAACTTTTGTAAGGCTAACTCATTAACAGAGTGAAAAGACAATCCATGATGAATAGGAGAAAGTATTTGCAAATGTTGTATTCGGTAATAAATCCATATTCAGATACCCATCATATATAAAGAACTCTTACAACTTAATAAAACATCAACAACCCATTGAAAAATGGTAAAGAAGCTGAATAGACATTTCTCCAAAGATATACAAATGGCTAAGAAGTATATAAGATGCTCACCAGAAGTGTACATAAGAGGACTGCTAACCCACAGCCCAGTGAGAAGACTGGCAAGATGGCCCAGTGGGTAAATCTCATGACACACATGCAAGAAGGTCCAGTTCCAATCTCCAAAGAAAAGTAGGGCATGGTGCCACATGCCGGGAGCCCCAGCACTGGGTGTGTGGCAGAGACAGGAGGACCTCTGGGGCTTGCTGGTCAGATGGTCCATCCAATGGGTGAGCTCCAGGATCAGTGAGAAATCCTGCTTCAAAAATATAAGGAGGAGGCTGGGTGTGGTGGCACACCACTTTAATCCCACTACTTAGTGGAAACAGAAAGATCCCTGTGAGTTGGAGGGCAGCCTGGTCTCCATAGCAGGTTCCAGGCTACCCCGGGGATACACAGTGATACCCTGTCTCAAAGAGGCAAACACAAACAACAGCAAAACTAAGCAAATAGAAAAGTGGAGAGCCATGGAAGGAGATACCCAACATCAGGCTTCACACTTGCATACACACATGAATGCATAGACATATACTCAAAACCACAATTGGGTGCCACTTCGTATGCACCAATATGGTGTATTGAAAACCAACCAACCAACCAACCAACCAACCAACCAACCAACCAACCGTTAGTGGTACACAGCCATAGGAGTCCCATGAACTTGGAGGCTAAGGCAGAGGATTGCTTGAGCCCAGAGTCAGAGGCTACAGTAAGCAGTGGTAACAATGGTGGGATTGGACTATAATCAGCTTTTTGTGCTCTAGCCTGGGCAAGGGGAGCCATTAGCACAAAACAAAGCAACCAGAAAACAAGAGCTGGTGGCAAGTAAGAGGAGAAATTAGATCCCTGCGCATTCCTGCTGGGAAGATAATGAAGACCTGTGGGTGGAGATTTACCATGTGATCCTAGAATTCTCCTTTTGGATGTATAGCACCAAAGAACTGAAAGTAGAGGCTCAAGGAGACGTTTTCACACACACATGGACAACAGCATCATTCCCAAGAAAGAAAAACAGCTAAATAACTATTGATGGACGGACATACCAGCAAGATGAGCATATATGTATGCACAGCGGGCTACTGTTCAGCCTTAAAACAAGGGAATTTGGGGTCTGGGGGACAGCTCAGTGGATGGTGTGTTCTTGCCTCACGAACACAAAGCCTGGAGTTCGGATCCCCAGCAACCACATAAAAGCTGGGCAGGCGGCAGTGTGTCTGAAATTGTGAGGCTCAGGAGACAGACACAGGGGATGCCTAGGATAAGCTGGCTGGGCGGACTAGCCAGATCAGCAGGCTTGGGGTTCACTGAGAAACCCTGCTTCAGGCCATGAAGTGGAGGGTGGTTGAGTAAGACTCCTGATGTCTTATTCAGTAAGAAATCTAGCTGTCAGCCTATGGCTTACACAAGAGTGTGCATGCACACCTGCACATTCAAACATGTAAGAGCATGCACAAACACATACATAGGCAACGCCAGTCACCCAAATACAAACGTCATATATTCCCACTTATATAAGGTATCCAGAGGTGGGTTCCTCGTGACAGTCAAATTGTGGTTGCTAGAGGCCAGGCAGAGGCCCAGAGAGTTAAGGTTTGAAGAAGATGAGGTTTCCATTTGGGAAGTTAAAGACGCTCTGGAGGCAGACAGTGCACAAAGGTACTTAAATGCCGAAGTGGTTGACACATATATATTGTGCAAATGACTCAAAACCAGGTATCCTCAGAGAGAAGTGACCACAGTCAACCCTGGGCAGGATTTGTCTCCTGGAGCCCCCTGGGCAGCATAGGAAAGGAGGTATCCTTCTTCAAGAGCTGTTACCCCAGGGGGACCTTAGTGACCAGGGGACACATGGGACCTGCCTGGTCTATGCTAGCTCCTCACCCCCAGTCTCTGACATGTGTTAGGTGGGGCACAGCTGGAGACCCCTGGGACCAAGCAGAGGCTGCACAGGATGCTTGCTTACACATATACATACACATACACACACACACACACACACACACACACACACACACCTGCATTACTTCCATTAGCAGTTCCTGCAGGCCACTCCCCAGTGAGGAAGAAGGGCAACTGACTCCCTGTGACTCTCCCATTGGTAATGGCTCTGTGCCAGGGTAAAACCTGGAAAGGAAGGGCTGGCTGGCACAGGTGAAAGGTACTCTAAGATGGTCAGCCGCACCCTGTTCCTCATGTGCCCGCCCCAGGTCTCTGTGCTGAGACCTGCCTTCCAATCATCCCAATAGTAAGAGCCAGGGTGGGACCTCAGGCCTGTCCTCCGGGCTGTCAGAACAGAGGCACAGTGTTTTTCTTCCTGCTGTCCCAGTTGCCAGTCCCTGTCCTTCCTCCCTGGCTGTGAAGAGGCCAGCACACACATTTCACCTAAGACACAAGGTTTGTTATCCTCCTGGATGAGTCTGTCTCTCCCAGGAAAGAGAGGGAGCCGTTGGCTCACATCATCTTACACCAACCAGCCAAGCTTTCAGATGCACACACACACCAGCAACAGTGTCTGAATGGCCTAGGGACCTGACCCGGGACTGAGGCTTCAGCCCACCCTCTGCAGTGACAGGTCAGCCCTGAAACAGATCCTCCCACATCCTGGTCATCCAGAGGGTCAGGCTGCAGAAACTGCCCAGCCACCAAGTGGAAAATCACTCAGCTCTTTCCTAACAGGCATGAGTGGGAAGGGATTTCAAGCAAGGGGAGATGTCTGAGTGCCAATGCTTGTAAAGAGAAATGGGATTCTCACTCTGGAATAATTGAGAGATTACTGGATGAGAAACACGAGCTGACGTGGGCGCATGTATGAATAGGGATGCACACACAGGTATTTGGGTGAGGGTGTACATTGAGAGCAGGCGTCCTGTCCTGTTGGCCTCTTGCTTTATCCCAGGAGTCTCCCAATGTCTTGTGCTGGACACTTATGATATGCAGGTGAGACTTGTGGCTCAACTGCCACAGCCCAGTCCCCAGCAGTACCCCAGGGAATCATTGGTGTGTCCTCAAGGCTTGGCAAGTCTGTTTCTACACTGGCTCATGGGAGCAGCAGAATGAGGCAGTCAAGCATTCTCTGGGACCTCATAGGTCTGAAAAGTGGGTCTTGGCTGGATCAGAAAGCTTAAAGGCAAGTACCCATGCCCCAGGTCTAATCACCCCAACAGCAGGAGCCACAGGTTGGACACACATGTGTGCACATGTACACAACAAACATGCACGTGCGTGCGTGCGCATGCACACAGAGAGAGAGAGAGAGACACAGACAGACAGACAGATACCAGCTAGAAGATCCTTCTGCTATGCCTTAAAGTCAGTCCACACTGCCAAAGGAAGTAGGCACCATTGTACACAGTAGGGTTGGGTGGGAACCCTGAATATTGGGGTTCCAGTCAGGCCTGTGTTCTATATTAGTGTTCTTCTTCAAGGGCCTCTCTATGCATGGCAAAAGAGGACACTTGCTCCTGGGACCCGCCACTCAGTGGTCAGCTGTTGTACTATATGACCGGAGGTCACAGATGTTGACCAGGGGTTGAGATAGCTGCTGCTGAGTAGGCAGAGAGCTAGGTCTGTTCAGTCAAGACTGGAAAACTGTGGCCCAGTGCTTACTTCCTTGCTGAACCTTCAGCTGAGAAGGCCTGGGCCCACAACACCAGGCCCCTCTGTGGCTCCTTAGGAATGCATGGTAACTCCCTAGGGGTCTAAGTCCCTTCCTGGTTCAAGAAAGGCACCTCAGAGGTGTCTGCTGACCAAATGCAGGCTCTCCACAGTATGCACTATTAACACATCACTCAAACAACACATCCTGCCTCCTTGGCTCACAGACCACCTCATACAGTCTGTGTCCAGCTTGTTTTTTAGGGACATCAAGTAGGTGCTTGGAAATATCGGCCATTTTGATGGGATACTTGACCTACATTTGGCCCTGGATACTGTGTCAGTGTACTATGATGACCAACTTTAGGTGTCACCTGCTTCCACTAAGGACTCCCAGAGGGCTGGAAAAGCGCACCTGGCATTGGAATCAGTGGACCAAGTAAGGCTGTCTCCCTGAATGTGCATAGGGACCACATGGACAGCCAAGAGGTCTGCACATAAGGAAATGGCACAGGGGTGGGGGGTATACGGGTATGTGCTCTTCAGCATCTGGGAGGTACCCTCTTTCTGCCGCTGGGCATTATCACTTCAGGTTCTCAGTGGCTGCCAGGTTCAGAGGTCCTCAGTCTTGGACTGAGCCATGGTTTTCCCAGATTTCCAGCTTGCAGAGAATATGCCCTAAAATAACAAAGCTTCCATGGTCACGTGAGCAAATTCCCATAAGTCCTCTCGCATCAGCCTCCCTACCTATATCCTATGGGTTCTGTTTCTCTGGAGAACTAGCACCACCCTTTGGGGATACTGCTGGCCATGTTCGTCACCCCAAAGGTTACCAATCTTCTAACAGCTTGGTCTCTTCTTGCATACGATGGAAGAGGGCCATGAGGCCATCAAGGCAGAGCCCACTGCTGTTCCAAGAGCAGGTGCTTCATCATGTGGGGTAAGTAAAAAACTAAGCATCTACCACGGACCATAAAAGTATAGTATTCCTCAGAGGCAGCCTTGGAAACAGATGTTAACACAGGCAGGCCTCTGGAAAGACCCCGGGCTAGCACATCTTCTGATGACCAGCTTGGGACCACAGTCAGTCCCTCAACTCTGAGTGGTTTTCCGGCTTGCAGCTGGGATATGAATCTCAGAGGGCCGCAGTGGGGATGGCTGTGGTCCAGCTAAGCGTTTGCAGCACAGACTGTAGCAGCTGCACACAATGTCTAGCATCGTTAGAGGACCCCACCCCATAATAGCTCAGCATCTATTTCCTCATGGAGGCCCACTGGCTCCCTTTCTTACTATCAAGGTCACAGGGCATCATCACCCTGTGCTCTGTGCTGGCAAAGTTCCTGTGATGTATCATAAGGATAGGGTCACTCACAGTTCACCTCTTCCACCTGTCTATAAAACATGCAAGTACTAAGCCAAGACCACACAAGGTCCCGTCTTGACCAGTAAAAGTCATGAGGGAATGGGACAGCGACTAGCAACATCAAGGTTGAAAATAGGGAAGGATACAGAGGAGGGAGAGTGGGTGATGGAACCTGGAGGGGCCTGCTCAGCTAAACGGTCAGGTCAGGTTCAAATCCCCCAAGCATACAATTTCTTGTCTGGGAGCCTGTGCCGTGTGGTGATCACATGGTGTAGATAAAAAAATGTCAGAGGATGCTGCAGTGTGGGAGGGGATCCTCAGCCCTGGCTGTAAGGCATCTCCTCAAGTCATCTCAACATCTGTGAGCAAAGTGAGGAACCGCTAAGGAGAAGAGTGGGCCTGGCCTGTGATGCAGACTGAGCCAGAGAACGGTACCTGTGATGGCTGTCTCGACTATCAACTCGATTGCATCTGGAATTTATTAGCGGACACATCTGGGTAGATCTAGGAAGGTGTTTCCAGAAACTGGGGGGAGAAGATAATCTCTCATCTTCCAGTGATGGCTTAGATATTGAGAGGTCAGAGGGAAAGCTTGGATGCTCGCTGGTCTGCCATCACTCCTTGGTCAAGGGTACCTGTACCTTCTGATTCTTCACTGACATCAGAGCCCAGCCTGGATTGCTTCCAGCACAGCCTGAAGACCAGGGATGCTCTAGGAATCCTCTGGCCTTCAGAGGCATCCACCTCATGGATGAGTTCTTAGCCTCTCCAGTATGCTCATAATCTGATGTCAACAACTACCAAAAGATTCTAATAAATGACCTCCCCACCCCCTCACCCAGTTCTGCAACTCTAAAAACCCTGCCTACCGTGACGATCCCAGCTGCTGAGATGTGCTCTGGATCCAAGGCCCGTGATTTTCATGTATGAGACTGTCAGGATTGACTTCACCTGGGTGGGTTCCTTTCTGAGCCAGCTCCCCGAGAGACGTGCTTCTGCTTCAAATGGCCTACTGGTCCCATTCCTACCTTCCACTCATGTGACTAAAAGCAGCAGCTCCCCCACAGAGGCTGCATTTTTCTGCTGGGCGTGTTGCCAGCCCAGCTTCCAGGAAAGCAAAGGCATAAACCTGTCCTCACAGGACTCGACTTCCTGATGGCTATAAACAGCATGATGGGGAAGCGGTGAACCTTCTCAGAGTTCAGGAGGTGGGCTGGCAAGCATGCCTGGACTCACATGAGCAAAACAACCCACACCTACCCACTCGTCTGCCCAAAGAACTGGGGTGGCAAAGGAGCTATAACCCACTCTTCTTGTGGTCCATTCTCTCCCACCTCTGCCTGGGCAGGGCCTCTCTTTCCATCAGACACCACTAGATGCAGACTCCCTCGGTGACTCAGCAGGTAAACTTTCCACAGAGCCTGACCACCTGAGTGTGCTTTCTGGACCCCACATGGTGGAAGGAGGGAACCATTTCTGACAGTTGCCCTTTGACCTCCACATGCGGCACCTAATTAGATTACAAAATTAAGCCTCTGCTAGGGAGAGCTCAGGAGTTAAGGCCCTTTTCTGCTCTTGCAGAGGACCTGAGTCTCATTCTTAGTACCCACAATGGGTGGTTCATAACCACTTGTATGTAACTCCAGATCCAGGGGACCCAGTGCCTTCCTTTGGGGTCTGGCCTCCAAACCCATCCACACACGCCTGGCATACACACACAGAAACACACACATCATATACACAAGTAAAACATAAGAATATATCTTTAAAATTATATTTTAAAAGGCCTCTAGATAACTCGAAAGACTATCTGCTCCCTCCACCCCTGCCTGACTTTGATCTCTGGTTAGTCACCATTGTCACACCTAATGAACTGGAACAACTATTTATTTAGCCAGACTCTTTGGGAACCTGGTAGTCCACCGGGAACCTCCAACCAGGTCCTCTGCACTATCCCAGGCCTTGAGAACCTTGCTGTGACTGGCCACATCTGTCCCTATCACAGACAAACAGTATGGTATGTCTGGGACCCTGGCAGGAGCCACTTCTAGGTCCCCTGCTAGTGAGGCTATCTTGCTGTCTGTCATTGCAGAGGGGTAAGGGAGATAGGGGACCTTGGAGCCATAAGTTTGCAGCTCTGTAACAGGTGACCTTATGTGGCAATTTATTTAGGCTCTCTGTTCCTCAGTTTACTGCCTGCAGAATGGGGCTCCTAGTAATGAGGGTTGGAAAAGTAAGTTTAGTACTGAGTGAGGGTTTTTGTGGGTCACAGTTATAATCTGTCTGGGCAAAGCCTCTCTGCCTTGGTTCCCCTACAGTGTCCCTCTTTGGTACCTTCCCCAAGTACCCCATTTCCAGCCGTGCTTGTGACAGAGCTTTCCCTGAGGTCTAGGATTCAGGAAGGCTCATACTATACCCCACACCCCCAATCTCTCTGCTTGAAAGGACACCCATCTCAACTCTCACCATGGTGATGTCAACACCAAAACTCAGTGCCTCCAGTCTCTGTTTCCCAAGGACACCAAAGCTCCAGAGAGGTAAATATTTACATGGGAGTTTAAGTGCTGACTTGGAGGGAGATGTTCTCCTTTGCTGCCCAGGAGCTAGAAGCAACTGTCTACATTTGTCCCCTGGGCTCTGCAAGCCCTGAAGTGTTCTAATTTTCAGTCAGAAAGGGACTCAGGGGGGCCACTTTGTCAGGATCTCTTGTCCCAAGCTTGTAGAGTGAGGCATCAGAGGCTGGGGCTCAGTGTATGTGTGGGCACCCCATGATAAGCTCTTCTTCTGGGAGGGCAGTGTCAGGAGCTTTGTGCACAAAGCAGGATCATGCAGGGGTCAGTCCTGGGTGTGGCTGCAGCAGATGGTGCTGACTATGGATGGGGAGGGGAGCGGGGCCAGGTACCAGATGCAGACAAGCAGTGTCCTAGTCAGGGTGTGGGTAATATGGAGGGGTCTTTTAGGCCTACCTTCCCTTGCATAGAGATGGAGCCTGGGGTTTCCAAGCAGCAGCTCCAGGCTCTGGTTTTAGCTGTAAGGCCCTTTCTTCTGACTCAGTCTTTCGGAAACCCTGATAAATGGGGCCTACAGCAGGAGACCCTGCTGGCTTACCTGGCCTTTCTGGACTCAGCTTGTGTATCTGGGCCCTGCTGAATACCTTTGCAGGCAATCCTGGAGTATCCACATGCTGGGAAAACAGTAATAAGATCACCATCTGTCCACTCCCTTGGCTATCTAGGCCTATAACTGAGACTGCCTCCATCAGCAAGGTCCCACTAACAGGACAGAGGGCTGGCTTGGACTTTAGCTACTGCAGGCACCTATGTAAGGCATAAGCCTAGAGCCACATTAAAGGAGGATGAGCATGTGGGAGGTGACATCTGCTGGGCTTGGCCCTGAGACACACCCCCTACTAGCCAGGAGAAGATAACAACCCCACGGAGGACGACCAAGGCCAAAGGCACAAACAAGAAAATCTCTGCAGTTGACACTCACACCTACTTCATAGTAGATAAAGTACACTCCTAGTCTGCAGGGCCTGTTCTGGGCTAAGAATGGGAAACTCTGACTGACTGGATGAGGTCTATAGGACCGCGAACAGGTGCGGTTTTAATAAGCTGCACTGTGGCAAGCGACATGAATGAAGGTCCCTCCAGGCTGCTTACAGAACAAAGCCGAGAAAACAGGAGCTGTGTCTAGACAGCCATAGGGCTGATCTGGGAGGTGGCTGGATTAAATATGCGTGTCATGGACAGGCAAGGACAGAGACAGGCTGAGCGCAGACAGTGGGCTGCAGGAAGCTAAGTACAAATGGATACAGGGTCTAGAAAGTTTGCAACATTGAAACAGCTTAGTGTGTGGGTTAAAAGAGTTGCAGCCTAGGTGCTAAGGTGGTAAAAAGAAGATAGGAGAATCATGAAATTGCAGACAACAGGTTGGGGCAGATGTGGAAAGGCTCTAACTTAGGTGTACAATGAGGTAGCAGTAGACGTACCTCCTCTCCCTACCCCCTCCACTGTACCCTTGTGTAGGAGTGTACACTGTGGGGTGAATCGAGCCTGAGCTTGACCCAATGCCACATTGCAAGGAGCATGCCCCATGGCAATGTTTGCCCATCCTGCCCCCCTTGTGCCCCTCAGTTCCTGTAAGTCCGTTAAGGATCTCAGAGGAGCAGAGGGGAGGATATCCATAGACAACAGGCTCTATATGCCTATCTCCACATTTGGGCTAGGGATGTAGCTCAGGTGACAGAGTACTTGTCTACAAAGAGATAAGAGGCCTGGGTTCAGTCCCCACCACTGAATAAGCCATTCATGGCAGTGTATGTCTCTATTCTCAACATTCAGAGGGCACATCACTTCAAGAACATCCTCCGCTACATTTGGGAGTTCAAGGACAACTTGGAATACTCATGAGACTCCCCCTAGGCTTTAACTGCTGGCTTCAGAGCTCACCAGTTCATGGAGTAAGGTCGAGAGCTGGCTCTGGAAGCCCCTTTTTATTCTGTTCCCAGAAGTGGCAAGATTCATTATAACCCCTCGAAGAGACAGGCCCATGGGGGAACTGAATGTGGAGGTCCTGGTCTGTACCCCTGTGGCAGGCACAGTCAAGGTGACCATCTAAAGAAGGGGAGACATCTCTACAGATGTTCCAAAGCCCATGAAAAGCAAAGCCGAGGCTGCACTTGGTTGCAACACCTTTGGGCCCCTCACCTACTCTCCGTAGCCTCGGGATGGCCCTGCAGATGCCTGCTAACCTGGCTCTGCTCTTCCGTCTCTCCCCAGCCGGCTTCTGCTGTCGGGGCAGCCACGCTACTTCCTGTCCTTACCTGCCCCACAGGACTGAATAGAGCTTATCACCTGAGCCTCACTGGCACTCTCACCACTCCTCCGGGAGTAAGGGAAACAGAAAAGGAGGCTTTCAGTGATCCAGGCAGGGAGCAGCCAAGCTGGAGCCCACACTGTTCTGTCTCCGGATGCAGGCATAGCAGGATCCCTGTGGCAAGCACAGTTTCTGGAGAATGGTCTGTCTGAGTGGAGGAGAACCTTATGCTGGAGAGTAGCCTGACCATGAGAGGAAGGAGCTTGCTCCCGCTCATGACCAGGGGTGGTGATGGCTTTGACCACTGACCTCTGTGCTTTACAGTTCTGTAAACCATTGATTCCCAGTTTAATCCGTCCATTTATTATCTTTCCAGACAACTACTGATTTGTTCTGATGTCCCTGCTGCTGGGCCTTTTAACATTCCCCATGTAAACAAACAGAGGCAGTTGCATGGCTCACGGCCTTCAAAGCTGGGCCAGATGCAGGGCTGTGGGGAATGGCTTCTTTCCAAAGTGCCATACATATGTGCAAGGCCCTGCTCAGCCATGCCCACCATGGTGCCACAGACAGCCTGCTCTCCAGATGGGGAGCTGGGCCCTCCTGGTTGGCAGACTGTGGAACTCAAGGGGTTGTACGTGGCTATGGCTCCCACTAGACATGGGCACAATCTCAAGCTGGAGGCACCAAGAGGTCACTGGTCCCTCTTTAGACCCCAGTGGTAGATAGACATCTTGACCACAAAAATGGAGATGTGTTTACTGAGTCCCAAAGTCACTGGCTCTGGTCACAAGACAGAAGAGGCTCCCTCTAGTTTTGAGGATCCAGCTTTGGAACTTCACAGGCAGGTTACTATGTGTTCCCTCCTCTGGTACCTAAGCCCCGTGTGTATAGAACATCTGATAATTCTTGGAACTTTGGTTTTGTCTCTTGTGACAGGCTGCCCGGGCCAAAGTCTGCAGCACAGTCAATGAATGAATAACCCAGGAAAGCTGGGAATAGGGTGGAACCTCCAAAAGGTGGGCGGAGCACGAGTCAGTCATGGAGGGTAGAGAAGCCTCCTCAATGTGACAAGTTTCACGCATGAATAGGTGTGCAGACTAAAAGCTGGAAAGGGTTGCTAGAGGGGTGTGCTCTAGCCAGGCTCCCAGTGTCCACAGAACGGGCCTGGCCTCAGAGAGGCCAGTGGTAGAGGGAAAAAGGCTTATCCAAGCCAAGTTTGCCTGGCCCTAGCTTCCCACCAAGACTGTCTCCAGTGGGAACTATCTGGAAGCTGGAGAGTCTCGTTTCTCCAGAAACTCTCTTGTTAGAGAGTTTTTTCTCTCCAGTCAGAGGTCAGGCTTTTAGCTCTCTTCTGTGTGTGGAAATATACAAGCTGTTTCTGCAAAGTGACAGACCCTGTACTCAGGGGACTTGGGACAATACTAAAGCAGGAAGGGGCATTTTATTCTGGGACACGCAAGATTAGAAGTTCAACAGCCAGCCAATGACAGGCCTGAATTCTAAGGTAGACGAGACACTAACACCTGGGCTATCTCTCTCCATGTAGGCTGTCTCTAGGCACCTCTATGGCCCCTAGTCATCCCTGCCACCAGCTTTCAGCAACATGCCTGAACCTTACCTGGTTCCAGAGGGCAAAGCCCTACACATAGGAGAGGCCGCTGCCCACATCACTTATCACTGGCACCCAAAGCCTCTGCTGGTCAGTGTGCCTTGACCTTAGTCCCTCTCCCCACAACCCCTGGTCTAATATACACCCCCTTCAACACAAAAGCAAAATAACAAAGTCTTACTTGGGAGAGAAAAAGGCAGCTGAGTTTCCCCAAAGAAAAGAAAGCCTTAAAAGATAACAGACCATCCCTAGGGCATACAGGTTATTCAATGGGTAGAAAGAGCCTGGTGGAAATGTTCAAAGCTTCAGTTTGGAGTCTGGACTGATGGACTGACCAGCCCCTCTCTAACTGCTCTCCAAAGCATGGTCTCTTGTACTTTTGAAACCCACTAGGTGCCAAGCATGGTGGCACACACCTTTAATCCCAGCACTCGGGAGGCAGAAGCAGGCGGATTTCTGAGTTCGAGGCCAGCCTGGTCTACAAAGTGAGTTCCAGGACAGCCAGGGCTACACAGAGAAACCCTGTCTCGAAAAACCAAAAAAAAAAAAAAAAAAAAAGAAACCCACTAGGTGAGTGGGGAGCCCTGATGACAGCCCCTTCCAACAATATCTGTGGCTTCACGTCTGCTCTGGAAACATCTCTCAAGTCCTTTGCACTAGGGACAGCAGAGGAAGTGTAGACAGGCTTCTGGCTTCCCCACTCAAGTGTGTAGAGTGCCAAGCAGACGGAGACAGGTTGGCCATGGTCTCACAACATTGTCTCTTACCCATCCACCTTTCCCAGGATACTGGTGGCGTGGGCACCCAGGCACTAAGGAGTCACTGGGGAACAATCCAGTCATGCAGGGGAGGCTACTGGAAGATGCCATATGCCACCGCAGCCATCAGCAGACCTCACCGGTGTTCCCTTTTTAGAGCCAAGAGGACATGGCTTGATTCCTGCCCTGCAGCAATGGGCAAAGGCTGTTGGTGGTTTCTAGTAAGCCAGGTGGCTCAAGTTTCAAGCACAATAGTACATTTCTGTCTAGGTATAGGAAGCCAATGCAGCCTGATTCTGTGGCTGCCTCTCTTACTTGGGGACATCACTCCCAGGAGCAGGAGGCAGTAGAAGCACAGGGCTTAGGAATGGACAGATATCCAAATGCTGCCTCAGGCCTTGACACTTTGATGAGTTTAAATGGGCCAGTGTTCCCACCGCTGCTTCATGCGGGTGTTGAGGACTTCTTCCACTGTGTCCCACTGCTGTAATGAAATCCCCTGGGCTGGGTGCTTTCCAAAGCAAAGTTGACTAACTCGGGTTTTAGAGGTTCAAGGACATGATGTCAGCAGCAGCTCAGATTTAGTGAGGGCCTTGTGCAGAGATGACATCATGGTAGGATCGTGGGCAAGAGAGGTTAGTTACAGGGCTGGCAGGAAGCCACAGAGCATCCATAGGAAGGCCCAGATTCACTTTTAAGAACTAGCAGGGATCTCCCCATCCTTTTTCAGGAAGGTTTACTCAAATAACCAAATCACCTAGGCTCCACCTCTTAAAGGGCCAAACATCAAAATCATCACATTGGGGACAAAACTGCCAGCAAGCCACGGGCCAACTGACATCACCAACAAGAGCTCTGGACAAGTGCTGCCCCACCCCCAGCACCTCAGTCTGCCCTCTGACCCTTGCTGTACACATCCCTAAGTTGGTGGGGAGGCAACTGGGGTGACAGGACACTGTCCTGTTCTCTACAAGGCTGTGCCACCTCAAAGGAATGAGCAGGGCAGGGGTTTACACACACACACACACACACACACACACACACAGTACTTTTTGTTCACTAAAGAAAACAAAACAAGCAAACAGAAAATGTTGGGGAACCAGTAAAAATAGTTCTGTAGATAAAAGATGCCAGCCATAAAACCTGAGACCCGATCGCTTGACCCCACAAGGTGGAAGGAGAGAACTGAATTCCAGAAGTTGTTCTCTAACCTCTGATACATGTCCATGGCGGGCACATGCACACTCAAGCATGCACACTCATGCACACACACATGTGCACACACTAAATAAGTAAAATGTAATAAGTTATTTTCTTCCTTTTGAAAAAATAAAAGTGATCTCCCGAGTTGGGGGTCTAACTTTTAAAGGAAAAGCAAAGAAAAACTTTGTTATTGCTGCTTTTGAGACACAGCCTCATGTAGCACAGGCTGGAATTCACTATTTAGCCAAGGATGACCCTGACCTCTGACCCGGCTGCTCCCACTCTCTGGCGTGCCGGAAGTAGGGAATACACCCCCATATCTGGTTTGTACTGGGGATAGGACTTAGGGCCTCCTGCATGCTGGGCCAGCACTCAATCAATTCAGCTGCATTCCCAGCCCAAGAAAACTTTTTAAAACCACAGTCATGATCCCAGGGAGGTGGCAGCTGGGAAGGGTACTCTGATGGCACTGGCTAGAAAGCATGAAGCAAGGATGTCCCCAAGAGTAAACTAACGTGGACACTCACCAGAGCTGCCAAGCATTCAGATATTCCCCTCAGAGGAATTTCCAAAGAAAACGGAAGCTGTGTAAAATATTTTTGCACACAGGAGTGTCCACTTGACACTTCCTACAGAAGAGAAGAAGAAAGCTCCCGTTCTATCACGCGGCAGTGAAGAGTGGGCACATGGAGGGCCTGGCTGCCGTTGCCACAGACTGAGCTTTTCATGATGGCCAACATATGCAAAACCATGGGGGAGGAATATGGGTTCTCCTCTCCCTACTCAGTCACAGAAAACCATCACTACAACAGAAGGGGGAGTGTGGGAGACTCAAGGTCTCTTACTATAATGCCAGACACCTCCTCTTCCTCTCTACTGGACCCTGGAGGACGCAGTAGGTCTGGACTGCTGGTACCACCCCTGAGTGGCATTCAAACCTCCCACCCCTATCTGTTAATGATGTCACCAAACTGAGCCCAGAGCCACCAACTGGGCTTCACCAGCCCCCTGGGGCATGCTGTGTCCATCAGGGTTAGAGTTCTCTGAGCCAAATAGTCACACTGTCAGACTAGAGCTGGCCCAGTTGCCAATGGTCCTTGGTAACACTCATCCCCTGGCAGTTCCATCTGTCCAAGGCTAGCCAGCAAGCCTTCTGTCTCTCCAGACTGGTCTTGTAAGCATGCAGGCTTTTGCTAACAGATGTGAGACGTCTGTAGTAGACAGAGGCCACAGAGACCTCCAATGCTTTGCTCACACCTGTTCCTCTACCGAGGCAGGAAGTACCAATCGATTTTGTAAGTTACAAACCTAGGAAGGAGTGGAGGACCTGCCCGGCCCCATGAGTCACCCAGATGTGTGCCCAGTTCAGAGCAGCCCCAGGCAGATGTGCCATGGGGAGGTTGGGAGCTGGGTAGAGTAATTTGTTCAAGCTCTACCATAACCCTGAGGGCAGAGAAAAGAGGAAGAGAAGGCCCACCCTAGTTTGCAAGGAGTCTTGCGGGGGTGGGGGGGGGGGTGGGGGTGTGGGCCTTAAAGGGCAACAGTGAGTGCCACTTAACACCAGCCATCAGGCAGTCAACCCTGACAGTGACAGGGTCCCTGGGCAGATGGGAGTCAGTTGGGGAATTCAGGGGCAGCCAAGAGTTCAATGCATAAAAGTCTCTTAGATTAGTTTGGGGGCCGGAGGTGGCGGGGGAGGGGAAGTTATTTACCTAGTGCCTTAAACAAATGAGGCACTGTGAAGAGAAACCCAGTGTCACCTATTGGGTGGCACAGTTAGAAGCTTTGAAACCTCGAGCCCTGGAGGCCCCTCCCCCACATTGCCCATTGTTGCTGAGTCAGCAAGTCCCCCCCCCCCCAAGGAGTGGGGAATCAGTAGACCACCCTGTATTCTTCATCCCCGGCCCTTACACCCTCTGCAGGCAGTCAAGGCCTGTGAACAGCATCTGGGGCCATGCACCTCCCTGTTCCTTCCATTCATGAGCCTCTGATAAACTTCTAGTCAAGGGGCACTGTGGTCCTTCACTCTGAGAACCCATAGGGCTGAAAGAAGAGCACCCTGGTTACAATCTGTGGGCAGTGTGGTCCATGAGGGGTAGGCTCACCCCAAAGCTTTGGCCTCTCTACAGCTCTAACTAAGAGCAGCATGCATGCAGTTTGCCTAGACCTCCTATGATTAGCATGTCCACTGTTTCAAGCCCCACGTTCTACTGACAGAGAGGGCTTCCCTGAGCCTGCTGGCGTGTGCCCAGCAATGGGCACCCACAGCCTTGACTGGTGGATCAGTGGATAGCTGCTATGGCCAGACCTGGACTCAAGCACAGCATGGCTGAACTACTGGGATGGGTCCTGGAACTGAAACATGTATGTGTGCACGGCAGAGCTTATGTGGACAGGAAGCAGTTTCAAGGGCCTGGAAAAGAGACTCTGGGTCCAGGTTAGGGCCATGGAATACCTCCACTTGGCTTGAGCACTGCTAGGCGTGGGGTGCAGTGTGTATATCTACCACTCAACTCTAGCATCCTGTAAGGCAAGCAAACAGCTCCAGGTTGGTTGGACCCTAGAGAGTCCCAACCCCACCGGAGAGCCAGCATCTTCCTGCCCCAAGAGTACCAAGGAAAATAGCGACTTCAGTTAAGATTTGCCCACACCCACCCACTTCCTAGCTCCTCTGTAAGTTCAGTCCTACAGTAAATATGGAAGAGAAACAAAGGCAGGTAAGAAGCCCTAATTCCTGGGGTGGGGTGGGGCTGGTTAGGAGGAAGGTAATCCCAGGAGGATCACTGGGCACCAACAGAAACAGGGCTACAATCTCAACTTTACAAAGTGCTTTCAGAGGGGCTGGCCCTCACCCACATCCCCAGAGGAGGAGGAGAGTGATGGGCCTTGCTGGGAGGTCCCTGGCTTTACAAGTAGCTTTGACTGTCTCAGCTATCCCTAACCTGGCCGGTGGATAGATTTCTAGGGAAGTCAGTCCTCAACTGGAGGCTTTTGTTCCACTTCTGTGGCTGGGGAGGCCAGGTAGTGCTGCCTTCTCTCCGACTTCAGTCTGGGTCACACGGGCCTTTGTTCTACCTGCACACACCGGCAGGCAGAGCCCACCCCTTTCCTGGCAGCTCCTCCCCAGGCTGGCAGGCACCGGAGGGCCTGGAGATACCACAGGTCCAGGGGAAGAGGAACCGCATTTCTCTTGCTCCACTTTTAGTACTAGACGGGTACGGGCTACACATACACACAGAGACACACCTGTTTTCTGCCTCTAGAGCCAAGCCTGGACCTCTAGTCCCCGAGGCTTATCTCTCAGGCTAGCCGGCAGTGCACAGCAGGTAGGGTGGACAGAGAGCAGCAAGCAGTGACCCAGGAGGAAGTCTGGGCACTGCGCAGACAGGCCAGTGACGAGGAGAGGCACGGAACAGAGGGTGAAAAGAGGGATCAGAGGTCAGGAGTGGCAGGTGTAGGGAAGGATGAGATGGGAATCCTGGGATCCCGCAGACTGGAAGGGGCCCCAAGAGAGGAGAGGGTAGATCTGGCCCGGGGCTTAGGGGTACCCCCCCGCCATCACACTTTCCCGCAGCGGGCGCTCACCTGGGCGAACGCAGACCTGCTGGGTCGCGGCGGTCTAGCACACCGGGCACACAGTTGGTGAGTTCGGTCCAGTCAGCGTGCAGCCCGCAGCTCCAGCCCGTGGAGAAGCGAGAGAAGAGCCAGGTCTCGCGGCGATTGGGCCGATAGCAGGTGCACTTCTTCTGGCCCGGGCGACAGTCGCAGGGCACCTCGAGGCGCACGTTCTGCACTAGGTGGCGGCCGAAGGTGGTGCCGCCGGTCTTCTGGATGTGCAGGAAGACGATCACGTCGTCGCCCTTCATGTCGAAGCGCAGCGAGCGCTCCAGCTCGCGCACCGGGAAGTAGTACTTTTTCTCGTAATGTGGGTCCGGCGTGGGGAAGAGATCCAGGTCGTCGGGGGGCACGCGGCCACCGGGCGCGCCCAGACTCAGCCCCGGGCCCGCGTACTGGTAGAGGATGAGCATGAAGCACGCCGAGCCCGCCACCACCAGCACGAACTTGCTGGCGCGCTCAACCATGGTCCTGCCGCCGGCGCGCCGCCGCCGCATGTGTCACCATCGCCAGCGGCCCGGGCGCCGGGCCTGGGAGGGCGGGGGGCGCAGCTGCTCCGCCACCGCCGCCGCCACCGCCACCGCCGCCCGCGCTCCGGCCCGGCCCGGCTACTCGGCGCCCAGGCTGTGCGCGGCGTCGCGGGCCCCGGGCCTCGGCGGCGCCGTGGCTGCTCCCCGCCCCGATCCCGGCTCGGCTAGCGTACAGCCCGGCCCCCGCCACAGCGCCCCGCAGCCGCGCGCGCCCGCACCCGCCCGCAAAGCTCAGCGCCGAGAACGCTCTGCACCGCCCCGTGCGCCGCCGCGTCTCCGCAGTCCGTCGCGGCTCCGCCCCGGCCCGCCCCTGGCCCGCCCTCGCGGCGCCTCTTGCTGTCGCCGCCCGCTCCGATCCTCCGCTCCGCCTCTGGAGCGCCCTGGGGGAGGGGCGGGGCCGGAGGAGGCCCAGGCACAGGCCAGAGCTGGGCGCCGGGTCGCGTGTCTCTCACACTGTCAATGCCGGTCGCTACGGAAAGGGCATTGGATCCAGCTCGCAGACCTGTGGGTGGCGACTGGGTTGTCCAGAGCCTACGAGTGGGTGGCTCTTTTGGGCATTGGTCCTGGGTTTGGGAGCCCGAGTTTTTTCACCTTCTCTGGTCATAGTAGTTTGTGTTACCTGCGCTCTCTGTCTCCCACGGGAATACGGAGGCTTTGACCTTCACATTGAAGGATCGAAGTTCCAAGTTCGAGAGCGCTGGGAGTCGGGTCCACCAGGTGGTTTAGGACTTCCAGTAAGGGTGGGGAAGGAAGAGAGACGTTAAGGGCATGGATCCGGCTCTTACGTGGATATCACCAGTCCCCTGGAGGCACTGGGACAATGACCCAAAGCCCTCAGTGAAGATAAACCGAAATGTGTGCAAAGACCAGAGGGCCAGCTTTATTTGTCCCTCTCGCCCAGTGTGCACTGTTTTGATCCTGGTCATACTCAAACAAACAAACAAACAAACAAAAAAATAGTGAACCAACATTAGAAAAAAATTAAAATTCCAACCATCGTGATTTTTTTTTTTACATTGGCAGCAGTACCTGCAGCCTTGATTGGTGCTCTGCCTGCAGTGGAGGGTCGCCTGGGCCCTAGGTTGCAAGTTGGAGGCTCTAGTAGTAATCTATGCAGCCTATGACATCTGGAAGGTCCCGTCGCCCATGTTGTACTCTCTACTGGGCCCCTAGCTATACTTAGGCCGCCAGAACAACTGGAGGTGGGGAGTGAAAATGACCTGTGCAGAATTCCACAGCCTAGGGCAGCTGGGAAGGGCTCGGGTGTTTGGATTCAGGCCAGAGTGGCCTCTGGGAGGCGCTCCCACTGCCAGGCCAGGCTCAGGTGCCCACAGCAAGTACCCCTGGGTAGTGCCCTGGATCTGTCCTGCTAAGGGGTGAGTCAAAAGGTGGAGAGAAGGGTAGGGGGTGGCAATAGGGGTCCAGAGCATTGACTGCAAGTTAAAAAAAAAAAAAAGACTGTTGAAAACAAGAGCAGCTGGGCAGTGGTGGCGCAGGCCTGTAATTCCAGCACTTGGGAGGCAGAGGCAGGTGGATTTCTTAAGTTCGAGGCCAGCCTGGTCTACAGAGAGAGTTCCAGGACAGTCAGGGCTACACAGAGAAACCCTGTTTTGAAACGCCCCCCCCCACACACACACAAATAAAAGCAAAGAGGAAAGCCCTCCCAAACAGTGAGATCAGGAGAGAATGTAGACACACTTACATCCAACTTGTCAGGAATGTGAAGAAACTGGGCTCAGCTGGTAAAGTGCTTGCTGTGCATGACCAAGGACCTGGGTTCGGTACCCAGAACCCAGGTATAAAATGCCAGGGATACTTGGCCTGTGTTTGCAAGCCCAGGACTGCTGGGGAAGAAGAGATGGGCAGATCCCTGGGGCTTGCAAGCCAGCCAGTCTAGCCTATAAGGCAGCAGGTTAATGTGATACACTGTCTCAGAAACTAAGGTGTACGTCTCAAAGGACAATATCCAATATCCAAGGTTGTCCATTGTCCTCTGTCCTACACACACACACACACACACACACACACAGAGAGAGAGAGAGAGAGAGAGAGAGAGAGAGAGAGAGAGAGAGAGAGAGAAGACATGTTTTGCAGACAGACTGAAGAAGTTACCACTATGGTCAGACTGCACATGGCCCTGAACACACTACATAATGACCTAGAACGAGGGCAACAGGTGTCCTTGGTGACATCCAGGGCCTTTTGCCCCTGGCCCAGAGAAACCCAAGGGCAGTCTGTTTGGTAATGATTTATTCTGGTTAGGTATGGCGACACAGCAGTGTGCTGAGGGCGCTCCCTTTAGAAGTTGACCAGGGCAGCGTTCCCGCATGGGATTGGATGACAGCAGTCCAGATTTACACAGCATTGCTGCCAGCTAACCCATCTGATGGTTTTGCTCAGATGCTAAGGATCTACCAAGAGGTCAATCCCAAACAGAGCTGTTCCAGTACCAGACATAGCAGTTATGTTATTTCCAATCCCACTAGCAAGCCTTGCAAGAACGAGCTAAAACAATCGTTCCACAAAAGTGAAAACTAAGGTCTAGAGCTCTCCAGAGCTAGACAAATCCTCTCACTCTGTCCCCTGGCCATGTGGCACCCAGCCTGTGTTCATCTCTGTTCCCCGGGCCAGAGGAAAAAGCGGAGGGTCAGTGCACTAGGCTTTACTGCCAAGAGACCCACCTATGCTTGGCTGCCCCTAAGGGAAAACGGAAGCCTGACAAGAGCAGAAGAGTCTGGCATAGGTACCCAGTGGGTGGTTGTCCCCGTGACAAACTGCAGAGGTAGCCATAGCACACTGGCTCAGGGATTGACATCTCATCAAGAGAAGCTGCTTCCTCAAACTTCATTGTTGCCAGAACGGTTGAAGAGCCCCCTCCTCAGCCTGGAAGCCCCTCTCTTTCCTAAATTCTCACAGAGAAGGGTTTGCCCACTCTCCCTATTTATAAGAAGCCCAGCAGGTGCAACTTGATACTCGGGAGGCAGTTGGTGAATGGGAACTACCCGGAAGTCAAATCCCCCGTCTTAGGTCAAGGAGTGAGACTTTGTAGCCCGACTAGCCAATCTTCACTAGGTTCTTTCCCCTGAAAAACTGGCAGAAATGTAACACCGAGGGGTTGCTGTGGATTGCCTGTGAGATCGATGAGGCTTGTCTGTCACCGGGACTCGGTGCGGGTTCTATTTGCTGTTCCTTTTCTCTCCCTGGTAGCCAAGGCTCCTCCATAGTCCTAGGAATGCACATGAAAAGGAGAAACCCCTATAAATGTTTGCTGGAGGGAGTACCCAGCCTCGGGGTTTGCATCTACTTTGTTCCTACTTTTGTCCTCAGACTGCATACTCCAGAGTTCTGAGCTAATACGGAGGAAAAAGAAAAGGATGGCTAGTGGTAGGATGTGAATGAAAACGTGTTACCACACTTCTGTTTGGAGAAAAGATTAAACCAGCGAACATAATTCCCTACCCATCATGTGTCCTTATAGTCTGAGAACCAAGAGATCAATTCCTCCCTCCTTCCCCTTATCCCCGGCGTGCAGTCCCGCGGGCGGACACGCGGGGGCACAGACACCGGCTTCTCCCTCATTCAGCAGTTGACATTGTAAAATTGGGGGATTTTCCACACTTGCTTCGCTGGTTCTCCTTCGGCTGTCTGCCCATTGTTTCTGAAGGAGTGGAGGGGCAGTCACGTTGCCTTTAGAGCCTCCCCTGGGGCTGCAGGAAGGGAGCAGAGAGAGGTTTTGCTTAAGGACAAACTTTTAAAGGTGATTTGGTGAAGCCATGGCTAATGGACTGAGTCCAGAGCTGCTACTGTGGGGACCAGGGGAGCCGAGCTGGGTCACTGGATCTGAGTCCATCAGTCCCCGTAGACCGCGTCTGCTCCATGGACCGTCTGTTGTCGCCTGGTCTGAAGGGTACTTTCTTGGAGTCCCCAGCACCTTCTACCAAACAGCCTTTTCTCCTATTCCCTTCCCTCTCGTGACAGAATTGTGCTGTGGCCAGGTGGACCCCTACTCCAGAACTTTGTAATACCCTCCTGCAAAGGCCTGCCAAGGAGAACATATGCGATTTAGTTCTTCTCTAAAAAGATTCCACTACCAGGGGATTGAAAAACTCAGATCTAATGTGGCCACCAGAGCTCCTGGGACTGTCCCTTCCTTTACCGGAGAGTCTCAAGAGTCTCCTCCATGCAGGAGGCCACCCCCAAGAAGTCGCTCATCTTCCCTGCCCAGAGACTGCCTGCTGTGTAAGAGGACTACAGTCCTTCCTGACTGGCTCTGTTTCCAGCCGTGGTCACTTCATTTTAGGCCCCTCTTTCTCTTGCCCTTCCCAGGGCACATCTCTGAGACTTACCTAGTGGTCCCACAGTGGCAGGCTGGGCAAGGCAGATTCCTATAGCTTGGTGAGCAGATATACTGTTACCCAGAGGGTTTTGCCTGTCTGTGCGTGGGTGCATTCGCTTGCATGTATGTGTGAGTGTTGTACATGTGTGTGTGTATTATCCACATATGTGTGTAAGTGAGCATGCATGTGTTTGTATGTGAAAGTCAGGGGATGACAACTTGTGTATCTTCCTTGATGTCTGTTTTATTTACTGAGTCTCTTGCTGTTCCTGGATTTTTGCTAACCTGGCTAACAATCCCTGGCTCTGGGCATCTCCTTTATCTCCCTCCCAGGACCGTGATTACAGGCAGTCCACCACGCCCACCTGGTTTTTATTTGGACTCAGGGGATCCAAACTCTGGCCCTCATATTTGTACAGCAGTGCTTTATCTGCTAAGCCATGGCCCTAGACCCCTGGCTGGTCCTTTCTGCTTGGAACATCTGCCAGAACCTGCCTCCAGAGAGAGAGAGAGAGAGAGAGAGAGAGAGTGGGAGGCCTCCTACCAGATTCCTGCCATGGCTTTTCTTTTTCCAGAAGGAGCCCTGACCCAGCTGGGGTAGGGGGAGTCATGGAAGAGGATAGTGGGAGGATAGCATGGGGCTATCTATGCCACTGGGGAGCATCCATGAGTCAGCAGAGGATTGACCCCTACAGGCTGAGACAACCTCGACTGAGAAGGTCTTGTTCTATTGGTGCCTCGCCTGGGTAGGCAATGAAGGCGGCCTCTGCCCTGGTCCTATGCCACATGAAACCTGGTGAGGGTGGTAGCGTTCAGCGTCTCAAATGAGTCTCCATCCACCATGTGGCGGCTAGCAGCTCACCTCCTTTGTTTCTCGACTCCTCCTTCACCTGTGACACACGTATCTCTCCTGGGGTGGGAGCTGCCCTAGCTGGACGATAGCAGAACCCCTCCCTTATCCCTTATCCCTTATCCCTTATCCCTTATCCCTTATCCTTATCTCTTTTTAACTGCTCATCTCTGCTGACATCAATGGTTGCTTTCCTGATAGGCTAATGCCACCTGGGACAGAGTTGGGTGGGAGCTGCTTTCTTAGGGCAGAACTCTGGGGGTGATTTAAGGAGAGGGGCCAATGTTTCCGAGAGAGTCTTTGCCAGCAAGATCTTGGCTGTGGGAAGGGGTGCATTTACACTTATGTGCACATATGTGTGCATGCACAGGAAAGCCAGAAGTCAGGCTGCAGGATTGTTCCCCCAAAGACATCTATTGTGTTTTTTGAGGCACTGTCTTTTACCATACCTGGGGCTTACTGATGGAGCTAGGCTGGATGACCAGGGGAGGATCTGCTTAGCTCCACTCTGGGCCAGATTTTAAAACGTATGCACCACGCTGGGTTTCTTGTGGGATTGCTAAAGATTGAACTTGGGCCCTCCTCATTCTTGGGTGATCTCTCTAGCACTCCAAGTAGCAACATTCTTACCACCCATTTCTGTCCCTTGTTCTCCCCTAGCGAGAGGATTTCAGATGAAGTGGGCATGGCCCAGGGGTGCACAGTAGTTTGGAGTGGAGGGCAAGGCTGGCAACCTACTCTGAGTCTAAGAGAAAAGGATCAGGCATGTAGGGTGACCCTACATAATCCCACAAGACTCAGGAAACAGGGCACTGCCCACCGGCCAAAGGACTGAGCATTTAACAGATTCTTGTAGCAGTGGCCTCCCCTGCAGGGGCTACCAAGAAGAGGTCAGCTCCTAAAGGAGTGGCAGGGCGTAGGCTGGCTCTTTTTCAGCAATAGGGATGAGTGCTTAGACCTGTCCAGTCTGAGGTAGTCACTCAGCTCAGAGCTGTGTGTATCTTGTGAGACAATTGCTGGCCCTTTGATAGGAGTTGGGCCGCTGTGTTTAGCCCTCACAGGCTGCATGGCCAGTGCTGCCTTGGGCTGTGTTGTTGTGGGTGGGGCCTTCTTTATCTTCTTCCCTGATAGATGTAAGAGCTTGGGACTGAGTTCGCTGGTTAGGCCACAGAGCTTTAGGTTAAGCTGTGTGGAGCTCAGGGTCTACAGATGCCTCAGAGGCCTCCGGGTGGATGCATGGCCCCGCCCCGAATGGCTTTTGATTGACTCTCTATATTTCTTCCACCTTCCAGCTAGGCTAGAGGGTCCAAGCACTGTCCTGGACTCAGATCATGGAAGCTGAGGGTAGCTCAGCTGTTCAATACTTGTCTAGCATGTATGAACCCTAGTGCCTTACTTAGGTTCTCATTGCTGTGATAGAACACCAGGTCTAAAAGCAACCGAGGGAGGAATGGCTTTACTTTAGCTTACTGTTACATAGTCCATCACTGAGGAAAGTCCTGAAGAGTATGCACATGGTCCCTTGGTTGAGAGGGAAGGATCTAGTAGGCACGCCAGGCCATTCCTGAAGTCTTTGGTGCTGAGATAGGGCCTACAGGCTACCGTGTCCCAAATGGGGATGCAGAACTCAGAGACCTAGGTTAAGACAGGATGGATACATGGGCCAAGTTATCCCCATGATAGTTGAATCTGGGTTGTCCCTGGAGTCTCAGACCCGCTGCCTGTACCCTGTGCACATCTCTTGCAGGTCCAGAGCTTCACTGTGCCAGATTGCTTCCCATTGCAACACACAAGGTCCTGTAAGATTCTCTAAGTCTAGAAATTTCAAAGACCACAAATGCCCTCGAGCCATGCAAACAGACACCAGACTGTCCAAAGACGTGGGCGATTGTCTGATGACTCTTCGAGATACGACATCTACGGCTTGCTACAAATCTTCCTGAGGCCTGGGGCTGTGGGAAATCTGATGGGCTTCTGGCTGGGGTGGGGGTGGGGGTGGGTGGACCAGGAGAGAGCAAAGCCCATTGTGATACCACCTGCTCCACATCTGTGTCAGTTTAACTTTTCATAAACAAAAGCTAAGACACAAAAGAAAGCCTCAGCAATTACTGGATCGGGAGGCTCCCTGGGCGAGGTTGAGTCAGGTTTTCTCTTCATCACAATGGATTGACTCTTAGGCAGGTGGAAACAGGTTGGCACAGACAAAGCAGTGGTCTTATTCTGGTCTGGATGTGGTGGTTTAGACTAGTCTGTTGTTCTTTGCCAAGTGTTGTTTGGCATCAGAGGCAGTAAAGGAGGCTGATAGAAGTTGGGAGGGATGCTGAAGTTGATCTGAAAAGTGGGGCTTGGGAAAACAGCAGAGGGAGGTGGGTCAAGTGGGCTGGGCCTTCTCCAGGGTGTGTGCCCCCTCTCTGGGTGTGCTCCCTGGGTATATTTCCCTAGGTATAGCTCTCAAGTTGACCTCCACGGATGGACCTTCAAGTGCGTTCCTGTCACGATAGGTCAGCATAGCTGTTGGGAATTCCAGGTGAGCCTTGCATTTCCTTCTGCTAAGAGCAGTGACAACAGACTAGATTGGGGGAATTTCCTTTCCCTGAGGTTCAAGCCCTATCTCCACATTGCTATCCCTGGGTGACATCACCAAAGTGCACCCCACCCCATGCCTACACACACACACACACACACACATACACACACACAATGGCCTGGCCTATACAAAAGGCAAATCAGCACAGTCCATTGTAAGCGTGAAGTGTGCTTAGGACTCATTAAAGAAACACAGATAAGCAGGAGGCTCTCTCCCCTTGCACTTCCCTCGGAAAGTGCCTGGAAGCTTATTGTTCCAGAACTCTGAGAGATGGAAAATTACAAGCAGTCTGTTAGGTGACAGAGCCTACTCTCTTAAAGGGGGCAGTCTCAAGCCTGGGGGGGGGGGCATTCATTAGATAAAGCTTTGCACCCTTAACCAATAGAATGAGGACTTGGGGAAGGGTTGGGTGTGCTAAAAGAACTCAGACTGTAACTCTGTGGGAAGCCAGCCTATGGGGAAAGGGGCAGGGATTTCTCAGTAAGGGGCTTTCAAAGCTGATTTTGCCTTTTCTCTAGGCTGCTGTCCCCTTTTTCAGAGTTGAATGAACTGTTTTCCCTTTCGCTAGCCTCTTGAGCTCGTGGTTGGAGAGTGGGGGTTTGTTTCTTACACTTGAAGTCCCTTCAGCTCAACTGGCTGGAGCATTCCTCCACTTCCTGGAGGACTGGCTGATTCACTTGGCCCTCAGGCCCCAGCAGTAATACCAGAAGAACCAGATAAACCACATAGACAAAAGCAGTGCAGGAAAAGCCTCCAGAAATGAGATTCTCACAGAGCCGCGGCCCACCATACAGGCTGGAACCTGCCTGCTCGGGCTCATGGGGACTGGCTGCTGAAATAAAACCACTTCCCAGCACGCCCTGCATCTTAATGTAATGGAAAACAGGTCTCAGACACAACAGCAGCAGCAACAGCAACAGCAACAACAACAACAACAAGCACCCATCAGTTCCCCAAACTGGGAAAATTGCAGCTTGACCGTGAAAAGAAACTCAGCTGATGCTAACACACAGTTAAATTAGGTGTTGGAATTATCTGGAAGGCTTTTCAAGTAGCCATCCTAGAAATGCTTCAATAAGCAATTAGACATTCTCTTGAAACACATTGTAAAAAATAGATAAAGTCGTAGGCAAGAAATAGAAGCTACCAGGCCAGAGAAGATTACTAAGTGGATAAGGTTCTTGCTCTGTAAGCAGGAGGGCTGGATGGCCCCCTTCAGGATGTGTGTAACACATCTGTAATCCCAGCATGCCTACGGGGAGATGTGGGGGTGGAAGCTTGTGGGCCACCTAGCCTAGTAGATGCATACAGTGGTGAAGAACTAGAGACCCTGTCTCTAACAAGGTAGAAAGCAAAGATCAAGGCCTCAGGTGGTCCTCTGACCTCCACACCTGCTTCTGTATTCACACACGTGTGCATGTGTACACATGTGTGTGCATTCTCATATGCAAACACACAGGCTCTCGCGCATACACATGTGCACATCACATACATGAAATAGTAATAAATTAAAGAAATGGAAGTTGTATAAACTGTACCTGGATCCAGCTTAGCTCTGCTCTGCGGATACTTTCTTAGCCTCCCTTTCTAGCTAGTCTATCACCGTTCCCTTGTGTCAGTTGACAATCCTCAGAAACACTTTCTGCTGGGGACCCCAGTGACCACTCCAGGCTGGGACTCATTCTGCCGTCATCATAGAGGCTTCTTGCACTAGATGGATACTCATAGCTACTCATAGCTGGGCAACGTGCAGAGGGTCAGAGACTTTGGAACACTCAGCCCTAAAGGGTCTGACTTCAGCCAACCCTCTCCCCAGGGATGGGGAGCAGTACAGAAGAGGAAGCAGAAAGATTGTAAGAGCCAGAAGGGATGGCTGACTCTAAGGAAACGGTGTTCTCCAGACACAACAAGGCTGATGCACATATGAACTCACAAAGACTGTGGCTGCATGCATAGGACCTGCACAGGTTCAAGCTAGATGAGGTGCTAGCACTGAGAGAGGAAAATGGACCTTGGGATCCCACCTCTAACTAAGAAGCTATTTACAATTGACACCTGCTGACATAGGAGCTATCATTCTTCCCCAATGGAGTCTCTGAACACATTATTCACACAGGGACAGCCCCATGCCCAGCAGGAGAGGGCCAACACAAAACTCAGTGGCATTTTTGTAGACTTTTTGTCTCATTTTGCTTTGTTTAGGTGTTTTTGTTTTTGTTTTTTGTTTTTTGTTTTGATTTTGACTTGTTGGTCTTTTACTTGGATATTTTGGTTTTCGTTTTTATGTTGTTGTGAGGGTTTTTTTTTGGGGGGGTGCAGGTTTTTGTTTGTTTGTTTTTTATTTTTTATTTTTATTTTTTGAGAAAGGGTGTGGAGTTGGATGGGTGGGGAAGCAGGGAGGATCTGAGAGAAGTTGGAGGAGAGGAACCATAATTAGAATATAGTGCATTAATTATTTTTAATTAACAAAATAAAACTGTACCTGAAAAAGGAGATGGAAGAAGGTGGAATCCATGAAATGACAGAATCCTCACAGTCTGAATAACAGGAAGTAGACTTAAGAGAAAAAAAAAAAAACACAGCTGCAGAGATTGGAAGACAATATTTGTATGATTGAAGTCCAGTTAGAGACCAAGAATGAGACTGAAAGAGAAATGATGGGTGGGGGCATCTTATTCTCCAACAAATGAATGGTTAAAGTGTGGTATGTCTATATGCTGCAATGCTATGCACAGCTGAGAAGGAACAGAATATGGATACTGGCTGAGAGTAGGGTTTGTGGTGGCAATGTTGGTGGCACACACCTTTAATCCCAGCACTCAAGAGGCAGAGGCAGGTGGATCGCTAAGGTGGATCTCTAAGTTCAAAGCTAGCCTGGTCTATAAAGTGAGTTCCAGGACAGTCAGAGCTAAACAGAAAAACTCTGTTTCCAACCAAAACAAACAAACCAACAAACCCCTCAAGTAACAACTTGGAACCATCTTAAAGGTGTTAAGCAGAGTGAGAGGTGCCATTAAAAATGCTACACACAAATGATTCTATTTATATCACATTGTTTAAATTTTTATTTACTAACTATATGTGTGTGTGTTTTGTGCTCATGTATAACTGCACACCATGTGTGTGCCTGGTGCCTGCATCATCCTAAAGAGGGTGTTGGAACCCTTGGAACTAGAGTTACAGATGAGTGTGAACCACCATGTAGGTACTGAGAATCAGTCTTCTGGGACAGCAACCAGTGCTCTTAACTGCTGAGCCATCTCTCTAACCTCTGTATCTTTTCTTTATTTTATTTACTTTTAATGACAGTACTAGGGATTGAATCTAGGCTCTTATATGTGTGAGGCAGGCAAGCACTACATCACTGAGCTACAGCCCTAGCCCTTGTTTATGTGTGTGTTTTGTGTGTATGTGTACTTGTATAAGTGTGTGGGGGGGGGCAATGAATGTGTGTGTGTTGAAGCCAGAGTTCGATCTTGGGTGTCATTTTTTGGGATCTGACCTCCTTAAAAATTATTTGATTTTATGTGTACATGTATGCATGTGTCTGTGTACATGTGTGTGTGGGTGCAAGAAGCAAACGTCAGATCCCTTGGGGTTGAAGTTACTGACCTTTGTGACTCACCCAACATGGCTGCTGGTACTGAACACAGAACCTCCTGATTGAACAAGTGCTCTTTACCACTGAGCTATTTCTCCCCTTATTTGTTAAGACTAGAATCTCGCTTTCATTTGGAACTCACCAATTTGGCTAGGATGGCAGCCCTATCCCTACCTTCCCATCTCTGGATTACAGATATGTACCACCACACTGAGTTGGAGGATCATACTGGTCTCCATGTTTGCACACACAGCACTTTACTGGCTGATCTGTCTCTGTTCTAGGGCAATTTATATTCTATACCCTTTAAGAACAGAAAACAGGTCAATAGTTACTAAAGATTAAGATTTGTATCCTGGTAGTGGTTGTGAAGATAGAAACCTACACATCCAGGGACTGTTTGCAACAGAAAAGACACAAAGTAACAAGTATGGGATTTTATGGAACTGAAAAGACACAAAGTAACAAGTGTAAGATTTTTATGGAACAGAAAAGACACAAAGTAACAAGTACAGGATTATATGGGACTGAAAAGACACAAAGTAACTAGTGCCGGGCACTAAGTGGGGGGGCAATGAGTGTGTGTGTGTGTGTGTGTGTGTGTGTGTGAAACGAGGATTGATCTGCACTAGGTTCAGATTGTGTTGCTAGGATGTCCTGCTTATAACAGTGTGCCAGTATTCTGCAAGTTCTTCATACTGCTGGCCAGCCCATGGCTAACTTAGAACAAAGGGTTTAATCAAACCTAAAAGAACAAAACCAAACAAACAAACACAGCATGGGGCCTCACTTTCCCCAGAACCCAGGTTAAAAACCAGGTGTGACCCCCCACCCCCACCCCTGCAGCTGCAGAAGCACTTGGGGCATGGCGCTGAGGATCCCAGTTTCATCCCTAGAACTCACTAGAAGGGGAAAGGAGAGACCTGACTCCACAAAGTTCTCTGACCTCCATACCTGTGCCATGGCATGCATGTACCCTGCTTAGATATATACACACGTACAACAACAGTAATAGTAATGAGAATAATGCCAAATTCAGTGTGTACAGGGACTTGCCACCATGTTTGATGACCTGGTTTCAATCTTCAGGACTCACATTGAAGAATAGAAACACACGCACATGTTGCCAGAAATATTTTTTAAAAAAATGAACCCGCCAACTTTCTGGCCACGTTGGACCACAGGACTCCCTCCTGCTGGCCCCATGTGTGTAAACTTCTAGCCTTCAAGGTCATGAGCTAAGTAAACTCCCTACCTTAACACACTGCCTAGGGATAGGAATGGATCTCAGTCGTAAATTGCTTGTCTACCATGGGCAAACCACTGCTGTTTCTAGTACCTTATAACCTGGATATGGTGGCACTTTCCTTTAATCAAAGCACTTGGGAGGTGGAGGCAGGAGGATCAGAATCCAAACTCATCCTTAGCTACACAAGTGTGTGTGTGTGTGTGTGTCTGCGCACACACACATAATTATCACTGGCTACAAACAAACAAGTAAACAAGCAAATGTCACCCAATCTAGTGTTTTGTTATAGCAGAAGAAAATACTGAGACAAAAATAGTTCTGTTAAGTCTAGAATAATTTAGATATGGAAAAGTAGGAAACTTTTGTAAATAAAAGAAGACATTTCCTTATAATTCCATTATCTAAAACTGACTGTGATGAGTTTTTATTTCTTTCTGATACTTTTTGTTTGCACATAGTAAGTCAGAGGTTGAAAGCATGCTGTTGTTCATGTGATGTGGAATTATTAAGGAATGCTTAAAAGTATGTTTGTCTACCTTAGTATTTGGAGAGGCCATGATTTGCTTCATAGTTTTCTTATTGTTGGACTTTTGAGTTTTTAAAATTGAAAAAAAAATTAAATGACATTGTAATGTTTATGTGTGTGCACATACGCACATGCCACTCAAGTGCGTGTCTTTGCCTTACCTTTGCCCACACACCAGGCTCTTTGGCCTAGGGACTTCTGAGAAGTATCTGACTCCACAGCCTTGCTATAGGAGCACTGGGGTTACAGACACCACATGTGGCTTTGCATAGGTTCTGGACTTTCAAACTCTGGTCCTCACATTCGCACGGCAAGCATTTTCCCCATTAAGCCACTACCCCAGGCACAAACCCTAATGTTCTGAAGCCCATCAGATAGCTGGGGTTATAAGAAACGATGGGCACTGAACTTTAGACAGTGGGTGAAAGGTGAAATAACTTTCACCTTGGAAGAGCAACAAAGGCAGAAATGCTTGCTGCAGGGAGGGAGGAGGCAGCCGATATTCTTGTTTTGCTTTGTGTTGAGACAGGATCTCACGGAGTAGTCTTGGCTGGTCTGGAACTCTTATGTAGGCCAGGCTGACCTTGAACCACAGAGAACAAACTCCACTGCCTCCCAAGCCTTGGGGCTAAAGGTCTGCATCACTATGATAGTTGACAGCCAACATCTTACTGCACTTTTTAGCCCTGTGTGGCTAGATAGTACTCTGAGCAGATACCACAAGGTGAATCCATGTGATTTGCCAACTTTAAATGACTAACTGGCAAATGTGGTTTATCTCTGCATGGCACTAGCTACAAAAAAAAAAAAAAAAAAAAAAAAAAAGGAAAAAAAAAGAAAAAAAAAAGGGGGTGGACATTTCACTAGAAGCATATGTCATTAGCGTCAGTCTCAACTCCTATTTTACAGACAGAATCTTGTATACACAAACCAGTGGTGAGGCCCCAAAAAATAATAGACAATGACCATACCCAAGAGGGGAAGAAACCACAGAAACAGAAGCAGGCCCAGATGTTGGGATTATCAGACAGATTCGAATACAATCATGAAACATATATTAAAGGATTCCACAGCAAAGAGACAACTCACATGGATATAGTTCAGGTATTTTAACAGAGATTTGGAAAGTATGGAAGACTTGAGCTACGATTTCCTCAGAAATGTGGTCAGGAAACTTAAAATCAGGGAGCTTTGAACCAAAATAAAGGGATTCTAGGGTGTGAAGTATTATAAACTCTTTGGTCTCTGTATGGCATCTTCCTCTTTCAAATTTCCTCCATTTACAAATTTTTCATTCATTTCCTTGGTTATCTGTCTATTGACATATCAATGGCTATGTTTATAATAGTCTTAACACATTAATGGTATGAATGGGGGTGGTGGCACACACTTAGAGACAGAGGCAGGAGGATTGAGAGTTTAAGGTTAACTGGATCCATGGCCTCTGCTTCAGTTCCTGCCTTGAGTACCTGCGCTGACTCTCCTCCATAGTGGGTCCTCAGCTGCAAGGTGAAATAAACCCTTTCCTCCCTGAGTTGCTTTTGGTCAAGGTGCTTCATCAGACCAATAGAGAGTAAACTAAGATGGTGGGTGAGGCTGTGTGGCTGGCAAGAGGAGAGGAGTCTATGGGGACTTCCAGGGGGTAGGGGTGGGGTGGGGTGGGGAATATTACAGATCTTGATTTGCATGTTTGCATGTCAAATTATATTGAGTGAAATAGAAAAGGCCCAAGTTCACCCTGCTTCAGTACTGCCTGGCCCCTCTATGGGTAGTACTCCTTCCTGACCAACTAACTGTCTTGGTACCTGGAGCTGTGGTCACAGAGACTCCAGTTGCTACTGTGGTTTTGATCTCTTTTTGTAACGGTGTGGACACGTGTATGTGTGTCTGTGTGTGTGTCTGTGTGTGTATGATGTTGTATGTTCATTCTTCTGTTCATGTGTACATGTGTGACGGTCAGAGGACAGGCTTGGATTTTGGTCCTCACCTTCTACCGTGTCGAAGGCAGGATCTCTTGTTCTAGTATGTCAGGCTAGCTGGCTTGAAAGCCTCTAGGGAAGTGGTTGTCCTCCTTCCTAAAGCTGTGACCCTTTCCTACAGCTCCCCATGTTGTGGTGACCCATAACCATAACAGTATTTTCGTTGCTACTTCATAACTGTAATTTTTGCTGCTGGTAGGGACTGTAATGCAAATATCTGCTATTGCAAACCCTGTGGGAAGCGACCCACAGGTTGAGAACCACTATTTTGGGGTTTTTCCTGCCTCCATTCCCTGACTTGCTCTATGTGCTCTGTGGTTAAGAATGTTTGTGGTATTTATTATATTCACCCGTAAGTGAATATGTCACAGATCTGGGGATTCGACGTCATGTTCTCATGCTTGTCTGGAAGCACATTACCCGCTGAACAGTTTCCCTGGCCCTGTGGTTCAGATCTTAATGTTGCCCCCCAAAGTCCACATGTCAAAGGCCTTGTCTCAGGCCTGTGACCCCCATGGGAGCTAGTGAAACCTTCAGGAGGTGGAGCCTTTTGGAGGAAGTTAGACCATTGAGGAAGCCCCTGTGGAAGGGATGTACGGGCACATATCCTTCCTGTCTTTCTTTGTTTCCTGGCTGCAATGAGGAAGGGAACCTTTTCCAGCCACCCCAACCCTTGCTAACATATTGCTTTGCCAAAGTCCAAACCCAAACACCCAACAACTATAGCGTCCAAAAGCTGGGTTCCAGCCTTTGCCGGATGTGCATGTCCCTGTATACAGCAACACCAGATGCCTTCTTCAATCATTTCTCCACCTTAGTTTTTTGAGACAGGAGCTCTTGTTGAACCCAGGGCTTTTTGATTTGGCTAGTCTGGCTGACAATCCTCCCATCTCTCCCTCCCAGTGCAGGGGCTACTTGTGTGCAGAGTTGTGCTAAAACCGCTTGCGTGAGTGCTAGAACCCAAACTCAAGTCTTCACACTTGCTTAGCAAATACTTTACCAACGTAGCCACCTCCTGGCAGCACCTTCTCTGTTTCTTTAAATGTGGATTTAACTCCCAGTGATAGAAAGTTAACATAATTGCCAGGCAGTGGTGGCCCACGCCTTTAATCCCAGCACTTGGGAGGCAGAGGCAGGCGGATTTCTGAGTTCGAGGCCAGCCTGGTCTACAAAGTGAGTTCCAGGACAGCCAAGGCTATACAGAGAAACCCTGTCTTGGAAAAAAAAAAAAAAAAAGAACGTTAACATAATTGCTCTCCGTTGTTGAAAGTAAATTCAACTCATCACCAGTAGGAAGAACACAAGAGAAAAATGGGAATAGTAGGCATCTAGAACCTTAGTGGATTTAAGCATGCAAATCTGGAAGTGGTAATATCTTCCTATCAGATTTTTGTTTTGCAATTCAGCAAGCAACAGTTTCTACTTGAATGCTGTTCACTTCATCTTACCTTCCAACTAAGTAGTCTATGCTTTGTTAAAAAAAAAAAAAAAAATCAAGCTGTTTCCCACAGGCTGTGCAACATGAGCACATGGCACGGCACGGCTTTTGTTCCTTCCATCTGGGACACTGGGGTCCAACTTCTTGAGAATCTTCAAACCCTAGAACTTTTTAAGTCTTAATTGGTTTTTTGGTTGGTTGGTTGGTTGGTTGGGTTTTGTTTTTTTCCAGACAGGGTTTCTCTGTGTAGTCCTGGATGTCCTGAAACACACTCTGTAGACCAGGCTGGCCTCGAACACAGAAATCCACCTGCCTCTGCCTCCCGAGTGCTGGGATCAAAGGTGTGCGCCACCACGCCCGGCTCTTACTTGGTTTTTAAAAGATGGAGACTCATTACCGGACTTTGAACCGATGTAGACTTCATCTTCAGATCTCCGTTCTGAACTCATCAGACAAATATCACCTGTGGTTTGCAGGTGGTGGTGATTGTGAGTTCAGCTGAGCAGTGTGTTAAAGTCATCTCCCGCTGTTTTCCTTCAATAATACTGTTTCTTTCCTCAGCCAGTTCCTTAAATGCACCTGCAATCAGAATGTTCCCACTAAGGTCCTGTTGTCATCCTGGAATCTTGTGACAATAAGTGACACCCAGGGCAAGGGAAGTGTGTGTGTGTGTGTGTGTGTGTGTGTGTGTGTGTTGAGTGGAATAGCAGCAACAAGGATGAGGGAGGCAAGGATAATGGGATCTCAGTCCCCTGTGTGATGTCACAGATGTGTGGATCTTAAGTCCAGGAACATTTGAGGAGTGTCATCCCCTCACTCCCCGATTCAAAGTACAAGTGAAAGAGTTCAGAGGACATATAGAGAGGACACTGTGTATTCTGCAGGTAAAGATTCTGCCAGGATGATGAGCTTGCTGGTGATGGTGTGGAAACCCTGTTATGTGTAATTTTAAAGAACACACTTCCTCCTTTGACCAGGACTGTGGCCAGCACTCCCAGCTTAGCTCTGAATGGCTTACAACCATCCCCCAACCCGGGAAAGTCTGGAGTCCTTGGCTACCTCTTTTTCCTGGCTAGCTTCACCTAGCTGCCATCAACCGTCCCATCTTCTCTCTTTCTCCTGCCCACCTTAGCTCTGTGGAAGAAAAACACTAGACAGCTTTATTACTTTAAAACCAGCCAGATAATACAATTGCTGGGCAGAGACTCTCTTGCCCTGAATGTATGAGCTAACCAGTATCAGCTGGTCTATGTCAGCCAGCCTCTGCCAGTGGCAGAGGCCGCCGGTTCTAGCCATCCCAAGATCTTACGTGTTTGTTCATGCTTCTTGTTCTAAAGCCTGGTTGAAAGCCCCCTCTTTTCCTGCATCCCTTCTCTCACCCAACTTTACATTCTTTTAAAATTTTTAAAATTTGCCAGCCATGATGGCACATATGTTTAGTCCCAGCACTTAGGAGGCAGAGGCTGGTAGATCTCCATGAGTCTGAGGCCAGCCTGGTCAGGAATGACTCTGATCCATGTAGTCCATACTCCTCTGAGTCCATCCACTAGAGTGTAGTCAATCTGCCTGGATACATAGACAGTAGTCAATCTGCCAGGATAGAGTGTGGTCAGTCTACGAGGATATGTAGAGTGTTGTCAATCTATCAGAATCCAGACAGTGTGGTCAGTCCTCCAGGATATGTAGAGTACGGTCAATCTGCCATGACACACAGAGTGTGGTCAATATGCCATGACACACAGAGTGTGGCCAAATTGACAGGCTACATAGAGCGTAGTCAATCTACCAGGATACTTACCCTTAAAAAACAACTGACTCTTCCTCGCCCAGAAGCCATCATATACTCATAGTCTCTCAGTTGATGGGGCTCAGGAACAGCTTTCCCACTCCATGCTGGAGCTGGAGTAGAACACTGGCTGGCTTGATCACTTGGAGGTCATGTGAAGGTGGCCACAGCTCTGTGAGTCTATGAAGGCAGCAGTCCTGCCATGTCTAGAGGAGACTGTCACACAGCAGACATCCCTGACCTCTGCCTCTTTCAATCTTTGTATCCTCTTTTGCAGGATACAAAGCCTGAGCCTTGGGGAAGGGGTGTGATGGATTTGCCACTTACAGTTGGACACTTCGCGACACTATTTTTTGCATTTTAACCAACTGGGCCTTTCTGCATCACCACCGTTCACTGCACAGGGAAACTTTACTGGTGAGGGTTGAGAGTAGCAGTGATTTGTGGGTAGAGAGATGTGGGTTTAGAGGGAAGTTTGCTACTTTGCCCATTTAACACTATAATAGTAGTAGGCTCATCCCTGGGGCCTGTGAGCTTCCATAGTATGGGTTCTTGGCTAGAGTTCTTACAACAAGTATGTATTTTCTCTTATGGAATGGGTCTTAAATTCAACCAGGAAGTGGCTGGTTAGTCCCTTAACATTTGTACTATTTCACCAATGGGCATATCTTTCCATGCTGGTCATAGTTGTCGTTTACAGGATTCACAGTTGGGTAATACTAGATGCCTGCATAGTACCTCCAATATTATGAAAACTAGCTGGCTAGGACTCCTTCCTGGTCAGTACTGACTCGATTTCTCCAATTTCTGTGACCAGTGTGTGTGGTAACTTTGGCAATAGAGTCTTACCACCAAGTTCTGCATGGGTTTTCAAACATCCTTAGAGTGACTTAGCCCTCCCTCAGTCCCTTCCCCTGCCCTCTTCCCAGTTAAACCATCTCCTTACTACTTCATTTCCATTTTCATATTACAGGCATTCGATAACCCCACATCCCTTACCTTTCTTCTTTCCCCTCTCTACCAATGGCCCCTTTCTAATTTCCTGGGTTCTACAGGTATTCCAAATTAAACACATAGCAAAAGATTTGATGCTAAGATCCACATATGAGTAAGAACATGTGACATTTGTCTTACTGGGTTTGGGTTACCTCACTCGGTATAATATTTTCCACATCTATACGTTTATCTAAACTTTTCATAATTAATTTTTTCCTGGATAAAATTCCATTGTATATAGGTACACATTTTCATTATCCGTTCATTAGTTGGTGGGCAGCTAGGATGTTTCCATGTCCTGACTGTTGTGAATCGAGCAAATATAATGCGGATGAGTAGGTGTCTGTGGAGTAGGAAGTGGAGTCTCACTCCTATAGAGGAGTGTGGTAAAGTTGGGCCATATGGTAGATCTATTTCTAATTTTCTAAAGAACTGAAACATTGTTTTCTACAGTGGCTGCATCAGTTTACTTCCCCCCAAGAGTGTTTGAGGGTCCTCCCACCCCCCTCATCCTCTCCAGCATTTGTGAACTTTGGCCATTCTGACTGGGGCAAGATGAAATCCCAGAGTAGGTTTAATTTGCATTTTCCTGATGCTAAGGATGGTGAACACTTTAAAAAATAATTCTTAGATATTTGTATTTCTTCTTCTATGAATTCTCTGTTTAGTTTCATGGCTCGCATTTTAATCGGCTTATTTGTTTTCTCATTGTTTACTTATATGAGTTGCTTTATATTCTAGACACTAATTTTTGGTCAGATGCATAGCTGTTAAAGATTTTTCTCCCTTGTTAGCTGCCTGTTTAGCCAATTAAATTTCCTTTGCAGTAAAGAACCTTTTAATTTCACGAAGTTCCACTTATTGATTGTTGGTCTCATTTCCTGGTTAATCCGAGTCTTCTTCAGAAAGTCCTCACCTCAGCTGTCCTGAGGTACACTTCATACTCTTTCCTCTATTCACTTCAGTCTGAGGTCTAACACCAAGAACTTGAATTCCAGCCGGGCGTGGTGGCGCACGCCTTTAATCCCAGCACTCGGGAGGCAGAGGCAGGCGGATTTCTGAGTTCGAGGCCAGCCTGGTCTACAAAGTGAGTTCCAGGACAGCCAGGGCCATACAGAGAAACCCTGTCTCGAAAAAAAACCAAAAAAAAAAAAAAAAAAGAACTTGAATTCATTTGGTATGATTTGTAGGAGAGTAAGAGAGAAGGATCTAGTCTTTTTCTTCTACATGTAGCTAGTCTGCTTTCCTAACACCGTATATTAAAGATGCTATATTTTCTCCAATGTATGTTTTTGGAATTTTTGTTAAAAATCAGGTGGCTATAGGTGTGTGGACTTATATCTATGTCCTCAATTCTAGTCTATTGATAGGTGTGTTTTTGTTCTAGTACCATGGTGTTTTCACTATTACATACAGCTTGAATTCTGGTTTGTTCATCCCCTCCAGCCGTGTTTTTATTGTTCAGGATTTTGTCTACCCAGGATCTTTTCTGCTTCCATATGAGTTTTAAGATTGATTTTTCAATTCTGTAAAGAATTATCTTGGGTCTTGGTGGACTAGCATTGAGTCTGTAGATTGCTTTTGGTGGGATAGCCATCATCATACTGTTAATCCTATCAATCCATGAGATTGGAGTTCTTTCCATTTTCTGATATCTTTACTCTATTTTTTCAGTCTCTTAAAGTTTTCACTGTACAAATCTTTCACTTCCTTGATTAGATTTACTGAGCTTTTTTTTTTTTTTTTTGAGGATATTGTGAATGGAATTGTTCCTTGATTTCCTTCTTGGTACATTGTCATTGGTATATAGGAAGTCTACTGATGTTTGTGTGTTGATTTCATATCCTGCAACTTTGCTTAATGTATTTATCTGCTCTAGGAGGTTTTCTTATACCTCCTAGAGCCTCATATCTAGTTTTATTAATTTAGATATTAAGTCTCTTTCTTTTGGTTAAATTGGCTAAAGATTCATTAATCGTGTCTAAGAACCATCTCTGTCCCATTGATTTAAAAAAAAACAGTTTTTGTTTCTGTTTTATTAATTTCAGCATTGATATTAGTTATTTCTTCCTATATACTGTTTTTGGCTATTATTTGCTTTTGTTTTTCCTAGGTCTCCAGGTTCATCAATAACTTATTAATTGAAGCTCTCTCAAAGTTTTTATGTAGGCACTTAGTGCTATAAACTTTCCTCTTAGGATTGCTTTCATTGTTACTTATATTGTGCTGTCCTTCTAATTCAATTCTATGAATTTTAGAATATCCTTCCTGGTGTCTTTCTTGGTCTAATTATTCAGAAGTGTGTTGCCTAGTTTCTACAAGTTTGTGTATTATCTGCAGTTTCTATTGTTGAAAGCTACCTTTATTGTATTGTGACATGTAGAATGCAGGATACGATTTTAATTTTCCAATATTTATTGAAACTTACTTCATGTCCTAGTATGTGGCCAGTTTTAGAGAAAGTTCCACAGGGTGCTGAGAGGAAAGTGTATACAGATGTTTGTTAGGAATATTTGATTTATGGTGCTAGTTAATTAACTACGGTGTTTCTTAATTTTTTGTCCAGATGATCTGTCTATGGTGAGAGTAGAATATTGGAATTATCCCCTATTACTATGTTGGGCTTAATCTCTGGTTTTAGATCTATTTCTTCTATGAAACTGGGTGTACCTATGTCTGATGTGTATATGTTCAGGATCGAAATATCCTCTTCAGAAATTATTTCTCTAATGAATATGAGGTGACCATCTTCAACTCTCTGACTGGTTGTGGTTCAGTCATAATTTTTGTTGATATTAGAAGAGCAATGTCTGCTTATTTCTTGGTCCAGCTGCTTGGAATGTTTTCATCTATCCTTTTACCCTAAGATGGTATCCATCTTTGATGGTAGGGTGTGTTTCTTAGAGACAGCAAAAAGATGGTTTCTGTTTTCTAATCAAGTCTGCTAGTCTGTGTCTCTTTATTGTGGAATTAAACCATTAGTATTAACAGTTATTATAAAATAATGTGTACTTGTTACTATTTTTGTTTGTTTGTTTTTGTGGTATTTTCTTAGGTTTCTTTTGGTCAACTACTCTGTGATCATTAGGTTTTTTTTCTCTGTGATCTCTTGAGTGTGTTTATCTTTGTCTGCAGACTGAAGCATTCCTCCTCATCTTCTCTGTTTAGCTTGCTTAGAGTTTAGTCTGTTTTATTCATAATTTTTAAAATTTCTCTCTCTCTCTCTCTTTTGTTTTGTTTTGTTTTGATTTTTTGTTTTTTGAGACAAGGTTTCTCTGTGTAGCCCTAGCTGTCCTGGAACTCATTCTGTAGACCACACTGGCCTTGAACTCTGAAATCCACCTGCCTCTGCCTTCCAAGTGCTGGGATTAAAGGCATGCACCACCACTACCTGGCTCTTTTATTTTTTAATAGATAGTTTTGCTGGGTATAATATCCTGGGTTAAAATTACTGTTTTTCAGAACTGGAAATACATTGTTCCAGGCCCTCTGGTTTTAAAAAGTTTCTGTTGAATAATCAGGTGATATTCTGATGGGTTTGTCTTTATAAGTGACTTGATGTTTCTCTCTTGAAGGTTTTAATACCTTGTTTTCTATTTTTAAAAACATTATTTTAATTATAATATGCCATGTAAAGTTTCTTTTCTGATCCTGTCTACTTGGAGTTCTGTAGGCTCTTTGTACCTGGGCAGGCATGTCTTTCTCTATATTTAGATTTTTTTCTTTTTTCTTCTATGATTTCTTTTTCCTTTCTTTTCTTTTCTCTTTTTCTTTTTCTTTTTTTCTTTTTTCTTTCTTTTTTTTTTTTTTTTTTTTTTTTTTTGATTTAGGTACACTGTAGCTGTCTTCAGATGCACCAGAAGAGGCCATCAAAACTTATTATGAATGGTTTTAAGGCACCATGTGATTGCTGGGATTTGAACTCAGGACCTTTGGAAGAGCAGTCAGTGCTTTTACCCGCTAAGCCATCTCTCTAGCTCTCTTCTATAATTTCATTTAAAAGATTCTTTATGGTGTTTTCCTTCTTCTATGCCAATAATCCAAAGATTAGTTTGAAAAAGTATAATGTAAAAGCAAAATTCTAGGCCTTTAGGCCCAGGCTTCAGAATGTGACCTCTGTGACTCAATGCTCCAAGGTATGCTAATCATAAAACAGATAGCAACATTCCTCCACCCACCTGCTTCCTGGGTTCAAGGAGTGTTCAGTCAAAGAAAGTCACCCTGACCCACCCTGTCCATTACTGGATCCCACTATGCAAATGTGCTATTGTTAGGGGCTCTTAGAAACTGTCTTGAGAAATAACCCACACAATTACCAGGTATTCCTTGTGACTCTTGTGACTTTGCACTTCCTTGTGACTCTTAACTGCTATTTTTGGTATTTTCCAACAACACCCTCCTCATCTCCTTGAGTTGTGGTTTCTTCCTTTAAATACCCCCTTACTCAGCTACTCGGGGCACCACAGTCCTCTACCCCTGCGTGGTGTATGACTGTGGGCCCAAGAGTGCTCTTGAAATAAAAAGTCCTCTTGTAGTTTGCAGTAAGACCATTTCTCGTGAGTGATTTGACGTGTCACCTCTCCTGAGTCAGAACGTGGGGGAGTCCTCACGTTGTGGGTCTTTCCAATTCTTCTCGTGGCTTCCTAGAGCTTTCACATTTTTTGTTCATATTTCATTTTCAATGATTCTTTGGCCCATACTGTATGACCCACTTTCTCTGACTGGCCTGTACTATAGGAGCCACTTCCTCTACCTTGTTTTCTGATTTTTTTTTTCCCCTACACATTCCATTATATTGGTGTGGCTTAAATTGACATTTTTATTTCTCTTACTAAGTTTTCATTTCAACATCATTTCAGTTTGGGTTTTGTTCAATAATTCTATCTCACCTTTCCTATCTTGGATTGGCTCCATCATTTCCTTCATCTCTTTATTTTTATTCTCTTGGAGTATATTTGTGTCTTCTTGAATACACTCATAGTTTGAACTTACTTGCAATCACTCTTTCAAATTGTTAGTTCTTTCAAGTCTTCTTCATTAGGTGTTATTGTTGTGGGCTGAGTGGTTTATGGAACAGGCATATTATTTCTGTTCTTATTTTTATTTCTGCTGTAGGACATGCAAGTCTGGAGTTAGTTCATGTTTTGTGGCTTTTTTCTTTTTGTCTTTTGTATTTTTTGTTCTTACTAGTCACTTAAAATTGTTTTTCCTTTCAGTAGTGGCTTTTGGCAGCATTCAGTGGAGAACTAAGTCCTAAGTAGGGCTGATATGTCCTTTCTCCCTGCAGAATTGTTATTCAAGCTCAGAGATTCTATCCTGAATCTTCCTCTGAGGGTCAGAAATTGATCTGTGTCAGTGAGAACTTTGTACTGATGTCTGCAGACTTCCCTTGAGTTGGTGGAATTCTCCTCCACCTGTTTGTGAGCCTTACCCAGAGTTAGATTAGGCTCCCACTTTTGGTCTACAGCTTCCTCTGAAGCTGTTGGGAGATGTGGAACTTCTATTCACCAGTATTCTTTACTCTAACTCAGATCTATAACCCAAGCTGAAGTCACTGGGAGATGTGGAACTTCCTGTGCCTGTGGGTCTAACTTGGAGTCCCACTGTGGCTCTTGAGATAGGGCCTTTCACTGCACTGCCTGGACAATGAACCCCAGGGATCCTTCGTCTCTACCTCTCCCACTGCTGGGATTACAGGTATACCTAGGAAGATGTATACATTCCTGGGGTTGGTCCTCTCATTTGTAAAACAATGACTTTACTGACTGAGTCCATCCCCAGCCATGGTTCTCCTCTTACAAGGTAATCTCACCATATCAAGTTGTCTGGAAGCCAAAACCTTACTTTGTAGGTTCTTGCAACTCTTGCTCTCCATAGCACAGTCTCTCTCTGTTCTGCAGTTTTGGTGAATGAGTTCATGTGTGTTCAGGCAAACTCCTGTGGGACTTCTTTGTGACCCTTATTGGAAGACATTTCAATGCCTGATATTCACCAAGTGACACTGGGCCAACGATAGTTTTTCTGTGTGGTACCTTCCCTGGGTGATGGAGAACAGCACACAGAAACGGCAAGTGTTAAGCCTTAAGTGATGTGCATGTTCTCTATAGTTTCCTCCAGAGCTCAAGCTCTAGCAGCGACATCTTTGCTCATTGTTTCTGTACCATCAGCTCCACTGTCAAGTGCAGATAGATATTCCTGAGGCACTGCCTTCTGTGTGGGGTCTTTGACCTCGAGTTTTTTTTTTTTTATCAAGAGTTGGTATTTTCATTATTTAACATCCACAGATATATGTGACAATTCTTTTGTACAAAGAGAATTACATAGGGGCTAGAGGGATGGCTCAAGTAGTCAAGAGCATTTGCACCACATAACTCCAGTGGCCAAGGACTTAATGCCTTCTTGCCTTGGGTTGGTGGGGGTGCTAGCAGTCACATGCACATGGCCACCCCATTGTATATAATTAAGAAATAGAGGAAAACTTTAAAAAAAAGTGAGAAAATTCTTTTGATATAATTTATTTATTTATTTATTTATTTATTTATTTATTTATTTATTTATTATTTTTTGTTTTTTTTGAGACAGGGTTTCTCTGTGTAGCCCTGGCTGTCCTGGAACTCACTCTGTAGACCAGGCTGGCCTCGAACTCAGAAATCTGCCTGCCTCTGCCTCCCAAGTGCTTGGATTAAAGGTGTGTGCCACCACGCCCAGCTATAATTTTATTTTTATTTATACTTTATTTTATTTAAAAAATTCATCATATGTATTTATCCCTGAATGTGTGTGCACATGTACCATGGTGCCTGTGAGGAGGTCAGAGGACAACTGTGGGAGTCGGTTATCTCCTACCTTGTGGGTTCTGGGGCTTGAACTCAGGTTATCAGCCTTGGTGGCAAGCATCTTTACCCTCCAAGCTGTTACACTGGTCTACACTTTAACTTAAAAAGAAGTTACTAGAAATTTCTGTGGGGTAAAATAAAAATACACAAAGAAAAGATACAAGGATGATGAGGACAGACAAGAGTTGTGGGGTTTCCTTTAGCGGGTACAGGTGACTTTCCCCCCGTGCTTCTGTCTTCTAGGTTTTGGGCATCCGAGGGAGGGGAGGCAGGGTCTTTCACATGCTCACCAAGCGCTTGAACATTGAATTATACTTTTATCCTTCAGAAACTTTAAACAGAGACTCAAAGGTCCATAACTCCTGCCCATAGTGACTCCCTGCCCACCAAGCCTTTCTATATGAATCTTTGGGTGAACACTAGCCCACACCATAGGAACTGCCATGTGATATGTATATGATAACATATATATAATATATATATTACATATATGTATTATATACATATGCATAATAAAATGTGGTATTCATTTAATCCTTGTGGTATCTCAGTTTCATAGATGGTCAAGTTGGGCAAATGCATTATAATAAGACAATTGTCTAAAGCACATAACATTTTCCAATGTTGTTTCTTTTCGTTCTTTCTTTCTTTCTTTCTTTCTTTCTTTCTTTCTTTCTTTCTTTTAAAATTATTTATTATATGTAAGTACACTGTAACTGTTTTCAGACTCTCCGGAAAAGGGCATCAGATCTCATTGTGGATGGTTGTGAGATGAAAGAGCCTAGTGGGGAAACCCCCACTCAACTCCCGATTCTGCATGCACCCAAGAATCACGAACAGACCATCTTGATGTAAATACACGAGGTAGTTTAATGGCAGAGCTCCAGATCTAAACATATCTCACGCAGGAGACAGTGGATTCGACCACGAGGCTTGAAAGCTAGGGGTTTTTATAGAAAAGGGTCTGGGGCTGGGGGAGGAATTGGCGCGGTTTCACATGACTGGTCCATTTAAACATCAGCAGATTGTACATGCAGGTAACATTTAACTTAGGTCAGAAGGGTGGAAGATAGGGAGGCGCCGGTCCAGTCCAGAAATGTCATTCTCTTTATCTTTATGGCCAAGCAGCCTCAGGAATGTCTTAACGATGGGCCTGCCCGGGCATGTCCTGGCCTGTTCTGCTATGTTCTCAGCCCCAGGTTTCAAAGCTCACAAACAACTCTTTGGGCTATTTGACATACATTACATGAATCACAGGTCTCAAGTTTTATTTTCTTTCAGAGCCACCATGTGGTTGCCGGAATTTGAACTCAAGACCTTTGGAAAAGCAGTGCTCTTAACTGCTGAGCCATCTCTCCAGCCCCATCCAATGTTGTTTCAATTAGAAAAGGCTCCAGTTTGTTGCTAGAACAAAATCACCCCAAATCCTCACAATTAAACCTTGCACATTTTCCCTTCTGTGTATTCCAACTGGGGTTCTTCTTCTACCCAGATGCCCATGCCCTGCCTCTGTGGCTGCCCAGTACATTAACTACTCTTCTTGAGTTGCTGTAACACCCGACAAGAGCAACTTAAGGAACAAAGGACTCTTTTTGGCTCACAGCTCAGTGGTGCAGTCGGTCAGGGTAGGGAAAGCATGAACAGCCGGAGCCTGAGGCAGCTGGTCCCTGCCTGGGAAGCGGTGGAAGCTGAGTGTGGTACTCAGCTCACTTCAGACTTTTTGCTCAGCCTGTGGAATGTTGTTGCAAACGTTTAGGGTGGATCTCCCCAAATCAACTAACCTAGCTTAGAAACTCTGTCAAAGATGTGCCCAGGGGTTCATCTCCTAACTAGATCCCCGCCAAGTTGACAGTCTCACACTCAGCAAGACCGTGGACCTGCTGAGACCTGGCTCTTGCATCTTCTTGACAGAGGAGACACAGCTTCCTTCTGCCTCTTGTGCAGGAAGCCTCACAATGATGGTATCTGAGCCATAAGGTCAGAGACTCAGCCCCTCCTCACTGCCCCCTGTTACCCCGATCCTGGCATGCCTGGCAAGAAGCCAGTGCAAAGGACTTCTACAGTCAATGAATTTGACCCTCACAAAATCTGGTTCTTTTTATTCCATTTGTGTTAGAATGGTGAGGGACTTCCTAAAGGGATCTAGCCTGATGTGGGGGAGAGCAGGGAGTTGTGGTGGTGACAGAGCCAGTATCTTGCTTGTTTCTAAGGCTTGTAGGACTTTAACACTCCACTGTCTGGGGTATCAGCTAAAGGACTCCATGTCTGTCTCACCCCTGGGTCTGGAACCACACCATCTCGCATGTGGGATTTTCCCACTCTAACATCTTGGGGTTTTTACGAGGACACAATTAGACAAGAAGAACAGGTAGAGTTCTTGCTAGTTCCTGGCTCCTCGATACAGCGTATATGTTAGTGAGAATTCTTTTCTTTTTTTTTTAATTAAGTAATGGAGTCATTAATAGTGAGCAGGCTTCTCTAGGGGCAGTTGCACAGATTGATATCATTTAAGTGGGGGAAGGGCTTTAGAAAGCTAAAGGCACTTTTTAAAATGCAAATTTTAAAATGTAAATTTCTAAGAAGCACTTATCATATCTTAGCATGTTGGGCACTTAGAAGGCTTCCTGTCTGCTTGGTGACGTTGCTGCTCTTCAAACAGAGCCAGGTTTGGCTGCTATTGTTGCCAGGCGGGCACATGACTGGAGTTGAGTAACCTCTCAGCTGTGAGTGAGGAAGCATGCCCTCCATTTGACCTGGAGGGCTCACTGGCATCCCATATTGAACTTCCACTAGCAATACCCCTCTTCATCCTAATTTCTGGGGGCTGTGTGATTGTGTGAATGTTAGGGGCAGAGCGTCACTTTGCTTTCACTAAGGTCACTGGAGCAGAGGGCGCCTGTGGCCACTGTCTTGTGGCCGCTTTGTGTTCAGATGAGCACAGGGATCAAAAGGCCAACTCATCACCCAGGTCTTGCGTGCGCCAAGCCCCACAAGTGAGCCCTCACGGAAGCTCTCTCGGATTTTCTATTTCTGTGGAAGATGGTGGAGATTCTTCAGAGAGCTCAATGGCTATTGGTGGATGGGACAGTGGGGAATGTCTGCATTGCTCGAATTTGTTTCTTTTTAGGGACATGCCTAAGATTATAAATGAAGACGGAAAACTGACCAGGATAGGGATTCCTGTGTGAGGATGAGGTAGAAATGGGAGACCGTTTTGAAGAGAGTAGGCACCCTTAAAGGCTGGGATCTAACTGCAGAAGGAAGCCTCAGAACCCAGGAAAGCCCCTATAACCCAGTCCACAGGTAGCCAGGCCCCAAAGGAATGGAAGCCCCAATGATGTCTATGGCTGTGTAACAACATTCCTGCCTGGAGAAGTGGAGAGGGTTAACAGCTCTGCCACAGAAAAAGAAACCAGAGGTGGGCACGACCATGGGTTGGAATTCCCATGCCAATAGCTGTGTCTTGGAGTTCAGGCCCAGGAGGTGGTCCTATTACAGAGTCCCAGAGGAATTAGAGCAGCTTGAAGTGAAGTCAATAACTTGCAATCACACATGTTGTCCCTCACAGTGTGGGGGGCCATGCAAAAGACTGCTCTGTGAGGCAACATTTTCCATAGGGCAGGGTGTGCACCCAGGACCCCTGCAGTGCCTCCTGGCTCGAGACGCCCCTCCACCCATGCATGGATGCACACACAGTTTCTTCTGTGTGAATTGTACATGTATGATATGTCATAATAAAACCATTATTATGTATAATTAATACACTCAAAAGTTTTTAAAAGAAAGTTCTTTTTTTTTTGGTTTTTCGAGACAGGGTTTCTCTGTGTAGCCCTGGCTGTCCTGGCACTCACTTTGTAGACCAGGCTGGCCTCGAACTCAGAAATCCGCCTGCCTCTGCCTCCCGAGTGCTGGGATTAAAGGCGTGCGCCACCACGCCCGTTCTTCTGGCTGACTGTGTAAATGAAGTGGGGTTGGAGTCTATGGTTAAGTACTTTGGGATGGTGGTCCTTCAGGCAGAGAGCCTCGTCCAGGTGAGCAGTGGCTGAGGTGGATGGCTTTCCGAAGGCCAGAGGCAAAGGAGTCATGAAGATGGCCAGTAAATTCACAACGGTTGGCTCGCGTTTCCACCAGAGAACAAGGAACAAGCTGCAAACCCAGTGCCCACAGCCTTAACGCCAGCAGTGTGTTGAATCATGTTACTGCCTCTTCGGTGGCATCTTTCTTTTTCCCTCCCGGCCATCTCATGTTATAGGTGAAGCAACTGAAGTTAAAGGGTTACCAGAACTTTCTACAGAGCTGGCTGTTCAGTGGGGAATCAGGGGTGGAAACTCACGGATGGGTTCTCTGCCTGCTTTCAAGGCTTCCTGGCTCCGCATGCAGCCTATGAGAGATTTCCCCACCTGCCATGTTTTCATGGTGCATCAGGCAGCCTCTGCTCCTCGTGTGTGTCCTAATTCACAGCCACAGGCATTTGCCACATGCACGTCCCCGTGTTCTGCCCGGAATCTGCTGCTTCCCCCATCCCGCGGTGCTCGCTTGGTTGTAGCAGTGAACTGGGCTTTGCAGCTCAGCGGTAAGAGAACGGTTTCCTAATTTGAGGCATGCCCAAGCTGTTGCCTGCAGATGTAGCCTCACCACATTTGCTCACAGCCGGTGCCTCGAAGAGGAAAGGCAACGCCTCTGCCAGCTGCCGAGAAGGCAGACGCATTCCTGGGAAGCCAGCTCCGGATGGCCTGCAGGCTCCTGTGAGCATTCTGAGTAGATCCTGGCTCCAGTGCCTGTGGTCCTGGCAGCAGTGCCTTAGCTGGCTTCCTGCCTAGGATGACCACAGACCATACTCCTCCCATCCTGGGCCTCTGAGCACTGGTCCAGGCAAGATGAGCTCCTTCGAGCTGGCTTGTGCCTTTCCCCTTCTATCTTAAAATAATTGTTTTTGGCTTTGTGGGCTGGCAGGCTACTTACTTTAACCCCAAGGCCAAGGGCAGCAAGAGGCTCCGGTGATGGACTGGGCTGTCATGCACACCACCCAGCCTTCAGTCACTGTGGCCAGTGCATTAATGGCCGCATGGCCTTCAGAGATAATTTCTGCATGTTCTTTCCTCTTTCCCTCTGCTCTTGCAGGGAAGGGAGCATGCGCTTTGGGCTGCTCCCAATGTAACCTCTTCTCCTCCACGATGGATAGCTGGATAGCGGCAGCCACTCCGCTCACACGCATGGATTCCTTGTTGATTTAGGGACCCCTGCCATAGCTCCTGGGGTGGGAGAAACCTGTTTTATTCACGAAGTAAGGCTGCCAGTTGTTCAGAATTCTTTTTGGGCCCATGTTTACCACATGCCCAGGCCCAGGTTCCAGGGAAGCATTGATGAAAATTTGGGACTTGCTGCTCCAAGTCACTCTGACATGCAGATCTCATGCTCACAGGGTGAAACCCGTTGGCCACTGACAAAATAGGAGCCAATAATAGGTTGTTTCTTTTTTGCTATTTTACTAAGACAAGATCTTGCTAGGTAGCTGTGTTAGTTAGGGTTTTATTGTTGTGAAGAGATACCATGACCAGGGCAACTCTTATTAAGCATTCAACTGGGGCTGGCTTACAGTTTCAGAGGTTCAGTCCATTGTCATCATGGTGGGGAGCATGGCAGCGTCCAGATAGATATGGTGCTGGAGGAGACAAGAGTCCTACATCTTGATCTGAAGGCAGAACCAGGCGGAGACTATCTTTCATACTGGCTGGAGCCTGAGCATAGGAGGTCTCAAAACCCACCCAAACAGTGACACACCTCCCCCAGAAGGCCACACCTCCTCCAATAAAGCCACACCTCTGAATAGTGCCATTTCCTATGACCAAGTGTTTTAACACATGATTCTATGGGGACCAAACCTATTGAAACCACCGTAGTGGTCTTGGCTGGCCTTGAACTCATAAGCCTCCTACCTCAGCCTCCTGAGTAGTAGAATTACAGGCGTGTGTTGGCATGATCAACTGAGAAATCACTTCTTGTCTTTTCTCTGAAGAGCAACCACTGCCTGCTATGCTAGGCATTTTTTTTTTAATGTTTAAACAGTTAATAAATTATTTGTTTAAATATGACGTAGATGTGTAAGGCCCTCCCAACCTTTTATTTGTATGCGTGTGTAGGCATGTCTGTGTGTGTTTGGACAGTTGAACATGCTGGAGTTCAACATCAGATGTCTTCTATTCCTCTCCACCTTGTGCTTTTCAGAGAGAATCTCTCACTGAACCTCAGTCTTGAGGCAGGTAGGCTAGACTGGCTGGCAGCCAGCCCCAGAGGTCCTCCCATCTCTGCTTCCCCAGTGCATGTTACAACTGCATCTGGCTTTTCAAACATTCATTCTGAAGGGATTTGAACTCAGGTCCTCATGCTTGTACAGCAAGGACTTTACTGAGTGAGCCGTATCTCCAGTACCCTTCTGAGCTCCAGGTAAAACATTAAGGCCTAGGTGACGCTCTACTGCAGACACTCATCGGCTCTTTCAGCTTTTCACCACATACTGAGTCAGCCTATGCCATGATCCTAAACTCATCAAGCCAAAAGAAACCTTGAAAAAAAATTACCCAGTCTCAGGTAATTCATTACGGTGACAGAAAACAGACTAAGTAGCTGGGCCTTGTGGTGCATACTTGCAATCCCAGCACTTGGGAAGTGGAGGCAGGGGGTGAGGGGTTCAGGCCGGCTACATTTAAGCTACACAGCAAGATCTGATCTCAAAGATGGAGAGGGGAAACAGGAGCAAGGTTAGAGGCTAGCACAGAGGAGTTTTCCAATGGCATTTCAGTGAAATAACATCAGTGAAGCAGAGGGGCCCCCGGAGCTTTGCTTGTTAGCAAGGCTTTCTTTCCTCACCTGGTCTGCGGCTACACAGATGTTTAGTACATTACCCACACAATTATGTTTGCTACCCATTTCCTGTGTGGTTGTATAGTTAAGAAAAAGATTCTTACGAAAACCACAAACCAACCGGATAGAATACTACACACATATTACCCAGGCCTATGGGAGCGCCTTTGGTGTGAGTCTCATGGCCCATCCAGATATCCCATTTCATTAGTGCCAAACTACATAGCCCTCCTGCTCTTGGGTGACACGGGCATGCCCTCTAGGAGAGCACGGTGTGTGTGTGTGTGGGTGCACTCTCTAGGTAAACCTCTACACAGCATATTCATTTGGTTGAACTGGGGACAGAGAGGTGGAGTCTATGTTCTGTGGTGAGGGTTCAAGCAAGGCTCCTGGTGTGTGGTGGAGTTGGTACCAGGCTAAGGAGGCCTGGAGTCTTAGCATGATCCTTGTCTGAACATACAATTGCCTCTGATCTAGACAGGTCCTCTGTGGTCCTTTGTGAGTTAGCATGGACTTTTAACCACTGAGCTATTCTGCAGCCCCCGAACTTCTGGGGATCTGAACTCAGGTTGTCTGGCTTAGGTCGCAGGCACTTTACCCACTGAACCATCTCCTTAGCCTTCGTTCTTGTTTTTTAATTTACTTTTAGGCTGTGTGTATGTGTGTGCATATGTGTGTATGTGCAAGTCCCTGTGGGGTCAACACATTACAAATTAAATGGGACAGTTAGCCTCTTTCAACAACAACAACAACAATAATACAGGCACTGAGTTTAGGTGAACATGCTATCACATGTGGCTTAGGCATGTATGCCTAACCAGAGAAGGCATTCTATGGTTTCCCCAAAGAAAAGAAGTCCATATGCCTTGCCACAGATTGTTACTGTGAATGCTACAGGCTGTCATCTGAATCCCATTTTGATCTCCCCTAGCTTGTAGGCACAGGTATTACTGGGAAAGCAATCTGTGAAAGAGCTGGAAGGAAAGGGGAGGTATGTCAGTGTCTATTGGTGCTGCTACTGTTGCTCTGGGAGCACATGGGGAGAGTGGAAAGGATACTATGACCTTGGGGCCAATTTCCTGCTTCATATCACCTGTATCATGCTAGCCTACTCTCTAGAGCTCGTTCCCTGCCCTGTGGTCCCTTTTATTACTCTTGTGGCTTCTCCAGTATTTTATCTACACCTATGTCTATGTCTATGTGTATTGTCTATGTCCATATGCTTATGTCTATGTCTATGTCTATGTCTATGTCTATGTCTATGTCTATGTCTAGGTCTAGGTCTAGGTCTAGGTCTAGGTCTAGGTCTAGGTCTATGTCTAGGTCTAGGTCTCTGTCTCTGTCTCTATCTATGAAGATTTGGAACCATAAAAGAAAGAGAGCATGTGGTGCTTATCTTTCTGGTCTGGGTTACCTCACTAGCATCCTGACTTTTAGTTACTTCCATCTTTCTGCAAATGTCATGGTTTCAATTTTCCTTTAGAGCAGAATAGTGTTCTATCATGTGTGTGCACCATATTTTCACAAAGTGTTCATCAATTGAAGGACATGAGGTTGTTTCCATTACCCAGCTATTGTGAATAGAGAGACAAAGAACATAGCCGCATAGGTAACCGTGGAGTCAGATGCCAAGTCCTTTGGGTGCATGCCAAGGGTGGTATAGCTGGGTGCTCTGTGTGGCTTTCTCTTGTTATGAACAAGAAAGAAAGAAAGAAAGAAAGAAAGAAAGAAAGAAAGAAAGAAAGAAAGAAAGAAAGAAAGGAAGAAAGAAAGAAAGAAAGAAAGAAAGAAAAAAGGACAGAAGAAAGAAAGGGAGGGAGAGAGGGGGGAGAGGGGGAGGGAGGGAGAGAGAGGGAGAGAGAGAGAGAGAGAGAGAGAGAGAGAGAGAGAGAGCGCAAGAAAGAAAATAAAGGAAAGAAAAGAGTGACCCAAACCAGTTTGAGCAGATAAGGAGTTATTGGTTTACACATCTCAATTTCAGCCCATATTGAAGGGAAGTCAGGGCAGGGACAAAGGGAGGAAGCTGGAGGCAGCAGCTGAAATAGGGACCATGGAGAAATCTGCTTACTGGCTTGCTCCTGTTCACTCGGCTGCTTTCATAGACAGCCCATGAGCACCTGGCAAAGGGTGGGAGTCCATAGTGGGCTGGGCCCTCTCACAGCAGTCAAGAAAATGCCCCACAGGCTTGCCTACAGGCCAAGTCCTGTAGGGGGATTTTATCATCTGAAGTTCCCTTTTCTCAGAGAACCATAGCCTGTGTCAAGTTGACAGAAACCAACAACAACAATAAAACAGACAAACAAACAAGCACTAACCAACCCTGGGTCATATGGTAGACTTCTTTTTAGACTTTTAAGAATTTCTCATACTGATTTCCAGAGTGGCTGGACCAGTTTGCAATCTCACCAACAGGGACTGAGAGTTAGTTCCCTTCCCCCGCATCTTTGCCAGTACTTGTTGTTAGTTGTTTTCTAACAGATGTGAGATGAAATAATAAAAAAAAATGTTTTAATTTGCATTTCCCTAATTGCTAAAAATGTATAGCAAATCTGACACCTTCTGAGACTTTTTTTTTTTTAAGTTTTATTTATTTATTATATGTAAGTACACTGTAGCTGTCTTCAGACACTCCAGAAGAGGGAGTCAGGTTTCATTATGGATGGTTGTGAGCCACCATGTGGTTGCTGGGATTTGAACTCAGGACCTTCAGAAGAGCAGTCAGTGCTCTTACCCGCTGAGCCATCTCTCCAGCCCCTGAGACCTTTTTTTAAGCTACTTTTCTTCCTTTCCTTTCCTTTCCTTTCCTTTCCTTTCCTTTCCTTTCCTTTCCTTTCCTTTCCTTTCCTTTCCTTTCCTTTCCTTTCCTCCCTCCTTTCTTTCTTTCTTTCTTTCTTTCTTTCTTTCTTTCTTTCTTTCTTTCTTTCTTTCTTTCTTTTTTTTTTGGTTTTTCCAGACAGGGTTTCTCCGTATAGCCCTGGCTGTCCTGGAACTCACTTTGTAGACCAGGCTGGCCTCGAACTCAGAAATCTGCCTGCCTCTGCCTCCTGAGTGCTGGGATTAAAGGCGTGTGCCACCATACCCAGCTTTATTTCTTTTTTAAAAGAACTTTCAGTTCAGATCCAAAGTCTATTGGGTTGGGTTGGTTACCATACATTCTTTTTATCTCTTTTGTAACCTAGAAAGTTTTTAAGTTTCAATTTCTTCTTCAACTATGACAGAGAGTTTTTGCTGGGTGCAGTATCTAGGTTGGGAATGGAGTATAGACTTCTGATTTTCCATTGAGAAATCAGCAGTTATTCAAATGAGCTTTCTTATATATGTCAGTTGTGTGTGTGTGTGTGTGTTTTCTCTTGTAGCTTTCAATACTTTTTCTTTGTTCTATATATTTAGTATTTTAACTGTGATATGCTGTGAGGAGTTTCTTTTCTGGTCTTGTCTATTTGGTATTCTGTGTGGTTATATTCATATGGGTATTTATTTATTTATTTATTTATTTATTTTTATGATCTTATTTAAGATCTGGTCTATACTGTTGACCTGAATTCTTCTCCTTCTTCTATGCCTATAATTTAAAGATTTGCTGGTGTTGTTTTGCTTGTTTGTTTGTTTTGTGGTGTCCCATTGTTCTTGCATGCTCCTTTTCTGTGGCTTACTTTTTTTTTTTTTCTTATTCTTTGCTTGTGTGGTTTAATTCTTCGAGTTTTTTTTTCTTTATGTCCTGATAATCTATCTTCTCCTTGATCCATTTTACTTGTAAGTCATTTCCCCTGTGATTTTTAGTTGGAATATTGAGTTCTTCAATGCCAGCTTCATTTCAGTTCTGGCTCTCTTCAGTATTTCCTGATCATTCTTGAGTCTGGCCTTTGAATCCTGGAGTGTCTTCATTGTGCCCTCCAGCCTTATGTTCACGTCTTCATGGGCCTCACTCAGGCATTTATTCTCTGAAAACTCACTCTTATGTGAGCTGTTTGGTTGTGTCTTACTTGAAATCATCAGTGAAGCTCACGATTGTTCTCTTGGTTTTTTGTTTGTTTGTTTTGTTTTTGTTTTTGTTTTCAAGACAGGGTTTCTCTGTGTAGCCCTGGCTGTCCTGGAACTCACTTTGTAGACCAGGCTGGCCTCGAACTCAGAAATCCACCTGCCTCTGCCTCCCGAGTGCTGGGATTAAAGGCGTGTGCCACCATGCCCAGCATGATTGTTCTCTTAAATTCTGTGTCCCTGGGTTCACCTAGGTAATTCTCACTGAGAATGGCGTCTACAGGACCAGTGGGCTTGGTGGAGGTCATACTTTCTTTGCTCTTTGTATTGTTTTTGCAACAAGACCTGTGTCCATGCACTACATCACGGTCCCAACAGTCCCTGGTGTGGAGAAGTTAGTTACCTTTAATATTTTTGAGACATTGTCCTGTAACGCATAGATTAGGATTGCTGGTAGGTTGGTCCTAGGGACCTGCCTTCAGGTCCTCATCTAGTGCCTAGAAAGCAAATATCTTACTCACCAATAATTTTTCCCCAGCTCTCAACTCTCTCTCTCTCTCTCTCTCTCTCTTGTTCTCTCTCTCTCTTGTTCTCTCTCTCTCTCTTGTTCTCTCTCTCTCTCTTGTTCTCTCTCTCTCTCTCTCTTGTTCTCTCTCTCTCTCTCTCTCTCTCTCTCTCTCTCTCTCTCTCTCTCTCTCTCCTGAGATAGGATTTCTCTATGAAGCCCAGGCTGTCCTGGAACTCACTCTATAGACCATGTTGGCCTCAAACTCAGACATCCATCACCTCAGCCTCCCAAGTGCTGGGGTGAAAGGTGTGGGCCACCACTGCCTGGCTCCCTCAACTTTCCTTTATAAAAATAAATACTATTCTGGGCCGGGCATGGTGGCGCATGCCTTTAATCCCAGCACTCGGGAGGCAGAGGCAGGCGGATTTCTGTGTTCGAGGCCAGCCTGGTCTACAAAGTGAGTTACAGGACAGCCAGGGCTATACAGAGAAACCCTTTCTCGAAAAAAAAAAAAAAAACTATTCTGAATCTGTATGAGTTTTGAGATAAGCTGGTCCATTTCTGTGGAAAAGGGCACTGGAATTTAAAATATTTATTTATTGATTTATGGGCCTCATTGAGGCTAAACAATTTACTATTAACTTGTACCACCGACTCCTGGCTTCTGGAATCCTGTTAGAGATTGCATTCAATCTGCTGGCCAGTTTGAGGGCTTACTGACAAGGTAACCATAGCGAGTCTTGCCTTTCGTGACAGCTGGAAGTCTTTTCATTTACTTGCTCAAATTAATTTCTTTTGATCATATTTCATGCTTTGGATTTGTTGGACATTTGTTAAATCTAACCATAAGCAGTTGAACATGGTGGCTCATACCTTTAACCCCAATCAATACTCAGGAGTCAGAGGCAGACAGATCTCTGTGAATTTGAGGTCAGCCTGGTATATAAAGTAAATTCCAGATGTCTATAGGTGGGGGCCCATAAGCTTTTCCCATTGCAGGTTAGCATGTCTATTCTTCAAGTCTTGTTTAGGTAGCCATATTGTTGAGGTACCATGTGTAAAGCTTCCCTGTCATTTCTAGGGGATACAGTCTCACAGCAGATTCCCTGATCCTCTGGCTCCAGCTTTCCATCTCTTCTTCTTCTTCTTCTTCTTCTTCTTCTTCTTCTTCTTCTTCTTCTTCTTCTTCTTCTTCTTCTTCTTCTTCTTCTTCTGTGTTCCCTGAGCCTTAGGTACAGGGATTGTGTTGAATCAGTGGGCTCTGGGTTCCCTCACAATCAGCCATTCTCTATATTTTGTTCATCGGTTGTTTCTGTAATGGGGTCTGTTGCAGAGAGAAGTTTCTTTGTTCACGGGTGAGAACTATACTTACCTCTGGGTATAAGGATGGGTATTTAGAACACAGGAATTATGCTAGCTTAGTGAAGCGGCAGTTGTAGGTTATCCTCTAAGATCCATGAACTCACTATGTGGGGGTGGTTGGCTAGGTTTCCAGTATAAGGCATGATTTATTGTCTGACGAGCAGGCCTTGAGTCCAATCATAGAGCAGTTAGTTACTACCAAGTTGTGAGTGCCACTATTGTACTCTTACAGTTGTTTGCCATTGTCGTTCATAGGCATTGTAGCTGGGTAGATTTTAGAAGAAGGTAGAGATTCCATGTCATACGGGTGATGGGCAGTTACTAGATTTGGTTTGTCTTCTCTGCTAGTTAAAGAATAAAAATCAGGGAAACCCCTGAGTCCAACTATAGGCTTGATTTTCCAAAACCCACTTTATTTAGGGTGTGTTAAAGCTTCAGCCTCCTTCTAGCCCCTGACCAAAGCTAGGGAGAAAGATGGTTAATACGACAAGAGGGGTGTGGACCTGTTTAGAAGTAGTTCTTTGGGGCAATTACAATCTTCACTGTCAGGATATCAGCTGTCCAGTCCAATAGCAAACACCAAACACTAGTCAGTAGCAGCTACTACATCCAGCAGAAAACCAGAGGCTCTGCCTAATCGTCACAGGTCACAGCAGAAGTGCCAAAAAGCAGCCAGAATACCAGAAGTTCTTTGGTGCGCTTCTCTCTACAAAGTCACAACAAGCGAAGATCACTGAAAACTGGTGAAGTATTGCTAGGTGAGCAGTGAAGACCAGCGAAGTGTTGCAAGACATAGACATTCAAGAGCGCTCTCTCACTGTCTGTAGGGGTTCTACTTAAACTCTTTCCAAACGTTATGCACTCTCTCAAGCATCTGCTTCAGCAAAACATCCTCTCACAAGACGGATTCCAGAGGAACATCTGAGTTTCCAAAGAAACCGGACATTTCCACTTCATAAGACAGGTAGCAGTGGGGCAATCTCAAATACAGCAGACAGAAAACCATCCAGTGACGAAGAACTTTTATTAGGGTTGAGGAAACACACAAACAACAGAGCCCACAGAGAGGAAGGACCCCTACAAAGCAGAGGAGGGGTGTCAGGAGCTCCCAACCCAACTTTTCTTTGGCTTGGAGGTTTTTTTTTTGTTTTTGTTTTTTTGTTTTTTCGAGACAGGGTTCCTCTGTGTAGCCCTGGCTGTCCTGGAACTCACTTTGTAGTCCAGGCTGGCCTCAAACTCAGAAATCTGCCTGCCTCTGCCTCCCAAATGCTGGGATTAAAGGCGTGTGCCACCACAGCCTGGCAGCTTGGAATTTTAAGAGCCTTGGGGGTGGAGGTGGGGTGTTGGGAGCTATTAAGACAACACTATTGTCCTGATCTCTGAATTGGGCCTCCCCTCCCCCCAGAAGAAAAGAGGGTCAAAAGCGGGCCACCGACGCACTGCTCCGAGAACAACCACAGATTGTTCCAGCCCTAAGTCAGCGCAGGATGTCCTGACCACAAGATGTACCCTGATACCACCAAGTTTCTGATTCCCCTGTGTAGTTGCCAAAAGAAAATTTTCCACTGCCCCACCCCTCCTGCTGAGAAGTACTTGTACTTCCCCTTTTACTTGTGCATTTCCGCTGCCCCACCCCTCCTGCTGAGAAGTACTTCCCCTTTTGCTTGTGCATTTAAGCCTTGAGCCTTGCTGAATACAGTGACACCTTGATGCTAATCAGACTGCTTCCGTGTGTTTTTGCACTTGGTGTCCGTCTCTCCCTCCCACCATTTGGTTCTTAGGAGAAGGTCCCCTCGAGACCCTTGAATAACTGGACCTGCTGGACGAGTCAGTGGGGGACCTTCCTCCTCTAATTCAGGGTTGCTCAGTTTGAACAAAACACAAGGTAGATGATAGGTCCACACTTTGGCATAAACAGATCCTGATCCAACCTTGAACTTTTTGGGCAAGCCCATCAGCAGAGAGGCCCTCCCTCCTGGCAGGAGAAAAAGCCCTCCAGGCCTTAGTCTTCTGTCAGAAAGGCAAGGAAGCAGCCTGTCATTGTAAAGTTAGGCTTTATATTACTGAGCTAAGATGCCTCCTCTCCCTATTTTTCTGCCTATCAGGTATCTGTCTAACTCTTAATCCCTCAGGTATGTCACTGGGAGATAGCAGCTCACTAGAGATGACCACTCAGATGCAGTTTATAGTTAATTGAAAGCCTTAATTCCAGCCGGCTGGAACTATACTCAGGTATTCAGTACCTAAGTGTACTGGCTGGTTTTATGTCAGCTTGACACAAGCTAGAGTCCTCAGAGAGGAGGGAGCCTCAGTTGAGGAGATGCCTCCATGAGATCCAGCTGTAAGGCATTTTCTTAATTAGTGATCAATGGGGGAGGGCCCAGCCCATTGTGGGTGGAGCCATTCCTGGACTGGTGGTACTGGGTTCTATAAGAAATCAGGCCGCCCAAGCCATGGGAAGCAAGCCAGTAAGTAGCAGCACTTCTCCATGGCCCCTACACCAGCCCCTGCCTCCAGGTTCTTGTCCTGCTTGAGTTCCTATACCTTCCTTCAATGATGAACAGCAATGTGGAAGTGTAAGCTGAATAAACCCTTTCCTCCCCAACTTGGTTTTTGGTCATGGTGTTTTGTTGCAGCAATAGAAACCCTGACTAAGTGTAGCTTCAAGCATTTAGATCAAGGGGCTTTTAAAGGCAAAAAAATCACATTCTAGTGTCTCACTTGGCTGCAGGGGGAGGTCTGCACAAGCAGGCAGTTTAACAGAAGCTAAGATAAGCAAGCTGGGGCATCTCAGCCTCAGGTCCTAGAGTAAAGTTGGGTAGTTTCCCAAGAGATTCTCCATCAAGGAGATCAAATTCTGGCTAAACCTGAAATGGCCTCAGCAAGAATACAAGATGGAAGAACTTCTGCACTGTCTTGCCCTGTCACATTACCAAGCCAGAATAGCTCCCAATAGCAGGATAAGTGGGAGGGGAGTGTGGATAGAGAAGGGAGGTTTATGAAGCCTCTTTGGACTGGATTTTTCTCTCTCGAGTACACCTAAGAGAGATTGGACACACATGGCTGGAGGCGAGGATTGCAGGAGAAGCCAAATGTTCTGGTACTGGAGCTTAGGAGTTCAGACACACTGCTCATTCACAGGCATGCTTCTTCCAGGGCCCCAGGCTCAGCTCTGTGGGACCCACCTGAGGATGCCCATGATTGTGGCAGAGGATTAGAATGGGGGTTGGGGGGAAAGGCATCCATCCACCTTAACAAAACAACACAAAAACCATGGCAGAGGATGATCAGAACCCCTCCAGCCCTCTACAGGCTAACCGTACCCAAACAACACATGCAGAGAGGCACTGAACGTTGGGCCCCGGAAAAGGCCTGCACCTTGTGAATAACACTCAGGGGTCAGGATGAGGAGGCTTGGTGTTCTTGAGTCTCAGACCTATTCTCTAGCCGACTCCGTTCTGGGGGATGCTTTTCTTGTTTGAATAAACTGTATTTCTATTCTACCCGTGCCCCCGGTCCTTTGCTTTGGGACCCAAGAGCCCTGACATCTCAGGTGCCCCCATGGAGTCAGACTGTGCCTAAGAAAGGAAACTCCTCTCACCTCCAAAATCAGGGTCCACGAAACAGGTCCAAGACTCAGAGAAACCAGTCACACGTGGAACTCTAGAAAGTCATCAGTTCCTGGAACCCCAGAGCCTGGTAACAGGCACACAGATGATCTCCCAGCCACAGTACAGAGGTTGCAAAAACAGGCAGTCGATTTACCTCCCAGTTTATCCAGAAAAGCAGCTTCTGATTCTGGCAAAGTCACACTCTCTCCAAAAGTGGTATCAGTCCCCACAGGGTGTGTTTCCTGGACCCTTGGACACTGGGCTGCACTGGGTTTGGGGCCATCAGTCTCTCAGACCAATAAAGGCTTTCTCTAGCTGTTTTGAAGTCTGAGACTATTCCATTTTCCTTCCTTGACCTCGTTCTCACACCTAACATTCAACCAGTGTGATTTCCCTGCAGCGTCCTGGCCCCTGTCCACTGCTGACCTGTCTTCCATATTCTGTGTCCTGAGTGCTTTGGCCCTCAGAGTTGGTATCCTATGAAGATCTTGAAGTTCTAAGCATGGGCTGAATTATCAGGGTGAAGGGATCCAGAGTTCCTCCTTAGAAGCAGATCCACCCAATATGTATAATTTATTTTTATTTTATGTTCATTAGTGTTTTGACTGCATATATGAGGGTGTTAGAAACCCTGAAACTGGGGTCACAGACAGGTGTGAGCTGCCCTGTGGGTTGCTGAGAATTGAACCAGGGTTCTCTGGAAGAGTAGCCAGTGCTCTTAAAGGCTGAGCGATCTCTCCAGACCCTAGGAGTGGGGGGATGGGATGGGTGGGGGTTGGAGTCTTACATCTCCAGCACGTCTGTAGCAATCACCCTGTTTGTGGGAGGACAGAGTTTTTCTTTCTTTGTCTGCAGATGGTGGGAGGCTCCAGACCTTGTCTTTGACTCCCTGAGGGTCTGGAGAAAGGCAGGCAAGCAGAGGCCCCAGACAGGGCACATTTTTGGAATTCCACGCATGTTTTCACACTTTCCTGGCCCAGCTCTGCAAGGAATTTGGAACTTAGCTGAGCTGCCTGCTTCAGGCTCCAAACCCAGACAATCCAGGTCTGCCAAAAATGTCACATAAAATATAACTCACCCTGCTAAGGGGCCCAGACAGCCCCTTCAGCTGACCAGGAGCGAAGGGCGGGCTTACACGTCCAAAAAACAGGTGTAAGTAAGAATGTTAGAATCTAGCCTCTGCTGTACAGCTCTCCCATTCACAGACAATGACAGGCACCCACTGCAATATGACATACAGGATCTCACCTGGGAAGTGAGTTTACATCAAATTGATGTTCAGGTACCCGCACTGTTGGCACTGCAGACGCAGCACAGCCTGCTCTCTCCCATTCCCTGTCCCCCCTCCCCCCATCATGCCTGAGAAGCAGAGAACCTGGCAGCTCCTGGTGTGAACCTCTTCCTTAACTGTGTGAGCAGAGAGATCTCTTCTGCTACAGGGACCCTGATTCTTCTCAGAGTCCCTGCCAGACTGCCTGTCTGTCTTTGATGCTGTCCTTTGAACTTTCTGCTATGCTGTTAACCCTCTGATTGTCCATGGAGTTATTAACACATCTATTAAACTCTGTACTCCACAGTAGTCAGCCCATCTTGTGTCCTCTTGAATTGTCTACCCTATCCCAAATCTAACTGACACACTTCATTTGTGAAGCAAAGCATCATATGAAATTATTTTATAGGAGTTTTTTTTTAATTGTATTAAAGTGGTAAAGGTAGAAAAAGAAAGAAAAAATTAGAAGGCTCTACTTTACCATATTCCTAAATTTATATTATGATTGCACCTGTGTATTAGTAGAGATAAAGTATTTGTGTGTATGTGCATTTGTGTGTGTGTGTGTGTATGTGTGTGTGTGCAAAAACACAACTCTTACTTCAAAGAGAATTTTAAGAGTTTATTGTGAAGCCAGGTGTGGTGTTGCAAGCCTTTAATCCCAGCACTTGGGAGGCAGAGGCAGGCAGATTTCTGAGTTCGAGGCCAGCCTGGTCCACAAAGTGAGTTCCAGGACAGCCAGGGCTATACAGAGAAACCCTGTCTCGAAAAACAAAAACAAGCCGGGCGTGGTGGTGCACGCCTTTAATCCCAGCACTCGGGAGGCAGAGGCAGGAGGATTTCTGAGTTCGAGGCCAGCCTGGTCTACAAAGTGAGTTCCAGGACAGCCCGGGCTATACAGAGAAACCCTGTCTCGAAAAACCAAAAAAAAAAAAAAAAAAAAAAAAAAAAAAAAGAAAAACAAAAACAAAAACAAACAAAAACAAACAAACAAAAAACCAACCAACAAAAAACAGTTTATTGTGGAGCCAAATTTGAGTTTCAGTGGCCAGGGAGCACAGATTTAGATTGCCCCAAATTGCATGCTCTAAGATGGTAGCAGTTTCATGAAATTTCTAAGGGCTCTAGAGGAACATGAGTGTGTCTTCATTTGTGTGCAAGTCCACATGGAGGCTAGAGATTGATGCTGGGTTGCAGCCCGGTGTTTCCTTCCCTCTTGGGATAGCGGAAGCTTAGCTGGGGGTGGGTGCAGGCAGGATCTCGGACAGTGATAAGTGCACAGGGAATAAACATATCTGGGAACAGCTTGGCAGAACTGGTTCAGTTTATGGTGGGGGGATATTTATGCCCCTGGGGGGGTGGCCAGGGTCTGTGGGGCAAGATTTGTGAGCTTGTGCACCATTGGCCAGGGCAGGGGTGTTAAAAGATGCTCCATCTACAGACTCAGAGCTGTAGGGTCTAGGGCAAAAGGCTATAAGGTTGAACAAGGAGTGAAGCCTGATAACTGTCAAGGTAATACATTCTCACTAGGGTTGATGCTGTGGGAGCTGACTTCACAGTGCCGGGAGGGAGCCGGGAGGTAGCCAACTCCTGTCGTCCTCATGATTAGGGTGTCTGGGGTTGGAGGTCCCTTAGTCCTCTTTCTGTAACCCTGGGCTATTATAGTCCCATACTGGCTATCTTTCTCAATTACTCTCCAATTTAGTTTATTCAGACAGGGCTGGCCTCTCCTTGAACCTGTAACCCACTGGTTTGGCCTGGTCTGCTGACCCTCAAATCCGATCCACCTCATTCTTTCCCCCCAGTGCTGGGATTACAGATATGTCAACAACAGACCTCAAAGTTTGGGATTGTTAATCCCAAAGATTTGAGGTAAAAGACCACTGACCTAAATCATCATGAGCAAATTAATTAAAACAAGCAATTCATTAAAGCAAGCTTTTCAAATTCATCTACACGGGCTGCCTTCCCCGGAGTCAGCGTTTGAGAGGAAGACATGGGGAAGACAAGATTTTTATAGCTTGGGGATAAGGAGTTTCCAAATGGGGGATTTGGAGGGCAAAATAGGTGGGTTTATGGGGACCGAACATAAACATAACAAGTTAGTCACAAGGACCTCCTGAAAGACATGATTACGAGGAGGTCCTAAGGTAGCAATGACACTAGGTAGTCATACAACCTTTTAAAAGAAAGGTAGGTGTCTTAGGGTTTTATTGCTGTGAGGAGACACCATGACCATGAAAAACATTCTTATAATGAAAAACATTTAATTAGGGCCACAATTAAATTTAAAAGACCACTCCCATAGGCCTATGGGGACCATTTTTTTCTTCTTCAAATCATCATATTCCACTCTGTGGCCCCCAGAGCCTTGTAGCCATATCATAAGGCAAAATGCATTTAGTCCAACTTCAAAAGTCCCCATAGTCTGTAACAGTCTTAGGTTTGTTTAAAGTTCAAAGTTCAAAGTCTCTTTTGAGACTTGCAATCTCTTACCTCTAATCCCCTGTTTTAAAAAAAAAAATCGGATCATATACTTCCCACATACGCTGGCAAGGGATGCACATTACCATTTCAAAAGGGAACAAAGTGAGGAACTACTGCACCAAAGCAACACTGGGTTTAGCCAAGCGGATTTCTGAGTTCGAGGCCAGCCTGGTCTACAAAGTGAGTTCCAGGACAGCCAGGGCTATACAGAGAAACCCTGTCTCAAAAAAAAAAAGTAACACCAAAAACCAGCTGGGCAAACTCCAAACTCAACATCTCCATGGCTGAAGTAAAAAATGCCTTTCTGATCTCTAACTCCTTTCAGCTTTGTTGACTGTGAAAGAACCTAGTGGGGAAACCCCCACTCAACTCCCAATTTGGCATGCATCCAAGAATCATGAACAAACAGACCGTCTTGATGTAAAAACATGAGGTAGTTTAATGGCAGAGCTCCGGGTAGAAACATATCTCACGAAGGAGACAGTGGATTCGACCACGAGGCTTGGAAGCTAGGGGTTTTTATAGAAAAGGGGCTGGGGCTGGGGCTGGGGCTGGGGCTGGGGCTGGGGCTGGGGCTGGGGCTGGGGGAGGAATTGGCGGGGTTTCACATGATTGGTCCATTTGAACATCAACAGCCTGTTAACATTAAGCCTGTTAACTTAGGTCAGAAGGGAGGGAGATAGGGAGGTGCCAGTCTAGTCCCACATGTCATTCTCTTTATCTCTCTTTATCTTTATGGCCAAGCAGCCTCAGGAATGTCTTAACAACGAGCCTGTCCGGGCATGTCCTGGCCTGTTCAGCTATGTTCTCAGCCCCAGGTTTCAAAGCTCACAAACAACTCTTTGGGCTATTTGACATACATTACATGAATCACAGGTCTCAAGTTTTATTTTCTTTCAACTGCAACACACTTCTCTCTCTTGGGCTGGTTCCATCCCCATTAGCAGCTCTCCTTGGCAGGTATCACATGGCTCTGCCAGCTCCAACAGTTTGAGGTCTTTGAGGCAAGCCAGGCTTCACCTTCACAAGTTCACACAATGGCCTCTCTTGACTTTCACACTGGGACACCCTGCTGTGGGGCTGGAGAGCCCTGGAACCCTGGGGAGCTGGCCCGGAACAAGAGTGGGGTTGAGGCACGTCCAAACCCAGGAAATCTTGTCCTGAGATCTGCAGGAGTAGAATTGCTCTCCCCAGCCCTTGGCCTGAGTGTCCTGGTGCAAATAGCCTCGAGCCCCCACCTTTTCCCCACCAAGAGGCCACGAAACTCAGTAGCCAGGTTAAACTTCCTCTCCCCTTATAAGGTCACGCCTGGCCACGCCTGGCCATGCCTGGCCACACCTGGAATTCCTCCTTATGCAAATGAGGCTTCCTAAGTGCTCTGGCCCAGGCCAGTGATTTATGATCACCTGAAAGCTCATACCCATTCCCAACGCTTTATGTAGTCTTTGTTCCCTCATTAAATGAGCTATTTGACTGAAGTTGTCTTCTAAGAGTTTGTTCTTGCTAGGCTCTCTGCCACCTGAGGGTCTCTTTACTCCCCAGTGGTCCACCTTGCTTTCTCTCTCAGGATCCACTGGTTGCATTTGGGGGGCAATCACACTGCCATTCAGGGCCTAGACAGCACTCTGCCGGCCACATACCCTCCTTAGTCTTGGAGGGAGACTTTAAAGCCAGAACCTATGTGGCTGAAGCTGCCAAGTTCTGTTGCTGGCTAGGGCTGGAACACGGCCCCCTTATTCAAGTATATTTCACCTACCTTTATGCCTAAATTTGGCCGTCCTGGAACGCACTCTGTAGACCAGACTGGCCTTGAACTCAGAAATCTGCTTGCCTCTGTCTCCAGAGTGCTGGGGTTAAAGCTGTGCACCGCTATGGCTGGAACTATTGTTCCAAGTTCCTTAGATTCCTTTTCATTGAGGTGGACTTTAAACAAGTTAAAGACTGTTATAGACTATGGGGATTTTTGAAGTTGGACTAAATGTATTTTGCATTATGATATGGCTAATGTAGTTTGTATAGTCATAGAACAAATATATATATATATATATATATATATATATATATATATATATATATATATAAAACTTTCAAGTAGTTTGGAATGGACACCAGTTGGTAAGTTACAGCAAAGTGGGGGGAATGTACAAGTATCAGATGTTATATTAGCTTTGGGATTGATGAAAGCCAGGTCTGTTAGGTAATACATGCCAAAAGGTTTCACGCCAGAGTCACAAATACGTCCCGGCAAACATCCCAGAGGGCAATGAACAGCTAAAGATTGCACAAGATAATTTGGTTCTGGAGTTAATAATATTCTAACTCTTCCTAATGAGTTAGCTAGCCCTGTGGAATCTTTAAATACATTTATGTGTGGAGGGAGGGGGCGCTTCAGGTCACAATGTTACCCACAAGGGGTTAAAACACAAATATCAGTGTGCATCTGACGCTCTTGTGTTGTAATCCTAGGAGGAGCCATTTTTAAGCCCTTCCCCCCTTTAAGTGCAGAGATTGAAGCCAGGGTCACATGAGCATTGGGCAAGTGCTAGAGCTTAGTGAGACTCTACTGGAGAGGGTCTTATCAGTATCCCTGGGGCTTCCCGGGAGCTTCGGGACAGGGTTGGTGGCTGCTGCCTCTCTCACTGTACCTGTATTCACCTTCTTGGTGTGGGTAGGCTCTTCTCTCTTCAGCTGGTATGTCCCTCATTCCAAGGGCCCCCCTTTTCAATGACTTGGAGTTTGAGGGGAGCAGAGAGCTTACTCTGTACATTATTGTTATTTTTAGTTCACAATGCATGCTGAACCATATTTGTCTATACGGCCCACTCGGCCTTTTTCCTCCCCCTTCCCTCCCTTTAGTCTGGTATCTCCCTACATAGAGTTTTACTTCTACTTTTATGTAATAGATACTGTTGGCATTTCTTCTAGGCTCCGCCCCACCGTTACCTGGCAACAGCCAGGTGTGCCTGACTCACTTGCCCCTCCTCTCTTCTCTTGCTCTCTTCCCCTTTCCCCCTCTGTCCCTTCTCTCCCCATTCTCCTCCCCTCCTCTCTCCACATGCTCTTGACCAGCCTCTACTTCTCTACCCTCTCTCTGTCTTTCTCTCTGCCTTTCGCTGTCTCTACTACCTACTCAACTCCCCTCCCCATGTCCTTAATAAATTTCTATACTATACCGTCCTGTGGCTGGTCCCTCAGGGGAAGGGATGCCTCAGCATGGGCTCACAGAGGCACCTGCTTCCCCCTGCACCATAAAGCGCCTTCACCAAACATATCCCTGGCTTCTTTTATTTTTTTTTATAAAACACAACATACACACATGTGATTTTGTGTATCTATATAAGGTCAAGGAACCACATATAAGTAATATTAATATCTTCCTGAGACAGCCTTTATTCTCTTAGTATGAGTATCTCTAGTCACATCCATTTTCCTGCAAGTGATACAACTTCATTATTCTTCATGGCTGAAAAAAATTCCCATTGTCTATGCATGCTGCGTCTTCCTATCCATGGTCTCTGGATGGTGTGGGCACCACTGATTTGTGCAGGAGACACGTAGGCTTCCATGGTGTGTTCATCTGTCTAGAACAGCACTTCTCAATGCCCCTTTCACAGGCAAGACCATCAGAAAACACAGATATTTACACTACAATTCATAACAGTAGCAAAATTACAGTTATGAAGTAGCAACGAAATCATTTTATGGTTGGGGGTGTCATCACAGTGTGAGGTGTATTAAAATGTTGTGGCATTAGGAAGGCTGAGAACCATTGCTGTAGATGGTTTCTCAGAGTGTTTTCCTGAAGCGTTTGCGATTGGCTGGGCTGTCTGGAATGCGCTTTACACTTCTCACTACTTGTGAGAGAGACCTATCTCCTCTCTGAGGCCAGGGGCATCCTGTCATCTTTGTCTCTGCCAACAACCCCCACCCAAATTTCTGCCCTACTGTATCTCCCCTGTTAGACACCCCGCCCCCAGATCAGGGTTCCTCAGAGCGTTAGCTACCTTTCCATCACTGTGATAAAAATACTCAGACAAAAGCAACGGCTTTACCATGGCTCATAGTTCTAGGACAGTCCATCAGGACAGGGAAACGCCGAAGCAGGAGGCAGGGAAGCAAGAGCAGAGGGGGAGGGGAGTCACATCGCACCTGATCCCAGGCAGCAGAGTGAACCTGAACCGGAAGTGCGGCTGCTCAGACCCACTCTGGTAAGTGAGGCTCCTCCTAAGGATAACCCAACCTTCTTCAAAGCACCACGTCCTGGGACATCCCTTTGTCAGACACTGGGTCTATGGAAGGACATCTTACATTAAAGGTACAATACTTAGCCCATTTCCTATTTAGAGCAGCATCCGCTGGTCCCAGCTCTCCTGGGTCAGACATCTTACTCTGGGTGCTTTCTGTGTATTCACTCCTAGACTCGAGACACTTCTTTTTTGTTTTTGTTTTTTGAGCCCTGGTTGTCCTGTAACTTGTTGACTTGCTGTGTAGATCAGGCTGACCTTCCCAGTGCTAGGATTAAAGGAGCGCACACCATCACACTCAGCCTGAGACACTTCTGAAGGCACTTGGAGCTGAGACAGCTACCTAAGCCTTCTGTGTCCCCGCCCCCCTTGCCCCCATTTCTCCACCTTAACACTTTTGCTTTGTTTCTCTTCTGTGCTACCACGATGACTTCAAGCCTATTGCCTTACCCCAACCCCCAGGCCGAGCCATGCTCTACCTCTGGTATAGATTTCTTTTTTTTTTTTTTTAAAGATTTATTTATTTATTATATGTAAGTACACTGTAGCTGTCTTCAGACACTCCAGAAGAGGGCGCCAGGTCTCCTTACGGATGGTTGTGAGCCACCATGTGGTTGCTGGGATTTGAACTCCAGACCTTCGGAAGAGCAGTCGGGTGCTCTTACCCACTGAGCCATCTCACCAGCCCTGGTATAGATTTCTAATTAAAATAAAACCACCTTACTTATTTTTATTTTATATGTATGAGTATTTTACCTACGTGTATGTTTATATACCACGAGCATATCCAGTACTGTTAGAGTCCAATAGAGGGCAGCAGATCTCAGAACCGGAGTTACCGATGGTTCGAAGCCACCGTGTGGGCGCTAAACACCAAATTGCCAGAAGAGGAAGCACTCTTCTTGTTATGGGGATTTTGGTGTCCCTTCCTGGGGTCAGGTGGTACAGGGAAAGTTGGATTCCCCTCTTGGAGTTTTTAGTGTCATTAATAAAATAACTTAGGAATGGATTCAAACGGAAGCTCAAAAACAGTTTTATTAAAGGTCTTTAAGGAGCCTCAAAACTCTAAGGCAGGCAAGCGGTAAAATTCAGCAGTTGCTTGGAGGAGGTGAATGGAGGCAATAATCATTAAAAAAATAATTATTGAAGCTCGTGTGGAGGCCAGGAATGCAGTGGACAAGCAGCCACATGACTGGGAGGGAGGCTTCAGAAAGAAGAGTAAACCCCGTATGTTGGGAAACCCAGAGTTAAGGAAGCATTGCTTAGGAAAGAGAGGATGGAAAGGAGCTGTTATTGTGTTTTATAAAGAGAGAGAGAGAGAGAGAGAGAGAGAGAGAGAGAGAGAGAGAGAGAGAATATGTTTGGTGGATACATAGTCAAGTGTGGGGTAAGGGGATACTTGGAGAGCCCATGCTGAGGCATCCCTCCCCCCTGACCCCCAGGGACCAGCCATACAACGGTATAGTATAGAATAGATTGTATTCAGGGCATGGGGAGGGGAGTTGAGACGGTAGTAGAGACAGAGAAATGCAGAGAGAGGGAGTAGAAGTGTAGAAGCTGACCATGAGCACATGGAGAGAGGGGGAGCAAGAGTGAGAGCAAGAAGGCACTAGAGAGAGAAGCAGCCCCGTTTTTTAGTGACTCAGGCACACCTGACTGTTGCTAGGTAACTGTGGGCGGAGTCTAGACTGAATGCTAACAGACTCTTCTGAACAGTTCAGAAAAGCAGGCAGATTTCTGAAGCTACTAGGCCATGGCCTGGTAAGCTACCATGCTGCAGGTGGGGATTCTGGGAAGAAGAAGAAGAAGAAGAAGAAGAAGAAGAAGAAGAAGAAGAAGAAGAAGAAGAAGAAGAAGAAGAAGAAGAAGAAGAAGAAGAAGAAGAAGAAGAAGAAGAAGAAGAAGAAGAAGAAGAAGAAGAAGAAGAAGAAGAAGAAGAAGAAGAAGAAGAAGAAGAAGAAGAAGAAGAAGAAGAAGAAGAAGAAGAAGAAGAAGAAGAAGAAGAAGAAGAAGAAGAAGAAGAAGAAGAAGAAGAAGAAGAAAAGAAGAAGAAGAGAAGAAGAAGAAGAAGAAGAAGAAGAAGAAGAAGAAGAAGAAGAAGAGGAAGAAGAGGAAGAAGAGGAAGAAGAAGAAGAAGAAGAAGAGGAAGAAGAAGAAGAAGAAGAAGAGGAAGAAGAGGAAGAAGAAGAAGAAGAAGAAGAAGGAAGAAGAAGAAGAAAGAAGAAGAAAGAAGAAGAAGAAGAAGAAAGAAGAAGAAGAAGAAGAAGAAAAGAAGAAGAAGAAGAAGAAGAAAGAAGAAGAAGAAGAAGAAAAGAAGAAGAAGAAAGAAGAAAGAAGAAGAAGAAAGAAAAGAAAAGAAGAAGAAGAAGAGGAAGAGGAAGAGGAAGAGGAAGAAGAGGAAGAGGAAGAGGAAGAAGAAGAAGAAGAAAAGAAGAGGAAGAGGAAGAAGAAGAAGAAGAGGAAGAGGAAGAAGAAGAGGAAGAGGAAGAGGAAGAGGAAGAAGAGGAAGAGGAGTAAGAGTAAGAGTAAGAGTAAGAGGAAGAGGAAGAGGAAGAGGAAAGGAAGAAGAAGAGGAGGAAGAAGAAGAGAAGAAAAAGAAGAGGAGGAGGAGGAGGAAAGGGAGGGAGAAGGGGAGGGGAAAGAGGAGGAGGAGGGGGAAAAGAAGAAGAAAAGAAGAAAAGAAGAAGAAAGAAAATGAAGAAAAGAAGAAAGAAAATGAAGAAGAAGAAGAAGAAGAAGAAGAAGAAGAAGAAGAAGAAGAAGAAGAAGAAGAAGAAGAAGAAGAAGAAGAAGAAGAAGAAGAGTATCTCACTAAAGGACTGGTTATTCCACCTTTCTGTTTAGCAGAATGGCTGAAGGTGTTCCTCACGGTGGTCTCTGGGCCCGATGCTTGAACCAGCCCAGCAGGAATGGTAGGTCTGCACCCAGGCCAGAGACTGTATTCTCTTGTCCAGGAGTTTTTCCCCTGTAACATAAACTGCTGATCTATCTTTCTAGCACCAAGATTCCTAATTTTGTCAGTCATCAAAGACCACATGCCTGGGACCTCCTGAAGGGAACTTAATTAATGTTTGTGAAGAACCAGGGCCTCCTTGTGAAAAGGTGCTGTGTATAGGAAATATTCTTTTAAACACCAATTGTCTGGCCCCTCTAGAGGCCCTGTAATTAAGCAACTGTTGTGGTTCCTGAGTGGCTAAGACTTTAACATTTAACTATATTGTAATTAAGCCAGGCCTTCTGGAAGTTGGTGCCCCGCTTTGCAGCAAGGAAGAGAATTTTGCCAAGCATCTCTTTGCAAAAACACGCTCAGGTTCTGGGCACCTTGCCAATTGCTTTTCCCATAATCTGAATGTGGTTACCATCTCCCTCTGTGCAATTTCTTTTGAGGTGAATGGGAATGTCTTCCGTTTCTTAGACTCCTCTGGTATGTAATTGGTCAACCATCCATACCCGTCGGGAAGAGGTTTGACTGGAACTCTCTCTGTGTATCCCTGGGGCCAGAAGGAGAGACAAGGGGATGTGTGTGGCAAAGCCCGTGGAAGGGAGTGGGGTGGAGAGATGGTTGTGTGGGGAGAGGAGTAGGGAAATCCCCACCATCCCAGCTATCCTTCCCAGGTACTCCTGGACTACATTTCCCAGCCTCCCTTACAGTAAAGCAAGGGGCACGTGACTGGTCTTTGATAATTGGGATGTGGACAGACCTAGGGGTACATCTTCGGACCTAGGTAGACATTCTTTTTGGCTCTAGAGTTCATCCACATTCCAGAAGACCCCCCAAGGACGCTTTTAATGACATTCCTCCCCCCACCAACATTCCCCTCCCCCAAACCAAACTAAACTAAAACCAGTCAGTAAGCTGGCCAAGGCTTCAAGAAACTGAAGGTCCGTGGAATTCCAGAAAGCAGCCAACCCCATCATAGGCCCTTGAGTCCGAAGGTCCCCAAAACAAGCACTCCAACTTCCCTCCCACCCAGAACTTAGAGCATACAGTTTACCCGAAAGGTATTTTCTGTGCTCAGCATATACAAGCTCATGCCCCTCCCCCACCCACAACGTCCCTACCCTGCCACCAATCCAACCAAACCAAAAAACCTTAAGAGTTCACCTCGTGCTGGGCAGTGGTGGCACATGCCTTTAATCCCAGGACTTGGGAGGCAGAGACAGTCTGATTTCTGAGTTCAAGGCCAGCCTGGTCTACAGAGTGAGTTCCAGGACAGCCAGGGCTACACAGAGAAACCCTGTCTTGAAAAACAAAAACAAAAAACAAAACAAACAAAACAAAAACAAACAAACAAACAAAAACAACAACAACAAAAGAGTTCACCTCATTCTCCTGTACCCTCGGACAGGAACTGCAGTGTTTAGGGACTTCAACCTCTTTGAATCATTAAAGTTTGTCTTGGGCTGGAGAGATAGCTCAGTGTTTAAGAGCACTGACTGCTCTTCCGAAGGTCCTGAGTTCTAATCCCAGCAACCACATGGTGGCTCACAACCATCTGTAATGGGATCTGACGTCCTCTTCTGGTGCATCTGAAGACAGCTACAGTGTACTTACATAGAATAATAAATAAATCTTAAAAAAAAAAAAAGTTTGTCTCGTGGTTTTGAGATCGAATTGAGTCTATTTGATTTCCTTCCTCTGACTTAACTTCATACACTCTTGAAGGTAGTGGCATTAGAAAATGCCAGGGAGGGGAGGTGGGGTGGGTTGGTGGGGTAGCAGCTGAGATCCTGAAACCTCAGGAAAACCCGCAAGGCAGAGCTCTTTGCTGAGTTTTGTATGATTATAAAGTCAGATTATTATAATTATTGTCATTTTATAATTATTATTAATCTTTGTGTGTATGCCTTGTGTTTGTGCCTGTGAGTGTGGACAGAAGACAGTGTGGCATGCTGGTATTTATATTCCACCTTGTTTGAGGGAGGGTTCCCCCCACATGTGTCTGAGTGTGTGTGTATCTGTGTCTGTCTGTCTATCTGTCTGACCAAAGACTGCAAGTGGAGGTCAGAGGATGTGTTTGTGGAGTGGGAGTCTGTTCTCTCTGTCTGCCTTTATTACACAGGTTTCTGGGATCCAGTGTAGGCTTTGCTCAGCAAGCCCTTTTACCTGCTGAGCTATGCTACTGGCCACTTTTCTGGGTCTCTGGCTAGCTACTGCATCCACCAGGCTAGCTGGTTTACCAGGCTCTGGAGAGGCTCCTGTCTGCCTACCTTTTCATGGTATTCACAGGGAAAATAGTACCCAGCTCGCTATAGGCTCTGGGGATTTGAGCCCAGGTCTCCACGGTTATGTGGCTTTATCCCAGCCCAGAAAGTCAGCTCTTTTTCCTTCTAAAGCTACACATTCCAATTCTTTCATTAGTGCAAGCTGATTCATCTGAAGAAGGAGCAAGACAATTTTCTCATCTGCAGAGTGGATAGAATGATGGGATTTCCAAATTGCCTCGCTAGGCTATGGGAAAGACGCGCAAGGGGCCAGCTAGATAGCTCAGCAGATAAAAATGCTTGTCACACAAGGCTGATGACTTCATGATCCCCAGAATCTGTGGTGGAGGAGAGAACTAATTCCCCAGAGTCGTCGTTTGACCTTCACATGTGTACTGTGGTACAGGCATACCCCACTCTCACACACAGCATATGCACACACACAATAGTAATAAACATAAGAATTTTAAACAAGAAAAGGCAGACAAAACTGGGAAATAGTTTGAAATGTGATCAAACGTCTTCCCAGAAATGACTGCTACTGTCTCAGAAGTGATGCTCACACTAGCCCCCACCCAGTGATTCACCAATTGCTCCAAAATAGGTCTGTACCCCTCACTACCCTAGCCCACTCCCTGCATTTGACAAACTGCAGCAAGGTTGACAGCTTCCTGGTACTCATACACTCAGAGAACCTTCTGTGCCCTTTGCAGACATCACTAATCCGGTATAGAGTATGTTTAGTCTGAACTGAGAGGCAGCCTCAGAATCTTTCTCAGTATACTGTTTTGTGGCCTCCCTTCCCCCAGCCTGGAACCTGCTTGCTCAAGGGTGGAGCTACCTGCTCATTCGTCCTGCCACGCCTACTGCTGGACCCTGCCTTTGCTGCCTGGAGGCACACACGTGTTCGTCCTGCTACTGGACCCTGAGTTACTTGACGGGATATTGGGTTCCCTCCCCCTTCCTTTATAACTGAGTGTCTGGAAATAGTAAAATTGAGCTTTGATCAGGATCTTGTCTTAGCTCCATTCATTCTTCCGCCCCGTCTAGATTCCTCTCTTTTCAGCTCGAACTGCTATTCTCAGTTGAACCGTTCGTGTTGTGGACTGCGGGCAGGCCGCAACACTATTTGATGCTCTCATCTACCCTCAGTGGCCTAAAACCTAGGGGTGACATATTTTCCTTGTGTTTAAGTTGGCTGCTTAAAGCTAACCAGCACTTTTGATCTTCCTGTCTGTTGTGGGGCCTGCAGAGATGTATCTGAGGCCTCATGTTGTGGTAGATGACCATGTTGATGCCCACGGTCTCTCCTGCTACTGTTTGTATGTGCTCAGCCCAGGAAGTGACACTATTAGAAGGTGTGGTCCTGTGGAAGTAGGTGTGTCACTGTGGGTGTGGGTTTTAAGACCCTCATCCTAGGTGCCTGAAAGTCAGTATTCTGCTAGCAGCCTTCAGATGAAGATGTAGAACTCTTAGCTCCTCCCGCACCATGCCTGCCTAGATGCTGCCATGTTCCTGCCTTGATGATACTGAACTGAACCTCTGGATCTGTAAGTCAGCCCCAATGAAATGTTGTCCTTATAAGAGTTGCCTTGGCTGGGCAGTGGTGGCACATGCCTTTAATCCCAGCACTCGGGAGGCAGAGGCTGTCGGATTTCTGAGTTTGAGGCCAGCCTGGTCTACAGAGTGAGTTCCAGGACAGTCAGGGCTACACATAGAAACCTTGTCTCAAAAACCCAATAAACAAACAAACAAACAAAATAAAAAGGAGTTGCCTTGGTCATGGTGTCTGTTCACAGCAGTAAAACCCTAACTAAGACTTCTCCCTCTAGACTCTTATCTGTTCTTGTAACCTCACATGGTCCAGACTATCCTCAAACGAGGCCTGGAACTTCTGATCCTCTTCCTTCCACCCCTCGAGTGCTGGGATTCCAGGCACTCATTACCATAGATGGTTTATGTGGTGCTGGGGTTGGAGCTCTGTACATGCTAGGTCAGTACCAGCATTGTCTGATTGTCTCCAGAGGTGATAGTTCTGTGCTGTGATCAGACGCTACAGAGACTGATACAGGCTTCCATCTTCTCAGGCCTTTGGCTTTTTCTATCACTCAGACCTTGTTGTGCTCGGCACTATCACTGCCCTGCTAAGCCAGGCCCAGGCCCTTGGCAGTGGGGGTAAGGGTGAGGTGGTGAATGAACGGAAGCTCAGTGCAGCCAGCCTGTAGGATAATTGCAGGGTTGTGACTGGGATGCGACTAAGGTCTCTCTGGGGAGTGTGACGTGTTTGGTTTTGTACTTGACATCAGTGAGAAGGGGGTTCCCTGGAAACCTGGACCTACTCAGGTTCTGAAACCAGCCCAGCAGGAAGGAAGATATTCCAAGAGATACTCTGCTCCTCTCTTTGGCTATCAGACTACTGAGACACAGGCTCCTGGAAATTGGAGTTTTCCCAGGCATCTCCTGCTGGGGGGATAACACTGGGATCTTGGTGCTAGCCAGTGGGGTGGGGTGGGGTTGAAGGTCACTTGTTTCCTGGAAAGAGTATTCACACTGTTCCAACAGCTTATTAGACCTCCTTGCAAGACAGACTGGAACTGAGATATTGGTGGGTGGCAGGCACCTCACCTTGACTGGACTGCTTAGTTATATATCGCCGTGTGCTCTCTCTACTGAACCTGAACTATAGGTCAAAACCTAAAGCTGAGCTCTAGGTGTGGAGGAGGGGCATAGCTGGGTATCTTTTTTCTTCTCAGTGCGGCCATATTCATCAAACAAATCCTTTTTTTACTTATCACTATTAATTTTGGCCAGACGGAGGAAAAGTTACCAAGCTTAGCTTGTCCAGGTCTCCAGGGCCTAGGTTCTGAGCCCCAGCAACATTCCGAATGTTCCCCAAAGGCTGGTGGGAGCAGCAGGAAGTGTTCTTTGGAACAAGCAAGACAAAGAATGTTACTTAATTGTTTTCTTTCTTTCCTCTTTTGATTTGAAAGGCGGTCCTCTCCTTGCGGGGACTGGAGAATACCACCGAGAGGAAGAGAGCCATGGAGGATGTGGGGTAAGCCCTGGTCTGAGGTGACCATGGAAGAACAGAGCCTGGAACTCCCGGGAGCTGACCTTTCCCACCATGCTGCAGGCTCTGCTGGAGACCACCGTGGGAACAGGCTGCTGGTGAGCTGGGGAGAGGCAGCCATTGTCCTGTGTCCCTCCCACTCCGTAAATCCTGCCAGAGCCTGACATGCTGTATAGAAGGGATTGATGGAGACTAGGACTCGTCCCTGCTCTGGGGCATTGGCCTGAGGTTTCCCCCATTTCCCTGGAGCCAGAGGGAGCCTCTGAAACTGTCTCTTGCAAAAATACCATTCTTGACCCCAGGAGTACGGAGAGCCTGGTTCACCCTCCAAGGTGACATGAAAAGCCAGGGGTGGCAGAGGCAAGAGGCCAGGGATTGGCCAGGCGATGGCAGTTGTAAATAATAAGACTTTTGGGAGGTCAGGGGATGGAGAATGACTCTCAGTGGGTAAGGGCCTCCTTTTCAGATGGGCTTACACCTCTGCTGCCTCATGGTTTGTTTCCAGGCTGCACTGCTGCAGTTTGGGCCAGAATTTCCCAGATTCTCAGAAGATGGCTACTGGAATATTGAAAATGTTCTCTCACACACTCTCTACTGGCAGAGATTTGTAGTGAACAGGCCTATCCTGTTCATGAATCGGGTAAAACGAGGAACCTGCTTTCCAGGTCGGATGTCCCTTACCAGACTGACAGGCTTGGACTAGTGGCTTCTTTTTCACCTCTTTCTAATTGGCTCACCCCGGGGAACTGTGTCTGCGCAGATGTAGCATACTGCCTGTGAAAACCTGGGTAGCTAGGAGAGGGCATACTATCTATGCATCTTGTTTGCAAACACTGGGGCTCACTTCCTAGCAGGAGTTCTACATATACAAATCCTCAGAAATAAACGAGACTCAGGGTTGAACCCTGGGCCAATGATGGCCAAACCAGTGCCTCTGGCCTCTGTGATTTAATCTCACATGGCCCTTGGCTATGTCATGAGCAGTGGCCCTTGACATGAGAGGTTGATTCTTGGTGTCCCACCTCACCCAAGTCTCATGACAGTGGTCTAGCTGGACTCCTACACGATCATATAGACCTTGCTGTCAGGCTCTGGGACCTGCCACCATCCTTGCCATGGGGCTATAGATGTATCTCACCACACCTAGCTTTTACTTGGGTTCTAGAGACTTGAACTCAGGACTACAAGCTTGCATGATAGTCACCTCCCTCACTTAGCCATCTCCCTAGCTTTTATGTGTGCTTTGAGACAAGGTCTCTCTTTGGCTGGACCGTGGTCCCTAAATGGTCCTTCTCCCATACCTGCCCCCCTAACAATGAAAGTACAAGTTTGCCTCACCATGCCCGACTTGTTTGGTTCCCCTAAACGTTGGTTCTGAGAATCAAACTCAGGTCCTTATGCATGTGTGCAGCAAGTGCTTCATCCGCTGACCTATTTCCCCAACCCCCCCTTACCCTGTGGGGTTCTGAGGCAGGCAACCTGCTCAGGAGTTCTCTCTGCCTGATACCCACAGACTTTTGGGCACAAGAACCCAGTGGAGCACTGACTATGTCCCTGGACTGTGTGTCCTTACTGCCACCTAGGGCTGCTGCCCTACTTCTGAGCTGGGATAGACCTGGTCAGAGTGTCCAGCAAATGCTCCTTGATCTTACTTCTCTGTGGCCATCCTTCTGTCCCTCTGACTTAACTGCCTGCTTGGTCCACAAAGCCCATTCATCTAGCCAAGGAGCAGACACAGATAAATCCTGTCTTTGGGTTGTAAATACAGACCCTTGGACCTGTGAGATTGATAGATTATACCAGGCTTTAAGGATCCTGAGAGACCCTAAGGTGTTTTCCAGTCCCACACCCTCCTTACAGGTTGCCCCTCCCTCCTGGGGTCAAGGCTAGGCCAAGTTCCATTCTCCACCCACAGGACCATTCTTAAGTAAAAAATTCTCAGAATGTACTGACTGATAGTCACCTGACCCTCTGGAAAGTCCCAGGTAGAGTTCAAATGCATGCCATGCTTTATAGCCAATAGATTTAAAGATTAATATGCTTAGTCATTAAGTTTGAACTGTAACCTTGCTGATGTAACCTGTGCCCCTGAAAAGTATAAAAACTGTTTGTAATAGCCATTCGGGGGTCACCTTCTCATCACTTGCCTTGAGGGACTGATTGAGGGTTGACCCCAGTGCGCCAGAAAATAAACCTCTTGCTTTCGCATCGATCTGCATCTCAGTGTCTCACTTGGGGGCATCTTGAAGTAAGTGCCACTGACTGAGGGTTGGGGGTCTTACAATCCAAGCAAGGAAGCAAAACCAGAAGGCATGCCACCGAGTGTGTTGGCTATGGGGACATGAAAGAGCAGCATGTCCTGGGGGACACATGTCTAAGTGATGTGCATACTGCAGGGGCCCAGGCAGGTATGAGGCTGAGGTTCATGTAGCTATGAGCAGGTAGCTACATGAACCTCATGTACAGCTGTAGCCCTTGACACTCCTGACCTACATCCTCCCAAGGGCCACTTCTGAGATTCCATCCCCCTCCCACTCTGTGGGGCTTATGCTTACAGGTGTCATGGATTTAGAGGTCACCCAAGGCTCTGGGTGGGACACTGGGGCAGGACCTCATCATACCCTGCTTGGTGTCCCAGCTCCCCTGGTGGTGGGCCGGAGAATTTGGAAGAGGAGAGCAAAGTTTCCCAGGAGCTGCAGGTAGGGCTGGGTGCCCCAGGTCCTCATGGAACAAAGCCCACAGGGTTGGTTAGTTTTTTGTCTACTTGACACAAACTGGAGTCTTTTAGAAAGAGGAAGGCTTAGTTGAGAAAGTGCCTTCATGAGATTGTCATGTAAGCAAGTCTGTGGTGTAATTTCTTGATAGATGATTGATGTGGGAGGGCCCAGTCTAATCTGGGTGACATCACCCCTGGGTGGTCAGTCTTGGGTATAAGAAAGATAGCGAACCAAGGGCCTGAGAGAAAGCCAGTAGGTAACTCTCTGTGATTCTTGCCTCTGCTCCTCTTGAGTTCATGCCCTGATTTCTATTAATGATGGACTGTGGTCAGGATGTGAAAGGCAGATAAACCCTTTCCTCTCCAGTTGCTTTTAGTCACAGTATTCACACCATAGCAATAGAAAGTAAACTGCCTGTCTTTCTTATAGCCATCTGTCCTCCTTGGATGCAGGGCTGGGGCTGTTGTGTGTGATTTTCTTTGTTCCCTGTCTCATCTCCTGCTCAAGTAGGCAGTGGCAGGACAGCTGACATGCATGAGTTAGGCAAATGTGTAACTGGAAGAGGGGCCGAGTGCATTGTAATACTTGCTCAGTGTTTGGCTTTCTCATCTGTGCAGGATGGCTCTGCTCTGAGATGAGGAGGGGGCAGCATCACTATGGGATCAGCAGAGGCAGTTAGAGAACCAGCTGAGGCGATTCAACCCATCCAGGAGCTGTGAATACTTGTGTCTGCCTTGGCTTTAGTGGTAGCAAAAGAGGAGTTTTAATATGCACACTGTAAGAGTTTTGAACTGTTCTAGGCACTGTTGGCGAGGGCAGCCAGGCTGTGGCTTCATTAGGTCTCAGAGGTCCAGGAATGGCCTCTCTTCTCAGAGATCAAGTTGGATGTTCAGAGAGGTCTCAGTATTGCAACAGTGCCTTGGGCCCTGTGGGGGCGACAGGCAGATGTATTTCACATCCCTCAGGGCATCCTGGGACTAGCTAATATTGTAAGAAGGGACATGCCAGACTCCTGTAGTTCAAGAGTGGAAGGACCTGGTACTGACTCCCTGGAGGCTCTAAGAGTAGACCCCATCATTACCCCACACTCAAGCAGAGAGCCAGAAGAGAGAAGGAGGCACCTTAGGAGTTGTAGGTGTGGGCCAGGCCAACTCTACTTTTGTGGTACTATGTCTGTTGTGTGCCTACACTGTCATTTCATCTCTGCAGGCTGCCTGGCAGGAAAGAGGACATTTGTCACTCATGAACAGTAGGGTCAGCGTGAGGTAGGGGAACTGAGTGTCTGGCTAGGTGTAGGTAGGAGAAGTATGTGGCTGAGGGACACGGAAGGCTGGATTGCAGTTCAAGTCAGATTATCCAACCAAACAACTTTTCATTACAGTTATTTGTGTGTGCGTGTGTGCATGTGTGTGTGCTTGTGTGCATGCATGTGTGTGTGCATGCATGTGTGTGTGCATGCATGTGTGTGTGTGTTACAAGCAGTAGTACCAGTGTTATCAGTCAGAAGACAATTTGCAGGAGTTGATTTTTCTCCTTCCACCATTTGGGTTTTAGGGATTGAACTTAGGTTGTCAGGCTTGGCAACAAATGCTTTTACCAACTGAGCCATCTAGCTGGGCCCAGCTCATTAATCTTTAAAATATTTCTATTTGCACATATTAATTGTCCACTGTAATAAGTTCCTTTGTAAGATTTTCATACTTTGCCATGCATATCATGTACTTTGATCGCCTGCCCATCACTCCCATGGGTCCCCTGTCCTTCTCAGAAAGGACCCCTCTGACTTTCATGCCTTTCTTTCTCTTTGGGTGAGCCTAAGAGTTCAGCCAGGTGCGTGGGACACTCACTGTTAGCTATGCCACCGAAGGGAATGTCTCTCCCTTCTTCAGCTATCATTAACTACTTCTAGATCTTCAGGGAGGTTCAGAGCCTCCTGAGACATCACTCCCTCCATGATGGGCCCACTCCACTTCTGCATTTCTTTTTGTTTTGTTTTTGTTTTTGTTTTTTGAGACAGGGTTTCTCTGTATAGCGCTGGCTATCCTGGAACTCACTTTGTAGACCAGGCTGGCCTCGAACTCAGAAATCTGCCTGCCTCTGCCTCCTGAGTGCTGGGATTAAAGGTGTGCGCCACCACCGCCCGGCTCTGCATTTTTAAAATCTGAAACACTGGTTGGTTCCCTTTTCTGGATAGATTTTTCTTGTGGATGCACTAGCCCTTCAGCTCTTCCTCTTACACCGTGGAGTGGAAAGCTTCATATCGAGCCCTGGTACACAGCTCCAAGCCCAGCAGATGCTGCAGGCCAGGAAGGCCCATTTATCAGCCTCAACTGCACATGGTCCATCCTGAGGCATCTGGAGTTAAAACAGATGGTTGTATGTGGATGGTATTTACCTACTGCCTGTCAATATTTGATAAGTCTTATTACTTTGCAGTGTTGGGTTTTAAAATAAATTAAATGGCTAATGGAAATATTAAAATAGAATTAATTTAACTAAACAAATAAAAACTGGGAGAAGCGATGTGATTTGTTTAGAAGTTACTAAATATATTTTTGGAGGAAGCCTCGGAAGGGAGATAGGGTGGTGCCTGGGAGGGTTAAGCTACCCAGGTATCAGTGGGCCCCTTGGGGCCTGGGGGTAGGCCGGTATGGAAGACTGCTGTAGTGGGCAACTCCACCAGTGCTGACACTGGAAACCAGAGACTTACAGGAGGCTGCTCCCAGGGGCGCAGGCTCTTCTGCGTCATCTCTATTTAACACTTAATGTCTGGCTGAAGATTCAAGTTTCAGAGCAAAGCCAGCATTGCACTCATCCTTGGCCTGCCCGAACATCAGAAAGGGAAGCAGAGAAGTTGACAGGTGACACACAAGACATTTTCAAACACTGTAGTGGCACAGAGATGCTCCAAGTATGTTTGGAGGATGATTTTTTCTTTAACAAGTGTTGACTTGGCGTCCATCTTAATCGTCGGGAGGAATAGAAGAGCTATTCTTTGTACAGTGGCACAAATCTGTCTTGTGCCTCTACTTTTTGCCAGGAGCCCATTAAGAAAAAGTCTTTTCTTGGGGCAAAGCATGGCCTCTTTAGCAGGGTTTTCTGCTGTAGTCGAGGATACTCTCCGGGTCAGAACCCTGCTGCTTGTGCTCAGAGTCAGGCACACAACTGCAAGTTGTGTTCTGACCATCACACTGGTATTATTGCATCTCTGTCTGTCTGTCTGTCTGTCTATCTGTCTGTCTGTCTCTCTCTCTCTCTCTCTCTCTCTCTCTCACACACACACACACACACACATACACTGAAAAGTTTGGTTAGATAAGCTTGAGCTATAATGCTTGCCGTTGTCTAGCCACCTGCTCACCAAGCGGCCTCCAGTGTCTCTTAGCCACATACCATCCCTCTCTTACCTACACCGACCCTAACACCCAGCTCCCCTCACTCTCACGGCCCCTACTCTTTATGAGTGACAGATACCCTCTTTCCTTTCACTCCTGCTTCTTGGCTCTAGAGATGGGGAAGAGTGGAGAGATAAATGATCGTTCAGCAGGCAAGGTAGAAAAGGATTCACAGAGCAGATCGTTTCTTAACTCCTGCTTCACCAGGCAAGATCTTGTAAGCCACACCCTCTTTGGTTTGAAGCAGACATGGTGGAGAACTTCCATGGTTCTAGTATGTTCCCCACATTTCTAGTATGTTCCGGTATGTCCCCCACATTTCTAGTATGTTCTGGTATGTCCCCCATACTTCTAGTATGTTCCAATATGTCCCCCACATTTCTAGTATGTTCCAATATGTCCCCCAGATTTCTTGTGCTGAAGACTTAATCTCAAATCATCATTATATTTGAGAATGAGGTCTTTGGGATTAGACAGATCACTCCTAGACTAACACATTGATGGCCTGTCCAGAGAGTGGCTTTGTTAATATAAGCTACACTCTCTCCTAGCTTACCTTGTGCTGCCCTAGGAGTCTGCAAAGTTCCCACCAACAATAAGGACAAAACCTGAAAGAGCCCTGGACCTTACACTTCCAGAACTATGCGCTAAAGAAACCTTTATTCTTTATAAATCAGCCAGCTTGAGGTACTCTATTATAGCAACAGAAGATAGGCTAAGGCAGGGAGCCAAGGGAGAATCTGCCATGCAAGGATGTGGTGGAATTCTGTCTCTCAGAGGTAAGAAGATACGACATGGAGAGCCCCACCTTTCCAGGAGCCTAGACCAGGAACTGAGAGCTGACAGGAGGGGCTCTCATGGGCGCTTCTAGAATCCTGACCTGGTCATCATTGGACATCCAGTCTGTACCCATGGCTAGTGGGAAGTGGAGTGTGGGTGTATGTGAAGCATTTTGGAATGGTTCTGACTGGGATGCTAGCCAGAGACAGTGGGAAGCCTGGGCTATAGAGGGAAGCAGCTCAGACAATTCCCTAGATGGAAGCAGGTAGACACTAGAGAGAAGGCAGGGCTTAGGAAGAGGTCTGGGCTTCTGCCTCTCAGGTCAAGTGCACAATGAGCCAATAGGCCTGTGCCAGACCTCAGTTGGCCCCCAGACCTTGAACATCGTACTGTAACAAAGGGGAACGTGGTAGCATGTGATGTTCCCACAGTCAACTTTAACAGTCCCAGAACCCCAATTTCCCAGTACCTGTGGCCTAACAAATAGCTGTAGGGGTTTCTTCAGAAAACTGGTGTGTGTGCACATGTGTGTGTGTTGTGTGTATATGTGTATGCATATGTGTGTATATATGTGTGAGTGTATCTGTGTATGCATATTTGTATGTGTGTGCATGTGAATGAATGTGTATGCATGTGTACACATGCATACATGTGCAGGTGTTCTAAACCATATGCAGAGGCCACCCACAGGAAAATCCAAGATCTAAGTGACGTTGCTTCTGAGAGGACCCCTGGCTACACTTGGTGCTGCACTCTCTGGATAGATGGAGCACCGTGCGACCACATGGTGAAAGTGGACACACTCCTCTGTGATTCCTTTACAAGACCACCTAATGCCAGTCAGGAGCCAGGAGTCCTCATGACCTCTTGAAGGCCCCACCTCTTAGCCACATTGCACAAACCAGAATTGTGAAAAGAGCAGTCACTAAAGGGCCTTTGACTAGTCCATTAAGGAGGTCCACCTATGTGTGCATTAAGGAGGCCCTAGCCTGCCTTTCTCAGCTCTGGGTATTTTACATCCTGCAAAGCAGCTCTCTGCCAATCAGGTGCTACCACCAGCTGTATCTGGTTCCAGCTGCTCATTATGCGCATGCACACCTGCATCTGACACTGCCACCTGCCTTTGCTCTGTGGGCTCTAGCCCCCTATCCTCCAGGAGTGCTGTTCCTGTCAGTCCCACCTGCTGCTGCTTGGGGCCCGGAGGCAGCTCACCATCTGCTCCTTCTCCCCAGTAGAAGAGATTTCCAAGTCTCCTGGGGAGTGTGGGTGCCTGAACAGTTTCCTTCCTACACGGACTATCCATGGGAACAGGCAATTGCTCTTGTACGGTCTGGGGGAATGCCTTGCAAATACCCAGGAGCAGTGTGCATGCATCATGTAAGGTACAGGAAAGGTGTGAACCAGGGTCTTTGCGGGATGCTAATACTCTCCCTCACTGGTTCTTCCTCGCCCAATATCTCTACCCTTCATGCAGCATCCTAACCTTCAGCCATGTCCCTGCTTCTGCTCCTGTTGGGATATGGGCTGGTCCTACAGTTCTTGGGGATTCGGTGAAGTGACATCTATCTCTTTTTCCTCTCTGTATTCATTACTTTCTGTTGTGACACTGGCCAGAGCAAACTTAGAGAAAAAAAGGGTCTACCTGAGTCACGCTTCCATGTTGTAGTCCATTATTGAGGGAAGTCAGGACAGGAAGTCAAGCAGGAAGTCAAGACAGGAATGGTAGCAGAGGTCACGGGGAAGTGTTGCTCACTGCTTACTCAGCTTGCTTTCTTTTACAACCTAGAACCACCACTTACTGCCTGTGTGGACCCGGTCCTCCCGTATTAGTCATTGGTCATCAGAATGCTCCACAGGCATGCCCAAGGGGGTGGAGGCAGTTCCTCAGTTAAGGTTCCCACCTCCCAGGGGTACTCTAGCTTGTATGAGATTGACAAAAGCTAAGGCTCACCCAAGCCTGGCCTTTTCTACCAGGTTGTCCCCGGTGTGATGCTGGCTCTTGGTAGGTCACAGGAAGGAAACATTCTCCCAGCAATGACCTCATCTCCTACAGCACTTGTTCATTTAACCAACTGAGAGTTTTCATGGGGGCAGGGGCATCCGCTTCTAAAGGAGCCAGATTGCTCTAGTCTTTCCTCCTAGCAGGTTTGGGTGTCTGAGAGTTGTGCCCCGTGTGTCTACATCCTGAGTCCCATTCTCACGGAGGGGAGCTCCCAGAACCATCTGCAGATAAGCTGTCTAGCCTGACATCTTCCCCAGTTCCATTCTCCTGGACTTACCCATCCCATTCCAGTTAACCATTGATTCCAGCAAGCATCAGTTCCCTAGTTCTCAAGTCACTCCTGCTGTGGGGATCAGGGATGCTGTACTGGTCTTACATTATCATATGTGTCTTTTTAGGGTTTCTATTGCTGTGATGAAATACCACAACCAAACAACATGGGGAGAATAGGGTTTATCCAATCTACACATCACAGTTCATCATCAAAGGAAGCCAGAACAGAAACTTAAACAGGGCAGGAACCTGGAGGCAGGAGTTGATGCAGAGGCTATGGAGGGGTGCTGCTTACTGGCTTGCTCCCCATGGCTTGCTCAGCCTGCTTTTTTTTAACAGCACCCAGGGCCATTCACCCAGAGGTGAAACTACTCACCATGGGATGGGCTCTTGTCTTAGTTAAGGTTTCATTGCTGTGTGGTCAGGTTCATACTATGGCCACAGCAACTCTTATAAAGGAAAACATTTAATTGGGGCTGGCTTCGAGTCTCAGAGGTTCAGGCCATTATCGTCATGGTGGGAAGCATGGCAGCTTGCAGGCAAGCATGGTGCTGGAAGAGCAGAGAGTTCTACATCTTGATCTGAAGGCAGGCAGGAGGAGTGTTTTACACTGGGCAGAATTTGAGCATATATATTACCTCAAAGCTTCCCACCACCACCCACCACCACAGTGACACACTTCCTCCTTCAAAGTCACACAATAAGTCCACACCTCCTAATAGTGTCACTCTCCATGGTCCAAGCATTCAAACACATGAGTCTATGGGGCCATACCTATGCAGCCCTCCCCCATCAATCACTAATTAAGAAAATGCCCTGCAGGCTTGCCTGCAGCCCTATCTCATGGAGGCATTTTCCAAATTGAGATTTCCTTCTCTCAGATGACTTTAGCTTGTGTCAAGTTGACATAAAACTAGCCAGTAAATCCTGTAAGGCTCTGGTCCCTGCTTACCCCAGGATTATTTGCCTTGACTCCAATACTATGCTCAGGGCTCTCTGCCTCCCTCCTACCAGGGTTCTGCCAAGGGTGGCAGCTTCAGAGGTCCCCTTTAGAGCCAACTTTCCACCACTGCTCCTAAAGCTAGTTGTCTGAAGCAGTCTTCCCCCGAAGCAGGTTCTGAATACAAGTTTTGCATGCTGAGTGGCTTTGACATTTAGCATCTTTTGGGGATGGTCTCAGAGCTTACCTGCATGGGGGTGACAGGCTGGGTCTTTGGAACCCATACAAAGCAGCTATTGGCCTACAGAATGGCCCTGGAAGAGGGGCAAAGGAACTTAGGGGCTGCAGCTGTGGGCAATTGAGGTAGCACTGAGCCATCTTCCCTGGAGCAGCTGGCAAGTTTATGCCCAGAAGGAGAGTGTCCTGCCTTGCCACGCCACCAGAAGTGGGATAGCAGAACACTTCCATGAGGGTGTCTTGTGTCTTGCTGTCCTGGGTGAGTCTGACATGGCATGGGAGGTATCTGTGACCTAGGGAAAATGGGTCCAGGTGCTGGCATGGCACGGGAACCAACACCCTGGTTAGATCTTCATAAGTTCTTCATCCAGTCAGGCCAGGAGCTAAGTGTGGATGAACTATGGGATCCTCTGTGATGGTACAGGGCCTTCGCTTGAGCTCAGGCTACAGTGACAGGTCAGTGCTGTCCTTTCTGCTTCCTCTTTGCTTCTTGTACTCCACCCTAAATGTTGTAAGGAGGTGGGGAGGTAAGGGAAGGGTGTTTGAGACCACAGTGCCAAAGGGCATCTTGGTCTAAATTGAAGTGTACCCCCTGCTCTGTCATTTGTCTGCTTATTATCTGCCCATCTGTCTCTCACCTCCGCCCCACCTGGCTCCTATTAACTTCTGTCCACACAGGGGCCTTGCTGACACCACAGGCATGCGTCCTTGAGGGACAAAGCTTAGCCCACTGGGCTGCCTTCTCTCTCTTCAGTGAGCCAGGCCCAGCAAGCTCAGAACAGTGGCGTGACTCCAGATTTCATTAAATCAAGGGAGGAAAATATTTTTGAAAGAGGGTAAATAGAACTTAATTTGCCATGTGGTTGGAATTAACAGAGAACACTTCCCAGCAGCCTCTGAAAGGTTTGGTGGTTGAAACAGCTTCATTGGCTCTGGCTTGGGCCTCAGTGCTATTCAAAGCCTCCATCCTCAGAGCTGGCAGCGGCTGCTGATTGGGGTGGGGTACAAGGCACATCTTGGGTAAATGTTTGCCTTTCAGTGGCTGCACTGAGGGACGCAGCTGTGGAAGAGCTTCTTCCTCCCCGATAGAAATTTCCCCCTGAATTTTACAAGGGTGGCTGCATTCTTGGGGTGGGGAGCTGGCAACAAGGAGAAAGGCTCCCAGGAGTCACTCCGGCTGCCCTGGACCCACCTTTATTCTGCTCAGGATGTGCCATGCACAGCTGGCAGCCACATGCTGTGGGGGAAGAGTCTGTGGCACTGCTGTAATCTGACCATTTCCTGTCCAAGTTTCTTTGTTGGGAGACTTAATCCCAAATGCTATGTTGACATTTGTCTTAGTTTGGGTTTCTATTGCTGTGAAGAGACACCATAACCATGTCAGCTTTTGTAAAGGGAAGACATTTCATTGAGGCTGGTTTACAGTTCAGGGGTTTAGTCCATTGTCATCATGGCAGCGTGCAGGCAGACATGGTGCAGGAGAGGTAGATAGCTGAGAGTTCCACATCTGGATCTGCAGGCAGCAGGAAGAGGTTGAGATATAAGGTCTGGCTTGAGCATCTGAGACTTCAAAGCCCACCCTGAGTGACATACTTCCTCCAACAAGGTCACACACATCCTGATAGTGCCATAGTAGCACTATTAGGATGAGCCTGGGGAGGTCAGTACTTGTAGATAAGTACCCTCAGAGGTAATCAGGGTTAACTGAGGTCATGACAGTGGCCTCCATGAACTGAGATTACAAATACATGTCATCTTGCCTGACTTTTAAACATGGGTTCTGGGTTGGACTCAGGTTCTTAGGTTGTGTGAGCAAGCGTGTTGCCAACTGACACCTATCTTCTCAGCTCTGCATTTAGGGACTTTACTTTTCTTCAGTTGAGGACTGAAGAAACAGAAGCAGAAGAAAGAAAAGAATTAGAAAGAAGAAAAAGAAAAGGAGGAGGAGGAGGGGGAGGAGGAGGAAGAAGAGGAGAGAGGCCTGAGCTAGTACACTCTTTCTTGTGCCATGTGATGTGCCCAGCCATGGAATAATTAATGTAGCAAGATGGTCATTACCAGAAAAAGCCCTGCCATCTTGAATATCTGTGCTCCAGAAGCAGGCACCAGGCCTCACAGATAAAGTTAAGGCAATAGAAATGGGGTGAGTGAGGCACTGACCAGTGGCCTACTGTAGACATTGCTTATCTGTGTGTCCTAGTTTGCTTTCTATTGCTGTGATAAACACCATGACCACAAACAGCTTAGGGAGGAAATGTGGTGGTTTGAAGATGCTTGGCCCAAGGAATGGCACTATTTGGAGGTGTGACCTTGTTGGAGTAGGTGTGGCCTTGTTGGAGGCAGTATGTCCCTGTGGGGGTGGGCTTTGAGAGCTTCCTCCTAGCTGCCTAAGGATGACAGTCTTCTCCTGTCTGCCTTCAGAACAAGATGTAGAACTCTCAGCTCCTCCTGCACCATGCCTGCTTGGGTACTGCCATGATTCTACCATGATAATAATGGACTCAACCTCTGAACCTGTAAGCCAGCCCCAATTAAGTGTCCTTTAGAAGAGTTGCCTTGGCCATGGAGTCTGTTCATGGTAGTAAAACCCTAACTCAGACATGGAGGAAAGGGTTTATTTAGCTTCCACATCCTGAGCACATTACATTACTGAGAGAAGTCAGGGCAAGAACTCAAGTAGGAACCTGGAGGTAGGAGCCATGGAGGGAAGCAGCTTACTAGTTTGTTTCCTGTGGCTTCCTCAGTTTTCTTCATTAGGCTACATGGCACCACTCGGGATGATCTGCCCCCCCCCCCAATATAAATCACTAATCAAGGAAATGCTCCTGAGATGTGACCAAAGGCCAGTCTGATTGAGGTAGATCCTGAGGTGAGGTTTCTTCTTCTCAAGTGACTCTAATTTGTATCAAGTTGAAAAAAAACAAAACAAAAACAAAGACAAAAACAAAAAACCAACCAGCTCAACTGAATCCTTGCCAACTTGATACACAGATATATCACTGAAAAGCCATATCCTTTTTCATTTCCCTTTCCTGAGATCTTATGTTAATATCACAATATAAAACAGTCTTTTTGACTATATGGAAAGTTGCACAGTCTTTAAAAAGATCAACATTTGAAAGTCCATTGAAAAATTCAAAGTTTCTTAACTTGGGATTCTATAAAACTGAAACCAAATTATATACTTTATCATTCCAAGATGGAAGAATTAAGGCATAGTTATATTTGAAGCCAAACTAAAGTCCAACAGTGTAAATAGCTCAGTATCTGATGTCTGAGACTCACTCAAAATCTTCTGGGCTCCAAAAGGCTTGGACAGCTCCATTTCTCTGCCTCTGCCTTCCACAGCACAAATATCCTGTCTTATAGGTTCAGACTGGCTCCATACCACACCTAGCAGCTCCAATATTATGGGACCTCCACTGTAAATGAGGCTGTACCTTTACCTATGGCCTCTCCTGGCCTCTTCATGGACTTCAGCCCTACTTCACCGAGCTTCAGCTTCTCCCATGACCTCTTCAATCCTGCAGCTTCTATGATTTTAAAACCAGTACCCCATGGCAGGTTCATACACATTACCAAATTAAGTTACCAGCTTGAGACGAAGCCTTGGCCTGCTCTGAACCACTCTGTCTCTATTGATGCTGGAAATACTTCCCAGAAGTGCTCAGAGTCCCCTCAATGGTGCTGGTCCCTTATGAGTCAATGCTGATTTTTCAGCACCAGTGAAACAGCATCCAGTATCCCAGTAAGCAAAGGTTTCACTTCAGTGATGCTGGTCTTTTGTTAATCACAGCTGATTCTTCAGCCCCATGTCACATGATGGGTCCTCAAAGTATCCTTGCTACCTTTGAACCTTCACAAGCCTACCCTTCGTCATCTGCATTGCTCTCAGGACTCTTATCTTCCAAGCTCTCACAGAATAGCCCAGTCCACTGTAAGCATTCAGTGGCTTCTCCAGCCTAAAGTTCCAAAGTCCTTGTATAATACTTCTTAAAAACAACACGGTCATGTCCATTATAACAATGGACACATCAGTATCAATTTCTGTGCTAATTTGTTTTCTCTTGCTAAGATAAACACCACAGTGGAAAGCATTTGGTGAGGAAAAGAGTTAGCTGGTGTACTGGCTGGTTTTGTGTGTCAACTTGACACAAGCTGGAGTTATCACAGAGAAAGGAGCTTCAGTTGAGAAAATGCCTCCATGAGATCCAGCTGTAAGGCATTTTCTCAATTAGTGATCAAGGGGGAAAGGCCCCTTGTGGGTGGGACCATCTCTGGGCTGGTAGTCTTGGTTCTATAAGAGAGCAGGCTGAGCAAACCAGGGGAAGCAAGCCAGTAAAGAACATCCCTCCATGGCCTCTGCATCAGCTCCTGCTTCCTGACCTGCTTGAGTTCCAGTCCTGACTTCTTTGGTGATGAACAACAGTATGGAAGTGTAAGCTGAATAAACCCTTTCCTCCCCAACTTGCTTCTTGGTCATGATGTTTGTGCAGGAATAGAAACCCTGACTAGTATAGCTGGCTCACAGATCCTGATCACAGTCCATTGAAAGAAGTCGGGGAAGGAACTTGAGCAGGAGCAGAGGAAGAACCCATGAGTGAAGCTGCTTACTGGCTTGATCAGCTTGCTTTCTTATACAACCCAGGCCGGCCATGTAAATTAGGGTGTCTGTTCTGCCTCAGTTAACTTAAATCTAGAAACCTCTCATGGTCACACGGAGAGGCTCGTCTCCTTGGAGACTGTAGATTCTGTCAAGTGGCTGTCAACCATCACAGAGGCAAGCACAGGAATAAAAAACCAGAAAAATGAAGTAGAAGATGAGAACTATAAAAGTGAGAATTATTCCTGGAGATAGTATTATAAGCACGAGATAAGGTTGGGGGATATGGAAAAGAATGAATGAAGATATCTCGGCAATAAAAAATTTAATATGTAGCTGAATGATAGGAGAGGCCAAGCTGAAGGAGACTTTGTGGTTACAAGATCAAGTTGGAGGCTAGAGAGATGGCTCAGTAGTTAAGAGCAGATATCGCTCTTGCTGAGGACCCCAATTCTTTCCTAGCACCCATGTTGGGAAGCTCACAGCTGCCTGAAACTCTGCATGCAGGAGATCAGACCCCTCTGGCCCCCGTGGGCACTGGTGCGCACAAACGCTACTTCTGTCTGTCTGTCTGTCTGTCTCTCTCTCTCTCTCACACACACACACACACACACACACACACAGAGAGAGAGAGAGAGAGAGAGAGAGAGAGAGAGAGAGAGAGAGAGAGAGAGAACGGAGGGCTGGAGAGATTGGTCAGTGGTTAAGAATACTTACTGCTTTTACAGAAGATGTGTTTGGTTTCTAGCACCCACATGGTGGTTCACAGCCCCCTGTGACTCTGGTGTCTGGGCTCCTATGCCTTCTTCACAGCCCCTGCGTGAACCCCTTCTTCACACACAATCAGCTACATGCACAGACCTATACAAAATTACTGACAAAGAACACAGTGCAGCCAAGAAAGTATGCTAGGCTCCTGCCGCTTGAAATGTGGATCAACACCACTTGAAGCTTGTCAGCAATTCAGCCGCAGGGGGCCGGAGACGTGGGTCAGGCAACAAAGTGTGAGCTGTACAAGTAAGTGTCAGGATCCGAGTTCAAGCCTCAGCACCCACATCAAAACCTTGAATATGGGGTGTCCTTGGAATCCCAGCCCTGGGGAGGTGGGGATGCATGGATCCCTGGGGCTCACTGGCCATCCATTCAGCCTGCCTTAATGGGCAGGTTCCAGGCTGGAGGGAGAACTTGTCTCAAAAAGAAAACAACAAAAATAACACCCCCCAAAACCTAAAAGGGGAGCGTATTTAAGGTGGAGCAATACCTGTGGGTGCTCTTCTGGCTTCAACATGTGCCCTTCCCCCTCCCCCCAACACCAGCATCTGCACACACATACATAAGAAATGTATTGTCAGAGCTGGTGGTGTGCACTTTAATCCCGGTACTCGGGAGGCAGAGGCGGGCAGATCTCTGTCATAGAGGGCAACCTCAAGGATGCTTTTCTTGCTTCTCTGCCCAGTTTAGCTTGGCTTTGTGTGTATGGGAATGCTGCACTGCTAAAATCTCTAGCTGCTTCTTGGAGACTTGTGGCTAAGGGGAATTTCCTTTCTGATTCGATCCAGATACTGCCAGAGTTAATGACCCTGGGGCTAAAAGCCGCACTGAATTCACGGTGATGAGTTTATTCTTGGCAAAAATTCATTTTCTTCTGCCTTGAGAAAAGGGCACAAGACCGACTTTTAAGAAGTTAAAAAGGAAAAGCCTTCTGCACGTTAAAATTCTTGGAAGATGTGTTTTTTAATGACTTGAGTGTGGATTAATAAGAAACAAATGCTCAGCCTTTGTGAAAATAAAGTAAACCAATAGAGAAAGAAGGTTGGTGGGTTAATCCCATATGTGACTTGTGGAGGAATCCCGAGGGTGTGGCCAGCCTTACTTGGTGTGACTGGAAGGCTTGGGCACTTGTGAAATCCATTCCTCCAGTCCCTTCTGTTCCAGCCAGCCTGACTGACTTCAGTCATGACCAGGAGTTAGTTAGGACCCTGTGGACATGGAGATGTGCCACATCCAACAGGGCTCCGGGGATGGACCTAATGCATAGACACACAGACACACGGACACACAGACACACAACACTGGAGACAGAAAAAAGCTGGGAGTGGGTTTGCAGGTCTCGCTGATTGAGAAACTGCAGCCCTCTGGGATCTCGGTGTGTTTATTATATAGAGTTGAACAGAAAGGTGAAGCTATTATATAGAGATGATCAAGGAGGCGGGTTCATGGTATTCAGATAAACAAGGAGGCAGGGTTATTATTACACACAGATAACCAAGGAGGCAGGTTCATGGCATACAGCTGGATCCAGGAGCTCCCTTAGTTTATCTTGGCAGGAGCAGTTTCTGTAGGGGAGTAGCCTTCAGGTGTGAAGATCTGGGGTTAGGAAGCTACGGTAGACATTTTCTGCACACACCATCAACAGGCACACATGCTCCAGAGGAAAGATCTTATCATCCCTCAGAGCCTCACCTTGTGGGGAAAGCTTTGCCATTTTTGCCACGGGCTAGGGTGCTTGACATGACTGGCTCCTGTCAACAACACGGACCTGCTCAGGGTTCACACACTCTGGACTTCCTCTGCTTTCCACAGAGAAGTGAGCCATATTGGTGTCCCAAGGGACTCAGAAGAGAGTCCTCCTCCAAGGAGATATGCTACCATAAAGGTCCTGGTGGGTGACTGGTGACACCCGTAATATTTCCCTTAGGTTAGTGGTGCCTCCTTCCCAGGGTTCAGGCCTAGCCTGATAGTTTCCTCTTCCTGAGAACACGCCATCCTGCTACCGAGTGTTTCCTGTGGGATTTGAAGCCCCACTTACCTTCTCTGTGTAGGTGACTGGGTTTTGCCTTCAACATATTCTTGCAGAGAATGTGGGTAGAAGCAGGACACGCCCATAGACTGTGATTGGTCAACAGGACACGCCCACAGACTGTGATTGGTCAACCATGGTCATCCCCTGACTTTGTGATGGAACACTGGTGAAAAGCAAGCCTGGGGAAGAACCTGTTTATTTGATTTACAAGTTACAGTTCATAATGGAGGAAGATTAGGGAAGGAACCTGGAGATAGGAACTGAAGCAGAGACCATGGAGAAGTGCCCTTACTGGCTTGCTCTCCATGCTTGGCCACTTTGCTGTCTTATAGAACCCAGGGCTACTTGTCCAGTCTAGAGGTGGCACTGCCCAGAGAAGGCTGAGCCCTTCTGCATCCATCGTCAATCAAGTGACTACTCCACTGACATGCCAGGAGGCCAAGCCGACAGAGGCAATTCCTCAATTGAGAGTGCCTCTTCTCGGGGGACTCTAGATTTTGCCTAGTTTGTGTCAAGTTTGACAGAAAGGAATTGGATCATAAACTTGATGGGATTTATAATCAGCAGGGAAACCGATCTCTTGGCCTGTACATATGTGAGGCAGTTTATAGCTTAGGTTAATTGAGGGGGACGATCCACCCTAAGTGTGGGCAGCATCTCTCCAGGGCCTGAGATCCTGGGCTGAAGAAAATAGAGAAATCAAGTTGAGCACCAGCCTTTGTCCCTCTCCACTTCTTGACTGGGCATGCAGTGAGACCAGTTGCCTAATACTCTTGCTGCCTCATGTTACTGTCACTGGGGGGGACTGTGCCCCACAACTGTGGGATATGACAGACCTCCAGGCCTTAATTGCTCTTGTCTGGTATCTCATGGAAGCGAGGAGAAAAGTTACTGATACCCTCAGGTTCCCAGTTATGGAGGGATCCATCCATTCATGAGTACCTAAGGGTGTGTGTTATATGGGGCTTCCTCTCTGTGGCAGCTAGAACTTCTGTAAAGGTAAGGGAGCCACTGACATTCCCTGCGGGGATGGGGGGTGGGGGGGGGTGGGAAGGTGGACGGGTCAGGAACCAGATAGGGAGTTCAGCCATTACTTCTGCTCCCTCCACTCCAACTGCAAGAGATCTTGGAAGATGCTAGAACATATAAAAAAAAAAAGTGAAATGCTGATTAAAGATGGAGTTCCATAATCAGCTTCTATGAGGTTGCCACCCATAACGGAATGGCATTTTGCATCGATGTTTAGGGGGATGTGTCCACCCACATTCCTGTAAGTAACCCCTTGTTGATGCTCTGTAAGAAAGTCTGATAAAATCATTGGTCTCACCAAGTTGGACTTTGGTGAAATCCTGCTTAGGTCTGTCATCAGTGTCCATCTGGGGGTGGGGGTGGGGTAGGGTGGGTGTTCATTTGCATCTCTCAGTAAATGTTAATCGGACAAACTGGTGTGTAGCAAGGCAGTTGAGTTTGGGAAGAGCAATTGAGTAGTCCTAGTTCTGGGTAGCAAGGCACAAAAGGGCTGACTGAGCAGCCTGAGTGTGGGGCATCCAAGGGGGAAATCCTGGCGTTTGGTGAGTCTTTTTGCTATGGTGGCAATTGCGTGGTTCTTGCTATTGGTAGTGAGAAATGTAATTAAACCTGAACCATTGAGAGCTGGAGTTTCTTTCTAGAAAATCCCAGGGTGGCCGTTTTTATACGGTATGGAGTTGCACACCTGTTTGATGAGTGGGGTCTGCTGTAGGGGTATGGAGATGCCCCTAGAAAGAATGAAGGTTTAGAACAAATTTTACCATTCTTAAAATGTAACACAGAAGGAATGAGAGTGTTGGCAACTACTGAAGAGGCTTTATGGCCATCAGTCTATACTCTAAGAGATACTGAAGGGGGAAATAAAGTCAGAAAAAGACAAAAGGCAGGAACACAGCCACAAAGTCCGCCTGGAGGAAGTGGTTACACACAGCTAGCTGGTAAAACACCTGCCTGCAATTATCCCATTGTAAAGAAAACGATCCTACCCTCTGCAGTCCTGTCTGCTTCTGTAAAACACCTTACCACAAGAGAAGAATTTCTTGTTGTTTGATCTTAGTTGCACAAACCCACTAAGGCTGATAGCTATTTTAGCCTACTAATGATGCAATAGTTTAAAATGATGCTGAGAAACCTTAAAAAAAAAGATTTATTTATTATATGTAAGTACACTGTAGCTGCCTTCAGACACACCAGAAGAGGGAGTGAGATCTCATTATGGATGGATGTGAGCCATCATGTGGTTGCTGGGATTTGAACTCAGGATCTTTGAAAAAGCAGTCAGTGCTCCTAACCACTAAGCCATCTCTCCAGCCCCATGGAGGAATCTTTAAGCACGATAAGAACTGCTGTGCAGTTACACAGGGTTATGGAGGCGACTTCACTGAACTCACACACAAAACAAATTCTTCGGACCCTCCACTTTGTGTACCTGTTGAACAGAGGTTTGCCTGCCTCAGTTTCCCACAACAGTATGTCCGAGGCCCAGATGGCTGCTCTGCAGGAACTTTTGTGTGTAAAGGAAAATGTACAATGAGAAATGGAGATGCAGCTGGCATCCTCGGCTTCAGTCTTTGATGGGGTGCTTAAACTGGATAAAGGAGAACATGAGACAGAGGTGCCTGTTTTCTGTTTCTTACAGCTGGGATGCTAAAGGAAAAGGAGGGCACAAGCTAGATCTATTTAAAGACCCCTTCCTGAAATCTAAAGCCTTGGAACCCAGGGGAGAAATTGATTGAATGGTGAGGCAAAGTGACAAAAGAAAGCCCAGGTCCCACCTTTAATAGAGAGGAAGAGAAAAATACCCATGAGTCAGCACACAGATGGGGCCTAAATAATGAACGGCCCAGCACAGAAAATCATGAGAGTCAGGGAGTATTATTCTACCTTTGAACTGATTGAGTTGGAAAGGACTTTTAAGTAAGAAATGGAAGAACACTCCCTTTTTGGATCATGAGGCTGTGGGACGTCGGGGCAGACTGAATGAGTCTGAGTTCTGTGGAAGCAGAGAAACCGAGAAGCAAGGCCCTCATTTTGAAACAATTTAAAGAGGCTATCAGAAGCGAAACAGCTTTTACTATTTCACTCCGCAGAAAGGCTTAGGACACCGGTGTGGAGAAAAGGCAGGCCTCTCTTGTGCTGATTAGGTGTGAGCCTGTGGTTTTTAAAGTCCCTGATCATGGGAATTTCTTGCTCTCTCTTTCCTATAGGCTGATTCTACAGTTACAATCTGCTTCTACAGCACAGCCCCTTTGACAAATTGCTATGGATGTTCTGGAGTTTGAGATTGCCCATTTCTATCTGTATGTCTGCCTGTCTTCCTCCCTTCCTTCCTTCTGCAGAACCAGCTTGCCTCCATTTTAGGCTTAAAAGCCATCTAGTAGAAAAGACAAGCTAAGTTCTATCCTGATGAAGATTAAGTCTGCTCCTCAAGGACGGGGCTATGCCCCACCTATAACCTTAACTACAAATGGTTCTCTACTATCTGTTCCGGAGACCTCAACTGAGTCTTTGTCTCAAAACGTAGTTATAACCATCTTGCAATCCTACCTTTGTTTCAAAAGGGTTGCTGTGGCTACCTTGCTATGACACCATGTGCAACCAATCTTTGTTTCAGGAGGTCCATGTGGCTAGCTTGTTATGTGTATGTCCCGCTCCTGTAACCTTGTCTGTTTTGCCTGCTGAATGCCCCATTGGGAAAACCCTTACCCCTGACCTATAAAAGTCTTGTCCTCCTCACATCCAGTGCTGACCTCCCAAACCCTGCCTTATGGAGGTAGCCTGTGTACATGAATAAAAAAGCTTTATTAATTACTTGCTTGAATTAATCTGGCTATGATGATTTGGATCAGTGGTCTTTCTCCTTCCATCTTTGGGATTAAGACTTTCTCTTAAAAAAATTTGTGGTGTGTGTGTGTGTGTGTGTGTGTGTGTGTGCCTGGTAGGACCAGGTAGCTAGAGCTAAGTCAAGGACAGCTGTGAGATTGGAAGCAGGCCTGCGTATGGAGGTGGTGCTGGCTGGGATGGGCCAGGCCAGGAACTCAGTAGACCACAGTAGCACATGATCAGAGTTTTCAGAACTGGGCCTGGGAGTTTGGATATGACTCAGGTATGGATCCGAGGGTACGCAATAATCTTTAAAAGTAAAATATAGAGAGCCTTTTCCTGTGTACCCACAGTTCTTTCTGGTTAGAACAAAGGAGCCTTCAGCTAGCTGATGGCTGATGACATAGGCCTCCTCTCCTGCCTCAGCCTCTCAAGTGTCGAGACTTCCCACACCAATCACTGCGCTGTATTTAGTGAGATTCTCCTTGCTGCTTTTCCAAACTGATCTGTTCATCCAAAAGGCACCTCTTGGGGTTGGGGCTGGAGAGGTGGCTCAGCAGTTAGGGGCACTTCTTACTCTTGTAGGACCAAGTTTCTCCCTCAGTCCCCAGCATTCATATCTAGGAGGGGCTCTGACACTCTCCTGTGGTCTCTGAGGGCCCCTGCATTCCAGTGGTATATACATACGCAGACATACATTTGTACGCATAGGTAAAATTGAAAGTTAAAAGAAATTCCTTTTTTGTTTTAAATTCTTTTTTTTTTTAAGATTTATTTATTATTCTATGTAAGTACACAGTAGCTGTCTTCAGATGCACCAGAAGAGGATATCAGATCTCATTACAGATGGTTGTGAGCCACCATGTGGTTGCTGGGATTAGAACTCAGGACCTTTAGAAGAGCAGTCAGTGCTCCTAACTGCTGAGCTATCTCGCCAGCCCGTTTTGAATTCTTTTATGTCTCTAATAATTTTAAGGTGACTCTGTAATCACTGTCAGGCTTCTCCAGGGTCAATTCTTCTGTTTGTGACATTTGCTGTTTGTCAGGCACAGTAAATGATCTTAATTATGTTTTGTAATTCTGTATTGTAAGCCTGTCTTCATAGTGGCTTTCAGAATCCTTTTTGGGGCTTCAAGAGGTCATGTCTATTCAGATTTAGTTTTTGGATTTACCAGGTTATCAAGGGAAGCCAGTGGCCTGTCACTTAGGTTTTTAAAATGCTAATTTATTAGCTAGCCTCATTATGGAGGGAGTGCAGTTTTTCAAAGCTGAAGTCTATGAGTTTCAGGCTCAGGTTCTTACGGGAATTTTCTGTGTGTACCTAGGGACCAGGAGGAGGGGAGGAGCTTTTTAGTCATTGCCTGTGTCTGTGGGTGGAATTTTCCTGCTCTCTGCACCTGGAGCCCGTTCTGGGGCTGATTTATACCCACTCCCACTCAGGACGGGTCACCTGTTCCCACTTGGACTCTTACCTCCTGTTGGCCTGTCTGCTTTCCCTGTGGTAGAACCGTTTCTAGATTTTTATTGTCAATTCCATGTTGTAAATGTGTGTAACTACTTTACAGTGTCACAGGGGCTGTAGCCCCGCTGGCTGGCTCCAAACACAAAGATGAGCCCCTACCGTAGACATATAGACACCAATTCCTTGCCACTAGCTTCTAAAATGACACCGAGTTCATTCTTTTTTTTTTTTTGGTTTTGGTTTTGGTTTTGGTTTTGGCTTTATGAGACAGGGTTTTTCTGTATAGCCCTGGCTGTCCTGGAACTCACTTTGTAGACCAGGCTGGCCTCAAACTCAGAAATCTGCCTGCCTCTGCCTCCCGAGTGCTGGGATTAAAGGTGTGTGCCACCACGCCCGGCCTGAAGTTCATTCTTGTGTGGTGTGTATGTGTGGGCACACATGGATGCCTGTTTGTACAAAAGTCACGAGACAAACCCAGGTGTGATTTTTTTTTTTTTTTTTGAGATAGTCTCTCATTAGCCTGGAACTTGAGAAGTAGACTAGGCTATCCTGCCAGTGAGCATCAGGGTTTCACCTGACTCTCTCCCCACTCCCCAAACTGGGAGTCAAAAATCAGGTCCTTGTACTTGCAAGACAAAAATCTTCATTCTCTTTCACATGGAAACCGGAGAGATAAGGACGAAGGTTGGATAGATCGTGAGTCCTTCCAGGGGTTAGCCATGAGGTGTTCTGTCTGCCTCATGAGTGTGTGTGTCCTGAGGTCTGGATAGACTTAAATTATAAATATAGAGAAACCCAAAAGAGGTCAACGGCAGGTAAGCAACAGGTGGGAACAGCTTTGTTCCAGGTTTGCTGAGTGCAGAGGTCCTGCCAGGATCATCCTGCTGTTGGTAGAGGAACACACATCTCAGATTCACAGCAACCAGCTAACACAAAGGAAGCCACCGAGGCGAAAAGGCAGAGCTGTTAGCATACTGATAAGCCTGGTCCGAAGAGAAGTTTGACCAAGCTAATGGCTCTCCCCTTTGCCCTTGGCAGAAGGACATAAGAGGCAGAGGTGCAGAAAAGTTCCTTTGAGTTTTTGCGGCTCGCTGTCAGTGGTAGTCACAGCTCCATTACTCCTAACTGCTGATCTGGAACACCAGCCAGCATTTGTCTAAGTACTGAAGGCAAGCCATTAAAGAAGGGGGAGGCAGGGCTTCGCCAATGGGACCACGCATGGAGGTAGGAGACTCCTGTGTAAGGTGCACGTTCCTCAGCCTCTCAGAGGAGGCTCCCAGTGGCTCTCTGTATAAACTCATGCACATCATAGCTCAAATGATAGCTCTCACCTCAATGTGAATAAGTGGTAGTTTATTCTGACAAGTTTTGGGTTTGGAGTCCTAGGGGACACTGAGGCAGGTTGATATCTCGGTTAGGGATTTCTTAAAAGGGTTATAAACATATAGACAGCAGAATGGCATTGTCCTTTCTATTTTGGGTCCTTTGCTGGCTCATCTTGTTTGTCAGCTTAACTACATCTGGAATCAACTAAAATCTAAACAGCTAGGCACATCTGTGAGAGATTTTCTTGATTGGGGATCATTTGAGGCAGAAACACCCAACCTAAATCTGGTCTACACCTTCTGGAGGCAGCCCACATAAAGAAGGAAGGGGGAAGTTTTGGCTGTTTGCCTGTTTGCTCCCACTCTTGCTGGTAAGTTTATCTAATCTGCTGTGGAGGCACCCCTTCACTGATCTTAGGACCTTCTTCAGGATTCCAACAAATCTCAAAGACCAGCAGCTCTCTAGGGACCCCGGAGACTCCAGCACCAGATTGGGACTGCTAAGGTATCTGCTCTTGTGGATCTACTGGATCCTTAGCCTTTCCTTTGGCAGACATTATTTGTTGAACTTCCTAAGCCATAGGCTGTAAATCACTTGGACACTCTCCTTAATATGCACATATATATTTCAAGTTCTGTTCTTTTAGAGAACCCTGACCAGGACACCAGTTGTTCAGTGAATGGTCAACTAAAGAGTGTCAATTGATTAATAAATACTTTTTCTGGCTGGACACAACTTGAAGTCCACAGGGAAGGATAGGAAACAATCTAGAAAAACAAAATCCTTTCTTTCTGGAAACCAAAGTACTGTAGTTATGGGAATTGTCACAATCCAACCAAAATGGAGGAGGTTTTATAAAATGGAATTGCTTTGGCTAACATACTCCTTTTAAAAATAATATATATGTGTATATATATATATATATATATATATATATATATATATATATATATATGAGATAATTAAATCATTTCTCTCCTTCCTTTCCTTCCTCCAATCCTCCCATATGCCTTCTTTGCTCTCTTTCAAATTCATGGTCTCTTTTTTCATTAATTGTTGTTATATACATGTGTGTCGTGCACACACCTACACACATCCATAAATACCTAAATTCAGTGTGCTTAGTCTGTATGTTATTTGTATGTATTCGATTTCAGATTTGGCCATTTGGTACTGGATAACAGATTGATGTGCTCTTCCCTGTGAAAGTATATTTCTTCTGCTAGGGCTGAGCTCTCATGCGCTTTCTAGCAACCGTGTTAGTGAGTCCACTGGTGTTATCTGGGTCTAGATCCTCTTGAGGAAAGTCATGAGATAGGTATGCATGAGTGTAGCTTCTGACATTCCTAGGAGACACCATCTCATGTCTCCACGTCATCTACATTTGTCTCCTCCCTTCTTAGAGACCCCCCATTTTCCACAATGCCCCTTCAGCTTCACACCCTGCCTTTCCCTCTTGACCCCCCCCCCCCAATGATTCCTTTTTACTTTCCTTCGGCCTGCAGTCTAACATATTCTTGAGCCAAATATAAATGACATTGTAATTTAAGTGGTATTTTAAAAAGAGTAGTTTTTATTGTTTTAAATTATGTATATGTGAATTTGAGTGTCTTTGTGTGGGTGCTTTGAGCATGTACACATGGGTGCAGGTGCCCGAGGAGCCCGGGAGCCTGGGAGCCCGGGAGCCCGGGAGCCCGGGAGCATCAGATTCTCTGAATCTGGATTTACAGGTGGCTATGAGCTAGCACTTGGGTCCTGGGAACTGAATGTGGGTCATCTGCAAGAGCACCAGAGTACTATTAACTGCTGAGTCATGTCTCCTGCCCACATGACATTTTACTACTCAAAGAACACAGAAAGCTACAAGTCAAAGCATTTACTAAATACACCGGAGGAAATACCGTGGAGACAGACTATATATAGTAAAGCAGAAAGGTGTCTGTTATAGGCCTCAGATGCTATCTTCACTTTTAGGTGGCTTAATGGAAGCTAGCTGTCTACTAAAAGCAAATGTAAAGCTCTTGTTATTGAGATTAAGTTTTATGTATCACAGGCTGGTCTTAAGATTGTTATATAACCATGCATAATTTTACTACTATATTGCTTCCTCCTCCTCTTGTTCTTCTTGTTCTTGTTCTCCTCCTCCTCCTTCTTCTCTCCTTCTTCCTCTTCCTCTTCCTGCTTTCTTCTGCTTCTGTTTCTTCTTTCTCTCCCTCTTCTTTCTTCTTCTTCTCTCTCCCTCTCTTCCTCCTCTTCCTTCTCTTCCTTCTTCCTCTTCCTCCTCCTCCTCTCTCCCTCTCCCCATCCCCCCTTCCTCCTCCTTTTCCTTCCCCTTCTTCAGATAACCACTGTTGGTAGCTATTAAGACAACTCTTGATCTCTAAATTGGGCCTCTCCCCCTGAGAAGAAAAAGGGGTCAAAAGCGGGCCACTGACACATGGATTCCTAGAACAACCACGGGATGTTCCAGCCCTAGGTCATCGCAGATGTCCTGACCACACTCTGATACCACCAAGTTCCTGCTTCCCCGTGAAGCTGCCAAAAGAAATAATTTCTATTGCCCCCCCATAAGTACTTCTCCTTTTGCTTGTATTGCCCTACCCCTCCCACTGATAAGTATCTGTACTTCCCCTTTTGCTTGTGCATTTAAACCTCGGGCCTGACTAATACATTTGGGGCCTTGATGCATTCCAGAACGGTTTCCGTGTCGTTATTCACACAAGGCCCTCGTCCCTCTCTAACCCCCCATTTGGTTCTTAGGAGGAGGTCCCCTCTAGACCCTCGAATAACTGGACCTGCTGGACGGGTCAAACCACTGGATTTAATCAGGGATGCTTACATGAGAATGGTTATGGAGATATTTGCTGGAGTAAGAAAAACCAACCAGTGACTACTATAGAAAAACCATTCCCTCTTACCCAGAAACAACCATTAACTGTTAATAGCTCTCCAGCTAGGGGTGGAGCTTCATGGCTCCCTCCCCTATCTATGTTGGGATGTTGATATGACTATCTCTGTGCAGGGCATCATAGCTTCTGAGTGAAATATCCATGCCATACCCAGAAGGCAGCATTTTACAGTACTGCCCCACATCCTCTGGCTTGTCTACATATTTGGTGCCTTCTCCAGTAATGCTCCCTGACCCTCGAGGTAGGAGATGATACGATGTCCCATTGTTGGCTGAGTCTCAACTGTTACTTACCCTCAGCACTTCCTGTTGCAAGTCACCACTGCCCACAGCAGAAAGCGACTTCTCCTGTGAGTCTGAGAGCAGCACTAATCTATGGCTGTAAACATAAATATTTAAATCTCTTTAGAAAGCTCTTTGACAATAGAAGTTCCCCCTTGGGTCTAATAACCTCCCCAGCCATGGGCTCTGAAACTTTACCTATTCTCATTCTTACTTGGTAGGTTCTCTAAAGAATTTTTTTAAATATTTATTTATTTATTTATTTATGTGAGTACACTGTAGCTGTACAGATGGTTGTGAGCCTTCATGTGATTGTTGGGAATTGAATTTTTAGGATCTCTGCTCGCTCCAGTCAACTCCACACAGTCTCTCAGTCTCTCTCACTCTGACCCAAAGATTTATTTATTATTATACATAAGTACACTGTAGCTGTCTTCAGACGCACCAGAAGAAGGCGTCAGATCTCATTATGGGTGGTTGTGAGCCACCATGTGGTTGCTGGTATTTGAACTCAGGACCTTTGGAAGAGCAGTCAGCGCGCTCTTACCCGTTGAGCCATCTTGCCAGCCCCTGAAATGTTTTTTTTTTTAAAATAATATATTAATGTATTCTTAGAGAATGTAATGCATGTATATAATACATTTTGACCATCTTCACATAGCAACACTAACCTATGGCTATATAAGCATGAATATTTAATAGGGAGTTTGACAATGTATTCATTTAACAAAACAGTGTAATAATTTTTTCCTCTAGGCCTGGGACCTTCCTAGCTGTGGCTTTATGACCAGGTTTCACAGTGTCAAGTGTGAATTTTTTCCTGTGCTGCACACCTCAAATCCAAGCAGAAGGTTTTCAGGTTACTTCCTAACACTCATGCCACTGTTGTTCAGTGGGTACATCCTGCCTGGCAGGCAGGCACTGCAGTGGGCAGGAGCTGCTGCTCTGAAAACTTCAGCTGACTTACGAGGTTTATCCAGGAGGGAGTACACTTCCAGGTCAGTTCCAGCATCACCTCTAAGTATATGTTATCTTCAGCAATACATCTCTCTATGTTCTGCAATCTAACTATGTGGTATCTTTGGCAATAGAGACTTGCACACATTTCTACACACACATGTACTTCAATTCTTTTGTTTGTTTGAATGCAAAAGATGAAAAGCAACCTGGTAGTTTGAGAAGTTCACTTAGACGAGTGGGGTGAGATTATACTTGGCTTTAGTCTTGGAAGGTTTTTCTGCAGAGCCTTGCTGGTCTCTGCCACTATGGGCAAGGCTTTTAACCTGACTAGGTTTACTCTAGGTAAGGAAGTTGTTGCCACCCTGTTGCTCTGTAGAGAGATTGAAGAAGTAAAGAAAAAGATGGAACACTGTTTTAGGAGAGCACACTTGTTACAAAAAAGACAATTGAAAGGAGAGAATTTTCGTTGCTAAGGATTATGTCCTTAAAGGTTTTGAGTAGAAAAGCACACTTTCATCTCTGTGATGTTCTAGAATAGGGTCATTCTGCCCATTGGTGGTTCCGGACTTAACCATTCTCCCCTGCTTGTTTCTCCAAAGCCAATGCTGCCAGTAGGTCCAGAGGCGTTCACTGAGAGGCCCATAGCAGTGCAGCCCCAGCCCTTCCTGTTCAGCCTTGGCCTGCATTCTCTGTGTTCTCATTGAAAACCATGGGACTCCGGTGGGCATGGTGGCATGCACCTGTGGTACTAGCACTAGTGAAGGCTACGGTCCAAGGCCACTCTGGGCTACAGAGCAAGATCCTGTCTCAACAAAACAAGAACGACTGCACAAATTGAAACAAAACCCAGCAAGCAAATTAAAAAAAAAAAAAAAAGAAAAGAAAAGAAAAGAATTTTAAAAAGGGAGGAAAAGTTAGAAAAGGAAAGGAAAGGGAAGAAAAGAAAGCTAAGAGATTAAAATACCAGATGAGACGGGCCCACGGCACTTGTTGAATGCTATTGACTGAAAGAACGCAGAATTAGAATTCCAGGAAGTTAGTTATTACGGCCGCTGTTTGTTCCTGGTGCCGTTGGATATGCACTTTGGGAGCATTAAGCTGTTTTCCAAGAAGGGAGAGAGGCGCGGTGCATTGTGGGACATCTAAGGGTCAGCGGAGACCTGGGTTCACGTGTCTCCCTGCTCACTCCACAGCGGAGGAGGCTCGGCTTCTCCTACATCTTCTGTTGTCCACTTCCTGTGTGGGGTCCACATCTATTTCTAATCCCCCAGCGTCTTGCACATCTGCTGAGGTTCTGGCCCATTTCCCTCCTGGGTAGGCAGCTCAGCACTTCCTGCCAAGAAGCCTTAGGAGTGTGTGTTAAACACTCGGAACTCATTAGTGGTTTGCCGGCTGCGTCATTCATTTGCTTAACAGCCATGGGAGAAAAGAGAGTTGGTGCCTGGCATTACCGTGGCCCTCGTTTTGGTGATGCTGACTCTCCTTTATGAGCTTACGTGGCACCTGGGTACCCTCTCCGTGAAATGATTCTTTATGCTCTCTGTGCCATTTCTAAATGGATTGCTACTTTCATCATTGAAATTTAGGATCTGTTTTTATATTCAAAGGTGTTTTGTTTCGACAAGGTCTCATTATGGGTGACTCAGAATTAGCTATGTAGACCAGGCTGGCCTCAAAATCCTAGAGATCTGCCTGCCTCTGGCTCCAGAATGCTGACATTAAGGCGCACCACACCCAGCTAAACACAAACTTTGATAGATTATTTATAAATACATAAATTTTATAAAGTTCCACACATTTTATAAATTATGCACCAAGAATGCTTCTCTGTATATGCTAGAAAGAAGTCATTATCAGATAAGTGTTTGGCTTTCTCTTAGGCTAGTTTGTCTTTCTTTGTCTTAGCAGGGATGCTTACAGAGTGTTGTGTGTGTATAGGAGGATGAGGAGGAGGAAGAGGAGGAGGAGGAGGAGGTATGAATTCATATGCATGTCTGTGGAGGCCAGAGGTGGATATCTGGTCTCTACTCTACTTATTTACTTGAGACAGGGTATCTCACTGAACCTGGTGCTGTCACTTTGGGTGGACTGGCTCAGAGCTCCAGGAGCCTGTTAACCTGCCTTCCCCTCTGCAGCTCTGGGATGACAGGCAGGCACCACCACACCTGTGCTGAGAGCGGTACTTTAGGTTTTGTTTTTGGAGACTGCTGGAGCTCAAACTTGAATCCTCTGTGTGTATCTGTGTGTCAAGTACCTTACCTACTGGGCCATTGCTCAGGCTTAGAGCTGTAAATTTTGATGTAGTCCAGTTGGGGAGAATGGGAGGGAGAAAGTGGCCGGGTGGGGGCAGGGACCCCAGGCAGCAGGTTTGAGGAAGTGCTTGCTGGAGCCCAGAAGAGAGTTCCCAGCTCTGTTCCCTCGATGTCTCTTATTAAACGAGGCCTGAGGCTCCACTTGAGGCCACACGATGAGACTGAAGAGGAAGCTGGACATCTGGTTTGACAAAGTAGACTGGTCAGCTCACGTGCCCTCTACCCTCCGTAGCTCACCCCAGTCTTTGTCATACTCCTTTAAGAAGACCCCTGACTAGCAGCTAAGTGGTGTCCTATTTCTTACAATCCTTTCCCTTGTACAGGAGCTCTGAGACTTCTGCCTCTCTCACTTTTGAATATAACAACACTCTCTGAAACTCATCCTTTGAAGTCTACAAATTTCATTCTCTGAATTGACAAGAAAAGGACCCCAAAGCCACTGGTTTGTTGTGGCTCTAGCAGCTGTTGAGCTCCTTGAAGCTCAGCTCACTGAAAAAGCCTCGCATCTCCCACCTTGATGCAATGTTGTGGCAGCCCGCTTTCCCGTACTGTGAGTAAGTCATGGGCCTCACCGCTTTAGAAGTAAGCGGTTGTGATTTGAATTAAGGTGTCTCCCATAGTCTTTGATGTTTGAATGTTTGGTCCCCAGTAGGCAGCAGTGTTTGGGGTGGCTTAGTGGGCATGGCCTTGCTGGAGCCTAGGGGCAAGCAGGCTTTGCAGTTTGAGGTGTGAGCTCTCAGCTTTTCTGCTGCTCTGCCTGACTGCTGACCCACTTCCCCACGATGATGGTGATGGACTCTTTCGACTCTGGAACAGTAAACTCAAATAACCCCATCCTTCCATCAGTGGCTTTGGTCATGTGTTTTCTCAGAACATCAGAAAAGTAACCCAGACAGGAGTTGACCTGTTGCTTTTGGGCCTGTGGCAGAGCAGCACATGCTGGTGAGAGTCTTTGTGAAGGAAGCGCAAGCTACTTTATGGCAAGGAAGAGGCAGAGAGGGTACCCTACATGCCAAGGCTAGCCTGTCACCCAGTTTCCCGAGGAAGGCAGGGAAAGGGGCCAGTGATCTGCAGGGCCCAAAGTTGCTGGCTTCTGGCAATGTAACCCCTGCTGACAGCAGCAGGGGAGTCAGGAAAAAAGCTTAGGTACCTGGGTTCTTTTCTCTTTGCTTCAAGGGCTTCACACTGGCCTGGCTAGAGGCTTGGAGTTCATTAACTCTTTGTGAGCCAGAGAGAAAAGAAAAGGGAGAAAGTCAAGGACAGACAGACACACACATACACACACACACACACACTCACTCTTTCATGCACACACAGATGCACAGACACATACTCACACACACAGACATACAGACACATGGACTTATACACAGACACATAGACACATACACAGATACATACACACACCCAGACACACATACAGACACACAGACATAGACACACACAGAGACACACACAGATACATAGGTATACATACAGACACACACAGAGACATACACACAGACACACACACAGATACACGCACACACACACATAGACACACACAGACACAGAGAGATACACAGACACACAGACACACAGACACACACACACTCTTGTTGGGCCTGACCACCTGTTTATCAATTTCACAAGTGCACATGTATATACATACTCATATACCTATATACATATAGACAGACATATATTCATTTGGTGGATGGAACACGGCTCTAGCAACTGCACTTAATTTTTTTCTCTCAGCCCTTTCATGCCTTCTTAGATAAAGTTCTTTATAAAATTGCCTCGTAGATAAAATGTTACACAAAAGGGGAGTTACAGAGGATATTGATAAGAAGTTCAAAGCAGTGTTTCATTCTGTAAGCTCATTGTAAGTTCAAAGCAACAGTTTCACATGGCCTTGCTTTATCATAGAGCACACCTGTGGCCTCATCCTTGAACCTGACCTAGAATGAATGTTTTTCCTTGATCACAAATCTGTCCCAAGCCTATTTCTCTTCTTAGTGTAGTTTATGAAAGCTCACTGCATTCCTTATTATGCAGCCTTTATTTACTATGTTATGAGATAGGGAAATTCTGTTCCTGACTCCAACTTTATTACATCTTTCTGGTGAAAAAACCAAAAACCGTTTCCTTAAACTTCTTTCCTAAAATTATTTGAATCAAATCAGAAATTTTATAAAGTCATTAATTCATCTAAACAGCATTAATTCATGAAGTTCATTTTCATGTTGATCTGCAGGAAATTTGCCTAATAGGGTGGGCTGATGCTCAGGAGTCATTAGGCTATGGGATGGTTGCAGGAAAGGCATGTCAGTAGCAAGAAGCAATCCTAGGATGAAGTCTCCGAGGCTGTGCCTCTCCAGAGTGCACCTATCGCAGCCATGCGGAACAAGTGGGCCATCTCTGCGAAATTTGCTTGCCACACCCTTTCCTAGATGGCTTCTGTCACCTATGCCCATAGAGATCTTGCGACCTATGATTACTTCCTCTCGCTAGGCCACACCTCTCAAAGTTTTTCTGCTTTCCAATAGTGCTAGGGGCTGGGGACCAAGCTTTAGCACGTAGGCCTTTGGGGATACTTAATTCAGAGCACATGATGTTTGTTTCAGTGTTCCCTCTGTGTGTGAATGTGAGACCAGACACAACATGGAGTCATTTCTAGGGTATCTATCATCCACCTTGCTTTTAGACATAGGATCTCTAATTAGCCTGCAGCTTATCAAGTAGTTGAAGCCGTCTAGCCAGTGAGCCCCAGGAATGTGCTGTCTTCCCAACCCTAGTGCTGGGGTCACACCGCACCAACCAAACTTGGCTTTTTCACCTGGGCTCTGGGTATCAAATTCAAGCACTCACCCTGGCACGGCAAACACCTTACTGACATGTCTTCAGCTCTTTTCAGTATTTCCTGTTTATGGGCCTTTGGTGTCTTGTCTACGAAGTGTTTGGTGAGCCGAGGACCTGGATATTTTCTTTTTACATTTTCTACTGAGTGTGCTGTAATTTCTTGTTCTGTGTTTATATCCATTGTGAGTTAATTTTTCATAAAGTTATATTTAGGTTAAGTTCTTTTTTTCTCTTCTTTTTGCTTGTGCCTGCATCATTTCTTGGCTATCCCTCCTTGTTGCAGTTGATGCTGTCAAAGCATCAGTATCTGGGGTAGGGGGAAGGAGAAGGCTTAGTGTGTAAAGTGCTTGCTGTGCAAGTGGGAAGCCCTGAATTTAGATTCCTAGAGCCAAAGAAAAAGCTGCTAAGTGTGACTCTGCCTGTGATCCCAGCCCTTGGGAGGGGTAGACAAGGGTTTCCCAGGGCAAGCTTGCTGGCTACTTAGCCAAATCAGCAGGCTCCAGTTCAGATAGAGGCCTTGTGTGATGGCAATTCCTGGTTGTCACCTTGACTACATCTGGAATGAACTAAATCCAGAAGTAGGGGCACACCTGTGATTCAGATCTTGAGGCTGGAAGACAGATTTCTGACTTGGAGATCTTGAGGCATAGTAGCCATGAAAAGCTTAGGTTCAGGGAAGGGAGTATGCACCTTCAACCCCAGGAGACTAAGGCAAGCAGATCTCTGATTTCAAGGGCAGCCTGGGACAGAGCAAGTTCCAAATCCAGGCATGGTAGCAGGTACCTTTAATCTGGGTCACACCTTCTGCTGGAGGCCTACAGAGGGACAATGGGAGAAGGAAATCTCTCTTTTCTTTGCCTGCTTGCACTTACTGGCCAGCATATCTGTTGGGACCCAATTCTTTAGGATTCCAGTTTATACAGAAGACCAGCTGAAACAACTAGCCTCGTGGAACTGAGCAACTGCTAGATTCTTGGATTTAACCATTCACAGCTGCCCATTGCTGGGTTAGTTGGACTACAGCCTGTAAGTCATTAGAATAAATTCCCTTAGTATATGGAGACATTCCATAAGTAATGTGACTCTAGAGGAAACTGACTAATATACCTTGTATTCTTAAAGTAAAGAGGGATTAGAAGAAAACCCCTGCTATTGAACTCTGGTCTCAGCATACAACATGCACACACACACACACACACACTCACACACATGCATATATATATGCACACACACAGACACACACTCTCACACACATGCATACATATATGCACACACACATATACATGTGCACACACATAGACACTCACATACACACATACTCACACATATGCACACATTTGCTCAGTCTTGATTCATGTGGCTACATAAGACTTCAAGACTTCAAATTGGGTTCAGCAATTAAAAAAAAAATTTTTTTTTTTAAAGACAGGGTCTTATTATATATCTCTGGCTGTCCTAGAACTCATTATGTAGACCAGTAGGCTGGCCTGGAACTCACAGGGATCAGTCTGCCTTTGCCTTCAGGGTTAAAGCACCGGGCTTAAAGGCGTGTACTGCCACACTTGGTTAGGCGCAACCATTCTGAACATGCTCGTCTTCTTTTCAACTTTATTCTCCTCATTCTGAAAGTTCTTGCTGAGACTTCATAGGAGCTGCATTCACACTCTAACTCATGGCTGGAAAGATGGCTTAATGGATAAGAGCACTTGCTATGCAAGCATGAGGACCTGAATTCAAGTCCCCAGCACCCATAGCCAAGCGGGCCATGGCCATGAACTCTTTAGCCCTGGCTGGGGTGAGTGAGGGAACAGAAGCAGGAAGAGGTGTGGCTTGCTGGCTGCCAGCCTAGCTCCAGGTTCAGTGAGAGACTTTGTCTCAAGGGGATATGGTAGACAAGGATAAAGCTGGGCCAATCACTGAGCAAATCCTCTGCCCTCTATACACATGAGGGTAGTCACATGCCGCCTACCCCCATCGCCACCTCCACATACAAACAAAACACAAACTGTCTGTCATTTGGAAGAGAGCTGGCATTGTACCGAATGAATCATTGTATTCATGAACATTGTACATTTCTCCTTTTAACTTGGAATGTATACATTTTAACCGTTATTTGTAAATTTCCAGCCAGGCACTTGTTTTAACAAATTCACATCTATTTCATTACTCCTTCACAGCTGAGGTAATTGGTAAATGGTAATTTCCACGACTTGCTTGCAGTCACTAACAATACTGTCAGTGTTGGCACATGGATGTCAGACATGGCAACCTCAACGAAACTGCATGCTTGTCCTGGGGTTTGTGTTATAGAGTCCATGAGTTTTCCTAGATATGGAGTTATATCATCTGCAAGCAGCTGCATTTCTTGTTTTTATTCATCCTCTCTGGTCTGCACGTTCCCTCCCCTCCCCCGACCCCCATCCACCACACTGTTAGTTGCATGGGGCCAGAAATCCCAGAATGAGTAGTTATCTCTCTCTTATTTAGACATCCATTGTCTAAGTAAGCTGTGCATCTTTAGAAGATTTTTGTTATCCAGATGAGAAGTTTCTCTCTGCTCCTTTTATTTTTTAAATTATAAGTGATATGGTTTTTGACAAGTGGGTTTTATTTCTGCTTATTTTTTTGTTTACAAGCTGAAATGTAATTGTGTTTTTTAATCTCCCTCAGTATGTTAGTCTTCTGAATTACAGCGATCAATTTTCAATTCCATGCCTGGGATAAGCTCCACTTGATCATGAAGTATAATTGCTTTGAAACTTATCACTGAGGATGGATGGGGGTAGGCGACTCAGTGGTTACAGGACTTGCTGTGTAAGCATGAAGCTTTGAATTTGGATCCCCGGCACCCATGTAGAAAGCAGGCTTAGTGATAATAAATGCCTGTAACCCTAGCGATACATGCCTGTAACCCTAGTGATACATGCCTGTAACCCTAGTGATACATGCCTGTAACCCTGATGCTGACGGTACAGAGACAGGTAGGTCCTGGGGCCTCAGTGGCTAGCCTGCTCTAGAGCTCTAGAGCTCTTGGTCCACGGTTCAAAATTAATAAAGCTAGGAGTGGTAGTGCATGCCTTTAATCCTAGCACTTGGGAGGCAGAAGCAATTGGATCCAGTGAGTCTGAGGACAGCCTGGTCTATAACCTGGGTTCCAGGCCATCCCAGGGGTACAGAGTGGGACTCTATCATCATCATCATCATCATCATCATCACCACCACCACCACCACCACCACCATCACCTGGAGAGTGATAGGAGACATGTCTCCACATATTACTGAGCTAATTTTCTAATGTTATATAAGGATTTTTGTGTCTTTGTTCAACATACATACATACATACATTTATGTATGTGTGTGTAAGTGAAAGAACAGCTTGTGAGAGCCGGTTCTCTCCTTCCATCCTGTGGGTTCCTAGGATCCAGGTCAGGTCATGAGTCTTTGCTGCAGGTGTCCTTACCTACTAAGCCATCTCGCCAGCCCTGAATAGTAATTCTTGATATCCACAAGGCATTGGTCCCAGGACCTTCATAAATACTGTATCCAGCAACTCATAACCATCTGTATGTAACTCCAGTTCTAGGGAACTTGATGCCTCCGGCTTCTGTGGCTACTGTGCTTAGTATACATGCCACTCACACATGCATATACATAATTATAATAAATAAATAAATAAAAATAAATTTTTTTCTTTTTCTTCTACTCCACCGCTTTTCCTTTTTTTGTATGTATGTATGTATGTATGTATGTATGTATGTATGTATTTATTTATTTATTTCTTCCTTCCTTTTGAACAGGGCCTCACTATGTAGCTCTAGCTGGCCTGGAACCCACTATCTAGATCAGCCTGGCCTCAAACTCACAGGGATCTTTCTGGTTTTGCCTCCCAGCTGCTGGGATTAAAGTCATGTGTATGACTATGCCCAGCTTGCATGAGTGAGGAAAGCCTGCATTGTACAAACATGGGAGAGGTGCATGCTGGGAAAATATCTTACCAAGGGTCAAACACCTGGTTGTAGTGAGGATTTTGGTTTCTTTAGAAACCCAGTTATGTGATGTGAATATCTTTTCATTTTATCCTCAGGTATGGAATAAGAAGCTGCCCACAGCAGGTGATTGTGATTTGCCTCATGCATCAGCAGGGGTGTGATTTTGCCAACTGCAGATAGTTTAATTCTGGGGATTCTGAGAGAGGGTGTAAATAGGAGAGCCCCAGAAGGTCTGTGGTGGCTGCTGCTGGGGGTTCCTGCTGCTGCTGCTGCTGCTGTTCCTGCTGCTGATCCTGCTGCTGATCCTGCTGCTGCTGCTACTGCTGCTGCTGGTGGTGGTTCCTGCTGCTGTTCCTGCTGTTCTTGTTGCTGTTCCTCCTCCTCCTGCTGCTGCTGATCCTGCTTCTGGTGGTGGTTCCTGCTGCTGCTGGTTTTGGCTGCTGCATTTGCTGGATCTCTGGATATTTTGATGATGAAGACTGAACTTACCCTTAGGAATCCAATGTCCCTAATCAGCAGTTTGTTGCCTAGAGAGGTCTATGCCCCTCTTCCCTCTAATCTTTCTTTCATACCTAGTATTTGGGGTTGGAAGGAATTAACATAGAATAAGGGTTGGAAGGTGGTAGACAAAGAGAACCCAATAAAATAGTTATAATATATGCCAATACCTGGTGGTCCAAAGCTTCTCCCGCATGGCCCAAGGCTTTGCCCTCAGATCACTAGCCCACTCGGTCAGTGCTCGGCACTGCTTTCCTTTGTTCAGATGGTCTATTTCTACCTCTAACTACCTGTCTGTGACACTGTTCTTTGCTCTTGAATACAAGAACCTAGATCTCCAGCATCCCAGGGGTATCTTCATGGGTGTTGAGGACTCTGACCCGTGATTATTACACTGGAATGTCCCTACCAGCAGTGCTGAGTTGGTGGCACGAGAATTGCTAGGGCAGAGCCGGGTCTTAGCAGCACAATCAATAAGCCAATAAACCAATTAAAGAAACAAGTCACAGTGAAAAAACAGAGAAAGGAGATTTATTTAACGTGGCCATGTTGGGAAGAGGAACACAGAGGCCCAGTGGCCCCCACTTCTGGTTTAGGTTTAGGAGAACAAGAGGCACGCATAACCTAAAGAGACCTTGTGAAAATATGGCCCTGCCCAGCATCGTGGCCTTGGCTCAGTCTCACCTTTGAGATTGGCTGACAAGTTTAGGGTAGGGGGTGGGGTGAGAAGTTCTGGGAGGAGCCACAGGTACTGAAGGATGCTGGGAGAGGTGGCCAGCATCCATTTTAATATGTTAATAGTCACTTCAGTTAGACATTTGTCCTGGGCTTCTGAGATCTAATGGAAGGGACACATTGTAAATGCTGTCGAGGGTGACTATGATTAATAACTTACTGTAAAAATTTTTTTAAAAGCCAGGAGAGGTTTTTAATATTTTCAGTACAAAAAAATGACAATGGGGGCTGGTGATTTAATTCAGTTGGCAGACAGTTCAGTGGGTAGAGAGCAGTGGGCAGAGTGCTCAACTGGCCGTGTGCTCAGTGGGCAGACTGCTCAACTGGCAGAGTGCTCACTAAACAGACTTCTCAGTGAGCAGAGAACTCAAGGGCAGAGTGCTCAGTGGGCAGAGTGCTCAATTGGCAGAGTGCTCATTAAATAGACTTCTCAGTGAGTAGAGTGCTCAGGGGCAGAGTGTTCAGTGAGAAGAGTGCTCAGGGGCAGAGTGTTCAGTGGGTAGAGTGCTAATTGGCATGGTGCTCAGTGGTAGACTGCTCAGTTGGCAAAGTGCACCATGCCCTGGGGTCCAGCCCCAACACCATATCAAACAGGTATAATGATGCATAACTGTAATCCACACTGGGAAGGTAAGTCAGAAGTTCAAGGCCATCTTTAACTACTCAGTGATTTCAAAGGCAGCTTGGGCTCTATGTATCCTATCTTAAAGAAAAAAGATAAAAGTTTAAGGTGATGCGTGGGCTAATTAGGTTGATCTGGCTCTTATGTGGGTTTTGGGGATATGAACTCAGATATCTGAGTTACCTAGTCTTTACCTATTGATTTACCTCTCTAGTTTGTTGCAAATTATTCTTTAATGGGCCATTATGCATGTTCTACCTCCTTAATGGCAGTTAGAACTGGGTCATCAGCTTGCCTTGGCTTTCTAGGATGCTTCTGGATTTGGCATTACACAACTCCCATGTCCCAGGAAGCCCCTCTATCCAAAGCATAGCCCATAGTTGGTCCCTGGTGTGACTGACTTGTGGAATCTCTTTCCTTTAGCCCTAGTGTCAAACTCACAATGTGAATGTGCCAGGTAATCTGGAAACTGTAGTGTTTGAAGTTGACAGGCTCATGGCTTGACCCATGTTGTATCAACAGTCCTGTGGTGGCCACACTGGAGCCTCAGGAGATGTTCCCAAATTTTCATCATGGTTTGTATACTTGACATAATCTAAAAATCACTTGGGAAAAGTCTTAATAGGAATTGTCTAGATTGGGTCGGCCCATGGGCATGAGTGTGGAGGATTGTCTTGATTAAGGTGGGAAGTGGGAAGACCTGCCCCTTGTGAGTGCCACCATTCCCTAGCAGACTTATGAGAGCAGAGAGGGCTGAGCACATAGAAGCACTTATTTTAGTTTTGCTCTTGATGTGATGTGACTAGCTACTTCTGGTTTCTGCCTTGACTTCCCCACAGTCATTGACTGTAACCTGGATTGTAAGATGAACAAAATCCTTCTCCCTCAATATTAATTAAATCGGGGTATTTGCCACAAATCCAGAAATGAAAGTAGGACATTTCATTAATGCAGCCACTCCCCCCATGCCCACCTCAATGACCCCACACTAAGGTAGAAGTGGCAACTGTCTATCTTTCCAGGGGCAAGTCTGAATAGATCGTCCACTTTTCCTAAGTGAGGCAGGAGAGAAAGGTAAGATAAAGTGTGGACAAGGAAGGAAAGAAAGGATCCCCTCCCTCATTTGGTTTAAGCCTCTCGCCAGCTGAGAATTAAGAATTCCAAAACAACCAAATATCTGCACAAGGTCTTTTTCCTTTCCCAAGTATGAACTTGCACTGTTTTAGAACTCTTAGTATAAACCCTTGTGGAACTTAGTGGCTCCTGGTTTTACCTTGTTAGCTTGTCATCCCCTCCAAACTTCCTCTGAAGCCGCCCAACAGCATTAGTAAGAAAAGGGCCAGGTGTGGTGGTGCACACAACTTTGATTCCCACATTCAGGAGGATCAAGTGGATCTCTCGTTCTAGGCCAGCCACAGCCGCAGCCACCCAGCAAGACCCTGTCTCAAACAGACAACAAAGGAAGAGAACTGAGCTAGAGGAGGGAGGGTCCAGTGGAAACCCATTAAGCAATGACATTCTTGTGGCTTCCAAAAATTCCTAGGCACAGCCGTCATCACTCACATTCTCAAACACTCATCATTAAGATTCTTAACCATAGCTGCCCTTTAAGGAGCCCACACTCCTCTCTCAGGTGAGCCTCACTCTCTCCCTGGCAACTTTGTTTCTATTTTAAAATAAACTTTACCCCTGTGTTCACTGGCACACCCTGCCTTTCTTTTCTGCCTCCAAGGCAAGGATTCCAACTTTCTTTAAAGATTAAAGGAAAGCTGTGGGTGCTGCGGTGACCACCTGGAACTGTCTCCTGTCCCCATTGCCACGGCAATTTGGTTATGACTCTGTGAACCCATTTCTTTCTTTTTTTTTTTTTAATAAAATTTAAAATAGTTATTTATTTATTGCATTCACAAATGTGTGCGGTCTCAAATGTGTCAAAGAGGGTGTGGATAAGCCAGAGGGAGGGGTGTTCTTGCCTTCTACCATGTGAGTCCTGGGGATTGAACTTGGGTCCTTAGGCTTGGAGGCAAGTGCCCCTTACCCACTGAGCCATCTTGATGGCTGTTTTTTATTCTCTAAACAGTTTTTCTTTTTGTTATTTATTTAATTTTTTAACTTAGATTTTCTTCTCTGTGTATATGTATGGAGTGTGTGCATGTATGTTCACATATGTCATGGTGCAAGAGGGTGTGTATGTGGTGTGTGTGTGTGTGTGTGTGTGTGTAGGTCTGAAGTTGATATTAGAATTCTTGATTGCTCTCCCCATTATGAATCTGAGAGTCTAGGCAGCCAGCTTGCTCAGGGCTCCCACGTCTCTGCCTCTCCAGTGCTGGGATCACACACAGCTTCTGTGCCTGAGTAGCTTTATGGGTTCTGAGAATCTGCCCTCTAGTTTGTGTATTTGTGCAGTGTGCCCTTTGCTCACTGATCCATTTCCCCCATTCTATCAGAACCCAGAACATATGACACTCAGGTGCCCCACCCCCATCTGTGGCTGTGTCTTATCTACCCCAGTGGCTGCTTCTGCATACAGGAGGGAAGCTAACAGCTAGCCCCTACCTAAAAGGGGCTAACAGTGGCATGATAGCTACATATTAACCAAATGGACTTCCCTCCCCCATCCCCCCAGTCACATCCTGAAGGTCATACATCCCCCATACCCACCAGACAAATGAGAGGCCTCCCCTGCTCCCCCTGTCAACTAGGAATCAGAGACAGCTTGAGCTTAAGCACAGCAGGGACCAGTCCCTAACTGTGTGGCACGGATCCTTCCCCTTCTGAAACCTGCATATAGGAAGGGACCCTCACTCTGACACATAGGCCCAAGCTCTTCTCAGAGTCCCACCGAGTTGTTTTCTGTGATGTTTAAAACTTAATAAGTCAGCACTTAGGAGGCAGAGGACAGGCGGATCTCTCTGAGTTGGAGGCCAGCCTGGTCTGCAAAGTGAGTCCAGGACAGCCGGAGCTGGTTACACTGAGAAACCCTGTCTCAGAAAACAAAAACAAAGACAAAAGCCAAACACGACAAAACCAAAATAATCTCACCTAAAAGGGCAATCTGCTTCAGTGTCTCCACTGAACCTCAAACCTGAACCGTTCACAACCCAGTTTCTTAATTTGATCAAATTAAGAAATGAAAGCCCCAAATCAGATCGAGGAGAGTTGGTTGGGTTTTTTGTTTGTTTGTTTGTTTGTTTGTTTTTTGGGGGGGTAGCATAAATAAATCTCTCTGGGGAGGGAGGGAGTTGGCCATTGCGAGTGTCCACCTGGCACATAAACGTCACAGGAGGCCATTGTTTGGACACAGCTGCTACACTGGCCTCAACAGAGCCACCTATGAATACATCTGAGTTACTCACCCTAAAGTTTAATGTCATTCAGGGGATGTCAGAGTTAGAGGCAGAGCAGCAGAATTTTCCATGCAGGTCAGGTTCAACCTGCACTAGCGAAGTCCTTTGTGCTGTGGTCCTCACAGGAAACGGTAACCTGCAGTTAAGCAGGCAGTTGCTCCACTCTTCTGCCTGGCCACCTACCTGCCTCAGGAAGCAGCTTTGAGCTGACCACCTGTTCTCTGTTTCTGCTCTATTCAGCATTCAGCCCTGTGCTGGCCAGCTGCCCTTCTCTGCAGGCTGGCTGTCTACTCTCTCTCTCTCACCAGCAATATTACAGCGATATTACAATATCACATATGATAGAACCACCTCTCCCCAGCATTAGAATGGGCAAGTTGAAGCTCTTGACGAACTCCACACCCTTGGCATGCCCTTTGAAGCAACTTAACCGATCCCCAGACAGGGAATCTGAGCCACACTGTAAGACCACTGCTAAATTAAGCTGGACCATCTCCATTACTTTGGATATGACTGGCTTGAAGATGGCTTTGTAGGACCCAACATCTATCCCACCTCAGAGTGGGTAGTTAACAGCACAGTACTTGCCTTTGTCAGTCCTAACATCCCATACCTCCCAGTTCCTGGAAAGTACTCTCACTATTTATGAAGGGACACAGTCATGACCCAATCTGTGGTATAGAAGGTCTCTTCCATGCCATTGCCATGGTGAATATCGATGTCTATATACAACACCCTCTGGTGATAATTCAGCAGTTCCAGGGTGGCCAAGACGATATCACTGATGTAACAGAAGCCAGATGCTTCAGATTTCTTTGTACAACGCAGGCCCCCAATCCAATTCACAGCAATGTCTGTCTGCTACTTATTATGTTTCATAGCATTTGCCAGAGAGCAGCCACCAGTCGACAACTGACTAAAGTCAAACAATTCATCAAGTACCGGACAGTCCTCACTAACGTTGAATCTCTGCATCTGCTTGCTGTATTCAGACATGTTATCTGGGAGACTAGAACGCAAGAATTCAATGTAGTCATCACTGTGGTACTTGGTCATCTCCTCAGCACTGGCTTTGGTAAGGGCGATAGATTTCTATTTTTCTGTAGAGACCATAGTTGAGTAGTAAATTGTGTCATGCAGATTTAATGAGGCTTCACTGAGTGGTCTTGTCCATAATAAGAGTTTCCAACATCCCTGTCATAGTGGTAACAGACTCTCCTCTTGGTATCTCCAGTCTCTGCCATCTTGCTCACCACCTGGCTTTTTTTCTTAATACATTTTCTCTAATACATTCCTAAATAAAGTCTCATCATTATCTATCTGCCTCCCCCATCCAATTCCTGGCACTGGAACACAAAACCTGGAAATCTTTTTTAGTGGGTACCCCAAAACTCTGACCCACCTTTGTAACAGGTAACAGTATGCTGTACTGTGGGTAGTTAGGGTACTGACTGGGACCTACTCAAGGATGGTAAGAGTCGAGAGAAGTGTAGGGTCGGGGAGTCCCCATCCATCTGCATCCATAGGACATCCTGGTCCTTGATACACCTTGGAGAGTTGTGGTGGAAGGTCTCAAGACTCAGTAATTCTAGAGAGGTGGTGTGTGTGTGTGTGTGTGTGTGTGTGTGTGTGTGTGTGTGAAGTCTGACTGACGCTCAGATTCTATGGGGTTCAGATGGAGCAGGAAAAAGAGCATAAAACAGGGGGAGTTATGAGGATGTCAATTCTTTTGAGGCAGGGTCTCATGTAGCCCAGGCTAGCCTCATGTTTGCTAAGTTGCTAAAGATAAGCTTGAGCTCTTAATCCCCCTGCCTTTATCTTCTGAGTTCTGGAAACTGCAGCTGTGTGCCGCCATTCCTGGTTTATGCTGTGCTCGGATCCACTGATTTCAAATTGGAGAGAAAGATATTGTCACCCTCTTTTGCTCCTAAGATGGAGCCGGTGCCTGCCTCCCAGCTGCCTGCCCTGGCAGCTCTTCATCTTGCTGTTTTGCAGAATATACAATTTCTTTGCATAACAGAGAGCATAATCTCATTTTCTCACTGGCTACACAGCTTAGCTTTCAATCAATTATCCCCAAATACATTAAAAAAAAAAAAAAAAAAAGGTTTCCATTTCGCCTCTCCGCCTGCTTGGTGCTTGGTTGTCCCTGTCAAAGAATTTGCAAATCAATTGCACTAACAATACTTTCCACAAATTACCTTCAAATGCCTGTGATGTCACCACGGTTAATGGTTAATGTGTTCCTGATAAATAATGCATCAGGAAGTGGCTGGGCCCCCCTCTCTGATGTTCAGTGCGAGACAGCCTGTTTTCATGATGGGCAGCTTGGCTTAGCTGAACCCCAGGGCTCAGCCAGGTGAACAGCTGACAACAAGACCATCCACCGCTTTGCCCCTGACAGGACCTGGCATCTTTCAGCTCTAATATACAAGGGTAGTTCCAGGTGTCCTGGGGCTATAGGGAGGGTCTAGTTGACTTCACTATGGGAGGTGGTACTGTGGCCTATAGAGAGGGAGGGTCCTTGGGAGTGTGAGGAGCAGAGGGCTTCCTCCAGCTAGACAAACCCCTAGCCCAAGGTTGCCAAGGATCCGTATCCCAAACACATACTTTGTTCCTTACTACAGAAGCAGGGCAGTGCTGGAGCAGAGTCTTAGGACTTTGCATGAAGTACCTGGACATGTTCTATGGTGCACAGATGGTCTTGGGATGAGATGTGTATCCCAGGGACTCAGGCTTCGTTTGACTTGTCTAGGCTGAGATGTAGGTAGCCAGAAGGTTTATGATTCCATACCAAGGCTTGTGTAGTGTCTTTATCCTTTACATCATAGATATATGTGTTCACATTTGCAACTATCCACCATGGACTACTTCATGAGTAAGACAGGACACAGGGACCTTGGGCATCTGTCCTCTGAGGTTGTTGTTTGTTCTGTCCAGAAGTCATCACAGACTTGCTTGGGGGAGAGTTTGAGGGAATGGGGCCGGCACAGACTTGGGCCCTGCTTGGTCTTTTCTGACGTATGGACTGGTTGTATAGATGCTTTAGAGACTGTTGCCATAGCTGGATCCTTTAGAGCTCCACCCCTGGGTTGGCTTGATTGTGGAAGGTGCAGTTAGACTGCAGAATTTATTTACAGGGACAGACTCACTTTCCTCACACAAATATCACTTGTACTAGTGTCTTAATAACAAGTATATTTTGAAATATGAAGCTCAGGTCTCAGGTCTTCTTTCTTTTTTTTTTTTTTAATTATTTTATTTAGTTTATGTATATGGTGAGTACACTGTAGCTGTCTTCAGACACACCAGAAGAGGACATTGGATCCCATTATAGATGGTTGTGAGCCACCATATGGTTGCTGGGAATTGAACTTAGGACCCCTGGAAGAGCAGTCAGTGTTCTTAACCACTGAGCCATCCCTTCAGCCCCTCAGGTCTTCTTTCTAGGAAGCCAAAATAAATGGCAGTGTGGCAGCACCGGGCCTGAGCAAAGGTCTGGAGGTGGCCTCAGCTCTCCGCCCCCACTATGGATGGGTCTCCCCTCTGAAACACAAGACAGGCATTCTAAAACCAGGATGCCTGACCACTCCTATCTGGCTCCAAAACAAACTACCTCTTTTTCTCTTTAAAGTGAAAGTTGTGTTTTGTATTGTCAAAATTAAACTGCACGTCTCAAAAGATGGCTGGAAGTCTCAACAAAAGTCCATGGAAAGAAACTGTGCCTTATAGGGAAACTTCTGTAAGGCCCATTAAGCAACGAGAGCTTTGGTATACAAAGAGATTGGGACATTGGAGTACCAGGGTCTAGTTAAAGTCTAGTTTGGGCTATCTTTTAGTATTTTGTCTCTTATTTTTTTGAAGTTACATTTGTGTGACACAGAGTACCTGTGGATGTCAGAGGATGACTTCTGGGAATCTACTCTCTCCTTCTACTGTGTAAGTCTCAGGGATTGGATCCAAGCCATTGGTGTTGTTGAGCCAGAAAGGAAGAAGATGAAGGACCTTCATCAGGAACCCCTCCCACTCTCTCCTGTCTCCTACATCCGTGGGACAAAGGCTACTCCCAGTGGGATCCCTTTGCCATCTTTTGGCAGCCTCTCACCTCTGCCTGGACATGGAAGAGGGAGGCATGGCTTTCGAGTGTGGCTGATTGGTGGTTGGCCATAGAACAGCAGAGGGGCTGGTATAGTGAGTGGATGGAGCACTGTGAACTTACGAATGAAGGAAGATGAGGCCAACTCCCCTGACCAGAGAATGCAAACGTGCATACCTTAGATCTAGACAGATCCAGGCTTGAGACCTTGTGCAAATTATGTCCCTGCCAGGACCACTCTCCACGTCCACAGATGCTAGAGATGATGATGGTGTTTGTCTCTGGAGTATGTGATGGAAGATGCCCAGCATAGAGCAGGTTTTCAGTAGGCACAGCTCTGCCGAGGGCCACTGGTCACTTGCCTGCTCAACCCTTACTTTTCCCAGTTTCCATCATGCCTCCTAATGCTTCTCAGTGTGGGTCCCAGCTGTGGTACCCTGATTATGGCATCCCCTTCCAGGGAAGCCAGTCTTGATGTCTCTTCCCAGCAGGGCTTGTTATTACATCTTCTCCCTAGGTTTCTGTGTATTGACATTTGATTACATCCGGCTTCACACTCCGAGTCCTCCATATATTAAGCTCTAATTATTTTGTGTGTCCTTAAATAGAGACGACAAAATGTCACTTACTGCGTTAATTGGGGTTTGTTTTATCCTCAGCAAATGTGTTGTGCAGGTAGGCTGAATTCTGTTTGTTCGCTAACTTACCATCTGCTTGTCAAGCATCATCTAGAGACTCCTAGGAGCTAGGTACCCAGCCTCCAAAAGACAATAACCCCGCCTAGACCTTCCAGATCGCAGGCCACCATGCCAGTTAGCTTTCAGTCACTTCGACAAATACCTGAGATAGTGTAAGGAAGAAAGCTTTGCTCTGTTGCACAAAGCCACCATACTTACTTTAGGGAATGGATTTGTGTCCTAGATTTTGGAGTCTCAGCCTATGGTTGTTTGGTCTTGTTGCTTTGGGCCTGTGACAAGTTGGGGACACATGGTGAATCAAAGCATTTGGCCTCAGGTGGAAAGCAGAAGAGATAAAAAGAAAAGCTGGAGTCCCAATAACCAGTAGGATGACCTAACTTCCTTGCAGGGAACCTGGCTCAGACTCTTTTTTTTTTTTTAAGATTTATTTATTTATTATATGTAAATACACTGTATCTGTCTTTAGACACACCAGAAGAGGGCATCTGATCTCATTACAGATGGTTGTGAGCCACCATATGGTTGCTGGGATTTGAACTCAGGACCTCCGGAAGAGCAGTCAGTGCTCTTAACTGCTGAGCCATCTCTCCAGCCCTGCTCAGACTCTTAAAGTCACATCACTGTTCATGACAGTGTTCAGCATCTCAGTAGGCTGAGGATCAAGTCTCCAGCACATGGGCTTTGGGGGTCATTCATGGCAGAGAGTCGAAGTATGGAACACAGGGTGGCAGGCATTGTGAAAGTGGTTGAGTGAATGGGAAGAGAGAAAGTACTGGTGGGTCTCGCATCTCTTCTGTCTACTGAAGCCATCTGGAATGAGTGAGAAGAGGAAGTGGGATTGATACAATTTATGTTTTGCCTCCATATATGCCTTTGTGTCATGTATAATATGTTTTATAAAACCAAGGATATGTTTCATAGATCGTGGTATGGTGTGTACCCGCTTGAGGGGGTACCTCAGCGGGTCCATGCTGAGGCATCCCTCCCCCCTCAAGGTACCGGCCATAAAATGGACAGGTCTAGACTAGAATAGAGTTTATTTAGGGGCATTGGACGGGGAGTTGAGAAGGGGGGGTGGAGAGAGAGAGAGAGAGAGAGAGAGAAGAGGCTCACCAGGAGCACATGGAGAGAGACAGGGGATGGGGAAGGGGAGAGAGGGAGAAGGGGGTCAGAGAGAGAAAAGGGGCAGAGAGTCAGAGAGAGGAGAGGCCAAACAGTCCCTTTTATAGCAAGCCAGGCCTATCTGGCTGTTGCTAGGTGACTATTGGGCAGAGTGTAGAGGGAATGCTAACAATGTGCCTGCCTGGTGTCCACAGAGCCCAGATAAGAACATCCACCTGAGGATGTGATTCTCTATGTGGGAGCCAGGAATCAAACCCTGGTCCTCTGCTCTTAGATGCTGAGCCATCTCTCTAGCCACACCCCCTTCTCTCCCCCACCCCCCCCCCTGTTCTAGAGAATTTTACACAGGGATCACATTTGCATTTTTTGTAGAAATCCTAAAGTGGCAAGTTTGGGGTAGAATAGTTACAGGGCCCAGTGCAAGGCAGGGCAGATGGTGTCCAGATGCTACAATTCTGGGCAGGTCCAACTGGGTCAACAGAATCCAGATGGTGTGAGGTGTCTGGAATTGTCACAGACAGGACACTGTGGTGTCATGCCCCTGGGGGCTTCTGTCTTTCCATTCATGTTTATCCGGACCCTGGATCCCATATCCCGGACAGTGTGCTGGTGTGCAAGCTTAGCCCCACAAGCATGCTGCAATCAGTGGTCAGGACAGTAAGCAAGGCTTGTTTAGAGAAACAGCTTCCTGGTGGTTGAGATGTCAGGAGAAGGAGCCTGGTCCCTTCTGGTGGAAAGAGAGAACCGACCTTTGGTTTTCACCTACGTGGCATGACCTGTGCATGTCCTTTGTCCCCTCATCCCAAATAAATAAATGAATGTTAAAAAGAAAAGAGAAACACTAACCTCAACTAAAGGTTCATCCTTTTGGGGGGGGGGATGTACTCATGCCCAGGTTTAATGTATAGCCTGGTCTGTCCAGTGCAGGGCAAGGCACTTTTAGCTAGTGGCTATGTGAACTATTGGTGGGCATGTTTGTTGTATTTTCATAGGAAATACTGTGTGTTTTTACTATGTTCTTTGCTGCATATACCATCCAACATGTAACCTTCATGGCTGAGAGGCAAAACTGAACATGGTGGAACCTGAGAGGCCATGAGTTTCCTTCCACAATGGGCATACCAAGTGACTAATTCAACCAGTGAGTGTAGGGGGCTAAGTCAGTGTAACTGGCCTCCTGCCCCCAGAGACTGCTTGTTGGGGACTTCTGTCACTGTGGTCTCTAATCCAATGGGGAGAGGTCTGGTGGCTGCCTATGCTTTCTGTTTTACAGCTATAACTACATAGCCTCACCTTCCACCCCACCTAGTCTGCTAGGTAGGATTGTGGTGATCCTGTTGTTACCCCAAGGCTCTGGCCAGGCCTCTGCTACAACAGGCAAGGTCTCAGGTTTGTCTGGAACTCAGGTCTGTGTGTTGTCAATCATGGTGTAAAAGAAAACTTGGGCAAGGTGGAGAGGACTCTAGGGTGAGGTGGTCCAGGCACATCTCTTAGCTATGTCCACATTGCCATGGATGACAACACTGATAGGTATGACAAGGATGGGAAGGGGTGGGCCACGAGATTAGCTGTGAGTTTCCCCACCCACAGCTGAGTATACTGACCTTTTTTCCCTGTTATGCTGGTAGGCAACTCCGGGTTAAAGCCTTGTCCCAGTGCTGTTGCAGGTCAGACTGAGCTTTGCCATCATTTGTGTGGCATGTTGACCACAGACCTAGGAGAAGCTGTAGTTCAGGGCTTAGGAGGCAGTTAAGTCACTGAGGACCAGAGTTATATCCCTAGAATCCAGGTAAAGATGCCTGTAATCCCAGCACTTGGGAGGCAGAGACAGGCCAATCTCTGGGGCTTACTGGTCAACCTGTCTGGGCTATATGGCGACTTCCTGGCTAGTGATAGGCTGTCAAAAGAACAAAACAAAGCAAAGCAAAGCAAAACAAAACAAAACAAAACAACAAAACAAAACAAAACAAAACAAAACAAAACAAAACAAAAAGACACAGGTGGATGGTACCTGAGAAATAGGAACACAGGGCTCCCAATAGAGGAGCTAGAGAAAGTACCCAAGGAGCTGAAGGGGTCTGCAACCCTATAGGTGGGACAACAATAAGAACTAACCAGTACCCGCAGAGTTCATGTCTCTAGCTGCATATGTAGCAGAAGATGGCCTAGTCGGCCATCATTGGGAAGAGAGGCCCCCTGGTCGTGCAAACTGCCTCAGTACAGGGGAACACCAGGGCCAAGAAGTAGGAGTGGGTGGGTAGGGGAGCAGGGCAAGGGGAGGGTATAGGGGACTTTTGGGATAACATTTGAAATGTAAATGAAGAAAATATCTAATAAAAATTTGGAAAAAAAAAAAAGACCAAACTAGTCCTCTGAGACTCACACATTTGTAGCTGCAGCCCTCCCACCCGCAGGATGATGACAAAGTAGGTAAGGATGTTTTCCCTCAAGGGTAATGACCTGGGTGTGACCCTTGGCATGGAAGAAGGAAGCAGTTCCCTCAAGGTGTCCTCTGACTTTCACATGCACACTGGGGCATTCTGGCATGTGCACCCACACATACTAAATAAATAAAAGTAAACTTTCTTTTTTTCCAGAGAGAAAGAAAAACTATGGTTCCTGATGAGTACGTGAGGGGCCGAGGGGCATTCTGTGTCATGGCAGTTTGAAGAGCACGCAAGTATGAAAAACCCCTGTAATTTTCACTGATAAAGGTGGCCTTCTAGGAGTTGACCTTGAGCAAGCAGGAGCATTGGGTAAGATGAGAGCTCTTTGCCTATTGTTTCCAGGGCCATTGAAATCACACACACACACACACACACACACGAGAGAAAGAGAGAGAGAGAGAGAGAGAGAGAGAGAGAGAGAGAGAGAGAGAGAGAGAGAGAGAGAGACTGGGAGGAGAGCTCCCTCCATTGCATCGTTTAACTCATTATCCTGAATGGGCCAAGACTGGTGGGCTGCTGTGCCAAAGCTCCACTAGAACGAGGTGGGAGCTATTTCTGTCCCTTCTGGCTTGAAGTTCTGTGCACAGATGATGCCAATAAAACTTCCCTGGGAGGCTGCTGCCATGGCCACTGGAAATGGTGGCAGATTAAGCATCTTAAAATTCGATTGTGAAATCAATATGCCAATTACAGTAGTTAAACCTCTGCAGAGCCAAGTTCCTTTTTCTTCCCTGGTGGCTGCATGGCTCAGGATTCAGGGCTGCATCAAGGTGTCACTCAAGGCCAGGCTTGCGGTTTCCTGTGGCTCTGCTGGGAGACCTATATTTTCTTTCTGATTTCTTCTGTCTCCCATCAAAAGCTGTTAAAAACTTGCACTCCGGTGTTGGAATAGGGCTATAGGAGGCCCAGCACATAGCATTTCCTCCACACACTAAGGGCTCCATAGCCTAAGCATATATATTGCTTCCTGTAAGGGTTATACCTCTTTCTCTTGGTGTATAGCCGAGTTCTCAAGAACACAGTGGCTGAAGAAAATATCCATCATTGGTGTGGCATGCGATGTGTGGTTTTTACACTCAGAGCTGGTGTTTTAGTTACTTTTCTGTTGCTGGTATAAGACATTATGATCAAGGCAAGCTATAAATGAAAGTGCTTAATTTGGCTTATGGTTTCAGAGGGTTAGAGTTCATAATAGAGGGACAAAGTCATGGTGGCAAGTTAAGAACTCACATCTCAATCCTTAGGCAGGAGGCAGAAAGCACACTGGGACTAGCACAAGTCTTTTTAAGCCTAGTGGCACATCTTCTCTAACAAGGCCACATCACCTATCTAATCCTTCCCAAACAGTTCTACTAACTGAGAATCAAGTGTTCAAACATATGAATCTATGGTGACCATTCTCATTCAAACCACCACATTCTACTCTCTTGTTTCTAGAGGGCTCATAACTACTTCACGATGCAATACACATTTGCGCCATCTTCAGACGTCCCCATAGTCTCCCACTCTCAGCATTGCTTAAAAGTCCAGATCTAGTTATTTATTTTATATATGTGAGTGCACTGTGTGCTGTCTTCAGACACACCAGAAGAGGGTACGGGATCCCATTATAGATAGTTGTGAGCCACCATGTAGTTGCTGGGAATTGAACTCAGGACCAATCTGGATGAGCACTCAATGCTCTTAACCACTGAACCACCTCTCCAGCCCTGTCAGAGGCCTCTTTAACCACAGAGGAAGATTCCCATCTCTCTTACTCATGTATCTTTCATGACTAAAGCAAGATCTGCGTGGAGGAGACTGTCATTTTTTTGTTACCCATTTAGGGTGAACCCTGGCCCTCAAATTGAATCACATTTGTAGGAGCTTTGATTACCCATTGCCTATTAGGAGCAGACAGTCCCTTGAGCCTTTCCCTTTCCCATGTTGTAAGCTTAGCTGGGTGGGGTCTTACCCTGAGATCACCCTTCCTTTGATTTCAATGAAGAGCAGAATTCTCCTTACTATATCTCTCAGCACTAGACTTACTGCAAGATTATTTCCTTCTACTTCTGTCTCTCTGCACAAAACTTGCAGCAAAATTGTTTCTGCTCTTTTGCTCTTCAAACGGAACATTTTGTATTTCTTTTTGCCCTGCACTCTTTTTTTTTTTTTTTTCCATTGTAGAAATGCATAAGAGGCTGGGTGCCTTTTATCCCAGAACTTGGGAGGCAGAGGCAGGCGGATTTCTGAGTTTGAGGCCAGCCTGGTCTACAGAGTGAGTTCCAGGACAGCCAGGGCTACACAGAGAAACCCTGTCTTGAAAGAAGAGAGAGAGAGAGAAAGAGAGAGAGAGAGAGAGAGAGAGAGAGAGAGAGAGAGAGAGAGAGGCATAAGAGTGATTAGTAAAGATCACAAGACGGAGCCAATATTAGGTGCCTTGAAATCTCCTCCACCAAAGAAATTAGTCCATAACTTTTTGGCCTTCAGCAAATTCTTAGGATAGGGATAGAATACAGCCAGGTTTTCTGCTAAAATATCACATGAATGGGCTCTGGGCCAGTTACTGTTAAAGCCCCCACTTCCCTCTTATCTTCTGCTCATCTTGGCTGCCAACCTGACTACATTTGGAATCAACTAAAAGCCAAGCAGCTTTGCACACCTGTAAAGGATTTTCTTGATTGGATCATTTGAGGTGAGAGGATGCACCTTAAATCTGGACCACGCCTTCTGGTGGCAGCCTACAAGAAAGGACATGGGGGAAGGAAGCATTTGCATTATTTTCTCGCCTTCACTTTCCCTGGCAAGTTCACCTATCCTGTTACTGAGGCATTTCTTTGCTGGTGTTAGAAACTACTTTGTTGAGATGCCAGTGTATGTAGTTTGAAGACCAGCTGGAATCCTCTGGGGACCTCCAGCACCAGATTGGGACTGCTGAGACATCCAGTCTTGTGGACTGAACAACAATCAGGGGATTCTTGGCCTTTCCATTGGGAGACAGCCTTTGTTAGACTACTAGGACCACAGCCTGTAAGGCACGCTAATAAATCTTATATATATAACAGTTTTGTTCTTTTATAGAGAACTCTGTCTAACACAGATGGTCTAAGACAACCCTGGCTAGGCCTGATCATGTAGCTGTGATCAGATGGTAGGTCATCTGGGAGTGTGTTGTTCTTTAGGGGTCCCCTTTTCAAGTCTGGAAGAATGTCAGTCCATTGACTGGGAGGAAGTCAATGGGTTGTGAGTCTCCCTTCCCCAGGGGCAACCAGGTTTGTTCCTATGTCAGTGGCATGACGGGCTCTGTGTGTGTGTGCTTGTGTACATGTATTATGTTAGAGATCATGCCTCATCCCTTCTTAAGCATTGACATTTAAGAGTAAATGTTTGTGTCAGCTAGATTCCTGTTGGTAGTATTCACTGTGAATGCTTACTTCCATCTCTTGAAATATTATACAATGCTGCCATGTAGTCTTCATTAATGGATTTTAAACATTGTTTATTGACTGCAGTGAGAACTGGTGATTGAGCCCTCTATGAACTTCCTTCCCTTGGCTCTTCCTCCACCCCCAGCAGACTTTTATCACAACTTTTGGTTAAATCAATAGGCAGTGTTTCTGTCATTAGGACGGTAGATTATGCTTCCTGCAAAGTGAAGTAGAGCACGATGATGTTTCTTTCCTGGAGTTAATGCCCACGTGTTTCCCCTTTATTGAGATTTCTGTGTCCCTGTCTCTGCTCCTTTTCTAAATGCCACATTAGATCAGTTAAATGTGAATTCATATTACTTCCTAAGTAGCTAAATCACTGTTCTATCAATTTCCCCTTTTCCCGGAACACTTGGGTTCCTGGCTGTGGGTGGCTCCTCCTGCCCCGACCCTCACCCTTGGCCTTGTCTCCGAGCTCCTCTTAGCCTGTTGCAGCAGATTGTAATGATTCTGGGCCCCTTCCTTAGTTCATACCATTGTTTTACTGAATCATATCTTCTAGTATCTCTCTAAGAACATGCTCACTACAGTAATTTCTTTTTTGGTGGGGAGGTCCTTAAACATCTATATGTTCCTCTTAAATGAACTCTGAGACATAGGCTTGAATAAATGTGATCCATTAAAAAAAATCCCCTAAAGGAGCAGGATGGCAGGATTGGAATAGTCGGAAGTCAAAGGACTTTACCTGCTGTAGGTGAAGTGTCAGTGTCAGGCTGGTCAGAACTGATACAAGATTGTGGAGCTTCCATGCTGATGCCCTGGCCGCTCACTAGCTACAGGTCTCTTAGGATTAAAAGTGTGTACACCAGGAGAGAGCTATCTGAGGACCATTTTGGGCATGAGACTTTACAAGCAGGCACTACAGTTGGTGGCTTAGGATTGGGAGAAGCTATCTTGAAGACCCTGGGCCAGTGGGTTCTGTGTTCAACACAGGATAATAATTATTGGAGGGGTTATAAACAGACAGTTTCTAACTAGAGCATTATGATGGTTAATCTTCTCCACTTGATGGGATTTAGAATTACAATGGAAAACAGATCTCTGGGCATATCTGTTAGGGGTTTTCTAGATTAGGTTAATTGAAGTACCAAGACCCACAGGATGGGGTCCTGATGGAATAAAAGGAGACAATGATCTGAGCAACATCATTTATCTCTGCTTCCTACCTGTAGATGTGATGTGAGCAGCTGCCTCACCCTCCTGCTGCTTTGCCTTCCATGCCATGATGGACTGTACCCATCAAACTGTGAGCCAATGTCAGGATGGACTGTACCCATCAAACTGTGAGCCAATGTCAGGATGGACTGTACCCATCAAACTGTGAGCCAATGTCAGGATGGACTGTACCCATCAAGCCATGAGCCAAAATAAACCCCACCTTCATTAAGTTGCTTTGGTTAGGAATTTTGTCACAGCTACAAGTAAGTCTTTCAGGGACTTTCAGAATGACACAGAACTACCCCGGGGTAAGGGTGCAGGGGTAGGGTAGGAGAACTGCGATGGTGGGATGGGGTAGGAGGGTAGGAAAGCTGCTCCCATGGAATTCTAGACTGTGGCCTTCAGCAGTTCCAGTCTCCTGGAAGTGGGAGTTTGGGCCCTTTAAACTTCTATATAGATATAGCATAACCTAGAAAGAAGCCCTCTCCCCACTTGTCTCTGCTTGAATCACAGAAGGAAGCTGTAATCTAGAGAGAATCTTGGGCTGGTTAAAGGATGTGACACCTTATGAGGCTGGGCTTCCCATTTGTAGAATCTGAAGCACATGAGTCCCAGAGTGTGAATCTTTTGAACAGACAGAGAGTAATAGTAGCTGGGAGAGTAAAGCAAACATCTTATAGCTGTGTATGGAATTCTACAGTCGACGTGGACTATTTTTTTTTTCTGAGAATAAATGAATGAATTTATGTACACATGTAGCATATACATACACACTTGGAGGCCAGAGGAGGATGGCAGTTTGCCTTGTTCTACCATGTTTGCCTTATTCTCTTTAGAAACAGTTTCTTTTGTGACAAAGGCTTGGTCCCCAGCTAGTAATTAGAGGTCATTGACAATGTCCCTTGAAGGACATATTGGGACCCAGCTTCCCTCTCTCTTCCTCCCTGGATTCTATTATATAAGTGGTTTGCTCTCTACCTCTAACAGTGAGGCTCTGCTTTGTCACAGGCCTAAGGTGATGGGGACAAGAGACCAAGGTACGATAAACTGAAGCCAGTATAGTGAGTCAGAATCAATCTTTTCTCCTTTAAGCTGCAGTACAGGATATTTGAACCTGTTTCTAGTTGTGGTGTGGCTCAGCCCTTAGCACACACCTTTAATTCCTCTGGTGGGAATACAGACGGACACATCCTTAGTACTCACCTTTAATCTTAAACAATGACGGTCAAGTTGTAGAAGGAAGCACCCATGTATGAAAGCAATGTCTAATTGAGTAGCAGACAAAGTGACAAATCAGAGAAAGATTTGGTGGGATAGGATCTGCCCAACTCTCATGAGAACAGAGAGGAAAGGGAAGCTACTTAAGCGGGAGACAGACAGCACAGGAGGAAGAGAGTGCAGTACAGGATACAGTAGAGTTCCTGGAGAGCAGTGCAGTAGAGTTGAGAGGGAGAGTGGAGCAGCGAGGAGGCAGTGTTACTGGGAGAGCTTTACAGAGACAGACTGAAGAGAGAACACGCTAGACACAGGTAAAGATAAAACAAGCAAGAGAATAATGAGAATGAGCCAGACGATTAGAAAAGATATAGTCAGTTTGAGGCCATTTTGAGCAATTTATGGGTAACTAAGAGAAGCCAGATTGAATCAGTCATCTTGGAGAGGAGTTTGAGCCAGAACAGCTGAATAGACCAGCCAGGCAGAGCTCAGCAAGAACAAGAAAGGGTGAACTTATTCGGCAGCAAGCCTCAGAGGTTGAAAATATTCTAGGCCTAGATTAGTTTGTACAGAGGTAAGAAACTTCCAGGGCTAAACCTAGGTTAGCAGACTGAGGCAGGAAGCCTTGGAGATGAAAATTATAACAGGAATATAAAAGTAGCTTTCACAAAGCTGGGTTTGCTGTTGTTGGGTTTTTTGGGGGGGAGAGGGTGAGGGGGGTGGTTGTTGTCACAGCAACTGAAAGCTGACTAATGTAGCTGTCACTTTAGCAGTGTACTGCAAGAGACCTGACAAGGGCAGTCAACCTTTCCTGCCTACCTACAAGTCAGGGAAGAAATGTGTGCCTCTAGGAAGAAGGCATCCGCCATCAGATCTGCCCAAGTGGCCTCCGCCATCGGATACGCTCTGCATTCTTGGCTATTTCTGTGTGAGGTTTGCCGTCCTCCCTAGGCATTTACACTGCACAAGTTACTTATGTCTGCGGAAAGGGTGACAGATGCCAGATGAGACCGCAGGCCCCTTCTCATCTTATGCTCTGTTAGGGTCTGCAGGCCTTAGCTGTATGCTGCCAGGACAGGTGGTAGAAAATGAACGCCCATCGATTCGATAGGCCCTTTCTCTAGTACGGTCTGCTGATCTTGGGTCAAGGCTATCAGGGGCAGGTTATGTGCAGGACACATTACAGTCATGGGAACGATACCCTTGGGGATACAGGATGTGGGGACAGCTCAGTGGCTGCACAAGCATGAACATCTGAGTGTGATCTCCAGGACTCATGCCAAGAGCCAAGCGTGTGCTGCACGTTGGTAATTCCAGTGCTAGGAGGTCAGCGACAGACATGTCTATCCCGGGGCTGCTGACGAGCTAGTCTAGCCAAATCCAGGTGAAAGGGAGGGAACTTATACTGAGAAACACTGTGGTCTTAAGGAAGACACTTAAGGTTAACTGTGGGCCTCCATATGCATGTACATATGTTCAAATACATCTATACGTACACACACACACACACACATGCAGAGGATAACATTGGAGTGTGAGCCTTCATGGGGGTGGCTGTAACAACCCAGTGTCCATAAAAAACCCCTTTCCTTCCTCCTGTCTTGCCCTCAAGGCAGCTAGAAACACAGGGGCCCTCCTGCCTCTTGGGGGAACTCTCTGGCCTCTTTGATGAGCTGGTCATTGCTAGTTCTTATTCAGGCACCCTTCAGCTTAGGGAGAGTTAGCTTTTGTCCAGCCAGATTTACATAAATTATGTGCATCTGCTGGTGCCTCTCCCCATTGTGTAACGAAGAATTCTAAGTCCCTGTGGGATGTGAAGCGGTGGAATCCATTTCAGATGAACTTCCTGGGTGTTTGTGCCATGTCTCCCCCGGCACTGGTTAAGCATCCATGATGCCCAAATCCTTACTCTAAAGTGTTCTGAAATCTAACTTTGAGTACTGACACCATACCCTGAAACAACAGCAACAACAACAACAAAATCCAAGTGACAGGCTGCAATCAAAAGGCAGGCACAATGAGAAGGTATAAAATTCTCCTCAGACTATGTATATACAAGACATAAGGAGTTCTGGGGGGGGCACTGCCCCATTGGTAAAGTGCTTGCTGTGAAAGACTGAGGGGGGTTGATCCCCAGAACAAGCATAACAGAAAACCTGCCATTGTGGTGGACGGTGTAGTCCTAGGCCGAGGGCGTGGGAGCAGGTGGCTCTTTCAGACGCGCTGGCTGGCCAGCTTAGCCCAAGCAGCAAGCTGCAGGGGCAGCGAGAGGTCCTGTCTCATACATCAAGGTGGACCGGTCTTAGGGCCAGCACCTTAGGCTGACCTCTGACCTCCACATGCACCCACCCACCCCTGCACACTCTTCCACCAAAGACACCTAAGTCAGTTCTAAGGTTATATTTGGGTTCCATGTCCAGGATTTCTCATTATTTACAGATGCTAAAACTGAAAAACAACAACAACAAAACCAAAAAAAAAAAAAAAAAAAAAAAAAATGGAAACATTCCTGGTCTCACAAATTTTGGATAAGAGATCCTCAGCCTGTTTCCATTTTCTGATGCTGTCTGAGTGTCATAACGTCATTCATCATAGTCCCTGTCACTGCAAGAGGCGGGGTGGCTGGGTGCTCTGCTCGGCGAATCGGAAGGTGGAATGAGAATTTTGCTGGGCTGAGCTTTCTTTTGGAGGTTCTGGATGCTTCTTCCTGGCTCATGTGGTTCCCTGTAGGACTGAGGTCGCGATACCTACCTTGCTGGTGTCCCTGGGGCTGCTCAGAGCTTCATGTGCCCCCCCTCCCGACCCCTGTGTCTTCCAGCTGAACTGCCTTGAGTCTATTTCAGACGGATTTATTTACTCTTCAATTCTGAATCAGGGAAAATGTCTGTCATGGGACGGGGACTGGTGTGGTTAGGTCATGGCCATGAGGACGATTTTCTGACTTTGAAGTTGTTGGTGCCACGTGGTAGCTTAATCTCAAAGATCAGCGTGTGCATATATGTAGAGGCCAGCGGTGGTTTGAAAGAGAAACGTTCTCTGTAGGCTCAAGCATTTGAACACTTAGTCCCTAGGTAGTCTCTCTGTTTGAAGAGACTTGGGAGATATGGACTTGCTGGAGGAAGTACGTCACTGGCTCGAACTGATGTCACCACATTTGTGATGCAAGTGCTTAACTAACTGAGCTATCACTGTGGCATCCCGTAGTATTCTCAATCCTAGGATTTTTCAAGGAGTGTACATCTGAGTAGTCGATTGGCTCCGTGAGAGAATTCTGCCTTTTCTGCCAGAGTCCCTGTGGGGAGAGGGCTAGGCCTGTATGCCTCAAATGTCCTCTCTCTATTGATGAGGTGGGCACAGATAACCTTAGTCTTAGGGAGAGTGTTGGAGACCATGCTTTCTGCTTAGCGCTGTTTCCGGCTACTGTAGTATCTTAGACAAGTCACTGTCTCTTGTGGGGTCTGTTAGTGGCTAAATTGGAGCCAATGAATCAGCCGATTTTGAATGCTTGGTAGTGTTCTATTGAGGCCTGTGAGGTTAGCCTGCTCCTGGCAGGGAGTTTAGGATTAGTTGTGCTTGTCAGAGACACTAGACAAGAGGTTGGTCTGTCTAACCACCTACTTTCTGAGTTTAGAATCAATAACTTGCAAGCTTCTACTAAATGCATATTTATAGATGTCTTCTACGTGCCAAGGGCATGTGGCATATTGCCAAGATATCTACTCTCGACAGAGTGTCAAGAGGTCACCTCATGCGTGCCGGCAATTAACAGGAAGGCTCTTGGGGATAGTATATGGTACAGCTTTGAGCTGGATTGTGACGGGCACAGTAATAAGGGTCTCAAGACTGCTGCAAAGAGATAAGAGGTAGGAAGACAGAAGACTCGCATTACTGATGCCTTCTGCCAGGGACCACTATTGCCTGCCTTGCTTGCCCTACTGAGTATACGCTATGCGTCAGTTTAATAAATAAGAAGCCCAAGGATCAGACAGTTGAATCACTTACCTGGGATTCCACAGCAGGGAAGAAATATAAAGACATCACCTCTCAAAGAGTAATAAGCATTGTGGTGTTGAGTTCTTCCCCGCACGGGATGGCTAGAGAGCCCCTGCGTCTTGCACCTCCGTACCAACCGTCTCGTTCCATAGGCATTTGCCAATCAACTGATAATCCCTCTTTAGACAGGAAGCAGGAAGCCCGGTGCACACTGCCTATCAGCGAGAAAACATCCCTTTCGCTCAGGGGACATTAGTAGCCACAGAGTCAGGGGTTGCTTGTTCCCAGTTTGGCTCCTAATCACTCTCTAAATCCCTTGTGGCCTGTGAAATAAACATGATTAACTCCTGGAGCTGGCTTATGAAGCCTGGTGGAGAGGAGGCCTTGGCAGCCCAGGGACAGTTCATTTGATCAGAGGTGGCGATTTCTACCTCTGCCTCTGTGTCCAGGGCAGATAAAAGCAAGGGAGGGTGGCGATGCTTAATTAACCCTGTACTTCTTTGATGGCCTCATTAGCATATAGACGAGGGTCCTCTCCCAGCATGGGTCTGATGCTGCCTCTATTCTTTGTGGAGGAGTGCTGGGCACTTGGGGAGTGGCAGTCCAGGCCTTGTGGATTGCATTCCCCCTTTAAGTTTCATTTTAAATCTACTTTGTTTTAGTGGTGCTGGGGCTCACACTTAAAGCCTTGCGCTTACTAGGAGAGCGCTCTACAGATGTGCTGCATCCTCAGCCCCTTTTCTGTTTTTTATTTTTCTATTTTCATTTTCTTTGAGTGCATGTGTACGTGTGTATGCATGCCCCTGTGTATGTCCATGCATGTGCGTGCTGTGTGTGTTGTGTGTGCATATGGAGGCCAGAGAATAACTCTGGGCATTGTTCTTCAGGTACACCACATATTTGTTTGTTTCTTTATTTGCCCAAGTCTTTTAAGCATCTACCCATCCTATTACTCAGGACTAGGATTACAAACACATGCTACCTTGCGTGGCCTTTTTCATGTGGGTGCTGGGGACTGAACTCAGGGAAGGTCACACTTGGTGTTTTCTACTGGTGAGGACCAGAAATATAGTGTCTAAGGAATGGGATCATTATTCCATCTAGGGATGATCGATTTGAGGCTGATAAATAACAATTGTGCTGGGCATGGTGGTACACACCTTTAATCCCAGCACTTGGGAAGCAGAGGCAGGTGGACCTTTGTGAGTTCAAGGCTAGCCTGGTCTACAAAGTGAGTCCAGGACACTCAGAGAAACCCTGTCTCAAAAAACCTGAAGAAAAAGCAAAAAAAAACAAAAACAAAACCAACCAAACAAAAAAACCAAATAACAACTGCAATGCATTTACACAACAGGTGAGCCCCGAGGTGGACCAGTCAGAGAGCTCAGAGGGAAGTGTTGGGGTCCTGGCCCTGTATTCCTCCTGGGCTGGGGCAGGTTTAGGGGGTGAGGTAGGGAGGGTGGTGTTAGTCAGTCAAATGCTTGCCTCACATGTATGAAGACCTGGGCTTAAATCTCTAGAACTCACATGAGAAGCTAGGCATGGCCAGCCATGGTAGCTCATGTGATGAATTTTAGCACTTGGAAGTCAGAGGCAGGTGGATCTCTCTGAGTTCTAGCCAGCCTGAACTATGAAGTGATAGATCTGAGACACGTCAAGTGTCAGGGCAGCTAGAAATACACAGCGGGACCGCCAGCTACAAAAAAGCAGAGCTAGACTTGGTGGTGTGAGCCAGTGGTTCCAGCAATGTGAGATGGGGATAGGGTGGGGCTTGCAGGCCCCCCCTAGTCTACTTGGCCAAGTTCCAGGCCATGAGAGACTCTGTCTTAAAAAAAGTGGGTGGTGCTTGAGTAACCCAGGGTTATTCTCAGATCTCCACAATCATGTGTACTCTCACGAGTATACACACATACAACACACAGACACCCATGCACATACACACACACATATACAACACACACCCATCACATACATGCATGCATACACACACACATATATATACATATACATGCACATATATATATATATATATATATATATATATATATATACATACACACACATATATACACACACACACCCATTACATACATTCATGCACACACACACACATATACACACACACATATATACATATATACACACATATATACATATATACACACACATATATACATATATACACACATATATACATACATATAGATGCAAACACACACACACACACATACACACACAGAGTTCTTCCCCTTCGACATACCCAAGGGAAACCGAATGGGTTCCATGTGACCTCCTGGTGACCCTCGTGTGCCTTAGGACATGTGCCCTGAGCAGACTGGCAGCCTGCACTGACGTCAACTCTACACTGTTCAGTAAGTGTCAGTATTCTTTGTCAAGGTGAAGGTGCTTCTTGGTGGTGTGCACCTGACATCCGAACAAGCTGATGGGCTTTGGGAGCTAAGTGCCTGGTGAGTGCTTCAGGGATAGGGGACAGGAGACTGCAAGGAAATCTCAGAAGGGAAGCTTCCAGGTTCCCCAAACCTTGACCACAGCAGCTCAACAAAGGATGTCTCCAGAAAAGCCCCAGCAGAGAAAGCTGGGCTCATAAGATAAACTTAAGTTAGCACAGTGGTCAATGCCTATAATCTTGACATAAGGGAAGAGTGGGAGAGGATGAAGGGAAAAAAGGTCATTTTTAGATACACAGTATGTTTGAGTCTAGCCTGGTCTACCTAAGACCATGTCTCAGAAAGAGAAGAAAAGGCTCTCTGGAACACTTGCCAGGACATTGCTCTGGGCTAAGCTGGAGCAGTGGGGGAAGACTGGCAGACAGAGACTGCAGCAACTGGGGAGCCTGTTGTACAAGGCAGCATGTGAGAACCAGGCTAAAACATCCATGGATGCAGTAGTTCCTGGCAGAGGTTTTAAGGCACTGGGGTAGGAGTGTCTAACCCACAGCCTGTGGGGCACATAAGGCCAAGGACAGCTATCGTGTGTCCAACACAAAGAAGAAAATGTACTTAAAAATGAGAGATTATTTTGTGATTTATTTATTTTGTAACTTGATCGCGCAGCTCTTGTCTGTATGACAACCTTCAGTATGGCAACATTGTGTAGCAATGTCAAAAGGTTGAGCATTCTTGCTGGCGTCCACAAACACAGGGCTTCCTTCTTGGGTAGGCAAGTCTCTCACTTATAACCCACCATGCCCTGTGTGATTTTCGTAAGGACCAGAACAGGGTGGAGTAAGACTCAGAGAAACAAATCTTGTATGATCCTGTTTATGCAAAATGTCTAACATAATAAAGTCCGACTCATAGAGACAGAGAGTAGAGTGTGGTTCCCAGGAGCATGAAAAGCAGTGAAATGAGGAGGAATACATTAATACACATGCTTTCATCCAAGCAAGTTAATAAAATGCTATGTGGTGTACTGTGTGCACCTAAAGTTAACAACAATGACACACACTTAGAAAGTTGTCAGGAGGGTAGGTAACATTTAACCATTTAATGTCTGTCCCAGTGATTAATACCTAAGTAGCAACCAATTTAGGAGAGAAAGAGGCTGTTTTGGCTTACAGTTCCAGGTTACAGTCCATCACAGAGGCTCAGTCAAGCCAGAAGCTTGCAGCAGGTCACAGCCTAACAGCCAAGAGAAGATGCTTGCCCTCAGCTAGCTTTCTTCTCTCTTACTCGGTCTAGGAACACCTGCCTAGGGAATGGTGACACCCATAATGGGCTGTGTATTTCTACATGAATTAACAAGGCATTCTCTACAGAAATACCCATCTCTAAATCCAACTCTAGAGTAGTCCTCATTAGGCTCTCTTCACAGGTGATTATAGGTCATGACAAGATGACAGTTACAACTAGTATATGGGAGCTGAAGGAGTGACTCAGCTTAAAAGTGATTACTGAGCCACCAACTAAAGAGCATACACAGGCTAGACCTAGGTCTCCCCACTCCTATGTGACAGAGGTGCAGCTTAAACTTCCTGTGGGTCTGAACAACTGGAAGAGAGGCTGTCCCAAAAGCTGTTGCCTGCCTCTGGGATATGCCCTACTAGGTGGGCTGCCTTGTCTGGTCTCAGTGGGAGAGGATTTCTCTAGACCTGCAGAGACTTGATGTGTCAGGGTATGGGGGGGATCCCCAGGAGGACCCCCCCACCAGATCAGTGGAGAAGGGGAAGGGGGTAGGGGAAGGATTGTGGGAGGGGATGGTTGGGAGGGGGGCACAGAGCAGGATGTAAAGTGAATAAATAAGCAAAAACAAAACAAAACAAAACAAAACAAAACAAAACAAAACAAAACAAAACAAAACCAGAAAGCAAACAAAAAAAAAGTGATTACTGCTCTTCCAAAGGACCAGAGTTCTGTTCCCAGCCCTGACATTGGGAGACTCATACTTGCCTGTAGCTCCAGATGCAGGGGATCCAATGCCTTCCTCTAGCCTCTATGAGCACTTGTACATGTGTCACAGGTACACATACATATAAAAATAAATAAACCTGGCACAACATCTTAGCACAATAAAAGTTGGAGACAGACAGACAGACAGATAATTTTGTATTGGGAAGATAGCACAGCCAGTAAAGCACTTGCTCTCTCTCTCTCTTTCTCTCTCTCTCTCTCTCTCTCTCTCTCTCTCTCTCTGTATGTGTCTGTGTGTCTACTAATGTCAACCTCCGTTGTTTGTAATAGGTTGTTCATATTTTGCTGCTGCTGCTGCTGTTGTTGAGACAGGGTCTCCCACTCACCTGGAGTTCACTAGTTTGGCTACTAGTCTGGGTTGCCAACAGACTCAGAGATCTGTCTGTTTCTGCCTTCTTAGTGCTGGAATTAAAAAAAAATGGAGACCCACCATATGTTTGTGGGTCTATTTGTGGGTTTTCTAATTTCTAATGTGCCACCTCTGTCTCTCTCTGTCTCTTTTAACTTGAGTTCTAGGGGTCAAAACTCAGGTCATTTTATTTGCTGGGCAAACTCTTGACTGATGACCCATCTCATCAGAATCTGTTTAGAATCTATTGTACTATGTCCTACATTTCAGTCGATAATCTATTTTTGAGTTGTTTTTTTTTTATTAAAAAAAAAACCAACCTTCCTTCCTTCCTTCCCTCCCCTCTTTCTCCCTCTCTCCCTCCCTCTCTCTCTCTCTCTCTCTCTCTCTCTCTCTCTCTCTCTCTCTCTCTCTCACACACACACACACACACACACACACACACACACATCCCAAAGCCCATCAGGCATATTTTTGTGGGTCTACTTATGAGTTTTCTAATTCGCTCTGTTGATTAATGTATCTATCTCTCTGACCGTGCTGTTTTGCCTTCTGTACTAAAGTGTTAATGTCAGGTCATTTTATCTTTATGTTTTTTTCCCCTTATTTCAAGATTATTTGCTTTTCTGCCTTTCCATCTGGCTGAAGGCTCCATTTCTAGACTCTCCTGGCAGCTGCCAGCTGGTGTTGGTGTCCAGTGGCTTTCACCTGTTGCCCCTGCACCCATATGTCTATGATGCTTTGTCTGACCTATTACTGATAACACAACATTTTTGCAGGCTTTCAGAAGTCCCCAGAGTCCCCTGCCATGGGATTATTGTAAGATAAAGTCTAACCCAAGAGGTTGGAGAGGAATCTTGGGAGTCGAGGAAAGATGTTTGCCTGATAACAAGTCGAAAGCACCCTCTTTCACTTTCTTTTTTCTTTAGCTTTTCCTCTTCCTTCAAGTGGCAGTGATTCAGCTGTGGTTCCAATTAGGACATATGGTAGAATTAATGAGTCCCTTCTAGTGTATAACATGGGCCAAATTCAGTATAGAGAGAACATGAGATTGTCCTTGAAGATTATAACACCAGCAGCTGTTATAACACCCTCTAGGCACCTACTAGATGTCACATAGTGGCTAACACATCCTATCCTCACAGTGACATGAAGGGTTGGCATTGTCTCATTCTGGAAGGGGATTGGAAATATATTTGAATAGAGCATGATTTAGTTGGTAGAGTGTTTACCTAGTATGCATAACGTCCTCATAGCCCATGCATGGTGATACATGCCTGTAATTCCTGTACCTAGAAGGCAGAGGCAGGAGAGCCAGAGGTTCAAGGTTGTATTTGGCTTTATTCTAGGTCAACTTGGGCTGAGACATGAGTGCCTGTGTGAGTGAAGGGTGAGTGACGTGTGTGTGTGTGTAGAAACCAAGTGTTCAAATACACGAGTATGTGTGTGTGTGTGAGAGAGAGACAGACAGAGAGACAGAGAGACAGAGACAGAGAGAGCAAGCATGTATGTACAGGCACAAATATGAGTGTGTGTGTGTATGTGTGTGTGTGTGTGATAGAATGTTTATGGGAAGGTGTGTGTGTGGAAAGTGTATGTGCCTGTATAGGTATGTGTATGAGTGTGTCTATAAGAGTAGAGATGTCCTGGATCCTGAGGTTAGCTGTGCTCCCAACTGAGCACTGTTGAGCACTCCCACCAACTTCAGGGTCAGAAGGATTATCCCCTGAGCCCTGGCCCACTCTGGTTCCCCAGATGTGAGGGTGAGTTAAATCACAGGGCCTTAGTCTGCTGGATCTTGGGATGGTTTGTAAAGTAACAGTGGGTATGGATAAGCAGAATGATCAGTTATTTTTTATATTTCCCAAATAGTAATGTGTCATGTTTAGGAAAAGGTTTCTATAAGGCTGTTTCAAATTAGAAAGGACAATGTCAGCAAACTGCGAGGTGGGAAAGATAGGGGGGAAAGATGCCCGAATGCCAGTGAGGCGCAGGGCTAGCTCATTCATTTGGATTGCATTCTCATGGTGATGACTTATCGTTCTCCTGCTAACAGCATCATTGGTAACTAAAGTTAGTCTTGGCTCCAAAATCAGCATGTTATTTTAGAGCTCAAAGCAGGCAGTGAGCGAGCTGTTTGGGGACTGATGACAGCTCTGTGGGATTTGGCTGGCAGGGCCTTTTTTTTTCCTTCTTCCCCACTGTTGCATGGGTGGCTGTAAGGAGCAGCCAGTGGCCGCCTTGGCGGTCAGCAGCTTGCATGGATGCCCAGAAGTCTTCAGTGGGTTATCAGCCACTTCAGCTTCTGTGGTCTTAGCTTCCTTCCACCCCCACATTCAAGCTGAAGTTCTAATTGCTGAGAGCTGAGAGTATGACCTTATTTGGACATAGGCCACTTCTAAAACGAATTAAGCTGAAAGCAGGTCACTGTGCAGGCCCCCAACTCCAGTAAGAGCAGAGTCATGGCTGGGAAGGTGGCTCAGTGGGTAAAGTCCTGCCTTACTGGCATGAGGACCTAAGTTGGGATTCCCCAGCATATATATATATATATATATATATATATATATATATATATATATATATTCAGAACGAACCCAACAAAATCCAGGCGTGCCTACATGCATCTTTGACCCTAATGTGTGGGGAGCATGGAGGAAGAGAAGAGATGGCAGATCCTTGGAGCTGGCCAGCAGCTAGTCTAGTGGAATCAGAGAGCCCGAGGTTCCAGTGAGAGGACCCTTATTCAGAATAGAGGATGACGACTCCCAAGAAATGACACCTGAGGTTGACCTCTGATCTCCACATACATACACATGTACACCCATACGCACACACTCCCTCCCAATACATGAGGGCTGATGCAGGGAGAGACTGGTTAACTGGTCCTCAGATGGAGACAGCTCTGCTGCCACCTTGAATATGGACTTCAGACTTAAGACAATCCATCTCTGTTGTTGAGGTCACCCAGAGCGAGTTATTTGCTTCTGGGAGTCCAAGAGATCCATGCTGCCCATGTAGGGGACACTTGTTGGATACTTGCCTACTTTCTATGGTTTTACAAGTCATGACACTTTTGGGTGCAGTCTGGAGAACGATGAGTGAGTCGATTAAGCACGTAGCAAGCAAAAGTAAAAGGGTAAAGGGTAATTAGCAGATTAAACAGACTGCAAAGCACCATCAAGTCAGGAAATTAAGACACCTAAGAGAGATGAGTGGGGTGGGCCTAGACAGAAACAAACAGAGGCAGTGTCACCTAAACACTGCTTACGGAATCCAGTAGACACAGACCGTGGAAGCCATGTTGAGGTGATCAGCTGGACGTCCTGGCTCAGGGCTTTCTTCTTTCTATGGATGAGCGTCCACCTTCTTGCAGACATTTTTATATCATGGGATAAACGAAAGTGACCTGTGTTAGAAAGGAAGCAATGTTTTTAACATCATTAACAGTTTGCTTTTTTTTTTCCCTCCATGTCACAGATGTAGGAGGGAAGCTGCCTCAGGACAGAGAGTTTTGGACTTGAAACATGCGGGAGTCTAGGACGAGATAAGTAGGCAGACTCTCAGAGTCTGCGTTCAGTAAGCATGAAAGGCACATGATAGTTACTGATATGACACATATAGTGAAATCCCTACTCTGCTGATGAGGACCTTGCCCCCTCCCACTATGGCAGCCCAGAGCCACACTCTCCCCCCACCCCCTCCCATCCCCCAGTCAAAGCCCTTCATGTCCTCTGAGACTTTGCTACCTCTGGAGGCAGTCTTATATGGAAGTGACTCATCACGTCTCTGTCCAATCGGGCAAGGTTTCCAGGTAGGACAGTTTGCAGCCCAAGGAGCAATTGTTTAGTCACGTGACTATGCGCAGTTGGATTGGGTCACTGCTCTTGTTTGGCTCAGTGACCTAGAGATCATGACCGTAGTGAGAGGTTGGCAGAGGACAAAGACTTCTGGGAAGAGGAAGAAGGCAGCTGAGGACAGAGGAGGGAGGGCCTGGGCTGCATCTGCAGTGGCTCCGAGCATCCCTGGGGATCCATCCAGGGCCACGATAGGATGATTTCTAGGGATCTGGCAGAGATGTGTTACAGGCTGATGGTGTACTGGCCTTCCTCCAGTGACCTCTGGGCTAGCGAGGGATACCCTCAGAGATGTCTGGCAGCTACTGTGGGTCTGGTGGGCAGTGAATGAAATGACTCCACTTGTCATAATGATAGCTGCAGGTGGGTAGTGGGCTACAATGACCCTCTTCCCCCAGCCTTCCAGCAGTGATCTCAGTTAGATACAGGCATATGGACCATGGTAGCTTTGGTTTGTTTTTCTGCACTCTGTGTGTGTGTGTGTGTGTGCAAGCATGCATGTATGCATATGTGCATAATACATTACACACACACATATATATATATATATATATATATATATATATATTTACATGAATGCAAGTGTTTAGTCACATGACTATTGGGTTGGGTCACTCACTGCTCTTGTTTGGCTCAGTGACCAAGAGTTAGAGGGTGAACTTTGTTGTCATTTCTCAGGCTCTATTCACCACCCTGTATTTTTAGAGACAAGGGTCTCCTATTGACCTAGATAGAATTCATGAAGTAGGATAAGCTGGCTGGCCAGTGAGCCTCCGGGATCTGCCTGCTTCTACTGCTTCTACCTCCTTAGGACTATGATTATAAGTGTCTTTTTTTTTTTAACATGGATTCTGAGAATTGAACTTGGGGCCTGTGTGATGGTTTGAATATGTTTGGCCCACAGAGTGATACTATAAGGAGGTGTGGCCTTGTTGAAGGAAGCATGTCATTGTGGGCATGGGCTTTAAGACCCGAGCTGCCTGGAAGGCAGTCTTCTCCTAATGGCTTTCAGATGAAGATGTAGAACTCTCAGCTCCTCCTGCACCATGGCTGCCTGGATGCCGCCATGTTCCCGCCTTGACTGAGCCTCTGAACCTGTAAGGCAGCCCCAATTAAATGTTGTCCTTTATAAGAGTTGCCTTGGTCATGGTATCTGTCTGTTCACAGCACTAAAACCCTAACTAAGACAGGGCCTCATGCTTGCAAGGTTAGAACTTTACTAGTTGGTCAGTATTATCATTGACTATTGTTTATGTGTGTAGAGACCAGGGGACAACTTTGTGGAGCTGGTTCTCTTCTCTCACCTTTACATGGGTTCTGGGGGTCGAACTCATGTCAACAGGCTTGTGTGGAAAGTGCATTTACCCATGGAGCCATCTTACCAGCTCCTCATTGTTGATTGACATCTGCTCTCTTTGTCTTTCCTCCTCTGGCAAAGCCCTGGGTGGCCAAGGCCTCTGAGTTTCCTTCCTAGGATTCCTTGCTGTCATAGAGCTGTAGGATTCGATAGGCCATGTGTTCTGTGTGGTTTTCTTCTTCCCATTCGTGGGCACAAATACTTGTGCCCTTGAGCCCTGGGCCTCTGCTGGTACCCCTGCTATGACCATGTTGCTCATCTATGTTCTTCTTGCTGCAGGTTGGTGGAATCAGGGCTTATCTGGGTTGGGGACGTTAGATTCTAGAAAATAGAGATGGGCAGTTGAGGCGGCCAATTGAAAGGCACTAGGAGAAAGTGCAGAAGGGGCGTGGTCAGCAGCGGGCAGCAAGGCAGGAGCAGCAGAGGTGCTGAGATGGGAGCCGTAGGAACACCATCTCTCAGGGCCTGGAGAGCTGCCTTGACCTGGGCCGCATGCACTAATGCCTCTTGAAGCAACGGCTCCTGCATCTGCATTCAGGGAGATCCCAGAGTTGGGAAAGGCTGCCTGGATCCAAACCAGGAGTGGCTTCATTTCCATCAGATACCTAGTGGGACCTAGGGAGCCATTCTGGAGAAGTCTCTGCCTTTTTGGAGTGTAGGTTAGGCTGTGAGGGGCTCAGTGAGTCTTCATGGGATGGGCATGGTGGGCACTAGCAGCCAGGACCTGCCTGACCCTCTGTCTTTCCCAGCATTCTCTTTGTTCTTGTGTTTTTCTCTGTCCATCATTCTTTTTTTTGGGGGGGGGCATTTGAGAGTGAGGGTCTCTCTGTATAGCCCTGGCTGTCCTGGAGCTCACTTTGTAGACCAGGCTAGCCTTGAACTCAGAAATCCACCTGCCTCTGACTCCCAAGTGCTGGGATTAAAGGTGTGCGCCGCCACTGCCCGGCTCTGCCCATCATGCTTAGCTCTCCTGGTCTTTATCTGCCTGTCCTATCTTCTTTGGTGTGTTTCACATGCATCTCTCTAGTCAGGCCCCAGTGGTTAGCTCAGCCTGCCTGGGGCATCTGAAGACTGTCCAGACAAGACACCTGAAGGAGGGACACAAAGGGCCTGGGGCGTTCAGGGAAAGTTTGCCCCAGGAAGTCATCAAGAACCTGAAAGGACCAGAGCAGGGCAAACATGGACTCCGTGCAAGGTGAGTCACCCTTGGGCTCACAGGTGTAATTCCTGAGAGAAACCTTGAAGCTTTGCTTATGCAGACGCCAAACAGCAACTGTTTACGTGCACTTTAGGGGCGTGGCTTGCTAAAGTATGACAGCAGGTTAACAATTTTCTGAAGGTGTGAGAGAACACGAGAAAATGCTTGTCCAAGAAGCATGCGTACGAAAAAGTGGGCTACAAATTCATACCCCATGCTTGCAATTTTGGTTTGCAAATGAACAGAAGTTATGTTCAAAACAAAACAAAAACAAACAAACAACAACAACAAAAAGAGACAAGTGTGAAGCATAGCGACATAGGAAAGGCCAGTCTTTACCTTAAATTCCTTTTTCCTTTAAAAAAAAATGTAGGTGTGTGTGTGTGTGTGTGCTCGCACACGTGTGCGCACATGTGCATACATGCATCCGTGCTGTGTGCTGTACTGGCACATATATACACACCTTGGCAGGGATGTGACTGTCAAAGAACAACTTGAGGGTGTAGATTCTCTCATTTCACCATCTGGATCCTGGGGTCAAACTCAGGTCATCCGGAAGGAGGCCAACCCACAGGCCAAAATATATTTTTTATTAGAGACGACTATTTTAAAATGAAGAGGAAATGGAATGTTCTTACCATATTGGCATGTGTGGGTGTTCCTGAATTCATTCGTCCTGGCCTATAAACCTCCCAGAGAGAGCATGTCCAGACGCAGCTTGTGCTGAACTCTCGGGCCAAAAAGAGACAAGTCAGTCATGGCCTTGGGGGTGGGGTATAGCCATCAATAGGTTTACAAAGCACATGAATTGACAAGACAAGATGCTCGCAACAAAACCTGACACAGCTGGGCATCTGTATCTGTGGGTTTAGCATTTGTTAGCATTTCTCTGATGGAAGATATGTGGAGAATAATTATGCCTGTGTCAAACATGTATAGATCTCTATCCTCATATCCCCTAAATAGACTGGTTTTTGTATTATATCAGTTGTCATAAGCAGTGAAGGGATTATTTAAAGCACCTGGGGTATGTATGTTTGTCATACATGAACACTTGAGCACCCATGGACTTTGTCAACTGTAGAGGGGCCTGGAACCAACTGTCTGAAGATACCAAGGGATGACTGAACAAAAAACAGGCTGCAGAGCAGACCACCCCACTGCAGGAGAAAGGTGACTTAATTGGTAAAGTACTTGCTTTGCAAACCCTGAGTTTAATGCCCAGAACCCAGGTCAAAATTCTGGGCATGGTGGTGAGCTCTTGTAACCACAGCACAGGGTGGAGGACAGAGGCAGGGGGATCGCTGGGGTACAGTGACCAGCCAGTTGAGCCAAATCAATGAGTCTAGGTTTATTGAGAGAGACTGTCTCAAAAAGTAAGGAATGTTGAGGCTGGGGAGATGCTCAGTAGTTAAGAGCACTTGCTGCTCTTGCAGAGGACCATACTCCAGTTCTTAGGGCCCACATCGGGAGGCTCACAACTAACTGCCTATAACTCTAGTCCCAGGGGATTCAACTCCCTCTTTTGGCCTCCACAGGTTCCTGCAAACAGGTACACACACTTAGACAAAAACATGCTAACAAACAAAAATACCCCCCCAACCCCACCAAATTTAAAAATAATAAGGTAGAGAGTGACTGAGAAAGTCATGATATTAACTTTTGGCTTACACACCCACACACACACACACACACACACACACACACACCATGATTCAAAAACAAGAAAAAAAAATCAGAAGTTGTAATTGAGCTTTGTGTTATACACCATAATTCCAGCTAGGAAACATGAAAGAAAAGGATTACAAATTTTAGGTTAGCCTGGTCTACATAGCAAGACCTTGTATAAGTTATCACACACAGACAGACACAGACACACATACATCCGCCATAACCAACAACAATAACAAAGACAAAGAGAAAGAAAGAAGAGAAAGAAAGAGGAGGGGGCTGCGCAAAACCAGCATCAACAAAGAAAATCAAAAACCCAGGAGAGAACCAGTTCTGTCTTGTCAGTACAAGTGAGGACATGAGTGGTACCTCCAGGCTAGGATTCTGGGACCTCTCTCTTTCTCTCCCCTTCTCCTCCCTCCCTTTCTTTTTTTCTTCCTCCCCTCCCCATCCTTCATATCTTTCTTCCTTCTTGACAGGATCTCATGTAGACCAGGATGGCCTTGACCTTACTACACAGCCAGAGATGACACTTCTGTGTCCCTCTCCTGAGTGCTGGGATTATAGGCATGTACCGCTGTGTGCAGTTTTGCAGTGCCGGGGATCAAACCAAAGGCTTCCTTCACAATGGGAAAGCACTTGACCACATGAGCTTTGTGCCCAGCTCCTAACTAACACTGCTTTTTCCATGGATCCTGATGGCATCGTGGAGGCTGTTCTGGGGGGGGGGGGGAGCCAGACACTGGCAGCGTTAGATGAAGGGTCTTGCCCTCTGTGGTGACTAGATGGAGGAGGGATGAGCCACGGGGGGACGACTGCTGGACTTTCACAGTTCCAGCCAGGGAGACCCTTTCTGGGCAGCGCTACCTTATTATTGTAGGAGGCTGAACGAGCCTGTTTCAAAGGTGAAGGAGCAGAGGCTTGCAAGTGTCAAGCCACTTGTCTAGGGTCTTATAGCTGGTAGGTGACAGCTGGTCAGTCAACTCTGGCAGCCGTGTGTGGCTCTGGCCCTATGCTGCTGCAGGAGCTCTGGCAGGATAAATCCCTGAGCATGCAGATGGTACCATCAAGGAGGAGAGTGTCCCCGGGGGCAGCTTCATTTCGAGACTTTTTGTTAAGTGGAGGATCTGAGGGCAGATGCCAGAAGTGGTCTCTTGGTGTCCCTTCAAGCGGTGTGGCGTACTTATGGTGCGGTTCAAGCTTGTTCCATAGAGTGGGTGGTCAACCTGATGCATTTGAGAACAGGGAGTCTCAACTGAAGAGTTGCCTCCGTTGGATTGGCCTGTGGTCATGGCTGGGAGGGTTTTCTTAATTGATAATTAATGTAGGATGACCCACCTCACTGTGGGCAATGCCACCCTGGGCAGTGGGCCTGGGCAATATAAGAATGGCAGGTGAATATGAACCCCTAAACAAGCCAGTAAGCAGTGTTCCTCCGTGGTCTCTTCTTCTGTTTGGGCCTCCAGGTTCCTGCCTGGGCTTCCTCCCATAACGGAGTGTAACCCATCAGCATTTTCTGAGTTGCTTTTGGTCTGTGTTTTACCACAGTGGTAGGAAGCAAAGGAGGATATCAGGTGTGCCCAGCTTTTGACATTGACATGATATCATCATCTACAAAGTTCTCGTTCAACAATTGCACAGTTGAGTTATGGTATGTGTATGTGTGGTGTGCGTATGTTTTAGTGTGTGTGCACATGTAGAAATTAAGGTCAGGTGTCTTTCTCACTCTCTGCCTTATATTTTGGTGATGTGTTCTCTCACTGAATCTGAAGCTATCTGACTCAGCCAGGCTGGCTGAGCCCCCAGTACCACTTGTTCATTCTTGTCCTGAGCCAGGATTCTCAGCACATGCTCTCTTAACAGTTAGCATTTTACCTGGGTGCTGGAGATTAAAGTCAGCTTCTCATGACTGAATGGCAAATATTTCTGAGCCATCTACCGCCCCAGCCACATGATAATATTTAAATTTGTTTTTACATCTATTTAGTGTATATATATATATATATATATATATATATGTTTGTTTGTGCGTATATGTACATGTATGTGTGAGGATATATGTATGTGAGCATGTGTATGTGTGTATGTGTGTATGTGTGTGTGTGTGCGCACATTTGTATTAGAGAAAAACTTGTGGGGATCAGTCCACACTTTCACGATGTGGGTTCTGGGGATCCAATTCTCTTACCATCAAGGAAATTTGTTCTAGCCTGTTTTCTCTGCCTATTAAAGGGATAAACGGTGGGAAAAATCTGTCACAGTGTGCAGCAGCAGGTAACTCTTACTAAAGGTGAAAAAACACACACAGAAGAGCCAAGTCCTTTCTCTCTTGGATGGCTGGGATGGGCCCCCTGTTCCTAATTTAGGATTGGCCAGTTTCCAACGGTTCTCAACTTTCCTGATGCTGAGACCCTTTGGCACAGTTCCTTGCAGTGTGGTGATCCCCAACCATGAAATTATTTCATCCCCACTTCATAAGTGTTATTTTGCTACTGTTATATAAATCATGATGTAAATATTTGATGTGCAGGACGTCTGATATGTGACCCCTGTAGGGGTGAAGACACACAGGTTGAGAATCTCTGGTGTAGACAAAGAAAGGGAAGCTGATAAGTCCACAGCTTTGGGTAAACACATCTAGGTCTGGCCTTGAGCTGTATCTGGCTAGACTGGACCCATCAGCTGGAAGTGGGGGAAGGGGTGGTGGTGGTGGCTGGAGAGCTGCAGGCAGGAATGAAAACCTGCTAGACCTTAGGATGCGGAGGAAGCCAGAAGAATAGCATTTCCATGCATCTATTTGTGGCGCTTTTGCTTTCTGTCTGCCATCAGGGATCTGACTAGCTCTAAGTTCTTCAGCTCAGGGTGTTGGGCTTGCAGCAAGTATCTTTGCTCTCTGAGCTATCTTGCAACCCCCACACCATACTATTTTAAGTAGGTTTATAATATTGGTTGGGGCTCCCTTCACAGCTGTGTGCAGCCCGTGGGCCGTGGGTTGGACACTCTGGACAGGGTCCTGAGAGGCTTCTAAACAAAGACACTTGGGGAAGGGCATCTGAGTTCTCTGTCTCTGAACTCCATGGGCTACCTGCTCTGGTGTCTCCCTGGGAAGAAAAGATGGTTTGTCTGAGGCTACAGTGATGTTCCAAGAAAGGCCCCGCCCCTTCTGGGAAGGAAGGCGCAGAAGAGGCCAGCATGTAGGCTTTGAGAGCAGCTGGGCTGAGCAGAGAGGTCAGGTGAGGGGAGCAAACACTGCCGGGAAGAACATATTGATTTCCTCCTTTGAAAGCTGGCCTGGAGTCCTTCATAATGTGTTCTCCTGAGGCTGACAATACCCATTCCCATCACTGTCAGGGAAATGGATCTGTAGCACTCTCTAGCAGAAAGCAAACACTTTGCTGGGGATGTGCAAAGAGGGGTTGGTTCTGTCCCCAGATACTTTCTGAAGGCCACGATGGTGACTTTCTGGAGACAGAGGATGGCAAGATGCACCCGTTTAGCCATTTGGAGACACCATCTGTGTGGGACATTGTTAACAAGCAGTCACTGCCCAGGGGTCTGTGTGTTGATTGGTGAAGCACATGGGGGGAACTAAGGGGGAGTCTGAAGGTGAGAGGGCTCAGGAGAGGTAGCGCGGGATTCCTAGAACAGGAATGGCCTTGAAGAATCATCAAGGCACAGGAATACGATGCACAGCACCTGGCCAGGGGGCTCCGGGCAGGGAGCTAGTGAGAACCTGATGTGCCTGGATCCACAGAGTAAAGAGGTTGCAGAGGTGAGCAAGAGGCAGACTTAGGGCCAGCCCAGGTGTATATTGAAAAGCCCTCGGAGACAGAAGGGGTGGTGTAGCTCACTGATCAGCCAGGGTGCCCATGCTGGACCTGGAGCTAGACAAAGGGACCGGTCTGGGTCACTGCTTTGCCTCCGGTAGACTCATCCTGAGACTCTTGCAGCCCCTGTGAGAGGCCCCAGGGCCAGTGTCCTGGTGGCTAAGATCGCCTTGAGGCTGGCACTACGTCAGTCAAGAACTACCACATTAGGAAGCCACAAAGAGCATGCGTTGTGATATCTACTCAACCACTCATTCATGTCTCTGCAGGACCATCAATAATAAGGTCTACTGGGTAATTCCATGGCTGGTGGAGTGTTAGGCTCCCCTTGCTGTGACAAATACTTGGGATAGTCAAATTTAAAGGAGGAACTGGACTGGGACAATGACTAGGTATAGTGTTTATCTGGCAAGTGTGAAGGTTCAGAGTTCAGATCTCCAGGACTAACATAAATGTTGGGTGAGCATATTGGTCTATCTATAATTCTAATGTTTAGAGGGCAGAGACAGGCTATATTTGTTACTTCTTGTTGCTGTGATTAAAAGACCATGGAAGGAAGACTTTATATGAGTTCATGGTTCCAAAAAGAGTGTCCATAACAGTGAGGGGGGTATGTCAGCACCTGACTGGAGTGGCAAACCGAGAGAACACATCTTTAACTGTAAGAACTAAGCAGAGAGAACAAAACTAGAAATGGGGTAAGCCTATCCGCAGGTAGTGCTCTGAGCTTGGACTTCCTGGGAAGATATAACACACATGTCTGCTTGCTGCAGATAGTGAACTCACGACAGAGCAAAGTACTGACTGCAGAAGAGTCCAAGCTGGTGACCCAGGGGGTTTACAGGATCACTTATGGGAACATGAAAGACCCAATGGCAGCCACATCACTGAAAAAACCCACCCAACATGGGTGACCATTCACCAAAGCTGCAATCCTGGAGCTCTCTGTAGGCCTTTCAGGCAGCTTGGCAGGGAGGAGACTCTACCCTGGGCAGCTCAGCTGGCGGCTCTCCCAACCCCAGCATTTCATTGTCCCTTCCATAACCTTGTGGGGTGAGGATGGAGAGGGTAGGGGTGGGCTTATAAACCTTGTAAGTTCCAGCTTTCCCAGGCATGGAGTGTGTTCCAGTCTTAGGCACCTCCTTCCTCCCTTCCTTCCTGAGCATTCTTGTTAGGAGGAAACTACTATACAATAAGGTCTACTGGGTAATTCCATGGCTGGTGGGGTGTTAGGCTCCCCTATACAATAGGAGAGGACACAGGTCTCCCCATGAGAAGATTTTCCAGTCTTCCTGGATGCCAGAGCCACATACAGATGTTAACTTCCCAGGAAAGCGATGTTTTTTGGGACCTCATGAGATGATTTGTGGTAGACCAGACGGCTCTCGGGGAAGGTCTCTATCCTTGCATAAGCCTGTTAATATGCAGGTCAGAGAGACCTGGGTCCTTTTTAGCTTTGTGAATTACAGTTCATTTTAATTTCTATGGCATAATAAACCTTTATGTATTATTATTAGTAGAACCTTTATGTATTATTAGTAATAATAATACATAAAGCAGTGCTGAGTATTGAACCCACTGAGTCATATCCCCCACCTTTCAGCTTGGATAGCTCAATACATTGCCTCCAGGAACACAGGAGTAGTTTGTTCGGGTTACATAGAGGGAAATGTCCCCTATCCTTCTTTCCAGAAGGGCCTGATGCTATCTAAGGTTGTCCAGTTGATATGAGGTAGCCTCAGTGCCCTAAGGGATGTTTTGACTAGATGCTGCTCCTAAGCCTCCTAGGTGAATTCAATAGGCTCCAGAGGAAGGACACAGGGTTATGGACCGTCTCCAGTTTCCTCAATGAGCTTGGTTTTGTGCTTTGGAAAAGAGGATTCTAGAATGAACTTGATGACAGGACAGGCAGTCAAGAGTTTAGAAGAAGCAAGGAAACAAAAATATATTCTTTAGAAAGAGTGGGTTGAGCCAAGCAACAAGTCCAGATCCTGTGTGTGGGGGGGTGGGGGGGGTGCGCAGGGCTTATGTGTCCCTCTCCCCATGTCCCCTTGTGCCTCCAGGGGGGCACTCTTAGGGAAGAGACACCCTTTCTTTAAAAGCCCATTTAACCCAGACTTCAATCTGTTAAAGTAGATATATAAGATGCAAGGGTGTGTGCAGGGATTTAAGTCCTCCTAAAGTTGAAAGGTTCACTAGGGGAAAGGTAACAGGCCTCTACCAATGCTCCCTGCCATAGGAATCTCAAAGTTGCCTTAATCTGACCCAGTGAGCATGGGCCACCATCCATTGTTCTCTATGCCTGAGCTGGCCTTATGTTCCTTATGTCCTGCCATTTGGGACTTGTTGGTTAGTCCATCCTAGAGCTAACTTCTTGGCCAACAGCAGGTAACTAACTCTGACCAGAAGACGGTGTGGGGGATGCCTGGATGGACAACCACAGGTTGTAGCAGGAACAGGTAGGACCCTGTCTCTATCCTCACACATATCTACATCTAGGTGGAATTCACTCAAGGACCTGCTAGTCAGATTTCTGTTACTGTACCAGAATATTCAAGACAGTCAAGTTAAAAGGAGGAAAGGTCTACTTTTGGCTCATTGCTCTAGTCTGTCTCCAGCTGGCTTTGTGACTACGGGGAGCACATTATGGAGGAAATGTGGAATAAGGCAGAGGGTTACCTAATATTGTGAGAAAAGTGGGGGGGGGGGGAGCGGGAGAGGGACAGAGATAGAGAGACACAGAGAGAGAGAGACAGAGACAGAGAGACAAGAGAAACAGAAACAGAGAGACAGAAAGAGACAGAGAGACAGAGAAACAGAGAGAGACAGAGACAGAGAGACAGAGAAACAGAAAGAGACAGAGACAGAGAAACAGAGAAACAGAGAGAGAGACAGAGACAGAGAGACAGAGAAAGACAGAGACAGGGAGACAGAGAAAGACAGAGACAGAGAGACAGAGAAACAGAGACAGAGAGACAGAGAAACAGAGACAGAGAAACAGAGAGAGATAGAGACAGAGAAACAGAGAGAGACAGAGACAGAGAAACAGAGAAAGACAGAGACAGAGAAACAGAAACAGAGAGAGAGAGACAGAGAGACAGAGAGACAGAGAGACAGAGAGGGACAGAGACAGAGAGAGACAGAGACAGAAACAGAAACAGAGAGAGACAGCGAGACAGAGAAACAGAGAGAGAGAGACAGACAGACAGACAGAAAGAGACAGAAACACACACAGAGATAGACATATACACAGAGACAGAGTCAGACAGACACACATACATATGCACACACACATAGACATACAGAGACATACAGACAGAGATATACACAGAGAGACAGATACAGGGAGACAGACAGAAACACACACACAGATAGAGATGAGAGAGAGGGAGAGACAGATGCAGAGAGAGACAGATGCAGAGAGACAGAGATAGACAGACAGACACACATACACATACATGTACACACATACCCAGAGAGAAAGAGAGAGAGGGGAGAGGGAGCAGGAGAGAGGGAGAGAGACAGAGACAGAGAAACAGAGAGAGACAGAGACAGAGAAACAGAGAAAGACAGAGACAGAGAAACAGAAACAGAGAGAGACAGAGAGACAGAGAGGGACAGAGACAGAGAGAGACAGAGACAGAAACAGAAACAGAGAGAGACAGCGAGACAGAGAAACAGAGAGAGAGAGAGACAGAGACATGGACAGAGACCGAGATAGGCAGAAACAGCTCAGATCCAAAAATCTCCTCCAAAGATTTGTATTCCTTCTAGGTCCCACTTCCAAAAGGTTGCAGTTTTTCTGAGTAGTGCCATAGGTTGAAGATCAAGCACATGGGCTACTGATGGGCATTCAGGATCTAAACTACAGCAGACACTGCCCTTGAATGGTGAGCAACATCCCAGGAGTGCCAGTCTTCCTGCAAGGGGTACTAAGCTGTGCAAAAACCTAACCCCCATGACACCCTGTGGCTGTGGCAAGGGGCTCACTGAAAACCTCACTGTCTTTCTCTCTAAGACAGGCAGCAACCCCATGTGAAGGCCTCCTGTGCAGTAAACAGGGCCTATGCTACCTGTTCCCCCAATCCCACTGTGGGCTCCACAGTAAAGTGGAGGGACATTTCCCATTCTTTCAAAGAGTGGGGACTTAGACCACAAGGAACTAGCTAAGGCATGCCAGCCCCCTCCTGGTAATCCCGTGAGGGTCAATAGGCACCCATAGTCAACTGGATACTGGTTCCTCTACACCTGACCTAGAAGATGTGACCTGAACTCCCATGGAGGAGTGCCACTGTTGGGGTGCCTTCCTTCTTAGGGTTGTTGGGCAAGCACCACATTCCTTTGACTACCATCCTATGTGTGTCTGGCTAAAAGCTGAGGCTTCCAGTTGGTTAGATTCCATTGAAGCTCCCACTTGAGGCAACCAACAGTTCCAAAGAGGGCAGGGATTTTATTTTTGGCTGAGTGTTTTTCCCATCCTCTAGCAAAAGTAGGTGGGAACCTAAATCTTTACCCCTGGGGTAGGGGGCAGGCATGGCCACTTGGGGTGGACAGAGCTGACTGCAAGTTGTTCTGGATTAACCCAGAGAGGTGGACAGTGGGACAGATAGGGCAGCACTGGGAGATAAAATCAGCATTAGCACTTCTGCATAGTGAGGCAATGCATGTGGAGATGGCTTGTTCCCATGGGACAGAAAGTTTGATGGCCAAGGACACACAGAGAACCTTCCCTCTTCACTCCTGAAACGTGGCATCCTTGTAGCGAAAAGGAGTGGGCACCATTCCTCTAGTAAGTCACACCTAGAGGTGCTGAGCTTCATCCCCTCTCTCTTAGAACTACAACTGTAATCCGGGGCTGACCAGTGTCACTCCTGTGTTATAGAAGAGATGAGAAGACATAGCTGCAGTGGGGTATGACAAGCTGCTCTTATTCCTCAGCGAAATGGGCAGGATAACATCCTTTTGCCTCTATGAGTGAGTGAAGTGTTTGTTGCACAAGCATGAAGCCCTGAGTTCAGATCTCTGACGCTGATGTAAGAGCTGGCCATAGCAACTGTAACCTACCTAGTGCAGTGAATGCAGAGACAGGGGGATCCTGGAACTTGATGATTTCCTAGTCTGGCCAATCAGTGAGCTGGAGAGCGATAGAGGAAGACACTAATGTTGATCCCTACCTAGCCTCCATACACACACACACACACACACACACACACACAAACATGTATAGACACAAATGTACACACACAAACATGTACACATACAACAAACATGTACACACACAAACATGTACATATACAAACATGTAAATATACACACTCCTTGCTCCATAAAAAACAAGGAGAGACGGAAGAAGCTGCTACCGATATGAATGAGAGTTAGACTCAGGGGCTTTCCACAGGGAGGCACCTGATCAGCAGCTGCACTAGCGGGAACAAGTTGTTTGGATTCTGCCTACTCCTGCCCCTTATGCAGGCTCATATCAGAACCATAGCCCATGCCTTGTCTAAAGAAATTAGTGTTGCCCAGAGCCATCCATAGGCTCCAACGAGGCTCTTTTCTAATGGGAAAACATGCTCATTTGCCTAAATGAATCAAATCCATTCCTTTCCCATCCATATTTCATGGACTTCCTCTCTGTGTAATTTAATTATCATCGTTGTTAGTGTTAATGCCCCAGTTGGAATAGCTTGGCTCCCCAGACCTCTAGTGCCTGGTACTTCAACGAGGGGCCCTGGGGAGGAGCTGGGAGAACAAAACCATCTCTATGGTAACAGAATGCTATAATATTTCCCGGTGATCTATTGCTGTAATCTTGAGGATTCTGAGTATATTGCCAGCATTAATAAATAAGTCTAAATCACACTCTGGTGGGACTGATATTATTCTATCCATTTTACTGATGAATAAACAACTCAGTAGGGCTAAATGCCAGGCTTGGAGGGAGCAGAAGAGAGGTGCTAATGAGACATGTGTGCTTTGTGCAGGGAGGTCCCCACATCCATACTGGAGGGGTTGGGGCAGGTGCCAGGGATTCCTGAGATGGGATTTTGAATGTGGAGAATGAGAGAGGGCAGGTGGCAGATGACCTGTGTAGTGGGTGGGGCTAGGGGAGCAAGTGTCACGCTGGCTTTTCCACCTATGTGCTTACACATTATTATTTGATTTGTCCATCTGAGAACTTTGCCATACTGCATCTTGTCACTGTCCTGAATGGGTTTTGTATGGCCCTGTGGCTGCTTGCCTGTCCTCTTGCCATTACCTTTGTGTCCCAGCAGGGTACTCTGTACACCAGCTGTATCTCTTCTTCCCAGTCTGCCTCCCTTCTCCTGAGGAGCCATAGAGGCTACCCTGGCTTCCGGCCTTAGCCCACTCAACCAACCATCTCTCTTCAGCATCCTCCTTCTTTTGAGGCGGGAGCCCTTTAGAGAGCTTCTTGTTTTCTTTCTTTCTTCCTTTCTTTCTTTCTTTCTTTCTTTCTTTCTTTCTTTCTTTCTTTCTTTCTTTCTTTCTTTCCTTCTTTCTTCCATTACAGGAGTCCTAAAACCAGGGGATAAAAGAAAAATAAAAGGTTTTTGTCAATCAATTATCTGTTAACTTTTTTAAAATTCAATTTAATGTGGTGTGTGTGTGTGTAAGTATGTAAGTGTGCAAGTGTGTGTACCTATGAATGTCTGGGGAGGCCACAGATTAGGATGCCTTTCTCAATTGCTTTCCACATTTTCCCCCTTTGAGTCAGAGTCTCTCACTGAACCTAGAACCCACTAGTTTGACTAGATCTGCCAATCAATGAGAGCAAGCCTGTCAATAAAGTAAAAAAAAAAAAAAAAAAATCCACGCTCACCTCTAGCGACCAACTCCCACTTCTCCTGAACCTGGGGAAGAAGCCCCAGGCAGTGGCCTGCGTTGCCCAGGCTCCGCAGCTCTTTGCTACCCACCTACAATTCCTATTTGCCTTACCTTTGAACAGAACCTTTTGTTACTTTGTTATTTGTGTGTGCTCCTTCAATCTCTTTTGGCCCACCTACAATTCATGTTTGCCTTACCTTTGAACAGAACCTTTTGTTACTTTGTTATTTGTGTGTGCTCCTTCAATCTCTTTTGGCCAAGACATCAAAACCCTGGAAACACCTGGTCTAGACAGAGACCCCAGGTGACATTCCAAAACACTCTACTGAAAGGTAGACCTGGAAGCTTGTTCCTGTCCTCCTCTGGATGCCGTGCTCATCCTCCATCTCTGGGATACATGCCCATGTTTTTCCCACCATGATGAACCAACATCATGAACACAGCTGTTTTCAAAGTCTAATGAGTCATCAAGACAGGCACAGGTGGGGGTGGAGTGGGGTGAGTGGGGGGGGGGTAGTCTCAGGACTTAGGAGCGGCTTTGGATAGCTCAGGCATGCTTCTCTCTTCCACACAATAAAAAACCGTGTTTGAGTTAGCCTGGTATGGGAAGAATGACCAGGACACTCTCCACTTGGGTGATTGAGGAGGGCTTGATGGACGCTGGTGAGGACATGTGACAGGTGACAGAAACCCTGGGTAGCATAAACTGCAAAACTCAGGGAAACTTCTGCTACAGGAAGGAGCTGCACAAAGAGGCTGTGGCTGTAGGCAGAGGCAAGAGTCGTGCCCACAGTGTGCTGAAGCAGGGAAAGCTGGACACATCCCGCCTGGTTCTGAGGGATAGGCTTCAGGGACGAACGACCTCTGAGGAGAGAGACATGGAGCTATGTTGCCCTTTGGGAAATGGTTTTACCAAAGAGTTGGACAGAGCAGCAGTCTGAGCTAGGAACTTTTAGCCCACCCATGGAGAGTTTGGTGTGTTCTTCTATGGTCCCTTGTGAGCCAGTGGTGGTGGTGGTGGCGGCTGTGGTGGTGTCAGGGGTTATGCCACAAGGAAATAGGTTGTCTTAGCGTTTTACTGCTGTAGCTAGGCATCACGACCAAGGCAACTCTTATAAGGACAACATTTCATTGGGGCTGGCTTACAGGTTCAGAGGTTCAGTCCATTATCATCAAGGCAGGAACATGGCAGCATCCAGGCAGACATGGTGCAGGCTGAGCTGAGAGTTCTACATCTTCATCTGAAGACTGATAGCAGAATACTGACTTCCAGAGAGCTAGGATGAGGGTCTTAAAACCCACGCCCACAGTGACACACCTACTCCAACAGAGCCACACCTTCCAATAGTGCCACTCCCTGGGCCGAGCATATACAAACCATCACATCGGTCTTAGATGGGCTGATGTCAAGAGACCCCATGTTTTCTCATACTTTTGTCTGAGGCAGGTGTTTGAAAAGCCTCAAGGACATTTCTGAATAAGGGCTGGAAGAAGGATGGACCATGTTAGTATGTGGCCTGACGGTTGTCACTTGCCCTGTCTGTAACCCTCTCTGTTTAGGGCTTTGTTCTGGATGGTAATGGGGAAGTCCTTGGCTGCCTGTGAGGGCTGTGAAGGGGAGAGCAGCTGCTCCTGGAGAGTCTGGATTCTGATACTGACATCCTACCTTCTTTGTGCTGCTGGCTCTTGTGAGAATCTTTTATCTTCAGATCTATGAGGAATCTCCAGGGCTGGTGAGTCTGAAGTGGGAATGCTGCAGTGGGCAGTGGGTGGGGCCTGTGTTGCTGAGGGCCCCTGTGCCTGCCTGCACCTGAGCAGCTTTGCTGTGGCTTCCAAAATCTAATGTCCTTCTACAAGCCCCCTCCGGATCTCTGGAGGTCTCGCCACAGACTTTTGACCTTCTCATGACCTTCAGCTTCTTTCTCCACCTCTGCTCTTCTTAGACATACCCACTGACCCATCAAAGCCCACCCCTGGCACCGTGGGCTCAGCTCTGGCCACTTTTCTGTGTGTCCAGCCCAGCTGTTCCAGCTGCCTGCTGGATGCTTCCTATCAAACTTAACATGTCCTAGACCTGTACCTCTTCCTCAGCAGAATTTCTCCGAACAGGCAGCTCTATAACCCGCTCACCTGCTTGGAAGAAGCCCCTCCCCTCCCAGGCTTCTGCTCCCCCTAATCCACCCGATACTAAGGGTGTCCTCAGTTCTCCTGTGCTTACCTTTTCTTTATTCAGCTCTGAGACCCACCTATGGCTGTTTGTTTCCCTTATCCTGAAATCTACAGGTCCCACGAGCCCCCTTGTAGGCTTTTGCATGCCATTCCCAGTCTCATCCTATGACAAAGGATACATCCTAGTAAGACTCCACCTGGCTGTCTCCATGGAAACCCTCTAGAACAGTCAGCCCCTGTTCCTCTTAGTATTGGTTGGAGTCCAAGGCTCTCTGTTGGTGCTTAGGCTTCTAGGTCTCAGATTAGAATTCTTGTCTTATGGTAACCCCCCGTCCTGTGCTTCACCCTCTGACTACCAACAGCAGGTCTGGTAGAGTGGTAATCCCCAAGAGGCAAGAAGGAAATCCAGTTCAGCACAGCTCAGTAGTCGGTGCTCATTTAAACTTCTAGCTTCTGACACCCGGCAGTTTATTTTAGGAATATTTAAGCACAGCACCATTTTGGAAGAAAGTTTCCCAATGATAATGAACTCAATCTTGTGTGTACCACAAAGCTTAAGGCATGTTTACATTTGAAACTTTAAAAAAATGTATTTATTTATTATATATTACATATATTATATGTATTTATTTATATTATATGTAGCTGTTTTCAGACACTCCAGAAGAGGGAGTCAGATCTCATTACAGATAATTATGAGCCACCATGTGGTTGCTGGGATTTGAACTCAGGATCTTCGGAAGAACAGTCAGTGCTCTTAACCACTGAGCCATCTCTCCAGCCCCTAAAACTTTTTACAAAGTACTTATGACCTCCTCTGTAAAAGATAGTTTTTATTGACTGAGAGACAACACTCAAGTAAAGGTCCAGGGAGGAAGAATCTGGGATAAAATTAATTGCCTGCAAGATTTAGGTGTGACCTTGTGCCTTCTACAATGACCCTTTCCTACACACTTGATCTTAGCCAAAAGGCCGAGAAGCGATGACCCTTTCCTAAAGACCCACCCCATTATTATTAGCACAGAGGTCACCAGGATAGTAAGTGTGTTGAGATTTTGTCTTTTACTGTTTATTGTCATGCTAAAGGCTGGCCTCCAAGATTTGGAGTCTGAGGGACCCTACCCCCAGTTAATTCTGATTGGTAATTAAAGATGTCAGCAGCCAAGAGCTGGGGGAAGATACATGGGTGGGGCTTAGGTTTCCCAGGCTAGAGACCACGAGGAAGGAGCAGAAAGGGAGAGAAGCACCATGGAATGAATAGAGAAGAACTTGCCAGAGGAGAAAGGAGAGCCTCCGTGGGCGAGGGGCCAATAGAACGTGGCCCAGAAGGCTGCCTAACTGAAGCTAAGAGCAGCCCAGATGAAACACGGTACGTAATAACATGGGTTATGGTTAGGAGCAGATTCTAACAACATGGAGGGTAGGCAGCTGTCCAGCTATTGAACTGCCTAAGGCATATTAAAATATAAAGGCTGAGTGTGTGTCCTTCGTCTGGGAACATAAATGGTCTAAGGTGGGAATTTTTAAAAAATATTACTTACAGCAAATTGTATCCATTCCAAACCTTCTGAGGGGAAAAACACTGTCTTCCACTGAAGAGACAACCCTGTGTGTTTAACATTCCCACTTTCCCTAGTGCTTGTGTGAACACAAAGGACCTCACACCCTCTACACTGGTTCTTTCCTGAAGACCCATCCCATTATGTCATTCTCATGACTAGCTCCTGTTGTTCTCTTTTCCATATACACCTAGTTGCTGCTTGCTAGTGATGGCTAGTTTAATTTTTTTAAAAAAATTTTTATTTATTTACTTAATGTATGTGAGTACACTGTTGCTATCTTCAGACACACCAGAAGAGGGCATCTGATCCCATTACAGATGGTTGTGAGCCACCATGTGGTTGCTGGGAATTGAACTCAAGACCTCTGGAAGAGCAGTCATAACTCTTAACTGCTGAGCTATCTCTTCAGCCTGGTTACTTTAACTGTTAATGAGATATAATCTAGAACCATCTGGGAAGGGAGTCCCGATGAAGGTCTAGTTCAGATTGCCCTTATAGGCATGCCTCTGGGGGCTTGCTTTGATTAGTAAGAGGACCCAACCACTGTGAGTGGCACCATTCCCTAGGCAAAGGGTCCTGGGTTATATACAACTGGAGAAGGCAGCCTTAGCACCAGGACACATTCATTAATTCATTGATCTCTGCTTTTGACTGCCAGTGCAATATTGCTTCAAGTGCCTGCTACCTTAATGTCCCTGTAGCGATGGACTTTTGTGAGCCGTATAAAATCCTTTCTTCCACAAGCCACTTCTTTCAGAGTAGTTTATCACAGCCACAGGAAAAGAAACTAATACACGCCTACTCCAAGGCCGATAAGGAACTGCCCATGGAAGGTTCCCAGCATAGATCCAGGTGAGCACACAGTGTGCCCACCACGTTTGTACAGTTCATCCTGGCCAAAATTGTGCCTGCAGTGATACAGAAGCTGTGGAGGGAAGAGTTGAGCCCTTGGCAAAGGGCCCGGCCACAATGAGCACTTGTCCTGACCTATTCCTTAGATTCTTACTAAGGACTAAATTACATCTCTTCCAAAACCATGTTGTGAGTCTTACCTCCCAGCATGTCAGCCCTAAGAGGCTGAGCCTCAGAGAGGTGATTGTGGTTAGATGAGATCTTGAGGAAAGGAATCTTGTGAGAAGAGATGCCGAGAGGAGTGTGTTCTTTCTCGTACATACAAGGACTGGGTATAAAGGCCACTCTCTGCAAAGCAGTAAGAAGCCCTTACTACAGCCTGTCTAACTTCACTTTCTGATGCTGTGGTAAAACGCTGCCTAAAACCCACTTGGGGGAGAAAGCATTTATTTTGTTTACAGGTTAGTGCTCATCCAGGATGGGATCTTGGGGCTGGAGCCTGGAGGAAGGAACTGAAGCAGAAACCATGGAAAAACCATGTTCCTGGCTTCCTCTCCATGACTCACCCAGCCTGCTTTCTTTTCTTTTGTATGTTTCAGAGGTCTAGAAATCTTGGGAGCAAAAATTTGCCCATTCCCTGGGAAACATTCTGGGGTCCTCAGAGGGAGCCACTGACAATGGGGCCTTTAGTCAGTGATGGCCCTGACTCAGGGAGGATAAGTCCGGAACTCACTCAGCTCCTGGGACACCTGGCTGGAGGAGGTAACGAGGCCAGAACTGAGCTGTTTTCTGGCATTCTTCAAGGTCTCAGCAATTATAATGAAACCAACAGAGTCACCAGCCACACTGTACTTATGTTATTGCCTTGTCCCTACCAATCATATTAGAGGTTACCTCGTCCTTCTGGAAAATTCCCCCAGCCCTGCATGAAAGGGGACCTGTGAGCCTCTCCATTCATCACTATTTTGATGAATGGTTGACCCCGAATGCTGGTAATTTCTGCACAATAAACACTCTTTGCTTTTGCATACTATTTGAGACTCTTGGACCCTAACATGTTAATTTAAAACATACATTTTTGGCTAACATATAATTATACCACTTCCTCTCTTCACCCCTCTCCATGACCTCCCCTTACTCTCAAATTGATAAAGTTGATAGCCTCTTTTATCTTATTAGTTAATATATTAGTGTATATATATATATGCACAAATATATAAATATAGCATCTTGAGTCCAAATGGACTCAGTAAGCAAGGTTCTTCTATAGTTTCTTTCTTTGTGTTTATATGGTTTCAGGGCTGACCACTTTATATTGGATAACCAAATAGGGGTATCACCAACAATCCTTAGCTGCCTGCAGTTCTTTGTCTAAGGGTGGGACCCCATGACATTTCTTCTTTTTCTGACTTAGCATGTTTATTGAGGTCATCCTTGTTCAAGTCTTGCTTATGCAGCCTTCTGTGGGAGAGACTGTTTTACAGCAGTCTTCCTGATATTCTGGCTTTTACAAATCTGTCCACATTCTCTTCTGAGATGTTCCCTGACCCCACAGATGCAGGAGCCATCATGAAGGTGTAGCCATTGGGTCTGACCTCCCCATGGTCTTTGCATCGCTTGTCTGGTTGTGGTTTTCTGGAATGGCCCGCATTACCTTCGTTGTAAAGAGAAGCTTCATAGATGGGGGGTGGTAGCTACACTTGTCTGTGGGTATAAGGATAAGATACAGAATGCAGCAAGGAATTATGCTGGCCTAGCAAAATGGCAATAATAGTTTCTCATCCAAGACCCATGACCTCACTAGCCCCGGAAAATTGTCTAGGTTTCAAGCATCAGGTGTGGCTTCCCTTCTGCTGGGTGGCCATAAAGTCCAAATAGAGAGCTGTTGGTTGCCACCGACACGTGAGTGTCACTATTGTACCCTTATGGATTTCTGGCCATGCTGGCCACTGCTGTGGTTCATAGGTGTGGTTCACAGATAGGAAGGCTATTCATTGTTCCCTCCCTTGGCATCATGCATGGTACTTTCTGCTACATGGAAGCTAGACATCATGAAGGAGTCTTTCAGGTCAAATCCAGCCTGAATCACCCAAGTTCTGTGTCCTAAGGGTGCAGCATCTTCAGCAATAAGGAATTACCTTTGACCTTTGAGAGGGGACCAAGGGCAAGAGCAGTAGCCTAGATTGTTTGGGGACTCACTCGGACTACCCTGACTCTAAAAGGTTTCTCGTGCCTAATGCTGTGGGGGTTTTGTTGTTGTTGTTGTTTGTTTGTTTGTTTTTGTCTATGGGTCCAGAGGAAAGCACTGTCAACCCAAATGGTGCAACTTTGTTAAACATATATGTGTGGTATGTGTGCCATGTCCAAAGGATACAGGGTCCCTGCTATGAGGGGAATTGGGAAAACAAACCAGCAAGACCAGCTGTAGAGAGCAGGTGGGAAAAGTTATGTTAATTAATTAACAAACACCCTTCCTTTGCCAACAGACATTTGTTTGCCTAGATAAAAATTGCATTTCTCTGGAGGTTGGAGACATGTTGAAAATGAATTTTAAGCTTTTTAGAGTCATGGCTGATCGCACAGTTTTAAGTGTGTTTGTATGTCTTTGTGTCTGTGAGTGTGTGTGTCTCTGTGTGTGTGTGTGTGTCTATGTGGGTGTGTCTGTTTAGGGGCATTAGTTATATCTCTTTTGTCAAGAACTGTGTTTGGGGCAGCAAAGGTCATGCCGTCTTGTATGGAAGGGACTCGTCAGTCTCAGGAAGCCAGGGGTGGTGGTGGTGGTGGGGTGGCTAGAGGGTGTGTGTGTGTTGGTCTCACAAACTTACAAACAATCCTGGATTTCCTTCCGGAGGTGATTTATCTAGTTCAGGAGGTCAGCATGTCCTGGGTGAATATGGACAGACAGTTTGTGTCAAAAGGTCACCTATGCGTGGCCTGACCCTATGTTAACAAGATCTCCTCACTCTCTTTTGAGCATCCCAAATCAAGGCTACTCCATTTTGATTTTCTTTCTATGAGAACGGGTGTGCTACACTAATTAACAAAACGGAGGCAGACTTGCTGAGCATCACTCATCCTTAGCCTTCATCTGGTTCACGGGTTCCATTAGGAATTCCCTGTAGCTCAGTCAGCCTTTTAGGTTGTCTACTGGCTCTCCATGTGAGACCTGAGAGGCACTGAAAAGACAGCTACATAGAAGGTAGGTATGTGTGTGTGTGTGTGGTGGGTCTGAGGAGAGTCATTCTGCTGTTTTGTTTATAAATACCAGACTCCAGTGTTCCAGAAAGAATGGACCCAGGCAACATGGGGCTCAGGATTCAGCCCCTGGTAGGAAAGATCATGGTAGCATTGTGCCAACACCAAGAAACCAAATGTTAAGTGTTAGATCACTGAACCACATGGTGACATGCTGTTTTAAATATGGGCACGGAAGAAAGCAGCCACCTCAGGTTAGGGAGATAGGGTCTAGTTAGTGAGAGGCTTGCAGTAGTGAGTGTGGGTGCCAGAACAGAAGCCTTGTCGGCGACTCATCGGAACTTCACTAATGGTAGAGAGTTTGGAATATCGCAGGTCTAGAGCTCAATTATATTTTTGATTCAGCTATCTCTAGCCTACTAAAGAGGGATTCTAGTCTACTTATGTAACAGATGCAACTCAGCAAAGCTCTGTTCTCCACCAATCAAAGAGACAAGAATGCTATCAGGTAGATCTAGAGCAGTGGATCTTGGTCCTTCCTAAGGCTGTGACCCTTTAATACAGTTCCTCATGTTGTAGTGACCCCCAACCATGAAAGCATTTTGTTGCGACTTCATGACTGTAATTATGCGACTATTATGAATCATAATATAAATATCCCCAAAGGGACCTTGAGCTGGGAAGTGCTGATCTAGAGCTCATAGCTGAGGTTTTTACAGTGGACTGAAACCTGCCTCTCTGGCATTTCCAAGAATACATTTTTAAAATGCCTTGATTTATATATATATATATTTCTATAAAAACTCCATGAAACTACTTCCAGGTTGGAACATGAAACTTGGGGTAATCTTAATCCGTGGCCACAGTCATTCAATTGTGGCTCAGAACAAACTGTTTCTTACTCCTTTTGAGGTGAGAGCTGTTTTGATGTTGGCATTGGCACAAACGTAAGTTTGACTGCAGATCAGAACCAGGTGGCAAGGCAGACCAGTGGGTAAATACAATTGCTGCACAAACCTTGTGTCCTAGTTAGGGTTTTACTGCTGTGAACAGACACCATGACCAAGGCAACTCTTATAAAGGACAACATTTAATTGGGGCTGGCTTACAGGTTCAGAGGTTCAGTCCATTATCATCAAGGCAGAAGCATGGTGGCATCCAGGCAGGCATGGTGCAGGAGGAGCTGAGAGTTCTACATCTTCATCTGAAGGCTGCTAGCAAAATACTGACTTCTAGGCAGCTAGGATGAGGGTCTTATAGCCACACCCACAGTGACACCCCTACTCCAACAAGGCCATACCTACTCCAACAGGACCACACCTTCTAACAGCGCCACTCCCTGGGCTAAGCATATGCAAACCATCACCCCTTAGGACCTGAATCAGACTCCCCAGAACCTACATAAACATGGAAGAAGAGAGCTTACTCTACAAAGCTGTCTTTTGACTTACAGACACACACATACACGCACACACACACACACTCATAAACATGCACATTTGCACATACATGCATGCATGCACGCACATACACTCTATTACCACTACTGCAAATTTTAAGAATCTGGGAATAGCATCTCAACTCCAGCTTGATTGGAGGAGGACAAGCAGATCTTTGGGGGTGACCAGTGTAAAAAACGTTAAGAGAGGAGAAGGACCCTTCCTCCTGACCCACGGGTGTTACCCAAGTATGGCCTATTCTATTTTCCCTCTTCAACTGTACACTAAAGAAAATAAAGAGATGAAAAAAAAAAAGAAACATTAAATACTGTTTGTGTTCTATGAAATTCTATTAAACTTGTGTTTACAACAAGGAATTAAAGTCTTTTCATCTCTCCCCACCTTGTAAGTCTTTTATACAAGTGTTTTCATGGCCCACCTCTTCAGTAAAAGTTTGTTTACACAAAGGCCTTGCTGCATCCTGTGATTAAATGGCTGACCTCTTGCTCTTTGTTTCCTGTGTGCCAATTCTTTTAGAACTAGCAGATCAAATCAGACTGGGAGGTCAGACTTCGGCCAATGGGAAAAGACCCAGTCATCACCCGAGTTAGAATAAAGCCCAAGTGCACTTCCAGTACCTGAGTGTTTTGCTCTTTGGAGCACATCCTCTTGATCGGGAGCAAAGTTTTACCTCATTCAGACACTGCGGTTGAGCTGGTGGTTTCTTTCCTTGTGATTCTCAGCTTATTCCTTAGCTGAATTGCTAAGCTCCCAGTGAGAGGCTCTGTCTGGCAAAACAAAACAAAGCAAAATATTGAGAGAACGTGAATGTCAACCTCTGACCTCTACACACATGTGCATGCTCATCTGCATGCACGAGCGCGCACATACACACACACACACACACACACTCACCTTGGGGCAAATAAAAACAACAGACCAAGCATAGATGGTAAAGTGGCATCTCTCTCTCATCATTTGGCAAAGATGTATCTACATCACGTTTGCCGTGCCATTCCTGCACTCCATTTCATCTTAGATGTCACTGGTCCCGGCCACTTGCTTGTTCCCAGGCTCGTTGATGTTCATGATGGCTCTTGGATGATCCCTGGTTATGAGACCTCTACCACAGGCATCGAGCCCAGTTACGGACAGCCTCTCACAAGATCATATAGCCTCCTTGGGATGGGAAGGCTCAGATTTTTCCCACGTGGTCATCTTCACTCAAGGTCTGGTCTAGGGGACATTGCAGAGTGAAGCACAATTCTAAGGACAGAGGTAAACAAGGACAGGAAAAGAAGGCTGTCTTAGTCAGGGTTTCTATTCCTGCACAAACATCATGACCAAGAAGCAAGTTGGGGAGGAAAGGGTTTATTAGGCTTACACTTCCATGCTGCTATTCATCACCAAAGGAAGTCAGGACTGGAACTCAAACATGTCAGGGAGCAGGAGCTGATGCAGAGGCCATGGAGGGATGTTCTTTACTGGCTTGCCTCCCCCGGTTTGCTCAGCCTGCTCTCTTATAGAACCAAGACTACCAGCCCAGAGATGGCCCCACCCACAAGGGGCCTTTCCCCCTTGATCACTAATTGAGAAAGTGCCTTACAGTTGGATCTCATGGAGGCATTTCCTCAACTGAAGCTCCTTTCTCTGTGATAACTCCAGCTGTGTCAAGTTGACACAAAAATAGCCAGTACAAAGGCTTCTGGTAAATGGCTGCTTCTTGTTCCCAGAAGGCTGTGGGAACTGGCAGGAAGGCACAGGGACAGATACCTAGATGGGACCAGTAGAGGAAAGAGAGGGATCAAGGGGACATATAAAATACTCAAGCAGGCATCTGCTTAACGACCATTCAGCCTTGTTTTTCACATCTAGAATACAGAGCTTTTATCTGCCCCCTTTCTCCACTGCTAGGACTTCCATTGTTCTCATCTGTTCAGTTTTTTGTTCATGCCAGGGAATAAACTTGGCAGTCCTTTAGACAACCCACCTCATCACCCCCCATTCCAAGGGGACACCAACTGTTCCAGTGGCTGTGAAATACAGACAAGGTAGTGTCCACAGAGCAGGTCTTGGCCAGCTGCTGTGGCCACCAGACATCCTGTGCTCTTGCTCCAATAGCCTAAGTGTGCTCTTTGACTAAATCCTGCTTGGTTCCCCCACCTCCAAGCCTATAGGCGCAGTAAGGACTTCGGAGAGACATCCTGAGACAAGCCATGCAGCAGAAGCTGGGAACAGAGCTGGCTGGAAGAGGCAGAGGCAGAGGCAGTTGAAGTACACAAAGAGTCTCAGACCAACAGAGCTCCTGGAAAGCGCATGCTCTGGCCGTGGAACTGCCTGCAGGTTGTGCAGTCCACTGTAGGCTTTCAGCCTTCATGAGCTGTCACTAACCATGGGTGGGCTTTGCTGGTGCATCTGTCATTGAATCATTTCAGCCTCTGTAAGAAACGTCTAACCTATTGTGGTGGTTTTAATGGGATTGTGTCCAGTTGGCTCAGGCATTTGAGTACTTGGTCCCGAGATGGTGGCACTATCTGGGGAAAAGTTTGGAAGTGAAGTGTGGCTTTGTTGGAGGAAATATGTCACCCGGGGCAGGCTTTGAGAGTCTGGAGATGTGTAATCTCACATGGTCTGTTTCCTGCTTGCAACTCAAGATGTGAACTCTTGGTTTCCTGTTTTTGTAACCCTGGCTACTCTTCAGAATTAGGACTCTAATTCTCTAAACTACAAGCCCAAATAAACTCTTGTTCTCCAGTTGGTGGTACTGTTGGGGAGACTTACAAGATGTGACCTTGGAAGAAGTAATTGGAAGCCTTGAGAATTTAAAGACTGGTGCCATTTTGAGCGTTCTCTCTCTCTCTCTCTCTCTCTCTCTCTCTCAATCTCTCTCTCTCTCTCTCCTTCCTGTCTACCCTTCACAGTGTAAGCTCTCTGTGTTTGCTTTCACTATCCAGTTCCTGTTGCCTCTGCTCCACCATCCTGGACTCCCCTTTAGAACCATAATCCCAATAAACTCTTCTACAAGTTGCTTCGGTCATGGTATTTTATTAGAGCAACATAAAAGTAACTAATACACCCACAATCTTGTAAGTAGCCCCAATAAAACTCATTGATTCACCAAATTAGATATTGGTGAAATTCTTATACATTGTTTTCTAGTTTGGAATGAGTAGACATTTATTCACATCTCTCCAGAAATAGTGTTACACAATAGGATCTTCAATACCAAGGCTATTGACAACCATCTAAGATATTGCTGAATGGACCCCTTTTGAAGATTTTCTGGGTGAGTATAAATGATAACTTATTTCCAAGTAGAGAATAAAATTCTCTAGATACATTTGCAGGCATGGAAAGAATAAAGTCAGCCACACCCACACGATGGTAGAATGTGATGTATCACAGGAAATAGGAGGAATACAAAACTCTGGGAATTGGCTTTTTCTAACAACTAACTGAGCTTGGAAACTGGGATTCCAACTTCTTGGAAGATCTGTAGTCTAGGGAAATCCTTGAGGTATTCAGGGGATCTGTGTGACCAACAGAGTAGACAGTCAAGCTGGGGAGACGGCTTTGTCATGATGCACAGTTCTTGCCTCATGAGCATAAGAGTTGAGTTTTGATCCTAGAACTCATGTAAAAAGTCAAATGCAATGCTTGCCCTCATGTGTGTGACAAGACTTTTCCTGGGGAGATACAAGATACATGTCTATGCATCTTACCTGGGAGACCACAGCAAGCTAAAGTACAGATACCACCAATGTCTAACATGGTGAACCACTGGTATTTATTCGTGTTACTTACAGGAATATGGATCAAGTGTTACAGGAGCAGAAATGACTCAAAAGACAACTGTATCACCAAAGCCTATCCCAGCATGGGTCACAGTTCACAAAGCTAGGAACCTGGAGCACACTCCACAGCCTGCAGGCAGCTCAGCAGGTTAGAGAGTACTCCGTCCAAGGAACCCCTTCCAAGTTCTGCTAGTCTTTGCTTTTTCCAGGGAGCTGGTCTGGTCTCAGAGTCTTTGCAGCTTTGCATGTCTAAGAGTGAGTCTTGGTAGTCTTTATTGCTTGCTTTGGGAGGGAGGGGTCTAGTGAATCTGGTCAGTTTCAGGGACTTCCTAAAGCTAGTTTGAATTGTTTAACTCCCTGTTAACATCCTGCGGGAGTGTCCCTGCAGGATAAAATGTTTTCAATCCCAGAGGAAACCCATACACAACAATCTATATGTCCAGAAATGGCAAAATGAGGTAGAGCAGTTTGGTCCCTGGGAGTGCACTTGGCAAAATTCAAGACCATCTAGAGACCCTATCTCTAACAAAATGCTGAAAGCATCTGAGGAATGACACCTTAGATTATCTTCTGACTTCCATATGTGTGTACACATACATGTATGTGCACACCAACTGTAGTGGTTTGAATATCTTTGACCCAAAGAGTAGAGGTGTTGAAGAGACCTGAGAAACCTGCACATCAAATCCTACACTCTCCTGACCCTGCACAGAGCCAGAGCAGTTAGCACTCCCTCCCCCTGGTGATTCCCTCCCGGGGGAGGTTGGGGGGCAAGTGCCAGCCTTGGGAACAGATGAAAAGCAGCATACCCAGGCTCACACCCCTTTTGATGAACAACAAACATTTCTCTAGTGCAGATGGCTCCTGCCCTTGAAAGAAACAGAAGCCAATACCCTTGAAATGATAATAGCCCACTCTTAGACTATGAAAAAGAGACAATTAAGTGTTCCCAGACAGCTGTGGCCAGTTGTAAAAATACACCAGCTTCTGATAGCACAAGTCACTTTTCCCAGGTTAGAAGGGTCCCTTTCCAGCTGCGAGGTTCTGCCCCATGTCTGAACAAATGTTACCAGGCTTGAAGGATGGCATTCCTTTACCCTCTCATGTAATGCCAAAGCTTGAAAAAAACCCCTTCACTTAGACCTGGGGGTTCATTCTCTTTCCTGTTCCATCAGGAAGGTTGGTGGCCCAAGCTCGAGCTTTTATAAAGACCCTCATGTGATTACAGAGGGTTGTGATTCCTGTTCGTCTCTTGTGGGGGTGGGGCGTTTAGCAATCTGGGCACAACAGTGTAAACTTGGAGTAAATGTGTCACCGTGTGGATGGGCTTTAAGACCCTTTACCTAGATGCCTGGAAGCCAGTTTCTCTTTGACTTCAGAACAGGTGGTGGAACTCTCAGCTCCTCCTGCACCGTGCCTGCCTGGATGCTGCCCTGCTCCCACCTTATGATACTGGACTGAACCTCTGAACCTGTAAGCCAACCCCAATGAAATGTTGTCCTTATAAGAGTTGCCTAGGTCATAGTGTCTGTTCACTGCAGTAAAAACCCTACACACACATATAGACACACGTGCTGGAATGCATGTATGCACATGTGCATGAAAAAGAGGGGGAGAAGACGGGGAGAGGAAGGAAAGGAGGGACGGAGGGAGGAAGAGAGAGAGAGAGAGAGAGAGAGAGAGAGAGAGAGAGATGAATTTTAGTGTTTTGTGTCACAGTTATCAGCTTCTCATTCCCAGTATTACCGCTGTGATTGTCTCCTGACAGGGTAGCTACTAAACCTTGTCTTCTAAATGAAACTCCACTCTTCCCAGTCTGATGCATGCCCCAGGGAGTAGCAGAAAGACTGGCTAGCGTGTTTCAGCCCACTCAGGCTGAACCAGCATCTGCCCAAAGAAATTAGAGAGACAGAACACTGCCTCTCTTCTCTCTTCTTATTAGTTCCAGGCAGTTAGGGCAACGGAGCTGGGACTTTGGTGAGCACATACCACCAGGCCTGTAACTTCTGCAGAAACAGTTTAGGAAAGTCAGCACATGAACAGATAGGTGGAGCCCTTAACAGATAAAACCAGGTATTCCTGGGGAGAACAAAAATCAGATTTCCAGAGTTACTATACTAAAACATTCGAAAGTATCTAACTCTCAACATGAAAGAAAGCAATATAAGCCATTTCAAGGAAGTCCAGACATTGAACTTACTAGAGCACACTTTAATTCTTCTTGATGCTCCATGAGGCCATGGAGAAGGTACTCAGAAGAATGGTGGATGAATAAGTATGGACCATTTTTCAAGTAAGTGAAAGCTTTAAAAACTAGATAGGAAACCTGGAGCTCGGAAGTACAATAGCTGAGACGAACAAGTCACTAGGGCGCTCCAGCCACATGGATAAGAGCAGACTAAGAGAGTGGAGCCCACAGGACAAATGAAATTATTCAGTACTACATGGGGCATGCTAGTGTCTGTCACCCCATATAGGACATCAACAACAGACCAAAGAAATGAGTCCACCTGAGTCTACCCTAGTGAGTCACTGGGTTTACTGAGGTAGATTCTGCAGGACAATGGGGGAGGAGTTATTTACAGGATCGTGAATGACTCAAAGACAGCTCACCACTGGAGGGTCCACCTCAGCACAGCAATGACTCATGAAGTCTGTGTCCCTGGAGCTGCCCGGGGTTGGTCAGAGAGTATCTTCTTTCCAGCCACTGCTGCTGTTTTTTATAACCTGGGGGCGGGACTTTGTGAGTCCTGTGACTTCAAGAGCTTCTGCTAAGATTTGTTTACTTCCTGAGCTTTGTAGCTTTGCTCTCTTCCTCCTCCCTCCCAGAGGGAGAGTCTCAGTTTGGAGAATCTCAGGCGCGATCACACTAAGGTATGCTATGGTCAAACTGAGAAAAACCAAAGCACAGTGAAAATGTTGATAGCAGAAAGAGGCGACTTGACATGTGCACTGAATAGTCAATAATCAAGAGTCAGCTTCTTATTAGAAACCACGGTAGCCATAGGTGGGGGTTGGGATGGTGCAGGTGGTGGTGGTGAGATTTTTATGCTGCTTGAACATATGTAAACACCCACCCAAACAGTTGAGCATAGTGGGACACACCTTTAATCCCAGCACTTACAAGGCAAGAGGCAGGTTCATCTCTGGGAGTTCCAGACCAGTCTTGTCTCTGTAGAGCTAGAACCAGGTGAGCCCAGGCTACACAGTCAGACTTTGTCTCCAACAAAAACAAACCCTAAAAACAAACAAACAAACAAATAATCCAAACAAAACCAAACTTGTCATTTTGTATCTGGCAAAAGCTACCTTTCAAAAAGGAAGGAAAATGTGAAGTATTCTTTTTAGATAAAGAACATGTGACTGTCATCAGTAACTCTGCCCTACTTAAAATTATGCTAAAAGACGTATCTTGGGCTGAAATGTAAGGACATTAGATGGTAACTCAAAGCTGTATAAAAGGAAAAGATCTTCAGTGAAAGCAACTACACAGGTAACTTTAGAAGACAGTAGGACTGCATTTTGGGGTTTGACCTCCTCTTTCGATGCCTATGTGACTTAAAAAAGACAAATGCATAAGACAACAGTGACCAATGTCGAGGAGGCCACAATGCATTAAGATGTAAAGTGACAATAATAACCTAGAGGAGAGATGGAGTGGAGCAGGTGTGAACACACATTGTTCACACCACACAGGGCACTAGCAATGGGCCAAGGAAATGACCCCACCGGAGTCTAGCTTTACAGAGTCTATTGAGGTTACTTAGAGGGGTGTGGTTGACGGTACTACCAGGCAGTGGACAGTTACATAGCCTCAGGTCACCCAGCATGGGTGATGGGTGACAACTGCGTCATTGCGAGTGTTCCCTGTCTTGCAGAAGGTCTCCTTTGCTCTTGCTGTTGTGTTCTGCATACACGCCCTTTGTATTGTGGGGTGGGATGGCTTATTAATCACATTTGTTTCATGAGCTTCTTGGTAAAATTTGTGAGCTCCCAAGAGGAAATATCTCAGTCCAGAGGAAGCAATTACACAATAAATGGGGTGGTAATAGCTTTTGAATTGTTGGTAGTAACTCAAACTACACTGCAATATGCTTTGCAGGTTTGTAGCTTCACTCTCCAAGGCAACTACTGATGTAATAAAGTATAAATACACTGGAAAAGAAGGAAAGAGGAAATCAGATAACACAATAGAAAAAATGATCATGAACAGAATATGGTTATATTGGAAGAGGAAAAATGATTTGAGAAAATGATACAGGACATCTAGAAAAATGATAGGAATGTGGCTTGAATTTACCAATTAGAAGAGACACTTAAAAAAAACTGAATTAAGTTAAAATGGAAAATATGAGACAGCTGTTTTATGATTACTGTAAGCTTGCTTTAGACACAAAAGAACAAATAACTTGAAAATAAAATAATGAAAAACCGGAAGTGGGCAGCTGTACTAACTTTAGGGAAAATACAGACTGCAAGTTAAAAATCATTATACAGACAAAAAGCAGAAAGACAATTGCATATTTATAAAAGTGTTTGTTGATCAAAAGGTTAGAACAAAACCTTGTCTACATACAATGGATAACAGAATTCCACACTCTAAGATACAAATATCAACAGACTCGAAGAGACTGGCAACTATTTCTATGGTAATAGTGGAAGCTTCAGTATTTCCCTGTTAGTGAAGCTGGAGCATCTTTACAGAGATAAAGATGGCATAGAGGACTCAAGTAACAGTCTAAAACAACTGGACCTCACTGGGGTGACACACGCCTTTAATACCAGCACTTGGGAGGCAGAGTCAGGTGGATCTTTGTGAGTTCAAGGCCAGACTGGTCTAAACAGCAAGTTCCAGGTCATGCAGGGCTGTACAGACCTTGTCTCAAAACAAACAAACAAATAGACAAACAAATAACACCCCAAACACAACAGAAGGAGAAGAGGAGTCTATCTCTCTAACTTTATATTTTGAGGGTGTATAAAAGCTAAAATAAACTAAATCCCAAGTGGGGATGTCATTCACAGTCAAATTAAATGGAACGAAATCAGAAGACTCATACGAACACTAGCCATACAAACCAGCACATTGGTCAATCTGTAACTGTTGCTTTCACTCTCTCAGCTTTCTGTCTCTGTTACTTTCTGTCTTTGACTCTTAACATCTCTACTACTACTAGAAGGCAGCTCTGTTGGAGTATCTGCCTCAGATCTGTAACTGTTACTTTCTGACGGGGACCCCCAAGATCTCTGCCACTTACAGTCACAGGGAGCTGCTGTTTTCTTGTCCCTAGCCTCGGATCTCTAGCGACTCTGTTAGTGGCCCTACATGTATCAATGGTCACGTCATCTTCCCCTGTGGCAGAATTTTCTTTCCAGGATGTGCAATTCTCAGTCCTTCATATTGAATAAGCTCAGTAGCATTTCTAGATGACCACCCTTCACCTGAGAATCCCATCACCTTCCAAACTGTGCTGCCACCCAGAGACGAAGTGTCCAAACACGTGAACCTATGGGGGATATTTCACACTCAAACCACAGTGTAAACCAACTGACAAAACTGACTTCAGTTGAAATAGAAAATCTCAGTAGACCTATAATGCGTAAAGAGATTGAGTGAATAACCAAAACCCCCAAGGAAAGAAAAAGTCAGAATCAATAGTTTTTAATGACACATGCTACCAAATACTTAAAGAAAAATGAATGTAGATCTTACTCAAACTTTCCCCCAAATTAGTAGAGGATAGAGTGCCTTAAAAAATAAATAATTCTTAGCCAGGCAGTGGTGGCACATGCCTTTAATTCCAGCATCCAGGAGGCAGAGGCAAGTGGATCTCTTTGTTTAAGGCCAGCCTGGTCTACAGAGCCAGTTCCAGGATGATCAAGGCTACACAGAAAAACCCGGTCTTGAAAAACAAACAAACAAACAAACAAGCAAATTATTTAAATACTGTATTGTGTGTCTCAAGGGTGATATTTTAAAATTAATTTTGTCCTTTGGCAATTCATATACGTGTATAATGCTTTCTGATTAAAATCTTCCCCAGCCTCTCTTAATTCTCTACCATTCCTATCAACCCATGGACTTAAAGATGAAAATCACACAGCCATCTCAATAGATGCAGAAAGGATCTTTGACAAAACCCAACATTTCCTTATTACAAGAGTTATAGAGAGAATAGAGATGGAAGAAACATATGCCTACATAATAAGGGCTATATATGACAAAACCATTGCCAAATCATCTTAAATGGAGAAAAATTCAAAGCAACCCTAAAACCCTAAACAAGACAGAGCTGTTCAGTGTCTCTATTCCTGTTCAGTATAGACTTGGCAGTCTTAGCTAGATCAATGAGACATATGAGGGAAAGAGAAGTGATGTAAGGAGGAAAGAAGCCGTAAAAATATCCATGTTTACAGAAGATAGATGCTTTGCATGAAAGACCCTAAAATGTTCACCAGAAAACTTCCAGAACAAAACAGAAACTTTTTTTTTTGAAAAAGAAAAACGGGAAACAAAAGTGAGAGACAAGTCACCTTGTGATTTCAAAAAGTATAAAAAGCAATGGTAATCAAAGCAGAAAAGCCATGCTCTGTTCAGATGCTGAGAGCCTCAGTGTCTAATTCCTGTTTCAGCATCACTGAAGAGAGTCCCATACCATCTGTTGGCCTGTCTGACCGGGACATGGGTCCCTAGCTAGGGAGGTTGATTCACCACATCTTCTCTACCTGAGGGTAGCTACTTTGTATTCATTGTCTCAGGCTCAGGCCAATGCTCCTGGAGGACCTCCTTGAGGCAGGTGCATCTGTACTCCAAGAAAACATTGCAGATTCCTCTCACCAGTATGGCTCTCTCCGGGGTGATGTAATTGAGAGGCTCAAACCTGCACTTCACATCTCAGGATGCAGAAGTGAGGGCTGGTCCCACTTAATCAAGCAATTAATTATCAGCCTGAAAACCAAGAGTTCCTTCCAAAGTTTCACAGAAGAGATACTGCCCCTCCTTCCCTTGCTGTCCCATATTGGGAGAAAAAACCTATTTTTGTTGTTGTTGTTATTCTGGGGATTGACTCCCCCCACCTTGTACATATTAAGCAAGCATTCTATCACTGAGCTATGTCCTGGGCTCCACTACCTTTGCACTTTTTATTTTAAGACATGGCCTTGCTAACCTGCATTAGCTAGCACTAAACTTGCTCTGTATTCCAGGAAAACCTTGAATTTTTGATCCTTTCATCTTAACCTCTCAAGAAGTTGCTATCACAGGCCTGGTTCTGAAGGGCAGAAAGCCCAGCTTCTTTGGATTAAAACAAACACCTGCCACCCTGTGATGGCTTGTATATGCTTGATCCACAGAGTGGCACTATTTGGAGGTGTAGCCTTATTGTAGTAGGTGTGTCACTGTGGATGTGGACTTTAATACCCTAGTCCTAGCTGCCTGGAAACCAGTCTTCTCCTAGCAGCTTTCAGATGTAGATGTAGAACTCTCAGCTCTTTCTGCACCATGCCTGCCTGGATGCTGCCATGTTCCTGCCTTGATGACAATAGACTGAACCTCTGAACCTGAAAGCCAGCCCCAGTTAAATATTGTCCTTATAAGAGTTGTCTTGGTCATGGTGTCTATTTACAGCAGTAAAACCCTAACTAAGACATACCCCAAATGCCATGCATCTATACTGCTGTCCACTGATGGACATAGAACACATTAAACTACCTGCATCGAGCCAGGAGTATGGGGAGTGTGTGTATGTGAGTGTGTTTTCCTACATTTCCCAGCTTTCCAGAATCTACACCTGTCCTTACTGCGAAAACTATTATGAAAGTCAGGAGCATGTAGAGGAATTTTAATCACCACATGGCTGTTGTGGAAAGGAATCACACCCAAAGACCTCCTAGGTCTGTGTGGTCTGGTTGGAATACAGACACACCTTTAATTCTAGGAGGCAGAGGCAAACAGATCTCTTGAGTTTTAGTCAGTCAGTTGCGTTCAGTGTAGTGAAGATGAGTTGAGTCAGCTGGGGTGAGCCAGTGAGTTGAGAGCCAGTACAGTGGAGTTGAATGCAAGGCAGTTCAGCTTGTGGAATTCAGAGGCAGGTTTTTTTTACTGGGAAAGCTTTACAGAGAGGTTTCAGAGAGAACAAGCTAGACACAAGTGAAGACAGAACAAGCCAGAGAATGAGAATGAGCTGAAAGATCAAAACATTGCCAATTAATTTGTAGCTAAGCAGAGCAATTCAGTCAGAAGCCAAGAGAAACCAGGTTGAATCAGTCAGCCTGGAGAGGCGCTTGAGCCGGAACAGGTGAGTTGAACCAGCCAATCAGAGATCAGAAAGATCTAGAAAGGTCGAGTTTGAGTTCATTAAATGGCAAGCTTGTGAGATGTCACTTACATCAGGGGAATAAAAGTTTCTTTTATAGGAGTGATTTTTTTTCTTCTTTTGCTACTCAGTGTGGGCTGGGCCCATGTAAGAGCCTGCTGATGAATTTTATGTTGCGTCCACAAAGTATTGAAGGATGGTGGCCTGCAATGGAGTCAAAACAAGGAGAACCACACATTTCCTCTTCCAGCTTTCTCTGAAGTTTGAGAGGGCAGTGTGAGAGGTTCACACCAAGGCCTGGAGAAGCCACAGAGCATGGCAGGTGGCCAACTGAAGCTCTGCTTTCCAGTGCACAGTGAGATCATACAGAGGGCCCCTCAGTGAGGTTCCTCCTCCCTCTGCCCTTCTAATGAAGTGCTGCTGGTTCTAACAGATTGCCAAGGTCTTTCCCTGGGATGGACAGGGAATTGGACATCCAAGAAATACAGATGACCAAAAGCTGTGGAGAAAAGGAACATATCTTCTCAGGGTGGGTAGGGCCCACATCTGAGATTCTGCTAAATGGATTCTGGGTTGGATGTTTTGAATGGGTCCTTGGGTCTTCTTTTTTCTCCTATTATCCTGTTTAGATGCTGCCCTTCCCCTCCACACGCCGTTATAACCCCTCTCTTTACAGTGTCTTCAACAAATAAGTGGCTTATATCTCTGCTGTCTCGGGAGCTTGGTTTTGCTTTCTTATCTGCCCACGCCCCTCTATTTGTCCCTTACCCTGTCCTCAGATGTACCACCCCTGCCCTTTTTTGACCACTTCCCACCAGAACCACTCTCTCCCAGGGCCCAGTTTGCACATGCTCAGGCATGTTCATCTCATTCTTTGACACCCTCCTCCCTCACGTATGGCCCTCCTCACAGCAAGCTATCTGCCATCTTCAGGAGCCTGAGCTGATGTCCTTGCTTGCAACTCATCCCCAGGAGAAGGACTGGAAACCGCTGACTTCCCCCCAGAAAAAAAGGGATGGAGAAGGTCAGGCTTGAGACTCCAGCCACCTCTCCAAGACACTGGGATGAAATTTTGCCCTCATTGCATGTAGCCTCCGGGGCTTGGGTGGTGCCAGGCTCTATAGGTTGGGGGGAAACTAATTAAAGGGGTTGCAGTTTTAGGGAAACCATTATCCATGTCTGGTGAATTTTCCAGTGTGGCTGCTTGAAGGTCATCAATGCTTCCATACCTAACCACTCAGTAATGCTCTTTAGGTATTGCCCAATAAACTCACTGGTCCTAAACTGAACTTTGGTGGAATCAGTCTTATTATTGGGACCTTAATAGGAGGGTAGATGTTGTTAACATCTCTCCAGAGACAGAAGGCTCCCACACCTTTCCCAGTGTGTCAAACATGTCAGCCTGATGCTTTTGTTCCCTGTCTGTGGGTCCCAAGAGGGTGAAGCCTTTCTGTCACGATCCCTCCTCTAGGATGCCACAGGGACTAAGAGGCTGAAGGGAGCAAAGAGATGCTGTGGACACAGCATGCTTAACTCCTCTTATCCCAGAGAGAACACCCAATATCTCACATGTAACATAATATTAGGAAGGCTCCTGTCACTACTATAGCTATGGGACCCAAGTGCACACACATGATCTTCCTGGACTGATCTCTGGCCCCTCTGATCACCCAAGCTTTCTGGACATTTCATTCCCTTCTCTTTCCCATGGCATGTCCTCTTCTGTCACTCACCTGACAAACTCCTATGGGCTCAGGATAGACATCAGAAACATCATTGCACCCAAGGTAGAAAGTTTTCCCGGACAGATGTCTCTGAGGGATGCTTCCCTAGCATCTGGAACAGACACAGGCAGAACTGAATGATGGTACTGCATGCCCAGCAGACCTCTGAAAGGCAGTGTAGCTTTCCCTAGGGATGCTGGGAGAAAGGGCTTGCTCTTCTCTTTCCCTAGTCTCTCTCTGGCTTCCATGGTGTCTTTCCAGCTTGCTCAGAATGACACAGCTTATGAGAAATGAGTTGTCAGCTCAGCTTGGTCCAGATACTCATTGTTGCTGTATAGGTGGAGTCTGTTAATGACACCCAGGTCAACAGAATACAAGTCAACTCTTAGAAGTTGTGCTGATTGTCTAGGCCTGTGTCTTATATATGGTAAGCAAAATGGAAAACAACCCTCTCTTTAACATGGCCAGTGGCAATATGGTCTTAGTCCCAGGGACTTGTGAGGTAAGTCAAATACTAAAGGCATTATGCTGACTGGGAAGGTGCTCAAAGAGATGGGTTTCCAGGGAAACCTTAGCTGGACTGGACCCAAGGGATGAGCCCTGAAGGCAGCATGACCCTGAAATGCATTATGGCTCCTGCTTCTGCTCTGGGCAGAGGCCTGTGGAGCTCTGAAATATGGAGTAAAAAATGTCTGGATGTGCATCCCAGTGTTGCCTTGGAAGTGGGTCATGTGACTCTTGAGGAGTATTACAATATAAAAGAAAAGGCGTGTGAGCAGAAGTGAGGCCTGCTGTGGGACTACCCTTCAAAGAGCTTTATGAGGAGAGCTGCAGGTTCATGGCCTTGTGCATCCATGATGCTGCTCAGAAGTGGGAGAGCCTTAGGAGATCAGCTGTTGTACTGTAGGCAGCCATATTGGAATGTGCCTTAGTTAGGGTTTCTATTGCTGTGATGAGACACCATGACCTAAAGAAGAAAGGATTTATTTGGCTCTTATCTTCCGAATCACAGTCCACTGAGTCGTATCTAGCCTGAGATCACCTTTATTTGTACTTCAGCCGGTACCCAGGCCATAGGTTTCATCAGACCCTCTGACAAGGTGTCCTGGTGCCTACAATATTTATTTTCTGCCCTTATTCCTGCTAGCCCACTTTGTTAGCTGATTTAGGAGAGAACACGTGGGCAAGATGGGCATGTTCATGCCTTCTCAGAAAGGTCTGGAAGCTGAGTACAGGGATTGGTGACTTAATACACATGGCACAATTGTCATCAGAATCCCAGATAGACCTGTCCATGGCCCCGGGCTAGGAGCACCCAGGTTGGCAGTGGCAGGGGACAAGCTGAGATGTTGGACTTCACTTTCCTGCCTTGTTTGAATCAGTGTCTCTGCTGTTCTTGTTGCATATGTCAGGTTAGTTGGTCCACCAGCTTGCAGGTACTCTCCTGCCTCGGCTTTCCATGTCACTGAAGAAGGGCTGAGGTTTTGGCTACGTTCTACCAGCTGAAAGCTAGATGTATATAGGTTCTGTGTGTCTGAATTCAGGTTACCCCACTTGCATGGCAAGGGCTTTACCCACTGAGCCATCTCCACAGCTCTTCTTTCCTCACAAGGGAAGACCAGAAGCTAAGGACTTTGTTAGTCTTTAAGAGAACAGCCAGGAGGAGAGAGTTTTAGTAAGGCTATCTTTATTTTTTTTTTATAACTCCATAGAGGAAGCTTTTGTGAGAAGGCTCCTTGCCCTTCTCAGAACAGGGCCTGTGCTCAGGACTCACAAGGACACCCTGGCCAGGTAAGAGATAACTAGAAACCCCAGAGCCTCCTGGCCGCATGTCTTGTGGGTTTTCCCATTCATGCATTCATGTATGCATTCATTCATTCATTCATTCATTCAGTCTTTGCTGGAAGTCTGTGTTATGCACAGGTCTGGGACAGAGTCTGAAGTTTTGGGACAGAAGGAATCCACAGCACACCCGGCTCCCATTCACCAGGGAGTTTGAAGGAGGCCGAGATCCTAGGGACGGGACCGGAAGTGCTGCTGATCCATCTGTGAGGATGCTTGGGGAAGTGTATGAAGACCAGAAACATTTCTGCTTTGCTTGGAGCAAAGCTATACTTAGAAAAGATACGGGCTGAGAAGTGTGGGGAGATGAGGGCTCTTCTTCCCTGGGGCTCCATTTCTCCATGTTTTTGTCTGGCAAACCCTTCAAGTTTTCAGCCCCTCGTTTCCAGCTGGAGACAGTGTGGTGCCTGGTTACGTGTGCTTTCGGCCGCAATACATATTAAGTATTTCCTGTGCGGTGACTCATTCAACAGCTGTGACCCGCATGCACTTTGTGTGGAGTCTTGCACACAGTTGGTGCTTCCTGAGTCAATGTCCAGGCCTCTGGGTGGAGAATGAAGGTCTGACTGTGTGAGCAGGAGTCGTGTGCAGGGCAGGAGTCCCCACTCCCAAGCTTGCCACTAAGACATCCCGTGAGCACTAAGGTCATTTCCCATCTGCTCCGAGAAGCAGAACAAAATTTGCAGTCAGTTCTCTCTGAGCTTCCTTCTAGCTCAAAACTTGGGTGCATCGCAGCGGAGGGCTGTTTGCAAGAGTCTGAAGGATCCACTGGGCAGTGGCTGTATTTCTTGTCCTTCACTCTCTCCTCTCCTTGCTCCCCTTACCTCCATCACTACAAGACCTTCAGGCCCCTCCGGATGCCCCTCCCCTGTAGATACGGGGTTTCCTGCCTGTACTGGTTTCAGAAGATCTGACTTCAGGCTCACAGGTAACTTCCGGAGGCACAGCAGTCTCCAGTTCCCAGGCCCTCATTCTGCGCTAGGCTGATCTGTGAGGTCATCCGAAGACCAGTGCTCCTGCATCAGGTGTCCCACTTCCCACAGATAGGGCTCGAGGGTCTGCAGCTGTTCCAGGAGATTAATTATGTGGTGCTAGAGGGCGGAAGGAGACGTCTTTCTTGATCACGCATTGTGCTCATGACAAATGGCTGGGTTTCTGACAACAGACCTGAGCTTTTCTTTCCATAGAGGAAACCCAAGCTAGAGTCTGCAGATTGTTCATGATTCGTCAGTTCGGGAGGCTGTGCCTCCTCCTCGCTGATGGCCGATTAGCCTTCCGCCTCTGCTCTTTTGGCAAAAAGCCAAACCAAACAGCTAGCCAGAGAGGTTTGGAAGTGTTCCTCACCGTTGTGGTTTTAATGTGACATGTACCCCGTGCGTGGCTTGCACGTCTGAACACTAGGTCACTCGCTGGTGGAGCTGTTCAGGAAGGTTTGGAATCTTTACGGGGTGGAGACTTGATCATTGAAATAGGTCATTGTCTGTGAGCCTTCAGGTTTTAGAATCTAGCCTCTATTCCTGCTCACCTTCTCCTTCCTAAGTGTGGTGACAGAGTGACCGGTGGCCATCTGCTCCAGAGGCCATGCCTTCTCCACAGTATGGAATATATGTTCTTGAATGCGATCCAAAAATATATCCTTTCTTCCTTAAGTTGTCTTGATTAGATGTTTTGTTACAGTAGCAGATACACCTACTTACCATCCCACGCTCAACTGAGGATACAGGAACACATGTACCGTGTGCAGGCTCACAGAGTCCAGCCAGTGATACCACTATCTACGTGGCTCTGACATTGCCTGAAGAAAATTAGTTTGGTGTTTATACAAAGAGATGGCCAGTGTGGATACATACATGTGTCTGGTACTGGTTCGGGTGCAGAATAGACTCTTGATGGATCTTTCTATTGCCTGGACATCTTCAGGGAGGGGCCACCGTGACATATTATGGGCCTCAATAGCTGGAGGAACATCACTAAAGGGCTGGGGCTTGCACACATTGTACACTTACTTGACGAGTCCTGGCCAAGTCTGATCTCCAGTGGGGTTCACCCCACACTCGCTGCTCTGCATCAAGTCCTTTCCCCTCAGAGGGCTGAGTTCAGCTGAGTTCTGAGTGACATTTCCAGCATGCTCTTGTTACCAAGGCTCCTATGTTGAGAAGAGGAATCAGGCATTTGCTTTGCCCTGGATGGGGGTCATATGTCATCCCAGCAGGGTGATTCTCTTTGGTGAAGTGAGTTGGGGTAGTGTATTAGTTCCTTGACTCATTGATGCTATGAGATGCCCAGTGAAAGCTGTTGGGGCGGGGGAAGGGTTTATTTGAGCTCACAGTTTATCATGTATAGGGTACAGTCTATCATGGCTACAAAGGCACAGAGGTAGAACTGTGAGACAGTGGGTCACGTTGCATCTGTACTCCAGGAGCAGAGAGATGAATGAAGTGAAAACTGACTACTTTCAGAAAGTCAGTTGTGTTGGATGGTGTTTTGCTGGGGCAAACGTGAAGGAGTGTTTTCCTGAAGTGGATGCAGGTGAAAGGTTAAGGCAGACTTGTGAAGGGAGGTTTAGCTGAAGCAGACACAGGAGAAAGGATGTTCTGCTAAAGCAAGCATGTGAAAGGACATGTGAGGAAGGATTCTTTACTAATTAAATGTGCATGTATTGGTCCACCTTGCATTGTGTAGTTGAGCTGCATTTGTCAGGATGCCATAGAGAGAAATGCACCAAAAAACTTCTGGTGGTGTGCTGCGGCTTTTTTTGCCACTTCTGTGGACTCGGGTTGATTGGCAGAATGATGACAGCTGAGACAGACACATGTGCTGAGGCAAGACCCACGGAGGACATGGGATATTTGGAGGGTATAAATAGGACTCAGCAGACGGTGACAGAGGCAGAGCTTGGCTTGCTGGTACAGGTAGCTGTGAAATGCTTGTGGGTCTCATGGCTTCCCTGATCTTCGCTTCCCTGAGAGAGGCACAGCGGAGAACTTCTCCTGGCATCCTTCCGCGTCCCTCCTGCTGACGTGTGTCAAGGCTGAGGCCTGGCTGTCTCTGCTAGGTCATGCTACTGCTGCTGATTCATATTCGTTATCCCGACTCTACCGGACTGGACTGCTGGTGTACCCATGAAGTGTTTGCGAGTGGATTGAGCTGCTGCTGCTAACCTGTGAACTGAACTGCTGGTTTCCAGATAACACAAATGGAAGTCACTCCAAAGAACCTTTCTAAACAGGGCCACTTCCCCCATATTCTTTCTTTCCCACATAGAATTTGAAAAAAAAAAAATTAAGGTTGCAGATGAACACTGGTATTCAGCTCACCTTTTCCAGTCAGGACCCTAGTGTGTACAACCAGGTGGGTCTCCCCACCCCAGATAAACCAACTATAAACTCTCACTTGGACATGCTCAGAGGTTTGTCCCCTCCCTGCTTCTAGACCCTGTCAGGCTGTCAGTATTAACTGTCCCAGGTGGGTTCAGCAGCAGGCTTGCTGCCCGGTAAAGGCTTTATTCTGAGTCTAGGGAGTGCCTTAAAAGGACAATGACATGCTCTTTGCAAGCTTGGGACCTAGACAGAGAACTTTCCAGATGATCCCACCTGTGGTTCCCCCCAGGGTTCTGGACTTGCTTGTGTATGTGATGACCCCCTCTACCCTCACTATGGAGACGGAGTCCTCTTCAGACCTTCCTTAGACTCGGCACCCTGGGGCACTGTCAATCCAGGAGCTGGCAGAGTCCTCACCAACAAGCTTGGGGACCTGCGGGAGAGAGGATCTGCAGTGCTTCCTGTAAATGCTGGTTCCAGACTTTTCTCCAAGGTGCCTCTGCTCTCTGGGGTCCCGATGAGTGCTCTGTCTGCCCTGGTGCCTAACACTAGCATTGCTACCTCACCAACGTCTGTCTACTCAACTCCTAGCACCTGATGGGTGCCAGCTCCCGATACACAGCTTATGGCACATTTTCAGATCCTCCACAACGTCCCACAGAGATGCTATGGGACACTCAGAGAGGAAGGAGGTGTGGAGGCCAAAGGGTGACCTTAGGTGTTGTTCCTCAGCCACCATCTGCCTTACCTTTCCTTTTTTCCTTCCTTCCTTCCTTCCTTCCTTCCTTCCTTCCTTCCTTCCTTCCTTCCTTATTTTCTTTTTAAAGACAGGTCTCTTGTTGGCCTGCCTCCCTCTGGAACCACAGCCAAACACACCTCTTCTGCATAGATTGCTTTTTGTCAGGATATTTTTTCACAGTTCAAACGTGAAACTAGGACACATGGTAAAACAATAGCTGCCTTTGGTTTGATATGATTTACGCAAATGTAATTTAATTCTTAACCATGGCCACACTGAACATCTAATTCTAAGTGTCCCTGGACATTTAACAGTCGATTCTTGGCATCAAGTGCAAACTGTGGCTGTAGGTTATTTTTTAATCTATCTATCTATCTATCTATCATCTATCTATCTATCTATCTATCATCTATCTACCTACCTATTATCTATCTATCATCTATCTATTTTATCTATCTATCTATCTATCTACCTATCTATGGCTGTCATTGCTACTCTTACCTTTAATCTTTGGGAAGTTCTAGGTCATCATGTCTTCTCTAATGTCTTAAAGCCCTTGGCACTGTGGGAAGCAGAGCCTGAGATTTAGCTACAGAATGGCCCAGAAGGTGATTTCTTAGATAGCTGTTCTCTCTTGCCCTATCAGGTCTCTCAGGGGGCATTTACCAAGCCAGTTGCCTACATCTGTCCTTAGTGTGTTTCCTTACAGACCATGGTGTGAGCTTATTTAGAGAAGTAAGCGGCCATTACTGGAAAAATCTCACCCAGCAGGGATGATGGCTTCTCCATAGCCACTGAGGTGGAGATACCCTTTCAGTTAGCCTTTCCTATACTATACACTTGTCTTAGTCAGGGTTTCTATTCCTGCACAAACATCATGACCAAGAAGCAAGTTGGGGAGGAAAGGGTTTATTCAGCTTACACTTCCATGCTGCTGTTCATCACCAAAGGAAGTCAGGACTGGAACTCAAACAGGTCAGGGAGCAGGAGCTGATGCAGAGGCCATGGAGGGATGTTCTTTACTGGCTTGCCTCCCCTGGCTTGCTCAGCCTACTCTCTTATAGAACCCAAGACTACCAGCCCAGGGATGGTCCCACCCACAAGGGGCCTTTCCCCCTTGATCACTAATTGAGAAAATGCCTTACAGTTGGATCTCATGGAGACATTTCCTCAACTGAAGCTCCTTTCTCTGTGATAACTCCAGCTGTGTCAAGTTGACACAAAATTAGCCAGTACAATTGACCCCTTGTCAACTTGACACACAAACACATCACTAGTAAGCCTCAACCCTTACATTCCTATTCATCCCCAAGGTCTAAATAACTTTAAACATCCCAGAGTCTTTACATATTCTTAAAATTTCAATCTCTTTAAAATATCCATCTCTTTTAAAATCCAAAGTCTTTTTGAAATTAAAAGTCTCTTAATTGTGGGTTCCACTAAAACAGTTTCTTCCTTCAAGAGGGAGAATATCAGGGCACAGTCACAATCAAAGCAAAAATCAATCTCCAACCGTCCAACGTCTGGGATCCAACTCACGATCTTCTGGGCTCCTCCAAGGGCTTGGGTCACTTCTCCAGCCATGCCCTTTGTAGCACACACATCGTCCTCTGGGCTCCAGATGCCTGTACTCCACTGCTGCTGCTGCTCTTGGTGGTCATCTCATGGTACTGGCATCTCCAAAACACTGCATGACCCCTTCAGTCCTGGGCCTTCAATTACAACTGAGTCTGCACTTTCACCAATGGCCTTCCATGGCCTCTCACAGTGCCGAGCCTGAGCTGCTGTGTGACCCCTTCATGCCTTCAAAACCAGTACCACCTGGGTGACCCTTACACATTACCAAGTTCCACTGCAGAAGGAGTACAACCTTGCCTATCTCTGGAACACAGCCTCTTTGTGCTTTCAGAAAACACTTCCCAGAAGATGTCACCTCAACGATGCTGGTCTCTTCTTAATCACCGCTAATTTCTTAGCTCCAGCTAACCAGCATCAATAGTCCCAGTAATGCAAAGTTTTTGCTTTAGTAGTTCTGGTATCTTGTTAATCACAGCTGATTTTTCAGCCCCAGCTAACCAGAACTACAAAATCTTCACAATAAAAACAGCAATGGCCCTGAAGAGAGTCTTTAATTTTCCCCCTGAAATTTCACAAACCAGGCCTCCATCTTCTGCACTGTTCTCAGCATTATCTTCCAAGCTCCTACACAACATCTGACAGAGCTCTTAACAACGAATGGATCTTCAAGCCCAAAGTTCAAAAGTCCTTCCACAGTCCTCCCCAAAACATGGTCAGGTTGTCACAGGAGTACCCCACTATGCTGGTACCAATTTGTCTTAGTCAGGGTTTCTATTCCTGCACAAACATCATGACCAAGAAGCAAGTTGGGAAGGAAAGGGTTTATTCAGCTTACACTTCCATACTGCTGTTCATCACCAAAGGAAGTCAGGACTGGAACTCAAACAGGTCAGGGAGCAGGAGCTGATGCAGAGGCCATGGAGGGATGTTCTTTACTGGCTTGCCTCCCCTGGCTTGCTCAGCCTACTCTCTTATAGAACCCAAGACTACCAGCCCAGGGATGGTCCCACCCACAAGGGGCCTTTCCCCCTTGATCACTAATTGAGAAAATGCCTTACAGTTGGATCTCATGGAGACATTTCCTCAACTGAAGCTCCTTTCTCTGTGATAACTCCAGCTGTGTCAAGTTGACACAAAATTAGCCAGTACAACACTCCAGTACTTCCTGAGACACACACACACACACACAGTGGTGATGGCAGAATTATGTACAAATGACTGTGAGATGCAGGAGGAGGCAACTAATGACCCGCTATGAGGGGGGATACCAGCAGCCAGCCAAGAAGCCAGACTTTAGGGAGTTTCTTACAAGTAGTCTGATTTGCTAAAAGAGCCTGCAAGAACTAAAGCTAACCTGTAAGCCCCACTTACCCAGGGACAGATAACTTCCTGAAATGCTGGGGGCTGTGGTCCTCGTGTGATAATAAGCCTTGTGCTCTCACTCCCCTAAACAAGTTTGTTTGACCCAACAGCACCAGGCGTGCTTGATCACACGTAGGCGGGAGGTACCTAAGCAGGAATCACGGCAGGATACATGCTTGCTCCTGATTAGACCAGGTAAGAAATACGTATCCTTGTGAGTTTGCCTTTAAAAGCCTCTGCAAAACCTGACCCTTGATGTCCTCCCAGTATGGACCTAGTCAAGTGTCAGTTTTCCTGGCCAGCACTAACTACAGATTGTTAATTGGCTAATCATGGAACTGGTTTTTCTCCTCAGACTCTCAGGTTTAACATACTCCTTATGCCCTCAGTGTTCCCTCTCATCTCTTTCCCTCCCTCACTGCTGAATCATATCTGCTCCTCCCAGTCCTGGATCTATGTAATTCTCCCTACATCTCATTTTGTAACACCAAGCTTTGATCTTACTTAGGTCTGCCAGGCCCCTGAGAGACACGGACTTTGTTTCTCTATGAAAGGTGCAGGTATCCTAAAACAAATTAACAGTGAAAAGAGTAGGGTCTGGAGGGATATTGCACATTACAGACTCATTTCTCACAAGCTGTGGGACTTTGGGTCAGTTATGTAACTTCTGTGTGACTTAGTTTCCCCATGTGCAACTGTGTTCCAGTTTGTTGAGATGAGATGGGGAATCTGGGAAATGGCTCAGAGGGTAAAGGGCTTTCTGTGCAAGAGCCTAATGACTTGAGTTAACCCCTCAGCCACATGCTGTGGTGGGCGTCCTTAGTCTCTGCACGCCTGTGGTGAGACGAGAGGCAGAGACAGGAGAATCGATTGGAAGCTTACAGGTCAGCTGCTCTGGGACATGTGGAGCATCAGGAACAAGAGTAACCCTGCCTCAACATTTGTAAGATAGATAGATAGACAGACAGACAGACAGACAGACACACACACACACAGAAAGGTAGGTGGGCAGACAGATAGGCAGACAGATAGATATAGATAGATTAGATAGATGATAGATAGGTAGGCAGGCAGACAGACAGACATATATAGATAGATTAGATACATAGATAGATAGACAGACAGGTAGGTAGGTAGGTAGATAGATAGATAGATAGATAGGCAGGCAGACAGATATATATATAGATAGATTAGATAGATAGACAGACAGATAGATAGATTTCCCATATACTCACCCACACAAACACATACACATGCATCAAGAAAAGTATTTAAAAGAGGAAGCCACTCATCGTAGATGGTGTTACTTGTGTGGGCTCACCAAGAACAGGATCTTGCACGGGCAGCCTCCCTCCATTCCCCTCCTCCCAATCCCTTCCTTCTGTGTTCCCCCCTTACCCTGCTTTATAAGTTGCGTGTGTGCGGGCACACATGTGTGGCAGTGGCAGTCAGACGACAGTTTCTGGTGTTGCCCTCAGCCTCTGTCTTGTTTGAGTCAGGGTATGTTTGTTGTTTGCTGCTGCCCACACCAGGCTAGCTGCCTCACATTCTGCCAGGGACTCCCCTGTCCCTGCCTCTCACCTTGCTGTGGAAGCACTGGGCTTACAGATGTGTGTTCCTGCATCTGCCTACCTCAGCTCTGGAGGGTAGAAGCCCAGGTCCTGATGCTTGGGTGGCAAACTCTTTATCCCTCAGCCATTGTCCCATCCTCTCCCTCCCACCTGTCCCCGATCTACCTCCACTTCCTGTTTGTCCTGGGAATTGAGGGGATGATAAGCAAGCTCTCTCTGAACTCACATACTCAGCCTTGTCTCAGACATGCAAGGGGCGTACATAGAGTCCCTTTCGAGCTATACCTTCATAGACGGTCTCAACTCTGTCATGCTAGGCATTTGCTGTATTTCCAGGAAGCTCCCACGTGCACATTCAGCAGGCAAGGCATCCCAGACCCATGACAAAGGTTCTGCTCCGTAACAAGGTCCACAGCCACCATTGTGAACCCAGAGAGGCCAGCAGCGGTGCCACCTTCTCCACAAGCCACTCACGTCACCACACCGTCAGGGTCTGATCCTGGGCCCTGTAAAGCCTACCACACTCAGGCTTTACATCAGCTGGTTCCAACTCGACTTCCAGAGATGGTTGCAGGGATTCAAGGTGACGGGTCTACAAAGCCCTTGTCCCAGGGGCTTCTCAGACAGTGGCTAATATGTCTTCCTCTTTGTTCTGGTCGACCAGATTCCCTGAGCATCCATTAAGGGTGCTGGGGAGAAGTCAGCAGCTAGTCTCTGGTATAGCTTCGCTTTCTCTGTGAGGGAGGCAGCTTGAGAAGGGCTATTTTGTCCCCTTGGTGATGTAGCCCCAGCCTCACCTGTCAGGCTTTTTTCTGCAGTTTGTGGTCTGAGGTCTCCATGGGGCCTCCCCATGCATGATCTTGACCTTGGTAGAACATGTCAAGTGGCGTCTTTTGGTTGGTAGCCCTGTCCTGGCCTTCCCATCTATGAAGACTTCCTCTTCTTCCTATTTTTCTTGGTTTGTATCTGTGCTGTATATGTGTGTATGTGTTGTGTACATGTATGTTGTGTATGTGTTGTATGTGTATAAGTTGTGCATTTGTTGTATGTGTTATGTATGTGTATTGTGTGGGTACGAGTTGTGCATATGTTGTATTTGTATGTGTTGTATATGTGTTTTGTGTATGTGTGTATTGATGTATGTATGTGTTGTGTATGTGTGTTGTATATGTGTGTATTGATGTATGTATGTGTTGTGTATGTGTGTTGTATGTGTATGAGTTGTGCATATGTTATGTGTGTGTTGCATATGTGTGTTGTGTGTGCATGTGTGTATAGGTAGGGCCAAGTGTGTGAGGGGGTTGTCTTTATCTTTCTCAGCTATCATTCTTTATCTCTCTCTGCCTTATGGATTTGGTTTTTGGCTATTTTACTTGATCATTCATTTGGGGGAGGCTTGTGTGTTCCAACCATAGAGACATGTGAAGGCCAGAGGATTGCTTGAAGGACTCCATCAGGTGGGTGCCAGGGATGGAACTCGGGCTTGGTGGCCAGCATCTTTTACCCTCTGAGTCAATCATTCTGCTGGTTCTCAACTTTATTCTTAAAGATAGGCTCTCTCATCAAACTCAGAGCTCACTGATTTGGCCAGGTGCTCAGTGAGCCCCAGGGCTCCTCCCGTCTCAGCCTCCTTGGTGGGAGAATCAGAAGCATGCATTGCCATGCCTGGCTTTTCCATGTGGGTGCTGAGGTTCAGCTTGGTTCCTCACAGAACATACTTTGTCAACCAAGCCTTCTCCCCAGTGCCCTGATACTTTTCTTCTGGCTTATTTCCTTGGCACAGGCCTATGTTTTCCTAACATAACTAAGCTGACAGGTGAACTGGACTAGACTGAGGGGTGTGTGGGGGGGTTGGTGGCCTGAGACATATTGCTGCAGCAGGCACACCTCTGTTACTTTGGGTAGTAGCTGGCAGGGCACTTTCCTCTGAAGAGCTGTCCAATACCTCTGCATGCAGTGCAGACAGGTCAACTCCTGTTCATTCTCTAGTGATATTCAGGGAAAATATTCTCCTTGATCCTATCCCCTAATTTGTTTTTTAACTGTCATGGGTAATTCCTTAATCTAATGGTGATTGTCTTCAGCCTGGTCCTAGAGATCTCTTTAAACTTTGCTCTTCCTTGCTATACCTCCTTCTTGCTAGCTAGCTACCCTCCTCCCTGGTGCTATGGCTTTCAAAGGCAGTGGCTCATTCAAACAATGCAGAATTAACCCACACAGAGCAACTGTGAATCATTTGCAGGCTAAAATGAGGCCTGGTTTTGTCTAGGGGGTTGGCAGTGTTAGTTGCTTTAGCAAGTGAAGGCATCTTGATGCTGAACCCATGTCAAGGCTGAAAGCACAGCGTCTCTTTCTTCCCCTGGGAGCAAACAGTCTTCAATGTGTTGAGCTGCTGAAACTGGAAGGAGCCTGATGCCTCCTCTGCAAGCAGCTGGGGGCTTCTCCACCAGGGTGACCTTCTTCACTGTCTGTCATGCTATGTGATCTGGTGGGGACCCAGCATGCATTGTCCTCAGAAAATGAGTGCTTCTGGATAGAGGAAGACAAGTGTCAAAGCAGGTCCCCGAAGCCATGTGACTCAGATGTGCAATCTAGAAATGCTAACCTTGCTCTGAGATGGCACAAGCATTTAGACCAGAGTTTTGTTCTCAGGATCCATATTTTAAAAAGCCAATCCCTGGGAGCACAGATGCTCTGCAGGAATGTAAGACTGACACTAGCTAGACTCAGTGTTTCAAGAATCAACTGAATCCAGACATTCAGAAAATGAGGGAAAGGTGCGAGGGATGTGTCATGGTTTGAATATGCTTGGCCCAGGGAGTGGCACTATTTGGAGGTGTGGCCTTGGAGTAGGTGTGGCCTTGTTGGAGTAGGTGTGTGGGGGTGGGCTCTAAGATCCTCATTCTTGTGCCTGGAAGTTACTATTCTGCTAGCAGCCTTCAGATGAAGATGTAGAACTCTCAGCTCCTCCTGCACCATGCCTGCCTGGATGCTACCCTGCTCCCACCTTGATGATACTGGACTGAACCTCTGAACCTTTAAGCCAGCCCTGATTAAATGGTGTCCTTTATAAGACTTGCCTCGGTCATGGTGTCTGTTCACAGCAGTAAAACCCTAAGACTGGATGGTAGTGAGTGAGACACAAGTCTCAGATAGGTGTTGACCACCTGCCTTAGTGTCTTTTCTTTTCTTTTTTTCTGGTTTTTGGAGACAGGGTTTCTCTGTGTAGCCCTGGCTGTCCTGGAACTTACTCTGTAGACCAGGCTGGCCTCCAACTCAGAAATCCGCCTGCCTCTGCCTCCCAAGTGCTGGGATTACAGGCGTGTGCCACCACTTCCTGGCCCTTACTGTCTTTTCTTGTTGCTGTGATAAAATATGCTGAGAAAGGCTGTTTAGGGGAGGAAAGGTTTATTTTAAGAATCACATCACCTGACCAGAGTGGGGCAATCGTGAACTTTGGAATGGCTGACTGTCTCTGTCCCTGTGACTCCATACAATCTTCTGGCTGGAAGTGAGATGTGAAGCATTTTCCAAAGCATATTCATGTGCTGCCTTCTCTGATGGCCAGCTCTCTGAACAAAGCCTAATGGAAAGCTTCATGCTTGTCTCTAATCATTTGCCTTTGTGGTGCGAGCAACATGAGCTCCAGAATTCTGGATCTACTCCTTGGAGGCAATGCTGGGAACAGTTCAGTTAACCTTCACGGTCCCTAGGAGGTGGGTATTGGTGCCAGCCTACAGAGGAAGCCTTGAGGGTCCAGTGCTCAGCACTTCTGGTGCACCCAGGTGGGCAGTCTACTCTCTGGAGGCGTGGTCTGCAGTCCCAGGCTCCACTCACACCCATGCCTGTGGGTAGAAAGTAAAGGACAATCCACATGAAATCTTGTAAATGATGGAGACAGGATATCACCATCTCCTGTGATACACCTCCTATATACATCTCCATCATTTACAAGCTATCTGATATGAGATTTGCAGTCCTAGAAGACGTCAGGCTTCTGAAGAAAGACTTCAAGTTTCTGGTGGTGGTGGTGGTGGTGGTGGTGGTGGTGTGTGTGTGTGTGTGTGTGATGGTGTTGGTGGTTTTAATAGGAATGGCCCACATAGGCTAATTTATTTGAATGTTTGGTCATTAGGAAATGGTGCTAATGAGACTAGAAGCCTTGGCCTTATTGGAGGAATCATGTCACTGTAGGTTATGGGGTTTCAAAAGCCTAAACCAGTCCCAGTCTCTCTTCTTGCAGATCTGGATGTAGAACTCTCAGCTCCCCCTCTCACATCATGTCTGCTTGCTTGCCACCAGGCTGATGATGGACCAAACCTCTGAAACTGTAATCTAGTCCCAATGAAATGCTTCCCTCAGTGAGCGTTGCCATGATCATGGTGTCTCTTCACAGCAATAGAACACTGACTAAGACAGGGTGGCTGGACTCACAGCTGTCACGGATCCCTGCTGGAATGGAAAGGCCCCTCCCAGCCATGGTTTTCCCCACTTATAGAATGGAGATGGTGTCACGATCTGCAGAGTTGCAGGTCATAGGGCTGATAGTCAATTGTCATCGGCATCGATCTGCAGCGGGTGGACGATTCCGCAGCAGCTGCTGCTGTCTGAGCTTAGCTTCCCTGTCTGTAAAACGCTAGCACAGACCTAGCAGGCTGGGAGTGGGTTGACTCCCAGCTAAAGTGGAGCCTATGATCTCAGCCTCGGATGTCAACATTGGCAGGCTTCTCTGTACTCATGGAGAGAATATGTAGAGGCTCCTGCCAAGAGGGGGAAAAACTGGATTTGCCCACATGCGCCCGGCCCACTGATCTGTCTTCAGAGACAGAATGAGGAAACTACCTCTTTGATCCAACACTATTTTTATCTGCCTCTGAACAGTACTAATGCTGCATTAAGTGTGCTGTGTGGAGAGGGGCCATCGGCAGGCTGAAATGAGGGCGATCATTGTCCTGGTCCTGTAAATGGCATATCTTGTCTTTGTGGATGGTGCTGGGGGGTCCAGATTTAGGCCACCTGCTGATGGATCTGAGCAACGGCATCCCTGCTCATGTGCCACAGGCACTGTCCAGTTGGGGAAGGAGGCTATGATGGTTTGTGTTAGCTGTCAGCCTGACACAGTCTAGAATCACCCGGGAGATGGGCCTCTGAGAACAACTATGCAGGAGTATCTTATATTCATTGATGAGAGAAGACCCCCTCACTGAGAATGGAACCATCTCTCTGGGTTGGGTATAAAGAACTATATAAAAATGATGATTATGAGCTGAGCTGTATCATTCATTCATTCACTCACTCACTTGTTGCTCTCAATTCTTGACTGTGGGGGTGACTTGACCAGTAGATTCAAGCTCCTCCCACCTTGAATTCTCAACTGTGGTGGACTTGACTGTAACCTGGAATGGGGTATATTTTACCCTTTGAAACTAAGGCAGAGGCAGGGATATCTGTGGAGGAGGAAGGCCTGGTGGGTATCTGAGTTCTCTAAGGTCTCTTATCTGCTCTCCTGTCCCTAGCTTGGTGACAGGCTTTTCATGCATGCTTGTCACTCCACTATATCTTTTGCCATCAGGATCTGTTTGGGTAAAGGCTGCTGGGTCCCTGCGTATCCAGAGACTTGTGTATTCGTGGGCCACCTGTTTTGGAAAGGGAACAAACAGAAGGGTAGTTGTGTACTGGGCCTTGCGATCAAGGATAAGTACAAGGAGAAAAGTGGCAATACATGGTTGTCACTCACGCTGTGTGCCATTCTGCCAAGTGTGGCAGCTCTCCAGACAGAGATGGCTTAGGATCGAGTGTGACGAGACTGACTGGGTCACAGAGTGCCTGCATACATTAGGCGTGTCTGAGTGGGTGACCCGCCTTTGAACCAGGGAGTTGGACAGAGCAACTGACTTCTCAGTGTGGGTGGACCTCATCCAATCAGCCAAAGGTCTCAAGAGAATGGAGTCTGAACAATGGGACATGGCCTGACTGCCTTGGCCCAACACTGGTCTTCTTGACTGGACTCAGATGCTAGTTTTCCTGGGTCTTGAGCCCACGGCTTTTGTGCTGGAGAGACAGTGTTGTCTCTCTCTGTTCTCATACATTTAGACAAGGATAGGAGTCACACCAGCTGCTGTCCTGGTTGCTTGCCAGTTGTTGTGGATAGCCCTGGGGCTAATTATATTTGATGTTAAATCTGTTCTCCTGTGAGGGGTTTCGAACAAGGAATGAGTCAGCACTCAGGTGATTTCCTGTAAACCTGCTTCCCACCTTAATTTGTAAAATAAAGGAAAGCTGATGATTGGGCAGATAAAAAAGAAGGTGGAGCAGAAGGGGAGAGAGAAGGAGAAAATGGAAGAGGGAGAGAGGATGCAGAGGAGGAGGGGGAAGAAGAAGGAGGAGGAGGAGGAGGAAGAGGAGGAGGAGGAGAAGGAGGAGAAGAAGAAGAAGAAGAAGAAGAAGAAGAAGAAGAAGAAGAAGAAGAAGAAGAAGAAGAAGAAGAAGAAGAAGAAGATCTGAGCAGAAGCATATGGTCTGAGAAACCGCAAGTTCTAAGGGGTCTCACAGATGTGGAAGATGGTAGTGTAGTGGTAGATCTGCCCAATTAGGTGCACAGCATGTATTCACATTAGCTGTGTCCGGTTTTCATTGCCGGGGCTTATTTGGGAGGAGATTTATGGCAACAACCAGTCAATGATCTTGGGATTTGTCAGCTTTCATAATCCTATGAATCATCTTCTTCATATATTTTCTTTCCCACACATGCATCAATATATACAGAGGTACAAACTGGACTCTGTCTTTAGAGAATCTTCACTAGTAATATAACAAGACTTGTTTTGCTATGACACCAAACTTCTACAATTAATAGCAGGGAGAAGATCTCGAAAGCCTTGGAATCCAATGGTGAGAGGTAGGCTATGTTTCTATTCCTGTGTATGCATGTTCATGTGTGTGTGGATGCATGTGTGTGCACATGCAGGGAGACCAGAGGACAACTGTAGGCTCTATTCTTCAGCTGTTTTCCACTTTGTGTTTGAGATAGGGTTTCTTGTTGGCCTGAAACCACACCACATGTTTTAAGCTAGAGCTATGGAGCTCTGGGAATCTGCCTGTCTCTGCCTCCCTTTTAAGCATCACTGGGATTACAAGAAGATGCCACTGTACCTAGCTTTTCACTTGGGTTCTAGGGATTGAACTCAGGTCTGCTTATGAGGCAACTGTATTACCAACTGAGCCGTCTTAGTTTGAATTTCTATTGCTAGGATGAAACACCATGACCAAAAGCAGCTTGGGGGAGGGAAGGATTTATTTGGCTTAATGATCATGAGTCACAGTCCACTGAGGGAAGCCAAGGCAGGAACTCAGAACAGGAATCTGGAGGCGGGAGCTGATGCAGAGGTCATGGAGAGGTGCTACCTACTGGCTTGTTCCCCATAACTCACTCAGCCTGTTTTCTTATAGAACCCAGAACCATCATCTGAGAGATGATGGGTCCAGTCTACCCACAGTAGACTGGACCCATAATTAAAAAATTGAGCTACAGCTTTGCTTACAGCCAGATCTTAGGGAGCCATTTTCTCAGTTGAGATTCTTTTTTCTCAGATGACTCCAGCGTGTGCCAAGCTGACATAAAACTAGCCATTAGATGAGCCATTCTACCATCCCTGAACTGGGTCTTGAAAGAGGGCTTGGCACACTATGGAATATAGAAACACTCTTGTAGGGATAAGACAACAGCTTTCACTATCCCAAGGGGCCATATTTTGATCAGGGAACGAGACAAAAAGGATGTGGGTAGAGCCTAAGAGGGAGGAGGTAGGTGTGGTGCTCTAAGCTGGACAGATGTCTGTCTGATGTCTTAGCTGGACAGGGCTGTTGACAATGCAGTGGGTTGTGGTGTGTGTGTGTGTGTGTATGTATATTGGGAAAGAGGCAAGCAAACATGCTTCACCATTCTTGAGGAGAGGACAGACTGAACATTTAGTGGAATAGTTTTTACTCGGTTACAGATGTTTATATTCTACAGTTTTTTCCCCTCTAAGGCTAAGACAGTTCACCTTGTCAAGTTCTTATATACAAACCAAAGAGGGGCTAGGGATACAGCTCGGTTACTACAATGTTTGTCTAGCATGCATGAAGCCAAGAGTTAGATTCCCAACTCACCCAAAGTTTATACGATTTATAAGATTTTCTTCCTCTAACTACTATGCTTGTGCCACCTTATGCCAGTGGGGTTGTACCACAGGGCACACATGTGCATAAGCATATGTGAAGCTAACATGAAAAAATTATCAGTGTATGTAGGCATGTTGGTACACTTGTGCAATCCCAGAACTCAAGAGACTGAAGCTGATAGTAAGTTCTAGCTAGCCCAGGCTACCCTATTAGAGATCTTCCTGTATCAAAAACAACAAACAAACAAACAAACAAACAAAACCAAACTCTGGGGTGGAATGTGTAGATCAGTAACAGATTACTTTTCCGTTATGTTCAGGGCCCAGGTCCAATCCCTAGAATATAATATAATATATATATATATATATATATATATATACATATACATACATACAATATATGTATATATATGTTCTATCTACTTATCTATCTACCTATCTATCTAATATATCAGAGCTTTTCATCATAAGTAACAAGAAAAACAGAGCTGGGGTGCACATTTGCAATCCTAGTGCTGGAGAGACAAAGACAAGGCAGATCCCTGGGGCTCAGTGGCCAGTCACCCTTCTCAACTTAGTGAGTTGTAGGGCAGTGGGAGATCCTGTATTGGGAACAGAGGGCCATATGGGCCAGTTTATGGATAACCAGAATGGACCAAGATGGATAACACCAGATACCCAGGGGGCTATGAGAGACACACACACATACAAACACACACACACACACACACACACACACACACACACACATTGTTACCATATTCTGGGAAACCAAAAAGGAAATAGTTCTGTAAGCTATAAACAACTCTAACTGGTAGATGTCACATTTGTATGAGTTTTGTATAAACAGGGCCTTGAGGGTCAGAGGCCTTAGCTTGTATTTGAGCCTTTGCCAGTCTGCCTGTGTCTGTCTGTCACCCTATAAACATCTATGAAGCCTGCTGATTTCTTCTCCCTGCTGCGGGCGCATGTGCGCATGCATGTGTTTGTGTGTGTGTGCACGTGCCTGTGGCTGCCTGTGTGTAGCATGAGTGTGCTGGTGTGTACCTTGGTAGCAGATGATGTCTGCCTGCCTAGGGCCTTTGCCTAGAGTGAACAAGGTTTGTTCATCTACCTGCACTTCCTCACAAGCACTTCAGGCTCTTGGCCTACAGTCCCCCCTTTCCTTTCCAGCATCAAACCCTGGACCTTCCATCTGGCAGAGTCAGCAGGCTCCTGAAGAAGTGAACTGGAGCCTCGAATGGCCGGGAACAGAGCAGGAGGAATGTTTTTACTGTGCTAAAAGCTGGCCTCGAAGACACTATGCAGGGAGAAGCCAAAGAAGGAGAGCTGGGAGCCAAGCTAAAACCTCAGTATGTGATTTAGAGCATTAAGTCCCTTTTATCAAATGGAAGGGAATGCAGACCGAGCCCTGGGGAGCCAGTCCCTGCCAGGCTGCTGAACCTCTGGGATGAGGGGGAGGAATGTCTCATTAACTGTGGAACAGATGGAGAAATTGACCTCTCTCACCACCCATCTCTCTTTAAGGAAGTGCCTACAGGTCCCAAGGCCACAAAACTGGGGAGAGCAGTTGCTAACGAGCTGGCTAATAGCCAGAGCATGTCTGGTATGGACCAATGCTGGCAAATTGCCAGAGACTATGAGTAAATAAACCACCTACTCGCACTTAATACTGATAGTCTGACAGAAAAAAAAGAAGAAAAAAAAATTGCCAGGCTCACCAAATGAAACAGTTCTTGGAGGACATGCTCTTGAGATGGAAAGGCTGCCTGTATAGACACAGTGAGCCCAAGTGGGCGGAGCTCCTGAGCCCACCATGCTAAGGCTGGATGAGTTGCTAGTGTGCCTTTACTAAAATCTCTCTAAATGTAAACAAGCACACTAAGTCTCCACAGGGGGTTCCTTCCGTGACTGAGTACATCCTAGAGGTGAGGCCAAGGACTCAGGGAGGGCTCCGGATGACTGGATGTTTTATGCTGATTTCACTAGTTACTGATCCCCCATTAAAGTACAAAGGGAGTGACCACAGGGTCTTTTGAGACCCTGGACTGGAGGGAGGTAGGTGTGCATGGAAGGCTATGGTGGCCGCATGATCAAGGCCAAACTAGTGACTACGACCATTTGGCACCACTAGCCACATATAGTCAAATGACAAGGTGGTTGATGTCTGAGGAGTGATTTCAAGGCTGACCTTTGGCCTCCAAATTCACACTAAACATGTGCATTTCATACCTGATCACATGGGTGTATGTACCCACACAAACACAAACATACCCTTCCATGTGGAGGGAGGGGGAGAGAGAGGGAGGGAGGAGGAGAGAGGGAGGGAGACAGAAACAGAGAAACAGGGAGAGAGAGAAAGACACAGAGAGAGAGAGAGACAGAGAGAGGGAATGGGAAAGAGAGGAAGCGAGGGAGATAGGGAGGGGGAGAGAGGGAGGGAGACAGAGAAACACACACACACACAGACACACACAGATACAGAGAGAGACAGAGAAAGAGAGAGGGATTGTCAACAGCATGTGGTCTCAAGCTATTGAGATTTCCTTTAGGTTTTAAAGACGTTCTTACTAATTACAACAGCAAACACTTGATAACCATCCTTGTTAAACATTTAAAAGACCAAATTAAGCAATTACTGCCCAATTTAGTTCAGTAGAAAATAGAACAGAGGGACAGTGGGGATTAATTAATTCTAATACATATATATCATACCTGCATACACCATATATACATCACAAACACATACATGCATGACAAAAACTCAACCTGATCCTTTATTGTACGTGCCCCTATTTGTGTAACCGGACCTTCTCCCAAGAAGGCTGTAGGGTTGGATGCTGACTTTAGTTTCTTCACCTGTGGCTGTGTTAAAACACTCGGAAAAAAAGCAAGTTACTTCACAGTTTTATTTATCTTACAGTTCCATTGAAGTCATGGTGTCAGGAACTTGAGAGACCTGGCCATATTACATCCAGCACAGAGGGCAATGAATAATGCATGCTAGGGCTCAGACCAATGTTTCCACTCACACAGCTTAGGATCCCCTGCCTAGGGAATGGTACCGCCCATAATTAAGATGAGTCTTCCCGGATCTATTTACATAATCAAGACAAGCCCTCGGAAGCATTCTCAGAGCCTAACATTGATCTAGACAATCCTTCACAGGTGGATCCTGCCTCCCATGTGCTAGACTGAGTATCACTACCAAGCATTATAACAGGTCAGGACTGTGGGCATACTAAACCATTCACTAAGTCCAGAGAGAGCCAGGACCCGTGGGGGCCCGCAGGGGATGCCTCACAATGGGTTCACCCTTGCTAGCTTCAAAACCCTAAGCATCTTGGGGAGATAATAGTAGGAGAGAGAGTTCTTCCATTGTGAGGACAGCATAGGGCTAATTTGGAGGCATGGTATCACCAAACGTGGACACAAGGTGATGTTATTGAGGAACCTCATGGAGAGTCAGGTTGTAAAGACGGAGGATTACAAGTAGAGGCAGGCCTCTTCCTAAACACGTTCAATCGGTGACTACACTGTCTTACACACTCTGTGTTCACAGATGGTGAGCGAGAGAATTTAACATTATAGTGAACAAGTTTACTTTAGGGGACCCAGAAGGATGACCCCATGATGTGGACTTGTTTAAATGCTCTGTGCACTTTCCTGTGGAAGAACATCTCTTAAACCAAAAAACCAAGTTGAAGAGATACTAGGAATCTCTTTAAGGGGCTTCTGCCTCAGAAAGCCTGGATATTGGCTTCTGAGTTCCTACCTACAAGCTACCAGGTGCAGGACATGTCACCTTGGTGGCACCCCAGTGCTGGCTGCAGAATTGGGCTCATGAGTATGTGTCAGGTGCCAGGTGATCACAGCATGATGGCAGGGCCAACATGTCCCATAAGATGCCAGTGAAGAGAGAAGGCAGCTACCAGCACTGCCTGAGCGAGACATACTTTGTAAAAACGGGCCCCTTTAGTTCTTCCTTCAAAGTCAGCCTCAGTTTCCCAGAGCCTTGGCTTCCCAGAGCAGGAAGTATGCTGGGGAAGGGACTGGACTTAATGGGAAAACCACTCAGGCTGGGGCATACAATTGATTGGGGTTCAGATTTCAGAGCACCAAGGGCAAGCAAGCCCAGGAGGCCATCGGCTCTCAGAGGAACATTCTGATAAGGTAATGGGGTCAGATACAATGGCCCAAGAATCGACTTGTGGAAGGTTCTTGTAATTCTAAATGCTGGAAAGAAGCAGCAATATCTTAAAATTCTGAAGGGAAATCATGTTAATTTGGGCCACACTGCACTCTGTGGATTCGCTCAGCTGCCAGAGCCCAAGAAGGTTCAAGCAAACAAAACATTTTCTCCTATCTGTGGGTGATGAGGGTCTGAGACTGCAGTACCAGCAAGTTTAACTTCTTCCTGGGCCTTTCTCCTTGCTCAGAGATGGTCACTCCCACACCCTATATGCACATGTTCATTCTTTACAAGGTCACTTTGTATTGCCTGTATCCTAATTTCTCCCTTTTAACTTATCTTTTTTTGTGTATATGTGTGCATTCATGTGTTGTATATGCATGTGTGCATGTGCACGTGTGTGTGTGTGTGTGTGTGTGTTGTGTCAGAGGGGCACATTGGTTATTTTCCTATTGCTCTCTGCTTTTTTCCCTTTGAGGCAAGGTCTTTCAACTAACCTGTCATTCACTATTTTAAAATGTATAATAATAGTTATTATTATTATTATTATTATTATTATTATTATTAGCTAGGTTAGTTGACTAGCAAGTCCTGAAAATCTTCCTGTTTCTCCCTATCCCTCACCTCAAATGCCAGGCACATCTGGCTTTTGCAAGGGTGCTGGGTAGGTCTTCTTGCATGCAAAGCAAGCTCTTTTACCTACAGCTTCCAGCTCCTACTCTTCTAATAAGATCTCAAGCCACGCTGTATTAAAACACCCGAGAACAGCTTCATCTTACCTTAATGACTTCCTCGAAGGCTATGTCTCCAAATACTGTCAGACTCTGAGATAGTGGAGTTAGGACTTCAACATAGGAACTTGTGGTAGACATAACCGAGCCTATAACGTTAGCTAATAATCAAGGGTAGGAATGTAAGACATTTCCAGATGTGTACACTGCCCAGGCCTTGGGAAACAGGGGTACAATGAGACAGAGAGCTAAAGAGGCACCCTAGGAGTGGAGTGAGGGGGCCTTCCGTGGCTGAGCAGCTGAACTCACCAGAGAGAACTCATCCAGAGTGATTCTGTAGAAAATGCAATTAATGGCTTTAGGCTGATGTACTGGAATGAAGTGAAAGAAATTCGACACCCACAGGGAAAGGGATGCTGGGGTAGATCAGAGTTTGGGGATAATTCTGGAACAAATACAAAAAGTGTCAGGTTCGAAGGAAACCACTGGCAGCTTCCCCCAAATTCTGACAGTTAGACAAAAGCCAACATTCCTCAGGAACTACCGAAAGGAGTCAGTTCCCTTATCGCTGGCAGAAGGACAAATGGCTATCTGTGCTGCCTATTAGCACACCAAAGCTCATGCGGGCCTCCAGGATCCCAAGTGCCTGTCCCACATTTCTGAGTCTCTGCTGGCATCCTGGCTGTTCTCACTGCCCTACCCTATCCTTCTCCAGCTCATGAGCTTGCCCACTAGGCTAACCATTTCTCCAGATAGCCTTGCTATTCCTGCCATGGCTTTCCCCTCTTGGTCCCCTCTTTGCCTTCCTTTCACACTCTTCCCCCACCTCTCTCTCTCTCCCTTCATACCCCAGTCCAGTTTGGTGACTGTGTTCAGTCTACTACTCTCTCCCTGCTCTGGACTCTTCCAGATGCCTCTTGCTGTACTCTACCTCATATCTACAATAAAACCCGGGTGCTTGCGTCACCATACCTTGGAGTGATCGTGTCTTTAGTTTATACGGAAATAAACAAATGTACTGTAGAATAATTAGGCAGTTTGGGTAAAATGAACCACAACCAAAGACAGAAAATTAAGCAGATGAAAGTCACAAAGCAAACAGTAACTATGGGAAATAGTAAAAAGTTACGAAGGTAAGGACTTGGGCGTGAAAGTCTTAATTAGCATAACCACAATGTATACATTGAACGATAACTTTATCAAGCACACCGAGACCATCTCTCAACTCGGAAATCAAAAGCAAAACTGGACTCACTGCTCACTCAAGCAAGCAGGACACTGTGGTTTAGGCTGTCTCCAGGAGGGAGCCAAGCAGCAGGAGTTCTGACCCACCAACCACTGAGGCTGAGGACTGAGGGAGCCTGTTTCCCGATTGGCTGAATTTCACACAAGGATGACACTGATTGGTTGGCTGCACAAAAACCGGCTTCCCGGAGGCCTTTGAAAGGCTTTAGCACTGGTTCTGCTGCTGTGTTACCATGGTTACAACACAATTGGGCTTTTCCCCAGGAGTGTGGGAACTTCTGCGTTCTCAGTCCATCCAGAATTAGGATGTAACTGTGCTGTTGACAACAAGTGTTGGAAATTGCGTGGTAACTTGTGTGTGTGGTCCTGCTGACTGCTGGGGAGCAGAAGCCTCTAAGAGGAGAAAATACCCTCCTTCCAGTGTGAGGAGAAGGGTAACACCCAGGAAAGCAAAGTTAACCCGATATGCAGTTCCTTAGACTGATAACTGTAACCTCTAACGAGCTGTTTCCTCCGAGGAGTCACACACACTCTGGGCCAAATCGAGGGCATAGCTGTTTGTCCAACTTTATACAGTTATCTGATGCTTTAAACCACACAAACTCATAATTAGAGAACAGTGTGTGCACACGAGTGTGCACATGTGCTTGTGTATTGTGTGTACACACACATTATATGTACTTGTATGTGTGCGTGGGGGCTTATATATGGGTGAATATGGAGACCAAAGCTTGGCACTGGAAACCTTCCTCTCTATCTTAATTTTTGAGACATGGTCTCTTAGTCAGCCTGGAGCTCACGGTTTGGTTAAACTATCTGGCCAGCAAATCCAAGGGGCTGTCCTGTCTCCTCGGCATGCAGATAGATGGGTGACAGGATTCCACCATGTTGGTGCACAGGCTTTGTATGGTGCTGGGGATTTGAACTCAGAACCCTCAAAGTCCCCTGAGTCATCTGCCAAGACTCCTTGAAAACTTTTTTTTAAATAAAAAATTCAATTAACTTTTAGAAATTTTCACCTTTTGAATAAACACATCGAAACGTTTTGTGATAAAGGGCAGGAGCTTGGTCTTACATAAAGAAACAGGTGGCTGGACTTCTGTAGCTCTCCTGTGAATCTGAGGGAGAGGTCCCCACCCCCACCCCATTCCCAGCCATAGAAAGTCTTTCTTAAAGCCCCTGTGCTGCTGGGACAGCGGAGATGGTGGAACAGGTTGACAGATTCGTCTGGAATCACAGTGCCCTGTGCTGTGATCCGTCTGGAATCACACATGTGCCTTGCAGGGTTCCGCAATCCAGAAAAAGGGGCGTGGCCTTCCACAGCCTAACTGGAAAGCCCATTCCAAAAGCAAGCTGACTGCATGGCCGCACAGAAACCGGCAGAGTAGAGGAGGCCGTTGATGAGAACTACAAATCCCAATGTTTGAGAAAAAGAAAAAAACAAAAAACAAAACATGAGAGAAAAACGGGTAGAACACACAGATAAACACATCACAGAAGAGATGTGCCCGTGTGCGCAAGACGGAGGCTGTTTCTCATTAGCGAGGAAAGAACTGTAAACGGAGGACTCTGGAAAATTCCAGTCCACACAGAACGATCCAACAATGTCTTATTAGGGGCAGAGGTCTGTTCTGCTAGACTACAGGGTTTGGGACAAGTACCAAGCTCAGTGTACATAGCTGGAACGGCAGTGTGGGGTTTGAAGGGGTGTATGTGATCAGCCCTGACTTCGAAGACGTGCTCGATAGGCCTTCTCCCAAGAATCTCCAAGAGTGTCCTCTGCAAATGACTCAGAGCCAAGTCCCCGAAGGCCATAAACTGCCTTCTGGTCCATTAGAAGACAATCAGTCCTGGGAAGTCTCTCATCCCTAGCCTCCAGTGCCACGGAGCACTAATGGCCTGCTGTGGGCCTAGTGACGCTGTCCCTGGGGCTTTTATTTCGAGAACTAAGGACTGTCAAAGTGCAGGCGGCAAGGAAGGGGAAGCCTGTGGGAGTCGGCTTTTTATTAGTGTAACAAACACCTGAGATAATTAGCTTATGAAGAGGACTTATTTGAGCTTATAATTTTGAAGTTGTGTGTGTGTGTGTGTGTGTGTGTGTGTGTGTGTGTGTGTCTAGGTCAGAGGTCAACCTCAGGTGCTGTCCACCCTGTTTTCTGCAGACAAGGTCTCTCACTGGCCTGAAACTCACCGAGCAGACTAAAATGAACTAGGAATTAAGGGAGGGTCCCAGAGGCAGGAACTAAAGCAGATGCCAGAGGAACACCCCTTGCTGGCATGCTCCTCATGGTTTGCTCCACTTTCTCTCTAAGTTCACCAAAACTCACCTGTCCTTGAGTGGCCTGGGCCCTCTGCCCTCTGTGGACTGCCCTCCCGTATCCATTGTTAATCAAGAAAATGCCCCCACAGACCCCTACAGGCAATTTATTTGATGGAACCAGTTTTTCTCAAATGAGGTTCCTCTTGCCTAATAACTCTAACTTGTGTCAAGTTGACAAAACCCAACTAGAATACTGTGTTAATTATTTTTCTCATCTCTGAGACAAAAATACTTAATTCAGTCCGTCTAATGGAAGAGAACTTCATTTTGGTTCATAGTTGCAGAGGGAGCAGGGGGGTGGGGAGGTGTATGGGCTGATGTGTTCATTTGATGACCGTGGGAACAGGCTTAGCTGATTTCCATCTTAGGTCAGGAAGCAGTATGCTCTAGCTGGAACCAGGAACTGATTATCGCCTTTCAAATCTACCAAGGCATGGGGAGTCTAGGGACATAGGGTGGAGCTGTGACCTGGGCGAGGGTGTTCTCTCGGTGGGCCTGTGCTGTCAGCCTCTGCCAGAACTCAGGGTGGAGGGGCACAGTGGGGATAGTGGGTACTGGCCCAGGACAGGAGCCCGATCTGTTCTGCTCTCACTCTGAACCACAGCCCACTGTCAGGTCTCGGCACCCCCTTTCTAAAACAAGGGCAATAACTAGTCCCTGCTTCTCCTGTTCTGTGGAGTTCACAGTGGATATCATCTACCTAGGGGCGTTGAGGAAATACTTGCAAGTGCTTTGCAAGGTGCTCTACTCAGAATACACTCGTCTTAGTCACTTTTCCCCGTTGCTGTGATAAAAAATGCTCTGATGACAGCTTAAGGGAGGAGGTGTTCATTTTGGCTCACAGCTTAAAGGTCTAGTCTATCATGAGGTCCTGTTCACAGCTTAAAGGTACATTCCAGTCCATCAGGAGGTCCTGAGGCAGGAGCGTGAGCCAGCTGGTCACACTGTACCTATAGTCAGGAATCAGAGAGGGATGAATGCCTGTGCTTACCCAGATTTCTTCTTTTTTGTGCAACCCGTTTTTAACTTAGGCCTTTCTTTCCACCTCAATCAACCTCAATCAAGAAAAGCCCCCACGGGCGTTCCCAGGGGCGAAATAATGCCTGACACGTGTGCCCAGAGGCTTGTCAAGTTGGCAGGGAACCCTAAGGATCGCCAACAGGGACCCTGCAGTCCCTGTGCTTACTGGAACTCACTTGCATGCCATGAGGATCCAGACAAGGAGTGGGGTGCCACGCACAGGCTGAAGCTATGTGGGGGAGGCAGAGCTGATAGGATTTGCTGGTGGGTGCGAATAGTGTAGAGAGTAAGAAAGCAGGCAGGAAGACTCAGGAGCGAACAGCTGGGCGGAGGCACCACTAAAGAACTGAGGGAGGAAAAGCCAGCAGAATTAAAGTATAGCAGCTCTGCTCTACAGCACAGAAGGGAAACCTCCACAGGAGCTGGGGATGTGATACCATGGGTGGGAAATCCCTGGCACATCTTAGGTGTTATGATTGATCAATTTGACAGCATCTAGAACCGTTTTCCAACCTGTGGGTCCCAACCCCTTTGGGAGGGAGGTCAAAGGACCCTTTCACAGGGGTCACATATTAGATAGTCTGCCTATCAGATATTTACATTGCAATTCACAACAGTAGCAAAATTACAGTTACGAAGTAGCAACAAGAAATACTTTTATGGTTGAGAGGGGGTCACCACAGCATGAGGGACTGTAGTAAAGGGTCACAGCATTAGGAAGGTTGAGAACAACTGCTCTAACATGACCTAGAGGGCGTGCTTATGGTGGAGTTTCCAGGTTGGGCTTTTAAGGTGAGAAGACCCACAATGCACGTGGGCATCATCATCAAATGGGCCGAGGCCCCTGGCTTGCTTTTCAGTTCCTTTTCTCCTTTTTATTCAATCAGGGGCCTCGGCCCATTTGATGATGATGTTCCAGTCGTGACTTCCTTTGGTGATGAACAGCAGTATGGAAGTGTAAGCTGAATAAACCCTTTTCTCCTCAACTTGCTTCTTGGTCATGATGTTTGTACAGGAATAGAAACCCTGACTAAGGCAATTGCTATGGAAAGGCATGGTAGCATTCAGGCATGGCAGCTGGAGCAGGAAGCAGAGAGCTTACACCCTAACAGCAAGATGGAGGGATGAAGGGAGGGAGGTTACAAATTGGAAGTAGGTGAAGCTTTTTGCTCTTAAAGCCAGTCCGTTAGCAACATATTTTCTTCAGCAAGGCTGTACCACCTAGACCATTTCCAAACAGCACCACTAACTGGGGACCAAGTGAGTATTCAAATGCCCAAGCTTGTAGCCATCTCACTCAAACCGCCCCAGGGAGCAACACTGTCCATCCATTCAGGGACTGGACTGAGCCATTGCCTGTATTGAGCCTATGACCAAAACCAGACACAGACTACCTGTTGCAGGGAATCAATAGGACTAAGCTTGATAAGAAGCAGTGGGCTATCGACAGAAGGAGAAAGAGGATGGCAAATAGAAATCACTCGTGGAGTGCTCATAGAGTCCAGGAACTGGAGCATGGCTGGTTACATTTAAAGTCTGTTAAGTTCAAGTGTTAAAAATTTATGTGTTAAAAACAGCTTTACAAGTTTTATGTGGGGCCTGGGAGATGGCTGACTCAGCAGAATGCTTGTCTTGCCAGTGTGAGGCCCAGAGTTCATGCCCTAGAACTCCTGAGTGGTCTGTTATGCCAGCACTAAGGAGTTGGAGACAGGTGGATACCTGGGGCCCCTGGCTGTCCAGCCTAGCCTACTTGGCAAGTCTCAGGCCAGTGAAAGACTGTCTCAAAACTGGTGAAATATGAGGAATGTCATTCAAGGTTGACCTTTGGCCTCCCTATACACGCATATGCATGTATGCATAAACCCACAGTAACACACACACACACACACACACACTCGTGTGTGCAGCATCATGTGTAGCTATAGATGGATAAAATGTGTAATTTTCAATGAATAAAAGCAGGAACAAGAAAAGTCAGCCATGACAGTAAAGTGCAAGAGAAAAAGAAATCAGAGAAGCAAAACCAAACAGAAAACATGAAATACTGTGCAATAAGGGGCTAAACAGAAACCGAAACAGATCAGCAACCACTGTAGCCACAGCAGCCAAGCTCTCCTGCCGAAAACAGAAAACAGTCACTAAAAGGTGGAGTTAAAAGAATGAACATTCAGATGTAGATTATTTATTTTACACATAAATTTTTAACACTTGAACTTAACAGACTTTAAATGTAACCAACCAAAACATAAGCAATCAAACAAACCCCAGACAATCCATAGGAAAACACTCCCTAGGAAAACAAGAAGAAGAAGAACACCACCACCATTATGAAGGAATTGTGAGGAAAATTTGAAATTGATAGGGAGAACTCACCAGAACATCCTACATTATACACAACTAAAACCACAGCTTCATATTCACAAAGCCAAAGGTGACACAGTTATAAAAAAAAATTCATCATGACCCCGAGGGAGCTTGTCATCTCTCTGGTGAAGCCTATGGAAACCCTGTAAGGACACACAGACAACTTGGACTTCACAATAAAGCTAAATTGACTTGAGAACTATGTATCGGGGTACACAAGGAAAGTACACCGATCTCAGCAACGTGTGGAACTTAACAGTACATCGATCATCTACTAGACCAAACGCCAATCTCAATGAATTGCAAAGATGTTATAGCAAACAAACAAGTTGAAATCAGTAACAAAGCAAACGATGGAAGGGTACGAGTGCCTGCTCAAGTCAGTGTGAGGAGCTCAGCCTGAGTCCCCAAAAATCTACACAGAAAAGACAAATGTGGCTCTCTGGGTCTGTGACCCCAGTGCTGTGAAGGGAGGGTGCAGGAGGATTGGTGGGGCTCGTTGGTGGCTGTCATATATAGTTCCAGATTCAATGAGAGACTCCATCTTAAGAGAGTAAGACAAGAAAGAGACAGAGCAGGACACCTGACAGTCTTCTTTGGCTTCTATATATGTTTCCATGGGCATGTGCGAGTGTACACACACACACACACACACACACACACACACACACACACACACAGAGAGAGAGAGAGAGAGAGAGAGAGAAAGAAAGAAAGAAAAAAAGTAAAATGAAAAAAAAACAGGAAACAGATAAACAAAAGCCACATATTTGAGGATGTGAAAAAAATATGTAAGGATAACTCATGGGCTAAAATTTTTTTTTAAAGAAGAATGTTAATAGTAAACATTTAAATTTGAGTTTGAAAGACTCTACTTTCAGAGACCACTTCTATAGTTCCTTAAACTTGAACTATGATAAAAGTACTAGATATAAAAGAGAGTGGTCGTATTTAAACAGAAACTTACAGTTTTGCTTGTACTAATGACTAATGAATAAGGCTTATCTCAATGATGAGATAAATAAGAATGAATGTAAGCCAAAGAGGTAGAAAGAAGAAAAGACAAGGAACAGATATCACTGAGAGAGGAAGTGAAAAGCGGAACTGCGATTTTAATCAATCGAAGGATGCTAAAACCTTATGCAAATGTAGCCGATTAGGTAACTTCTTGACAAGTATTACTTCCTCAAACTGACTCATGACGAGATGGAAAAGCTGAATGGGCAGAAAATCATCAAGAGAATGAGAGTGGTGCTTAAAAGTCTGACCAGGGCTGGGGAGATGGTGGCTCAGTGTGTAAAGCACTGCTAGCCAGAGCTGGACCTCAGATCCTCAGTTGGCATGGCAGCCAGCCCATCTGTGATATCAGTACAAAGTGGGCAGAGACAGGGCATCCCTGGGGGATATTAGACTACTCACTTCAGTGAGCTCTGGGTTCAAGTGAGAGCCCTTCCCCAGGAAATAAAGTGGAAGCAGATTCAGGAAGACACCTGGCCTCAACCTTTGATCTCTGCATACATACTCACATATGTACAAGTACACCCCACACATGTACCCCACAACCTCACACATACATATGCAAAAAAAAAAAGTTTATACACAGTGTCAGCCGGTGCTCTAGGGTAGAGGGAGATGCCAGATGACTGTAGAGTGAGTTTTCAAAGGAGTCAGGGAACATATAGTCTCCATGGTATGTAAACTGTTCTGAAGAATGTGGAGAGTGGTTCTTGGCTCATCTTGTAGGGCTAGCATAACCTTGCTATTAAAATAAATAAATAAATAAATAAATAAATAAATAAGTAGAGAAAATTACAGGTTAACCATGCTCATTAACATAAATAAACATCAATCAAACTCAAGCAATAAACAAACGAAATAATGTGCTACGGCTGAGCTGCTCCTCAGAAAGCACTGTGGAGTAACAGTATAAGACACAAACCTAGACATCTCTGAGAAGAGAGAACTACAACCCAGAAAATGCTAGCGTCTATGTGGCATCTTCTAAGTTAGTGATTGAAGGGGGAGGAACCAGCCCACTGTGGGTGGTGCCACCCCTGGGCAGATGGTCCTGGGATATTTAAGAAAGCTGAGCAAGCCATGATTGAGCAAGCCAGTAAGCAGTATCCCTCCATGGCCTCTGCTTCAGTCCCTGCCTCCAAGTTCCTGCCCTGCCTGAGTTTCTGCCCTGACTTCCCTTAGTGATGTACTGTTTGTTACATGGAAACAGAAAAAAATAAATCCTTTCTTCTTCAAGATGCCTTTGGTCATGGTGTTTTTATCACAGCAATGAAATCCCTCACTAAGACAAAAGGCAGGATTAATAATTTTGCTATAGATGAAAAAACAAAACAAAACAAAAAAGAATAACACACATTTAACACCTTAGGAAGAGAGGGAACGTCTTTACTCAGTGAGTGTGGGTTTCCAGCATGTAGTGAAATGCTGTAATTGACATTTCATACTTTTTAAAATCAAAGGCAAACAGCAAGTGCTTTGCTCATCCTTGAGCCTGCAGATGAAGAAGGAGTAAAGCAGGAGTGTGAGGAACAGAAGGGAGAAAAAGACATTTCACTATTTGTAGACTATACAATTAATGCATAGAAGTCTCTAGAAGACTCTTCAGGCTGCTTTAGTTGAGGAAAGAGCTCAGCCTGATACAGACAGACAGATACAAGAGAGTAGCCATACTGTGTTTGGGGGCAACAACATAAAAGATTTAAATGCAAAGTTTTGAACCCGACAACAGCCAAACACTATAGTATGCTTAGGAACAACATTAGGAAAGTGTGTGTGTGTGTGTACACATGCGTATGTGTACATGTATGAGACATGTACAGAGATGGCTCTGCTTGGCCAGTGTACTACACACAGGGCCTATCTGATCACATACCAGATGCGGTTCACACAGTGGCATCTCTACCTCCTTAGAGAAAGTTCTAAGACATCGCTGAAAAGGCCAAAGCAAACGTGAATTAGTGGGGAGTGTCCTATACTTCCCAATAACAAGTGTCAATATAATGATACTAGTTCTTCAAAAATTAACTTGTGAATCCGCTGTTATTCAAATTAAAATTTAACAAGGTATTATTTCATGGCACATGACGAAGTGTCGTTTCAAAATATATGGAGAATTAAAGGCTCAGAATACGACCAAAATCATAAATAATTGATGGTGAATAATGATCCTGTCATACATTAGAAATCTAAGAAAAGTCAAGGTTAAGGCAGTGTGATATTAACCCAACAGGAATGTGAAGGAATAAAGAGAACCTAAAAATAGACCCAGGCACATATGCAAATAATGTTTGATTGGTTAGCATGAAAACAGCAGGGTCAGATTTTTTCACAAATAATATAAAGACAAGCACTAGTCTCAAAGTGGGAAAAAGGTAGATCTTTGCTGTATATAACTGTACTGGCATGTTTTGGTCAACTTGACATAAACCAGAGCCACGTGAGAAGAGGAACCTCACACATACACCTGAGGAATTTCCTCCATTAGGGCGTGTCTGTGCTACAATTTCTTAATTGCTAAGGCTGTGGGAGGGCTCAGCTCACTGTGGTGTGTCAACTTTGAGCAGGTGGTTCAGGGCTGTAGAAGCTGCAGGCTGAGCAAGCCGGGGAGGGTGAAGTACTAAGCGGCAACCCTTCAGGGCTCCTGCTGTTGCTTGACTTCCTGCCTCAGTGATTGGCTGGGACCTCTGAGCTCTCCCCACCTCCAGGTTGTCTGGGGTCATGGACAAGCTTGGCTTCCATCATAGCAAAGGAAAATTAAGTAGGATCATTTTGTACAAAGTAAATTAAAAATCTAAACAGGCCTGGTAAAACCTTTTAGAATATTGCAGAATATTTTATGATCTCATTATAAATAATTTATTGAACAACACAGGAAAAAACACAAAGAGAAAGGATGAATTTATCTTTAATAATAAAAACCCAATATCCATATTTGTTTAAAAAAAACCAACCCCACCCAAACAATATAAAAGCACAAACCATTTTGTTAACAAAGATTAAGTAGCCAACCTATATGAAGAATTCCTACATATCAAAAAGGGAAAGACAGCACGTTATAAAGTGTGCAGAGGCGGGAAGGCAAGTACAATGAATGAGCCATTCATAAAAAGTAGAGCTCATTTACAAAAAGTAGAAACAGCAAAAAAGTGTCAAGCATGGCTAAAGGTGACCTGGACCTCCCTAGTAAAGGTGGAAGGCCCCGAGACCCCATAGTGTTCAATGGGCTGACACGAAATTCCATAACTCTAGGTCCCTTCCAGAGTCTACTATGAAGAGCTCACAGGTGAAGATAAATAACCCTGCCAGTCTAGATGGAGGAGGAAAGAGGTTCACAAAGTCAGCACGGAGCATGCATGTGGCTTAGAGCTCAAAGTTGGTACAGTGCTACAGTAGGAATTGCTGGTCTCTTCTAGGGATTTCAGGGAAAGGTCACTTGAGACACAGGAATTCTGGCTTTTAAATCCTAAAGCAAACAGCACATTTATGTCAGAAGTCACCTTCTGTGGTGTAGCTCTCAGACTCTTGAAAGAAGAAAATCATGATGGAACCCGAGAAGGGCTCAAGTGCAAGGTGAGAGGATCAAAATTCGTTAACAAGCTCCTCTCCTAACCTGCTGATGAATATGACAAGTGCCACTTGGATACCTCATGGGCATCTTAAGTGAAGCCACTCAGGACCAGAACTTCCACTCTTCCTCCAACTTGATTGGTCTATAGCATTCCCAATCCCACTGCATCCTTCCCAAGTGCTCAAGTAAAGACCTGGGTGGTGTGTGTGGGGGTGGGGGTTAGGGGGTGTTGGTGGTGGTGGAGAGTTTGCACGCCACTTCTATTGGGGGGACTTTTCATAGAACCCCAGGCAGAAGAGATTTCAAATCTGCTGTTCTCTGGGGGTTGGGGTGGGGCTGGGGAGAGGGGATAATTGGGTCTCATCTGGATTGATACATTAACCCTCCTAACTGCATTTCTCTGTACCCAGCAGTCATTGGGCCTTTAGAATAAAGCTTGGAGGTGTTTTTTTCACTCAAGCCCTCTGTGGGCTTCCACCTGCTTCTTTTCCATTTCTGTGATTGTGTGTGTTGCACATATGTACCTATGTCTACATGCGTTGGACACAAGCATTTGAGGGCGCATGTGCACGTGGGTGCTCAGGTATGTGGAAACCAGAGTCGATACTGGCAATCATCTTTAATAGCTCTCCCACCTCATCCGTTGAGTCAGGATCTCTCAATCAAACCCAGAGCTTGCTGATTTGGCTAGCCTGACTGGCCAGCTTGGTCTGAGGATCCCTTGTGTCCACCTTCTGAGGTTGGGATTATGGGCAGGTGTTTTGGTTAGGGTTTTACTGCTGTGAACAGATACCATGATCAAGGCAAGTCTTATAAAAAACAACATTTACTTGGGGCTGGCTTACAGGTTCAGCGGTTCAGTCCATTATCATCAAGGTGAGAGCATGGCAGTATCCAGGCAGGCATGGCACAGGCAGAGATGAGAGTTCTATGTCTTCATCCAAAGGCTGCTAGTGGAAGACTGACTTCCAGGCAACTAGGGTGAGGATCTTATGCCCACACCCATAGTGACACACTCATTCCAACCAGGTCACACCTATTCCAATAAGGCCACACCTTCAGATGGTGCCACTCCCTGGTCCAAGGATATACAAACCATTACAGCAGGCTACCATGCCAATACAGTATGTATGGAGGTTCAGGGATCTGCATGTTGGTCCTCATGTTTGCATCATAAGCATTTTCATGGCTGAACTGCCTGCCCAGCCCTCAAATAGCTCTTAATTCAAGGTCAACAGAACTGATTGATCCCACAAAGACTGGGTCACCAGAACAGAAACCCTTAACAGCTACAGGACAAGGATGAAGGCCTGAGGCCACACCCATGGATGGGGTCACCTCCAGGCATCAAGTATATTTTGCTGAACTCTTGTTGACAGAGACCTTTAAAGTATTCTTGCTGCACAAAGAGTATGGAGCCACAACCCAGCCCTTGGAACTTCCTGTGCTGAGAACAGGGCCCAAGAAAGTAGCATTTTATCCTTTAGGATCTGGGGATGAGACGGATGCTAGCGATGTTTCCAGGCAGTCACTCTCCAGAATAATTGAATCCCTGCCACGACTCTCTTGACAATACCGTGCAATAATTCTGTACATACATGAGTTGCAGCGGGGCTGGGCACAGAGATTCAGGGATGCAATCTTTCCCATATTAGGATGCAATTAATTTATCGTCTTGCCTACCAGAAACCAAAGCCCATGCTCCCTGTAATTGTGTTAATCAGAAATCACATCTCAGGTCTACTTCCCTCTCTCATTTGTCATCGTCGTGCTCAGGGTAGGTAGGCGGAGGCTGCTGGCTAGATTATCAGCCCTTCACAGGATGGGCTGTAATGCACTGCTAAGGGCTCCCGAAGGGTAAATGAATGTTGCATTTTCTCAGGGAAAGTTTTCTGAAAATCATAAAGTAGGGTTGTGTCAGATCTGGGAAGCCCCTGGAGAATACCTTGTCTGAGCTGGGGTTGAAGCTTTCACTGACACTGCAAACAGCCTAGTCACCCAGGGACCATGGAAGCTTTAAGTGGCTTCTATCTCCTTTATCTCCATCTAGATAGGGGCTCATTTTCTAAGAGATCTCTTGAACTGCCTGTGTTTGGCAAAGCATAGTGGGTCTCCCTAGCAAGACAGCCTGCCCTTGACTTTTACAGTTGGTCTCAATGGAAACAGCCTCTGCTCGGGAATCCTTGCTAAGAGAGACCACTGTGCTTATAGTCTCACACTGGCCTTACCGCCCATCTGCTCCAGAAGGACATGGATGCTTAGAGAATTGGTTAATCAAGATGAAGCCCCGGCTTACTCTGCCTCCACAGCTCTTCTTTGCAAAATGGGGACCTCTCCACACTAAGTTTCTTTCTATTCTCCTGAGCTCTAGTCCCCAAAGAGGCTGCTTTGGGCAAGTGTCAGGTGGAGTGCATAGGGACATATGATCCCCAGATAGTTTGTAGGGCCAGGCCTAGTCACGAAGCCACTAAACATGGATGACAGAGAGAGGATAAAGTCTTGGGCTTCTGTGTGTTACAGCAGGAAGTTGGGTGAAGGCTTAGAGGACAAGCTTGGAGACAGGAGATGATGTGAGAGTTCCCAAGGCCGCCCACCAGAGACTCTGAACCCACTGCCCCCTGGAATTAGTCTGAAAGAGTCACTCTTGTGAGCCAGAAGAGGCAGAGGGCTAAAGAGAGATGGGTGAATCCTGAATGGAGCAAGCCTGCCTATGTTAACCAGGCTATACCCCTACACTGTCCGGGACAGTCCTCAGGACTCCCTGGCTGGGTGCTGATCAAGATACAGCGATAGAAATAATGTGGGCAGGAGATACACTTGGTAGGGCTGATGGGGTATTGATCTGGGCCAATGGAGCTTGATCTGGGCCAATGGAGCTTGATCTGGTTAATTACAACTGTCAACTTGATGCAATCGAGAATCCCTAGGGAAGAGAGTCTTAATAAGGAATTATATGGATCAGGTTGCCTATAGCATGTTTGTGGGAGGAACCACCCTGCATGCGTGCAGCATCACTTTATGGGCTGGGCCTTGAATTGTGTAAGAGTAAAGAAAGATAGCTGAGCATAGGAACAGGGAAGCGAGCGAGCAAGCAAGCAAGCACAAACGTATTCTCTTTGCCCTTAGCTGGGGACGTGATACTTTGAGTTCCTGCTCTGACTTCTCCACAGCGATGAACTAAGACAAACAACCCCTCTTCTCCCATGTTTTTTTTTTTTTTTAAAGATTTATTTATTTTATGTATAGGAGTACACTATAGTTGTTTTCAGACACACCAGATGAGGGCATCAGATCACACTGCAGATGGTTGTGAGCCACCATGTGGTTGCTGGGTTTTGAACTCAGGACCTTCAGAAGAGCAGTCAGTGCTCTTAACCACTGAGCCATATCTCCAGCCCTCTCATGTTATTTTTGCTCAGGCTATTTTCTCACAGCAACAGACATAAAACCAGGACAGAGCTCAAGGTTCACTGGTGGACACCATAGCTGAGCTGGATCCTGGGGGCACTTGAGTGGGCATAGCCGGCCTCTCTTTTTCCTACCGTGCTTACTAAGAATGGATTGTCCTTTTTAGACCTTCTTCCAGCCAGGTGGCACTGAGACAGTGTCCATAGAGACCTTGTGAAATCTTCCCAGTGGCAAGTTAGAGTGACCGAATGTATCGACCTGGTGTCTGAGTCTGGGCAGAGCTATGATGGGACCCCAGCGAGAGTTCTGGGACCCTGGCTGACTTGGCCACTAGGTAAATCATGCTCTGTAGTAGCTGTTCTTCCTGTTGTGTGGTAATACACCCTGACAAAGGCAACCGAAGGGAAGAGAATAAATTGTCTTATCACCTTAGGTCACAGTCAGAAGAGAAAGGAATGCTAGCTTTCTCCTCAGTCTGGTACTCTAGCCATAGAATGGTGCACACACAGTTAGTGTGGGTCTTCCTCTTCCCCACTTAGTCTAGTATAGAACTCTGGCCCAGGAATGCCCAGAGGCTCATCTCCAAGGTGACTTTAGATCTTGCTCATTCACAGAGTGGTTCACCTGTATGTGGCAGCCTCTGATACCTAGATTGGACACATCTTTGTTCCCCATGCCTGGCAACAGAGGGCTATATGAGGTCACAGGGTAGGCATGACCCTGCAGACTTGAAGATGTGGGATACAAAGTGCCATACCTCTTAGACATCTCAGAGGCTGACATATGCCCTCTCTCACTGCTGTGAAGGGCAGGGCATTAAGACTGATGGCTCCCAGGGTTTGGGTCTCTGCAAAGCTCTCCAACGGCTCCCATAACAGTGTAATCCCCCACAGAGGCCATAAGGGTCCCAGTATCTAAAATTCCTGCCAGACACTGGTCCTGACACTGCTGACTAAGTTGGAGTTTGACTGGCCAGTTTTAGCCAGGTTGCTGATTGGAGCCAGATATTATACCCACTCCAAGGACAAGAATAAACATACTGTTCTTATAGGAGCTAGATCAGAAGGCACCACTGCGTGTGCCAGAATTCCCTTATCTTTCTACACCAGACATTTATTTCTTACAGAAAATTACAAAGGGCTTTTTACCCATCCAACTACTAGGACAAGATCTAGGAAGCCCTATTGCTGGTGGCTTGGCATATTTCTGAGGGGTTTAGTCTTGGGTTTAATTTTTGTTGTGCTGACAGTGTGACTTTGACAAGATTCCTGGCTAGGGTGGCCTTGGGTCACAGCATTCCAGGCTGTGTGTCTGGGGTAAGGATCCTGGGTTCTAGGATGAGCCCTGACTTTGTTCAGGTTTTGACTCTTCCTTACTTCATGACTTTGGGCATGGCACTTTGTTCCACTGTTCTTGGGGTAAAGGGGATACCATCAATGAAACAATGAATTCTACTCATGCAAAGGTAACTGAGTCATTGTGGGGATACAGTTTGCAACACCCATGTGTTCAGAAAAGAAGAAGGAATCTCTGGAATTCTAAAGGCAGTCAGTGGCTGAGGGATACAGCTCACACAGGTCCTGTGCTGTGTCCAGCATTAACCAGACTCTCTCTGTAAAGAGAGTGGCAGTTTGGAGCTAAGACCTATTGACCTCACCAGACCTGTGTGTCTGGCTTCTACTTGCAATGGAGACCTTGTCTGAGCAAGCATATGGAGTGATCTACACAGGGCAAGAGAGCCTTCACAGTCAGACTTGTCATCCCAGTGTCCTTAGCATCCTGATCTAGCTTTTGTGCTTTTGGCCTAGAATCTTTCTTCCTTCCTTCCTTCCTTCCTTCCTTCCTTCCTTCCTTCCTTCCTTCCTTCCTTCCTTCCTTCCTTCCTTCCTTCCTTCCTCCCTCCCTCCCTCCCTCCCTCCCTCCCTCCCTCCTTCCCTTCCTCCCTCCTCTCTCTCTCTTTTCTTTCTTTCTTTCTTTCTTTCTTTCTTTCTTTCTTTCTTTCTTTCTTTCTTTCTTTCTTTCTTTCTTTCTTTCTTTCTTTCTTTCTTTCTTTCTCTGGGATGTCAGGACCTTTCAGAACACAGCTATTTCATCACTGTTTCCTAGGTCCTAGTGGTATTGCAGGTGACTGTTTCCAGAACTAATGAAATGGTCTCATTTCTTGGTACACAACAGACCCTGGAAATCCCCAAGTTCACCAAGGTCAGATTTTTGTTTTGCTTCCTTTCGTTTTTAGTGTTCTTTCTTGGTGGTGGTGGGGGGTGTGTCCCTGAAACTCTCATCATTTGCATATCCACACTTCTTAGGTCAGGGTCCAAGAACAGACCCAGAGAGGTAGGTCTGAGGGTGCTGATTGCAGGAGAAGTGAATCAGGATTGTGTGGACAGGGTTCAGGCAGAGACTGTGGAGGGGCCTCAGCTGGTCCAGTCAAGAATTCAACACATAGCTTCAGAGTTTCCCAACTAATGCCTTGCAAGCTTTTCATATTCCTGTAGTCCATGTTCAACCACAAGCACCACGGAGGAGGTCTGGAACCCCACTATATCTGGCCCCTGTATAGATAAATACAATGAAGCTGGGCATGATGGAATGTGATTGTAGTTCCAGTGCTGGGTAGGCGGAGACAGGTGGATCCCTGAGGTTAGCTGGCAGCTAGTCTAGCATGCCAGGTAAGTTCTAGTGCAGTAAGAGATTCTGTCTTCAAAATCAAGGTGGATAGTGGAGGGAGGATAGCCAGGGTTGTACTGTGACCACCACATATATGTGTACACATTTGTGTGATCTGCACATATACAGAAGGAAGGAAGGAAAGAAGAAGGAGGGAGAGAGATGGTAAAGTACTAGGATTAATATGCTACTGGGCTGGGGAAGGGAGGAAAGGAGCCTGAGGCCAGGGCACTTAGGGAGGACATCCTTAATTCCAGCAAACGAGAGTAAAGACCATTACCCAAATTCTTTTAGTTGAATTAAGCAAGCTTTATTTTCTTTTAGACAGAGCTGTCTCCCTAAAAGCAGGGATTTGAGGAAATAGCAGTGAACATAGAGACCGCGGGGTTTATATAACCCCCAAACTACCAGGGCTTTTCAAGGGTTGGGGGGAGGGGGTTCCAGAGGAATTTTGGTTATGTAGGAACTTGGCTGAACGCTTCAAAATACTTGGCAGAACATATTATCTTATTGGGGTGGAGGTCAGGGTATAGGGTGTGGAACGTGTCAAATTCCAGAAAATAGGTCAACCTCAAATTTTATGAAAACAGGAATGACCTTACTTTGACCCTCTAGTTTTAAGATGGAGTCAGGCTGGTCCATAAATGGGCAGGGCCACTAAGTGCACAGATAGGACCCCAGTTTAAACGGTTTTCTGTACCCAGACTTGTTAACTCTTCTTTTACCCTGTTCCTTTCTTTGGGGTGTCTAGAAGTGTTAGGTCACGATTTCTATTGTTTTACAACCTTAGATCCGGGGACTGTGAGTGAGTAGGTGGGTGTGTTGCCATCTCACCATCACTGTGACAAAGAAAAGCGTCAGTTTCCCTCTGAATTTTGCAGGCTCTACTCTCTAATCATTGAGTCAGCACAGCACAGTGGAGAATGTGGAGCCGAACAAAGCTGCTCTCCTTGTGACTAGCATTCAAAAGAGACAGGAAGGGCAGGGGAGGTGGCTCAATGGGGAAAGTGCTTGCCTTGCAAGCGTGACTGATCTGTGCTTTGAGTTCAATTCCCAGGACCCTCTTAAAAAACAAGCAAACAAACATCAGGCACCGTGGGACACATCTGTAATCCCTGTGCTGGGGAAAAGACGACAGGCGAATCCCTGGGGTTCACTGGCCAGCTGACCCAGATGAACGGGCAAGCTCCAGGTCTCAGTAAGACATCCCCAGAACTAAGGCGGCGGTTCAGGGGAATGAGGCTTAAGGTTGCTCTCTGTTTTCCACAGCACCCCTAAAAAAAAAAGACACAGAAAGGGGGAGGGCTAGAATTCCACAGGAAGAGGAAGGGCTAGGGTATCACAGGAAGAGGAGGAGCTAGCCTTTAAAGGACATATAGTGACCGACCATGGATGAGGGGGCTCAGAATGAGTTAAAATCTCTGCTGCGCTTGCAGCAACGTCACACGTGTGGCACTTTGCTTCTGTAAACTTGCTTACTTCCTGTATCAGCTAGCAGTCCCCTCACCCCGACCCTGCGCGCCCTTAAACGAACAGTTGCAAAATAATTGTTCCAGCCATGTCAGTTTTCCTTCAGTAAATATGCTCAATCGTGATCCTTAATCACATACGCTAAGCCCACCAATGACAGAAAAAGGAGAAAAAAAAGTGATGCCGTACAGTCTATAAATATTGTGAAAAACTGTTGGATCAGGGCCCAACTCCTCAGAGCTTTAGCTCAGATGGTCTGCCAGCTGAACCTGCTGGCATAATTTAAAAATGAGCTCTCCAGCTCTCTGGGTTCGATTTGTTTTCCTGAAGGTCTGATTTCTGCAATACACAACACACACAACTCCCCCTTTTGCTTTCACTTTTAAAATCCCCACTAGTGCCATTGTGGTGACCAAGCCAAGATCAAGCCTTTAGGGGATAGTTAAGATCCAAACTCTAGTACGGTGCACAGTTAGTCAAGAGGGTAGTTTTAAAAATAGCTCAGGGCTTCACTGTGCCACGTCTGGTCTCAGACTCTCAGATTCAATATCCCGAGACAGCTTGGCTTCTTCTAGAATGGAATAATAAGCACATCCCCCTTCAAGATGCAGAATGGAAGGGGAACCTTGACCTTTTGGTCCAGACATCTCCAGTGTATGATGGTTTGACTGTATGGCAGATCACAAGTGATACGTGGTCAGAAGAAAATGTTATTTGAATGCTGACTTTTGTGATGTTTTCCCAGCTACAGTAGGGATATAGTCCACTTTTGTGATGCTCCATAGTGGCTATTCTGCTAGGAGAAGGTAACAGAGGTATACTAGAACCTGTTTCTGCCTAGATGTTTAGCTTGCTGTGGACTTGGGAGACATCATCCATGCTACTTAAAGAACACCTGAAGGAGGCATGCACCTTGTGATACTCAGTCTTGATTGCCAACTTGGTGGTATTTAGGATCACCATGGAAACAGACCTCTGGGCACATCTATAAGGGACCCTGTAAATTGGGTTGAGTTGGGAAGACTCGCCTTCAAGGTGAGTGGTGCCATGCCATAAGCTAGAGTCCCGGACTGAATAAAAAATAGGAAGTGAGCGACACATCAGCATCCTTCTGCTTGCCTGCTGGCTCTGTGTCCAGTGTGACCGGTTGCCTCTAGCCCTGCTACCATGCTCTCCCAGGCACGCTGCACTGTGCGTTTAAACCGTGACCAGATGAACTTGTCCTTTCTTAAATCTTTTCATTTTTTGTCAAGGATTTTGAAATAGCAATTTGAAAAGCGACCAATACGTGCATGCATGAATGACATTTCCTGGTTCCCACCACACTCTGGCCTTGTTACTGCTGCCCTGCTTACAGTGAAGGACCTCAGATATAAGTAGAGTAGTAACCACTTTTGCCTTTGTAGAGTCAGAAACTGGGAAAATAGGGTTTCACTTGACACCTGAAGTGCTGACTCATCTCGGGGCTTTGGGTTTAAATATGGGTGTTTTGGGTTAGGTTTTAGTAAATTTTTAAGCCTGTATATGATCTTAAACACTTCACTCAGTTATTCTATGTATATCCTAGAGTTGATTATCTATTATCAGGCAACAAAGTACCAAGGAAAAGAAATTTTTAGAAAGATTATGGTGGTTGCTGGAGCCTGCACAGTTTATTAAGAGAAGACATGCCTCAATGATGGTTTTACTGTGCTGATATCAGGATGTAAGATTGGGATACTCTTAAATCAAATGCACTGTGAGCACTGTAAAATATTTGACATTTCTAATTATGCTGTTATGAGCAGAATGACGATGTGGGGCGACCTAGGGTGATTGCAGCGAGATAGGCACAGAGTGAGATTTTGTGGCCCAGCTTGAAGGAGGAACCTCATTAGATTCAGGCACATTTGGTGTTTAACACCATGGCTGCAGGGCTCTGTGGTTGAGACAGTGTACGTTACCCAAAAGCAAAGTCATGGCAGCTACAGGAGGACAGGGCAAAGGCAATTGGGGCTCCAAGAGGGAGATCCTCTCATCCCACAGAACGAGAGCCTAGAATGGTGGCAGAGCCAGGCCCTGGGCCCTGAAAACACAGCTGCGGGCTGATGTGGAAGGTGACCATGGTTTGTCATGGAGTTAGACACAGCAGGGTGATGTGACCTATGAGCTTCCCCAGAGGTTCATGGTATAGTTTTATAAAATGTGTGTGTGTGTGTGCACATGTGTGTGCATGTACATGTGTTTATACATGTGTGCACATTTGTGTACATGTGTGCATGTGTATGTGTATCTGTGTGTGCATGCATGTCCATGTACACATATGTGCACATATGTGTATACGTGTGTGTGTGTGTGCGAGTATGTGTGTACTGGTGTGGTTCCTCAGGTATCATCTACCTTGTTTTTTTCTTAAGGCAGGGTCAGTCACCTTTTACTTGGATCTGGTTGATTCAGCTTGGCTGGCCAGTCAGTGAGTCTCAGGGAGCTACCCTCCTTCTCTACCTCTCCAGTGCTGGGGTTACAAATACACACTGCCATGCCTGCCTTTAATGGTGATTCTAGTGGGTTCACTCAAGTCCTCATGCTTGCAAGGGAAGCACTTTGCGGAATGACACATCTCAGCACTAGTGACATATTTAAATCTGTTCTGCTGCTTAGAATGCAGACAGACTTCTTAGGGTCCCCAGGGAATTCAAGGCAGGAAGCACAAGTTGGATCTCTGTTCCTTCATGCTGGTCCTCACTCTATTCTCCTTCCAAGCAGCTGTGTTCCTGATGCTTGCCCACCACCTAACTCACCCGCTCATCTAACTGCATCCATTCTTTTATGCATCCATCTCTTGATACACTCAACTATTCATTCATACACTTATCAATTTACCATTCATTTGTTTGCTTGACTGTCGACCCACCTAGTTTCAGCCATCTTTGTATCTGTGCATTCATACATCATGTATCCATCCATTGATCCGTGTACTCACCATATACAGATGCATGCATCCATCCCATGCATCTATCCATTTACTTATCCATCCATTACACATCCACCCACTTTCCACCTGTATATCCAACCATCCCCCAGCACCCAGCATCCCAGGTACTATATATAATTGGTGCTGAGAAACAAATAGGTGATTCAGACAAAGCTCCTGCTTTCAAAGAGCTTACAACCTATTTTCAGGTGCCTAAGGCAAGAGAGTTCCAGAGGGATTCACAAGATGAAGAAGTTTCTGCTGTCCTAGGAAGGGTAGAAAAAGGAAGCCACTGGGGATTTCAGCATGAAACTCCATGGTAAGCACTTCTGAGCAGGCTAGATTAGTGGAAGGTGAGGAGAGGCTGACTTCTTGGTTGGCTGCTCCAACAGAACCCTTGGGGACATGTAGCCTTGGGGCTGGAAAGGGAGAGATGAAGTGGTCAAGATGCTTGGCTGGGGTAGGTGCAGGCTAGGGTCTGTAGAGGGCGCTAGAGGGGAAGATCAAAGATTAGTTTGCAACTAGGTCAGGTTCAGGGACACAGAGCCCGAGGCATCATTATTGCCTGGCTGTCCTGAGACCTTCTCTGCCTCCTCTCTTGCAGTCCTAACTTCTCCTTCCCCTTCCTCCCAATTCTGGAATTCTGTAAGCTGGCAATAACCAGGGGTCAAGAGAAAAGTGAATTTCCTATTCTGTTTGCAGATCAACAGTGGCACACAACCCATTCCTCTCGGTTCACTCTGATGGGCAACCATTTATCTAGATAATGCGTTTATTATCACAGTTCCACTGTTTCCTGTTGAGATAGATGCGCAAAAACCGAAGCGCCGATGACTTGCTTGCACACATTAACTGTAGGGAAGGAATACAAAATTGGACATATTAGATTATTTTGGCGTTAAATTCAATGTTTGCAGCCTCCCGTTGTTCTCCATCACCCCCTCTCCTACAAATCAATTTACAAGAGTTTCGTTGGAAATAATACTTAGTAGCAAGAGCTGTGGGCGAACCCAGCTGCAGTGAATACTTTGTTACTAGAAGACAGGGAGGCTGAGGGGACGAATCTCCCTGGCTCCTGACAGAGCAGCTGTGCCGAATGGGTCTCCTACCTCCTACTCTTAGAATTTGGTGGCCTAGGGCAAGAACACAGATAATGTATACACATGAGCAACACTCTAGTATTGATTTACATACAAGCATGTGTATATGTTCATGTATATGCAGGTACACATGTGTGTTCCATGTCTGTGAGGACCAACGGCCAACCTCAGGTGCTCTGTAGGAGTTATGCATCTTGGTCTTTGAGACTGGTCCTCTCAAGAGGACCTGAGGCTTGGCATTTATTTAAGCTGGGCTGGCAGGCCAGTGAGCTCCAAGAATCCACTTGTCTCTGCCCCCCTTCTCAGTAGGAGAGTTACCAAGCAGACATTATTATTATGTCCAGTTTTGGGGCGTGAATTAGCATGTGGAGTTTTCAAGTTCTTTGTGGGCCGCCGAGTTTCAGTTTCCACATCTGTACAATGGGATGACTGTTGCTCTGCTCACTTAACATGGAGTTAATTTCCCACACGTCTTTGTTAGATGTGGGGCTTGTGGTATCCGGGCCTTGTCCCAGTTTGCTAGCTTGGTGACTTGGAGAAAGCTGCTCAGCCTCTGTGAACTTGGCATTTCTCATCTATAACACTTCCTTTAGAGGAATCCTCTTGTAGACTCTGTGTATGTGTGTGTGTGTGTGTGTGTGTGTGTGTGTGTGTGCATGATTGTGCATATGAGTGTGTGTACAAGTCGTTAACTGTGACCCTATACCTTCATAGTTTGATCATAGCCTGCAGTACATAGGGGTGACTGCGACTCAGTTAAAAGAAGACATTTAAACAGGTGGATGTTGGAGGGTCAAGAAAATATGATAATTTTATGGAGCAGGAAGAAGCTTTCTTTCCATGGCTTTCCCCACCATGCTTTTTGAAAGGGCTAAAATGGGCAAATGAGTTGCTCAAATGTGCTGGAGAGTCCCAGCACCAGCCCTGCTCAGGTGGCCCCATTTCTCTTCACTCTTTGTGGCCCCCCACAGATGACCACTCTGGGTTGGCCAGGCCTTGCTCAGTGCTGCAGGCACAGTGTGCAGTTAGCACGCAGTGTGCCATGTCTCTCTCTGCCACCCCTTCTGCTGGCTGATGGTGGTCTGGGCTTTGTGAGCGGCCCCTTGCTGCTCCTGTAGCCCTCCTTGTTGCCTGTGGCCTTCTAATGAGAGCTGTGGGTTGCTAGGACACCCAAGACTGCAGAGGCAGCATCTCTTCAGCTCCTAACAAATTCTTCAAAACTTCTTTTGTAGACAACAAGCTCAGCATGGAGGTTCGCTGATGGCTACCATTTGGAGGGGAGGAGGGGGGGAGGAGGAAGAGGAGGGAAAGGAGGAGGAAGATGAAGAGGAGAAGGGGTGGAGGAAGGAAGAGGCCAAGAGATGCTGTGTAGATACCTTCTTCCATCCTTCTTCCTCTATTGGGATCCTGGGGTCTACATTGCTGTGGTACCTGAACTCCATCTTCCTCTCTGAGTTGTGAAGTATCCCTATCCCCATGCCCAGTGTTTTCATCTTCTCTGTATATCCATCTTTTTCTCTAGCTGTTGCCTGTTAGGTTGTGGAGTCACATGGACATAGCTGGTATTCCCAGAGCCTCCTCTTTGCCGATGGGACATTTATACATCCACAAAAAAAATGTATTTAATGTTAACAGGGTCCTTCTTGTTGGAGAGGTTTGCCCTTTCCTTTGTGGCCCTGTCCACACACATACACACACACACACACACACACACACACATACACACACATATACACACACATACACACACATACATACACACACACACACACACACACACACACACACACACACGTGTGCACATGGAAGCTAGAAGCCAACCTTGGATTCCACTTTCAGGAGCCACATACCCTGTCTTGATTTTCCTCTTTGTATTGAGACAGGCTCCCTAGCTGGAGCTTGAGGCCCATGGATTCAGCTAGGCTGTCTGGCCACGGAGCCCCAGGGATCTTTTTGTCCCTGCTCTGGGATTTCTAGCTTGAACTACCATAACTAGATTTGTCTGCGTAGGTCCTGGTGACTGAACTGAGGTGCTCGTGCTTGCATGGTCAGCACGGCTAAGGAGAAATGGAACTCTTTCCCTAGCTCTTCTGTCTCAGGGACTTTGAGTGCTGCCTAGAGGCCACATTCTGGTTCTGTGGGTACAGAGGTAGAGGGGGTGGGAGGTGGTGTGGCATCACCTGGCTTGACTCAGTAGCTCCTGCAGATTTTTAAAAGCATGGCCCCTTCTTATTTTAATGAGGGCAGGCAACATTTATAATCCCTAGTACCTAGGAAAATTGTTTTTCAGGTTAAAAGGAGGAAGAACCCAGGTATGAGATACTTGTGAGTCATTCAGTTGCTGGGATACCATACAGGCCAGACTGTCTCCTTGGGCTCCCACTGAACAGTAGGCATGCACTTCCCACCAGCCATAGAGTTGCACTAATGAGCCAAGTCTGTGCTGTCTCCAAGCTGGCTCGATGCAGATGTGAATTTCAGGGTGAGTTCTCTGAAGACACCCACACAGGAATATCTGTCCCCTGAGGCAATAAGAAAGAAGCCTCCCAGACTCATCCAAGCCCACTGAATGTGTGTGAGCCCAAGGATAGCACATAAGCAAGTGAGCCTCAGGCTTGGGCACTCGGTATGGTTGGTAACTTATTCCTTCCAGAACTCTTTGTGGGTGAACTATTGTGAACACCATGTTCCCTGGCCCTGGAAACATAGACCCTTGGACTTGGCCTAGTGTGGATACAGAACCCCGTTCTCAGATTCTGGGGTATGCATTGAGTTTGAGAGTGGGTATCTTGCCTGAGATGTTCCTCCATCAGAGTGTTGGCTGTTCCTGTAGGCCTTCTGTCAGGGCAGACATTACATAAAGCAACCTAATGCTCTCTGTGTCTCTGTGTGTGCTTGTGTGTGCATGTGTTTCTGTGTGTGTGTGCACATGTAGGTGTGTGCTTGTGTGTGTGCACACATGTGTGTGTGTGTGTGTGCATGTGTTGGGGACTGATGCTGGGTGTCTTCTTTGATCTCTATCCACTTTTTTGAGTCAGGGTCTCTCTTTAAACCTGGAGCTCATCAGTTTGAGGGTGGCTGGCTCCGTAGCTCTAGGCTTCCACCTGTCTTGGCCGTCTGGCTTCCCTGCAATACTGCCGGCCTCATTTGTTTTTTTACATAGAAGCTGACTGTCCTAACTTGGGTCCTTATGCTTACACAGCGGTAAGCCATTTCGAGTGAGCCATCTCACAGCCCTTCACCATCTCTTGTGGCTGTGCACGTGTGATGGCTAATCTCGTTGTCAACCTGACCACATCTGGAATAGCTAATCTTGGTTGTCAACTTGACCACATCTGGAATCAACTAAAACCCAAGCAGCTGGGCATGCCCACGAGGAATTTTCTTGATTGGATAATTTGATATGGGAAGGCCCACCCTAAACCTGGGCTACACTTTCTGGTCCACATGAAAGCACACAAAAGCAAGAAGAGTTTGCTCTTAGCCTTCATGGGCAAGGTCTATCCTGTTGCTGGGATATTCTTTCCTGGTGTTAGAACCTGCTTCTTAGGGGTTCCAGTGTAGACTGAAGACTGGCAGTCATCTCGGAATCTTCCAGGACTCCAGCATCAGCTTGCGACTGCTGAGACACTCAGGCTCATGGACCAAACAACTACCAGATGTTTGGTCCCTTTCATCTGGAGACAGCCGCTGTTGGGATACTTCATCCATAGCCTGTAAGCCACCTTAATAAATCCCCCTTTAATATGTAGGTACAAATGTATGAATGTTTGTATGCATTCTATCATCTCTGTCCCTTTAGAGAACCTTAGCACAGTCTATATGGAGACCCGAGCAATCTTATGTGTCACTCCTCAGGAGATGTACAACCTTGCGTTTTGAGACAGGTTCTCTGCTTGGCCTGGCACTCACTGACTGGGCTAGGCTAGGTGGCCAGTGAGTTCTAGGGATCTGCCTGTCTCTCCCCCCAACCCCCCCAACCCCCCCAACCCCACATCACTGACATCACTTGTATGTGTACAGACACAGCGCCAGACTCTTCTTTTTTCTTTTAATGTGGGCCCTGGGGACTGAAGTCAGATTCATAGCCATGTACAGGATATACTTCATCTGCTGAAATCCTTCTCTATGTTTCTATGTCTCTTAAGCACGCCATTCCCTTTCAAAGGAAGCTGCTAGCCCTTAGTCTCTGATCACTATGACTAATGACATTGCCTTAAGAAGAAACTTCTCTTCCACTTTCTTTTTTTCTTTTTTTTTTTTTTTTTGACACGGGGGAGGCTGTTTAATAGGCTCAAGGCAGGACAAATAGAAAACCTTCCAAGGACTGGCCATGGGAAAAGACCACACAGACAACAGAGACTGCTCAGTTGCCTGGGGGAGGGGGAGGCATATTCCCAGGGCCATCTGAGGGGAGTGGGGGCCTCAGCATAGGGGCATAGGAGCAGGGTGCACCCCAGGATTTGAGGGATGAACCCCTGGAGGCTGAGGGTGGACCCCCGGGGCAGCAGGGTGGACTCCAGGAGGCGGCTGAGGGTGAACCCCTGGTGCCTGAGGGTGGATCCCAGGGGCTGGAGGGTGTACCCCAGGGGCTTGAGGGTGAACTGCAGGTGCAGGTGGGTGTACCCCTGGAGCCTGAGGATGAACTCCAGCTGATGGAGGAGGGTGTACCCCTGGAGCTGGTGGGTGTACTCCTGGAGCTGGTGGGTGGACCCCTGGAGTTGGGGGGTGGACACCTGGAGCTGGTGGGTGGACACCTGGAGCTGGTGGGTGCACTCCTGGGGCTGGTGGGTGCACTCCAGGGGTGGGTGGGTGCACTCCAGGGGCTGGGGGATGGACCCCAGATGTTGGTGGGTGGACCACTGGTGCTGGGGGGTGTACCCCAGGAGCTGGGGAATGGACTCCAGATGTTGGTGGGTGTACTACTGGGGCTGGGGGGTGCACCCCAGGAGCTGGTGGGGGCATCTGGGGAGGTCCAGGGGGCCCAGAGGGAGCAGGCCCAGTGGGGGGCATAGGAGGGAGAGGCAGGCCACCAGGTGGAGGTGGGGGCAAGGCATCAGGGAGTGGTGGGTGAGGAGGCAGTCCATTCATGAGTGGGGGCGGTGGCCGCTTGACACCTGGGGGTCCTGCTGGGAGGCTGGGAGGTGCTGGGGGCTTCTCCATCTTAAAGTGGAACTGAAGAAAAAACTGCTTGGTTTCTCTGTTCCAGTGGGTCCAAAACTTGCCCTCAGCCTTGTCAATCTCCCGGCTTGGCACCTTGAAAGCAATGGTCTCATAGGGCTCAGCAGCCATGAGCAGGTACTGCCAGTGGCGGTCTGGGGGCTCGATCCTCTGCTCATAGGCAGACATGAAGCGGTGGCGTGGCATGATGCCCTCTGCGATCTCAGGGTAGTCAATCTAGAAAAGCAGGCTCTGCTGGCCCATCTCTGTGTCCCTCTGCTTGGTCACTTTGTACCCAGGGCGGCCAATCTTAACAAACTTCTTCACCTCCACCTTGAGCTTCTCTGGTGCAGGCTGGGCGGGGGCTTCTTTGGCCTCCTTGGCAGCTCGCAGGGTCAAGTTAGTCTGATGTTTCTTCCCTTGGGTATAGGCCAGGTAGCTCCCCTCATTGTTATGCAGAGTCAGGCAGAGTTTGCACTCATAGGATCCCAGGTGGTTCTTCATAAAATACGGGTCCTTGTTGATGTCGATGGTTTCCAGCGCCAGTTGGTGCAGGCGCTCTCTCCGGTCCCAGTTGATCTCAGAGGAGGAGGCTACGCCACCACTCCTGGTCTTGCCTCCAGGTCTGTGCTGAAAGTCCATGATGCAGGCCTGGGTGCTTTAGGGGACAGGAAGAAACCAACGCCAAGGCCTCGCTACCCGGGTTTAATCTCCGCCAAGGCCGCCTCTCTTCCACTTTCTTAAATTTCAAGCAGTGTCCTCGTCTGGACAGGCCAGAAGTCCAACGCATGCCCATAGCTCACCAGGAGGACCAACCCTGGCCCACAGAGATGATCTTTGCATCCCTGACCCACCAAAGATGATCCCTTGTGGCTGTCTCTCCAGCATCTTGCTTTTCTTTTTGTTTCTAGGGTCAAGGGCACAAGATTTAAGTTTTGCTCACAGTTGATGAACTTGTTTCACAGTTGTTTTATTCATCTTTACTTCTTGAGACCTCAGTTTCCCCATGTATAACATGCTGTCCTGTCCCTGCTTGTTCTCATAATGGAGGCCAGGATCCTGTGAGGTCCCTCTGAATTGTCTGGATCTTGCTAGGTTATGATGAATGACCATTCCTTGGTGGTCTCAGTTTTCTCCACCCAAACATTGGGATAATAAAAGCAGATCCCTCAGGGGTGATGTGAGGATTCTGGGCACCCAGAATTAGGCTCTCTTTCTCCATCAAGAACTCAGCCTGTGACAGGCACCGGTGACTCAAATCTCCCCATGACACCCAGGGTCACTCCAAGTCAGGAGTTTGGTTTGCTTATTCAAGTATGGCTAACTTTCCCCTAGAATACACAAGCATCCAGTAAATACTCTCTCATGCACAGTACTGGAGGCAAAAGCTGATGGGGTAAAAACAGATCATTCTTGGTGCTCTGCCCTTGGGCATGTGTATTTACATAACATTTGTGTATTAACATAATGCAAGGACTTCTGTCCTTTTAGGTGAGCTCTCCACACCCCACCCCTCAGCTACTCTGGAAGGCCACTATGTGGTAGTTACTCCACTGTTTGGGAAACCTCTCCCTCTTTCCCTGTTGTACCTCCCCTAGTCACTCTGTCAGCATGGAAGAGAACAGGGCTACAAGCCTGTTTGGGAAGAAAGCCCCACACCAACTCACTGGACTGTCTCAACAGCCTGGTTCTCCTGTGGCTCCACCAACTCTTCCTAAGCTACTCTGTTAGGGTCCAGGGATGCTCAGTGAGTGTGAAACATGGACACCCCACTCCTGGTAGGAAATGTGACCTACAGTGGTGCTCTCATGAGCTTATGCCAGGAAGTTGGTGGTACTCAGACCTAGATCACAGGAGCACAGCTTTTCCCTTCTGGAGGTTTAGCAGTGGCACCTTATTTTGGACCTTCTGACACCCCTATACCTATGGGACCATGCCACCCCAACTTCTGCATACCTCCATTGTTGTATTCTTCTGACACCTTTTTTTTGGTAGGGATCCTGTGATCACATGCAGAAACCCCAGTTCTCTCCTCTTGCCAGCATGACTTTACACTCATCTGCAAAACCAGTTTACCATTGACATTTTTTTTTAATACTCCCAGGCTCACGTTGAATTTGACTCCTTTGTTGTAGTACTGGGAAGTAAGAACCTTGAGGAGTGGTGATTATATCTTGGGGCATCTCCTAAGCATTGTGATGTTCTCATAAGAATGAGTTAGTTATGGTGGATCTAGTTATTGCAATGCAAGCCTGCCCCTCCTGCTTTGCTGCTTCTGTGGGTGCCTGCTTCACATGCCTACTGTAGGAGCCCACTGCATATGCTTAATGTGTAAGCATACTGCACATGCCTACTGTTCAGGCCTACTACGCATGCCCACTATGCATGCCTACTGCACTTCTTTCTTCCTTAGTGACCTTGACCATATTCTTCAACTCCCAGACCTTGGAGCCAAGGTAAGCCTCTATCCTGTAAATCTTTCTGAGTTCAGGAACCATGTGTGTATATGAGCTTCTGTTTGGAGGATCCAGAATTTAGGACTTACTATGGCAGGGTTGTTTTATTCATCTGTCACAAGGACTCTGTGGTTTTCAAAATGCACCCATAGAAAGACTGAAGCACAGAGGGAGCTGGGAGCTGGGAGTTGGCTCAGTGGGTTAAGAGCACTTGCATTCAAATCCAGCACCAACTTAAAAAAAATCACACATAGCTGCACGTTCCTTGTATTACACTTAAAAAAAAAAGTTTGTTGTGATAAAACACACATGAACAAAAGAAGCTTGAAGAAGGGCTTATTTTTGTCCATAGTCCACCTTAATGGAGAAATCAAGACATCAGCACCTTGAAGTGGCTGGTAACATTATATATACAGTTAAAAGAAGGAGAAAAAAAAAAAAAAAAGAATGGCTTCTACTCAATTCCACCTTCCATTTAGACACTCTAAGATCCCAGTCAAGGAGTGGTGTCATTCATGCACAGTGGGCAGACGTTCCCACACGAAAGTAATCAAGATAATCTCTCATAGGCATGCTCAGAGGCTCCTATCCCGGCTGAAGCCAGATTTTTGTCAAGCTGACAATTAACACTAACCATCCCTGGCCTGTGACCCCATTGTTCTGTGGTAGAGATGGGGAGATCCCATTATCTCGATGGCTAGTCAGCCTAGCCAAAATGGCGAGCTTCCAGTTCAGTTAGAGACCCTGTCACAAGGTAATAAGGCAGGGAGGGATGGAGGAAGACACTTGGTGTCCTTCTCTGGTTTCTGCATGTGGTCATATGACATATACATTCATGCGCACACATTAACCCCCCCCCCCATGCTGCCCTCTCCTCCCATAAAGTAGTCAGTATAGAGGAAGTGGGCACTAGAATTTACATAGGCATGGCTGCTTCCTAGCTGCTTTTTCTAGACTGAAGCGCCCCCTCCTGGACGGAGGAAAGAGGCTCATCAAAGGAAAAGCACAGGGCTCCGGAAGGTCAGAAAGTCAAGAGACTCAGAAGTGCCCCCTTCAGGCTTATAAAGGCAGTCAAGAATGGCTAGAGAAGGAGACTCTCCAGGAGAGTTGCCTGCAAGTTGTGCAGAGAGCTCTGGGGAATGCAGCTTTTGTGAGTCATCACCTGGGCTTTTCCATGATGCAGCTGCCATTAGGGTCGCCATACTTTCTGTAAGTAACCTCAATAAATGTACTAGGTCATCAAGCTACACTCATACCCCGGGTCTATCATCTGCGTTCTATCCAGGTTGAATAGCCTTGTTCAGATCTCCCCAGGGAAAGTCACACAACCTACTTGACACTCAAGAGATGAACGGAATCAAAGACGAGTTTCGGTAATCAGGTGCATGACCCCTGTGATGGATCATAAGACATGCAAATGAGGCTGATCTCAAGTGGGTGAAGCACTCATATGAGAGAGAGAGAGAGAGAGAGAGAGAGAGAGAGAGAGAGAGAGAGAGAGAACAATCACAATAGAACTACAGTTCCCCAAGTGGTACAGCATGTGATAGGAAAGAGATACTTGCTGCCTGAAATAGCTGCTAGAATCTGCAGCTAACACCAAGCATGTGAGAGTGAAGTGCCATTGGATTTCAGTGGATAAAGTCCTCTATGAGGTACAGGGTGGTATGCCTCCTCTATGAATGGAGTTGACCTCATAAGTGTGGGAACAACATTGCCCAAAGGCTAATGGGCTGGTGAATACATTATAACCCCAAAAGAAGCACACAGGGACGGGATTGTAAGTAGGCTGTGACAGATGTTGTGTGGCCTTTGTGGTGGGCAATGAGGCACACAGTGGAGATCTCTATACCCACAAGCCTAGCTCCAGACCAAGGCTTGTGAGCTGCCTTTGTTTTTGCTTGATTCTCAGCCACTTCCCTCTTCCATCAACCCTGCCAACCCATTTCTTACTCACAGGCCTAGATCCAGCCAAACAGCACATTCATCAGCCTACCTGGCCCAGCTCTGGTCACACAGATCCTACACAGGGCCAATCTAAAGCAGACAGACTTTTACATTAGACATACGGCCAAGGGAAAAAAAATCCACACACCCAAGTCACATCATGAAAGCAAAATCAATATGAATGGCCAAGGTAGCATTTATACCATCAAACCCAATAAATAGTCCTATCAAAATGCCTTCTAATGAGAATTACCTAGATGAATCAGAGAATACACAATTTAAGAGATCATAAATTTTATCAAAGAACTCAAGTCTAAAGAAGACACAAATAAACATTTCATCGAATTTTAAGAGAATAACACGGAATGTCTGAGTGTTGTCTAAGAAAATACAACTGAGATGCTGAGGAAAATGATGAAAACCATTCAGGATTTGAAATCTAATTTACTAAAGAGAAATGCTGGAAAGGACCCATGCTGAAATGAAGATGGACTTGAAGAACAGAATACTCCAGTAGGAAACTCAAGGGCATGGCCTACAAGCAGAGTGGATCAAGTAGAAGTTAGACTATCAGGACTTGAAGATAAAGTAGAGGAAGCAGACTGTATAAGAAAATAATCTGAAAAAAAAAAAAAAAAAAAAGCACAGGAAGGGACTACTTGCCAGTACCAGAAAACCTAACCTATCTCTTAGCATAGATAAAGGAGACGGATCCAAGTCAATAGCAGAGACCAACTCTTCAACAAAATAATAATAGAAGAAAACTTTGGAAAACTGAAGAAAGACATATCCATACAGATCCAGGAAGCCCACAGAACATAAAATAGACAAGAACAGCAGCAAAGGAATTCCCCATAGCATATCATAATTAAAAAACTAAATATCCAGAAGAAAGGAAAGAAAACCTTGAAAGATGTAAGTAGCAGGAAAAGAAAACCCATAAGTTATATATAAGGAAACCCCGTCAAAATAACAGGTGAATTCTCAATGGAAACTTTGAAAGCCAGAAGAGCCTTAAGCAATGTACTCTATGTCAAAGGCCATTAGTACCAATCCAGACTACTGTATCCAGCAAAAGTATCTTCCATAGCTGAAAGGGAAAAAGTTTTTCATGACTCAGACAGCCTAAGATAGCTCATACCCAGCAGAACAACCTTAAACAGAACAGAGACGCAATACTTAGGACCGAAGAGTTTAATAAGGATCGATAAGAGACTATAGAAAGAAAAGAAACGAAGCTATAGTACCTGGCACACAAGCCATGACTAAGAACACAGCAACAGATGACTATAGTCCACACACACCTTTCAGTGCTAAAGTTAAATATTAATGACCTAAATTCTCCAATCAAATAACACAGGCTGGCTGAATGGAATCAGAAACAGAATTCATCTTTCTGTTGTCTACAAGGAACTCATCTCAGCTTTAGACACTGTGAAGTTGTGTTTCTGCTCTTCCTTGCCTACCTAAGGCACATTCTGATTGGTTAAAATAAAACGCCTATGGCCTATAGCAATAGGCAGGGGAGGGAGGGGGAGAGAGAGAGAGAGAGAGAGAGAGAGAGAGAGAGAGAGAGAGAGAGAGAGAGAGAGAGAGAGAGAGACAGAGACAGAGAGAGAGACAGAGAGACAGAGAGACAGAGAGAGAGAGACAGAGAGAGAGAGAGACAGAGAGAGAGAATGCAGAGGAAGTCAGACATATGAAACTGAGGAGAGGTGTGGCAGAACATAGACTAGTATAAACAGGTTAATATAAATTAAGGGCTAGTTGGGGAACAAGCCTAAGCTAAGGCCCAAAGCATTGTAAATAAATATAAGCTTCCATGTCATTATTCAGGAGCTGGGATGAGCTTAGAAAAGCCTGAAGGGTGAACAGTGAAAGGATGAGAGAGCCCTTCAATCAAATGGAGCCAGAATCAAGCAGCCTTTTATACCTTAATATCCAACAAAATAGTTGTTGAGTGAAAGCTAATGAGAAGAGATCTTCTTCCTAATCAAGGGAATGATGGACCAGGCTAATCATGAAACTTGCAGGTCAATGGACAGAACTAGTAAATATGACACCGAGTGAGGTAACTCAGACCCACAAGGACAAACACCACATGTGCTCTCTTACCAGTAGCTCCTAGCTCCAAGTCTTCAGATTGGAGTTTAGAATCTGGAGTAAATGTTAAAACCACAGAAGGAACGAGGGACCGTGGGAGCAGGTGCCGTAAAGAGGGGGATAGCAGGCTACAAGTTGTATGAGAAAAGAGTTGCGATACACAGTGATGGAACTTTAATTTGGAAACAGGGATGGAGGTAAATATAGGAGAGGGAGGATAACTCTAAGGATGTTTGGGAAAGCCCTAAGGAGATATTTTATATTTATCTAAAATTATGTGTAACAAATAAAAATCTATTTATCTAACTATCATCTATCTATCATCTACTAGTCTATCTATCCACCCATCTATCAATCTGTCTGTTTATCAAGAAAACTCTTCAAGTTGTTAGTCAGGGGGATTCCAAGAGATTCCCAAAATAATATAGGTTATTTCCTCCCAGAGGCTGAAGGTGAGTGCCCATTGGTGAAGATGGCATACACCTCAGACTGAAGACTTGGAAGATTTGAGTTCTATCATACTTTAAAGCATCCTCCTGAAGACGAGCTTTTATAGTACAAGAAGGTGCTATCCAAGTTGCCAAAGGGGAGAAGCAGTCACTGGTCCTATCTGGCCCTGATGCCTATGAATCACCACAGTGACCAGCCTTGCCAGATAGCCCTAAAGGTGCAATAGTGCCATTTATATCTTGGGTCCACTCAACTGAAAAATGAGCCAAATACCCAGGGCTGGTGAAGTCATGGGTCTTAAAGGAGAACCTACTACTGTTACCTTACCAAGCCAGTGTAGGTCCTAACTGCATTCTAAATACTTGTGCTTATAGTCTCAGATAAGGGTAGCTCTCACCCCTCATCACAGAAACTTCTCTTGGCAACTGATGGAGGTCATCATGACAGGTGTCATTTTAGGAATTTATCATAAAGCACGCTGGATTTTGTGAGAGGCTTTTTCTTCAACTATTGAAATAATCATGTGAGTTTTGTCTTTAAATCCACTGATGTGATTTATTTTATTTATTGACTTGTGTACCTTGAACCTTCCCTGCATCTCCAGAGTAAAGCCAACTTGGTCACAATGGACAATCTTTTAAATAAATATCCATATTTGGTTTGCAGATATTCTATTGAGAATTGTTGAATGAGGGATGTTAGCCCACAGTTGTATTTTTGTTGTTCATGTATCTTTAACTGGTTCGAGTATTAAAGTGATACTGGCTTCATAGAGTTGGGAAGTGATTCTGTTTTTTCTTTTTGTTTCCTTCTTTCTTTCCTTCCTTCTGCTCTTCTTCCCCATCCTCTTTGTTCCTCCTTTGGGAGTAATTCAAGAAGAATTGATTGCAAATAGTTGAAAGTCTGGTAGAATTCTGCTGTGAATCCCTTTGGGCCTGAGCTGTTTGCGTTGAATCTAATTTAATAAAGTATACACTTTTAAAGTATACTTTTAACATTCTGAATCTCTTTGGTGTCTGTTGTCATGTTTCCATGTTCATCTCTGATTCTGTTAATTTGGGCCATTCCTCTTGTTCTTTTGGTTAATTGGGTCAAGAGTTTGTTGATAATGTTTATCTTCTCAAGGGACTACCTGTTAGATTCACTGACTCTGTATTGTTTTCTGTTTCTATTTCATTAATTTCACCTCTGTGGGTTTTTTATTTTTTATTTTTAATTATTCCTTGCTGTCTGTCTACTGGGTGTGGGTTTGGGTTTGTTTTGTTGTTGAAAATTCTTGCATACATCATTAAGTCATTCATCTGTGCTTTTTCTGGTATTTTAATGTACAATCTTAGTACTGCTTTTAATGTGTTCTAAAGGAGTGTGTGAGTGTTGCTTGCACAGGTGTGTGTGTGTGTGTGTGTGTGTTGTGTTTTTATTTTCATTTAATTCCAGGAAAAATTTTCTGTTGGTTTCTTTTTTGACCCATTCATCCATCATTCAGCATTGTATTATTTAATTTTCCTGAATTTGTGTAGTTATGAGAAATTCATTTAGTATTGATTTTAAGTATTATTGTATTTGGGTTAGAAAGGATACATGCAGGTATTTAATTACTTTTGAATTATTTCTGAATTAAGATTGTGTGTGTGTGTGTTCAAATGAGTGGCCTAGTTTAGAGATGCTTTGGTGGGCTCTTGAATAGACTTTATATTCTTTGGTGTTTGTGTGGATTTTTCTATACACATCCCTCAGGTCTATTTGATGTATGGTGTCATTTAATTCTGAGATTTCTGTTTTTTTAATATCTGTATGATCCATCTTTTGGAGAAGTTGGGGTATTGAAGTCAGCTACTGTTACTGAGTTGGAGTTAACACATGCACGTTAAATGTAAGCCTAATTTAATGTGGGGGTCTTGTTTTGGTTTTATACAACTGGGTATGCCAGGGATGGTGCCTGCATGTTTAGGATGGTGACGTTTTCTTGGGGAATTGTCACCTTGGTTAGAATCAAGTCTCCTTATTTATCTCTTTGGATTTGTTTAAAGTCTTTTTTTCCCTCTCTCCAGATACAGTGCATGCTTCCTGGATCCAGTTGCCTGGAAGAATTATTTCTACCCCTTTGCTTAAAGCTAACTCTTATTTTTGAAGGCCAAATGAGTCTTTTGTAGGCAATGGACAGATGGAATTTGTTTTAGTTCATTCAACAAAATCATGTCTTTTGATCATTAATACTTAACCTTAACTCCTGGAAGGGGTGTGTTGGCAGCTCTCCTCCTGTAGCTGTGGCTTCCATTGGTGTTCTCAGTTCTGTTCTGTATTTCAGCAATTATAGTCTCAATTATTTTCTTTCTATAGTCTCTCAGCTATGCTTATTCATCTCTTCCGTCTGAAGTAGTGCTTCCAGTATTCTCTGTAGGGCTGGTTGGATGGACACCATTTCTTTTAGGCTGTTTATATCATAGAAAATTTTCCTTCCTCTTTCATGTATATCAGGTAGGCTTTCTAGGTGGAGTAGCCTAGGCTGGCATCCGTGTCCATTTAGAACCTGAAGCTCATTGCTCTAGGTTCTTCTGGCTACTCATATTTCTGTTGAGAAACCAGCTGTCACTCTGAGGGGTTTCCTTTGTATGTGACTCAGACGTGAGGATTTTCCCCTGCTGCTTTCAGAGCTTTGTTTTCATTCTGTAGATTTAATGTTTTGACTAAAGTACACTACGGGGAACTTCTTTCCAGGCCCTGTCTCTTCTGTGCGCTTCTTGTGTGTTTTTGGGTTTGCACTACTCATGTGCTGGAAGTTTTCTCCTATAATCCTGTTAAGGATCGGGTCTCTTTCATAGATCTGGGATTGTTTCCCTCCATTCATACTTTTATACTTTGAAGATTCGGTCTGTTTATCATGTCTCAAAATTGTTGCATGATTCTTTAGAGGTTTTTTGTTTTCATCTCTCTCTCAAATTTCATATTCTGTATTCAAGTGTTCCAATCCATCTTCTTTATCTTCAAATCCTGACAGTCCACTGGATCCATTTTACCCACGAGTTGTTCCCCACCCCCTGAGTTTTCTAATTGTGTTACCGAGTTTTTCAACTTGATCTTCATTTCACCTTGAGTTCTTGTCAATATTTTTATCTCCTTACTGAGTTCAGTTTTCAAACCCTGAATAATCTGTTTCCTTCGGCCATAGGCATATTTGTAGTATCTCCTTGGGTATCATTCAGGCATTTATCATTATCCTTTTTAGATTCATTGATCTGGTATTTGTGTGTGTGTGTGTGTGTGTGATCTTTAAACATCTTTTAAGTTCTTTGGTAAAGTTCATGATTGTTCTTTTAAATTCTGTACCCTGGCTTTAATCTAGGTAATTCTCAGTGGAGAACACTTCTATAGGACTGGTGGGTTTGGGGGGTGGACATACTGCCTTGACCTTTCATATTTGTAGTTCTGCACTGTGACCTGGGCATGTGGTGGTGTGTCAGGTGACCAGAGCTACACTGGCGATCATGGAATCAATCTAACTTTATCAGTCTCCCACTTTTTCCGTCCATCTCTGCCTGACCTTGCCTCTTCCTTCCTCTCTATTAGCCGCTCTACTCTCTTCTCTAACAGTTCCCACAGGGGAACGCTACTTATTACAAGAAGAGCTTGTTGCATCCTCTTTATGATAAAACATAGAGACAGAGAATGTGTGTTTGCTCCCCAGGTAAAAACTAAAATAAAAAGTTTTAAGTGTGTCTTTCCTGAGTTATCTGGACCCTCTGAGATTTGGTAAAGAATGTCGGATTGCTCTACTGATATACAAAGTGGGATTCTCTGACATTTAAAAACAGTTACTGTTTGTTAAGTGTCTCCCCTCCCTGATGATCAGCTCTGGAAAATGAGAAGATATTAACCTAAGATTACACTCATTTCATCTTTTGATGTTTTTTTTGCGTTCACTGGGGCTTTCTTGTATCTCAAAGATATAGGAGTGAAGATTCTCTATTTTTTTTTGAATCAAGAGTGCACATTGACTTAAACGTAGTCATGTATTCATGATTGTTTGTTTCATGAGATTGTTTTTACATGCAATTTTGCTTCTAAAACAACATGAGAGAAAATTAAATATGCATCCAGAATTCCTAAAAATAACTAAGGAGCAGTTCTTTTGGCCATTTTATATATATATATATATTTTTTATGGCTTTAAAAACAATTTACTATATGATAAAAATAACTATTCTTGGTATGCCTAATTCAAGAAATGTGTTAAGGTGTGTGTGTGTGTGTGAATATGAACATTTTCAGGGTGACCTCTTAACTTGAAATTGCAGAGTTACTGTATGAATGCATAGGTTTGATTGCCTTTTTTCTTTGTTTCCCCCCCCACCTTCCATCATTACTACATCTTTTGAAAATTCTGTTATTCCAGGTCTTTATCTTGGTCAGGCAGGCCTAGTTAAAATATAGTGACTGAAGAGTTAACTGTAAAATTTGGGACTAAAGGAAAAACCACCTTAGTCATTATAAGCTTAAGCTGGAGTTTCCCATTTAGAGGCTTACGGAAGGCGTCACATAGGCAGGTGATCCCAGTCACCCTCATTCTGTCAGAAATATCGTTTAGTTTTGGCTTCCTCTTACAATATGTATGTGATGATGGCCTCTTTCTGTGCTGCCAGCTGTAACCAGGGGTAGTTCAGGTAGATGTGTCTAAAAGGCTTTAAATGCGCGTGTTGGAAGCAAGCAAGTTATGAAGCAAAGGGAAGCGCTCTGAGTCAGGGTCAGGAGGAAAACATATTCAAGGTCATCCTCCAGTAAATAGAGTTTAAGGCCTATGTAAGTCCTGGTCAAAGAGACAGAGAGAGACAGAGAGGGGGAGGGGAAGGGGGAGGGGGAGAGTGCCAGGCAGAGGGAGAGGGCCAGGCAGGCCAGACAGGTCATCTCGTCCACTCACCAGACACACAGCCTGGTATCCTGGGGCCAGTAGTGAATGATGCCGTTGGTGAGCATGATCCCTGATGAACCCAAAGATGTGAGTTTGATCCTGGCTAGGCACGTTGTGGAAGGTGAGCACTGACTGTCACTGACTGTCCTCTGACACTCACACATGCACTGTGGCATGCATACATACCTGTTTGCACATGCACACACACACACACACACACACACACATATATAACTAAATAATTTACGGGTATCTTTAAACTGTAACCTCTTTGTGCATGTTTGTGGAGGACAGAGGTCAACCATAGCTATTTTTCAGGGTGTAATTGGAAGGGTTAACTACCTAAAAACATCAGGTAGGTTGAGTACCTGAGAAACTCTGGACAGGAAAGCTGACTGGAGAAACACCTGTGGAAGCGTCTGATTAGGCGACCCTCACACCATTCCACTGGTATCTCCTGCTTCCGGACTGCAGGGGAACTGATCTGCAGAGGGTTTTTTTATGCGTCTTCTGGGAGATCAAACAAAGGTCCTTATGGCCCACAGAGTGTCCTGGCTTCATTTCTGTTGCTTTCATAAGATATCTTGAACAAAAACAGCACAGAAGAGGAAAATGATTGCCCTATATTTCCAGGTTACATCAGTCTAGAGCAGTCCAGTCAGAAACCCAAGCCAATAGTCACATCACACTCCATCAGGAACAAAGAGAATAAACACAACCTTGCTTCTCTTGCTTGCCTGTTCTTAGCTTTTTTCACTCTCACACAGTTCAGGGCTCCTGCCTAGGGAATGATGTCGCCCGCCATGGTCTGGGTCCACTAACAATCGACACTCCCCTACTGCTATATCTCATCTCATCTAGGTAATCCCTCATTAGAGACTCCTTTCTCAGTTGATTTTTAATTATGCCAACAGTTAAAACTTAAGTAGCACACATAGCAAGCACCCTACAGACAAACACATCTCTCCAGTCCGTTATTCTGTCTGTAGTCTATAGGACTGTAGTACTATAATACGTTTTCATATCAAGGAGTATTGGTCTTTCTTTGCAAAGCTGCCTTAGGTATTCTAGATCCTGAGCACGTATACATACACATTAGAACCATTTTGTCAACATATGCAAACGAGCCAGCTTGCCTGCAATATTAGGAGTCTGTAGATTAAGAGAACTGATAGCTTGATGTTGGGTCTTCTGGCCAGTAAAAATGCGATGTCTCTTAGATGTTTTTCAGCTTCCAATTCTTTAATCAGATTTATTCCCAAGCATATGATGTTATCTTACATTTTCAATGTAGGCCACCTATGGATAGTTTATTAAAATACCTTTGCTTTGTGTGTTTGTGACCCGAGAGCTCACTATGCTTGTTTACCCTATTGGTTGTTAGACTCCTTTTCCCATGGGATTTTCTACACAGACAATTGTGGTATCTGTGAATAGAACGGATTCATTTCCTTCTTTCCAATCCGTGTGTCTGTTTCATTTTCTTGACTTATTGTATCAACCACCTCCACCAGTGCAATGCCAATCAGAAGTACTAAACTAACATGTCTTCTCCTTGATCTTTGGAAAATATCTTCATGCTTTCCCCATTAAGGATGGCGTGTTTATAAGTTTCTATTGGTTTGTTTTGTTTTAGACACCAGCTACACTATCATCGGATGTCCACTTGGATTCTGTGCTTCCCCTCTCCACGTGTGCCATTACTGGAGACTTTTCTGAGGACTGTACTTTATTTTGCACCAGCATAGGGGAGGTTCTCTTGGAATGTTGAACACTTTGCACCTTCACATGTCAGACACACCAACAACCGCCATATACACTCATACACACAAAGAGAGAAATAAATAATCCTTTAAGTGAATTTATAATCAGCTCAGAATTCAACAATAGAAAAAAGTAATAGCAATAATAATAATAATATTAATAATAAAAATGAGAGTCCTAATAAATTAAAAAGCAAACTTGGCTCCTTTTTAGCACTCGCTTTCAAGCTCATTTTTAACTGTTTATAACTTGCTTTCCTGGCAAGTGCCTCTCTTATTTTAAGGAAGAGCTGTCAATAATTCTAAATCCCTTGGAACATAATTCTAGTTTTCCAATTCAGTACTAGTCAAAGTCTAGCTAAAAACAAGTCTTAAATAAACTGGGCAAGCAGGTGCTAAGCAGCTGCTAATTTTTTAAAAATAAATAATTTGTAATAAACAAGGAATCAAATGTGCTCTAGTTTCCATCTACCACACCCATGCATTCAGTCCCCAATATTAAATCAAGGACCATAGCTCATGTGAAGTATCTAAAACAAGCCCTTGCCTTTAACGTGTATGAGTGTTTTTGCCTCTATATATGTCAGTGAATCATGTGGATGCCAGAAAAAGACACTGGATCCCCTGGACTAGGGTTACCAATGACCTTGAGCTGCTATGGGGGTTTGGGAATCAAACCCAGGTCCACTAGAATAACAGCCAGTGCTCTCAACTGCTGAGCCATCTCTCCAGCCCCTCAAACATTTTAAACAGTGATATGTGTGCACATGTGTCATTGTAAGGCTGTACACACACATGTGTACATTCATGTGGAGGGCAGATGTCGATCTAGGTGTCGTTCCTCAGTGGCTATCAACCTGCCTTTAGAGACTAGGCTTCTGTGATGGTTTGTATATGCTCAGCCCAGGGAATGGCACTTTTAGAAGGTGTGGCCCTGTTGGAGTAGGTGTGTCACTGTGGGTGTGGGCTATAAGACCCTCATCCTAGCTGTCTGGAAGTCAGTCTTCTGCTAGCAGCCTTCTGATGAAGATGTAGAACTCTCAGCTCCTCCTGCACCATGCCTGCCTGGATGCTGCCATGTTCCTGCCTTGATGATAATGGACTGAACCTCTGAACCTTTAAGCCAGTCCCAATTAAATGATGTCCTTAGAAGAGTTGCCTTGGTCATGGTGTCTGTTCACAGCAGTAAAACCCTAACTAAGACAGCTTCTTAATGGCCTAGACCTCACCTATTCCTCTAGTCTGGCTGGCCCGTGAGTTCCCAGGTTCCACTTGTTTTTATGTCCTCAGCTCAGGGACCATAAGGAAGGGCTGTGTTTTATGTGGGTCCTAGGGATGAAGCTCAGATCTCTGTGCTTGTATAGCAAGTGTTTTACTGACTAAACCACCTTCTCAGCTCCATACCCCACCCCCGACAAAGTTCCACATCACCTCTTCACATCTCCTTCAGCTCTGACCTTGCCAATCTGTTGTGTGGACCACCCACTTCAAGAACTGCCTTCCATCCCAGCATGAAAACAAAGTCTGTTCACCCTCCCTCTTCTTGATTGCTCAAATGTTGTTCTTGTAACAACATTTTTTCCCATATATCCAAGGTTTCTGTCATGTATATTTTGGTTTGTTTTAACTTAGGGTCACTCAGGCCTGATGTTGCTTTGAAAGTGTCAATGACCAGGAGGACCAACCTAGTGTGACACTTCAAAAGAAGACACCACGCCACCGTGCTTTCCCATGAGAGTTCCCGGTCCAACCGAAGTCCCAGCCCAAGACAAGTCATGAGGACAGTTGGTTTTGCGCAGGCTGTGTTTGAACACCTCATGCAGTCTTTGGAGGATATGAGATGAATGACACAAGGGCCCAACCTTCCTTCTTTCAGCTCAACGGGTTTCAGCTGAAAAATCACAGGTTCTTTTCTCTCAGGGGCTATGCAGATGTTTAAGTTTCTTGACTGACTGCTGCTAGGAAATGGAAGGAGCATGCTCCCCTGTTGCTGCTTTTAAGATCCAAGCCAGCTACAGCAGGCTTTCCCCCTTGGGTTGTTGGGCGACAGCTTTGTTCGGGTTTCTATTGCTCTGACAAAACACCATGACGAAAAACAACTTGGGGAGGAAAGGGTTTACTTCAACTTAACACTCCATCAGTGAGGGAAGCTGGATCTAGAACTGAAGCAGAGACCATGGAAAAACTCTGCTTAGTGACTTGTTCAGCAGGACGTGCTCAGTCTCATTTCCAGGACCACAGGCCCAGAAGTGGGGCCGCCCACTATGGACTGGGCACACCCACATCAATCAATCAAGAAAATGCCCCACAGGTCAATCTGGTGGGGACATTTTCTCAATTGAGGCTCTCAGTTCCCAAATGACTCTAGCCTGTGTCAAATTAACTTAAAATTAGCCAGGACAGGTGCCCTGGGGAAAAAGTTGTGGCTTAGACCTTTCCATCGCTTCCAGCTCCTGCCATGCACATTGGATCAGAGAGCTCTTACTTCCTCTGGCCAAAGCATCTGCAGCAGTCTGAGCTGGGGCTTGGAGCTAGAGACAGGTGTGGTCAATGACTGGCTGGAGGTCCCAAATCCCTACACTATGGTACAGTACGTTGAGCTCTTCATGCATTTCAGGTTTGTAGGGAAAACTCCCAGCAGGGCATCCACTATCTATGTGTAACTTCTGTTCTTAACTAGCCCACCAATGAGAAGCCCCACCATCCTGTCTATTTCCGGGCTGGTAAGAGTCAGTCCAGTTACACGGCTCCTTCATTTAGTAAGTGCTGCTTGCGGGTCTCTATATACCAGCCTTCCCTGAATGTGCTAGCACAGAGAGCCTTAGGATCAATGGCAGGGGCAGCCAGCAGGATGGGACTCAAGGGAAAGATTCTGTGTGGGTGCTAAGGAGGAAAGATCTTTGGCTTTCCTGAGGGGAGGAGTCCCAAGGCCTCACTGAGGGCAGGGATCAGACTCTGGTGAGGATAGTGCCAGGAAAGGCACGGGTGTTGTGGCAACCAGGATGCCAAGGGTACCTGGGGGAACGCAGGCTTCTGAGGAGAAGGAAGAGAGTTCTTTCCAGGACAGCTGGGGAAGTCTTTTCATTATTCTTTTGCTCAAAATAGAATTATCCTTTGAAATCAAACGTGACAGGCGGCCCAGGCATTTTGCCTAGGCCGTCACAGAAACTGGCTTCCACGCCTACGGATACTCCCCCCCCCCCTTCCAAAGGTAGAGGGAGGCAGCAGCATCTGAAAGCAGTAGAGAAAGTAGAAGCGGGAGGCAGAAGCTCAGGTGGAGGAGTTCAGAAAGGTGAGGTGAGGGAGGTGGGCAGAGGAGTCAGAACTAACAGCCACCTGACATCAGGGTGTTGGGGTAGAAGGCAGCCTTCATGAGGCTGGCTGGCTGGCTGGCAAAAGGCTCCCCTCCGAAGTATGGACCACCATGTAGGTCCCTGGGTCAGACATAGAGACAAGAAAGAATGGAGGGGATGTCTGAGTTATAGGACGCCCAGAACAGGCCTCTAGCTGACCAGATAGTGTGTCCTGGGTCTGACTTAGCAGGAACAGACACCTGTTGTGGCTGAAGGGCAGGGAGGAGGCAGTGGACACAGGAAGACAGGATTCTCAGAGTAATAAGAGATAATACGTTGATAGGCCTGTAAGGAAGGTGCAAGCCTGGCCAGCCACCCAGAGCCTCAGTTTCCCTATCTGGAGGAGTGAGTCCCTGGTGTGTCCACCTTTTGCTGTTTTGAAATAGTATTGTTGTCTACAACTGGACACCGGGGATCCATTCAATTGAGCTACAAACAAAACAAAACTAAACAAACAAACAATCACCGTGAGAACTAATTTCAGAATGCTCTAAGTTTATGGTTTTGTGTTAGGCGGCATTCATCGCTCTGTCTGGCTGCATGCAGGCCATGGGCTGCAGGTTTGATGCCCCTCACTGCCCTAGTTTGGCAGAAGGGAGCCTGGGAAGGCTCTGTATTACCTGATGTCCTTCACAGTTGCCACATTAAGCTGCACATCCCCAGCTGCTCTCCCCAGGATGAGTCATCTTACCTCTGAGCTCTACTTGAGTCCCTTGGTATCTGGTCCGAGGGCTTGGCTTACACTGTGTACCTGTGTGTGTGTGTGTGTGTGTGTGTGTGTGCGCGCGCTCGCGCGTGTGTGTGTGTGTGTGTGTGTGTGTGTGTGTGTGGCGCGCATGCTGGCTGGGCCACGGGATCAGCCCAATGCTCTCTAGAGATGCTACAAGAGGCAGGAAGGGGATGGATCGAAACTCAGGAAACTGAACTGAGCCAGGACTGTATCTTTTATCAACTTTTTGTTTGAAGTGGGGTAGGAAAGAAAACAAGGGGCATTGTGGGAGCTCCCTCGCCTTGGCGTCTGGTTGAGGCGTTTCACCAGCTGAGACTCAAGAATTCCAACACAATTAGTTTTTAAGGCCCGGCTTCCTCTCCAGCTGGAAACTGCAGTCTTCTAGGATGCTCATCAGAAACTTTGACAGGGAAAGGCTGTGTCTTAACTCCCAGGGGCAACTCTGCTCTCCTGGTTTTATTTAAGCTGATTGTAATTCCATCCAGGGCACCTCCAGAGCCCCCCTCCCCCCCGCCCCGCCCCATTTATAAGCAGAAAGCTGCTCAGCAGCTTTTGGAGGAGTAACTTGAGAATCACCTAACTGCTACAGGTGTACCCCTGGGCACACCGCAATTTCTTCCTGAAAGCCTCTTTTTCTATCAACCCCTATGCTTAAAATACATGTTAAGATGTCTTTTAATAACCCCCTAGTTCTCTTTCTTGCTGGTCCACCCTGAAATTGTCGTCTTTCATGGCCAAGGATATATGGTTTTATGTAAGTCAAGTTCCCTAAAAGATTAATGGGAACCCCACAAGGCAACTAGGCAACTCCTCGGACCACTGTGAGTGAAAGTAAAGAAATGTGCTTTGTCACTGACTTCATTGACAAAAGGCAGGGAAAGGAGATAGAAAGGTCCAAACTTCTAAGGACATCGAGGATCAAGGAGAACACGGCATTAGACAAGATAATCCCAGAAAGCCCTGGAACCTGAAAGTGGGGCAGATAAACAGTACGACCATCATTTTGCGAGAGTGGGAAGCCCCCGAATGGCCATAGAATGGCTGGCGCCAGGGCCCACACCAGCCGGCTTTTTCCCACAATGGAGAGGCAAAAACATCTGAAAAGGGGCTGAAAACTTTGGAGCTCTGCAAAGACTCAGGCTGAGTAGCCGATCTTTGGGGGTTGGTGTTATAGTCTAGTTGAAGCCAACTGATATCAGCAGCTAGAGTCCTGGCTTTTTGCCTGCTCTGCCCTGTCCATCTGAGCAGCAAATGGCTTGGGGACCACACCATCTGGCTGCGACGGTGATTGTTTTCTCTTTGTTCCCATCCAGCGGCGCCCCCCGCCCCCAATCCCCTGCCCCTGGACATCCAAACGAGAAACCCTGTGATCACTTGCTTTTCAGGCATCTGTGGGTGCCCATGCAGCTTCGTACGCCCCCGTAAACTTTCTCTGTAAACGGTGCTGACACCTGTGTAAACTTTCCTTCGTCTGCAGATGGCTTTATCAAGATGTGTTAGACACGTGCGGATTGCCGCCTTTTCCTGGGGGCGTACAGCTAATTGCTGGGATGTGTCAGCCGCCTCAGCAGTGGCTGCAGAGCACTGAGTAGACTGCAAAAGTCAGTGTGGAACATCATGCTCTTGTAGGACAAGGAAGCCTTCTCTGAGGGTCAGAGTTGTCTGAGCTCAGGGTTTTCTTTCAGACTTACTGCAGGGATTGGCCTGGAGAGAGGGTCTCTTTGCAGTTTATGCCATATGGGTTTGCGTGCACTGGAATGCCCCCCCCCCCGCCCCCAGCCCCCGACCCATGCTGGAAACTGTTGCCGGCAACTGTGATACCCAGGCATCATTTCATTTAAGATGGGAACTGTGGGACTGGCAGAGGCAAGAACAGCTAGCCCTAAAAGAGCCAACCCGTGGGGTCCTCTGGAGCTCCTCTGACTGACTGCTTCCTGTTTTGGAAGGCTGAGAGGAGAAACAGAGCCTAATCAATACAATTCTGGTGTCATTGATTTTTTTTTTTTTTTTTTTTTTTTTTTTAGGTCAAGGAGAGGCAAAGGAAACAGCTGGTGAACCAAATTCTTCTGGGAGAATGTGAGAACAGTTGACTGCTCCAGGGCAAGCAGGCCCTGGAGTCTACTGCCTGAAGGGCTGTCTGCATGGCTGGAAGATTGGTCAGCACCTGGAAGACACAGGGATATTGATAATTGCAGTGCCACATAGATAAAGTTCTACGGATGTTACCCCTCCTCCCCATCCCCATATCACAAACTCCATATCATATCCATATCACAAGCCCCAGAATGATGTCCCGAAGTTAAAGGATCCTAGACTTGTGTCGTGAAGAACAGAGAGGAAGCTGAGGATGTAGCTCAGTTGGTAGAGCATTTGCCTAGCATCCTTGAAGTCCCAGAGAGAAGATAGTAGCTTCTCTTCAATTTTAGCAGTGGAAACTCCTCTCAAGGGAGACCATATCCTTTCTTGCAGAGGCTCTGAGCAAAAATCTGGGGCAGTCAGTCCTTCCTTCCATGTTATTTGATGCTCATATCAATAAGTACATTAGAAGCAGGCCCCTTCTCCCACTAGAGACAGGAGGATCAGAGGTTCAAGGCCATCCTTGACTACATAGTGAATTTGAGGCTTTAGTGGGAAACAAGAAACTCTGTCTCAAAAAAAAAAAAAAAAAGGAGGAGGAGGAGAGGTAGAAAAAGGAGAAGCAGGGTTGGCTGGGTAAAGCCAGGGAACAGTGAGCATCCTTGGGAGAATAGACAGAGTATGCAGGCTGCAGAGCAGCCTCCGAGGGCTCAGCTCCCAGGTTACTCCAGTTTTGCAACAGGCTTCTCTGTTGGTCTTGGTCTAGCTGCTTTGATATCCGAATATTGATGTCCTGCTGGGCCCTGGATCAGTCTTTGGCTGGGCAGCGGGATGGGATAGAAGACAGTTGATGAGAGATACAGTCTTTGATTGGACACAGAGGACAAGCCTAAGGGTGAGATCTTTTTTCAGTCCTTCTAGGGATACAGGGTAGAGTCCTCCTGGCAATCTTCCCTGCGTGTGATCCAGGCTGGCCGAGTGGCCAGAGGCTCTGGGGCTTCACAGCTTGGAGCGCCCCTGTGTTGCGAGCCTGGCAGGCGGAGTGCTTAAATATTTATCACAAACAGAAATTGATATTGGAGAACTAAACTCCGAAAAAAGGAAATTGAAAGCCAAGGGAGGGTGAGACCTCTGCATCCCAATTTGTAGCGGCCAGCCTCTGAATATTTCATTAGCTCCTCTGAGTGGTGCAGGGGCCAGATGTTGCGGATGTGAGAGGTTCTGGTTATTCACACAGCAGTGCGCCTCCCTAGCAGCACGCAGCTCATCATTCTGGGGCTGTGCAGAGGTCAGATGCAAAGGTGCCTTTAAAAAAAAAGTGATTAAGAACATGGTGGGCTGGGCTGGGCAGGGCTTGTGGTGGGTGGGGCGGGGCTTGTGGTGGGTGGGGTGGGGCTTGCATCGAGCTGCCTAGGGAGTAATAAGATAGGAGAAACTTGTTGAAACTAAATGACACTGGGAAAAGGAGGTGGCGTATATGAGAACAGGGGCTGACTCGAATGAATCGAATCGGAGTTTTCATTCTGCTATTCTTTATGTCTGTGTGTAGGGAGAGAGGTTAGTCCTGAGTGAACGTGTACTGTTTGACATCTGTTTGACACGGACATTGCCATGTCAAGGAACCCTACGCCCCGTGTGAGGCAAAAAAGAAACCCTTCAGGGGCTGAGTTCAAGTGTTGACAGTACGTGAGAAAGTATCCATCACTGGCTTTATCTCTCCAGGTGTTTGTGTGTGGCCTGAAAACCGCTTCCCTGCAAAGATGAGCTAAAGCTGCCTCCTTGTTCAGAGGGATATAATGAGCTCAATTCTTGTTTACCTGTATGCCATCATTGGTTGCCTGTTCAACTGTGGGTAGCAAGAAATGTGGCTTCCATGGTGCCGCAGCTTCTCTGTCAGAAAACACTTGAGTCCAGCTTTTCTGTCTGTGTGCCTGTGGGTCTGCCATTTCCTCATTCCCATGCTACCCCAGTTAGGTTAATTCCTAGAGCCCTGCAGTACTCAGCATCTCAGACTTGATGAAGTACAAACCACCACCACCATCATCATCATCATCACCATCTTCATCATCATCATCCACATTACTATCTTTATTATTATCTAACTCTGTCCTTGACTCATGAACTGATCTATTCCTTAACGGAACCATGTCACTATAAACTCTGGCCATTTTACAGTCGAGGTAACTGAGGGATAATAAATTGGGTCCAAGGGAGCCAAGAGCTATCACAAGGCAGAGCAGTCTGCAATTCCCTATAGGTCTTTCTAGCTCAAATGCAGATGATACAAATCTGTGTGCTTATTCTCTTTGCTTCTGCCATTGACAGTACACATCACTGAGGACATTGGCTCCGTGTGCCCAGGACCTGAAATTGCTCAAGGCCAGGAAAATAGCAGGTGAATGTCTACATGGATAACAGGAGAAACTGGCTGGGAGATCAAGCTGGAAGAGAGTGTTCTGGATTTCAGGCTGTTGGGCTCCCTCTAGCTCAAAGCTCCCTATGGATAATGCTTGTGGTCTCTCCATAGAAGGACCCCCCACCCCCACCCCCCGGCCTTTCAGAGGGAGGGGAAGGGAACGGGCAAGGTGAGGAAGAAGTGCATTGCCACCAACCAAGCCTGAGTTCCGAGCTCTGGGACTGCGTGTGTGGGTGGAAGGAGGGAGCAGACTCCTGCAAGGTGTCGTCTTCTATACACTTCACCCTCCCCAACTGAAAACAAATAACTCTTAAAAATAAAATAAAACACAGGGTGGGAAGCAAGTGAAGACACCCCAAGGTCAAACCTCTAACCAGCACAGGTGCATAGGCACATGCATACACAACACATACAGATATAATAAACAGACAGACGGAGACAGACACAGAGACAGAGAGACAGTCAGAGTCAGGGAGACAGAGAGACAGAGAGATAGAGACAGAGAGAGGCTACTATGCAGTCATAGGCCTGGCCTGCCTCCTTAGGCACACAAGCTCCCGTCCCTTCCTGAGATGCTGGGGAGGATGGAGAGCAGCTGCCTGGAAGAGAGGAATTGGAAGCCTCTGGTCAGCCTAATTTCTTTGGGGTCAGGCCACCCACTGTGAGGGCCTTTCCTGAGCCCAGCATAAGGAGCTGTATTAAAAGGTCACTGCCTTGGAAAGGTTGAGAAGCACTCTGTTAGAGGGTCACAAAAGACAGAGATTTACTCCCCTAAGTCTCCAAGGATGCCTGGGCACCTGTCCCTCATCTTGAGGGTAGGTCTGTCAGGGTGGGTAGCACTTGGGCTCTGGGGGGTGGTGGGCTGTTTAAAGCATGACCCAGGAGTGGTTTTGGTGGCCACTCACCCAGCATCCTAGCCCCCTGAGTGATGTTTTCTGAGATGATAAAGTCTGTGTCACACAGAAGGACTCCCTATTCACAGATGGTTCCCCTATTTCAGAAGGACCTGAAAGGTAATTTCAAAACTGTTTCCATTATAAATCACGGTCAGAGAAACCGAACAATGAGATAATAATATAAACAATCAAAAATAAATCTTTAAGATCATTGAAACCGGAGAGACAGATCAGCGGTGGGATGCGTATTACTCCTGCAGAGGACCCCAAGTTTCATTCCCAGCACACACATCAGGCAGCTACAACTCTCTATAGTTGAAGCTTCAGCTCCAGGGGACCCAAGCCCCTCTTTCTGCTCTCTGAGTATCTATACACACACACACACACACACACACACACACACACACACAGAGGAACTGGATTGGCTAACTTCAAGTTATGTTAATGTGTTCTACCCAAAGACTTAACAGAGGAGACCTCATTAGCCCAGACATGGGCTGTTTGGGAAACTCTGTGGTTATCTGTCCTACCCTGGCTTCTAGAAAGACCAGCAACCAGATCAACACCCTCAGCTAATTTTGCAACAGAAACTCCATTTTGACTTCTTGGTCTGTACTGCTTACTTTTTGATTGCTGTGATAAAACAACGTGCTCAAAGCAACTTATAAAAGAAAGAGTTTATTTGGGGTTTATGGTTTCAGAGAGTTAGAGTCCGTGATGGCGCAGCAGAGATGGCAAGGGTCTGGGGCAGGAGCTGAGAACACACATCTCCAACCACAAGCGGGAGGCAGAGTACTGTGGGTGGACAGAGGCCTTTGAAACTTCAAAGCCCACCTCTTCCTACAAGGCCACACCTCGTAATCCTTCCCCAAAACTTCTATCAACTAGAGGACTGAGTATTCAAACAGATGAACCTGTGTGGGCATTCTCGGTCAAACCACAGTGAGCCTGTTTCGATGGAGCCAAGACTGTGAGCTTAGTCCAAAACAATGGGCTCTTGTGGTTTTCACAAAGTAGAACTGAAATATCCAGCTCAGTCTTTTCGCTGGATCCCAGACACACCATAAAGCACATAGATCCAGCTGTGGAGCAGGCTTTCCTTCAGGTGTGGTTAGGGAGCAGAGCCCAGCCCAGCCTTGCTGTTTTAGGAGTCTCAGCCCTGGCTCTGCTGGGCCAAGCCTTTTGTCAGTTGCCCCTCCTTCGGGCCCTATCCTTGGGAGAAAATTTTAAAACAAATCTCCCAATTGTTTATGGCTATCCATACAGAGCTGAACTTTTCCCTAGAAGGGAATAAGAGTTTATGGTTGAACCAAATATAAGTGATCCCGGCCTAGAAACTTTGGTTCAAGTCATCCAGAGTAGCATGTTCCAGCATGGAAACTGATCAGTGGAATTCTCATATTTATAAAACAAAAGAAAGTCATAAGGGCACTTTTCAAGCATAGAGATAGAAATATCAGGCAGAGGAGAGTCTGAAATCCCAGCACAATTAACGCTTCCTGTGAAGGTTGCTGAGATAGAAACCACACTCATTTTTACACAGAGACATTTTCAAACAAGAGTGTTAAAATAGAAGTAAGCCATGCGGAAGTTCTTCTAAGCGACCTAGAGTATACACAGTGCCGCACTGCCACCCCCCACCCCATGAGCCTGAGGTGTTCTCTTAGACTCCTAGGGACGTCAACTCAAGTCAATCTGGTGATTGTAGCTTTTGCACCAACAGAGAATTTCAAGCCTAGCCAGTTGAGCGCATAGAGATGAGAATTTTATTAAAGATACCTTAATATAGACTTTAGTGTGAAGGTTAAGAGAAAGAGATGCACAGAAGAAAGTGAGACATACTTAGGAAAAAGCAAGAGACCGCCCAGGGTAGGTATGGGAGACCGCCCAGGGTAAGTATGGGTTTTTTCAAGACAGGGCAAGCAGCTCTCTTAGCCATTTGTACACTTTTGGTGACTCTCAAGTTACATCTCAGAAGGTTTCTAAAGACACCCTACTACCACCACCACCACCAGAGATATGTGAGCTGGCTTGGAGTTGCCTTCAATGAACTTATAATATTAGAAGGCAAATCAGAAGCCAGTAGGGTTGTGCCAGGGCCTAGTATATGCCCTTTCCCTGTAAATGGGTTTTCTGGTGATGCTACTAGAAACTACAGCTTTATGGCTGGGAAGAGAGAAACGCCTAAAGACTTTGTGAACTGCACGAGAATTCTGGCTTCACTGCTGGCAAAGACCCCAACGTCTTGCTTTTCGTGCCCCCTAAACTTCTCCTGCCTGGTTTGGTATAGTAGACTTTTCAGAGGAGACCATCCGAGGTCTCCTTTTTCCTAGATCTGCGTCTGGAGCAGGACAAGACTTTGCTGTCTGCCTCGGGATGAAGATGAGGCTGCTCATCACTGAGGCACTCCGGGTTCACCTGGGTTCTGGGAATTGAACTCGGGTCTTCTTGCTCCAATGACAAGTTGTCCATTGAGGGAGCCATTCATTCCCTCAGCTGACGGCTTTACTGCTTTATCCTAAAAACTAAAATGAAGGAAGAAATAGTCTTCCAGACACAACCCTTCTCCCTTGAAAGAACCAAGATGTCAGCCAGAGAAGCAGAGGAAGGGCACAGGAAGGCTCAGAGAGAATTGTTTCTCACAGATGGACAACGTTTTCCTAGTCAAAGGGTCAGAAAACATGGAGGCAAATAAGCACTTTTACAGATGAAAGCATTTTTTAACCCGACTTTAAAGCTGGTTGACTTAGGAAGTCACTGTTCAAGGAGCCCAGGAGAATGACTGAACTCTGGGAAAATACGGCTGGCTATGGGAAAGAGGCAGGTGCACACTGCACACAGCCTGCCTGAGCTCTTTTTAAAGGCAAGACTCCAGGCAGGGGAAGTCTGTATCTTGGCTTAGCTGCAGAAGAACAGTTGGTTGGTTCGGAAAAGGGTGGGGCTTGAGAAATAGCTCAGCTGTCGTAGCTCTCTCCTGGTGTGTTAGTCAGGTTGATGTGGTGGATCTACAGAAAGAAAGACTTATTACATTGTTTCATGTCATTCTGGTTATGTGGTCTATCAATGACTGTCTTTACACCCAAGGGACTGAGAACCCTGAAGCCACTCAGTCTGAGGTTGCCTCCATAGTCACAATATGCCTGCAGACCTGGAGGATTTCTAGATAGCCTCAGATTCTTAGTTCATTGTGGAATGGCGAAGAAGCTAGGCTCTGATGTCACTGGAAGATGGCGGCAGCAACGGGAGCACCAGCAAAGTAGATGCATTCATCAGTAGGCAGTGAAGGCAAAACTTTGAAGGCAAAAAGCAAAACTTTCCACCTTCAGACATCCTTATATGTAGATGGTTACCTGAAGGTAAAATCCACCATAGGAGAGAATGTCTCCCTAGTCAGTTAGTCCTAGGAATACCCCCACCAGCTTACCCAGAGGTAAGTCTCCAAGTTGACAACCGAGATTAGTCATTACATTTGGAATGCATGAAGTGCTACTTCAGTCCCCAGTTTCAGAAGTTCAAGGTCAGCTAAGCAAAATGGCTTAAAATGTAAAGCACTCTCAGAGCTCTGAAGTCACCTCCCAGAACCCATGATACAGTGAAAGGAGAAAGGCAGCTTTGCAGATGCCAACAGGTACATTGTGGCACATGCCTGTTCTCACTCCTTCAACAACAGCAACAACAATGATGGCAATAATAATAACAGTTTGAATTGCATCATGGGTTTTTTGCAAAAGTTATTTTGAAGGCAGAGAAACACTATTCACAAGTCAAGGTGGGAAAAGGCTGAGCGCACTAGAAAATGGTGGGATTTTCCCCAGAATAGACTGTGTTCCTCTTCTTTTGCCTTTATATGGGGGTTTCCTAACATGGCTTGTATCAGATGCATGATGGGATGAAAGGATTTTTGTAGGCCGAGGATGGGAAGGTGCATCTGTTACTTGTGTTGACTGCCAACATGACAGGACCCAGAATCATCTAAGCTAGGTTAGTCTCTGGCATGCTTGTGAGGTGTCATCCAGGTTTGGTTATCCTCTGGGCATTCCTGTAGGGGTCATCTAGACTGGCTTATGACCTAGACCAGCAGGTCATTCTTTAGTGATAGGTTCCTGAGGGGAAGGAGCAGCGAATCAGAAGTTAAAGACGTTAGGAAAATGTGCTCAGGAGGCCTTGCACGAGCCACGTCTTATGTTCAGCAAGTTTTTTTCAGCGAGTTTGTTAAGAAGTACACCATGTTCTAGACAGTTTTCAGGAGGAAACAGGACAGTCAGCAGAAGGCGGTCACACAACAGGATAAAGTCAGCAGGAAGTTAATCAGGCAATGGAGCAATGGTGCACAGCAGGAGGACAGGATATCTCCTGTGTCACAGAGTAAGCATTCAGCAGCCTTGGGACTCACAGGCTCTTCAAGGGCAGGGGCGCGGGGGGGGGGGGGGGGACACAGGACACAGAGCTGAGATCTCAGGATCCCCAAACTGCAGTTCCTCCAAGGCCCTGGCCTCCCTCTAGCCATCATCAGCCTTGCCAAGCAGAAACTTGGTTTTAGACAAGGTGTCATCTGTGACAGCTCACATGTGGAGGTCAGAGGTCAACATTCAGTGCTAGCCTCTTTTCTTTTTTCTTTTTCTTTCCGTGTGCGTCTTGGGTAACAAACTCAGGGTTTTTGGCTTGGCAGCAATCACCTTTACCACAGAGCCAGCTTATCAGTTGACCACCTTTTAAAATTATTATTATTTTTTACTTTTGTGAATATGTATGTAGAGAGTATGTGTGTGTATGTGTGTGTATGTGTGTGTGTGTGTGTGTGTGTGTGTATCTGTATGCCACATGTGTGCGTGGCCCTCAGATGCCAGAGTAGCAGTTATAGACAGCTGTGACATACCTGATGTGGAGGATAAAGCTCAGGCTGTCCAGGAGGATGTCGAGGGCTCTTGACTGATAACCTTCTCTCTACTTCCTTCCTCTGTTTTTTTTTGTTATTGATTTTTATTTGTTTGATTTTGGGGATAGGATTTCTCACTGGCCTGGGCTTACTCATTTGGTATTCTGGTTGGCCACTAAGCCCCCAGAGGTCTGCCTGTCTGCATTGGTGTCCTCTACAATACCAGGGTTTTCAGTGGATTTTGGCTGTGGGTCCTCATGCTTGTACTAGCAAGCCTGTTATTGACTGAGCCATGTCCCCCACCCCCTAGCTATTATTAGTTTTTAAAATGGATCCAAGGGCCAACTGAAATTTGTAGCTCTGTTTCCAGGGGTAAAATCAGGAGGTATGGAGAACAGCTGCTGCTCATGGGCAGGGGTTGGGTGGGTAGGTGAGTAGTGCCTCTCCCCAAAGCAGTCTGGCCACACCCTGCTGCCAGCCCACCCAGGAGCCTCTTCTCCAAAGAGCCTATGGTGTGTACTGTGTGTGCTAACAGGGAAACACGTCCTAGCATGCCTTCTTCACACCCATAGTGCACAAGGACTCAGATAACCTGGAGCGCTGGCCAGGAAGAGTAGTGGAGCTTTAACCTCCTTCCCTCCAGGGTCTGAAGGTCAAACCTCATATCTGAGTCAGGTAGGCCAGGGAGAAGTCAGGTACCCATGATTGCCAAGGAAGGCCCTTGCCCAAAGCTGTGATGTGTGACTGGCCTTATTTGGTTCCATACAAGACAAACATTCACCCGGCTGAGCAGGATCTAAAACACAGGAACCAAAGGCCTGTCTCCAGTCTCTCCTATCCTCTGCCTGCTTTGGGGTGGCCTTGGTTACTCCTGGCCTTCTCCCTCCCTCATGTGCCCCACCCTCTGCACTTCCTGCTTTGATTTCTCAAAGAGAAGAATGTAGAGAAACAGATTTATAGATCAATGATGGGGTCAATTCCCAGGAGCTCAGGATAACACAGAGTTTAAATCAAGAGAGAGAAAGTGTATTGGCAGGGTATTCTTTTCTTTATGACCCAATGTCATTCGCAAACTTAAACCTAGGAGCTAGGGACTGGCGACTGGGGGTGAGGGGGTGGCACATTACGGTGAAGGTGCTTAAAAAGAAAGAGTCTGCAGCTCGGGAAACAGATCCATGGAGAAATGTTTGCCTTGCAAGCTTAAGGACCTGGGCTTTCTCCCTAGAACCTGTAAGTGGGGCATGGTATCAAACACTTGTAATCCCAGCAGAGAAGCTCAACAGGCTTCCGGGACTTTCTGAACAGCAAGCCTATCCTACTCGGTGAGTTCAAGGGCAGTGAGGGATTCAGTCTCTAAAACCAAGTATGCTGCCCGAGGAATGACAACCAGTGGTGACCTCTGGCCTCTGTATTTTATATGAGTGCTTTAGTGCGTGAGTGCATGAGTGCGTGAGTGTGTGAGTGTGTGTGTGTGTGTGTGTGTGTGTGTGTGTGTGTGTGGTGCGAGTTGGTAGGTGCCTTTACCCACAGAGCCATCTTGCCTTGTTTTGATGTTTTCAGACTGGGGTCTCTTGTTGAACCCTGATCTCTCTGATTTTGCTAGACTAGCTGGGCACCAAGCCCTCAGGACATTCCTGGCTCTGCCTTCCCAGTACAGGTACACGAGGCCACGCCCAGCGTTCGCCACAGTTGCACATTTTATCCATTGAACCATTTTCTGGGTTCCTACTTGCCTCTTTTGTTACCCACATGGGAGTTATAATCATCTGTACTGTTGGCTGGTCTTTTGTGAACTTGATAAAACTGGAATTGCCAGGAAAGAGGAACCTCACTCAGTTGAATAACTTCCTCCATCAGATTGGTTCACTGGTATGACTGCATGACACTGTCTTGGCTGATGATTGATGTGGAAGGGCCCAGCCCACTGTGGGCGGTGCCAACCCTGGGCAGGTGCCTTTGGTTTGTGTGAAAAAAGCAAACAGTGTTTCTCTCTGGTTTTGGTTTGAGTCCCTGCCCTGACTTCCCTCTTACTTGGAAGTATAAGAGTAAATAAACCCCGTTCTTCCCAAGTTGTTTCTGGTCAGAGACTTTTGTTTGTTTGTTTTGTTTTTTTAATTATAGCAGTAGAAAGCAACCGAGAACCCTATTCCCGTGTGGCTGGGGAAGTCCTAGAGGGTCAGGGATAGCATCCAAAAACAAAACAAAACAAAACAATAATAAACCCACCAAAACAACAACAACAAAAACTTTGCCCAGAACATTTTTTGTGAGGCTATACACATACTCCCCAGGTGTCTGTATTCTAGGACAATGACAAGCACCATTTTTGCCACCCTGAGGAGGTTTCTAGACTTGCTTGCCAGATATCAGAGGGCTACAGGTGGCCCACACTCTTTCACTCTTAAAATGGGTGCCCCTCCTCCTATGTACCTGGAGTCACACATTCCTTATCCAGAATTCCTTGCCCAGGATTCAGGGATAGCCTGGCTGCAGGCTCATATGATAAAACACACCCTTTGTACATAGTGGGTCTGCTAAGATGGCAGGTGCTTTTATTTGTTTTGTTTGTTTGTTGTTTGTTTGTTTTCTGTCTAGGAAAAAGGAACTGGACCAGGGACTATTTATTAAGAAAGACAGCATTTCCAAGTGAAGAAATGGGCTAGAGCTTGGGAAGCCATCAAATCCTCTGGAACCCAGTAGAAATAGCTCCCGTTCTACCCAAGAGCCTGAGCTGTCTTTCTACCTATGGCCCTGGAGCCTGACATATCTATTCTCAGTCATGCTGCTGTTCTTCTGTCTGTCTGCCCATGGCATTAACAACTCTTCTATGAAACTTATTTCATTGTTTTTGTGTTTGTTCAGTTTTATTTTTATGTGCACTGGTGTTCTGCCTGCATGGTATGTCTGCGTGAGGGTGTCGGATTCCCTAGAACTGGAGTTATAGACAGGAGTGAGCTGACTCTCGGGTGGTAGGAATTGAACCCTGGTCCTCTGAAAGAGCACTGGCTGCTCTTTCAGCCATCTCTCCAGGTCCACTAATAAACTTCTTACACAGAGGGCACAATGCGCTTCAGTGTGTAGCCCCCTAACCTCAGACCTTTCATTCTGAGCCTATGCCACCATGCCCTCCCCAATCCTGCCTCTCATTGGATGAGATGCCGCCCTTCCCCACACATTCTGCACTGTTGGGAGCATGTGGTATAGGGATGTTGTCTCTGTTCTGTGATGCTGGTGTAACTGGCCTGGCAAGACTGAGGATACACTAAGGAGATGCTGTGCTCCCTCAGACTCGGGACCCCTCAAATTGACATGCCCCAAGAATCTCATGTTGGGAAAAGAAAGGGGCTAAAACCTATGCCAGATAGAGGGCAAACTTTTCCCCTAGAAAGATCTGTAGTGTGTTGGATCCCCTTGAGGGAGAATGGAGTGGATCACGGGCTGGGTCCCAGCTTGACTGGGGAGGCTGAGTTCCCTCTGTCACCCTTCAATGTGACCACACTGAATAGGTCTCCCCGCCCTTCCTTTCACTATTAATCTGTCTCTTTGAATTGGTTAATTGAGAATGGGTGGCTGAACTTGGCTCGTTGGGACTGCCAGAGGCACGGGCTGACTCTAGAGTCCATCACAATGAGAAACTGTCCATCTGGGATGGCACTCATCCAGGCTGGTGGCGCCTCTGCCCGGTGGTTGATGCAGCCTGTCACCGGGGGCCTCAGCTAGGGCTGCTGGGGTTAACTTAAACATGTTGTTATAGGTACACATTGTGGTCTGGAGGGATTTCCAGGTGCTTGTGGTTTTGTTTTTGTTTGTTTGTTTGTTTGTTTGTTTGTCTAGGAAAGAAAAAATACTAGGTCCATAGTATCCATGCGCACCAGAGACACATGGATGGATACTGGTAGCAGCAGAGGCCATTTGTTAAGAAAGACAGCACTTCCAAGGGAGCAAGTGGGCCAGAGCTTGGGAAAAAGTCAAAGGCTCAGTGATGAATGTTCTACAAAGGATGGCACTTTTATAGCCAGCGTGGTGGGCTTTGGGTCCTTTGCATAGAGAGGACTGTGCCCTCCCTTTATGCATGCTAGGTCAGAGGTCGTTTCTGTCTTCTCCTCTGCCTTTTCTTTTATGTGCTGATTTCAACCTCACATGTACCTTACTCTTCCACAGTGTGGTTTCCCCTTGAGAGTGGAGGGGAGTGAGAGCTTGGAGGTGGGAGATGGAGGGTCTGAGTGAGGGTGTGGGAGTGAAGGGTGGGAAATGAAGGGTGGGGTATGGGTATGGAGTGGGAAGTGGGGTGTGGGGTGTGGGGTGGAGGCTGGGCTGGTGGTCAGCTGGTCCAATAGAGGCAGGTGGCAATGTGAATGCCATGCAGTGTCTACCCTGGGGTTTCACTTCCCTGTGGTCTTAGGCCTTGAGGTTTAAGTCAAAGGGATGGAGGGCTGTCTTTCTCTGTGGCAGAGTGTCAAGTCATCTAGGAGTCAAAATATACACTATGATAGTGTTGTTCATGGATAAAGTCGATTCAATTATCTGACCCATAGTCTAAGCTCCTATAATAGGCCAGGGCCCTGGTAGGCACTGAGAATACAAATACCACTGGAAAGACTCCCCTCCCCTACCCTGGTCCCCAGCCACAGCCTTAATGAGCGAGGATCGCCCACCTGTCCTCAATAAGGCAACTAAAACAAATGATGGTGAGAAGCTAAGCAAAGAGATTTATTCATTATGGTCACATTGGGAAGAGGAACGAACGAACGAAGGGACCCAGTGGCCATGGCCCAAGTGCATCCTCCAGGTGCTGACCTGACGTCTAGATCCGAATAGAAGGTAAGAGTGTGCGTAGCCAAGCCCTGCTGGTCCAGGTGCTGCTCCGGTCTCGCCGGCACAATGGCCTGACAGAACCGTGTGGGATCTTACCCAGGGAAGAAAGCTCTTCCTGTCCCAGGACACCCAGCTTTCCCTTCACATGCAGGAAGCTCAGGGTGAAATCGTCATTCTTTGGGGATCGTTCTCACGAGAGTCTGGTGGCCAGAGATTTAGATTTAGATTTAGATTTAGATTTAGATTTAGAGATTTAGATGTCTCCAAATGTCCCCTGACTGACCAACAGGCTTGGGAAGGCTGTGGAAAAGCAGGGGTCAGAGTGGAAGGAGCAGCTGTGTGAAGCGCCGCTCACTCAAGGACATTATTTCCACCACCAGGTCTTAAGGCGTTGGTTGAGCTCCAGCACTAGAATCCCAACACAGGGTCTGACAGGAGATTTCAGCACCTGCTCTTGGTCCCTGCTGGTTAGCTGAGGATGGGGTGGTGTGGGGTGAGAAGTTGGGGGAGGACTTGAACATGGGCAGGGTGACTCCTTATAGATACATGCTGGGCACCTCCAAAGCAGGCTGGGGCAAGTGTGGAGGATGAAGCCCCCCTCCCCCCTTACCACTCTCTCAGTATAAATCGTGTGTCCTGTCTCCAAGATTCTTTTCCCTTCCTGTCCCTCCTTCCTCCTCTCTATCTCCCCTTTCCCAATGTGTAGCACCCCTACCCCCGCCCTGTCTTTCTTCTTTCCTGTTTCCTGTGTCTCTGCCATTGTGTTCATCTGAACAGGTGTCAGTCAGAGAAGCTGTCTTGTTAGACCAGACTTAGCTCAGGCTCAGCCACTGTCACTGCGACAATGCTCCAGTCACAGAAGCAGCCAGCTCAGGTAATACCCTCCCCAGCTCTTCAGATTCTAGTCTCTTGGGCACCTGCCAGGAAAAGTAGAGGGTTCTGGGAAAGCTGGTGTTTAAGATGGTGGGTTGGTGTAGTGGTCAGGTCTATATGTTCCCTGGTGGGCAGAGTTTAAATTCATCAAGTGAAACCAAGGGATTCTCAAGGAAGACAATTGTATGAAAATACTGTCATACAGGCAAAATTGGATCTTAGGAGTGTGCGAGTTTCTTTTATTATACCCCAGGACAAGCTCCAGCTTGGTTCAGCTCACGTGTCATGATTCCATAAATCTGAATGGTGGCCATGGTGGTAGGACGCAGGCACAGCTCCACACTGTGGCTCCCAGCAGTCCGAGGTGTTCTCTTAAACTTTTATGGCCTCTAACTCAAGTACAACTGGATCATTGGCTTCAGCGAAGAAAAGAATTTCAGTATGAGCCAAAAGCAGACTCAGTATTGGCTTAAACAAGTTCGCTAGGCTCCGCCCAACAGCTACCTAGGAACATCACCTACTGCCTTCACTACCTGCAGCACTGCCAGGTGCAGTAGCATATGAAGACTGCTTGATACTCACCCTTACCCTCTCCCCTCCCCTCCCCTCCCCTCCCCTCCCCTCCCCTCCCCTCCCCTCCCCTCCCCTCCCCTCCCCTCCCCTCCCCTCCTCTCTCCTCCTCCTCCTCCTCTCCCCTCCTCTCCCCTCCTCCTCCCCTCTCCTCTCCTCTCCTCCCCTCTCCTCTCCTCTCCTCTCCTCTCCTCTCCTCTCCTCTCCTCTCCTCTCCTCTCCTCTCCTCTCCTCTCCTCTCCTCTCCTCTCCTCTCATGTTCCCTCTCCTCTCTTCTCTTTTTCTCTCTGTCTCTCTCTGTGCCTGTCCCTCCCCCTGCTTCCTCCTCCCCCATGTGTTACCAGCTGGCCTCCCTCCCTTTCTACCTCTCTTTCTCTCTTTTCTCCCCCCCCCCCCCCCCGTCTCTACCCGCTTTCCAGGTCCCTGCTCTCCTCCCTTCCCACGATATACCTTCTTTTATACTAGGCCTGTAATATGGCATGATTTCTCAGGGGAACACCTTGGCAGGGGCCCGCCAGGTGTTCCTCACTCCCGCCTGCCACTTTATATTTCGTTACATTCAGAGTTTATTAAAAGATATCCCAGCATGGATTTTAGCATGAGGGTTCAGAGGCAGAAGCAGGCTTGGAACGAATCGAAGGCACACCCCAGAGCATGGGTGTGGGCTTCTCAAAGGAGAGCCACATTTAGATCTTTATAATAGCCTCGCATAGGATCTGGTGAGTCTGAAGCTGTCATCCTTAAGAGGTTGTCAAGGAACCTGGATGAGACCACAGGGCGGTGGTTCCTGACCTATATACCTGGCAGTCACACAGTGGATAAGAACCTTAGATCACAAGGCTGTAGAAAAGTAAGACAACTTCACAGTCTTATTTGATTCCCTGAATGTTGGGGAGAGCAATGAGATCCTATCCAAGGTTGTGTACAGTCAAGCCTTAAGCCTGGCTTGTTACTATTTTAATTTAAACCATCTCTCTCTAAAAGGAACATCATGTCTGTGTCAGCCTGGGGGAAGGAATAACCCAAGTTGTCTTGTAAAGAAACACAGGAAGTAACCCAGTAAAGTGATTTCTTTTCCAGGGAAGCCCGTACCAGAACCCAACCTGGGCTAGTGAGCACACGGCTCAAGATGGCTTCTGGCTTCTGTCCCTAATCCAGTTGTTCACTGTGTCTCTTTCCTTTGGTGGGGGTTGCACCTCACAATCTGGTTCGGCCTGCTAAAGTGTGAAGAGGAAGACTGGGCTGGACCTCAGGAAGAGCTAGGGGTTGAGTTAACAGGGATATCACCCCTACTCAGGGACTATTGGCCACTGTCGGGCTACCTAGCATTGGTGGAAGGAAACAATCTCACACCAGCAACCTTCACAGGAAATGCTGTCTGGCGTTCCTGCTTCTCAGACGGGGCGGGGTTTTAATCAGACTCAGCATCTAGGAGCTGCTTCTCCTTTCATTCCAAGTCATTTGTCTGTCCTGCCTCCACAGGGCAGCAGAGACATCACTGTGATACTGGGAGGTACCTATGATCTGTGAGAAAACAAAAAACAAATCAAAACAAAACAACAACAAAAACAGAAGCCTTACCCGGCAACCCCAGTGTGAGTCCCAGGTCCCTTGTGGGTGGCATGGTGACATCTCAGCTGTTGCTTTTCTCTTGCTCTCTGCAGCCAGACACTCCTCAGATTACACTGGCATTTGGGGATTGGGATTTGGCCAATCTTTGAGTTTTCCCTCTTCATTTGCACAGAAACCCGAGCAGCTTCTGTGGCCTGATTGTGCCATTAATCATCCAGTGACTGAGCCTGCAGGCCTGGGAAAAGCTGTCCTTTCCTTCTTTTCTCTCTTTGTGGTTTTATTTTTATTTATTGTTTTGGTCTGTGATTTCTGATGAGGATTGGACAGAATCCTGTCCTCTCCTCTCTCTGCTCCTCCTCTCCCCTCCTTTTCTCTTTCCTCCTCTCCCCTTCCTATTCTTCTGAATGAGCCAGCACAGGGTTAGTCAATTCATAATTCTCCTAATGGTCCAAGAGGTGGAGCTGGCAAATACACTCATCCACTTGCAAACACACACTCATGCACACACACACACTCCTCACACATGCACATTTCTTTGTTCCTTCCCAAGAAGTGGTTTGCTTACAGCCAAAGTGCTAATTAATCAGGAAAAGACACATTCAACAGAGAAAATCACAGGATGGAGGCGAACAGTTTTATAGAGGTCAGAATAGTGTGGTCTGTTCCTTTCTTTGCCTTTCCTTTAAAATAGAAAACACTGGTGAGGAGGAGAATGAAGGCCCCTTCCAAAGGGTTTTGGGGCTTGACTCTCAAGGGACCTCTTCATGATGCTATCTGCTGGCTACTGCAGCCATCCTATGCTGATGGGTAGATTATACAGTACACAAGGTTTGTCCAGGGCAGACATCTGCCTTTTCTCATCTCTGCCTAACTTGCAACCCTAACCTCCCTGTTCTGCCAGCAAGATCACCCTTTCCTGTACAGGGAAGGCCTACTTGCCCTGTGTGATATCCACACAGCGCTGGAGTCTGAGCAAGCACAGGGGGTCCTTTCTTAGACACTTTCCACTTTCTTTCCTTTTCCCTATTTCTACAGACCTGGTCCCAAGACCCCCAAAGAAGCAGTCACACACTTCCATAGTCCCTTCATTCGGGCACAGACCTGAACAGGAGCAAAGCAGAGAGCTCACTGAACCCACCATGCATAGTGTACACATATATATTCATGTACTCCACAGGAGTCTTTGGCTGGAGCACTCCTGTCTTTAGCATCCAGCCCCACATTCCTGGGACCTGGGACTTAATCTTCTGCAGCTGTTATGGCAGGAATTACCATGGACTCAGAAGGGCTGAGCCAGGGCTCTGCCCAGGACACAGCTGCTAATGCCATTCTCCTTTCCAAATGTAGAAAATATGCTAACATCTAGACCTAGCAGTAGCTCTACATCTGTCTGTTGAATTTATTATGATTACTGTCACCACTGTTAATATTATTATTGTTGTTATTATTACCATGTAGGAGATGAACCTATGGCCTTATATGTGCTAAGCAAATGTTCTACCCCAAAGCCATGTCCCAGTTTCTTGGTAACAATTAATTAACTAACAAATACACAGTGCTGTTGTGTTCCCTAGGCTTGTGTGGAACTCTGAGGAAGCAGTCGTCATCCTCTTCCTCCTCTCCCTCCCTCTCCTCATCTTCCTCTTCCTCTTCCTTTTCTTCTTCCTCTTCCTCCTCCCCCTCTTCTCCCCTCTAGTCCTAATTCAGTCCCCTGAGGATCTGACTCTCCAGGTACATGCAGTTGTGATCTTTTCTGCTCTACCCTTCACCCCATCCCTTGATGCAACAGACAGCTCTTACCTCAAAGGGGAAGAGAGATAGTTCATTATGAAGCCAAATATGGGAGACCACAGCCTGAGAACACAGATTTGAATTACGCAAATTCTACATTCCAACGTGGTAAGAATTTCATGAAGTTTTAAAATTTTTATTATTATTATTATTATTTTATTTTTAAGAGTAACAGAACAAAGAAAGCCATTAATCAAGGCACTTTTCAATTGGTGGAAATACCAGGCAGGCAGGTTACATGGAAGCAGCTGTCTTAGAAGCCTTTCGGTTGGTGGAAGCTAGTGGTCTGTTAATGCACTTCAAAGGATTTCACTTGTTATTCAAAGACATTAATTCAGACACAGAGGTGGACTGAACGTGACTATTAAGAGGAGTAATAACCCAAGCTAAAGACTGCAGTTGGGCTCAGTTCTTGCCACATCCTAACGTCCCTATGGTCACTAAGTTCTAATCCATCCTCACCTGGCAGCAGGCCTAGCAGTAGGTGCTGTGCCTTTTGGAACTTCTGTTTGTGTCACTTTCTCCCTTTGGGGGTGCAGGGGATGGAAACCTGGGCATCTCTAGACATGTGACTCCAGCATTTGAACACATTCCTGTGAACTTTGAACTTTCTAAGTGGCCATCTGCTTTTCCTGTCAGGGACTCCACGGGCTTGGGAAAAAAGCAAGGAGGGATAAGTACATTCCAGACAGCGTCCAAGTTTTGTCCCATGCTTTCCAGTAACCAAGAGCTGGAGCCTGGCCGAGCTCTGAGGGGTGCCCTCTAGATCCCTCATGTAGGAATAGGCAGACATTTCGACTAAGGCTCCTTCCCTTGGGGAAGTGTGGTCTTGTCATTGGCAAACATCTGTGCCCTGGAATTGCCATTACTGGCACTTGGGCAAAAGGACCTGAATCCAAGCTCTGAGCTTCGCATAAAAACGGCCAAGCTGTCAGTTGCCCACTTATGCGTGTTTGGATTTGAGCCACATCTGTGTCTTAATCACATGAAGGAAGGACAACGAGAGCACGTGGCTGAGGTGATGAGTCGCTGCCCACGAGGTGATAATGAGCTTTCCATAGTTATGACAAAATACGTACGCAGGTGGCCCTGGGTAGCATAAGAAAGTAAAATGGGCAAGCTACGGAGAGCAAGCCAGGAAGAGGTGGCTTTCTGTGGCCTCTGCTTCTTTCCGGTTCTGACTCCAGGCTCCTACCCTGGCTTTCCTCAATGATAGGCATGTAAGCCAAAAAAAGAAAACCCTTTCCTCCCCAAGTTGCTTTTGGTCATGGTCTTTATCACAGCAGTAGAAAGCGAAGTGGTCCTGCCCCACTGAAGCCATCCACAGGACCAGCAGACTACACTGGCATCCTTCCCAGTTTTGCCATTCTGAACATCTGGTTGGTTGTAACTGCCATGCAGGTGTTGGAATATCTGCATGCCTTGGGAAAATGGGCTTCAAAACAAAACAAGCAACTTAGTCCTGGGTGTTAAATGTCAGCTGCCGCCATTATGCCTCTGCTTGCCTGGCATCTGACGGCTCTCCCTTCCTCCCAGAATCTACACCCTTCCAGTGACTGCGTTTGCAGCTCAGCTGTGCATCCTGGGGATTTATTTGCTCTCCAAGTACCATGATTTGCTTGGATGGGCTTGGTTGCTGCTCAGATGCCATGCAACAGTCATCTAGTGTGTATTATCCTGGTCCTGGGTCTGTAAGTGAGGAGGGAGTTCCTTTTTTTCTGTTAGGCATTGTCCATAAAGACCCATCTCCCGCCATGGTTGTGCTGTAACAGAATTTGAGAATATAATGCGCTGCTGTGCTCCCATGACTTAGAGCCCTGCTCTGGTAATGCCAGGGTGGCTATGACAGATGTCTTCTGGGTAATTTTGGTTAGTGAAAAGCTTACTGTCTCAGCTGGGAAGACACAGAGAGGAGGTGTTTGTCTAGTGTCTTGAGCTTGCTCCTGTCCCTGTGATTCTCAAGATAAACCCAAGACACAGCAAGGAGGAACTGACCTTAGTGTGAGATGGCAGAGCCTCTCTCATTAGCAGCATGCACAGCTGCTATGAAGTACACATGTCACCAGCTGACGGAAAAGCTTGGAATTTTCAAGAGAAAATGGAAACAGATTCAAGAAAAGAAGAAATGCTTAGAGGAAAAAACTGCCATTTGGTCTCCAGTTGGGGTTTGTATTTGCTAATTACATTAATTTAACTTGCAAATATGAAAAGGGGGAATATATTATGTTCTTGTTTTGTGTGTGCAATACATTACAAGTCCTAGGCAATACACCTAAGTATCTTAAATGAGCAGTTTACTTGGGACTTGAAACCACCTAAAAGTAAGTGGTGTAAATCACTGATTTAATATTATTGAGAGTTTAAAAGCTGTTAGGAAATCCTGGGGTCATGATAGAACTGAAGATGGATTCAGGGTCATGTCACTTCCCTACCCTTTGCTTTGTCTTAAAGATGTTCTGTCTGTGACATCATACAGTTACTTCACTGCCATTGCTGTGATAAAGCACTGTCTCCAAAAGAGATGCAAGGAAGAATTTGTTTTGCTTAGGGTTCCAGAGAAAGTCACAGCATGGGAGTAGTGGCAGGGAGCTGGCTAATCACAGTTTCATTGTACACAGGAAGCAGAGAGAAGACAGAAACTGGGGCAAAGCTCTAAACCACCAAAGCCTGTCCCTAGTGATGTACTTCATCCAGCTAGCTACCCCTAGTGATGTACTTCATCCAGCTAGCTACCACCTCCTGAAGATTCCCCAAACAGCACCAGTTGGGGACTGAATATTCACATATATGAACCCATCAGGAATATTCTTCACTCAGATGTGATACAAAACATGGATCTCCCCTCAAAGGAATAAGAGGAGTTTAGTTTAGAGCCAAGCGTGAGTATTGACAGTTGAGGAACACAGATTCGGGCTATCTCAAACTGTGTTTCAGGGTAGTCACAGTTATCCCAAATACCTCTTCCCAGAGTAGTCACAATTTCATGAAGGGTTTTTTTGTTTGTTCTTGTAATAAAACAAAAGGAAGTCCTAAATGGAGACTTTTTTTTCTTTCAATCGATTGGCAGCAACATCAAGTAGTTTGTCACAGCAAAGTGGAACAATGTCTGCTGTTTGTCTCAGACACTCTCGGATGTTGTTTTTGGCACTTGGGTTGCTAGAAGATGGTAGATGGTATTTACATTCCAGAAGGTTTTCCTTAATAGTAACACGGGTGCTTAGAGACAAGTGATGGGTGGCTGTTAGGGCCTGTGGTGATGTCCGTAAGAATGCCCTGCAGAAGCTCTTAGATTTGATTGTTTAGTCTTCAGGTGGTGGAACTGTTTGGGAAGGATCAGAAGGTGTGGCCTTGTTGGGGGGGGTGCATCACTGGAAGTGAGTACTGAGGTTTCAAAAGCCCATGGAAGTTTAATTGTTATAGTGGCATAACAGAGAGGAAATGAATGCTGCAGAGGCAGAGGCCAAGAAGACTGGGCGTGAGACCAGCCTGGGCTTCACCTTGTGTATAGAAAGTGGCACAATGGGTTAAGAACACTTGTCTTTCAAGCATAAGGACCTGCGTTGAAAAAGATGGGGTTGGGGAAGTATATGGAGAAATGGTCCAGTGGTTAAAACAGTTCCTGATTTTGCAGACAACCTACTCTTGTGGGTTAATTTCCCAACACCTATGTTTAACTCTGTTGAGGTTTATTTTACAATGTGAGATTTGGTCTGTCTTGCCATTCGCTTTGCAAATGTATGAAAACACACGTGTTCTACTGCTGTTGCCAAGAAGTTCTGCATATTTTGACTGATGATCTTCTTGAGTTTTGATTCTTGTTCTTTTCTATCTGGTTGTTCTATCAACTGCCTAGACATAGATGTCAAACTCTTCAGCTATACTTAAGGATTTGTGTGCACTGTCTTCTAGTTCTGTTTTTAGTCGTACATTTTGCAGCTCTATTGTTTAATGTAAGTGCATTCAACCATTATATACTCTTCATGGACTGAATGTTTCATTGTGTAACAAGCTTCTCTTTGTCTAGTAGGTTTTACTCTGAGATCTATTTAATCTGGTTAACATAGTCATTTATGCTTTGTTTTGATTAATATTTAAATTGTTGTTTATCATTTGTCTTTTTAACATCAGCTTCCTCATACCGCTATAATTGAAGTGAATTACTTTTAAATAGTATATGTATCTTCTGTCAATCACTTGTCTTTTAATTGTTGAGTTTATAATATGTGCTTACATATAATTATTGGTACGTATGAATTTAAGTTAAGGTAAACATTTACATTGTTGTTTCCTGTTTCTGTTTTTCTTTCTCTAGTTATATTTTTATGTATATGTGTGCATATGTGTGTGCATGTACACATGAACATATGTGTGTGTGGGGATAAGAACACAATCTTGAGTGTCGCCCTTAGGAATACAGTCTACTTTATTTACCTCATACTCTGAAGATCTCCAGTAGGCCAGATCGGCTAGCCAGTGAACTCTAAGGATCTGTTTGCCTCTGCCTACCAGGTGCTGGGCTTTTCAACTATGTACCACAGTTTCTGGAATGTTCACATGATTTCTAGGGATAGAACTTAGGTCCTTCTACCTGTGAGGCAAATAGTTTGACAACACAGCATTGCTCCAGGCCTCTGCAGTTCCTTATGCTATTGCCTTATCAATAGTCATCTCAGTGGCTATCTTTAGGTACTTTTAGTAGTGGGTGTTCCATGGTAGTATATTGTATATACATAACACTGTCTACTATTGTCTAAACTCTACCAGTTTGAGTAAAACATAGACAACTCCTTCCAGTAGGTTTTTACTTTCCCAAGTTTATAGTACGATTGTCTGAATATTTCCTCTGCATGCCATACAATCATAGCTGTCAATATTATAATTTTAATTTCTAACCAGAATTTAGATGATGAAAAAAGGAGGAGACTCTATTGTATATCATCTTGAGTTTTCATTTTTATTCATTCTCTGAGAATTCATACGTGTATACAACATGTTCTGGTCAAATACACTCTTCAAGCTCCATCCTGACTCCTCCCAGACCCCATTCTGATTTCATCTGATTTTATCCATTCTCATTTTTCAAAAACATTTATTGTATTATGTTTCAAAGGTGTATTAACTTTTAATGATGGGTATGTGTGTCTGTCTGTGCATGTGAGCACAGGTGTCCCCAGAGCCTACAAGCATCAGATCTCCTAGGGCTGGAGTTACAGATAACTGAGCTGCCTAATGTGGGTGCTGGGAGGTGACTTGAGTCCTCTGGGAGAGCAGTGAGAAAACTGAGACATCTATCTGTTTAGCACCTATTCTGATTTTTAAAAACCTTGTTCTTTATTCCTTCCTAATGTTTGAAGAGTTCCATGGTGTGTACAGAACTTACTGCAGCCCTTTCTTTCAGACTGCACAAGTGAATGATGTCAAAATGACTCTTCCCTGCATGGATTCATCGATTTCTTCTTCATCCTTGAAACACACCTTGTTTGGGTGGAGGATTCCACATTGCTCTTGCTTTTTCTACAGCACTTGAAACATGTTGTGGCATTCCCTCTCTGGCTTTGGTGGGGAATGTGTGCTATTTGGGTCATGCTCCCTGCCTGGGTTGGCAGAATTGCTTCGGCTGCTCTCAGGACTCTTTCTTTGTCTTCATTTTTCAGAAAATCAACAAAGGTATTTTGGGGAATAGATGGTTTGGTTTTTATCCTGTTTAAAGTTTTCATAAATTCTTGCATCTTGATTGAGCAAATTTGGAAGTTTTAAGCAAAGTCTCTTCTCTTCTCTTCTCTTCTCTTCTCTTCTCTTCTCTTCTCTTCTCTTCTCTTCTCTTCTCTTCTCTTCCCTTTCCCTCCTGCCCTCCTTTCAACCCTTCATTTTTATTCCTCCTATCCTGTCTCTCTCCTCTCCTTACCCTCTACCTCCTTTTCTTCCTTCTTCTGAGTTTACACACTTTTGTGTGTGTACTCATACCTATGTGTAGTTGTGTTTACCTGTGCATGTATATGTATGTAAATGTCAGAGGTCAAGTTTAGGTGATTTACTCTATCATGCTCCACCCATTGTTTTGAGACAAGGACTCTCATTGGACCCTACCCTTGCTAGCCATTTTTGCTATATTTGTTGTTCAGCCAGCCCCCAGAATCTGTCTGTCTCTGCTGCCCCCAATGCTAGGGTTACAGATACATTCCACTGGACCCAACTTTCACCCATTGACCATTAAGGCTGGTAGAGTGTCCTGTGGGGGGAACCTGGTGGTTGGAGTTCCTGGGCACTTGAACCTTGCAGGGCTTACAATAAAATAATAACTCATTGAATTATCTTTGCAATGACTGCTTTAAAATCTTTTAAAATTATATGTGTTTCTGATCTATCTATCTATCTATCCACCTACCTATCTACCATGTGTGTACACACACACACACACACGGTGTATACATGCATGTGTATGCCACAGTGCATGAGTGAAAGCCAGAGAGGAACATGTGAGAATTGTCAATCTCTCTCCCTCTCCCCCTCCCCCTCCCTCTCCCTCTCCCCTCCCTCTCCCTCTCCCTGTCATGCAGATTTTGAATACTGAATCTAGATTGGGAGACTCAGCACTGAGCCATCTTGTCTACCTATGTTTTAAAACCATCACCAGATAATTCAAACAACTCCATCATTGGTATCTACTATTTATTACCTTTCTTTATTTTTTTAAATCCAAGTCGTGCATGATACTAATGATTCTTGATGGGATAGATAGCTTTGAATTGATACCTGGATGGTTTTGATACAAACTTTGATACAGAGGTTACAGAAGGTCTTTATAGAAAGCTGGAGTCTCATATTACTCATGAACAGGTAGCATGTAGGCTATTCCAAGGCGTTTCCAGGAACATCCATGCTGGAAGAAGTAGACCTGTTCCTGACCCTGATGAGATGCTACCATATACATGGGAGTTGGTTTCATTACTGCTCAGAAGTGGTGAAAGAGAACTTTCCAACAGAAGAGAAAGGGAGAATGCTCCACCAGGAGAGGAGGGGAGGATGCTCTCCTAGGAGAGGAGGGGAAGGTGCTTCACTAGGAGAGGAAAGAAAGGAGGGTGCTCCACTGGCAACTGGAGGATGGGTTTGGTAGGGACGGGGGAATGGCTTTACTTCAGAGGTGAGTTCTCTCAAAGAAGATGGAGCTCTGGGCACCCACATGATCTCCACAGGCACTGTGGTGAGACCTCCTCAGTGCTCAGGAATGGAGTCCTGGCTTCTGGCCCAGGCTGTTCTAATATTGCATGGATATGGATACAGCATTTCTCTCTGGCTGTGCTGATCTCTGCCAGAACTTGCTGGTGTCAATGGAAATGAGAACACTTGCCCTCTGTGGTATGTGGGTTTCTGTGTTGATTGGCAGCTCCTGCTTTTGTTTTTGGGGAGGGGTGTGTTGCAAGGCTTTAATGCCTTCATGCTTTTGTTTCTATCCCTCAGCCTTTCCTATGACAAGTCTGGAATATATAAAGCAGGAAGAAACTCTGTGTGGTGTGTGTGTGCTATTATGCATTTTCTCAGGTACCAAACCAGCCATCTCTTGTCTCCTCTCTACCTTTAGACTCCTCTAATGTCTGGTTACGTATAGTATTCATGGAGTTTTAGATGTGCTCAGCATGAGGATCAGGGGAAAGTACCATCTACTTCATCCCTCCAGAAACAGTAGAACCTGAAGCCTAGAGGTAATTTTTACACTTTAAAGCTATTTTAGAAAAGACAAAGCCAAACCACCAAGATGAACACCATGTGACAGAGGCCATATGTAATTCAACAGCCTAGACAAGAGGTCAGAGTGATGGCTTAACCACTAAGAGCACTTGTGCATCATTCAGACCATAGTTCAGATCCCAGAACTCACATACAAGCTGTGTCCTGTACAGGCCTGTGATCCCAGCTCCTGGGGCTCCCTGGCCTTCAGCCTAGCTGAGGAAATGATGAGCCATAGGTTCAGAGAGTGATCCTACCTCAAGGCTATAGGCAGGGAGTGATAGAGGACCCTAGATGCTCTCTTCTGGCTTCTGCGTGTACAGGCAGACAGTACACGCATGCACACACACACACACACACTCACACACACAAACAGAAATCTTAAAAAAAAAGTTGAAAATATCTTTTTTCTTGAAGAAAAATTTGTCTCCATATATATGTTAGCTTTTAAAACAATATAAAATAATATAATTTTATAAAAGTTCAGGACTTACCCTTGACTGTCTAGATCTGAGTAGATGGATCATATTTCTTGTGTCTAAAAATCTTCTTTGTATATTTGTTAAGGCAAATGCGTTAGCAATCTTTGTTTGTATTGTTTAATATATGTGTCTGTCTTAGTCAGGGTTTCTATTCCTGCACAAACATCATGACCAAGAAGCAAGTTGGGGAGGAAAGGGTTTGGCTTACACTTCCACACTTACACTTCCACACCCAGCTGTGTCAAGTTGACACAAAATGAGCCAGTACAATTGACCCCTTGTCAACTTGACACACAAACACATCACTAGTAAGCCTCAACCCTTACATTCTTATTCATCCCCAAGGTCTAAATAACTTTAAACGCCCCACAGTCTTTACATATTCTTAAATTTTCAATCTCTTTAAAATATAAATCTCTTTTAAAATCCAAAGTCTTTTTACAATTAAAAGTTTCTTAACTGTGGGCTCTACTAAACTAGTTTCTTCCTTCAAGAGGGAAAATATCAGGGCACAATCAAAAGCAAAAATCAATCTCTAACCATCCAATGTCTGGGATCCAACTCACGATCTTCTGGGCTCCTCCAAGGGCTTGGGTCACTTCTCCAGCCATGCCCTTCGTAGCACACACGTCGTCGTCTAGGCTCCAGATGCCTGTACTCCACTGCTGCTGCTGCTCTTGGTGGTCATCTCATGGTACTGGCATCTCCAAAACACTGCATGACCCCTCCAGTCCTGGGCAGTCAATTGCAACTGAGTCTGCACCTTCACCAATGGCCTTCTGTGGCCTCTCACAGTGCCGAGCCTCAGCTGCTCTGCGTGGCCCCTTCATGCCTTCAAAACCAGTACCACCTGGGTGACCCTTACACATTACCAAGTCCCGATGCAGCAGGAGTACAACCTTGGCTATCTCTGGAACACAGCCTCTGTGCTTTCAGAAAACACTTCCCAGAAGATGTCACCTCAATGATGCTGGTCTCTTCTTAATCACCGCTAATATCTTAGCTCCAGCTAACCAGCATCAATAGTCCCAGTAGTGCAAAGTTTTTGCTTTAGTAGTTCTGGTATCTTGTTAATTACAGCTGATTCTTCAGCCCCAGCTAACCAGAACTACAGAATCTTCACGATCAAAACAGCAATGGCCCTGAAAAAAGTCTTTAATTTTCCCTCTGAAATTTCACAAGCCAGGCCTCCATCTTCTGCACTGTTCTCAACATTATCTTCCAAGCTCCTACACAACATCTGACAGAGCTCTTAACAACGAATGGATCTTCAAGCCCAAAGTTCCAAAGTCCTTCCACAGTCCTCCCCAAAACATGGTCAGGTTGTCACAGGAATACCCCACTATGCTGGTACCAATTTGTCTTAGTCAGGGTTTCTATTCCTGCACAAACATCATGACCAAGAAGCAAGTTGGGAGGAAAGGGTTTATTCGGCTTACACTTCCATGCTGCTGTTCATCACCAAAGGAAGTCAGGACTGGAACTCGAGCAGGTCAGAAAGCAGGGGCTGATGCAGAGGCCATGGAGGGATGTTCTTTATTGGCTTGCCTCCCCTGGCTTGCTCAGCCTGCTCTCTTATAGAACCCAAGACTACCAGCCCAGAGATGGCCCCACAAGGGGCCCTCCCCATTTGATCACTAATTGAGAAAATGCTTTACAGTTGGATCTCATGGAGGCATTTCCTCAACTGAAGCTCCTTTCTCTGTGATAACTCCAGCTGTGTCAAGTTGACACAAAATTAGCCAGTACAGTGTCTTAATTCTTCCTTCACTTTTAAACGGCATTTTATTGTCTATATAAGTATAGTATAAGAGGTTCCCATTTTTTCTTTGTCTTAGCTGTTTAAATATATTATAATTTTTCTTCTGACTTGTGCAGGTTTCTATAAAAAGCGTGAAACTAATCTGTTTCTCTCTCTCTCTCTCTCTCTGTGTGTGTGTGTGTGTGGCATTCCTCTGTGGTTAGACTAAGTGCCTCCCCTTCTGTATCGATACTTCAATATTTAAAATCTGACATGTCTGCACTTGTAGGTGGGCTGGACTGGATGGATTTATCTGTTTAGTGTTGGGGAATTCTGACTTTTAACTCAGCGCCTGTTGTTAACTTTAGGAAAAATTTGAGCATTTTGTGTTCCAAAAATTCTCCCCCCTCCACATTGCATGATACGAATTGTTCTGTAGCTTTGGGTACTAAGTTCCACATGTTCCCATTTTTTTCTTTCCTTTTTTTTGTGTTCTAGTTTGCATAATTTATATGTACCTGTCTCAAAATATTGATTCCTTACTCAGCTATATTAGTTACATTATCAAAACCACTGAAACACTTTAAATTTTATTAACGTATTATACTTTATAATTAGCTCTTGAGTTATATGCTTTGTTTTGCCTTTTCTCTTGTGGGCTCTGGATCTTGTTTTTTGTTGTGCTGGACTCAACTCAAGGTCTTGAATTTGATAGGGAAGTCTCTACCACTGAGCTAGACCATCCTCCTTTCTCTCTTGAGCTTTTTTCTTTGGACACATTAGCTGTTATTTTAACTGTCCTATGCAATGGGCAATAGACAATAGAGTCCTTGTCTGTGTCATACTGGATGGGCTCTGGTCTTGTTATTCTTTGCTGTTTCTTTGTGTGTCTGATATCTTTTTGCTTGGAAGCCAGTTGGCTTTTAAAGACCCTTAAATAGAATTTCTCATTTCCATGACAACACAAGCATCTTGAGGAAGAAAGGTTTTTTTTTTTTTTTTTTTTTTAAATCTTTGCTCTCGCCGGGCGTGGTGGCGCACGCCTTTAATCCCAGCACTTGGGAGGCAGAGGCAGGCGGATTTCTGAGTTCGAGGCCAGCCTGGTCTACAGAGTGAGTTCCAGGACAGCCAGGACTACACAGAGAAACCCTGTCTCAAAAAACCAAAAAAAAAAAAAAAAAAAAAAAAAAAAAATCTTTGCTCTCAGTTTCAGAGGGTTCAACCCATCACAACAGGAAAGCACTGGATTAAAGCAGTTTGTGAATCAGAGCACGTGACTGGTGGAACTCAGCTGGGTCCCACTCCCTCCCTTATTTCATTCAGAGACCTAGTTTACTGGATGGTGCTGACCCATCCCAGGTGGCTTTCTCTCTTTAGTCCATCTTTTGACCACACCTTCATAGATACACTCAGAGAGGTGCCTCACTATCTTCTAGGCGGTTCTACATCTAGTCGGGTGCACAAAGAAGTGTAGGCATCCCAGGATGATGGATATTACGTAGCTAGTAACTTTTAGGAACGGATACCCTTCCCTAACCCTGCACTTTTTAAAGGCAAGGCTTTAGTTGAGCATTCAGGGCAATACGTTAAGGTGTAGTGAGTTCCTATATCGCTTTAGTCGTTTTCACCACAATCTGAGCTTCTAGTATCATCCTGTCTTTAGGGCAGGGTTATTAGTACATATGGAACTATCCACTGTTCATTAAAAACTTTGGATGAATTCTTCTTACCTTGTGGCATGGCGCCCACTGTTTGTGCAAGCGGTATGTCCCAGTTCTCCTCAGAGAGTTCCCGCTTTTCTCTGGCATTTAGATTAATTGATTGTTCTGCAGCCTCAGAGCTATTATATATTAATGAAAATTATAATTAAGAAATTATCCAGAATGGTTTCATTGTAATGTGAGTGCAATTTTTCTGCCCCAAGGTTTACAACCCAACTGGAAGATTGAGATTTCAAGGAACTAGTTTGGGTCCTTTCTCTCTCTCTCTCTCTCAATCTCTCTCTCTCTCTCTCTCTCTCTCTCCTGACCTGCTAAATTTCACTCTAACTGTAACTTCTGTGAGGTACATTTTCTTAACTGAGAATGGCAAATAGAAATGTTTATTTTGGGTCTTCAGAGATGATGCAGTGGCCAAGTGTACCTGATGCTCTGACAAGGACCTGAGCTTGGATCCCAGCAGCCACATAGAGACCCAGATGTGTCCATTAGCACCTGTAACCCCGGCATTGTAGGGGATGAGAGTGCAATGGAGCTTGTGGCTGCCATCTGAACTCCAGATTCAGTAGGATCCCCTATCTCTAGAGATAAGGCAGAGAATGGTAGAACAGGGCATCCGTTTCTTGCCCTGGCCTCTACCCCTTGGAGTTTCTGATCTCTTGAATTCATCCATCCTCCAGAGATCCAAATCCTGCTGTGCTCCCTGGATATTTATATAGCACAGGCTCCAGCCCTAGTTGCTAACCTACCTTATCCAAATTTGATCCAAGTTCCTAAAAGACCTCTGCGACCTTTTAGAAGTCATAGTTAGCATGAAATTTATCAGGTCAGGAGAGAAAAGGTAAGGACCCAAACTAGTTCCTGAAAATCTCCATCATAGGCTTACAAGTGAAAGAGAGAGCCCAGCGTCTCCTGTAAGACACTTCCCTTGGCTTTCTTTAGAAGCTACCATTCCAGCCCCAATACGGTGACAGGCCATAGCTTCTCTCAAGTTCTGGAATCACGTTTTTTTTTTTTTTTTTTTTCTCCTCCATGGCTGAAGTCTCTCTGTGTCCAACCCTTTGTGCACATTCCAGAGGCAGAGAGCCGAGACATGTTTATTGAACAGCTAGCTGGGAATTCTTTGTTCCCCTCTTCTGATCTCCCGATCAGTCCTGGCATCGGAACAAGAGAGAATAAAGTTGGAAACAGAATAAATTAATGGGAACATCTTCTAAAGCTCTGGCCCAGGAGGAAGCTGCCTATAATGTCAAGTGCAGGGGAGGCTGAGGCGATGGGATTTCCAGTTTGAAGTTTGAGTAACTTGGCAAGATCCTGGGTTTGATCACCGGAACAAGCAAAAATGTTTATAAACAGAAGGAAAGATTATTTCCCAGCAGAAAAAGATTATGAAAACAAGAACTTATCTGGAAGCCAAGGAAAGACATAGGGCTTTTGAGACAGCTAGGGGAACCAGGTGAGGGACAGAAGGCCAAGGAAGATTTTGCTTTAGTGACTTTGGGCACCATTGTGACAACGTACCTGATAAAAGCAACTTAAGATAACAATTTCTTCCCCCTCCCAATGAGAGAGCAGTGGGGAAGCCATGTTGGCAGCAGCTCCAGGCTGTTCATGCTCATGCTGTGTACAGTCAGGAAGCAGAGAGTGATGAATGCTGGTATTTAGTGGAGTGGCTAAGGGAATGCCAACTTGTTCTGATCATACCCTGACTCTATTTTGTGTCTACTTAGGTACTTTTTCTGTCCCTAACCCTTAGTCTGAACAGCCAATATCATCCTTGGGAATTTTCTATGACCCTGACCATGGCCAGATGCATAGCCAACATATCCACTGAGTGAACAGCTGAAACAAACATTCCAAAGTTCCAAGGAGCTGTACTTGAGAATGATGTCATTGTGGGTTTTGTGGGGTTTGTGTTTATAAACACTGTACCCTGAGTTTTGGTGCTGAGAGTTCTCTGGGGACAAGAGCCTGCTCTCAGTCGCTGGCTAATTTGACCTTATATTCATAGTCATCTGTAACTTTGTTCCCGACCTATTTAGCTTTCTTCCTCTTATTTATTTGGCCCTGGATGCTAACTCTCTATTCCAAAGTATAACCCAGGGGATGGTGCTGCATTCTTTTTGGGTGAGTCTTCCCACCTCGTAGACCTAATCTAGAAACTCTCTCATTGATATGCCAAGGGATTTGCTTCAGTGATGATTCTAAATCCTACCCCATTGATAAATGAGATTAACATCACAGCTAGGCACATCTCACTGTGACTTCAGTGTCCTTGGTTGTGGGCACTTCTTGACTCTCTCTTCTGGTCCTGTCCCTTTAAGTGGTGCATGTCTCAAAATCAGAGCATGTTGTCAGTTCATTTAGGAAGTCTGTGTGGCCGTGTGTGAAAGCTGGATGCAGACAGATTTCTGCTCACTGTTTACAACATGCCATGTAGTGTCTCATGATGGTGAAGATGCTCACAGCCCAACCACTCAATCAATAGGTCTCTTGTTTGGAGAAACTCTCATTTGTGAATGTGGGAGGGAGCCCCAGGAATGCACAGTGTCATTACTGCATAGACAGAACATGGCTCACTAGCAATGGAAGGCAGAGTGGAGAGGCATGTGTAGAAGATTGCTAGGGAGCCATTAACACAGCTTCTCATTTATCAGCCACAGCGAGTCCTTGTGTGAGTGGAGGTATGTGTGTGTGTGTGAATGCCATGGCACATGTGTGGAGGTCAAAGGGCCATCATGCAGGAGTCAATTCTCTTCACACACCCTGGTCCCCCACCATGGTGTGTTCCCTGGCCCTGAAGCATCCTCTACAGGCCCCAGTAAGCAAGTAGGGGTGTGAACAGTCTCTGCTGTCTGTTCTTTTCCAAACATTGTCTCAGGCAAGACAATGAAGAAATGGAGGCAGGGGTGACTGAGAACCAGCTAGGTAACACAGCTGCTGTGTGGCAGGGCCTGAGTTGAAACAGGCCTTGTTGTGTCCTGCCTCAGGGAAGTCTCCATAGTCAAGGCAAGGAAATGGCATAGGAAGAGAATGTTCACTGCAGGTCCAGTGTTGACTCTTTCTTCAAGTACTTCCCACCCAAAGGCCAAAGAGTGCTTGAGACACTGGAACCTGCTATGTCCCACACCAGCTCCGCTGGGTCCTCTTCTCTCTACAGCCTTGGAGTGCAGAGCCAGTTGGTTGGATGCTCAGATCTGGTTCCACCTCCCTCATCCACACCAAAATGCCTGTCCTCTGTAGCTCTAGTACAGTCTCTGTCCACTGCCCAGCTCCAGCCCTAGACCTGTGTTAGTGCTGCCGTGCCTGGCTCTGTTGTATGAAATATTCTTGTCTGTTTACCTCCAGGCAGTCACAGAAAATAAGTCAAAGGAACAGTCCTGGTCAAATCTAGCTGGAAGAAGCAATGAGCTTAAAGAATTGCTTAATTTGCAGAAGCATAGGGGAACTTACAGTTGGATAGACCACTGAAGAAAATATCTGTCTCTCAGCAGCTGTGTTAACTGCCTATAAATCCTGAGGAAGGGGTGGGGTTTTGTGACCCCCCACCCTCCCCCCACACACACTCTAGAAAGTTAGTGGACTAAGTCTTCTGCAGCATTTGTATGGGCGATCACAGCTGCTGAAGGTTCAGGAGGAAAATGAGCTGTCCACGCTTGGTAGATGACATCCCATAGCACTCTTCTTCACAGGTATGGTGACCACTGTTGTGGTAAGAGAGGTAAGGAGCCCCGAATCTTTCCCTTATACCCCATAGTGTGCAATGGCCAGATTAGCCATCAGTTACTTACTGAGCATCCACTATGTCCCAGAAGTTATACTTGATGCTGGGACATAACAGAGGCATAAAGTCCCAGGTGCTGTCCCATCTGCAGAGAGAGACACTGAGCAGGGCACTACAGAACTCATGAAGGAACAAAGACTCACGGGAGCAGGTACTACCAAGGGACCTGCATTCTGTAGCCCCTAGGCAGAAAGGGCAGAGAGGCTAGGGCTGAGCTGGCTCAATGTTAAGGTGCTTGCCTAGCCTGTACATGACCCCTGAGTTCCACCCCCAACATCATAAACCTAAGAAGGACAAGCAGAGGAAGTGTCATCTTCAAAGGCATGGACAAGGAACTTGTGAGACTTGAAGAATTAACAACTGAAAGGACAAGCCCGGAGAAGAAATCTTTGTGGAGGTTTGTTAAATAAATCGCTCTTACCTCAAAGGGGATAAGATGGAGTTTATTCTGGAACCAAATGTGAGAGACCATGGCCCAGGAATTAAGGTTATGGCTAATTTTATGTTCCAACATGGAGACAGTTTCCTGACACGTTTACAAGCAACAGAACAAAGAAAGTCACAAGCCGATGCAATTTTCAAATCCATCAGAAGAAAGGTTAGTCAGTCAGGCTGTGGCAACTGGAGGCGACCTCTGCTGGAGGTCTCAGACTCAGGCTGCTGACACCACCTGTTGTTGGAAGGCGTTAGGTGTCTGTTTGTACATTCCAAAGGAGTCATAGCCCAGCCATAAAGATGTTAGCTCACAACTAGACGAGGGCGACAAATGGCTCTGAAGAGGAATGGCTCTGGACTCAGAAGAACATTCCAGACCATACAGTCATTGAAATTTTAATCAGGTAATCAGCCTCGCAGAAGGCCCAGTGGAAGAGTCAGCCTCTTTGTAGACTTCTGTCTACACATATATCCGAATGACAGCAGGAGGACATCAGGAAGCACAGGAGGCCGTCCCCCTTACCTTTCCCATTAATGAGGAAAGGTTTATTTTTTCTCTTAGTTTGAATATTCAGCCTACAGTGGTATGGAAGACATGATAATGGGGGCCATTTTGGATTTGGTAGCAAGACTGTGAGGCTGCTAGCCCTCTCGGGACAGATCAGGGAGCAAACACAAGACAAGATAATAGATCCTGTCCCTCAAACATCCACCACCTCCTCTTGGGTCCCTGCCTCCCAATGGCTCCCAAACTTTCCCAAAGAACTTTCTCAGCTGAGGCTGAGTGTTCAAATACACGATGAGCCTGTGGGGGACATTTCACATTAGATCTGTAACAGAAGCGGTGTGGTTTACTTTTGATAACCTGACATGAGGTAAAGTCACCTGGGAAGAGGAATTACCTCCATCAGGACTGGCCTATGGACTTGTCCTCTGGAGTCTTTTCTTGTTTAACAAATGATGTGAGGTTGCCCAGCCCACTGTGGTGGTGTCTACTGTGAGTTGTGTAAGAAAGCAGGCTGAGCAGGCCATGGAGAGCAAACCAGCAAGAGGTGATCCTACATGGCGTGTGCTTCAGTTCCTGCCTTGGCTTCTCTCAATGATGCTTCCTCTCCATCCTTCACTCCTGCTTCTCCTCTGAACCTCACATTACTCCAGGCAACAATCACAGTTATACTTTAGATACTACTGTTAACTTTTTTTTTACATTGTTGCAAAATGTGTCTTAAACTACAGCTTTTCTTAGTCAACAAAGGAGCTGCAGCTGGTTGAAAAAGAATATTTTTTTGTACCAAGAAACACAGGAATAAAGTGAAAGTAACCTGGTAAGGAGTTTCTTTTCAGGACAGGGCACACCAAGGACCAAACCCAAGCCAGCAAGAACACTGGGTGTCTTAATTACAATTTTATTGCTCTGACAAAAACATTATAACCAAGGCAACTTATAAATGAAAGGGTTTTATTTGGGGGCTCACCGGTCTAGAGGGTTAGAGTGCATGACCATCATGGTGGGAAGCATGGCAGCAGGCAGGCAGACATAGCTGTAGAGCAATAGCTGAGAGCTTACATCTGACCCAAGCCCAAGCCAGATGGATGGATAGACAGACGATGGATTCATAGATAGATAGATAGATAGATAGATAGATAGATAGATAGATAGAATAGATAGAATAGATAGTAGATAGATGGACAGATAGATAAGTAGATAGATAGATAGATAGATAGATAGATAGATAGATAGATAGATAGAATAGATAGAATAGATAATAGATAGATGGACAGATAGATAAGTAGATAGATAGATAGATAAGTAGATAGATAGATAGATAGATAAGTAGATAGATAGATAGATAGATAGATAGATAAGTAGATAGATAGATAGATAGATAGATAGATAGATAGATAGATAGATAGATAGATAGCTCTAGCTGGCAATGATGTTGAAACCTCAAAGCCCGCCCCAATGACCTTCCTCCAACAAGGCTACACCTAATCTTTCCCAAACCATTCTACCAACTGATGATCAAATACTCAAACTATGAGACTATGGAGGCCATTCTTATTCCAACCACCATACCAGGACAAGAAGTTCATTTATTTTTTATTCTAAAGTGGAGAGTGTCAGTGTCTCATCTTATTGGTGGAAGCTCAACCTCACAATTTGACATGATTGTCACATGGCACAAGGGGAAGGGTGTAATAGAGAGTCTAGGAGTTGGACAGCAGGCATATCACAAGATGGGGGAGATTTGTGAAATATTGCCTCTTGTGGGCTAGCTACTTTTGACAGAAAAAAAACAGTTCTCACTCTGCATATTTTTTACTCTGTATTTTGCTTGCATCCCCTCATGGTGTCCAAAGCTTCTTATAATAACTTCGAATTACCTTTAATGGAGTGGTGTGTGTGTGTGTGTGTGTGTGTTGATACACTGAATTTTCATTATGTTCTAATATGAGTGGCTTTGGTCTCCCTACTTACCTCTGCATTTGGGGGACATCATTTGCAGTGGCAAATTGTTATACTTGCGTCACATGGGAATCATCACCTGGATTGTTAATTCTTTCAATACCAATTCCCTGGCACCTTCCCCTTCTAGGCACTGTCCTGGGTTCTAGGGATGCTCCCAGCACCCAGAAAGACCCATGTTTTTTTTATGGGAAATGCACAACTTCTTACATCAGTTGCCCTCTTCTGCTGTTTTTGTCCTCACCAGTCTCCTGGGGATGCTGGTTAAAGAGCAGTTAGAGAATAAGAACTCAGGAGTCTAGGAAGCCCAAGCCATGGTGGAACACTGTAGTGGAGGTGAATCTCCTGCCTCTCTATCATCACCGCATCCAGAAGGCAGTGATAAACCAAGACAGGAGCTTCATCAAAAAACCCAGTGAACAATGGTGCTGTGACTGTTCTGGGTTCTGAGGCATCAATTAAGACAAACACAACATTGTTCCTATCTTTGGGGAATCCACAGTTTCTGGGAGGGGCTGATTGGTCAGGGTTAGCAAGGCCCAAGACATGGATCAGAGACCAGAGGGCATCCATTAGGATGTTCAAATTCTGGTATACCAGAACGATGATAACAACAACAACAATGTGGTAGAAATAGAGAGTTTGTTAAGAGAGCTCTTCAGAGGGTGGGAGCAGTCTGATAAGCTATACTCCTCTGTGGTTCCTGCCTCCAGGTTCCTGCTCTGATTTTACTGGGTAAGGAATGACTACCTGAAGTTGTTAGATGAGGTGAAACCTCCCCTCCTCAAGCTGCCTTTTGGTTTTTGTAAGAAACACTAAATATTTGTGTTTTCTGCCAAGTACTATAAAGCTTTTGTTTGTGACTAGGAATTTACATTTTTAATCTCTCCCATATCCTATAAGATTCTCATGCAAATCTTTTTATATCCCTTACCTTGTCAAACCTCTGCGCAAATGTTTTGATCTCCTCTTGCCTGGCAACACTCTTGTTTACACAGCAGCTGACTGCGTTGTTTGGAACTTAGGTAATTGGCCAACTTCTTCCTGCTTTCCTTCATTTATTTTAAATAATCACAGCACCACAAAACCAGAATTTTCTATTCTCTGTTATTGTGAGACCATTATCTCTGAGTAATCACATAGAAAAATGTTGGAAATCAAATTAGAAGGAAATTCAAGCATTAATTAAAGAAAAAACTAACTGTGTCAGTCAGGGTTTTCTAGAGGGATTACACACACATATATGATGTAATATATATGTATATATATAAAACGTAATATATATAATATGTGTGCATGTGTGTATGCACATGTGTATGTATGTGCTATTAAAATGGCTGCAGGCTACAGCCTATGGTCCAGCTAGTCCAACAATGGCTGTCTACCAACATACAGTCCAAGAATCCAGTAGTTGTTCAGTCCATGGAGCTCGATGTCTCAGCTTCAGTATATAGTAGATAAAAACTTCTCAAAGAAGTAGGTTTTAATGCCAGTGAAGGAGTAGATTTTCCAGTTAGAGCGAGAGCAAGCAGGCAAAGAGAGGAAGCTTCCTTCTTCCATATCCTTTATTTAGGCTGCCACAGAAAGGTGTGGCCTGGATCAAAGGTGGCTCTTCCCACCTCAAAAGATCTGCATCTTCCCACTTCAAACCATGTGATTAAGAAAGAATCCCTCACAAGTATACCCAGCCTCTTGGGTTTTGGGTTAATTGCAAATGCAGTCAAGTTGACAACCAAGACCATCTGACACAGTAACCAATCACAAATGATGGTGAGGTGAGTCACCAGCCAATGGTGAAAAGAAGGATGCCGCCTCAGTCACTAACCGCGTTAGTGTAAACCCAAGTGAACTCGCCATCTCCTGGGCTTACTCTTCTGCTTCTTTGAGCATCAGACGTGAAGAGATGAGGGCCAGGTTGCTTTACCAGGGTCTAGAGACTTTGTGGCAGGCAGTAGCTGTCGCTGCTGTTCAGGTGAAGATGTTATCACTTGGATCTGATGTATACCCCGAGCCTGTGTGTTCTATGTGGTAGCACTCCTGGAGCCTGCCGGAACCTTTAAGAAATAGGGCCTGTTGATAGTGGCTAAGACATTAGAGGCATGCATTCAAAGACAGTTCTAGAACTCTTTACTCTCCCCACCCCCAACACCTCTCCTAAACATGATGATTAATCTTCATATTATCTTGGTTAATTTAGAATCAACAAGGAGTCACACCTCTGGCCATATCTCTGAGGATGTTTCCATAGATGATTACTTAAAGAGGAAAGAGCGACCCTAAAGGTGGATGGCATCATCTGTTCGACTTGGAGTCCAGACTGAATTAATAGTGTGTGTCCTTCTGAGCACTGCATTTATTCTTTCTGCTTCTGTCTACTGTGATGTGAGCAGTCATACACTCCTACAGTGATGCTGGAGCCCTGGCTGCAATGCTCCCCTGCCATGACACTGTGCACTGAATAAATCCTTCCTTTAAGTTGCTTTTTGTTAGGTATTTGATTGAAGAAAAAAGGGGGGGGGGAACCAATACTTTGGATCCAATGAAGTGGGGAGCTTTCTTCCATCACATGCTCCCCATTATCCTAAGATATCCAATTACAGACCCAAGAGCAACCATGGACTGAAATCTCCAAAACACTGAGCCAAAATTCTTCTCCCTTTCGTCTAGATCAGTGGTTCTCAATCTGTGGGTCGCGACCCCTCTGTGGGTTGAACAAGCCTTTCACAAGGGACACCTAAGGCCACCTGAGAAGCACAGATATTTACATTACAATTCATAGCATTAGCAGCATCACAACTATGAAATAGCAACAAAACAATTTTATGGTTGAGGGGGTCCCCACAACATGAGGCACTGTATTAAAAGGCTGCAGCATTAGGAAGGTTGAAAACCGCTGACATAGATTATCTCACCATTCAAGGTGACCAGCCACCTCACATCCCTGCCACCATGATTTACCCACAAACTATAGACCCCAATAAACTCTTGCTTTAGATTGCTCAGGTGTTTTTTTGTTACATCAAGAAAGCTGGTAACTGGGGTCCAAAGTCCCAAGTCCCAATCATGGTTGTGATAGGACTCCAACCATGAGCTAGAAGGACATAGAGTGAATGAATGGTTTGTGCACTTTAGAGCAATGTCACTTCCCTGACTTTGATGTTGGATTAGCCTATAGAAAATAGGACTGTTCTGGGAAGCCGAAGGAAGGGTGCAGAAGACCTCCTCACGCTGTTTTTAGAGACTTCCTGTGAATCAGTAATTATTTTAACATCAAAGGTTTAAAACATTAAAAAGTGATCCACAAAGACTAAGTAAATGCCCAACATGAACTGTGAGGTGGGAGAAAGTCTGAGGAAGAGGAAATGCACAATTAGCAGGTGTTTTCTCCTAATTAACTGTATTCAGACACTGGGAAAGGGTGAGGCAAATTGGAAAGGGAGAGGGGGAGGTGAAGGGAGGGCCCACACTTTCAAGATCAGCACATCCCAGGCTTGCTTCTGTAGATGAGCAGAGGTGTCTGGGAGGGGGCAAGGCTCATCGGAGGAAGCTCTTTAGTCACTCCCAAGGCAGGGGAGTACTTACAACCTATGAGGACTCTCCCTGATCACCTTATCTTGTATTTATTTGGTGTGTGGGGACCAGGACACCTTATAGACCAAGGAGAAGGCTGGTTTCCTAGGTGATGCAGAGCCTGTCAAGTCCACAATCACTATTACAAGTAGTCACTGGGTCCTGTGGATTCTGATCCATGCCTTTCAGAAGCACCAGATGAGTTGAGTCCATGCAGAGACATGGCCACAAGATGAGTCAGGTCTCTCTGTCTCCTGTTTGCAGAGGTGCCACCATACCAAGAGCATCAATTTACTGGAAGGATGTCGCCTCAGTGGTGGGCTGGAATGTGAGGCATTAGGGCTGCCTGAAAACTCTTTCAGTATATTATCTTTGCGTTTATTTAGGGGCCAGGCTGGGCACTGAAGAACTAGGGTAGAGGAATACATAGTTGGGCCACAGTTGAGCCAAGCAGCTGTCCTCAGATGTCCCGACATACATTTCCTCTTTGACCCTAACTTGTAAACTCCACCCAGAAAAACATGGCTACCTCGAAGTGGATACAATAGCAGCCCCTGGAACACACCTGTGCCCTGTGGTTGTCTATCAAAATCCTACCTCCAAACCAGATGTGTACTCTTCAAGACATGCCACAGAGGGCATGGTTTTCTCATCTCATCTCATCTCATCTCATCTCATCTCATCTCATCTCATCTCATCTCATCTCATCTGTTGCTTCATACAGATCTAAAAATGGAGGTTTAGATGCTTTAAGGCAGCCACTATCCTCAAATATCCCATTTCCAGTCCAGCTTAACTTGGGGTTGAGTGAAGTTGAGATCCAAACAGGCTCCAGGACCTTTCCTGTTTGTGGTGTACTGCCGAGCACCAGGGCAGGAGAGCCACCTGGCATGCAGTGTGGGATACAGGTCTAATCCAGCGTCAGGAAGCCTATATTTGCATATATTTGAATGCAGGATTAGTTTCCCTGCCACATCAGAAAACCTTTAAAAATGTCATAACTATTCTGTGGTGGTGAGGTGAGGAGAGGGCTCTCACGCTGTGAGATCCAGTATTTCTGCAGGCAGTTTGACATTCCCATCCTAAGCTTTCAACATAAAACCCTTGACTTTGTAGTTCAGTGCCTGAGAATTTAGCCTGAGGAAATAATTATGGATGCAGAGTTAGACCTACATTAAAAAAAATATAGGACCGAACTGTAAATGTGTTGGAAAAGTAGTATCAGGATTTGTGCATTAGGATAGAAAAACTAAGTCCAATTAGCTTAGGCCAAAGACTCACTATCCTGCCCTTTCTGAAGGTCAGCTGGTATATTAGTCAGGGTTCTCTAATGGAATAGAGCTGATAGAATGGGTGGATGAATGGGATATATATATATATATATGTATATGTATATATACATATATACACATACATATATACGCATGCACACACATATACTTACATATATACATATATATTCATCCAACTCATTCTTTCAGTTCTATTCCTTTAGAACTGATATATATATATACACATATATGTATATATCATATATACACACATGTATATATATCATATACACACATATGTATATATCATATATATCATATACATCATATATAATAAGCCATATATACCTGTTGGTCCAGACAATCCGGTGGAAAGGCTGAGAATCCACTTGATGTTCAGTACCTCCAACCTATGCACTGGAGTCCTAGAGGATTCCCGGAGAGCTGCTGGTCTTCAGTCTATGTTGGAAGCTCCCAAAAGTTGTCTCTAATTCTTGTGAAGGAGTGCTTCAGCTTCATCCAGAACTTGCCAGCTAAAGTGAGGGCAAACACTGGGAAGGTAACGATTCTGTAGATTGCAAATACAAGATTTTGTTGAGGGTTGAACGCTACATTCATCTGGTTGTGTGTGAGGGGAAGGGGGCAGGAAGGCCACAGGTCATGAAATTGAGAAAGAACAAGGACATGGGCGAGGGAGGAAATGATCTCATTATATTTTGACTTAAAAGAAAAAATAAAGTCGTCTTCTTCTGTCTTTTCCTCTTATTTGCTGCCACTAGAATGTGTGGTCCAGATTTAGGACGAGTCTTTCTGCTTCAAGTAATCTTATTAAGAAAACCCCTCAGAGGAGGGCCCAGAAATCTGGATTAGAGTTGATTCCAAGTGCAGTCAATTGGATGACCAAGTTTAAACCCCATTCCCCACCCCCAGCTGGTTTCCACAGCAGCTCACTGAAGGAGCCCAGGGCTCCACACCCCTGGAGAGCTTCTTAGGTCAGCATTGGTTTTGAGTCTGATACAGGATGGAAGCTACTCTCAGAATTCACACCTAATACTGAGAGTGAGGTGCTGCTGTCTTCTTGGAAAGACAGAGTTGATGGCCACCCTTACCAAGCCCTGGCTGTAGTCCTGGGTTATAAGTTCTCCCTCAGCCTGAAGATGTCTGATCAAAGGGATGGACTATGCCTAATGAGAATCTAAAAGACGGCTGAGTTGGTAAAATGTTTGTTGTACAAGCACGAGGACCTATGGTTGATCATTTGCCCATGTAGAAATCCAGATGTGATGGCATGTGCTCATAATAATTCCAGTGCTAGGCGAGGAGATGATGGTAGTTTTCCTGGATGTGATGGCCAGTTATCCTAGCACAACTGGTAAATCTGGGTTTTGGTGGATTGTTCTTGAGTAATGACATCTGAAGTGGACTTTGGTCATCATATGCATGTGTTCTCTCACACACATAAATACACACACACATACATACACACGTGTGTGTTTATGTGGTGTGTGTGTGTGTGTGTGTGTGTGTGTGAGAGAGAGAGAGAGAGAGAGAGAGAGAGAGAGAGAGAGAGAGAGAGAGAGAGAAGTAGGGGCTACTGGAGAAAGAAATAATTCTAAAGACCAATGAACATGTAAAACCATGCAGAAAATAGTTTGTATAATCTAAGGTAGAAACCTCTTGATAAGGAGTTGGCTGCCTTACTTTATGCTTTATATATGTAGTGTGACCATAACAACCACTGTCATGTACAATCTATGAAGACAGTGTTATGCTGGGCATGGTTTCAGCCCCTGCAGACACCAACTCAAGCTCACTTCTGTCTCCTTTCTTCCAAGCTTGACTAATCCACACAGAATTGCCAGTTCCCACATCTGACTAATCAGGGTCAAGTTCAGAACCTTGGTTTGGTGCCTGAGGGAGAAGGCCCTGTATTCTGGGTATCCTTCTATGAAAGCCAAGAAGGGATCTATCCTAGGACTCATCTCCCACAAAGAGAGGTCTTGTAGGGAAGACAGAAAATAGACTCATGACCCTGGTTCCTCCCTACAGTAAGGAACTTTCCACTCCCAGAGACTGGATGTGATTGTCAACATAGGAGACTTGGCAAGAACTAGACAGAATCATTGAGAAGTCAAGCCTGTGGGTGTGTCTGTCATGGAGTCTCTAGATTGGTGTGGGAAAACCAACCCTAAATGTGGGAAGCATCATGGTATGAAGTCTCCAGTTGAATAACCATGAAAAAGCAAACTGACCAACCTTCATCTGCCTTGTGATCAGCTGCCCCAGACTCCTCCAGCCATGTCATCCTTGTTCATTGTGGATTCTGCCCTCAAACTGTGAGCTGCAGTAAATCCCTCCCTAAGTTGTTTCTGGTGGGTATTTCACCACGGCAACGAGAAAAGTAAGCAATACACTGGCTCTTCTATGTTCGTTTGTTTGGTTTCTATTGTCGTGATGAACATTATGACCAAAAGCAACTTGGGGAGGAAAGGATTAACTTCTTTGATGCAACCCATGGACCCGTTGTCTCCAGTGTGCTAGGCTCTCCGCTACAACTCAGGCTTCATGTTCCCCAGTGGCCTCCTGGCCTCTCTCTAGGGACTCTAACCCAGCCACATGGTGCAATGCCTCAGGTTCTCTTCAAGAGCCCTTCAACTCTGGGGTCTCCACTGCAACTGAGGCTACATCATCACAGTGGCCTCTTACAGAGCCAAATCCTAGCAGCAGCTTTCCACGATCCCCTAGTGCCTTCAAAGCCAGTAGCACCAGGGAGACTCTTATACACCACCAGGTTCTGCTGCCAGCACTCTATACAGCCTTGGCTCCTTCTGGACCACAGTCTCCATGTGCTGACCCTGAGGACATACTTGTCTTAAGATTTCATTCATTGATACTGGTCTCTGTTAATCACAGCTGAGTTTTCTGTCCTAGCTAGCCAGCATCCTTTATCCTAGTAAGGCAATTATTTCATTTTCACGGTTTCTAAACTCAGATACATCACACAAACAGTCCCTACGGAATCTTTGCTTCCCTCTGAAGCCTCACAGGCCAGACTTCCATTCTCTGCATTTCCCTCAACACTCTTTTCTTCCAAGCTCCCACAGGATGGCCCCCCGAACCCCTCAGTGCTCAATGCTTCTTCCAGCCCAATGTTCCAAATGCTTCCTCAATTCTTCCTCCTCACAAACAACATGGATCGGTCGGTCACAGCAATAGCCCACTTTCTGGTACCATTTTTTGTTTCGGTTTGCTGTGCATTGCTGTGATAAAACACCATGACCCAAAGCAAGTTTGGGAGGAAAAGGTGATTTGGTTGACAGATCCCAATCACAGCCCTTCACTGAGGGAAGATGAGGTAGGGGCAGAGAGAGGAACTGATCCGTGGTGGAAAGATGCTTGCTGGCTTTTTTTTAAAAATGTAACCCAGGACCACCTGCCCAGCAGTGGCATTGCCCACATCAATCATCAATAAAGAAAATGCCCCCACCCAGACATACCCTCAGGCCAATCTAATGGAGGCAATTCCTCAACCAAAGTCCCCTCTTCCCAGGTGACCCTAGCTTATCTCAAGTTGACAAGAATGAACCGATATATTGTTTCTCCTATTCAGTCAGAATTGCAGAGTTGGTGACAACGTCCATTAGTCCCAGTTCTCTGCTTCAGTGTCCTAATTCCTAAAACCAAGAGGTTAAAAAAGAAGGTAAGAGGGAAAGGATGGGAGGCAGAGCAGCCCAGATCAACTCCTGCAAGCTAGCAGCGTTTGGAACCAGATCTCAGAGGACCCGCCTCTGCTCAGCAGACAGGTGCCTACAGGCTGGATCCATATTTACCTTCAAATGCTAAGCCTGCTTTGGGGGAGGATTTGGACAGCTGTCAAAGAGCCTATCTAGCTGTGGCTGGAAGACTCCAGGCAGTACTGGGAGGGAGCAGCTCCCAAAGGTCTTCCCACCCACCCACAGTCTGCACTATCCTGACAGGCACCTAAGGCAGGAGTCTGTAGGTTGACCAGTGTAGACCAGGGTAGCTCATAGCTCTCTGCAAGTGCTGCAGTGTGCTTAGAAGGATGCCCAGGGAAAGGCCTGACCCGGATGCTGCTGAGAAAACTCCCCCCCCACCCCACCCCCAGCAGCTCTCATTGATCGGTTCCCTGTGAGCAGTTTTGCTGGGTAGGATTTGGTTACATATCATTCTGACCATAAAACCACACATTAGTAAATGTATCTAATCAATTAGTTCTAATTAATTATGAACAGAATGTGTCCAGCCGGTGGGATGTGGTTTTCCCCCCCATTGGCTATAATTAGCAAGAGTTTAGTGATCGAATAAAGATACAATGTATGTGTGTGCTTGTGTGGGGGAGCTGTGTGGCAAGGGGCTAGAGAAAGAGCAAGTGGTTAGAATTCAATGGTACTCCATGCAGTACCGCTTCCTCCTGGAAGAAGACCTCCCTGCCCATAGTCCACCCTTCCCCACACCGTCCAGCTCCATCTGGCGTTCTCTCAGTATCTCAGGTAAAGGAAGTAGACACCATTCCACCTCTTTGAGGGACTTTGGGTGGGGGTGGGTGAGGGACTGGCAAGGTGCAAGAGGACTTGCTGCTCTGGATGGCACGGTAGAGTGGAAAGAGGTGGGAGAAGAGAGAGAGAACAGAGCAGAGAGCTGTGCTCCACTGCAGAGATCCTGGGGCCTGGCCACTGGTTAGATGCCCTTTCTGATACTGGAGAATGCCCCTTTGCTGGCAGAAGTCTGGGGTGCTGAGTCATTCTCTGTGAACGGGATTTGTGTCTTTCTCATTGGCCCCTCTGTGGCCTGTGTCTACTAAGCTTTATGACATTGTAATGTCAATGTACACAAATTGGGAGAGAGTTATTCACACAAACGGGTTTTAGAGGTTCCAATACAGGACTGGGGAGGCTCATCACTGTGAGTCTCTGCTGGGCGTGACAGCTATGACCGGGACAGCTTAGTGGGGAAATATGCCTATCTCATGGAGAGGCAGCAGAAGAGAGTAAGGAAGGGGCCCGGACCGCATTAAACACTTCAAGGACGTACCCTAGTGTGAGCGCCCGACTCGCCAGCAAAAAAGACGCCACAACAGGATCCTTCTGCACACGTTTATTGGGAGAGCTTGATTGCAGAGGCGAAAAGACCCCGAGCCCCAGAACTGGCGCTGCTTATATAGGCCTTTCCTGGCGTGTCTACACCCGATTGGTTATGCTTTCAGTATCTCATTTGCATGCCCCTGGCCAGTCAGTGGCTCGGCAAAAAACTCTACTGCACATGCGCACATTGGTTGTTTACCCAAACTTATGGGTGGTGGCCAGCAGTAGCCAGCGCCACCTTGTAATGGCGTATGTGGCTTCCCACACCCTAGTGGTGGTTAATATTGATCTACACAAACCTAGAATTAACTTGACAAAATCTAGAACACCTGTGGGCACATCTGTGCTGGAGGTCTAGCCTGAGTTAATAGAGGTGAGAAGCCCCACCCTAACTTGAGTTTTCTATCCTTCCATGGCCTGGAGTCCTAGGCTGAGAAAGAGAACCGATGCTAAGCACCAACACTCATCTCTCTCTACTTGCTGACTGTGGATGCCACATGACCTGTGACCTCACACTCCCGCTGACATGACTGCCCTGTTGTGATGGACTGGAACCCTTAAATCTTGAGGCCAAAGAATCCCTTCCTTAAATTGTCTTTGCCAGGGGTTTTGTCTCAGCAATGACAGAGTAACTAACACCCCCTTCAGCAATCTAAGGACTCATAGACTCCATTTCCTTACTGTTCCCCACTTCCTAATACTATAGCTTTATCTCTTGGGCTTTTAGAGGACACTTGACATAGAAAACCCAGCAGCCTCCTTGCTCTTGTATGGTAGAAAAGAAATGTCTTTGATTCTAGATTCTCTCAGGGACAAATTAAAGCTGAACTACATCTATCAGTGATGTTGCTTCTGAGTTGGAACAGTGTTAGGGACATTAGAAGCTAAGAGACAGGCACTTGCCAAATCGCTTGTGTGTGATAGTTCCTTATGGTAAATTCCTTCTCTCTGTTTCTCTGTCTCTGTCTCTGTCTCTTTCTTTCTCTCTGACTGTCTCTATCTTTCCTTTCCATGTCTTCCCACCTTTGTGTATCTCCATTCACATCCTATTGCTCTGCTCTTTTCAGAGTCATGGCTCCGTGAAGAGGGTCGAGGAAGGCTCCTCACTGCAGAGGAGTAGAGCACAGAGGTCTGAAGGTTACCAGGAGCTAGGTCCCTTTAGGAAGTCATTTAGTCAGGCCGGGGTCCAGAGGCAGGAAAGTTGTGAAGAAAAGGTCAAGGTTACTATCCAGAGTCCTCAAGGTGCCTTTGACTCGGGCTTTACTCTGAAGGTGAAGGTGTATAAATGAAGAGCTGGCTGCTCAGATCTATGTTCCCTCTGTTGGAAACAGGACCGGGGGGTGGGGGGGTGGGGGGGTGGAGGGCGCTAAGAAAATGTATGTACAATCCAAAGTATTTCAGCAGTACAGACCCGTTTTATCTCTGCAGACGGGTGAGTGGCCTTGCCAAAGCAAGCAGACAAATATAAGGCACAGGGCCTCTTTGTCTTATTCCTAAGACAAAGAGGTCCTGTGCCTCACTTGCAGCAATCAGAGCTTGGCCTCACATTTTTATGCCGTTGGTTACTTTCAAGCAACAACGTTGATAAGCGGAATGTAATTTTAAGCTCAGAGTTCAACCTTGAGCACATATTTTGATTTTAAATGATGACCCTGGGGGAACTTGAATTTTTGCCAAAGGACTGTTTTACAATTTCTTTAAATGAAGTTTTTCTTATTAACCCATTGATGGAAAGGACAGTCCATTTCTTTTACATGGTTCCACGCCTAGGTGGAGTAAGAGGCACAAGGTGGTAGCCGGGACTTTCCTGGCTGACGCTTGGACTGGTGACTGAGGGATGTTGGAGATAGGAGGGTCTAACTGTTAGTGAGTTAGGGGTGTTGGGTGTGGGAGAGTGTGGGTGCATAAACATCCCTCCTTTATTCTCCTTATGGGTCCTGTAGTCATGGCTGTCTGACCTTCAGACATTTCCCCTGGTCGCCTCTAGTTTTTAGTCAGTCTACCACAGAACATTCTTCAGGTTATCCAAAACCAGCCTTCTCTTCTAGAGCTCTCTGTCATCTACCACAGCCTTACTAGGGTGACCTTTCAAATCTAGCACTTACTAGAAAAAAACATTGGCCCCAACTTGAATTGAAATAGGGCATTCTACAGAGTGGCCTGTGGGACTGGAGGGTAGGGCATGGGCATAGCAGAGAGTGGGAAGACCACCCCACTTCCCAGATCTCCCTGAATCTTGCCCCTTGCATTTTGGCACTTTCAAGGTTGGGAGCAGAGGAGACCAGGGGCTTGGTGTTGGTGGGGTTTCTGGAACATTCCCTCTGATAAAACTCTTGGTCAGAATGTGTCTTTGTTCTGACACAGGACTCCTGCCTGGGCAGAGAGGGTCTTCTGTGATTCCTGGGCCTGGAAGAACACTGGGGAAGACTGGGGCCTTCTCATCACAGGGCACAGCCTCTTTGGGAAGGAAACAGTGGATTTGGTGGTGTAGGCAGGGCAGAACCCTTTGTATATCAGTCTTGCCAGGAAAACACTTAGTTCTCCCTCACCAAACTCCAGCAGTGTGCAGTCGAACTAAACCAGGACACCCTTGGGTACTTCACAATCCAGGGCTGGCACCCACACTTTCCTAAGGACTGAAGATTCTCCTAAGCATCTAATGAGGCCCAGAAACCCCAGCACTCATCCAGTTGGGGTGCATCATCCCTGTAATCAAGCAACTCCAGCTCCCCCACAGGGGTCTCAGAGGCTTCACATTTGGCCAGGACCAAAGTGAGTGAGAAAGAGGACACAACTTTCCTTCTCTAAAGTCCTCGAGGGAATCTTTGCCTATGTGAGAGCTCCAGGCATCTCTTCCCTCTAGATTAGTGGGTAGGGATGAAGGGCAGGAGCAGGGCTATCTAATGCTCTTGGTGTTGCTATGAGAATACATGTCACTGCTGGCCCCCACCTAAAGCATTTGCCCCAATTTTCAAGAACCAAGTTAGCCCACTGCAAAGAACTCTAAAATGTTAATTTCTCACCAGAAGAGCTTGTGCAGTAAAGGCAAGCAAGGTGAAGGAGATCCTCCCACCCCGCATTCCCCTTCCAATTAGGCTCAAACCACACCCAAACACCTGTTTTCCCAGAGAGATAGATCCTTTACTAAGGAGGGAAGACAAGTCACCATGGCTGCTTTCTGTCCTGGAGAAAAACAGCAGCAAATGACCTTGCAGGTGTAACTTTAAAGGAGAGAAAAGGGGGAGACTGTGTTAGAATGGGCTAGGATGCAGTGGTGTATTTTGATTGGGCATGTTAATTAGGTGAACCAAAGGGGGCTTTTGATTGCTGGACATCAATACTTTGATAGCTGGACCTTTGCAGTCAGCCTCAGGAGGAGGAAGGAGCCAAATAGGGGAATAAGCCTTGGGGGCTAGCTTTAGGGATGCAGTCTACCTTTTTTTATTTTTTATTTTATTATTATTATTATTATTATTATTATTTGCAAGGCAGAGGGAATGGGGAAGGGCAAGGCTTGCTAGAGCCATGTTCACGGTCCGCTGTCTAGAGTCCCATCAGATAGGATTTCTTTTGCAACAGTAACAGGCACTTTGGCAATAGCCTTCTTAGAATGAAAAAGAAACAATGTGGCTTAGTCACACATGTGCAGCCTTGTCCCATTCCGGTGACCTCCGTGTCATAGTGTTGCAACAAGCCTATGACATTCAAGTAGCCTTAGTATCATGTCCCTATAGGCACAGATACCCAATGCTAACATATGTTACCATGTTAGAGCAGTGGTTCTCAACCTTCCTAATGCTGTGACCATTTAACACAGTTCCTCATGTCGTGGTGACCCCCCAATCACAAAATTATTTTCATTGCTACTTCATAACTGTAATTTTGCTACTGTTATAAGTCATAACATAAATATCTGTGTCTTCTGATGGTCTTAGGTGACCCCTGTGAAAGGGTCTTTAGACTCCCAAAGGTTCTTGATCCACAGATTGAAAACAAACTGATATTAGATGGTCAACCTGTCTTAAAATTTAAATAGGGCAAAGCCCTGATGTGCTCTGGGCTCAGACTTTGGATATAAACTCACTGAGCCAATACCAGCATGAATCAAGCTGCTTCCTTGTAAAAAACCTCAGAGACCTATGGCCTTGTCTGAGAGTGGCTATGATGGTTTCTATATGCTTGGCCCAGGGAGTGGCACGATTAGGAGGTGTGGCCTTGTTGGACAACAATCCACCAATTTATTGGTAATTAGCTGGAAGTGACTTTTATGATGTTCCTCCCAAATCCCACTTTTGCTGAGGTCCTTTCCCTCTTCCTCTAACTCAGTGCTACCTCGTAGTTCTTGGTAGATTGCATCTTGGTGCATTCTTTGACCAACAAGCATCCTATCCCGCAGAGAACAGGCTCAATACGTCTTGTAAAATTCTCGCACTTCTTTCTACAATTTGCATCAGTGATAAGAACATTTTTTTGATCTCTATTCAAAAAAGATATAATTAGAATACAACTGAGAGATCACTGTCAAGACCAGCAAGGCCCGAAATCCTGTCCTAGTTAGACGCTAAGAAGTCAATTTGATGGATGTTGACAGAAATAAACAGATGAAAGATTATGTTTTTTACAATGAAAGTGGTATCCAGAGCACTTGCCTAATTGCATTGATTTTTTTTTTCTCTCCAAGGGCGACCATGGTGATGCAGTGGGTTGAGATACAGGCTATGCATGCAAAGGGTTTGTGCTGCTGGGGTATTATGGGGAGCAGAGAACTCTCCAAGTGAGTAAAGTCATAGTTGAGTGAATGTCTTTGACACAAGCACAGTTATGTCAAGGACCCCAATGTCTCAGCCCCATGGCAATGGCAATGCCTTCCCCAAGGGAGTCTCAGGGGGATGACAGCATCTTCTTTTGGGGTTTGAGTCTGAATGTAGACAGTATGTGTAAAAACTATCTAGTGTAGCTTTCTCTTCTGGGATGTTTACTGCCTGAAGACCGCTCCCCTACCTACAGAGAGTAGCTAAGCCTGCCTCCTGGATGCAGCTGCATGCCATAAACTCCATCTTCTTGCTCAGCTTTATGCAATAACCCTGCTTCCCTGTTCAACTCTTGATTTAAAAAAGTATGCTGAGCTTTTGGAAGCTGCAATTTCTACTTCAGAAAGCCTAGTCCGTCCAATCCCAGCCTTCAAGCCCTGCTTCTCTGTCTCTGTCTCTCTGTCTTTCTCTCTCTCTCTCTCTCTGATTCCCTCACTGTTCCAGTTGAATCCATCCCTTGAGCCAGGCTAGATGTGTTAGAGTATCCAAGGCCAAGACCTCTTACACAAGAACTGCAAAGGCACCAGGCAGGCAGCAGGTATGCGGTCACTGGCGATCACATTGGGCTCCTTTGACCTCTGTAGGTGCTTCATCTTGCTGAGATTCTAGAAACTAGTTCATCTTGCAATCTGCCACACCCAAGAAGCCCATGAAGGAACACACCAGGCCTGTGGCAGACTGTCATTTCCACCAGGGTCATTTCACACATCTACATCAACACTTCTAAGTGTCGTTGTTGCCTCAGGGTACTCCTGGCTCCTCAGCCACATCTTAGGAGTAGTTGAGTTGGGGAATGACAAGAATTGGGCTTTCTTGATCAGAATGACTCTCTAGTGATATTCTTGAAGAAGAGTTGAGGGATTTGAGAGAAGAGCACTTATCAGTTACTTTTCTGTTTCTGTGATAAAATACCGTAGTCAAAATGCAACATGTGAATGAAGGCAATCACTGGGGCTGATGGTTTTGGAGAACTGAGAGTCCGTGATAGTGGCGAGGCTTAGCAGCAAGCAGATAACTGGGGTAGGAACAGGAAGTCTCGGGATCACCTCTCAACTGGGCACGCTCAGAAACCGGAGAGGGCCAAATGGAAATGATGCAAGGTTATAAACTCTCAAAGCCTGCCCCTAGTGATGTACTTCCTCCAGTGTTCCTAAGGTTGTATAACCTCCCCCAAACAGTGCCACCAGCTGGGGACCAAGTGGAAGAGCCTCTAGGCAGCATTTCTTTTTTTCTTTTTTTTTTTTTATTACGTATTTTCCTCAATTACATTTCCAATGCTATCCCAAAAGTCCCCCATACCCCCCCTACACACACACTTCCCTACCCACCCATTCCCATTCTTTTGGCCCTGGCATTCCCCTGTATTGGGGCATATAAAGTTTGCAAGTCCAATGGGCCTCTCTTTCCAGTGATGGCCGACTAGGCCATCTTTCGATACATATGCAGCTAGAGACAAGAGCTCCGGGGAAATGGTTAGTTCATCATGTTGTTCCAACTATAGGGTTGCAGATCCCTTTAGCTCCTTGGGTACTTTCTCTAGCTTCTCCATTGGGAGCCCTGTGATCCATCCAATAGCTGACAGTAAGCATCCACTTCTGTGTTTGTTTGGCCCCGGCATAGTTTCACAAGAGAGAGCTATATCTGGGTCCTTTCAGCAAAATCTTGCTAGTGTATGCAATGGTGTCAGCGTTTGGAAGCTGATTATGGGATGGATCCCTGGATATGGCAGTCTCTAGATGGTCCATCCTTTCATCACAGCTCCAAACTTTGTCTCTGTAACTCCTTCCATGGGTGTTTTGTTCCCACTTGTAAGAAGGGGCACAGTGTCCACCATTGTTGGTGGGATTGCAAGCTTGTACAACCACTCTGGAAATCAGTCTGGCGGTTCCTCAGAAAACTGGACATAGTACTACCGGAGGATCCAGCAATACCTCTCCTGGGCATATATCCAGAAGATGTCCCAACCGGTAAGAAGGACACATGCTCCACTATGTTCATAGCAGCCTTATTTATAATAGCCAGAAGCTGGAAAGAACCCAGATGCCCCTCAACAGAGGACTGGATACAGAAAATATGGTACATTTACACAATGGAGTACTACTCAGCTATTAAAAAGAATGAATTTATGAAATTCCTAGCCCAAATGGATGGAACTGGAGGGCATCATCTTGAGTGAGGTAACACAATCACAAAGGAACTCACACAATATGTATTCACTGATAAGTGGATATTAGCCCAAAACTTAGGATACCCAAGATATAAGATACAATTTGCTAAACGCATGAAACTCAAGAACAATGTAGGCAGCATTTCTTATTCAAAATAACATGCTGCCTTCAGTAGACTGAAAGTTGGTTTCAGTCACCTGCAGGATAGGGACCCCTGCAAGCTAACGAGAAGCAAGACATGGGACAGTCACACAGGCTGGTCAGTGTCCTTGGCTATGTGTGCAACTTCACTATATCTTTCCTGGATCTCCTTTTCTTTCTCTTTATCTCCTATTTCCATTTAAGCTTCACTGCCTAGTAGTTTAAATACCCATCGGGATGTAAGTTACCCTGTAAGGACATGAAGACCAGAAATATGTAAAAGACTGCTGTATTATATTGGTCCCTCTGCCATAAGGAGAAACAGTCCCAGAGACTGAGAAGTGTTCTATATCTCTGGCCAGAAAGTCTGCAGCGCCGTGACAAGATGCTCATCACTGTTTCTAAGTACAGTCTCAGAGTCTTCCATGCCTTCCACGGGCACATGGTCATGCATGCACACACAGAGACATACACATATGCACATCAAATAAAAAATAAATCATTTTAAAAACAACACTTGAGAGTAGCAGTAGGGTACAGGAATCCTGTCCTAAAACTTCTAGTAGGTGAGGGAGGCTGAAGGTTTCTCAGTCCACACTGGGCTCAATGGATCCGTTTCTCAACAAAGTCCAAGTCAATCTCAGGACAGCAGAATCCAAGCGAGGTGTCCCTTCCTCCCATGTATCCCACCTAACACAGAGTAAAATCCCAGTTCTGCTTCAAGTCTGAAGCAGCTAACCCAGTCCTGCCCTCTTAGCCCCTTACCTCTTCTACTCTCGCCATGTTGAATTTTCTCGTGCTTCTAGCCCAAGTAACTTTGTATCTATATGTGTCCATTTCTGAAAGGAAGCATGTATCACTTTCCAATGCCTGCTCTGTTTTACTTCATGCAGTAGGTCCATAGAAAATAGATTTTTCTGGTCTCCTGTTTCTTGTTAGTGTATTGCTTCAAGAGGGACAGTACCAGTAGAATAAATAGATGTAGAAAAGAGGTGTTCTTGATTACCTTACAGGAGCTGTACAACACACACTGGGTAGTCCAGCAATGGCTATCGGCATGCTGGAGAATCAGAGACACTGTCGCTGCTCAGTCCATGAAGCCGGATAGCTCAGCAACCCTAATCCTAATGGCCTGAACGTTGCCGGACAGCCGCTGGTTTTCGATCTATCTCAGAAGGCTGAAATATATGGGTTCTAATGTCAGTAGAAAGCCAGCAACAGGACAGACAGGCTTGCTAGAAAAGGGCAGAGCAGATAGATACAATAAAACAGCTTTTCTCGGTACCATTGTATGTTTGGGCAGCCAAGGGTAAGATCTTCTCCATTCTGTTAATCCTTCCAAGTGACACCCCCAGAGACTTGTCCAGAGACATGGGTCTCAGTTGGTTCCTGATCTAATCAAGTTGACAGTCATGGTTACTCATCACAGTTAGCCATGTGACCAGAGGCCAAGGCCCCTTATTGATTGGTGAATAAAGCTGGCCTTTGCCTGTGAACTGGTAGAGTTTACAGGCCATGCTACTTGCTATTTTTTTTTTCTTTTAACTTTTTATTGATTTGTTGTGAATTTCACATCATGCCTTCCACTCATCTCCTGCCCCATTGTACCTGCCCTCTGCCCTTGCAACCTCCCCCATAAAAGAAAATATAAAACAAATAAACAGACAAGCTAGAAAACATCTCAGCATGGAAGCTATACTATGTTACAGTGTATCCTACAGTATATCTATGTCCCTCTGTCCACACATCTTTACTTGCAAGTGTTCTTTGCAATGAGTTTTTCTGTTTTCAAGCTCTGGTTCGAGGTCTCTGGCTTCTGTGACACCATCAATATTGAATGGTCACTGGGACTCTTCCCAGTTATCCTGTTGTTGCCCTGTGTCATGGAGATCCTGCTGCTTTGACTAGCAGGACCTGCCCTTTTGTGCATTCTAATAGTTGACAGATGATGTAGATTTTGGGATGGATCTCAAAGCCCTGGATCTGGGCCTGGGTGGTAAGTTGAGCTGATCAGTCTGCTGGCTGTCCCACATCCGCACCACCAGGGTGAACGCTCCAGCTCTGCTCTGGTTAACCCACCCAATGCTGCCACTGGCAGTAGGCAAGGTCATCTTTCTCGCTCTCATGCCCTTGAGGCTGGCTCACTCACTCCCATGCCTCCAGATCCAGCTCTGTTGTGCTTCCCAGTTGAGGCACAGAGCCCACTCTCTCAGGTGCTGTAGCCAGTGAGGGGCGGGGCCAGTGAGGGAGTGGGGCCAGAAAGGGGCAGGGCCGATGATGCTGCTTTCACACCCTCAGTGGTGGCTCGCCCATGCCCACTCCATCAGAGCCAGCCCTGCTGTGCTGCTCAGGTGAGGTACAAGGCCTACAATCCTGAGTGCCGTAGCTAGGGAGAGTCAGGGCCAGCTCATCCATTCTCATGATCCCAGCTTCGGGTCTCCTGATGCTGTAGGTGGTGAGAGGTAAGGGTGGGCAGGGCATCACCTCTGCACCTGTGCTACCTTGTGGCAGATGGGTGGCAGGGTCAGCTCTCCCATGCTCACACCCTTGGGCAGCTCATCCATATCCCTGCCACGAGGGTCAGCACCACTGTGCTGGGCGAGGTGCAGGGCCTCTCTCCCAAGTGTTGCCACCAATGAGAGGTGGGGCCAGCTCTTCAGAGTTTCACAGCCAGTGAGGGGTGGGGCCAGTTCTGCATAGCCCTTAGACATCTACAAGGTCCCTGGTAGCTGCCAAGACCTGGGACATCCCAGTGGTCTTTAGTGGTAATATGAACCATGGACATGGACACTGACCCCTGCCACTGCACGGTCATAGACCCAGACATGGCCCTCAGTGGCAGCATGGGCTGGGACTTCATCATGACCTCAGGTGGCAGGACTGGCCACTCACAAGAGGCTATTCCTCTCTATCCTTGCATGTCCAGTTCCACATCTCTTCAAAATGCTCAAACTCTTCCTGCTCTCCTCATCTCTTTCTCTCCCATCAGTCCACCACATACTTGCACGTTGTGATGGCTTCTGCTACAGGAGGGCCACCAGGCTGGTGGGCCTCTAGTGACCTCCTCTGTCTATGCTAAGTGTTATGGTGGCAAGCAGGCCTCTGGGTGACTACAGTCTGACTCTCTTGCTTCTTGCATTTACAAAAGCAACCTTCTCCTGATCCCGTGGGTCTCCGTCTTAGGTCCAGCCCAGGACTCCGTCCCTTCTCACAACCCCACCTTTCTTGCTCTGGCCCTGCAGCCATGACTAATGCCTCAGCCTGACAGCATAGTGCTGGAATGTGTGCACTGTGAACGCCTCATTCACATATGGAGTAGAGACTCTGCTAGGCAGCCAGGTGGATGCTGGGGATGGAGCGAAGGAGACCCAGTCCCTTTGGAGCATACAGAGGAAAGAAGAGACTGCTAAAAGGTTATGCAGACAAGTAATTTTATTTTGAATCTCCTTTTATCCCTCCACGTTAATCCCTTCCTAGCCACCTGGACATTCCCACTGTGGGGCCCCTTGCAGGCCTGCCTTCTCCTAACGAAATGCAATGTTCTAGCTTTACTCCACGGCCACCAGCAAGGTAGCCTAGGTCTGGGTGCCCCGCCCAGAGAATAGAGTGAATGAAAATGAGGACACTGACTGAGTTGGCAAGCAGAGATGAATGGTTGGAGGTGGTAGAGGGAAAAAGTGGCTGAAGAGACAGACTCTAGAATTTGGAGTTAAATGTAGTGGATGGCGGAAGCCAGCAGAAACGAACGATCCATACACACCATATGAGAGCCAAGCCAGCAGCTTGGTTCGGAGAGGCAAAGTCCTTTGCCAGGGAGCTCATGTATGCCTCTCCTGGGCTTCAACATTACATGAATGAAATGGGGACATGACCACGCTTATTAATTTTTTGTGGTTTTTTTATCTCAATATATATGGATTCTAAATAAACAAATGTAGAGATAAATATAAAACTGCATATATGAATATGCTCACATTTATTCTGCAGTTTGTTTGTTTTTTACTTCTTCACTTTACATCTCACTCACTGCCCAAAAATATGGAATGCTTCAGGAATTTGCAATGGCATCCTTGGGCAGGGGCCATGCTAACCTCTGTGTAGTTCCAGTTTTAGTGTATGTGCTGCTGAAGCGAGCGCGTGGCCACTCTTATGTACAGCTGAGGAGGTTTTTATTGTACATGTGAGGGAGAGTTCAGCCCGAGGCATCTGGAAGAATCCAGACTGACCATGGCCAGCAGACTGAGCTAGGTCAGGAAAGGAGGGAGGGGGAACGATAGAAGGAGAGAAAAGAGAGGGGACAACAGAGGGAGAAGAAACAAAAAAAAGCACATGGCGGTAAAAGCAGGTTTTTATAGGAATCCGAAGCTGGGGGAATGGAAGCAGAGCCCCTGGGTTAGGAGAGGTTTAGGGTAGGGAATAACAGAGTGAGAAGAGCGGAGAGGAGGTCTAGGTACCGAGTGATCCTGGTGGCCTGTGTATGCTCTGGGATGCTATTAGGCAGCTCAGCTAGACATTTGTCCTAGGTTTCTTTGGGATCTGACATAGAGGACCCAAGAGATGGCCTAACTTCTAGATACATTCCCAGCTGTTGCCTGCTGATCACAGTTCAGCCGATTGGCCTCCTAAACCACCTCAGTGAACTAAGCATGAAGAAGGATGCAGAAGTTAGAAAGCGGGGATTGGCTAAGAACTCAATGATGGAGTGTTTACCAGCATGCCTGAAGCTTTAGGTTCAATTCTCAGTGCCACAACAAAAAGTTAGAAATTGTAAAGTTGAGTTCTACTCCCATGTCTACTCTCTATGAACTGAGGGACTTTGAAGAAACTGCTTACCCTTGTCAGAAGATGGAGACAGTGGCAGCCTCTGTACTGTGACAGAGCATTTGCCTCTGAATTGAAACACTTTCTCCCCAAGGGAGGAGACAGCCCCCCAAGCCTCAGGTAGTCAACAGAATGTCACATGACTGGGAAAGCAATATGGCTGCTGGCATGGCAGCCTGTGTCCATACCTCTAGCTTTGGATAGAGACTGGTATATCCCTGAAGCTCATTTGCCAGCCAACCTAGCTCAATTGATGAACTTCAGTTCAGCAAGAGAGCATGTCTCAAATATAAAGGTAGAGTATAGGAAAGGGGGGAAAGATGAAGGATGCTGACATCAGGTCTGTACATGCATGTGCACACATGATTCATTCACCACACAAGCATACACATACACAAAACCTCAGCCTGTGTGAGACCCATGCTCCAATGCCAGGGAAGGAGGAGGATTGTGGGAAGCTGGCAGGTTGAAGAGAATTTGAGGGCCTCAGACAGAGAAGATATACTAATTCTTTTTTAAAAAGATTTATGTATTTATTTACACTACAGATCTCTTCAGACACACCAGAAGAGGGCGTTCCCCAACAGAAACAGATCCCATTACAGATGGTTGGGAGCCACCATGTGCTTGCTGGGATTTGAACTCAAGACCTCTAGAAAAGCAGTCAGTGCTCTTAACCGCCAAGCCATCTCTCTAGCTCAGAGAAGATATACTTTTATCACTACACACTATGCAGGAAGAAACTGACCAGCAACTAGTCACATTACTATATACATGAACTTCATACATGCAGACAAACACACAAATAGATCTAAACACAGAGGTAGACACACAAGCCTATAGATGGACAGACACAGGCATATGAGGCTCCATGCCTGAGTACATTGTATTTGAGATTAGAAGGCAGTGAGGACTCATTTATATTTAGATATCAAAGTACTGACATGGATATCCAGTCTGAGTCATTTATAAATGACAGACACTGGACATCCAGGGGACTATGAGTCAGCCCCAAACGGCTGACACAGGATGTTCAAGGACTCCCAAAGTGAACAGTGATGTAATCTGTTGTGTAACTATTTTTGGCATAGTATCACTTTTGTGGGAGTCTATACAATATGGCCTTGAGGTTGGTGGCTTGAGTCTTTGCCTTCATCAGCCTGCTCATGTGTTTGTGGGTGGGTGTGTGTGCCAGTCTGAGTGTGTGCCTGTGCATGGTTGTAGGCAGCCTGTGTGTGCCTGGGTTCCTGACAGTGCCTGCTTATGTAGTGGTGCACAAAATGTGTCTTATCTGCTTGGAGTTGAACACACTGTTTCTTCAACCTCCCAGCTTCCCATGACCCTCCTTTTCTGGCATTCAAGTAGGACCCCACAGTGTGCAGGGAGAGCTCTGTAGTGTAGAAAGAGCCTCTGGCTTCTGACCCAAGCCTTTGTTAGTGAGATACAGTCTGTAGGCTTCTTCCTTGTGAATGTCTGGGAGCGGGGTGGAGATGGACCAGGTTAGCAGGTCATTCTGATTCCCTGAGTCCCCTCAGTTTCCTGATATGACCCAGCTATGGGGATTATTAATAATAAGGAGCTGTCCTCCCGAGAGCAGATGACAGTGAGCAAGGAGATGTTTTCACGAAGCGTTCTGAACACAGTATTTATGGACTCCAGTTATTGGGACATTTATAGATTGGATGCGAAATGTAAAACATATGGTGCGCTCTTCCAGGAACACATTCAATCCAGCTGCCGCCCACAGCCGCACTGCCGCCCACAGCTGCGTTGCTCTTTCCTCCGAACACTCTTCAGAACATTTGTGGGGGTGGGACCCCTCCCATTCACAGGAACAAGGTGAACAAGTGTCTCTTCAGGTAAAAGGCTGGTTCCTTTTGGTTAACATTACTCTGTCTCTCAAGGTTAACATTAGCAGGGCCCATCAAGGAGTGTTCTTCAGGGAAAACGTGGCTGGATTTTTCACCTTTTCTTGTTCCTTCTTGACATATGAAAATGATTGCATGTGGCTGGCAACTTCGAGGAAAGACTTAAGCACCATTTGGAGTAGCATCCCTCGTGGTCAGGATCTGGCTGTGTGTTTTCAGGTTCTTGGTCTCTTATCCAATGAATTGAAAATCACCACTCATACAGATTTGCAAATGAAGCAAGAATGCTTTATGGGAGCAAATCAATAGTGCGGATTATAGAGGAAGACACTGCCCAGATCGATAGTGGGTCATGTTCGTGAGGCTATGTAAGGGTCCCAGACTGCAGCCTGGGGTCTCTTTTTATGGAGTTCATGGGAAGGAAGAGCTGGTTACTATGGAAATTTGTTTGAATGCTTCTCTACTTTGATTGATAGATTAGACCATACGTTCACTTTTCCTACCGAGCATGGCCCCTTCCCATAGCACAGTGGTTCTCAACCTTCCTAATGCTGTGGCCCTTTAATGTGGTTCCTCAGGTTGTGGAGACCCCCAGCCATAAAATTATTATTATTTTGCTGCTTCCTAACTAATTTTGCTACTGTTGTGGATTGTAATGTGACATTTCCAATGGTTTTGGGTGACCCCTGTGAAAGGATCATTCGACCCCCAAAGAAGTTGCATCCAATGGTCTCAGCGTTTGGAGACTGATTATGGGATGGATCCCCAGGTATGGCATTCTCTAGATGGTCCATCCTTTCATCTCAGCTCCAAACTTTGTCCCTGTAACTCCTTCCATGGGTGTTTTGTTCCCAATTCTAAGAAGGGGTAAAGTGTCCTCACTTTGATCTTTGTTCTTCTTAAAAGAAGTGGGAGTGGGTGGGTAGGGGAGTTGGGGGGGGGTTCTGGGGGACTTTTGGGATAGCATTTGAAATGTAAATGAAGAAAATACCTAATTAAAAAAAAAGTAGTTGCATCCACAGGTTGAGAACCCTACCGCATCTGATTTTAATCATACGGATGCCTACTTGTAAAGCTGGTCAATGGGGGGTTCTCCCTAAAAGACAATGAGAGGACTTATCCTACTATACACGCACCCAACACCAGTTCAGGCAGGACTGGTATCTCTCTTCTTCATAACATGATACACTGAGAATACAGGAGTGGAAACTGTCTGAATTTGGTTGTTACCAGGGACAGGGAAGCTTATACCTTTGTTCAAAAATAGAAGTATGTGAAGCCCAGTGCAGGAACAGTAAGGCAGGGTGGGTGGGGAGAGGTGGGAATGGGTGGGGATGGGTGGTGTAAGTTCTGAGTTTCTAGTGCATTATCTAGAGAGGGGTTATAATATATATTATGTGTTGATGAAGGAACTGGGTACCAAGTGTATAGTTATTACAAGAATTGGGTGTGTGTGTGTGCATAATGCCAGACCAAATGTGTGGGTTCTAAGGGGTCCTAACCTGTCTTGCTTATTCTCGCCTAGTGTAACCTTTCCCTTGCTTGCTTGTGTGGGTCAGAGCTGACCAATCCCAAGCCTGGGGTCTGCTCTGCACACCTCCCTTGGGCTACCAAGATCTCTAGGAAATGTATTTATCTCCATTTCTTTTCCTGTTGCTATGACAAAGTACACTGTCAAAAGCCACTGGAGGGAGAAGAAAAACTATTTTAGCTCACAGTTCAAAGGTGTCATCATGGTGAGCAAGTTTTTTTTTCCAAATTTTTATTAGGTATTTTCTTCATTTACATTTCAAATGCTATCCAGAAAGTCCCCCATCCACCACCCCCCCCCGCTCCCCTACCCACCCACTCCCATTTCTTGGCCCTGGTGTTCCCCTGTACTGGGGCATATAAAGTTTGCAAGACCACAGGGCCTCTCTTTCCACTGATGGCCGACTAGGCCATCTTCTGATTCATATGCAGCTAGAGACAAGAGCTCTGGGGGTACTGGTTAGTTCATATTGTTGTTCCACCTATAGGGTTGCAGACCCCTTCAGCTCCTTGGGTACTTTCTCTAGCTCCTTCATTGGGGATGCTGTGTTCCATCCTGTAAGGAGCCGCCCTCACATTCGCCATTACAAGATGGCGCTGATGGCACTGGCACCCGTGTAATCAAACCATCTGTGCATGCGCCGGGGTAGTTTCCCACCCCATGTGCTCTGCCTTCCCCGTGACGACAACTCCGGCCAATGGGCTGCAGCCAATCAGGGAGCGACACGTCCGAGGCGGAGGACAGTCCTCCATAAAAGGGACGGGTTTCTGCCATCCTAGGGATCTCTCTCTCTCTCTCTCTCTCTCTCTCTCTCTCTCTCTCTCTCTCTCTGGCTCTCTTCTCCACTGGCTCCTGAAGGGGTAAGCAATAAAGCTTGTGCCGCAGAAGATTCCGGTTGCCCTGAGCATGTTCTTACCAGGGGGAACAAAAGCGCAGGCAATACCATCCAATAGATGACTGTGAGCATCCACTTCTGTGTTTGCTAGGCCCCGGCATGGCCTCACAAGAGACAGCTATATCAGGGTCCTGTCAGCAAATTCTTGCTGGCATATGCAATAGTGTCTGCGTTTGGTGGCTGATTATAGGATGGACCCCTGGGTCGGGCAGTCTCTGGATGGTCCATCCTTTCATCTCAGCTCCAAACTTTGTCTCTGTAACTCCTGTAACAGCTGAGTAGTACTCCATTGTGTAAATGTACCACATTTTCTGTATCCATTCCTCTGTTGAGGGACATCTGGGTTCTTTCCAGCTCTGGCTATTATAAATAAGGCTGCTATGAACATAGTGGAGTATGTGTCCTTATTACCAGTTGGGACATCTTCTGGATAGATGCCCAGGAGAGGTATTGCAGGATCCTCCGGTAGTACTATGTCCAATTTTCTGAGGAACTGCCAGACTGATTTCCAGAGTGGTTGTACAAGCTTACAATACCACCAGCAATGGAGGAGTGTTCCTCTTTCTCCACATCCTCACCAGCATCTGCTGTAACCTGAATTTTTGATGGTGGTCAAGTTTTCCAGCAGTAGTTTGAAGCAGCTGGCTACAATCAGAAAACAGAGCTGTGACTGTGGGTGGGCTTTTCCACATGTGCCCAAGTTCCCTGAAATAATGACTCTGAGACTTCTTATGCATGAATAAATGCCCAGGCCAATAGTTTCGGCTCATTTTGGCAAGCACATAACTCAATGAACTCATTTAAACTAGTCTAAGACAGGCTACGTGGCTAATTACCTCTCCTTTGGTTTCACTGGACAGTCTTCCTCAGAGTTCAGTGTGAATCTTTCCTGTACCTGACTCAATCCCAGAAGTCCAATGTCCTACCTTTTAATCTTGTGTACAAGAGATTCTCTCTACACAGAGCAATCAATGCCACTGCCCTCAGGTTGTGTCCTCCATTGTCAGTCCAGGTGTCAACCTTATCAACATAGGCTAAACAACCATCCCTGGCATGCCTACAAGCTTGTCTCATAAGTGACTTTAACACTAAAAGTTTGGTTATCAATTAACACTACTCATGAGAGTGTTCCTGGTCTAGAATATCCCCCACTTAGGAGCTTGCATTCAGAACCAACAACAACCTGCATTCCTTACACATTGTCCTGCAACAAAGTCACCATGTATGTACATTATAAAACTCATTGCAAGTCAATGAACTGCAGTAGGTGTGGAGTCCCTGCCAATCAAAAGATGTACAGAAGGGCAGATCATCTGCTGCTGTGTAGAAAGCCATGGAGGGGTCCCTGTTGCCTAAGACTTTTCCAGATTAGACCCGTAATAATTACATGCTTTCTTATTTAAATAGGAATATCAAAAGCCTTCAAGGTTTTATAAAAATGGAAATAAAACATAAAAAAGCCATTTGGAATGTTGGTTGTATTAGGAATCAGCATTTCAGCTTCTAGTTATCTTTCCATATCCCTGGGGATGTGTGCCCTGGTGTATCCCATTGCATCTTGTCCTTGGGGAGTCATTGTCCAGGCTATGCTGGAGGGATGTGAGTTAGGTCCTAGAGCCTGGAGCTTTGTAGGCCAAGCCCTGGTATTAGCAAAGTATATAAGAAACTGGGGTGAGCAAGGGGCTGGGAAAGAGAGCTCGCTGGGCCAGCCTCCTGTTAGTTAAAATTTATCAGACTTGAAGATCCCTGAGCACAGCTCCTCCACACTCAGCTTCCAGGCCCCAACCATGCCATGGTTGAAACGCCTTTAAAAAGAGGTAAGACATCATGGGTGGCCTTCTGCCACGGGGAAAGTAGAGAAGGTGATCGGCTTTGTTGAGGCTCATTATAGGAAGGCTATTTCCTGTGGGACTGTGATAGGCAGTCTATTTTGGTTGAATGAGGCTTGCTCCAGCAACCCAGTAGAAAATTCTACAAGGGACGAAAAAGCAAGCCATGTTCCCAGAGTCAGGTGCCTGACACCACAGAGGCCCCAACTCCACGATTCTGTGACTATAAGACACAGAATCACGCAGGCAATGTCCCAAGCTCCTGGCATGCTGGCTAGACTCCACTCCCACAGTTACCTGACTATAGCCAGGTATGCTCCTTCCCACAGTTACCTGATAGCCCAGCCCACTATAAAAGGGGCTGCTTGGCCCTTCCTTGCGTGCTCTCTTTAGCTCTCACCTTTCTTACTATCATCTCTAGCCCTCCTTCTAGCTCTCTCTCTCCCCCTTCCCCACTCTCTCCACGTGGCCATGGCCAGTCTCTCTCTCTTTCTACCTTCTCTCTTTCTCCCTGCATTTCTACAATAAAACTCTAAAACCATAGACTGTCTCTGCTGATCAAGACCCACTGTGCTTGAACATGGGATAGGGTTTCCCCTAACGAGCTGTGTCTAATCTGCTGCCAGAAGGCCTTCCTGCGCTCCAGCCAGAGATCGGACCAAGGACTATTGCCCATGTGGGAACCACCCGCGCCCGCCTCTCCTTCTGCCCTTTCTTCCCTTCGGCCCTGGGGGCTGAGCCCCCTGGGGCTCCCATTTGTTCTTACCTTCTCTATGGTATCCAGTGTGGGATGCCAGAGACTTGAGAACCTGGTACCAAGGACTGCCCCTTGTCGTGTCATCTCCCCCCCTGCTCCGCAAGCTGGGATTCTATGGCTTCACTCAGCCAGATACCGACCTGGGGCTGAGCACCAGAACTCTGGTGGGATACAGGTTTTCTCCCGCTCCCCTTTATCCACCGGCCACCCCTCCACCACCCCCCCCCCCCCCGCGCGCCTACTACCCCACAATTTCCAACTAGCAAAACATGGCTATTTATTTATTTATTTGAGACAGAGTCTCATTATGTGTCCCTTACTGGCTTGGAACCAGCCATGTAAATCAGGGTGTCTTCATAGAAATTTACCTGTCTTAGCCTCCTGAGTACTGCAATTAAAGGTACCACCATACCGGCTGTCTTAGTCAGGGTTTCTATTCCTGCACAAACATCATGACCAAGAAGCAAGTTGGGGAGGAAAGGGTTTATTCGGCTTACACTTCCATGCTGCTGTTCATCACCAAAGGAAGTCAGGACTGGAACTCAAGCAGGTCAGGAAGCAGGAGCTGATGCAGAGGCCATGGAGGGATGTTCCTTACTGGCTTGCCTCCTCTGGCTTGCTCAGCCTGCTCTCTTATAGAACCAAGACTACCAGCCCAGAGATGGTCCCACCCACAAGGGGCCTTTCCCCCTTGGTCACTAATTGAGAAAATGCCTTACAGTTGGATCTCATGGAGGTATTTCCTCAACTGAAGCTCCTTTCTCTGTGGTAACTCCAGCTGTGTCAAGTTGACACAAAACTAGCCAGTACACCGGCTATAGGCTTATTTTTTTCTTTCTTTATTTAATTATTTTCTAATCTGCCCTACTAGTGACTCTTGGTGAAAATAAGGGAATTTGAGTTTTCTCTGTGGTCCTGGGTGAGAACACACATTCCTGAACTACCAGGAGCTATCAAATCAAGGCTTTCTCTTAAGAACAAAGATGTGCCAATGTCTCCTTCTGTGAGTCACTTTAAGTGGCCTGTCAATCACCAGGGCAAGGAAACTCCCCTGAGGTAATCATGTGCTACACAAATGTAGTAGTGAAAGCCTGCATAAGCCTGTAGGCTGGTACAGCGTATTCTAAGCCATCATCCACTCTTATTCCATGAGAGTGTCTTCCTCCATAATTACTCTCTCTGGCCATGTGTACTGTGTCGAGCACCATGGTCGGGCCTCCATTGCCTAAGGCTTTTCCAGATTAGATGCATAATAATCATCTGTCATTGCCACTCCCCAGACTCTGAAAAGCTACATGATTGGTAACCGTCTATATCACGTACCAGCTGATTAGGATCTCTCAGACTGGAGAGAGTTGGAAGGCTGCAAGTCCACAGGAGATTATCTTAGGCTGGTTTTGTCCCCCAGGTAGTTATTTGTTGCCCACTCTGATCTAATGTCTGTGACTATCAAGTAAAATCCTTTTTAAAGCTTACCCCCTAGTTCCCACCAACCCAAAGGCTGGGAGCATCATCAAATAGCACCTGAGGTTCATAGCAGAGTTTCCTCTGCTTTCCTGTAAGCTGCCTGCCTACGTGATATTACCTCAATGTTTTTTTTTTTTTTAAACCTGACTTATTGACTTCATTTCTTCTGATATGACAAAAAATTCATGAAACCATCACCATGTTGGAATTCTGGGACTTTAGTATCCTGCCTCTGTATTCCTGGGACACCGTCACTCCCGTGTGGTGGAAGAGTAAATTACTTTACTGTCTTTGAACTGAGAGCTGGGATTCTCATCTGAGCTTCTCTCACCCTGTGACCTGCTGTGGCTCCTGCCTGCAGCAGCCTAGGGAGAGTTTCCTGTGTGCTTCCTGACTCCCTACTCGGGATGAACTGCACTCTTGACTTTGGTACAGAATTTTAGAGTGAGCAAGTATGAAGATGAGTTGGGACTTATTAAAATTATTTTTAAATCTAGATTTTAAGCATGGGTATTAAGAGAAAGAGTAACACTTAGGGAAAGAGTACGGTTTACCTAATCATGTGCGTGAGCTGCGCAAAGCAGAGTCAGAGGTGCGGAGTGTCTTAGCATTCGTCATATAGACCTGTGGTGGCTCTCAAGTCTCTTCACAAAGGGTCGCGGAAAAGGTTTTCTCTCTCTTTCTTTTCTCTTTTGTTATATATATATATATATGTGTATTTCTGCATATTATATATCATATGTTATATAATATGTAATGTATATTTTATATATAATATATTACATATATTATTTATTGAAATTAATATAATTACATCATTTCCCTCATTTCTTTCCTCCCTCAAATCCCTCCTTTGCTCTTTCTAAAATGTATGGTCATTTTTTTCTTTAGTTGTTTTTCTTACACACTGTGATGGTTTGAATGAGAATAAGCACACAGGCTCATATATTAGAATGCTTGGATACCAGGGAGGAAGACTATTTGAAAGGATTAGAAAGACTGGGAGATGTGGCATTGTTGTAGAAAGTGTGTCACTGGGGTGGGCTTTAGGTTTCAAAAGCTCAAGCAAGGCCCAGTGGCTCTGTCTTCCTCTTGCCTGAGATCCTGATGTAGAAATCTCTGCTGTTTTTCCAGCTCCATGTCTGTCTGCTTGTTACCGTGCTGCCCACCATGATGATAATGGACTAACCCTCAGAAATGATAAGCAAGTCCAATAAATGCTTTCTTTTTTGAGATCCATATTCGTGGTGTCTCTTCACAGCAACAAAGTGCTAACACACACACACACACACTAATACTCCTGCACACACATATGATCCATAACCCAACCTGTTTAGTCTCTATAATGTTGCCCATAAGTATAGACTCAGGGCTAACCATTTGGTTTTAGATAACCAAGATGCCTTGAATGAGGCTGCACTCTGATTGGATAAAATCAGGAGCCACTATAGTTTGCACAAGGCGGTTAGGGCATGTCTTTTCACTGTGACTTTTCCTGATGCAATCCCTGGGAAGTGGGAGGTTTACAGAAGGGACGGCCGTAAGCAAATGTTATCAGTTGTGATAGAACTCTTGAAGCTCAGCTACAAGAGACTTTACTTTTCCTCTCCTATGTCTTCACAATTTTCCAAGTCCTTTTAAAACCCTCTGAGATGGTCCCACTCACCACTGGCTACTTTCTTCTCTTATTGCTCTGTAGTAAGCTCTTTATCTTCTAGACCATGACCTGCGTGTGTCTCATCTGAGTTCATTCACCCAGAAGCACAAGGGCCAGGGAGCTAAGGGGAACCAGGAGGAGGGGAGCACCCAGGTTAGATCCTGGAAACACACATGGGAGCTGGTAGAGTGGAAAGAGGCCAGGAAGCTTACAAAAGTAATTTACAGTGTGAGTGTTTGGAACCTGCTTCCTCTAGCATCTACCATTTGCCAGAAGGAAGAAAGGAGGGAAGGAAGGAAGGAAGGAAGGAAGGAAAGGAAAGGAAAGGGAAGGGAAGGGAAGGGAAGGGAAGGGAAGGGAAGGGAAGGGAAGGGAAGGGAAGGGAAGGGAAGGGAAGGGAAGGGAAGGGAAGGGAAGGGAAGGGAAGGGAAGGGAAGGGAAGGGAAGGGAAGGGAAGGGAAGGGAAGGGAAGGGAAGGGAAGGGAAGGGAAGGGAAGGGAAGGGAAGGGAAGGGAAGGAGGGAGGGGAGGGAAGGAGGGAGGGGAGGAGGGAGGGAAGAAGGGAGGGAGAGAAGGAGGGTGAGGAGGAGGGAGAAAGGAAGGGAGGGAGGGGGAAAGGAAGAGATGGGGAGCAGGAGGGAGGAGCCCTCAGGGTATGGCCCATTCTTGAGCCTTGTGGCACCCTGCTGAGCTGAGACTCCCTTTCCACCCTGCTCTTAGCTGCCCCTTTGTGTTCACAAGAAGCTCCCTCCTATTCGCTATCAATTGACATAAATGCTTTCCTATTGAGTGTCATTTGCAAATCACTAGTTTGCTGCTCCAGACTGCACTTAATGTCAATTACTTTTTTAAAAAAATACCAATTGGAAATCACTGGTTTGCAGTTCCAAGTCTCTCAGTGCCAATTACTGCTTGGAGTGCTGGTGACACAGTCACTCCAAGCAGGATTCTGAGTCAGTGGTAACTTGCCCTAATGCTCTGAGTCTGGCTGCACCGTTCTGGGGAAAGCAGCCAGAATCTTGCATTAACCTCAACTGCTTGTCACATGCAAGGGGGCAGAGTATTCTCTGTGTGGCTGGGCTAGTAGAGGGCCAAGGGTCAGACCCAGGGTGAGGGTTAATTTTGATGATCAACTTGATTGTATCTGCCATCAACTAGGAGACACACCCCTGGGCCTGTCTGTGAAGACATTTCTGGGGAGAATTAGTGGAGGGCAGGCTGTCCATCAGAATGGACGACTCCACCCTCCAGCAGCCCAGACATAAAGAGGTCCAAGGAAAAGCAATAGTGAGCTTAACGCCCTCTTACTTGCCTTTGCTTCTTGTGTTGAGTGAACCCATTCAGCCACTGCTGGCATCGCTGCCAGAACCCAGTCTTCTTGGCTTTCTGCACAGGCTGAAGGCCAGGAATCCTCCAGGCCTTCAATACCATGTTGTGACTGCCTAGGCATGCAGCTCTGTTGAGCGAGCAGCTACCAAGTTCTCAGGCTCTTAGGCGGACAGCTATAGTTGGGCATTCAGCCCCTACAGCGCAAGCCAAATGAACCAACTGCCTTTTGACGTGCATGTTCATTCTCTAAATCCTGTTTCTCTAGAGAACCCTGACCAACACACCCATCATGACTTTGACACCAGAAGCAGAGCCCAGGACACCTGAGAAAGGACAGAGATGTGAGAGCTGTGAGTACACAGAGCTCTCTTGCTTTAGTCATAGGTTCACTGCCTGTCCTCCTTAACGCGGCATCTGGAAGCATACAGCCCAGAGCTCCTGGCAGGATCATGGTGGAGATAGTGGGTACTACTTATCAGTGGAGGAACTGGAGCCAAGTGCTGAGCCTCGCCCCTTCTTGAAGCTTTTTTCTTTGCACCTTTTCTTGGGTAGCGTTGGGTATTGGGTGGATGGTGTGTGTGGAGTATGCAGTGAACTATTTAGTACCCGGGAAGTGACGTGCACACGTCTGGGGAGTAAAGAAATGGTGCATGGCTCGGGCATTAAAGTGTTGTTCCCTGTTGGCATGTGGCCTTTCCCCTGGCCACAGCGATATGGGGAGTGCATAGGAATTTGGGATTCTCTGCCACTGTGGCTTATTTCAGAAGACCCTCTCCCAGCTGAGGTCTTTGCTGTACTCTGTAAGTCATGCTAGGATCCCAGGGAAATGAGGTAGCAGGTAGTGGAGAGATGGGGGATGGAGCCGGAGGAATAGGAGAAAAAGAGAGGAATGAGAAGGAAAACTAAGGAAGACAGGCGCGGTGAGGGCATTCCCTTCATCCTGATCTGCTGCCACGGTCTATATAAAGTTTATCTGTCTCGGCTTTGGCAGGCAGATGGACACAAATGCGTTTCAGGGACAAGAATTTTCTAATTTCATCCTTAGAAAGAGGTGCTACATCGGGAACAGTGGCCCAGTTGGAAATGCCATTTGTTGATTCATATGGAAACATGTTCGCTATTATTAGCACACTGTAGGGCAAGGAGCACAGGCAGCAGGCAGATGTTGACAAAACACCCAGCTGTTTTGCGGGCGTTGGGGTTCCAGTGAGGTTCTGGTCTGGGAAGTCTGGTGCCAAGCTGTGGAGGCATCCTCTGGTTGTTCACTGAACTGTTTTTCTAGGCACACATAACAGCAAATCTTGAGGCTAGTCAGGTAGGACTAGGCACCTACCTGCGTACTGAGGGGTGTTGGGTAATCATTGTGAAGTAAAAAATTTTATTTATTTATTTATTTATTTCTATTTTATGTACATGTGCCTTTTGCTTGCATTTTTTTTTTTTTTTTACTGTGTGAGGGTATCAGATTCCCCGGAATAGGAGTTGCAGACAGAAGTGAGCTGCTATGTGGGTGCTGGGAATTGAACCTGGGTCCTCTGGAAGAGCAGCCAGTGCTTTTAACTGCTGAACCATCACTGTGGATTAAAAAATATATACATTTTTAAAATTATGTGCATGCATGTGTGTGTGTGTGTGATTTCAGGTACTTATAGAATCCAGAATGGGTGTTAGATCCCCTGGGGGTAGAGTTACAGGTGGTTGTGAGCCACTCAGTATGGGTTCTGGGAATAAACCCAGTCTTTTGCAAGAGCAGTATGTAATTTTAACTACCAACTCCTCTCCCCAGCCCTAATCATTAAGATATTAATATGACACATTTTGGAGAGATGGGGGAGGGGATGGTTAGTCTTGATTGTTAAGTTGAGTGCATTTGGAATCAGCTAAGACACAAGCCTCTGGATATACCTGTGAGGGACTTCCTGTGGGCAGCTCCTTCTGGCTACAGGCAGGAATAAAGAGAATTCCCAGCAGAAAGCCTTGTCCTCAGCATTTGCAAGTTCACCTGCCTTGTTCCTCCTGTAACTGCTGCCATTGCTGCCTCCATCTTCCACTGACACCAGATCCCTTCTTTCCTCCTGGACTGAAGGCAAGTGGCTTTTAAACACCACCCCCAACCCCACAAGCCTTCACTGCAGATTGGGACAGTTAAGGTACCAGCCATAGGGTCTTAGCATTACCAGTTCTGTCTCTCATGGAATACCCTGACCATATCACTGAAGCCAATCTATTAAGTTCCCGTTTATGACATATTCATCCTATCAGCTGTGAGTCTTCAGAGAGCCCTGAGTGCTAGAGTGCCCCTGGGCACTTGGTGAGGAAGACATGCCCTTGGAAGGTGGTAAAGACTCAGCCAGAGAAGGTTGTGGGGGCAACAGATGGAGCAGCAACAACCAGCACGGTTGTTGCTGAGTGAGCAACAGGCTTGGCCTAGTGATGAGGGGTTCAGTGCTGATGTGGAGATAGAATGGACAAGACCTGGGGTCTTATGGACAGCTCAGGATGAGCACCAAGGAGGGACTGTGTGAACAAGCCGTGGTACCAGGGAAGAAAGTTTAGGAAAGATGAGGCAAGACAGACTCATTTTAGAAAAGCAAAACCCAGGGCTTCTAGTTGGATTGTGTTTTTTTAAGGCTCCCTATGTTAAAGGCTTGAACCAGATTCAGATCTGCTGGGAGGCAGAGGAACCTTTGAAGCCCCAAGTGGGAGACCTGAGGTCAATGGAGGCGTTGCCTTGAAGGGGATTGCAGGATCCCAACTGCTTTCTCTTTGCTCTTTGATGCCTATGGTTTGGCTAAGCTGTCCTGACATGAGCTTTCTCAGCTTAGGCCCCAAGCAACAGTGGGCACTTGGTAAGAGAGGAAAGACTGCTACCTCCAGAACTGGGTCGCAGTAAGCTGCTCGTTTCTTTGACTTTATCTCTGTCATGTTACAGCAATAGAACTGACAAACATAGTTGACTTTCTGTCATACACAGAGGAAGCATAAATACATACAATGAATCCTAATAATCTTTATATTCTCACTGGAAATGTTTTCTTTTTTCTCTTCTTTTCTCTTTCTGCTTTTTGTTCATTTCCCTTCCCTCTTCTCTCCTTCCTTTCCTTTCCTTTCCTTTCCTTTCCTTTCCTTTCCTTTCCTTTCCTTTCCTTTCCTTTCCTTTCCTTTCCTTTCCTTTCCTTTCCTTTGTGTGTGTGTGTGTGTGTGTGTGTGTGTGTGTGTGTTTGTATGTGAGGGGGGGGAGAGAGGTATCTTGTCTACAATGAAAATTGTATTGCTAATATTAAGATGATGTTCACCAGAACTTTCAAACAAGCCTGGAAAGAGAGTCCATTGATAGACTACTTTAGAAAACAATGATGTCATCTGCTTTACCTCAATGTACTTACATTCCATGGAACAAGAGTTCTACTTCAAGGCCAAGTCTACAACAAAGAACATGCATGCCCCTGACAACATGCATGCTCCTAAATGACTTATTGACTCAGTAAAGGATACTCACAAGAATGCTTGTGTGTACACAATTGCCAATATCCTCCAACGGGAAAACACCAAGTATCCATCAGAAGTTGATTAGATGGGGTATGACATAGTCATATAGTGGAAAACACATGTAACAGGAATGAGCTGTCTCCCGCTGTGTGAAATATTTATAGATATTCATGTCTCAAACCAAATGTAGAATGAGAGATGTTAGAAGCCAATGTATACTTACTGTGTTTCCCGTATATGATGAGTCAGGAGCCAATGAGTGCTTATATGGTTTGCTATATGACATTAAACCATTAAACCAGAGTGAATCTCAGCTGTGCTGCTCAGAGTGGGGTTAGTGGGAACCAGTGACCAAGCCCGCTCAGTCAGTCAACAGGTTCTCCAGCGCAGGATCAAGGATTGAAAACAGAGAGACAATTAGACAAAACCGCAGCATGGCCTCAGTCAATTCTGGGACTGAAGCAGGTTTATTTTTTCCCATTCCACTTTTATACCATTTTAATTACATGCAAGTATTAAGAGCAGGAAGTACAATGAGGAACAAGTAAGACAATAAACAAAGTTCCATGATTACTCCAGTGATCACTGTTTCTAGGGCTTTATCAGGATGATTAAAATATCAGAGCCCACTTTCCTGTCCTAGCCCACAGTCATATTCATGCCAAAGCCTCCCTGACAGAGTGAGAGTTCCTCCCACTTGGAAAGGAACTAGAGTTGGAACCTGGCAACTGGCTAGGGACATGGCTTAGAGGGTATACGGGAAAGACATCACTACACCTACTTACCTGCCTACCACACACACAAAATCATGTCAAGTGACCTTAGTGGAGCATATTGTGAGGATAAGAGAAGTGTTGGAAGTGTCTCATAAGACTGGCTACTCCCTGTCTATTATGATTTATCACTCTTTGAATGAACACAGGTTGTTGTAGTAGAACACCATGGGATACATCTTTAAACATAGGCATTTACTTTGTCATCATTCTGGAGTCTAGAAGGTCAAGATTGATGTGTATGTTCGGGATTGACTTCCCCCCAGGCTTCTCTCCTGGCCTTGTGGATGGCCACTGTCTTGTTGTGTCCTTTTCTGTGCATGTCCACTCTTGGTGTCTCTTTCTTTCCTTAGAGGGCATGAGGCACTTTAGACTAGGCTCCCACAATATAAAAGTGCACTGGATCATATCAGGGCTGGTGAGATGGCAGAGACACAGACAGCCTTCAGTTGCATGAGACAAAGTGGGGCTCTCCATACTAAAGATTTCTGAGAGGGAGGCCCTGCTACTTAGTTACTGTGTAATCTACTCTACAGGAGATGTGGGACATAGCCTATATGCTAAGATCATGGGGAAGCTGCATAGGGAAGTAGAGCTAACCAATGTAAGGCTCAACCTGCCTCAACCTAAGGCTACAATTCAAGCTGCCTCAACCCTGAGCAGCACTGGGCTGGGTTTGATTTCTGCCTTGCCCCTGCTTGCAGCAGCAGGGGTAGGTCATGAGTCTTATTCAGACCCTAAGCATTCTCTGCTTAGGGTCTGAAGGGTTTAGATACTACAACATCTACAAGTACGGTCCCTGGAGGTTTGGGGTCTGGATGATTAATCTTGGTTACCATCTATATTGCATCTAGAATAATTTACAAGGCAAGCCACTGGACACACTTGTGACGGTGCTTTTTGGTCAAGTTGTTCAAAGTGGAAGACCTAACTATTCTAAGTGTTGGTGACACCTTCAGGTGGCAGCTTGACTCAAAAAAGAGGCAGCAGAAAGTTTTGCTTTCACCTGCTCACCTTCGCTCTTGATGACACACTCATCTACTATGTTGCTGCTATTCCTGGGACTACATTCCTTCACTGGTATCAGAATCCAGGTTTTTTGAAATTCCAATGTGAACTAAAGGACAGTGGCTCTTCAGGAATGCTCTTGGGCATCAGCACTAGACTAGGACAATTGAGCTTCATGGACTGTATGCTAAGCTTTTTCAGTGTAAGACAGTCATTGTTGGACTATCCAGATCATGTAGTCCAAGCTGATAAAAGATAGCTATTGCTGGACCCAGATCATGAAATCCAAACTCATATATATAATAAATATATACATATATTCAGTGTTGGTTCTGTCCTTTAGGAAGTTCTGAGCAATATAGCATCATACTGTATATTTAGGAAGAGAGGACACAAATCAATTCCTAACACTATTATAAGAATCTTGCACGAAAAACTAGCAGTTAAATATGTGAGTGTGTTTAAGAACCAAGAGTTTAATAGAAGAGAAATATAAAATAAAACCGGAGACTCAAAATTCTGTAGCATTAAAAAAATTGCGAATACCAGTGGACTTTGTTTTGTTTTGTTTTGTTTTGTTTTGTTTTGTTTTTTATACTAAAAATGTTCTTGCTCTTGAAAAGTTCCAGAGGCAATGGCATGCCGGCAGTGGTGGCGTATACTTTGTGTTCCAGGACTCTAGTACTGTTTCCACTAAAAGTCCCCAGAGCTCCATTGAGAAACGTCTGGGGGGGGGGATTTATAAGATGAACCCAGAACTTGCTATATCAGAAGGCATGGATGGAATTCAGAACTAGTGTGTGTAAATGAGAGCACAGTGAAGCCGCTGAACCAGATCACTCCACTACCAGGAGTGGAAGAAAGGCTTATTGGAAATATGACATTGCTCTGTGGCTTTCTCTCAGGTGGTAGAGATAGCAATAAGGGTAGGGGAAGGCTTGCCAGTTAAAAAAGAAACAGGCTGTGATGGGCAAGGAACCTGCCAACTGGAACAAACTGGACTGGAAGTTTAGGGTAGTGGGGAAGGTGTTTGAGGGCCCAAAGAGCCTGGGTACTTTAGATGAGGTACAGGTGCCTATTAATAGGAACCTAAAGAGTCTGGATGTTAGTGTAGCACTTTGATACACGTTATAGGCAAGTGCTAATAGGGAGCTAGTTGCCCCAATTTGGCTATGGGGAGATAAGAAGTGACGGCTCTGCCTGGCAGCGGAAATTCATTTCAATGATGTCCAAGAAATGCTGAGTGTCACCTGCAAGCTTTCTGTTTCAGAGTCCAGCCTGAGCTGAGCCCAGACTGTCATGTTGGGACACTGTCAGTGGCAATGCTATTTTGGGGGCTTGGGTGTTTGGGACCTAACATCGAGGATGTATCAAAAGGATGTAAAAGCCAGCTTGAAGAACTTAAGACTAAATCTGGGACAAAAGTGACTGCAGTGCACTAAACCACAGCAAACAGAAAAAAATGTACAGGGGGCTACTAAGGAAATAATTTAGTTGGTAGAATGTTTGATGTGCAACCATGAGTTCAAATCCCTATAACCCCTGTCCTCAAACCCCAAACAAACAAACAAACCAAACAAAGCAGAGATGGTAGAATGTGCTATAATTTTCGTTCTGAGAGACAAAGGCAGGATCCTAAGAGCTTCCTGACTGGCCAGTGTAGCTGCATTGGTGAACTCCAGGTTCAAGTGAGAGACTTTGTCTCAAAAAATAAGGTAGAGAATGATAGACTACAAAATCTCTCCTTCAGTTTTTACACAACCATGCATACACACTCACATCTGAACACATATGTACATGTGCACACATGTATACACACATATACACACATGGGGTAGGAAGGGAGGGAGGGAGGGAGAGAGGAAGGGAGAGAGAGAGAGGAGAGAGAGAGAACACCTCTCTCCTCCCACAGACTGAATGGCTGAAGAAGGCTTTGCTCTCAGACCATCTCTATAGTTGGCTTGACAACTGTACCTGGTGACTTTTCAAAGAGAAGGCTTTTTTCCAGCATTATTGAACAGTGTGGGGACATCTCCGGCCCCAGCCCTTTACAGAGAAGCTGGGCGGTGCTTTGGAGACTTGTTAAATATAATTTCCATAATTGAAATGGTCCACGCTTCTGGCATTTCCAAAGCTTCGGTTGTTGTGTGACATGTAGACCCGTTAACCTGTAGCTAACGCATTTCAGTTTGAATATGTGCATTTTGTGAAAGAAAATGCCAGTTAGGGGTGTGTGTGTGTGTGTGTGTGCTCTCCATATGGGTTTTCCAAAGGTCTTCAGTGTTAGTTGTGTGTCTCCATAGTCCCTCCTCTGGTCTCTGGGCTTCTGTGCTTTTTCTCAATTAACTCTCCCATTTTAATTTTCACTTTATCCTTCTATGAGACTATATTCTATTTCCTCTTCCTTCCCATCCTCCTGCCTAGTCCCTTATGAGATACCTAACCTCTGTGGATCTTCTAAATGAAATGAAGCATGCCTAGCTAAAGCTTAAAAGCTAGCATCCATAGATAAGAGAAGACATACAATATTTATCTTTCTGAATCTGGGTTACCTCTCTTGGGATGACTTCTTTCTAGTTGCTTCCATTTATCTACAAATTTCACAATTTTATTTCTCTTAATAGCTGAATAATATTCCGTCATGGAGCTGTATGACATTTCCATTCATCTGTCAGTTAGGGGGCATGTAAGCTATTTCCAGTTTCTGGACATTATGTATAGACTAGCAATGTACATGGGTGGGCAAGTGGTATCTTTTGAGTATATGTTCAATGATGGTATCTTAGTTACTATTCTATTGTGGTGACAAAAATGTTATGGCCAACGTAACCTATAAAAGGAAAGATTTATTTTGGGCTTACAGTTCCAGAGGAATAAGAATCCATCATCATTCAAGCAGGCAGCATGAGAGCCGCCAGGTAGGCACAGATTTGTGTAACCATGAGTTTTGCTTTGTTGCTTCTTTGTGCCCCGAAATAATGACTCTGAGACTTCTTCTTCTTCTTCTTTTTTTAAATTTTTTTTATTACGTATTTTCCTCAATTACATTTCCAATGCTATCCCAAAAGTCCCCCATACCCTCCCCCCAACTCCCCTACCCACCCATTCCCACTTTTTGGCCCTGGCGTTCCCCTGTACTGGGGCATATAAAGTTTGCGTGTCCAATGGGCCTCTCTTTCCAGTGATGGCCGACTAGGCCATCTTTTGATACATATGCAGCTAGAGACAAGAGCTCCGGGGTACTGGTTAGTTCATAATGTTGTTGCACCTACAGGGTTGCAGATCTCTTTAGCTCCTTGGATACTTTCTCTAGCTCCTCCATTGGGGGCCCTGTGATCCATCCAATAGCTGACTATGAGCATCCACTTATGTATTTGCTAGGCCCCGGCCTAGTCTCACAAGGACTCTGAGACTTCTTATATATGAACAAATGCCTAGGCTAAAAGCCTTGGATCATTCCCTAACTAGCTCATAACTTAATCCCCTCATTATTCTATTCTAAGTTCCACCATGTGGCTGGTTACATGATCTTCAGTTCACGTGACTGTTTTCCTCTGTGTTTGGGCCGAATCTCCTTCCAACACCCATCTCTCTCCTAGAATCTTCTATCTCTCTCTACTTGATGTCCCACCTTCTAATCTTGCTTCAGTTCATTGGTCAATCAGCTTTTTATTGACAGGTGAGTCTTCCACACAGTGTACACACAGGATTTTATCCGCACAGCTCTGAATGCACATCAACCTACAAACAGAAAGACAATACTAACTCAAAGTGTCAGGAGCCTTTTGAAACCTTACCCTGCCACCCCTCCCCAGTGACATACTTCCTCCAGCAAGGCCACACCTCCTAATCCTACCCAAGTAGGCACCATCTGGAGACCAAATATTGAAATGCCTGAGGTCTATGAAGGACATCTTATTCAAGCCACCAAAGGTGATAGAGTGGTCTATTTTCAACCTTTTGAGGAACCTCCACACTGCTGTTCATAGAGGCTGTCCAAGTTTGTACTTCCACCAGCAATAATAAGCGTTCCCCTCTCCCCATCTCATCAAAATCACCAGAATTTTTGTATTTATGCTTATGAGAGATATTAGTCTATAATTTCATTATTTTTTGTTGAGTCTCTGTGTGGTTTTGCTACCAAGGTTATGGTGACTTCATCCAAAGAATTTAGGAGTTTTTCTTCAGTTTGGATTTTGTAGACTGATTTAACGAGTCTTGGTGTTGGTTAGTTCTACTTCAAAGGTCTAGGGAAATTCTACACTGAATCCATCTGTTCCTGGGCTTTTTTTAGTTTAAAGTTACTGCTGTTTCCCCCCCACTAAGAGTTATATGTCTTTTAAACTGTTGCTTCCATCTTGATTTAACTTTGTTACCAAAGTTAATTTGGATATATTGAGAAACGCATCCATTTATTTTAGCTTTCCCAATTTGGTGGAGTATAGATTTTTAAAAGTTGTTCTATTGGTTTATATCCATTGGAAGATTTATTTTCTTAAGACATAAATGTAAATTATTCCCACAAAACTCTTTGAAATATATTCCCCTTGCTAATCGAAAACATATATTTTCAGATGATACATATTTTATAGTTGATACAATATTATAAATGGTGTCCTTATGATCTTGGAATTTTCTCAGTGTATCCTTTTTCTTAACTCTAGTTTTAGAAACTTGTAGCCTTTCTGTCTTTAGGTTAATATGGCTAAAGTCTTGTCAATCTTGTTAATTTTTTTCAAAGAACCAATTCTATGTTTCATTGATTCTTTGTGTTAATTTTTTGTTTATATTTTATTAGCTTCATCCCTGAGTTTTCTTTTCATCTACTCTTTTTTTTTTCTTTCGAACCTACAATATCTACAGTTTGTATAGTTCAGGATTCTCTAGCTCATCTGCTCTATGTGGTTGTTGTGTCTTCTTTATCTAAAGTTTTCAAGTGCATCATAAAGTCATTAACACAGGACATCATTAAATCATTAACGCAGGGTCTCCTGAGTTTTTTGATGCAGACACTTAATGTTATAAAATTTCCTCTTAGAATGCCCTTCATTGTGTCCCATAGTTTTGGTATGGAATGTTTCATTTGCATTTGATTCTAAAACGTTTTTAGTTTCCTTGTTGATTTTGACCTTGACTCAGTTTTCACTCTATGGTGAGTCATTCAGTGCCCATGAAGCTTCTGCATGTTTCGCTTGTTTCTGCATGTTTCTATTATTATTGATATTCAGCTTTAATCCATGGTGGTCAGATAAGATGCAGGGTGTAATTTTAATTTCCCTATATTTGTTAAGACTTTCTTTGTATCCTACTGTATGATCAATTTTGTAGAAAGTTTCATGGGCTGCTGAGGAGAAAAATGTATTCTCCAGTGGCTGGGTGGAATTCTCTGTAAATGTCTGTTAGATTCATATGATTTAAGACATTATTTATTTAACTCTGAAGTTTAGTTTTTGTTTGGCAGACCTTTCTGTTGGTGAGAGCAGGGCATTGAAGTTGCCACTGTCACTGTATTAGGGTCATTGTGTGTGTGTGTGTGTGTTTAATCTATAGTATTATTTATTTTATGAAATTAGTTCCTAGCATTTGGTGCATGAATATTTAAAATTGAAATATTCTTTAGTGGATTCTTCCTTTAATGAGCACGTATTATCCTTCCCTATCTCTCATGATTAGTTTTGATTTGAAGTCTATTTGGTCAGCAAAAATGGCTATACCTGCTTGATTCTTGGTTATATTTTCTTGGAATACTCTTTCCTATCTTTATACCCAGAAGTAGCGTCGGTCCTTAATTGTCAGGTGCTTTTTCTGGAGACAGCAGAAACATGACTCCTGTTTTATAATCCACCTTCTTAGTTTGTATCTTTATTAGGGGTATTGAAACCATTCATATTAGGAGTTATTAATTAGTGTTTATTAATCCCTGTTATTTTGCTATGCTGGTGTGTTTTCCTCCCTTTTTGAATAACTGTTCTGGGATTATTCATTCTTTGTGTCATGTTGAGTGTAGGTACCATCTCTTTAGGCTGAAGTTTTCCTTCTAGTGTTCTCTATAGAGCTAGGTATATAGGCATAAATTGTTTAAATTTATTTTTATCATAAAAAGCTTTTCTCCTTCAATTGTGATAGATAGTTTTGCTAGATATAGTGATCTGGTACAGTATCTACAATTTTTTAGAGCTTGTAGAACATCTGTCCAGGAACTTCTGTTTTCAGAGTCTCTGTTGAAAAGTTAGGTGTTACTCTAATGGGCTTACTTCATGTTTTTTTTTCCTTGTAGATTTTAATAGCTTTTCTTGGTTCTGTATGTTTAGTGTTGTGATTATTACATGTCATGGGGAGTTTCTTTTCTGGTCCTGTCTATTTGGTTTCCTTTATGCCTCTTATACCTTGATAGGTATCTTTTTCTTTAGATGGGAAATTTTCTGCCTTGAATCTATAAAAAATATTCACTGTGTCTTTGACCTGGATTTCTTTACCTTACTGTATACCTATTATTTGTGGGTTTGGTTTTTCATGGTGTCACAGATTTCTTGGATGTTTTGTGACCGAGCTTTTTTACATTTAACATTTCCTTTGACTGATTCCATATCATCTACCTCATCTTCAAGACCTGAGATTCTCTCTTTTACTTCATCCAGTCTGTTGGTGGGGGTTTTTCTGTGAGTTCTTTATTTCACTTTCTGACTTTCTCATTTTGTCTTTCATGTTAGTTTAGATTTTTAAAAATGTAACTCTATTTTTATATCAGGGATTGACAAGCTTCTTGGAGTAGCTACAGCTGGTAGCATTAATGATTTTGGGCATTGTATTTTCTCAATGATTTTCTAAGTCCATGGGATTATTTAGGGAATTTCTTGAGCCAAGCTGGACATAGCCATGTCCCAAGCAGTGAAGTGACCAGACTAGTTTCTCAGGTTGCGTTTTTAACACTCATGTTGTATATCTATGTTCCCTGAGCTCTTGCAATGTGATTATTTTGGTGAGAGGTTATTTATAGAAGCATTTTGAAAAGCTTTTGTGGTGGTTTGAATAGTTATGGCTCCTCTAGACTCATGTGTTTGAATGCTTGCCCCATGGGGAGTGGTGCTCTTAGGCAGGGTGGCCTTGTAGGAGTAAGTGTGGCATTGTTAGAGGAAGTGTGTCACTGTGGGGGTGGGTTTTGACATCTCCTATGTTCAAGCTATGCTCAGTGTGGCACACAGTCTTCTTCTGCTGCCTGTGGATCAAGATGTAGAACTTTTAGTCCTTTCCCCAGCCTGGATGCTGCCATACTTCCTTCCATGATAATAGTGGACTGAACCTCTTAAACTGTAAGCCAGCCCCAATTAAATGTTTTCCTTTGTAAGAGTTGCCATGGTCATGGTATCTCTTCACAGTAATAAAATCTTAACTCAGACAGACTTGAAGACAACTGCATCATCATAATACCTCTATAGTATGGGGAGCAACTCATGAGTTTCTGTAGCATACCATACAACCTACAGGCTCAATGGGTTGGAGAACATCTTTTCCAAGTAGCTCAGTTTGTCTGAGTGTGTCGCTCAGAAGTCTGAATTGCTTATATAAGCTTGTTGCTTATTGAACCTTAGTGAGCTTTCCTGAAGGATGTAATGTTTCATCTCCCTTGGCACATCTTCGATATTAAAGTCTTCCCTCCAATATGGAAGGTATCAATCAGCTCAGTGGGAATTTAAATACAGCACTGGCCTCCTTATGAATGTTGCCTTTCTTCCTCTGTGGTTCTAACTCTTGAAATTTTACAAACTTGGGTGGTGTGTTGACATCATCAGGGCATAGAAAAAGACAAGCTAACAGACATTTACAGAAGTCTTGCTATATGTAGGTTTTGTTCTAAGATCCTGGAATATATTGAAGACTTGGGACTGGTGAGGTCATTTCCCCAAGCACTCTCTTGACATGAATAAGTAAACAAATGAGGCTTGGTAAAATTGCATATGAGTGTTGGAAATATATGAAAAGAAGATTTTTAGGTTGTGAACACTGACAAGTTTGTGGGCTTTAACTGTTTTAGAGGAGAGGACTTTTGGACTGAAAAAGTCTATTAAAATGAGGATTATGGCAGATGTGTTGCAAGGCATTCTGGACAGTGTGTGTGACACATAAAATGTCTTGAGACGGAAGATACCTGGCATGTTTCACAATAGAAAGCTGCTAAAGAGGAGAATAGGAATCCCCAAAGTGAAATAGGAAAGTGGACAGGAGTCATAAGCACTGGTCAAGCTGGAAAAAAAAAACTCACTAACACAGCTGACCCCCTATTAACTTGACATATTAACACATCACTATTAATTTATAACATTTCTTTTCATTTTTAATCCCAAGATTTCATGTTACTATAATAATAAAAAACATAGGATAGCTTTAAAAGTCCCACAACCTTAATAAACTTAAAAAAAAAAACTTTAAAAGTTCAAAGTCTTTTAAAAAGTCCAACATCTCCTTAAAAGTCCAACGTCTGGACTGTAGCCACCTGTAAAATAAGAAACAGGCTACATACTTCTTATTCCAGGAAGAAGCAAGGTGACTTCAATCAGATCACAGCAAAACCAAAATCCAAGAGTGTAAACCCCTTGGTGTCTGGTATCTGGGATTCACTCATGATCTTTTGCTCCTCAAAGGGCTTGGACATGCCCAACTCTCTTGCTTTTCTAGTTGCAGCAAAATTAGCTCATATTACAGGCTCAGGACAGCTTCCTCCATGCCTGCTGCTGTCCTTGGTGGTCGCCATGTTCCTGGCATCTGCAATAATGTTGGGGGTCTCTACTGAAGGTGCAGCCGTGCTTTCGCCAGTGACCTCCTGGGCTTGCTTCAGGAGCACTGACCCCATCACAAGGAACTAAGCTTCAGTTTTCTCCATGACCGCTACAATCCTGGGTTCTCCACCACACCTGAAGCCTCCCCTTCACTAATGGCCTCTCCTGGACTTTCACGGTTCAAAGCCTCAGTGGTTCTCATGAGACCTAAACTTTTGCAATTTTTACTCCACAATATTGAGTACTATGTGGGAGCCTCTTATATTGCAAAGTTCGTCCTTGAGATGCAGTTTTGTTCCCCTATGGATCACAGCTCTGAGTTCTGAGCCTGAGGAAATACTTCCCAGATTTTACCTCTTTGGTATTGGTCTCTTTTTAACCATTACTGAGTTTTCAGCTGTAGCTAGCCAGAATCCATTGTACCAGCAAGACAAAGGCTTCACTTCCCCAGATTCATAATTCAGAATATAATATTAATAACTTTGATAGAGTCTTTGTTTACATCTGAAACTCCTCAAGTCAGGCCTCCATTGTCTGTACCTCTCTCAATTCTCCTATCTCCCAAACTCCCTTAAGAGTTCATTAAGCTCTAAGCACTCAACAGCCTTCTGTAGCCCACAGTTCTCAAATCCTTCCCCAACAATCCTGGAAAGCAGCACAATCAGAATTTGCTTCCAATGGTTGTGATTAAAAATCAACCAAAAACAGCCAATGGAGGAAAGGGTTTATTGGGCTTAAAGATCACAACCCATCCCTGAAGAGGGGTGTTGTGGATAGCCCTGAGGCTAATTATATTTGTTGTTAATTCTGTTCTCCTGTGAGGGGTTGCGAACAAGGAATGAGTCAGCACTCAGGTGATTTCCTGTAAACCTGCTGCCCACCTTAATTTGTAAAATAAGGAGAGCTGATTATTGGGCAGATAAAAAGGAAAGGTGGAGCAGAAGGTGGAGGGAGAGAAGGAGGAGGTTTGGGAGAGAAAGGATGCAGAGGAGGAGGAAGAAGAAAAGCAGAGCAGAAGCCCATGGCCTGGAGAAACCGCAAGTTCTAAGGGGTCTCATACATGTGGAAGATGGTAGTGTAGTGCTAGATCTGCCCAATCTAGGCACACAGCTTGTATTCATGTTAGTTGAGTTGTGTTTTCATTGCCAGGGCATATTTGGGTTGGAGATTTAGAGCAATAAAGGAGCAGGACAGAAACTCCAGGCAGAAAGTGGAGGCAAAATTGAAGCAGAGACCACGAAGGGATACAGTTTACTTGTGTGCTTTCCATGGCTTGCTCAGCTTTTTTTTAATACAACCCATAGACCACCTGCCCAGTGGTAGCAGTCCCCATGGCTTGCTGGGACCTCTCACATCAACCATCAATCATGAAAATGTCACATAAGCTTGCCTACGGGACAGTCCTATAGAGGCATTTGCTCTCTTGAGTTTCCTTCTCCAGATGATTCTAGTTTATGTCAACTTGAGAAGAAACAACTAGCAGGCACAGGATTAAAGAGTGAGAAAATGATCAGAGAAAGAGAATTAGACTGTTGTATGAGAATTTTCCTGAGAAACATGGCACAATGACAACCCCAATAGGGAATCAATGATCAGCAAAAGAAATTGTCATATAAAAGTTCAACTTGTTGAACCAATAAGTCCTTATTGTGGTTGCTTATGGGAGCAGGATGAGAGCTACATCACCAAAGTTGTCACCAACATCAGTGACAACTCATAAATCTGTGGCCCTGTGGTTCTCCGTGTGACTTACAGGCAGGTTGACACCTGGGTTTTCCCATCTTTCTCCTCAAAGGCTGTTTGCTTTTTCTATAACCTTGGGAAGGGGCCTTGTGAAACCTTGTCAGCTTTTTCAGACATGTGACCTTCATTTACTTCATGAGCCTCAGGAGCCTTTCTGTTCCCACCACCCACCCTAGGATGTCTACAGTTAGACAACTGTGGACTCACCAGAGTTGATCTGTTGTTAAAAGTCATTGGACAAGGGGGCTAGACAGGTACCTCCGTGGGTGAGAGGGCTCGCTGTTGTTGGGCATGGTCCAAGTTTATTTCCCAGCATCTACAGGGAAGTTAATAACCAGCGGCTATTCTAGTTCCAGGGCCCCCAAAACACTTTTCTGATCTCAGAAGGCACCAGGCACATACATGGTTCATAGACATGTATGTAGTCAAAACACATAGAATGAATATATTTTTTAAAAAAATCATAGGACTAGATATGAGCGCTTATAGGAAGAAATGGTGAGAGAATACATTCTGATCACTGGACATACATGATTCATATATGAAGAGAAGCCATGAGTTCAGGCTGAGAGGGAGCAGAGTTACAGGGATATGGACTTGTGTGATAAACAGAATCAGAATGCTAGAGCACACCACAGTCTACAACAGAATCTGACCCAAGGCAAAAGACCAGAAGTAGTGCATGAGTGAAAAAATTAAGAATATTTCGGGGGCTGGAGAGATAGCTCAGAGGTTAAGAGCACTGACTGCTCTCCCGAAGGTCCTAAGTTCAAATCCCAGCAACCACATGGTGACTCACAACCATCTGCAATGAGATCTGATGCTCTCTCCTGGTGCGTATGAAGACATCTAACAGTATACTTACATATAATAATAAGTAAATCTTAAAAAAAAAAGAGTTGCCATGGTTATGGTGTCTCTTCATAGTAATAATAAAAAAAGAGAATATTTTGGGTGCAACGTGATCAAGTAATTACGTAAACTTAGATGAAGTTGACAATAAGCGATGCCAGTTTTCCTCCAGGAGATTACAACTGCGCTGTATAAATCAATATACCAGTGACAGGGAGGACCAAACCATGCATTCAGAGGACAGGGAAGTGAGTACTTCTGTTTTCCCCCAAGAAGAGAAAGCAAACCAGAGTTACTGTAGCATTCACAAGGAAAATATAAACTAATCATATATGTTAAAATTTCAGTCAAATTTAATGACCAAAAAAACCTTGGTGACAAAACAATGTGCCAGGACTTAACTAAAATAGAGCTCCTGTTGCAATAGTTGTTATCTACAAACTAGATGTGCCAGAGATTGATTACAGTATACTGCACAAAGAGAGGCACAATGCTAAGAGGGACAGCTACCAAATGATTACAACAATCATGAACTTAAAACATTTTTGATAGCTTGCAGTGTAAGATTTGTGGTAGCTCAAAATGGCCACTGTTGTAAAAAGTTAAGTAAATGTTAAGATGTTCTTTCCCCAGAATTTGCCTCCAGTCCTTAAGTTTACCCACTAAGAGATAGTCCTCCGATTGTTTAGAAAAGCCCACACAAGGCCTCCAGTCCTTAAGTCTGCCCCCTTAATGCGGTTAAAGGTTAACCAATGATAAACTGCCAGCCCTAAACTGTGACTGAGAACTGCTCTAAAAAATGTATAAAAGGTGTGTGCTACTCAGGGTCGCTTCCATCCCGATTTCAGGACGACCCCAGCATGCTGGATCAATAAACCTCTTGTGTTTTGCATCGATCTCCATCTCTGCATGTGAGTGGGACATCCCGGATGTAAGACTTTTCGGGTCTTACAGCAGTATATTAGACATTGTGCTCTCGGTTTGGCTGCTCTTGGTGTGCAATTGAATGTCCATGCAGGAGTCACCAGGCTGCTAAGTGCCTGAGGCAAGCCTCGAAACTGTGAGATTCAGCCCTAAACTCAAGCTTTTAACCAGCATAAGATGCTTCCTTAAATTCTGACAGAGGAGTCAGAAGTCCTGCTAAATTACATACTGTTTATTACGCTTAAGATGCCAGGGATGTTAATTAATTTAACAGGAACTTCTCAAGGGTTTCTGTGTAACAGGTAATAGAGTCAGCACGAGGACTCCAGCGGTGAAAAAGAGGACCTTACCTTTGTGTCTCTTTGATCCTGTGTTTGTAGGAGAAGCCAAGATGAATAATAAGTTGGTGTGTAACATCTTGAGGGGTGCTAATTGCAAAGAAGTAAAAGAAAGCAAGGAGAGGGTATAGCGCTGACAGAAGGCTGGGTGACTGTGAATCAGAGGCAACTTGCTTGTGCCAGCAAACAAACTGTGGGATACCATGTGGTATGGGACCGTCCCTAGACTGAAATCTATAAGACAGGACCCCCCACTTTGTCATGCGGGCCTGAATTGTCTTCAAACTCTCAATTGGGTTGTCTCTCTGTTTGTAATATTAATGACTTAAAAAAAAAGTCTCTTTCAAGAAGGGCAACCTGATTCTGTGTCTCCCAGGAACACACTCTAGGCAGAGGGAGAAGCTAGTGTGGCATTCTATGTAGGGGGTTGACTGGTGGTGCTGGGCTGGAAGCAAGGGCAGAGTGTGAGACAGGCATGAAGAGGCAGCAGAACAACACATTTTCAAATGATCCGTGTTAGCAGATGAAGAAGCTGAATCCAATTCCCCAAAGGGAGGCTTGGATTTGGTGATGTTTGTCTCATTGGAACAGAATGTTCTGGCAATGAAGTGAAGGAATGAGGGAGCACCCAGCCAGTCTGCTAACGTTGAAAGGAAAGCATGGACCCTGTGTTCCTCCTGGCATAGCATCTGTGGCTGCGGGATCTATGAAAATCAGAGGTGATGTCTACTGAAGCTATAACAGTGTTGGTTTACTCATGCCGTTACCATAACACTGCAGAGCAGATGGGTTATACCAGAACCAGCTCACTCGCCACAGTTCCTCAAGTTGGAAATTCTAAGACCAGGATCCTTGAAAATTCTGTGTCTAGGGTAAAGCTTGCCTAGAAAAGCACAAGGAGAGTTAGAGATGTAATTGAGTTGATAGAGCGTTTGCCTAGTATCCACAAAATCCCTAGCACCATATAAACCTGCTGTAGTGGCACAGTCTTGTAACCCCAGAACTTTGGAGGGATTGCGAGTTCAAGATCATTCTCAGATATACAGCTTTACATGAGACCCGGTTTCAAAAAAGGACATGGGGACACAGTGTATGTCACTGGGTCACTCTGCTCAGTGAGCCGAGTGAATTCATCTTAAAGATAAATTCTCTGCCTAAAACGCATCCCCACCTGTAAGAATGCAATGTGAGAATCCAGCTGCTAATCTGGCCATAATGCCTGCAGAACCCCATTTCCTCTTAGAGATACTACAGCTATAGCTTGTCTCAGTAGGCACTGCCTCTGCAAGGGAGCTGTCTTCAAACTGTAAACATCCAGGGAGACAAAGCGATAGTGGGCATTTTTGCACATGTCGTCGGCATCTACACTTGGACCTACGAGGAAGGCTTCGCTATCCCTCTGAGCCTCAACTGGGGAAGGCCTTCGCCCTCTCATGGGACTGAGGCATTGTGTCCTCAACTTGGTCATGGCAATGACAGCAATACACATTCAGTCATAATTTTGCTTGCTTTCTACAGAGTGCCCCTTTCCTGGAACAATACTCACCAAAGCTTCAAGGGACCTTTCCATTGTAATGGAAACTGGACTGACCAGTTCCTCCCCTGCGCCTCTTCCTCCCCCCACTAAAGCAGTGATTCTCACCTTCCTGATGCTACAACCATTTAATACAGTTCCTCTTATTGTGGTGACCTTCAGCCATAAAATTATCTTTGTTGTTAGTTCATAACTATATTTTTCTACTGTTATGAATCATAACGTCAGTATTTTTGGAGACAGAGGTTTGCCAAAAGGATCACAACCCACAGGTTGAGAACCACTGCACTAAAGCCTTATTGACTTCAGGGTAGTGTGTCCCAATGGTTTCTCACTCCTGAGGATCCCTTCTGTGCTACAGGGGCTCTGCCTTCCTGCTCTCTCTTGAGGACCCAATAATAATAATAATAATAATAATAATAATAATAATAATACACTTCTTTCTAAAACTCACCCTCTGTGAATTTCATTCTTTGAGGTCATGAAATAAGAACCCAAAGCCTCTAGCTTTAGGTGGCTGTGATGGTCATTGAGCTTCCAGGATTCCAGCCTCTGGATCTACACACAATAGAGCCAAAAAGGGCTCTGTCATATTCAAAGACACCTGATAGTCCTTTGTTACTATTATAATAACCCAAATCACGAGAGATCTACCCCTATGCCTTAATTGTATTCTAAGATCCCAAATCTAAGTACCTTTGGGGTTAAGGCCTCTGCACTCACTTCTGAAGGGACAGAGGACCTTCAGTCTGTAGCAAGGACAAGTCCTCCAGGTACCCTTTCCTCTTACACAGAAAGGACAAATGGAGAGTCCAAACAGCAGACAAGACTTTTTCAGACACAAATGGGTTCATGTCCTATTTCTCACAGAGAAAGAGATGTGCTCAGAGCTTAAGTGAAAACCAAGGTCCAGAGTGGGACATCTGTTAGATGTCATGCTGACTGCTGAGGGTATAGCCCTAGGAGAATTTTAGGGTCACTCAACATCACTATCCCAGTAAGAACTTGAGGACTGGGTAGATGAGGCCATGTGGCCATTTTCTTTTTGCATAGAGTTATCTATGCCACTGGTCCTACATGTTCATAGCTTTAGATCCAAATGTGCTCCAAGCTAGGCTCCATTCTTCTGGCCAGCATGGCTCGGCCCTGATATAGGGGTTGAGTTTTAACCTCTCTCTTTCTTGGTAGCATCCATAGGTTCATTTGCAATCACAGTGTCTGAAGGGAGGACTGTGGGTATGTGCTTGGCTTTGGAGACATGGGCAAGCAGGAGGTAACATCTCTGATGTGAGTACTGAAGGAGAGATGGCCTTGGAAGTTCCACAAAAGGGACCCAGGGGGTGGGGTATGTGGGTCCCAAATAGCAGAAAAGGTTATGTCACCCAGCAGCTGGGGTACATGTCACCTTTCCTCCAGATAGAGAATTTCACCCAGAATCTGCAACCTGCTGCTATCCCAGGCTCAGGACTGGGTCAGGAGGGTACATACCAGGACTTCCATGTTCTTGTATGACAAGACAATGAATTCTACCAGGAACACGGTTAGCAACAGAAATAGAGGTAGTTCATTAAAAGAAAGCAAGGTTCTTCCAAAGCATGGGAGCGGGTTAATGATCTGGAGAAAGGCACATGTTTAAAATCACTGGGCCAGGAGTCTCATGACCCCTTGTAGGCTGTTTATAGAACACTCACTTTCTCTCACCCTTGTACAGCCTGGTCTTCCCCCCCCCCCACACACACACACATGCCATTTGTAATAGGTAGCCAGGTGAGGAGTGGCTCTTGGTCTTTTCCTGTCAACTAGTTTCTTTCTCACTGTTAATCTTGTGCCTCTCCACAGCCCCACATTCTTGCCAAGCTGCAGGTAAGGATAAAGACATGTCAGTGATATCTTGGTAACTGAGAACCCCTCTTGGGGCTCCTAGTCTCCTTATAAAATAATTTAAGAATGGACTTGAACAGAAGCTTAATTCTATTAAAGCTTAAAAAGAAAAAACGTTGGAACAAGCATGTTGTAAATATCAGAAGTTTCCCAGAGGAGTAAATTGAATGAAGAAGGAAGAGGAAGAAGAGGAGGAAGAGGAGGAAGAGGAGGAGGGGTGGGGGGAAGAGGCCATTCCATTGAAGTGAGATCTTTGGTTTCTTTAAAAACCCAGTTATGTGAGTATGTTTTTGCTTTAATCCCAGCTGTGGAATATGGGGCTGTTTCAGATTGTCCAGTGATTGCCTCGTGCTTTAGGAGGGGTGTGATTTTTGCCAGCTGCAGATAGTTTGTTTGCAATTCTGGGGACTTTTGAGAGGGTATAAATGTGAGAGCCTCTGGGAGGGCCTGTGGCAGCTGCTGCTCCCCCTGCTGGTTGATCCCACTACTGCTGGTCCTTGGGGCTGCTTTTGCTATTGCTGGTTTGCTGGTTTGCTGGTTTGCTGGTTTGCTGGCTTGCTGGCTTGCTGGCTTGCTGGCTTGCTGGCTTGCTGGCTTGCTGGCTTGCTGGCTTGCTGGCTTGCTGGTTTGCTGGTTTGCTGGTTTGCTGGTTTGCTGGTTTGCTGGCTTGCTGGCTTGCTGGCTTGCTGGTTTGCTGGTTTGCTGGTGTGCTGGTTTGCTGGTTTGCTGATTTGCTGGTTGTTTGCTGGGTTGGAGATATCCTGACAGCTAAGACTGGACTTACCTCTAGGAACCCATACTCCCAATCATCAGGAAGTTGTCTAAAGAGGTCTATGTCCACTTTCCCCGCTGACTTTCGTCCTCTCCTACCTAGATCTGAGGGGTTGGAAGGGATTGGGGTGAAAAGGGTTGAGAGAGTGGTAGATAACAGAGCCCAAGAAAGTAGCCCACAAAGTATGCTAACATCCCAATTGCTACCAGCATTGACGTCCACCACATAGATGGGAGAGGAGCTTCAGAGAAAGAGAAAGGAAACCCCAAGTACCAGAAAAAAGCTATTTAAGCTCTCGCCAGCATCTGGAAAGACTTAAAAAAGGAAAAGTTGGAACTTTCTGAGTTAGAAGTCAGAAAAGTGAGCAGCCCCAGCTGAGGCTGAAGACTGCACAGCTTGTTGGAACTTCCCTGGGGATTTACAGTTTGGGGAAGAAAAAGTCCAGTATCCCATTAAAGGATTATTTGTTCCACCAGTCTCTTTAACTTGGCTGAAGGTGGACCTGCCTTTCTAGCTGTGGCCCCACCTTTCCTTAGGGTTTCTTCTGTAATATGAAAGTTGACAGTGGCCTGCTATTGTGCTTTGGGCCACTATTAAGCACAGTAAGGGCCACCAAATGCCAGAGGTGCAGTTACGAGACCTACTGTCTCCACACTGCTTCATTTAAGTGCATAAACAAAATGCCATTTTGAGGGAAGAAGGGAGAGAGAAGGGGAGAGGAGGTGTCAGAGCCACATAACGTCATTATGGCATGTGGCTGTAATTGTTCTATTTAGTGTTGTTCATCTCTCACTTGCCTAGCTTACAACTTAAACTTTGCTTTAGGTTGTGTATGTGAAAAACAGGATTTGTAGGCTCTGATGTGCTCCATATTTCAGATATCCACTTTGGGGGGGGGGCGGTCTTGGAAGGTATCACATGAAGAACTGTTATACTTCCCAGCCAGGTGTGACGTCATTGTATCCAAGCTCAGGTAGAAAACCAGGAGTGTGCAAACCAATGGGCATGACAGTTTTGCTTTCTCCAGGGGAGCTGACCAATCAGCCAGGGTACCCAGGAACTTAGAGTCATGGTGGCAATAGAAGCTGATATAGGCAGAAAGTCACTGGCCTCATCTTTTGGACTTGAGATCTTCTGGCTTTAAATGGCGAGTGATTTACTCAGGTAAATCACCTGATGAGCACCACAACTGAGAACTGTTCAGAGAGGAAGGAGGCTACGCTAAAGAGAGACCTGAGTGTCCCTTGTTTATTTAGCAGACTATTGAAACAATGAACCCTAAGAACTGCAATTTCTTCCAGAATATCGCCCCAGGAGAAAGATGCTGGGGAACTGGTGCCAGCTGTAGGGGAAACTTGTCTCCAGGAAGGGGATGTCCTGTAGTTCTGACAGCTTATCAGACCATCTTGCAGGAGACACTGATACCCAGGCTGATGGGTGGGACCACAGCTTCACCCAGTTGCTTAGCTTTGCATATCTCTTGCCCTGTATTTAAACATGACCTCATGTACATACCTCAACGATGAACTTGGTGGGGTCATGACACTTCTTTATTTCTTCTTCCTCTCAATGTGGACATACTGGATAAGTCATCTTTCTCTGTTTGCCAATACTTGTCTGTGTAATTTGGATGCATGACCAAGCTACTGGTCACCCACTACTGGCTTCTGCCGCCCTGGTTCTGACCCCAACTAACACCAATAACAAGGCTGAATAGCAGCAGCCTTTTAACTGGTCCTAAGAGTAAGGGTGCACAGATTTTTAACTTGGCACTGGTTCTGGCTGCCCCAGGAAGCAGACAGCAATGGAATGAAAGGTCTATAAAGCAGCTATCAAGGCAAAGTAGAGTGGTGCCCACACACGTGTCATATGGGAGCAGAGGGAACTGTTAACCTTGCTCTAGGTCTGAGGAGCAGGGAGAGTGTTCCAGCCATAGCCAGGCACTGCTGCAAGGCCTCTGGGAAAGGAACACGTTAAGGCACTTCGGCTTCTAGGCTGGGAGCTGACTGTCCTTCTCTTTCAGATCTTCTGCTGGAGCCTCTTATCTCAGGGTCCAAGTGGAAGCCAGTCTATACTGGTTACTGAAAGTTCTCAGGTACAGAGTCCAAAGCAGGACACCGATGTACATTGTTCTTTTGGTAAGAGATTTAACAGAGTTATCAATGCCATGGATAGACAGAAAGACAGCATTATGGGGTCTCTAAAGAGAGCTCATGCCCCAGTATCATAGGTAGACCAAATAAGATGGCAGGGGCTCTGGTGAATTCATGACCATGAGTTCAAGAAGGCAGTCCTTCTTATAGGTCTCAGAGGAAGGGGGAGGAGCCTGGCACTGACCAGGCTGTCCCTGATTCTTGGGGGGAGGGGGAGGGGCCAGAAAGGGGGAGGAGAAAGGGAGGGGGAGGAATTCAAGGGCAGGAATATGTGGCTCTAAGGAAGGGGGGCATATCCTCATTGCATGGTGGGAGATGTATTGCTATCTGTAGCTTTCTGGTATCCATAGTTTGGAAATGTGTTCTAGAAACTTCCTTGGGGCAGGTGCGGATGGGGCTTATCACATAGACACCATTCACCTGAAATGTGGCCACCCAGGGAGCCTGTCTGTGGACTCACAGGCTATATATAGCTCTCTGCAGTTACTGGGATCCTAGAATCAACCAGGAGGATGGAGTTAGCAGGGCTGCAGGTGATTTAACTTGAGCAGCATCTGCTCTGAAATACTAAGAATCCCCTTGCCAGAGAACAGATCCATGGTAAGCTGAATGTTGGTCCAGGGGGGCGAAAGGGAAGAAGGCCAACACAACTGGGCATTCTCGTATGAAAAGTTTTGTTCTCCAGCAAGATTCGAAGCTCCACTGTGCACATTCATTCTGAAACTGTCACAGACCCCAGTGACAGGGGCCTTAGTGAGAAGGGCTGTACTTTCTACTATAAGTGAAAACTGGCAAGGGGTGGAGGTAGCCACCCCACCCCAGGTCATCCATCTGCTAGTGCCTTAGAGCCTGATTTCATTATTGTGGTTTAAGTTGCTCCTTCTTTGCAGATACCAAGTCTCCTATCCCGTCTAATAAAAGAGGGAAATGTACGTATACTGTATTGACAAACAAGCAACTGTTGTGATCATAAAAAGAGAAAGAGCTATAAGAATATGTTCTGGTGGGGTGTGTGGGGAGGGGGTGCCTCAGTGGGTCCATGCCAAGACATCCCTTCCCCCTGAGGAACCAGACACACACCAGTATAGTATAGAATAGAGTTTATTTAGGGCACGGGGAGGGGAGTTAAGAGAGTAGTAGAGGCAGAGAAAGGGAGAGAAAAGAAGAGAATAGAGAAGTCGGGGCTGGCCATGATCATGTGAAGAGAGGGGAGAAAGGAATGGGGAGAGAGCAGGAGCAAGGGGGCAAGAAAGCAAGAGAGATGCAAGAGCATAAGAGAGAGAGAGAGGAGGGGCCAAGCAGTCCCTTTTATATTGGGCCAAGCCTACCTGGCTGTTGCCAGGTAACTGTGGGGGTTGAGTTTAGACAGAATAGCAACCACCTCTTATCTCAAAGAGAACCAAAGATAGTTTCTTTTGGAGCCAAATTTTGGTGATCAATGCCTGGGAAATACTGGGTGGGTGACACTACCTCAGGTTCCATGTTCTAATGAGGCAGCAGCTTCATGACTTTTTATAGTAGCAAAAAGGTCATTAATTAAGGCAATTTAAAAATACATTGGCAGGTGCATCAGAGAGGCAGTTACACCAAGAAGAGGAGAATCTCTCCTCTAGGTCTCAAATACTTTCTGGTGGCATTCTTAGCTTTTGGGTTAGTAGAAGCTAGTGTTTCATTAATAAATGTAAACAAAGGTTTTATCTGTTAACCATAGGATGTTAGGTCCATCAGAGTGGTGTGTAAGCAAATGGCTATATAGGGACTACAGCAAACCCAAGATAAGATATAATTAAGCTCCAGGCCTGCAACATTCCAACCTACCTCACTGCAATTACAATCAGTCAGACAGTCTTCTTCGTAGACACCACTTATTTCTAGGAATTATCACGTACAAAAAATGGCAAGCTCACTCCTTTAAGGAAAGACACCCGGGTGGCTGTAGTCTTCTGGGCAGGAATAACAATTTCTAAAAAGATGCCTTTACCCTCTTTTTTGGTTATCAGACAACTGAAGCAATGCACGCCAAGACATTTCAAGTAGACCAGTAGTCCGCCGGAAAAAGGAAAAGCTTTGAGCAGTGGTGCCAGAGGGAGGAACTTATCTTCTAGGAAGAGACTTCATACAGTTCTGACCCTTGTCAGGACACCTTGCAGAGAAGACTAGAGCTCAGACAATGGTGATGGGTAAATGACACAATGACCAAGATTGCTTAATTATGCAGGCTTTTATCAACTCTGTTTAATCCTTTACAGGCAGGATCACACCCTGACTAATATTGCACAAAACTAGACACACCTCTTGTGCTCCATCTCATATCAGCACCTGGAAGACAACTTTGGCAAGGATGCTGCTGAACCTCTTTGTTTCTCCTTCTGATATGACCATATTGACTAAATCTTTCTCTGACTTTTACTGTCTTTTGTCCATTTAATTGGCCCATAGAGGACTGGTGGCCAAGACTAGCTTGTTTGGGCTCTAGAGCCCAGACTCTGACCCTGGCATGGCTGGTTACACTGTGACTTACATTCCATAAGTAGCTAGCATGGGCCCACAGTTCCCCCTGATGACTAATTGGAGCTCTGTGGCTGACAGGGTCAGAAGGAAACACTGTATCTGGAACGCATTTGCTGTCTTCTAGCTAGAGTCTGTCTTTGGTCTTTCTGACCTCGGGCTTGTAGGTGAATATGAATACCACCAGGGATATGTAAGCTCTCTGGCATCAGAACCAAGCTTGGATAACTAAATTGTGAGTCTGTCTGAAATATTTTTGTGGTGGTTTGAATAAGCTTGGCTCATGGGAAGTGGTATTATTAGAAGGTGTGGCCTTGTTGGAATAAGTGTGGCCTTGTTGGAGGACGTATGTCACTGTGTAGGTGGGCCTTGAGGTTCTATGCTCAGGCTCTGCCCTGTGTGGAAGAGACCTTTCTCCTAAGTGACTGTGAGACAGTTTTCTCCTGCTGCCTCCTGATCAAGATGCAGAACTCTCAGCTCCTTTTCCAGTACCATGTCTTCCTGGACTTGCCCGGACACTGTCATGCTCCCACTTTGATGATAATGGACTGAACCTCTGAACCTGTAAGCCAGCACCAACTAAATGTCCTTTATAAGAGTTGCCTATTCACAGCAGTAAAGCCCTAACGAAGGTAATTTTGGATTCCAGGTATTTTTTTTTAATAAATATTTTGGAATATCTGCATATGCATATGAGCTATCTTGGGAAGGAGACATAAATTTAAACATGAAAAGTATTTATGCTTCCTATTCAACTTATACACACAACCTGAGGTTATTTTATACGGCAATTTTTAATAATTTTGCACAGGAAGCTAAGCTCTGTGGTACTAGAGTTTGTAATTATGTGTGCTTGTTGCTTGAAATGTTTTGAGCCTTGGAGCATTCTGGGATATCTGATTTTGGCGTTAGGGAGGCTCTGTCTGTACTGTCTAGAGGAGACTCTGTGAGCTGTGCATCCTCTTCCACTGAGTGTGTTATATTTATATGTTTCTACTGATGCAGAAAGCATCAACCAGGGATGGCAAAGTACAGTCATTGCTGTCCCTTTATGACAGCTGATCTTGGTTGTCAACTTGACCACATCTATCAGATAAAACCCAAACAGATGGATACCACCTGTGAGGAGGTTTCTTGATTGGGTCATTTGAAGTTGAAAGATCCACCCTAAATCTGGGCTGCCTCTTCCAGCAACAGACTACATAAAAGGACACAGAAGGAGGCTTTTGCATTTTGCCTGCTTGCTCTCACTTTTGCTGGCAAGTTCATCTACTCTCTTGCTGAGACATTCCTTCACTGGTATTACAACCCATTTCTGGGATTCCAATGTAAACTGAAGATCAGCAGTTCCCTAGAAAACCTCCTGTACTCCAACACCAGATTAGGACTACTGAGACAACACATCCAGTCTCACGACTGAACAACTACTTCTTTGGCCTTTCTGCCAGAAGACAGCCATTGTTAAACTACTCAGCCTGTAATCCACTCCAACAACAACAACAACAACAGCAACAACAACAATAAATATTCATTCTATCAATTCTGTTCCTTTTGAGAAGGCTAACTAATATACTCTTAGACAGGCTAGCTGGGGAAAGTCACACCAAACACAAGGCTTTATCATCCTCACCTTACGAGACCTGGCATGCTTCGAGCCTTCAGCAAGACATCTGTTGCAGAAGTTGATGTGAACCCAGAATGTGCCTGAACGATAAGGTGGCCTGGTGTGTGACAAAAAGCATTTGCCAAGCACAATTAAGTCTGCAGAAGAGCAGCTAACCTAATCAACACAGTACTGTCAGTCTGGGGGCTATGCAGAAATTAATTGCTGTTCTACAAATGTAGAGCTAATTGAGAATAGGCCTTCCTGATTTACTGAAGCAGGCCCTTGAGGACTGGTGCTTCTTAAGCTCCCAGAACTCTCTTGCAGGCAGTGTTTCACTGTGGTGGTCTTCAAGTCAACAGCCCTGGCTTTTGTTCACATGAGTGTGTGTGTATATCTATTGGTAGAAATTTGTTTATGTGTGTGTTTATTAGTATGAATTTATTTGTGTGTGGATGTGTGTATGTGTTTATTGGTATGAATTTATTTATTTGTGTGTGAATGTATTTATCTATTGGCATGAATTTGTTTATGTGTCTGTATATGTTTATTGGTATGAATTTATTTATTTGTGTGTATATTAGTATGAATTTATTCATTTGTGTATTATGTGTATATGTGTTTATTCATTGGTATGAATTTGTTTATTTGTGTGTGTATGTATTAATCTGTTGGTATGAATTTGTTTATTTGTATATGTGTATGTTTATCTATTGGTATGAATTTATTTATTTGTGTATATGTATTCATCTATTAGTATGAACTTATGTGTATGTTTATTGGTATGAATTTGTTTATGTGTGTATATGTTTATTATTATTATTAATGTATTCATTTGTATATTATATGTGTGTGTGGTTTTCATTAGTATGAATTTGCCTGTGTCTGTTTATTACTATGAATTTATTTGCTTGTATGTGTGTATGTGTTTATCTATTGATATAAATTTATTTGTTTTTTTTGTGTGTGTGTGTGTCCGTGTGTGTGGAGGCTAAAGTCAGGTGTTTTAAGGTTTAGGTTTTTTCTTCACATGTTAGTTTTTGAGTCATAGTTTGTCACAGTTCCTGTTAGTTTTTTCCAACTCAAGACAGGCTACAGTCATTTAGGAAGCTTAACTGAGAAAATGCTTCTACTAGACTGGCTGGTGGGCAAGCCTGTGAGGTTTTCTTGATTCATGATTGATGTTGGAGGACCCAGCTCATAGTGGGCAGTGCCCACCCCCTGGTAATCCTTGATGCTATAAGAAAGCAGGCAGAATAAACCAGGAGAAGCAAAGCAGTGAGCAGCACTCCTCGCTGGCCTCTGCTTCAGTTCCTGCCTCCAGGTTCCTTCCTTGAGTTCCTACTTTGATTCCCCTCAGTGGTGGAGTGTGATCTGAGATGTATAAGATGAAATAACCTTTTTCCTCACTAGGTTTTGTTTATTATTTTAACAATAAAAACACTAAGACAATCTTTGAACCAGTGTCAATTCAGATAGGCTAGCCACTGAACCCCAACAATTTTCCTGCCTATGCCCTCTCAGGACAAAAATTACTGGCTGGTCCTTTATTTTATTTTTAAAGTACAGAGTGCCATTTATCATAGGCTGGCTTCTCAGTATGTAGCTGGAGATGACCTTGAACTCATAGATGCGGAAGCAGAGTTAGCAATCAGGACAGGCAATGCTCTGTGAGCTGAGGTTATCTTCAGCCCCCGCCGTGTCAAGCCCAAACTCCAATAGACACCATGCCCTGTTTCCTCCTATGAGTCTTCCAGGTTCAGCCAGACCCCACAGGCTGCCTCTTCCTATTTTTCCATTTCGGTGGTCTTCAGAGCAGGCGACTTTGCTGTACTGAAGCAAAGGTCTTGAGTGTGGAGGACGTGATGTGGAACTGGGAGAAGCCTCCACAAGGGCTGCTGCTTCTCTTCTAGAAGGAGTGTATCTTTGGGATGAGCGTAAGCTACACTTATCATATTCCATTCCGTAGCCCACTGCTGTTGCCAGGTGTCTGAGCAAACACAAATCTTTTTATTTGTGTTGGGGTGACCTTCCTTCCTCTATATGAAGGTGCGTCTCTGAATTTTCAATTGTACCAGCAGAGAGCTACATGCTGGCAGGATTTTGGTATTCTCCTTTCTATGGCCTGTCATTGCTTCCAATATGTAAATGTTTGTCCTTCCACACCTGACCAAAAAGATGATCAGGCTGCCCTCTCTTCCTAAAGGCAATCAAGAGAGGAATCAGATGTTGTCTCTCTGCTGATTGGTTGTAATAAAGAGCTGATGGCCAAAAGCTGGGACAGGAAGCGAGAGAGCAGAACTTCTGGGTAGGGAGAGGCAAGCTGAATTGGGAGAATCGATGAGGACATGGAAGGAAGCAGACACAGACCAGAAGGGAGCAGGGAGGTAAAGAGCTAGCCACATGGTAGGTTGCCTGCTAGAATCGTCGAGTTAATGTTTAACAGTAGCTGGGAGATTGCCCCAGCAATAGGCCTAATCTATAAACTCTATAGAGGTCTCCAAGCCTTATTTATACCTCAGGCAGGTCCATGAAAGTCCCATAGTAATTTGAATTACATTTTATCTGTTTTTACCGTGGGATGTGCCTGTGTGTACGTTGTCTGTGTGTATATGGTTTCTCTGTGTGTATGTGGTGTCTGTGTGTGTGTATGTGACATCTGTGTGTGTATGTGTTATCTCTCTGTGTGTGTGTTTGTGTTGTATGGTCTCTCTCTCTCTCTCTCTCTCTCTCTCTCTGTGTGTGTGTGTATGGTATAAATATTGGGTGTGGTGTCTGTGTGTGTGTGTGTGTGTGAGTATGCATATTTGTGATGTACACAACACAGAGGACTAGTTTCAGGAGTAGTTTCTCTCCTTCCACCAGTTGGCATCTGTGGATGGAACTGGGGTCATAAGGTTTGGTGCCAAATGCTTTATCTGCTGGGTAGTTATCTCTGCCTCCCAAGACTTATGCATGGGTGGTATCTTTTGTCAGGCACCATACACCTCTTTTTGAGTAAGGGTCTCTCACTGGGACAGAGATTGCCAGATAGGCTAGGCTGACTGTCCTGAGAGCCCTAGGGGTCTGCCTATTTCTGCCATTCCAGCACTGGAAGTACAAGCTTGTGCCACCATGCCCAGCTTTGTACATAAGTTCTGGTGACAGAATCCAAGTTCTTACAGGACAAAGAAAGGACATCACCAGCTGAATTATTCTCTTGGCCTTCTTAAGTAGATCTGTTTTCAGACTTGGGGTCACAACTGGTGACCCATCCTCAATAAGCCAATGAGAAGAGACAAATTAATAGAGAAAGGCTGGGGGGGGGGAGGGAAAGAGGGAAGGAGGGAGGGAGGGAGGGAGGAGAGAGAGAGAGAGAGAATGAGAGAGAGAGAGAGATGCAGAAGATCTCCTCCCTCCCCAAAGTCCATCTTTGGGGTCCTGAAGTGAGATCACAGTTTAAACTGAGGGCCACAGATATGCACAGCCACATAGTCCTGGTCAAGCTGTGGTCTGCTCACCACTGGCTTGTTATTATGTGTACTTCAGTCTCAGGCTAGAACATGGTGTAACAAGCTTTTTCCTATGCATACAATCTTCTCTTTCTGGGAGACAAGTTCATCCTCTGGCTGGTGCCTTTTCCTTCCTCCAGCAAGAAGTTTCTAGAAAAAAAAAATATACCCATTTCTTTGGTATCTGTTGTTTCAACAGCCTGAGGGAGAGATCAAAAGACATAGGATCTCTTCAGAAGCCCTGGACTTATGCATGGGTGGTGTCTTTTCTCAGGCACCCTACACCTCTTTTGATTGCCTATTTGGCAATCTTTAGTGGGTTACAGGACAGGCAGGGTTGTAAGTCCATTGTTAACTTAAAGTTCCAAGATCTCAAGAGTCCCTTTAAAGATTCCAGCTGATGCTCACCACTCCCCGCTCCCCCTGCCCCCGCCCTGCCCCAAGTATTCATTTATCATGGCATGCATAAGGACCATGGCAACACAAGTATTTCTCTCTTCACTTTCTATGTAGAAATCAAGAGACTTCCAGAAGCTTGGAGCCAAATGCCTTGTCTGCTTTTCCTGGGATCCAAATACAGTAAGTAAGCAAGTCCTTACTCATGGGCTAATGGGCAGCGTGTGCTGCATTCTTTGTTAATGCACATCTTCGATGGTGCCTAGGGCTGCACGGTTCTGAGATATGGCGTGGGGAAAGCACAGAGCTTAATTGTTGCTGCTCCAAGCCAAACACCTCCTTTGTAATTACCCGTAAATTATGATTCATTACAGGGACAATCAGCTGCCTTGCTTTCATAGACTTTCACTTCACTCATTGTTGAGAGTCAAGATTTCTCTTAACAGTCTTGCATTAAGTCAGAGCTTGATTTGTGACTGGAGGCTTCCGAGGATCACACAGCCTACTTCCAAATGCCTTTTGCTGGTAGAGAGTATGCCACCTGGGTTTGCACCCCTCTGGGCTAAGACAATCTGCAGGCTGCTCCCACGGGGACACATGGAGCGTTGGGGTCCTCTTGTTCCTGCCTCTGTTCTTCTTAGTGCTGGTGTGGTCGAGGCAAACTTAGAGCCTTAAGCGTCAGTCTCATCAGTCACCATATATGAGGGGTGAGTTCTCGAGAAGAGAGGCTATGATGGTGGATGGAGTTCCTTGCTTAGGCTGCAGGCAGTAGTCACCAGATACTAGTTCCTTCTTGCATTTTTACTCTGCCTGACTCTTCTACTCTAACTGGGATGTGCTGTATTTTGTAGCCTATTAGCCTAGAGCCTAAAGACCCCACCAAAGCCTCTGGACAACCAAGTGTAGCAGACACATGCTGCAGGATATGCCTGGTTTGTCCCAATAACCCCAGAGTCCATTCTAGAAATTTGTTCCCCAGTTAGCTGGTTTCTAAACATTTGGTTTGATGCTTATGTTATTGTTCCTGGGTTCTTTGTACGTGTGTATATATGGTGCATGCACATATGCAAAAATGTGCACATGTACTGCTATGTATGCATTCTCTCTGCATGTGTTCATGCTCTGCCTCTAGAATCTGGTCTACACACCAATTGCATGCCAAAGACAAGACTGTTGTCAAATGTGCTTAGACCTGGCTTACAGTCAAAGTAGAGTCACTTCTTTCATCTGGAGATACTGCCCAGATCCTCTCATCCAATAGGCAAGACTAGGTTAGCACTCTATAATCTGAGCAATCATGAAGCCATGTCCATCAGAAAGAAGAATGGGAGTGGGCACTGTGAGAGGCCATAGGAGTGTGTAATTGTCATTGACTTCTGAAATATGGGCCTCAGCTACCTGTTGTAGAACCACTGGACATCTGGTTGTTGAAGATGGGCATTCTGTCTCTTCTAGGTAGGCTCTTCATTGCAATGACTCTAAACTCAAGTATATCTTAAGGCCAGAAGCGCATCTGTCTTGCAGATTGGTCAGGAAATGTAAACTAAGACATAGAGATACAGTAGAAACTAGTGAGGCCTGTTCCCAACAAGATTTCTTTTCTTAATAAAAGGCTAGCACATTTTAGGGGCTAGAGAGGGAGTCCAGTTGATAAAGCTACAGCCCCCTTCCCTTATCTCTCGGTGCTTGTGTATGTAGTGTGAATTTACCTGCATGTACGAGGAGGTCAGAGGTCAACATCAACTGTTTCCCTCCGGTTCTTTTCACCTTAGCTTTCGAGTCAGGGTCTATCCCTGAACCTGGAGTTCATCAACTCTGATGGCCTGGCTGGCCAATGAGCTTCAGAGATCCTCCTGACCTCCCTCTTCCCAGTTCCAGTTTTAAGCATATGCCTCTACAGCTGGAGAGCCTCGAATAAGCACTGTTGAGGAGTGGTAGAAGAAAGCATGATAGAGCCTCGGGTGGTTCCTTCCTGGGGGGAGGGGGATACTCCTACCTAGGCAGATACTCCTTTTCTTGCTGATTTTTACCACAGTTCATCTGCCCTTGGCTGGCAGGGGCTTCTCTGGAAGGCTGTCACACCCATGAAGTGGGAACCTGGCCCAGGAGAGCAAGGACCAGTGACTTCTCTTGGAAACATTTCACTGCAGCCTCCATCCTCATCCCTCAACACAACAGCACATGGACTCAACACAGAGACAAGTAGGGTCAGCAAAATGGCTTAACTAGAAATCTACAAGACACTTACCAGGAACAACAGCAACCACAAACCCACCATGAAAGTTGTGACTGATCAACTCAAGAAACTACAGCAGGGCATGGTCACAAAAACAAAGGTAATGCAGTAATACTGGACAAAGTATAGTTTAGATTTTTAGGGTTGGAATAAGCCTTCCTGTTATTTCTGCCAGGAAGCCAGGCAGTAGCCATTCTGGGGGTAATATATATAGGAGCTCACAGAAGCCACCAATAGTCTCGGCTCCCATCACCCCCTGCTTCAGGACATTGCAGGTCAAGAATTATAATTATTTGGAAAGAACCGTGCATCAGCCATTTGTTCAGTAAAAGCAGTTTGTTGACGCACTCAACAGAACCAGATGAAATTACAGACTACGATCTGAAGCTGTAATGCATGCGTTAGCATATTTCACCCAGAAATGAAACGATACAACTATGTCTGTTAAAGATTTGAAGATGGTTTGTGGGAGTCTAAGTTTTGGTGACAGGCTATGTAAAAATATGTATTTGAATCTAAGGGAAAATCCACACTGTGTTTTAAAGTCATAAATCACAAAATGTTTGCAAAATTGAACATTTGTACCACTTGAACACTTAAAAAAAAACAAAACAACTCAGCAGTTTTTAAAATTCAGAACTACAGACTATTTGATTTTTACCAAAGCTCATTATGATTAGAAATGAGTTGAAGATAATGTACAAAAATATTTATCATCTGGTATTAAGAAAGATATAAAGCTAAAATTACAAACCAAATGTGGATTGGATCTCAGAAAAACCTGTGGAATCTAACAAAAATGGAAATGTAGAGGAAAAGTCAAAGTCTTAGTTGTATTTATTAGAATATAAAAAATACTGAAAATACATGTGTACCCAACCGAATGAAATAAACACAAATGTAAACAGTTTTATCAGGAAAAATAAATTAAAGGATAGAAATTAATGTAATAGAGCCAGATAAAATATCTACTGTGAATTATTAAAACATAATGCTACAGATGACATCTAAGAAGGCCAATAAAGTTGGTCAACTTGCATCTGATTGTAATAAAATGAGAGTTTCTAAGTACAAATATTTTCCCTTATAAATAACAAAGTCTATAGCTGACTTTGGACATGAAGGAGATTATTAAGCTTTCAAAAACATAAGTCTTTATATTAACTTAAAAACATTATATAAAATAAATGGTTTATCAGGAACATGTAAAAATCTAAAACTAAATTTGAAACAATTGAAAGCACATCTATGAAATTTTGAAAGCAGTAAAATGTTTATCCTTAAAATATCAATAGGTCTAGACAGTTTTATGGGAGATTCAGAAACCTATTCTTCAATAAAAAAGTATAGCAGTGTATTAATAAAAAATTCCAATCTATGCAGCATAGAAAATGACTGTAGTATGCTTAGCTTACTTTGTGAGGCTGAGCAATTTCCTACATGCGGATATACATTAAGAAAGAAACTTTCATTAATGGTGTCAGGGGTTGGCTATCTCCCATGGGATGGGTCTCAATTTGGATTAGTCATTGGTTGGCTCTTCCCTCAATCTCTGTTCCATTTTTATCCTTGCACATTGTGTGTAATTGTCTTATGGGAGGGCTCATTTAGCAGCTGATGCAGAGACCCATAGCCAAATATCAGATAGAGCTCAATAGTCTTGTGGAAGAGTTTGGAGTAGGGGTCAGGGAGCTGGAGGGGTCAAGGACACCTCAAGAAGACCTACAGAGTCAACTAACTGGGATCCATGGGAGCTTACAGAGACTGAACCACCAACCAAAGAATATATGTGTGCTGGACCTAGGCTCCCTACATATTTGTAGCAGATGTGCAGCTTGATCTTCATGTGGGCTCCCTAACAACTGGAGTGGGGGCAATCTTTGACTCTGTTGCCTGCCTTTGGATCCACTTCCATGAGCTGGGTTGCCTTTCTGGCCTCAGTGGGAGAGGATGTGCTTAGTCCTGCTGCAACTTGATGTGCTAGACTGCATTGGTATCTGTGGTGGGCTTCCCCTTCTCTGAGAAGAAGTGGAGGGGGCAATTGGGAGAGGGGCATGTGGGAGTAGGACTGGGAGGAGAGGATGGAGGGGGGTTACAACCAGGATTTAAAGGGAATAAATAAACAAAGGAAGGAAGGAAGGAAGGAAGGAAGGAAGAGAGAGAGAGAGAGAGAGAAAGAAAGAAAGAAAGAAAGAAAGAAAGAAAGAAAGAAAGAAAGAGAATTAAACACAGAGCAAAGATTTCCTATAACAGAGATAGACATTTTACTATGTGGAGATGCTGAGGCAGGAGAATCCCTGAGATTATAAATATAAAGTGATACTCTACTTTCTAAGGTAAAGAACTTTTCAATGATATAATTATCAGATCCAAAAATGTCTTTCAAATGTAATATGTCATTCCCAGGAAATAAGTAGAATGACCAGTGCCTGGCACAAAATGTTGAAGTCTGAGCATCCTCATTATGAAAGGTAGTTCTGACACTTCAGAGATAGCTCAGCAACTGAGAACTCTTGCTGCTTTTGAAGAGGACCAAAGTTGTGTTCCTAGCACCCAAAATGAGCAGCTTTGTGCTGGTTTGAATAGGTATGGCTTCAAAAACTCATGTTTTTAAACATTAGACCCACAAGAGGTGGCACTATTAGAAGCTGTGGTCTTGTTGAAATAGGCCTTGTCAGAGGAAGTGTGTCATTGTGTAAGTAGGCTTTGAGGTCTCATATATAGTGCTCAGTGTGGCAGGCAGTTTCCTGCTTGCTGCTTCAGATCAAAAACTCTCTCACCTCCTCCATCACCAAGTCTGCCTGCATGATGCCATGCTTCCCACCATGATGATAATGGACTCAATCTGAAACTCTAAGCCAACCCCAATTATATTTTGTCCTTCATTAGAGTTGCTTTGGTTAAGATGTTTCTTCACAGCAACAAAACCCTAATAACGACAGAAGTTGGTACCAGGTACTGGGGTACTTCTGTGACAGGCCTGATTATACTTTTGTTTGAAGGAATGTGGATTTTGAAACTGGATTAGGAAAGCAGTGGAATGCTTTAAGAAGGGCTTAATGGGTCATACTAGAAGAAGGATGGAAGAAGCATGGTGCTGAAGTAGATTTGCACTGTGGGGGCCTGGCTCAAGTAGTTTCAGAGGAGAAGAATTTTAGTATGTAACCAAGAGGTTATTCTTGTGATATTTTGGTGAAGAATGTGACTATTTTTTTTTGCCCTTGACCAAAGAGTCTGCCTGAGGCTAAAGTAAAGAGATTTAGATTAATTGCATTAGCAAAAGAAATCTCAAAACAGCCTAGTATGGACTCTGTTGTGTGGTTACTACTGTTCACTCTTATGAAGAGTATTTTGATGGAAAAGAGCAAGCTGAGCAAGGAAAAACATAAAGTATACAGATTGAGGAGAAAAGGAGAATGGAGCTAAATCTTATGTTCAAGGAGATTAACAGATTAAGAAATGGAATAAAGAGAGCGGTTAACTCAGGGAAAGACCCCATCCAGCTAAGCTTCTATCCTGTGAAAAGGAACTAAATAATAGCTTAGGTCCAGGCATAGTGGTATATTCCTTTAATCCCAGCACTCAGAATATAGAGGCATGCAGATCTCTGAGTACAAGGTCAGCCTGGGTGACAGAACAAGTTCCAGGACAGCCAATCTTAAGTAATGAAGGAATTCATTGAAAACAGCAAGCTGGTGAAGAAGATGCAATTGAATGAGGGGTCTGTGATTCAGCCCAAGCAAGCAGTAGTACTTATAGCTTCCGCCATATGGTTTTGGCTTTTGAGTCAAGGATAAAAGAAAGGGGTTATTGAAATCTCCCTCTGTGACTAAGGAAGGCCACTCGGGGCAGGTATGTGGAAGGGGTGAACCTGCATGGAGGCCCAGAGAGGCCATTGTATGAAGTTGTGAAGAAGAAGCTTAGAGATGCCAGAGCCCTGGGATACCTGCCAAGGAGAGCTGCTAACAGTGAGTGAAACCAGCCCAAGAGAAAGAAGTGTGTTACAGTCAACAAAGCTGAAAGGAGTTGGAGGTCTGAAGAAAGTTCTGACATCTTGGAGCTGCAGAGTTTGGAGTTGTCCTGTTTGTTCTCACTGTGCTCCCTTTCCTATGTTTTGGACTGGTAATGTATATTGTGTATACATTATATATGTTGGGGTATGTGATCTGGGGTTTGGGTGTTTGTTTGTTTGTTTGTTTTTTTGATTTTGTCTTTGACTTTATAGTTAAGAGATTACATAAATCTCAGAAGAGACCTTGAACTTTGGACTTACAACAGTTAAGAGATTACATGAACTTTGGACTTTTAAACATTGTTGAGACTGCAATAGATTATGGAGACTTTAGAAGTTAGAATAAATGCATTTTGAATCATGCTATGGCTAAAAGCCTATGGGGGCCAAGGAGTGGAATGCAATGGTTTGGAAAGGTCTGACTCGATAGACACATGTGCTTGAATGCTTGACCCACAGGGAGTGGCACTATTAGGAGGTGTGTCCTTGTTGGAGTAGGTGTGTCCTTGTCAGAGGAAGTGTATCACTGTGTAGGTGGGCTTTGAGGTTTCATATTGCTCATTGTGGCAGACAGTCTTCTGTTTGCTTCCTGCAGATCAAGATATAGATCTCTCTGCTACCTCTCTAGCACCATGTCTTCCTGGAAGCTGTCATGCTTCCTGCCATGATGATAATGGACTAAAGCTCTGAAACTGTAAGCCAGCCCCAGTTAACTGTTTTCCTTTATAGGAGTTGCCTTAGTCATGGTGTCCCTTCACAGCAATGAAACTCTAACTAAGTTATGATTCAATGCTCCCTACTGGCCATTGAGTGCACCTGTATACACAGACACAAATAAAAAGTAAAAATAAATCTTCAAAAAAATATATAAATGAGTGGTTCTATTTCAGGAATAATTTCTAGATAATTTACCATGCTGATCATTTATGGAGAAACAAATCACTTGACCTTCTATATATTCCCCACAATGTTTGGATTCCAAAGAACATTACACTAAACACCATGCTGGTTAATTAGTTCAAAGTGCTTATTTGGAGAATGGGGGAAGTACAGTGGACTTCTTTGTCCTTGTAAGAGGGCAGCCAGAGAGAAGTTTGTTGGTGTATTTGCAAAGAGGGAGTTGAGTATGAAGCTTACTGGAGAATTTGAAGAACTTGGCTGGGCAAGCTTATCTGTGTTTAGCAACATAATCGTTCATTATTTAGTGTTTGGGCAATAATCTAAATAACTTTATCAACAGCTAGGAAAGTTCAAAGCCAACCTGAGCTCACACCTGCAGGGAACACAGCCAGTCCGTCAAGGCTTTCTGTGTGTGGCAGTTTGAGTAGGTATGACCCTCATAGACTCATGGGTTTGAATGCTTGACCATAGCAAGTGGCACTATTAGGAGGTGTGGCCCTGTTGGAGTAGGTGTGACCTTGTTGAAGGAAGTGTGTCACTGTGGGAGTGGGCTTTGAGGTCTCCTATGCCTAAGCTATGCCCAATGTGGTACACAGTCTCTTATTGATGCCTGTGGATCAAGATGTAGAATTCTCAGCTCCTCTAGCACCATGTATGCCTGCACTCTGCCATGTTTCCTGTCATAACAATAATGCATTAAACCTCTGAAACTGTAAGCCAGCCCCAATTAAATGTTTTCCTTTATAAGAGTTGCCTTGGTCATGGAATCTCTTCATAGCAATAAACCCTAATTAAGAGTCTGTGTCCTCATCAAGTATGGTGATTCTACTTATTGTCTGAGAAAATGAGGGGAACTGGAAGCCCTGCAGTTCTTATGTGGTGCAGCATCATTCTCAAGGGCAGACAGGGTCAAGAATCTTATGCTCATCATTATGTTGAGGGTGGCAAAGGAGCAATCAAAGATTTAAAAAGAATTACAGTGTTAGGAAAAAATAGAAGCATGTGGGACTGTGATAGGCAGCCTATTTTGGTTGAATGGGGCTTGCTCCGGTGACCCAATAGAGAAATCACAAGGGATGGAAAGGCGAGCCATGGTCCCAGAATCAGGTGCCTGTCAAAAATTCTGTGACTCAGTCACACAGACAATGTCCCAAGCTTCTGGCATTCTGGCTAGACTCCACCCCCACAGCTACCTGACTATAGCCAGGTATGCTCCTCCCCACAGTTACCTGGCAACAGCAAGATGGCCCAGCCCACTATAAGAGGGACTGCTTGGCCCCTCCTCACTCTCCTCAAGCCCTCGCCTTTCTTACTCTCTAGCCCTCCTTCTCTCTCTCCCTTCTCCCCTCTCTCCACATGGCCATGGCCAGTCTCTCTCTCTCTTACCTTCTCTCTTTCTCCCTGCTCTTCTACAATAAAGCTCTAAAACCATAGACTCTCTCTGATCATCAAGGCCAGCCATGCTTGAAAGATGGGATGGACTTTCTCCTAAGGAGCATCATCTAACCTCCTGCCAGAAGGCCGTCCTGTGCTCCAGCCATGGACCGGACCAAGGACTCTTGCCCGCGTGGGAACCATCCACCGCTCCCTCTCCCCCTGCCCTCTCTCCCTTCCGCCCTGGGACCAATGAGCTGCCCCAGGGACCCCCATTCTGTTCTCAGCTCCTCCGCAGTATCCAGTGTGGGATGCAGGAGGCTGAGAACCTGGTACCTGGGGCTCCCCCTTGTTCACCACCCGCCAAGCTGGGGTTTAGTGGCTTAACACAGCCAGACACCTACCTGGGGCTTCATGGAAAGCATGCGGGGCAGTCCTCCCGTGTCCACCTGCCCAGAGCACTGGAGCTCTGGCGGGAAGCGGGGTCTCTCCTACTTCCCTCTTTCCCCCACACCCACGGTCCCGGAGAAGCACCTGCACATATCTATATATTAATATTGTCCAAGAAAATAAACAAAAAGTAACTTGGCAAATGACCCAAATTTAAGTAAGGTATAAATGAAATAACTCCCTACATATCAGCATTTACCAAATTATAAAATGAAAATGAAAAAAAAAAAAAGAAAAAAGAAAATAAACTTCCTCTGCATTCAGCAAATCAAAAATATTTAGATTCTAACCCAATAAGAAACATGCAAATTATATTTAAAAATTACAAAGTTATGAAGAATAAGTGGAACACACTAATAAAGATATGCATGCCTGGGTGGTAATTTTAATATTTAACAGTGTATATTTTCTTCCCATTATCTTTAGAGAGTCTCAACAAAATCTCTTAGATTTTTTTCATGAACATTGAGATGGAGAAGCAAATGTATAATAATAATAATAATAATAATAATAATAATACCAACAAGAAAACATTGGGTGCTTACAGAAGACTGGCATGGAGATGTGTGTCTTGGTTAATTTACATGTGACTGTGACAAAAGAAAGGTATTTTCTGGCTTGGAGTTTCAAGGGACACAGTCTGCCATGGCAGGGAGGACAATGACTGTGGGCTCATGAGGCCAGCTAGTCACACTGCAGGGCAGAGGTGGACTTCCTGCAGAGAAACCTACCTTCTGTAGGTTCCATAATCTCAAGCAGCACCGCCTGCTGGGGACCAAGTGTTCACAAACACACACCCACGGGGGGGGGGGGGGTGGTCTGCTGGGGACCAAGTGTCCAAACACACACCCATGGGGGGGTCTGCTGGGGACCAAGTGTCTAAACACACACCCATGGGGGGTCTGTTGGGGACCAAATATCCAAACACACACCCATGGGGGTGTCTGCTGGGGACCAAGTGTTCAAACACATACCCATGGGGGGTGTCTGCTGGGGACCAAGTGTCCAAACACACACCCATGGGGAGGGTCTGCTGGGGCCCAAGTGTTTAAACACACACCCATGGGGGGGGGTTCTGCTGGGGCCCAAGTGTTTAAACACACACCCATGGGGGGGGGGTTCTGCTGGGGACCAAGTGTTCAAACACACACCCATGTGGGAGGGTCTGCTGGGGCCCAAGTGTCCAAACACACACCTATGGGGGGGGGGGTTCTGCTGGGGCCCAAGTGTCCAAACACACACCTATGGGGGGGGGGGTTCTGCTGGGGCCCAAGTGTTCAAACACACACCCATGGGGGAGGGTCTGCTGGGGACCAAGTGTTCAAACACACACCCATGGGGGCGTTCTGCTGGGGACCAAGTGTTCAAACACACACCCATGGGGGTGTCTGCTGGGGACCAAGTGTCCAAACACACACCTATGGGGGGGGGGGTTCTGCTGGGGCCCAAGTGTTCAAACACACACCCATGGGGGAGGGTCTGCTGGGGCCCAAGTGTTCAAACACACACCCATGGGGAGGGTCTGCTGGGGCCCAAGTGTTCAAACACACACCCATGGGGGGGTTCTGCTGGGGACCAAGTGTTCAAATACACACCCATGGGGGAGTGTTTGCCATTCAAATCATAGCAGTTCCATTTTGCAAAGAAATAACTAAACGTTTTGTGATCAACAGAATGGAATCATAAACTCTAAGGTAGGATGAAGGATTTGTGGCAATGTGTATTGTTATCTTTGATCAAGTAGCATCTCAAGACTGTGGGCAAAACGGTGCTCTAGCAAACAGTGTAGGAGCAATTCAAATTCAGAAAAATTAAAGAAGATGCCAAAGTCATGATATGTATTCAAGAATGGGGAATTTCAAAGTATATGAATGAGAAGAAATCTGAGGCAATGTATACAAAATATTTTGAGGAAAAACATATAATCTAGACTTTAAAAAGTAAAACTGATTGTGATGAAGGAAAATGCTATTTTGATGAGATCACAAATGGTAAATTCTGGGAAACAGTGTGTAGTTAGAGTTTATTATGTATCACACACACACACACACACACACACACACACAAAGAATCTAAGAATGTTATTGAAAAGAGAATTGGGAAAATATTTGTAAGGAATTCACAGATTAAGGGCAAACATATGAGAAGGTGCTTAATGTCTAGGGTAAGTGGATTTTAGCCATAATACTTTGTTTGGGGATCCAAAATTGAAAACATTAATCCTACCCCCCACCCCAGTGGCAAACGTTACAGGTGAGCAGACTTTTCTGCAGGGAGCACCCAAAAGAGCAGCTGGGAGAAGCCCTCGTGGGAATGAGCTGCTGACCTACACAAAGCCAGCATGCACTTTGATGAAGAAAATTTACTTTTGGGATATTAGTCTTGTAGTTCAAATAAAAACAAAATAGAAAATCAACTTTGAAAACAGAGGTGGTAGGCACATGCTTGTAACCCCTGGGGAAGCAGCCTAAGTTGTTCCTTGGGGATCACTGGCAGGTTGCATTATATAGTCAAATCTGTGAGGTCAAGGCCCGTGAGAAGCTCTTTCTCAACAAACAAGGTAGATAGTAATGACACCTGAGGTTGTCCTCTGGCTTCTGTATGCATATGTAACACACACACACACACACACACACACATATCTCCATGGGTGCATACTTACAAAATTATCTTGCACATGTATATGAGGATCCATTCATAATGATGTCCAGTTCAGATTTTTCAAGCAGAAAATGATTCAAGCACCACCATCATTTGGCTAACCATATGCCAGACAGTTTAGAGTCAGGGGGTCCTGGGATTATGCAGTTACCCAGTGAATAGCTAGTGTGTTATGCTCACTTTCTGGATGGTATAACTGGGTCTCAGGAAAGCTGGAACAACAGAACAAGATTCCATGACAAGTCAAGTCGAAGGCCTTAACTATGAAGCATGGACTAGAACTGTGTGTGTGTGTGTGTGTGTGTGTGTGTGTGTGTGTGTATGTGTCTGCATGCATGCACGTGCAGTAGTTACTTTTCTATTGCTGTGATAAAACACCATGTCTAAGGACTAAGATGTCTTATAAAAGAAAGCATTGCATTGTATTTATGGTTTCAGTTGGTCAGGCTGTGATGGTGGGTGAAGGCAGGATGTCAGGAGCAGTTGAGAGCTTACATCTTGATCCATAAACATGAAGGAGAGAGAGAGAGAGGAGAGAGAGGGGGGAGAGAGAAAGAGAGACAGAGAGATAAAGAGAGAGGGAGAGAGAGAGAAAGAGAGAGGAGAGAGGCAGAGAGAGAGGGAGAGAGAGGAGAGGAGAGAGGGAGAGAGAGGAGAGAGAGAGACAGAGAGACAGAGACAGAGAGACAAAGAGAGAGGGAGAGAGGCAGAGAGAGAGAGGGAGAGAGAGGAGAGGAGAGTGAGGCAGAGAGAGAGAGGAAGATAGAGGGAGAGAGAGAGGAGAGAGAGATAGAGAGACAGAGACAGAGAGACAAAGAGAGAGAGAGACAGAGAGGAGAGAGAGCCCACATGCAGTGACACATCTCTTCCAACAAGGTCACACCTAAATCTTCCAGACAGTTCCACCAATTGGGGACCAAGCATTCAAATATATGAGCCTATGGTACCATTATCATTCAAACCACCACAGTCTGTATGCATGTATGTATGTATGTATGTATGTATGTATGTATGTATTAGGGGGGATGTTAGAAAATTATTCTGGGACCGTAAGGGGTGTGTCTTTTGTGGGCATACTGTTTCTAGTTAGGGTTTTACTGCTGTGAACAGACACCATGACCAAGCAACTCTTATAAGGGACAACATTTAATTGGGGCTGGCTTACAGATTCAGAGGCTCAGTCCATTATCATCAAGGCAGGAACATGGCAGCATCCAGGCAGGTGTGGTGCAGGAGGAGCTGAGAGCTCTACATCTTCATCTGAAGGCCTCTAGGAGAAGACTGCCTTCAGGCAGCTAGAAGGAGGGTATCAAAGTTCATCCCCACAGTGACACACTTCCTCCAACAAGGCCATACCTACTCCAACAAGGTCATACCTCCTAATAGTGCCATAAAATAGAGCTAGCTGTACTTTGGAGCCTCAGTAAGCACAAGGCCATTATAGGTGCTGGTCTTAGTTAGGATTTTTCTATTGCTGTGATGAAACACTGTGACCAAAAAGGAAGTTGATGAGGAAAGGGTCTGTTTGCTTTACACTTCCATATCACTGTTCATCACTGAAGGAAGTCAGGACAGGAACTCACACAGGGCAGGGACCTGGAGGCAGGGGCTGATATATAGGTCATGGGGGAGGGGTGCTACTTACTAGTTTGCTCCTCCTGGCTTGCTCTAATAGAACCCAGGACCACCAGCTCAGGGATGGCACCATTCACAGTGGGCTGGGCCCTCTCCTATTGATCACTAATTGAGAAGATGCCTTTTAGCTGGATCTCATGGGGGATTTCCTCAATTGAGCCTCTTTCCTCAGATGACTCGAGCTTGTGTCAAGTTGATGCACACTCAGCCTGCATGGGTGCAGATCATACTCTGAGAACATTCTCTGAGGTGCCCAGGACCAGGGACACATGCTTAATAATAAAAGAGAAGACAGTTTATTAAAACAGGGGAAAGGCAACCCAACCCAGAGGGTGGAAGTAGGCTGGGGAGCTGGAAAAGGGTCCTCAAAAACCCTCCATGCTAATCGAACTCCCATCCTTTCTGCTTATTAACATAGTATAGGCATCTGTGTGTAGCCAGCTCTGCTCGCAGATACTCTATTTGCTGCGTGTAAGTTCAAGGGAAAAACTTTTCAGTCTTTCTCTGCCAACTAATCTCGATGCCTTTATCTTACCAGGTCCCTACTCTGTGGCCACAGAGACACTTGAATAAAACATACAAACAAAATCAAACAAAACAAAAACAACCACAAAACCCCCTCTGTGACTTCAGACAGCCAATATCCAGACAGGCACTAAATGACTGACAGGCTACTAACCAATGCAGGGACATAGCAATGCCTGGCATCTGGCACGATAGTGTGGAGCAGTGTGAGGTTTCCCAGGATCGCTCAGATTGTCACCCTGATTAAAGTGATGGAGTTCTTTCTTCTTGGAGTTTTGTAGTTTACTGATGTTTGAACCATGGTTGCCCATGGCAACCAAAAGCATGGGAAGGGATGGTGGAACCTCAGCTAGAGGAGGGCTACAGCAAACAGCAACTGCTTACAGGAACTTACATATTATTGTGGCGTGAACGTGTGCCCTGTGCAAGGGCGCTGGAGGTACTTGCCCTCAGGCCGGTCTTCCTTGGAATGGCACCTTGTGAGGTTCTTAACAGCCATGGCTTTCCAGTGTCCAGACCAAGAGCCAAATCAGCTTGTTTCTGTCTTTGTCTGCCCGTCTCTCTCCTTTCTCTCTCTCATACATGTTCACATATATGTACATATTATGGGGAGGCAGAGGCCAACTGAGTGTTTTCTTCAATTATTCTTCACCTTGTTCTTTTGTGACAGGGTCTCTAACTGGACCTGGAGCTCATTATTTGGCCTAGGATGGCAAGGATTTGTATACCGCTGCCTTTTTAGTGATGGGATTACTATGCCTGGCTTGCCTGGTTTTTTGTTTGTTTGCTTGTTTTGTTTTGTTTTTTTTTAAATGTTAACTCTAGGGATTGAACTCAGGCCCAGATATTTGTGTTGCCTGACAAAATACAGAACTTATTAGCCAACTGGACCATTTCTCCAGCCCCCTAACAAATTTCCATCCCTGACAAATTAGCTAGTTTGACACTGGTGAGGAACAGCAGCACAAGATGGACCACAAGTCCTGTGCTGACACCAGATATCACCCGTCTTGTAACATAGGGTTTACCCAGTCACAACCAGGAAAGGGACAGGACTGCCGGACTCCGAACTCTGCCTCCTTGGCCTTTGATCAACAGGGCAGTCTGGAGACAACAGAAACAGAAGTAAGAAAGCCCCTGTGTGTCTAGGACTTCTTTCCCCTGCTGCTGTTGGGAGTGCCTCTGACACCCCGATAGGCAGGGTCTCCAGACAGCCTGCCAGGTCAGTTGAGTCCAGGCTGTGCCATTCCAGCGCCCTGGTAACCCTTGCCTGACTACTTCTGACATTTGAGGGAAAGAATTGCTTTCTGAGTGTTCAGTAGTTGTTGGGGAACATCCATGAGAGGTAATGAGTTTGAATTTTAGCAGCTATCTGTAGCTGTGGGCATGTGATCATTTTGCTATTGGGATTCAAATATACTACAATACAAAGAATGTGTTGTGTGTCTTGGGGGATTGGCTTATCTTTTTCTTTCAAACATTATATTTTATTTGTTCTTTGAAAGATTCATTCAATGCGTTTTAATCATATTACACACCCTGCCTGTGATGGTTTGTATATGCTTGGGTCAGAGAATGGCACTGTCAGTAGGGGTGGCCTTGTTGGAGTAGGTGTGTCACTGTGGGTATGGGCTTTCATACCCTAGTCCTAGCTGCCTGGAAGCCAGTCTTCTTCTAGTGACCTTCATATGAAGACATAGAACTCTCAGCTCCTCCTGCGCCATGCCTGCCTGGATGCTGTCATGCTCCTGCCTTGATGATAATGGCTGAACCTCTGAACTTGTAAGCCGGCCCCAATTACATGTTGTCCTTATAAGAGTTGCTTTGGTCATGGTATCTGTTCATAGCAGTACAACCCTAACTAAGACACTGCCCAACTTCTACCGGATCCACTATTTCCATACTCACCTCTCTACCCACACAACCCAGGATAACTCTGAGTCTCTGCCCACACACGGTCTGTGTTGCTCATGGGTCTGAGGTCTTCCCAAGAGTGTGGCTGACCTACCAGGGGACACATCACTGAACAGAGTTGACTACTTTCTTTTTCCTAGCAACTATCAAATACCAATACCTTCTAGGCAGGTGGTGGATTTTATACCTGCCCCTCTTTCATCCTGGGAGTTTGTCTGGCTTGAGCTTGCCCAAGTGTTCTGTATATTGTCACAATCACTGTGAGTTCCTATGTGCAAATGCTCCGCTGTCTCTGGAAAACGCTGTGTTCTTGAAGTCATCCTATACTTCTGGTTATGACTTCTCTGCTTCCTCTTTCATGAAGATGCACCTTGGGGTGAGGCATGTGATACATACATGCCATGTAGGGACAAGCTCCCTATAGGAGATAAGGGAATTAAAAAAAAAACTTTTTAAGTGTACATTGATGTTTTGTCTGCATGCATGTCAGTATGAGGGTGTCAGAAAAGCCCTAGAACTGGAGTTATAGACAAGTTATGAGCTGCCATGTGGGTGCTGGGAGTTGAACCAGGTCCCCTGGAAGAGCAATCAATGCTCCTAACCACTGAGCCACCTCCCCAGCCCCGATAAGGGAATCTTAATAGTGATAGTGGACCAAAGCAGCAGATCTCTGTCTCCCCAGGTAGCTGGAAAACCATCTTGATGAAATCAGAGGAAAGGCACACTGTTTTAGGAAACCATTAAGTCGTATTATTATTATTATTAAGCACTCTGTGCGAGTATGTGTGTGTGCTTGAGTGTACATGGGTGTGTGTGCAGCATATCTGTGCATTTGTATGTTGACCTTCTGGGCACCACCCATCTTTTTTTCTTTTTCTTTTTCTTTTTCTTTTTCTTTTTCTTTTTCTTTTCTTTTTTTTTTTTTTTTTGAGACAGAGCCTCTTACATTCCTAGAGCTTCCAGCTGAGCTAGGTTTGTGGTCCAGTGACTCCCCGGGACTCACCTGTGTCCACCTTCCTGGTGCTGTGAACACAAACGCTCCCCACCAGCTCAAGCTTGCATGGCAAATGCTTTACTGATGGAACTGTCCCCTGAGCCCAAAGTTTAGGCATTTGGCTTCTTTTTCTTTTAACCTTCCATCGTTCTTAGACTGTATTGATTTGGTTAATAGTGTAAAAAGAATAGTGCCTTTCCCTGAACTGTATGGAAGGCTGGTGGTCTGATTAGAATGTCAGTCGTGACGGAGATGGTGGAATGTTGCAGGTTCAGAGCTTAATTACAACTATACAATATTGGGCATCTTTAGCCCCTTAAAAGCCAGTTATTCCTTCTTCATTTCTGTGTTTGACCTCACATCCTCTGAGGAACAGGTAAATTCCTTTGGAACGCATCTGATTGAAGATGGAGCCTATTCCTGAGATTCCCCCACTTTGCCGTAACCTGTCTACTTAGCGTTTCTACCCATGTCTTTGAAATATCCTTTAATTTATAACTTACTTTTTACTATAGAAATGTTATCAAACTATTACCACACTGAACATGGAATTTGGGGTGTGTGGTAATCTGTGTTCCTGGGCCATGGGTCATTCATATTTGACTCTAGAATAAACTATCTTCTATTCTCTTTAAGAGGTCCGAGAGAGAGAGAGAGAGAGAGAGAGAGAGAGAGAGAGAGAGAGAGAGAGAGAGAGAGAGAGAGAGAGAGAGAGAGAGATTCCTGAAAAGAAGCTGTGTCTGCGGAGACTGATCGACTGATTCAAATTGCAATATGAAGGAGAGGTTGGAATTTTGCTGGTCTAGAGGCTATTTATTTTGTCCTGGGCTAGTTCCAGTCCCCTCATACCACCCCCCCCCCAACACCCAGAACACCCATTCCTTGCTCACTTCTGTGTCAGAACTAGCATCTTGTGACTAACAGATAACCTATGAGCATAGCAGACAACCAGCTTCCACCAACCCCCAAACGAAGAATGCCATTATTGTATAGGCATCTTGGGCTTCTCCTATCTCACTATACCAGCCTCTCTGAGGTATCCACCAATGTATTTTGAAGCCATTTAAATTTATGACTATCTCTGTTCTGTAAAACTATAAAAGCTTCATGAAACTGCTTCCACATTGGAACATGGAATTCGGGATAGCTCAAAATCTGTGTTCCAGGGCCAGAGTTCCTCAAAATACTAGATAAAATACTAGGAAAAAGTATCTATCTCTCCCTTTTAGATGAGAACTGTGGTTTTTGCACTGGTGTGTGTGTGTCTGTCTGTCTGTCTGTCTGCTTAAGATTGAGAAAAATTTTATTAGCATCTAAAAGAAAAATGCCAGGGTGGAAGAAGACAAGTCTGAGCAGCTGCCTGGAGGAGGAAGATGCAGAAGGAAGAGTTAGTCATGGAAGTCAACCACAGGGTGGGCAAGCAGCCACAGGGGAGGGGAGCTGAGGGAAGGAGTGAAAAAGTCCAAAGTACCAGAGAAAGCAAATATTTGGGCTCTGGCCAGCTCTGAAAGAAAGACAGAAGCGAAGGAAAAAAGAAACATTATGCTTTTACTCAGAAAGGCAACAGAACCTGGGGTGGATTTAGACGGCTAAAAGTCGTGTTTGATGGTGGCAGCGGGAAACCTGTACATGATAAAGGATGGAGACAATGCAGAGAATGAAGGAAGCATCTTTTGAAATCCCCTGGGGTGCTCTGCTTTCAGACAGCATCCTAGCTGTGGGTGCCTTCCCATCAGACACAGAAACCAAGCCAGGGCGCAGGCAGGGCCGAACAACTCTTCAGTGTGAGTGGGATTATCCCACCTACTGCTTTCAATAGCAAAGGATTTCATTAAATTTTATTTCAAGTTAAGAGAAGAAAATGAAGTGGTATTTAAAGGGAGGAGATGGCTGATCTTTAAGTAAATGTTGCCTTGCCACAAAAGAGATGTAATTTTCTGAAAGAACCCTGTGAGGTTGAGAAGAATAGGACAAGACTCTGAGGACCCAGCCAGCGTCTTTCTGTCCTTAACAGCGAGCGAGGCTCTTAATGACACAATGTTGTCAAAGATGAGGAGATCAGCCTTCTGACAGTCCCACTTCCAGTCTCTCATGATTTTTTTGTGGGTGATATGTTTTTAGCGTTCACTTCATCCGAGTTAATAGCTTTTGGATTCTATTATGCAATAGTTACTCTTGCTTTCATCCTTTTCCTGTGTTTAAGAGGACTCAATGCTTTCGAGCTCTTTTTCTCCCAGCCCTGGCTCTCTTGGCCGAGTTCTGTATTTTGCTTTATTCTCTTGTTTGATGTCTTTTTATTACCAAGTGTTTCTCCCCCATTCCCCACCCCTGAAAGCCCCCTGGCTGTTCTTTCCATAAATTCCTGCCAACAGCACTGTCTGCTGTCCCTGTAATTGGAGTGGACTCTAACTGGGTTAATGGCAGGTTTTCTTTTTCTTTCTTTCTTTCTTTCTTTCTTTCTTTCTTTCTTTCTTTCTTTCTTTCTCTCTCTCTCTCTCTCTCTCTCTCTCTCTCTCTCTCTCTCCCTCCCTCCCTCCCTCCCTCCCTCCCTCCCTCCCTCCCTTTCTTTTTCCTTTCCTTTCCTTCCCTTTCCTCTTTCCCCTTTCCCCCTTTCCCCTTTCCTCCTCCTCCTCCTCCTCCTCCTCCTCCTCCTTCCTCTTCTTCCTCTTCCTCCTCCTCTTCCTCCTCCTCCTTCTTCTTCTGTTCATCCTCCACGGGGTAGCTCTTGAACTGTGTTCTTTATCATGGCACCAAATGCACATAATACAAACTTACAATTTCAACATTTACCCTTGATTCTTGGTTTTAGATGCTGTTCAGGCTCTGTGCTAGTGGGAAGACATTTTCCTTCTACAACCTCTTATGGTTATAGACTTTTCCACCTCTCTCTGTGTCTCTCTGTCTGTCTCTGTCTGTCTCTGTCTCTGTCTCTGTCTCTGTCTCTCTCTCTCTCTCTCTGTGTGTACATGTTTGCATGCTGGTGCAACCATACCATGGAATGCATGCAAGTGGAGGTCAGAGGACAATCTGAGGTATCATCCTTTACCTGTTAGCTTGTTTGAGACAGCTCTCTGTCCCTCTGTCTGTCTCTCTCCCCTGCCTCTCTGTTGCTCACCCTGGCATTCACCAGGCTAACTGTTCCACAAGCTTGTGATGGTTCTCTGTTTTCTTGTGCCTGCCTCTCATTTCACCATAGAAGTGCTGGGTGAAAGGTGTGTGTTACTGTACTCAACTTACTTGGGTTCTAGGGACTCAAACTCAGGCCCCTACACTTGCAAGTGTTTATTGACTCACTCTGTCCTCAGCCATTATAGGCTAATTTTTTGATGTGTTTATTACTATTATTCCTGGCTGTTTGCCTGGCTATAATGTTCTTCAATACCATTTTATTGTTTTCAAAATTTCTCCCAGTGCCATTGTCTTTTAACATTAAATGTGGTTGTGCAGGAGTCTGAGACTAGTTTGCATGATCTGCCCTCCTTGGCCATGCCTCTCTCTTGCTTTGTATACCATAATACAAAGACATCTGTAGTAGTCAGGGTTCTTTAGAGTAACAGAACTTATAGAGTGAATCCATCTATTTATCTATCTATCTATCTATCTATCAATCAATCAATCAAGAGAAAGGGTATTTATTAAAATGACTTGCAGGCTGTGGTCTAGCCAATCCAAAAATGGCTGCCGATGAACAGAAAGTCCAAGAATCTAGTAGTTGTTCATTCCATGATGCTGGATATTTCAGCTGGCCTTCAATATACACTGGAATCTCAAAGAAGTAGACTCTAATGCCATAATGCCAGGAACTTGTCACTGCTGACCCCTCCTGACACAGGAGTCACTGTTTCAACCATTCCCCTGCTGGATCCAGGTCAGGGAGCCACACCTGCCGGCTTGTCCCACAGGTAGGACAGCAGTTTCTCTTCAGAAGGCACACCTTGTAGATGGGGCTTCTGTTCCCCTTCCCCACCCCGGGCGCTGCACAGCTGCAGCCAGAAGCTGCCTGCCTCTTTTCAGGGTATAGCCCCCGTCTGTCTCTCTGCACAGTTCATCTGTCCCTGTCACCACCACCCCCCCCACACACACACACAAAGTTTCATATGTGCCTCCACCCTTTCTCTCTCTGAGACCAGCTCTTCTTTGTTATCCTGACTCTTCTCATTCGTTACGCCACACGGAGGCGGCGTCTGATCTATTATTTTGCCCCCAAGTCTCCACGACAGCCTTTTTAATCCGTACTGCTTATTAACTTAGCCAAGAAATAGCTCAATGGCAACGGCTCTGTGTAGAATTTTCCAGAAGAAGGGGCGCCTTTTAGATCTGTTTCAATTTGGATTCTTTCATTCATGAACATTTCCTTCAATTTTCTCTCTAAATATATTCCTTCCTTCTTTGTCTGATTTCCATTCATGGACACCAACTGATATATCTTGGCTTTCCCATGCCCCTCCCTCCCCCTCCCCTCCCTCCCTCTCCTTCTCATCTTTTCTTTTCTCTGCCTGTCTTTGTGGGTAGCGCTTTATTCCTTGATGTTATTATTTGACTTGTATGGTTAGCTGCATTGCTTTGCTGCCTCTGTTTTTTTTGTTTTGTTTTGTTTTTTAAATTCTTTTTTGAACAAATTCCCCCCAACTTTCATCTTGGGACTCACATTTTAACTCTTGTTTCTCTCCAGTGTAAAGGACTCACAGGAAATTCACCCTTCGTAATTGTAGTTTCCCTTGGCCTGATTTCTTCTCCTGATGTAGGTTTGTCTACTTCCTGTAACCATCTCATCTGTTACCTTGTCTGCGGTATCCTTGGGTGAATTTGCTTCCACACTGTTTCTGGCTTTTCTGATACTAATTGCCTTCCTCTCAATTACCACCAAGGGCTGCACACTGACCTTCGAATGACCTTGTTCTCAGGGCTGAATATCCTTAGGTTAGGCAGTGGGAAACCAGCACTGAGAAAGAACCCTGGACTTTCCTCCTGCCTCTTTGAGAGCAGGGTGGGCTTTCTCCTTCTTTCTTTCAGTTACTTGTCTCACTGATACAATAAAGTACCTGACAAAATCAACTTAAAGAATAAAGAGTTTATTTTTGTGCACAGTGTGAGGCTCCTTATGGAAGGTCCAGCAGCAGGAGGTTGAGGCAAATAATCACACTGCAGAAAGAAGACTGGTGAGGGCCTGTGCTTAGTTTTCTCCTTTATTAAGGCAGTGAGCCCCTGGGCTGGCGGTACTCACACTAGGGTGCATCTTCCCACCTCAGATAACCTAACCTAGAAAGCCTCTTACAGACATGCCCTGGCTCTATCTCCTAGGTCTTAAGTTGATAGTTAATATGCACCACATCCAGTCTAGATTAATCTTTGTTTTTAGGTGGCGTTTTATTTATTCCATAATTGCTCTTAGTCAGGGTTTCTATTGCTGCAATGAAACACCATGACCAAAAAGAAAATTGGGGATGAAAGGGTTTGCTTGACTTACACTCCCACAGCACTGTTCATTATTGAAGGAAGTCAGGGCAGGAACTCACCCAGGGTTTCCAGCTCCTGGAAACAGGAGCTGATGCAGAGGCCATGGAGGGGTGCTGCTTACTGGCTTTCTCATCATGCCTTGCTCAACCTGCCTTCTTATTGAACCCTGGACCACCAGCCCAAGGTTGGCACCACCTGGTGGATTGACACCTCCCCCAGTTAATCACTGATTGAGAAAATGCTCTACAGCTGGATCTCATGGAGGCATTTTCTCAGCTGAGGCTCCCTCCTCTCTGATGACTCTAGCTTGTGTCAAGGTGACACAAAACCAGCCAGTACAACCATCACATTTTGGAACATCAAGAGAATGCTTCAGGGGAAATTTCCCTTACTCTTCTCTGTTCAAGGTCAAAATGACAGAGGATTCCTGAGTGTGAATCCTTTGAGCTTTCACATGGGATTCTCTCTCTCTCTCTCTCTCTCTCTCTCTGTGTGTGTGTGTATAAGAGATGAACCTTGAGTATCATTCCTCAAGCACTATCTACCTTGTTTTTTTCAGATGGTTTCTTCCTGGCCTTGAATTTGCGGAGAAGGCTAGGCTGGCTGACCAGTAAGCCCCAGCGATCCATCCATTTCCACCTGCTCAACTCTGAGATTGCAGTTATGAGCTGCCACTCTAGTCTGCTTTTAAAGGTAGATTTCAGGGATCAAACTCAGAATCTCATGCCCATTCAGCCAACACCTTACTGCCTGATTGTCACACCAGCCATTGGCTTCTCTTTTTAAAGCTGAGGAGCAATGTGCCCCGGGCCTTGAAGGCAGTTGGTAAGGATTGTGTCAACTGCCCTCAGCAGATGCTGAAGTCAAATTGTGTCTTCTGTTAGAGAAATATATGACCTGGCCTCAGCTTTTTTACACACTATCCCATCTAAAAGAGGATAAATAGATGGAAGCCCACCCCCATTAAATTTGAGCCACACCCACTATGTATTCTGCAGCACCCACATCCTTTCAGACCACATACCTTTCCATTGGTGTCTTAGTTAGGGGGTTATTGTTGTGAAGAGACACCATGACCAAGACAACTCTTATAATAAAAGAATAAAAGCATTTAACTGGAGCTGGCTTATAGTTTTAGATGTTCGGTCCATTATCATCATGGTAGGAAGCATGACAACATGTAGGCAGATGGTGTAGGAGGAGCTGAGAGTTCAAGATCTTGACAGCAGGCAGCAGAAGGGGACAGTGTCTGGACCTAGCTTGAACATAGGAGACCTCAATGCCTGCCTCTTACAGCGGCACACTTCCTACAACAAGGCCACACTTACTCCAATAAAGCCACATCTCCTAATAGTGTCGCCCTCTATGAGTCAAGTATTCAAACACATGAGTCTATGGGGGGAGCGTTCCTATTCAAACCACCATAAATGGCATATCTATTGGACCCATATTCTTACATGCATGAGGGGCATGAGTTTCCTCTCTGCTTTCAAGATCAGAGACATAGCATCTTAATTGTGTGGTGCCTAAAATCACAGTTATGGGGCTGGGGAGACTCTCAGTTGATGAAGTGCCTGCTTTGCACACACACAAGATTTGGGCTTCATTCCTAGAACCACACAAAAAACACAGAACCTGGTGTCACAAGTGTGTGACACCAGTGCTAGGGAAGCAGTGACAGGCAGATCCAAAGTAGATGACATCTGAGGAATGACACATAAGGTTGTCCTCTGACCTTCCAGTGGATGAAACACACATATATTCAGACATATATACAACTTCACATGCTCCCATGCACACACACACACACACACACACACACACACACACACAAATGTCGTTAAAAAAATTAAATTGCACACAGGGAAGAGAAATAGTGAAGTCCCTTTGGACATATGGAAATGCAGTAGAAGTGTGGGCCGAAGTGTGATCTTCCAGAGGCCTGCCTGGCACCTCATCCGGCACAGGCCTCCTACCCCATCCTAGGCTGAACTGGAGTTGCGGAGTAGGGGAAGAAAGAGAGCATGAATTTCCAGATCTTGTGAAACAGAATGAAACCTGACTCATAATTGTCTCTATTGGTATTTTGTAATTGGCCCAAAAAGTTGTTTATCCTGAACTACTAAACTGTAGTCTAATTTGGAGTGTAAATAGACTGAAAATTATCCTTGCAAAAAATCCCCACAGCCATGCCTTGGTCCCCAGGCAATCACCTATTTAAGCTACCATCAAATAATGCAGCGCCACACGTGGGCAAGTCCTTGTGTGCTTACTTTAGTGTTCTGTGCACCGCTTCCTGCTTGCTGGCTCTAAGTGGAATGCAGCTGCACTGAAGCTCAAGGGCTGCTCTGAACTCAGTCTGATCCTGAGGCATGTATAATCCGTACATCATTCCTCGCTCAGGTAGATTGTTTAATTCATTATATCTAGAGTGTTCCATCAAAACTCCAAGCAGAACCAAAGGCCCCTCTATGGGGAGGAAAAAAAAAAAAAAAAAAGAAACAGGGTCCTCTCTTTTAATGTGGTCTGAAATCAAACCAAAGAGATAAGATGCTTCAGAATGTCTCAAGCTAGAATACAGACCTTACTCTGTTCTGCACACAGGGCCCATCTTAAGGGCATCAGAAACTTACCCAGAACAGACAGCAATGTCACCGTCATGACCAACACCCACAATTATTGTTGACCATTCACAAGGAGTTGGGACCTGCCTTAGCCACTTGTCTCATTGCCATGATGAATACACAGCACAAAGCAAACTTTAGGTGGGAAGTATTTCTTTGGGCTCACAATTCTAGGGCTTCTGTCCATTACACCACCAGGTAGCTGACTGCATTGCATCGTCAGCAGACAGGAAGTAGACAGAGATGGCTGCTGCTGCTCAACTCCCTTTTTCCTTTGTGCTCAGTCCATGACTTCAACCTGTGGGCTGGCATCGCCTACATTCAAGGTGTGTTCTCCTACCTCAGTCATCTAACCACAGTTATGCTAAAAGACTAATATAATCTAGATAACCCATCACAGGCTTGCTTAAAGGATCCTCTCCTAGGGAACTCTCAGTCCTGTCAAGTTGACAATCAGTTTAAAAACCATCACAGAACCTAACTGTTTTATAAAAATAATTTCGAGCCGGGCGTGGTGGCGCACGCCTTTAATCCCAGCACTCGGGAGGCAGAGGCAGGCGGATTTCTGAGTTCGAGGCCAGCCTGGTCTACAAAGTGAGTGCCAGGACAGCCAGGGCTACACAGAGAAACCCTGTCTCAAAAAAACCAAAAAAAAAAAAAAAAAAAAAATTCATAAAAGCTAACTTCACCGTGCAGAAAGGAAATGGAAGGAAATGGAAAACATTGAGTTATGAATACAAACAGCATATCTAGAAACAGCAGTTAGAATTTTTCTCTAAGTCTATCTCGGACATCCAGGGTACCTTAACTTTTTCTTTATCTGAGCCCCAAATACAAAAGGACCTCTGACACCTTGAGGGGACTCCACTTAAGAAGTACTTCAGTTGCTGTGTTAGACCTGTTTCTGGAAGAGAGCAGTTGGCCCTTCCAGGAAGCACTTTCTGGGAATGACTGCACAGAGTGTGTGAGCCCGGCTCCTCATCTGTGGGGGGAGGTGGTGGGGCTTGGCGGTCAGCTGAGGTCCTTCCAGCAACTCATCCTGAATCATTAGCACAGGAGGTTCTGAGCCCCCTGAAGGGCTGGTGCCTATTTTGATTCCAACACACCCCTAACTCCTTTCTAAAAACAGGGATGCGTTGGTTCTTTCTCATGGCTGTCTTAAGTCATTTGGAGAGAGAAACTCAAGTGTCAGGCTGAAGTTTCTTACCATCTAGTGAGGAGGAACAGGAAACAGAGAGGAAGTAGTAAGTGTTCCATCTTCTGGTAATCTCAAGGACAAATCTATGCATGGAAAAAGGCCTTTACTATGCTTTCTGGTCCCACTGGCCTTCTGCAATCCCAGGGTCTTTCAAAGTCTGGGACACTGTCATCCTTTCTCTGCTGAAGATCTTTTAGGCTTCCTCTTCAAGAAGCCGTGTCCACATCTACTAGGGTTCAGAAGACAGAACTCCTGGAGTATAGATGTGTCATGAGGGATCAAAGGACTCTGCCCTGCACCAGTATGGCGTGTAGCAGCTTATAGGATTATAACTATACTCAGTATGCATTAAAGTCTCAAGGGAAGGTTATGGTGTCTACAAAAGACACACGAATGTCCCACCTTTTGAGTTCCAAAACACATGGGAAACCTAGGTCCAAGCAATGCAGCTAGATATGATATAGCTCACACCTCCTGCCTTATATAAATCGGAGCTGTCAACACCTTAGAAGCCCAGGAAGGTGAAGAAGAACTGAGCTAAGTTGTGAGCCTGGCTCCTCATGTGTGAGCATCCTAAGGCTCTAACTGGGCAGAGGGTCTGGACTTCGAAGCTCAACAGCCTGATTTCACTCTCTAAGGGTAGTATATCGATGTTAGCCTGCTCTGAAATCAAATTATGATGTGCCAAATTTATCTAGATCAACTACTGTTCTAGCAGAATTCGATCAAATCTAACCCATTGAAACTTGGAATGAGCATTGTCAGACTCACAGTAAGGCCAATAAATAAACAGCAGCCAAAAACAAGGGTAGAAAAGGTCAGGGGGTCAGGGGTCAGGGGGTCAGGGGCCCAGGGGGATCAAGAGTCAGGAAGAGCCAGGCCATGCATCGCTGGGGTTGTTTAGGTCCAATTCTGAGCTCTAACTTGCTGAACTGAGATGTGGAAAGGCGCTGTTAGAAACATCCTCTTGTCTTTGGGAGTGACTCCTTCTGTCTATGTCATGGGGACATGAGGACTGGGCAGGCCTTGGTCCTACATGTAGAGAAGAAAAACTTCCACTATGCTTTTACGCTATAAAAGTATGGTGCTGGCTGGTGTTCTTGGAGTGGAAAACTATAATTGTTTTGGAAAGTATTTTGCTGATACATATGAAGAGCCATTAGCCTTCATTGGAAGGCTTTTTTTTTTTTTTTAAATCACTTTTCACTTTATCTGGAACTAGTCAAGAAAAGTAGAAGCCATTTTCAGGTGGTGGTGTGGAACAATCCAGATGTGTATTCTGCAGACATGGATGCTATGGTGTAAGGAACTCCCAGAACTGAGGTCACAGCTCATAAAGAGCCATTCCTTAAAATTAGGAGGACTAAGTTCAGTCCTGAAAGCCTGTGTATGAGAAGAAGGTAGGCATGGTGGCGTGTGCTTGCAATCCAGGTGCTGGAGGCATGGAAACCAGCAGGGCCTGAAGACTCTGCTCTGGGAGCCTTGTCTGCTTCGTGAGTTCTAGGCTAGATAGATGCCCTATTTCATCTTCTGAAAGGTTGTTCTCTAATGTGTGTGTGTTAGTTCACACACACACACACACACATCAACACAGAGAACCCCAACTATGGAAATGCTTTCGATATGACATGAGTGAATCAAGAATTAAGGGTACAGATGAGTCACTTCCCAGTAAGGCTGCCCAGCCCCCACAAGAATGGAAACAGACTCTCTTCCTCTCAACAGTTGGATTATTTTTAATGAATCCATCAGTTAGCTAATTAATTTTACTGTGTGCATGTGCATGCATGCCCATGTGTATGAGTGCATGTGAAGGTAGGCATGCACATGCCATAGTGCAACTGGAGGTCAAAGAGGTCTCCCGAGTCAGTTCTCCCCTGACACCTCGTGGGATCTGGGAATTGAATTCAGGTCATACGGCACGTGCATCAGTGCCTCTACGAGCTGAGCCATCTTTCCACCCCGGCACCTTGGCACCCTGTAATTAATTACACAGAAGTCTTTATGTGCATGTAGGTGCTTCTTAAATCTGTGTTGTATTATCAGGGAAGCCTTGGGGGGGCTATCTGTGAAGTCTGTGTGTTCAGTGATTACTCCCAGAGCCAAGATCTGCACCTGTACATGGAAGCCATGTAAACAGACATAAAATAACGTGCAACCGAGATGATATTCCATTGCATAAATATATGGTTTTAAAAACCCATTTGTCTCTTTTATGGCTGAGCATTCACAGCCACTTATTCTCAGAATCCCTCACTTCCCAGGGCTCAGAGTCTTGAGGGCTTATTTATGAGTGGGGATGAAGAACAAAGCATGTGAATTAACACGTGAGTGGCCAAGGAGATCTGAGCACATCTCTGACAAGTGCTCAACTTCACAAGGTGTATGTGCTCAGCACCTGCCTTAGTTACTTTCTTGACAAAAGCAACTAAGGGAGAGGGATTTATTCCAGAGAATTATAGGCCATCATGTCTGGGAAAGGTATGGCTGTAGGTGGCGAAGGCGTGGCAGCAAGCCGGGGAGGCGTGGCAGCAGGCCGGGGAGGCATGGGCAGGGGCAGGAGGCTGGCTGGTCACATGATATTCACACTTCAGAATCTGAGAGAAAAGGAAGTTCTTTGTCTGGGAGTCTTGTCATTACTAACTTATCAAAGAGTAGACTGCCTAGACTACCTTCCCTGGACCTGTTTGTTTGTTTGTTTTGTTTTTGTTTTTTCCAGGATTTAACATAAGGATTTTAATAGCAAGGCTTTGGAGTCATCACTGGGACCCTTTCTTCATAGCCACAGCACCCTGCCTGGCTAAACCCACGGCTCCTTCCTGGTATGACATATCTGTTCCTTCCAAGTTGGCCACTGCTACCGGGAGCACAAATCCAGCACTACTGGCTCCTGCGAGCACTGCACTTATCTCTCCCAATCTACTCTAACTTCAGAAGGACCTCTGCAAACATGCCTTCTGATCTTGCACTGAACAACTCTAACTTGATACCTAGTTTCTCGAAATGTGTTGGGTTTGCCTCGTGAGGGCCCAGAACCATTTGCTGGAGGAGTTGGGTGGCTCCCCTTGATGTCTGCAGGCACCAGCAGCAACACATGTATTCTCGTGACTATCCCTTGCGCCCTCACTGCCCCGGCGCTCAGCATTCCTGCTCACTCAGTTAATTAAGATTGTACCTCTGCAGCAGCTGATGACCTTGCCATGCAGAACTGGCCCCTCCGATGCCACAAGGACACGTATCTCCACAGAGGAGGAGGATGCCTCACTAACGGGCTCTAAAAAAAGCACAGCCCGGTCTCAAGGCACAAGATAAAGGAAGCTTGCTTGTCGAAAGCATCTTAGAGACAGCAGGCCTGCTTGAGGTGTTAGATCTGGTATAAGGAGGCGCTTCGGGGCTCAGCATACGTGTTCTCAGGTTGGGATCAGGTGGACCGGATGCCTTGGACTACAAGCAAGCATCTTCCATACTAATCCTTCTGCCTGTCCCTATGGTACCCCATCTCGCTCCTGAAAACCTGTCCTTTTTCTAAGGCCACCTCAGGCGGTAGCTGCTATGAGAGCTACCTACCACCTCACAATGGGCAGTCTCAGTTTTCTTAGCTCCCCCTGGCTATAGTCAGTACTTTGTTTGGCTCTGACCGCTTGCATTTTCATTGGAATCTATGCATTGTACATGGTTCACAGTGCTGAGGAGTATAAGGATATTTTCATACATATATACAGTATGTATTAAGAGTATTCTCCTATATCCTCCTACCCTTCACTTCCTACCTTAGCCTCATATTGTTTAAAGAGACAGTTTGCTTTTTTCATGTCATTTATGTGTGTACACACACACACACATATATATGTATATATATATATATGTACATACATACGTATATGGTCTTATGTGTCTATATAAAACTCTAGGAATCACAAATGAGAAGAAATATGTGATGTTTGCTTTTCTGAGGCTGGCTTCATTCACTTTAATTTAATTATCTCCAATTATACCTATTTTTCTGAAAAATGACATAATTGCCTTCATGGCTGAAAAAAATCAAATCTGTGTATGAGTGTCATATTTTCCTTCCTTCTCCATTCCTCTCTCTTCAGGCATCTATGTTGCTCCCATAGCTCAGCTCTTGTGAGCAATATCAACACTGACATACGGTTGTCTCTATGTGCTGACTTGGAGTCCTTTGGCTAAATAACCATAGGGGTGACTGGGCCATGCGGGTCCATGTTGCCTTGTGGCTTCTGCAGACTGAGTTCTAGAGCTTCTGGGCTAGTTACAGCCCTACCAGTAGCATGTGGATTCTCCTTGGTTCTTTGTTGTTTTCTTAAAAACTGCTGTTGTGATAGGTGAGAAGGAACTCAACGCAATTTTAGTTTCTAGCGCCCCCCATGGCTGACGAGGTTACAGTGTTTCATAGATGGCTGATGAGGTTACAATGTTTCACAAGAATATTGGACATCTATAGCTCCTCTTTTGAGAATTTTTGTCTATTTTAAGGCCTTTTTCATTCCATCCCTCCCTCTGTCTCTCCCTTTCTCCCTCTCTCCCTCCCTCCCTTCCTTTTTCTGTCCATCCCTTTCCTGGTAGCTGAGGGCCTGCTCAGTGTTAGACTCTGAAACACAGACATGAAGAAAGTCAGTCTGGCCAGGAAGGATAACTGCTTTGTGGGGTGAAGGTGGAGGGGGTGGGGGGTGAGCTTGTGGTCTGGGAACGTCTGGGAAACACTAGATGAGGAAATCTGAATGTGATGTCGGATGTGAGCCAAGAGCAACAAGGCACGAGGGATTCACAGTCAGTGAGCAGCCCTGCTCTGAGATACAAACACTCAGCTCAGAGCGCAGCCAACCCTGACAGAGGAGGAACGAGTCTGCAGAGAGAACATCTAGCCTGGGCACACTCCCAGGCACCGCCACTGAGAGCAGCACCAATTCCCAGGCACCAGATTGAGAGCATCCCTGTCACAGTTCAGCATCCCTCACAGAGCCACCGACATCATGCATGTGCCTGCATGATGCCCTCTTGGGGCACAGAAACTCATATATATATATATATATATATATATATATATATATATATATACTTACACACACATATATGCATGCACTCATATACTCCCATGCAAGGATGTCTGGTCCTAGTGTTTTTCATATCACTTCCTTTACACAGGGTCTTTCATTGGACCTAGAGCTAGGCTGTCATGGATCAAGCCCCAGGAATCCTCCTGTCTTCATCCCCCACAGTTACATTAAAATATGGCCATATGTGGAATATTTTATGGGAGTGGTGGGTTCAAACTCAGGTCCTCATGATTAGCACAGCAAGAGCTTTACCTGCTGAGACATCCCCCGCCCTGCCCTTGTTGTTTTCTGATGCATGTTTAAGCTTCTTCTTTCTGTTTTCCTTCATGCTTTGCAAAAAGTCTATAAATTGAAATAATAACATTTTGATAAACAAAAAATATTTCCCTAAACAATGCTTGTCTTTCAGCTTCATACATTTTATTCTTAAAGACAGTCAAATCCACCCTTTGAATATTATGGTGGTTTTATATTTAGTCACATTTGGAGAACATCCCCTACTCTGAGATTATGAATCTCATCTATATGTCAATTATGAAAGCCTCCATTTTCCTTCTCAGATGTATTATGGCGGGGTAGTAAGTTGCTCTTGTCTTGTTCATAACTATTAATAATGTCACTTTGATTGTATGATGTTGGCATCTATTGGATTTATCATCATCATCATCATCATTTTGGTTTTTTCAAGACAGAGTTTCTTTGTGTAGTCCTGGCTGTCCTGGCACTCACTCTGTAGACCAGGCTGGCCTCGAGCTCAGAAATCTGCCTGCCTCTGCCTAATTGCCACCGAGAGCATCTTCTCAGCCTTCTCGGGTTTTGCTTTAGCATCTCACGGTTCCTTCTCTTCTGGTTGGCTTTATACAGACTGTCTAGTAACCTTTCGGTTGATGCAACCACATATCTGACAAGGGCAAATTAAGGAGGGAGGGTTTGTTTCTGCTCCTGGCATGACAGATGCAGTCTGTCACAGAGGGAAAGGCATGGCAGCAGGCATGAGAGGAGGCAAGTTTCTGAGTCCACAGCCAGGATGCAGAGAGATGAATACCTGGGCTCAGCATGTCTGCTCCTGTTTATTCAGCCGAGCATCCAAGATCTTGGGTGGTGCCACACACAGTTGGGTAGATTGTTTTATCAGATCGTTCTATTAAGCCTGCCTGGAAACATGTTCACAGACACACCTGGAGGAATGTCCCCTGGGCTATTAAACACACACACACACACACACACACACACACTACAGAGTGAAGTCGATAACGGAATTTGTCACATGCCCAAACCAAATTCACTTTACCAAGGTAACAATCAGCCGCTCCTGTGCTTGCCCGGCTCTTCTCCTCTAAGGGAATGTTTTGCTATTTTCCATCTGTCTTTGTTCGTAGATAGAATGCAAATTTATCTTGAGTGTTAATCCCTTGTTGCTGTCTCCTTCATTCCTCTCTCCTTAGATTCCTCACAGCCCTTCTCAGCTATAGTCTTATGTCCTGTCTCTTATTAGTTCTCCACCTACTTTGCTGAAGAACCGCTGACCGCACTTTCAATGACTGAGGTCAAAGCTCACTCACATAAACTTCATCATGTCTGGGGATTGAAAGCGGGACACCCGGGCCTCTGAAGGCAACACTGTTCTGTGCCTCTGCTTCCCAGTGTCCTGCAGCTCCCCAGAGTCTGCACGGACGTCGGATCTTTTAGATCACCTCTTTCTTCTCTCCAGCTTCCCAGGGATGTTGCTAAGGCATGCTCTGTTTCTCCATGTTCACACCTCTATAATCAGATGTGATACATCCCATGCCACAGTGCCCCACAGGTGACAACTGTGATGCATTGCCGTCACTTGCATATGGATGAAGTTGGTTAAAAAGTGTCCCAATGTTCAAGGAAAATGTAAAATGCAAAAAGATCCTAACTCAAAACATCCAAGAAATACAGGACACAATGAGAAGACCAAACCTACGGATAATAGGAGTGGATGAGAATGAAGATTTTCAACTCAAAGGACCAGCAAACATCTTCAACAAAATTATAGAAGAAAACTTCCCAAATCTAAAGAAAGAGATGCCCATGAACATACAAGAAGCCTACAGAACTCCAAATAGACTGGACCAGAAAAGAAATACCTCCCGACACATTATAATCAGAACAACAAATGCTCTAAATAAAGATAGAATACTAAAAGCAGTAAGAGAAAAAGGCCAAGTAACATATAAAGGCAAGCCTATCAGAATTACACCAGATTTTTCACCAGAGACTATGAAAGCCAGAAGATCCTGGACGGATGTTATACAGACACTAAAAGAACACAAATTCCAGCCCAGGCTACTATACCCAGCCAAACTCTCAATTAACATAGATGGAGAAACCAAAGTATTCCACGACAAAACCAAATTCACACATTATCTCTCCACGAATCCAGCCCTTCAAAGGATAATAACAGAAAAAAACCAATACAAGGACAGGAACCACGCCCTAGAAACAACAAGAAGGTAATCCCTCAACAAACCTAAAAGAAGACAGCCACAAGAACAAAATGCCAACTTTAACAACAAAAATAACAGGAAACAACAATTACTTTTCCTTAATATCTCTTAATATCAATGGACTCAACTCCCCGATAAAAAGACATAGACTAACAAACTGGCTACACAAACAAGACCCAACATTTTGCTGCTTACAGGAAACTCATCTCAGAGAAAAGGATAGACACTACCTCAGAATGAAAGGCTGGAAAACAATTTTCCAAGCAAATGGCATGAAGAAACAAGCTGGAGTAGCCATTCTAATATCTGATAAGATTGACTTCCAACCCAAAGTCATTAAAAAAGACAGGGAGGGACACTTCATACACATCAAAGGTAAAATCCTCCAAGAGGAACTATCAATCCTGAATATCTATGCTCCAAATACAAAGGCAGCCACATTCATTAAAGAAACTTTAGTAAATCTCAAAGCACACATTGCACCTCATACAATAATAGTGGGAGACTTCAACACACCACTTTCACCAATGGACAGATCATGGAAACAGAAACTAAACAGGGACACAGTGAAACTAACAGAAGTTATGGATCAAATGGATCTGGCAGATATCTACAGAACATTTTACCCTAAAACAAAAGGATACACCTTCTTCTCAGCACCTCATGGTACCTTCTCCAAAATTGACCACGTAATTGGGCACAAAACAGGACTCAACAGATACAAAAACATTGAAATTGTCCCATGCATCCTATCAGATCACCATGGACTAAGGCTGATCATCAATAACAAAATAAATAATAGAAAGCCAACATTCACGTGGAAACTGAACAACACTCTTCTCAATGATACCTTGGTCAAGGAAGGAATAAAGAAAGAAATCAAGGACTTTTTAGAGTTCAATGAAAATGAAGCCACAACATACCCAAACTTATGGGACGCAATGAAAGCATTTCTAAGAGGAAAACTCATAGCTCTGAGTGCCTCCAAAAAGAAACTAGAAAGAGCACACATTAGCAGCTTGACAACACACCTAAAAGCACTAGAACAAAAGGAAGCAAATTCACCCAAGAGGAGTAGACGGCAGGAAATAATCAAACTCAGGGGTGAAATCAACCAAGTGGAAACAAGAACTATTCAAAGAATCAACCAATCAAGGAGCTGGTTCTTTGAGAAAATCAACAAGATAGATAAACCCTTAGCCAGACTCACTAGAGGGCACAGGGAAAGTATTCTAATTAACAAAATCAGAAATGAAAAAGGAGACATAACAACAGATCCTGAAGACATCCAAAACACCATCAGATCCTTCTACCAAAGGCTATACTCAACAAAACTGGAGAACCTGGATGAAATGGAGAAGTTCCTAGACAGATACCAGGTACCAAAGTTGAACCAAGATCAGGTTAATGATCTAAACAACCCTATATCCCCCAAAGAAATAGAAGCAGTCATTAATAGTCTCCCAACCAAAAAAAGCCCAGGACCAGATGGGTTTAGTGCAGAGTTCTATCAGACCTTCAAAGAAGATCTAATCCCAGTTCTTCACAAACTATTCCACAAAATAGAAACAGAAGGTACTCTACCCAACTCATTCTATGAAGCCACAATTACTCTGATACCTAAACCACAAAAAGACCCAACAAAGATAGAAAACTTCAGACCAATAACCCTTATGAATATTGATGCAAAAATCCTCAATAAAGTTCTTGCTAACCGAATCCAAGAACACATCAAAACAATCATCCATCCTGACCAAGTAGGTTTCATCCCAGGGATGCAGGGATGGTTCAATATACGGAAATCCATCAACATAATCCAGTATATAAACAAACTCAAAGACAAAAACCACATGGTCATCTCGTTAGATGCAGAAAAAGCATTTGACAAGATCCAACACCCATTCATGATAAAAGTCTTGGAAAGATCAGGAATTCAAGGCCCATACCTAAACATGATAAAAGCAATCTACAGCAAACCAGTAGCCAACATCAAAGTAAATGGTGAGAAGCTTGAAGCAATCCCTCTAAAATCAGGGACTAGACAAGGCTGTCCACTTTCTCCATACCTATTCAACATTGTACTTGAAGTCCTAGCCAGAGCAATTCGACAACAAAAGGAGATCAAAGGGATACAAATTGGAAAAGATGAAGTCAAAATATCACTTTTTGCAGATGATATGATAGTATATATAAGTGACCCTAAAAATTCCACCAGAGAACTCCTAAGCCTGATAAACAGCTTCGGTGAAGTAGCTGGATATAAAATTAACTCAAACAAATCAATGGCCTTTCTCTACACAAAGAATAAACAGGCTGAGAAAGAAATTAGGGAAACAACACCCTTCTCAATAGTCACAAATAATATAAAATATCTTGGCGTGACTCTAACTAAGGAAGTGAAAGATCTGTATAATAAAAACTTCAAGTCTCTGAAGAAAGAAATTATAGAAGATCTCAGAAGATGGAAAGATCTCCCATGCTCATGGATTGGCAGGATCAACATTGTAAAAATGGCTATCTTGCCAAAAGCAATCTACAGATTCAATGCAATCCCCATCAAAATTCCAAATCAATTCTTCAACGAATTAGAAAGTGCAATCTGCAAATTCATCTGGAATAACAAAAAACCTAGGATAGCAAAAACTCTTCTCAAGGATAAAAGAACCTCTGGTGGAATCACCATGCCGGACCTAAAGCTCTACTACAGAGCAATTGTGATAAAAACTGCATGGTACTGGTATAGTGACAGACAAATAGACCAATGGAATAGAATTGAAGACCCAGAAATGAACCCACACACCTATGGTCACTTGATCTTCGACAAGGGAGCTAAAAACATCCAGTGGAAGAAAGACAGCATTTTCAACAAATGGTGCTGGCACAACTGGTTGTTAACATGTAGAAGAATGCGAATCGATCCATTCCTATCTCCTTGTACTAAGGTCAAGTCTAAGTGGATCAAGGAACTTCACATAAAACCAGAGACACTGAAACTTATAGAGGAGAAAGTGGGGAAAAGCCTTGAAGATATGGGCATAGGGGAAAAATTCCTGAATAGAACAGTAATGGCTTGTGCTGTAAGATCGAGAATTGACAAGTGGGACCTCATGAAACTACAAACTTCTGCAAGGCTAAAGACACCATCAATAAGACAAAAAAACCACCAACAGATTGGGAAAGGATCTTCACCTATCCTAAATCAGACAAGGGACTAATATCCAATATATATAAAGAACTCAAGAAGGTGGACTCCAGAAAGTCAAATAACCCCATTAAAAAATGGGGCTCAGAACTGAACAAAGAATTCTCACCTGAGGAATACCGAATGGCAGAGAAGCACCTGAAAAAATGTTCAACATCCTTAATCATCAGGGAAATGCAAATCAAAACAACCCTGAGATTCCACCTCACACCAGTCAGAATGGCTAAGATCAAAAATTCAGGTGACAGCAGATGCTGGCGAGGATGTGGAGAAAGAGGAACACTTCTCCATTGTTGGTGGGATTGCAAGCTTGTACAACCACTCTGGAAATCAGTCTGGCGGTTCCTCAGAAAATTGGACATAGTACTACCGGAGGATCCAGCAATACCTCTTCTGGGCATATATCCAGAAGATGTCCCAACCGGTAAGAAGGACACATGCTCCACTATGTTCATAGCAGCCCTATTTATAATAGCCAGAGGCTGGAAAGAACCCAGATGTCCCTCAACAGAGGAATGGATACAGAAATTATGGTACATTTACACAATGGAGTACTACTCAGCTATTAAAAAGAATGAATTTATGAAATTCCTAGCCAAATGGATGGACCTGGAGGGCATCATCTTGAGTGAGGTAACACAATCACAAAGGAACTCACACAATATGTATTCACTGATAAGTGGATATTAGCCCAAAACTTAGGATACCCAAGATATAAGATACAATTTGCTAAACGCATGAAACTCAAGAAGAATGAAGACCAAAATGTGGACACTGTGCCCCTTCTTAGAATTGCGAACAAAACACCCAGGGAAGGAGTTACAGAGACAAAGTTCGGAGCTGTGATGAAAGGATGGACCATCTAGAGACTGCCGTATCCAGGGATCCATCCCATAATCAGCTTCTAAACGCTGACACCATTGCATACACTAGCAAGATTTTGCTGAAAGGACCCAAAGATAGCTGTCTCTTGACTCTTGTCTCTTGAGACTATGCAGGGGCCTAGCAAACACAGGAGTGGATGCTCACAGTCAGCTATTGGATGGATCACAGGGCTCCCAATGGAGAAGCTAGAGAAAGTACCCAAGGAGCTAAAGGGATCTGCAACCCTATAGTTGGAACAACATGATGAACTAACCAGTACCCCGGAGCTCTTGTCTCTAGCTGCATATGTATCGAAAGATGGCCTAGTCGGCCATCACTGGAAAGAGAGGCCCATTGGACTTGCAAACTTTATATGCCCCAATATAGGGGAATGCCAGGGCCAAAAGAATGGGAATGGGAGGGTAGGGAAGTGGGGGGCGGTATGGGGGACTTTTGGGATAGCATTGGAAATGTAATTGAGGAAAATATGTAATAAAAAAAACAGTGGAAAAAAAAAGTGTCCCAATGTTCATTTTTGCTGGGGAGAGTCCTGGCTTCTATTTCAGTCATGATATTGTTTCAGTCATGAATAACTCTATTTTCATTCTCAGATGTGTTACGGTAGGGTGACATGTTGTTTATCTCCTTATTTATAAATATCAATAATGTCACCTCGGTTGTAGGATGTTCACTTTGGGGTACCCAATCTATTGGATTTAATAGCTATTGAAAGCGTCTTCCTAGAGGAAATATTACTATAAGGTAATGATTAAAAAAAACATGCAAAGGCAGGAGTTCAGACAGCAAAGGGTATATTTTTGACATACAAGTTTGTCACTGAAAGAATGACATGGGAGGCTAGCTTGCAAAACAACCCCTGAGTAGTTGAAGAAGCCTAGGGAAGGGTGTCAGCAGAAGCAGTAATTACGCTGGATCATCTCCACTAAGCCTGTGAAATGATGCAGAGAGCAGCATGCTTGAAATCAGGACACACAGCTAAGAGATGTGCTTGGTGATTGAACTTGGTTCCGAGCCAGTTTGCTGCACTGAAAAATGTCCGTCAATTCGAGGTGCAGCTGTTTATGCTTGACAAGGCTGGCAAACTGGTTATACTGATTGCCAAATGGACAGGGCCTAGAATCAACTACAAAACAAGGCCCTGCCATGTCTATGAGGGGGTTTCTAAGAGAAAGCTAAGAAGATACCCCCTCAATATGGCAAGCAGCAGCCCACAGGCTGGTCTGGACTGAATAAGGGGAAAGTGAGCTAAACACCCATTGGCACTCATCTCTTCCTGCTTCCTGACTGTGGACATAACACTACCAGCTGCCCCGCACTTCTGCCATCCACCATGCCTTCTCCTCTTTGACTATGGCCTGGGACTGTAAACCAAACCAAACCTTTCCTTCCTTAAGTTGCTTCTGTGAGGTAGTTGGCCACACCAATAAGAAAAGTAACCAGTACACTGCCTCTCGTGTCTGGGTGAGTCCAGCTCCTTATCTTCTCCAGCTTCTAGAAATGGGGGAAAGAAAGCCCTACCTGATGCAGTTTGATGAGGAATAAATAAGGAATGTAAAGTAGAGCCCGGGCTCATGGGAAGCACACAGAATTCAGTTACTGCTGCTACGGCCACTGCAGTTACACTACTGGGCTTAAGTGCGTACAATTTGCATAAAATCCAGGACAGCATCTTTCCTGAGGCACTGGAAGGATTTGCCCATCAGTGAATTCCCTGAAGGCACCTTTGTAAGTCAGAATTGCTTTATCTTTGGAATGGGAAGAAAAGGTAGGAGAGATTCTGTTTATAAATGTGTGTATATGTGTTTGTGTGTGTACACGTGTGCACGTGGGGGCGTGTGTGTGTGTGTGTGTGTGTGTGTGTGTGTGTAGGTCAGAGGTGGGTGTTGTATATCTTGATCTATCACTCTTCTTGTTTTTTTGAGGTAGGGTCTCTCCCTGAACTTGGATCTTGCCAATTAGACCAGCAAGCCCCAGTGATCATCTCTGCTTCTCTTTTGCTGGAGTTATAGAAACGAACCACTGTGCTTGGCTTTCTATTTGGGTGGGTCCTGGGGATTGAAAGCAGGCCTTCATGCTTGTACAACAAACATATTGAACTAAACCATATGTCTAGTCCTGAGATTTTTATAAACAGTTTTAAAAAATGGTTCCTGTTAAGAGATGGCCAATTCTAAGTCTTTACAGCAGGCTCACATGAAAGTTGGTGTTGTATCTTTAGTTCAAATTCTTTTGGGGAGGGAATCTTCAGTCCTTGTTCACTGGGTTTTGAAACAGGGTCTAGCTATGTAGCCTAAGCTGTATGTTTTTTTCTCAACCCCAGCATATCTATAGTTATATCATGGCGCCTTTCATAATACCATAACATTTAAAGTAATTTGAAATTTCTTTTTCTGGGAACCACATAATTTTCTTTAAAAAAATAATATCTTTAGTTTATTTTCTGAGAATTTCACACATGCATTGGTATATTTTGATCATAGTCCCCTTCCAGGTCTACCTTTATGTCCATCCACATTCACCCCTACACCGAACCCTTCCCAACTTGTGTTCTCTTTTTAAATGCAGCTCATTGATTCCAATTTATGGGACCTATATAGGGCCACATCCTTAAAGAAAACTGACTCTCCCTCTCCTGGAAACTGTTAGCTATTGATAGCTCATCAGCTACCATGTTGGCTGGCTTGACCTTATGCAAGTCATGTTCAGGCGACCACAGCTGCTCTAAGGTCACAAGGGCATCTTCTTTGCATGCCTAAGAAGATGCTGATTTTTCTCTAGTCCTCCCTGACCTCTGACTCTCACAGTCTTTCTGCTCCATCTTCAGCTATGATCCCTGAGCCTCGGGGGTGGGGTATGCTATAGATGTCCCACCTATGGCTGAGTACTCTGTGGTACTTAATCTCTGTACTCTGATCAATTGTGAGTATTATTATCAACTTCTCAGCTGATCTCGAACAAATGGGCCTTGTGCTTCAGGCTCTCAAGTACCAGTTAACAAACATGTGTCAACCACATCTAACTTCAATCTTTATTTATTTATTTTTTTCCTTCAGCTGATTCGTGAGGTTCACCTGCACGGTGAAGAAGGAATGTGCTTTAACTCAAAGTCCATTTACTTAAATACTAATCACATTTTGAAAGTGCCCTCCTGGAAATAACTAGATTGTGTTTGACCAAATAGCTGGGAATTACAGCCTCGCTAGCTAGCTGATATAACATTGACCAGCCTATCCTTGCAGCTGCTCATATATACATGTACATTCATAGCACACAGTGGGTGTGTGGATGGCCCACCAATTTATGAGAAAGTTCTTAGATGCTCAAGCTTCTACTAGGCTGTAGGGCATGCCCACTTCATGTGGGATGGCTAGTGGTACCTATTTTGAGAAAATGTGGAGAACAATGAAGGGAGACCTAGTATTGGGGCAGGCTGGGGAGACCTGCTAGACAGTCTTACACCAGTACTTGTTGCATCCGGTCACCTTCTCCATCGTCTCTTTGTAGGGTGACTATTGCTCAGTGAGAATGAGGGTCCCCAGAAGGGTTCACAGGAACGGCAGATGGCTGGATGAAGTGGGAAAAGGGAGAAGAAACTGGGCGCCCAGTGAGCAGGATGAGCAGAGCCTTCCCACAATTTGTCCCTGCTCAAGACGGGTCCACTGTCTTTGAAGAGCAATGGCCATCTCAGCAGTTAGTACAATAACTCCAGATGACTCGAGGCTCTTCACCTGCATGTCTGTTGTGGCGGTTAGCATCCCACACCACAGTGTGAGGCAGTCACATTCTCCTTCTAGCTACCTCATAGCCTGTTATCTCTGTGTGGCCTTCAGGAACTTCACTACTGGCCCAAATGCTTCATCTCAGCTTGCTCTTCTCCCATCCAAGAACCAGGAGTCGGGCTTTTTGCTTCTGATCCCAAGAGGCCCTGTGAACTCTGACAGTCCTCTCTAAATCTCTGCTTACATTTACTAAGATGAACTCACTCTTCTCGCTGTCCTCAAAGGACAGGCAGAGAATAAATGACATCTCTGAGGCCACACAGGAAACCTCCATTCAGACTAGAATTCATGTAACTCCAACTCCCTTGTCACTCTGGTTCTCAGCTTTGCTTTCTGCACAGGCACTGCAGGGATGCATGGATGCGGAGATTCCCTTTAGGTTGTCATAGCATAGGAGAAACACAGCACAGACAGAGAAAGATGTCTAAAGCTCCAACGGGGGTGAGCAACAGCCGGCTGTGCTTTGCTATAGCTAGGGATTTGCTGGGATTTCTCCAGTTTCTCTGGTTCTAGCGTCCGCACGGTAAGAACATTCAGAGTTGTCAGAAGAGCCAGGAAAAGCTGGACATGATGTTTGGTGCAGTAAGGAGGGCTAAGTGGTCTGCTAAGGTGAAATATCATTTTTGTTTTTTGTTTTTTGTTTTTTAGATAAATGGCCTCCAAGGACACTTACTGTCTTTGCTGTTTGTCGGTTGAAGGTTGGCCTGCTTAACTCGGTGTCTTTTTGAGAACTCATTCTCTGGTACTATATGGTAACATGGATGTATTCCATGGCCACTGGCTAGCATCAAGAAAGAAAACAAGTGTATATTGATTGTGAGCCTAACGGGATGTAGATCTCCCTAGAAGTCAAGCCTCTGGGCACATCTGGGAGAAGTTGTCTTAAATAAATAAGGAGACTCACCCTAAATGTGGGAGGCACTCTTCCATGGGTTGTGGTCCTAGACAAAATGAAAAGAAGAAAGTAGGCTGAACTTTAGCACCCATTGCTCTCCCTGACTGAAGACCCTTAGCACCCATTGCTCTCCCTGACTGAAGACCTGATGTAACCGTCTGCCTTCCCACCATGAACTGTCAGCCAAACAAACCCTTATCTCCTCCAGGGCATTCCTCAGGTATTTTACAGCAACTACAAGTAATTAACACACTTCACATACAAGGTATTTCAGTCGGAGGTTTTAACACAAGGGACATATTACAAGTTATGGGGAAATGGACAGAACAGGAGGCATGGACTATGTTGAGTCAGAAAGTGCAGGATGCAGCCACCATGTGTATGGTTAGGGCAACAGGAGAAAGAATTCAAAGGAAAAGAAGGCACGGTAACTAGGGCTGGGCCGAGACAACAGAGGGTGTATAACTCAGTGGATGGAACCTGGGATCTATTCTGGAAGGTGAGGTGTGTGGTGTCTTGTCATCTGTGCACGACACACTCACATTTCTGGAGTTTATTTGCTGTAGGTGATGTAGGACGTGGTCTCCTTCCTATCTTTAGACCTTGTGGCTTTTCTGTTGTCTCTCTCAGATGGGGTTTAAGAAGACATTAGCTGGGGAGGAAACCCAAGGAGACTTGAGGCCTGCAAGACTCCCTGTTTCATACTGCAGAAGGTAGAATGGCAGACGTGGCTGCGTTAGTAGAGGAGAAAGCATTGGTCCAGAGGTGCAGCAGCTCCAGCAATCCAGGTAACAACCCCGCCTGCCTTGCATGTTCTGTGCCCAAGTTCTCTCCAGAGACCATTCAGAAGAGCACAGAGATCTTGAGCTCTTCTTCCCAGGAACCCAGAGGATCTGTTTCCTTGGCTCTGGGTAAACTGTATGTGTGGTGACAGAATATGAGGGGAAACCAATAATTCCAAGGTCAAGGTCACTGTGATGCTTAGGATTTTTTTTTTAAGATTTATTTATTTAATGTATATGAGTAAGCTATTTTCATGCACACCAGAAGAGGGCATTGGATCCCATTACGGATGGTTGTGAGCCACCATGTGGTTGCTGGGAATAGAACTCAGGACCTCTGGAAGAACATCCAGTACTCTTAACCACTGAGCCATCTCTCCAGTCCCATTATGCTTAGTTTTAACTGACAACTTGATGCAATCTAGAAATATTTAGAATGTCTCAATGAAGGATTACATAGGTCAGGCTAGCCTATGCCTATGAGTATTATCTTGATTATATGAATGGTGTGTGTGTGTGTGTGTGTGCGTGTGTCCCTCTCTCTACACAACCCTCTCCCCTTCTTTAACCTACCTTGGTGATCACTAATCTGTCTTCCATTTCTAAAAGTTTTTCATAGGTTTATTTACCTCTTGATACATTTGACTTATGTTGTAGTGGGGCTGTTTAAATTTTTATCATTTACATTTGAATGCTTATTGTGTATTCTAAATCTTAGTCCTTTGTTAGGTATGTGATCTGCATTCATTCAATTTTGTGGATCTCTCTCTCTTCCCCCGTTCCTCCCTCCTTCTCTTAATTTGTGGGTACCAGTGTGAATTGAATACTCATGGTGCATAAGTGGAGGTTGGAGGACAACCTGTGGTGTTGGTGCCTGGCACTCCCTTTCATTTGAGACAGGGTCTCTGATTAACCTAGATCTATACCAAGTAGACTAGACGATCTGGCACATGAGTTTCTGGGTTCTACATGTCTCTGCCTTCCATCTTGCTAGTACTGGAATTACAGGTGCTTGCCACCTTGTCTGACTTTCTATATAAATCTTAATCTCAAGGCAAGCACTTCACCAAGTAAGCCATCTCTCCAGCCCAGATTCTGTCATCTGGGCAAACATCTTTAATTTGATGATGTAAATCTGTTATGTTTCTTTTGTGAATTGTGTTCTTGATATGGAATGAAAGGTCTCAAATATTTTATTCTTTTCGCCAAAATTTGTACAGTTTTGTAAGCTTACAGTTCGCATGCTCTGCTTGGAGCTGCTTTCTACATGTGGGGATCGACCTGTCTCTCTGACAGAACAAAAGCATTCAGGCTTGTGCTTTATTGGGATTCATGATCACATGGTATCTTCTCTGTCCTTCTGCTTCCAATTTTGAACCTTTGAGGCTTCATTTGTGTATTCAGCCCATTTACATTTAAGATAGCAATTCTATGTTCAGTGTAAGGGTTTCCATTTTATTATGTTTTAAGTTTCCTATTGATGTTCTTACTGTTTCTCGTTTCCTCCTTCCTATGGGCTCCTTGAAAAGAACTGGCTTCTTGAAAATATTTTAGAATATCATAGTTTATTTACTAGAGATATTTCATATTCCTTTGTGTGATTTTCTTTCTGGTTGGTGTTTGAATCTATCATCTACCTATCCATTTATGTATCTATGTATCTATCCATCCATCTATATATCTATGTCTCTATCTATGTATCTATCTATGTGTCTATCTATGTGTCTACCTATGTGTCCATGTATCTATGTGTCTATGTGTGTATGTATGTATGTATGTATGTATGTATGTATCTATCTATCTATCTATCTATCTATCTATCTATCTATCTATCTATCATCCATATGTGCATTGGTAGCCTTTAACCTTTTGCGTGAATCATGGCAATTCTTCTATGGAGTTTTATTTTCCTCTGGAATCACTATCTTTGGTATCAGGTGATTTCGCTTTAGCCATCAAGCTTTCTTCCTACAACTCATGAGCAGAAATATGCCATGCCTATTGTTCTGTAGTCTAGCCTTTCCAATGTTGGTTCTGCTCCTTTGTAATTCTTTTTTTTTGAAGGTCTTTTATGTCACTCTTGAAAGGCATGTGTGATGGTTAATATTTTCAACTTGACGGTATCTGAAATTACCTGGGTCAAAAGTCTCTAGGCATGCTGTGAGGGATCATCTAGACTAGGTGAAATGATATGAGAGGCTACATCTCAACTGTGACTGGCTCTTCTGTGGGCTGGGGCACTGCACATAACTGGAAAGGCAGAAATGAGCAGAGCTGTAGCATCCATCACTCTGCTTCTAAATCATAGACACAATGTGGTCAGTTGCCATGCTTTCTCCACCAAGGTAGACTGGCCATGCCCTTCAAACTGTGAGCCCAAACAAGCTCTTCTTTATAGTACTTTTACCAGTATTTTGTCACAGCAATGGAAGAGGAACTAACATAGCTCACCAGAGGCAATTGACTTCAGTTTTCTTCAGTCTGATAACATTTTTTCTTCTTTCTTCCAGAAGTATAATCTCCCCAGATCCAGAATTTGTGGTTGAGGGGTTTTAGGTTGGCATCTGGGAAACATGGAGCCACTTCTCACAGCCCTCCATGGTTGCATTAGAGAATTATGTCTTCCTCAAAAATAGTTTCTTACACTCATGGTATAGTGCATCTGTCTGGTAGCTTTCAAGATCTTCTGACTTTGGGTTGTAAAAAAAATAATTATATTATATTTTAGAATAAATTTTTTTGTTTATGTCTTGTGTAATGTCTTTCCAGGTTATCACAACTCTAGGTTTGAAGGGAGTTGGTTTGTATGCGTGTCTACATGTTAGCCGTTGTGTCAGGATGTATTATACACATGTGCACATGCACATAAATGTGAAGGCCAGGGTTCAACATTGATGTCTTCCTCAGTTGTCCCCCCCCTTATTTTTTAAGATTGAGTCTCTCACTGAACCTTGATGAGGGTGGCTGGCCACTGAGCCCCACCAATCCACCTGTCTCTGTCACTCAGCACTAGGAGTCCAAGCTCATGTGCTACCACTTCATTTTTATGTGAGCTCTGGGGATCGAACCCAGGTCCCCAAGCTTGCATGGCAGACACTGTCCTGACTGAGTCATCTCTGCAGCTCCAGGTCTGTGTTTTTCAGCAGACCTAGGATGTGGTCAGTCAATATTTCTTCCAATATTTTTTTCCAGGCTCTCATTTTCTCTCTTCTGTAGGTCTTGACAGTACATTTGAATTTCGCTCTTTTTCTCACAGGTTCCCAAAGGCCTGCTCTCTTTGTTTGTTTTGAAGTCTATTTCCTCTGCTGTTCAGACTGAGTGAGCACCATTGATCTGTCTTCAAGTTCGCTAGCTCTGACCTCTGTCATTGTCTTTACTATTGAGCCCACTCATTTCCGTTATTGATTTTTTTTTTTTTTTGCAATCCCATAAATTTACCCTGGGTTTCTTTTAATGACATCTTTCTTCCCAAATTTGTCATTGGTTTCAAGAGAATTTGTAGTTAAACATTTCTATGACCACTTTCAGAGCTTTGGTAGATAATTCTAAGAGTCCATTCACTTGGTATTTGCTTGCATTGATTATTGCAAATTGTTTGAATCATGATTTTCTTGGATTTAGTAGGATACACTTTTTTTTATTATTGTGTCTCAGATATTTGTGAGTATGTGGAGACCAAATATATTTTAAGAAAGTCTTCAAACATTTTTAGACACATGTGGGTTGGAAAAAAAGAGTGAGATATCTGGTTTCTGAGGCTCTCTCATGTTACAATATCTGACTCTTCTATTCTCTCCCCCAAGATGGTGCTAGCTGGAGGTGAATTTCTACAAACTGAGCTGCTGAGTATCTCTATGGGAGTCCCTTTGAGAGTTTGCTACCCAGACTCCTGATACCTGGGGCTCCTCAGTGGGAATTATGGGTTACACCCACAGGGCCACAAAGATGTTCCAGATCAAACCTCTTTGAAGCTCCATTGTCAACTGTGCCACTGATCTGCCTCAATATTCCTCAATAGAAAATGGGTCTGATCCCAGAGAAGTAGAGAACTTACTGTGACCACTTCTTTTCATTTGTGATAATGTATCTGGCTTCCCTGGTGTGGCTGAGGTGATTCTGGCTTGATCTGCTATATGAATGAGCCCACTAGGGTACCTTCTTTGCTAAGATAAGAGTCTGAGTCACTTCCTTCTATTGGTCCTAGAATGTAAGGTGTCCTGCTGTGTGTTTTCCGTTCATTCTGTGGTCCAAATTCTAGCACCGTGACTTTCTTGTTTCCCACAGAGGAGGGAGGTGCACAACATTGGGACTGACCTGGCTGGGGCCACAGGGAATGCAGGAACAACAGATAGATGTATAGAAAATCAGGAAATGGGTAGGCCTCATGGTGATACACCAAGGCCCAGAAACTCAGCATGCTTATTGCAGACAGCTGAATGAGGAAGTGAATTCATTAGATACAGCTGAACAAGGAGATGTTTTAGGTCACCTTGGGGTGGGTGTCTTTGTAGAGGAGCAGTCTCAGGCTGCAGTCATCCAGGAAGAGAAAGCTGTGGTTGATATTTTATATCCACTATCATCATCTGTTCCCAGACCAGGCCTTGCTTGCTTCAAAACCTGACCAGAGGAAGGCCATATGGTTCAGTGGGTCTGAGGCACTGGGATCTCTAACATGGCCATGCTCTAGTAAACAGCACACATCCACTCAGGGCTCCATCTGCTCCTCACAGCAGGTACAGTCCTCTGCGGGCTTGAAATACTCGTCTTTCCCTGTAGTGAACTCCTGCTTTTACTGATGTCTGCACGCTAACCCTATTTACCTATGAGAGATGGAGGTACATGTTCAGAATACAGCACAGGTAGGCAAGTCCCATCTGTGGAAATAAGTGGCCTGGTCAGCAGATCCCCAGAGAGAACAGCAGGTCATAGTGGGGTTGGGGCTGAGGCTGGTGCTCACTGTGAGAGAGCATTGATGATGGCGGGGAGCCTGATATAAAACAGGCAAGCAGGATCTGGATACAAGGCTGGCAGACCTGATTCTAGTACTTCATGGCTTCTCAGCACAGGACTGTGCTGCAGTGTGCCCAGGGACCCTAAAACTGTCATGGGAGGCCCTGGAAGAACACTGAGATGAGAGGTTTATTCTGGCTCCCAGTTCCTTAAGTATTTCTGGTCTATTATTGGATTGCTGTAGACAGTAGTGGATCTGGCCCTTTAAGATCCTTTGTAAGCAAACCAGAGCACCTATGTAGACAGGTAAACAAAACTAGAAACTGCATTTACCAGATACTGCCAAATAGCCTCACATGGCAAGGCTAACCAGCCAGATATGTCTTCTTTGCTTCCCCGCTACTTTTTCTATTATTATTATTGTTATTATTTATTATTATTAGTTATTTTGATGTTCAAACTGGAGACTTCTCTTTTACATGTTTATATTGTATGATGTATGTGAGAGGGCCTGTGTGTGTGCAAGTGTAGGTACGCAAGTGTGTGCATGTTGTGTGGAGATCAAAGGTTGATATTGGTGATTTTGCTACATTTTGGGTCCTGAGGTAGGGTCTCTCTGTGAATGTGGAACTTGGGGGTTTGGCTAGTTCCTGTCTCTACCTCCTGAGTCCTGGGGTTACAGTCAGTCACCAAGCCACCAACTTTTACACAAGTGCTAGGGAGCCCAGCTTTTATTCTTGCAACTGTGTAGCATGTGTTTTCTTTACCCTTTTAAACCCTCTTGTTAATCTGCGGTACTTTTAATTTGAGCTATTTTGGGATATTTCTTTAAATATTTTTTTCATCTCCCCTGATTCTGCAAATGTTCTATGAACGTTTTCTCTGATCTACCAAGTGTGCCTCTAGCTGCTTTTGCCTGGTGGTGCCTGGTTCACGTGTTGCTGAGTGATCCCACTGTTGTAGAGCTTGAATGTACCTGAATTAATAACTGAAGAACTGCAGCCTTGGGCAGATGAATCTGAAGGAGTCCCAGGAAGACACGGTGGAAACAAAGGGGCTGCTGCCATGCTGCCTCGTGGCCCTTGACACTTCTCCTGGGGGTTTGGAAGGTTCCTTCTGGGACATGAGCTTCAGCGCTGTCTCCATCTCTTGATTTACTGGAGCACTTAAGGCTATCTCGATTCAGACATGGAACCAAGAGAGATGCCAGAAGTCAGGATGGGAAAGGGACTTTAATTACCGAGGGGGAAGAGAGGGAAACACAAACGGAAAGGAAAGGATGAGGAATAAATCAAATTAATGATGTTTGACAAAGCCATAAGGGATCATATTAGTTTGTTTTCCTAAGGTTACTCTACTATTGACATCCCACCATCCATCCGTCTGTCATAATGTCCCCTCCATGGCCATAGTGTATCTAACAAGAAATGAGAAATCTCCTTTCGAGTCACTCAAGTCATGGGTCAGGGGTGTGCAAGGAACTCCAAAATCAAGACAGGCTCTTGCTCTTGGTTGCTTCACAGAATTTGAAGGTAAGACCCTATTCCTGTGGACACCATGCACTTCGGACACAGGGACTGGAAGAATGAAACTAGAACTGACCTGGAAGCCTCCTCCATGAGGTCATCTATCTTCCAGTGTGGGCTATGCAGCCTATCATAGGAGAAAAGCCATCAGTAAGAATGGGAGCCCTGCTGTTGGGGAGCACTGGGAGAGGGGGAGGATAGTTGGTCAAGCTCCATAAACCCTCCTTGGCAAAATTCAGCAGCTTGGTTCTCTAAGCACTTACTCTGATGGCTATCATTGGATGAGATTCCAGAGTCACAGGAGAAAGAAAGCCCATCCAGACAGTTGGTGCTAGCTAATCATTGCTTTCACAGTGAAACAGGCATTGGAGTCTCTTAAGCTGTGGTTTTAGATGACATCACTAGTGACTGCTCTTTGAGTCCAGGAGCCCAGAAAAGGAAGGATGGTTTCTAGAAGGACCATGCTGGGGAGGCTGGGAATTCAGGAGCAGATAAATAAACAGACATCAATCTATGCTTTGCATCTTTAAAAAACATGGAACTAAAAGCAAACCATATATGTAAACAAGAGTCTAGAGGAACCAGGAAGACACCTCAAAGGGTGAAGTGCTTGTTGTATGTGGTGGCAGTCCTAGGTTGTCAACTTGACATCTGGAATTAACCAAAACCCAAAACTGGAAGGCACACCTGTGAGGGGTTTTTACTTAATTTGCAGTAGAAAGATACATTTCCAATCTGGATCATTGAAGTAGGAAGACACATCTTTAATCAAGAGCTTTTGAGCTGTGAAGAGACACACCTTTAATCTAGATCTTGAGGTGGGAAGACATACTGTGTTACACCTTCTGCTGGAAGGACATGGAAGAAGGAAGCTTTTGCTCTTTGCCTGCTTGCCCTTGCCCTGCTAGGATGTCTATTCCTTCACTGGTATTAGAGTCTACTTATACTGAAGACCAGTGGAGATACCCGGCCTTGTGGACTGAACAGCTACTGGAATCTTAGAATTTCTATTCATAGCCACCTGTTGTTAGATTGGCTGGACTACAGCCTGTAAGTCATTCTAGTAAATCATATGTGTATATATATAATGTATATTATATATATAAAGTAATAATCAATTACTATATATTTATTATATTATATATAATAAATATTGTATAATCATCATATATGATTATATATTAATTACATATATGAATATATATATTTATGCTATAATTTTGTTACTCTAGAGAACCTTGACTAATAGACTGCATAAACATGGGGACTTGGGTTCACAGTCCCAGCACCCATGGGAAAAAAACAAAGCTGAGCAGAACAGTGCACATCTACACCCGGCACTGGAGGAGCACAGAAGGGCCTTGTGGCTACTCAGCCTAGCTCAAACAGTAAGCCCCAGGTTCAATGACAGTTTCTGTGTTAAAAACTAAAAGGGAGAACAACTGAGGGAGACATCTGATGTTGACTTCTGTCCCGGACAGGTGCTTGTAGGGGTGAGCACACACACACACACACACACACACACACACACACACACACACACAAATAAAACACACACGTCTATATACACACACATAAATAAAACACACATATCTACACACCACACACACAAATAAAACACACATATCTATCCATACACATAAATAAAACACACATGTTTACACACTACACACACATACACACTCTCTCACACACAAAAAACAAAGCTGGATAAGTCTAAGAAATGGAAGGAAAAAGGAAAGAAAGAAAGAAAGAAAGAAAGAAAGAAAGAAAGAAAGAAAGAAAGAAAGAAAGAAAGAAAGGAAGGAAGGAAGAAAAAAGGAAGAAAGAGGAAGAAAGGAAGAAAGAAGGAAGGAAGGAAGGAAGGAAGGAAGAAAGAAAGAAAGAAAGAAAGAAAGAAAGAAAGAAAGAAAGGAAGGAAGGAAGGAAGGAAGGAAGGAAGGAAGGAAGGAAAGAAGGAAGAAAGAGAAAGAAAGAAAATAAAAGCAAACACTTCATTATCCAAAGCTCTGCAAAGAGTTTCTTAGACTTTGCACAAGTATGGCCCATTCAACAACAAATGGATAAACTTGACTTCATTTAAGCTAAAAATTTCATTCTGCACAAGGCCCTGCTAAGAAACTAAAAAGGCAAGTTAAAGGGTGAGAAGATGTCTACAAATCACATACTCAACAAAGGACTATTGGGAGCACATACGAAGGATTCCCAAAGCTCAGAAGTCAGATACCAACCACTAGGACATGAAGAGGGACAGCGAACATGAAAGAAGACACACAGATGGAACTAAGCCCATGAAGTGCCCTCAACATCATTAGCCATCAGGGAAATGAAGACTTAAGTCGAGACCCCAGCCTGCCTGCATGCCTGTTAGAATGGCTGAAGTACAGACACGATACCAAGGCCTCTTTTCCTTATTAAGTTAGCCTGCCTCAGCTATTTTGTGAAAGTAGTCAAAGTAGTGAGCAACACATGAGTGCACATGATCATCTGGCCATGGCAGTTGTGTTTGCTGCAAGAAGTGCCTCTAGTTTGATGCCTTCACGGCTATTGGAACCTGTGTGCTGAGCTTACAGTGTTTCTCATTATACTGTCTAATGACTGAGTTCTGTCCAGTGGCTTCTTCTTATCATCAGAACATGATTCTTCCAGGGGCAGCTGGCCTGAGTTTTCTCAGAGTGAGTCTCAGTTTGAGATCTTAACTCCTCTGTGTTTGGATTCAGGATGGAATCCAGGTGTGAGCACCCCATTCCCCATCATCTCCCCTTCATAGCTTTCGAACACTACGCCTGCTTTCGTTTGAACATAGGTTGCTCCAAGCAAAACTCATGATGAGTCTTGATTCCTGATGTAACAGTGTTGAGAGGAACCCATCCTCAACATTCTCTTAGAAACCATGAAAGTAGGCTGTTATAAAGTGAGCCAGGCATCATGTAGGATCTCCTTTGTAGTTCCCCCTTTGACTCATCACTATGTCATGGAGCAGCATAAAGCTTTCACTAAAAGCCAAGCAAATTCCCAGACTCCAGAACTGTGAACCAAATAACATTCTTGGAAATAACTTTTCCAGCTTCTGCAATTGTGTTCTAGTGACGGACAATAGACGGAGAGAACAGTTACATTGTTGCTTCTGTGTAGCACCTGCTCCCCTAGGAAAACCCAACTCTGGTCACGGTCCTGCTGCCCTTTGACACTATGTTTTATTTCTTTTTAAAAGTGAAAGTATGAAAAGTGTGTGTGTGTGTGTGTGTGTGTGTGTGTGTGTGTGTGTGTGCAGGCCGGAGGACAACCTCAGGAATTATTCTACTCTTCAGGGCATTTACCACCTATTTTTTTTTAAATGAAGGGTCTCCCACTGGCCTGGAATTTGCTAAGCAGGCAAGGCCAATGGGCAGTTAACCCTGGGGATCTGCCTGTCTCTGTCTTTTAGCGCTAGGATTAGAAACCCATGGCACAATAGCCTCCTATGTGGTTCTGGAGATGTGACTCAGATGTGGCCTTATTCTTGCACAGTGAGGTCTATATTAGCTGAGATGTCTCCCTAGAACCATCTATGTTTTCTTAAATTTAAAAGTCATTTTGTTCAAATCCACTACTCAGGAAATTGGGCAGAGAGAATATATAGGGTACATACAGGTAACGTTGAATTCCAAGTACTTATGGATTTACCAGCCTTGTCATCCTGTGATATGTAGCCTACTTCCTGCAACACTTTTAAGCACTCCTGGACTCCCTGGGGACCACTCATTGCAACGTTTTAAAACTGACTCTGATATGCTAATCAAAGGCTTCACTTCTTCCTCTAACCCCTTCATGAAACCAGAGGAAAGAAGGCCATTCCAGTGGCAGGCTCCTCACCCTTAACAAACAGTCCCCATAAAATGCTAATTATGTGATAAATCCAAAGGCCAACCTGCAAATGGCTGACTTGCATTTTGTGATTTAATGAGTGTTTGAAGTTGCCTCAGCTTTGGGGGTCATTATGGATTTCCATGGTGATGTTTGACTGCTGAGATCATAAACTCGAGAGCAGTCATTGCTCAGGCTCCTTGGAAATTAATGTGGGGGCAGTGTCTAGGCAAAATGCTTTATGTTTTGAGGCTCTTGGTAATCAAAGTGTTTGGGAGTTAATTAAAAACAAACAAATAGCCATCCGCATGCACACAGAGGCAAATTATACTGTGCACAAACAGAACTCTAATGCAGTTCAATAAGTTCTCTTTTAAATTTTTTAACATTTATTTTCATTTATTGTATGTATGTGTATGAGTGTGTGGTAGTTTGAATGAGAATGGCCTCCTTAGGCTCCCATGCTTGACTAACTTAGTCTTCAGTTAGTGGAATTGTTTGGGAAGTACCGGGAGGCGTGTCCTTGTTGGAGGTAGTGTTGCTTTCTTCTTAAATCACAACTAATTCTTCAGGACCAGCTGATCAGAAGCCACAGATTCTTAATTCAAACTAATAAACAAATGGCTTCCAGAGAGTCTTGAACCTTCTCAAGATGCTGTCTGCATTTCTCTCAGCACTCCTATCTTCTGAGCTCCCACAGAACAGCCCATTAAAGCTCTAAGCACTCAACGAGTTTTAAAACCAAAGTCCCAGGGTTCTTCCACAATCATCCCCCAAACAACACGGTCAGATCCGAGACAACAACATCTTATGTGTAGGGTACTGACCTCTGCCCTAGTTCGCTTATTATTGCTGTGATAAAGACCATAACCCGGGCTGGCGAGATGGCTCAGTGGGTAAGAGCACCCGGCTGCTCTTCCAGAGGTCCAGAGTTCAAATCCCAGCAACCACATGGTGGCTCACAACCATCCGTAACGAGATCTGGCGCCCTCTTCTGGAGTATCTGAGTACAGCTACAGTGTAATTACATATAATAAATAAATAAATCTTAAAAAAAAAAAAACCATAACCCAAATCATGGTCTTTGAGAGAAGAGGATGTATTTGCCTTACATGTGCTAAACCATAGTCCATCACTGACAGATTTTAGCATAGAAACTCAAGAAGAAGCAGGGGTAGGAACCATGGGAGAAGGCTGCTTATTGGCTTGTTCTCCATGGCTTATCAAATTGCTTTTTTATACAACCCAGGACCAACTACCCAGTGTTGGCAGCAGACACAGTGAGATGTGCCCTCCCAAATCAATTATTAATGAAGAAATAGCCTACAGACATTCTCTAGCTGGCGTCAACTTGACAACAAACTATCACCATGAACAAAACCAAAATAAAACCCACCAGCACAGCACATAACCACTAAGCTGTCTCTCCAACAACAAGTTCTAAGCTAGCCTTTGCCTGACTAGTTTCTGACCTCTACAGTCCCAATACCATGCACAGACTTCACAAGTGTGTGGGGACATATGTACACATACTTATACACACACACACACACACACACACACACACACACACACACACACTGTACATACATCACACATGTGTGCGCACACACACTCACTCCCATGAAAGGAACATGATAGCACAGCTCACTAACTACATCTACATGCTGAGCTCCTTTGGCTTGCATCTGTGCCCATGCTAGCCCAATATTCCCAGGCCTAGCTCTCATTGTGCAGTTTATGAACCTCCTGCTGTTTCTGTTCTACCTCTCATCATGCAATTCTTTTACTGCCCCAACCTCTGGTAGGCTAGAATCTCACATTGAAGTCACAACAAAAGAAAGACATCCACACATCCAGTTCACATATACACAATACAAATAACATGGAAGGTCAAGGTAGTTTGTCTGTCCTTCAACCCACCACTCATCTAGAAATGTGTTCAGCAATGAATGCTAACCAGATAAACCCAAAGACTCAGAATGTGAAAGAACAATTATGAAATTTATCAAAGAACTCAAGGGGTTTAAAGAACACATGCACACACATGCATGCATACATGTACAGACAGGCCCACACACATGAGCACAGCTTGGTGACCTTAAAGAAGATGGTATAAATCCTTGAGTCCTGTTCAAGAAAATACAAATACATGACTGAGTGAAATGACAAAGACAATTCAGGATTTAAAATTAAAATTCAGTAAACATAAAAATATTAAAGAGAGATTAAGCAGAAAGTAAGATGGAACTGAAAAAATAAAAATATGCAATTAGAAAACTGAAGTGAAAGCCTGTTGTCTTAGTTAGGGTTTTACTGCTGTGAACAGACACCATGACCAAGGCAAGTCTTATAAAGGACAACATTTAATTGGGACTGGCTTACAGATTCAGAGGTTCAGTCCATTACCATCAAGGCAGGAGCATGGCAGCATCCAGGCAGACATGGTGCAGGAGGAGCTGAGAGTTCTACATCTTCATCTGAAGGCTGCTAGCAGAATACCGTCTTCTAGGCAGCTAGGATTAGTATCTTAAAGCCCACACCCACGGTGACACAACTACTCCAACAAGGCCATACCCACTCCAACAAGGCCACACTTACTAATAGTGCCACTCTCTGGGCTGGATGGAGCATGTGCAAACCATCATACCTGCTATGTAGAAGGAATGAAGCCAAAGGGAAAAATATTAGGAATTGAAAGTGAAGGAGAACAACTGGGCCACTTATGCAAAGAATATGAAAAACTTAAAACAAAACAAAACAACCCAAAGACCAAAGACCAAAAACCAAAAACCAAAACCAGGTGAAAGAAACATGCAAGAACAGTGGAATACCATGAAAGGACCAACCTCAAAATGTTAAGTACAACTGAAAGAGGAAAGTCCAAGTTAAAGGGCCCTGACCAGATTTTTCAGAAGACCATAGAAGAAAAACCCTCCAGATTAAGAAAAGACACAGCCATGCACACACAAGAAGCACATCCAATACTATATTGATGGGAGTGGCAAAGAAACTCTCCATGATGTATTATAGTTAAAATATTAAATATACAGCAGAAAGAGAGGGTGCTAAGGTGGCAGGAGCAAATTAAGGAAAGGCCATGAGGACACTCAGTGATTTCTCAGTAGAAACTTTAAAGGCAAGAAGAGCCTTGAAGGATGACATTGGCATACTAAAGAGCAGCCAGATCATTGGATCCAGCAAAATTCTGTCATAGCTAAGGAGAAAGAAAGCTTTCCATGCTCTTAATAAAGATAAAAGAATTTATATCCTTCAAATCATAGCGACAGAGAATACTGGAGGTCATATTTCAGACTGAAGAGAGAAAGACAGATAGACGAGAGGCAACAGAAAGAAAAATGTATCTATAATTACTGAAGAAATATATAATCACTCAAACACAAAATAGGACTAAAACACAACCAAAATAAATAAATAAATAAATAAATAAATAAATAAAGGAAAAAGAAAAGAAAAGAAGGAAACCACTTAATACATCTTTCTATAGTAACTTTAAACTTTAATGGCTTCAACTTACTAGTCAAAATACATGGGTAAATAAAATGGATTAAGAAACAAAATAGATTTTCTATTCACTACAAAAAATTGAAATAGCTCAACAGTTAAGAGCGCCTACTGCTCTTCCGAAGGTCCTGAGTTCAAATCCCAGCAACCACATGGTGGCTCACAACAAACTGTAATGAGATGTACTTAGATATAATAATAAATTTTACTCTCAAAGACAGAAGCCAGCTCAAAGCAAAAGGACAGAAGAGCATATTCCAATAAATGGGACCCAGAAGCAAGTGGGTGATGCTATGCTACTATTTGACAAGATAGACTTCAAACTAATCCGAACAAATCAGAAGAGATTTTAAAAAGGACACTTTATCCCAATCAAGGGGAAAATTAGAACTCGGGTACAACTAATTTCATTAAAAAATGTAATCGTGCATTTAAGGGACAGAATAACTGAAATCCAATCGCACTGAGTTATTTCAATACTCAACTTTCTCCAATAGACAGGTCAGATAGAAAAAAAAAAATAAACAGTGCAACATCAGAATTATTTGACACAGATATCAACTAGATCTAACAGATATCTACACAACATTCTATCCAATCACCAAGACCATGTATTCCATTAGCAGCTCATGGAAACTTCTGAAACAACATTTTGCTGAGTGATTAATGAGTCAAAGAGGAAATCATAAAAGTAAATAAATAAATAAATAAAATTCCTAGAACTAAATGAAAATAAAAACACAGTGAACTCTCTGGGACACATTAAAAGCAGTCTTAAGAGGGACAATTATATTTTAAATACCTCCATTAAAAAGTCAGAAAGAGAACAAATAAATGACTTAGTTGTGCAAGTCAGGAATTTTGAAAAACAAAACAAACAAATCTAGATCCAGTAGATGTCAACGAGTAATAAAAATTAAGCAAAAAAAAAAAAAAAGTAGAAATAAAGAGAGCAATACAAAGAATCCCTGAATTTGAGAGACCCTTTGCCCACCTAAGCAAAAGTGAGGAGATAACCTACATTCACAGAATTAGAAATGTACAGGGAAACACCACAGCACAAACCAAAGAAATTCAGAAAACATAAAATAGTGTAATTCATAAAGTTAGAAATTATGAAAGAAATGGACAAGCTTCTAGATTCATCCAAACCATCAACGCTATACCAAGAAGACAACACTTTTAAAAGACCCACAACAAGGAGATTGAAACAGTAATAAACAGATCCTGATGAAAGGACACCCAGACCCAGTTGGATTTTCAGAATCTACTAAGATTTTCAAAAACGTGCATCAGCCAAAACTTCTTAAATTATTAAAAAGAGAAAGAAAGAAAGAAAGAAAGAAAGAGAGAGAGAGAGAGAGAGAGAGAGAGAGAGAGAGAGAGAGAGAAAGAAAGAAAGAAAGAAAGAAAGAAAGAAAGAAAGAAAGAAAGAAAGAACACTTCCAAAATCCTTCACAAAATCAGTATTATTCTAGTACCAAAACCTGGTAGAGACATGTGGTGGTTTGAGTATGCCTAGCCCAGGGAGTGACACTATTTGGAGGTGTGATCTTGTTGGAGTAGGTGTGCCATTGTAGTAGGCTTGGGCTTTAAGAGCCTCATCCTAGTTGCCTGGAAGCCAGTCTTCTCCTAGTTGCCTTTGGAACAAGATGTAGAATTCTCAGGTCCTCCAGCCCCACATCTGCCTGGATACTGCCATGCTCCTACCTTGATGATAATGGACTGAACCTCTGAACCTGTGAGCCAGCCCCAATTAAATGTTGTCCTTATAAGAGTTGCCTTGGTCATGGTGTCTGTTCACAGAAGTAAAACCCTAAGACAAAATATAACAACAACAACAAAGAAAAATAAAGACCAATTCTCCTGAAAAGCATTGATGTAAAACTTCTTAATAAGATACTTCCAAACTATTCAGTTTGCTATACAGACACATATTTAAGAAAACTCCACTGTGATCAAGTTGGCTTTATTCCAGAGATGCAAGGGTAGTTTAACATACAACTTTAATAAATGTAATGAATCACATAAATGGACTGCAAGAAAAAATTGCATGATCATCTAAGTAGATAAAGCAAAGGCCTTTGACAAAATCCAACATGTCTCCATGATAAAAAAATACTAGAGACAGGAGGGCTGGAGGGATCATACCTCAACAGCATAAAGGCTATATAAAAGAAACTCATAGCCAACATCATTCTAAATGGAGGATAACTTGAAACAATCCTATTAAAATCACTATCCACACTGATTTTCAATATAGTGCTCAAAACACTAGCTAGAGCAATAAGACTATGAAATTATAGGGTTATGAAAGGAAGAAAGTATAATTATCCATTTTTGCAGATGATTTTCCGTTATACATAGAGACCCCAAAATTTCTCCAGAAAACTTGTAGAAATGAACAACAATTTCAGCAACGTGGCAGAATATTAAACCGACTTATGAAGATCAGTAGTCATTCCATAAGCAAATGACAGACACTCTGAGAAAGGAGTAATGGAAACAGTGCCATCCCCAATAACTTAAAATATATATATCTGGACATAAACCTGACTGAGGAGACAGAAGATCTCAGCAATAGAAACTTCAAATATCTAAGCAAAGATATGGTATAGACACTAGAAGACCTCCCATGCTCAGAGGTTGGTAAAATTAATATTTTAAAAATAACAATTCTGGCAAAACCAACCTGTAGATTTCATGAAATCTCAATCAAAATTCTCATAGTGTTTTTATTTTTTATAGAAATAGAAAAAAATCCTAAGATTTATATGGAATCATAAAAGATGTCAGAGAGCCAAAGCAATATTGAATAAAAAGAACAATGTTGGAGGGATGGCCAGGATTTCATGTTTATTACATATACATAGCAACAAAGACAGCATGGTGCTAAAACAGACATGTAGATCAGTGGAACAAAACATGAATACACGGAACTACAGCCATCTGAGATTTGACAAAGATGCCAAAATAGAGATACACACTAGAGAAAGTACCGCCTTTTTAACAAATGGTGCTGGAAAAAAAAATAGATGTCCACATGTAGCAGAATTAAATGAGACATATTTTCATTCTGCACAGACATCCTCTCCAAATGGATCAACAATCTCATTGTCAAAACAGAAATTCCAGAATTGCTAGAAAAAAACTTAGGTATCACCCTGCAGGACATAAGGGTATAAAAGCACCTACCAAATAAAAATCCATTTGGCCAGGAATTAAGGCCAACAGCTGACAAATGGGACCTCATAAAACTGAGAAGGGCCTGGAGAGTGAAGGAAGCATTGAGCTCCCCACAGTTGGAGATAATATCGGCTATGCATCTGCTATAGTATTAATATCCAGAATATTAGCAAACTCAAAACAACAAGTTAAGAAATAATGGCTAAATTTTTTTTTTTTTAAAAAGGGCTTTGGATCTGAGCAAGGAATTCTCAAAATAAGAAATAAAAATGGTTAAGAAATGTCTCAAAACATGTCCAACATCTTTAGCAATTAGGCAAGGCTAACCAAACCTACTTTGAGAGTTCCTCTTACCCTGATCAGAACAGCAGGCCAGGGAGACAACCAACAACAGATGCTGGCCAATGTACAGAGAAAGGGGAACTTTCATTACGTTGGTGGGATTGCACACTGGTACAGCCATTGTGGAGATCAGTGTGAACAATTCTCACAAAGCTAAAAATAGATCGACCCCTTCACCCAGTTGCACCACAAAACAAACGCCCAAGAGACTTGTGAAATCCCCTTCCATAGGTGCCTGCTCAGGCATGCCTGTGGCCATTGTATTCACAATAGCTAGGAAATGAAAGCAACCCAGTGTCCTCGACTTATGCATGACGAATGAAAGTGTGGTACATATATACCATGGAACAGTCATCAGTTTTAAGAAAGAAGGAAATTATGAACCTTGCATGCAAATGGATTGAATGAGAGAATATACTGAGTGAGGTGAACCAGATCCAGAAAGGGAAATACCAGATGTTCTCTCTTATCTGTGGATCCCAGCTTCAAGTCTTTAGGTGTAAATATATCACCTGGAGTAGCCATAGATACTAGAAAAGGAAACAGAGATGATTGTAGGGAGATCTAGAGAGAGAAATAGGCTCAGAATGTCCAGGATGGTAAGATTTCCGGAAAGATGCCACAGTGACTCCTGTATCCCAGAGTAACAAACAGCTATCTTTTTCCTTTTTTTGGTTTTTGTTTTTCGTACTGCAGGCCTGCCAGTATCAAGAAATTCATTCAAGGCGCCGGACGTGGTGGTGTACGCCTTTAATCCCCGCACTTGGGAGGCAGAGGCAGGCGGATTTCTGAGTTCGAGGTCAGCCTGGTCTAGAGAGTGAGTTCTAGAACAGCCAGGGCTGCAGAGAAACCCTGTTTCGAAAAACCAAAAAAAAACCAAAAACCCAAAAAACAAAAAAACACCAGAAAGAAAGAGAAAGAGAGAAAGAGAGAGAGAGAGAGAGAGAGAGAGAGAGAGAGAGAGAGAGAAAGAAATTCATTTAAAGTACTGGAACCTATCCTACAACTCATGGCTGGTGAGGTTACGGACCCCAGAGGATGGCCCACTATTGCCAGTTCCCTAAACAGCATAATTTCTAAACCAGTATACATTCTATTTTTTTTTTTTTTTTGGTTTTTCGAGACAGGGTTTCTCTGTATAGTCCTGGCTGTCCTGGAACTCACTTTGTAGACCAGGCTGGCCTGGAACTCAGAAATCCGCCTGCCTCTGCCTCCCAAGTGCTGGGATTAAAGGCGTGCGCCACCACGCCCGGCCAGTATACATTCTAAATACCGATTTTACACCTACAGATAATTGTAGGTCTTACATATCACTGCAGAAGCTTCCTGCTCTTTCTCTTCCTCTTCTTCCTTCTCTGTCTCCTCTTCTTCTTCTGATGCAGAGACCATCACAGAAAGTCACAACTGGTCAAAATGCAAAAACATCTATGGATTTCTTACTCTCACCTGATACATCTACAGTTCTTCCCCTCTGTCTGTGTCTAGGGGACATAGGAAAATGGGAAGAGGAAAGATAGAAACACCCTGAGGACCAGAATAGCTCCTGCAAGATAATATTCACTCCGGTTGTCTGTCTGTCTGTCTGTCTGTCTGTCTGTCTGTGAATGACAGGGAAGCTGAACCCATGAGATTTCAAAAGTATGACCATCTAACCAAGCCCTAAACACTGATAACACAATGTACATGCTTACACAGATGGGGAAATCTCACACCTCCACCACTAGATGAAGAATTACAGGCAATTAGTGGCTGAGAGGGAGAATCAGTCTTCTCCAAGAATAAACCCCTCTGTAGGTCATCCAATCCCAAGCAGACAGCCATAAACACATATGCATAATAACTATATTCATATTACAGTATAATAACAACTGTACAATACTAATTTTAAAATAAGGAACTATAAATTTGAGAAGAAATGGGGGAGGGGGTCCAAAGGAGGAGGGAGAGAGGAGGGGGCAGACATGACATACTTTTATACATGAAATTCTCCAAAAGTAAATTAAGTTTTAAAAAGTTCTAATCTATAGAGGAAAATACTAATTAGGCATTCACTGTCATGCCCAGGCAATTTCCATCACATCCTGGTTCTCCTCACACACCCGTCCACATGTGATATCGAGTTGGCTTTATTCAGCCCCTCCTAAGAGGTGACCTGTTTGTTATGAACTTTGCTCAATGGACAATGAAATGCCATGTCTTAAGGCTACCCTCCCCATCTATCCAGGGTCTCAGCACTGGTAAGCATTAGAGGTGGAATCTGACTTCATCCTCCGGGACATTGCAGCTCAAACCATTGCTTATGTTCCTTCCTGCCCATCCTTGCCATTCCAGTGTGTCAACTTCCCTGCCCTGTCTAAAGCAACTCTTCTATTTAACTTACAAGTTATATAGAAATTATATGATGACTCCTTTGAGCATTGACTCAACCTCTCTATCCTTCAAACTCACAACTCACAAATCTCCCTTCCACTCCCTCCCTCCCTCCTTCCCTCTCTCCCTGTTTTCTCCCCCTCTTCTCCTACCTTTGCATCTCCTCAAGTATGTTTTCATTTTTCATCATTAGTGCAAGAGTTGTCTTTCAGTTGACATTGTGCAGTGTTTTGTTTTGTTTTAAATTTTGTTTAGGCCAAAGAACCTGTTTTTCAAACTGATATGGCAGAGATTCCCACTAAGCCAAGCTTGAAGAAGTAGAGCTGCTTATCTGGTGAGTGGAGATCCCCAGGGTGTTTGTCTTCTCCCTGATGCTAAAGAACCCCTGAGACAGTGTCCCAGAATCCCTACATTCCAGGGCCAGGAATTCTTGGAGCACCTTGCTGCTCCACTTCCTGTACTGGCACCCTTGTATGATGCCTGGATTCCCAGCATCCACATGGTGGTTCACAAACATCTGTAACTCCATTTCTAGGGATCCAATGTCCTCTCCTGGCCTCTGTGAGCACCAGACACATAAGGAGCACATAAACATACATGAAAGCCAAATACTCATAAAATAAAATTTAAAAGGCTTTTGATCTCTATAAATATTTTTAATAGAAATTACCTGCTCTATGAAGCTTTTGTTAGAAAAGAATATTTACTGTTATGTAAAAAAATACCCAGACAAAGCAAAGCAGCCAAGGAAATCATCTCCCTCCCTCTCTCCTTCCCTCCCTCCTTCCCTCCTTCCCTCCTTTCTTTCCTTCCTTCCTTCCTCTTTTCTTTCCTTTTCTTTTTTTTTTTCTGCAAAAGGAGTTAGCAAGCACACCAGAGCTTAACTGCTGGGCCATCTTTCCAGCTCTTTAAGTAATAGTTTTGACTCAAGCAATGAGGTTGAATTCATTGATAAAAAGCTAAGGTAAAGGTAAAACAACGAGCTAATTAGACCATCAAACATAGCTGAAAATTGCCAAACAAAACACTGTATAACTAAAAGTCTTCCTGACCAAGTTGATTTAACATCAGAAAACATTAATGGCTGTTGGATGAGCTCAGCAGCAAAAGTCCAAGGTCAAGACGCATGAAGCAGTTGCATAGGGGCTTTTTCTTCACTGTAGAACAAGATGCCACTTTGCACTTTGCCCTAGTAGCCATGACAACTAGAACAAAATGAATTCAGTGGAGAAGTCTCTGGTAATTGTGCAGGAGCTATTGATGATCCCTAAAGGAGGGCCAGAAGACTCTTTTCTGGGATTCCAGCTGTTACTTCCATCTCAAATGGCAAATGATATTGGGAGATACTAGAGTATATTAGAAGAAAGAGATTAATTGAAAGTAGGACTCCGTGATTCCGCTGAGATGGGTCTAAAGTCTCTTCTGAAAGTAGATGCCTCATCATGGTCTATAAGAAAGCCCAGGAAACTCATTGGTCTCATCAAGTTGGACTTGGATGAAATTGCATTATGTTGCACTATAGGTGCCTACCAGAGCCACTGAACATTTGCTGTGTGTATCTAGAAAAAGCTAATGCAACACAGTGTCTGAGTTCAGTTTCCAGATATCAGCAGTGAAACATAAAGTAACTAAACTGACATTACTGACTATGAAAAGAATAAATCAACACAGTCAACCCAGTATCTGGAAAAGAAGCATTTGGTGATAATGAATGAATGGTGAAATATAGGATATTTAGGTGTACGGGGTGATAGCCAGTGAGGTGCATGCTACACAAATTTATGGATCTGAGTTCAGATCCCAGAACCCACATGAAATGCTGGGCACAGCAGTATGCACCTGTAATCCTAGCAATGGAGAAGCAACAGTCATGTCTTCAGTCAGGAGCTTTAATGCTGTTTATGAGTCTCTAGTACTTATTATACACTGCAAAAAGAAGTTTCTTTTTATGACTGTCTGAGGCTGAGACCAACAGTGATCTGTGGGCACTGGAATACATGTTTACAAGTCCATTTGACAGGCACATCATACCAATTTAATAGAATGACAGCACTGGCTTTCCTACTGGGGCAAATGATCTCCCTAGCCACAGATTTTTCTTTTGATTTACAGTATGGGACATAAAGTCCCTCTGTATATCAGGTCTTAAATGGAGTTCTAAAGCCGTTGTTTGTATCCATGATAGCCATGCCACTGTTGCCCCACAGTTCATTCACCCTTGCTTTTGTTTTATGAAGAGTGATTAACCATTTCTAATGTTCACTTGGATATCCAAAGGGCCCAGCCCAGTTAACAACTAAAACTACTTTTAAAGATGAAGAGCCCATTTTGATTTTAGATTTATTAAAAACTTGTTCTAGTCAAGGGGACATCATATGTTGTCATAAAGTTAGACATCTAGATCAATGGAACCATTTAGTCCAGACACAGACCCATTTGTACAATTAAAGCTGATTTTTTTTTCTGACAAAGTGAAAATTCAATGAGTACAGAAAAGATAGTATTTCCAATAAATACCGCTGCAACAATTCAATATATATTTGTATAAGATCATTTTGATTTATCCTGTGCAACTGAAATGCAAAACTTAAACTATAAGTCTTTTTATTTCCCCAAAGACCCAGGGGAAGCCTTTGCAACCTTATATTGGAGATAATTGATTACCCTGTAGTAACCAACCTGGAAGCAATGCAGACGTTTGTACTCCCTTTGCTATCAGATTATTGAAACTATTTCCTTAGGAACTCCATGCTGGTAGAAAGAGTGGCTGAAGCCTGGGTCAGCAGATGGGGAGCTTGTCCCCCAGAAAGAGCTTTATAACTTGCCAGCAGAGACAATGATCAGTGTTGGGCAGGACATGCCTTGACCAGGACACTTATCTATGCATCCCTTGAGCTCTCCACCTAAACCTATATCTCATGACAGGTCTCTGAAGATGGACTTCCAGGTTACTGGGCCTCTTTGTCCCCATTTCCAATGTGACCACATTGACTAACCTCCTTTCACTGCTTGTCACTATTAATCTGTCTCTTTAATTGGCTTATCGGGACTGGACTGTTGAGCCTGGTATATTAGGGCTGCCAGGGCCCAGGTTCTGGTCTTCAAGGCCTTTGAGACAAAGTGACACTAAAGAAATTGCTTAATGAAAACCAACCAACTGATAATGAAATCTCATTCAACTGAAAAGTGTATCCTCTTGAGGAGACTCAGCATGACATGAAGAAAGGGGCTGGGAGGAAATATTTGCTTACACCCGATGAGAACCTTGCACACAGATTTATAAAGAGCACCCCAAGCTCAACAACAAGAAAACAATCAGCCCAGATAAAATTCTGAAAGACTAGAACATTAATTTTCCCAAATAAATGGTGCAAACAGGAACACAGCCCTCACCTGTGAAGGACTGTTTCCTAATTAAATCATTCGAAGTGAGAAGTCCCACTTTTAATTTGGATCTTTTGAGGTGGGAACATCCACCTTTAATCTGGGCCACACCTTCTGCTCGCAGCCTCTATATAAAGGACATAGAAGAAAGAAACTTTCTCTCTTTGACTGTGCTTGCCCTCACCTTGCTGGCAAGTCCATTTCTTCATGGATATTAGCACCTACTTCCTCAGGATTCTGGCATATATTGAAGACAACTTGAGACATTTAGTCTCGTGGACTGAACAACTACTGGATTCTTGGACCTTCTGTTGGTAGGCAGCCATTATTAGACTAGTTGGGCTATAGCCTGTAAACCTTTCTAATAAATCCAATATATGAAATAAATATATAATATAAATACATACTTTCTGTTTTCCTAGAAATCCCTCACTAATATACTTGCTATGTGGGTGAACTCTGGGCTTGGTTGAGAGACTGTATGTACAGACAAGTTTTAGGCTAGCTTGACACAGGGTAGAGTTATCTGAGAAAAGGGAACTGTGATTCAGAAAATGCCCCTAATGAACTGAACTGTAGGCAAGTCTATGGTGAATTTTATTAATTAATAACTGATGTGGGAGGCTCTGGTCCATTGTGGGTGGTGCCACACCTGGGCATGCAGTCCTGGGAGATATATGGGATATAGACATAGACAGAGACAGACACAGACACAGACACAGAGAGACATAGATACAGAGAGACATAGACATAGACATAGACATAGACATAGACATAGACATAGACATAGACATAGACATAGACATAGACATAGACATAGACAAGCTGAAGAAGCGTTGAGGAGGAAGCCAGGAAGCAGTGTTCCTCTAAAGACTCTGCTTCAGTTCCTTCCTCCAAGCTCCTCCTGCCCTGACTTCATTGGTTATGGACGACAAGCTATAAACTGAAATAAATCTTATTTTTTTCCCCACAAGTTGCTTCTGGTTATGGTATTTTATTACAGTAATAAAACCCTAAGACCCCAGTACCTCAAAAAAAAAAGTGGAAGAGTGTTCAAGGATAATGCTCTGCATTAACCTTAGATCTCCACATGTGTGCATTGTCACGTGTGCCCACACAAGCATACATACAAATATGTATATGTACACACACAGACACACAGGCGCGCGCGCGCGCGCACACACACACACACACTCACACACACACACACACACACACGGCGCAAACACTAAAAAACAGAACAAAGAAAGAAGGCACGGAGAGGAAAGTCTTTTCATTATTCTTCACTGTGTCCATAACTTGAGTACTGGAATGCACACTGAGCTCATTCTGACTATGCACTTGGCATTTTGTGGTTCATTCTTATCTCCACATAAATAAGAGAGAGCCCTTCATTCTTGGGTCCTACAGACAGGGCTGGATGTTGCCCTGCACTGGCACGCCTCATCCATTACTTTCTACAGCAGCTTTGATTCTTGCAATTTAGGGGCTAGACCAATGTTGCACCTGCCCAAGGGGACAAGTATAGGTGCATTTCCTACAATCAGATACTAATTTCTCAAAGTTATAAACTCTTTTTTCATATCTGTCTTCCCTTGCCTCATCTCAGGTGTGTCCAGGCTGTGGAGAACACTCTGTGACATGCACAGTCCCCTGGTGACCTAACAGTCACAAGAGGAAGTCTGAGAAAACATGACAAGTTTTGGGAGAGAGGAGGATGTTGAAACCTTGTCTCACACACACTAGGCAAATGCTTAAAACTGAGTGATACTGCAGCCCAGCAGCATGCTAATGTAAACACTGTGCACCTTACCCATTGTGGGGGTTTCAATATGCTTAGACCATGGGAAGTGGCACTATCAGGAGGTGTAGCCTTGTTGGAGTAGGTGTGGTCTACTCGAACTGCCTGCCCTTGGATCAAAAATGTAGAACTCTCAGCTCCTTCTCCAGTACCACGTCTGCCTGGATGCTGCTTTTCTTCTTACCATGATGATAATGGACTGAACCTCCCAAACTATAAGCCAGCCTCAATTAAATGTTGTCTTTTAAAAGAGTCGCTTAAGTCATGGTGTCTTTTTACAGTAATAAAATCTCAATTAAGACACATGTAGTGTTAAGGTGTTGCAGGACCACCTCTTGCTCGCCAGATGGAAGGGGCAGGGTACTCCTCTTTGTATACACCTGGACTCATTGCTATTCTGGTAAGAAGAGAGCAGTGACAGAGACATGATAATATCCTTAGGGCCAGAGATGCTATGGCAACCGAGCAGCTCTGGGCCATGAACATTGCTCTCCAGGGAGGTTTGGGTATCATTCAGGCATGATCCTAGCTTGTAGAGCCATGTTTTCCAGCTGTAGGTGATGAAGGTGATTAACTCCGAATGACCTCTAGTCACTCATAACACGAAAGTTGCTGCCAGTGGACATAGTTATAAAATGCTAGTACCTGAGTCCCACCTCAGAGATTGCGCTTATGGATTGTGAGAGAGCAGGCATCTGGATTTCTAAAGTTCCTGGCAGTTCACTGGGAAGAGATTGAAAGACCTGTCCCTTAGACTGCAGAGTCGTGGATCGGGCAGGCCCTTCCTCCTGGGAGCCTGAACTGGGCTCCCTTAGTCTCATTGGTGCACGGAATTGTCTGCTCTTTATTCTTTAAAGGAAAATGCCGATCATCTTTCAGGCCTGCTTTCTCAAGAACTCGTCTTCTGGCCACCTTAGCCTGTTTGCTTTCTTCGTTGTGGAAGTGGTTGGTGTTAACGTCAAAGTCACTCACGGGGCCTGCTGTAAGCCTCTTAACTAAAAGGCAGCGAGCAGAAAGCACAGCACCCGGGAGCTCATGAACTATCCAGAAGTAGTGTTGGAATTAACACTGACATGCACGAAAACTTCACTAACATGACTAGAATATAATGTTTTTGTGCTGGTTTTTTCCTTTATTACATTATACATATTATATTAGCATATACTAATTGTAGATAACAATGAGCATTATAATATTGTTATACATATATATAGTGCATTGTGATCATAGGCACTCCCTACGATTCTCTTAACCCTTCTCACCCTCACTGCCCCCTCCCATTCTCCTCACTGACCCCTCCCAATCTGCCTGGCCCCTCCCACTGGCCCTCCCACTCTCACTGACCTCTCCTACTCTAGTGGTCCCTCCTGCTCTCCCTGACCCTTCCCATGTTCACTGACTCCTACTCTTAATGATCTTCTTTCTCTGCTCAGTTAGTTCACTTCTGCTTTCATCGCCTTTTCTTTTGATAAGCCATGAGTTTCATTAGGGCTATTACAATCACATGCACTCTTTCTTTATAGTACTAGTCTCCATGTGATTCCTTTTCTTGGATTTTCACTATTGTGTATTTGTATTTAACTATTTAATTATTCTTATTTATTTATTATTTATTTATTTTAATTATTCTTACTTATTCTTATTTAGTTATTCTTAACGACCTCAGTGATCTGTGATTGTTTTGCTTTGCTTTGGAGGCGGGACCTTCTTGTATCACTGTGTAGCCAAGGATGATCTTGAATTTCTGATCTTCCTGCCTGCCCCTCCTCGTGATGGTCATAGGTGTGCAGATTACAACGTGTCCTATCACACCACGTTTATCAGCTGCTGGGGATCACATTAAGGGCTTCGTGCCTGCTAGGCAAGCACCCCACCAGCTGCGCACCCTTCCCTGGCTCATTTAACAATATCTCGATCAATATGGAAAGCAGCGTGCATTTCAGGTTTTATAATAAATAATAGAGGCAACTATTGTTGTGGAGTATCCGCCAGAGACTACTGAGACATGGATTTAAGCCAAAAGCAAGTCTTTATCTGCCAACTGGCAACTACACCGGGTGTTTGGGGCCCCGGTTTAGCTCTGAGCCTTTCTCAGGGTGAGCTTTTAAAGCATGAAACCACATCCTGGGTTGACACACCTCAGTTAGCAAGAACAGTAAGCCAGAAGCAGAACTACAGAAGCCAAAAAGCAAGGTTAGTGCATTTACAGACTTTCCCAGAGCTATGGACTTTGATGGATTAGGTCTTTGTTCTCATTTTGGCAGGTGGTGCTGTCTAAGTGCTGAGTTTTATGGCTTGAATGGTACTTCTGTCGTGGAGTCAGTTGTGCTAAGGTCTGGGAGCCTGTTACAGTGTCACTTCCATTTCATCAGTAAGAATGGTGAGGAAAAGCTAAATGGGGAATAGAAGCAAAAAGAAATAAATAGATAAAGAAGCAAAATCAGTGGAAATCACACAGGTTTGCAGAGCAGATCTGAGATTTAGACCCAGCTATGTTTGGTCCTGACGCTTTCATATCTGCATATTTGGCTTCTAAATTTTAACTACGATTGATGACTCATTGCTGGTTTTAATGACTCCCTTTTAATGAACAAGAACTGTGTACTTGGCTCAATCACTTGTCTCTCAAAAGTCAGTGCAGTGAAGCAAAAACCTGTCCCAGATTCCCCAAGACAGGCACCTACTGCCTGCTGCATCATAGTAGGATCAGCTGTGGCCCTAGCACCTGTTCAGTTGTATCTTGTGTCTGCCTGTAGCTTTCCCCATCATCAGAGTCCTTGAAAGAAAGGATCCAGGCTACAAGATGTCAGGGATCTCAAGACCATCTCCTTTTACTCCTCATGGAACTGTGGCTTCCAGCCTCTTCTCCTTCTAACTTACCCGATCTTTGTCTCCTTCTAGCTCTTCTTTCTGAATGGTTTCTTTGACATATATGCATGCATGTATGTATAGTAGTTTCAAGAAGACCATATATGTATGTCTCTTTGAAACTATGTATGTACTATGTATGTATGTATGTATGTATGTATGTATGTATGTATAGTAGTTTCATGTTTGAAAAGCTAACCACTCAGTGGACAGATCATAAGATGGGTGACCATGCTCTGAGGGGGTGGGAAAGCATGACTGTGCCTTCCAGTTCAGCAATCATTTCACACTACCCTCCACTTTCTAAGTCCGTCTAGCATTCCAGGTGGAGGCCATAACTGTAGTGCATGGAAGGGGAGAAATGTTGCAGATGGAGAGGAGCTCCACAGGAACGTCACAGCTCAGAATGTGAACCTTGCAATGTAATTTTAGAGGGTGGTGGTGGGGGATGAATATGTTTTTGGAGCAGTGACCATCACTGTGGTTCATACCGCGTTTTATCAGAATTCCCAGTATGGAGTCATGCAGAAGCACTTACTACAGTAAAGGGAAGTGTCATGTGTGAGTGTGACATGTTTTCCAGGGGCTCACAGGTTTGAACCCTTGGTCCCTAGGCTGGTGACACTGTTTGGGAAGGTTATGGGACCTTTAGAGGAAGAGCTCTCAATGAGGAAGCATCTCACTGCAAGCAGGCTTTGAGTTTTCTGCGCTCTTCCTGCTCTGAGACCGTCCAGGCTGTGTGGCAAGCTGGCCTCATGCTTCTGTCCCCGCACCTTCCCTACAATGTATCCTTATAGAGCAGTAAGCCAAGTTAGACCCCCTCTCCCTTCAGCCATCTCCCCCAGGATATTTTATTGTAGCTACAGAGACATATTTAATAGAGGAATAGTGGTTCTGAGTGGACTTGAGAGGACAGAGGTATGGGAGGGGAGCCTTCACCATTATCACCACATGACTACCAGCACCATCTAATGATGTCATAATAACCCACTATTGCATTATAGACAAGAAAAAAGACTGGAAGGGAACCGGACATCTTTATTACCCAACAGCATTGCTGTTAGGTTGGAATTGATTGAAGTTAAATGAAAAAACAAAAACAAAAACAAAAAACCCAAATTTTTAGAAGCAGATCGCCCTTTACTAGAACAATGAGCATAGCGCTCAGTACATAGGGGTGGAGACTGTGTGCCAAGGTGCAGGGTGACAGACATTTTTATGTGCCAACTTGTTCTTTGTAGTCTCGGGGCTGAGACATGTCTATAGATGTTTTTACCATATGTTGCCCTTCCTGTCAAGTGTCTCTGGCTCCTAAGTGCCTACAGATATTTTAGTTACTGTGTTGACTTTCTTGTCAGGCAGATGTTCTCATCAATATATGGAGTCAGAAGTTTCTAAGTTCATTTGAGGTTCCGTATTAAGTCATGGATTCTTCATCGCAGACCCTGACAGCGTCAAACGGAAGTGAGAGATGTATTCATCTGGCAGCTTTTCGCTGAGTCGGGGCAAAGCTGGAACGTTTTAAGGTCTGTCCTTTAGGGTAAAGGGGACAAAAGTCAGTTCACTTCACGTAGCAGCGAGAGTGTTTTAATTTGATTAGTTGTGGTGGATCGTGTGGCTGCTGTCATGTGCTCCTGAAGAAACCTTGGAAAATAGTTCACTAGGCAGAGGTTATGGGGAGTAAGATAAGATCAAAATTTAGGGGATCCAGCGGGAGTATCCATTATCTTAATGTGGACCTGGTGGTGACAGTGATTTCATACAGAAGGATCATCTGTAGAAAGTTTAAAAGACAGGGCAAAAATGTAAGTATGAGGATAATAAGGAAAGAAGGAGTGGCTAAAGAGGAGCCAGAGTGGGAGGATCCCGCAATACCTCTCCTGGGCATGTATCCAGAAGATGTCCCAACCGGTAAGAAGGACACATGCTCCACTATGTTCATAGCAGCCTTATTTATAATAGCCAGAAGCTGGAAAGAACCCAGATGCCCCTCAACAGAGGAATGGATAAAAAAAATGTGGTACATTTACACAATGGAGTACTACTCAGCTATTAAAAAGAATGAATTTATGAAATTCCTAGGCAAATGGTTGGACCTGGAGGGCATCATCCTGAGTGAGGTAACACAATCACAAAAGAACTCAAATGATATGTACTCACTAATAAGTGGATATTAGCCCAGAAACTTAGTATACCCGAGATATAAGAGACAATTTGTAAAACACATGAAACTGAAGAAGAATGAAGACCAAAGTGTGGACACTTTGCCCCTTCTTAGAATTGGAAACAATCACCCATGGAAGGAGTTACAGAGACAAAGTTTGGAGCTGAGACAAAAGGATGGACCATCTAGAGACTGCCATATCCAGGGATCCATCCCATAATTAGCCTCCAAACGATGACACCATTGCATACACTAGCAAGCGTTTGCTGAAAGGACCCTGATATAGCTGTCTCTTGTGAGACTAGGCCAGGGCCTAGCAAACACAGAAGTGGATGCTCACAGTCAGCTATTGGATAGATCACAGGGCCCCCAATGGAGGAGCTAGAGAAAGTATCCAAGGAGCTAAAGAGATCTGCAACCCTGTAGGTGCAACAACATTATGAACTAACCAGTACCCCGGAGCTCTTGACTCTAGCTGCATATGTATCAAAAGATGGCCTAGTCGGCCATCAATGGAAAGAGAGGCCCATTGGACTTGCAAACTTTATATGCCCCAATATAGGGGAATGCCAGGGCCAAAAGAATGGGAATGGGTGGGTAGGGAAGTGGGGGGCGCTATGGGGGACTTTTGGGATAGCATTGGAAATGTAATTGAGGAAAATATGTAATAAAAATATATAAAAAAAAAAAAAAAAGGAAAGAAGGAGTGGCTAAAGAGGAGCCACAGTGGGAGGAGTCAGGATGGGAGAGGCCAGGGTAGGAGGAGCCAGAGTGGGAGGAGTCAGGATGGGAGGGGCCAGAGTAGGAGGAGTCAGAGTGGGAGGGACCCAAAAACCTATACAAAAATTATACTTGTTGATTTTTTTGTGAGTTGGGGGTGGGAGCTGGCTCTTAAGTCTTTGGACCCCATCTGAAAACAACTTGGATTTATGGGTGCATAAGCTGCATTGTTTCTGGAGAAGGGCACAAGTCCTACTGTTAGCATGAATCAGGAAATCTAGTTCTTATTAATTTGGGAGTACCACAGCCACCAAAGGTCCTGATGAATGTTAAGCAGATCTGAAAATTCCTTACGGTGTTCTAAGCATTGCTAGGACAGAGGAGTTGACGGATTCAAAGAAGCCCTCAGTGCAGCTGCTTTAGTTCTGAGTCTGGAAAAAGTGACCCGAGTCGCAAGAAGAGGGATGAACTGGACGGCTCTTTTCAGGGGTCACCCGAGGGATTTGGAGGCTCAAACTGATCTAACGGCTTTGTGCTTGGCAGAAAGGCAGATGTAGAAGGGGCAGCATCTAGACTGCCTCATAGAAGGGTCAATCTAAGGGGCCGTGATAAAACTTAACAGATGGAAAAGACCCAGAACATAAGCTGGCCATAGGATGACATTATGCACCTTTGGAGGGTGTTATGGTGTGAGATAGCATTTATAATATATAAAATGGGAGACCGTTGGGACTATTGTAATTCTTGCTGAGAGTGTAATTAAGAAAACAGTTGAGGCAGTTTTCACCTTATTAGAGGAAGATAACAGGCAGGAAAAATGATTTGAGGAACTCTTGGCAGGCTGTGTCATAGATGTTAGCAAGACTTATGATCTCTTTCACGGTTGTTCATTACAAGATGTAAGGGCATCGGCTTAGTGGAAGCGCTTTAGACCTTTCTCATTGGTCAGCATAAATTCAGACTTGGCCATTGGGTATTTTTTTGTTAAATTTTTGTGGGAAATGTTAAGACACAAAGTTAATGAAAAAAATCAATATCATGATTAACAATTTTTTTTTTTAGTAAAGTGAAGTTATTGTACAACTGGCTGGACAGTATGCCAGAGTCCTGTAGAAAGATAAGGTAACTATAACCAGCTGTTTGTTACACGAGACTCTTGCATGAGGAACAACCACCTGGAAGCTTTTTAAAAGACAGTTCAAGTCAGCATCTAATTGGCAATTTAAAAGAGAAATAGAATACTATTGGGCCTTTTATTTGTAGGATTGTCTAGCAATATCTCAAGGACAGCAATTTGGTGTCCTGAATAATTTTCCAAACCTGTGAACTTGATGACATAGTATCTGGCAGCCTCCTTCAGTCAGGGAACATGGATGCTTAGGATGCAGAAGGGTCCATTTCAAATATGAGAAGTGCTCTTTCTGAAAGAGAGTCTCAAAGTTGTTAAGTATTTGGCATCAATATTTAAGAAGATGGGGTTGTTGTTCTCATCTGTAGATAGACACAGCAGTCCTGTTATAAGCCAAGGTCTTGTCCTATATTTGAGCGCTCTCTCTCTCTCTCTCTCTCTCTCTCTCTCTCTCTCTTTCTCTCTCTCTCTCTCTCTCTCTCTCTCACACACACACACACACACACACACACACACACACACACACACACAGCAGGAGGCGAGTCAGTGAGAAATATTTATCCAAATAGCATCTCATAAGGTTAAGTTTCATATCTGAGGATTACAGTCTTTTGAACTGGTAAGAAACATACACATCATTTTAATCCTGGTTATATTTTCCTGCTGGGTATTTAAGAACATGTAGATAGCCAAAATTAATCTTTGCTTTTCTGTCAAGGCCAGTCAAAGATGTGGTCATCAGGAGAGGTCTTGTGTGTGGGAGTAATCTCTACTTCCTCTGTCTTTCTTGTTTACCAGACATTCCATCTATGTGAAGGTAAGTCAAAGACCTTGCTTGACCATTATTTACTTGGAACCGTGGAAGAAACTTTTCCTTGGTGTTGATCCTTTTCTTTGTAGACTGAACACTGCTTAGAAATCATCAGATGGGGTCTCCACGTCCTCTCAGAGCAAGACAGCAGATGAGTCTCCACAGTTACAGAATATTTTAAAGGGTGTTCCACCATTCCCTGGAACACAGTTGACTTTGGAGGGTAAGGGAGGAATATTCTCCTCTTTAATCCCTCGGACTATGTTAATATAAGTTTCCAAATATGGATATCGGACATGCAGAAGGTTCACTATACCAGTCTGGTACTTTTAGCTACTGTATAATATATTAAAAGCCAGATATTTCAAAATAAACTTTGATTAGACATGCAATTTGGCCAGTTTTTAAGGTTGTTGATCTTTGACCCTAGAAAACTTTAATATGGTATACTTTAATATAGTATTACTAAGTCTTATCCTTTATATGCCTTAAATAAATAACTCAGATCTTCATAACTTGCATACACTTTCTGGTCTTTTCAATTTTTTAAAAAACATCCAGTCATGTTAATCTTTATATCTATAAATCCCTCTTTATTAAGATCATTTCCATCTTTAAATCCTTCTAATATTATCTTTTATTCCTAATACCATGAGATAGGATGTTATTACTAAATTAATTTACTATTGTCGGGACAATTTTCTTCTTGGGGAAAGGGGAGACTAAGCAATGTTTATCCCCTTTTCATAAGGTCTCCATTACAAACCAAACTTCAACTTCATCAAGGTTCACCCTGGGGAACCACTGAGTTTATTGGTCCTGATGACAGGTCCTGATGCTGAGTTGCTGAGTTACTGGCTAGAGTAAGTGACCCAGGAATAATGACATTGAGAAATCCTTGCACAGTATATATGAGGGCATTTTGGGTTTTTTTGTTTGTTTGTTTGTTTGTTTTTGTTCTTGTTTGTTTGTTTGTTGCTGTTGCTTTTAATTGCTACATATATGTATCTTTTTAAAAGTCTTTTCTTTGTCTATATAAAATTAGCTGGCATGGCCTGTTCATCTCCTCTTTTTGTGAAGTAGTATTAGCATTTAATAAGTCCCATTGTGATTAGTTTGAGCTGGCACAGTTGGAAGTGTGAGATGGCAGTTGTTTAATGTAGAAGCTGGTACAGAAGCCCTGTATTCTAAGACACAAACACTAGCTTGCTTGCTTTCTTTTCCTAAAATAGGCCTGGCAAAAGAAAGGATCTTGCTCATTTGTTTTTGAAAGAGATCCTACTGTTAAAAAAAATCCTTAAAAGTCTCTTTATATACCATTCATTTATATATGAAACATATTGAAAAGCACAGGCGTAAGTTATTCTTATTTAAAAGGAAGACAATTGTCCAATAGGAAAAATGTGTCCTAGAGTTGAAGTAATCATTTTTGAAGTTAATTTTTACCTTCAAGTGATAGGGACCACCCAAGAATAGGAATAAGGACTTAACACCTTGACCAGACTTTATGATTATATTTATCTTGTCCTGACAAGCAGATTTAAGGTTTTTAAAATGTAAAATCTCATGTTTTACCTCAATGGTCACATGGATTACATATAGCTCTTCTCTTTTATCATTATTCTGCTCCTTGAAAGTCTAGTTTCATTATGGACAAAATGAAACTGGACCAAGTTATCAACTTTAGTTCTGTGAGCACTTACTCCTACATTAACTGTCTTAGTCAGGGTTTCTATTCCTGAACAAACATCATGACCAAGAAGCAAATTGGGAAGAAAAGGGTTTATTCAGCTTACACTTCCACACTGCTGTTCATCACCAAAGGAAGTCAGTACTGGAACTCAAGCAGGTCAGGAAGCAGGAGCTGATGCAGAGGCCATGGAGGGATGTTACTTACTGGCTTGTTTCCCCTGGCTTGCTCTCTTATAGAACCAGCCCAGGGATGGCACCACCCACAATGAGCACTCCCACCCTTGATCACTACTTGAGAAAATGCCTTACTGCTGGATCTCATGCAGGCATTCCCTCAACTGAAGCTCCTTTCTCTGTGATAACTCCAGCCTGTGTCAAGTTGACACACAAAACCAGCCATTACAATTGACCCCTTGTCAACTTGACACACAAACACATCACTAGGAAGCCTCAACCCTTACTTTCTTGTTCATCCCCAAGATCTAAATAACTTTAAGAGTCCCATAGTCTTACGCAAATTCTTACATATTAAAATTCCAATCCCTTTAAAACATCCAATCTTTTAAAATTCAGTCTTTTTACAAGAAAAATTCTCTTAACTGTGGACTCCACTAAAATACTTTCTTCCTTCAAGAGAGAAAAATATCAGGGTACAGTCACAATCAAAAGCAAACTCCATCCATCCAATGTCTGGCATCCACTCATGATATTCTAGGCTCCTCCAAGGGCTTGGGTCATTTCTCCAGCCCTGCCCTTTGTAGCACACACCTTGTCTTCTAGGCTCCAGATGTCTATACTCAACTGCTGATGCTGTTTCTGGTAGTTATCTCATGGTACTGGCATCCTCAACTAGGCTTCAGTAATAGCCTCTCATAGGCTCTCTTCATGGTGCCAAGCTTCAACTCCTTTGCATGACCCTTTCAGTCGTAGGGCATCAATTGCAACTGAGGCTGCACCTTCACCAATGGCCTTCCATGGCTTCTCAAAGTGCTGAGCCTCAGCTGCTCTTCGTGACCCCTTTATGCCTTCAATACCAGTACCACCTGGGTGACTCTTACACATTATCAAATCCAGGCACAGCCAGTACATTAACTAAATACATAACATAAAGACAAACAAATAATAATCATATGTAGACCAGCAGTTTATATACACATAATCATACATAATATATACTTTAATAAGCCAAAATTTTGAATGCTACTGTTTGTCAGAACTATGTTTTTTTATGATCTTCATTGTGAGAAGGAAACAACATAGCACTTTTTAGGAGACATGTTAGACTGACCAAAAACAGAAGCAGAGCAGTGTGGAGCAAAGGAGTCTTTTAGGGCACAGGGAAGGGATTCTACCATAATTGGAGGAAGATGAGCCTGGATATAACAGGAATTAAGACCCAGCAGAGCCTACCATAGACGCACTGGCAGCACCTAGTCTAACACTTGGCAATTTATTTTTTGAGTTGCTTTTGGGAATTTGTGTCTTATCAATAGTTAGCTGTAGGCTTCCTTAAATCTCAAAGTGTTTGCTCCCTTTCTTAGGTCCTCCTTAGATGCTGATAAGTGTATTATGCAAAAACAGGGTAAAAATTAAAACAAATCAAAACATCAAAAACCAAAGCCAAAAAGGTTGCTTTGTTTCCAGGTTGATGATAACTCCCCACATCTGTTAGCAGTCTGGTTCCAGGATGGGAGAAGGATATGAGAAGCTCAACTGTCACCATCAGCTTCCTCCCTGCCACAGAGTTAGGAGCTAGCCTTTATAGTGTGTGTTCGTTTACAGTAGTTGTTTTGACAATAGACATTTTTATATTACGAGATAAATAATAATAGCCTATATTGGAAATATTTTCTCCATTAGCTGTTCTTAAAGGCACATGTTTTATATTTTGGACTGTTTCCATCTCCTTTTTTGTGTCGCAGAGTTCGGAAGCCAGCTTGACTAAGAGAGAGGATTTGCAGCCATTTAGGGATAAAAAATACCTGATTCTGTAGTGGGGAGTTCAAACTCCAGCCCTGGAGCTTAGTTCCTTGGTAAGCTCAGACAGCACAGAACAGTTTGTCAGTCTAACCCACACATAAGCTGTCATGGATTTTTTACCTCAGCCACTCCCATTTGTCGTCAAGGCAGATGAACTCTATGGTAGGATATCTGGGATGGTTTAAAACCTTCCTCTACCACGTGAACCAGAGCTTTCTTCCTTACCTTTGTTTCTGGGAAGAATGTAGGGAGTCCGACAAGGAGGGAAGGGATGCCAAGTCTCAAGTGGACCTTTTGTGTCAGAGAGAGCTATCTGCTATCTGTGTGTCAATATCCTGTGCCTGTCTCAATAGAGAGGAAGAGTGGGAGACATGTTTGACAGGGACGGAGCTCATCAGAGACTAGCATCGGGGGGAGAGAGAGAGAGTTTGGGGAATTGAGAAGTATGAGCTAGAGAAACTTGCTGTGTTGAAATGGAGGAGCAGCAGGAAGAACAGGAGGGGAGACTTCAGTGGGGAGCTCCAGGCCACTCTCTGTCTAGTTTGATGATGTTACCTAAGTCCCCGAGGCATTGGGAATTAAAAGTAATAAATTCAGGCTCAGTGTAGTTGTCCTCTAACTGATATTGGAGTCAGATCTTGATGGAGAATTGCATAAAAGTTGCTGGTCTATGGCTCACAAGACCTAAAAATTTGAGGTTGGATTTTTAGGTGTGCCAAAGGGGCATCTTCAGGAACAAACAATTTGGAAACCCATCTTAGAATCAGAATCAGACATCAGTCAAAGGAATGACCTGATTTGCAGGAGGTAATATCTTTTATTTGTGAAAGTTAGCAAAATTCAAGGAGCTCCTGGAGTGATGGAGTTGGGGAGGAATCTAGGTCGGGTGTGTCACCACAAATTGGTCAAGCCTTATCTTCTTGGTGAGTTTGTGGTGGTAGGTGTGGTCTTGGAGACAAATGACAAAGCCTCTCTGTTCTTTAGGTTGGAGGTTGAGAGAGGTAGGGGCATATCAGAAGAATAACTCAAGCTGAGTTTATGTGACACAAGCAACAAACCCTATAAGGACAAAGGCTGCAAACTTCCAGAGGTTTCACATCACAAATGGATGCCGTTCAGTTCATAGTAAGCCTGGAAAGTAGCCATACTCTCCAATGGGGTAGGTGTCAGAAGGAGAAAGGGAGAAAGGAAAGGTCATCTAGAGTTGGGGAGGCTGGGCCACAGGACTTCAAAGCCTTCCCTGGACTCCAGCACCAAATCTTAGATCAGGATGGATGAAGGAAATAAAAAAGATGAAATTTACATCAACAGAAGCAGACAGTCCCTTCCTAGAATAGGGGAGGGCAGCAGGCCTCCACATGGAGTGGAGGTTGTAATGAGGCGCAGGAGGCTTGGAGGTTTATAGAACAGAATAGGGAACTTTTGGGGTGGAAACTTTTGTCTGTAGATTTGTTCTTGTAGTCTCAGCTGAGACATGACAGTGGTCTATCATTTTTTTAAAAAATCTTTTTTACCTTTATCGTATCTTTTATCATACGTTGCCCTTCTTGTCAGGTGTCTCCCACCCCTGACTTCCTGCAGATGTTTTATTTATTGTGCTGATTTCTTGCCAGCCAGATGTTCTCACCAGTATACCAAGACAGATGTTCCTCAGCTTCTTTGAGCTCTTTGTTTTAGGCCATTAACCCTTGAATATTGTCATTTAATGTATCTACGTATATCAAGAACGTTCCCCTTTGCCATTATCAGAAGGTGAAGGGCTGAGCAAGGCTTGAGGTCTATTGGAACAGTCCCATGACCCTCAGGGCCTTAGGTCTTTCAAGTGTAGGAGAGGTTGTATGTTTATAGTTTATCTGAGGTCTTTCGGGTGTTAAAAGTACTCAGTAAGCTCTAACTGTCCCTCCATGCCTGTTGGCCTACATATGAATGTCCTATGCACCAATGTCTTTTGTGTCTTTTTAGCATCTTCTTTTGTCTTTCCAAATCCTGCCAAGCCCCTCCCTGCCAGTCCTACTATAAGCTCTCTCAGAGCTGAGCTTGTCCCTTCTCACTTTGGGGCAGGCATATCCCTCCAGCTCCTCGTACTTTCAGTCTGGTCCTTTGCATCTGTGTGTCTAGCATGGTGCTTCTTCCTAAACTGTTCATTTAAACGTTACATCTTCCTCTGAGAGTGGCTCTGTGTATGTGTGCAGCAGGGGACTCTGTGGCAGTTCTGGGGCAGCAGACAGCATTCCGTGGTGGCTCCTTCAGAGGCTTTTCTCTCAACTGGAGACAGGTTCTTCAGGTGCAGATTCACCAGCCTGGACATCCTCAGTACACCACATATATGGCCACCCTCAACACCTACACGAAGCTGCCTCCAGTTCATCTAGGACCTGTTCAGCCATGCCCTGTAGGACTCAGATGTGTTTTGGGTCCTCAGTGCATTTAGCAAGTTAATTGTTCATTAAGGGGCTGGGACATTCACAGACCCTAGCCTGACATTCTGACAGCACAGCGAATGACTCTCTGAGTTTGATTTATGGGAGCAGGCTCGGCTCCTGGCTGGCTCACGTCAGCATGGGCTAGAGTGATAAGCACACATTTATCTCCTGGCCTTGATGAATGACAGGGCAGGGTTGTGCTGTAAAGCCAACAAGAGCCACCCCCAAACCCCATGGGAAGAGGACTGTCACAGAGGACGTTGGGAAAGCCTGATCAGACTCCTTGTGGGAGGACAATGCGTAGATTTAAAAGCTAGAATTTTAATTATCATACAAATTAGGAGGAAATTAATCAGCTCATACTTTATGACTAGACTCGGAGTGGATCTCTGATGCTTAACTTTTATGGCGAATCTCTGATTAATTGAGACACAGCACAAAGGTATAAAATCCAAACTCCAGCTGCATGCCAATCTCCTCATTTTTTCTACAACTGCCCAAAGGTGAGGAATGAGTGAGAGGAGGATGCTGTGCCCTCGGAAGAGACACATGCGGATGCACGCTCACACTCCGACTTCCTGTAAGATGCTTCTTTGCTGACTGCATTTCCTCAACATGAGCAGACTAGAAGCTTCTGTGCCCAACTCCCATCCTTTGCACGGTATTCATTGGGTGGAGGCTGCTGAGAAAATAGCCACCAGATGAAGGGCAGGTATGTGAGAAAGGTCACTGCAGAGATAGCTGTCAGAAGCCCATACCCTACTTTCCATGTGCGCTACCTTCCCAGGCTGTGGACCACAAGAATCATCCAGGTCCCCCATTCCCAGTGTACCCCACTTTCATGGCCCTCATATTAAAGGAAGAGAACAGATAGAATGAACACACACACACACACATTATCAAGGGGAGTATTAAAATGGATAGATACTGTTAACAGGTTGGAGACCCCCAAAGTGCCCATCTACATGTTAAAAAGGCTGAGAATCTTGGTCAGTACATGAATCTAGATGCCTTAGCAGCAATTTCTATTTGGTACTGGAGGCTTGGAAGATTCCTGGAGATTTACTGGTCTTCAGTCCACATTGGAAGGCTAAAGAAACTAGAGTCTGATGTCAGTACTGGATGACATAATCACCATCGCCATCACCATTACCACCACCAGCAGCAGCCATCACCACAGTAGATTATACATAATCACTGGCAAGAAGCAGAGGCAGCTAGGGAAAACATCTCCATTTCTTTCCTCACACTTTCTATGTGTGGGCATCCTGCCACAAGGTGCCACCACCCTGGGGGACCATCTTCTTGCTTTAGTTAATCCTTCTCAGCAGCAATGTCCTCACAGACTTGCCCAGAGGTGTGTTGCTGGGTGGATTACATCAAGGTATCTAGATTAGCCATCATGGCCCTGAACCACAGTAAAACTTGGCAGCTAACAATATTTTTGTTTTTACAAGGTTGGCCCAGTCATCCATGGCTCCAGTGTCACCAGGCCTGATTAAGTCTGGGCACAGCAGGGGACTTTGGAGACCATGGTGGAAAGCTGACAAGAGCTGCCTAGGACTATAATGGAGAGGCTACACTTTGGACAGTGAAAGTTTTGTTGCCTGAAGTCCCATGTTTAGACAGTACTGATGGGAGATTGAAAGCATGTTAAGTCATTGGAAACATGGCCTTAAAGGAGGTATTAGGCCTCCACCCCTCCAATCCCTCCTCTATAGCTTATAACTTCACTCTCCTAGTAAGTCAACAAACTCAAGTGATCAGGAACTGAAACTCCTTGTTTTAGTTTGGGTTTTAGTGGTTTGAAGAGACGCCATGTCTAAGGCAACTCTTATAAGGACAACATTTAATTGGGGCTGGCTTTCAGGTTCAGAGGTTCAGTTCATTATCATCAAGGTGAGAGCATGGCAGCATCCAGGCAGGCATGGAGCAGGAGGAGCTGAGAGTTCTACATCTTCATCTGAAGGTTTCTAGAAGACTGGCTTCCAAGTAGCTAGGATGAGGGTCTTAAATTCCATACCCACAGTGACACACCTACTCCAACAAGGTCATACCCACTCTAACAGGCCATACCTCTTAACAATGCCACTCCCTGGGCCAAGCATATTCAAACCACCACACCAGATACCATGAGCCAAAGTAAACGTTAATTTCTTTTAAGTTGCTTACCTCAGGTATTCTGCAGCAAATAGAAAGTTCACTGTCACCATAAGAGACTTGTCTCTTAGTGTTTTGAACAGAGGAACTGCCTATGTTCAGGGCACCATTCTAGGTAGGGAGCATGTGGAGAGCTTGCAAGAAGGCATCCATTAACTGGGCTGCTCCTGGCACAGCAAGTGTACCATGCCATCCCTGAGTTGCTGTCTTGTTCTCTATCCTGACTTTAGCCCACAGTCCTTCTCCCAGTGTTTTCTATTCTGGTCCTCAAATAAGTGAGTTCCTCCTGCTGCTCCAGGAAACATGGAGCCATCTGCTCATTAAGTCAGTCACTGGGTTCTATAACATAGGCAACAACCAAGCACATCTCATCACAACTAGACAATACTGCTCCATCCTGGCGAAAACAATAGGCACTGGTGTTCAGCACTGGCAGGATGAGCCCCCAGCTTCTATTACATGAACCTCTGAGAACCTCAAATCACTCTGTGAAGTGGAAATTTCTGTTTTTTTTTTTTTCATGTGATGCAGACTCCTATGGTGTTTTGCTGAAGCAAGACACTCTGTTCACTTGCGGGCGCGGGGGGGGGGGATCATCAGTGTCAGAGATACTGGAAGTTACAGCCACTTGCATGATGTTAAAGTGTGGTGAGCCAGTCCTATTTCATACTATACATACTCTCCAAAAAGTCTAGCTTCTTTCCTCATTGTTTCCTTAATTTTATCAAAGACTGGAGAGGACCGGAGGAAGAGTCATGACCTTTCCTTTCTCTCCCTCTCCCTCTCCCTCTCCCTCTCCCTCTCCCTCTCCCTCTCCCTCTCCCTCTCCCTCTCCCTCTCCCTCTCCCTCTCCCTCTCCCTCTCCCTCTCCCTCTCCCTCTCCCTCTCCCTTTCTTTTCTTTTCTTTCCTTTTCTGTTTTGAGTGTTAGTGGTTTGACATGAAATTTATTCCAATGCCAAGTATTTCTTAAAATGTGCATGAAAGGCACAGATACCTGTGATCAATGCCAAATTCTTTTGAACCATTTCTGTGTGCTCCAAAGTTTGCAAATATCCTAGGACAGCTAGATAGATGATAGATCATTTATAGATAAATAGGTAAGCAATAAGTACATGGATGGGTAGATGGATAGATAGACAGACAGACACATACACACAAGTATACATCTACGCATGCATAGATAAAGATAGATAGACAGACAGACAGATAGATGGATATGTAGATAGAAAACAGACGATAGAGATGGATCAATTGTAGCCTCTGTGGTAACTTGCACCATAGCAAAGCAATACCCTGGTGGCTTTCCTAAGTGTGTTCTGTACTCTGTAGACAGTCCGCATGTCCCTTTTACTTTCAACAAACATCTCGCCATGCTCTCCACCTTGTATAGTTCCCTTCTAGTCTGAGGCAGCAGACTATGAGCCCCATGGCTGGCTTCTGGTTTGGTATGTACGTCAATTGGAGGAGCCAGCAAGTGCAGGGAGGCAGGTCATGAAGCTAGGGGTGTCTGCTGTTGGGTGCTTTTGAAGACACTGCAGGCCAGCCTTGTATTTGTACTGTATCACCTCAGAATGTATTGAGGTGGTCCCTAGTGATCATGGAGAATACTTCTGCCTGATACATGCTCAACTTGAGAAGTGTTGAAGGGGCTTCTTTAAGGACAAAGATGAAACATATCCTCTTGTTTTTTTTAATAAAGGAAAGTATTGTGTGTGTGTTGTTTCCAAATTTTGTATATAGCATAGGTGGAACTATTCAGACTAAGAATATGACTGAGGATCCCTGGAAGCTATTAGGCAGACCAAGTAAGACTTCCAGAAGTAAGTAAAGGCCAGAACTGGTAATTTTCCTGGTTTTTATATTCTCTCTCTCTCTCTCTCTCTCTCTCTCTCTCTCTCCTCTCTCTTTCTCTGTGTGTGTGCAAGTAAGTATATAAGCATATGTGTGTACATGTATATCTGTATGCTCTTGTATGTCTGTGTGTGCACATGTATGTTTGTATCTGTGCATATGTGTCTGTGCATGTGTGTGTCTCTGTGTATCTTTGTGTGTCTCTGTGTGTTTGTGTTCATGTGTCTGTATGCATGCATGTGTGCTCATATACATGCATGTATGCATGCACACGTGCAAGTGTATAAACCAGAGGTTAATTTCAATGCTATTCCTCAGGTTTCTTCCATTTTTTTTAAAAAAATAATTTTTATTTTTTTGAGACACTGGCCTGGATTCACTGATTTCAATAGGATAGTTGGTCAGCATACTTATCCTTCAATTTACCATGTGTATCTTCTCTGAGGACTGAGCTCAGGTCTTCAGGTCGTGCGGCACCCAGTTTAATGACAAGAGTCCCTAGCTCCCCAGTGCCACCTTCCACGTTTTCTTTGGAGGTTAAACTATGACTTTGTTAAGAAGACAGCCTACTCCTTGCTTCTTCAGTGAGTGGATGCAGATTAGGGAATTGGGTGTGCTTTGTAAAGGAAGTAGGCTTAAAATGCAACTTCTGTGCTCTGGTTCAAGGGTCCTCTGGACCACTGAGTCTGAGTCTGAGTGTATGGTATTGGCCAAGTCACATGGAACCAGAGCCTTTGGTGTTGAATTTCTTTCCTCTGTTAAAGGCTTTAAGGTAACAAGACTAGGAGTAGAGAGCCCAAGTGCTGTAAAATTTACTTAGCATATATGAAACCATTATTCAATTTCTAGTAAAGCACACACACTTGCTCATGTGTGCATGAGCACCCCATCCACACACACAATATAACTGGCTAGATAAAAATTTGAAAATAAGAAAAGGAGAATGTAAAGAAGTAATAACACTAAAATGGCTTCAATTTAAAAGATGATCTAAGAGCTCTGCCATCTTTGACTTTTGACCTTTATGTGCTTTTTCCATGTATCATTTTAAAAATTTTAAAATTTATTTTTATTTATGCTTATATGCCTGTTTGTTTGCATGTGTACTACATGTGTGTAGTGCCTGTGCAGTTCAGTGACTCCCCTGAACTGGAGTCACAGTGGTCACACCTGATATGAGTGCTGAGAGCTGACCTCAGGTTCCCTGTAAGAGCAGCAAATGCTTTTAACCACTGAGCTATCTTTTAAAAGATGATCCATGTGATTTAGCTTTACTCCCATGGGAGAACTGGTACATGACATATTCAGAGTGAAAAGTAGCATCGGGGGCTGATTTATTTCCAAAAAGAATCTACCACATCTGGATGGGAGATGTTAAAAACATGGGAGAACTAAACTTAGTTTTTAGAAGGGTTACTCATGATTTAGCTTCATGCTCCCCAGTCACATGAGACCTGCATTTGTATGGGGGAGTCTCAAATGCATGGCCCACTCAATCATCCTTATCTGGTCATAAAGATTTTGGTAGAAGATGTTGGGGACTTAGGGGTTTAAAATCGGGTATAGTGAGAAGGCTCAGCAGGGAAAGGCACTCTCTGCCATCCCTGAAGACAAGAGTTTATTCCTCAGGACTTCCATGATAAAAGAAGAGAACTAACTACTCCAGTTGTCCTCTGACTTCCACAGGAGCTCCGTTTATAAATGTCAAAATAATTTTTGAGAATTATATACAGATTAAAAAAATAATAAGACCTTGAATTTTCACCTATAAATTAGAAAATGTTTTTAATTCCACTTTATTTTGATGAGACAGGCACTCCTGTACATTAGTGTAGAGTGGAACAGGTGTGGAAAGAATTTGACAACATGAATACAGCCTAAAGGATAATTATATCTTTTGGCCTATAATTTAACTTCTAGAAAATTATCCTAAGTAAAATCTAAAATGCAGAAAAAGCATGATGTGTGAAAATTCATTTACTCAATACATATTTATTAAGGGCTCACTACCGTACCTGATATTTTTCTAAAGACTGGAAATTTAGTATCAAATTAGGGACAAAATCCTCCTGAGCAAGTGTTACTTCAAGCTGGAGATTGGAGACCCAAGGCCAGAGCACTGAGAAGACCATATCAACAGCCTGAAGATGGCTGTCAAGATGGCTCAGTGGCTAAAGGTCCTCCCTGCCAAGCCCGATGATTTGAGGGTCTCAAATGGTGGAAATAGAGAACTATGTCCCCAAGTTATCCTCTGACCTCTACCTGTGCATCCTGGTGTGTGCCGAAGCCACCAGCTTGGGGAGAAGCAGGAAACCAATATGGCAACTGCCAGAGCCTAAGTCCTCTTCCTGTCTTTTAATTCTCGACTTTTATCCAAGGACAGAATAAGCCAGAGAATAAGCACAGCCACAGAAACTCTGATGGGAGGGGCTGGGGAGATAGATGCATCAGGAAAGCTCCTTCCTCGCAAGAAATTCTGTAGGGTTGTGCACACCAGTAACCTCACTGCTGTAGACCAGGGTACAGGGGAATCACTGGGCTCACTAGTCAGGCAAGTTCAGTCAACTGAAAAGCCTCAATTCAGTGAGAGACCCTATCTCAAAAATAGAATTGAGGAAAACACAAATCTTTGACCTTGGAGCTCTACTAGAGAACACACACACATACACACCAGAATCAAGTAACAAACAACACAATTCTGGATGAACTCTGCCTTTTGGGATAAAAGATAGAGAAGAAAGCATCATATGGGTAGAGGGCATGAAGAATCTTATAAGGGTTTCTATTGCTCTAATGCTTTCTCTCATGGTCTTGATTGAGCATCAGTGCCATTGGATAATGGAGTGTGGTGGAGTTGGCATGAGTACACAAGGCCCCAGTAGGAAAAACATTTTATAATAATGAGGAAAGTGTCCCAGATGAGTTCTGTGTGCACAGATGGTATGTGTGTGTGTACATGTATGTGTGTTTGTGTGTGTATGCATAATATATGAAGTGCATGTGTGTATGTCTGTGCATATGTGTGTGCATACTTGCATGTCTGTGTGTGTGTGTGTGTGTGTATGCACACACACTAGAGAACAACCTCTCAGATGTTGTGCACATGTTGCGCACATGCATTTGGAGGCCAGAGGTCATCATTAGGTGTCTCGGTTGCTGCCTTTCTAATCTGAGACACAGTCTCTCACTGAGCCCAGAGTTCATTGATTTCACTAGAATGACTGGCCAATGAGATCCATGGATTCACCTTTCGTTGAGCCTCCAACCCTGATGTGAGCCTTCTACTCTGTATAATGGAGTTTATGCTCTGAGGTTCAAAGTCTGAGACTGGAATCCCTCTGAGCAGAGAAGCCAGAAAGATGACTGAGGAGGCAAACTCCTGGGAGAGTGAAATGATGAACGAGGTGGACTTCACACACACTTACCCATAGTCCCAGGGCAACGCCTGAAGAGTATCAGTGGAAAGTAGCATGGGCAGCAAGCAAGGCTGTGGAAACTGACCCGGTACTGGGATGACCACCCAGGGAAGGAATAAGACAAGTCTTACAATCCAACCCTTAACTAATGGCTCACTTACTCAAGCTAGCAGAAATCCAAGACTCCTCAGAGAATTACAAGAAGACTCAGGTGTTCAGGATTCAGAATCATCTGAAATTGTAGACTTTCAACAAATGGGCCTGATTCTCAAGGGCAATCAATCAAGGGCAATCAATGAAATCAACAAAAGCCAAGCGTGGTATAATGAGGAAGGCTGAAATTCTTAGATTGACCATAAAGGCACCATTGTGACAATGACACATGAAATGAGGGGGTGGGGTATTTCTAAAGCACTTGGAGTTAGAAGAATTCTCAGTGGCAAAACGGAAATCATAAAGACAAACCTGTGATGGTTAGTGCTATCAACATGGCACAATCTGGGGGACTTACTGTCCAGATTGGGCCTGTGGACATGTCTGTGGGGATTGTCTTGATTACATTAATTGCGGTAGGAAGTCCCAGCCCAATAGAAGGAAGCTCTGTTCCCTGGCTTTTGGTTTTGGATTACATGAAAAAAGGAGAAAGTGAACTATGTACTGGCAAGCATGGATGCATTTGGTTTTTCTCTGAACTTCACTGTTGACATGACTGTTTCAAGTTCTCAAGGCCTTTGACTTGACCGGTCATGAGGGACTGAGCCCAAGGAAACTCTTTCTTCCCTAATCGAGTTTGGAGGATGTTCTGTCAAAGCATCTGGAAAAGAAACTCAGACCCCAATTCGAACTTTAGGATTGGAATATATAACATCTGAAAGTGGCAAAAGTGCTAGGTTCATTTAGCTGAATGGATGGAGCCCAAGGTTCAAATTGAACAGGAATCCAGCAAACTTGAAAACAGGAAGAGGAATCATTCCAGGTGAAAGTAGGGCGTGAAGTGATGGAGATGTGGCCCGTGAGATGGCTCAGCAGGTAAAGTGCTTACCACACAAGGGTGAGGATCTGAGTTGGGTGTGGTGGCATGCATTTGTGCTAGAGACAGGTGGGTGTTGAGGTTTGCTCTGCTGCTATGTAATGCTAAGTGCAGGCCCCCAAGACCTGGTTGCCCTAGAGATGAGAGAGTTTGCACAAAGATGCAAGGGATGCTATGTGACCTTGCTCCCAAGTTATGATTGGCAAAGATGCCAACAGCCAATAGCTGGGTAGAAGAGACACAGTCAGGGTTTCGGGTTCCTAGGCTTGGGGTGGGAGGAGAACCATGACAGGGAGAAGAAGGTAGAGAGAGGAGAAGGCCCCCCATGGGTTAGTTGACTCATAAAATAATGGCCATGTGGGTTAGAGTTGAGAGCAGCAAATATAAGACATGGCAAATTATATAATGGAGTTATTGGTTGGGAAATAGACATAATGGCATAGAGGATAGATATCTGCCCAGCTCTCTTGCTGAACAAGGCTTATTATAACTATAAAGGTGTGTATCTCTTATCCAGGAAGTAAATGGTCAAAGGTGAGGTAGAAACCCTGGATTGAGGTTAAACATTTCTACAATGAAGAACAGGTACTATTATGTCTATTTCACAGCCAATAATTTTATTTATATAAAGTTTTGGGAATGGCAAATGTATAGAGGTGGATGTTCATAGTTGTCCACAGTGGGTGAGGGAGGCAATTTTATGTCTGTATGAGTGGGAAGGTAGTTAGTAGCCAAGGAGAGAAGGGCTTGTTTCTGGAGGAATAAAACTGTTCTGAGGTTGATTACTGTATTACTGTGAATATGTGAGAGTTTGTCGGGATGCATAACCATGTGAATTATTTGATATCAGTTTATATCTCATTAAAACTGTTAAAAATATTATTCCCAGACACATTGCATTCAAGCTGGTAAAAAAAATAAACAAAGATCATTAATGCTTTCGGAATAAAGAAATCCCACATAACACTGCAGAGGAACTATTATTTATATGAATGTAAATTTCTCATGGAAACAGGAATGGTGAGTTTAAGGTCCCCAAAGAATGAATATAATTACAAACCCAGAAGATACCCAGCAGAATCCATGCAAAACAAAACCAGTCTTGGCTGAAAGAAAACGAAGGATTCATCAGCAGTAGACCTATTCTAAAATTGATGCTGAAGAACTGTCTTTGAGGAAACAGAAAAAATTAGAACTTAATGAAAATCAACAGGGCCTAGGAAGATGGCTCCGTGGTTAAAGCACTCACTATGCAAGTGTGAGGATTGGATTTTGGATCCTTACAGTCCTTGTTTTGGGTAGACATGGCAGCTACCTGGTAATCCCTGCATTTGGCAGACAAAGAGAGGGCATCCCCAAGGCAAGTTGGCTAGTTAGACTATCTAGAATCAACAAGATCCAAGTTCAGTGAGATTTTTCATCAATAAATAATGAATGACCCGAATAGACCCCTGACATTAGCATTGGTCCTCCTCACATGTGTGCACACAAATATGCACACACTTCCTCACATACACACCCACATATGTGCAAATATGCACATACTAAGTATGTACCATGCATGGTGGTTTGAACAGGTGTAACCTTTGTAGATTCATGTGTTTGAATGCTTGGCCACAGGGAACAGCACAATTAGGAGATGTTGCCTTATTGGAGGAGTTGTGTCCTTGTTGGAGAAAGCGTGTCACTCTGTAGGTGAGCTTTGAAAATTCCTATGCTTGGGCTCCACCCAGTGTGGAAGAGAGTCTCCTTCTGGCTACCTTCGGATCAAGATGTAGAACTCAGATCCTTCTCTAGCATCATGTCCGGCTGCATGCTTCAATGCTTCCTGCCATGATGATGATGGACTGATCCTCTGAAACTGTAAGCCAGCCCCAACGAAATGTTTTCTTTTACAAGAGCTGCCTTGGTCATGTTGTCCCTTAACAGTAATGAAACCCTAAGACACTGTACACACACACACATACAGAGAGAGAGAGAGAGAGAGAGAGAGAGAGAGAGAGAGAGAGAGAGGGAGAGAGAGAGAGAGGGAGAGAGAGAGAGAGGGAGAGAGGGAGAGAGGGAGAGAGGAGGGAGGGAGAGAGAGGGAGGGAGAGAGCAAACAGCATAACTATGTAAGTTCTCTGTATGATGTGGAGACAGAGAATTATAATACCAGGGAGCTTTGATATGTATAAATATAAATTATATAATAATTATAAGCCAATGGAGAAAAAGGCTGAAGAGATCCATGCTACTGATTGTAAGTCATCTAAGTTTTTTTAAAAGTGGCAACACAGTGTGAGACTCTGAAAAAAACTGTAACATGTATGTTTTAATTCCTAGAAAAACCCCAAAAGAAACACAGAATGTCATGGGGGATTAGGGGTCTCAGAAGTTGGGGAGTAAGACTCTGCTGTTGTCCCAACCATTGGACAGACTCCCTAGATTTTATTTCTCTATCGTATTCTTCCTTTCTTTCAAACAGATGCAGCTTACCTGTCACTCACTCATCTTGATCCACCGATAGGTCTTAATGATTTTGCAGGAAAAAGAAGCTGCAGGCGGTGTGAGGTGGGAAAGGGGAGAAATATGACGGAATACAAAATGATTTTCCACTGAGGAGTGCTGCCTGATGTGATGTATGATCAGGAGCCACCAGATGAGTCCTACAGACTTCGGAACCTCAAGCTACATTGATGTGAATTGTTAGAACACCTGGACATTGTCAGAATGAAGCTGAAGTTGCCTCTGGGGGTGGGTGGGAGGAATAAACTTTAAATATCGTCCTTAAGGAGGTCTCTGGGGTAAAGTTCTGAGGAACTGGAGTTCACAATCTGAAGGTCATTAAATCATGTATGAGTTCTCAAAAACAATGGCAGGATTGCTGGGTGTCTGTGAGGCCCTGAGAGGAGAGAAGAAGTCTTCCAGGGAAGATTAAGTCAGGCTCAGCGGTCAGGGGAATCTTGTAGCTCTGGCTGACTAGCAATTGGGTTGCTTCTTTATTTATACAGATTTCACAGAACAAAGACAAACTAATGATTGTTCAAGAAGTACAGATTATATCATTTTGTTTTCATTACATACCCAGGGTTACAAGGTCAGTCACAATTAGAAAGTCCAAGTTAAATGGATTTTCTTTTTCTTACTAGCCCTATAACTTCAATCCAAAGAATCTAAAGAATGTCTCTGTCAAAACAAACACATTGATTATATGACAGCCTGCTTTTAGCTGGCAGTATTCGCAGTTTTAAAGCACTCCAAACAGAAAAATACCTGAACCAGTCCTTTATGAGTATCAAACACCTTTTACTTATATCCTTTTATCATCTACACTATAAAGTAGGAAAAGCCAATCCATCTTATTTATTGAATTCTATTCCAGGAGTGTATGATCCCCTGGCTTTAAACTATAGTTTCAGAAAGCTTGAAGCTTATAAAAAGAGATCTTGAATCTTACTAATTCCCCTGGCCAGTCAGAGTGTGTCAACTATCTTGTAAGTTTACCCTGTTCCAATTAAACTGTTTGAGTTTGCTTAGTGGCAGATTCCCCAAGAAGATTCCTGGCGTCATGACCTCATTTAGAAATTCCTAGCTTAGTGCTTATCTGTGCTTATCACTTGTCTCCAGGACATAAGGGAGACTTCCAAACAGGGCCAGATAAAGTTATTTCCCTAAAAGCAGAAGGGATAGTAAGTTTAGGACTTTCCTAAAAGAACTCAGAATTTTCTCGGGAAAAGACATGAAATGGGTCATAATGCAGAAAGTCCCCAAGGATGTAGCACACAAGAGACCAAAACCAAAAAATGAGAGACAGAGTGACAGCAATTACAGCATTTGGCTCAGCTTTGTTGGACCTGTGTCAGACAGCTGTGCTGGCTTCATGACTCTGGCAGTTTCCAGTGGATGTGGCTGTGCCATAGGGTCATTCCAGTGACTGTGGCTGAAAAAAAAAAAACTGTTTCCGTGTGGAAGTACATAATGTGGGAGAGTGGAAACATGAGACATGAGCCAGTCAAAACTAGCCAGCCAAATTTGTGAAAGAAACAAAGGAATTTCTTGAAAAGAAAGGTAATGGACCTGGTCATGATGGCACACAGGCCTAGCACTTAGGAGATAGAGGCAGGAGAGGCAGGAAATCAAGATAATCATTGGCTTCACAATGAGTCAGCCTACTTGTCCCAAAAGAATCAAAAGTGGGTTGGAAAGGCAGATCAGTGGTTAAGAGCACTTGTTGCTCTTGCAGAGGATCTGAGTTCTGTTCCCAGTACTCAAATGTCTCACAACCATCCATAACTCTAACTCCAGAGGGGACCCAACACCCTCCTCTGACCCTCACAGGCACCAGGCACACATGCAGGTATAACACTCATACACAGAAAATACATCCATCCAAAATAAGAAAGTTATGAAGCATTACTGAATTCACACCATCTCTCCCGTAAGACTGGGTGCACCGACTTGCTTTTAAAGAACCTAGTGGGGAAACCCCCACTCAATTCCTGTGCACCCAAGAATCACGATCAAACAGACCATCTTGATGTAAAAACATGAGGTAGTTTAATGGCGGAGCTCCGGGTTGAAACGTATCTCACACAGAAGACAGTGGATTCAACCACAAGGCTTGGAAGCTAGGGGTTTATATAGAAAAGGGGCTGGGGCTAGGGGAGGAATTGGTGCGGTTTCACATGATTGGTCCATTTAAACATCAGCAGAATGTACATGCAGATAACATTTAACTTAGGTCAGAAGGGCAGGAGATAGGGAGGCGCGGGGCCAGTTATGCATGTCATTCTCTTTATCTTTATGGCCAAGCAGCCACAGGAATGTCTTGACGGGCTTGCCCGGGCATGTCCTGGCCTGTTCTGCTATGTTCTCAGCCCCAGGTTTCAAAGCTCACAAAAAACTCTTTGGGCTATTTGACATACATTACATGAATCACAGGCCGCAAGTTTTATTTTCTTTCACTTTGACATAATAAAGTACTGACAGGGAGAAAGAGCACCCATAAGCTAAAGTGGCAGACACTATCGTAGTCAGATGGTGAATATTAATACCATCAGAGACGTCTTGTGTCACTGCAGCAGGGATGAGGAGGCATGTTATTGTCTACAGCAGCCTGTCGAATCCCTTAACCTCTTAAGGACCTCAGCTCAGGCACAACTGGATTCTTGGCTTTCCCAAAAATTTGTGAATTTTTAGAAAAGAATTTCAGGGTAAGCCAATATGAAGCATACTGAATTTATTAAGAAGACATTTTAAACATCTATTTTAAGCATGCGAGTTAAAAGAAAGAAAAGTTTAGAAAGTAAAGTTGCACGGAGAACAGAGGTGTGGGCTTTTCCAGGGAGACCCAAGCTGAGTGTCTTAGCATTGGCTACCTATGCTATTCTGGCAGCTGTCAATCATATTGGGAAGGGTTGCCAAAACTCATGTCCTTTTTCTTTTTCTACCCTCTTGTATGTATATGAAGCAATAGGGTGGCTCTGAGGTGACTTGGATAAGATTATAATCTAATAAAAGGAAACCAGGTGCCATCAGGGTTGTACAAGGAGTTTACCAGATATCTTTTGTTGTAAATGAGATTTTTTTAAAGTATTGTTTTATTATTTAACAAGTTCATCCATGTTGCTTGATCATATTTACCCCCAACTCCTCCTTTCCAACTCGTGCAATGTTTGTTCCTAATACCTCTCCTTCTGTCTTAGTCAGGGTTTCTATTCCTGCACAAACATCATGACCAAGAAGCAAGTTGGGGAGGAAACGGTTTATTCGGCTTACACTTCCATGCTGCTGTTCATCACCAAAGGAAGTCAGGACTGGAACTCAGACAGGTCAGGGAGCAGGAGCTGATGCAGAGGCCATGGAGGGATGTTCTTTACTGGCTTGCCTCCCTGGCTTGCTCAGCCTATTCTCTTATAGAACCCAAGACTACCAGCTCAGGGATGGTCCCACCCACAAGGGGCCTTTCCCCCTTGATCACTAATTGAGAAAATGCCTTACAGTTGGATCTCATGGAGGCATTTCCTCAACTGAAGCTCCTTTTTCTGTGATAACTCCAGCTGTGTCAAGTTGACACAAAAATAGCCAGTACAATTGACCCCTTGTTAACTTGACACACAAACACATCACTAGGAAGCCTCAACCCTTACTTTCTTGTTCATACCCAAGATCTAAATAACTTTAAAAGTCCCACAGTCTTTACATATTCTTAAATTTTCAATCTCTTTAAAATATCCATCTCTTTTAAAATCCAAAGTCTTTTTACAATTAAAAGTCTCTTAACTGTGAGCTCTACTAAAACAGTTTCTTTCTTCAAGAGGGAAAATATCAGGGCACAGTCACAATCAAAGCAAAAATCAATCTCCAACCGTCCAACGTCTGGGATCCAACTCACGATCTTCTGGGCTCCTCCAAGGGCTTGGGTCACTTCTCCAGCCATGCCCTTTGTAGCACACACATCATCCTCTGGGCTCCAGATGCCTGTACTCCACTGCTGCTGCTGCTCTTGGTGGTCATCTCATGGTACTGGCATCTCCAAAACACTGCATGACCCCTTCAGTCCTGGGCCTTCAATTATAACTGAGGCTGCACCTTCACCAATGGCCCTCCATGGCCTCTCACAGTGCTGAGCCTGAGCTGCTCTGCATGACCCCTTCATGCCTTCAAAACCAGTACCACCTGGGTGACCCTTACACATTACCAAGTCCCACTGCAGAAGGAGTACAACCTTGCCTATCTCTGGAACACAGCCTCTTTGTGCTTTCAGAAAACACTTCCCAGAAGATGTCACCTCAATGATGCTGGTCTCTTCTTAATCACCGCTAATTTCTTAGCCCCAGCTAACCAGCATCAATAGTCCCAGTAATGCAAAGTTTTTGCTTTAGTAGTTCTGGTATTTTGTTAATCACAGCTGATTCTTCAGCCCCAGCTAACCAGAACTATAAAATCTTCATAATCAAAACAGCAATGGCCCTGAAAAGAGTCTTTAATTTTCCCTCTGAAATTTCACAAACCAGACCTCCATCTTCTGCACTGTTCTCAACATTATCTTCCAAGCTCCTACACAACATCTGACAGAGCTCTTAACAACGAATGGATCTTCAAGCCCAAAGTTCCAAAGTCCTTCCACAGTCCTCCTCAAAACATGGTCAGGTTGTCACAGGAATACCCCCACTCTGTTGGTACCAATTGTCTTAGTCAGGGTTTCTATTCCTGCACAAACATCATGACCAAGAAGCAAGTTGGGGAGGAAACGGTTTATTCGGCTTATACTTCCATGCTGCTGTTCATCACCAAAGGAAGTCAGGACTGGAACTCAGACAGGTCAGGGAGCAGGAGCTGATGCAGAGGCCATGGAGGGATGTTCTTTACTGGCTTGCCTCCCTGGCTTACTCAGCCTACTCTCTTATAGAACCCAAGACTACCAGCCCAGGGATGGTCCCACCCACAAGGGGCCTTTCCCCCTTGATCACTAATTGAGAAAATGCCTTACAGTTGGATCTCATGGAGGCATTTCCTCAACTGAAGCTCCTTTCTCTGTGATAACTCCAGCTGTGTCAAGTTGACACAAAAATAGCCAGTACACCTTCCAAACCTAACATTTTCCTTAAAATACTATAACCCACTAAGTCCCATTAATGCTGTCTATGCAGTGTGGAACCATCCAGAGGGGCATGGATGACCTACCAGTTGACAGTCACCAACGGGAAATAAAATGGGTCTTTGTTGGAAGAACTGAAGGCAGACCGGCCTTAAGCAAATTTTCTTAACTGTGCTGGAAGTCTTGAATCTTACCTGGTGAGAGATTTTAACTGAATTCCCTGGGGAGAGCCACCTTTCTCTTTCCACATGTTCCACTGTCTTCCTTGTTTTTATTTTTATTTTTTGTCTTTTGTTTTTTGTTTTTTTTTTTTGTTTTTACTCAGCCTCAGTAGGACATGCCAAAAGAGTTCTTCATCTTTGATTTCTTCTTTCTCTAGATCTATGTGTAGTTCTATTCTAATGATGAAAAAGAAGACAAAACCCATACTGGGTCATGTTCTATAAGGCAGCTGCTGGTTGCCTTGAGACTGTCAAACACAGAAATAAGGAAAGCTGACAAACCCCGAGAAGAGACTAGGGATATATGGAGACTACGGCATGAGCTGGATGCTAAGGATGTGTACGGAAAGTGTGGTGATTTCATATGGTGAATTCAGAGCATGCTCTTGAACTATCGGAAGCCTCTTTGTTTTGACAGACGTGTGATACTAAAATAAGATGCAGGGTGTGTGGGAAATGGCATAAGTGTCGTCTGAGAGCTCTGTGTTGTATTTACACTTCTGTCTATGCATTTAAATGTCTCTATAAGCAGTAGGCTGATAAGGAGTAAACTCACTGTAGAGTGCTTACCTAGCACACTTAAGACCCTACATTTAATCCCCAGCACCTCAAACCAAAACCAAAACTAAATATAAGGCTCTGAAGTGTGACAAGCAGAGGTCCCAGGACAACCTCCTAGGCCATTATAGGTGTACATGCTCAGATGCAGAAGGTGATGACTAGAGGATCACCATGATGTCAGATGCAGAAGGAGGTGACTGGAGGATCACCATGATGTCAGATGCAGAAGGAGATGTGATGGCTGTGAAACCCAGAGACTGGGTGAATCTCCAGACAGTTAAAGGGAGGATAAAGGAAAATGGCCATTTGGTTCCAGAAAGGAGTTGAATGAAACTATCCTCTAGACAATGAGGGCAGTTTATTAGAAGGGAGGGGAGATGAACACAGTCATGGAGGTTATGGTTGGACCATGAGTTTAGAAAGCATTATGGTATGGCCATCATGCCAGAGCATGCAACAGCAGTGTGGTGGGACCTTGGGATGGAAGAACATTGTAGACAAAGTTAGCTTAAGGCTACAGACTAGAAATCAATCTGCTGTGGATTGCAAGGTGTATTACATGGTTGGGGATGAGAGTATGACATTCAGGGAAAGGGAGGCAGAGAGAGAAGGGAAGAGCAAGTGGTAGACTGTGAAAGCCAGAAATCCCCTAGTTTGATGACGTTTCTCCAGGATGAGGAGCCTGGACAAAGTTCAAAGCCAGTTTCCAGCAGAGATAAAGAAGCAATTGGATCACAAATTCCTGCTATATCTTAAAGGGATGCGACTAGGGCAGCAAAGGATTTCTCAGCTCTTTGTTTCAAAGGATAGACTGGGGTGGGGGTAGGTGGGGGCTGATAGACCTCAAAGTGACAAGCCTGTGCTTTAACATGGACTCAGCCAAGGTGAGGCTAAGCTCAGGGAGACACCATAAGGAAGAGTCAGAGGAGGTCTTTCCAGGTGGAAGATGAACACCAGTCTCATTGCTAAAGCCTCTGGGAGACAGCACAAGGCAAGCGCTGACAGGCATCCTTTGCTTTGGGCTACATGATGGTTGGAGTCGTGGGGTGAGTAGCTTGTCTGGAAGACAGGGGTGAACCTTGGCTGAAGCAGGGGCAGTGGTTGGGAGTAAGTGTGTGGTAAGTGGATGGGAACAGCAGTGCTAGCTTGGGTAGTGTGCAAAGAAATGGGGTCAGAGGGACTAGGGGACACACATTTTAAATGACAGGATTATACCCAAGTCTGTAGCATTCAGGTCCCTTCCTGCACATCCTGCTTTTGTTTCTCTCACAGAAAGCTATTGTCTGCACACCTGGCCATCAAGCTATGCTATGCACACCTGGTCTTCAAGCCATGATCAGAACATCTGGCCGTCAAGCTATGATCTGAACATCTGGCTGTCAAGCTATGATCTGCACACCTGGTATGTATATGTGCCACATGCATGACTGGTGCCTCAGAGGCCAGAAGAGAGCATCAGTTGAGTGCACAGACTGTATATCCCTGGGAGCTGTCTTTTGAGATGCAGGTGTCTGCTGTGGGTTGCTCTGTCTTCCTGTGGACAGAGAGACTGTTTCTTTGGACTCTTTCCTGTCTTGGGTCTGGCTCTGGGGCATACTATGGGTAGAGGAGTTTGGAGACACCCTGACCATGGTAGGGGCTCGGCCATGAATTGTACTATCATTTCTGGACTTGACCAAGTCTGATTTTTCTGAGCTGGGCAGATAATGGTAGGATGGAGCCATCAGGCATTCCAGAAAGGGGCCAGTGATATGAGAGGAGCTCCCATCTTTACAGTTAACCTGACCCAGATGTCCCCATGTGAGCTGAGAATAACCTCTGCCAGGCTTGGTCATCACTTAACTACATGACTGCACTGTGAGTCTCCAGAGATCCTGTGATTAGAACCAGAAGTTATTCAATCCACGGTTAAGTTCCTCATTTAAGTTAGCCTATACTACTACATCCTAAAGCTGCCCTGATATCAGTGGGGAGTGGGAAGGAGAAAAGAAGAAACTAGCCCTGTTCTAAGATGATACTGAAGTCTTGGGCTATCCGTTGTGGTGGCCCTCCTATCAGGTGGCTGATAATGCCATCTGAATGTCTGACCATCTGACTGTCCTCATAGCTCCATGAGTGACCCACCTGACTGTCTACACAGCTCCAGAGGTGACCATGCTACTGTCTACCACCCACACATTCCCAGAAATGGCCTTCCCATAGCATGGCTGCATAAGTGAACATCTAACTGTCACCTTTCAGAGGTGACACACCCAACTGCATCTTTATAGCTGCTCGTCCATTCAGTTTCCTGTCTTTACCAATATGGGTTCTCCACACTTCATCATTGTTTTATCTGAAAGGGATTTTTACAATCATGGAAGCCATTCAAAAAAACTGGAGCCTAGCATTGTCCATCCTTGTTTTGGAAGTGCTTGAGCACCCTGGGGCTTTTGTTCCTTTGTTGCTAAGTAGTGTATTCAGGGTGAGAGGTTTTCCACACTGCAACCCATGAAATGCCTCCTTGGCTCCCACATACTTACTTGTAAGCCACAATCTTTTACTCACTTTTGGCGTACTGGTATGGAGTGTACTGCTTGGGGATTACCTGTGTAAAACCGTGTGAGGGGCACACACACAGGCAGAGTCTGCAGCCAGTTGGCACCACTGTGCTGTGACATTATTGAGATACTTTGCTTTCTAGAGTCCCTGTGTTTCCTGTAGACACGTGGCTTGTCGACTGTGGTAAACAGGATTTAGATGGCTGGATGGAGCCATTTATTCTGGGCCAGAGCTTTGTCAAAGTGTGGCAAGCTTTATGCTCAGTATAATCACGATTGTACCATGGAAGAGCCCTTAATGCTGCAGCTGTTGGCTGTCTAAAAAGGCTTGTTTGCCCTTGCGGAAACTGGTTGCTGTCCTATGATGCAGGCCATCCTGAGGATGCTAGGATGTCGACCACTGCTTTCCTCACATCACATGCCCGTTTAAATTAGGGGCGTCAAGGGATATTAGGAGAACTTGAACTGATCTGGAAAACAGGGAATGATCCTTTTTAAAAAGGCATGGGCTAGATCTAGCCCCCATTGCCCACTGATGTGAAGTTCCATTTTCATGAGGGTCCCCCAACAACTGGTATGAATGGGTTGTCCCTGACTGTGGATCCCATTGCCCTAAATGGGCTGCCTTGTTTTGCCTCAGTGGGAGAGGATGCTCTTAGTCTTGTAGTGACTTGATGTGGCAGGGTGGATTGGTACTGGGAGTGGGTGGGCTTTCCTTCTTAGAGGAGAAGAGGAAGGAGGAAGTGGGGAGCAGAGAGCTGTGTGATGGGGGGACTGGGAAGGTAGGGAAGGCTGATATTGGCATGCAATTTTTAATTAAAATTTATGAAAAAAAAAAGAAAGGCTGTTCCTTGTTCCTGGATTGTCCCTTAAGTTCCCAGGAGATTGGCACTGTTACAAAATGGTCAGCAGCTGGGGTGGGAGGAGTCTATCCAAGGAGGGAGTAGGGCAGGACCAATCAGGGAGGAGAGGGAGGATGGATGGTCTACGGGATCCTATAAAACGTCAGGCCCATTGAACCCCCCCCCCCCATCCCCTCTGCAACATACACAGAGTGGATTCTCACCTCTGGATCGCACCTAAAACCGAAAGAAGGGATTCAAAGAAGTTGTATGTCATTGTGGCCGTGACAAGCAGTAGCTACCAAATCCTAATGGCAAGAATGCCTGGCAAGGCAGACCCGGGTTGCACTGGTAAGTTTTTGATATAAGCTGTATGATTTCCCTACTTCTGCTGGGTTCCGGCCTCAGGGCTGCAGCCATGGTTGGAGACATGGTAGACCCTTGGCCAAGGCCTTCACTCTGGAAGATGCCCCCTCATCTGCCACCACTAAGTTTATGACTTTCAATGACAAATTACAAGACCTGAGCTCTCCTGGAAACAATGTAAAATGCCTATTTCAGGTTTCCCTCAGACCTATCATGGACAGAGCTCAACTCTCTCCTTTGCTATTATATTACACAGGAGACAGTGAGTTGGAAGGCAAAGAGAATGTATACTTGAGGAGGGCGTGTTAATCAGGTCCTTGGCCATCCCTGAAGCTGTAGAGATGGGGATGGGATTGGAGGTGAGCCTGTTGGAATGAGGATATCCTGCAGGGGTAACTACCCTAGATGTCTGCCTCTTACGAAAGCAACCTAAGGGGAACTGGAGCATTTGGCCTGTTTTACCATCAGTGAGAACCAACAATATACCCGTATGTGGGCAGTGGTCCTGCTTTGGCCTCCATGAGGCTGACTACTTTATGGATAAAGTATCTGCAGCTGAAGACCATCTGCTTTCCTTGTGAGAGAAGTCAGGAGATAGTGAAATCTTAAATAGATGGACAGCTAGGGAGAGAGATCCTAGGTGTGATTAGACAGACATCTGAGTGCTTTCACTTTAGACCCCAGATGATTTATCCCAACACCCTTGCCCAAAAGAAAAGTCCTCTTTGCTGGGGCTTCTTACTTCTCTAAGGGTTCCAGGCTCACTCCCAGCCACCAGGCCAACTTTCTCCAGCATGTTCCTGCAAGTCAGTAGATTACAGGCTTGGTGGTCTTCACTGGGCTGACTCCCCTTCACCACTGTGCTTCTAGCAGCGGACAACCTAGCTGAATAGGATAGATAGGATTTCTTCTCTAAGGGAATTTCAAAGGTCCATACCCATGAATCACCCAGCCAGATCCCTGCTATCATTTGAATGACCCAACTGGCTAAATGCATCCTTCTTGGTCATACTCAAGAGGGAGAAAGGGAACTAGAATCTGTCCCATACTCTATCAGAATACATACAAACCCAGACTCCCCTGGGGGCAGACTCCCCTATCCTGTGTTATACAGGAGCAATTGTATCTGGTTTTGTGTCCTGAGTGTGCTGTCTTTGCTGCTCTCTTGTCTTGTATTTCCTACCTTGTTGTGTGTGTGTGTGTGTGTAAGTGGGTGCATTTATATAGACTCATGAAAAGAAATCTAGCAGGCAACACTCACAGGGATAAAAAAACTGTGTATAGCCTCCAGGGTTTCCAGTTCTAAAGCTGATGAAGCCCAAGGGAGAACTTTGTTGGCCAGACCCTGCAACAGGTCTGCGGAGAAGGCCATGCAATGATTCAGTTCTTCCACTCAAGATCCTTATTGGGTTCAATACTCAGTGTCTCACTTCTTGGTGTCATTGCAATGAAATATAAGACAAATGAATGGGCAAAGAAATGTGTATGTTTGAGTGTGCATATGTGTATGCATGTGTGCATATATGTGTGCACATGTGCATTTTCATGTGTGTGTGCCTGTGATTGTGTGTGTATACAAGTGTGTGTGTATGTGCCTATGCACATATGTGCATGGATTTACATGTGTGTGTGTGTATGGGTGTGCATGTGCATACACGTGGAGGCCAGAAGTTGGCACCCTGTTATGTTCCTTAGTCTCTCTCTAATTTATTTGTTGAGGCAGGGTCTCTTCCTGAATGTGGCGCTCACCCATTCAGTACTGCCCGGTGAGTCCCAAGAATCCTTATGGCCCTCTATCCCCAGTGCTGGACTCCCCACATGACTTTTTCTAGGTTGGTGTTGGGCATCCAGATGCAGATCATCATGCCTGGATGGTGAGCACTTTATCATCTAAGTTATCTTCCCAGAACCTCCTACAAAGTCTATTTAATTTAAATACATGAAGCAACCTGGTATTAAAACACAGAAATGGATAGATATAACTGTCTTATCTGAGTAAGATTTACTTGTATGCATCCATGGCAAAGACCTCTCATGCTGAAAGTTAAGGCCAGCACGAATTATATCATGAGAAAGCTGTGACCAAGCCAGAGCTAGATCGTGGAGGACTTTAAATAAATGAAACTGAAAATTGATACAACACAAAGGGATCTCAGCTTAGTCGACTGCTTTGGCAGCTCTCTCTGTTAGGTTTTCTAGTGTTGTACTGAAACACCATGACCAAAAAACAAGCTGGGGAGGAAAGGATTATACTTGCATATTGCTGTACATCACTGAAGGAAGGAAGTCAGGACAGGAACTCACACAGGGCAGGAACCTGGAGGCAGGAGCTGATGCACAGGCCATGGAGGGTTGCTACTTACTGGCTTGCCTCCCCTGTCTTGTTCAGCTTGCTTTCTTATAGAACCCAGGACCACCAGCCCAGGAATGGCAACACCCACAATGCGCTGGGCCCTCCTCCCCCATCGATCACTAATTGAGAAAAATGCTTTACAGCTGGATCTCATGGAGGCACTTCTACAACTGAGGCTCCTTCTTCTCTGATGACTCTAGCTGTGTCCCTGACACAAAACCAGTCAGTATATAGCAAGCTCTGTCCTATGTAGCTCTGTGGCTGCCCACCACAGAGAGCTTTGACAGTGGTGAGGAATCTGCTCGTGTCACACGTTCCTATTTCTCCCCATTGGGTGTAGTGTGTGTGTATAAGTCAGAGGTCATTCATTATCAGATGCCTCTCCCCATCATCTTCCACCTTGTTTTTTGAGACACCTTCTCTGATTGAACCTGTAGCTCACCAAGTTGGCTAGACTGGCTGTCCAAGGAGCTCCAAGAATCCCCTGCCCCCTCCTCCCCAGAGAGACCCAATGCAAATGTTACCTATCTTCTTCCAGCACCAACTGGCAGAACTTGCAGTATTTTCATGTTTCTTCCACTTGGCCAGGGCGTCTCATTGTTCCCTTTGTATCAAATGCCTGCTACATAAAACTCTAGGATTTGGGTTCTGGGGACAACTAATCTGCCTTGTTCACACACCTTTGACACATTTTCTTTTGCGGGCTCCCTGGTGTGCTAGGTATTATATAGAATGTGAAGGTGAAGCCAGCAAAGAGCAGCCTCTGAGAATTTACCATCCACTGGAGAACACTTGTGAATCTCTAAAGAACAGGGATATGGTAGTAAACACTGCAATGAGATAAATGCTTAAATGGAGAAGAAATACAAACAGCCTTGAGAGAGTGCTTGTTCCTTAAAGACTCTCCACACCTGGGCTTCCACTCCTCCTTCCCCTCACTTTGCACCATTTTCCTGTAGTTCCTTTCATACAGTCCTGTGCGCGCTCCCTCCCAGACATTCCCCATGTAACATAATACTGTTCCCTGTGATGGACACCATTCCTGAATCCGAGAACTCTCCACACTCCCACCATCCTGGATTCTAGGGCTGCACCTGAGTGAGCCTAACATGAACATTTCTTGTCTCATCAGTCTTCCCTCTGCCCTTCAGATTGTCACAAGATGAACTCAGGATTCCAGGAAGCACATGCTACTTCAGGGGCCATCCCTGCACCTTTCAGAGACCTTCACACAGCACCTAAGCATTCACTGGTTTAGTTCTTGTAGTTCTGTTGGTCTGCAAACATCTCTAGTAGTAACTGAAGCAAAAAGGTCACATCCTCATGGCTGTGCCCCAGAGTTCAGTCAGTACCTGTGAGGGATGGGTGGGTGAATGGCTTACTGTAATGGATGTAAGGCACAGTGGACTTAAGGAAGCACTTCATATCACAAGCTAATCGCTTGTTCATATTTGAGGACTCAACAGATCAAGTGTTGTTTGGATTTCTGTGAAAATGTGTGAATAAGGCTTGAGATTGTCTTAGATATTGAACAGGCATCTCTTGGGTGGGGCATAAAGAATGTCTTATAAGGTGGACACTAATCACATGTTAGGGAAGAAAATGGGTCTTGTCTTTCATCTCTGCTGGTCCATGTCTACATAACCAGCCTACTGCAAATTGAAAATATGGGGGTGGGGGGGGGGGGCTGTGGAATATGTCTTTATCAAACACATACAGAAACTTTTCTTGCCGTCATTTTCTGAATAATAGAGCATACTATTCACATAGTGTTGGTTTGAGTCATATGGACACCGCTTAATGTCCACAAGAGAATATGTGTAGCTTATCTTCAAAAACAACACATTTTGTACAAGGGGCAGTAGAACCTGTGGATTTGGGGATTCTCAAAGTCCTGGAACCATGTTCCTGTAACTGCTTAGGCAGGAATGGAATTTGCATTCAGCCTTTAACTACTCATAGAAGTGTCTATCCATTGACTTCTAGAACATTCACTGAACATTTTCAGTGAAACACTATACCAAGAACACTGGAGTATGTGTGTGTGTGTATGTATGTATGTGTGTGTGTGTAGGTAACTAATTTATACATGTTGGCTATTGGCTATTGGTGTGTGGGTATGTATCTGAATTTTCAATTTCATTAGCCACCATACATTTGCCTTTATTGATTATAATAGCTTCATAATAAGATATGGAACTGGGAAAGTACAACTTTTACTTTGTTCTTTCTCTCCCCCCCCCACCCCAAATAATATTTTGATTGTTTGGGTCCTTAACAATTCCATAAAGATTTTTAGTATCATCTTGAAAAACTAGTCATGAAAAGCCGTTCAGATTTCAATAATCATTGCACTGAATCAGGACATTGCATTGAGGAACACAGCCTCTGCATATGAGGGGTTTGATTTAGAAGCCACCTTTCTGTCTATTAGAGTCTTTACTCTCTTCTAGTATTGCTGCGTGGTTGAAGTGTGTCTCTATCTTTATTAGGTGTGCTAGCTGTCTTTATTCCTAAGCATTTTGTTCTTTTAAGTGCCATTTCTAATAGTTTCCCCATGTTAACTTATTACACTGAAATAGTTTTTTGGTGAATTGTTAGGATTTTGTATATGTAAAGTCATGCCTTCTATGATCAGTGCATTTATTAAAAATCTAGGAGAATGAATGGAGATATGCAGCTGCTGGGGGTGTGGGTGTGGGTTGGGGAAATCTCTAGAAAGTCCTAGAGACCTGGGATGTGAGAGGCTCCCAGGACTCAATGAGGATGACCTTAGCTGAAATGCCCAACAGTGGGGAGATGGAACCTGAAGAGACCACCTCCAGTAGATAGACAGGGCCCCACTGGAGGGATGGGAACACCACCCCACTTTCAAAAAATTTGACTCCATATTGTTCCTGTCTAAAAGAAATGCAGGAACAGAAATAGAGCAGCTAGTGAACAAATGGCTGACCAGTGACCAGCCCAACTGGGCAGGTACCAAACACTGACATTTTTACTGATGCTATGGTAGGTTTGCAGACAGGAGCCTAGCATGGCTGTCCTCTGAGAGACTCTGCCAGCATCTGACTAAGACAGATACAGGTACTCACAGCCAAGCACTGGGCAGAGGTTTGGGACCCCTATGGAAGAGTTAGGGGAAGGATTGTAGGAATGGAAGGGGATGGAAACCCCATAGGAAGACCAACAGTCTCAACTAACCTGGACCCCTGGGAGCTTCCAGAGACTAAGCCACCAACCACAGAGCATTCACAGGCTGATCAGAGGCCCCCAACACATATGCAGCAGACAACTACTGCCTTGTCTGGCCTCAGTAGGAGAGGATGCACCTAATCCTGTAGAGACTTGATGTTCCAGGGAGGGGAGATACCCAGGGGGCAATTTCTCAGAGGTGAAGGGGATGGGGGATGGTGGGAAGAACTCTGTGAGCGGGGACAGGGAGGGGGGCAACATTTGGGATGTAAATAAATAAAATAAGTAATAATAATAACAATAATAATCAAGGACAGGTAGGGGGCAACATTTGTGATGTAAATAGATAAAATAATTAATAATAATAAAATAATTAAATTAAATTAGAATTACATAAAATTTCCCCTTCTCTTTCCTCCCTGAAGCCCCTCTTATATCCCCAACCCCATTAGTCCCTCTTGAAATCACAGCTGCTTTTTATTTAATTGTTGTTTTATGCACACACACACACACCCACACACACCCCCCTACCTGAACATATAAATGTAGCCTGCATTGGCTATTTAATGCTACACGTATGTATATGATTTCAGAGCTGACTACTTGATATGGGATAACCAGCTGGGGGCTCCATCCTAGGGAAGAGGAGACTGTTTCTTCCATTCTCAGCATTTCTTAGTTGCCTGTGATTCTTTAATCTAGGTGTGAGGCCCTGTGAACTTTTATCCTTCCATGCTGGCATGTCTATTGGTCTTATACTTGCTCAGGCATGGTTTAGGCAGTCATATTGTTGAGGTATCGTGGGCAAAGCTTCCCTGTCATTTCTAGGGGACACAATGTCACAGTAGACTTCCTGGTCTTCTGGCTTTTGCAATATTACCATCCACTCTTCCCCGATGTTCCATGTATCCTAGGTGTATGAATTGTGTCATAGGGCTATCAGTAGAGTGTGGGATACTCCACAGTTGCTTGTTATTTTTTTAAACAGATTCTTGCACTGGGACCTGGAACTGGGCAGTTGGGCTAGGCTGCCTGACAACTGAGCCCCAGGGATCTCCCTGTATTCCACCCCCTAGCACTGTGATCACAAGTGTCTATCTCCATACACACATATGTAGCTTTTCATAAGGTCACTGGTGACCAGACTCTAGTCCTCACACTGTGCAGCAAGTACTTTATTCCATGAGTGATCTACCTAGTGCGTGTGTGTGTGTGTGTGTGTGTGTGTGTGTGTGTGTGTGTGTGTGCGCGCGCGCGTATGTCTTTTACCATCTACATCTATATGAAGATAAGCATTAGTTCACACTAATTTCACCAGCTCTGGATCACCATACCTGGATACTCTTTCCCTCCTTACATAAAGCTTCTCACTCCAGTTGAGGACCTTGGACCTGCTTTTCTAACTCTATAATCATTTAAGTTTTCAGTTACAGTAAGCACATGGGATTGGCCTATTTATTTCTAACCCTTATCAATTGTATGGCCCTTCTGAGAGGCTCCATTTTGCTTTAGTTTATATACCACACATTTCTAGAAGTGCTGAGATTGGAAACTTTCCCCACAGTTCCTTCAGTCACAAAAATAAGATTATCTCCTCACGTTCTGCACTTCATCTCAGGATGAACTAGCCTTCGAATTACAAGAATTATTCCCTATCTGTTTACACTTACAGATGTAGAAACTACACATTTGAAGACTGCCTAAGCAGTGTATGCTCTGTCTCTGGAGGATCGCCTTCTCCTGGAAACTGGCAATCACTCTCAGTTTACTCTGTCATTGCAGCCTTGAGCCTTTTATCCTGACATAAATGGAGCCATGCATTTCACATCCTTGTTACCCCCACCCTCTTCCCTAGAAGTGTTTGCTTGGATCCATCCATTCACATACTCCCACAATCTTGGTAGTCCTGGAGATTGGAATGAGGTTCTTATTCATGCTAACCAAGCACTTGGCGACCCCACTAAGCCCCCAGATCTCATCCATGTCCCTGCCAGGCACATCACACAGGTGCACTCCCCCCTTTCTTCTTGTTGACAATATCACATCATGCAGGTGCACATCACTTGTGTGCCCACTTTCTAAGTGAATCCATTGCTTTCAGTTCAGGATACTTGAAAATGGAGTTGCTGTCATGTTTGCTTACAGGTTGCTATGTGGCCATGGTTTTAAAGTCCAGTGCCTGACCATGTGCAGCTCTTGAGGCAAATGCTGTGGAATCTGAAGAATGACCTACATAGGTTCAGAGCCCTAGAACTTGGACCTGCTGCCTTTCATGGGGAGATGACTGTCAGAGGCAATGGAGTTAAGGATCTTGAATGCAATCATTTTGTGTGTGCAGGATGATAGAGTGTAAGAGGCAGAATTGGCTGTAGAATGATGTGTTAAGAGCAAGTGGGTGTAGGAAGAGGAGAAATAGAGAAAGAGAAGGATTATTGGCCATTTTAGAAGAGACTACATCATACTACTATAGTGGGCTTTGAAGTTTGGAGGAAGTATCAAGTGCCAAGGGATGCAGTTCATTTTAGAAAATAAAAGAGGTTGGATTTGCACATGGTTCAGTGACTAAAGAAACCTGAGTTTGAGTCCCTGAAGGCCATCTAAAACTTGATGGGGTTGAGCTCATCTGTAATCCCAGTGTTCCTATGGTAAGATGAGAGGCATCAAAAGGAGAATCTCCTATAGGTCTTGAGTCAGCTAGCTTGGTGTACATGGTAGGAAAACAACAGCGAGACTCTGCCTCACACACAGTAGAAGACGGTAAGTGGCCCCTGAAGTCATTCTTTGACCTCCAGACACACAATGGCCAGCACCTGGCTCTTTCTGTTTCCAAGCAGTGAGGGAATGGGTATTCCTTGGCCAGCTCTGAAGGTAAAACCCTTTCAATTACTGTCCAACTGTTAGATACACAGCAGACACAATAAAGTTATACGTATGATAAATTATTTCAGCATTCTAAGAATCTGCCAGACTGTTTTCCCAAGTATTCAGACCATTTGGCACTTAGCATCTGTGAATGACAGTTCTAATAGCGTCCAGCAACTGGTATTGTCGGGCTTGAATAAAAAAAAAAAACACTTTTCGGAACCATTGTTCACCCAATTTTTTATATATATTATTGATTTGAAGAGAAGCCGGTTTCACACAGAACAGTCTTTGGATAACTCATACCTATCCCTTCCTGTCTTCTTTCCCTTCGCCTTTCCATTGTTTAAGCCTTCACCATCATGAACTAATTGTTGCTGTGGTTTCCAGCATAAGACCTGAACAAGGCCTAGCCAACGCAAGCAGTCTAGCAGGCTTACTGGCTTCACTAAGTTAAACCAAAAGGAAGGCCATGAAGTTGGGAAGAGGACATATTGGACATCTGAGAGGAGTAAGAAGGGGAATTGGGAGGTGAGTATGGTCAAGATAAGTTGTGAACATATATGTGACTGTCAAAAATAGATGAAGATAAGATATCCTAAACTTTAAAATCTGACATTCTGCTACATGTGTAATAGCAGTTCATTATTGTTTTAATGAAAAATTATATTGAGGTTTTAATATTTGCCAGGCAATATGGCATATGCCTTTAATTCCAGAATTCAAGAGGCAGAAGTAGGTCAATTCCCATGAGTTTGAGGCTAGCATGATCTATATAAAAAGGAGGTCCATGGCTACATAGTGAGACCTGCCCCTCCAAAAGAGAATTTATTTATTTATTTATATTATTTGTGCATATGTGTGTGTGTTCAAAGGTTATGGAGGCCAGAAGAGGGGGTTGGGTATCTTTGAGCTGGAGTTACATGAGGTTGTGAGTCACATGATATGGGTGCTAAGACTAAATTTTTGCCTCCACAAGAACCACAGGTACTTTAACTACTGAGCTATCTCTGCAGCCCAATGCTGATTCTTTTTTCTTACACTTGTTTCCAACCTGCATCTCTTCTGTAGGCACACAGCTGTTCACATCTTTTGTAAATGTGCTAGATTGTCTGCTTTCTTGCACCTAAATGTTTCATCTATATCCTAGGCAGTTCTCTGTTACTTGGGAGGTTTGCCAATATTTTATCTAGTTTGTAGCTTATATGTTTATTCCTTCATCCGTGTCTTTCAAAAAAAATCCCAGATGAATTTCAAATTTTAATAAATTACAGCTTAAGATTTGTTCATATGTTATGCTTCTTAGATTCCATGTTAGTTTTTACATTTATTTGTACGTGTGTGTGTGTGTGTGTGTATGCATGTGTGCATGTGTGTACACATGTGTGTGCACGTGTGTGTGTGTGTGTGATGAATTCACATGTGTGTGGGTGCTTACAACCCTGCAAACATGTAGAAGCCCGAGGAGGATGTCAGGTGTCCTTCTTGGCCACTTCTTGCCTTATTCTCATTAAAGAGGGTTGTCTCTCACTGAACCTGGAGCTGGGTTCACAGAAGTCTTCCTGTCTTGCCCTCAAAAGACCATGGGGTTATAGAGAGGTGTGTGATCACCTAGCCCTCTACATGGGTGCTGGAGATCCCAACTCAGGGACCATACCTGATGCCTGAGCTGAAAATGTTTTATGCCCATTGAGCTGTCTCTCCGGCCTAGACAATATTTATGAGTATGGGTATACATATATATACATATATACATATGTATTCTTTTTATTAAAATTAATTGTCAAAATCATACAGAGAATTCTCATATGCCTTAAACACTTATTTTCTTGAAGTTCCATTGGAGACTTGATATTATTTCCACCTTAAATATCTGAAAGAATCCTGTACCATTCAGACCATTTTAACACTGATTAATTATTAATTAAGTATACTTGTTAGATGCAAGTTTACTCAATTTCTTTTTCCTTCGAGTTTTTTTTTTTTTTGTGTGTGTGTGTGTGTGTCTTTCAGTAAATTGTTCCATCCTCTTTACATTACACAAGTTGAGAGAACACAGTTATCCACAGCCTTTTACTATTATTTACTAGTCTTCATGGGCTTGGTGGAATAATGACTTCTTGACTTCTGTCTGTCGGTCGGTCGGTTGGTCAGTCAGTCAGTCTGTCTGTCTGTCTGTCTGTGTGCGTGTTCTTGTAATCACAGTTCCCCATGGTGAAAGCCTTCATTAACTGAGAGACCATTTCTGACTTCATTTGCATTTCTGACTCCATTTGCATTTCCAGCCTCATTTGCATTTCCAACTTCATTTGCATACCTTTACCTCTTATGGTATCTGTTAGGTTCATCATTATTGCAGATAACCAATTTTATTTCCTTTTATCGGGTGAATACTATTTTGCTGTGTGTGGTATATTGATGAATCTTCAGGATGTCTCCACACTGTGGTTCCCATGAATAAAGGTGCAGTGAAGATATAAATGTGGTTATGACTTCAACATATTGATTTCAATGCATTTGGCCATCCACCCCCCAGCAGGATGGCTGGATCACATATGGTAATTCTACTTTTAGTACTTTGAGGAGTTTGATGCTATCTTCAGAAAAGGAAAAGGATTACAGCAATTTATATTACCCACAACCAGATACAGTGTGCAGAATATTGCCAAGACTTCCTTCTCCTCCTTATCTGATGGAGGGTTGAATGAGGTCTCTCTGTATAACTCAAGCTGGTCTCCAACTCATGATTGTCCAGGTCCAGTTACCCCCACCTCTCCTGCTTCCTTCATCCTTTCAATAATAGCCATTCTGATGAGTTCAAATGATGCCTGGTTGTGTTTTGATTTGTACTATTTTATTTAATTTCCATTATTAAATTTGTATCAATTTCACAATCAATCGTGAGCATGTTTTATATAAGTTTTATTCATCCTTTGCATGTGTTCTCTCAAGAAACAACTATGCAGGTTACTAGTCCTTGTAGACACTGATTTATTCACATGTGTGTGTGATGTGCCTGTGTCTGCCTGTGTGTGTATGTCTGTGTATATGCATTTGTGTGTGTGCGATGTGCATGTGTGTGATGTGTATGTGTGTGTATCTATGTGTCTGTATGTGTATGCCTGTGTGTGTATGTCTGTGTATATGCATTTGTGTGTGTGTGATGTGTATGTGTGTATGTATGTGTTTGTATGTGTATGCCTGTGTGTGTATGTCTGTGTATGTGCATTTGTGTGTGATATGTATGTGTGTACATGTATGTATGTGTGTATGTCTATATGTGTGTGTGCGCGCGCAGGTGTGTGGAGAGAGAGAGAGAGAGAGGGAGAGAGAGAGAGAGAGAGAGGGAGAGAGAGAGATATGTGTACCATGACATGTGCTTTAGAGTTAAGAAGACTTGAAAGAATTAGTTTTCTTCTTTACCACATGGATCCTGGGCAATGAACTCAGGTTCTTGGGCTCTGTAGCAGGTACCATCTTGACAACTCTCTTTTGCCCATTTTAAATGGATCTATCTGTTGCCTTGCTACGGAGATGTTTACATATTTTGTATATTAGCTTCATCATACCTTTGGTCTAGAGGTATTTTTTCATTCTGTGCCATGATCCCCTCTTGTTGCTCCCTTGCCCCGCAGAAATTCTGTAGTTTGAAATAATCTTGCTTGCTTATTTTAGCTTCTGATATTATAACCCAAATAAATTATTACCTAGACCCAAGTCATATGGCTTTTTCTTGGATCTCCTTTTAGTAGCTTTGTGTTTTCAAGTCTGACATAATCTTTTTGAACTGACTTTGGAGTATGGAGTGAGATAAGTTGTTTTCTACTCTCTTCTTGTGAGCATCCTATCTTCTTGGTATCCTTAAGTGACAGGAGACTCTCCTTTCCCCATCATGTACTCATGACCCTTTTGTTGAATATCACTGCTTCTCTTCTCAGTGGCCACAAGTGATTTGAAGAAAAAAATTGGTGGAGCTTTGACTGGGGAGGTGGAGGGGGCCAATACAGGAGAGGAAAGAAGAGGATAAAATAAGAGTATTGTCAGAAAAGAGTCATAATTAATCATAATGTTGTATAATTACCTAAATATATATGTATATATACATATATATGTGTGTTTATGTGTAATGTATATGAAAATTTCCCATCTAAACTGATGTTACTTTTCCTCAAGAGCTGTAGACTAACAAAACCCAAGCACCAGGCATGAAAAGCCCCATTTCAGGTTGTTGGTTGGGTTACCAAGATACTCCAAAACCCAATATAAGCTGCTGCTGTTGCCCTTGGTTGTCCCCTGAGGTAGGAGGTAAGTCACTATTTCTGCAGACATCATGCACTCTGGGCACAGAACCCAGAGGCCCTAAGCTGGATCTGACCTGAAAGCCCCCTTCCTGAGGACTAGCTTTCATGGTACCAGAAGGTACCAAGCAAATTCCCAAGGGCAGTGTACAGGAGATGGTTATGTCAATTTGACACAAGCCCAAATCGTCTGAGAGGAGGGAACCTCAATTAAGAAAATGCCTCCACAAGATCAGGCTATAGGTAAGACTGTAGGGTGTTTCTAAGTTAGTGATTGATGGAGGAGGCCCAGCCCATTGTGAGTGGGGTCATCCCTGGGCTGGTGGTCCTAGGTTCTATAAGAACTCAGTCCGAGCAAGCTATGGGGAGCAAGCCAGTAAATAACATTCCTTTACAGTCTTTGTATCACCCCCTGCCTCCAGCTTTCTATCCTGTCTGACTTCCTGTCCCAACTTCCTTCAGTGATGGACTATTACCTGGAAATGTAAACCAAATAACCCTTTCTTTCCCAGCTCCTTTGGTCATGGTGTTTACCACAGCAATAGTGATACTAACTAGTACAGGAGAGTAGCGACCAATAATAGTTCTATGCAGCCATGGTTCCTGTGAATCTCAACCATTACCAGTCTGGCATGGTAGCCTCTGGGTGTAACAGTGGCACTTACATATTAATGATAACTAGTAGCTGTCTGCTAGACATAAGGCCCACTCAAAAGGGAAAAATCATGCTGGATACTAGAAACCTAGTCAATTCCCCAGGGCTTGTAAGGTCATGAATCTTGGAAGAGACCCTACCGCTACTTCTGCTTCACTAAACCATCATCATCTCAACTGTGTTTTAAATATTTGTTCTTATACTTACAGACAAGTGTAGCTCTCAGCCCTCATCAAAGAAACTTCTCTTTGCAACAGGTAGAGACCACTGCAGAAAACACACAACTGCTACATATGAGCAGGGAGGCTTAGGTCCAGCCCACATACATTCTTTGGTGGTTCAGACTCTGAGAGTCCTAAGAGTCCAGTTTACTTGACTCTGTTGGTCTTCCTATGGAGTTCCCATCCCCTTTGGGACCTGCAATTCTTCCTCCCATTCTTCCATAGGAGTCTATAAGCTCCATTCACTGTTTGGCTGTGGTGTCTGTATCTGTTTGAGTCAGCTGCTGGGTGGAGCTAGAGGCTAGTACAAAAGCTGTTGCCTGTATATGGGATATATTCTTCTAACTGGGCTGCCTTGTCTGGTCTCAGTGGGAGAGGAAGTGGCTGGCCTAGAAGAGACTTGAGGTGCCAGAGTTGGGGGATACCCAGCGGTGGCCCCACCTGCTCAGAAGAGAATAAGAGGGGGTGGGGTGGGAGAAGGATTGTGGGAGGGGGTGACCGGGGGAGGGGCAATGAGTGGGATGTAAAGTGAATAAATAAGTGAGTAAGTAAGTAAATAAATAAAACAAAGAAAGGAAGGAAGAAAGGGAGGTAGGGAGGGAGGGAGAAAACCACAACTGGTCAAAATGTAGAGAACAAGCAACTGTGTCATGTCCTAAACCAGTGCATGCATCTACAGTACAACTCCTGTATCCACAACAAAGGGATAGAAAGAGTAGACAAGCCAGAGAAACAGAAATGCACTGAGAGATCGTGTCTCCTTGATATGACACAAGTCTGAACAATATGGTTGTCTAAACACGACCTGCACACAGACAACAGTAGATATGCTAATCTGGAAGGAGAGGTGATCTCTTTCTGGGAGATAATGTCCTGCTCCAGCTGGTCTCAGAGCCACAGCCTTTTCCTGTCCCAGTCTGATGCGGAGGAAAACATGGGAGAGGTATTGTGAGGGGAGAAGGCTTGAACTTGACATAGGAAACTAAACATCAAGCTTTAAAAGAAAATTCATCATTGGGCTGTATTGGCTCTCTTTCTGTGGGTAAAATTCCAAGCATTGTGTTTGCCTGAAGCCAACAACTGGTCCTGACTGGTTGTGGTATAAAGATACTTAGCTACACTGCTACTGTTCCATCCCCAGCACTGTTCATGACAAATCTTCAGTACCATTCTTCAGGTTCCATCCACCTTTTTTTATGGCAGGGTCTCTCACTAGCCTTGAACTCACAAAGCAATCTATGCAGGCTGGCTAGTGAGCCCCAGAGTTCTGCCTGTCTCTTCTTCCCCAGCACTGAGATTACAGATGTACATCACCATGGTGGATGTTTTAACTAATTAATTTATTTATTTACTTTGCATCCTGATCAGACCCCTCAGTCTTTCCTCCCAGACTCACACTTTCAAATGCCCCCCACCCCCCACACACTACCTCCTTCTCTTCTCCTCTGAGAAGGGAAGCTCCCCCTGGGTACCACTGTGACATCCAATCACAGTAAGTACATCCTCTCCCACTGAGCCTCAACTAGGCAGTCCAGTTAGGGAAAAGGGATCTAATGCCAGGTAACAGATTCAGAGACTGCTCCTACTCCAATTGTTAGGGGATCCACATGAAGACTAAGCTGCACATCTTATGCCTGGTTTTTAAAGTCCTTTTCCCCTTGAGTTCTAGGAATCAAATCATGTCTTTGTCTGCTTTGCAAGCACTATACTTACTGATTGAGCTATCTTCTCTACATTTACAATTTTCTTTCTTTCTTTTTTGCTTTTAGTTAAAAAAACAAAAAAACAAAAAAAGTATGTCACCTTGCAGACAGGCTTTGCTGAAAGCTGTGCTGGAGAAGGCTAACCTTCACCTCTTCCACATGTGGCCGCATTAGATGAGAGACATGATGTTGAATGTCTTGAAATGTTTGTGGACATCATCGTAAAAGTCTCACTCAATAGCACGATGTAAAACAACCAAACCACTTCCCGTTGATCGTTCCCATGGGGATGGTGAGTGGAATGGTAAAATAAAGGAATGAACACTAGCTTTGGGGTCAAATGACCAAAGCTCAGGAGTGAGGCTCTTGACTGTCCTCTGACAAGCAGCATCCTTCAGACATCCTTTCAACAAAGAACCACAACTCCAGTACAAAGAGCATGGTTAGCTGTAGTCCTGGAGGGTTAAGGAGAAGCTCCTATGCCAACATTAATTTCTCCTGAAGTCTCTTGACAAATTGTAATTACAGAAAGGGTTTTCTTCCCTCTCCTTTCCTACATAAGAAAGCCATGTGCATTCCTTGGAGAACATATCTTCTCTGCTCCAGGATAGCATCAACCCTTCTCAGTTAAGACAGGTACTTGATGATAGAAACATAGTGAAATGACCCCTATCCTTCACCAGCTTGGAACCCCTTCCTGTATCTTCTCCTGGCTTCCACAGTTAACCTCCATGTCATTGTTTACTTCTTCACAAGTCAGTTCTTTTCCCAAAAGAGTGTAACAGTTAGTTCTTTCCTGTTGTATGAGGGTCTCTCTGTACCTCTCTCTAAAAGTTAAAACTTGTGTGATTTTCTCTCATAAATCTATCTCATGTTAGCCTGCTTTCTAGACTTAGTTAAGGGTCACAGCTGAGACCTAAATCAATAGCAGGAGACCCTTAACATTCCCTCAGCTGTTGGTTGCTAGAAACTTTGAGATGTAAAGAGCCGCCCTCACATTCGCCATTACAAGATGGCGCTGATGGCACTGGCACCCGTGTAATCAAACCATCTGTGCATGCACCGGGGTAGTTTCCCACCCCATGTGCTCTGCCTTCCCCGTGACGACAACTCCGGCCGATGGGCTGCAGCCAATCAGGGAGCAACACGTCCAAGGCGGAGGACAGTCCTCCATAAAAGGGACGGGTTTCCGCCATTCTGGATCTCTCTATCTCTCTCTCTCTCTCTCTGGCTCTCTTCTCCACTGACTCCTGAAGGGGTAAGCAATAAAGCTTGTGCCGCAGAAGATTCCGTTTGCCCTGAGCGTGTTCTTACCAGGGGGAACAAAAGCGCGGGCAATAATGAGATCCACTATCAGCTGCTGAGCTAAAACTGCATTTCTTGGGTAGTTCCTACCAATAGCCAAGCATGAAGTTAGCCAGGATTGGCTAACTTGTCCTGGGAAGTCAGTGAACAAATGTGTAGTCACCCCAGATAGGTCACCACCACCAAGCCGAAGAAGCCATCCTCCCCGAGTCCAGCTTAATGAATCTGGTGACTAGTTCAGTGGGTCAGAGAGTCGCTGTCCTTTGAAGTTGTTACTGCCTCTATAACCTTGGGAGGGGCTTTATAAATCCTGAAGGTTTCAGAAATTGTATGAGATTTATAGGGTTTGTTTATTTTTTATGTTTTATTTACTTTCTGAATCTTAATGAGCTCCACCTCTTGGGCAGGATATCAGTAATATGAAGTCATTTCATAACTCCATCTGTGGTGGTTTGAATGATAATTCTCCTCTGGGCTCATGTATTTGAACTCTTGGCTCCTAGTTAGTATTGCTGTTTGGGGAAATTTATGAAGTGTGGCTTTGCTGAAGGAGACATGTCACTGGGGTTGGGCATTGAGGTCATAAGCTTCATCCGACTCCCAGTTTGCACTCTGTGTTTTGTGCTTAAGATTCAAGACATGAACATGAACTCTTAGCTTCTTTTCTGGCCTCCATCCCTGATGCTGGTTGCCATGACTCCCTACCATGAGGCACTCTTACCCATCTGGAACTGTAAGCCAAATAAACTGTCCTTCCGTCACTTGCCTTGGTCATGACATTTTATCACAGCAACAGAAAAGTAATTAAGACACTACCCAATGCAGAACTCTGTGACAGGCAGTCTTTGTTTCCATTGCAGTGGTAGAGAAATAGAACACCAGATGTCACTGAAGTGTGTGAGTCTTGCTCACCACCAGGTGCTCACCATTGATTCCATTCTCAGATGCTCTCTTCCTTTCCAACTTCTTTTATCCTAAATCCTCACACTTTGTCTCTTAGAAAGTGTGGCTGCCACACTGTAGCCTTGGGGAATTGTATAGCATATACATATGGAGAGTGAAAACCAGGTCACTGTTATCTCTGTATGTGCTTAAAAGATATAAGAAGTACGGATTTCTGCTCCAGCTGTTATTGCCCACTTGTTAGGTGGCCCCTGAAAAGTATACTACACATGTTTTTCCACATGTGTGGACATATACACTGGCTGCATGCTCCAAACTGGTGGGAGAGAAGTTCATGCTGACTTGAACTGGAAATGAATGGTAAGAAGAGGTTAAATAAAGAGATAACATGTATAGAGAAAGAAAACAAGCAGTCGTTCCTACACATTAAATTTACCACTGCAGATTACTTATTGATGAATGTCAGTTCTGATTATGTGGGAAACCTGTTTGTCATGCCTTGCCCAAGATGACTCATCCACTAGAATAAGTCTATTTTGGTTTCTTTAGATCATGTATTGTTAGAAAAGAGAATGCCTGTAGACCATGGGCTTGGGATTAGAAGCTCTCAGCCAGCAGAGTCCTGAGGTTAACACTAAAGTTAAGAAGCACATGTACACGCTAAATGTCACAACTACAATAGTTGAAAATATACTCAAGGATGGAGATGAAGCTTAGTGCTCAGTGGTAGAGCATTATCCTAGCATGGACAGAATACCAGGTTCTATCTCTAGCACAATCAAAGTAAAACCAAGTGAAAGTGTGTGTGTGTGTGTGTGTGTGTGTGTGTGTGTGTGTGTGTGTGTGTGTGTGTGATTATAGGTATGGATAATTCATGAAAAGTCTTTTGCATATGTTGTCTTTTTATTATGACAAAATATTTGACAAAAGAAACCTTAAGGGGTTATTTTGACCCAAGTTCTTGTGTACAGTCCATCCTTGAAAGTGAGATGTGGCGGTAGGAGCGTCCACATGCAGGAAGAACATGGTGAACACTGGCGCTCATCCACTCCATGATGTAGTTCACAGCTACTGTGTGGCTTGTTTCCAGAAGCCCAGAGTGACCCCCCTCCCAATATGTTGAGCATCTGAGGATGATCCTACTAGACTTCTGATCCTACTGTCTTCACCTCCAAAGTGCTTAGATTACAGGCATGTGCCTCCATACTGGGGTCATAGTTCATTTTAAACAAAGCAGTTATAAGAAATGCTTGCTGGAATGTCAGCATTTAAAAGTTCTAAGTGGTGTGTGTGTGTGGGGTGCATGTACATATATATGTCTTATGAGTATGTATTGTATGTGCCTATTCATGAATATTAATGCTCATGGGTGTCCATGTTCATTGTATGTAAGTATTTGTGTGAGAGAATAGAGGTGAGCATGTGCCATCACTTGTACATGACCTTGTGATGATCAGAAGCCTTGGGTGCTGTCCTCAAATTCTACCTTGCTTAAGACAAGTCTCTCGCTCACTACTGTGTTCACCAGGCTAACTTAACAATGTGCTTCTGTGACTTTCCCAATTCTGCCTTTCATCACTGTGTTAAGACTACATTTACACAATGGAGTACTACTCAGCTATTAAAAAGAATGAATTTATGAAATTCCTAGGCAAATGGATGGACCTGGAGGGCATCATCCTGAGTGAGGTAACCCAATCACAAAGGAACTCACACAATATGTACTCACTGATAAGTGGATATTAGCCCAAAACTTAGGATACCCAAGATATAAGATACAATTTGCTAAACACATGAAACTCAAGAAGAATGAAGACCAAAGTGTGGACACTGTGCCCCTTCTTAGAATTGGGAACAAAACACCCATGGAAGGAGTTATAGAGACAAAGTTTGGAGCTGTGACGAAAGGATGGACCATCTAGAGACTGCCATATCCAGGGATCCATCCCATAATCAGCTTCCAAATGCTGACACCATTGCATACACTAGCAAGATTTTGCTGAAAGGACCCAGATATAGCTGTCTCTTGTGAGACAATGCCGGGGCCTAGGAAACCCATAAGTGGATGCTCACAGTCAGCTATTGGATGGATCACAGAGCCCCCAGTGGAGGAGCTAGAGAAAGTACCCAAGGAGCTAAAGGGATCTGCAACCATATAGGTGGAACATTATGAACTAACCAGTACCCCAGAGCTCTTGACTCTAGCTGCATATGTATCAAAAGATGGCCTAGTCGGCCATCACTGGAAAGCGAGGCCCATTGGACATGCAAACTTTATATGCCCCAGTACAGGGGAACACCAGGGCCAAAAGAATGGGAATGGGTGGGTAGGGAAGTGGGGGGGCAGGTATGGGGGACTTTTGGGATAGCATTGGAAATGTAAATGAGGAAAATACGTAATAAAAAAATATTAAAAAAAGACTACACACACACACATACAAACACACATACACGCATATGTATGCATATATACATTTATGCATATATATATGCATATATATATATCCATCTGTATTTACATGGGTTATGAGAATCCAAACTCCCATTCTCATACTTGAATGTCAAGCACGTCATTGACCGAGCTGTTTCCTTAGTCTTAAATTGCCTTTTAAAGAATCCATCTGCATTTCCAATTCCCTACCTGGGAGCTCTCTAAAGTGATAGGGCAAATGTCTTCTCTTCAAATGCAACCAAGCAAGAGACAACCATCCTACTATAAGCTGTACCTCATGTCGGCCCAGGCTGGTCTTGAACTCCTGATCCTTCTGCCTCCACCTCAGAAGTGCGCAGGCCATAGATGTGCACCACCATACTGGTTTACAGGATGATGAGGCTCTGAGCCAGGCTTCGTGTTGTAGGTAAGCTCTTTCCCCACAGAGTTTCATCCTCAGTTTCATGCTTCCTTTTTTTTGCAAGTAAGTTTGACTTAAACGTTTGGTTTTCTGTTCATCACGCCTCTAGCTCCTGTTGTCTTTCCCTGAGGTGGGAGTGGGGGCAGGGCTTGCCTCTGTTAAAAGGACCGCCTTCGTCTGTGAGCACTCTTGCCCAATTTGCTGCAAATTATTATTGAGCCTGTCAAAGAAATGCATTTTACTTAATAGGTTTTCAATACTGTCTTTTGCCATTAAGGGAATATCAACCTCAGCTTTAGAAAAGAAAACACTGACCAAGCAAAGGCCTGGTTAGAACAAAGCCCAGCGGACTTTGTAGACTCAGAGAGCATCACAGGTTCACAGTTGTGGCTCTGAGGTTTACAGTGAGCAGGCATACACACTAGCCGGGAATGGGTTTTCTGGGACTGAATGATGTTAGCCCAGGGTTATAACATTTTGTCAAACAATTTTGGCTGAACTGTGAAAATTCCAGTAACCACAATAAGTTGTTTTCTAGAAACAAATTAACTTTTTTTTAAAGATATTTTTGACTACCTGGTGGACCCTCCACCCCCAGCCATAAGAGGTGATCCTTCTTGCTGACCAGATATTTTGTGGTTCATATGGGTAATAGTTGTTTGGGTTCTCTAGTTGGGGGTCCCCTGCTCTTTTCAATTCCCTGCTCCTTTCCTGTATACCTCCTTAGTCCTGAGTGAATCAATGGGACCACTTGTCTGTTGCTCTCCCCCATATATTACAACTGTTTCAATTTTTGGTGAGTTTAGAGATTTCTTTCCTTTCTCTGGACCCTCTTCTTTTGTGCTTCTATAAGATGAACATCTTAGAGATTCCATCAATGGGAGGAGAATTTACCCCAGATCAAACTTCCAGACTCCCTCAGTAATGGTAATAAAAACATCTGTCCTCTTGATGGGCCCTCTTTTATAGGAAGGAACCATTGGTTGGGTCATCGTCTTCTTTTTGGTTTGGTTTCTGTTAAGAAGACTCTCCTTTCTCATCCCTTGCTCATAACCATGGGCCAGCAATCCTCTAATGTCCTAGAGAATTTTTATCATGTCTTCTCAAATTTTTTTTTTTACTGTAACACTGATGCTGGACAAATTCAGGACCCTCTTGGGGTCATGAATAAAAGCATTTTAAAGTGGACAGAAACAGAAGCTCAAGGACGATTTTAATAATATTTAAAATAAAAATGCCTACTTGATTGTGGTGAATAATAGTTTTGATGTGTACTTGGATTCGGTTGCAAGAATTTTATTGAGTATTTTTGCATCAATATTCATAAGGAGATTGGTCTGAAGTTCTCTTTTTTGGTTAGGTCCTTGTGTGGTTTAGGTATCAGAGTAATTGTGGCTTCATAGAACAAGTTAAGTAGTGTTCCTTCTGTTTCTATTTTATGGAATAGTTTGAGGAAAATTAGTATCAGGTATTCTTTGAAGGTCTGGTAGAATTCTGTACTAAACCCATCTGGCCCTGGGCTCTTTTTGGTTGGGAGGTTTTTAATGACTTCTGTTTCCTTGTGTGATATGGGCCTGTTTAGATTGTTTACCTGCCTTTGATTTAGCTTTGTTATATGGCATCTGTCTAGAAAACCATCCATTTCATCTAGATTTTTCAGTTTTATTGTGTATAGGCTTTTATAGTAGGATGTAATTTTTTTTGAATTTCCTCTATTTCTGTTGTTATGTATCCCTTTTCATTTCTGATTGTATTAATTTGGATACTGCCTCTTGGCCCTTTAGTTAGATTGGCTAGGGGTTTATTTATCTTGTTGATTCTTTCAAAGAACCAGCTTTTGATTTTTGCTGATTCTTTGTAGTGTTTTCTTTGTTTCTGTTTGGTTGATTTCAGCCCTGAGTTTGACTATTTCCTGCCTTTTACTCCTCTTGGGTGTATTTGCTGAAGTGACCAAGTGAGGAAGCCTCAGTCCAACTTGAGAGAGAGAAGAAAGCAATCACAAGTGGAGGGAGGGAGAGACCTGGGAAGGAAAGTGGATGGGGTGAGGTGGGGGAGTGGGGGTGGGAGAGGAAACCCTGATCTGGTATTGGGTGAGGGAAAAGGATTGAAGCCCTGAGGGTTAGCAGAAAGAATGTTAACAGGTAACCTCAGGAAATAGGAGGTTGAGGGGACTCCCCAGAATGCACCAGAGACCTGGGAGGTGAGAGACTCCCAGGTCTCAAAGGGAGGGACCTTAAATGAAATTTCAGACATTAGGGAGAGGTAACTTATAGAGCCACCTCCAGCAGGTGACTTTCTTTCCTAATACCATGAGGCCCTAGAACATTAATGAATAAATTTACTACCTGTTATAAGAATTTTCTTCTGGGGAAGAATGGCGAAGCAGTATCTACTCTCTTAGAATCCCAGTGAAAAACCCAAGATTTTTTTCATTAAGGTTTGCTCTAGGAAACCGATGCCCCCCCCCTTTTTTTTTTTTGGTTTATTTGCATAGATGAGGGGTTATTGGCAAGAGCATGGATAACTCAAGAGTTAGTTGTCTTGAGTTATGGAAAGACTTTATCTAACATGGTTAGAGGCTTCTTCATAACTCCATAATTTGAGCCCCTCTCTTGGGTCTTCCCCAGCCTATATACTCTAGCATAATGCCACATGACTTTACGGAATAATCTCATACAGCCCCATGGGAGTGAATACCCAAGTAGCTGGGTATTCATGAGAAGGTTCAGAGGCCATGCCTACCCTTTCCTTCCATGAAGAAACAGCAACTGTCAACAGTCCTGCTGTGATGATCTTTTACAAGCAGGACTGAAGTCATGGAGATGACAGATGTTAGGCTTAGAAGATAGCACTGTGTAATACCTCCTTAATAAGGGAAAGTTGAATCAAACTACATATAATAATGTAATATATTAATAGTACCTGTGTACATACAGTTAAACCATGGGGCTTTGTAAGTTCCCAGGCAAGTCTTATAGAAAACATAAGACAGTCAGAAATCTTGTTTGTTCTGTACCATATAGAGAGCAATATACCTTAACAATGCTTTTGGTGATGAGTGGCTTTTTGTTGTTCTTGTTTTGTTTTGTTTTTCGATACAGGGTTTCTCTGTGTAGCCTTGGCTGTCCTGGAACTCACTTTGTAGACCAGGCTGTCCTTGAACTCAGAAATCCGCCTGCCTCTGCCTCCCAAGTGCTGGGATTAAAGGCATGCACCACCACACCCAGCCATGAGTGGCTTTAAGTAGCAGATAGAGAGAAGGCACAAAGCTACATTGAGAACTCATCATATTAATGCTTACAACATTAGTCAACTAAGGATGTCTGCGTCTAGTTACTTTTCTGCCACTGAACTAGAATACCATGAGCAAGGCACCTGGCAGAGCAGGAGCTTCTTTGAGACTATGGTTCCAGAGGGATAAGAGTCCATCATGGGGTAAAGCATGGCAACAAGCAGCAGGCAGGGTGACGGGAAGAGGAAGTGGGGGATCACATCTCAAATGCAAGCGCAAAGCAGAGCGTGAATCATATGTAAGGAGAGGGGATATGCAATTAAACCTACCCCCTGCTGATAACTTCTTCCAGCAAGGCTGCCCCTCCTAACCTAACAATTCTATCAACAGGGGCTCAAATATCCAAATACCTGACCACATGGGGAACATTTTTATTCAAATAATCACAGCCCATTAAAATCATGATGCTAGACTTAATTGTGTATGGTTACTTACTTGGGTTTTGTGTGTGTGTGTGTGTGTGTGTAAGAGTCTTCTTTATCCTCTCCATGGGCTACTAAAAATCTCTTATGTCTTCTTTTGATATATCCTGTGTGCTTATTTATTGAATAGCCAAGGAAATATTGTTACCTTCTATAGATTTGTATTGGCTTTTATTAGTTACATTTTTGTTGTTGTGATGAAATAGAGCATCTCATTTGCTTCTTTTGATATTGGCATCTTTATATTATAAGGTACATTTATAATGGTAACTTCTGTTGGAAGAGCTTACTCTTAAGCTATTCTCAAAGGCATAATCCCTTCATTTTTGGGCTATTTTGTCTTCTTTTCTTCATCTTACAGAGTCATGGGGATAACCCGACTCAGAAATGGGGCTCTGGAGAACATATTGAGATAAACATGTTTTTGTCTAAAGTGGGAAGATCTAGCCCCATCTCCACGACTCCCTTTTCATTGAGCTCAAACATCATGTAACAATTTAATATATCATATTATAATTATATGTGTAATTATATATTTATACATAATTATAATATATACACAGAATTTCCTTTCCTCTGGCAAACACTAGATAGTAGATTTTCTGTTAAGTCCAGTGATAATAGGCTGGGATTAAGTCACCTCACCTCTTTTCAACCTATGTAGGTTTGTTCAGATGAGTCTTATCTTCTGAAGGATCAAACATTTTCCTCCACTTTTAGAGTAGGTAAGAGAATATTAAAGAATCACTCTCTGATATATTTAAATTTTATAAGGTCATAGTGAATGACACCAAACACCACAATAAAGGAGGATTAAGCCAACGCAATATCTTCTTTTATCTGAGGTGTCTAACCTGAGCCCCTCCCTGGTTAGACTCAGGGTGACCAACTTTCCCAAAGTTTGGAAATGCCTGTCAGAAAGAAGCAGGGATTAAGATCCAGTGTAGCCTGAATCTACAGCCTTCAACCCAGGCAGGCTGTCTCCAGCTGCTCGAGCAGCTGCTCATTGGCAGTAGCTTTTCTAGCACTTGCAAACCATCCTTTGGGTCCCAGTTAGGATTTGTGCTATTCCATTTTTTTTTTCTGGACAGCAAAAAATTCACATGAGCTTTCTAGGTTTTAGCCAGGTCTAGCCTTGCAAGTGAGTACCAACAATTCATCTGAATATGCCTGCAAAAGGATGCAGATAATCTGAAAAAATGTATTAAGTTTCAGGATAATAGAATACTCGGATTGATATTTTCCATTAGAGCTCCCTCACCACAATCTCCAGTTTATATCCAGGTGTCTTAGGGTCGTACTGCTGTGAACAGACACCGTGACCAAGGCAACTCTTATAAGGACAATATTTAATTAGGGCTGGCTTACAGGTTCAGAGGTTCAGTTCATTATCATCAAGGTGGGATCATGGCAGCTTCCAGGCAAACATGGCACAGGAGGACCCGAGAGTTCTACATCTTGTTCTGAAGGAAGCCAGGAGCAGACTGGCTGTTTCCTTGACAGCTAGGTGGAGGGTCTCAAAACCCACCCCCACAGTGACACACTTCTTCCAACAAGACCACACCTCCTAATGGTGCCACTCCCTAGGGCTAGCATATTCACATCACTACACCAGGCCTGGCACAAATGCAGAGAATACTAAACATTGCTTTCTTAAGTCTCTTTCCCAGTTAATTGAAGCACATTGCAATCTCAGGGAGCCTTTCCCGAAGATAGATGAGCTTTGGCTGAAAATGGCTACCTATCTATAAAACAAAAGAAAATTGTTGGAACATATTTCAGATTTTCTTTCTCTCCCTCTCCAGGGCATCCTCTGCAGCTTTCTCTATCTTTTGTAAATGACCATGAAACAAGGGGCCACCCATTGGGCTCATCACTTGTACACTCATGTAGGCCTAAGTACTTGCAGACTCGTTTCTCAGAAGTGACCATGAATAGGAGGGGAGTAATTGGATTATTCACTCTTACCAATGTGGCTGTTATGAATTCTTTCTTATTTTCTCTGGTTGATTTAACCTGTTTGTGTTGGCTCCATCATGGAAATAAAAAAAAATTCTCTAAAGTATATACTGAGCCCCCAGGTTAGGGGAGTCAGCTGATTCGTAGTGGTTTTATGAAGCATGGAAGGCCTCAGTTCCCTTGTGGGTTGGCATGCCAATGTTCCTTTTAAATGTTCTCATTATCACCTTTTCTCAAATTTGTTGTGATGGTTTGTATATGCTCTGCCAAGGGAATGGAACTACTAGGAGGTGTGGCCCTGTTGGAGTAGGTGTATCACTGTGGGTATGAGACTCTCATCCTTGCTGGCTAGAAGCAAGTATTCTGCTAGCAGCCTTCAGGTGAAGATGTAGAACTCTTAGCTCCCCCTGCACTATGCCTGCCTGGATGCTGCCATGCTCCTGCCTTGATGATAATGGACTAAACCTCTGAACCTGTAAACCAGCCCCAATTAAATGTTGTCCTTATAAGAGTTGCCTTGGTCATGGTGTCTGTTCACAGCAGTACAACCCTAACTAAGACATTTGCAATCTTTCAATCTGTGTTGCATTTCTCAATCTAGACAGGAAGCAAGCGTGATAAGCTGCATAGTGAATTTTCCATCTAACAGGCTCTAAATACTTTAGAGAATTTTTTTATTTCCATGATGGAGCCAACACAAACAGGCTGACTGGGTTAGGAAAGTTATAACCTGCCACATGCAATCTTGGTTCTCGTTACTATACTGGGAAATGGTTGGACATTTAAGATGAGTAGGCTCCTGAGATATTTTCTGGTCACCAGGGGTCTGTCCTCAGAGGAAGAGGTATGAGATAATGGGCTCACCCCCCTCCACCTTTTCACCTCTCCCCTTTTATATCCTAGCTTTGTGTTCAATGCCTTTTTCTAATACCATCTTCCTGCTAGAGTAGCTAAAGTAGCATTACTTTGTCACGGTCCAAAAGCAAAGGGAACATTTGACTATCAGCCAAAGTCTTCAAAGTCATGAATCAAAACAAACCTTCTCTTTTTAAGTTGATTGACTATGGCATTTTGTCATAGCAATGGAAAGCTGACTAGTTATTTGTTAATTCAGGATAGTCTATGTTTGATTGACATCTCTGGCTGAAGCTCTGGCTCTAGGTCAGACAGCTCCTGAAGATGAAATAGAAAGTAGGAAAATGACACAGCCGTAAGGTAAGGCGAGCCATCTTTCCTCACACAGTCCTCAGTGTCATAGGCTGACTATTTTGTCCTTCCTCACAGCATGGTGACCTCATGGCAGGATGGCTGTCTGCTTGTTTGGTGTCAGAGTCCACACCCAGTGACCACTTCCTTTAGCAAGGCCACACCTATTCTAATAAGGCCATACCTCCTAATACTGCCACCCTCTGGTGTCAAAGCATTTAAATCTATGAGCCACTAGGGAAATTTTATTCAGATCACCACACGAAGCAAGGCAGAGAATTAGAACCAGGGTTTGAGACAAAACATAGAGTTCATATGGAAGGAATCACAAAGGATGGAGCTTCTCCAGTGGAACTGAGCTCAAAGTGATGACCAGAGTCCACAGGCAAGTCTGAGAGGATGGGAGGAAACGCTGGGTTATAGAGAGTAATTGCTAAGCAGTCTTTGAGGTTTCAAATGCTCAATCCAGACCCAGTCTCTCTCTCCTTTTCTCTCTCTCCTTCTTTCTTTCCCTCTCCATCTTTCTCTCCCTCACTGTCCCCCTCCACCCCTCCCTCTTCCACCCCTCTCTGCCTACTAACTGTGGTTCCAGATGTAGAACTTCTTCTTGAGCATGCTACCTGCCTGTATGCCACCATGCTTCCTGCCATGATGGAGGTTCACTACCTCTGAACCAAGAAGCCAGCCCCAGTTAAAGGTTTTCCTATATAAGCATTGCTCTGGTCATGGCCTCTTCTTACAAAGATAGGATTTTGACTAAGATACTAACCTTCATTGTGTCTCCCTCCTCCTTTCTCCATGACTCACTCAGATCTTCTTAAGTTGTCCCAGTCTATTCTCTACCCTCACTGGTCACCTTTCCTAAGTCTGATCTCACTTTGCCACTCCCTTCAAGATTTCGGTACTTCTGTCCTTGCACATGGAGCCTTGGGGTGTTTCTGCCTTTCCTCCTGTTTCCCATGGCCAGTGTGTCCATACCTCCTCTTTAACACTTATGTCCATATTGTTCTCTCCTGAAGACCTCCTTCTGTATTCCATGAAGCCAGGCTCACAGTCTGCTTTCCATATAGGCTGTGTTGATGCCCTCCATGATGTCCTGCCCTTGAAGTGACTCCTGGCAATTCTCTGGAAACCTGCAAGTCCCATATGGTTTCCTGCCCACTACCAGAATGCGCAGCTATGTATGGTGAGTGGTTCGGAGAAAGTCTGAACACATAGAAAGGTGAACACATAGCACCAGCACATGTCCAGGAAGCTTCACTATAGCGCATGCTAAGCCATGCTTTGGTCAGCACTGACTGCTTCCTGGATTCAGGACACTTCTCCCAACAGGACAATTAGGACTGAGCACAGAAAGTCAACTATAACTCAATTGCTAACCAATCCCAGACAGGTGCCAGTTAGCTGCGTTCAGCTTCAGTGCGCCAGGAGATTCTTCAGTGTAATCTCCATGTACTGAGTCTCTCTCTTATCCCTGTCTGTCTCTAAGTCTTCCAATCCTAAGAATCCTTTACCCTGGCAGACGCTGTCAGTATTATTATAGATTCTGGGATTTCCAGGTTCTTGTGTTCCAAAACAAGGACTTGGATCTAGGAGCTCCTTGATATGAGTAGAAGCAGAATCAGTTAATTAAGGGAAAGAAACATTTCTGAGAGAAAAATGGAAGTTCAATAATACTGGGTCTTCAAGAAACTGAACCTTTTATGGGCCATTTCCACAGTACATCCTTCTCCTGCTTTTGTATATTGTAGGCTGATACAGTCTCTTACATGAGGCTGATTGGGGAGGGATTTTATGTTTTCTGCTAACTGGCTTCTTTCCTATGCTAACCTGATGGATGCCTCTCTGTCCTACTCCCTTTCCCAGACGTATTCTGGTGGCTGTTTGGATGTATGTGGGACTCATGCTAGTGTTGACAGGAGTGAGTTGTGAAACGTTCTCTGTGCATGGTACCAGTGCATCAAAACCCTTGATATAGGTTGTTTTGGCAACAGGCTGGCTTATAATCAACCAAGTTCCTCCTTCTTCCCCCTCCCCAGTTTTTTGGTGCCCAAATGTCCTCTGGAACTCTGAGCCACAGTGAACCAGCTCTCCTCTCTGGTGCTTTTCTCAGGATTTCATTACAATCGCATTGTCAAGGCAATGAGGGAATTCAAGATAATCAGCATGCCACATGCAGAGACAAACAAGTGACTCAATATAGAGGGGACACAATCACAAGACACAGGCCAAGGTGCCAGGCTTTCTTCTGCTCATAGCCATTCTTTGAACAAAGTAGGAAGTCAGTATGTACGTTTTAACAAAAGCCGTTTCTAAGTGCCTATTGTAGCAGAAGGTCCGATTACCTCTTGGGTGCTCTATGTTGGGTCTTTTCAAACCCCTTGCTTTGTCTTCTTCCTGCTCTGTGTTTATGCTGTTCAGGCTCAAAGTACATTGTTCAGTGAATGCATCCTTCATGTATTCACTATCTTCTCTCTTTCCATTCTCCCTGCTAGACTCGAATATCTATCTTCTGAGCATCTGACCCTCAAGTTACATAGGGACTGTGCTGATCTGGGTTTGAGTTGAAGTGATGCCCATACCTAATGGAGCTCAGGGCACACACCCACCTGTGTGTGTGTGTGTACATGCACACATATGTGCACATGCATGTGGAGGCCAGGGGATTTCTAATGTTATTTCTCAGAAGCCACCATTTGTTTTCTGAAAACAGATCTGCTCACTGGCCTGTAATTCCCCAAGTAGGCATGGCTGACTGGACAGGGCCTTGTCTTTCTCTGTACCCCAAAGTGTGGGTTATAGGGACCAAACTTAGGCCCTCATGCTTCCAAGAAAATCCTGACTCAGCCATCATCTCAGACTTCACATGCTTAGGGGACTTGACTGTAGGCACAATACTGGTCACGTCCTAGCTAATCACCACTTCTTGGTGATGGCTACTGGGTCTGTGCCTGGTTTCCTGGTGGCTTACCACCATATGCTTACAGGTAAAGGTGTTGCCAGCCTGTTTTTCTCTTTCATTTCTGTCTCAGCTTCAGAGATTTATAAAGGTTTACCTTCCTCCACTCCTGCTAGACTTACAATTTTCAGCACAGGAGTTCCCCCTGGGTCATGATGGAGAGGTAGCTCATTTCTTTGGGTATCTTCTTCTTTAGACTCTTCCATAATTACATCATTTAATCTTCCAAATGTCTACATGGATTGTGTCCCCATCTCAGTGAACAAGTAAAGAGGGATTCAAGGGGAGAAAAAGATTCATGTAAAATCACTGGGCAAGGAGCAGGATCAAAAATCCCCCTGGCAATGCAGATGGAGTAATTCTGAGCTCAGGACTCCACACCACCACACTATTCTGTCCCAGCCCCTGTAGCTCCCATAATATCCCCCTCATGATGCTCAGGAGGTCACAACTCTTCTTCTGTCAGTTGTTATCATTATTGGGGACTATACCAACACAGCAGGCATGCCGAGTATAGAAATGTCTTTACACAAACCCAGAGGAAAGAGCAGTGGTCCACATGCTTGTTATTCCAGGGCAGCTATGCATAGTTAACAGATCTAACTTCCCACCCCCTCCCCCTCCTTTCAACAAGTGTATCAGTTCATGTAGTGGGTTTGGCCTAATGCTGCTTAGATTATGTTAATTTGAGTCCCCAAAATTGTTTGCTGGAGCATCCGTATGTCAGACACTGAGGGAGCCTGCCCCCAGTTGGTTCTGATCAATAAATAAAGTTGCTGACAGCTAATGGTTGGGTAGGACAGACAGAGGTGGGACTTTTAGGATTCCCAGGCTAGAGAGAGAGAGAGAGAGGAAGGAGAAGGAAGAAGGAGATCTGCCATGTTGGAAGAAAGAAAGAGGGTGGAAAGCTGCCACACCTGAGAAGGTGCAGGACAGAGCATAGCTGCTATGTAGGAGCTGGGGAAGAGCGGCCCCAAGAGGGCTGCCCAGCTTGGTCCAGGGCAGCAAAGTTAAAATATAGATTTTTAATAAAAAATAATTTGGGACTATCGGAGGGAGGTGGACTAGCCAAGGAGAGGTTAGGAAGTGGCCCACCATTGAGCTGTTTTAGGCCTATCAAATTATTAAGGCCTGTGTGTGTGCGCCTTTCATTTGGGAACCCAGAATGTTGGGGGTTGGGTAGCAAGGAACTCAGCACCACCACCAGGATCAATTTGAGTGAATAATTGGGTAATACTATGAGTTCATATGTAGTGTCATCTTTCAGTATCAACAGGACACCACCCCACTTACAAACAAGAAGAAGTAAAATGTGGATGAGAAAGCACAAGTCCATACCTGGGCATGTCAGGAGCAAAGGGTGAGCCTGCTGCTGTTTGCAAGGTTTCCTTAGTGGGCTAGCATCTCTGAGGGCTGAGCGCTCTGTCTAGATGGGATCATTAGCAAAATTATCTAGCTAACGAGGAGCAAGTGGATGCAGTTCCTTACTACTTGGTAAGTCCACAAGCAGCAAGGATGTGTATAGTGGGAGATAACAGCTAGAGTGCTTGACATGCGCTTATTAAGTCTGAATAGTATCTCTGGATGACTAGTCCCCAAGGAGCTGCTCTTTCAAATGGGCCAGAGATAAAGCAGAGCCCATTTGAATGGAGTTCAAGCAGTCATCCCAGCCAGCTTCCAGCCTCCCTTTGCATGGTGAGACAGTACTATTTGGGGGGCATAAGTGTAACAGTTATAGGTATAAAAGGGGGCAGCCCCATCTGCAGAAAGAGCACTGAACCGTCAAATTGCAAAAGCACTGTATGTAAGCAAAATCATTCCCCTCTGCACCTACTTTTCATTACTTGTTTTTAAAGCAAAAGAACATAAGAGTAAGACCTCTGCCTGTACCATGGGCGCGCCTGGTTACACGCACGCTGTTTTCCAGCTCTGGCTTACATGTGGCTGGATGATGTAGGAGGAAGCAGAGGGACTCCGCAATATGTTTTGAAATCAGTAGCATCCCTGACATGCACTCTGACTGGACTGGGATGTGACTAGCATGGATTTAGGACTCATTTTATAACAGTCTCTTCTCTGTAGGCTGGCCAGTGCGGACACAGCAGTCATCAACCCAAAGGCTACCAGTTGCTGGTTTGGGCCAAGGCAGGTACTGGCAGTTGTGACTGGCTGAGATGCTATTTCTGTGGCCAGAGGTCAGTATGTTGAGAGCACTCTGTGAAGGCTTCCATTATTATGTTCCATTGGGTGGGCAAGGGGGCTTTTGGGTTAATAAGTAGTTCAGAGAATAGAAACAGAAAACAGATCCAAGCTGGAGGCAGCAGAGGAATCCTGGAGTCCTATTGGATAACCCCTTGACCACTAATTGCTTCTTTTCCTCTAGAATCTTGAGCTCCATCACTCAGCTGCAGTCCGTGCAGGTTCTGACTGCTTGTGAAAGGGATATGCTATGTGTGATGGGTCTTGGGCAAATGGTATGGGTATATCATTTGAAAAGGCATTGAAAGGCCTCTGGGTCACTGGAGAGGCAGCTTGGGTTGACCAAGAAGGGGCAGTTACAAGAGACAGGTCCAGCCAGCACTGCAGAGACCACAGGCCTGGCCTAGTCCTCTAAAATAGCTCAGACTGTTGATGAGTCTCTTGGATTCAGATTACCCAAAAGTTATTGCTATGGGCTGAGGTTCAAAAGCTGTGTACATTAAAGTTGAATCACCACTGTCAAATCTTAAAAACAAAAAAATAGGAGCTGGGAAGATGGCTCTGTCCATTAACTGTCTGCCTTGCAAATATAAGGACCTGCACTCTGTCCTCAACACCCAGTGTAAAAGCCAGCTTGGTGGCATGTGCTGTCATCTCAGCTCCAGGGATGCAGATCTGGGACCAACTGTCCAGCTGGTAAGTTCCAGGCCAGAGAGAGAGAGATGCTGCATCAGGAAACGAGTTGAATGGGATCCTGAGGAACAACACCAGAGGTTGTCTTTTAGCTTACACACACACACACACACACACACACACACACACACACAGAGAGAGAGAGAGAGAGAGAGAGAGAGAGAGAGAGAGAGAGAGAGAGAGAGAGAGTAAAGCAGCAAGGTCTTTACAGCTGGAACGTCATGGACATTTGTCTATAACAAGAAATATCAAAGAAGAGTTCCAGAACCCATTTCCCAACTGACTGTCAATACTACAGAAAATTCCACATCTAGGGTGTCTCCCCAGCAACACCATATCCAACCCTAGGCCAGTGATACATCAATATTGATGCTTTCAACAAAGTAGCACATGCAAACTTCCTTGAACTGATTTTAAACCATTTGTCTTATGGTTCCTGTGGACCACTAGTCTACTGAGAGACAGGGGAGAAACTAGAGGAATTGGAAAGGGTCTGGATTTATCCAAGGCTGGATGTGATGACAATGACTACTTGTTTGTTTCAAGTCTCCATTTGGAGTGGAGTAGCATCCTGGATGTGATCTTTGTGGTGGAAATTGGTGAGCCTAGTGGTCTTCCCTTCCAGGGCTTGTCTCTCTCCTGGGTTCTCAAAATCAAAATGGACTCAGACTTGCAACTGTCCCTTTCCAAAACCAACTGTTCTGCAAGTCGAATCACATGAGCTAAGGAAAAGGAGACGAGGACTGGTTTTGAATTTAGACTAGCCAAAGATTCAAAAGTTAAGGGAAAGATTAGAGAAGCTGGGTGTTGGTACTAGATTCCCCCTGCTCTCTTTACATCGCATGCCAAGGCAGGTGGGAGGGGAAACAAAGCAATCTTTTGGGCAGGGCTATACTCAGATGCCTTTCTCATTTCTCAGTAGACTGTAGATCCTAGGCAGGCATCATAAGCCCACAATTCCATCTATAATTCTGTGTTTCCTATAAAAACTTCAATATAGTCTCCATTTTTCCCCCTGAATAGACTCTTAGTTTCTTATGGTGAATGTATTTCCCATTAACCTTTTTATTCTTGTGTAGATTTATTACATTGGAAGACTCTCTTACCTCTTGTGTGTGCAAGTGTGGGCATGCGCATGTGTGTCTCTGAGTATGTTCTCAAGGACAACTTCCACTCTCATTCCTTAGCTTCATCCTGTTGAGGTTGTGTCTGTTGCTATGTATTGTAATGATGAATACTGGCCCTGGTTGCCTCAGGAATGAGAGAATCTGTCCATATGCTAAGTGATGCAATGTGACCTTGCTCCTTAATTTAAAACCATTGGTTGAAAAAAGATGCCCACAGCCTATAGCTAGCAGAAGAAAGGTAGCCAGGGTCTTGGTTCCCAGGCTTAGTATATGATGAGAGGAGAGAGAAGAGAGGGTAGAAAGAGGAGAAGACACCATGGAGTATATAGGCAAATCATGAAAACAAGGCCATGAGGGCTAACCAATAGAGTGGCCCAGGTGGGATATGGGAAGTCATATCTTGGGGGTTATTGGCAGGGAGGTAGACATAATAGCATGAACAATAGATATCTGCCCAACTTTAGTACTTCAAAGCCTTATTATAAATATAAAAGTTTTGTGTTTTTTATCTGGGAACTGAATGATCAAAGGCAGGGTAAAAAACCCCTGAGTGAGATTAAATATATATTACAACAGCATCCAATATATTTTGTGACAAAATTTCTTATTGGCCTGTAACTAACCAAATAGGCTAGGTTGGCTCGCTAGAGAGCCCTAGGGAAGCACCTGTCTTCATCTTCTTGGCACTCAGACTGGAAGTGTGAACCATCACAGCCAGGTTGTTTTATGTTGTTTCTGGGGATTGAACTTGGGTCTTTATGCTTTCACGGCAAAGTCACCTTACCGACTAAGCAAGCTTTCCAGCTCCCAGGAAAAATCTCAGCTCATTACATACATTATACAGATGCAGTTCCCCTTCTACAAATTTCTATTTTGAAGTTGCAATGCCCAGGACCTTAGACTGTGACTGTATTTGATGACAAGGCCTTCAAAAAGCTGGTTAAGATAAATGAGTGTTTGTGGGTGGACACTATCCAAAGAGGATAAAATAAATAAATAAATTAGGACCCAGACACATGGAGAGAGAAGTCAGAGAGGACAAAGGGGGGAGGAAAACTACTTACACCCAAGAATGAGGTCTTAGGAGCAGCCGACTTTGCCAACCCTGATTTCAGACTTCAGGCTGCAGACTGGGCAGGAAGTAGACTTTCCCATTTGAATGGACTCACCAGTGTGTGCGGTATTTTGCTATGGTGTTTCTCACAGACTAAGAAAGTGAGGCTGTCAGGATAGCTTTGATTAAGAATTATCTGGGATGAGGTCCAGTGACTCCAGCCTCACCAGTATCCAGCAAACAGGTGTTTGTAATTTCCTAAATGCCACTGTGGCCATGTGACGTTCTGTTCTGCATACCCTACCCTGTATTCCACACAAGTACTCACAGGAACCTCATGAGTATTTCCCAATGCTACCCCGACTTCCCCAGGGCTCTCACCCTCCACTGCAATCACAACCGAGCAGTGGTCCCCAGTCTGCTTCTTAATACCAGAGATGTGTCAAAGAGCCACTGGCAACCAGGTGACATGAAGCAGCAGTGGGAAATGGATCTCATTTTTCTCACCATGGGTTTCCCATTTCTATCACTGGCTAATGACCCTTTTTACCTACTATACCTCTTTGTGCACCACTGGCTACCAAGGCGTGTGTGCATTCAGGAAGATTAACTCACCCCCAGGAAGAGTATGAGCCCTGCTTTTCAGCAAACCTGAGCCGAGCTCTCCACACTTGGCTTGCATCAGAATCAACTCTAGGGCCTGTTAAAGCCAGGGTCCTTAGGACACTTCCCAACTTTCTGACTTAGGGGGTCTCAAAGTCTTGCATTTCTCCCCACTGCTAAGTAACCAGGCTCTAATCAGAGAAGGCCCAGCCCCATTGTGTGCAGGATCCCAGGGAACTTGATTGCAGCTGTACAGTAACAGAGCTTCACTCTCCAGTGCTGCTAGGACCCCCCATTGTATAGCCTAAAGCTCCTCTCTACTGCCTCTGGCACATACCATAGGTCACATATCAACAAACCTGCTGTCTCACAATGTGGAACTTTCCTTTCCTTGGAAACCTTGAAGAGTAGACACCTCTATTTTTTGGCTGGCAGGACTGAAGCCTCTGTTGCCTGTCTGCCTGCTGACATTAAGAAAGCTCTTGTCTAGAGTATAACTCACCATTGTGTCTCTCTCCCAGATACTTCTCTGCTTTCTCCTTCTAATAACCCAACTCTCCAGGGATGCTCTTGTTTCCTATGTGGGTACCATCTGTTGAGTGGACTCCATTTTTTATAGTCACTGTAGCCCCTGGCTCACCTAAAGGAGAAGAGAACGTATCTGGCCCGATTGTCCTTGTTTCTTGAAAGAAATGTTCTGACAGGAGCTGGAGAGATGGCTCGGTAGTAAGAGCACGATTCCTCTTGCTGAGGACCTTAGTTTACAGAACCTACATAGTAGCTCCCAACTCTCTGTAACTCCAGTTCTAGGGTCTACGATGCCTTCTGCTGACCTCCATGGGTACCAGGTACATATGTGATGTACAGAATACACACAGGTAAAGCAGTCCTAACACACATAAAGAAAAATAAATATTTCTTAAATGCTCTGAACAGGGGTAAGGATACAAGCATGTAACACACTGTTAGAACATAGGAAGTACGCATTTGGGGGTCCGGCTGTGGTTCTGCATCCTCCCCTTCCTCTCTCTCAGGGTGTACACATGCCGCTGCACACTGGGATGGAAGGATGAAGCAGGGTCCAAAAAAAGGGTGGGGTTCTGCAGGATCCAGGTCTGCCTGGGAGTGAATGACAGGGGTGAGAGGGTTGTGGGGAGAAGACCTTCTCCAAGGATCTTAGTGGTACAGCTCTTTTAGGTGAAGACAATCTTCAATGAAGCAGCTCTCTGAGAAGATCTTAGCTGTGTATATGTCTTTATTTGGGGGCAGGCTTGTAAGTATACACTTTATTCGGGGTAAACTGAGGGTTATAAAGTTTTGGAGAAGGGGATAGACAGATCCAGGGTGGACAAAGGACATTGGCTGACGGCTAAGGTACTGAGTTACCTCATTAGCTTGGGGAGACTTTCCAGGAATCTCAGGTGCTTGCTGAAGGGTTTCTTATGGGTCTGTGTGTGGGGAGGGGTAGACCTAAAATTTCCTAAGGGCTATGTGATATTCCTCAGGTAAGCAATGTGGGGCCCTGAATCTCTCATGTGGAAAAGTGGTGGTCTGCCATTTTGCACTGAGCTCAGGGCTTTCTGATAATGTTAGACTTCCACCTCAGCATCAGGATTTGCCTACAAACATGCTCTTGGTATACACATGCCTAGAGTTTCACTGCAGCAACACACACACACACACAGAGCAAAGAATCACATGTTCTTTGTGCAGTTTATTGCAGGAAATGGGGCGGGGGTGATGCTGTGTGAAAGAGGTGATGTTGTAGCAGGAGAGAGAAAGTAGACAGGATGCATCAAGATTAGCACATAAAAGAAGTCAGTTTGCAGAAAGCCTCGGGGCTGGTACCCAAGCAAGATCAGTGCTTGAAGTCCCAGCCAGTGTTTCCAGGTTCTTGAAGTTTTATTCAAGGAATTGAAAAACATGTACAAGGGTTGTAAAGTAGCAAGGGAACTTCATTCAAAACAAAGGGATAGCCAGAACAGAAGCAGATTTGTTGTCCAGAATGACAGCTGGCGCAGGAGTGAGAGTCTCCAGAAAGTCTCAGCTGTGGCATGGAGCTTCTTCTATGGAGTTCAAGAAGAGGAAGGGCTTGGTTGGTAAGGAATACAGCAAGGGCTCTTCTCTGTTTTGATTGACAGGCTCGGTTGCAAACCTTTTTTATCATTGTGTATCCCTTTTCCTGTAATGCATCTGATTTTAATTATGTGTAGTTAATGTGCAGTGTGATGATGTGGCAAATAGGGGATTCTGCTTGGAATTTCACTCTGAGGATAACTTGTCTCACTTCACATGTGCTGAAAGCTAGTTTAGACAGATGAGCCCCTTTTCCCCGGTCTCTTGAAATAACTCTGAATATGTTGGAATAGAAACTGTCCATGCTTGATGGTTACCAGGGGAAGAGGAACTTATTTTGTTGTTAGGTGTGTGTGTGTGTGTTTGTGTGTGTGTATGTATGTACAGCTTGCTGCAGGTGAAAGTCCTAGAATGCATCATGAGAAAAGGCAGTGTGTGCATAGCTGTGAAAAGTAAGTGTGTGTAAGTGTGCACACAGCTGAGAGGCCTGAACTACAGCATATCATTAGAGGAAGAACTTAGGTACTGCATATAATGGACGCCCTGGTTCCTAAGCTCTCTCTTTACTTGCCTGACTAAACAGAGCTACATATAAGAGAAAAAGTATACACAAGAAAACCCAAGCATTTAAAAAGTAGGAGAAAGCAGGTGCTATGTAAATAACCCATAAAGGGTTATGACCCTTGTGGCCCAGCCCTGAGCTTCTAACGTTTGCCAGCTGTCTGGCCCACTTGTAAATTCAAAAGTGCTGACCTTGCATTTTAAGCTGTCTCCATTTTTATCACTCTCTCTATGCCCTTGGCCCAGTTCGTCGCTCCTGGACATAAGCTGAAAATCCCACTGAGTGTCTCCTGATCTGTGACTTACACCTTTAACAATCTGAAGAAGGCATCGAGAACATTATATTCCAGGTGCTCAAGCTGGTGGAGAAAACTATGTATGGTAGGCCAGTGTTGAGGCTCAGAAATGTGAAATCAGACAGTAGGAAGGGGTAGGGAGTAGTTATTGAGTGGCTTCGTTCCCTTAAGACCTGTAAGACAGAACGACATATCAGAGCCAGGGATCAGGAGGGTTGGTGCAACATCCTGGGTAGATGGGGGAACTCTAGAACTCGTGTTAGAAGGAGAATGTGTTTTGTGATGGAAACCTCTTGGATCTTTACAAGCTTTTTAACTGGTAAACAACTCTTTTTTTTTTTTTTTTTAGAATTAACTTTTTCTAATTAGGTATTTTCCTCATTTACATTTCCAATGCTATCCAAAAAGTCCCCAATACACTCCCCCCCACTCCCCTACCCAACAACTCCCACTTTTTGGCCCTAGCGTTCCCCTGTACTTGGGTATATAAAGTTTGCAAGTCCAATGGGCCTCTCTTTCCAGTGATGGCCGACTAGGCCATCTTTTGATACATATGCAACTACAGTCAAGAGCTCTGGGGTATTGGTTAGTTCATAATGTTGTTCCACCTATAGGGTTGCAGTGCCTTTAGCTCCTTGGGTACTTTCTCTAGCTCCTCCATTGGGGGCCCTGTGATCCATCCAATAGCTGACTGTGAGCATCCACTTCTGTGTTTCCTAGGCCCTGGCATTGTCTCACAAGAGACAGCTATATCTGGGTCCCTTCAGCAAAATCTTGCTAGTGTATGCAATGGTGTCAGCGTTTGGAGGCTAATTATGGGATGGATCCCTGGATATGGCAGTCTTTAGATGGTCCATCCTTTCGTCACAGCTCCAAACTTTTTTTTAATGGGGTTATTTGATTTTCTGGAGTCCATCTTCTTGAGTTTTTTATATATATTGGATATTAGTCCCCTATCCTATTTGGGATAGATAAAGATGCTTTCCCAATCTGTTGGTGGTCTTTTTGTCTTATTGACGGTGTCTTTTGCCTTGCAGAAGCTTTGCAACTTTATGAGGTCCCATTTATCGATTCTCAATCTTACAGCACAAGCCATTGCTGTTCTATTCAAGAATTTTTCCCCTGTACCCTGTATCTTCGAGGCTTTTCCCTACTTTCTCCTCTATAAGTTTCAGTGTCTCTGGTTTTATGTGGAGTTCCTTAATCCACTTAGATTTGACCTTAGTACAAGGAGATAGGAATGGATCACCTCCCATTCTTCTACATGATAACTGCCAGTTGTGCCAGCACCATTTGTTGAAAATGCTGTCTTTTTTCCACTGGATGGTTTTTGCTCCCTTGTCAAATATAAAGTGACCATATGTGTGTGGGTTCATCTCAGGGTCTTCAGTTCTGTTCCATTGGTCTACTTGTCTGTCGTTATACCAGTACCAAGCAGTTTTTAATCACATTTGTTCTGTAGTACAGCTTTAGGTCAGGCATGGTGATTCCACCAGAGGTTCTTTTATCCTTGAGAAGAGTTTTTGCTATCCTAGGTTTTTTTGTTGTTCCAGATGAATTTGCAGATTGCCCTTTCTAATTCCTTGAAGAATTGAGTTGGAATTTTGATTGGATTGCATTGAATCTGTAGATTGCTTTTGGCAAGATAGCCATTTTTACAATGTTGATCCTGCCAATCCATGAGCATGGGAGATCTTTCCATCTTCTGAGATCTTCTTTAATTTCTTTCTTCAGAGACTTGAAGTTCTTGTCATACAGATCTTTCACTTCCTTAGTTAGAGTCACACCAAGGTAATTTATATTGTTTGTGACTATTGAGAAGGGTGTTGTTTCCCTAATTTCTTTCTCATCCTGTTTATCCTTTATGTACAGAAAGACCATTGACTTGCTTGAGTTAATTTTGTATCCAGCTACTTCATTGAAGCTGTTTATCAGGTTTAGGAGTTCACTGGTGGAATTTTTAGGGTATATATATACTATCATATCATCTGCAAAGAGTGATATTTTGACTTCATCTTTTCCAATTTGTATCCCCTTGATCTCCTTTTGTTGTCTAATTGCTCTGGCTAGGACTTCAAGTACAATGTTGAATAGGTAGGGAGAAAGTTGGCAGCCTTGTCTAGTCCCTGATTTTAGTGGGATTGCTTCCAGCTTCTCGCCATTTACTTTGATGTTGGCTACTTGTTTGCTGTAGATTGCTTTTATCATGTTTAGGTATGGGCCTTGAATTCCTGATCTTTCCAAGACTTTTATCATGAATGGGTGTTGGATTTTGTCAAATGTTTTCTCAGCATCTAACGAGATGATCATGTGGTTTTTGTCATTGAGTTTGTTTATATACTGGATTACGTTGATGGATTTCCGTATATTGAACCATCCCTGCATCCCTGAGATGAAACCTACTTGGTCAGGATGGATGATTGTTTTGATGTGTTCTTGGATTCGGTTAGCGAGAACTTTATTGAGGATTTTTGCATCGATATTCATAAGGGAAATTGGTCTGAAGTTCTCTATCTTTGTTGGGTCTTTTTGTGGTTTAGGTATCAGAGTAATTGTGGCTTCATAGAATGAGTTGGGTAGAGTACCTTCTGTTTCTATTTTGTGGAGTAGTTTGTGAAGAACTGGGATTAGCTCTTCTTTGAAGGTCTGATAGAACTCTTCACTAAACCCATCTGGTCCTGGGCTTTTTTTGGCTGGGAGACTATTAATGACTGCTTCTATTTCTTTAGGGGATATGGGATTGTTTAGATCATTAACCTGATCTTGATTTAACTTTGGTACCTGGTATCTGTCTAGGAACTTGTCCATTTCATCCAGGTTCTCCAGTTTTGTTGAGTATAGCCTTTTGTAGAAGGATCTGATGGTGTTTTGGATTTCTCCAGGATCTGTTGTTATGTCTTCCTTTTCATTTCTGATTTTGTTAATTAGAATACTTTCCCTGTGCCCTCTAGGGAGTCTGGCTAAGGGTTTATCTATCTTGTTGATTTTCTCAAAGAACCAGCTCCTTGATTGGTTGATTCTTTGAATAGTTCTTCTTGTTTCCACTTGGTTGATTTCGCCCCTGAGTTTGATTATTTCCTGCCGTCTACTCCTCTTGGATGAATTTGCTTCCTTTTGTTCTAGTGCTTTTAGGTATGTTGTCAAGCTGCTAGTGTGTGCTCTCTCTAGTTTCTTTTTGGAGGCACTCAGAGCTATCAGTTTTCCTCTTAGAAGTGCTTTCATTGTGTCCCTTAAGTTTGGGTATGTTGTGGCTTCATTTTCATTAAACTCCAAAAAGTCCTTAATTTCTTTCTTTATTCCTTCCTTGACCAAGGTATCATTGAGAAGAGTGTTGTTTAGTTTCCACGTGTGTGTTGGCTTTCTATTATTTATTTTGTTATTGAAGATCAGCCTTAGGCCATGGTGATCTGATAGGATGCATGGGACAATTTCAATATTTTTGTATATGTTGAGGCTTGTTTTGTGACCAATTATGTGGTCAATTTTGGAGAAGGTACCGTGAGGTGCTGAGAAGAAACCATATCCTTTTGTTTTAGGATAAAATGTTCTGTAGATATCTGTCAGATCCATTTGTTTCATAACCTCTGTTAGTTTCACTGTGTCCCTGTTTAGTTTCTGTTTCCATGATCTGTCATTTGGTGACAGTGGTGTGTTGAAGTCTCCCACTATTATTGTGTGAGTTGCAATGTGTGCTTTGAGCTTTACTAAAGTATCTTTAATGAATGTGGCTCCCCTTGCATTTGGGGCATAGATATTGAGAATTGAGAGTTCCTCTTGGAGGATTTTACCTTTGATGAGTATGAAGTGCCCTTCCTTGTCTTTTTTGATGACTTTGGGTTGGAAGTCGATTTTATTAGATATTAGGATGGCTACTCTAGCTTGTTTCTTTCTACCATTTGCTTGGAAAATTGTTTTCTAGCCTTTCATTCTGAGGTAGTGTCTATCTTTTTCTCTGAGATGAGTTTCCTATAAGCAGCAAAATGTTGGCTCCTGTTTGTGTAGCCAGTCTGTTAGTCTATGTCTTTTTATTGGGGAGTTGAGTCCATTGATAGTAAGGAAAAGTAATTGTCGCTTCCTTTTATTTTTGTTGTTAGAGTTGGCATTCTGTTCTTGTGGCTGTCTTCTTTTAGGTTTGTTGAGGGATTACCTTCTTGCTTTTTCTAGGACGTGGTTTCCATCCTTGTATTGGTTTTTTTCTGTTATTATCCTTTAAAGGGCTGGATTCGTGGAAAGATAATGTGTGAATTTGGTTTTGTCGTGGAATACTTTGATTTCTCCATCTATGGTAATTGATGGAGATTTGGCTGGGTATAGTAGCCTGGGCTGAAATTTGTGTTCTCTTAGTTTCTGTATAACATCTGTCCAGGCCCTTCTGGCTTTCATAGTCTCTGGTGAAAAATCTGGTGTAATTCTGATAGGCTTGCCTTTATTTGTTACTTGACCTTTTTCCCTTACTGCTTTTAGTATTCTATCTTTATTTAGTGCATTTGTTGTTCTGATTATTATGTGTCGGAAGGAATTTCTTTTCTGGTCCAGTCTATTTGGAGTTCTGTAGGCTTCTTGTATGTTCATGGGCATCTCTTTCTTTAGGTTTGGGAAGTTTTCTTCTATAATTTTGTTGAAGACATTTGCCAGTCCTTTTAGTTGAAAATCTTCATTCTCATCAACTCCTATTATCCATAGGTTTGGTCTTCTCATTGTGTCCTAGATTTCCTGGATGTTTTGAGTTAGGATCTTTTTGGATTTTGTATTTTCTTTGATTGTTGTGCCGATGTTCTCTATGGAGTCTTCTGCACCTGAGATTCTCTTTTTCATGTCTTGTATTCTGTTGCTGATCCTTGCATCTATGGTTCCAGATTTCTTTCCTAGGGTTTCTATCTCCAGTGTTGCCTCAATTTGCATTTTCTTTATTGTGTTTACTTCCCTTTTTAGGTCTTGGATAGTTTTATTCAATTCCATCACCTGTTTGGTCTGGTTTTCCTGCAATTCTTTAAGGGATTTTTCTGCTTCCTCTTTAATGTCTTCTACCTGTTTAGCAGTGTTCTCCTGCAATTCTTTAAGGGATTTTTGTGCTTCCTCTTTAATGTCTTCTACTTGTTTAGCAGTGTTCTCCTGTAATCCTTTAAGTGTGTTATTAAAGTCCTTCTTGATGTCCTTTACCATAATCATGAGATATGCTTTTAGATCTGGGTCTAGCTTTTCCGGTGTGTTGGGGTGCCCTTGACTGGGCGAAGTGGGAGTGCTGGGTTCTGATGATGGTGAGTGGTCTTGGTTTCTGTTAGTAAGATTATTACGTTTCACCATCTGGTAATCTCTGGAGTTAGTTGTTATAGTTGTCTCTGTTTAGAGATTGTTCTTCTGGTGATTCTGTTAGCCTCTATCAGCAGACCTGGGAGACAGGCTCTCTCCTCTGAGTTTCAGTAGTCAGAGCACTCTCTGCAGGCATGCTCTCCTCTTACAGGGAAGGTGCACAGGTATCTGGTGTTTGGACCTCCTCCTGGCCAAAGATGAAGGTCCAAAACACGACCTTTCCCAGAAGCTGTGTTGCTTTGGCGGGTCACAGAAGCTGTCAGCTTGTGTGGTGCACACTCTCACCTGTGCAGATTATGTTCAGTGGAGTCCCGGAACCAAGATGGCTACCGCCAACCTAGAGGCAAAAGCCTCCCGGGCCGGTGGACACCTGTCCTCTGCCCAGGAAGGTGGCCGGATGTCTGCAGCCTGAAAAGGGTGCTGCCTCAGTAGCTCTGTGGCTCCCGCCTGTCCCAGAAGCTGTCAGGTTCTGTGGTGCACACTCTCACCTGTGCAGACTAAGTTCCTAAGTTCGGCGGAGTCCCGGAATGAAGATGGCTTCCGCAGATCCTGAGGCAAAGGGCTCTCGTGCCGGGCGGACACCTGTCCTCTGGCCTGGAGGGTGGCCGGATGTCTGAGGCCCAAAAAGGGCGCTGCCTCAGAGGCTCTGTGACTCCTGCCTGTCCCAGAAGTTGTCAGCTTCTATGGTGCACACTCTCACCTGTGCAGACTAAGTTCCTAAGTTCGGTGGAGTCCCGGAACCAAGATGGCTTCTGCTGCTCCTGAGGCAAAGGGCTCCCGGGCCGGGTGGACACCTGTCCTCTGGCCGGGAGGGTGGCCAGATGTCTGGAGCCCGAAAAGGGCACTGCCTCAGAGGCTCTGTGGCTCCCACCTATCCCAGAAGCTGTCAGCTTCTGTGGTGCACACTCTCACCTGTGCAGACTAAGTTCAGCGGAGTCCCAGAACCAAGATGGCTCCCACTGATCCTGAGGCAAAGGGCTCCCGGGCTGGGCAGAGACCTGTCCTCTGGCCGGGAGGGTGGCCGGATCACCTGGTCTTAAGATCCCGTGACTGGTGTTGTGAGTAGCTGGTGGGTGTCAGCCGACTCTGTGCCCTAGCTACCCCGTTGCTGGTCGGACCGGAAGGGGGTAAACAACTCTTGACAGTACAGTGTGTGTGTGTGTGTGTGTGTGTGTACATGCATGTTTGTCGAGGCCAGAGACCAATGTCTGGTGTCTTTCTCAGTCCCTCTTTACCTTAGTTTTTGAGGGAGGATTTCTCACTGACCTCAGAGGCTTCCTGTGTATCCCTATCCACCTGTTTTATCTATCTATCTATCTATCTATCTATCTATCTATCTATCATCGACTACTATCTAGTTATTTTAGTTCTGGGATTGAAGTCATCCTCATGGCTGCAGTGTGCATGATGGTCTGGCTCCATAGAACTCCAGCCTTATAGCTGTCAATGTAATTCTAGGATGAAGAACTGTGGTGTGGTCCAAGCTTTGCATCAGCAAAACATCCATTTAACTGGAGAAGATTGTTCAAAGAGCCATATCTGGGTCAACAAGATGGCTCGGTGAGTAAGGGAATCTGCCGCCATTCCTAGTGACCCAAGTTCAATTAATGAAACCCTCATGATGGAAGGAGAGAACAGACTCTTCAAGAGCTTTTAACCTATCGTCATGTACTGCATGTATACACATCCACATACAGTAATGTGTGAATAAATAAGCACATAAATAAATATTTTGAAGATTAAAGCAAAAGTGAAGGATGAAAAGAAAGAAAAGGAAGGGAAAAAAAGAGAAAAGCCTGATTTATAGGATTCATCTTAAGAACACAGCGAATAGCAAATGTTACCCATTGTTCCGTAAGGAGAACAGCCAGCATGTGTAGCATCTCTGCCACTAGCCACTTCCTCCCAGCCCTAGCTCATTCATGGCAGCCTGCCTTCATACCCTGCTTTAGATGGACAGACAAGGTGTTGGTGGGCCTTGTCTCTCTGTCTTCTGCCCTGGGACTTGGTGATACTGGGTCACACCTGCCATGACACATATGTCATAATAGATGAAGTGAGTGGAGGAGAAATAGGATTCGGGGACCATCCTGTCTCTGCTATGCATCGTCTCAAAATACACCACACACATGGTGTGAATGAGCCACACTGTCAAATCTCTTTGACTCCTAGTTGGGTCCACAGTAGATTGAGAAACTGCTGGGTAGTGAAAGGAGCTACTTGAACAGGAAGAACCATGGCTGCAGATGAAGGAAAGAGCTGTTCTGTGGGGTTTGGGGGCCATCTATCCTTATACAGGACATACTTCATGTGCAGGCTTTTGATCAATGCAAAGCCTTGCCCTATGGCTTATCTACCAATCATCTATCCACCCCCATCTCCCTGCTACCTTTTCCATTCCTCATCTGTCTCCATTTGTTTTGGTGCGTCCTGTATGCTGTGGGTTTGAAGGAGAAGGCTCTGGGCAGCAGGGCAGATTTGCAGGGGATTTGGTTTTAGGGTCGTCGAGTTAACCACAAAGGACTCCTAGAAACAGCTGGCTGTCAATCAAGGCCCTGAAGAATGGGGACAAGTGCTGTAGAAACTTGGGCTTTGCATTAGTTACTTTTCTTGTTGTAGTAAACAAATATCCAATGAAGAGCAACTTTAGAGAGGAAAGGTTCATTATGGGCTAGAATCCAAGGAGATACACACCGTCCACCACAATGGGAAAGGAATGGGGGCCAGGAGAGGAGGCTGCTGGTTATGTTCAGTTTTCAATCAGAAGCATGGGCAATGGGTACAGATGCTCATCTCACACTTTCCGCTTTAGTCCAGGACTTCAGCCCACAGGATTCTGCTGCCCACAGTTAGGATGGGTCTTTCCACCTCGATTAACCCATGTAGAAACTTCCTCATAAACAGACCCAATGATATCTCCTGGTGGTGATTCTAGATCCTGTCAATTTTATAGCACTAACCATCACAAGCCTCATTGCCCATGCTGGGTGAAGTGGTTTTTGACTAGTCTGTCGTCTCACTTCATAACGCTACCCACCAAAGCAGTTTGCAGGGATGGTGACTATGGGCCCCTAAGAGTCTCCATGGATGCAGCTACTTCATCTTGCAAAACTTCAAGATTTCTGCAAAGTGCAAGTTGTCCACTGGTGGGAGATAATATCTGAAACATCTCAGAGACAGAAGGAATCTGCCTACTCTGCATTTTGTTGCTGTGATAAACACCATGACCAAGGGTATCTTGGAGAGGAAATGGTTTGTTTGGTGTACACTTTCCAATCACACTCATTATTGAGGAAAATCTGGGCAGAAAGTAAAGGTATGGATGTGGGAGGGGGTCAAGAATGGAGTTGGAAGTCATCGAAGAAAGTTGCTTGCTCCCCATGACTTGTTCAGCTTGTTTTCATATAAAACCAAGGGCCATCTGCCTAGGGAATGGTACCACCCACAATGAACTAAGTTCTCACACAAGAAAATGCTCCACCAGCTGTTGGACAGTGTGGTGGTTTGTATATGCTTGGACCAGGGAGTGGTACTATTAGGAGGTGTGGCCTTGTTGGACTAGGTATGTCACTGTGAGTGTGGGCTTTAATATCTTAGTCCTAGCTGCATAAAAGGTAGTCTTCCAGTAGCAGCCTTCAGATGAAGATGTAGAACTCTCAGTTCTGACTGCACCATGCCTGCCTAGATATGCCATGCTCCCACCTTGATGATAATGGACCGAACCTCTGAACTTGTTAGCCAGCCTCAATTAAATATTGTCCTTTATAGGACTTGCCTTGGTCATGGTGTCTGCTCACAGCAGTAAAACCCTACAGACAAATGGTAAAGCCATGCCTTGAAGCTTGTTAAGGTAGAGCTGGTTGAGACCCAGAGACTCGGTGGGTACACGTCTGAGACTTAGGTGACTCTCTGCCCCCTGCCAGACTCCTGGCTTGGAGCACATGACACACTCCTCACATAAGGAAGTGTGACCTATGGTCACATAGGCCCAAAACAGAGTGTTCTATGTTAATGAGGTACCTAGAGAGCCTGAGGGCCAAGCGAATAAACTTCCCTTTCCAGACAGTCCTCCCTGCAAAAGGTATTTAATCTCAGGTCTTTAATACCTTGGTCCTAGCTGCATGCAAGGTAGTCTTCCAGTAGCAGCCTTCAGATGAAGATGTAGGGTGAGTAGTGGGTACCTGAGAAGTGGGTATGGTACAGTATGCATTCATTCCCAGCAATGAACAGTCAATAAACAGTTTAGAACCATGTCATCAAGACCCACCATGGGGAGCCATGGAGAAGCCGTTCAATTATAAAGCCACAGCTTAATTCTCCCATAGAAGGCCTCTCTGTGCTTCCAGCCTGCCTCTGCCAAGTGAAGGACAACCACTGCTGGGACAAGCTGGAGCTCCCTTTCCCTCAGCCCCTAGGGACTCTGACTCTGTTCTTGGCCTTTCAATGCCCAAGAGACAGAGAACCCATGGCCTGGCCTCATCACAGGTCCCTGAGGCAGTGTCTCAGAACTTCCCTACAGTCCAGCACCTGCCCTGGTGGTGGCAGGGGATAAGCACACTCAAACTCCCCATGTTCTGCCTAAGTGGCCATGCCCAGAGGCAGACAAAACATGGACCCACAACCAGCATAGCCACAGGACAATCTGGATAGGCATTTTCTTAACTGAGATCCCCTTTTCCCAGATGACAGTACCTTGTGTCAAATTGCAAAAAACCAAAACCAAGCCAAAACAAAAATGCCCAGAGTCTGAGAGATTGAATGGACCCTTTCCACACTGGGCTACCATCAATGCATTCAGCCTAGGTTATATGCATATACAGAGCTGAGCAGAGAAGAGCAGACAGCAGCTGCCAGCCACGTCTCATGGTTGAGACATGTTGGAAATGCCTGACATCTGCTTTCCACTCTTAGCATGTGCCAGATGGCTCCCAGTTGTGCTGAACATTGCTCCAAGGCAAGCCAGAATGTCTGCTTTATTTTTCTGTGATACGGAGTTTGTTCATACTAGATAGAGCAGTAACCTAGCACCCAGAGCCTAAATCATCACACTTTCCTTTTCCTCAAGTTGAAGCTAAGTAAACACACATTAGAGAATACAGTGATGGTCTAGGCAGGTGATCATTTTATCAGGATATTGTACTGAGAGCATATGATTCAATCCTCATACACACTGAAATGCAGACAAGCCATAATTTGGGGTCTCACTGTATCTCTTCCACTTTTTTTCTCTTCTGTAGTCCTGGGGGTGAAATCTGGGGCCCTGTGTGTATAGGCAGGTAAGCAGCTAATCTTCAGATTTTGTGCCCTTTGTTACAAAGGACTTTGAGGCATAGTGATACTGAGTGAGTCACCCCAAGAATGGATGACCATTATAGGTTACGCTTTGAACTTTAGTGCACAAAACTCAATCTTAGAATACTCTCAGAGTTTTGTGTCAACCAGCACTGTGTGACTTTTCCTGTGGACATGTGAGCAAACATTTATTCACCTAGATAGGAAGTTGAAGAGAGACCAAGAAATTGATTCCACCCAAGTTCAGTTTAGTGAGCAAGTCAGTCTATTGAGTATTATTTTTAGTGTGGATGAAGAATTTCCACAGAGCATGGATCACTCAAAGACACCTATATCACACACACACACACACACACACACACACACACACACACACACACACACACACCATTAGCTTCATCCTTGGAGCTCCCTGCATGCTTTGTAGGTAGTGTGACTAGGTGGAGGCTCTCCTCCCTGCTATAATTGCTAGGGCTTCTATAACCTTGAGAAGGGGTGTAGTGAATCTTGTGACTTTGAGGAAAGCATCTCCAGTTTTAATTTTTGTTTACTTCTTGTGAGACTTAACAGCTTCCCAAAGGAATAGCTAGACAGACATTACAGAAAGCTTTTAAGCAACTGAATATTTTTCCGTAATAGTGCTTAACCAAATTAATATGCTAATATACCAAATGTATGCATAGCATGTTTGCCTGTCATGGGACACATCAAAAAGCAAGCTACGGCTCTTTTTTTGAGTTCTTGACTTGCAGACACATTTTGCAATTTATTGAGTTCTTTAGTAGGTGCATGTTTTTCTCTAAAAACACAACAGGAAAACTAAAGAAGTCCAAAACCAAGAGTCTGGAACTGCAGGTGGCTCCAGTCAAGACTTCTTTAAACAACAACAACAACAACAAAACAAAAAACAAAGCAAAACAAACAAACAAAAGCAATCTTGCTTGATGTGGCTTCTCTAGCTCCTGACCACAAAAGCAGATCCATTAAGACGTGGACCTGGAGGCTTCTCATGTAGCAAGGATAGCTGTCTCAGGCCTGCTGATGTTAGTCACATTGCAGAAGAGGGTGATGGGAGGAATATATTTCATTTAGTTCCTCACAGAGAAAGGGCAATGAGCCTCGACTCAGGAGAGTCCATTAGTATTCAGAGGAAAATAGACATGGTAGAGTGATGCCTGATCTCAGGTGTGGCAGATGGCACTAACAGACCATGTCACCCAGCCAGTGCGACAAAACTCACTTGGTACTGAAAGATTGATAGTCTTGGCCTCAAGTCTCTTTGAAAGATGCCTGACAGGGCCACCAACAACAGGGACATTACTTCTGCTTGAGTTAGAGGGTTGCACCAGTGTGGCTCTGACTTCTATTCAGCCTTAGTGTTCTTCCTTACACCAGGGAGGCTCGTTCCACTAGATGCTGCAATTAATTAACGACACAGAGATGTCAATACAGCTGAGGGTATGGGCAAGAGGGATCTTGTTACATGAATTATCTCCCCCAGAAAATGCTCTCCCATGTGAGCACAAGTCCATCAACCACCTGGCCATTGCTGATCAGGAGCCTCAGATACCCTGGCCTGGAGAAGGCTTTTTGTCACTTCATGTTACTGGTAAGATGCCAGAGGCCCCACTTAAATCATACAGAGCAGTAAAATATACCAAAGGTCTGACTAAGAAAGAGCCTGTGGAACAATAGACTGTCAGAAAATTTGAGGACCTGTGTGCTTGGTCTAAACATGGCAATAATTTACCATATGATTGAGTTATAGGAGATCAGATATCCTATATCCATAAAGGAATCCAAACATCTAGGGTATAATAAGACATTACCCAACATAACACCAATAGTAAAGAGAACATGGTTAGTGGATACCAGTACTGTGCTTGAACACTAGAATTAACAAGGAGTTTATAGAAGCCATAGTTTAAAAAAAAAAGCCTTTAAAATATTCTCTTGGACAATAATGATCAAATCCTTGCTGATACAGCCCCAGAGAAGAGGGATATGACTTAGTAGAGAATCAGTAAACTGAGTTGACGTATTGGTTGGGTTTTGTCATCTTGACACAAACCTACACGTACATGGGAAGTGAGTATCTTAGTTTAAAAATATTTCTCCATAACATTGGCTTTTGGACAAGTCTTTGGGGGCATTTTCCTGATTAATGATTGAGGCAGGAGAGTTCAGATGAGAACTCTGGAGATGGCACCACACCTGGGCAGGTGGTCTTCAGTTGTATCAGAAAGGAGACTGAGCAAGCCTTAGGGAGCAATCCAGTAAGCAACATTCCTCCATAGCTTTTGCTTTAGTTCCACCTCCATGCTCTTGCCTGAGTTCCTGCCCCGACTTCCTTCAGTGGTAGAATGTGGCCTGAGAGTTGTAAGCAGAAAGGTTTACCCTTTGCCCCCAAGTTGCTTCTGGTCATGATGTTTTATCATGTCAGTTGAATCCCTGGTAGTGTACATGAGTAGAATTTACAGAATCTGAGTGTCTTACTTGGGGTTTTATTGTTATGAAGAGACACCATGACTAAGGCAATCTTATAGAGGAAAACATTTCATTGGGGCTGGCTTACAGTTTCAGAGGTTTAGCTCATTATTATCATGTCAGGAAGCATGGTAGTGTCCAGGCAGGCATGGTGCTGGAGGAGCCAAGAGTTTTACATTGCAATCTGAAGGCAGCCAGGAGAAGACTGATTTCACAGTGGGTGGAGCACTATAGGACCTCAGAGCCTACCCCACCATGACACATTTCCTCCAACAAGGCAACACCTACTCCATCCAACAAGGCCATGCCTCTTAACAGTGTCACTCCCCATGGGCCAAGCATTCAAACACATGAGTCTATGGCGACCAAACCTATTCAAACCACCATCCTGAGCAACATATGGAACAGAAACAAAACAAACAAATGGAGACTCGAGGACAGGAGATACTATATGGCAATTGTCCTTGATATCATAATGAAATCACAGTAGAGAAAAAGAGAGAAAGAAGACAAACACATTGAAAGACAGTGATTGAAAGACACATTGAAAGACACTGGAAGGGTGGCTTAGTGGTTATGATTGCTTGTTCTGCAGGCATAGGACGTGAGTTTAGAACCCAGTATGCACATAACAAGCTGGGGTGGTCTAGTGCATCCCTGTAACTCCAGCACCTGGTGGGAGGAGAGAGGAAGATTGCTCAAGCTTGTTTCCTGCCAGCGTAGGCACAAAGTGTGAGCTGCAGGTTCAGAGAGACCATGCCTTAAAAGAATTAGGCAAGGTAATAGAGCAGGACACCACCACTTTTCTCTGTTGCCTACACATGCATTTCAAAACACATGTGTACATATACTCCCACCCAAACCTGAACTTCAAGCAAGCATCTTTTGTAAACAAAAGGAAATTCATGCCAAGACTTGTGATAAGGGTCTGTGTCCAGGGAGATAGTTCAATGCATGACACATTTGCTCTCTAAGCATGAAGAATGGGATTGATCCCCAGGATCCACACAAAAAAATCTGAATTGGGTGGGTTATATGCATCATCCTGGTAATGTGGAGGTGGAAGCGAGCGGGTCCCTGGGGCATTCTGCACATCCAGCTTAGCCTTCTCAGGTGACTTCTAGGTCATGAGAGACTGTGTTTCAGAACCAAAAAGACTGGAGACTTTGAAGATAAACATCTGACGTTGTGCCCTAACCTCCACACAGGTAGGTCTGCACCTTTTCCCTTCTCTTATTCCCAAAGAACAATATTTGGGTTGCCATGAATGACATGATCCATCCTGGAAGCAGATTCGCAAGCTCTTGTTAGCCACAAGGCAAAGAAAGTCACAAGTCAATGCATTTACCAAATACACTGGTAGGATCATCATCAGATAGGTCAACTACAGCAAACTGAGGGAATGTCTTCCGTAGGTTTCAGGGGATGATGTTCTGAGAATTTGGGTAGCTAGAAGATAGTTGTTTGCCAAGTTATTCTATTCCAAAGTCTGAATGATAGTCAAAAGGACGGATGTTATGTCAGATACACAGATGGTCATAAATAGGTATTAGAGCGATGGTTCTCAACCTGTGAGTCATGACCTCTTGGGGGGAGGGGCGTTGAACATCCCTTTAACTGAGGTTACCTAAGACCATCAGAAAACATAGATATTTATATTATGATTCATAACAGTAACAAAATTATAGTTGTGAAGTAGCAATCAAAATAATTTTATGGTTAGGGGTCACTACAACATGAGGAACTGTATTAAAGGGTCACAGTAGGATTTAGGAAACCATTAGGAAGGCTGAGAACTACTGTGTATTAAAGGGACTAAAGATGGCCCAAGATGGTGCTCTAAATCTGCAACATTCCAACTGTCTATTATCAGAGCAGTTCTAATTGCATTATAGATTCTTCAGAATATGCAAGGCTCTTTCAAAAAATTTAGTGACCAAGTGGTGAAGGGAAAAGTCAGAATCAGACACCACCAGGGCTATCGGTAGGTTAAAGCATGGTATGAGGGTATGGCCAGGAAATATTTATACTTTAAGAAAACTTGCCTAGCACTGATAGGCAGGAGAGCTGTAAAACACATCATTTTGATAATGGCAGCAGTGAGAGTCAAGGGTTTTTAGATACTGCATATGAATGTAGGACTTCATTCAAAAAGGATAGCACAGATGCCTGAATATTTATGCTTCTAAAGGTGGAGGAAGCACAGTGCCGAGAGGGAAGTGATGAGTCTTAGTTGGAGAGATTATATATGGGTCTAAATTGCTTTTGCATGTATTTTGCATTCTGTTCCCACTAACCTTGAGAAATATGAAACTAAGACAAAAGGTCCATTTTTAAGGTAGGGCAAAGAAGCCAGCATTTAAGCTGATTTAAGGTCAGGGACTGGAAGCTTAATAAATACCATAAGTGGAGTGAGTTCTACTAAGCAGTCACTGTTTTCTCTACTGAGACCCCAAATCTATATTTTCAGTTCTGCTCTGCCCAGTAGAGCATCAAGCTAGCATGGAAGTGTTGTCTCTCTCGGCACTCTGGTACCTGTTGTTAAGACGATTGGTTTTGATGCTCTTTAAATCCAGGAAGGCAGAGTGAGCCAAAGGCAGCTTTGGACAGGTGCAGTTGAGGCAGGATAGAAGATGAAGATGGAAAATTATGGGGACCTGAAGAAGAGCAAGGGATGGAGAGAGGCCCTTCCTATCAGCCTCTGGTCACCTGTTCTGCTAATGTTGAAAGGGTAAGAGCCCATCTGTCCCTGATACAGCCACACTGTCCACAGAGACCATGTATGCTTTCCAGAAGATGTCTTGTCAAAGATAAGAATGAAAATTGGCTACTTAGTGCTAAAATGATGTGTGACCTTGAGTTTCTAGCTTTCTCCTCCCATTCACAAACCAAAACCATAGCCCGTGTAAATGTATTGCTGGTGGTCAGGACTGGGGGTTCAGGTGTTTCCAGGCTCTTGGCCTCTTATTAAGGGACTGAAATAAAAGCCCACATGGATTTGCAGATTTAACAAGGAACAAAGAAGCTTTATTCAAAGCAAAACAATAAAAGATGAAAATATATTACTAGGGAAGAACAGACTACAGGAACAGAGATACCCAAGGGTTCTGATTGTTTTGTGGCAACTCCTTTGATGGGATAAAAGAGGAGTGAGTTCAGTTACTAGGGACATAATTTGGGTTGTTTAGTATTTTGAAAGACAAGCTTATCTGTAAGTACATCATCATTGTGAAATCCCTTCCCATAACATACCTGGCTTTAATGATACACAGTCCCATACCCTGGTGCCTCTTCCCTCTTCAGGCCTTCCAGCAATGCAGAATGCAGCTCCCTAGTGCATCTACACACTTCCCTGCCCCTCATCACACAGGGACGGAGCTTATCTCACTCAAGTTGGTCAGGGTTAACAATGAACATATGGTGTTTCAGTGGGAAGGTCGTAGTTTAGAGTCTGAAGGGTCTATGACTAAGCATAAAATTCGCTAACTGCGTGAACCTGGACACAAGGCTTGAGATCTCTGATGTGTTTGTGATCTCATATGTAAAATGAGACTGAATAAAGGCTTAATGTGATAAATTAAATGTTTTGAGGGCCAGAGGGATGATTGATTGGGTAAAGCGCTTACCACACAAGCAGGAGGGTCTGAGCTTGGATCTCCAGCTCCCATGTTAAAAAGCTTTGGTGACATGGGTGTCTCTGTGTCTGTAACTACATCACTGAGGAGCCAGTGGCAGGAGAATTTTGGAGCTCATTAGCCACCTAATCTAGCAGAGTCGGGTTCACTGAGAGACTGTCTCAAATGTTAAAATGGGGAAGTAAACTGAGAAAAACCCTCAACTTCAACCTCTGGCTTACACACACACACACACACACACACACACACACCTACAGACACACCCAACTCATGTATAATCCATAAGTACACCCCTGCCCCAACCTGCATAAAGTTTTGACATGAGCTCTCAAAGGTAGGCTTCTCTATCTGTATTAGTCTGTGTGGTGGTTTGATTAGGTATAGCCCCTATAGACTCCTGTATTTGAATGCTGAACTCATAGGGAGTAGCACTATTATGAGGTGTGGACTTGCCAGAGGAAGTGTGTCACTGTGGTGCTGGGCTTTGCGGTCTCCTCTACTCTTTACACTCAGTGTAATATAGTCTCTCATTTGTGTTTGCAGATCAAGATGTAGAACTCTCAGCTCCAACTGTACCATGTCTGCCTGGATGCTTCCATGTTTACCACTATGATGATAATGGACTAAGCTTCTGAAACTGTAAGCCAGCCCCAGTGAAATATTCTCCTTTATAAGAGTTGCCCTCCACAGGGGAAAAATTCCTGAACAGAACACCAATGGCTTGTGCTGTAAGATCGAGAATTGACAAATGGGACCTCATAAAATTGCAAAACTTCTGTAAGGCAAAATACACTGTCAATAAGACAAAACAGCCACCAACAGATTGGGAAAGGATCTTTACCAGTCCTAAATCAGATAGGGGACTTATATCCAATATGTATAAAGAACTCAAGAAGATGGACTCAAAATCAAATAACCCTATTAAAAATGGGGTACAGAGCTAAACAAAGAATTCTCAACTGAGGAATACCGAATGGCTGAGAAGCACCTAAAAAAAATGTTCAACATCCTTAATCATTAGGGAAATGCAAATCAAAACAATCCTGAGATTCCATCTCACACCAGTCAGAATGGCTAAGATCAAAAATTCAGGTGACAGCAGATGCTGGCGAGGATGTGGAGAAAGAAGAACACTCCTCCATTGTTGGTGGGATTGCAAGCTTGTACAACCACTCTGGAAATCAGTGTGGCGGTTCCTCAGAAAATTAGACATAGTACTTACTACCCAAGGACCCAGCTATACCACTCCTGGGCATATACCCAGAAGATGCTCCAACTTATAATAAGGACACATGCTCCACTATGTTCATAGCAGCCTTATTTATAATAGCCAGAAGCTGGAAAGGACCCAGATGTCCCTCAACAGAGGAATGGATACAGAAAATGTGGTACATTTACACAATGGAGTACTACTCAGCTATTAAAAAGAATGAATTTATGAAATTCTTAGGCAAATGGATGCATCTGGAGGATATCATCCTGATTGAGGTAACCCAATCACAAAAGAACACACATGATATAAAACTCACTGTTAAGCGGATATTAGCCCAGAAACTTAGAATATCCAAGATACAATTTGCAAAACACATGAAACTCAAGAAGAAGGAAGACCACAGTGTGGATACTTCATTCCTTCCTAGAACGGGGAACAAAATACCCATGGAAGGAGTTACAGAGACAAAGTTTGGTGCTGAGACAGAAGGAACGACCATCCAGAGACTGCCCCACCCAGGGACCAATCCCATAAACAACCACCAAACCCAGACACTATTGCATATGCCAGTAAGATTTTGCTGACAGGACCCTGACATAGCTCCCTCTTGTGAGTCTATGCCAATGCCTGGCAAATACAGAAGTGGATGCTCACAGTCATCTATTGGATGTAACACAGGGGCCTTAATGTAGGAGCTAGAGAATGTACCCAAGGAGCTAAAGGGATCTGCAATCCTATAAGAGGAACAACAATACGAACTAACCAGTACCCCCCCCCCCCAGTCCCCAGAGCTGTGTCTCTAGCTGTATACGTAGCAGAGGATGGCCTAGTTGGCCATCAATGGGAGGAGAGGCCCTTGGTATTGTGAAGATCATCTGCCCTAGTACAGGGGAATGCCAGGGCCAGGAAACGGGAGTGGGTGGGTTGGGGAGCAGGGTGGGGGGAGGGTATAGGGGAGGGGAGGGGAGGGGAGGAGAGGGGAGGGGAGGGGAGGGGAGGGGAGGGGAGGGATACAATCAATCAGGTCACTTAGGGAGCTTTAGTTCTGTGAATTGACCTCAGATACTGATGTCCAAGCCCCTTGTCTTAGTTAGAGTTTCGTTGCTGTGAGGAGACCATGACAACTCTTATAAAGGAAAACATTTCATTGAGGCTGGTTTATAATTTCAGAGGTCTAGTCTGTTATTATCATGGTGGAAGGCATGGTGACATCAGGCAGACGTGGCACTGGAGAAGGTAGCTGAGAGTTCTAATCTTAGTCTGCAGGCAGCAGGAGACTGGCTTGAGCTTTGGGGACCTCAAAGCCCATACCCTAGTCACATACCTACCCCAACAAGGCCACACCTACACCAAAAGCATAACTCCTTATTAGAGTAGCCTAATAGTGCTTGCCCCAGAGATGTCTCTTGCTCCCCAATCCAGTTGTCTCTCGCAGTACTCTCTCTCTCTCTGTTCATCACCACCCAGTTCCCTTTCTCCCTCCACCCCCAGTGTCTAATCTATATCCCATTCTCAGTAAGATTCAAGTGTCCCCCCCCCCCCCGGGCCATCCTTGTTACTTAGCTTTGTTGGGTCTGAGGATTGTAGCATAGTTACCCTGTACTTAATGAAACCTCCTTATCATTGAGTAAATACCATGTTTGTTCTTCTGAGTCTAGGTTAGCTCATTCAGGATGATCTTCTCTAGTTCCATTCATTTGACTGCAAATTTCATGATGTCATTGTTGCTAATGGCTGAGTAATACTCCATTGTGTAAATGAATGACATTTTCTCTATCCATTCGTCAGTTGAAGGACATTTAGGTTGTTTCCAGTTTCTGGTTGTTATGAGTAAAGCTGCTATGAACCTAGTTGAGCAGTGTCCTTGTGGTATGGTGGAACTTCCTTTGGATATATGCCCAGGAATGCTATAGTTGGGTCTTGAGGTAGATCAATTCCCAATTTTCTGAGAAACTGCCAAATTGATTTCCAAAGTGGTTGTGCATGTTTACATTTCTACCATGCTCTATATCCTCACCAGCATGAGCTATTGCTTAAGTTTTTGATCTTAGCCAGTATGACAGATGTATGATAGACTCTCAGAGTCGTTTTGATCTGCATTTCCCTGATGACCAAGGATTTTGAATATTTCTTTAAGTGCTTTTCAGCCATTAGAGATTCCTCTGTCAATAAATCATTATTTAGATCTGCACCCCAATTTTTAAATTGGGTTATTTGGTTTATTGGTGTCTAATTTAAGTTCTTTATATATTTTGGATTTCAGCCCTCTGTCAGATGTGCAGATGATGAAAATCTTTTCCCAGTATGTAGGCTGTCATATTGTCTTTTTGACAGTGTCCTTTGCCTTACAGAAGCTTTACAGTTTCATGAGGTCCCATTTATTAATTATTGATCTTGGTGCCTGAGCTGTTGTTGTTCTGTTCCTTTGGTGAGTATGAAGTATCCTTCCTCATTTCTTGATTAATTTTTGTTGAAAGTCTATTTTATTAGATATTAGAATGGCTATTTCAGCTTATTTCTTGGGTCCATTTGCTTAGAAAACCTTTTCCAGCCCTTTACCCTGAGGTAATGTCTATCTTTGTTGCTGAGGTGTGTTTCTTGTATGTGGCAGAATGATGGATCCTGTTTTCTCTGGGGTCCCTGGTGCCAGAGTGGACTCTGGGAAAGCAATGGAGTCTGGATTGGGGTGTAGTTTAAGGTTGTTGGGAGTATTTTAAGGGAACTTGGCAGGAAGGACTTGGTGCAGGGTCTACCTGGTTGTCCCTGGTGCCCATAGGCCTCTAGGTAAGCAGGCAGAGTTGTATGCCTTAAAATAGGACACAGAGGACAAGGTTTAGTTTATCACTGTTGTGAATGCTTTAAGGGAACTTGGCGGGAGAGGGCTTCCAGAAGCTAACTTTTGGGAGTTGTTTTTGACCTTCCACTTTCTTTCTCCCACTTGTCTGTACATCCTCCATGCCAAACAACCCACAAGCTTACTTCCTCCCATCTCATCTCGTCCTAGGAATGCTGGGACCACAGATGTTCACTACTGTATCTGGCTCTTTAACGCTGGTCCTGAGACTCTAAACTCAGGCCATTGGGCTTGTAGGGCGAGCCCCTTCACTTGCTCAGTCAGTGATCTCCCTGGATTCTGGTTTGGCATTAACTGACTAAAAGTATGTCCTGCGAAGTGAGTGCATGGATGAATGAATGCATGAGTATCTGGTGGGTTAATTAAAATTCTTCATGCAGCCTCCATTCATTGAAAGGCATGGTTATTTTTCTAGCCAAATTAACATTTTTTTTCTTCAGCTTAGTCAGTATTCCCTTGGGACAAATGACTGTGATGAGCTGACCTGGTTTTTATGCATGCCAGCAGCTCTTGCCAGGTGGGAAATGAGTTGTGTGCATCTGGTTCTCGGAGAAAATCTTGCTGGAGAGCAAAAGCAAGAACCAGGGAGGATGTTTATCCCAATATGACTTACCTCTTAACAGGGTGTGCAAAACACAAAGGCTATTCAGAGAGGGAGGGGATGGAATGGTGTCTGGAAGTCAGGGCTTATTGTTTTATCCCAAACTCAGTTGGTGTCCAGAGGCAATGTGGAATGGTGTTGAACCTTTCTGTCTGCCATAGAATGTTTCTTTAGTTAGTAACCTTAGTGAGGCAGTTGGTGGCCTTTTCAGGTCTCTTGCGGTTGAAAACTACACATTCAGTTGCACAGAGCTTTCTTGAAAGGCCTCGTAGGCCACATAGAGTTGGAACTGGGCTGTCTGAACCATGGCTTTTTCTGTTTCAAGTGGATTGAATACATGAGCCTCCCTTTACCACCATTTCCAAGACCCTGTCTACCCAACTTCTTGGAGACTATAGCCAGAAGGATGCCACCCAGCTGGCCTGGAGTATGGGCTTGCCATCTTGGACTTTAGCCCTGCCCAAGTATACTCTGTGCTGAAACCTTACTGATTCTTTGTGCCCATGAACTCATTTTAGACCTAGGTTAGTGTACTGGTTAGTTTTGTGTCAACTTGACACAGTTGGAGTTATCAGAGAGAAAGGAGCTTCAGTTGGGGAAGTGCCTCCATGAGATCCAACTGTAAGACATTTTCTCAATTAGTGATCAAGGGGGAAAGGCCCCTTGTGGGTGGGACCATCTCTGGGCTTGCAGTCTTGGGTTTTATAAGCGAGCAGGCTGAGCAAGCCAGGGGAAGCAAGCCAGTAAAGCCATGACCTCTGCATCAGCTCCTGCTTCCTGACCTGCTTGAGTTCCAGTCCTGACTTCCTTGGTGATGAACAGCAGTATGGAAGTGTAAGGGGAATAAACCCTTTCCTCCCCAACTTGCTTCTTGGTTATGATGTTTGTGCAGGAATAGAAACCCTGACTAAGAAGGGGACTTATGAAGCCCATTCTCATCTGCTAAAAGGAGCTAAATTGAGATGCTAAATAGCATCTCAATTTTCCCATAAGCTTTATATAGGAAGCACTTGAAGCTCACATAGGTAAGTCTATCTCTGTAACAGAACTGACAAAAGTGTGTGCCCACATACCCTAACCTGGAACCCAAGGCCAGCACATGGACTGTTGGGGCACTGTTTACCTTTCTGTAAAGTCTAAAGGCCCCTTGTATTTACCAGGCACAGCACAGTCCATGCAGGGTGCTGTCTTCAAGGGCATTCTGTAGAAGTGCACCCTCTGCAGGAGCTTCCCATAGAGAACAATTGTCCATAAAGACCTGTGATACGTGGTATTATTTTGCCGATTTGACACAATCTTGAACTACCAGGGAAGGGAGACTTACAGAGGAGTTGTCTGGGTTACCTCAGCCTCTGGGCATGTTGGAAAGGGATTTTCTTAATTGGGCTAATTGAGTTAGACTACCCACCCTGATGGTGGGCAGATCCATCCATTAGTTGGGCCCAGGATTAAATGAGAGAACAGACCAAGCACTAGCATCCACATATCAATGCAAGGCTCTCTGCACTTGACTGTGACCTCAGCTGCCCCAGGTTTCTGCTGCCTCAACTTCCCTTCAGTGGTGGAGTGTCAGATGGACTTGTGAACCAAATTATGAGGTCCCTCAAGCTGTCCAACTATCCAGAAATGAACTAAAATGGGGCTATAGGAGCATTTCTGGGTTAGAGAAAAGCCAGCATTCCTCGGGGACTTACGAAGCCCATTCTCATCTGCTAAAAGGAGCAATTTCCCTTCTCTGGCAGAAGGGACTTACAAATCCATTGACATCTGTGGCATCTGTCACCATCTCAAAGCCCATGCTGGCTTCCAGGCTCCCTCAGTATCACAAGTACTTGTTATACCTGTTTTAAAATCCTATTCCTCCTCCCCTCACCCCTACCCCAAACTCCCTCGAGCTCATAGGCTTCCCTTATAACCTGCTATTCTCTATTATTTGCACAATACTCTCTTACTCCCTTGTTCATTTACCCCCTCTTATTCTCACTATTTTCTCTCCCACCATTCTCTATTCTGTTTCTTCTCTCATCTCTACTATCCTCTCCCGCTCTCCCACTTCCCCAGCCCAGGCTGTGTCCAGTCTGCCAGCCATGTTCAGTCCACTCCTTTCTCTCTACTCTTCCAGATGCCTCTGAATCTGTTCTTCTCTTGTATCTACAACAAAAACTTTTCCTAATATGGAGCAACTATGCCAGCAGAGTCTTTACAGCTCCTTCTTGCATACACAAGTAAACCTCTCTCTCCTTAAACTTTTTTATCAGGATTTTTTTTTTAAATCACAGTAACAGGACCTGATACTCACAAACACCTTTTGCTTGAGCATCCTTTGTAGTATGGTTCCAACGACTGTCTCCTGTTAGGTTCTCTCAACTTTCTTGATGGCTTCAGAAGAACCACTACAAACAAAAGCTTTTGTGTGAGTCTCTCAGAAACTCTGACCCTTGTTGACCTCTGCCCTCTGTAGCTAAGAGACAACACTGGAGGCTGCTTCAGCAGAAGCTCTTCTTCTTTGGGGGACCAGAAGGAAGGAAAGAATTTGGATCACGCAACACATTCATTGCCTTCCCAGCAGACAGAAGCCCCATGAGTGGTTATTTTATTTTGACAAACATAGTCTTATTTTCACTTTAAAGATTCATTTTCATTTTTAAAATGTGTGTCTCTCTGTGTATGTGTGTATGTGTTGTGTGTATTTTGTGTATGCATCTCTCTGTGATGTACGTGTGTATGTATGTGTGCGTATGTGTGTGTGAGTGTGCGCACGCTCGCGCCATTGATAGGCCACTGTGGGCTGCTTGACCTGGGTGCTGGGAACTGAACCTGGTTTCTTTGCCAGAACTGTTCATTCTCTTAACCACTGAGCTGACTGCCCAGCCTGTCATTCTTGTTTTGACACTGGATTCTAAAACACAACCTGGTCATCAACTTATCTGCGTCCATGCTTGTTCTGCACAGGACTATGCAAAAGTGGTCATGACTTGTTCTCATTAAAAAAAAAAACTATCTCAGATTCATTTGTTGAAGAACATTGCCCAACATTATCTGGAACGTAGCTCTCACTGAGCTGAGAGCTGGAGTTGCACTCATTATACAGATCAAAAGGATCTTGTTCATGTTGGATACAACTTGGGTCAGAGAAATCCAGTCATTAGTGTACACACTTGATGGTACAATTGAACAAAGCCTACCATGCCTGGGCTTAGCTATGAGTGTACAAGGGAAGCTTTGTTGAGAAATGACTCTTAAAATCTAATTTAATCAAAGGAGAATAAAAATTTCCAGACCAAAGGAACAGCACAGTCCAAGGCCCAAAGGATGGTAAGAACTATGTTATTTAGAAGACTCAAGACCATGTGACTATTGATCATCAAACTGATGGTGTATGAAATCTCCATAAAACAAACTTCTGGGCTTATTATCTGTAAGAGAGTTTCTAGGTAAACTGAGGTGGGGAAAATCATTCAAGTTTGTGGGTGCTACAATTGCATGGGCTGGGGTCTCAGACTAAATAAAGAGAAGGGAAGAATCTGAGTCCAGCCTTAGTCTCAGTTTGCTTCCTAACTGTTGCCACACTATGACCAACTCCCTCATGCTTCTGAGGCCAAACAAACTCTTCCTTGGTTTTGTTTGGGTGTTTTGTTATAGCCATAAGAAGAGTAACTGGCATATAAGACATGGCCAGCTGAGCTGTGACTCTCCCTCCTGGTGTGTCAGGGCTGAATACATGTCCCCTTGAGTTCACACTGGGGCTATAACATGCTTCAGCTAATCTGATTTGATTTGACTTGCATCTTGACTTCAAAGTCAAGATCAGAGCTAGGCTTCTGGGAAAAGCTGTCCAGTCATGACCTATCTCTGGTTCATGGCTCCTGCTGAGGAGCTAATGGTGTGAGCTCAGCGGGCGTGCAACAGCAAAGAAAGAGGGAGATATCAGCATAGGATGAAGAGCTGGTTCAATGAGTACCAGTGCTTGTTGGGCATGTGTGATGAGCTGCTTGAATTCCCAGTACACATGTTAAAAGACAGCATGGCTGCATGAGAACCTGTATTTTTAGTGCTGTATGCATAGAGTCTGAGGCAGGGGATGGGAAGATGGGTGTGGCTTGCTGGCTGCCACCCTGGCTCCAAAATTCAGTGAGAGATACTGTTTCAATGAGTAGGGGACATGCATACATGGGTGCACGTACTCATGCACATATGTGTATATATGCCTTCCAACATGCACCACACATACTGCCACATACATACATCAAAAAGAGAAGGGTGGATATCTATCCCTAACACAGGTAGCAAGAAGACCACAGTGGTTGTGCTATCAATTTGTGTTTGGGTCTGTAATGTGCACACACAATCGCTAGACTACAAAGATTGTAAGGTTTAGCTCTCAGTGGATCCCTCCTACTTTCCGTTACTCTGCTTTTGTCCTTTTGTCTAGTGTCCTTTTCTGATTACAACATGCATGCTGTGCTACCACATTTCCATGCTGTGGAACTGTTCTTGGGATGGAGATTACCCTTGTCTACCCAACTTATCTCTTTTCTGCCTCTTCCAAATGAAATCTCAGCTTTCCAATCCAGTTACAGCTCATGCTTGAGCAAGCTTATTGATCAACTCCACCCTTATTCATCTTGTACAAACTGTGCAAGTGGTAGCATTCTGGGAGAAAGAAATTTTACCTGTCTTCTCCTTTTCCTTATCTTTTGCTGAATTTGGGAGGTCACCTGACCTTTTGGAACTAGGGAATGGGATATTTTCCTAGGAATGTATATTGCCTAGATTAATATTTTAAGATCGGGAAATATTTTCCTTTGGTGTGTGAGTGTGTTATGTTTGACCTTTCAGGCATTATCAAAGCAAGGTCTGTGGTGGTGGGATGGATGGGTGGAACTTTGGGGTTGCTAGGAGAGTTGTACTCCCTGACTGACAGGCTCTAGCTGCTGATGAGATCAGACACCCTCAATGCCTAAGGAACTTGAACTGAGCCGGGCATGGTGGCGCACGCCTTTCATCCCAGCACTTGGGAAGCAGAGGCAGTCAGATTTCTGAGTTTGAGGCCAGCCTGGTCTACAGAGTGAGTTCCAGGACAGCCAGGGCTGCACAGAGAAACCCTGTTTCGAAAAACCACAAACAACAACAAAAATGGAACTTGAACTGAGGGAAAAAAAGCATGTCACAGTTCAAAATAGTAATGGAAGAAGGAAAGGAGCATTTTGGGGCATTTATGCTGAGACATTTAAAAGACACATTTCCACTATTTCTATTGCTTGGTGCCCTAGTTTCTTTTTCTGTTGTGATAAAATACTCTGGCAAAAGCAACTTAAAGGAAAAAGGTCACTTTTGGCTCACAGTTTCAAGTTATAGTTCATTCTGTTTGGGAAGTCATTTTTACTCTACTGTTCACATCGTATTCCTAATCAGGAAGCAGAAAGGGATGAACCCATGCTAATATTCAGTTCATTTTCTCCATCGTATACAGTTCAGGATCCCTGCCCAGTGATCACTCTCATTCACAATTAAGAAGGGTCTTCCCGCATCACTGAACATCATCTCAAGGTGGATCTTCCCATATCAGCTGAAACAACCAGTACAACACCATGTCTCAGGTGATTCTAGAGTCTGTCAAGTGGTCAATCAACACTAACCATCACAGGCAATTTCCTAAAATACTAAACACCAAGCACCAGTGAGGGATATTTATTCTAGAGAAATGAGAACTGGTACCTGCACAAAAACATGTACCTGGATGCCTACTTACATCTCTCTCTCTCTCTCTTCCTTCCTTCCTTCCTTCCTTCCTTCCTTCCTTCCTTCCTTCCTTCCTTCTCTCTCTCTCTCTCTCTCTCTCTTTCTCTCTCTCCTCTTCCCTCTTTCTTTCATGTATTTATTTATTTATATCCCAAACTGTCCCTTTTCCAAGTTCCCCTCACAGAGTCCCTACCCTCATCCCCTTCCTCTTCTGTGAGAAATTGGGGCCCCCAGCATCCTCCAACTCTGGCACATCCAGTCTCTAAAGGATTAGGCACATCTTGCACTGAAGCCAGACAAGAGAGCCCTGTTGGGGGATGGATACCAAAGTTAGTCTACAGATTTAGGGAGAGCCTTCACTCTGGTTGTTGGGGGACCTACAAGGAGACTGAGCAGCATGTCTGCTACTTATGTGCTAGGGGCCTCTGTCGAGCCCTTGTGGGCTCAGTCTCTGGGAGCTCCCAGGGTCCCAGCCTTCTTAGTATTGTCGGTCTTCCTGTGAGGCTTCCCATCCTCTTCGGGACCTTCAATCCTTGCCCCAACTCTTCCATAAGGGTCCCTGACCTCTGTCCAATGTTTGGCTGTTTCAGTCAGATGCTGGATAGAATCTCTCAGAGAACAGCTTTGCTAGGCTCCTGTCTGCAACATAACAGAGTATTATTAATAGTGTAGGGACTGGTGCTTTCCCATGGGATGGGTCTCAAGTTGGTCCAGTTATTTTTTTGGCTATTCCTTCAGTCTATGATCCATCTTTGTCCCTGCATTTCTTTTAGACAGACAAATTTTGGGTCAAAAGTTGTGTGACTGGGCTGGTGTCCTTATCGATCCACTGGGGGAGCCTGCCTGGCTACAGAAGGTGACCTCTTCAGGTTTCATGTCTTTACTGCTAGGCATCTTAGCTAAGGTAACTCACATTGACTCCTGGGAGCTTCCCCCATACCCCATCTAAAAAGTCTTTGGTATTTCCTAGAGATTTCCCCCACCTCACCCACCCCTGGAAGCTAAAGACTTCCATTCATTCTCCTGGCCCTCTGGAGTAGCCCTTCTAATATGTAATAAAATAGACTTTCAACCAAAAGTAATCAAAATAAATGGGGAAGGACACTTCATGTTCATCAAAGAATAATCCACCAAGATGATGCCTCATTTCTGAACATCTATGCACCAAATGCAAGGGGACCCACATTCATAAAAGAAACTTTACTAAAACTCAAATCACACACTGAATGCCACACAATAATGGTGGTGGACTTCAACACCCCACTCTCGCCAACAGATAGGTCATTGAAATATAAACTAAACAGAGAAACAATGAAACTAAAAGATGTTACGAACCAAATAGATCTAAGAGATAACTATAGAACCTTTCACTTAAAACCAAAAGAATATACATTCTTCTCAGTACCTCATGGAATCTTTTCCAAAAATTAGCCATATAATCAGACACAAAACAAACCTCAACAGATACAAGAAGATTCAAATAAACCCTTGCATTTTCCACCATGGATTAAGGCTGGACGTGAGCAACAACAAAGACAACAGAAAGCCTTATGGAGACTGAACAACTCCCAATGATCAATGAATTGATCAGGGAAGAAATAAAAAATTAAAGACTTTCTAGAATTCCATGAAAATGAAGGCACAACATACTCAAACTTATGGGAATTAATGAAAGCACTGTTAAGAGGAAAATTCATAGCACTAAGTACCTTCATAAAGAAATTGGAGAAATCTCAACCTAACAACATAACAGCACACCTTAAAGCTCTAGAATAAAGAGAAACAAACACATCTAAGAGGAGTAGATGTCAGGAAATAGTCAAACTTGGGGCTGAAATCAGTCAATTAGAAACAAAGAGAACAATATAAAGAATCAACAAAACCAAGAGCTGGTTCTTTGAGAAAATCAACAAGATAGACAAAGACTTGGCCAAACTAACAGATACAGTATCCAAATTAAGAAAAATCAGAAATGAAAAGGGAGATATAACAATAGAAACTGAGGAATTAAAAAAATTAGATTATTCGGTCTTACTTCAAAAGCCTGTACGCTACAAAACTGGAGACTCTAAACAAATGGATGATTTCCTAGATAGATACCACTACCAAAGTTAAATCAAGATCAAGTAAACTATTTATACATTCCCATAAGCCCTAAAAAAATAGAAGCAGTCATTAAAAGTCTCCCAACCAGGAAAAAAGACAGGGCCAGATGGTTTTAGTGTGGAATTCTACCAGACTTTGACAGAAGAACTAATAGTAGTACTCCTCAAACTATTCCACAAAATGGAAACAGAAGGAACACTACCTAATTCATTCTACAAGGTCATAGTCATCCTGATACATAAACCACACAAAGACTCAACAAAGAAAGAGAATTTCAGAAGAATTTTGATGCAAAAACTCAATAAAATTTTCAGACTGAATCCAAGAACACATCAAAAACATTACTCACCACGATCAAGTAGGCTTCATCCCAGGGATGCAGGGATGGTTCAATATACTAAAATCCATCACATAATCCACTATATAAACAAATTGAAAGACAAAAATCACATGGTCATCTCATTAGATACTGAAAAAGTCTTTAACAAAATCATGTTAAAAGTCTTGGAGAGATCAGGGATTCAAAGCACATACCTAAACTCAGTAAAAGCAATATACAGCAAGTCAATAAATGGAGAGATACTTGAAGGAATCCCACTAAAATTAGGAACAAGGTAAGGCTGCCTACTCTCTCTATCTGTTAAGTATAATACTTGAAATTCTACGTAGAGCAATAAGACACTAAAAAGAGATCAAGGGCATACAAATTGGAAGGAAGATGTCAAAGTATTGCTATTTGCAGATGATACAATAGTATTCTACAAGAGAACTCCTACAGCTGATAAACATCTTCAGCAAAGTGGCTGGATACAAAATTAACTCAAATAAATCAGTAACTCTCCTTTATACAAATGATTAATAGACTGAAAAATATTAGGTAAACAACTCTCTTAACAATAACCACAAATAATATAAAATATCTTGGTGTAACTCTAACCAAGCAAGTGAAAAATCTGTATGACAAAAACTTCAAATCCCTATGGCAAGAAATTGAGGAAGATATCAGAAGATGGAAAGAGCTCCCATGCTCATGGTTTGGTAAGCTTAACATAATAAAAATGTCCATCTTACCAAAAGCAATCTATAGGTTCAATGCAATACCCATCAAAATCCCAACACATTTTTTTTTTACAGATCTTGAAAGACCAATTTTCAACTTCATATAGAAAAAACAAAAAACCCAAAGAAGCTAAAACAATGCTGTACAACAAAAGAATTCTGGGCGAATCACCATCCCTGATTTCAACCTGTACTACAGAGCAATAGTGATTAAAAAAAAAAAAAAGCCTACATGGTATTGGTACAAAAACAGACAAGTTGATCAATGGAATTGAATCAAAGACCCAGAAATAAGCCCACACACCTATGGACGCTTTAGTTTTGTAGAGTCTATAGCCAAAAAAAAAAAAAAAAAAAAAAAAAAAAAAAAAAAAGTCTATAGCCATACAATGGGGAAAAAAAAAGAATGCCTCGTCAACAAATAATGCTGGTCTAAGTAGATGCCTGCATGCAGAAGAATGCAAATAGATCCACATCTATCACCCTGCACAAACTCAAGTCCAGGTGGATCAAGAACCTCACCATAAAACTGGATACACTAAATCTAATAGAAAGGAAATAGCCTTGAACACATGGGACAGGAGAGAATTTCATGAACAGAACACAAATGGCTCAGGCCCCCAGATCAACAATTGGTAAATGAGAACTCATAGAATTGAAAAGTTTCTGTAAGACAAAGGGCACTGTCAATAGGACAAAACAGCAGACTACAGAATGGGAAAAGATTTCCACTAACCCTACATCTGACAGAGGACTAATATTCACAATATATGAAAAACTGAAGAAGTTAAACGTGAACGACTAAATAACACAACTTAAAAATGGGGTCCGGAGCCAAACAGAATTCTTAACAGAGGAATCTCAAATAGCTGAGAAGCACTTAAAGAAATATTCAACATCCTTAGTCATCAGGAAAATGCAAATCAAAACAACCCAGAGATTACACCGTACACCCATCAGAATGGCTAAGATCAAAAACTCAAGTGACAGTACGTGCTGGTGAAGATATAGAGAAAGTGGGACACTCCTCTGTTGCTGGTGGGATTGCATACTTGCATAACCCCTCTGGAAATCAATCTGGTGGTTTCTCAGAAAATTAGAAATAGTTCTATTTGAAGACCCATCTATACTGCTCTTGAGCATATACCCAAAAGACTCCATCAAATCACAAGGATACATGCTCCACTATGTTCATAGCAACCTTATTGATAACAGGCAAAAACTGGAAGCAACCCAGATACCCCACAATCAAAGATGGATACAGAAAATGTGGTACATTTTCACAATGAAATAGTATTTAGCTATTGAAAACAAGGGCATCACAAATTTTGCAGGCAAATGGATGGGACTAGAAAATAGCATCCTGAATGAGGTAACCCAGACCCAAAAGAGCATACATGGTATGTACTCACTGATAAGTAGATATTAGTCAAAAAGTTCAGAATACCCATGAAGAATACACTCCACAGACCCAAAGAAGTCAAACAAGAAGGAATGTCCAAACAAGTATGCTTGAATCACATTTAGAAGGGGAAACTGAATAGTCATAGGAGGCAGAGGGAGCATCAAATAATTTTAGTAGCCCAAATGGTAGAAAGAGCCCAAATTCTCCTCATTTCTGTAAAGGATGAAACCATGGCACATCCATGCTGGGGAATTCTAGATAGTGATAAGATGCAGTGTGTGTCTCTTCTCATCCAACGTCTTGACTAATCCTTAGCAAGTTAAGCTGGCAGAAGCATACCCAGTCTCAAGTGTTCCACACTCTAGAAATAGAATGTCCTCAAAATTACAAAATTATGAAACTTAGCATATTAATGGTTGCCAAAGACTAAAGATAGGTTGAGGGAGGGAAGGAAAACCATGTGGGTACTAAAGGGATCTGAAGGGCCTTGTGGAATTATAAGGATAGTCTAGGTCTTGAGTGTACATATATCAGAATCCTGGATTGTGATATTATCCTCAAGATAGTATCACTGGGGAGTGCAATTCTATAAAGATATGTGAGAGATTTTAATATCATTCATAACAACATACTGTTACACATGAACAATCTCGACCAAGTTTCTGTGGATAATACTTTCAGGATGAAATTAGATGTTGGAAATTGGTTTTTAATTTAATTACTCAGAACTGTGAGAAATTAAATGAAGAGGATTTAATTTCTCTTCATAATGAGGAGGACTTTTCAAATTCTAAGGGTTTATCAATATGTTTATGACACCCAGCTTTTGTATATCATTAGAAATTTTGATGGGCTATATTGAACAGTGTCTAGACATAGATTGGAATAGAAAAGAAGAGAAATTTTGTTTTTAACCTTAGGTATACAGTGGGCCTTGGAATTCACCTTTCAAATAGGTAGCACTACTTCAGCTAAGTTAACTAACCGTCAAGCTTTGGGGATCCATCTGTTTATGTCTCCAGCAGGCTGGGATTACAGGTAATCGCTGCACACCACAGGGATCCACCTGTCTGTGTGGGCTTACAGGTATACACTGCCACACCAGATTTTTACTGAAAGTTTGGGATTTGTACTCAGGTCCTCCTTGATCAGGAATCACCTTTACCCAGTGAGGCATTTCTTCCTCCTCTGGCTCTGCCTATCTTGATGCTAAAGTCCCTTTCTAAAAGAATCAGGGATTTCTCATACTTTCAAGTAGACTTTCTTCGACAGCTATACATGCCAGCTGTGTCCTCCTACAAGTGATGAGATGTTCACCCTCAGTCTGGCAATTTTGTTTCTATTGATTTTCTGGTAGAGAAATTTTGGTCACAGCTCATATTGCCCATAAAACTTTTATGTCATCATTAATACTGGAGCATCCTAGAGACTTGGTTTTATTTAGTGCCTTTTTATATGCTGAATGGAGTTGCAGGCTGTCCAGTCTCCTAGGAACTCACCACGAGTCTAGATAGTTTGTACTGCTCACAGGTTCTTGCTCTTCTCTGTACAGAACACTCACATGCATGCTCATCTATGTATTTGCTTCCTTTTTCATATTTGCATTAATTTCAGTTTTTTTCTTAGGAACAGGAATCCTGTTGTGTTTTCTGTGTTGTACTCTGCAGGGCTATATTCATAGTACATTTAATATAGATAGAAAGTTGGGTGCTTGGAGATTGTATTTAATTCAAGTTATTCATTTAGCAAGTGACTGTAGACTTTCTATCACCTCATGGATAGGAGACATTTTTCACAGAATAATGGATAAAATAGATATGGCCTATTCCTCTTGCTGATTAAAACCCAGTTAAACAGAATCATCATTATATCTGCCTGGTGAGATTTCCAGGCAGGTAAAATGCCTGCTATATACATATGAAAAGTGGGTCTTAGGTGTCTAACACTTGCAAATTCTGGATAAGTATGGTTTGGAGAGCATTAGGAGGGATGAGGTTGCCATTCCACAGTCAAAAATTCTGACCCAATATTGTTCCTGTCTAAATGAACTGCAGGGATAAAAATGGAGATGAGACCGAGGGAAAGGAGGTCCAGTGACCAGCTCAACTGGGATCCATCTCAAGGGGATGCTCCAAGGCCTGACACTATTACTGATGCTATGGTGTGCTTACAGACAGGAGCCTAGTATAGCTGTCCTCTGAGAGGCCCAACAAGCAGATGACTGAGGCACATGCAGATACCACACAGATACCTAACTATTGGGTTGAAGTCAGGGGACCCCTGTGGTTGAATTAGGGAAAGGCTGAAAGAAGCTGAGGAGTAGGGTGACCCCATAGGAAGATCAGCAGTCTCAACTAACCTGGACCCCTGAGATCTCTCAGACACTGAGCCACCAGCCAGGAAGAATATACTAGCTGGTTAGAGGCCCCTGACACATATACAGCAGAGGACTGTCTGGTCTGGCCTCAGTGGGAGAAAATACACCTAACCCTTGAGAGACTTGAGGCTCAGTGGAGTGGGGAGACCTGATGGAGGTTGGAGTGGGATGTGGGGACATACCCTTGGAGATGGAGGAGGATAAATGGGATGTGGAATTGTAGGAGGGTGCAATGACTGAACTGTACCAAAATAAAAGCAATAAAAATTTACTATATAACCAATCAACTAGGAAATTAAATAATTATAACCTGACACTGGATTAAGAGCAGCATGATCATTTTGATTGACACACTAGGATTGCTGTTATAACATGAATAATTCTCATTGGAAATGTTGCAAAGAACAGCAGAGAAAGCACCGAGTCTCGGATTTAAAAAGCAATGGTGCACATCAAAAGCTTTAGTTCAATATTCATAGTTGATCACTCGGAATAAAAGAAGTTGGATCCAATTGCAATTTCATTGTAACTATGGTAAATGCTGTGGCTGAAGAGCTGAAATCTTTACAATTTCCAAGAAACTATATTGCTCCAAAACCATGGTAAAAGGGGGAAGTGCACTTGAAGCCTGAAATGGAAACTCACCTTTCATTGAAGCACATGAGAGGCAGATGCAGGTGGATCATTGAATCCAAAGCCAGCCTGCTCTGCCAAGTTTGCTCCAGGACTGCCAGATCTACAGAGAAATCCTCTCTCTCTCTCTCAAAAAAAAAGTCAATAAATCTGAGGATGAGGGCTGATGAACTCTGTTGGCCAGCTTTGCACACTGTGGTCAGGTAGATGCTTTGAGAAAAAAAAAAACACAATAATTTCTTTGGTGAAGGAAATGTTAAGAGAGTGTAACATTGTTTCTGTGGTGTGGTTATTACTGTTTCCCTTGTGCAGGTATACAGTGAAAGATGCAAGGGGAGCATAAATACAGACTGTAACATTTGGAGGAAAGTTAGTGTTGTAGTCAAGGCTTGTGCTAAAAGAGATAAGGAGATTAGCATGACTGGGAGGGAGGAGTCTTCAGTAGTATAATAGGAGTGGTGTCCTCTGGGGAAGATTCCACCCAGCTCAACTTGTCTAGGATTCCTTACGAAGCACACACCCAAGTTTAGCAGTGTCAGCCACAAGGTGCTGACTTTAGAATCATGAAGACTACATGAGTAAAGGGGTCATATAATCTTTCTCTGAGGTTCCATAGAGTGACTGAGGCCAGGGGTGTGGCAGAGAGGTTCCCACACAGAGACACTAAGAGGCTATTATATGAACCTGTGGAGGTGAAGACTTATTTAATTGGATACTCCAAGATGATAGAGATGCCAGAGCTCTTAGATATCTACCAAGGAGAACTGAACACAGGAAGTGAGACAGGCTAAGATAAAGGCATTCAACAAAGCTGGACAAAAGGAACCATTTGAGACCTTTGTCATAGAACACAGAGCCATTAGATTTTGGAATTTTCCTTGCTGGGTGTCTTAATTAGGGTCTCCTTGTTGTTAAGAGACACCATGACCAAGATAACTCTTACAAAGGCAAACATTTAATTGGGGCTGGCTTACAGTTCAAGAGTTTCAGTCCATTATCGTCATGGTGACAAACATGGAAGTGTGCAGGCAGACATGGTGCTGGAGGAGCTCAGAGTTCTACATCTTGATCCAAAGGCAGCAGAAGGTGACTTCCATGGGTATCCAGGAAGAGGCTTTCATTCCACACTGGGTGGAGCTTGAGCATAGAAACCTCAAAGCCCACTCTGACAATGACAGTTTCTCAAACAAGGCCACACCTCCTAATAGTACCACTCCCTATGGGCCAAGCATTCAAACATGAGTCTTTGGGGGCTATACCTATTCAAACCAACACACTGAGTTTTTGTCTTGCTTTAGTTTAATATTTCCTCACTAAAATCCCCGTCCTTCCCTTTTGGAATGATAATGCATATTCTGTGTTATTATATTTTGGTTGTATGCGATTTACCTTTTGATTTTATAGGGTTTCAAAGTTAAAAGGTTGCCTCAAGTCTCAGAAGAGAATTTGACGTTTGGATTTTTAAACAGTGTTGGAACTAAATGCCTATAAAGGCTTTTGAAGTTGGTATAAATGCATTTTGAATTATGATTTGGCCATGAAACTATAAGGGTAAGGGGATAGTTTGAATAAGAAATACCCCCTGTATACTTGGGCATTTAAACACATGATCCATAGTAGGTGGACATGTTTGAGCAGAGTTAAGAGGTGTGACTTTTCTGGAAGTTGCATGTCACTGGGGACAGATTTGGGGAGCTTAAACACTTGCAGTATCTCAATTTTGCTGTTTGTGGTGTGACTTTTCAGCTGTTCCTGCTGCGGTGCTGGTGTTTCCTGCAAAATTTACTGCTGTGATTGGACTTCTATGACTCTGGAACCATGAGCCCCCAAATAAGCCCTTCCTTCTATAAATTGACCACAGCCTTTTATCATAGCAACAGAAAGGTACCTAAGATAGACACCTAGTAAGTGGTTTCAACATCCAGGATCATTTGATAAACAGTCTCACAAAGTCATGGTTCTCCTTTTTTAAGTCTACAAAGTGAATGAAAATGGCTTTCTGTGCAAGTATGAGGAACTGAGTTCAATTTTCAGCATCCATAACAACCTGTGTAGGAATGACCATATGCCTATGACCTTGGAATAGACGGGACACTGATGGCAGATTTCTGGAGCTTGCCAGCTGCTGGTCTAGCTCCAGGTTCAGTCCAAGGCCAGGTCCCAGTGAACTAAGGACCAGCATCGTTCTCTGCTCTTCACATCTGCCTGCCTGTGAATGAGCACCTGCCTTCATTATATAAACATATATTACTCTCTACTCAAAATAAATCATTAAAATTATAGACATTAAACTGGAAGAGGAGTATGTTTCTCATTAAAAAATAAAGCAGGACATAAAATTGTTCTTAAAGATTTTTCTAGATGTTAAATTCACAATATCCATTTCTTAGAAAGATTCCAAAAATGTTAATGTATTACCCATGGCAGGTTGAGTCACATTTTATTTTTTCTTTATAGTTGGGGTATTTGTATGCTTTCTACATTCATTACTTATATAATAATATGACATGAATTTTTCTAATGTAGAAAATCTGAACTTTGTATAGTGACAAATTAGAAACAGAAAGGCTTTCCCATAAACTACAGTTACAGTCTACATATTGTATTTCTTTTGAACTTTGAATCAGTATGTCATCTGGGAGTGCTAAGACTGTAGTTTAGGAAAGGCAGAAAGAGTACTTACTTAAGGAAGATAAGATGGTGTCACTTATTATCTTATTATCTTAGTCACTTGAAGCTTTGTGACAAAGTGACAGAGAATGGGTGTCCCATATACAACAGAGAAGTATTTGTCATAACTCTAAATGTCAAGGTTGGGTTCTTGTGATGTCTTTGGGTGTCTGATTGTACAAGGACTACTTTTTGTATCCCCATATGACAGAAAGAAGATAAGAAATCTCCCAGGAGTCTATATAAATAGGCAAAATATTTCTACTCAGGACTCAGCTATCTCTAAGAGCACCACTTCCTAGTTTCATTACACAGTGAAGGTTGTATGACTTCAACATATAACTTTGGGGGACACATACTCAAGCCATCACTGATACAATATCAGACAGAAACAACATAAAGGGCTGATTTATTTGGGCTCATGTGTTGTAGAAGATCTCAGTCTATCATCAGATAAACTTTAGTAGAATTCATGGTGACAAGACTGGGAAGTATAGAGCAATTAGCACTAGGCTATAACCTCCAAAGGCCTTCTAGTGACCCACTTACAGTAGCTGGGTTCTAGCTTTTAAAGGTTTCACAGCTTTCCTAGATAGTGCTACTGGCTGGGAAATAAGCATTTTAGACCTGATCTTAGGGCTAGCAAGAAGGTTCATATGGTGAAGTGCTTATTGCATGAGGAGCTGAGTTTGAGTTTTCTGTGCTAATGCAAAAAGCCAGGAAGGGCATCCTGCATGTGCAATCCAGCACTGAGAGGCATAAACAGGAGGATATCTAGGACCTCAATTAACATAGGGTCAATTAACATAGGGTCAGAGAACTTTAGGTTTAGTGAGAGACACTGTCTCAAAAAAAGATGTACAATAATAGAGAAAGGCACCAAGGTGCACATATTGGCAGAGAAACCTATGCACACAAACATCACATACACCACACACACACACACACACACACACACACACACACACACACACACACACACACACCATGCATGCATGCACGCATGCATGCACACATGCATGCACTTATATAATTTGTTGAAAAGTTATGTAGATCTGTAAGCACATTATTCAAGGTTTGTTGTGATCTTAACTGATGCAGGAGGGCCAGAACCACTGAGGGTAGCACCATCCAGAGGCAGGTGGTTCTGAAATGTACTCGGAAGCAAGCTCTTCAATGATTTCTGCTTTGAGTTCCCATCCCGTGTTCCCTCAGTGATAGACTGCTACCAGGAATTATGAGATGAAATAAACATTTTCTTTCCTAAGTTGCTTATAGAGGGTCTTACATCAAGTGAATGAAACCAGGGCCATAAGCATTTGAGGGACATTTCATATTCTAACCGTGATAAATCACTAATTTATTTTAGAAAAATAATTACTACCTTTGCTGTTATAGCATATATCAGGTAATCAGAGATAAGAGGATCTGTTATCCAAAGTAAAAGAATGAGAAAGATAAGCTGCAAAGATATTCCCATCTCACCCTGGCTGATCTTTCTGCCCTAACCAAAAGTCTGTGCATGGAGAGGTAAGATGCTCTTCCTGATTGAGTCTGCAAAGTGGAAGAGGTGCTGATGCACGCCCATGTTCATACAACTGCGGACCTTCTGTTTTCTTCCCTGCTGGTGCCACAATAAATGTCACTGGCTTACACTGGTCTTGCCTTGAATGCACACTTGCCCAAGAGTGGAGGCTTAAACAAATGGGTTAGCTGGGGATGTAGCTCTTGGTAGAATGCTATGCCTCAGGAATTAGTTACCTTCCTGTTGTGGTGATAGGATTCCACCCTGAAGGGAATGTAGGTGAGAAGGACTTTATTCTGGCTTATTGCTTCAGAAAGATGAGTTCATTCTGGTCAAGAGTGTGGCAGCAATGGAGAGGAATGGAAGCTGGAACAGGAAAATAAAAGCTTGCATCTTCAAACTGCAAGCATGGAACAGAGGGAGAGAGAAACTGAAAGTAGCACAAGGCTATTAATCTCGAAGCTTGAATCTAGTGCCATATCTCCACTCGCAAGGCTGTATCACTCAAATCTTCCCCAAAGAGCACTGTGAACTAAGAAGGAAGTTCTCAAATACCAAATTCTATGGGGAACATTTCTCATTCAAACTACCATGTTCTACTCCCTGAGTCCCCTAGGCTTGTGGCCACATTATAATGCAGAATGCATTCAGACCAACTCCCCAAATCCCCATAGTCTTTCATAGTCTCAACACTATTTAAAAATCCAAAGTGCAAAGTCTCTTCTGAGACTCAAGGCAGTGTCTTTATTGTACCTCTCTATAAAATCCAAAAGCAGATCTTAGGCTTCCAACACGCAATGGCTCGGAATATACGATACCATTCCAAAAGCACGGACAGGGCTATAGTGGGGGAAAATATTGGATAAAGGCCAGACAGAAAGCCACCAGGGTACACCCTGTAAGTCCTTGTCTGATGTCTGGGACAGTGATTTTGAAATGGCTTAGATCTAGAGAAAGCACCCAAGGAGCAAAGGGATCTACAACCCTATAGATGGAACCACAATATGAACTAACCAGTACCCCAGAGCTCTTGACTCTAGCTGCATATGTATCAAAAGATGGCCTAGTTGGCCATCACTGGAAAGAGAGGCCCATTGGACACACAAACTTTATATGCCCCAGTACAGGGGAACGCCAGGGCCAAAAAAATGGGAATGGGTGGGTAGGGAAGTGGGGGGGAGGGTATGAGGGACTTTTGGGATAGTATTGGAAATGTAATTGAGGAAAATACGTAATAAAAATATTAAAAAAAAAAGAAGAAAGGGCTTAGATAGTTCTTCCTCTCTAGCTTTAATTTCTTTAACATAAAACTCTTTAGAACTGGCTCCACTTATACATAGAGTTTTTCCTGGTAGATATCTCTGGTCTATCAGCGATATCTCATGATCCAGGTATCTCCAGCATTTGGAGGCTCCATTGCAATACAGACTTCATTTTTACAGTTTCATGCAAAGGCCTCTCAGGATTTCCTAATCTCTCTGAGCCTTTGTGTACAGACTCTCCTGCAGTAGGGTACCTGACTTCAGCAGCTTTCTGAAGAATCTTCTCAGAGAAGAGGTTTTTACAACCCCTTTATACTTGCATCCTTCATCCCTCTACTATAGCACCACTTGAATGACACCATCAAGTTTAGCTCCCAATTTGGGATGGACACTGGACCCCCTGATCCTATTAACATCAGTGCTTCTATTTAGTTGCCTGTCTTCGTTAGGGTTTTACTGTAGTGAACAGACACCATAGCCAAAGCAACTCTTATAAGATCAGCATTTAATTGGGGCTGTCTTACATGTTCAGATGTTCAGTTCTTTATTATCAAGGTGGGAGCATGGCAGCATCCAGGCAGGCATGGTGCAGGAGGAGCTGAAAGTTCTACATTTTCATCTGAAGGCTGTTAGTGGAAAGGTCTTAAAGCCCATGCTCACAGTGACACACTTTCTCCAACAAGGGACCACTTACTCCAACAAGGCCACACCTTCAAATAGTGCCACTCCTTGGGCCAACCACCTTCAAACCATCACAGAGCTCAAAACCCTTCCATGCTCTTTTACAAATTAGGTTACCTGGTTGGGACCTTGGTTCAAGAGTACCCTTTCCTTTATTCCAATGCATAGAAGGCCTCTATTTAATGACAGTAATTTTGTTAATAATTACAGCTTTTCTTCAATCATGGTCCTTTGGTTCTGAATGCTCTTTTCCCACAAACTCTATAGTTTGTGTTTCTTTCTGCACCGTCTTTTCTTTTTCATTGTAGACCTACATGCAATTAATTACTAACATGACAGAGTAAATATTACACTGTCTTTAGATCTCCTTCACCAAAACCTTAGCTCATGATTTTTAGATTTAGTGTTAGAACATGGGAAGAAAGCAGCCTTTCAAATTTTTGCCAAAATATCACAGAAACAGCCTTTTATCCCAGTAGTTAATTCTGTTAGTCTTTGAAATTGCTTGGGTCGGACCTTCACAGTTCACATATCCCTCAGAAGTAATATCTTCTAAGCTCCTATTAGGTTGGCCCATTAACACTAATCACAGGGTTCAGACATTTTTCTTGTCCAAAGTCATTAAAAAATAAGCAAGCGAACAAGCACGACCAAAAGTAAACACAGGACTAGGTCTGGACATCAATACCCCATTCCTGGTACCAACTTCTATATTATTTACTGTTCTGTTGATACCAGAAAATGCCATGATGAAGACAGGTTATAGGAGGAAGGGTTGTTTAGGATTCTTTGAGCTGTTCTTGAGCCCATCATCATCACAGTGGAGAAGCTCTGTGATTAGTGACCAGCCTTATGCAGGCCAACAATGAAAAAGAGCACATGGGAGAAAACAGAAACACACAAAAAACCAAATGTGTATGATTTAATTTTATTGTTGGAACCGAGATTTGTGCTCAGACATAAGAGGCTTTGCATGAAATTGTGCTATTCATGTGCAGCCTGAATTGTGTTGGAGACTTCCAAGATGTTGGAGATGACATAGCCAAGGGATGTCTGCCAGCAAAGTCTGCATACAGGGAATGGACCTAGCCCAAGAGGAAAAATATTTCAGTTAGCAAAACTAGAAGGACAGAGCCATCTAAGTCCTTGAAACAGTTATGTCCACTAAATGAATTTTTCTGTGTAATATGGGAAGACATGACCAGATCCTGAGCAGAGTAACGTCTAAATTGCAAAATTGAGGCTAAATTGCTCAAGAAGATCTCACTGTCTTCCTTGTTAGTCGTGTGAAGAACCAGTGGAGCAGGTGGCTCAGAGGCCTCCTGGAAATAAGCCCGAAGTCAAGTTAGGGAAACAGTGCAGGAAATCAGGATCCGGTAAAGAGATCTGTCAGCTAGAGAGCAGCTATGCAAGATATGACTAGTGCAATCTAGAGTGATATTGGTTACCTTTCTAGCTACAAAAGTGCATTAAGGCAGGGTTTATCTTGGCTTTATGGTCTAAGAAGGTATATGATTCAGTTTGGCAGGCAAGGCAAAATGGCACAAGTCTAAGTCAGCTTGTCCTATGGAGTCCATAGTCAGGAAGCAAAGATAGGACAAAAAAATATTGTCTTGCTATACAATCCCTACTGACCCATATCTTCTAGCACCTAGCCACCTCCTAAAGTCTTCACAGCCACCCTAAACAACGACACTATCTGAAGACCAGTTCAAAGTCATGAATCTGTACAGTTATTTTCAGATGACAATGGTCAGCTATCCATCCCACTGAAGAAGAGGTTGCCCTTGAAGGGAGTTCAAGGAGAGAAGGGAAAGAGGTTGGAGAGCAACGTCAGACAGCAAAAATTTGCAGAGGGAAGGATGGACAATCCAGTTGAGATATGAGCACAGCAAAAGCAACTGTAAGATGTGGAATTTGCTGAGACTTGTATTCATTGTTTGATTTGGAGGCCTCTAGCACATGACCTGGACCAGGTCTGTGTTAATGTTCAGGAAACACCATCCTATTTGTGGATAATTTATATTCAATAGGTTATCCAGTAGGACTGAAACTCAGTAAAAGGGTCTTTGTCTTTGAACAGGCACTATGTGGCAAGTCTTTGTATTGTGAGCACAGGCAAGGGAAGAGGCCTCTTGGGAGGCCAAAAGAAACTGTGAGGAGAGGCCTGTCTTGGGAAAGTAAACACAGCCACTAAGCCCATGGTTCATGTCATGACTAACTGGAATTGATTCCAGAAAAGGCCGGATTCTAGCACATTCTTCACATATGCAACAATAGGGAATTCATCCATCTGCATCTTAGGTCCTGGCACACCTATCCCAGTGTAGCACCCCTTCCATTGCTGGAAAACAAGGCTGAGCTCTCTACCTTCCCCACTTTTTCAGTGAGTCTTATGTGATCTCTACTCTTAATGTGAACAAATGATGCTCTGTCCTTTGAAGGGCAGTCAGGATGGGTAACATGACCAGTAAAATAGCAACAACACAGCTCTAAGTTCTTTGGAGCCAATAAAACACAGACACTTGGAGAGAGGCTTGGTAGGGTTGAGAGCCAGGGACAATGCCAGATGAGGGGAATCTGTGTAGGTCCAACTTGGAGGAAAGAGCTAATCTGGTCCATATGAGTCTCAGGAGGCTCAAGAACAAAACAAAAAGTGGAAAAAAACAAACTGGAGTGCTTTTTAGGGATACAGCATATTGGACTTTAACAAGTTGGAGTTCAGGGTATGGAGAGGTGGCTCAGTTGTTGAAGCACTTGACGTGCAAGCGTGGGTGCTTGAGTTTGGTCTCCAGAACCCCACAGAGATCTTGGTGTAGAAATCCCAGTGCTGTGGTGATGGGAGAGAGAGGCCTACGGAGCTTGCTTTCTAGCCAGCCTTGCTGAATTGATGAACTCCAGGTTCCAGTGAGACAGTATCACAGAACAAGATGGATAGCTCCTGAAGTCACTTGCACATGATTCCTGGCCTCCAAGTGCATGCATGCACATATGTACTCCCCTCCCATCATCATGTATGCAAGCACAGAAAAACAAATACAAGTTTAAGATTGGTCTTTTTATCCTGTGTGGGAGGTAAAGTCATTGATCAAATACGGAATAGGGCAAGCTGTCTGTGATTGATTTAGCTTTGAAAGAGTTAATCTGGCTGTAGGGATAACACCACCACGTAGGAAGATTTGTAGTCTATAAGTATACAAGGATGTAAGGGGGAAATCAGAACTTGTTGGGTACTGCCTGTGCTATGAAGCATCAACTCACCTGTCTGGCCAGATATGAGTTCAAGTATACCTCGTGAATGCTGCCTTCTATGATTCTACTGTTTGGGTGAGTTCTATCTTGTCTCAGATCTGGTCTGGGAAGTAATAGTCCCACATAGTGTCCATAGCGGGTAACTCTGTTTCGAGAAAGAGGCTGTAGTCTTTTTAAGTGATTGAGCATATAGAAAGTAGAAGGAAAGGATCAGTAGTGTTCCTTGGGTTTGGAGAACAAGCACATAGACAACCTGCTGCATGGAGATTCTGTGATGGGTAAGTACTGATCACCAACTAATAGGCTCTAGAAGCACTTAGGCTGCCTTTGGACATTTAGGTGAAGTGAGTTTCATGTTAACTGAGGTGGGAAGACCCATTCCAAGCACCAGCATCATTATTCCATGGGCTTGGGTCCTAGACTGAGTTCTTTCTCTCTCTGCTTTCTGGCTGTGGATACAGTATGACCAACTGTCTCCAGTCATGTTGCCTCAAGCTGGGAACCAAAGTAAACATTTTCTTTATCATCTACTCTCTTTGGTTAGGTATTTTGCCACAACGATGGAAGGATAGAGAAGACTCTCCTGCACCCTGTAGCTCATGGCCTTTTCTCTCTGAGCACTGGAGAGCTCCTTTGAGGTCCAGTGATGGAAACCTCATCGTGGTGGGACCACTATACCCATATTCTCTCTGCCCAAATACCTCCATTGACTAAGGTGGGATGAACCGAATGCCCTGCCTTGCCTGCAACACCTCATATTCTGCTCTCTGAATGAGAGAGTGCGGGGCAGTGGAGAACAGTCATTCTGTAAGCAGGTGTAGAGGTGCCATCCAAATTTTGTTAGTTATTTTTTTCTCCTACTAATTCTAGCTAACAGCAGTAGGTTTGGCACATCCCATGCTGTCCTTTTGTAGTTAACGTTTTTCTCACTGTGTCTAGGAAGGTGACCGAGCTCACACTGCAGCATGCTGGTACAGGGGCACATTTTCTCTTCGAATTAAAGGCTTATTTTTCTGACAATGCTGGATCAAACACAGCAGTATCCCAGGGTTTTCTAAGTAGTCAGTGTTGAGTTGAATTTAAAATGTTCTTGCCTTTAGCTGTGTCATATTGGCTAGACTGTCTAACTAATTTCTTTGAGTGTTTGTTTTCCCATTCTTAAAAAAAAAACACAAAAAACCCCTCAAAAATATCTAGACAACTTCTTTAGGCAAGCATAGCTATTGCATCCCTGAGTTTCATTTTGCAGAATACTTGAAAACCTGCATTGGAGTGAGATGATGCCTCAATGGCAGTGCACATTTGTGACCCCAGTGCTGGGAGTAGAGACAGGGGATTCAGGAAACATCCTGGCCAGCCAGTTTAATTAAATCAAGCTCTACCTTCTGCAAAAGACTTCTGTCCAAAACATAAGATGGAAGAGTATTGTGTGATCATATTTCTGATACAAAATGAACAAATGCCTACACACCCCAGATATGAAAACTGATGACAGACAGCACAATTTGGTGAACCAGTGAGGTTTTGTGTGTGTGTGCGTGTGTGTGTGTTACTTATAGGAATATGAATTAGGAGTTATTTACAGGAGCAAAAACAACTCAAAGAAAGCTGCCTCACCAAAATTCAACCCAAGCACAAGCAATAAAATAGCTCAAGAAAGCTGTAAAGCCACAGCACGCTGCACAATGTGCAGACAGCTCAGCATGGCAGAGAGAGTCTTTTTCAGGAAGCTCAGCTGGTCTCTGCCTCTTCTAAGTAACTAGGTTAGTTTCTGCTTAGTCCAGCCAATTCAGCTGCTCTAAATCTTCAAGACAACTCTGTTTATTGGAGAAGTGTCTTTCAGCAATCCTTATGCAATTAAGGAAGGAGGGGGCCTAGTGAATTTGATCATTTTCAGGAACTTCCTGAAGCTACTGTGCTGTTTACTTCCTAAGCTTAACTAGCTTCCCTGAAGGATGGAATTCTTTGTTTTTAATTATAACATCCTGTGACTTAATTAGCTTCTTCTAAGAAACAATGCTTTATCTTGAGAAAAATTGCTATGTAACAGAGAATGATGGAGGAGGATAACCATTGTTGACTTTCTGGACGCTATGTACAACTCCATAAGTACATGGAAACAGACACACACACACACACACACACACACACACACACACACACAGAGAATTCTAGTTTGTTTTTTATTGTCATAAAGATCATGAACCAAAGCCAATTAGAGGAAGAAGAGATTTATTTAATCTTAAATGTTATATTCTCAAGAGAACTCAAGCCACAAAACTGGAAGTAGGAACTAAAGCAGAAACCAGAGATGAATGCTGCTGATATGCTTTGATGCTTATATAACCCAAGATCAACCCGCATAAGGTTGGCACCGCTTACAGTGGACTAGGCTTGCCTAATGGCCACTCTGATGAGGCAGTTCCTCAACTGAGTTCCTCTCCTCCCAGGTAACTCTACTTTGTGTCAAATTGAAAGAATCAAGCAGAATGCAGTGCTCCTGTCTATATTGCTTCTATTGACCCTGTTTTGTGCCCTCTGCAGTCTGAGCCTGGGTATGGCTACCACACGTGATGTCCATGTACTCTTCTTTCGACCCTAGACCTATAGCTACTTGATGCTTCAAATATAGGTTCTGCCAGAAAATTTATGAAGCAAAAATACCCTTACTTGCCTTATGGAGTTGATGTTAAATAAGGTCAATGACTTATAAACCATCAGTAAAGTGAAAGAAAGAGTGATACGGGAGAAATCAGGACACTCCCTTGATATTCTTAGAATCATTAATAAAATAATTTAAGAACAGACTTAAACAGAATCTCCTGAACATTTTTATTAGAATTCTCCAGGTCACATAAGCTTTAAATCTCGGCAGGTGCCTGGAGGCAATAGAGAATAGAAGAGGGGAGAAGCCATGATGTTTGAGCCAAGGGATTATCCCCATGGTATCAGGCAGACACATGGCATGAAGACTAGGGAAACCCAAAGTCCTAGAGAAGGTTCTGGACAACATGCAAAAGGAGACAGAATAGAAGAAAGAGAAAAATTCCTCCCCACTAAGTAACACAGAAAAAGTGAATGTAGGAGGACAGGCAGAGGAAGTACCACTTCAGATGAGAGTGGTGGGCAGACCCAGCTGAACTCCCTGGAGGGTTATAAAGACAGACAATTATTCCATCTATGTCTTTAGTATAACTTAAGGTCAGCCTGCTTCCCAGGGTTGGTCCCTGGGCTAGATGACTTATACCAGTGCAACTAGAATGTTAGGTCCCCACCCAGGCCTGGGATTCTATTCTCTTGACCAGAGGAAAATAGATTTCCCTCAATGGACTTTAACGGTACTGTGCCATGAGTGTTTTTCTCAGAGTGTTTTTCTGGAGAAGCTTGGACTATTTGTAGAACAGCTCCTGGATCAAGTGGTCAGTTTAAGTAGAGGGGAAGAAGAGGAGCGAGATGAACCACTGGTTATCTGGGTCTTCTTTATCTTTGAGGTGGGATGTGCATACACCGATGACATCTGTGAACTGAACACGTGATGTCATCTGACTTCACCAAGGGTCACTGATGAAGTACCTCAGCATGACACAGCACCTACAAACCTGAAGGTCAGAGAGTTCAAGGCTGAGTTGGAACGTGTATTGTTTACTTTTTTCATTGCTGTGACAAAATACCCCCTACAAAACACTTTAAGCAGAGAAAAGGCTTTTTTGTTTCAGTTTAGTCCCTCATGCTGGAGAAGGTATGAGAGCAGGAGTGTGAGCAGCTGGCTACATGGCATCTGCATCTGAGCAACTGGGAGGTGGATGCCCATGGAATGTGACTCTGTGTTTTCACTGAACAGCTGGGGTGTTGGTCCTGATTTGTTGGGGAAATGCTGGGGGCACTAGGCTGCATTTCTTCCTCAACACTGGGGTGCCGACTACCAAAACATCACTTTAGGGAGGCAAAATGCAGTCTAAGATCTGGGTCCCAAGCCATGTTTCTCTGGGTGAGAAATGGCCTGAGATGGAGGCTGTGCTTCTCCAACACCTGTGTAGCCATACACCCCTGGGAATGGTGAAGAGTCAAGAACTGTGCTTCCCATCCTCCTGTGTACCCAGATGCCATTGGGGACCTCAAGGAGTTGGAAACCAGGTCCACAGGCCTGTGATGGGATAGGTCAGGGGGTGGGAATCTAGCTTAGCTCCCAGTGAGTGCCAAGAGGCAGAGGCATGGCGCTTCATGACAAAGGCCTTCCCTGTGACAGTTCTTGATGAAGGAGACAGTCCTTGCTTGTCCAAACTGCTTTACTCATGGCAAATGAGGATACATAGGACTTTACTCAGGATGAACCAGAGATTAAATAACTTTTGCAGAAAGGTATTCCCAGGAAGGGAAGTCCATTGGCTAAACACTCTTGGTCTATCTATATACCTCATTAGCATAGAGAGCTCTAAATTCTATGCTATATGACTGATTGTCATGGTCTTCTTGGTGGGGTATCATAGTCACATGCCCCAGGACAGGTACCTGGTGGGCAGCTGGTTCAAACGCCTGCCTTTCTCAATGATGCATCTTATTGGAGTTCTGAACTTCGCTACTTCCTTACCAGTTCTTCTGTCTGGTGGCACAGTCAACTGCCCCACAATGGAACAGCACCATTCATATTTAGGGTGGATCTTTCCCTGCTCTAAAGGCAAACTTAATGATCCCTCTTCTAGGAGATTCTAATTCTACCAACTGGGCAATCAAGACTAACCAATGTTTGCAACCTCGGTGGGGCAAGATACCTGCAAAACACTTTGGGGGAGGAAGAGTTTGTTTTGTATAGCTTTGAGGTTACAGTTCTCCATGGCAGGGAAGTCATGGGTGCAAACCCACAAGGCAACGGGTCATATTGCACGCTCAGTCTGGAAACAGAGGGAGAGGGGGAGGGGGAGAGAGGAGGGAGAGGGAGGGGGAGAGGAAGGAGGAGGGGGAGGAAGAAGGAGAGAGAGAGAGAGAGAGAGAGAGAGAGAGAGAGAGAGAGAGAGAGAGAGAGAGAGAGAGAGAGAGAGAGAGAGATTGGTGCTCAGCTCACTTTCTTCTCATTTGTCAGTTCAGAACTCCAGCCTATGGGATGCCGATGCTCCGTCTCACTTGCACCTGTCTTGGATTACCCTTCTAGAGCTAGAGGTGTGGTTCCATGGAGATTGTAAATTCAGTAAGCTGCCAATAAAGACAAACTGTCACAATAGTCCCACAAAAGTTAGAGATGCTCCCGAGAGGAGGTGGAACTCAGAAGATGACGTCAGGTATGTGGTCTCTAAACCTGGGGAAGTGTCACCTCCCGAGCTATGGTGAGTTACAATATCAGTCAAAAAAAAAAAAAAACCGATTCTGGTTAGCATTTCTGATGTAAGTATGGGTGCTGTGTTTGGGTTTTCAAGTTTTGCATTTATACCTGGGGGAGAGGGATAATTAACCAGGTGAGTTAATTACAAGGCAGGCCTGTTTACTTATCCAGTGAATATAAAATGTTCATCCAATCCAGAACACCTGCAACCCAAAAGAGGAGAGAAGCGTTATTAATATGACACAAAGAGCATAGATGCTATTCCCGGATAACCTAGACATAGAGTCACACAATTCATAACTTATGGAGAAGAGAAAGGTACCTTAGGAGGACCATGATGCGGTAAGAAGGTTACATGGCTGAAGAACCATCAGAGGCTTACGAGTTGTCAGCCTTTTGCTCTCTCCCCTCCCCCTGATCAAAGGCCCCTCCAGCACACAGCTTACTATGTCTCTGCAGCTCTCATCCCCAAGTCACAGACACACTGTTACAACAAAACCACTGCTTGAATTCTCCTTCCGACTTCAGTTAAACGTGCTCTCGAAGGTGCCTCTTCCCTACCCCTGGTTGCCATAGCACTTCTTAACAAAGTGTTAGGGCGAGAGATGTACAAGGAGTGGAGGCCAAGGGATAACCTTGGGTTAGATGGCCTTTCTCAGACATTGTCCTTCTTGTTTCTCTTATTAGCCTGGAGATTGCCCATTTGGCTGGTGTGTCTAGCCAGAGAATTCAAGGAGTCTGCCTGTCTCTGCCTCCCAAGTGTTGGTGTTTGAGTTTACACCTCACACTTGCTCTTTGCTGACATTTCTGGGAACTGATCTCAACTCCATATTAAGCAAGCACATAAATTGCACCAGGTCTGTTCTCACCATTTTTTTTAAATTGGGCATATACAACTGTCTGTATCTGGCGGTACAATATGGAGCACTCATGCAGATTTACTTGTGAGATGAGCAGAATGTGATAATCCCTGACACTCCACTTCTAACATACATCTTTTATGGTGAGAACATCTACAGTTCTTTCAACCATGTTGTTTAGAGTCTCCGATGCATCGTCTTTAGTCTATCAGGAGTAAGTCCTTGATTCTCTTACCAGCTTCTTCTCATATTTATTCTAACCATACCATATTCTAACCATATTCTAACCATTCATAACCATCTTAGTGTCTAAGATGTAGCCACTCAGTAAAAACATTTATAGAACAAGTAAAGCAGGTATCACCATAGAGACACATGATGTCCCCTGCCAGAAAAAATCTCCTTGACTTCATAGTGGACCAGTAATGTTTGCAACCCCATAGGAAGAACAACAATATCAACCAACCAGACCCCCCAGAACTCCCAGGAACTAAGCCATCAACAAAGGAGTACACATGGCTCCAGCTGCATAGTTTGCAGAGGATGGCCTTGTCATGCATCAGTGGAAGAAGATGTCCTTGGTCCTATGAAGGCTCAATAGATACCTCAGTGTAGGGGAATTGAGGGTGGGGAGGTGGGAGTTAGTGGGGGGGAGGAACACCCTCATAGAAGCAGAGGGAGGGAGGATGTGATAGGGTGTTTCCTGGAGGGAGGGACATCTGAAAGGGGATAACATTTGAAATGTAAATAAAGAAAATATCCAAAAAAAGAAAAAAAAGAATTGTCTTTCTGTACTCAGAGGTCAGTGATTCATGAAAGAAACACATGGGCTTCATTTTAAATGGCTCAAAGGGCATCACTGAAAACTTCCTTTGCATTCCTTCCTTGTCACAGCAAACCTCTCAGGACTCACAGTCTTGAGGTGTTCCTGGCTGATGCTCATAGCACACAGATGTGCTAGAATCCTCCTGTGCCTGCTCATTTCAGTGTATGTCAGTGTCTCTCCCAACCTCCAAACCAGCCTTACGCAGTTGAAGATTTTGTAAGGAAACACTTTGCCTCTCGTTTTGGCTGCTAAAACAAAGGATCCTGAGAAAGCTGGGATTTCCCAAGAATCTCATGTTGGAAAGAGAGCAAGCCTAGAGCCTGGGCCAGACACAGAGAAAACTTCTCACAGAAGAGATTTACTACTTAATAGACCATAATGGTGGGTCGGTTGTGGGTAGGGCAACAGCCCGATATGGACTGCTTAGATATACATAACTCTTGCCTCTACTTAAAACTGATTTTCAATCTTCCTAATGCTGTGATCCTTTGATACAGTTCCTCATGTTGTGGTGACCTCCAATCTTAAAATCATTTTTACTGTTATTTCATAACTTTAACTTTGTTTCTATTATGACTTATAATGCAAACATCGTGTTTTCTGATGGTTATAGGCAAACCCCATGAAAGTGCCATTCACCCCTCCCTCGCAAGAAGGTCATGACCCGTAGGTTGAGGACCACTGACTTAAATAGCAACCTCATGTCAGGACCCAGAAGATAAACTTAGATGGTAGTGGGGGGATGTGTACACCAAATTTCTTTGCCCTCTTCCCAATGTGGCCACATTAAATAAATCTTATCCTTCCCTTTTTTTTTTAACAAATAATTTTGTTGTGTGCATTGGCTTATAGAAGACAATCAACCAGACCTCATTTATGACCACAAACAGGCTGTGACCCCAAGTCTGGTACCACTCCTACCTAGCCACTCCTGGATCTCCAACATATGTCAGGCACACCACAGTGCCAAGCTGCCCTGTGAATCTGTGAAGAACATGATGACTGTATCTGCATGTCTATTCGTCAAGCATGGAGCACTGAGATGAGCTCATGTAGGGAGGTCCTGATGCTAACAGGGATACATTTGAGCTCAGATCAGTTGCAGATGCCAAATGCTAATAGTGGGAGAAATTTATTCAGAATGGGGAAAAAAAAGGCAGTTAGCATTCTGCAAACATTGTCTGTCTCAGAAATGTCCAGGGTAATTTTGATGAAATGTGTTGGTTTACTGAACCTTCAGTCTTATGCACATTCAACAAAAAATGCCTCTGGACTTGACTCTGACTTAGAGGATAAGTATGGAGGTATGTGCTCAAATCACTCATGAACTCAGTATCGTTTTCTCATGGATCATTTGGATGTAGCACAAATAAAAATGCTGGCGTTTCTCCTCTCCGGCAAATCACTGCTGTGTGCAGCCGTGGAATGTCGTCACCCTCTAACTTTATTGCAGATTTAAATTACTCAGATTATTTTGTTGGACAGTGGCTCCCAGAAGCACAATGAATCAAATCATTAATTACTGTGTGAGTGTTTGTGATCCATTAGAAAACATTAAACTCTACTCGGGGAGCTCGTTTTGTGATGATGACTTGTGAGCTGCTCCCCTGAGCCCTGCATCAGATGGTATTTCAAGAAATCCTTCCCCAGGGAGACATAAACCATGTCTACACCCTCCTCACAAGGCCCAGTGACAAACCAAAGTACGACTGCACATCACAGATCATCCTGGGGAACCAATAATCTTATGGAATTTACAGAGCATGGGTGAGGGGATTCCCACTGGAGCATGAGTGTCTGCAAAGCAGCGTCCCCACCCCACCCCCGAAAGCCTGCACTCAGATAGATGGGGAGCATCTCACACAAGCTCCACCAGCACCTCTGGGGGTTGGGGGGAGCCCTGCACCACTTGCAGCTAGGACAGAATTGCATACAAATGGCTGAGAGGGGAGGCTGGAGACTTGACTGAGGACCCCACCCCACCCATCTCTCCTTCTCTGAGGAAATGTCAACAGTACACACACTGGATGCTGATGGAGGCTTGCAAGGAAGCCCAGATGATCTGACAAAGATGCAGGCTGCTTTGCTCAGAAGATGATTTTCAACAACAGGTGGAAACTTCCAAGAAGCAATGAGTTATAATTGGTGCCCGTGGTCTTTAATGTGATGGATGCTGGGTGACGTAGGCCTGGTGTCCTGGGCTTCCTGGTGCAGACCAAGGAGACTCCCTTGTCCTGCAGCTGGCTCAGAGCAAACCCTGCTTGCCATACATCTGAAAATCCCTAACAGCTTTCTGTTTTGTGATCTGCTACATACTTTAGCTGATAACAAAGGAAGTAAGGTTTTATTATTATTACATTTGTTTTGAGTCAAGTTCTTATTCTCTATCTTAGGATGGCCTTGAACTCACAGTAATTCCCCTGCCTCAACCTTAGCTCACTGAATGCTGGGATTACAAAGGATGAGCCTCCATGCTTGGAGGTTTCAAAAATGAAGATTGGTCTTAGATTTCCCCTTTGAGAATTCCCCAGGGGAACTAGAGGATAGCTCAGCACAAAGTACGTCCCCTGTCAGTACAATGAACCACATAAAAGTGCCAGGCTGGACTATGACTCAGGCCAGTAGCATTTACTTATTTATTTATTTATTTATTTATTTATTTATTTATTTATTTATTGGATTCATTGTGTAGAAACTACAAGATACATCTGAAACTAATTTACACAAGAATTTCATGATAACTGTTGAGAATCTGTAAGTAGAGTTTATTTGTGTGTGTGTATCGGTATGCACATGTGTGTGCATGCTCCTATGGGAAGAACATGCTTGTGTGTGTGTGTTCATGTGGTCAGAGATCAGTCATGAGTATCATTCCTCAAATACTGTCCACTTGCTTTGTCAGACAGGGTTTCTCACTGGCCTGGGACTGGCGAGAAGAACCTCAAGGGTCTGCTTCTCTCCACATCTCCAGTGCTGGTACTGGCGAGAAGAACCTCAAGGGTCTGCTTCTCTCCACATCTCCAGTGCTGGGACTGGCGAGAAGAACCTCAAGGGTCTGCTTCTCTCCACATCTCCAGTGCTGGGACTGGCGAGAAGAACCTCAAGGGTCTGCTTCTCTCCACATCTCCAGTGCTGGGACTGGCGAGAAGAACCTCAAGGGTCTGCTTCTCTCCACATCTCCAGTGCTGGGATTAGAAACCTGTGCTAGCACTCCCAGGCTTTTGTGTGTGCTTGGGTTCTGGAGTGTTGAACTCAGGTCTTTATGCTTGTACCTTACTGAGAACGTTATCTCTCTAACATAAAGGACGCTTTCAGTTTCATTTAATTTAGTGTTTACTCACTGTACAAAGCAATTGCTTTATTAAACAGGTTTAATTTTTTTTTTGATGTAGGATCAGAACTTGTGGGTGTGTTCTTGCCTATGAAGAATTCCCTTCACACAAGGTCTCTAATACATGTGTTAGTTTTTAGAAGATCGCTATGTTGCACAGGGATAGATAGAGTATAACGCACATCTCATTATACTCTCACTTGACCAGAACAGACATCTCTCATCAAGCACAGCGCCATCATTCCTGAGTTAGAATATGGATTTGGAAACTTTCACTTCAACCTAGTGATAGCAATGAAATTCATCCGTACCTCTTAGTCTGATGGAGAGACAGAAATTGAAGCCATGGTATGACCTAAAGAAGTCCTACCGGAGTTTTCAGGCTTGCCTGGGCAGTAAGTGTGCAAGAGTCTGCGTCTGAGAGGCTTTGTCCCTCACTGGCCTTGACCTTGCAAAGGACCAAAGTCACTGGATCTCATGCTGACTTTGATCAGAAACCAGGGACCAGGCTCGGAGGCTGGAGACTGTGGCCTCCATCACAGAGTAGGAAAGACTTCATCTTGAGAGCAAGACTTGTCTATGCCAAAAGCTAAGCCCATCCAATTGTAGAGGCCTGTCCAGCTAAAGAGCTGAGGACCCTACATGACAAAAATGTATTCATTATTCTGGTCTTATTATTCTAGGTAGGATCATGGCCACTAACATAGGCACAGAACAAGGACCGGGTCTGGACATTCCCAGGTTGACCATTCTTTCTTTTAAACTTAGTGCTTAAGAGAGAGGTGGTTCTAAAAATACTGCTGATGTACCTAGGGAGATGACTTAGTGGGTAAGACTGTTTTCTGTGCAAGCGTGAAGATTTGCATTAAAATCCCCAGCTTCTACATACAAGTTAGGCATGACTGCTTGTTTTCTGTGACCCATGTGTTGGGGCATGGAGATCCAGTACTCAGTGTAACTAAAAAAACACAGCAAACTTCAGGTTCAGTGAGAGAATCTGTCTTGAGGGAATAGGAAGAGAAAAATAGAGGACACCCCTTTGCACGCACATGCAAGGGCTAATATATCCTTCTCATAACCTTTCACCCCATTACCCAAATACTAGCAGGGAAATGCAGACATGGGGACGAAGCCAAGGGGCCAGGGGAGCTGCTTCATGTTGAATGAGTCTACCTCAGCTTATGGGAGGGAGGAAGGGAGGGAGGGAGGGAGGGAGGGAGGGAGGGAGGGAGGGAGGGAGAGAGAATTCCCCCAAAGACATTTGGATTTGACTGAAGCAAAGGTGGAAAGTGGACTGTTGTCTTCGTGGTCTGTGGCACGTAGCTGTCCTGTTTCCTTTGAAACATCCGCATACATATCATCCTCAGACACACCAGAATAAAAGAGGCCAGCCTGACTCAATTAGCTTTTATTCCTGTCAGGAATGGTTCGCAGGTATAGCTAACAATAAATCCAACGGGTTTCTTATAGCTCCCAGAGCCTTAATAGGCATAACCCAGTTTTGTGCCTGGTTGAATGACTGATTTATGAAATTCTGAGAGCATAAACTAGGCCAGATTCCTGGCTCTCCTCCATGCCACCTCCCTGGAATTGATGTGCAGCCTGGGATGTGTTTTTAGAGTTGCTACCTCGGGTCCATTTGCATTTATATGAGAGGAACTAGTGATGAGAGGGACAGAGAGGAAGAGGGCCAGCAGATACAGTTACTTCTGTAAGAAAACCTCTTGTGGAGCTGAGGAGAGAGACCAGTGGGTCTTATCACTTATCACATAAGCATGAAATGGCCTTGGACAGACCTGGTCAGTGTGGGGTTGTTGGACACCTGCAGGATGACCTACCTGGCACCCTGGGGTATTTTTCCTATTTTGAATACTGTCTGACTTCTCAGAAGCAGTGGACCTTGGCTCAAGCCCTGGAACCTTCGGTAGTCTCAGGTGGTGCTGTCTTCACACTGCGAGTATTGCGGACCATTATCCCTGCTGTATCCTGATGGAGACTTCAGACCTCTTTAGGAGCCACCTAGTGAGATCCCCAAGTAGCATCATGAATTCTATACTCTTCCTCTCACATCCAACATGTCCCTCCATCAGCAAGCCAGTGGCTTCTCTCTGTCTCTCTTGCTCTCTGTCTTTCTCTGTCTCTGTCTCTCTGTCTCTTTCTGTCTCTCTCTGTCTCTCTCTGTCTCTCTGTCTCTGTCTCTGTCTCTGTCTCTGTCTCTGTCTCTCTCTCTCTCTCTCTCTCTCTCTCTCTGTCTCTCTCTCTCTCTCTGTCTCTCTCTCTCTGTGGTGTGTGTGTGTTCATGAACACCATGTATGTATAGCTGCCCATGAAGACCAGAAGAAGGTGTCAGATTCCCTGAAGGTGGAGTTATAAAACGTTTGTGAACTGCCTGATCCAGCACTAGAAAGCAAACTCCAGTCTTCTGGAAGAGCAGTGAGCACTCTGAACTGCTGAACCTTCTCTCCAATCCAACTCTCTCCAGCGGTTACTAATGCTTTTATAACCTTAGGGAGTGGCCTTGTAAATCATTTGGGTTGTAACTTTCTGGGACTTGTAAGGTTGTTTGCTTCCCTGGCCCTGTGCGCCTCCCTCTTCCTTCTAGGAATGAAGGCTTCAATTCTGAGGAAAGTACTCCACAACTGTATAGCATCAGCACCAAACACAAAATGCCTGCAGTGACTCACAGAGACTGCAAATGAGCAGACCCATGGCATTACATAGCGTGTGACTGTGTCCATGAGACATTTCCAAAAGGAAAGCGTCCCAGTAGCCGTGCAGGGATTAGCTCCTTGGAGGAAGGTGTGATACAGTAGTTTAGCCTAGCAGATGGCTCAGTCATCAGGGTCTGCCTTGCAAGCATGAGCTCCCAGGATTGATCTGCAAAACTAGTTTTTTCAAGAGACTTGTAACCCCAGTGTGGTCACAGGGGAGTCAGGTGGATTCGTGAGGTCGAGTGCCCAGGCAGCCGAGCCTCCTTGGTGAGTTCCACACTACCGAGAGACCTGTCTCGAAGAATGAAGCAGATAGCAAGAAACCTTCACCCAAGGTGATCCTCTAACCTCCACCTCTAACACATGTGCAAACACATGTATGCATGCAGACATGCATACATATCCATACCCTGTACCCTCTCACATACTCATAGCTAGGTGACATAGCAGAATTAAAGCAAAGATTCCTAATGAAGTTCAGGCTAATTATAAAGGACCAGGGGGAGTAATCATGGTCCCCAGTGTCACTGATGATTAAGGGGAAAGTCCAGCCAGGTTCTGATTGTGTTATGTGAGTTTGATTATATAAGTGTAGTGCACTTTATAAGACTGATTATATAAGTTATAAGGGATAGAACTTAACTCCAGAGATGGGTTTGCGGTTCAGCTCTGTCCCTGATAACTTATAATCCTCCACGATCCTTGATCTCTTTGGTTTATGAACCTCCCCAAGTCGAAGCAATGGGCTAACAGCACTTCTCACACAGGTCGCTCTGCAGATTCATGAGGTGAATAATTAATCTAACGTGTGAAGCCACAGCAACCTGGATCCACAGAGAGCACTGTGTTAGTGACAGGCAGCCTCCTGTCTCCATGCCAGAATTCAGTCATGCAGTGGTATTTAATATTACTCTGGCTTACTTTAATTACACCTGCCACCAAGGACCATGGCTGATTAAAAGAGTATCTCTAATTTATCTGAATCCCCCCCTTGGCTGTAGTCATTTTGTCTTAGTTTTGTTCTTGTGATAAAATACCCAGACAACGGCAACCTAGTGGAGGGGCTGCTTATTTTAGGTTACAATTCCAGGTCACACTTCCTCACTGCAGGGAGTCGTCACAGGACCTGGAAGCAGCTGGTGACATTTCACCCACAGGCAAGAGCAGAGAGCATAGGTTGAGGCCCTCATGCCTGTGCTTGGCTCAGCCTCTCTCCTCTGCAATCCAGAACTCAGCCCACAGTCCTCAAGAATGGACCTTCCAGCCTCAACTTACCCAAATAAGGAAATTCCTAACAAGCATGCCTAGATGATCTCTCACCAAGACTCTCTTCAGAGCTGGGTGTGGTGGCACACAGCTTCGATGCCTCCAGGGGCCTAGAGTTGTGCAAATAATAAAGAAAGGACCACCAAAGTCAGGATAAAACCGAAGGAACTTTATTCACCATGGGAAGGAAGCGTGTCTAGCTGGTTAGGGACACAGTCAGACTCGGGAGCCGACTGTGGCCCTGGCGGAAGGGAGCAGCCTCCTTTTAAAGAAAGCATAACCACAACAAGCACAGTCGGGGGATATAAAGAAGGAATTTTTAAATTGAGGGTTGGTCCTTGAGCCTGACATAGGTTGTGGGGGTCTGTGATAGCAAGATGTAGCTATAGGATCAAAGGTGTTTTAAGAAGGCAGCGGTTTTATAGCAACTCTTATGGGGCTGATGCAGACCATGTAGACTGGCGATTTTTCTCGTCAACTGAGGAGAATGTAGAGCAAAGGGCATGCAGTAAAATGAAGGCAGTGGACTTGGAGTTACTCTAAGCCCTTTAGTTCTCAATACCCAGGAGGCAGAGGCAAGCTGACAACTGTGAGTTCAAGGCTAACCTGGTCTATATAACTCGATCCACACCAATCAGGACCGTGGGGGCCTGGAGGGAGAGGAGACATGCGCAACCTCTTTTTTTGAACCCAATAACTAATTGTGAGTTTCTAAGTGATCCCTTATTTTCTTCTTTGATTTGTGTTGGCCTTTTGTCCTGATTCTGCTCTGTGAGAAGCTTTGCATGTGATTCTTTTTTTTTTTTTTTTTGGTTTTTCAAGACACGGTTTCTCTGTGTAGCCCTAGCTGTCCTGGAACTCACTCTATAGACCAGGCTGGCCTTGATATCAGAGATCTTCCTGCCTCTGCCTCCCGAGTGCTGGGATTAAAGGCGTACACCACCACCGCCTGGCTCTTTGCACCTGATTCTTGACCTCATGGTTTCTCAGTTCAGCCTAGAGTCCTCAGCATTCCGCGACAACCGGTAGTGGTAAGCGTGCTTGATGGATGACCTTTGTGTTTGTTGGGAAGGAGACAATGTATAAGAAGATAAGGCCATTATTTTATGCAGAACACTGCAATCTGACAGAATTTGTAGTTAAGAGTAAATACTTCACCAGCTTTCAGGTGTTAGCACTGTGTGTGTACATACATATATGTACATCTATGAACATCTATGAACACACATGCAGCTACACAAATGTACACCTGCACACACAAGTTTACATTCACTCTAGCCAGTAACCATGTTCTTTAAAGAAGATAATAAGCCTTAGCGTCATTGAGGACTCTAAGTGTATTATTGTTCTAGAAATCTGGTTTTGTTTTGACAGAGAAGGAGTGTAGTTTTTAGGCATGATTCAGCTATTCTGTTATTGTGGATGTGTGCCCACCCAGCTATTAAAAGCAGGGACTTACTTATAGCAAGTACTTAGCGTTACACTTCACAGTAACTAAAATATGGCTACAACTCAGGTGTTCATGAATGGATGCATAAATAGTCACAGAATGGTGTCAGGTACAATGAGATACTCGCTGTCTTAGGAAGGGAAGAAAATATACTGACATGTTACATTGTGGACAAAACTCGAGGACATTTTGTCAGGTGAGATGAAGGAACAACAGAAGCATCAGTAGAAAGCATCAACCAGACTCTAGAGACAGTGTAGAGCTGGCGGTTCAGAGGCCGAGGGAGGAAGAGCCACTGCTCACTGGGGACAGATTTTCAGTCTTAAAAGACACGTAAAAATGGATGAAGATGGAGGTACAGAGACATAGAAATGCCACCAAGATGCACACTTAAAGCATTTGTGGTGGCAACTTTCATGCATATTTGGGCACACAAGATTGCTCCGTGAATAACAAAATTTGCCAACTAACAGGAATTCAATTTCTGGATCCAATGGTTGAAAGAGGAAACCAACTACATAAGCTGCCTCATCTCCTCCCCATGTATTCGGTGTGAGGTGTGTGTGGTCTCACCCACACAACACAGCACAATGAAGACAAAAGCAAAAACATAAAATTAAAAGATAGTACACGTACATAGACATACATACATGCGTGTATATTTTAAGCACAATTAAAAATTGGAAACCCAGTTGCATTTTTTATTTATTTATTTATTTATTTATTTATTATTATTTTTTAAATTTTTAATATTTTTATTACATATTTTCCTCAGTTACATTTCCAATGCTATCCCAAAAGTCCCCCATAGTGCCCCCCACTTCCCTACCCGTTGCATTTTTTAAACAGTGAACCATTCAGAAGAGGAATTAGAAATGTGATATCATTTAGCACAGAAAACAGAAAGTATTTAATGAGCTAAATGACAGAATTGTAAAATTTTATACATTGAAAATCATACTTGTGATGGTTTGTATATCCTTGAACCAGGGAGTGGCACCATCTGGAGGTGTGGCCTTGTTGGAATAGGTGTGACCTGGTTGGTATGGGTGTGTCACTGTGGGTGTGGGCATAAGATCCTCACCCTAGTTGCCTGGAAGTCAGTCTTCCAGTAGCAGCCTTTGGATGAAGACATAGAACTCTCAGCTCCTCCTGCATCATGCCGGCCTGGATGCTGCCATGCTCCCACCTTGATGGTAATGGACTGAACCCCTGAAACTGTAAGCCAGCCCCAATTAAATGTTGTTTTTTTATAAGAGTTGCCTTTGTCACGGTGTCTGTTCACAGCAGTCAAACCCTAACTAAGATAATACTGCTAGAAGAAATGAACAAAAAAATCTAAGTAACTGGCCAGCTGCCCCATGCGCCTGACTGGAGAGGTTGCAGGGCTGCCCCATGCGGTATGGAAGCACGGCTCTCTCAAAGGAGCCCACATCACTGACTCAGGCCTTGTTAGCATCTTAGCATTTTTAATGAAATATGTTAGCCGATTCTAAAATTTGCATAAAACTATGATCATGCAAATGTCTAAATCAATCTGAGGAACTCATACTTCCCAATTTAAAACTGTACTGTGAAATTATTAGCTACTCATCAGTGTCTCATATGAAGTGGTACCATGGGTCAGCATAACCACCTCAGCATTCTGGGTAAGATTTCAAGAAAAATCTATGTGAAGTGCTGGCTGAGCAAACATGAGGACCTGAGTTCAAGTCCCAGCACTGCTCAAAAAAACAAATCTCAGGTATGATTGTGCTATACTGGAGAGGTAGAGGCATGCAGATTTCTGAAGTTTACTGACCAGCCAGTCTATTCTAACCTGTGAGCTGCAGGCCAGCAAGAGACCCTGCCTTCAGAAATGAGGTGGACTTCTCCAAAGGAATAACCTCTCATACTGATATGTGACTTCCATACACATGTACCCACACATACGCATGCACTCTCTCTCTCTCTCTCTCTCTCTCTCTCTCTCTCTCTCTCTCTCTCTCTCTCTCTCACACACACACACACACACACACACACACACATGAGAGAGAGGGAGAGGGGGGGGAAGGGAGAGAGAGAAGACAGAAAGATGGACAGACAGGCAGTCAATGATTCTCAGCATCACTGGCCATCCTGGATTAGGAGTCAGTTCCTCAGTGTAACATGCTATAGCAGACACAGTAAGACACCCCAAGGAAAAGTGGAAAGTCTGTGAGGACATAGAGCAAGAGGACCCTCACACACAGCCACATTGCATAAAATGGCTTGACAGCTCCATCTAGGACAGACTAGTGCTAGCAGGCAACCTTCCCGGAGGTGGCCCACCATTTTTACCTGATCTGTGATGGGTGAGCTCGATGGCATGGTTCCAAGGAGACGTCATTGCATGATTGCTTCTTGCAGCTGATCTGCCATTCTTATCATTATTAAATTAACATAGTAACCCCTGGGCATTAGCCCACCCTATTGATCAGATTTCCTGCAGATGAACATAAAGATGAACTTTCATAAATTAATGCTGTTTTGAAGAATTAACTACTCTATAGTTTTCCTGATTTGATTCAAACAACTTAAGGAAGAAAGTTCTAAGAGATGCTTTTAGTTGCTTTTTTCTAGAAAGATGTAATAAAGTTAGAATCAAGAACAGAATGTGCCCCCTCCTCATGATAGTAAGTACAGGCTGCATCATAAGAAATACAGTGAACTTTCCTAATTACACTAAAAAGAGAAATAGACTTGGGACAAATTTGTATTCAAGAAATAACATTTAGATCCAAGGATAAAGCCACAGGTGCACACTATGATAAGGCAAGGCTATGTAAACACTGTCGCTTTGAACATATAATGAGTATATAGAATGAAACACTGCTTTGACCTTAATATCAACATCCTTCTGTAACTCCCATGTTATGTGACAGTTTATCTCCGAGGTAATTTTCTACAGAACTTTTTGTCTAAGAAGGTATAAAAAGGTCAGAGAAAGGAAATAAAATTGTTGGTTGGGTGGCTTGGCTTGGGGGGGGGTTGTATGCCACCCACCCGCCCACCCTCCCATCTATCCATTCATCCATCCACCCATTCATCCATCCATCCAAATGTACATTTTGTCTATACGCACATGTGTAGGTGAATGTGCATGTATGTACACATGCACGGATACTTGTGGAGTTGACTGAGACAGTCGGTCCCAGCCAGAGTGTGGCTGCATGCATGTATATGTGTCTGTGCATATTTGCCTGTATGAAACATTTGATTCTTTTCCTTTCCTTCCTTCCTCTCTGGTTGACAAAGAGTTAACCAAGCTAGTCGGAGAAGCTTCTGGCTGCCTGGACAGAGAAGGGAGTGATAGCAATAACTTTTTTAATGTAATTCCCCTCTGCTAGGCAAAAGGTGTTAATCACCCAAGCCAGTCGTTTTTTAACCATAGAATAAGCCAGAGCGTTTTTAGGATTTTAAAGAAATTATCAGCAAGCATTCAGTATAGCTAGAGAGCTAGAAGGCCAGAGACCATCAGTCTTTAAAGCTATGTGCAACTCAGTGTCCCACTTCAAACCACTTTAGATCGGGCTGGTTCCCAGGAACAGCTCCTCAGCAGGTCAAACACACTGTCAGTGACCTAGCAACTCCACTGGTAGCTGCACATCCTATATCAATGAAAACAGTTTACAGAAAGAAAATTTGCCTTTGAATTTTTGTCAGCTTCATTTCTTTTTTTTTCTCTTTTCTTTTCTTTTTTTTTTGGGGGGGGTGGTGTATCTCAAGACAGGGTTTCTCTGTGTAGCCCTGGCTGTCCTGGGACTCACTCTGTAGACCAGGCTGGCCTTCAACTCAGAAATCCACCTACCTCTGCCTCCCAAGTGCTGGGATTAAAGGCTTGCGCCACCACTGCCCCACGGCTTCTAGAACATTATATTGAGTAAAAGAAAGATAGAAACAAAGGAACACAGGCTGTATGGTTCTACTTTCATGCAATGGCTAGTTTTAGGAAACCTGTAGAGACAGAAATGGAACATTTTTGCCTAGCTCTGAGGAGGATGGTGAGGTAGGGAGTGAGGGAGAGACTTTACTATGTGGCAATGTCATCTCACACACATGTATGGGTCTACTAAAAACTACTGACTTGCATGCTTAGGTGGGTGAATTTTTTGTATATAAGTTATGCATCCCATGACCTTAGACACACCAATGACCAGGAGGCCGAGGAGTGGGTGGTCTCACATTCAGGCACTGTTCAGAATGTGTCTATCCATCCATGTCAGCTCACAATGACATTCTTCTCTGCTCTCTTGTTACTTTGACAAATGGCTTTGTAATCGAGGTCACAGAATGCCCTTTCCACAATGCACAGATGTGGACTGGTACATCATTTCAGGATGCATCACTGTCTTAGGGTTTTACTGCTGTGAACAGACACTATGACCAAGGCAACTCTTATAAGGACAGACAACATTTACTTGGGGCTGGCTTACAGGTTCAGAGGTTCAGTTCATTATCATCAAGGTGGGAGCAGAGCAGCATCCAGGCAGGCATGGTGCAGGAGGAGCTGAGAGTTCTACATCTTCATCTGAAGGCAGCTAGCAGAATACTGGCTTCCAGGCAGCTAGGATGAGGGTCTTAAGCCTGCACCCACAGTGACATACCTTCTCCAACAAGGCCATACCTACTCCAACAAGGCCATACCTCCTTTAACAAGGCCACACCATCTAATAGTGCCATTCCCCGGGCCAAGCATATACAAACAATAATAATCACCAAAGCTATGAATACATTCTTCCCCACCCCAAGACTACCTGGCTACAGAGGCCTTTCTCCCTCTACTGAGTCCCAGCTCTCTCAAGTATCTCTGCTAATGTTTCTCTGCTGCTCTGGTTACTATGGAGGTCTTGCAGGCTGCAAGCTGCTTCATTCATCCCAGGGATTTTGCTCAGCCTGCTGTGCTAATATTTATCAGCTTTCTGTTCTTGGGGCTTCCTAAGTCTGCCTGCTGTAAGAGAGCTCCATACAGGGTGTGAGGCCGCTTGCCTCCAACACTCCTGTGGTGAATCTGATCAACAGCCATGGGTGTTTGAAAGGTGGCACGTTCTTTTTATTATTATTAACTAATTGGTTTATTTACTTTCCATCCAGATTGCAGCTTCCCTTCCTCTTCTCCCAGTCCTCCCCTTTCTTCTCCCCTCCCCCATCCACTCTTCCCTTTCTCCTTAGAGAACTGGAGGCCTCCCATGGATATGCCCAAGAATGGTCTGCTAAGACATGGATGATCAGGCTGCTCTCTATTAGAGTCCAGCGTCCTTTCTGGGAGCCTCACCTGTAGTGCCTTTACTCTGTGTTCTGCAATGCCTTAATCTACCCATTCATACAGAAAGGCCAAACCCAACAAGGTCTCAGAGCTTCAGCCTTGCATTTAACAACACTCTAACCCAGGACTCACTTGACATGCAAGTAGCACTTACAAAAGGCTCTCAGTGTTCAACCAGAGTCCTCAGCTCCAGCCCTGATGTTCTAGGGCATGTGAATAAAATATCATCTGTGCAGAGACCTTGGAGTGTGTCTGAATGGAAATTTGGTGGCATGAAGGTGAAAGGCAGAAGACACTGGAGATCACTTATGGCTCATCTTCTCAGTGCCTTCTGGAGGTACCATCATCCATTCCAAAGATGAGCTAACCACCCAATGTTCATATAGGAGGCATAGTCGGGTCCTTAAAGACATACAGGATACACATGTCATTGCCAAGCACTGGCTGTGTTAGTTACTTTCCTCATAGTTGTGATGAATACCCATCAAAAAGCAACCCCAGAGAGGAAGCATGTATTAGGTCTCCAAGGCTGAGTGGGGATGGCTCATCAGGGCAGAGAAGGTAGGGGATCAAGAGCAGGGCAGGTCACATTGTGTCTAAGTCAGAAAGCATAGAATGAACAGAGAGTGATGGCAGGCTAGAAGATCTCAAGACCCCCTTCCTCCAGAGAAGCCCTGCTTCCTAAACTTCTATGATTTCCTGCAATAGTAATATTAACTGGGAAGCAAGGGGTTAAATATATGAACCTATTGGTGGTATTTTTCATACAAACCATTCTGCTGCAGGGCAGAGGGAGCATTCCAGCATTATCTTTTATGTCTTACCTGGTTTTATTCTCCTCAAAGGCTGAGTGACCGCCAGTCAACCAACCTGCAATGGGAAAACTACCTTATGGATGGATGCTAGGTCTACTTCAGAGGCTGGGTCTCCCTATATGCTGCCTGCCTGGTGTGTCTTCTAGTCTGTCTTCAGCCTAAGTGAGCTACCTGCAAGGCTTGCTCTGTGTGGGCCTTCCTGGACACCAGATGCGTTCCAGTCCATCCTTTCTCACTCAGCCAGTAACAACCCATTCTGCCTATCACCTAGCTATGACAAAAATTCACAAACAAGTTTCCTTTATGGAAAATGTTTTCATTAATTTGGGGTGTGTGGCTATGAGTGGATTCACTAAGTCATTCAGTGACAGCGCGTTTGACCTGTTGAGGAGCTATCAAGCCATTTGTCACATGTGGCCATGTGCTAGGGCTCCTGTTGTTCTATGTCCTCACAGATGTCAGATTCTACCCCCCATGCTGTTTTCAGTTGCTACCACTGTATTCTTCTGGGGCTAGGGCTAAGTTTGTAGCTATTTCTTCCCAAAGGAAACATTCCTTCCTGGGAGGAGGGGAGACACTCATTAAAATTTAGAAAGTAAAAGTTACAATGTTCAAGAAACAAACAAGATGAGAGTGGCAGAGAAAGCCAAAGCTGAGTCAGTCTCTGTGCCCAAACACAAAGATGCTGAAAAGGTCTTATGTCATGACTGGATATTTCAGGACTATCTGCAATCTGAGAACAGAGTGTAGGACCCCCGAAGGGAGACCCTCACTCAAGTCTCAGGGATCTCGAGCCACAACAGTCAAGCTTGCTGCAAACACACGAGGTTTTAATGGCACATAAACCAGCATGCTGAGGTCGAGACTCATACACCACGCAGGGGTAGAGGAATCTGACCATGACCCTATTTTCCAGCAGGCTTATAAAGGCAAAAAACACAACCTAGGGGGAGGATGGGAGAGGAAATAGGGGAAGTCTATGGGCAGATATTTACTTCAATGCACCTGGGACATTGAAACATTTTGTGGTTGTTTTTCTCAAAACTTTTTTTCAAAAGTTCCAGGGAATTAGGCCATCTGGCCTGGGGCTGGGGCCCATGTTCTCAGGGCAGTCATTATTTTATTTTTTACTCTTCAAGAGCATCCCAGATCTAAAGCACAGGTTCACCCTGTGCACTCTTGCATACCACGTCATCCAGTGCATAGAGGCAAAGCCATTCAGCTTCCAAGGGTTTGTGTTGGTTGGTTTTAATTCTCCATTTGACAAGAATTCCCGGGGGAAGATTCTTCATGAGGAATTATCTAGACAAGCTTGGCCTATGGGAGTCTGTGAGGGCACCATCTTGATTATTGATTAATGTGGAAAGACCCATTCCACTGTGGGCAACACCATTGCATAGGCTGAGAATCGTGCACATGTAGGCTTGGATTTTTCAAAACTTACTTTAATTGGGGTTCTTTAATGCTTCAGCCTTCCTTCTAGCCTACCTACCAGAGGTTGTGGGGAAAAGGTTAATAGGAAATAGGGGTTGTGGACCCGCTTAGAAGTAGTTTAGAGAGATTCCAATCTTTTTTGTCAAGATATTGGCAGTCCAGTCCAAAACATCAGTAGCATCAGCTTGTCCAGAAGAAACTGTGAGGCTCTGCTGATTGGCATGAATCCACAGAAGTGGCAAGAGGCTGGCAAATTGTCACAAGAAGTTCTTTGGTGCATTTGACAAAATCCAACACCCATTCATGATAAAAGTCTTGGAAAGATCAGGAATTCAAGGCCCATACCTAAACATGATAAAAGCAATCTACAGCAAACCAGTAGCCAACATCAAAGTAAATGGTGAGAAGCTGGAAGCAATCCCACTAAAATCAGGGACTAGACAAGGCTGCCCACTTTCTCCTTACCTATTCAACATTGTACTTGAAGTCCTAGCCAGAGGAATTCGACAACAAAAGGAGATCAAGGGGATACAAATTGGAAAGGAAGAAGTCAAGATATTACTTTTGCAGATGATATGATAGTATATATAAGTGACCCTAAAAATTCCACCAGAGAACTCCTAAACCTGATAAACAGCTTCGGTGAAGTAGCTAGATATAAAATTAACTCAAAAAAGTCAATGACCTTTCTCTACACAAAGGATAAAGAGGCTGAGAAAGAAATTAGGGAAACAACACCCTTCTCAATAGTCACAAATAATATAAAATACCTTGGTGTGACTCTAAATAAGGAAGTGAAAGATCTGTATGATAAGAACTTCAAGTCTCTGAGAAAGAAATTAAAGAAGATCTCAGAAGATGGAAAGATCTCCCATGCTCATGGATTGGCAGGATTAATATAGTAAAAATGGCTATCTCACCAAAAGCAATCTACAGATTCAATGCAATCCCCATCAAAATTCCAACTCAATTCTTCAACGAATTAGAAAGGGCAATCGGCAGATTCATCTGGAATAACAAAAAAACCTAGGATAGCAAAAACTCTTCTCAAGGATAAAAGAACCTCTGGTGGAATCACCATGCCTGACCTAAAGCTGTACTACAGAGCAATTGTGATAAAAACTGCATGGTACTGGTATAGTGACAGACAAGTAGACCAATGGAAGAGAATTGAAGACCCAGAGATGAACCCACACACCTATGGTCACTTGATCTTTGACAAGGGAGCTAAAACCATCCAGTGGAAAAAAGACAGCATTTTCAACAAATGGAGCTGGCACAACTGGTTGTTATCATGTAGAAGAATGCAAATTGATCCATCTCTATCTCCTTGTACTAAGGTCAAATTTAAGTGGATTAAGGAACTCCACATAAAACCAGAGAGACTGAAACTTAGAGAGGAGAAAGTAGGAAAAGCCTCGATGATATGGGTACAGGGGAAAAATTCTTGAATAGAACAGCAAAGGCTTGTGCTGTAAGATTGAGAATCGATAAATGGGACCTCATAAAATTGCAAAGCTTCTGCAAGGCAAAAGACACAGTCAATAAGACAAAAAGACGACCAACAGATTGGGAAAGGATCTTTATCTATCCCAAATAGGATAGGGGACTAATATCCAATATATATAAAGAACTCAAGAAGGTGGACTCCAGAAAATCAAATAACCCCATTAGCTGAACAAAGAATTCTCACCTGAGGAATACCGAATGGCAGAGAAGCACCTGAAAAAATGTTCAGCATCCTTAATCATCAGGGAAATGCAAATCAAAACTAGCCTGAGATTCCACCTCACACCAGTCAGAATGGCTAAGATCAAAAATTCAGGTGACAGCAGATGCTGGCGAGGATGTGGAGAAAGAGGAACACTCCTCCATTGTTGGTGGGATTGCAAGCTTGTACAACCACTCTGGAAATCAGTCTGGCGGTTCCTCAGAAAATTGGACATAGTACTACTGGAGGATCCCGCAATACCTCTCCTGGGCATATATCCAGAAGATGTCCCAACCTGTAAGAAGGACACATGCTCCACTATGTTCATAGCAGCCTTCTTTATAATAGCCAGAAGCTGGAAAGAACCCAGATGCCCCTCAACAGAGGAATGGATACAGAAAATGTGGTACATTTACACAATGGAGTACTACTCAGCTATTAAAAAGAATGAATTTATGAAATTCCTAGGCAAATGGATGGACCTGGAGGGCATCATCCTGAGTGAGGTAACACAATCACAAAGGAACTCACACAATATGTACTCACGGATAAGTGGATATTAGCCCAGAAACTTATGATGCCCAAGATATAAGATACAATTTGCTAAATGGATGAAACTCAAGAAGAACGAAGACCAAAGTGTGGACACTTTGCCCCTTCTTAGAATTGGGAACAAAACACCCATAGAAGGAGTTACAGAGACAAAATTTGGAGCTGTGACGAAAGGATGGACCATCTAGTGATTGCCATATCCAGGGATCCATCCCATAATCAGCTTCCAAATGCTGACACCATTGCATACACTAGCAAGATTTTGCTGAAAGGACCCATATATAGCTGTCTCTTATGAGACTATGCCAGGGCCTAGCAAACACAGAAGTGGATGCTCACCGTCAGCTATTGGATGGATCACAGGGCCCCCAATGTAGGAGCTAGAGAAAGTACCCAAGGAGCTAAAGGGAACTGCAACCCTATAGGTGGAACAACAATATGAACCAACCAGTACCCCGGAGCTCTTGACTCTAGCTGCATATGTATCAAAAGATGGCCTAGTCGGCCATCACTGGAAAGAGAGGCCCATTAGACTTGCAAACTTTATATGCTCCAGTACAGGGGAACACCAGGGCCAAAAATGGGGAGTGGGTGGGTAGGGGAGTGGGGTGGTGGGTATGGGGGACTTTTGGGATAGCATTGGAAATGTAAATGAGGAAAATACCTAACAAAATTTTTTTAAAAAAGAAGTTCTTTGGTGAGTTACTCTCTACAAAGTCACAACAAGCAGAGATCAGTGGTGTGGTGCAATGGAAACCAATGCAAGAGCCTCATCATCTGTCTGTAGGGTTATATTTATTTTCTTTCTAAATATCACATGTCCTTTCATGTGTGTCTGCTTCAACAAAACATTGCATGACATAACTGGGTCTCCAAAGAAACCAGAGACTTCTACTCCATGCACGTATGAAAGGAGAAAATTTACTGAGAGGAAGCAAGGGTGCTTTTATTCTCTCTGTTCTAGATATTAGAGGATGTGATTAACTTCTTCAGTTCCTGCCTTAACTTCACGACAATGATGTAATATAAATCAGAATTATAAGCCAAAGAAACCCTTTCTTCCCACTATGTAACTTTTGGTCAGGATATTTTAAGACAGCAACTAGGGTAGGGCCTTTGTTATCTTGTTATCCCAGTCTGGTATCCTCCACTGCAGATACTGCCTCTGTCCATGTCCACATGCTCATACTGACTCTACTGAGGACATCTGGGAGAGACCACAATAGTTGGATATTTCAGATGGGGAGGTAGAAAAAAGGTAATACCATGTTGTAGCCAATGTTCAGGACTAACAGGAGAAGGAAGGGGTGAAGAAAGGTCCAGTCATGAGACACAGGCCATGTGGTGCCAGTACACGAGGAGACTTGGCAAAGAGCATACAGTGGGACTGAGAGAGGACAGGTACAGTGCACTCTACATATCTATGTGTGCATGTGAGCATATGGATATGTGTGCATATGCATGTGTTTATATGTGCATATGCATGGTTATACATGTGTATGCATGCATGTGCATATATGTATGTGTGTATGCTTGTTTGTGTGCATTTTTATATATTTGTACATTTTGGGAATTTTGTGTGTATGTGCATACTTATGTGCAGGTGTGCATTTATATGTATATATGTGTGTACGTTTGCAAGTGTATATGTGCATTTAAATATATCTGTGAATATGTGCTTATTTATATGCTTATATATGGATATGTTTGCTTATGAATGTGCTGATATGTGTGCATATACTTGCACATGTGTGTATGTGTGCATGAACATGCATATACCTGTGTATGTGTGCATATGTATATGTGGAGAGGATTTCAGTTGTTTGATAAACTGAATCAGAATATTTTTTATTAAAATGGTTCTTCAGAAATACTCATGGATTGAAGAGATGGCTCAACAGTTAAGAGTGCTTCCCACCCCTGTGGAAGACCAGAGTTTGATTCTCAGCATCTATATTGAGAAGCTTACAACCTCCTGTAACTCCAGAAGAGCCAATGCCTTTTTCTGGCCTCCATGATCACAGCACACACACTTATAATTAAAAGTAAAAAAAAAAAAAAAAAAAAAAATCAAAAGACTGCTGAAAGAGGAAAGAAACATGAATAATTCATAAACAGTTTGATGGAACATTTGAATGGGGAAACATTGTGGCTGAATAACTAAATAAGACATTGTTCCCAAGGTGCTGTCTTTCTGACCCCAAAGGGCAGCTAGAAACAGTCTGAAAAGTCTCGATTTGGCAAGCATGTGTGCTTCTCAGTAAACAATATTGGCTATATGCTGAAATGTAAACACGTGTTAGTAAAGTCATCCAACTGAATGAAACAAAACCAAGCCAGATCTAATGAATTCAAACTTACTGTTGTTTTTAAGTGAGGACTCGTGTAATGTTGCCACACTCAACTCTCTACAGTAAAACCAGCTGAAAAAGATACTGGTTGAAACAAAACGAAAATGTCCTCTCTAATATCAAATGTGCTTCACTATGATTTAAACTGCCCTGCCCGTTTATTTCCACAGTTTGTGGGTTTAAATTTATAACATCATTAGTAAAATTCCAAATTCTATCACTCAGGGATGTATTAAAATTTAATAAATGTCTTCTACTCAATATAAAAGTGAAAACCAAATACTGACTGGAATGGGCTTGCTGGGGGTTTGCCAAAGTGGCAGAGGAAACATTGGCAAAGTTACCCGAGGGATCTGGAGCTCAGCGTAGGGAGGACTCCCTTTGTAGCCCAGTGCTCCTGGATGGGGCAGATTTAATTCATAGCTTTGGAGATGCTTTGTAAAATGATGTACCAGCAGGAGTAGTCCAGGCTGAATCCTCTTGCATCACTTTCTGTTTCCTACAGATCATCTTTCAGTTGTCACTCTAAGGCCTTTGCAAGTTGGGAACGGTGTTCTTTGACTCTGAGTCTTTAGCCCTGTCTGGAATCAGATACCTACTCATCTCAAACACATTCCCACTAAGCAGGTAAAGACTCCATATTTTCTCAATGTACTGGTAGTTTTACATCAACTTGACACAAGGTAAAGTCATCAGAAAGGAGGGAACCTCAACTGATTAAAAATTCTCCATAAGATCAGGCTTTAGGCAAGCCTGTAGGGCATTTTCTTAATTAGTGATTGATGTGCCTATGGAAGGAATGCATTGTGAATGTTGCCATTCATGGGCTGGGAGTTCTGGGTTCTATAAAAAGCAGGCCGAGCAAGCCATGGGAAGAAAACAGTAAGGAGCCTCTGCATCAGCCCCTGCCTCCGGGTTCCTGCACTGTTTGAGTTTCTGCCCTCGCTGCTATTGTTGATGAACCATTACATGGAACTGTTCATGAAATAAACCTTTTCCTTCCCAAGTTGCTTTTGGTCATAGTGTTTCATTACAGGACACCTTAGCAACCTTAACTAAGACACTGAAGATGAACCACACTGGAAAAGTCTGAGTCTGGTAGGCTAGGAATATAGACAAAAGTAGACAAGCCGTTCTCAACTCAGTACTGTCCTTTGCATTTGTGCCTAACCCATGACACAAATATATGCTCGTGTAATCATGACTGTAGAAAAGGACCAAAGAGTGAGAGCCCGAGCCGTCTCCCATCTGCTGCTGCTCTTCCCATTGGAAGACTGAAAACTCAGCAGCATCTTGAAGTCAGATGGGACAACCCACCTTTTAACCACAGCAGACCCCAGCCAAATCCATAGAGTTAGATGGCTCCCTGTCTGTATTGCTGTATTTTCTTAAGAAAATATTAATCATCTGTTCACCACAGGAAGGACAGGCCAAAATACACTAGGCTAAACTAGGATCTACTAAACTAGGATCTACTAAACTAGATCCTTAACACAACAGTGATCCCACTGAAGTCTAGTACAGTGAACCAGTGAGTTCACTTATAGGAATAGGGGTGAGGGATTACTTGTAAGAGTATGGGTGACTCCAAGGCAGCTACATCACTGAAAAGCCCATCAAAATCTTCATTCCTGGATCCCTCCGACCAACTCAAAGGCACCTAGACTTGTAGTCTCCTCTGACCAGCATTTGTTACCAATTGCCTAAACCAGGGTGGAACCTTGTGAATCTTTTAAGTTTTAGGAGCTTCCTGAGCCTAGTGTATTTTCTTTCCTTACTGAGCTTTGAAGGTTTCATTTCCTCCCTGAGTTTGAAGGGACCATCCTCAAGAAGGAGAATTTGGAATTATGAGGAAATGGTGATGCACATTTAAGGACAACAATTGGGGCCCAGTGGAGGGAAGTGTGTACTTCTGCTCCTTTAGCCATGCACCCAGGCTGTATTGGTTTATTCTACTAAACTAGATCAACGCACAGAACGATCCTTAACACAACAGAGTCAGTGATGCCAAATCACTTACAGAAAATGAGAGGGCTGTTTGGATCCTCTTCCAACAGCCAAGTGCATGATTGGACTGTCTTGCCCCTCTCTGCCCCTAGTCACTATTCTACAGGTCCAGCATAGCTGAAGACCATGATAGTCTGTGCTGGTTTTCTGTAAGGAATTCTTCTAAGCAGGAAAGAGGTATGGACTCCACAGGGTCACAGGACGGCTGCCTGCTGGGCAGGAGGACCTGCACCGAGGCAGCTTAACTACAGCTATAGTGTTTTCCACCTGGATTCTCAAGAGCTTCCGAGACTATTAAAACTGTAAACCCAGGATAGCATTAGAGATGTAAATGTGCTGTAAAACGTTCTACACGGCGGCTGTCACCTGCAAAGAAGCGGAGATGAGTCTGGAGCGCTGGCTTTTCATCTTCTCGGTGGATTTTTATGACTGCAGTAACGAGAGCAATCCTCCACTTAAAAGACTCTCATGTCAGGTAATGGTACAGCCGATTATAACTCAGAATGAGAAACAATCTTTGCCTCGTACAAATGTAGAATGACCAGCGTGCAAATGAGCATCAAGAATGATAGCTTACTGGCATTAACAAACATGAGAAATGTGTGTGTATGTGTGTGCATGTGTGTGCATGTGTGTATGTGTGTATGTGTGTATGTATGTACGTATGCATATGGGTGTATGGGTGTGTGTGTGTGTGTGTGTGTGTGTGTGTGTATGGGTGGAAGCCAGACGTTAACATCAGACTTCCCCAATTGCTCTTAACCTCATATTTTTGAGACAGGATCTCTCACTGAACCTAGAGCTTACTGATTTGGCTAAAACTAGCTGACCAGTCAGCTCTTGGTGTCATCCAATCTCCACTCCCTCCCCCACTAGCATGGGCATTACAAGTGGCTTTTTGTTTGGGTATTGGGATAGAAACCCAAATCTAAATGTGTGCAGGAAGTATCTCACTTGTTGCAGCATCTTCTGAATCTCTCCACCTACGAGGGGTTTCTTAAGAGTAGCAAAATGGAAGATAATATGGGGGTGTGGTCTAGTTATATAGTTATAGAGGGAAATTATATCATTACTTAAAACCATTCACCAGTACGATACAAAAATGGGCTCTAAGATGGAATACATTGCTGTCATTGAAAAGCCGTATCCAAGACTAAGGCTTTGTCTGCAAGATCTAGAAAAACAGAAGTACACCTTGCCATTGTGAGAACACCGAACAGCATGCTCAGTAGGTAAAGAACACTGATCCCCAAACAGGATCTTGTGAGGGTATCTCAACAGGACAGAGGGTTCATGGTCTGTCTGTCTCCTCACTGATAAATTAGCTGAGGGTTTTTGTGATACGGATGTCAAGTAGATTGGCATCAGTGTCCTACAGCCTGAATTTAGCCTAGGACTGGCCTTCTCTCTGGCCTGCTTGTTTTGCCAGATGCTGGCCTGGACTTGTTCTGAGCAGGGGGGCTGAGGCTGATTTGAGTGTTGCTTGAGAGGGCGAACCATTAATGAGAAGCATGTGGATACCTGATTGAAACCCATGGTCTCTCATCAGGGTGGTGAGCTCTAATTTCCCTCTCTGCTGTGGTGCCTGTAGGAGGTTGACCTGAGCTCAGGACTGTATTATTGAGAACCTGATAGTGACACAGCCTCTGCCTCAGTGTCTGCCCTAATGAGTACAATGCTCCAACTATGTAATGTGTCCTTTAGGTCATTCTCATGCGTTCTTTGGTTTACATAATGAACAGAAAATTCTAGGTACCAGGATGTGGAAATGCTCAGCCCGTAAAGTGCTCAACTTGTGAGCACAAGGATTGAATTAGGTCCCCAGAACATGACTGTAGTACATGTTCAGCACAAGGAGACGGGGCAAAAGTTCTGTAGAGTTCACTGCCAGGCAGCCCTACCCCAATTAGAGCTCTTGTTCTTGTACACACACACACACACACACACACACACACACACACACACACACACACACACTGTTAGGTGTTAGGTTTGGTCTTCCTGTCTATTGTAATGCTAAGTACAGGCCCCCATGACCTGGAGTCTGCACTTAGACCCAAGTGCCCCTACCCCCAAGTTATTGCTGATTGGTAAGTAAAAACGCCAACAGCCAATTGCTGGGCAGAAGACTAGGTGGGGTTTCCCAGGCTTTGGGGTTGGAGGAGAATGACGAGGAGAAAAAAGAAAGGGGAGGAGGAAGGAGAAGTCACCATGGGTTAGGTGAGCCTTAAATACATGGCCCTGAGGGCTGGACAAATGGAGTTAAGAGCAGCCCAGATGAAACCTGGTAAGTAATAAGTTGAGGTTATCGAAAGGAAGAGAGTAGATTCTAATAGCATAGAGGGTAGATATCTGCATAACTCTAATGCTATTTAAGACTTATTGTAAATATATACAGATTGTGTGTGTGTGTTTTATCTGGGAACTAAATGGTAAAAGACAGAGTTGAGACCCCAGATTAGAATTAAAAAATTTTTTCTACAACAGTAACAACACCACATACACACTCACGTGCACAAACATACACATACACACAAACACACACACACAACCCCCACATACATGTACTTGTCCATACACATATACAACCACACACACACACACACACACACACACACACACACACACACACACACATTAAAAGTGATAAAGAATAAATTGAAAAACTTCTAGGTGTCACGGGGGGAACCTTTATCACAGAATCATTAAACATTGGAGAGAAATAAAACATTGGGGAGAAATTAAACTTTGGAGAGAAAGTAACCCAGACAATGAAAGCCAACTTAGATTACCATCAGCACCCAAACAGAAAGTCCAAATCCCTCCAGCATCGCCACAGAAGGAAGCAACTTCTGTTTCTAAGATGGAAGTATTGGGGTATCTTTGAGAACAATGGGACTCTTCTTGGCTTGGGGAGTTAGGATCCCCAAAAACCCAATGGTCACCAAAGTCATTCTAAGCCGATAACTTTTAGGTTCTTGTCTCATGAATTTGAAGGATGGAATTCATGTACCACATAGGATGAATTTTAGAAAGACGTTTTAGTTTGACTTCCAGCAGCTCAAAGGACTGTGTTCCAGCCCTAGCAGAGAGATACAGAGTAGCCCTAGAGGCCTGGCATGAAGCATGGGCCTTGGGACCTGGGCTCAATCCCATGCTAGAGGCACAGTCTAATACAGTGTTGAAAACAGAGGGTAGCAACTGAGGATTCTACCAGGAAGAGCTGGGAAAGCCAGGATCTGATTCAGTGAGTCTTATCCGATGACAAGAGAGATAGAGAGGCATTTAGGATGGAGCAAAGTCAACTGAAACTGGATTATTTTACTCGATAAAAAGAGGAAGATCCATTCCTCTGTTGAGGGACATCTGGGTTCTTTCCAGCTTCTGGTTATTATAAATAGGGCTGCTATGAACATAGTGGAGCATGTGTCCTTCTTACCGGTTGGGACATTTTCTGGATATATGCCCAGGAGAGGTATTGCTGGATCTAGCGGTAGTACAATGTTCAGTTTTCTGAGGAACCGCCAGACTGATTTCCAGATTGCAAGATACCAGCTTGCAATCCCACCAGCAATGGAGGAGTGTTCCTCTTTCTCCACATCCTCGCCAGCATCTGCTGTCACCTGAATTTTTGATCCTAGCCATTCTGACTGGTGCGAGGTGGAATCTCAGGGTTGTTTTAATTTGCATTTCCCTGATGATTAAGGATGTTGAACATTTTTTCAAGTGCTTCTCAGCCCTTTGGTATTCCTCAGTTGAGGATTCTTTGTTTAGCTCTGTACCCCATTTTTTAATGAGGTTATTTGAATTTCTGGAGCTTCTTGAGCTCTTTGTATATATTGGATATTTGTCCCCTATCAGATTTAGGATTGGTAAAAATCCTTTCCCAATCTGTTGGTGACCTTTTAGTCTTATTGATAGTACCTTTTGCCTTACAGAAGCTTTGCAATTTTATGAGGTCCCATTTGTCGACTCTTGATCTTACAGCACAGGGCATTGTTGTTCTGTTTAGGAATTTTTCCCCTGTGCCCATATCTTTGAGGTTTCCCCCACTTTCTCCTCTATAAATTTCAATGTCTCTGGTTTTATGTGGAGTTCTTTGATCCACTTAAACTTGAGCTTTGTACAAGGAGATAAGAATGGATCAATTCTCATTCTTCTACATGATAACTGCCTGTTGTACCAGCAGCATTTGTTGAAAATGCTGTCTTTTTTCCACTGGATGGTTTTAGCTCCCTTGTCAAAGATCAAGTGACCATAGGTGTGTGGGTTCATTTCTGGGTCTTTAATTCTATTCCATTGATCGACCTGTCTGTCATTGTACTGGTACCATACAGTTTTTATCGCAATTGCTCTGTAGTACAGCTTTAGATCAGGCATGGTGATTCCACCAGAGGTTCTTTTATCCTTGAGAATAGTTTTTGCTATCCTAGGTTTTTTGTTATTCCAGATGAACTTGCAAATTGCCCTTTCTAACTCAGTGAAGAATTGAGTTGGAATTTTGATGGGGATTGCATTGAATCTGTAGATTGCTTTTGGCAAGATAGCCATTTTTACTATATTAATCCTGCCAATCCATGAGCATGGGAGATCTTTCCATCTTCTGAGATCTTCTTTAATTTCTTTCTTCAGAGACTTGAAGTTCTTGTCATACAGATTTTTCACTTCCTTAGTTAGAGTCACACCAAGGTATTTTATATTATTTGTGACTACTGTGAAGGGTGTTGTTTCCCTAATTTCTTTCTCATCCTGTTTATCCTTTGTGTAGAGCTGGAAAGAACCCAGACGTCCCTCAACAGAGGAATGGATACAGAAAATGTACTCCATTTATACAATGGAGTACTACTCAGCTATTAAAAATAATGAATTTATGAAATTCTTGGGCAAATGGATGTATCTGGAGGATATCATCCTGAGTGAGATAACCCAATCACAAAAGAAGTCACTTGATATGCACTCACTGATAAGTGAATATTAGCCTCAAAACCTAGAATACCCAAGATACAACTTCCAAAACACAAGAAAATCAAGAAGGAAGACCAATGCGTGGATACTTCATTCCTCCCTAGAATACGGAATAAAATATCCATGGAAGGAGTTACAGAGACAAAGTTTGGAGGTAAGACAAAAGGATGGACCATCCAGAGACTGCCCCACCCTGGGGCCCATCCCATAATCAGCCACCAAACCCAGACACTATTGCATACGCCAGCAAGATTTTGCTGAAGGGACCCTGATATAGCTGTCTCTTATGAGGCTTTGCCAGTGCCTGACAAATACAGAAGTGGATGCTCACAGTCATCTATAAGATGGAACGCAGGGCCCCCAGTATAGGAGCTAGAGAAAGTACCCAAGAGCTGAAGGGGTCTGCAACCCTATAGGTGGAACAACAATATGAACTAATCAGTACCCCCAGAGCTTGTGTCTCTAGCTGCCTATGTAGCAGAAGATGGCCTAGTTGGCCATCATTGGGAAGAGAGGCCCCTTGGTCTAGCAAACCTTATATGCCCCAGCACAGGGGAACGCCAGGGCCAAGAAGTGGGAGTGAGTGGGTAGGGGAGCAGTGCGGGGGGAGGTTATAGGGGACTTTGGGGATGGCATTTGAAATGTGAATGAAGAAAATATCTAATAAAAATAAATGTGGGGGAGGGGATGAAGATTCTTAAGCCTGAAGGGCAGGAAAAGACAGTAGTCAGAGTCCTGATGGGTAGGTTGGCAGTCCTCCACGTAGCCTGAGCACCAGAGCTAGGGCAGGGGATTTTGGTGCCTGTCTGATTTAATTATCAAACTTTAAGATTTGGGCCAGTGAGATGGCTCAACAGATAAAGGTGTTTACCATGTGCAAGCTCAATGATTTTACCATAATCCCTGGAACCCACAGAAAGGTGCGAAAAATGATCCCACAAAGCTTTTCTCTGACTTCCACACACATGTGGCCTGCACATGGACACACCTAGACCCCTCCACTAACAAATAAAACCAGCCAAAAGTTAAAAGAATTATATCCTGTGCCTTGTAGAGGCAAAGGGTCAAATGCACAAGAGAAGAGGGCTGACTTTCAAAAAAAAAAAAAAAAAAAAACAAACAAAAAAACCCCAACCTTTTGACTTAAAAATCCAGCTCTTGAGCACTGCATCATTCTGTTTATCTATTCATCTACCCACTTATCTACCCATTTATATCATCCAACCATTCATCCATCCATCCATCTATCCATCCATCTGTCCATCTGCCTGCCTGCCTGCCTGTCTGTCTGTCTGTTCATCCAGCTATCTACCCATCCATCTGCCCATCCATCTGTCCATCCATCTGTCCATCCATCCATCCATCCATCCATCCATCCATCCATCCACCCATCCATCCATCCATCCACCCACCCACCCATCCACCTGTCTCTCTGTCTATTCATCCATCCATCCATCCATCCATCCATCCATCCATCCATCCATTCATCCATCCATTCATCCATCCTCCAATCCACCCACCCTCTCACCTGTCTGTAAGTCTGTCCATCCATCCATCCATCCATCCATCCATCCATCCATCCATCCATTGTCCTATCAACCCACCCACTCACCTGTCCATAAGTCTGTCCATTCATCCATTTGTCCATCCATCCATCCATCCACTCACCCACCTGTCTGTCTGTCTGTCTGTTCATCTACCCATCCATCTGTATATCCATCCACTCATCTACCTATCTGCCCATCCCATACATTCAGTCCTCCATCCTTTCAGCATCTACTCTTCCACCCATCCTTGTGAGAAACTCCTGGGATGACTTGATGCATGAGAATTTCTCTGAGTCACCTCTAAGAGACTCCTGCACTGGCTGGTGAAGCAGATCCTACAGGACTGTGGCACGAGAAGTCTTTAAATAGATGACACATTTCTTGAGATGTGGAAAATTGCAAGTGGCAGTGAAACAGGTAAAGATTTTTTTCCTTTCTTTTCTCTCTGAGTAACTTTAAAGCTGCATTTTTATTGTATTGAATTAAATAACAGAAAAAGGAATGAGAAGCATATACATTCTCTCTCTCAGTACCCTAGGAGTCAGTGCCTTGCTTCTGAAAGCTACGCTCCCAGAACACATCTGCATGGGGCGGAGGGACTGAGGAAGCTGGATCTGTAGCTCTGTTCCTTATCTTTGGTCAAAGATAACATGGTTCAGACTTTATGTAACAGGGTAATCTAATGAACCAGATAATTCCCACAACTCATAAAGTGGTGTTGCATTTCAAATGCACATATCAAATTGCTTTAGAATCTCATTTTTAAAACTGTATTTTAGAATTTCAACTACTATATTGAATAGCTAGGAAAGAGTGGGCAGTCTTGTATTGTCCCTCATTTTAGTGGGATTGCTTCAAGTTTCTCTTCATTTAATTTGATGTTGGCTATTGGTTTTCTGTATATTGCTTTTATTATGTTTAGGTATGTGCCTTGAATCTCTGATCTCTCAGAGACTTTTACCATGAAGGACTGTGGATTTTGTTGAAGGCTTTTTCAGCATCTAATGAGATGATCATGTGATTGATTTTTTCTTTCAGTTTGTTTATATAGTGGATTATGCTGATGGATTTTCATATACTGTACCATCCTTGCATCCCTGAGATGAAGCCTACTTGATCGTGGTGAATGATGTCTTTGATGTGCTCCTGCATTCAGTTTACAATAATTTTGTTGAATATTTTAGTGTTGATGTTCATAAGAGAAATTGGTCTGAAGTTCTCTTTATTTATTGACTCTTTGTGTGGCTTAGGTATTGGGGCAACGATGGCCTGATAGAAAGAATTGAGAAGTGTGCCTTCTGTTTCTATTTTGTGGAATAGTTTGAGGAGTTTCTCTATTAACTGTTCTTTTAAAGTCTGGTTGAATTCTGCACCAAAACCATCTGGCCCTGGGACTCTTTTGGTTGGGAGACTTTTAATGACTGCTTCTATTTCCTTAGGAGTTAACAGACTATTTAGTTTACCTGATTTTGATTTAACGTTGGTAAGTAGTATCTGTCTAGAAAACCATCCATTTTGTTTAGATTTTCCAGTTTTGTGAAATACAGTCTTTTGAAGTATGACCTAATGATTTTTAAAATTTCTTAGTTTCTATTGTTATGTTTCTCCCTTTTCATTTCTGCTTTTGTTAATTTGGATACTGTTTCTGTGAAATCAGTCTGGTGGTTTCTCAGAAAATTGGAAGTAGTTCTACCTGAAGACCCAGCCATACTGCTCCTGAGCATATACCCAAAAGATGTTGCACCATATCACAAGAACATGTGCTCTTCTATGCCATTGCAGCTTTGTTCATTATAGCTAGAAACTGGAAACAACCCAGATCCCCTTCAACTGAAGAATAGATAGAGAAAATGTGGTTCATTTACACAGAGAAATACTATTCAGCTATTAAAAACAAGGACATCATGAAAGTTTGCAGGCAATTGATGGAACTAGAAAATATCATCCTGAGTGAGGTAACCCAGACTCAAAATGGCATGCATGATATGTACTCACTGATAAGCCATGAAGCACAGAACACCCATGCTACACCCCATAGATCCAAAGAAGCTAAACAAGAAGGAAGGCCTAAGTGAGGATTCTTGAATCATACTTAGAAAGGGGAACAAAATAGTCATAGGAGGTAGAGGGAGGGATAGAAGTGGGTGGCAGAGGGGATGAGGAGGGGAAGTGGGCAGGATCAGGTGTGCGGAGAGGTAGGAGAGAGACCCAAAGGGCCAGGAGAATGAATTAACAATCTGAAGCTGCCAGGCATGGGAAGGGGTGGAGGGGGGTCTTTAGGCAGTCCCAGAGACCTGAGGAGTCAATGGGGGTGACCTTAGCTGGGATTCCTAACAGTGGGGACATGGAACCTGAAAAGGTCACCTCCTGTACACCAACTCACCCACAAAAACATGTGACCCAAAATTTTTCCTGTCTAAAAGAAATTCAAGGACAAAGATGAAACAGAGACTGAAGGAATGACCAATCAATACTAGCCCAACTTGAAATCCATCCCATGGACAATCACCAATCCCTAATATTACTACTGATAGTCTGTTATGCTTGCAGATAGGAGCCTAGCATAACTGTTCTCTGAGAGACTCCACCCAGCAGCTGACTGAAAGAGACCCAGAGACCCATAGGGGCTCCTATGGAACACATGGGCTAGAACAAACCCCCTAGCACACATATAGCAGATGTGCAGCTCAAGCTCTCTCTGGGTCCCCCAACAACTGGAGCGGAAGCTCTTCCTAAAGTTGTAGCCTGACTGTGGTACCCATTCCCCATTAGGGCTGCCTTGTCTGGCTTCAGTCAGAGAGGATGCCCTTACTGTGGCAGAGACTTGATGCATGGGGGTGGGGGTAGCAGGGGGTACCCAGAGGGGTTCCTACCCTCTCAGATGAGAAGGGAATAGTGTCAGGTCTCTGTGAGGGGGGAACATAAGGGGGCAGTGTTTGGAATGTAAATAAATAAATACATTTCTAATGATATTCTGTTATATTCATAGATTGGTCCCTAACCAAACTGTCATCAGAGGGATGACAACCAGCAACTGATGGCAGCAGATGCAGACATTCACAGCCAAACACTAGGTGAAGCTATGGGAACCCAGCAGAAGAGCGGGAGGAAGTCTTGTTTGTAGGAGCCAGGGTGTTTGATGACACCAGGGAAACAGAATCAACTAAGCAGAGCTTAGAGTTTAGAGCACGTGTGTGTGTGTGTGTGTGTGTGTGTGTGTGTGTGTGTGTGTGCATAAAATGGAGCAGGAGAGGATCTTGGGGAGGAGGTTGGGGAGGGACTGAGAGGAGTGGATGGAGGGGAAACTGCCAGAGGGATGTAATCTATAGAGAAGAATGAAGAAAAGAAAAAAAAATCAAACTACAACTTTCTTGGTTGACACACTCCAGTCCTAGTAGACTATAGCCCTGAAGGTAAACTGAGTGCCCCATGTCTGTTTTTGCTTCTGCGTCTGCTTCACAGGAATGTGGCTGTCACAGACCCAAAGCTACCTATATGCTAAATATTAAAATATTGAATGCAATAGAGGTCCAAATATAATCTTTTTATTCTATTTTTATTTTATTTCTTAATAAATACTTTTATTTCTTAATAATATTTTTATTTCTTAATAAATATATAATAATTTATGTATTGAATGAAATTAAATAAAATTTAATTTAATTTAAAAAACTAAATTAAAAAGTAAATATTTATAAAAATAAAAGATAATTTATAAATAAACAGTCATTTAAATGAATAAATAGTAAATGAATGAAAGCAGAATTATCTCCCTTCCTCCCTTCCCTTTCCTCTCACTAGCCCCTTCAGCTGCTGTTCCTCCAGGTCCCCCCTTGCTCTCCAGGACAAAGTTGTCAGTCATCTGGTTCTTATTTTACCTGCACTCCTTAAGCTTATGAGGCCTCATTCCCAGCATATCATCTGGTGTATGACTGTGTTTATATGCACATGACTTACTGCAGTTAAAGTTAGTGGGACCTGAACTGGTTCCCAGTGTATACTATACACTTTGGAGGTATGGCTAAATGGTCTCTGTGCTTGGCTTGTGACCTAGCCTCGTGTCAAGCACCTCAGAGCATTGTGAATATTGGTGAGATGAAGGGGAGATATGAAAAGTTTGTGGTCTGCAGCAGTTCTTTTGCCCTGGGCAGTGAAGATTGTAGTAGAATTTCTCGAATAGAAGGGGAAGGCTGTGGATTGATTTTGGTGAGGCCACAGCTCTGCTCTGAGTGGTCCCGTCTTGTCTGTTGTTAAGGGCTTTGTCCAGTTTTGGAGCTTATGAAAACAGCAGCATCTCTATGGTGCCTGTAGGTGAAGAACAGCAGACTGAGAAAGCCTATTGTGTTTGTGTCTGTGCTTACGTGTGAATAGATAGCCTGTGTTTGAGACCAATGCCCTTGGTGTAAATTCACAGTGGAGTTTGTAATATGGAAAGATGATTTCATACTGTAATAGGAAGACATCCTAACTTGTGACTGTAGTAGTTGTCTTGTTTCCTCTATGACCAATTATCCGACAAGAACCAACTTAAGAGAGGAGATAGTTTTTTAGGACTATATGTTTAGCATATATGTTTAGTCCATTATGGAAGTAAGGCCCAGTGGCAGGAGGAGGGACCAGAGGGCCACAGTGTCCAATCAGGAAGCAGAGAGAGATGAATGCTGGTGTTCATTTTTCTTCTTTCTATGCCAACACAGCCTGCAGAAGATTGGTGTACATACCGAGGATGGGTCTTCCCCTGGACACAATCTAGTAACTACAGGTGGATCCTGGTAAGTTGACAGTCAATAGCAATCATCACAGGATGTTGAAACAGATTCTTCGGCTCAGGGTCCCAGCTTCCTCCTGCAAGAAACAGTTTACAGAGATTACACTGGCCAATGACCTATGAGAACAGAGGTAACTTGAGTTTTGTATGCTATAGATGCTCAACAATTGGTGACTAAAAACTGATTTCAGTATGCAATTTTTACCTGTAGTAAATGAGTTCTTATTAAAACAATTTATAGAAAAGCATTAACAGTACTCTCATTCCAAACGCTAAAAAAAAATGGCAATATGAAAGTCATCTTTCTCCATTACCAACTACCATTATGAATTTATGCCAAAGGTACTGGCCTCAACATAGGCTGTAAACACATGAACACAGATGTGTGTGCATGTGTGCTTGTATATATCCTGCAAATAAAATGGTTCTCAAACATGTTTCCACAACAGGGATTTTTTTTTTTCACAATCAGTTATAACATGGAACCCACTCTATCCTGTGGCGTTATTCTTCAGTATGGAAGCATCAAGTTCTCAAATGCTCCGAGTTCAGTGCTTTGAGGATGTTTGTCACATGCAGTGGGAAACTCACACATGCTCACATGCTCTCTGGAGTTCCCATGAGAGCAGTTCTCCATGACTCTGATCCCAAAAGCAGTGCTGCAAGGAGAGCTTCTGAAAGCTTTCTCTAAGGAACAGTCCAGGGATGCCTGTTGGTGTAGTTCATCGTGTGAGCACCGCAGAGTGTGGGGAGACCATGTGTCGTATTCTCTGCGTGGAGAATGTGGCTGAGTTGGGAAGCTATAATAGTGGACTTCCCTGTGTCTCTGCCCCAATGGCTGGCTTCATTCTCAATTCCTGGTGCATTATAGCATAAAAAATAACTTCAAATTGAAGGAATTGTGGGGATGTGTATCATCTGAGTTAGTGTGTGTGTGTGTCTATGAAAGAGACAGCATGAGAGTCAAAGCATGCGTACAAGTATGTAAGTATGGATGTGAAGAGACTAGTAGGTAGCATGCATGCTTGTACATGTATTTCTGTGTGTCTGCATGTGTTATTGCATGTGTGCATTTGTGTCTGTATGTGTGAGTGTGTGATTAGAGGCTGATATGTCCAGTAACCTAAAGGCTGCTATTATAGGAGTGGGTATCCCCATGAAAGACAGCAGCAGAAGAGCAGAGTACCAGAGGGAGAGATAGAGGGCTTATCAGAAGGGGCTGAGCTTACAAAGCTCATGAAGGGTGGAGGTGCAGCTCTTGGGCAAGGGAGGCAGGTTGAAGTCAGAAGCATGAGTCTCTCAGAGCCGTGTCAGGGACATGCTCACCCTGGACCTGGCCTGTACTGAGTGCTGAAAAGAGTGGGTTGAGTATGTTGGCTGAAAAACATGTTCCCAGGAGCTATGCTCTGTCCCTTTGAGATCTACGAGACCATCATCCTCTCACTCTCCCCCTCTTGCAGCACCCAGAAAAGGGATACCTGCATGGGCAGGTGCTCTGTAGGTGGGAGAAGGATTTATCCTTGGAGGGTCCTGCTTCCATCCTTGCCCTTGTACATCTCTAAGACAGCTGCATCAAACTGGCAAATGGAAGCTGAAAACTTAAAGTGCCCCGATCCTTCATCACAGCAAACCCTCACCGAGAAGACAAATAAATTTTATGCTATGCCAACTTCCTTATCTATTTTTATTTTGGAGAAAGCGGTTGAAAGACTACATAGTTCAGCTGATGTTTTTATTCAAAATGGAGTAGATCATATCTACTTTAATATACATATACGACAAGAAATACATTATATTTCATCCACAAGTCCCTTGCTATTTTCTTCTCTTGCAGATAATTCATTTTCGAAGATCATCATGTTGGTATCTAGGGACATTTATACAGGCAGCGAGATGAACAAACACCCCACCCCTGCTCTGGTGGAAAGCTCAGAAATCAATCAACGACCTGAACATCTACCGTGCCTCCCAGCTGTGTTTATTTCCCTCCAGGGTTTGACAAGCCTCTTGCTTTGGTTTCTGCTCCAGGATGGGAACACTTGACCCCCACTGCTGCAGCATCACTCACGCTGAGCTGGAAGTGATCAGTACTGTGCCGCTGTTGATGAGCCATTCAAGGACAAATGCTATAAAAATGGAGGCATGCAATCTTGGCATCTCTGCAGAGTGATTAATCTTCCTGGTGTAAATAGCAACCTCTGAAGCCTTCCAAAGCCAACATGCAGAGGAAACTGTTAGGAAATGCAGAAATGGGAGCTGAGATGGTCTTGTCTGTTGACTGACTTGCTATGAAGGGGCTAAGATGGCAGAATGAAGGATGGCATTTCATTGGCGAGTGAGCTTTCACAGGCTGGCCTGCATGGAAGTGTAAGGCAGAGGGAAAGAGCATCCTAGTGCACGTGTGTGTGTGCACACATTTGTGTGTGTGTAAGCATGTGTGCGTGCATGCTTGCGTGAAGATGGTTATGTGTGAATGTGGAAGTCAGAAGTCTAAAATGAATATTCTATTTATTAGCTCTCCACCCTGTTTTTGAGAGAGTCTCTTCACTAGAACCTGGAACTCACTCAACTAGTTGGGCTGACTGACTAGGGAGCTCCAGGGATCTGCCATTCTCTGCCTGGCCAGAGAGTGGCAGTATTAGGAGTTAAGACCTTGTTGGAGTAGGTGTGGCCTCACTGGAGGAAGTGTTTTACTGTAGGGGGTGAGCTTTGAGGTCACCTATAATCAAGCTACCCCCAGGGTGGCAAACAGTCTCCTTCTACTGCCTGCAGATAAAGATATAGAATTCTCACCTCTTTCTCCATCACCATGCCTGCACGCTGCCATGCTTCTCACCATGATGATAATAAACTTAACTTCTGAAACTGTAAGCTAGCCCCAAGTAAATGTTTTCCTTTCTAAGAGTTGCAGTGGCCATGTTGTCCCTTCACAATAGGAGACACATGGAAACCAGCTAATGAATGCTGGCCACATGATGTCACCTGTGTCATCTTGCCTGCACATCCACATACATTTCGAGCTGGAGACCAAGTCCACATGCAGATGAGGACATGGAGGCTCAACACTTAGAAGTGGTAGTGTGAAATTTCTACTACGAAGAAGAGGAAGTAAAAGGGTGGACCAGGCTCAACCTATGGCACCCAAGGCTGTTAGACTAGGTTCTCCTCGTGTGTAGACTTCAAGAGATCCAGGCTGGTGGGCAGTAGAGTATTGTGGAGGGAATTCCACACTCCTGTCCTCCAGAACCACCTTCTCATTCAGGCTGTGTAGGGCAACTGTAGAAGCGTCTGCCTCTGCCAATGAGGTAAGTCTCTGCTGCTCCAAGGCATGGGGAGCATGTGTATCTTTCAAGGCACAGTTGTACTATGATGGTGCTGAAGCAAATGGCGGTTCTTCTAAGCAGCGTGGAGAACTGAGGTGGAGGCTTTACTCTCTGCAGCCAGCTCTGCCTTTAGCAACTGGAAATGCCTCACATTTTCACATAATGAAATCTGGGTGACACTGGAAGTTTTTCTTATTTTCTATTGGCTACTAGAAGTCTCTTTGACACTTTGCAACTTACCAGTTGGACACTGAGCTGAAATCATGATGCCAGTCTCTTAACTATGTTCATGCAAGTCAAGCAAGGTATGTCTAACTCCACCTGATTTACCTTTGAATTTGATGAGTACATGCCTCCTCCATCTCTGCCTGTGTGGTGTCTTCAAGTACATTCACCAGCCATAGGTGTACACTTCAGGGTATTGCCAGCTTCAGAAGGCCCTAGAACTATGGAGTGAGTCTCTGACTTTCTAGTAAGACAGAGGGCTCTACACAGTGTCATATGATTACTAGATGACTAAAACTTCTCTGAGGTTCTGAAGGGTGTGGTAATTTGATCCTGACTTGATCCAGATGTTGAATTCAGCCAACCTGTGTCTTTTTAAAGGAGAACTGAAGCCATTAATATTTAGAGTTATTAATGGAAGGTGTGTGTGTAGATGGCAGTCATTTTGATATTTGTTATTTTTGTTTGTTTGTTTTACTGATTTGGGTTCTTGTATTTTGTATGTCACTAAATTGTAGCTTCATTTGTTTTCTTTCTAGAGCCTCTAGACTGTACTTATTCCTCTCTTCAGTTAGAAGTATTGCATCCAGTATTCCATTTAGTGTTTTGTTGTTGCTAAATACAAATTTTTAGGCTGTTTGAATCACAAATGTTTCTCTTTCTCATTCCACAGTGGCAGATAGTTTTGCTGGGTACAATAGTTTAGCTTAGCAGTTGTGTCTTTAAGAACCAGGAATGAATCTCTCCAGGGTCTTCTGGCTTCCAGAGTTTCTGTTGAGAACTTGAATATTATTCTAATAGCTTTTCCTTTATATGTGACTTGTGATTTTTCTCTTGCAGCTTCCAGTGTTTCCGTTTTCTTCGTTGTATATGTTTTATATTTCAACTATGATACGCATAGTTGGGTTGTTTACTTTTTTGACTTGTGAAAAAAAGAAAAGCTGGAGTTATGCATGCTTCTCTGCTTTTCTTTACCTTGGGGCAGTTTTCATCTATGATCTTGTAAAGATACAGTGATCACTTGTCCTGGGATTCTTTTACCTCATCTCTGTTTCTAATTCAAAGGTTTGTTTTCTTGGTATCTCACATTCCTTGTGTGTCCCTTTCCTGTGATTTTTAAACATTTTTCATACTTTTTGCTTATTTCATCTAGATCCTCTACTTTATCTTCAGGTACTGATCACCTATCTTCTGCCTCCCTGGGCATCCTCTAATGGGATGCTGAGTCTTTCAATTCCTTCCTCTTTTCAGCTTGTGTTTTGTTCAAAGTTTTTTGTCCTCATTGAACCCAGTTTTCAAATCATGATTTATCTTTGACACTTTATTCAGCTCTGTGTTTATTACATGACTTTTCACCAACCCACAGTATGAAAACAGTGATCTATGAGGGAAATGTTGGGGAAGTAGAAGAACAGACTCACCCATTATCTGAAAGCTGACTAAACGAGGGTGCTTCATTCTAATCAAGAGGTACATAAAAAGAGGTACATAATCGGGGGATATCACAATTCTAAACATATGCACCAAACTCTGGTGCACCCTAGTTTCTTAGAAACACACAAATGCAATTAAAGACATAGATTAATACAAACCCAATACAATAGTTGCAGGGGATTCAACACTACACTTTCTTTGATCAAAGGACATCTTACATTCACCTAAATACCAATGAATATGCATTCTACTTACAATCTCAGGAAGGTTCTCCAAAATAAATCACATGCTAGGTAACAAAACAAACCTTAACAAATACAGAAGAGTTGGATTTCTTGACTCATCCAAACTACCAAAATTAAACCAAGAAGAGACCAACAACCTGAATGGACTCATAACATGAGGAAATTGAAACAGAAGAAAACAAAACAAAACAAAAAACGAACATCTGTCTTACTAAACAGGCTTAGATAGGGTCACAGCAGAATTCTATATTTTTAAAGAACTACAACAACCAACCAACCCTTTAACTCTTAAAGCAAAAGAAAAAATGAAGGATTGAATGGAGAGAGAGAGAGAGAGGGAGAGGGAGAGGGAGAGGGAGAGGGAGAGGGAGAGGGAGAGGGAGAGGGAGAGGGAGAGGGAGAGGGAGAGGGAGAGGGAGAGGGAGAGGGAGAGGGAGAGGGAGAGGGAGAGGGAGAGGGAGAGGGAGAGGGAGAGGGAGAGGGAGAGGGAGAGGGAGAGGGAGAGGGAGAGGGAGAGGGAGAGGGAGAGGGAGAGAGAGAACCTCATTCCACCATGGAGAAAGAGAGATGGATCACTCCCCAATCATTTATGAAGCCAGAATTATTCTAACACCTAAATGAAACAAAGCCACCACAACAAACAACAGCAAAAATATCCTTATATCTCTGATAATCACAGCTCCTGCACCCGTGGATCAGAGGACATCGCAGAAGAAGAGGCAAAGTGTTTGTAAAAGCCAGAACACCGGGAAGTGGGTTGTGACAGTCTTTCCTAGAAATGGCTGCAGAACAAGACTAGAACAACCACAAAATTCGTAGACTTGCTAATGTGGAAGAGAGGAAATTTCTTGGGGCCCCATGCCTAGACAAAGAACTAAAGGCAACAGTGAGAGAAAGGGTTACCTTTCCCATGGATAAGCCCCTTTATTGATCGTCCAATGCAAAGTGCCCAGCCCTGAAACCATATACACACAAAAAACGAATGCAGACTCAGGAGGTTGTATTTATATATATATTTGTGTGTGTGTGTGTGTGTGTGTGTGTACTCACACACACACACACCAATAATAATTAAAGGGTGTCAGTTTGTGACTTGGGGAACATGGAAAGGTTTTGATGGAGGATTCCTGGGCATGGATAGAAGAAAAGGGAAGGGGAAAGTTAGTTAGCTCTATTTTAATTTAAAATGTATTTAAATAAATAAATAGCTGTTAAATTCTATAAAAATACTTTCTGTAACCTTTGAGCTAAACATGTTTTTTTTTTTTTTCTAAATCATTTTTCTACAAATGTGGTAAGCTACATTTTTAAAAAAAAAAAGTGTTTAAGTAAACTCCAATTTCTGGAATAAGTCCAATTTGGTCGCTATGCAGTATATTTTTAAACATACATTATTAGGTTTAACTGGAAAATATTTTGCTTAAGACATTTATGCCCATATATATACATGAGGAAGTTTAATGAGATGTTTTGTGGTTTTGTCAGATTTTGACATCTAGATATTTGTTAACTCTACAAACAGAGTTTGAAAGTGATTTTTCTTTTTGATAGAATCCTTGTGAGACTAATTTTTTCCTTTTTAAAAACGTGTGTGTGTGTGCGCGTGCTTATGTGTGTGTGTGGGGGGCACAAGTGTGTGCATTCAGAGAGAGGCCTGACATTGACATTGGTGTCTGCTCCGACCACTCTCTGCTTTACTGATGAGTCAGGGTCTCTTGTTGAACATGAAGCTCAGTACCTCCAGCTATTCTGGTTAGCTCACCAGTGATCCTATCTTTGTCTTCTAAATGCTGAGAGGAGTGGCCTCCATGCCTCCTCACTCTTTGTGGGTCCTGGGAAACTCCTTTCTTAAGCATTTTATCCACCGAGACATCCTCAAGTCTTGCCTCCTTTTCTTCTTCTTTTCTCCTCCTTTTCTCCTTCCTTCATTCTTCTCCTTTCTTCTTCTTCTCCTTTCTTCTTCTTCTCCTTTCTTCTTCTCCTTTCTTCTTCTTCTTCTTCTTCTTCTTCTTCTTCTTCTTCTTCTTCTTCTTCTTCTTCTTCTTCTTCTTCTTCTTCTTCTTCTTCTTCTTCCCTCTTCCTCTTCCTCTTCCTCTTCCTCTTCCTCCTCTTCCTCTTCCTCTTCCTCTTCCTCCTCCTCCTCCTCCTCCTCCTCCTCCTCCTCTTCTTCTTCTTCTTCTTCTTCTTCTTCTTCTTCTTCTTCTTCTTCTTCTTCTTCTTCTTCTTCTTCTTCTTCTTCTTCTTCTTCTTCCCCTCCTCCTCCTTCTTCTCCTTCTGCTCCTTCTGCTCCTTCTTATTCTTCCTTCTCTCTCTGTCTCCATCCATCTTCTGTCCCTCTTTCTCTCTTTGTCTCTCTCTGTCTCTGTCTCTCTCTGTGTGTCTGTCTCTCTCTTGTGTGTGCACTCTTGTTTTAAATGTTTAGAAAAATTCACAGGTCAGTTCACAAAGGAATCTTTATTTTATGTTACTAAGACCATTTATTGAATGGATATAGGAACACTCGTGTTATCTATGTCTTCTTGGTCATAATTGATCATTCTTGTTTTTTATTAGAAAAAAATAGTCATCTGCACAAGTCAGAATGACTAAGATCAAAAACTCAGGTGACAGCAGGTGCTGGAGAGGATGTGGAGAAAGTGGAACACTCCTCCATTGCTGGTGGGATTGCAAGCAAGTACAATCACTCTGGATATTAGTCTGGCGGTTCCTCAGAAAATTGGACATAGCTCTACCTGAGGACCCAGCTATAACATTCCTGGGCATATATCCAGAAGATGCTCCAACATTTAATAAGGACACATGCTCCAATATGTTCATAGCAGCCTTATTTATAATAGCCAGAAGCTGGAAATAACCCATATGTTCCACAATGGAAGAATGGATATGGGAGATGTGGTACATTTACACAATGGAATACTTCTCCTCTATTAAAAACAGTGACATCTGGGGATCCATCCCATATTCAGCCACCAAACCCAGACACTATTTCACATGCCAGAAAGATTTTGCTGACAGGACCCTGACATAGCTCTCTCTTGTGAGGCTATGCAAATGCCTGGCAAATACAGAAGTGGATGCTCACAGTCATCTATTGGATGGAACACAGGGCCCCCAATGAAGGAGCTAGAGAAAGTACCCAAGGAGCTAAAGGGGTATGCAATGCTATAGGAGGAGGAACAATATGAACTAACCAGTACACCTCCCCCAGCTGTGTCTCTAATTGCATATGTAGCAGAGGATGGCTTAGTTGGCCATCATTGGGAGGAGATGTCCTTGGTATTGCGAAGATCATATGCCCCAGTACAGGGGAATGCCAGGACCAGAAAGCAGGAGTGGGTGGGTTGGGGAGCAAGGCAGGGGGAGGGTATAGGGGGCTTTGGGATTTACATGTAAATGAAGAAAATAAAACTTCATAAAATTCACAGGCAAATAGACAGAACTTGAAAATATCATCCTGAGTGAGGTAACTCAGTCACAAAAGAACATACATGGTACATTTACTGATAGGTGGATATGAATAACCAAGTTTGGAATAACCAAGATTCAATTCACAGACCATATGAAGCCCAAGAAGAAGGAAGACCAAAGTATGGATGCTTCAGTGCTTCTTAGAAGGGAGAACAAAATATCCGCAAGAGTAAATGTGGAGACAAATGTGAAGCAGAAACTGAAGGAAAGGCCATCCAGAGACTGCCCCACCTGGGAATCCATCCCATATATAACCGCCAATCCCAGACACTATTGTGGATGCCAGGAAGTGCTTGCTGACTGAAGCCTGATATGGCTGTCTCCTGAGAGGCTCTGCCAGAGCCTGACTAATATAGAGATGGATGCTTGCAGCCAACCATTGCACTGAGCTCAGGGGCCCCCAGTGGAGGAGTTGGAGAAGGGATTGAAAAAGCTGAGGGGGTTTGCAGCCTCATTGAGGGAGGAAGCCACAATGTCAACTGGCCAGATGCCATGGAGCTCCTGGGGACTGGACCACCAACCAAAGAGTACACATGGAGGGACCCAAGGCTCCAGCTGTATATGAGGCAGAGGATGGTCTTGTTGGATATCAATGGGTGGAGAGACCCTTGGGCCTGAGGGCCCCAGTGTAGGGAAATACCAGGGTGGGAAGACAGGAGTGGTTGGGTGGGTGAGCACCCTAGAGAGGCAGGGGGAGGGGGAGGGGATAGGGGGCTTCTGAAGGGGAGACCTGTAAAGGGGCAAACATTTGAAATGTAAATAAAAAAATCCACTTTTTAAAAAGAGGGAAAAATTGATTATTTATGCATAAAATCCAGTCATTATATCCCCGTTAATTCCTGTAATAGTCCCCATCCCCACACCTACCCCTTAGTTTTCTGTCTCTTATTTTCTCAGACAGATTCTCATATAATCCCATGCTGCCCTCATTGGAGGCAAGGAAGATCTTAAGCTCTGGCCCTTCTGCCTCCCGAGTGCTGGCATTACAAATCATTTATGTTTTGTGTGGTGCTGGGGACTGAATCCAGGGTCTGTACTTGCTAAGCAAGCACTATTAACTGTAGAAAAATGATCTTGTATATTGTATGGATGCATTACCTGTCAATTAAAAAGCCTATGGCCTATAGCTTAGGTAGGAAATAGGAGGTGGGACATCCAGGTGACAGAAAGGATTCTGGGAGATTCACCTGTGATGATGTAATGAGACAGACTTGTGGTGTCTGAATACAGGTAACCAGCCATGTGTCAGAATGAAGATTAGAATAAATGGGTTGATTTAAATTATGATCTAGTTAAGAGAAGAGCCTAGCTATATGGCCAAGGTATTTGTAAATATCTTTTGAGATATTTGAGAAATGTCTGTGTCGTTTCTGGGAGCGTGGGGCTGGGAGAAGAACCAGGCCCTACTTCTGCACTCACCCATGAAAGCCCATCCCCAGCCTCCTTCCTTCTCTTTTCTTCGTCCCTCCATGCCTTTTCCTTTCTGGGTTTAATACCTTTCTTAATTCCCTTAAGAAAATGTTCTCTGTTTAAAAAAACTTTTGAACTTTCTACTTATCGTATGTTTATAATTTTCTGCACCTGCTCTCCTTATTTCTTCTTGCATTCTTTGGGGATTGTTTTATGTTCTTATTGGAGCTAATTGGAGGGAATGGCCTCCCTGAGCTGTCTACTCTGATCAGGCCTTCCAAGGTCTGGCTTCTGGGGGCTCTGTGGGTTCAGCACCAATTTCCACCTCCCTGTTCCAGAAAGACTGCCCAGAAAGATAGGCAGGCTGTTCCCCTTTTTTTCTTTAAGCACCAGGTTAAAATACTTTCTTTAGGGCTAAAGACCATTGCACAGTTCTGGCCTGGAAATGATTCTCTGCCTTTGCTGCTTTGAGCTGATTTTTTACCGTCATTCCTCCAAGTCATAGATTTTGGAGGAAAATCTTCAACCATCACTTTGCTAAAGCAGCATAAACTCTAACTACATTCTAAATATTTATCCTTACACCCACAGGTAAGTGTCCGTTCTTACCCCTCATCAACAATTACATTACAAGAGGCAGCAACCATTACAGAAAACCACAACCACAACAGGTCATATATACAGAGATCGACAGATCATGCGGGGGTCCAGCCCCACTGGCTATATCACAAAGCTCAGGGAACATGGAAAAGAGAGAATAGAAACATTGCAAGAGTCAGAGGTTCAGGAACACTGCTGAGATAGTCTCCTAGAAATGACAAGAAAGCTACACCGGGCATGATACACTAATGCTATGGCTGCCCGGAGAAGACTGGAACAAAGGTGCTATCAACAGGCAGATTAACACTGAAGGAGGAAAGTGTATGGTGTCCCACTCCTAGACAAAGAACTGCAGGTAGTTAAAGGTTGCTGAAAAGAGGAGAATTAGCTTTTCCCAGGGATGACTCTCTGAAAGTGTCCTTGCTGAAACTGTATACACACAAGCCACAGTGTATTTATGTATTCAGACTCGGCAGGCTGGATTTATGTATTTATGCATATATATCATTATCAATGAAAAAAGGTCATCAGTTTGAAAGGGAACGAGGAAGACCCGTGGGAGGAGTTGCAGAAGGGGAGGGAAGAGTGATGGGATTATATTTTAATTTTAAAACTTTTAATTAAAAATACCCATCATGTGAACTGCAAGCATATTTATATTAATTGCAATTAAATTAAAATTTGGCCATAAAAGTACACCCATTATGACCAATGCTGTGTTTTATTAGCCCTATTTCTAGAAGAGTAAAGTTCAGGATAAAATTAAAATATTCGGCTCCTCTCTGCAGTTATTTGATTTTCCTTGCACGTTGTTGGTGGGCTTTACTCCCAAGTAATTTTACTATGAAGTGTATTTGAAACTGAGAATGGAGTGGTTAAAGTTATGTAACGATGATGATTCTACCTAATGACAATGTCCCCTGCAGTGATGGACAAGCTTCTAAAGGTGTCCCTCTTTGGTGGCTTCTCTCAAGCTTTTAAGGCTAGAAATATGATATAATATGAAATAAAAGCATAGTGCTTATGAAAATGGAGCATTATATCTTAGAATGTAGAATATTCTTATTTTCAGACAAGACATATAAATGTATAATTGATCACGTGAGTATGTGTTTGCTATTGCTCAGGAAAGAGGAGGAGTTGCCCAGTTGAAGGATATAAGATTTTACATCGATAATTTTCTAAGGCTTTAACCTTATGCTCTCATTTTTACGTTAAGAACTGTTGAGTTAATTTTCTCATACAGTGTAAGGTAGAGTCTGGATTCATCATCTACATCTAGATATCTAGTTATCCAAATTATTTTTGGTTATTGATGGAAAGACTATAATTTTCTCTACTGACTGATCTTGTCCTCATTGTCAAAAGTCAGTCCTACCTAGACACATGATTTCGGTGTTCCTTAGATTTCTTTGCTGAATGTGACACTAACTTATCAATTTATTCCAGAATGAAAATGACAATTAGAAAGTTTTAAAGAATTGCTTTTGTTTTATTTTATTTATTTATGTTTTAATATTTTTTATTACATATTTTCCTCAATTACATTTCCAATACTATCCCAAAAGTCACCCAGACCCTCCCCCCGACTCCCCTACCCACCCATTCCCACTTTTTGGCCCTGGCATTCACCTGTACTGGGGAATATAAAGTTTGCGGGTCCAATGGGCCTCTCTTTCCAGTGATGGCTGACTAGGCCATCTTTTGATACATATTCAGCTAGAGTCAAGAGCTCCGGGGTACTGGTTAGTTCATAATGTTGTTCCACCTATAGGGTTGCAGATCTCTTTAGCTCCTTGGATACTTTCTCTAGCTCCGCCATTGGGGGCCCTGTGATCCATCCACTAGCTGACTGTGAGCATCCACTTATGTGTTTGCTAGGCCCCGGCCTAGTCTCACAAGAGACAGCTATATCAGGGTCCTTTCAGCAAACGCTTGCTAGTGTATGCAATGCTGTCATCGTTTGGAGGCTAATTATGGGATGGATCCCTGGATATGGCAGTCTCTAGATGGTCCATCCTTTTGTCTCAGCTCCAAACTTTGTCTCTGTAACTCCTTCCATGGGTGATTGTTTCCAATTCTAAGAAGGGGCAAAGTGTCCACACTTTGGTCTTCGTTCTTCTTCAGTTTCATGTGTTTTACAAATTGTCTCTTATATCTTGGGTATACTAAGTTTCTGGGCTAATATCCACTTATCAGTGAGTAAATATCATTTGAGTTCTTTTGTGATTGTGTTACCTCACTCAGGATGATGCCCTCCAGATCCAACCATTTGCCTAGGAATTTCATAAATTCATTCTTTTTAATAGCTGAGTAGTACTTTTATTTTTAACTGTGTGTATGTGTTGTGGGGGTGGCTCGTAGTGTGCATGTGATTGCAGTTTCCAGCAGTGACCAGGAGATGGCATCAGATCCCCTGGAGTTACTGTGTAACTCCAGGGGTGCTGGAAACAAAGTTTGAGAAAGCTTGAGTCCTCTATAAGAGCAGAGTTTGTTCCTATTTGTTTAATAATTCCTCCAGCCTCAGACCAGCAGAATTTTAAAAGTTATTCTATTGCATCAGCAGATCAATTTGAACATCATTGCCACCCTAGCAGAATTAAATCTCATAATTTATGCAAACAAATCTCACTCCACTTACACAGCCTGAGTTTAGTTCCTTTCATCAATAATTTGTTCTATTAAATGCACATCTATTGTGTTTCTTTGGTTAGGATTATTGCAAAGTATGCTTTTACAATTATTGCTATCATAAAGGAAATTATTTTTATTCCTGATTGCTTATTGATAGTAACAGAACTACACCTAGGTTTTGTTTATTAATCTTTGTTGCTTAAAATCATGTTGAGCTCAGTTTCTGTTTTTCATGTTGTTGTGGTGGTGGGTTTGTGTGTGTGTATGTGTGTTTTATGATTATGTATGCATATGTGTGGCCATGTATGCTTATTTGTGCATGTGTGTGCATGTGTGTGTGTGTGTAGAGACCAGAGGTCATCTTCAGCTATCTTTCTCTATTGTTCATTTTTTGCAGACAGGGCCTCTCAATGGAAGTAGAACTCAGTGTTTTGACTAGGTTAGATGGCCTAACCTGGAGTTTCCCTGGTTAACTCCTGGTTAGAGAGCGTTGGAGGCATCACCCCACCCACCCCCTCAGTTCTTGGGTTACAAGAATGTGCCAGGATGCTCAGCTTTCCCCTGGGGTCCTCGAGAGCTGGGCTACACACTTGGGGCTGTGAACTCTGCCTTACCCTTCAGTGAATGCTCACATTGAGATCAAGGTCTCTTGGAGGTGAGAGCTTGGCTACTTTTTACTGTTTTCTTAGGCATATGAGCAGCCTTACATGTGTGAGTTCTAAAGTTCTTGGTGCATTTAGAAGCCACTTAGAGACTACAGGGCTCTCACTACTTAGATTTCCAGGTCAAGGCTCCTTGGGCTGTTGCTTGCTACAGCATTGCTTTTTATCCCCTCTTTTAACTGTATCTCCAAAATTATTTTAAAAATATTTTTAACAAACACCATTGCCCCCCAGGGAAAATGTTTATTATCGGGTGACCAATTACCACAGGCATTTCAAGTGAAAGCTTTCAGAAAACAACTAAATACATAAAATTTATATACTTACTAGAATTTTTTATTAGATTTCAAACCCTTAACACTGTTTGTGAACACAATTGCCTTTAACTTTATTTCCAGGAGGTCTGACACCCTCTTCTGGCCTCTCAGGGTACCTGCATGCATGGGGTACACACGCATATCCTCAGGCACACATATGTACCCATAAATGGAAATGAACAGAATTTTTAAAAACTCAATGCATGTTTAAGTTGGGGAGTGGTTGGAATGACAATTGCTTTGTGGGAGTCCATGTAACGTTTTTGCTCTGAAGTTTGACTCTCCTTATGTTGAGAATTCCACAACAGTGATTTCTGATCCAACAGCTTAGGATTTAGCCTGAGACCCATTCATATTTTCTCAGAGTGGTATTGTTGGAGATATGACCTTACATTATATTTTATTTTTTTTCCTGTCTGGAAATTTACTGTGGCAACTGGGAACTTCTGCTTCCAGTTTGCCCATTACAAGTCCCAAGTTCTCCTGATCCATCGGCCCCAAGCCACGGGTATAGAGGGGCATGACATCCTTCAGGTTCACATCTTAGATACTCTCAGGTAGATTAGGTTTTGTGTTGACACCATAGATGAAGCACTACGACCAAGGCAACTTCCATAAGTGCCACACCCACTCCAGTGAAAACTGTGTGGCAGGCCCAAGGGCTTGGATGCAGTCCTGAGGCAAAAAGTTTCACGGAAACAGTCTCCTGGAGCCTTGGCATCCTGCAACACGAATGTTCCAAACTTGTCCTTGCGTTAGTTGGTGAATGGATCTTTGTGCTTTCATTCAGTCAGTGCTGTTTTATTATAGGTGCCTCCAAGAAATGATTTTACAAATACCTAAATTAGGTTGAACTTTACTTCCTGGCCTTCACCAATGTCCTAGGCAGTCCTTGAGCTGACCCTGGGCTTGGAATTTTGTAAGAATGTTACCTATTCAGATGAAATGCCCCAGTGTTGACAGTTAGTATTCAGGCATCTCACAGTTTGCCAGATAGGAGGTAGTAATTTCAGGGCTCGTTCGAAATAGTAAACTTAGAATTCTTATTACAGACATGAATGGCAGCCTACATTACATAATAGTAGAAAGAAGGTGGATTGTGGTTTAAGAAAGAACTGGAGGATTGCATTATTCATGAAAGGGTTAGTAGAATGGAACTCCCCTGGTGCATGTTTTTCACTAGGCTCAGAGGAATAGCATAATTAGGTACTAAGGGACCCCTGGTGGTGGATTTAACAATAGACTAGCATTTCATCAGACCTTTCACCTGGATCCTGTAAATAGCTAACTTTAATTAGGGCTGATCATATCTCAGTTGTAAACACTGCCTGGTTCCTGTCCATCTTTATGTATGCATTTCTCTGTTTTGTGTCATTATGCATAAGATAACTTCAATGTACCTTGACTGATGTGTCACCTAGCTTCCTTGTTTTTCTTCTGTAATATAAGTCTGATGTTCACTTTGAAAAATTACATTCAGATACAGCACTCTCTCTGTGTCAGTGTCTGTCACTTTTCGCCAACTCCTTTCCCACCTGAATACCGAGATCCTGGTTCCCTTCAGGTTGAGAGACCAACTGAGTCCAGTCCGTGGCACATAAGAGTTTATTTAGCCTCACAGTTTCAGAAAGTTAAGAGTCCATTATAGCGAGGAAGCGCAGTAGAATACAGCAGGCGTGGCAGTCAGTGCGAGAAGCTGAGAGCTGACAGCATGAAGCATAGAGTGAATTGGAAGTGTGGAGAGGATTTAATCTCAAAGACCAACTCCAGCACCACACTTCCTCCAGCAAGGTGGTACCACTTGAACCTCCCAAAACATCACCAGCAACTGGAACCAAGTGTTCAAATGCCCCCAAACTACCGGGGACATTTCTCATTCAAACCACCACAGAGCATGAGAGATGTGCAAAGGTGACAGCTTGTGTGCCTCTAAATTGCTGTAAGTCAAAAGAGAAAAGATTGTTCCTCTCCGAGCTGTAAAAACCAGGTAACTGGGAGCTTTGCCCGTGTTAGCTGTTTTTCAAAATAGTTTGTACTTGCTAGAGGCCCAAAATGTGTGGCTTTCAACAGAAAATAGTGTAAAAACAATTCCTAATTGCTCCTGATGGGGAGCCATAGAGAGGACTCTGGAACTTTCCAGTGCCCAGGGGCGAGTACAATGTGTACAAGATCAAGGTCACATAGGAAGTCAAGCTCAGACTAGGGTGTTCTATGGAATAGCAGGAGCAAAGCCAGGCTGAAAAAGTGGGGTCCTTTGAAGGAAAGAGGGAACTGGAAAAGAGAAGCTGAGGGGACAATCTGTCTCTGTCGTTGCTAGCATCAGTGAGGTGTGCTGCTGTGCAGGATGGCTTGACCTCTGCTGTTGCTGGCTTGACACCTTTTCCCAGTCCTCCCTTCTCCATCCTATTCCTTCCAACCTAGCATCCTTCAGATTGAGCCCTTTCTCCAACTTCTGCATGCTCTTAAACTTTCCCACACTGGCCTCCAGCATTCAGTGTTTGCCAATTTACGCAGAGCCCATGGATCAGACACCTGTGGGAATAAGTAATGAAAGAACCTAGTGGGGAAACCCCCACTCATATCCCAAGTCGGCGTGCACCCAAAGAATCATGAGAGACCATCTTGATGCAAGCACATGAGGTAGTTTAATGACGGAGCTCCGGGAATGACACATATCTCACACAGGAGACAACGGTTGTTGGCCACGTGGTTCGAAAGCTAGAGGTTTTTATAGAAAAGGGTCTGGGGCTAGGGAAGCAATTGGCACGGTTTCACATGATTGGTTCATTTAAACATCAGCAGGGAGGAATTGGTGAGGTTTCACATGATTGGTTCATTTAAACATCAGCAAACTGTTCATGCAGATCGAGGTAACAGCAGAGCATCTGGTTAACTTTTAACCCATGTCAGAAGGGCAGGAGATAGGGAGGTGCCAGGCCAGTGTGGACATGTCTTTGCATTCTCTTTATCTTTACTGCCAAGCAGCCTCAGGAATGTCTTAACGATGGGCCTGCCCGGGCATGTCCTGGCCTGTTCTGCTATGTTCTCAGTCCCAGGCTTCAAAGCTCACAAACAACTCTTTGGGCTATTACATGAATCACAGGTCTCAAGTTTTATTTTCTTTCAGTATCTACTCTGGTTGCATGTAAGTGAGCCCAGTGCTACTAAAATACACGTCTGTGAATGAACCACAGGCAAGAACAAGTAGTCACAGTCTCGTGAAAGTGTAACACCAGACACCATATTTTTACTTTCTGACTTCTCCAGATGTTTGCAACGTGTACCTAGTGCTGAGAACTGCTGCCTTAAAAGTTAACATCTTGAACAAGGTGTGGTGAGACACAGCTTTAGTCCAGGTAAGGGGAGGAGGAGGGACAGGAACAGGGAGGGGAAGGAGCAAGGACTGGGGCAAGGGAAAGGGAAGAGACAGGGATGGAGCAGACAGATTTCTATGAGTTTGAGGACAGCCTGGACCACATATAAGTTCCAGGGCAGCCAGAGCTATGTAGTGCGATGCAGTTTCAAAAACCAAACCAAAAACATCATTACCTTGGGGAGAAAGGTCAGAGAAGATCTGACCTCACCTCAGTACTTGGATTAGATCCCTGCTCCTTTTGTTTTGAAACGGGGTCTTATGGCATCCAGGTTGGTCTCAGACTTACTATGTAGCCAAGGATGACTTTGAACTGATCCTCCTGCCTCCACCTCCCTAGTGCTGAGATGACAGGCATGCCTCTGGCTGAAGTGGTGCTTGGTGGACCCCAGGACTTCATATTCTCCAGGAAAACCCTCAGCCAGCTTGCTACAGCTCTACACCCATACAAATGTACAATTTCCTACTAGTCTTTCCTCTAGCCACAACAGAGAACAGGGTCTTCCTAGAAGTTTCAGTAAGCCTGATTTTCCATTCAGCACTCACAGCCCTTTCTCCATGCCAGTGGTCAGTACAGAAATGCTGAACTCCATGTCCCGGCCAATGTGTCAAAATCCCCTGACTACTTACAGTCTATCTACCTGCTTCTGCCTGGACCTTATTAATCCTGACCTTTAATCTTTTGCCTCTTAGTTAGCTTGTTCTTCTACTATTGCTTGCACAGATTATTATATTTGGAATGGATTAAAAGAATCCCAACTTGTTTACTAGTCTGGCACCCACAAATCCAATACTGGTGAACAACACTGAGGTGGAGGTGTCCACAGGGCTGTCTTCCTACCTGGGGGCACTGGGTTGAAAGGAACAGATTCCTTAATCTGGGTCTTGGCACAATCCAGTCCCTCGGGGTTGTAGGAATGAGCTCAGCTCAGGTGAGGGGTGTATCATTTTCTCCAAACTCAGCAAGGATGCTTTGGTAGTTTTTTTTTTTTAAATGTTTTTCGAGACAGGGTTTCTCTGTGTAGCCTTGGCTATCCTGGAACTCACTCTGTAGACCAGGCTGGCTTCGAACTCAGAGATCTGCCTGCCTCTGCCTTCTGAGTGCTGGGATTAAAGGTGTGTGCCACCACGCCCAGCTTTTTTAATTGCTGGGGAGTCTTATCTCATGTGTTGAGGGTGCAGTCCGGTGTGGCAGACAGGGGCAAGGCAGCAGGCGTGTGAAGCAGGGAGTCACACTGCATCTGTGGTCATCAAGCACAGAAAGATGGACACTGGTGCTCAACTCTCTCTCCTTTTTATTCAGTCCAAACCTCCAGCCCATGGAATAACACTGCCCACAGTTAGGATCTTTCTACCTCACTTAATCTAATCAAGAAACTCTCTCATGAGACATGCCCAGAGGTTTGTTTCCATGGTGATGCTAAACCCCATCCAAATGACATTGAGGCTGTCATAAGTCCCACACCCTCTCACAACTCTCAGAGAGAAGGTTTGGCTTTTGCCGTGTTCCATCTTTATGACCACAGTTAAGAAAGGATCTCATCCCATTCCATGGGCAAGCACCAATCTCTGACACTATTAACGATACTCTGTTATGCTTATAGACAAGAGCCTAGCATAACTGTCTTCTGAGAGGCTCTACCCAATAGCTGACTGAAACAGATACAGATAACCACATCCAAACATTGGACAGAGGTCAGGAACCCTTATGGAAGAGTCGGGAGGAGAGTTAAATGACCTGAAAGAGATGGGAACCCCACAGGAAAACCAACAGTGTCAACTAACCTGAACCTCTGGGAGCTCCCAGAGACTGAGCCACCAACCAAAGAACATACAGGAGCTGGACCCTGGCATATATGTAGCAGGGGGCTGCCTTGTCCTGCCACAGTGGGAGATGGGCCTAATCCTGCAGAGACTTGATGAACCAGGTTGGGGGGATACCCACAGTGTGGGCCCACTCTCTCAGAGGCAAAGGGGAGGGACTTGAAGGGAGAGATTGTGTGATGAGGGTACTGAGAGGGAGGCAGCATTTGGAATGTAAATAAATAAATTTTTAAAAAGAATCTCCACTGGGAGGACTCCTGTGATTAGTCTGAACTTCTTGGGTGATCCAGGGCCACCTTTCCATCTTTGTGGGATCTGGGGATCCTAATACCAGTCTCTGGATGCCTACCTACCTCACCCTTTCTTCTTGTTGTTGTTTGTTTGTTGTGTTTTGTTTTGCTTTGCTTTGGAATTTAACTTGCCAGAGTTTTGAGTCCAGGACACACCTGCCATTTATGTGGTTCATGGTAAGGATTCACAATGGGAGCCGAATGGGAGCTTGCCTCTGAGCGTGGCCTGATCTCATAGCAGCTTTGCTAGGCTGGGCCCCGTTCTTACGCAGCAGGCATTTCTGGTGCCACCCACTCTGTGGGCTCATCCTCCCACCCAGGCTATTGCTATGGTTAGCATGCGGCAGGCCAGTGCTTTGGGGGAAGAAAGGTCCCATTTGGGACTTCTGAAATTTGAATTGTTCCCCCTGGACTTGTACATTTGATCACTCCTAGCAGGCTTGGTAAAGCTAGCGACACGTTAGGATATGGTTCTAGTTGTTTCCTTTTGCTGTGATTAGTAACAAGGTGACCAAAAGCAACTTGGGTGGGGAAGGGATTATGTGACTTACACTTCCATGACATAGTCCACCATGGAGGGAAGTCATTACGAGAACCCAAGGCAAAAACCTAGAAGCAGAAACTGAAGCAGAAAAACCATACAGGGAAACTGCTTACTGGATTGGTCACATGACTCGTTAGAGCTGCTTCCTAATTCTGTTCAGGACAACATGCCCAGGGGTGGTGCCACAGAGCTGCACCCTCCTCCATCCAATACTAACTAAGAAAACACCCTACAACCTTACCTGCAGCTTGATTTTGTGAAACACTGTCCTTGCTCCCCATGTTCTACTTGGCCTGCTTACTTACAGCATCCAGAACCACCAGCCCAGGGGTAACACGACTCACAGCGATCTGGGGCCTCCACCATCAATCCTTATCAAGAAAATGCCCCCACGGATTTGCCCATAGGTCAGTCTGATGGAGGTAACTCCTCCATTGAGGTTGTGTCTTGTCAGGTCTCTGATTTCTGACAAGAAACCAGCACAGAGATGGCATCTTGCTGGGGGAGGTAAAGCACTTCCGGGGTGGGTGGGTGGGGGATGGGGGTTGGTCTTGCTTTAGAGCATGGGCCCACTTCCTGTCCATCTTTTGTTCCTTCGCCAGAAGATACAATGTCATCAGCTGGCCTCTTGTTTCTGCCTCCATGAATTCTTGAACAATGAGCAAGAATAAACCCTTTCTACTTTAAGTTTCTTTCATTTTGTCATGGCAACAGGAGAAGTAAACAAACGCAGTGGCCAACCTCTCCAGGCCAGAACTGCTGTGGGCTGCAGCCTGTGACTTGAACAGCATCACACAGTTTAAAGGTCTGCTGCTAAGCTCAAAATATTTTGTCGGTTGTACTGTGTCGGGAATGTGGTACTCTGCAAAAGACTAGTGTGAGGGTTAGAGAGTCGCCCGGTTCCAGAGATTGGTACAGGCTGTGCTGAGCTTCAGGCAACAGGTTTATTAGGTGAACTGCAAAGAGAAGCGAAAATGACATAAAGCTTTGGCCCGCCCTGCAAAGCCAAGCATGTTCGTTTAAGGTTCCTTGTGAGGGAGTAGGCATCAGGGAGGTACTGTGACATGAGTAAGTGGGTCCTAGGTCATGTGACCCTCAGATTACACTAAAAGACACTATAGACACTATACTTTTTGTTTCCAGATAGAGGCAGGCTTTTGGAAGGTCTCAAAGAAATTCCTGGATAAGGAATTTCTGGAGGGACAATGGGACTAGTCGGTGTGTGATTGCTTCTGTCTGGGAGGCAGATAGCTGGGTATATTCTTGCCATGTGTATCTCTCTCTCTCTCTCTGTCTCTCTCTCTCTCTGTCTGTCTCTGTCTGTCTCTCTCTGTTTCTGTCTCTCTCTCTCTGTCTCTCTCTCTCTCTCTCTCTCTGTCTGTCTCTGTCTGTCTGTCTCTCTCTCTGTGTGTCTCTCTGTGTCTCTCTCTGTCTCTCTCTCTCTGTTAGGTCCATGCTCTCTGGATGGATCTGTTCTCAGACAGACTAGGCTCCTTTCCCATGTGACATGACAAATACTCACCTGTTGGTTTGGGGGAGCAATAGAATGGAATGGTGCTAGCTTATTCCGAATGTCAGTAAAATGGAAGGCCTGCAGGTGGTGACTTCTGGGAACAGAGCCCAGGTAGGAAGAGGCTGCTCTTCAAAAGGATGTGTTTACACGGTCTGAAATGAAAGGGCATGCTTTTCCATCAGCCTCCCCTGCTTGCTCTTTTTAGGCCTAACCACAATGTGTATTGATTTCTCCCCCCAGTCAGTCTTTCATTTAACAAACACTGAGCATGTGAACATCAGAGAGCCGACAGACAATGAGCTCTGTCCTGTGGCTCTTTCATTCTCTAGCCTACCATTTCCTGCAGCCTGGCCTACACTGGATGGCAGGAGACAGGAGGATACATTAGACTCACGCCTGCCCCAGTGAGTTGACCTATAGCAATGAAAAGACAGGGCAATAGGTCACCAGCATCGACAATATTTGATAGCATCCTGTGATGAGGTTATAAGGCCCTGGGCAAGCACAAGATGGGTCTGCAGCTGGCCCAGTCCAGAGGGCTCCAGCTAGCTCACTATGCTGAAACACCAAGCTGAACCTTGTAGAGCAGTGTGATTTTTGTTTGGTTGGTTTTGTTTTGCTTGTTGGTGTGATAATGTGTGGTGTATGTATTTGTGTAGATATGCATGTGTGTTAGGGTATATGTTCATGTGCTAAGTTTTCACATGGGTGTCTGGTTGTGGAAGCCAGAATGCCTTCCTCCATTCATCTCCATCCTATTTATTGAGACATGGTCTCTCTCTGAAACCAGTGAACAATCTGGCCCCATTTCCAATGGGATGGGATTATAGATGGTCACAGATATACCGACCTTTTTACAAGTGCCCTACACATCCAAATTCAAGTTCTTATGCTTACACGGCAAGCACCTTGCCCACTGACACATCTCCCTAGCTGGAAAAATCGATCTTCTGAGGATTTGGAAGGAATGGATGTAGGAAGGCTGTGTGATGAAGATCCAGACTTGAACTCAGGGGCAACCCTGTTCAAGAATGCCAAAACATTCTCTCTGCACTGAAGCCTGGGCTGGGCTGAGTGCTATGATGGTTAGCTAGAGGCAGGACAGCTAATGCTTTGTTAAGTTCTAACAATGATGGATAGATGTGGGGGTTTGCTATTGGCTTACTGTTGGCTCTCCTGGGTCTGGGGTGGCTGTCTTGTTGGCCACAAAGTGCTTGAAGCTGCAATATCATCTCTACCTCTGGAGCAGTGGTGGGTGGGGACCAATCAGGAGGTGACAGATAAGTGTGTCACAGAACTGGGTTGTTGCTTCCACAGCATGTGGGCTCAACCTTTCCTTTCTCTTGCCAGCCTGGATCTCTGCTCCAGACACAAGCCCTGTCACTGTAGTCATTCAGCTGCCATAGGTACCCTCCCCACCCAACAGTCCTAGATTTAACGTACATTTTTTGAACATTTGTAGCTCTCATTAATATACCAGATTCAATTTGCCTTTGATTTTATTTATCATTAAATGATTTATCAATTCTATTTACATACTCATTTCCCCACTTATCAAAATTCGCCATGAATTCCCAGTGAAACTCATTAAACACAGAAGCAAGAAAGAGAAGAGGGGCTGGGAAGATGGCTGAATTGGTGAAGTATTTACCACACAAGTGTGAGGATATGAGCTTAGCATCTCAGAACCCACAGAAGGCTGGACATGGTAGTCCATAGCTATAATCCCCAGATCCCAGAGAAAGATTGGAAGCAGAGACAGACGAACCCTTGAAGCTTAAGGGCCATTTAGTTTTACGTACACAGCATAATAACAAAGAAGTATTGGTGTATTTTTTATTGGGTTCTATTTTCTACCTCCCTTCCAACACATATTCTACCGTAATCCCTTCCAAACCCCAATATTAGGTAGGAGAGAAAGAAGGTTAGAGGAGAAAGGGGGCATAGACCTCTATAGGCTACCTCCTGATGATTAGTGATGTTGGGTTCTTTGCAGCAATTTCAATCTCCATTATTAGACTTTCTAGCAGTCCAGCAAAACAACAATTCAGGACTATCAAATGCAACAGCAGGATGAACCAGAAGCAGTAGGGGCAGCAGGAGCCACCACAGGCCCTCTCAGGGCTCTCTCATTTACACCCTCTCCAGAGTCCCCAAAATTAAAGTATCTGCAGCTGGCAGAAAATCATGCCCCTGCTATGGCATGAGGTAAATCATAATCACCTGCTGTGGGCAGCCTCTTATCCCACAGCTGGGGGTAAAACATAATCATATTCACATAATATAACTGGCTTTTTTTAAGAAACCAGAATTCTCACTACAAGGAACCCCTGTCTTAAATGAGGTAGAAGGTGAGGATTGACATCTGAGGTCGTCCTCTTTCCTTCATATGTGTGATGTGGCATGTACATGCTAGCACACATGCACACACTTGCATGCAGGCACTTATGCATGCACAGACTCACATTCACATTTTGACACCAATTAAAGAAGAAGGAGGAAGATGAGGAGGAAAGAAGAGAAAGATGAAGAAGAAAAGAAAAGAAAGAAGAGGAAGAGGAAGGAGAGAAGGAGGAGGGGAGGAGGAAGATAAGGAGCAGGAGGAAGAGGAGGAGAAGGAAGAAGAAAACGAAGAGGAGGAGGAAGAGGAGAAGGAGTAGGAGGAAGAAGTGACTTAGACTACGAAATTCACTGGCTCACAGTGACACTTTACACGTGTGTTTCTATGTGTGGAGAGAGGAAGAGACAGGCAGATAAGGAGGGAGCAATGAAAGGCGATGTACACAGCAAGGATCAGAACCCCTAACAGGAAACATTGAGAAGGCAGACAGCAGCTTGTTCTTAGTCCCCCAGGCCTGGGCTCCCTAAAATTCTAGGCAATGGGCCCAATATGGCCTGAGCCTTGGAGACACATAAGCATCCTTACTGGAGAATGTTTTACTCAATTAAACATGATAAAATGCTATGCTTACATAAAGCTTATCTGAAAGATAATCTCATACAAAATGAAATTTTCAGTATAAATAAATTCTCAAAGGGAGAAAAACTAACATTTCATTCCTCGACTATAAAGAAGATTTGGGGGAAGTTTAGAGACGGGGATAGGATGTACTATGCATGCATGCATGCAAACACACACACACAATCAGAGAAACACACACTTATGCACATGCACGAATGTGCATGCACACATGTGAGTGTGAGTGTGTGCGTGCACATGAACACACACACACACATACACACACACACACACACACACACACCCCTTTCCCAATGAGGACTATTTCTCTAAGTTCATTAAGCCAATCTAAGTGCCAAACATCAGTAGTCTGGTTCCCTTTCATTTGTATTCAGTTACTCATCTGTGTAAGGCAGTAGGAACAGAAGATGGCGCTGAGCTCAGCTGGTGAAGCACTTTTGTCTGGAGAGCAAGAGGACCTGAGTTCTTCCCTCAGAGCTCACTTCAGAGAAGCTGGGTGTTTTGTCTTACAATTGACATTGCTGTGCTGGGGCAGCAGAGACAGGTAGCTCCTGGGGTTTCCCTCAACAGCCAGTTTAGCCTACATGAAGAGTTCTAGGCCCCTGAAAGACTCTGTCTCAGAATGAAAGTGGACCATATCTGAGGTACATCACTCAGAGGTGTCCTCTGGCTACCACATGTGAGCGCACTCACATATACACATGCGCACACATGTGCACACATACATACACATGCACACATACATGCGCACACAAAAATAAATATAAATTTAAAAACTCAAATGCAAAAAAGAAAAATTGAATGTCCCTAAAATCCATTGTTACTCTTTCAGAAGAACCAAGTTCAAGTCCCAGCACCTATGCTGGGGGGCTCACAACCACCTGTAACTCCAGGTCCAGTGGATCTGATAACCTTGGCCTCTAAGAGCACCTGCATACATTTGGCATAGACTTACACAAACACATACACATAAAACACATTTTTTTAATACTTATAAAAAAGATTGAAGATTAAATGTCCACAGGGGCAAGAAGATGGGAATTTCATCTGCTGAACAAACAATGACTTGAAACAGGTCATACCTTGCCCTGAGAAGCAGGAGAATGCCCAAATTTACAAGAAAGGAGAGAGAAACTATTGAACCCAAAGAAAACCACTGAAGAGCCTTTGGATGTGAAAGAAAACCATGGTCCACGAAATAAAAACGGTCAGGTGCACTGAACCAAAGCTAGACGGTTTGCTCGATGAACATTTCCAATTAAGGGATAAAAGGTAAAACTGAGAAGAAGATGCAAAGCACAAAGTTACAAAGGACCTTGAACTATGAAAACAGAGGGGCCAAACTAATTTATCACAAATGGATTGGAAGAAGCATCTTATCAGAGAGGACAGACACACAGCAAATGAGCAGAGGAAAACCCAGAGCAATAACCTGTTTCAAAAGCGTGGGACCCTTTTGCCATGCTCAGGAAATCCACTGTTTTTAACCATGCTTCCCATTGTGCCGAGCAGCTGCTTTGACAAAGGAGAAGTAGTCTATTGTAGGGTGAAAGATCTGGGGCAAGGTTCCCCAGAAGGCTGTAGATGCTCTAAATGCCATCCAATACACAGTATTGTTTCTCTTATGGACAGGATTCACAGGTCTAGAACTCAAGGGTTGGAAATGGGTATGGGACCACTCAACACCATCCCCATGACCGCTAGCAAAATATAGTTTCCCATTCCCATGACTACAATATGCTCTGCTGACCAGAAGTCTTGGTTTTGGCACAGGGGTAGGAGAGTGTGTCCACAAGAAAGCCTACGTACTGCATTGACTTGGAAAATGATTTTCCCCTCATCACTTTGGGTTTCTGATGCCCTTAGGCCAACAGGCTAAGAAAGACGTTAGCGTTGGTTGATCAAGAATACCAGGGGGGAATTAAACCGATTCTCTGCACCAGAGTAAAGGAGATTATGTGTAGAGTGCAGGGACCCTTTAGGGTGTCTCAGCATTGCCATAGCCTGTGATCAAGCTCAGTGAGAAATATGACAAACCGATTCAGATGGGCTGAATACATGGCCCAAACAGGTAAAAAAAGAAAAATGAATGGCTGAGTCACTTCTCCCTATACAAAGCTTCTGCTTCCTGAGGGAGGAGAAAACACATAATGAGTAGAAGGGAGAGAAAGGTAGATTAAAAATGCCAGCCAAGGCCATGCAGCCAGTTACAGACATGAGGATCGTACTAATGATGTGCATACATTCATATGAATTCAGTACTCAGCTATGCTTTCTTTCCTTTCACTGAATAACATAACATCAAGTTAATGTCAATATCTAAGTGTTGCTAAACCTATTATCCTACTTCATTTATGAGATATAAAAAGAATACATATTTACAAAAGGACTTCTCTATCTATTCCAGATAAGTCAGAGCATATTTGGTTGTTTGTGGCACAGTTATAGCATGGTAGGCTTTCATCTTGGCCAGTGTGATTGATTGCCATATGAAGGGATCTCAAAGGAGTTTTAATTGCACTGTCCTGACGCTTAAGGAAATTGAACATTGTAAAAATGTTTCTCAGCCATTTGTATTTCATCCTTTGAGAACTCCTTGTTTAGGTCCTGCAATGACATACCATCTCTAGCAAGGCCATACCTTCTAAGCCTGCAGTGGTTAGTGTAATGTCAGTAATTGATGAACAAGTATTCAAATGCCCAAGACTATGGAGGTGACATCTCATTCAAACTACTGCAGTTTGTAATTTTGCAGTCCTTATTCAAGTATTTGTTGGCACATTCTTTGATTTCCTTGAATCTGTTTATAACTGCTGTTTTGAAACCATTGGCTTGTGGAACAGTTAAGTTGCTTTTCTCAGCAGAGAGTACAATAGGGTGCTTATTTCTGAAGAAAACATATTATCTTGGTTATTCATGATGCTTGTTTTTTTATGTTGGGATATGGTATCTGGAGTTAGGTCATTTAGTCTTTCTTAATGTGAATTTCTGGTCTCATCTTTGTTGAGCAGTTGTTTGGATCTTTGTTGTTGGTGTTGGTATTATTGTTATTGGTGTTATTATTGTTGCTTTTGTTGTTGCTGTTGTTGTTGCTACAGCTGTTGCTGTTATTCTTGCTACTGTTGTTGCTGCTGCTGTTAGTGTTGTTGCCGCTATTATTGTTGTTGTTGTTGCTGTTGTTATTGTTGCTGTTGTTGCTGCTGCTGCTGTTATTACTGTTGTTGTTCTTGTTGCTGCTGCTGTTGTTGCTGTTGTAGTTATTGTTGCTGATGCTGTTATTCTAAATTGTTGGGTTGGGGACCAGCTAAATGCTGCTTTGTGTTCAGTCTTTGGAGCCACTCAGTGTTGCTATGTCAATAGGGTGTCACAAGTGGTCTCAGCTCAGATAGGGATAACTACTACTAATAAGCTTAGCTGCAAGTCTTAGAAGATTCTGTCTACCAATGTTTCAAGGTTTGTAGAGGGCTCATAAGGTTCTTCAGGTAGTCCTTGGATGACAGGGGCTAAGGCCATGGGAGCAGGGAACAGGACATCATCCGCATGTGAAGATGGATGAGGTGGAGGCTAGTCTCAGGGGATCTTTATGTGGAATCAGTGATACAGGATACTATGATGTTCCAGGACATCTTAGAAAGGAGAGTAGTATAATGGATCTGGGAGTCACTACCTGTAGTTTCAGGTTGCATTACATGTGGTTCTGGGAAGCACAATGGGTATGGTAGCTAACAGGTAGGCAGGGTAGCATATAGGATACCTAACAGGCAAGTAGCTGGGAGGCATGGATCTGAGAACCTACCTACTGTTCTATATTGAACTGTATGGGGTGCTATGGTGTGTTAACTGATAGGCAAGAAAGAGACAGGGCCAATATTGCCCCCGCCCTAAGATTTCTATGTTTATTCACTGTCTTTTGTGTTTCTGTATAAATTTCAGAACTTCTTTTTTTTTATATTTCTGTGAATAATGCCATTAGAACTGTGATTAGGATGGCATTAATGTTATGGTATATGCTCATCTACACACACACACGATATATGCTTATTAACCTACTACTGGGGCAGGGGTCAGAGAAGGCAGAACTCAGGGGCTTACTGGCCATCATCTAGCCTAGACTTGGGAAATTCCAATCCAGTGAGAAAGACCTTTTCAAAGAATGTGCACAGAGCCTGAGGACAAACAACACATGAGATTGTCCTCTGGATGCCACATGCTTGTACACACACACACAAACACACACACACACACACACACTAACACACTTGTGCACACATACATCCCTACATAGACAACAAAAAGAAAAAATAGGAAGGAAGGAAGGAAGGAAGGAAGGAAGGAAGGAAGGAAGGAAGGAAGGAAGGAAGGAAGGAAGGAAGGAAGAACAGGGACGCAGGGAGGAAAGGAGGAAGAAAGAAGAGGTTAGTTCCCAGAAGAGAGTATGTTTGTTCATTGGTCAGTACCACCCCTCCCTCCCTCTGTCAGCACATCACCAGTGCAGCTGCAGCTTCTATTCAATCTTGTTCTTCTCTGGCTCCTTCTTTGCCCAAGGCCGTGGTTCTAGCCCTTTTCAGACACGCTTATTCACTCTGGAATAAAGTGCTCCCAGTGGTGCTGAGCCTTCCAGCTCCAACTCTGGAGTGGAGTTGGAAGTCTCTTTCTGTTGTACTTTCCAATCTTTAATTTCTCTCTTTGATACAGAGACAAGTGTTTTCTATCCATTACTCCCTTGTAGGATCGCTGTTCTCCATCTACTCTTGGTTTGTTTCTAAGAGATACTTTCAGTCTGCGTTCCACATCATAAGAAATTCTTTAAATGTAGTCCTGGAAATCCAATCAAGACATACAGGCACTCTCCACACCACTGTTGTACGGATCCACATCCACGCCACTGTTGGATGGGTACACGTTCACACCATCATGGCTATGTAGAAACATGCCCATGCCATCATTAAGTTCATCTGTAAGTCAGATCCACTGATGAATGTTAATGATTTCTATATCATAGACTGTGTTGTCTGTAAATAGGGGAAGGTTTATTTCTCATTTTTGCAGTTTGACAAATATTTAGCATAATGAGTAAACCTCCACAGAGATAGAGGACAATTCATCATCTTAAAAATGTCCTCGTGAAGTCTCTTCATGGTCAACCTTCCTTCTCTCTTCTGACCATAATTTTCATCCGTATTATTTTGTCTTTCATAGAATGCCATAACAATGTAATCATTAAAGTTATCATCTTTGGATATAGCTACTCTCAGTTAGAAAATGTAGCTGCTATGAATATATATACATATCTCATGAATTAATGCTTCGTCCTTTAGGGCTGTTCAGACGTGTTCTATTATTCGGAAATACTATTTATTTTTAATTAAACCAGTTCAACTTCTGTAGAATGTCTCCATCTATTCATCCACTGGTGGACACTTAGACCCTCCCTGTATCCTGGCTGCTATAAGTACTGTTGTAATCATTATGCAAGATTAGTTGCCTTGGAATTCATACGTAATTGTGGGCCCACTGGATCATACATAGGTCTATCTTAGTTTCTTCAGTAATTCACAATCCACAGGATTGCACTGAAATTTCAACCTACAGACTGCAGGGACTCTTCTCATGTCACACTCTCCTCAAACACCTGTTTGTATATTCTTGTTAACGTCTAATCTAGGCAGTGTGACATGGCACATTGCTGAGTTTTGCCTTGACTTTTCCTGATAATCAGTGATGTTAAACATTCCTAGTAGGTTCCTCAGCAATTTATAAGCCTTTGTTTTGAAAACTGCCAAGGCAGTGGTTTGCCCATGTTGCAATTAAGCTGTTCGTCTGCTCAGTATTGAGTTGTAAGTTCTTTATATATTTGCATACTGACACCTTGACTTTTGTAAGGTGGAGAAACCCCTTTCCCATTCTGTAGGGAGTCTCTTCCTTCTGTGGGTGTTTCCTTTCCTTCTCACTGTACAATCCCAACTTGCCTACTGTTGCTTTTGTTATTTATGGTTTTGGGAGTCACTGCCAAGAAAACTCATTGCTCAGATATTGCCCTGATTCTCCCTTCTATTCTCTTCACTTATTTCTTCTCCTAATTTGGGGATTTCAGTCTTCAATTCCTGTGATTTCCTGTGCATTTCATATCCCTTAACACGGGGAGATTGTAGTGATCTATTGGGGCAGCCAGTCTGTGCTGTTACCCAGATGTGAGATTCATTCACAAATAGAGCTTGTGTCGAGATCACCCACTTTCCTCTTCTTCCTGCTGCCATTTCAGTGGCTCAAAACCTTTCTACATGTGTGGAATTGTGGGGTGGGGCGCATAGCTCAAATGCAGCTTTTAGTCAGCTGTTATTAGTTTGCAACATATCCTTGAAGTGTTAGACATTGGAAATTCACTTTTTAAAGCACTTTTGTGGATGTTTGGAGAGTCTGTATTCATTGGGATAAGTTGCAATTCAAGTCTTAATTTACCTATATTAGTTATATATCTGTAGAAACATTTATTTAAAACAGCTGGTCTACAGCTTCCAGTGTGAGAACATTTCTTGGAAAGACATACAAATGTCTCTTCTCCTGAGTGAGACAGGATACCAAGGACAGCCCAGAGAAAGAAGTCCTTCTAATTCTGGTGAACTGGTGGATTTAATTACAGTTACTTATAAGAATGTGAGTCAGGCAGAACAGCCAGGGCTACACAGAGAAACCCTGTCTCGAAAAAAACAAAACACAAAAAAATAAGAATATGAATGAGGGATTATTTATAGGAACCTAGATAACTTATGTATGACTCTGTTACTGTCTTCTGGAAACTGTTAACTCTTGATGTATCATCAGGAAGGTGGGGACTTTATGAACCTTTCTTTGGTAGCATCCACTAAGTATATCCTCACTATACTTGGTCTTCAGGAACCTACACACTCCAGGACAGAATAAGAACCAACATAGAATGCTGTCCTTTGACCTTCCTATCTCTCTGTCTCTGTCTGTCTGTCTGTCTGTCTGTCTGTCTGTCTGTCTGTCTCTCTCTCTCTCTCTCTCTCTCTCTCTCTCTCTCTCTCTCACACACACACACACACACACACACACACACACACACAAAAGACAAGATAGGCAATACAACCATATCCACAAACACAAGCTTTCTTCAAAGGACTATGTGACCCTAATGCCCCCAGCCTTTCCTTCCCCAGATTTCCCAAGCTCTCCTCACTAGGAGTGACAGGACAGGAGTCACTGATGAAATGAGCCACCTTTTTTGCGACTTGGGCAGGGTTTAAAGTCTGACACTTGCTTCTGAATTGTCTGCTCACAGGCACATTGGTGAATGGCATGAGAGGAAGTCAGGAGCTCAGGCTACATTACAGGAGGAAGGATGGGATACCCTTGAATACCTAATACAAGGTGAACTTTTCCCCGTGTTGTCTTGATCTGTTAATGGAATTAGAAGCGGAGATCACACCAGATAAAGAATGAATCAAATGTGGGGTATTTAGATGGTGCATGCCCAGATTGTTTATTGGATTAGAAAGAGAATATTTGCCAATCCTATTGCACCTGTGCTTATAGAAACAACACAAGAACAAAGCCTCATTGAAAGCCACTCGTCTAGCACGAGCATACAAAATTGCAAGGGACGTGTGCTAGAAACATTGGAAAATCTCTTCTACCCATGAAAGTGAAAGCCCCTGTGTGCAGAACTGATTACAGCAGTAGCTATGCTTTATGTGCAGATGGCAGAAGGTGGGGAGTAGAGACCACGGCAGTCAACATGATATATGTTCAGGGGGTCACAGAGACCATCAGTGAACTAAGGGGACAGCTGGGCCTTGGTGACACCAGGGAGCCTCTGACCCTCATAGGGAACATCTGCTCAGAGCTTTGACTCATTCATCGAGTGCCTCCTCACCATTCAAGAGGTCCCAAATGGCATGTAAAATATCCTTTAAAATGCCAGGTGCTGTTTGTGGCTGTTGTTATAGAAGTAGAAGCTGGTATAGAAAAGTATGGAGACAATTATTAAGTTGGAATCAAAAATAATCATCAGCATTGCAGGGACCCAGGTAAGATAGAAAACTTTCAGTACACGGATGCACAATTTAATTAAGGAAGAGAAATAAAAGAGAGTGAAGAGAATGATGGAGGAAGGAAGCAGGGCGTGCAGCTTGCAAGGCCGGTGGGGAGGCGGTGACCATGGAGACAGAGAAATCCCCATTCTTGGGCCTCCTGTTTGCCATTTCTGACCTGCTTTTCACACAGGGACCCCCTCAGTAACAAAACCTGGAAATCTGAAGAAAAAAAAAAAGGCCAAGGATCTTTTTGGTTTCTAGGTGTTTTCTGGACAAGACTCTTTTAAAAGGTTCAACAAATGCAGGTTTTTTTTTTTTTAAAGATTTATTTATTATATGTAAGTACACCATATCTGTCTTCAGACACACCAGAAGAGTGCATCAGATCTCATTACAGATGGTTGTGAACCACCATGTGGTTGCTGGGATTTGAACTCAGGACCTTCAGAAGAGCAGCAGTCAGTGCTCTTAACCGCTGAGCCATCTCGCCAGCCCAAATGCAGGTTTTTAGCATACCTGGCTACTGATAGGATATATTAAATAGGCCTGCAATACTCCTTGGAAAAATTATTCTTATTTCCTTAGAGTCAATGGAAGTGACTATACACATAGATGCTGACCATAAACATGTATGTTGGTAGAGGTGACTCTATGCATAGATGCTGACCATATACGTGTATGTCAACAGAGATGACTATACCAACTATATATACAGGTATGTCAGTGGAGTTGACTATATGCATAGATATCAACCATATACATCTATGTTAGTAGAGATGACTATACACATACATGCTGGCCCTATACATGTATGTCAGTGGAGATGACTATACACACACAAACGCCAACCCTATACTTGTATGTCCTCTAGTGCTAATGTCATGTGAGTTGTCATCAACCTTACTTCTGTGAGGTCATCTGGTGCCTACATGAGGTCTGAACATGAAGCCACACTGTAGCCTACAGACACAGAGCTGTTAAAGACCTTCCATGGGTTCCACTTTTCTTAGATGGAAGTTTTCTTTGTGCTTCTCAAATATCTCTTTGTGCTTCACTGGGTGACCTGAGTTTAACATGTCTTTTTGTTTGTTTGTTTGTTTGTTTGTTTGTTTGTTTTGTTTTTTTGAGACAGGGTTTCTCTGTATAGCCCTGGCTGTCCTGGAACTCAGTTTGTAGACCAGGCTGGCCTCGAACTCAGAAATCTGCCTGCCTCTGCCTCTCGAGTGCTGAGATTAAAGGCATGTGCCATCACGCCCGGCTTTAACATGTCTTTTATTCACTTGTACTTTTGTAGTAACATGGTACTCAGCTTCAGCTATAAGATACCTGTGATGTTTTAACCTCTTTCACGATAGCACATACCACCAAGGTTTTGGTGTTGTTATTCCAGTAAGAAAATCTGCCTTTAAATCAGAGTTTAAATCATTTATGTTAATGGTAGAAAATAACATATCTAGTTGGGTGTTTTGGGAAACAAACACTGGTACTGTTGTGTTTTGGAATAAATATCTTGTTTGCCATACTAATCATGAGTGCCATCAAATTTCTTTATACATTTTCACAGCTTACAATAATGTTATACTTATCAAAGGCAAAATATATGTTTTTGAATCACAGTGTATTTATCAGATCTTTCATCTCCCAAATTTCTAATTAGAATCTCACTTCTAGCAGTCGGCCTTTGCAATTTTGTTTCTTATTATTCCCCCAGAAGCAATACATCATGGCTTATCAGTCCCCTGGTCTCCATCCTGCTGGTGAGATGGCTGCCATAGTAGAGCAAGCAATGGAGAAGAAGTGTCTTGGCACTGGGATGGACTCTCCTAGGGAAGGAGAGCTGAGGAGGCCAGAGCCATTCTTCATGTGTTCAGCAGTCCCTACACTTCGTTCCTACACATTGGAGCTCAATACTAGTAATGTCAGTTTGTCCAGCTTGAGACAGTGGGCATGTGACTATCAGTTAGGTGAGGCTCATTTCCCTGTGCATCACAGGCAGGCAATGCTTGGCTTCTGGGATTTTTAGGAGGTGGTGTCTACATCTCTGTGTGCCTCTAACATGTAACTTGTGATCAAGTTCCTGGGCTTTTTTCCTAGGCTGAGAGGAATGATTTGACACTTAGGTGGGAGTCCAACAGACCTCCCTGGCTTCTTCTATAATGCAATATCAATGGTCCACAGGCCCAATCATGATCAAATCTTATTAGCGAGCACATGTGATTTTATTGAAGACCGGGGGAATCTTGACATTCCAGCTGGACATGAGCCATTAATCAACCTCATTGCATTTTTATCTCTTATAAATAGGCTAAGAAAACTTCAGGATACCTGGTCTCTGGCCCTGGCACACTGGCTACTTCCTATACAACAATCACCAGACAGTCCTACATATACCTGTAAGGAGCTGGTGTCCTGAGGTCTTCATGGAATGGCTCAGCTCTTCAGCAGCTGGGCTGATCCTGCTCTCTTCTCTCTTCTTATGCTCCCCATGCCAACCCTGAGCCACTGGAACTCTTCAGCATGAAACTTCTGCCTGCTCTGACTGCCTTGTCACTCCTGCTGGAATACAACTTTCCCTCTCTCCGAGCAGTGGTTTCTCATTGTCGTATCTATCCTGTCTCATACAGCCCTTCTACTGTGGCTTCTCACACATCTTCTGGCAGAATTAATCATCACATCCTGGCTCCCCAGTCACACTTTGGAACATAAATTGTTAGTCTCTCATCGATTCATGTCCTGCAGGTGTGCTCTGTCCTATCCTTTCCCCATCCACAGGACACTTCTTGCATTCCTATGATCAGTGAGGGAGTAGGTGTGTCCCTGTGGGCGTGGGCTTTAAGACCCTCATCCTAGCTGCCTGGAAGCCAGTATTCTGCTAGCAGCCTTCAGATGAAGATGTAGAACTCTCAGATTCTCCTGCACCATGTCTGCCTGGATGCTGCCCTGCTCCCGCCTTGATGATCATGGACTGAACCTCTGAACCTGTAGGTCAGCCTCAATTAAATGTTGTCCTTATAAGAGTTGCCTTGGTCATGGTGCCTGTTCACTGCAGTAAAACCCTAACTAAGACATATATAATTCAATATGGGCATGGGAAGAAGGAGAAGAGTAAGTGGCCTGAGGTTACTTACTGCCTGAGCATGTCAACTCCAATGCTTTAGGGATCCAAGTCCTCTGGACTTCAAAAATCTTGTTCATGGGTAGGGTTAAGCCACCAGTGCAAATCAACGCTCCATGAAAATCAGTTTCTGACATCAGCCTGTGTGTCTGTCTGGCAGCAAGTGCCAAGCCCACATTGGAGAAATTATTGAGCAAAGAATTGTGGGTACACTGTTGGAATTCTGAAAGTGAAGTAAGTCACCCAGGATGATGATGAAGGGTAAGGAGATGAGACATTGTCTCTGAGAAAACAAATACTTAAGGGCAAGTGAAGGAAACTGAAGTAAGAAGAGCCAGGGAGAACTTTGGCAATGACTGACAGTGACAGCATAGACGCAACCCTCCTGCGGTCGCAGCAAGGAAGGCAGCATGCTCCCTGCCATGAGGAGACTACAGCAGCTCTTTGCTGTTTGACAGGTGGTCACTGGGCTTGGCCACAGAAGCCTGGGATAAGCCCAGGAGGGAACTTCAAAGTGATTCCAGACAGGTAACTATCAGGCACAGATGGCCTTAGGATGGACCTCACTGTGATAGGAGAGGATGAGGGGCAGAGACAGTATTGGACAAAAGGGCAGAAAGAGGGGGAGAGGGGAAGAGAGGGAGGGAGAGAGAGATGGAGAGACAGAAAGAAAGAGCTAGAGACAGTCAGAGAAAGACAGGAAGAGCTAGAGTTGGAGAGACAGATGGACACAGAGGCAAAGATACAGGGTAAAGGGGAGAAAGAGACAATGGCAAACACTGAACAAGAGAGATTTTAGACTGTGATATAAAGAGATGGCATGGAGATAGAGAAAGGAAGAGAGACAGGGACATAAACGGTGGTAGAGATACAGAGAAAGACAAAAGGAGAGAGAAAAAAAGGGGACCCAAAAGTGTAGGCAGAGTACTCTAAGCTCTCAGTGGCCCCCCAGTGCTCCCTGTGCCTCCCAGTGCTCTCAGTGCTCCCAGTGCCTCCTAGTGCACCTAGTGCTCCCTTGCCTCTTAGTGCTCTCTTGTCTCTTAGTGTTCTCAGTGCCTCCCAGTGCTCCCAGTGTTTTCAGTGCCTCCTAATGCTCACAGTGCCTCCCAGTGCTCTCAATACTCCCAGTGCTCTCAGTACTCCCAGTGCCTCCTAGTGCACCTAGTGCTCCCTTGCCTCTTAGTGCTCTCTTGTCTCTTAGTGTTCTCAGTGCCTCCCAGTGCTCCCAGTGTTTTCAGTGCCTCCTAATGCTCACAGTGCCTCCCAGTGCTCTCAATACTCCCAGTGCTTTCAGTGCCTCCCAGTGCCTCCTAGTGCACCTAGTGCTCCCTTGCCTCTTAGTGCTCTCTTGTCTCTTAGTGTTCTCAGTGCCTCCCAGTGCTCCCAGTGCCTCCCAGTGCTCCCAGAGCTCCCTATGCCTCCCAGTGGTCCTGACTGCCCCAGCCTCAGCTCGGCAGGGCTCTGGCCACAGAAAGAGCCTATAACCCACTAGGCAGGCTCCTGGCAGTAAGGACAGGGAATTCTCCGGCCTGCCTTGCTTCAAGGAGCAACACTTGGGAAGGGAGAATGCTGGGGTAATCTTCAAGCTCAAGTCTGATTTCACTTACACTGGTTAACCTTTGGAAACAGAAATCGTAAAGCATTGGCTTGGTGCCGCTCTGATTTTGCCTGGTGCATTCAAAATGCAAAAGTGAATGGCTTTATTGATTTTTCTTCACCACAAAATAAGCCATAAAACACAAATAAATCAACCTTCCCAAGCAGAGCAGTTTGCAGTGAGGAGAAGACTGCCCGCCAGAGCTCATCAATTACACAACCTCCCCAGGCTCTCCGTTATTTTAGAGTTTAAGTAGAACTCATGAGCTGATGGCTCCACTTGCCACGGTCCTCTGCAGTCCTGGCTGCGTAGAAGCCACAGGCAGTCCTGTGAAGCGATGCCTCAGAGTGGGCTTTCCTGGGCTCAGGTGTCCAGGCAGGTGCTGTCAGGGCGGGGGAACACATTCTCTATGAAAGCATGAATACGTCCACTGTCACATGGGCAATGCAGCCCGGGCCAGTTCCTGAAGGAAACCGATTCTCCACCCCCCCTCTCCCCCCCGGGAGCTTTCTAAAGCTCTGCAAGTGGAAAACCGGTTTAATCTTGTATAGATCCGGTGCAGGCAGCCACAGCCACTGTGAGTTCGTGAGTGTACTGGGACTATCTTGCTCCAAAGTGTCTCACTCTCTGCACACTGTCCAGTTGTATTAACTCCCACTAGCACAAAAGACACATCTCTGATATGGTTGAATGAGGTACTTCTCTGTGGTTCCAGCGGTATGTCATTAGAAGTCATTTTGTTGCTCTGCAGGTAGGTGTCCTGGGTAGGTTGCAGGGCTTGTATCTGGATGATAATTATGATTACCTTTCTCCTTTGGTAGTGTGGTGAGTACCTGCCAGCACCATGAACCCTAGTCAAAAGAGGTAAAGCTGCTGGTTATGCACCGGCTCAACTTCTCAGTGTTTGGTGACATAAGCCAATAGAGCCTTATTATTGGGTTGTAGAGAGTAAATGATGGCCTGCTATGTCTGGGGCTTACTTGGGACCACTTCAGCCAACAGACTGTAACACAAACTGTAACATGTTCCTGGAACTGAATGTTTTACTTGGTAGCAGAAGGTGTCCAGTTAGGACATTATTTGGGAACTCCATTTAGATTCCTTTCCTACACATATATATTTGGGATAGCTACTATAGTATGGGCTTCCATGTGGTTTTCCAAATGGCTTTAGTGGTACTTGTCCCTCCCTCTTTGTTCTTCTCCTTCATTCCTCTCCATTAAATCCTCCTGTTGTAGGTTTCTGTCTATCTCTCCATCACACTAGCTTCTATTTCTCCTTACTTGAGAGCTCTTCTCCTCTGTCCTAGTCCTTTAAGAGGTACCTAACATTTATGGTAATTTGTATTGTAGCACACATATCAAAGGCTTAAAGGCTAACACCCACCTAAAAGAGAATTCATATCATATTTATTGTTTAGAATCTAGGTTACCTCACTCAGGATGATCTTTCCCTGCCCCACCCATTTACCTGCAAATTCCATTCTTCTTAGCAGCTGGATAATATTCCATTGTGTAAACATATATTTATTTTTCATTTTCATTGTCCATAAGTTGGAGAACACCTACAGTTTCCAATTTCCAGATATTATTACTAGAACAGCAATTAACACGGTTAAGCAAGCGTCTCTGTGGTAGGATGAAGGATTCTTTGGTTGTATGCCCAAGGGAGGTGTTTCAGACGCTTGAAGTATATCTATTCCCATCTTCCTGTGGAATGGCCACGCTGACTTCCATAGTAGCTATACAAGTTTTGCATTCCCATCAGCAATGGGTGGGTGTTCCCTTTCCTCTAAATCCTTGCCAGCATATGCTACCGTTTGTCTTATTGATTGTGGCCATCCTAATTAGGGTAAAATCTCAAAAGTTTTAATTTTTCATTTCACTAATACCTAAGAACATTGAAACATTTCTTTAAGTATTTCTCTACCACTTGTGTTTTGTCCTTTGAGAATTTTTTGCTTAACTCTATACCCCATTTTAAATTGGATTATTTGTTTTCTTGATGTTCAAGTCCTTGTTTTATTTATATTTTTTATTTTTTTTATATATATTTAGGATACTATCAGAGATAGACTTGGTAAAGTGTTTTCCCAAACTGTAGGCTACTGCTTTGCCCAAATGATCATATCCTTTGCTATACAGAAGCTCTTCAGTTTCATGAGGTCCCACTTATTATTTATTGGTCTTAGTGCCTGTACTGTAGGTATCCTGTTCAGAAAGTCCTTTCCTGTGCCAACTAGTTCAAACATATATCTATTTTGTCTTTCATCAGCTTCAGGGTCTGGCCTTATGTTGAGGTCCTTGACCCACTTTAAGTTCAGCTTTCTGAAAGATATATATTTCTTTTCTTTCTTCTTCATGTAGCCATGACTCTTGGCCTGCACCTTTGTTAAAGATTCTGTCTTTTCTCCACTGTGTATCTTTGGATTGTTTGTCAGAATAGGTTTTTGGAACTAAATCTGGGCATTCAACTCAATTCCATTGATGAATGTGTCTGTTTGCTGTTGTTGGTTTTTTGTTTGTTTGTTTTTTCCGAGACGAGGTTTCTCTGTGTAGCCCTGGCTGTCCAGGAACTCACTTTGTAGACCAGGCTGGCCTTGAACTCAGAAATCCGCCTGCCTCTGCCTCCCAAGTGCTGGGATTAAAGGAGTGCACCACCATGCCCAGCTTGGAATGTGCCTGTTTTTATGTTAATACTTTGCTATTTTTAATGACTATACTTCTGTAATATAACTAACTTGAAATTTGTAATGACAATACCGCCAGTTGTTCCTTTATTATTGATGATTGCTTTAGCCATCCTGGGGTTTTTGTGTTTCCCTGTGAAGCTGAAGCTTTTTATTTTTTTAATTTTCAATTTCTATAATCAATTGTATTGGAATTTTGATGGTGATTGCATTGACTGTGTATGTTGCTTTTGATAGAATAGACATTTCGTGTGTGATTCCTACTGATCCATGAACATAGGAGAACTTTCTGTCTTCTGTCTTTAATTTCTTCAAGTTTTTTTCCTTATATAGGTCTTTCATTTGCTTGGTTAGCGTTATCCCAGGATCTTTTTAAACCTATTATGTGAGATTCCATTTCTGTGATTTCTTTTTTTAATATGGTCATCATTTGTATATAGGAAGGCTACCAGTCTTTTCATGTTAGTTTTGTGTGCTGCAACTTTGCTGAAAGTGTTTATCAGCCGAAGAGGTTTTCTGGTACATTCTTTAGGGTGTTTTATGTATGGAAGCATAGTACTTGAAAATAAAGATGCTTTGACTTTTTCCTTTCCTATTTGTATCCCCTTGTTATCCATCAGTTGTGTTATTGCTGTAGCTAAGATGTCAGGTACACTTTGATAGGTATGGAGAGAGTAGACATCTCACTCTTGTTCCTAATTTTAGTGGAAAATCTTTTAAGTTCATTTGTATTTAACTTGATGTTGGCTGTGAGCATGCTGTAAATTGGTTTTCTCTGTTCAGGTTTCTCCCTTGTATCCTTAGTCTCTCCAAAGCTTTTACCATGAGGGGATGCTGGACATTGTTAAAGGACATTTCTACATCTAATGAGATGATTGTGTGGTTTTGTCTTCAGTCTTTTTATATGATGAATTGTGTTTACTAATTTGCATTTGTTGAACCATCCATGCATCTCAAGAATTAAACCAACTTGACCATAGTGGATGATTGTTTTGATGTGTTCTCTCATTAGGTTGTCAAGTACTTGAAAGAAAAATTTTGCATCTCTGCTTAAAAGGGATATTGATATATAGTTTTTATTTTTGTTGGATGTCTGTGTAGTTTTGGTGTCACAAGCACCATGATGTTGCAAGGTAATGGGGAAATGTGTCTTTGTTCTGTATGTTTAATGGTTTATTATGGGTCATGGAGAGTTTCTTTTCCGGTCCTATCTACTGATATTCTCTATGGTTCTTGCACCTTGATAGGCATCTCTTTCTTTAAATTAGGGAAATTTTCTTCTATGATATTGTTAATCTATATTCTGTCTTGAGCTTCTTCTCCTTTTCTTTTTTGCCTATGATTCTTAGGCTTGTTCTTCTCATAGTGTCTTAGATTTATTGGAGTTTTTGTGTCTGGACGATTTAAATTTAATATTTTCTTTTTTTTTTAATTTTAATATTTTTATTACATGTTTTCCTCAATTACATTTCCAATTCTATCCCAAAAGTTCCCCATAGCGCCCCCCACTTCCCTACCCACCCATTCCCATTCTTTTGGCCCTGGCATTCCCCTATATTGGGGCATATAAAGTTTGCAAGTCCAATGGGCCTCTCTTTCCAGTGATGGCCGACTAGGCCATCTTTCGATACATATGCAGCTAGAGACAAGAGCTCCGGGGTTCTGGTTAGTACATCATGTTGTTCCAACAATAGGGTTGCAGATCCCTTTAGCTCCTTGGGTACTTTCTCTAGCTTCTCCATTGGGAGCCCTGTGATACATCCAATAGCTGACTGTGAACATCCACTCCTGTGTTTGCTAGGCCCCGGCATCATCTCACAAGAGACAGCTATATTTGGGTCCTTTCAGCAAAATCTTGCTAGTGTATGAAATGGTGTCAGGGTTTAGAAGCTGATTATGGGATGGATCCCTGGATATGGCAGTCTCTAAATGGTCCATCCTTTCATCACAGCTACGAACTTTGTCTCTGTAACTCCTTCCCTGGGTGTTTTGTTCCCAATTCTAAGAAGGGGCACAGTGTCCATACTTTTGTCTTCATTCTTCTTGAGTTTCATGCGTTTATCAAATTGTATCTTATATCTTGGGTATCCTAAGTTTTGGGCTAATATCCACTTATCAGTGAATACATATTGTGTGAGTTCTTTTGTGATTGTGTTACTTCACTCAAGATGATGCCCTCCAGGTCCATCCATTTGGTTAGGAATTTCATAAATTCATTCTTTTTAATAGCTGAGTAGTACTCCATTGTGTAAATGTACCACATTTTCTGTATCCATTCCTCTGTTGAGGGACATCTGGGTTCTTTCCAGCTTCTGGCTATTATAAATAGGGCTGCTATGAACATAGTGGAGCATGTGTCCTTTTTACCAGTTGCGACATCTTCTGAATATATGCCCAAGAGAGGTATTGCTGGATCCTCCGGTAGTACTATGTACAATTTTCTGAGGAACCACCAGACTGATTTCCAGAGTGGTTGTACAAGCTTGCAATCCCACCAACAATGGAGGAGTGTTCCTCTTTCTCCACATCCTCGCCAGCATCTGCTGTCACCTGAATTTTTGATCTTAGCCATTCTGACTGGTGTGAGGTGGAATCTCAGGGTTGTTTTGATTTGCATTTCCCTGATGATTAAGGATGTTGAACATTTTTTCAGGTGCTTCTCTGCCATTCGGTATTCCGAATGAATACCGAATGTATCACAGGGCTCCCAATGGAGAAGCTAGAGAAAGTACCCAAGGAGCTAAAGGTGAGAATTCTTTGTTCAGTTCTGAGCCCCATTTTTTAATGGGGTTATTTGACTTTCTGGAGTCCACCTTCTTGAGTTCTTTATATATATTGGATATTAGTCCCTTATCTGATTTAGGATAGGTGAAGATCCTTTCCCAATCTGTTGGTGGTTTTTTTGTCTTATTGATGGTGTCTTTAGCATTGCAGAAGCTTTGCAGTTTCATGAGGTCCCACTTGTCAATTCTTGATCTTACAGCACAAGCCATTACTGTTCTATTCAGGAATTTTTCCCCTGTGCCCATATCTTCAAGGCTTTTCCCCACTTTCTCCTCTATAAGTTTCAGTGTCTCTGGTTTTATGTGAAGTTCCTTGATCCACTTAGACTTGACCTTAGTACAAGGAGATAGGAATGGATCGATTCGCATTCTTCTACATGTTAACAACCAGTTGTGCCAGCACCATTTGTTGAAAATGCTGTCTTTCTTCCACTGGATGTTTTTAGCTCCCTTGTCGAAGATCAAGTGACCATAGGTGTGTGGGTTCATTTCTGGGTCTTCAATTCTATTCCATTGGTCTATTTGTCTGTCACTATACCAGTACCATGCAGTTTTTATCACAATTGCTCTGTAGTAGAGCTTTAGGTCCGGCATGGTGATTCCACCAGAGGTTCTTTTATCCTTGAGAAGAGTTTTTGCTATCCTAGGTTTTTTGTTATTCCAGATGAATTTACAGATTGCACTTTCTAATTCGTTGAAGAATTGATTTAGAATTTTGATGGGGATTGCATTGAATCTGTAGATTGCTTTTGGCAAGATAGCCATTTTTACAATGTTGATCCTGCCAATCCATGAGCATGGGAGATCTTTCCATCTTCTGAGATCTTCTATAATTTCTTTCTTCAGAGACTTGAAGTTTTTATTATACAGATCGTTCACTTCCTTAGGTAGAGTCACGCCAAGATATTTTATATTATTTGTGACTATTGAGAAGGGTGTTGTTTCCCTAATTTCTTTCTCAGCCTGTTTATTCTTTGTGTAGAGAAAGGCCATTGATTTGTTTGAGTTAATTTTATATCCAGCTACTTCACCGAAGCTGTTTATCAGGCTTAGGAGTTCTCTGGTGGAATTTTTAGGGTCACTTATATATACTATCATATCATCTGCAAAAAGTGATATTTTGACCTCATCTTTTCCAATTTGTATCCCTTTGATCTCCTTTTGTTGTCGAATTGCTCTGGCTAGGACTTCAAGTACAATGTTGAATAGGTATGGAGAAAGTGGACAGCCTTGTCTAGTCCCTGATTTTAGAGGGATTGCTTCAAGCTTCTCACCATTTACTTTGATGTTGGCTACTGGTTTGCTGTAGATTGCTTTTATCATGTTTAGGTATGGGCCTTGAATTCCTGATCTTTCCAAGACTTTTATCATGAATGGGTGTTGGATCTTGTCAAATGCTTTTTCCGCATCTAAGGAGATGACCATGTGGTTTTTGTCTTTGAGTATGTTTATATACTGGATTACGTTGATGGATTTCCTTATATTGAACCATCCCTGCATCCCTGGGATGAAACCTACTTGGTCAGGATGGATGATTGTTTTGATGTGTTCTTGGATTCGGTTAGCAAGAACTTTATTGAGGATTTTTGCATCAATATTCATAAGGGATATTGGTCTGAAGTTTTCTATCTTTGTTGGGTCTTTTTGTGGTTTAGGTATCAGAGTAATTGTGGCTTCATAGAATGAGTTGGGTAGAGTACCTTCTGTTTCTATTTTGTGGAATAGTTTGTGAAGAACTAGGATTAGATCTTCTTTGAAGGTCTGATAGAAATCTGCACTAAACCCATCTGGTCCTGGACTTTTTTTAGTTTGGAGACTATTAATGACTGCTTCTATTTCTTTGGGGGATATAGGGCTGTTTAGATCATTAACCTGATCTTGATTCAACTTTGGTACCTGGTATCTGTCTAGGAACTTCTCCATTTCATCCAGGTTCTCCAGTTTTGTTGAGTATAGCCTTTGATAGAAGGATCTGATGGTGTTTTGGATGTCTACAGGATCTGTTGTTATGTCTCCTTTTTCATTTCTGATTTTGTTAATTAGGATGCTTTCCCTGTGCCCTCTAGTGAGTCTGTCTAAGGGTTTATCTATCTTGTTGATTTTCTCAAAGAACCAGCTCCTTGATTGGTTGATTCTTTGAATAGTTTTTCTTGTTTCCACTTGGTTGATTTCGCCCCTGACTTTGATTATTTCCTGCTGTCTACTCCTCTTGGGTGAATTTGCTTCCTTTTGTTCTAGTGCTTTTAGGTATGTTGTCAAGCTGCTAATGTGTGCTCTCTCTAGTTTCCTTTTGGAGGCACTCAGAACTATGAGTTTTCCTCTTAGAAATGCTTTCCTTGCATCCCATAAGTTTGGGTATGTTGTGGCTTCATTTTCATTAAAGTCTAAAAAGTCCTTAATTTCTTTCTTTATTCCTTCCTTGACCAAGGTATCATTGAGAAGTGTGTTGTTCAGTTTCCACGTGAAGGTTGGCTTTCTATTATTTATTTTGTTGTTGAAGATCAGCCTTAGTCCATGGTGATCTGATAGGATGCATGGGACAATTTCAATATTTTTGTATCTGTTGAGGCCTGTTTTGTGACCAATTATGTGGTCTATTTTGGAGAAGGTACCATGAGTTGCTGAGAAGAAGGTATATCCTTTTGTTTTAGGATAGAATGTTCTGTAGATATCTGCCAGATCCATTTGATTCATAATTTCTCTTAGTTTCTCTGTGTCCCTGTTTAGTTTCTGTTTCCATGATCTGTCCATTGGTGAAAGTGGTGTGTTGAAGTCTCCCACTATTATTGTATGAGGTGCAATGTGTGCTTTGAGATTTACTAAAGTTTCTTTAATGAATGTGGCTGCCTTTGTATTTGGAGCATAGATATTCAGGATTGATAGTTCCTCTTGGAGGATTTTACCTTTGATGAGTATGAAGTGTCCCTCCCTGTCTTTTTTAATGACTTTGGGTTGGAAGTCAATCTTATCAGATATTAGAATGGCTACTCCATCTTGTTTCTTTGTACCATTTGCTTGGAAAATTGTTTTCCAGCCTTTCATTCTGAGGAAGTGTCTATCTTTTTCTCTGAGATGAGTTTCCTGTAAGCAGCAAAATGTTGGGTCTTGTTTGTGTAGCCAGTTTGTTAGTCTATGTCTTTTTATCGGGGAGTTGAGTCCATTGATATTAAGAGATATTAAGGAAAAGTAATTGTTGTTTCCTGTTATTTTTGTTGTTAAAGTTGGCATTCTGTTCTTGTGGCTGTCTTCTTTTAGGTTTGTTGAGGGATTACCTTCTTGTTGTTTCTAGGGCGTGGTTCCTGTCCTTGTATTGGTTTTTTTCTGTTATTATCCTTTGAAGGGCTGGATTCATGGAGAGATAATGTGTGAATTTAGTTTTGTCGTGGAATACTTTGGTTTCTCCATCTATGTTAATTGAGAGTTTGGCTGGGTATAGTAGCCTGGGCTGGAATTTGTGTTCTTTTAGTGTCTGTATAACATCTGTCCAGGATCTTCTGGCTTTCATAGTCTCTGGTGAAAAATCTGGTGTAATTCTGATAGGCTTGCCTTTATGTGTTACTTGGCCTTTTTCTCTTACTGCTTTTAGTATTCTATCTTTATTTAGAGCATTTGTTGTTCTGATTATTATGTGTCAGGAGGTATTTCTTTTCTGGTCCAGTCTATTTGCGGTTCTGTAGGCTTCTTGCATGTTCATGGGCATCTCTTTCTTTAGATTTGGGAAGTTTTCTTCTATAATTTTGTTGAAGATGTTTGCTGGTCCTTTGAGTTGAAAATCTTCATTCTCATCCACTCCTATTATCCGTAGGTTTGGTCTTCTCATTGTGTCCTGTATTTCTTGGATGTTTTGAGTTAGGATCTTTTTGCATTTTACATTTTCCTTGATTGTTGTGCCGATGTTCTCTATGGAATCTTCTGCACCTGAGATTCTCTCTTCCATCTCTTGTATTCTGTTGCTGATGCTGGTATCTATGGTTCCAGATTTCTTTCCTAGGGTTTCTATCTCCAGTGTTGCCTCATTTTGGGTTTTCTTTATTGTGTCTACTTCCCTTTTTAGGTCTAGTATGGTTTTGTTCATTTCCATCATCTGTTTGGATGTGTTTTCCTGTTTTTCATTAAGGACTTCTACCTGTTTGATTAGGTTATCCTGTTTTTCTTTAAGGATTTGTAACTCTTTAGCAGTGTTCTCCTGCAATTCTTTAAGGGATTTTTGTGCTTCCTCTTTACTGTCTTCTACCTGTTTACCAGTGTTCCTTTGTATTTCTTTAAGTGTGTTATTAAAGTCCTTCTTGAAGTCCTCTACCATCATCAGGAGATATGCTTTTATATCCGTGTCTAGCTTTTCCGGTGTGTTGGGGTGCCCTGGACTGGGCGAAGTGGGAGTGCTGGGTTCTGATGATGGTGAGTGGTCTTGGTTTCTGTTAGTAAGATTATTACGTTTACCTTTCGCCATCTGGTAATCTCTGGGGTTAGTTGTTGCCGTTGTCACTGTTTAAAGATTGAAGCAGAAGCTGTGTTCCACTCACCAGCAGTCTCAAAATCCTGTGGCGGGGGTCGTGGGTAGCTGGCGGGTGTCAGCCTATCCTGCGCTCTAGCTACCCCGGTGCTGGTCCGGCCGGATGAGCAATTTAATATTTTCTTTGACTGAACTGTCTACTTCTTCTACGTTTTTCTCCAAGACCTGAAATACTCTCTTCTGTCTTTTAATCTGTTGGTGGAGCTTACCTCTGAGTGTTTTTATTATTATTAAATTAGATTTCTTAATTTCCTTTTAGGTGTGCTTTTTCTACATACATATATGTATGTATACTACATATATGCTTGGTATCCACCCACACAGATGAGAAGTGGGCATCAGATCACATGAAACTGGTATTTGGGGTAGTGATAAGCCATCTTATGGGTGCTGTGAATCCAACCTGGATCCTCTGCAAGAATATTTAATCACTGAGTGATGTCTTTGGCCCCCAAATATACTTTATTGTTTGGTTGTTTATTTGGTTATTTTGTTTTGGTTTTTTGATACAGAGTTTCTTTTGTAGCCCTGACTTTCATAGAATTCATTTTGCAGACCAGACTAGCCTCAAACTCACAGATATTCACTTGCCTCTGCCTCCTGAGTGCTGGGATTAAAGATGAGCACCACCTCTGCCCCCAGTTCACTCTGTGGGTTTTGCATCATGTCCTAAATTTCTCACTTCCAGTTTAATTTTAGTTTGTGAATATGTTTCCTGGTTAAAGTCTACTTTCATGTCTTGAAATGTTTTCATTGTTCTGTAAAACTGTGTTTTTACAGTCTTCATTAAATTATTTGTTTGTATCCTTTTTTTAGGTCCTTGAACATTTTCATAATTGCTATTGTGAAGTCCTTGTCTTGTGTTCCAGCAAACTGCTTTTCTCGGGTCCTATTGTAATAGGCTTGCTGGCTTCTAAAGGAGGCATGCTGTCTTAGCTGTTCATGTTGTGTTTTGTCCTGGAATCTACACATCTAAAGCTATGGTGTTTTAAGTGTTTCTTGGTATATCTGGCGTTTTATTTTTGGATGGGTGTCCTTTTCTTTTGGTTGCTGTTACCCACTCAGGATTATAAGCCATTGTGGTAGCTATAGGGCCCCTGGTATAGAGTGTAGAGTCTTTCTATGGGTCAATGGGTAACAGGAATGGAGATGGGCTGGGAGGCATGTCTGATAGGAATAGCAGCTAAGTCCTAGAACAGTAGTTCTCATCCTATGAGTTGAGACACCTTTGGTGCTTGAATGACTTTTTGAACAGAGGTCACATATCAGATATCCTGCGTATCAGATTCATACATTATGATTCATAACAGTAGCAAAATTACAGTTATGAAGTAGGAACAAAAATAATTTTCTGATTGAGGGGATCACTATAACATGAAGAACTGTATTAAGGGGTCATGTGATTAGGAAGGTTGAGAACTGCTGCCCAAGGGGAACCCCTGTGTTTTCACTCACAGGCAGAGTCCCCAGAGATTAGAGGTGGGGTCGGACTAGGGGCTCCTGCTGGCAGACTGCCATAGGCCAATGAGTAAATCTGGAGAGACCAAAATGAAAGACAAGAAGGATGGTGAAAAATGCCTATCCAGTGTGACCAACCAGAGGTCCTTGACAGGAAGTGGTTTTGCAGTGAGCAGATGATACAAAGGGATGGAGATGAGCTGGTAGGGGGGTGCTGGGGAAGAGGTTGGGACAGAGCTAAGGAAACCCTGCCTCTGCCAAAAGAAATTGAAATTCCATGTAATGGAAGTAGAGTGGGAGAAGGGGACTCTACCTCCCTGCTGTTGAGATTAAAGGGGTGTGCCACCACTCTCTATTTAAAAATCAAACTTTTTAAAAGAGAAAGTATTTATTATCTGTAATTGTTGTTGTTGCTACTGATATATTCAGGAAGAATTACAAAGAGGGATAATGAAAAGGAAAGCAACAACATAAGATACTGTGCCTGGAGGTGTAGAAGAGTCAGATTTCCATTCAACTCTAGGCAACTGAGAGGACTAAGCAGAGCTAGGAAGCCAAAGCAAAAGCTGTCTTAGTTATGGTTTCTATTTCAGCGATACACCATGACCAAAAAGCAAGTTGGGATGGAAAGGGTTTACTTGGCTTACATTTCTACAATGCTATTCATCATTGAAGGAAGTCAGGACAGGAACTCAAACAGGGTAGGAACCTGGAGGCAGGAGCTGATGCAGAGGCTGAGGAGAGGTACATCTTATTGGCTTGCTCCACATGGCTTGCTCAGCCTGCTTTCCTATAGAACCCAGGACCAATAGCCCAGGGATGGCACCACCCACAAAGAGATAGACCCTCCCGCATTGATCACTAATGATCAATGCCCTGCAGTTGGATCTCACAGAAGCATTTCCTCAACTGAGGTTCCTTCCTCTCTGAGAACTCTAACTTGTGTCAAGTTGACTTAAAGCCAGCCAGTGCAGAAAGAAGTTCTACATGTTTTCAGCAAGGAGAGGGTAGGAACATTCTTTCTTCTTTCTCTTACCAATGCCATCTCCCTTCCCTTGGCAAGGTTGGAGTATCCCAGAAGACAAACATGCTAACTTGCTTCTGTATTTTTCTATCTTGGAATGGAGCATATTGATAATGTGTGACAATAATCAGATTAATATTACATGGGCTTGGAGCAGAGATGAGTAGGTTCAGTCTTCATTATGGCTTTGACCCATGTCACCTGTGTGGTGTTGACTAAGACAGTATCTTTGGAAAGCCAACCCTCAGCTTTGCTGTCTATAAGCCTGAATCTTTGGTACATGAGTCCTTTCCATGCCCTTCCTGGGAAGTGTATAAAAAGGTTCCAAAAAGGTTCAAATAACTTCACAAATTATTTTAATAATATTTTCTTTCTTGGAGATAAAAGTGAACACAATCATATGAACGGCTCTGCAAAGGACTGTGGTAAGAACCCCCATCTCTCAACTTACCTGAGCTAAGAATAAGTGACCCACAGAGCCACATTCAAGGGACCTGCAAGCTGGAAAACTAGACCAGGCCTCTTCAAGGCTCATCAACCCTCTGTCTAGTGCACAGAGACCCTGAGTGGTTGAAAATGGGCTCATTGTGGTTCCCACCCACTTTGAGAACTTTCCCCAAGTAGTGGAACAAGTTTGCACTTCCATTATCAGTGGAGGAGTGTTCCCATTGCTCCACATTCTAGCCAGCATGTGCTATCACTTGAATTTTTTGATCTTAGCCATTCTGACCAGTGTAGGATGGAGTCTCAGAGTTGTTTTGATTTGTATTTCTCTGATGACTAAGGACTTTGAACACTTTTTAAGTTCTTCTTGGCCTTTCAAGATTTCTTGAGAATTCTCTGTTTAGCTCTGTGCTTCATTTTTAAATTGGGTTATTTGGGTTATTGGTATTTGAGTTTTTGAGTTCTTTATAAATTTTGGATAATAGTCCTCTGTCAGATGGAGGGATGGTGAAGATCCTTTCCCAATCTGTAGGCTGCAGTTTTGTTGTATTGACAGTGTCCTTTGCCTTACAGAAGCTGTACAGTTTCATGAGGTCCCCCCATTTATCAATTGTAGATCTTAGCAGCTAAGCCATTGGCGCTCTGTTCAGGAAATTGTCTCCCAAACCAATGTGTTAAAGACTATTTCCCACTTTCTCTTCTATGAGATTTAGTATATCCAGTTTTCTGTTGAGGTCTTTGATCCACTTGGACTTGAGTTTTGTACAGGGTGATAAGTGTGAATCTATTTTCATAGATTCACTTCATGTAGACATCCAGTTAGTCCAGCACCATTTGTTGAAGATGCTTTTTTTCCATTATATGGTTCTGGATTCTTTATCAAAAATCATGTGCCCATAGGCATGGGGGTTTATTTCTCAGTCTTCAGTTCGATTGCATTGATCAACCTGTGTGTCTCTGTACCAATACTACACATTTTTGTCACTATTGTTCTGTAGTACAGCTTGAGGTCAGGGATAGTGATTCCTTGGAAATCAATTTGACAGTTTCCTAGAAAATTGGGAATAGTTTTACCTTAGGACTTAGCTATACTACTCCTAAGCATATACCCAAAAGATGCTCCACCATCCCATAAAGACATAGTTGCTTAATTATGTCCATAGCAGCTTTACTTGTAATAGTCACAAACTGGAAACAACCTAGATGTGCCTCAACTAAGAGTGGATAAAGAAAATGTGGTATGTCTACACAATGGAATACTATTCAGCTAAAAAACAAACAAAACAAAACAACAAACAAACAAAAGCAAAGACATCATGGATTCTGTATGCAAGTGATGGATCTTGAGAATATCATCCTGAGTGAGGTAACCCAGTCACTAAAGGACATGATGGTATGTATTCACTTATAAGTGGATATTAGCCATAAAATACAGGATACCCATACCATACTCCACAGACCCAAGAAGGCTGTACAGGAAAGATGGCACACACTTGAGTCTCTTTGGGAAGAGGGAATGGAATAGTTCTGGGAGGCAAATGGAGGGAGGGGACTGAGTGAGAGAGTGGATCAGGAGATGAGTCGGGGATGAAAGGTCGGGTGTGAGGAGGGGCAGGGGTTATGGCTGGATGGCCATGAAAATGAATTGAATCTGCAACTGATGGCAGGGGGGAGATAGGAGACACCTCCAGGAAGAGACAGAGACCTGGGATAGGGGCAGCACTCAAGAATCAATGGGTGTGTCCTTAGCTGAGACTCACAACATTGCAGATATAGAGCCTGGGGAGGCTGCCTTCCATGGCCAGGCAGGATCCCCAGTAGAGCCATAGGGACACCAAACCACCCACAAAACTTTCAACCCAAAAATATATCTTGTCTACAAGAAATACAGGGATTGGGGGTGGAGCAGAAACTGAGGGAATGGCCAACCAACAACCAGCCCAACTTGAGACCCATCCCATGCACAAGCACCAATCCCTGACACTATTGATGATACTCTGTTATGCTTGTAGACAGGAATCTAGCATGGCTGTCCTCTGAGAGGCTCCACCCAGCAGCTGACTCAGATGCAGACACCAACAGCCAAACAATGGATGGAGCTTGGGGACTCTTATGGAAGAATATGGGAAAGGATTGTAGCACCTAAGGGGATAGGGACTCCACAGGAAAACCAACAGAGTCAACTAACCTTGACCCTTGGGGCTCTCAGAGACTGAACCACCACCAAACAGGATGGGCCTAGGCCTCCCCGCACATATATAGCAGCTTGTGATAGCAGCAAACAGATGTGCAGCTTGGTCTTCATGTGGGTCCCAAACAACTGGAGCAGAGGCGATCCCAAAAGCTGTTGCCTGTACGTGGAATATGCTCTTCTACCTTGTCTGTCATCAGTGGGAGAGGAAGCACCTAGCCTCACAGAGACTTGAAGTACCAGGGTGGCCTCCACCCACTCAGAGGAGAAGGGGAGGGGTGGTAGAGGAAGGATTGGGGGAGGGGGTTACCGGAAGGGGGGGGGACGACAGTGAACAGGATGTGAAGTGAATAAGTTAAATAATAAATAAGAAAAACTGTTATACTTAAATATTAACATATAAGCCGGGCATGGTGGTGCACTCCTTTAATCCCAGCACTAGGGAGGCAGAGGCAGGTGGATTTCTGAGTTCGAGGCCAGCCTGGTCTACAAAGTGAGTTCCAGGACAGCCAGGGCTATATAGAGAAACCCTGTCTCAAAAAAAAAAAAAAAAAATTAACACATTTTCTTGTCTTCTTCCAAGTATGAATATGATTTACTATCTTCAAAAATATGTTCACAAGATGATGTGTTTTATGTGAAAGAGAGTATGATTTGTTTGAAAAATATATGAATAATAAAAAAAATTCCCTCTGCAATACTGACCTTGTGGGTGGAAACCAGAGAACACAGTTACTTTCAAAGTTTCCTGCAAGAAAGAGCCCTGCAGGCAAACATTAATTGCTGCTTTTGTTGTTGTTTGTACAGGAAGAAGGTGCTGCCTTAGAGAACTTTATCTTGAGGATATTTTCTCATTGTAGAAAGTCTCTGTCATGAGCACTTTTCAAAACAGCTGAGTGAAAGGGGCCATCTCTAACTTCTCTCCATTTCCCAGGGTGATAGCACTTGAGTGAGTTACTCATTCTTCCCATTAACCTGCCACCCCTCCTGCTGAGCTTCCCTGCGGCTCAGCAGAGGATTCTGGGAGGACCAGAGGCCAAGAAAACAGTGCTTCTGTCTGCACTGGAGCTCTTCTGATATTGCTTCTCCTCACCTTTTCTCTTAAGGTTTATTTTTAAAAATGAGAAAGGACTGTAAGACGACCTCTCAGAGAAGGTGAGAGGAAGAGGGTTCATCCACTCTCGAGGGTGATAAAAGAAGGAAGATGGTAAAATACTGTCTTATAAGAGCCAAGAATGTGAGCTCAGGAAAGACCCTTCGTTCTGGTTAGGAGAAGGACTTACAAAGACTGAGGTCGGTGCTGAATTACATTTAGAAGTAAGATATGAAAATGGAACTCAATAAATATTAATTTAGTCACTGGAAGAATGGAAGTTAGGAGGACAGATGGAAGGAAGGATGGATGGATGTATAGGTGGGCAGGAGAATGGGTGATGGATAGATGGGTGGATGGACAAAAGGCCAGAGGTTGTATCCGTTAAAAAGATTCTCTCTCGATATTGAAGCAATAAGAAAGGTTCTCAGAGGGCAATACAGCAGCCAACTAAGCCTCTACCTCATGAAAGAAGAGCCTTAGGAGTTGTCTGCTCTCAGAAAGCACCTGAATGACAAAGCTGCTGCTAATGGGATTCGAGGTGGCTGTCTAACTCTGTAATGTCATCCGCATGGTGCTGCCTTTAGACACAGGAAGGATACCAAAGGGATGATGTCCTGGGTTCTTCTTCTGCAGTTTCAGAGCCTCTAAATCCAGGCAGCATGTGTCAGGGAAGTCCCTGCATGAAGATCCCTGCATAAGAGAGGACAGGAGGCCCTGAGAGACCATTGTACGAAAGCTACGAAGTGAGCCCTAGGCTGTATCGTATCCCTCTCGATGCTACAGATGGCAGAGCTGTGGGGTATCTGCCAAGGAGAGCAGTACACAGTAGTAGAACCAGCCCCAGGAGAGAGATGTGTGTCCTAGGCAGCAGAGCTGGAAGCACGGATCCCTCAGCAAATCCAAGGAAACACTTGGATTTGGAGCTGCAGGATTCAGTGTTTGTCCTGCTGGGTTTTAGTCTTGGCCTTGCTTTGGTCCAGCATTTCCTCACTATGCCTCAATTCCTCCATTTTCCAGTGGTCATGTATATTCTGTCGTTGTCAAGAAGGGTTAATGCCCTACATCAAGAAACCTCAAACAAGCTGAGAAACTTCCAACATGGCGTACACCTGCTCAGTGTTGTGTGAGCCAACACAGGGATGAGAAGATGTGCTGAACTCGGCAATGTTGGAACTATAAATAACAGACAGACAGACAGACAGACAGACAGACACACCAATAAAACTTTCCTCCTCAAAATCCCCTCCTCTGCCTCGTAAGTCCCCAAGCTCCTTGTACCTAGGGGCATAGCTTCCCTTCCCATGCAGAAGCTGCTCTCCATTGTTCTCATTACAGGACAGTCTACTTCTCTTGAGGTCTGTCTCCCCTTTTATTTTCATGCTTCCTTGATCAATCCTGATCTAACAAAATGCTGGAAATATTGTATAATTTGCATTATTATTATTATTTATTTTACAGAGGGTTACAGCTCAGCAATGATTCTGAGTCTTAAGAGATCTTGGACTTTGAAACAGTGTTGGGACCATGAGAGACACTTGGAGCAAATGCCAGTTTGCACTGTGATCTTGTAAAAGAATTCCTGGAAAGAAGCTGTGGCTACAAAAGTTGATTGCTTAAAACTGCAGAGAGGTGGAGAGGTTGGGGTGTTGCATCCCAGAGCCTTTTTACAATTTATTTGGGGCAATCTTCAGAATTCCTTCAGTTTCAAGGAGGCAAGGTACAAATAGCCATTCCTCACTCCTCTGTGTCAGACATAACATCCTGACAAAGCGATTAAAAACAAACAGACAGACAGACAAACCCTTTTGGAACTTACAAACTTAATAAGACTTCAGCTTTCCTCCACTGGAAGTAGACACTGAGAGTGTTAATGTCTTAGCCACTACTCACTCCCTCTGCTTATGCTTGTAGCTGAGCTCTCTCAGCTTCCTGTCCTTTCCCCTGTTGCCAAGCTTCCCCAACCAGATGGATTCTTGTCCCTCTGGAGTTGTGAGCTAAAGTAAACTCTTGCTCCCATAGGTCGCTCTTAGTCATGATATTTTATCATAGCAGCAGGGAAGTACTAATACTTTGTGTCCCTCTGAAAGCTTCCTTCCTCCTCTCCCTTCAGACCAGGGAATCTGAATTATTTGCTTAGGTCTCCACTTTTCCTACTGCCAACTCCACAGAAACATTATGGGATAGTAATAAGATTCAAGTTGTCCACTGACTCCCTCTGTGCTTTTGATCATATATAAGAAAGGTGAGCTAAACCTCAAGGTGGAACCTTTAAAATTGGACTAGGAAACCCGACCTGAAAGCACTGTTGCAGTGTGCCATTGTCATGAAGCTTCAGAGACCCCAGATACACAATAGGTGATCAATAAGTGCCACTTATGGAGCAAAGAATCCTATGTGAAAAGCCTCCAGGTTTCAAGGAGGCAAGGTACAAATAGCCATCTTGAAAATAAGCTTTGGGAACGATTAGAGGTCTTTGTGCAAATCTATTGAACATAGTGGAGCCCTGTCAGTCTCTGAGTTGACAGTATTTAACTCGGCATTGAACTTCCTGTCTCAAGCTGTCATAAGTACCTACATACAGTTGCTCATGTTTTGGTGTCCACATTCTCAGCACCCTCACATGGCACCTTCTGCCAGTTGACCCCTACCCATGCTACACATCTGTACCAGAGGGGCCACATGATTGACCATTCATTTTCACTATGACTAGACAGAGGAGAGAAAGTCTGAATGACAGCAAGTAGCAGCCAGACCTTCTTAGATATCTAGCCATTTTTCCTTTAATGCAGAGCAATGATTTTCTAAGAATCTGCTGAAATGTGTATACCCTTAAATTCACAGCTAGTGTCTGAAGTGACGTAGGGTTAGGCCTGGTATAGGAGATATTGGGACCCTGTCTTTTCCTGTTACTCTCTTTGTCACCCAGACACCATGAGGGAGACAGAACTTCACACTGACATCCTGATGGTCCACTTCACCACTGGCCCCAGTGATGAGGCCAAGCAACCATTCACTGGACCCTGTGAAACTGAATCATTACAATTCTTCAAGCATTTTATCACTATCTTACTAATACAGTTGTTACTGTTCTAGAGGCAGTGGGACCTGGAAGAACAGTGCTGACAAATGGGGGCAGACCAAACTCCCACGCAATAGTCAGCTTTATGCAGAGAATCAGACAAATTGGCAAAGTTCTCATGTGTTCAAGCTGTATACAACCACAAGGACAAGCCACAAGTGGAAAAACCATGTTTTGTCCACAGAGACATACAATGGGTAGTTTAAACATTTAATTGAATAGCAAGAGCAAACAATAATGAATAATGTGAAGTAAACGCAATCCTCTTCACTACACCTGGCAGGAGCACAAGAACACATTCCAAGAATCATGCCATGTTTTGAAGAAACGGAGGTCACAAGACTCTTGTTTCTGTTTTCTAGAAATGTTCTTACAAGCACTTAGGTATTCAGACTTCATGAGCACTTGAAGTAGAAGCCAGTCCTGGACTTCATGCTTGACTTTCCACTTTGGCATTTATAAAAGATGCATGTTATGAGGTTGATATAAAGGCTGATAGAGTGGGCCCTGGAAGTACCAGGATCCAGACAAAGACCGCGTCCAGTAGTTCAGTATCTGTAATAGCTACTGTTATTGTGACTAGACTTCCTGGTGTGGTTTGAGAATAAAAGCGTAGACTCTGCCCTAACATTGTAGCATCTATTCTGGCAATTGCTTTCTATTTTCCCTACTTGGCTTTGTCTCCTAGGTGTGAGGTAGATACACGTAGTTACAATGTAGAGGTTTTCAAAGACCTTGTGTGAGCTAATACATCTGATGCACAGCTTGGAGAAAGTAAACATTTAAAAGACATATTAGTTGTTTTCAAGTCTCTTTTTATGTTTAAAGTCTGGAAAGCTTGTTTCTTTATTGTTTGAGAATTGAATGAGCGCTATGATGTGCTTAGATCAAATCCATGCCACATTTCCTCCCTCCAATTATCCTCCTATCCCAAAGTGCTCTTTCTTTAAGCCCGCTTAGTCCACTTAGATTAACTGTATGTGTATGGATAGAAAACCATGTACTGGAGCCTGGGTAGTCTCTCAGGGGCTGCATCCCTAAAGAAAACTTAGTTTCCTTCTCCCAGAAGTCAACAATTGCCAATAGCTCCTCTGCTAGGGGTGGGACTTCATGAGCCCCTCGCCATCCATGCTGGGTTTGATCTGGTTCAATCTTGTGCAGGTCATGTACATAGTCACAGCCACTGTAAAGTCATAAGACTGCATTCCTGAACCAGGAACCTCACTTAAGCAGCCAAGGGATCTACACCTATTCACAGAGGACATTGGCACAGTGACCTAATTCTCAAAGCTGTGCTGTTCCATGGAAGACAGATCAGATATGTCTGAAGTAGGATGAGATCTTTTGCATTGGGTTGTTCCTAGCAGTAAGCCTCCTAGCTGGCCCCACCTTCTCTCACTGTCAGCCATGTTCCACTGGAACCAAGCACTGGGCAGGTCTGCCTCTTTGGCTCATTCACCCCTGGTCTCTTCTTTCAGCCAGAAGAAAACAGTGAATCCATATATTCTGTTTATTCATTTTACTTCTAGAAAAAATAATGTTTTTCAACCTAATTATGCACACCTGACTGTGTGACAAGACTTGGACATGGCAGGAGTTGTCAGCAAGATGTAGCACACACAGCTCCTGTCTTCAGAAGAAGGGGCCACCTGAACATGGTGTGATTTTTCACCATGCAACAATACACCCCCAGTTTTCAAATGTTTTTGCTCTTGTAACTTGAAAGTCATCATAATTAGTACCCCGGGGAGGTAATTAAAACCAAAAAGGTATTTTACTCAGGTGAGAAATAGAGAAAGCTAGATGCTTAAAGTGGAGTGTTCTCCCTGGATTTGAACATCCCAAGAGAACAAAGACAACCAGAGGCTGCCATCCAGGACTCCACAGCCAGCAGTTCCTCTCACAGAGAACCTGTAGCCATGGTTCCTCAACTACACTTGTCCTCTACGATGTGCCACTGCTCACCATCAATGTAGCAGCGTCTCCTGCTCCAGAATTCCCAGATGTCCCTTGGATCCACACCAGAATCCTCTAGAGGTGTCTGTGTGCTCTGACAGACAAAGGCGTTGGGCTCAGAGAAGCAAAGCATCTGGGTCCACACAGCAGACATTTATTTCTCTCTGCTGAGACTCCTGTCAATGGTGACAGCGTGAAGATATTCACATCTTCCCACTGGCACACACACACACGACACACACGACACACACACACATGATACACACAGGCACACAGATGCAAAGATGCACTCAAAGAGTCATGCTAGCATACAGCCATACATACATAGATAAATGTACAAATAGTTCATACCATACTCAGACATACTCAAATGCGCACAGGCATATACACATAGCACATGTGTGCACATACAAATGCAAACAGTTTTATATACACAAACACATACAGATACACACAGGTAGACAAAAATATAAACATACATACACACATATGTAGATATACACATAGAAATACTCCTATACAGCTGCACAAACACACATGCACGCACACATGCACACACATACAGACAGAACACCTGTCCAGGGCCCAGAACGCAGGTGTTTGTTATCCTTGGCAAGTCCCGTGTCTCCTCTCAGTGGAGATATCTTGCCTCCCCGGTTTCAGGTGGAAGTTAGAGAATGTCAAAGGTAGCAAAAGAGTAGATTTTTCTCCTTTAGATTGATGCCCATCTTCACACAGTCAAAGCCACCACATCCTCATGAGGCTAATGAAACCTCCACGAGGTGGAACAGGGGCCCATTAGCAAGCTCAGTGACTGCTACTCATGCCGAAGGACTTCAGCAGCTTATTTTCCCACTTTCTGTTTCTGATCAAAGTATGGTGAGCTGTGAGTGGTGCCGACTCCTTCAGGACTGCTAAGGACTAGATGAGTACTCACAACATGAACCCGCATGGTCCAGGCATAGAGGGACAGTAGCCATGCTGAACAAGCCCCTTGTCCTTCCAGAACTTATAGTAGACAAAATCCCACCCATATTTTCAAGCCAGATCTTAAAGCAAGGGAATTATCTGGCTCCCTCTTCTGTTATCCCTATGGGGGTCAAGTAGGGGATATTTGTGCCAAAGAAGTCCCCTTCTTTTTGATGCTGGCAAGCTTTGGTGTTCCCCATGAAGTGAATGGAGTTTGGTAACAATGGGGACTTTCGAATCCAGGTTGCAAAAGAATTTAGCTTGGTCTCTTCCCTGATGCTCTTGAAACCCAACTGTCATGATCTGAAAAAGTCCAGCAGCTGTAGCCAGGCTCTGGTCTGTGAGTGGGGAGGTCAGCCCAGTATTTCCTGACTTCAGTTGTTAGAGAGATGGAAAGAGCTTGCGTCTGTGCCAGTGACTCAGAAAAGTAAACCCAAGTTCCCTGAAAAAGTCGCATGTGAGTGGAAGATGCTGAAGGGTAGAGCTTCCTGGCTGTGCAAATTTGGATCGGCAAATTTGCCGATCTAGAGGCAAGATTTTTGGGGGCGGGGCTACCTTTAGTTTCCCCAGCAGCCATACATCTCTGAATCTGATGTAACATCCTCTGACCATGGGGTAAGACCTTCAGAATGTACAAATATGGTGAGTAATTAGCTTCCCCTAACACAAAGATGAAGAATGTCAGGATACCCTCTGCTGAAACCTCAACAGAGATTTCCCAGGTTTTCTGAAGTCTACGGGCTATCCTCAGAAAATGTATTGATTTAGGTTTTTCTTTTGCTCTGTGCTCATTAAAAATTTAATGGTTTATGTGACCAGTTGAATAGTAGAACATGTGAGTAACCTGGGGCTCCAGAATCCATGTTCTTGGGCCACACTTACTCCTCTTTGTCTCAAAATAAACTGTCTCTATTCCCTCTGGTGTGAGAGCTGTGTTTGGCATTGTTTCCAGGACAATATTGTCTCTGTTGTTCCCTGCTCTCTCACCATAACAATCCACATCAAAGATGTGTGACCAGCAGCAGGCAATTCTCTCCTGAGCTGCTCACCAGCTGGGAGCCCTCCAATTCAATCTCATTCAATTCTGACGCTATCTATTGTGGAATAGCAACAGGTGACCTTCTCAAGCCCGTCCTCCTTCAGATGCAACACTAGGCGTGGGCTGCCAGAAAGTCCATTCCAGAGTTACAGTTGGCAGTCTCACAACTGCTTTCTTAAGTCAATGAAGTAGCCGGACTTCCCCACAGGACTACAAAAAAACAAAAAACAAAACCCAAATATATGTATATGTACCTGTTTATAAAGGCTGTTGTAAGGCTGGTGTTAAAGGTTCAAACATGAAAATCTGAGTGCAGATTCCCCATGTACACCCATGTAAAAGGAGTGCACCTGTCACCACAGCACTAGGGAACAAAGACAAGAGGGTCCTTACATGGCAGCTGTCTATCCAGTCAGTGAGCTTTAGATTCAGTGAGAGGCCATGTTGTAGTGAGAACTTTGATTTCTCTAAGAACCCAGTTATAGTGCCCATTTCCTTTCTGTTTTATAGCTGTTTCCTCCAAACTAAAACATCCCTTCTCCACAAACCCTTACGTTTGGGGAATCCAAAACTCTTCTGCGGCTCCTCTCTCCAGGGATCTATAAGCAACAAGTGCATGCTGGGAGAAAGGGAATTCTTGATTGGAGCTGCCTGGAGGGAGCTTTGGGAAAGGTCCTTTTCACAAATCTTTACCCATGATTTGGTGGACTTTCCTCTGAAGAAGCTGCCCGAGTCTCCCAAACTCCAGCAAGTTCCTCAGTAAACTCACTGTTTCTCCATACTAGACTTGGGTGGAGTAATGTCCTTAGTCTGATCAGTGTCCTTGCTAAGGACACACTGATGTCTAGGCAATAGACTAGACCACTTCGTACTTACCAAGCCAACACTGGAGTTGTCCCAACTCTGGCCAACACTGGTGGCCCCTCTCCCCTCCACTCCATACTTCCCAATGGCTCATAGCTCTGAGCTTATGACAAGGCTGAGTCTTACTACAAACCTTAGACTTAAAGTGAGAACAAAGGCTCTCAGCTTTGCAGTTTTCCTGTTTCAGATGTCTGGTTGGAAAAACTTCTGTCTCTGTGAGACCCTGACACCTTCCATATGACTTCATTACCATTACATGCACTCCACCGTGTTGTTTCATCCACGTATGATATTAACTTCTTACAAACTTTTAAAAGTGTGTAAGGGGGAGAGAGAGACAGACAGAGAGAAAGAGGGGGCTGGTGAGGGTGGGGCAGAGAACATGATACTGTATGCATGTGTATATAAGAAGTGTTGGGTCCCTGGAATCAGATCCCAGGGATCAAACTCAGGTTGTTGGGTGTGATGGTTTGTATATGCTTGGCCCAGGGAGTGGCAGGATTAGAAGGTATGGTCTTGGTTTGAGTAGGTATGTCAATGTGGGCATGGGCTTAAGACCCTCACCCTAGCTACCTGAAAGTCAGTCTTCCACTAGCAGCCTTCAGATGAAAACATAGAACTCTCAGCTTTGCCTGCACCAAGCCTGCTTAGATGCTGCCATACTCCTGCCCTAAGGATAATGGACTGAATCTCTGAACCTGTAAGCCAGCCCCAATTAAATGTTGTTCTTATAAGTGTTGCCTTGGTCATGGTGTTTGTTCACAGCAGTAAAACCCTAACTAAGACATTGGGCTTGTCAGGAAGTACTATCTCACTGACCTTATTGCTAGCTTTGTATGGAGAAATGTGAATAATAAATGTCTATTCAGCCCTGAAGGGATACTAACAACAATATACAAAAAAAAAAAAAAACCTATTAATTTTGCTTGTTGAATCAATTAGTTTAACTAGGGTTACTTGAAAAAGCATGATATTCCCCTCCTTCTAGACAGGAACATCAAAGGCTGCCTGCACTTAAGTGTCCCCTGCTGATAACCATAGTGGCTTTGATGACGGTGGTAATGGCCACTATGCTTGAACAGTATTCCACAGCACACGGGAGACGCTTCTTACAGCCAGTGCCTCTTCAATCGTAGCTGTTCTCTTTCAGAGGAATGCGCACATGATTTCATAACCACCACCACCTAGATTTGATGTATTGGGGAAATAAAAGGTCAGATTATTTACATTGAGATGGGTCTCACCTCTGGGCAGTGATTCTTCACCTGCTGGTGATCCTGCCTCAGAATTAACTACAGAGGCTGCTAGAGCATGGATTCCAGCAGACTGTGGGCAGGGCCTGGTCTGTGCATTCTAACAAACTCCCAGGCGATGCTGCCTTTGCCAATTAGATGGATCTGAGGATGGCTAGCTGAAGGCTGGACTTCTCCTGTGTCCTCTTCCACTGCGGCACTCTTGGTAAGGATCCTTGGGTCCTCATGCTTTATGTACCCCATCTCCTAGATGAGAACTGGGGTGGTTTCATGTTCTCCTTGTCTCTCCTCTCATCTTTCCTGCCTACGTCTTTTTATCTGTCCAGTGTCTCATTCCTCCATATTTTACTGTGACGGCAGAAGATTCTCAGTTGTTTTTCTAATTTACCAAATACCACAGTGTGTCTCAATCCTTTCCATAGGGAAGCCAGAGTTTACCTGCCCATTTGATGGACATGGAGAACAATACAGCAGCTTCAGGCTGTGCGAAGGGCTGGGAAGTTGGTTCCCTTGGTAATGTACCTGTCACACAAGTAGGAGAATTTGAGTTCACATCCCAGGCATTTTATGTCCGGTGCTGGGAGTATAGAAATGGGTCAGTTCTTGGAGCTCACTGGCCAGTCAGGCTTGCTGAACTATGAGCTCCAGGTCTCAAAAGATCTCTCTCAGAAAAGCAGTGTGAACAGTGACTGTAGAAGACAGTTGAATTGGTCTGTGGTCTCCATATGCACAAGGATCACACACGCACCAGCCTACATGTATGCACACACAAATACATAATATACCGTGCATATACACATGTGCACAGAGACATACAGAAAAGGAGGAGTGTGCTGGTTCTCATAGCTATGTGTTCACCTCTCTCCTGGCATCTCCCACCAAGTACAGGATTTTGAGTTAATTTCAGAAAAAAAAAGAATATTTTTGTGTCAGTATAATCCAATAAAATATGACATGGGCCATACTTACACTAAAAATTTACTCTTTATCTGTAATTAAAATCTGTTTTCTATTTTTATGTGCTACACCCATAAACCCCAATTTTATTGAAGAAAAGTAAAAAGATGCTTATTTTTCTTATTTTATTTTACTTGTGGGCATTTATGCATAAATACACACTTATATAATAATTATTCTGTTCATATGAGACAGGCAAAATAAATAAAACCCTAAAGACGCCATAGGCGTCTATCAAGATGACATAGTATCATACAGGGTACAATTTGTTAGATAGAGTGCCACAGGCTGGACTCAGTCGGTCCCTCAACCTGGGGGAGAAATCAGGGTCCCAGTACTCAGGTGGGCAAGGAGTCAGCGAGTGACAAACATAGGAACACAAGAGAGTGTTGGATCTGAACGTAATTTTTCAAAGCGAGCATCAGACTTATAATACAGAAGAAAACAAGGAAGTTAGGTGATATATTAGCCAAGGTTCATTAAGGTTATCCGATGCATAATGACTCTTTACACAAAACAGAGAAATGCATACATAAAAGCTACCAGGTACCAGGCAGTGTTTACAACTGAGATATGATCAGCCCTATCTAAAGTTAGCTATTCTTAGGAGCCAGGTGAGAGGGCTATATGCCCAGGTGAAATTCTAGTCTATTATAACCCCACCACTAGGGGTTCCTCAGTAAATACCTAATTATGCTGTTCCTCTGGGCCTAGTGAAAAACATGCGGGGGGGGGGGAGCTCCATTCTACTAATCCTTTCATGAATAATGCAATATTCCAGTTCCTTAAACCACAACCCATCTTCTTTCTACTATTACATAATGTAGTCTGCCATACATGACTGTAATGAGAATTCAAAGTTTACTTTGTTGAACCAGCCCTGAGATTTATAGCTCTTATCCAGTAAACTGCAATGCCTGATTTCTTTCACTATCTTTCTGGAGGCATTTCGTCTGAATAAGTAACATTTTTACAAAATTCCAAGCCCAGGGTCAGTTCAACTACTGTCTAGGATATTGAGACACTGTTGAAGACCCGGAAGCAATGTTCAATCTAACTTAGTTATTTGTCAAGTCATTCCTTGGGGGCACCTATAATAAAACAATACTGAAAGAAAGCATGCAAGGCCCTCCACACTATGGCAAGGACAAATCTGGACCACTGCTGTGTTACGAGATGCTAAAGACTCCAGGAGACCAGTTTCCATGAAACTTATTGCCTCAGGACTGCGGCCAAGCTTTTGAACTTGTCAGGTATACTCCATTGGAGTGGGTGTAGCAATAGAGTGTGAGCCTGGGGACCAGTGGTTCTCCAAATTTGGGCCAAAAGTGGGTGTTGTGTATTGATCAGCACATATTGGGTTTAAGTGAGCCGGAACACACCTGGTTGATGTGAGGTTGGTGTCAGGGATAGCAGACCTGGTACTGGGGCTGGTGAGGGCAATGTCTAGCTGCAAAGCTCGGCCTCCCATTCCTGTGGTCTCCTTTATATGTTAGTGATTTTGGTAAATGTTTGTGAACACATGCTTGGGGTCCTCAGGGCTGGTGGTGAGGCCAAGCAGTATCCATAAAAGGGACAATTCAACGATGTATGCAGCAGTGGGAATGAATCTCCTAAATACAATACTGAATGAAGAATCCTTACCCAGAAGAATGCATAAGGTAGAATGTGTGTGTGTGTGTGTGTGTGTGTGTGTGTGTGTGTGTGATGGTCAGGTAACCCACCTTAGGTGTCATTCCACGGTGCTATCTTTTGTCCGTGAGTCAGGTCTCTCATCCACCCAAGGGTTATAGAACTAACTAGGCTGTCTTGACAGCAAACCCCAACACTGGGATTATACACAGATGCTGCCATTTGGAGATTTTACATGGGCTTTGGGAACAGGACCTAAATCCTCAGGCCTGGATGTCAAGCAAACCAGAAACATGGCCATCTCCCAAGCCATGTGTGAGTCTCACCCTGGAACTCCTAGAGTACATAGATTGCTTCCATTTCTTCTATGGAGACTGAGCAGCAGGGAGAAGTCTGTGGGCAGGAGGTGGAAGGCAGGGCATTCCATCTGAGGTGAGTCACAGTTGAAATCTTAATAACAGATGCTGTTCCACAGGCATGTGCATATTCCGAGAGGAATGCTGTGGTTCTTTTAGGTCTGTGCATCACCCCATGTGTAAACTTTATAGTTTATCGCAACTACATACATAAAGAGTTAGGTCAAGCACAGACTGAGGAGTCTGCATGCCAACCTTCTTTTGCAAAAAAGTAATAATAATAATGATGATGATAATAATAATAATAATAAGGCAGACAGAAGACAGGTGGACAGCAACGGTTCAAAACAGCACTGTGGGCTCAGGCATTAAGTGCATAGGCCTCCCCTGCCCGGTTCTTTTACATTTTTTAGGCTTTCTGTTAGGAAGGTTCTGTCCCAGGAACTTGAAAATGGAGTCAAGCATCACAGAGCATGCCCTCGCCCCCTGTTAGAATGTATGGAAATAGATCAGGAACTCCAAGAAGCCCATTCTACATAGAATGCATGGAACGTGGAACCTCTGGTCAGAACCTTAGCTTTTTATATTTGACATGGGGAGGTTTCTGTGAAGGTGAGGGGATTTGGCTTCTATTGGTGTGTTCTGTCAGGCAGATTTGAGGCAAAAGGCATCGTCTTCATCCTGTCTCGCATTGCTCAAGAGGGCTGAAGTGGGCCCTATACCACAATTGCTCACTGGGTACTTTGCACGATGCTTGGAGGTGGTAAGTCTAGAATCTCACTCCCAGTCTCCCTTGGCTGCTGAGGAAACACTGTGCTGTCATGGGTGTGTGAATATTCTGCCTCAGAGTACAAAGGATGAACAGGACCAAGCAATACTTTAACAAGGACAGGGGAAATGATTTCCTTTTGCACATGTTTGCGCGTGTTTGTATGTGTAGGAACACCTGTGTGTAAGCCTGCGTGCACACGTTCATGGAAGCCAGAGGTTGATGTCAGCCACCATCCTGGATCACCCCACCCCCACTCCATTTACTGATGCAGTGTCTCTTGCTGAGTGCAGAGCTCATCAATTGAAGCTCCTGTAGTTAGGCAGCCTGCCTCCAGATCCCAGCACTGCCTCCTGAGCTCTGGGATCACAGGTGGCTGCCACACCTGCTTGGATTTTATGTGGATTCTGGGCTTCTAAACTCTGATCTGCATGCTCTCGTGACAAACATTTTATCCACTGAGCCGTTTTAGCAGCCTCAGAGAACGACTTTTTATGGAACTCAAGTGTGCCAAGTGCAAGCTTTATAAGCCAGAAAGTCACACTAATGCGACAGACTCTAACTGGGGAAATCAGCCAGAAACACTGCACTGAGATTTATTTTCATTATGCACCAAACCAAATGCCTGCGCTCATTAAACAGACTCTTGTGTGATAGATTATTCTGGGCTATGGGCACAACTGTCACCTCACTGGAACTGACTCCTGCCAAGAGGACTGTGGCAGTTCCACTCTGAGATCCTCTCTAGGGCTGACTCTTCGGCAGAATGGAGATGGCAGGACATCATGGGGCTTTGCTGGTCAGTCATTGTCCCTTCTTTTCCTTCTCCTCCATGGCTGCATTTACAGGGCACACATGGTTGTATATAGTGCCATTCCCATCCACAGTGTCCAGGCCAGCATGGTGCAGGAGGAGCTGAAGGCTCTACATCGATTTTCATCTGAAGCCCTCTAGGAGAAGACTGGCTCCACGTGGTTAAGAGGAGGGTCTCATTGCCCACCTCCACAGTGACACACTTCCTCCAACTTGGCAACACCTCCTAATAGTGCCACACCCTGGGCCAAGCATATTCAAATCACCACAACAACTGAGGTCATTAGCAAACCCCTCCCATGTAAGAGTCACCTGCCCAAGGCCCTGCATTCATTATTTCTCTCATCCCCTTGAGAGACCCTCTTGGAGGAGACTCTCCACCTATGCTCTGTGCAGTTACAGGTTAGTTTCCTGCAGCCTCTCTCTGAGGGATGGGAGGGTTGTCATATTTGACATGTGGAGACAGAACCAGGTCCATGTCCATAGGACCTTCTCCCTCGTGGTTTGCTCTGTTTGTTTATGCCTTGGGGTCCCTGGTACAGGTGCCACACCCAGAGGGAAGGGACTTAGTGGGTTGATCCCATTTGTGGCTCTGTGAAGGGAACCTTTTGCTGTCTTCTCTGCCACCATCAGATGACATTCAGTGTCCATCTGTGTGTCTTCTTCTAACTCTGCGAGAATCATCCACCCACAGCAAGTAGGAATAAGGAGAGCCTCACTCTAAAAGGGTAAGCAGTGTGGTTAGGAGCCTGTGATACTTGGAGGTGTTCTAAAACAACATCCTATAAACAGAAACATTCCATCCTGGGGTGCAGAGGGGAGGGGATAGCTGAGCTGGTGAAGGCACTCACAAGTCTGATGACCTGACCACCAGGACCACCATTGTGAAAGGAGTCTGGCAAGTTGTCTTCTGATGACCAGCTATGCACAATGGCTTACATACCCTGCCACATCCTATGGTGGTTTGAATAAAAATGGTCTCCACAGGCTCATACATTTGAATGTGTAGTAATTAGGAAATTGTCTTAGGGTTTCTATTCCCGCACAAACATCATAACCAAGAAGCAAGTTGGGGAGGAAAGGGTTTATTCAGTTTACACTTCTACATTGCTGTTCATCACCAAAGAAAGTCAGGACTGGAACTCAAGCAGGTCAGGAAGCAGGAGCTAATGCTGATGCAGAGGCCATGGAGAAATGTTCTTTACTGGCTTGCTCAGCTTGCTCTCTTATAGAGCCCAAGACTACCAGCCAGAGATGGCACCACCCACAAGGGGACCTTCCCCCTTGATCACTAATTGAGAAAATGCCTTACAGCTGGATCTCATGGAGGCATTTCCCCAACTGAAGCTCCTTTCTCTGTGATAACTCCAGATTGTGTCAAGTTGATACACAAAACCAGCCAGTACAGGAGTGGTGCTGCTTGACAAAGATTAGGAGATGTGGCCTTGGCGTATGTGTGGCCAGTTTTGGAGGAAGTATGTCCCTGAGGGTTGGCTTTGAGATTTCAAACACTGGAGTCAGAGCCTCTCTGTCTCTCTGTCTGTCTGTCTCTGTCTCTCTTTCTCCCTGCTGCTTATAGATCTGGATGTAGAACCGTCGGCTGCTTTGTCAGCATGAAGTCCATCTGAATGCTGCTATGCTCTCTACCACAATGACATGGACTAACCTTTGAAACTGTAAGGAAGCTCTAATTAAATACTTCATTTTATAAGAGTTGCTATGTCATGGTGTCTCTTCACAGCAATAGAACAGTGACCAAGACACATATACACACAATAAAAAATAAAAATAGTTCATCTTTTTAAAAATGTGATGATATTGGCATCTATTGTTATCCTCGGTGGCTCTGGTAATACATCTTTAACCTTAATAATTTTATGTTTAATGAATATATCATAATCTACGCACTTTAGTGCAGAGGACAAAGGCACTGGGTACCAACCTTCTTGTGAGCAGTCAAACCCAAAAGACCAGACTTGGTGGTGAGCCACTGGAGAATTCAGTGTACATTCATCTTCCTCTTTTAGCTGTTGTCCCGTTTTATTATGAAATATTGTATAACATATGAGAGATTTCGTGTAGAATCATAAAATAAACACTACCAGCTCTGGGAAGTTTTAATATGTTCTCTATTAGCTTCAGGTTTTTTAAAGAAATTTAGGCCTATAAGAATATTCATGTCGCATCCCAGAATTAGGGACCCAGGCATGCAGTTTATGCCAAATGCCAACAAACAACTTTCTGGCTTTCTTTTTTCTCTCTGCATGCTGGAAATATAGATCAGTCATACAATACTTGAATTGATGAGGCAGATTCAGTCCCTTCCCTGGCACACACACACACATACACACACACACGTGCTTGAGTGTGCTTGAGAGAACTAATTTGCAGCATTGACATAGTAAGCATTTTTACACAACATTCCATTCACCAAATAGAAAACCTTTGTAATTTAAGTATATTCATAGATGTCCTGGGTAGAAATCTTTAAATTTTGACATTTATCTATTGTTCACCCCGGCAGCTCCAGCCAATAAACTTCCTCCGAAATAGCTTTCTGTTGAATAACTACGCATGGCTTATGTATGCTTTGAAAAAAATCTTCCTACCACATTGGCTTATGCATGAGCCACAGTGTGTGTAGATGTCAGAAGACAGGGTGTAGGTGTCAGATCTCTCCTTCTCCATCCTGGAGATCAAGACTCAGGGCAGGAGTCTTCACCCAATGAGCCATTGTACCAGTCTTATTTACACCTTTTAATAGTGATGATCATTTAGAGGATACCTAATTATCCCTATTCTAGTCCTGCACATAATCAGAGACCTGTGTATTACACCTGGGTCACAGCCCAGGTGTTCTGGGAGAGGGCAGAATCTTCAAGAAGTAGAGCAGCATGTGGGAGGGGCTAGGCCAGCAAGGAGTGGTGACCTGTAAAGAGACACAGGTATTCTCCCTGCCTCCTTCATTTCTCCACTCCGCCCCTTCGTTCCTCCACTTCATAAGGTGAGCAGTTTCCTCTCAACACATGCCGTCCTGACATTTTTATTCCCTTGCTGATTTTCTCACTTTTTCTGGCTTTCCTCTCCCGGGCCCCTACTGAACTCACGTGCTTCCCCTTGTCCTATTTCTGGCCAGTGATGGTTTCCACTGGAAAACTTGTGAAATCTTCATCAGGCATGTTCCTTGTTTCAGCATCTTTGATTCTGTGGTTGAGGAGTTAAGATCCTTTGGACAAGCCCTGGTTCCCTCATGTTTCATTTCCTTGTGGTTTTGGATTACAGGTCACACGTCTGTTGTCTTACCTACCTCTTCAGCAGCATTAGGAATCTCACATCACCGAAAAGCCCATTTCCTATCCGTCTTTCTTTGCAATAGAGTCTATTTTTGTTACTCTGATTCTCCTTCAGCAGGTCACAGGGAGGCAGCTTTCGGCTTGCCATTTTACCCAGAAATCTAAAGACAACTTAAAAGGTTGTCTCACTACATAATTTCACACATAGGAAAAGAAGCTAAATGTTTTAGATACCAATTCTTTACTGTTTATGAGCACTTTGCTACCAACATGTAAAATAGCATGCTAAATTAAGAAAATGATAAAAAAAATAAGATGCTTTCTTAGGTTGAGGAAAGATTTTAAAAAAATATACTATTAATGAATATTAAAATAGTGTGTGTGTGTATACAAGTACCATGGTGTCTTTGTAGAGGTGCATTTGTATATCAATAGATACTTGTTTTTCTGTTATGTTGGGGAAAGAAGTTCTGTTGGTTTCTGAGTTGTGGATAAAACTGCAAGATATTGTGTTAATTAAGTCAGCTGAAGGACAAATAGTGCAATATTGCACTTACATCGGGGACATGAACTGATCCAATGCATGGAGACAGAGAATAGAATGGTAGTTACCAGGGCTTGCTGGCTCCAAGGAAGGAAGTGGCTGTTTGCGCAGTTGATACAAAGTCTTAGTTATCTGAGGTGGACAGAGCTCCTGTCAGCTCCTTTTCTAAATGCTGTGGCAAAATATCTGACAAAGCACCTCAACAGAGGGAGAGTTTATTTTGGCATGCTTCTGAAGGGTGGATCCCATCATGACAGGGAGGTCATGGGGACAAGAGCTAAGGCAGCTGGTTACATTGGAGTGAACCTCAGCTCGCTTTCCTCCTTTTACCCAGTCCAGAAGCTCAGCCTGTGGGATGGTGTCACCCAAAACACCCCATCTCAGGCACTCTAATCAGATAGTCCCTCACAGCCGTGCCTAGAGATAAGCTGACACTCATTGTCATCTATCGCTGTTATCTAGAGACAAGAAGAAGGCACAGCACATGTTCAAACTTGTTAGGAGTTCCACGAGACCTTTTCCATGTATATGAAAAGGAACATGAGCCAATCTTGGAAGTGATGAATGTGTTCCCCTTGCTAATGTGATGGCATCCAATGTGTCTATATAATAGCCTAACCCGGCAAACTGTACTCACCAAATGTACACATTTCTGCATATCATTAAACTACAGCACAGTTGTCAACAATTTCTATACATTTACCAAATGTATTCTTTGAAGTAACACAGACATCTTTGTAGAAAAATTTCCTTACAATTTTGGATTTGGAATTTACTTTCTGTAAACACACTAACGTTTGCTTTGGCTAACTGAAGACTGTGTCAGTTAATAATAGAAAGTTCCGATTTCATAAGTTGTCCTGGGTAGAATTGCTTTCCCTTGTGTCCTCCAGGGAGAATCTTCATCCACAATGGTACAGTCACCTCAAATATATTTTGCTGATATTTATATAGCCATGCTATAAATTTTTATTTTTTAAGAACTTGTCACTCATTTTGTTTTATTTTAATTCTGTGTGCATGTATGTAGAAATAATTATTTATAAATTCCGGCAGCAGATTCGCTACCCACCTCAATGTTCCCGAATGAAAGACACATTGAATATGTCTTTTTTTTTTTTTTTTTTTTGAGACAGAGTTTCTCTGTGTAGTCCTGGAACGCACTCTGTAGACCAGGCTGGGCTCTAACTCAGAGATCCACCTGCCTCTGCCTCCCAAGTGCTGGGATTAAAAGCATGTGCCACCACTGCCCTGCTTGAATATGTCTTGAATATGTGTTAGGGCCACCACCTAACTTTCACTGCTGCTAGAATCTACCTCCCACCAATAATCCCAGTTACTTCTTACTAAATTCTGTGTTCTGTCTTGGCTACTCTAGACCCAGTTGGGCCGCCCTCCGGGCTGCGCTCTCCCAGCTCCTTCATGTGGCAGCCATGCCTCACTGTCCAGCACTCTTCTCAGGCATCTCTCTTTCCTTCTTCCTGGTCCCTAGCCCAGAAAACCCTAAAATCCCACCTCTGTCTGTCCTCCCCAGCTATTGGCTGTTGGCATCTTTATTTACCAATCAGAACCAATTGGGGGCGGGTTCCCAGAAACGACTTGATACTATGCTTCAAGCTGTTTTTTTTTTTTTGGGGGGGGGGGAGCATAATTAGCATTCATAATACAAGCAGCTACACATGTATAAGTAGGTACATGAGCCCGAGGAAGTCAGAACACTGCATCCTTTTGGAATTATATGCAGCTATATAGAATTATACGGAGTTATATGCAGCTGAGAGTATCCCACATGGGTGCTGGAAGGGTGGGTGACACTGAGTCATAGGCTTTCTAAGTTAAGGTTTCCATTGCTGTAAAGAGACACCATGACCAAGGCAACTCATAAAAGGACATTTAACTGGGGCTGGTTTACTGGCTCTGAGGTTCAGACCATTATCATCATGACTGGAAGCGTGACAGCATCCAGGCAGTCATGGCACTGGAGGATCTGAGAGTTCTACATCTTGTTCCAAAGGCAAACAAGAGAACACTACTATCTTCCAGGCAGCCAGGAGGAGGGTCTTAAAACCCACCCCCATAGTGACACACCTACTCCACAAGGCGACACCTCTTAATAGTGCCACTCCCTGGGTGAAGTAAATTCAAACCAGAACACTCCCCTGACTGCTGAAATATCCTTTCAGCCCCCATTATACTGGGTTTTATTAAGATTTTACTTGAATATGTTTTCCCATGAGATTCTTATTAGCTTTTCTTTGTCCTTATATTGTATGTGTGTTTCTCTTAAAACGAACAGAATTCCATTCTGTTTTGATACATAATTCAACAACAACTATTCTATAAATATAAAGTAAATACTAATTGCTTCATATTTTCTGTGAGTGCTGATGTTTTCAGCATTGTCTACAATGTCCCTGATCTTTCTGGGGTCCTTGATCTGTCTCTTAGCCTATGCTCTGAGATATTGCCCCCTCCTTCTAACGAGTGCTGGCTGCTCATCCACTCCTCCTAGGTGGAGCATGCTGCATTCTGATTGGTCAACCAGAGCTGGAGAGAGTGAACACATTTTCAGCCTTAACATCTTCCTTTAGGAAATAACTTTGGTTAGGCTTGATGGAGACACACAACAGTTGCAGCTGTGTGAATGTGAATGCTTGTGCTTTGCCCCTGGTCTGCAGAATGGGCCGTGCTGTGAGTCCAGCTGGGTCACACACATTGCTTTATCAGTCAGAACACCTGGACTTTATCTTATAATTTAATCTATCTGTATGTCTCAACTGTAAGTAAATTATAAAAACCCCCAAATCTGTCAATATAGAAACTTCTTATTGCAACCTCAACTTTCTTTTTCCTCAAGGTTCAATGCTGATAATATTTCAGCTCATTTTTTGGCTCCCTTCTCAATGCCATTCTTCTTAGGATGAGCAGGGAGCACTGAGGCAAAAAACAGGGAAGAGATGTTGGTGATGATCTGTAATGTGTTCAACCCATGCAAACCAGAAGTCTAACTTGTCTTCAGTCCCAGGATTATATATATATATATATTGCATTGAATTCATAGCATTTGTGTTGTGGGCCATCCATGGAGGGCTCAGGTTATTTAAGGTGAGCTGTTGACTTTTGTCACATTAGTCACTTCCCATTTCCACATTGCTACCATCATGCTACCCCCACATGACTGACACCTGTTCATCACCCCATCTTCATATGGCTGACACCTGTTCATCACCCCATCTCCACATGGCTACCATGTGTTCATCACTCTACCTCCACATGCCATGGTTCCAGGTGCATTTCTATTCTACAATCCCAGACATCCAGGATATAAATTGAGAGGAGAAAAGGTCTCTTCTCTTTTGTTGGAAAGTAACAGTTTCCACAGAAGTCTCAGTGCCATTTTTTTTCTTCACCCTCATCCCTCATTGGCCAGAGTGCAGCCACAGGACAAGCCTAGCTACAAGAGAGGCTAAGAGGGAAAGCAGCTGGTGATGTCCTGGTACTCAACAAGTGCTGCTCTGGTTTATCTCCAAAGAGAAACAAGGGAATGGCTTTTGGGCTTTGCTTTTTACTCTCTCTCTCTCTCTCTCTCTCTCTCTCTCTCTCTCTCTCTCTCCCTCCCTCCCTCCCTCCCCCTCTGTGTATGTATCAGGAAGGAAGAAAGAAAAGAGGAAAGAGAAATAGAAAGGAAGGCTGGGAGGGAGGGAAAGAGAGATGAATGATCTCATATTAAAAACTGATGACATACTTGAAAATTCTAGAAAAACACTTCAAAAGAAGAGTAGATGGGAAGAAATTAGCAAACTAAGGGTTAAAATCAATGAAACAGAAAAAAAAAGAATCAATGCAAAGTTTCATTCTATTAGATGCATAAAAGGTCTTTTAAAAAATCCAACATTCCATTATGATAAAAACCCTGGAGAGACTAGGAACACAAAGGCTATATCTCAATACAACAAAGGTAACTTACAGCAAGCACACAGCTACCATCATCTTACATAGAGAGAAACCCAGAGTATTTCCACTAAAAATAGAAACAAGAAAGATACAAATAGGAAAGGAAGACATCCAAGTATCTTTATTTGCAGATAATATGATTTTACATATAAAAGACCCTAAAACCTCTGCCAGGAAACTTAAAACTTGATAAGCACTCTCAGCAATGTAGCAGGATTACAAAACTAACAACACAAATCAATAGCCTTCCTATACACAAATGACAAACATTCGGAAAAAGAAATCAGCAAAATAATACCTTCACCACAATAGCCTTAACAATTATCTTCTGGTAACTCTAACCAAGAAAATGACAGACTTCTATAATAAAAACTTAGGTCACTTATGAAAACAAAACATAAAGCAAAACAAAAACCAAAAAGTAGAGCTGTGGAGATGGCCCAGTGGGTAAAGTGTTTGCCACACAAGTACAAGGACCTGAATTTGGATCCCTAGAACACATATAAAGATGTATGACAAAGTGCACATCTGCAATCCCATTGTGAGACAGAAGACAGAAATAGGAGAATCCCTGAACACTGGCCTGGCCTGTGCAGCCATGATTAGATCTTGTCTCACACAAGGTAGAAGGGAAAAGCCAACAGTGAAGGTTGTTCTCCAATGTTCACATATATATCGTGACAGACACACATAGGTATTCATACACACACATACACACACACACACACATACACGAATACACACACACACATACACATGCACGAATGAACACGTTCATGTACACAAAGAGAGTAAGAGGGGAAGAGAGGGAACAGAAAAAGAAGAAGCAGAAAGAGAGAGTGAATAAATATATAACTCATCTTTAACCACCTACCTTGCCCTCCAAAAGAAAAGTTTACAAAGAAAAACCATTACATGTTCTGGCTAGTCTTATGTCAACTTGACCCAAACTAGAGTCATCTGAAAGAACAGAACCTCAGTTGAGAAATTAACTTCATAAAATTTGGCTGTAGGTGGGCCTATAGGGCGTTTTCTCAATCAGTGATTGATGTGGGAGGGCTCATCCCATTGTGGGTGGGGACACCCCGAGTCTGGTGCTGTGAGAAAGCAGGCTGAGTAAGACAAGAGGAGCAATCCACCCACCCAGCAGCAGCCCTCCATGGCCTCTGCCTCAGCTCTGCCTCCAAGTTCCTGGTTTGAATTCCTGCCTTGGCTTCCTCCTGTGGACTGTGATTTAGGATGCGCCAACCAAATGAATTCTTTCCTTCCCACATTTGTTCTGGTCATGGTATTTCATCACTGCAATCATAACCCTATAAAACATTATATGAAAAACAAAATTGGAGAAATTCTTTCAACATCTGACCTCCAGACTGCCCTTAGAGCAGCAGCAGCGGTTAAGACTGTGTAGCACTGAAGGAAAAACAGAATATTGGGTTGATAGAACAAAATAGAGAGCACAGAAATAGACCGACATAATCAAGTGACATTTGTCGAAGAAACAAAGACAATTTAATAACACCAAGAAAAAGCCTTTCACCAGATGATGCTGGAAGATCCTGAAGTCTGTGTAAGAACAGCACAGGCAGACAAAGTTTCCCCGTCTCAGTGAAAATGAATTCAAAACACATCATACTCCAAAGGTAAAATAGCACAATACAAAACTTCCGGAATCTGCAGCAGGAGAAATCCATGGACCTTCCAGTTGGCTGTTAGTACAACAGGAAAGACACTATTCATCGGAAAAGGAAAGTAGTAAATTCGAGTTCTAGAGAACCAAAACTCTGACCTGGAACTAGGGCGACGTCTGTGAAGGACTTGCCGTGCAGGCAGGATGACATGTGTTGATCCAAACACCCATGTTAAAACCCAGGAGCATGGCACATGCTGGGATCTCAGTACTGGAGAGGTGGGAGCCTGGGGCACACTGGCCTGCAAACCAAGCTCAACCAATGATGAATTCCAGGCTGATGAGAAATCCTGTCTCAAAAGACAAAGTGGAAATAATGTCCTAGATTGATTCTGGTATACACACACATGTACATACATACACACAGACACACATGCACATACACAGACACACATGCACACACACACACTCATGAACACACTGCAGGGGCACCTAGAGGTACAGGCAGTTTGTCAGCCTCTTGAGGGAGTTCTGGGAACCAATCCTAGGTCCTCAGCCAGAAGAGTAAGCTCTGTTAGTGGCTACACCACACTCCAGCCCCTCCAACAAACTCTCTCTTGAAAGTCAACAGTGAGAAGACAAATGGTCCAATCTCAAAAGAAGGAAGACTGAATTAAAATATTAGAACAGATTCTTCATACATTAAGGTATCGGATGCTGGTTAACATCACGTGTCATCAGAAAATTACAAGTGAAATATAACTGTTTTTTCTATACTGTTTATGGTGGGTAAATAACATTATGCATTTGTCAAAATGTATTACTTTACCACACAGAGATAGGGTCCTAGTGTAACCCATAGATAATATTCAATAATAATATATCAACTTCTGCTTACAAAATTTATAATGTAGCCCACTAAAGTGACATGTGCTAACAGAATAAACAGGGATGGGAGAGGGTGCATATGAGTCCTTTGTGCTAGCTACTTAGTTTTTCAGCAAATATAAAGCTTGTCTAGGAACAAGGTCCATTAACACTAAAATTAATTAGTGTAATAACATGACATGTGTTTCTAGATCTGATGTTCGTGTCCTCTGGCTGGAGTTTTGTATTATCATTTGTGCATGTGTGCAAGTGTGTGTGCTTGTGCACATGTGTGTGTGTTTGTGTTTTCTTGCTTTTTTTGTAGGTGTTTGTACAAGCTAGTGGTCAACACTGTGTGTCTTCCTCAGTAGCTATTCTTGTGTCTTGAGACAACCCCTCTCACTGGCTCTGGAACCCTTCAAATCAGCTAGACTGGCTGGGTGGTAACTGCCAGGGATTCTCCTGTCTCTGTGTCCCCAGCACTAGTGTTACAGATGTGCTGCCCTGGGTCTGGTTTTGACGTGGCTGCTATGACTCTGAACTCAGGTCCCCAGGCTTGTCCAGCTTGCATTTGCTACAGAGCCTTCCTGGAGTACTCAGTCATCCCCCCCGACCCCCGCCTGCATCCATTGTTGAGAGCACAATGTCTCTAGGAAAAGGCACATTGATCTTGCTTCGCTTGCATTCCCTGAGCACCTATTAACAGCCCGAGTTGCCAAACGCACAGTTAGGACTTGAACGTAATTTAACAACAGTGAAAGTTTGCAAGCAGTTCATATTCCTCTTGGATAAAAGACACTTGAGCTTTGCTTTACATGGAATTTTTGAGTTATCTCCTATTCAGTGAGCATTTTATTGCAGCTCATTGAGCTGAACTTTCTGAGGACTCACTGAATTAATGTGTTTAGGAATATTATTATTTTTTTTTTAATATTTTTATTACATATTTTCCTCAATTACATTTCCAATACTATCCCAAGAGTCCCCCATAGCGCCCCCCACTTCCCTACCCACCCATTCCCATTCTTTAGGCCCTGGCATTCCCCTATATTGGGGCATATAAAGTTTGCAAGTCCAATGGGCCTCTCTTTCCATTGATGGCCGACTAGGCCATCTTTCCATACATATGCAGCTAGAGACAAGAGCTCCAGGGTTCTGGTTAGTACATCATGTTGTTCCAACAATAGGGTTGCAGATCCCTTTAGCTCCTTGGGTACTTTCTCTAGCTTCTCCATTGGGAGCCCTGTGATACATCCAATAGCTGACTGTGAACATCCACTCCTGTGTTTTCTAGGCCCCGGCATCGTCTCACAAGAGACAGCTATATTTGGGTCCTTTCAGCAAGATCTTACTAGTGTATGCAATGGTGTCAGCGTTTAGAAGCTGATTATGGGACGGATCCCTGGATACAGCAGTCTCTAAATGGTCCATCCTTTCATCACAGCTACGAACTTTGTCTCTGTAACTCCTTCCCTGGGTGTTTTGTTCCCAATTCTAAGAAGGTGCACAATGTCCACACTTTGGTCTTCATTCTTCTTGAGTTTCATGCGTTTATCAAATTGTATCTTATATCTTGGGTATCCTAAGTTTTGGGCTAATATCCACTTATCAATGAATACATATTGTGTGAGATCTTTTGTGATTGTGTTACTTCACTCAAGATGATGCCCTCCAGGTCCATCCATTTGGCTAGGAATTTCATAAATTCATTCTTTTTAATAGCTGAGTAGTACTCCATTGTGTAAATGTACCATAATTTCTGTATCCATTCCTCTGTTGAGGGACATCTGGGTTCTTTCCAGCTTCTGGCTATTATAAATAGGGCTGCTATGAACATAGTGGAGCATGTGTCCTTTTTACCGGTTGGGACATCTTCTGGATATATGCCCAGGAGAGGTATTGCTGGATCCTCCGGTAGTACTATGTCCAATTTTCTGAGGAACCGCCAGACTGATTTCCAGAGTGGTTGTACAAGCTTGCAATCCCACCAACAATGGAGGAGTGTTCCACTTTCTCCACATCCTCGCCAGCATCTGCTGTCACCTGAATTTTTTATCTTAGCCATTCTGACTGGTGTGAGGTGGAATCTCAGGATTGTTTTGATTTGCATTTCCCTGATGATTAAGGATGTTGAACATTTTTTCAGGTGCTTCTCTGCCATTCGGTATTCCTCAGGTGAGAATTCTTTGTTCAGTTCTGAGCCCCATTTTTTAATAGGGTTATTTGACTTTCTGGAGTCCACCTTCTTGAGTTCTTTATATATATTGGATATTAGTCCCTTATCTGATTTAGGATAGGTGAAGATCCTTTCCCAATCTGTTGGTGGTTTTTTTGTCTTATTGATGGTGTCTTTAGCCTTGCAGAAGCTTTGTAATTTCATGAGGTCCCACTTGTCAATTCTCGATCTTACAGCACAAGCCATTACTGTTCTATTCAGGAATTTTTCCCCTGTGCCCATGTCTTCAAGGCTTTTCCCCACTTTCTCCTCTATAAGTTTCAGTGTCTCTGGTTTTATGTGAAGTTCCTTGATCCACTTAGACTTGACCTTAGTACAAGGAGATAGGAATGGATCGATTCGCATTCTTCTACATGTTAACAACCAGTTGTGCCAGCACCATTTGTTGAAAATGCTGTCTTTCTTCCACTGGATGTTTTTAGCTCCCTTGTCGAAGATCAAGTGACCATAGGTGTGTGGATTCATTTCTGGGTCTTCAATTCTATTCCATTGGTCTATTTGTCTGTCACTATACCAGTACCATGCAGTTTTTATCACAATTGCTCTGTAGTAGAGCTTTAGGTCCGGCATGGTGATTCCACCAGAGGTTCTTTTATCCTTGAGGAGAGTTTTTGCTATCCTAGGTTTTTTGTTATTCCAGATGAATTTGCAGATTGCACTTTCTAATTCGTTGAAGAATTGATTTGGAATTTTGATGGGGATTGCATTGAATCTGTAGATTGCTTTTGGCAAGATAGCCATTTTTACAATGTTGATCCTGCCAATCCATGAGCATGGGAGATCTTTCCATCTTCTGAGATCTTCTATAATTTCTTTCTGCAGAGACTTGAAGTTTTTATTATACAGATCTTTCACTTCCTTAGTTAGAGTCACGCCAAGATATTTTATATTATTTGTGACTATTGAGAAGGGTGTTGTTTCCCTAATTTCTTTCTCAGCCTGTTTATTCTTTGTGTAGAGAAAGGCCATTGATTTGTTTGAGTTAATTTTATATCCAGCTACTTCACCGAAGCTGTTTATCAGGTTTAGGAGTTCTCTGGTGGAATTTTTAGGGTCACTTATATATACTATCATATCATCTGCAAAAAGTGATATTTTGACTTCATCTTTTCCAATTTGTATCCCTTTGATCTCCTTTTGTTGTCGAATTGCTCTGGCTAGGACTTCAAGTACAATGTTGAATAGGTATGGAGAAAGTGGACAGCCTTGTCTAGTCCCTGATTTTAGAGGGATTGCTTCAAGCTTCTCACCATTTACTTTGATGTTGGCTACTGGTTTGCTGTAGATTGCTTTTATCATGTTTAGGTATGGGCCTTGAATTCCTGATCTTTCCAAGACTTTTATCATGAATGGGTGTTGGATCTTGTCAAATGCTTTTTCCGCATCTAAGGAGATGACCATGTGGTTTTTGTCTTTGAGTTTGTTTATATACTGGATTACGTTGATGGATTTCCGTATATTGAACCATCCCTGCATCCCTGGGATGAAACCTACTTGGTCAGGATGGATGATTGTTTTGATGTGTTCTTGGATTCGGTTAGCAAGAACTTTATTGAGGATTTTTGCATCAATATTCATAAGGGATATTGGTCTGAAGTTTTCTATCTTTGTTGGGTCTTTTTGTGGTTTAGGTATCAGAGTAATTGTGGCTTCATAGAATGAGTTGGGTAGAGTACCCTCTGTTTCTATTTTGTGGAATAGTTTGTGAAGAACTGGGATTAGATCTTCTTTGAAGGTCTGATAGAACTCTGCACTAAACCCATCTGGTCCTGGGCTTTTTTTAGTTGGGAGACTATTAATGACTGCTTCTATTTCTTTGGGGGATATAGGGCTGTTTAGATCATTAACCTGATCTTGATTCAGCTTTGGTACCTGGTATCTGTCTAGGAACTTGTCCATTTCATCCAGGTTCTCCAGTTTTGTTGAGTATAGCCTTTGGTAGAAGGATCTGATGGTGTTTTGGATGTCTTCAGGATCTGTTGTTATGTCTCCTTTTTCATTTCTGATTTTGTTAATTAGGATGCTTTCCCTGTGCCCTCTAGTGAGTCTGGCTAAGGGTTTATCTATCTTGTTGATTTTCTCAAAGAACCAGCTCCTTGATTGGTTGATTCTTTGAATAGTTTTTCTTGTTTCCACTTGGTTGATTTCACCCCTGAGTTTGATTATTTCCTGCCGTCTACTCCTCTTGGGTGAATTTGCTTCCTTTTGTTCTAGTGCTTTTAGGTGTGTTGTCAAGCTGCTAATGTGTGCTCTCTCTAGTTTCCTTTTGGAGGCACTCAGAGCTATGAGTTTTCCTCTTAAAAATGCTTTCATTGCGTCCCATAAGTTTGGGTATGTTGTGGCTTCATTTTCATTGAACTCTAAAAAGTCCTTAATTTCTTTCTTTATTCCTTCCTTGACCAAGGTATCATTGAGAAGAGTGTTGTTCAGTTTCCACGTGAAGGTTGGCTTTCTATTATTTATTTTGTTATTGAAGATCAGCCTTAGTCCATGGTGATCTGATAGGATGCATGGGACAATTTCAATATTTTTATATCTGTTGAGGCCTGTTTTGTGACCAATTATGTGGTCAATTTTGGAGAAGGTACCATGAGGTGCTGAGAAGAAGGTATATCCTTTTGTTTTAGGATAGAATGTTCTGTAGATATCTGCCAGATCCATTTGATTCATAATTTCTGTTAGTTTCACTGTGTCCCTGTTTAGTTTCTGTTTCCATGATCTGTCCATTGGTGAAAGTGGTGTGTTGAAGTCTCCCACTATTATTGTATGAGGTGCAATGTGTGCTTTGAGCTTTACTAAAGTTTCTTTAATGAATGTGGCTGCCTTTGTATTTGGAGCATAGATATTCAGGATTGATAGTTCCTCTTGGAGGATTTTACCTTTGATGAGTATGAAGTGTCCCTCCCTGTCTTTTTTAATGACTTTGGGTTGGAAGTCAATCTTATCAGATATTAGAATGGCTACTCCAGCTTGTTTCTTCATGCCATTTGCTTGGAAAATTGTTTTCCAGCCTTTCATTCTGAGGTAGTGTCTATCCTTTTCTCTGAGATGAGTTTCCTGTAAGCAGCAAAATGTTGGGTCTTGTTTGTGTAGCCAGTTTGTTAGTCTATGTCTTTTTATCGGGGAGTTGAGTCCATTGATATTAAGAGATATTAAGGAAAAGTAATTGTTGTTTCCTGTTATTTTTGATGTTAAAGTTGGCATTTTGTTCTTGTGGCTGTCTTCTTTTAGGTTTGTTGAGGGATTACCTTCTTGTTGTTTCTAGGGCGTGGTTCCTGTCCTTGTATTGTTTTTTTTCTGTTATTATCCTTTGAAGGGCTGGATTCGTGGAGAGATAATGTGTGAATTTGGTTTTGTCGTGGAATACTTTGGTTTCTCCATCTATGTTAATTGAGAGTTTGGCTGGGTATAGTAGCCTGGGCTGGAATTTGTGTTCTTTTAGTGTCTGTATAACATCCGTCCAGGATCTTCTGGCTTTCATAGTCTCTGGTGAAAAGTCTGGTGTAATTCTGATAGGCTTGCCTTTATATGTTACTTGGCCTTTTTCTCTTACTGCTTTTAGTATTCTATCTTTATTTAGAGCATTTGTTGCTCTGATTATTATGTGTCGGGAGGTATTTCTTTTCTGGTCCAGTCTATTTGGAGTTCTGTAGGCTTCTTGTATGTTCATGGGCATCTCTTTCTTTAGATTTGGGAAGTTTTCTTCTATAATTTTGTTGAAGATGTTTGCTGGTCCTTTGAGTTGAAAATCTTCATTCTCATCCACTCCTATTATCCGTAGGTTTGGTCTTCTCATTATGTCCTGTATTTCTTGGATGTTTTGAGTTAGGATCTTTTTGCATTTTACATTTTCCTTGATTGTTGTGCCGATGTTCTCTATGGAATCTTCTGCACCTGAGATTCTCTCTTCCATCTCTTGTATTCTGTTGCTGATGCTCGTATCTATGGTTCCAGATTTCTTTCCTAGGGTTTCTATCTCCAGTGTTGCCTCATTTTGGGTTTTCTTTATTGTGTCTACTTCCCTTTTTAGGTCTAGTATGGTTTTGTTCATTTCCATCATCTGTTTGGATGTGTTTTCCTGTTTTTCTGTAAGGACTTCTACCTGTTTGATTATGTTATCATGTTTTTCTTTAAGGATTTGTAACTCTTTAGCAGTGTTCTCCTGCAATTCTTTAAGGGATTTTTGTGCTTCCTCTTTATTGTCTTCTGCCTTTTTATCAGTGTTCTCCTGCATTTCTTTAAGTGTGTTATTAAAGTCCTTCTTGAAGTCCTCTATCATCATCAGGAGATATGCTTTTAAATCCGTGTCTAGCTTTTCCGGTGTGTTGGGGTGCCCTGGACTGGGCGAAGTGGGGGTGCTGGGTTCTGATGATGGTGAGTGGTCTTGGTTCCTGTTAGTAAGATTATTACGTTTACCTTTCGCCATCTGGTAATCTCTGGGGTTAGTTGTTATCGTTGTCACTATTTAAAGATTGGAGCAGAAGCTGTGTTCCACTCACCAGCAGTCTCTAAATCCTGCGGCGGGGGTCGTGGGTAGCTGACGGTACCCCGGTGCTGGTCCACCCGGAAGAGGCCTGTGGTCCTACTCAGGCCGTTTTTCTGCTTCCCTAACTAATGCAGTCTCTGGTCCCGCGTGCAATTGGATTGGAGCAGAAGCTGTGTTCCACTCTCCAGAAGTCTTAAGATCCTGTGGTGGGTGTTGTGGGTAGCTGGTGAGTGTCAGCTGACCCTGCGCCCCAGCTGCACAGGTGCTTTTCTGACCGGAAGAGGGTTGTGGCCCTATGTAGGCCGGATTTCTCTCTCCCCAACCAGAGCAGTCTCAGGTCCCGCGTGATTGGACTGGAGCAGAAGCTGTGTTCCACTCACCAGCAGTCCCAAAATCCTGAGGCGGGGGTCTTGGGTAGCTGGCGGGTGTCAGGCAACCCTGCGCTCCCACTACCCTGGCGCTGATCAGGCCGGGTGAGGCCTGTGGCCCTACTCAGGCCGGTTTCTGCTTCCCTAACTAATGCAGTCTCAGGTCCCGCGCAATTGGATTGGAGCAGAAGCTGTGTTCCACTCACCAGCAGTCCCAAAATCCTGCGGCAGGGGTCGTGGGTAGCTGGCGGGTGTCAGGCAACCCTGCGCTCCCGCTACCCCAGCGCTGATCCAGCCGGATGAGGCCTGTGGTCCTACTCAGGCCGGTTTCTGCTTCCCTAACTAATGCAGTCTCAGGACCCGCGCAATTGGATTGGAGCAGAAGCTGTGCTCCACTCACCAGAAGTCTTAAGATCCTGTGGCGGGTGTTGTGGGTAGCTGGCGAGTGTCAGCAGACCCTGCGCCCCAGCTGCCCAGGTGCTTTTCTGACCGGAAGAGGGTTGTGGCCCTATGTAGGCCGGATTTCTCTCTCCCCAACCAGAGCAGTCTCAGGTCCCGCGTGATTGGACTGGAGCAGAAGCTGTGTTCCACTCACCAGCAGTCCCAAAATCCTGCGGCGGGGGTCGTGGGTAGCTGGCGGGTGTCAGGCAACCCTGCGCTCCCGCTACCCTGGCGCTGATCCGGCCGGGTGAGGCCTGTGGCCCTACTCAGGCCGGTTTCTGCTTCCCTAACTAATGCAGTCTCAGGTCCCGCGCAATTGGATTGGAGCAGAAGCTGTGTTCCACTCACCAGCAGTCCCAAAATCCTGCGGCGGGGGTCGTGGGTAGCTGGCGGGTGTCAGGCAACCCTGCGCTCCCGCTACCCTGGCGCTGATCCGGCCGGATGAGGCCTGTGGCCCTACTCAGGCCGGTTTCTGCTTCCCTAACTAATGCAGTCTCAGGTCCCGCGCAATTGGATTGGAGCAGAAGCTGTGTTCCACTCACCAGCAGTCCCAAAATCCTGCGGCGGGGGTCGTGGGTAGCTGGCGGGTGTCAGGCAACCCTGCGCTCCCGCTACCCCGGCGCTGATCCGGCCGGATGAGGCCTGTGGTCCTACTCAGGCCGGTTTCTGCTTCCCTAACTAATGCAGTCTCAGGTCCCGCGCAATTGGATTGGAGCAGAAGCTGTGCTCCACTCACCAGAAGTCTTAAGATCCTGTGGCGGGTGTTGTGGGTAGCTGGCGAGTGTCAGCAGACCCTGCGCCCCAGCTGCCCAGGTGCTTTTCTCAGGAATATTATTTTTAAGACCGTCCATGGTCAGTTTTAAATCAGGAGCTCTATTCTGGCACCGCAGACAAGGTGGTGCAAGCTGTCTGTCCGGGATGCAGCATTTGAGGGTCAGAACAGCAGGATGCTTTTGTCTGGTGCCCGTGTGCTTCTGTGTGCCATAGGCCATCCTTTAATAAACCTTACTCCCGAGTAGAGGGAATTGTAGGTTTAAAGGTGCATTTGGGGGTCATGCAGTTCATCTTCCATATTCCCAACATTATTAAACTCACCAAATTACACCTTTCACCCCTTTAAACTCAGCCCATGCCTTTGCAGTTTTCCATATCTTCACAAAATCTCTTTCTAGAATAGCCACAGCTCCCAGCTGCCAGTAGTTCTTGTGATGTTCCTGGCATCTAGCCACTTAGTCATGAACAGAGCTTCTACAGATGTACTCCTTTGAGTGCCAGGAACCCAAGCTTATTTGTCAGAGGTTTATTTTGTTTTGTATTGCTTTGTTTTTATATTGTTTTGTTTTGTTTAGATCTGGGTGTGGTAAGGTGTGCTTGTCATCCCAGACCTGGGGAACTAGAGATAGATTCATCGGGTTTGCTAACCAGGCAGCCTCATTTGGGGAATTCCAGACCAGTGAAAGACCCTGTTTAAAATACAAACAAACAAAAAATACCCAAGGTGGACAGTATCTGAGGAACAACTGATATTGTTCTCTGACCTCCACAGACATTAATATATACACACACCACACATACACATACATATACACATCACACACATACACACCACACACACATACACATATCACACATACACACACACATAAATACATACACATACATATACACATCACACACATACACACACCCCACACACACATACACACACATCAGACACACACACACCATGCACATACATACACACACACACATATATATATACACATACACACATTCACACTACACACACACACACACACACACACACACACACACAAGCCTTCAAAGGAGGGCAGCATGAGCAAGATAGAAACCAGGTTTTACTGAAGATTCAAGTTCTGGGGAGTCAGGGAAGGTGCCCAGCTCACTATGTGTACAGGGTCTCTAGCTCGAATCCAGGATCCCAAGATTGTTAACAGAGACTATGAAAACAGGAGAGAAAGGAGCTGGTCTCAGCGTGGGCATAAGTCTCACAGGTTGGCATTGCACTGCCTCACAAGGCTCAAGCACACACCAGGATGTGTGGAACTAATCTCCTTCTATGACTGCCTAGCTTTGAAGGACAGAACAACAGTGGGAAGGGTGTGTGGTGCAGAGATGTCAGTATACCCGGGCTTTTCAAAGACTGAGATATGGTGATTGATATTTAATCCCAAGTTAGGAAGCATAAGAAAACAACTAAGAGGAAAAGACCAGCAATGAGATAAGGGAATAAAAAGAAATGCCAAGAAACACAGATTATTAACATATCAAGAAGAAAGACAACAAGGCTTCAGAAAAATTCACCAGAGAGCTAGGTTGCTTCAAGAAGAATATAATAGAAATTCTACAACTTGCACATACAAAACCAAGGTTCACAAGGAGACTGAGCATAACCAGATGTAAGTTAGGAAAGTTTGAGTAAAATACGCTCTATTTACCTCTCTCCTTACATATTTAAAGCAAGATTTAAAACAAACAAAAAAACAAAAACCACCACCACCACCACCAACAACAACAAAAAAACCACTTATTACGTGGTATTTAAAACCTAAGGCTCTAAGGCTAACTCAACTGATCAAGTTCTTGCTGCACAAACTCAGGGACCTGGGTGTCAGACCTGGAGTCCACTTGAAAAGCCAGCAGTGGGTGTCTGTGTGAATTGGAGCTCTGGCACTGGGAGGCTGGGATGGACTGATTCCTGGCCTTGACCAAACTAGGAGCTTCAGGTCAGTGAGAAACTCTGAATAAAAATCTGAGGAATGACAGCTGAGAAGAACCCTATGTGCGTGCTTTTACATGCATGCTCTATATGCATGGGGTTATGAGTCCACACAACCTTACTCCTGGCTTTTCTGAAACTCAGCACCAGCATAAGCATTTTCTCTCTTCCTCTTCTCCTTTCCCTTCCCCTTCTGTCTCTGTCTCTGTCTGTTTGTCTGTCTGTCTCTGTCTCTCTCTTTGTCTCCATCTGTCTCTCTGTGTGTCTGTCTTTCTGTCTATTTCTAAACATGATGAAACTACCTAACAACCATTTTAGCAGGTGCTTTGAATGAGAGCAACCGAACTGGATGAGGAACAGATAAGAGGTTCTCCCAAATTGAAGGGATACAGGATAGGCTGGTCTACCACAGACACTGTGAATCCCAGAGCAGACAACTTCTATCACAGTTATTAAAAACCATCACAGTGACTTCAAAGATTATAATCGGAGATGGGAAGGTGCCCAGCAGACGAGAGAACTTGCAGCCAAGCCTGAAAACCTGACTTTGATCCCCTAGACCCACATGGCAAAAGGAAAGAACCGACTCCAACAAGTTGTACTTTAGCCCATGTGCACTCACAGAAACAAACAAATAAACATAACAGATTATATATCTTTTGAAGACCACTCATCTACCATCTCATTGTTCTGTGGGTTGGAAGCCCTGGCTCCTCTGCTCAGTCTGAAAAGACTGAAACCAAGGCATCAGTCAGCAAGGCTGCTGGATAACCACTCTAAGGGGACCCCTACACATCACTGGCCATCTGGAAGAGAATGATTCCATGAAGTTGCCGAGTTGAGATTTCTGCTTTCCATGGGTTTCAGCTGGGATGTTCTTTTGTGATGGCTGATATTGATTGTCAATGTAAAAGGACCTAGAATCTCCTAAAAGACAAATCTTTGGGTACCTCTGTGATGGAGCTCCTAGATTGGATTAATTAAAGTAGGAATATGGCCCCTAATGCTGGGCAGTTCCATCCTGTGCTCTATAGTCGTGGTCAAAATAAAAAGTGAGCTCCAGTGTACAGCTCTTCTTGCTTCCTGGTTGCCCTGACTACAGATTTTTTTGCAGTGTGTCCAGCTGTCCAATGCTTCAAGCTGAGAGCCAAATAATCCCTTCCTTTCTTAAGCCGTATTTACCAAGTATCAACGTTTTGTTGCAGCAACAAGAAAAGTGACTGATAGAACCTTCAACTCTGTAAGAGCACTGGCAAACCCAGTCTAATGTGCTTTGCAGCCTAGGGCCAGAAATTGGCCCCTAGTTTTTCTTACATCTCAAATGCCTCTGTGATTATACAAGACACAATTTTGCTAGGCTATCAGGGCTCTTTTATAATCACAAAGATGCCATTTGTACAAATAGTCTACAACTAGAAAGGTACCACCAGGCCCTCCCTGAGAACAGCATCCATGCACACATGTCTATTAGCATTCTGTCCCAGGAAATGTAGGCTTCCAATAATGTGGTTTAGGAATTTTCTAAATTATCATTTATTTCAGCATTGCCCATATTTAACTGTCTCTTCAGAATTCCCCAGGATTTCTCAAGACTGCTTATAAAAGCTCTTTCTGACTCGACCCTGATTCCAGAGCTACACCTATCAGTTTGGCCAAGGTAGCCTGATTCCAGAGCTACACCTATCAGTTTGGCCAAGGTAGCTTTAAAGGAGTGCCATAGGCCAGAAATAGTGGGGCCAGCACACTACAGAGGTTTAGAAATTCTAATGATAGACAATTATCTTGTGTTAGTCCATGACATGTTTTGTAATAGAAAGGAAAGCTGGGTTGGGCACAATCCTGGAGGATTTTGAAAACCCATTCAAAGCCATTGTCTTTTGTAGACAGTGAGGAAGTAACCAAAGCTTCCTTAAGACTAATAAGAAAGCAGTTTTGAGGGGATACAAGCAAACAAGCAAACAAACAAACAAACAAACACAAATATAAAGAGGAGCCCTTGGAGACAATCCAAATGTGACAGCCATGTAAAATCCCTAAGAAGCCAGGAGGCAGAGGGATGTCTGGGAGGAGACACTCTGGGACCTGCTCAGCATCTACAGGGGCCACACACTGAAGTAAAGGCCCCCATGCTTCTGAGTCCTGTGCCATCCCTGCTTGTGGTGTGGCTTCTTAGATGGGACCTGGGACTGCAGCAGCAGAAATAAATTACTAGGCTTGTTTGCACAAGAGACAAAGATTGTCAAAGTTGGCTTTAGAAAATGGAACGAGTGAAACCAAGGAGTAAGTCCTGAACATAAGATATTGGCTCCATTCTGGCCTGAACATGGAGTGTTTAATGGCAAGTGTCACTAAGGAGAACCGTGGACTCCTGCTCTGCACAGACGACTCTAGCCAGGACTTCAGCATTGAGGGCAACTGGAGCAGATGCTTCCAGACAGGCTCCTGCCTCTGAGCTCTGCCCTCCTGCTGTGGAGTTTATGTTGTCATGTCTCTGGGCACTCGGAACCTCAGCCTTGATGTTCACACTACCCAGAGAAGCCAGCAAGTTAGCACCTGAGCCTTGTCTTCCCCAAAGACAGCCAAGAATCTGAATGTTCTTGTTCGCCTCAGGAATTTCTCTCTCTCTCTCTCTCTTTCTCTCTCTCTCTCTCTCTCTCTCTCTCTCTCTCTCTCTCTCTCTCTCTCTCTCTCTTTTCTGAAGGAATACCCATACCCACATTTTCCTTTGTTCTCTGATCCATTAATTTCCCTTCTGCTCCCCATTCCATGTGTGTGTGTATGTGTGTGTGTGCATGTATGTGAGCTTGTGTATGAGTGTGTATTTGTGAGTGTGTGTTAAGTGTGCATGTTGAGTATGTGTGTGAATATGTGTATGAGTGGGTGCATGTGTATGCATGTGTGGGTGTGACCATGAGTATGTGTGCATGTGTGTGTGAGTATGTGTATGTATGTATGAATGTGTGTGTGTGTGTGTGTGTGTGTGTGTGAGAGAGAGAGAGAGAGAGAGAGAGAGAGAGAGAGAGAGAGAGAGAGAGAGAGAACTTTATCTATTCTTCCTCAAGATGTCGCCATCTTTTATGAGACAGGATCTCTCACTGGCCTGGCTAGGCCAGATGGCCACCAAGCCCCCGGAGACCCATTGGTCTTTGCCTCCACACTTCTGCCCCTACACTCACATCCCATGTGAACTTGTTCTGCCCTGACCAGCTTTTCCCTCTGATTCTGTGACTGAGCTCACACACTGTGAGGATAAACAAGTTTTGCCACCATTTCCCCCTCTTATGTAACTGTCATTTCTGAAACCAAAGCAGTTAGACAGCAGCAGTCTTGTCATGGAGTACTGGAGGGCCTTCCACCCCCTAGTGCCATTTACCACAGACCAATTGCCATACCTAATTGTGGAAGTGTAGCAGAGCCTGGCCCCCCAACAGAGGAAGCTGCCATGGGTGCTTCAGTGAATCCCTGGTCAGGAGGCAGTGGCCACATCTGGGAGGCTAACTGCCTAGAATTTGCCAGGGGTTTAGTCTTGTTCTTTCTGTTTTCTGGATCTCAAGTGAGCTACTGCTGGCGGCTAGCTGGTTTGTTTGAAGGCACACACTAGTAGTAGCTTTAATCACCTGCCTTCCTCCCTAGACTGTACTCCTCACCCCCACCCAGGTCCTGCTACTTCCTGCTGGGTATGTGTGGGACTAATGGATGATTTGAGACAGCCAACAACTAGAAAAGGGGTGCAGAAGTTCAGAAGTTCCCTGTCCTTCATCCTAGGGGTCAGGTTTCAAATACTGTTGCTACAAGTGAGTTTCTGTCTGGGAGCCCTGTGGGAGAAGCTGAAGAGAAACAAGTAAAGAAAGACAGATATGACCCAGAGGATGCTCAGCGTCCAGGACCTGTGAAACAGAGCTGGGAGAGGCAAACATGGAGCCCACTCGCTGGTGTGGTCTAGAGGAAGCCGTGGATACACACACATAGGAGACTCCAGACTGGTCCTCTGAAGCTGCAGTGGACAGACCTGTGGTTGCTGCCCTGACCTTCCAGTCCAAGCCCTGGCTGGACAAGCAAAAAACCTTTCACCCTTATAAGGCTACAACCAAGAGAGAAGACGACCCTGGCTGCAATGCCTTTTGCATTTGGCTTTGGTGATGAGGCCTCTATTCCCTGGACTTGGGTTTTGTAGCCATAGGTCATCTCTATGCTTTGTAGAGAGATGACAGGCAGCAACTGAGAAAGTCACTGCGGTACCTTGGGAAGGTTTCCAGCCTTGCCAGGGACTCCTAAAGTCTCAGCACACAACAGTGTTCCTACTGTTCAATCAGCCATTAGCTGTTGTGTCAAGACTTCTTGACACTTTTTCTTTTCCTGTAAGCAGGAAATGAAGTATAGAAAGCTTTGCTCAGCCTACCACCCACATCACAGCTCTTTGGAGAGATGTTGGCATTTAAATGCCAGTCTGCAAAGTCAGGAGGACACCAGCCTTGGGCTTGTCTTGTGGTCAGGGGTAAGGATCAGAGGTCTCCTTTGGTTTCTGGTTTAATAAGAGGATTGCTTCCAGCGAAGCACAAGGCCAGCGAGGTCAGCCCTGAACATGCACAGCTCCACGGAGAAATAAAGGAGCCAGACGGTTATCATGCTGTGAGGGCGTCTTATTAAAGGGAAAGGCATTTTGGGAAGGTGCTGCTGCAGAAGCTACTTTGGGAGAGGCACGGTACATGCTGGAGCTGTCTCTGAAGGGAAAGTCATCTGAGAGGACATTGGTTATTCCACTCAGGTGGGACAGAGACCACAGGGACTGGCACGGATGCAGCTGCATCCCAGAAATGAAAACTAGGCATCCCTCATCTCAGATCCCTTCATTTCCAATGTGAGGTTTTAGAACACTTCTGGAAGTGTAGCTGCCCATGGGTGTGGTGATTCATGGCTTGAAGGCCAGAGCATCAAGAAGCTATAGAGCATCATAGACCTGCAGCTCCCTGAATCTTATTTACCCCCCCCCCCAGCCTCCCATGACCCTTCTCCTTTCCCAGCATTAGAGCTTGGGCCACACATCTCACTACTGCTTTGACTTCTGTCTGCTCCATTATAAATGTGGCCTCCAGACACGGATCTTACAACACTCAGAGATCTGTTCCTTTTAGATGCTTTGTGGAAATGTCCACACTCAGACTCTCAGGTATGACTTATTCATTCCCTGGGTAGTTTTCGGTGGTGGTGGTGGTGGTGCTGTGTGTGTGTGTGTGTGTGTATGTGTGAAGACTCACAAGACTCTCCTGACTCGAGACTCCCTCACCAAGATGGACTGGGGCTGAGCCAAAATAGCCCCTTCCTTCCTGAAGTTGCCAAGTCTCTTGTTACACTACCAAGTGAGGTAACTAAGATACACAACAGACCACTACTGGGAATTTGGGGAAACCCTCCTAAAAGTAACAGTAAAAGTCTCTAAACCACATGTGTATATCAGTCACAAAGGACACTTCCCTTCTGCTCTGGAGTCAAATGTAGCATTATCCAAAAGTTCTTGGAAAAGACTTATTAAGCTATCACCAGGAAGATGGGTGGGCAGGGAGTCCCAGAATCTCTGCCTTGATAGCCATGGGCTCAAAGTCTCCTCCTTCCTCCTCCCTATCCAGAGCACTGTATGGTCCTTGTAAAGATACTGGATATTGTCACTCTGTGTCCTGTTCAATGAATGATGTTATTCCAAAGTGCTAATGGTTAGTGCTGTTAATTAAGTAAAATCTCAAGCTCTTAGCAGTGGGATTTCTAACAGGCTGTGGATGTGATTTTACAAAGGAAAGCAAGTCTGGGTGTTTGCTCCTCTTTTTCTGCAATAAAAACTAAACCAAACCAAGGTGGGGAGGAAAGAGCCTATCTGACTTACATTTCCCTGTCATGGTCTGCCATTGAGGGGAGTCAGGGCAGGAACTTAGGCAAGAATATAGAGGTAGGGACAGAAGCAGAGGCCACAAAACAGCACTGTATACTGACTTGGTCTCCCTGGCTCTGCTCAGCTACCTTTCTTATGTAAGCCAGGATCACCTGCCCAGGGGTGGCACCTCTTACTGTGACTTAGGCCCTCATCCATTAATTCACAGTTGAGAAAATGCCTCACAAATATGCCCACAAGCCTGTCTGATGGAAGCAATTCCCCAATAGAGTCTCCTTCTTCCCAGGTGACTTTAGTTAGTGACTAACCAGCACAGCTGGTGATCTGGACCGGCCACGAAGATATCAGATGAGACCTTGGGTGACTCGTATGGATGGACTGATGAGGCTCAGGTGAACAGGCTTCTCCCTATACATTTTTAGAACATGCCATCCCTCCTGGTTGCAGTTAATATTGATTGTCAACGTGACAGGGTTACCTAGGAGACAAATCTCTGGGCATGTCTGTGAGAGGGTTTCTAAATTAGGCTAATTAGGGGCAGAACCACACTGTGGACTGAGGTCCCAAACTACATAAATGTGAGCAGAGAACTAGCCTTCAGCTCTTTCAGCTTCCTAACCGAGGACCCAGTGCCAGCAGCGGTCTCGCACTCCTGACCCGAGAACCCCTCACCAAGATGGACTGGGGCTGAGCCCAAATAGCCCCTTCCTTCCTGAAGTTGCCAAGTCTCTTGTAACACTAACAAGTGAAGTAACTAAGACACACAACAGACCACTACTGGGAATTCAGGAAAACCCTCCTTTCCTCGGTGGGCTCCCATTTCCTTATCGCGAGTCTCTTTTAGCCTAAAAACCCCAAGGCATCCAGATGAATTGCCCTGTAGAGATGTTTTCTTAGCCAACACATAAAACACCAAAGCCTAACTGCATGCTTCTATGCAGGAGCCTGGCTGCATTTATATCTAGTTAATTTATTTATGCTCTGGCTGTGCAATGCAGTGTGGCCCAAACAATACACATGGACTTCCAGACAGCCGCCTTGCATGAGGAGACCAGCTGGAGATGGCCCTGGCCTGTGGGTCCTGGCACACTCACAGTTTCCTCTCACTTTTCTTTCTAGTCAGCATGTTTTCCAAACCTGCAGTATTTTAGCTCACACGCAGTCAGGGTATAAAATGTGACCTAATTAAATTAGAAATTATTCAGTTAATGGGACGCTAACAGAAGAAACTACTACAGCTTAAAGATTTTACAGACGCTCATCAGTGGCTCCGCGTCTCACTGGAAGCTGATTATTTATTCTGTTTGTGACTGTTGTAGGCAGAGGATGGCGTCCCTGCCGTCTGCTCTCTGTTTGAAGCATCCTTTGGCTCTCTCACTGAGTATGCATCATCACCCAACTTTCCTCAAATCTGGATGAACTCTACACAGTGGAAACAGATTGCAGAAGAGGTCAGTGGAGTGAGAGGAAGGGAGACCACACTAGACCATGTGTATGTGTGTGCATGTGCACGAGGGTACACATGTGGAGGTCAGAGGTCAATCTCAAGTATTGTGCCTCAGGAGTTATCCCCCTAGTTTTCTGAGGTGGGGTTTCTCACTGGCCTGAGGCTTACCAGTTTGATGAGTCTGCTTGCTTAATGATCTCCAGGAATCCCATCTCCACATCCTCCATCACAGAGATTATTACAAGAGCACACGTTTGTGCTCTGCCTCATACAGAGGTACTGGGAATTTTGAACTCAGGTCTTCATGCTTTCATGACAAGTAGTATACCTCCTGAGATAGATATATTTCAACCCCTGCAAATCGACTCCAGGATCGTGAAACTAGTGAGATGCAGAATTACCTGAAAGTCCTCAATTTTGTGATTTTTTTTTTCATTGAGACATTTGTTTTCAAAATCTGTGACTTGGGAATGCATAGATGAAATGATAAATCGTGTCAAGAGTAGACTTGTAGGCATGAAAAATTACAAGGTTACATTCTAGAACTTACACTAACCAAATGTATCTGCACAATCATGCATTTGACAGAGACACTGCATAGGAACACAGGAGCCAGAGCCCAGTACATAGGGCGTATGTGCAAAAGCAAACCTCCCTTGGTCATCCATTGATGGGAGTGGCTCTTTGGAAACCTAGGAGAAATCTCGACAGAATGTGTATGTATGTGCTAGATCTAAGAGGACTCATAGCGTTACAAATGGTAACAATTTTATCTCACATCTACCCTTGTCTTCCAAAGTGGTGTGGCTCAGCATAGGAACACCTGTGCAGTATGCTTGTCACTTGGCACAGGGACAGTCTTAGGCCTCAGGGAACATTTCCCAAAGGTCTACTTCTGCCTCACTCCAGCCATATCATTGAGAATAGAGTCTGGGGAGAGTCACCATAGGGTAGACTTAAAGCAGTGGTCACAGGTAACCCTAAGTGCCTTGTAGAATATACTGAGGGGCCTCACTATGAACCTCTGGAACATCTCACCTGTGTCCTCCACTGGCAAATCTGTGCCTTTGTTTTCCATGGGTATAACTGAGATCCTGTTTGCAGACCTTTGAATATATGTGTGTGCACTCCTATACATGGAGTGTTGCTGAACCACTCACTGACAGCTGGCTTAGCCAAAAGACATGGGAAAAGACTCATGTATCAGACTCACTGACAATCAAGAGGGAAACAGAAGTGGGGGAGGTATACCAATGGTACATTCAGAGTCGGATGGACTTCCAAAATCTCTAGCTGGGTTAGCTGAAAAATAAACAAAACTAAAACCAACCAAACAAAAACCCTCTCCCAATTTCAGTTAGTAAACCATGCAGGATAAGAATGTGTCTTTAAGTGGAAGATCAGCAAGACAAAATTTTAAAGAACAAGAAGAATCAAGAAAATGGGACACCATTAAAGACAAAAATATCAATTTCCAGTGACTGAACTTGAATAAATAGAGATCTGCAAATTGTCCAAGAAATATTCAAAACATTCAGTGAGCTGCTTGAGAGCACAAGTCAGAGAGTAATGGGATCGGAGAATCAACACAAGAAAAAACCTGGTTCAATCAATAGAAATAAAACAAAATGGAATCTAAGAAATCTCAGAGCTGAAAAATTCAACGATTAACTAAAAAACCCAATAGAGTTTCAGTAGCAGACCCAGTCAAACAGGGGAAATGTCATTAACCCTGAGAGCGAATCATTAGAATTATCTAGAAGGTGGGGATGTGTACAAGGGAGAAAATCTCCTGTAGCTGTGGGCGCATAACAAAAACAATATACACTTCGATAGGTCTCAGAAGGAAAGAGCGAAGAAGAAGGAACTACAGGGTTATTTATAAGTCATGGAAAGAAAATAGTCTCCCAATCTGAACAGAGATATAAACAAACAGATGCACAAAATCCAATAGCCTAAGATAAGCTGAACCTGATGATAACTCACTAAGACACAACACATTTAAATCTCCACAATTGGAAAGGAAACGTTTGGAAACAGCAAGGAAAAAGAGATCCAAATAGGGTGATCAGTAAATTTTCAGAAAAAAAAAATCTTGCCCTTCAAGTCCACTCCAGCACCGGGCGGGGTTCCTTGCATGCGGAGCTTCTGGACATCCCCAAGGTCCTCACAGTACCCTCCACGGGATCTTAAGACCTCTGGTGAGTGGAACACAACTTCTTCCAGGAGGCAGGTTCGAACACCAGATATCTGGGCACCTTCCCTGCAAGAAGAGAGCTTGCCTGCAGAGAATACTCTGACCACTGAAACTAAGGAGAGAGCTAGTCTCCCAGGTCTGCTGATAGAGGCTAACAGAGTCACCTGAGGAACAAGCTCTAACCAGAGACAACTAAAACAACTAGCTCCAGAGATTACCAGATGGCGAAAGGCAAACGTAAGAATCCTATTAACAGAAATCAAGACCACTCACCATCATCAGAATGCAGCACTCCCACCCCACCTAGTCCTGAGCATCCCAACACACCTGAAAAGCAAGACCCGGATTTAAAAGCATATCTCATGATGATGCTAGAGGACGTCAAGAAGGACTTTAATAACTCACTTAAAGAAATACAGGAGAACACAGCTAAACAGGTAGAAGACCTTAAAGAGGAAACACAAAATTCCTTAAAGAATTGCAGGAAAACACGACCAAACAGGTGATGGAATTGAATAAAACCATACTAGACCTAAAAAGGGAAGTAGACACAATAAAGAAAACCCAAAGTGAGGTAACGCTTGAGATAGAAACACTAGGAAAGAAATCTGGAACCATAGATGCAAGCATCAGCAACAGAATACAAGAGATGGAAGAGAGAATCTCAGGTGCAGAAGATTCCACAGAGAACATCAGCACAACAATCAAAGAAAATACAAAACGCAAAATGGTCCTAACTCAAAACATTCAGGAAATCCAGGACACAATGAGAAGACCAAACCTACGGATAATAGGAGTTGATGAGAATGAAGATTTTCAACTTAAAGGGCCACAAATATCTTCAACAAAATTATAGAGGAAAACTTCCCAAATCTAAAGAATGACATGCCCATGAACATACAAGAAGCCTACAAAACTCCAAATACACTGGACCAGAAAAGAAATTCCTCCTGACACATAATAATCAGAACAACAAAGGCACTAAATAAAGAGAGAATATTAAAGGCAGTGAGGGAGAAAGGTCAAGTAACATATAAAGGCAGGCCTATCAGAATTACACCAGACTTTTCACCAGAGACTATGAAAGCCAGAAGAGCCTCGACAGATGTTATACAGACACTAAGAGAACACAAATGCCAGCCCAGGGTACTATAACCGGCCAAACTCTCAATTACCATAGATGGAGAAACCAAAGTATTCCACGACAAAAACAAATTCACACATTATCTTTCCACGAATCCAGCCCTTCAAAGGACAATAACAAACAAACAAACAAACAAAAAAAAAAAACAAAAAAAACAATACAAGGATGGAAATCACGCACTAGAAAAAGCAAGAAAATAATCCCTCAACAAACAAAAAGATGACAGCCACAAGAACAGAATGCCAACTCTAATAACAAAAATGATAGGAAGCAACAATTACTTTTCCTTAATATCTCTTAATATCAATGGACTGAATTCCCCAATAAAAAGACATAGACTAACAGACTGGTTACACAAACAGTACCCAACATTCTGCTGCTTACAGGTAACTCATCTCAGGGAAAAAGACAGACACTACCTCAGAGTGAAAGGCTGGAAAACAATTTTCCAAGCAAATGGTCTGAAGAAACAAGCTGGAGTAGCCATTCTAATATCAAATAAAATCGACTTCCAACCCAAAGTTATCAAAAAAAGCCAAGGAGGGACACTTCATACTCATCAAAGGTAAAATCCTCCAAGAGGAACTCTCAATTCTGAATATCTATGCTCCAAGTGCAAGGGCAGCCACATTCATTAGAGACACTTTAGTAAAGCTCAAAGCACACATTGCACCTCACACAATAATAGTGGGAGACTTCAACACACCACTTTCATCAATGGACAGATCATGGAAACAGAAATTAAACAGGGACACAGTGAAACTAACAGAAGTTATGAAACAAATGGACTTAACAGATATCTACAGAACATTTTATCCTAAAACAAAAGGATATACCTTCTCAGCACCTCATGGGAACTTCTCCAAAATTGACCATATAATTGGTCACAAAACAGGCCTCAACAGATACAAAAATATTGAAATTGTCCCATGCATCCTATCAGACCACCATGGACTAAGGCTGATCTTCAATAACAACATAAATAATGGAAAGCCAACATTCACGTGGAAACTGAACAACACTCTTCTCAATGATACCTTGGTCAAGGAAAGAATAAAGAAAGAAATTAAAGACTTTTTAGAGTTTAATGAAAATGAAGCCAAAACATACCCAAACCTATGGGACACAATGAAAGCATTTCTAAGAGGGAAACTCATAGCTCTGAGTGCCTCCAAAAATAAACTAGAGAGAGCAAACACTAGCAGCTTGACAAAACATCTAAATGCTCTAGAAAAAAAGGAAGCAAATTCACCCAAGAGGAGTAGACAGCAGGAAATAATCAAACTCAGGGGCGAAATCAACCAAGTGGAAACTAGAAGAACTATTCAAAGAATTAACCAAACGAGGAGTTGTTTTTTTGAGAAAATCAACAAGATAGTTAAACCCTTAGCTAGACTCACTAGAGGGCACAGGGAAAGCATCCTAATTAACAAAATCATAAATGAAAAGGGAGACATAACAACAGATCCTAAAGAAATCCAAAACACCATCAGATCCTTCTACAAAAGGATATACTCAACAAAACTGGGAAACCTGGAAGAAATGGACAAATTTCTAGACAGATACCAGGTACCAAAGTTAAATCAGGATCAAGTTAACGATCTAAACAGTCCCATATCCCCTTAAAGAAATAGAAGCAGTCATTAATAGTCTCCCAGCCAAAAAAAGCCCAGGACCAGATGGTTTAGTGCAGAGTTCTATCAGACCTCCAAAAAGATCTAATTCCAGTTCTGCACAAAAAACTATTCCACAAAATAGAAGTAGAAGGTACTCTACTCAACTCATTCTATTAAGTCACAATTACTCTGATACCTAAACCACAGAAAGATCCAAGAAAGATAGAGAACTTCAGACCCATTTCCCTTATGAATATGATGCAAAAATACTCAATAAAATTCTCGCTAACCGAATCCAAGAACACATTAAAGCAATCATCCATCCTGACCAAATAGGTTTTATTGCAGGGATGCAGGGATGGTTTAATATATGGAAATCCATCAAAGTAATCCATTATATAAACAAACTCAAAGACAAAAACTCATCTCGTTAGATGCAGAGAAAGCATTTGAAATGATCCAACACCCATTCATGATAAAAGTCTTGGAAAGAACAGGAATTCAAGGCCCATACCTAACCATGTTAAAAGCAATCTACAGCAAACAAGTAGCCAACATCAAAGTAAATGGTGAGAAGCTGGAAGCAATCCCACTAAAATCAGGGACTAGACAAGGCTGCCAACTTTCTCCCTACCTCTTCAACATAGTACTTGAAGTCCTAGCCAGAGCAATTTGACAACAAAAGGAGATCAAGAGGATACAAATTGGAAAAGAAGAAGTCAAAATACCACTTTTTGCAGATGATATGATAGTATATATAAGTGACCCTAAAAATTCCACCAGAGAACTCCTAAGCCTGATAAACAGCTTCGGTGAAGTAGCTGGATATAAAATTAACTCAAACAAATCAATGGCCTTTCTCTACACAAAGGATAAACAGGCTGAGAAAGAAATTAGGGAAACAACACCCTTCTCAATAGTCACAAATAATATAAAATATCTTGGCATGACTCTAACTAAGGAAGTCAAAGATCTGTATGATAAAAACTTCAAGTCTCTGAAGAAAGAAATTAAAGAAGATCTCAGAAGATGGAAAGATCTCCCATGCTCATGGATTGGCAGGATCAACATTGTAAAAATGGCTATCTTGCCAAAAGCAATCTACAAATTCAATGCAATCCCCATCAAAATTCCAACTCAATTCTTCAACGAATTAGAAAAGGCAATCTGCAAATTCATCTGGAATAACAAAAAACCTAGGATAGCAAAAACTCTTCTCAAGGATAAAAGAACCTCTGGTGGAATCACCATGCCTGACCTAAAGCTTTACTACAGAGCAATTGTGATAAAAACTGCATGGTTCTGGTATAGTGACAGACAAGTAGACCAATGGAATAGAATTGAAGACCCAGAAATGAACCCACACACCTATGGTCACTTGATCTTCGACAAGGGAGCTAAAAACATCCAGTGGAAGAAAGACAGCATTTTCAACAACTGGTGCTGGCACAACTGGTTGTTATCATGTAGAAGATTGCGAATTGATCCATTCCTATCTCCTTGTACTAAGGTCAAATCTAAGCGGATCAAGGAACTCCACATAAAATCAGAGACACTGAAACTTATCAAGGAGAAAGTGGGGAAAAGCCTCGAAGATATGGGCATAGGGGAAAAATTCCTGAATAGAACAGTAATGGCTGGTGCTATAAGATTGAGAATTGACAAAAGGGGACTCATGAAACTGCAAAGCTTCTGCAAGGCAAAAGACACCGTCAATTAGCCAAAAAGGCCTACAACAGATTGGGAAAGGATCTTTACCTATCCTCAATCAGATAGGGGACTAATATCCAATATAAATAAAGAACTCAAGAAGGTGGACTCCAGAAAATCAAATAACCCCATTAAAAAATGGGGCTCAGAGCTAAACAAAGAATTTTCACCCGAGGAATACCAAATGGCTGAGAAGCACCTGAAAAAATGCTCAGCATCCTTAATCATCAGAGAAATGCAAATCAAAACAACCCTGAGATTCCATCTCACACCAGTCAGAATGGCTAAGATCAAAAATTCAGGTGACAGCAGATGCTGGCGAGGATGTGGAGAAAGAGGAACACTCCTTCATTGTAGGTGGGATTGCAAGCTTGTACATCCACTCTGGAAATCAGTCTGGTGATTCCTCAGAAAATTGGACATAGTACTACTGGAGGATCCAGCAATACCTCTCCTGGGCATATATCCAGAAGATGTCCCAACCGGTAAGAAGGACACACGCTCCACTATGTTCATAGCAGCCTTATTTATAATAGCCAGAAGCTGGAAAGAACCCAGATGTCCCTCAGCAGGGGAATGGATACAAAAAATGTGTTACATTTACACAATGGAGTACTACTCAGCTATTAAAAAGAATGAATTTATGAAATTCCTAGGCAAATGGTTGGACCTGGATGGCATCATCCTGAGTGAGGTAACACAATCACAAACGAACTCATATGATATGTACTCACTGGTAAATGGATATTAGCCCAGAAACTTAGTATACCCGAGATATAAGAGACAATTTGTAAAACACATGAAAGAATGAAGACCAAAGTGTGGACACTTTGCTCCTTCTTAGAGTTGGAAACAATCACCCATGGAAGGAGTTACAGAGACAAAGTTTGGAGGTGAGACAAAAGGATGGACAATCTAGGGACTGCCATATCAAGGGATCTATCCCATAATTAGCCTCCAAACGATGACACCATTGCATACACTAGCAAGCGTTTGCTGAAAGGACCCTGATATAGCTGTCTCTTGTGAGACTAGGCCGGGGCCTAGCAAATACAGAAGTGGATGCTCACAGTCAGCTATTGGATGGATCACAGGGCCCCCATTGGAGGAGCTAGAGAAAGTATCAAGGGAGGTAAAGAGATCTGCAACCCTGTAGGTGCAACCACATTATGAACTAATCAGTACCCCGGAGCTCTTGACTCTAGCTGCATATGTATCAAAAGATGGCCTAGTCACAAGCCTCTTCCGGTCAGAAAAGCACCGGGGCAGCTGGGGCGCAGGGTCGGCTGACACTCGCCAGCTACCCACAACACCCGCCACAGGATCTTAAGACTTCTGGTGAGTGGAGCACAGCTTCTGCTCCAATCCAATTGTGCGCGGGACCTGAGACTGCATTAGTTAGGGAAGCAGAAACCGGCCTGAGTAGGGCCACAGGCCTCATCCGGCCAGATCAGCGCCGGGGTAGCTGGAGTGCAGGGTTGCCTGACACCCGCCAACTATCCACGACCCCCGCAGCATGATTTTGGGACTGCTGGTGAGTGGAACACAGCTTCTGCTCCAGTCCAATCACGGGGGACCTGAGACTGCTCTGGTTGGGGAGAGAGAAATCCGGCCTACATAGGGCCACAAGCCTCTTCCGGTCAGAAAAGCACCGGGGCAGCTGGGGCGCAGGGTCGGTGACACTCGCCAGCTACCCACAACACCCGCCACAGGATCTTAAGACTTCTGGAGAGTGGAACACAGCTTCTGCTCCAATCCAATTGCGTGCGGGACCTGAGACTGCATTAGTTAGGGAAGCAGAAACCGGCCTGAGTAGGGCCACAGGCCTCATCCGGCCGGATCAGCGCCGGGTAGCTGGAGCGCAGGGTTGCCTGACACCCACCAGCTACCCACGACCCCCACCGCAGGATTTTGGGACTGCTGGTGAGTGGAACACAGCTTCTGCTCCAGTCCAATCAATGGGACCTGAGACTGCTCTGGTAGGGGAGAGAGAAATCCGGCCTATATAGGGCCACAAGCCTCTTCCGGTCAGAAAAGCACTGGGGCAGCTGGGGCACAGGGTCGGCTGACACTCGCCAGCTACCCACAACACCCGCCACAGGATCTTAAGACTTCTGGTGAGTGGAGCACAGCTTCTGCTCCAATCCAATTGAGCGCGGGACCTGAGACTGCATTAGTTAGGGAAGCAGAAACCGGCCTGAGTAGGGCCACAGGCCTCATCCGGCCAGATCAGCACCGGGGTAGCTGGAGCGCAGGGTTGCCTGACACCCGCCAGCTACCCACGACCCCCGCAGCAGGATTTAGAGACTGCTGGTGAGTGGAACACAGCTTCTGCTCCAATCTTTAAACAGTGACAACGATAACAACTAACCCCAGAGATTACCAGATGGCGAAAGGTAAACGTAATAATCTTACTAACAGAAACCAAGACCACTCACCATCATCAGAACCCAGCACCCCCACTTCGCCCAGTCCAGGGCACCCCAACACACCGGAAAAGCTAGACACGGATCTAAAAGCATATCTTCTGATGATGGTAGAGGACTTCAAGAAGGACTTTAATAACACACTTAAAGAAATACAGGAGAACACTGCTAAACAGGCAGAAGACACTAAAGAGGAAGCACAAAAATCCCTTAAAGAATTGCAGGAGAACACTGCTAAAGAGTTACAAATCCTTAAAGAAAAACAGGATAACATAATCAAACAGGTAGAAGTCCTTACAGAAAAACAGGAAAACACATCCAAACAGATGATGGAAATGAACAAAACCATACTAGACCTAAAAAGGGAAGTAGACACAATAAAGAAAACCCAAAATGAGGCAGCACTGGAGATAGAAACCCTAGGAAAGAAATCTGGAACCATAGATACGAGCATCAGCAACAGAATACAAGAGATGGAAGAGAGAATCTCAGGTGCAGAAGATTCCATAGAGAACATCGGCACAACAATCAAGGAAAATGTAAAATGCAAAAAGATCCTAACTCAAAACATCCAAGAAATACAGGACACAATGAGAAGACCAAACCTACGGATAATAGGAGTGGATGAGAATGAAGATTTTCAACTCAAAGGACCAGCAAACATCTTCAACAAAATTATAGAAGAAAACTTCCCAAATCTAAAGAAAGAGATGCCCATGAACATACAAGAAGCCTACAGAACTCCAAATAGACTGGACCAGAAAAGAAATACCTCCAGACACATAATAATCAGAACAACAAATGTTCTAAATAAAGATAGAATACTAAAAGCAGTAAGAGAAAAAGGCCAAGTAACATATAAAGGCAAGCCTATCAGAATTACACCAGATTTTTCACCAGAGACTATGAAAGCCAGAAGATCCTGGACGGATGTTATACAGACACTAAAAGAACACAAATTCCAGCCCAGGCTACTATACCCAGCCAAACTCTCAATTAACATAGATGGAGAAACCAAAGTATTCCACGACAAAACCAAATTCACACATTATCTCTCCATGAATCCAGCCCTTCAAAGGATAATAACAGAAAAAAACCAATACAAGGACAGGAACCACACCCTAGAAACAACAAGAAGGTAATCCCTCAACAAACCTAAAAGAAGACAGCCACAAGAACAAAATGCCAACTTTAATAACAAAATAACAGGAAACAACAATTACTTTTCCTTAATATCTCTTAATATCAATGGACTCAACTCCCCGATAAAAAGACATAGACTAACAAACTGGCTACACAAACAAGACCCAACATTTTGCTGCTTACAGGAAACTCATCTCAGAGAAAAGGATAGACACTACCTCAGAATGAAAGGCTGGAGAACAATTTTCCAAGCAAATGGCATGAAGAAACAAGCTGGAGTAGCCATTCTAATATCTGATAAGATTGACTTCCAACCCAAAGTCATTAAAAAAGACAGGGAGGGACACTTCATACTCATCAAAGGTAAAATCCTCCAAGAGGAACTATCAATCCTGAATATCTATGCTCCAAATACAAAGGCAGCCACATTCATTAAAGAAACTTTAGTAAAGCTCAAAGCACACATTGCACCTCATACAATAATAGTGGGAGACTTCAACACACCACTTTCACCAATGGACAGATCATGGAAACAGAAACTAAACAGGGACACAGAGAAACTAAGAGAAATTATGAATCAAATGGATCTGGCAGATATCTACAGAACATTCTATCCTAAAACAAAAGGATATACCTTCTTCTCAGCACCTCATGGTACCTTCTCCAAAATTGACCACATAATTGGTCACAAAACAGGCCTCAACAGATACAAAAATATTGAAATTGTTCCATGCATCCTATCAGATCACCATGGACTAAGGCTGATCTTCAATAACAAAATAAATAATAGAAAGCCAACCTTCACGTGGAAACTGAACAACACTCTTCTCAATGATACCTTGGTCAAGGAAGGAATAAAGAAAGAAATTAAGGACTTTTTAGAGTTCAATGAAAATGAAGCCACAACATACCCAAACTTATGGGACGCAATGAAAGCATTTCTAAGAGGAAAACTCATAGCTTTGAGTGCCTCCAAAAGGAAACTAGAGAGAGCACACATTAGCAGCTTGACAACACACCTAAAAGCACTAGAACAAAAGGAAGCAAATTCACCCAAGAGGAGTAGACGGCAGGAAATAATCAAACTCAGGGGGGAAATCAACCAAGTGGAAACAAGAAAAACTATTCAAAGAATCAACCAATCAAGGAGCTGGTTCTTTGAGAAAATCAACAAGATAGATAAACCCTTAGCCAGACTCACTAGAGGGCACAGGGAAAGCATCCTAATTAACAAAATCAGAAATGAAAAAGGAGACATAACAACAGATCCTGAAGACATCCAAAACACCATCAGATCCTTCTACCAAAGGCTATACTCAACAAAACTGGAGAACCTGGATGAAATGGAGAAGTTCCTAGACAGATACCAGGTACCAAAGTTGAATCAAGATCAGGTTAATGATCTAAACAGCCCTATATCCCCCAAAGAAATAGAAGCAGTCATTAATAGACTCCCAACTAAAAAAAGCCCAGGACCAGATGGGTTTAGTGCAGAGTTCTATCAGACCTTCAAGAAGATCTAATCCCAGTTCTCCACAAACTATTCCACAAAATAGAAACAGAAGGTACTCTACCCAACTCATTCTATGAAGCCACAATTACTCTGATACCTAAACCACAAAAAGACCCAACAAAGATAGAAAACTTCAGACCAATATCCCTTATGAATATTGATGCAAAAATCCTCAATAAAGTTCTTGCTAACCGAATCCAAGAACACATCAAAACAATCATCCATCCTGACCAAGTAGGTTTCATCCCAGGGATGCAGGGATGGTTCAATATACGGAAATCCATCAACGTAATCCAGTATATAAACAAACTCAAAGACAAAAACCACATGGTCATCTCCTTAGATGCGGAAAAAGCATTTGTCAAGATCCAACACCCATTCATGATAAAAGTCTTGGAAAGATCAGGAATTCAAGGCCCATACCTAAACATGATAAAAGCAATCTACAGCAAACCAGTAGCCAACATCAAAGTAAATGGTCAGAAGCTTGAAGCAATCCCTCTAAAATCAGGGACTAGACAAGGCTGTCCACTTTCTCCATACCTATTCAACATTGTACTTGAAGTCCTAGCCAGAGCAATTGGACAACAAAAGGAGATCAAAGGGATACAAATTGGAAAAGATGAAGTCAAAATATCACTTTTTGCAGATGATATGATAGTATATATAAGTGACCCTAAAAATTCCACCAGAGAACTCCTAAGCCTGATAAACAGCTTCGGTGAAGTAGCTGGATATAAAATTAACTCAAACAAATCAATGGCCTTTCTCTACACAAAGAATAAACAGGCTGAGAAAGAAATTAGGGAAACAACACCCTTCTCAATAGTCACAATAATATAAAATATCTTGGCGTGACTCTAACTAAGGAAGTGAAAGATCTGTATAATAAAAAATTCAAGTCTCTGAAGAAAGAAATTATAGAAGATCTCAGAAGATGGAAAGATCTCCCATGCTCATGGATTGGCAGGATCAACATTGTAAAAATGGCTATCTTGCCAAAAGCAATCTACAGATTCAATGCAATCCCCATCAAAATTCCAAATCAATTCTTCAACGAATTAGAAAGTGCAATCTGCAAATTCATCTGGAATAACAAAAAACCTAGGATAGCAAAAACTCTTCTCAAGGATAAAAGAACCTCTGGTGGAATCACCATGCCGGACCTAAAGCTCTACTACAGAGCAATTGTGATAAAAACTGCATGGTACTGGTATAGTGACAGACAAATAGACCAATGGAATAGAATTGAAGACCCAGAAATGAACCCACACACCTATGGTCACTTGATCTTCGACAAGGGAGCTAAAAACATCCAGTGGAAGAAAGACAGCATTTTCAACAAATGGTGCTGGCACAACTGGTTGTTAACATGTAGAAGAATGCGAATCGATCCATTCCTATCTCCTTGTACTAAGGTCAAGTCTAAGTGGATCAAGGAACTTCACATAAAACCAGAGACACTGAAACTTATAGAGGAGAAAGTGGGGAAAAGCCTTGAAGATATGGGCACAGGGGAAAAATTCCTGAATAGAACAGTAATGGCTTGTGCTGTAAGATCGAGAATTGACAAAAGGGGACTCATGAAACTACAAAGCTTCTGCAAGGCTAAAGACACCATCAATAAGACAAAAAAACCACCAACAGATTGGGAAAGGATCTTCACCTATCCTAAATCAGATAAGGGACTAATATCCAATATATATAAAGAACTCAAGAAGGTGGACTCCAGAAAGTCAAATAACCCCATTAAAAAATGGGGCTCAGAACTGAACAAAGAATTCTCACCTGAGGAATACCGAATGGCAGAGAAACACCTGAAAAAATGTTCAACATCCTTAATCATCAGGGAAATGCAAATCAAAACAACCCTGAGATTCCACCTCACACCAGTCAGAATGGCTAAGATCAAAAATTCAGGTGACAGCAGATGCTGGCGAGGATGTGGAGAAAGAGGAACACTCCTTCATTGTTGGTGGGATTGCAAGCTTGTACAACCACTCTGGAAATCAGTCTGGCGGTTCCTCAGAAAATTGGACATAGTACTACCGGAGGATCCAGCAATACCTCTCCTGGGCATATATCCAGAAGATGTCCCAACCGGTAAAAAGGACACATGCTCCACTATGTTCATAGCAGCCCTATTTATAATAGCCAGAAGCTGGAAAGAACCCAGATGTCCCTCAACAGAGGAATGGATACAGAAATTATGGTACATTTACACAATAGAGTACTACTCAGCTATTAAAAAGAATGAATTTATGAAATTCCTAACCAAATGGATGGACCTGGAGGGCATCATCTTGAGTGAAGTAACACAATCACAAAAGAACTCACACAATATGTATTCATTGATAAGTGGATATTAGCCCAAAACTTATGATACCCAAGATATAAGATACAATTTGATAAACGCATGAAACTCAAGAAGAATGAAGACCAAAGTGTGGACACTGTGCACCTTCTTAGAATTGGGAACAAAACACCCAGGGAAGGAGTTACAGAGACAAAGTTCGTAGCTGTGATGAAAGGATGGACCATTTAGAGACTGCTGTATCCAGGGATCCGTCCCATAATCAGCTTATAAACGCTGACACCATTGCATACACTAGCAAGATTTTGCTGAAAGGACCCAAATATAGCTGTCTCTTGTGAGACGATGCCGGGGCCTAGCAAACACTGGAGTGGATCTTCACAGTCAGCTATTGGATGTATCACAGGGCTCCCAATGGAGAAGCTAGAGAAAGTACCCAAGGAGCTAAAGGGATCTGCAACCCTATTGTTGGAACAACATGATGTACTAACCAGAATCCTGGAGCTCTTGTCTCTAGCTGCATATGTATCGAAAGATGGCCTAGTCGGCCATCAATGGAAAGAGAGGCCCATTGGACTTGCAAACTTTATATGCCCCAATATAGGGGAATGCCAGGGCCAAAAGAATGGGAATGGGTGGGTAGGGAAGTGGGGGGCGCTATGGGGGACTTTTGGGATAGCATTGGAAATGTAATTGAGGAAAATATGTAATAAAAATATTAAAAATCAAAAAAAAAAAGATGGCCTAGTCAGCCATCACTGGAAAGAGAGGCCCATTGGACCTGCAAACTTTATATTCTCCAGTACAGGGGAATGCCAGGGCCAAAATGTGGGAATGGGTGGGTAGGGGAGTGGGGGGGAGGGTATGGGATAGCATTGAAAATGTAATTGAGGAAAATATGTAATAAAAAAAAAAAGAAAGTGAAAAGTTAAAAAAAAATCTTGTGGATCAGGAGAGAATGGAATTACAGAGTTAAAAATATTTAAATATAAAAATAAAAGACAGTTCTAATCCAGACTATGTAGCTCCATAAAGGGGGCCTTCAAAATGAGAAAGAGATTTTATCAGGAAAAGAAATGGCAAGAGAGTTTATACTTGTGGTATAACTCATAAATAAAAATGGACCCCACAAACTCATATATTCTAATACTTAGTTATCAGGGAATAGCACTATTTGAGAAGGGTTAGGAGGTGTGACCTTTCTGGAGGAGGTGTTGCCTTGTAGGAGGAAGTGTGTCACTGGGGGCAGGCTGTGAGGTTTCAAAAGTCCAATCCTGGCCATGGATAGCCCTTTCTACCTGCTGCCTGTGGATCCAGATGAGAGGCTGTCAACAACTTCTCCAGTCTCATGTCTGCCTGCCTGCCACCATGATCTCTGCCATAATAATAATTAATAAAACCTGTGAAACTGTAGGCAAGCTCCAAATTCATGTTTTCTTTCATAAGAGTTGCCTTGGTCATGGTGCTTTTTCATAGCAAAAAAAAAAAAAAAAAAAAAAAAAAAAAAAAACTCCACAACTAATACACTACTACACCTACCCTAAAAGAAATTCCAAAGATACTCTTCTAAGTTGAAATAAAAGGACATTAAATGAGAACAAGGAAACATGGAAGTGTAAAAGTTACTGCTAAATTAAGTATACTATTAAAGTCAGGGTGCTATAAGACTGTCATGCTGGTATGTAAATCATTTTAGGAGCAGCATAAAAGTTGAAAGATCAAAAATTAAGATAGTTGTGGGCACAGGATTAACACAGGCACATGCCACGTAACACGAAACAGTAACAGTAAGAGCAAAAGAATGGGTGGAGAAGGGAACGTGTACAGGTATTTTATGTGGTAGAAGTTAACTCAGCTTAAAATAATAGGTAAGATCTTAACAATTATTTTACAGGTAAACAGATTTAATTCCCTAATCAAAGAACATAGAGGGGTTTTTTAAAAAAGGGAAAACAATAAGATTCAACTAAATGTGACCTATAAGAGGCATGTTTTAGCTGTAAGAGGATATATATACTGAAAGTAGTGGGATTAAAAACCATGTACCAAGAATGAGATATGGCTCAGCAGGCAAAGCTTAGTGGGTTGGATTTAATCCCTAGAGGGAGATAATAAGACACCCCTAAGTTATCCTCTGACCTTTACAGCCACACCATTGAGAGAGAGAGAGAGAGAGAGAGAGAGAGAGAGAGAGAGAGAAGCATAAATAAATAAATAAATAAATAAGAAAAATGTAAAGGAAAGGGATACACCATGTGAATAATAAACACTAAATGTAGCTATCCTTAAATCAAATCAAATGTGTAGAATACATTCATCATATCATAATTAAGTAGACAATAATACAATGAAAAATGATCAATATGTATAACCCTGTTCAGTGAACCAAAATGTGTACAACAAACATTGACAAGGACAATGATACAGCCACGGGTACTGAGGTCTGAATAGCTGTGCTCCCCAAGTTCCAGTGTTAGAGCTAACTCTCCACTGGGACAGCATGACTGGATAAGCATGTTGGGAAGAAATTGAATATGGCCATTATACCCTTAGGAATGGGATTAGTGCCCTTCAAATGCGGCCAATGTCCCCTCTCCTTATTCAAGAAGAGGAGTTAGCAATGCAACAGAAAATGACCCTTTCTAGAGACTGGGCCTTACACCACACTGATCTTATATTTCTCAACCCCCAAAGCAGGACAGACACACTTTTCCCATTCATAAATTTCCCAGTCTAAGGTATTCTGGTAAACACTTGTGGATAGACATGGACAACAGGTGACTTCAATGATAAACACTGGTTGGCGATCCAGACAAAACAAATGAAGAATGAGTTTGCTTTAACAACACTATAAATCAACCTGACTGACCAGACATGCATAGAAGATTTCATCCCAGGGCAGCAGAGCAACCTGCCCAGCAGCACACAGAGCATTCCCCAGGGCAGGGCAGACTACCGCACAGAGCAAGGTTAGACACCTTAAAGGATGACAGCCATACCCTGACCACCATGGCACAAGCCTAGAGACCAGCAACAGAAGAAACAAAGGAAAAATCACAAATACATGGAAATTGAATGCATCACTAAATAAACAGTGGGCCGCAGAATACATCAAAAGGGAAGCAGAACAGTTGCCTTGATATAAAATTAGCAACACGCAATAAAAATGTATAAGATAGGGCACATTCAGTTCCAAAGAGAGCCTTAGCATGACATAAAAAAATCATGATTCAGGAAGAAGTAATATCTCAAGAAAATAGCTATATCTCAAAGAACTTCATACATACACATACATACACACTTATGCACATGCATACACACACTTACACACATACATACACACACATACACACATATGCATGCATACACACATATACCTGTACACCTGCACACATATACATATGCACATACACTCACACACACATACACACACACACTCACATATACATACCTACACACCTACATACACACACACACACACACACAGAGTAGAGGCAGGGATGCTCCACTAAGCCCAAAGCAGTGAGAGAAAATAAGTAATAACAACTACACTAGAAATAAAACCCAACGTCCTAGCAGAAATCAGCAGATTCCCCAAAACATACTCTGCCAACATGGAACCAAAAGGAAATGTGAAATTGGAACAAGTTAATAACTGAATGTCAATAACTGAATCAGAAATCAGAATTCTGGGAATGATGGACAGGACAAGATCAGACGGCTTCAGTCAAACACTACTAAACTTTTAATGAACGACTATTGCCAATATTTCTTAATCTCTTGGAGGAAGACAACACTTTCAATTGCATTTTATAAAGCCCACATTACCTTGATATTAAAGTCAGACAGGAAGAAGCCAAAGATGAAAGAAGACGGCAGGACTCTCTCCCCACTGAATAAACTCTTGAAAAGCATTTTGAAGAGCAGGTTAAAAGAGTCTTACATTGCAGTGCCCAAAAATGCAATGATGGTACAATGCATATGAATCCATGAATGGGGTACATCACCTTAGCAAGAGGGAGGATGGAGGCCTTGGATCATCTCAATAAATGAAGCTACATCCTCTCATCAGCACTTTCAAAAACTTAAATATGGAAGGAATGTTTCTTAACCCAATGGAGACTGTTTACAAGCATCTTACTCAAGGTCAGTGTCTTTGAAACTGAGGAAAGGGACACAAACTACTATTCCAACACCTTTTGCAAGCAGTGATGAACATACTAGAAAGGACAGGTGAGACAAAGCCATAAAAGACACCTTAAACCAGAAAGGAATCTGCAAAAGTGTCCTTACATTTTTTTCTTACATGGTCCTACCTAGGGGCTGGAGAGACAGCTGAGTGAGTAACAGCACTCACCACGAAAGCATGAAGACCTGAATTGGACCTCAGGCATGGTCCTATGTACACCTGCAGCCCCAGCATGTTCCAAGGGAGATGGCTTGGGATGCTCCACAGGTGTGATGATTTAAGTTCAATCCCAACAACCCACAGTAGAAGCAGAGAATAAAAGCAGTCCTCTAGCCTCCACAGCTGTGTGATCTCTCTCTCTCTCTCTCTCTCTCTCTCTCTCTCTCTCTCTCTCTCTCTCTCTCTCTCTCTCTCTCTCTCTCTCTCTGATTTGGGAAATGACTAAGTCAGCAAAATGTTTGGTATAAAAGAATAAATGCCTGAGTTTAGATTCCCAGGACCCAAGCAAAATGATGGAGATAGAGTCCTGCCTCCTCAGTGCTGGGAGGAGAGAGACAAGTACATCCCTGTGGCTTGCTGATCCAACTGTCTGAGTCAGGGAGCTCTAAGCTCTTTGAGAGACCTTGGGCCTCCAAATAAGGTGGAGAGACACTCAATGTTGAACCCTACTTTCATGCACACATGCACCCAAACCTGTATGCACTGCATGTACATAAAACAGATACACACCCACACACAAAGTTTTCCATAGTCAAGGCGGATATCATATATGTGCACACAATAGATCCTCAGTAAAGGTTGTTGTCATGAATTCTGTTCATTAGAAAGCTAGATGGAGTCCTGGCAGGGCTTTTCAAAGGACTAAGAAGTGTTTCTCTCTTTTTCTTTTTTGAGATTGGATACAAGATCAAAGAGTCTCCATTAGAATCCCCTTGATGGGAAATTTAATTATAAACAATGAGAAGGATAATGCATCCAGATTGTTTACAGGCAATTAATAGCCAACGATGCCAAATATAGTCTACACCAGGTCTGCTGTGCAGCAACAACCCCAAAAGCCCTGCTTGCCTCACAGTGAATGTTAACAGCTGGGCCAAACTCTCAGTCCTCACCACTGAATGATAAATCAGACCTGTCAATGAATAAAACATTGCCTCTCAGCAATCAAGCCATGGATTTGTGAGGAGCCTTTCCATTTATCCGGTTAGCTATTGATTACCCATGAAAGGCCATCTCAGCAGAGAGCTAATAAATGGGAGAGGTGAGCTCCACTGCGCAGGGCAGAGTGAGGTCATACCATTGCCTCTAGGACCTCGATACTATTTAAGGTTGCTCCATTGTCACATTACGGAACTTATAACACAGTAGTGGCCACGTGCAATTAGAGTTCAGATGGCCACTAACAGGTGATCTGAGCAAGAAACAGACTGGAAGGAAGCAAAGCCAGCTGCCTGCCAAAGGTCCCTTAAGTAACTACCATGCCAGGAAGGAACCTTCCCTTTAGCTCTCAGACGATCGAAACAATGAACCCCCAAGAAATTGGAATTTCACCAAGGAGTCTCGGCCTAAGAGAAGGAAAGGGCAAAAGCCTGGTGCCAATCAGAGGAGGGTTTGTCTCCAGGGAAGAGATTCCACACAATTCTACCAACTTGTCAGAGCACCTGACAGGAGACACTGGAATAGAGGATTATGGGCAAGACTACATCGTCACCAGGTCTACCTAGTCATGCATGTACCTTGGCTTAAATTTAAGCATTAAACCTCATACCAGGACCCCAAAGGTAGATTTGGATGGGGATGTTGTTTCTAGATCTCTTCATTTCTCTCCCCCAAAGTAGTCACATTGGATAAGTCTCTTTTCTCTGCTTATTGTTATCATTTGTTTAGTTGGCCTATTGAGAATGGGTGTCAAAACCTAACATGGTAGGACTGCCAAGACCAAGCCTCTGACTGTGAAAGCTTCAATAACACCCAGAGCTCGAAGACATACTGAAACAAACCCGGACCTGGCTTGCAGACAGCAGGGAGGCAAGACCAGCTCTTAAGATTTACATCTGACATCTTTCCCAAAGTCCTAACAGTGCTGACAGGACTTTGTCAAGTTCTCTCTTCTCTTTGCTCCTAGAACATGGAAGTGCTCCCTGATGGCCTGCTTGGGTGATCAAGACATATTGTGCTAGTGAACAGGTAGCAATTGGCTGAGAACCAAAGCGCTGTCTACAACATGTGCTAGTGGTACACTAGCTGCTGCAGGTGGCTTCAAGCCTGAGACCACTGAACGCTGGAGTGGGGGAAGTGCTGGAAACAGCCTCCATGTGTAGGGCATAGCCAATGCCAGCAGAGTGCGGAGCCCCAAACTCACCAGTGACCTCTACTGGTGCTCTTACTATGGATGCTGTCTGCCTGGGTCCTGGGCAGGGTGTGCTTGAGATTTGTCCCAGTGTTTCTAGGTACCTTGCTAAAAACTCTGGAACACACACACATTCACACACACATGCACACACTCAACACACTCTCACACACACATGCACACACCCTCACATACCCACACTTTCATACAGTAACACACATGCAAGCACACACTCACACATACTCACACACATGCACACTAATAAACACACATACATAAAGGAACAGTGGGTTTTATTAAGAGAAAAACAACAGTGCACAACTTGACTACACTGGCAAAGGGTATCACACAACTCGAGTGAGAGAGCATGCAAGGACCCTATTACAGTCAGGATATCCGTTTATGGGGTCCAGGAGGAGAATCTAATTACTACGGTAGAGGGAAACCTTTAGTTTTTCCATGATGCATTTGATCTTAATCATAAGGATACACATTCTGTGTAGGCATGGAATGGTAAGTAGTGGTTTTCTTTTTTCTTTGAAAATACACTCAGCCAATAGAGCTTGCCTTATAGCACTGGTACCCCAAACCAGCTAGGCTAAATGAGCCCTTGTCCCTTGGTTTCAGGACATAAGTCTGAATAGAAATGGATATTATTAAAGGGTCTAAGGGAAGGAACTCATTTCCATGGTCTGAAGTTGGGTATATATGAGATGCAGGAGGGATCCCAGGTTGCTGATAGGTTTCTGGAAGTTTTAGGAAAAGGATGCACTTACTGATCAAAGTAGCGTGTCACGTTGCTAGGTTATTTCTATACTTGCCTGCCTAAAATGGCCTACTTGACAAAATGGAGAGTGAGAGGGGTCCTGAGCAAACAGAAAGTACTTCAAAATGTGTGCTCTTATTGGTTTCTATTGTTACTCTTGACAACTGCACAGGACTGGGCCTTCTGATGCATCTAAAAAGCCTCTAGCATAGGGCTAAAGGCTACAGGTTAATGGATTTCCACTTATTGCCACAATCTATACTGTTGGGAGGTTCCAGGCTTAATAGGAAAGCAATTGCATGCCTGGGTGGTAATCTGAAGGCATTCAAAGGCAATGAGTAACTATAGAAGCCTAGGCTCTAAGAAGCACTGAAGGATTTCTGAGCATACAGTGCAGTGTCACTTGGAAAGCCCAGGTAAAAGACATTCTACGATGAGCCCAAGGCAAGGTCCAGAGTGAGTTGGAAGGCACTGAACAAACATAATTGGGACCTGCTGTGGAGATGGCCGTGGCATACTAATAATGTCTGCCTAGGGAGATGCTGTGGGTTTCTGCAGAATCCTTTTAACCCCCATCTCATTTGAGTGCTTAGCAGCTAATGGCTCACAGTTCCCCTGTCCTCCAGAGAACCTCCCTAGGTTAATAGAAGCTGGGGGCCTTAGGCCATCTCCTGGGGAAGCTCACAGCTAGCTGAAGACTGACAGAAGCTTGGTCTTCAGCCCGATGGCTCTCTAGGGCACTTCACACCCCAGAGCCCCCTGAGGGCCAGGTGACCAATAGACTGTAGGAGAGACCCCCACCTTTGCTTAACTTTCTCCTCTAAGTGTGTGCTCTTTCCTCTCTGCCATCTCTGGGTCTGTTGTAACGAGTACACGTGAATTCCTGCCTCAGGCTCTGTCACTGGTAATATCAGCCTAATTCATGAAGAAGAAGAAGAGCTGAAGAGATTCGCTAATGGAGAAGTGTGTGGCAGCTTTGTTGGCTCCTTTGTTAATACAACCACTTCTCTAGTCTTTCAATAAACCCAAGTGGAACATCTGTTGCAAGCATACTGCCCAGGCAGGTATGATGCATAACAAAGACATGGCCAGGCCTCAAAGGACACCACAGAATACAAATGACAGGGATGCTCATGGAAAAACGCAGGTCTCACCTCTTAGGGAGTCAGAGAATGTTTGCAGGTAAAGCGCAAGCAACTCAGCTTTTGAAGCTCCAGGGGCTAAACTCAATTCCAGGAGAAAAACCAGAGTCCACTTGAGCAAACATCTTATGGCCACGCCTCCCCCGATCCTCCAGCAGCAGCCAGTCAGGCCACACAAATAGGGTCAAGGTATATATAGATAACCTAAGGCATCCTGCAGGACAAAGGTAACCTAGCCACCCTGCTTGTCAGGTGGTTTTGCCCCCACCCATTTTGTTCCTGCAGATTATGCCAGAAATGCAGTCTTTAAAGTATTAACTTGCTGACTCATATGGAAATTCCCCAAGCCTGCTGTAACTACAGTAAATGCCCACGACCCCTAGACTCGGGCGGGGCTCTCACTTCTGACCCACTGTGCTTTGATAGTGACAAACTTGCATCGAAATTGTCTCCTCAGTGATTTTGGGGGTCCCTGCGACTTGGGCATAACATGTACTGATATCAAATAGGAGTTTATATGGCCCACAAACACAGATTAAGTCACCTCCAAAAAGATCCAATGTCCTGATGTAGTCACAATGTAATGATGTTTTCATAGTAGCAGACCAAAGTAAGTCATAAAACATAGCGCTTTTCAAATGAATTTGTTGGGTACACAGAATAGGGGGGTACAGCAGAACAGGGAAACCTCGACTTTAAACCTTAGATGCTATCTTGACATCATTACTAAGACAGCCAATCACTGACTAGGTACATGACTTAAAGCAGAGCACATACCCCTTTTGAACTGAAATGTCTAGATGGCAGCGTTAGAGTGGGAACCCTCAACCTGACAGCCATGATGAGCCAGGCTCAGCCACTTGCCCTCTATTAGCCATTTTAAATGGCTAAATTAGAATCAGGAAGATGGAGTACTTCTAAACCAGACAACCTAGACCTAGGTTGTATCCCTGGTTCCTCCATGAGACAAGGGAAGAACAGCTCCTGAAAGTTATCTTTTGCTCTCTACTCATGCTGTGATAAAAACAAGATAGTGCTCACCTCAGAGGAATAAAAGCCACTACCCATTCTGAAGGCAAGTACAAGCAGCCATGCCCTGGGCACCCAGATCCAGTTCTCCCACATCCTGTGTTCCAAAGGGGCATCAGTTTCATGAGCTTTTTATGGTAACAGAGCAAAGAAAGCCATAAGTTAAGACAGTTTTCAGATATGTTGATGAGCACATTAAGAAGACAAGGTATAGCAAGATGGGGGAGAGCTCTGATGAGGGCCTTGGATGCTGCCTAACAGCACTCTTAGCACTGTGATTGGTGGAAACTAATGCTTCGTTAAGTTAATACATTCCAAAAAGTGTCTGCCTCTTTGTCAGGGTGTTAGGTGTGACACAGAGGTGGGCGAGAATGAATATTTAGTGGGATAATTGTGGCCCAATAAACTAATAAAAGTGCAGCCATATTGAATACGTCTCTTTTTTTTTATGCTCTTCATTGTTAAATCAGCTCTCTAAAAATTTTCACTAAATAGATTTGGTTGTGTGTATGGGTGTGTGCATGTGCACGCACTGATAAGAGAAACAAAAAGATCCAATTATTCCTTCAATCTATTTTGCAGGCCCTAGCATGAGGGTGAGGTTTAACCAGGGATAAATGTACATATATGTATATGATATGTATATGTATATATGTGTGTGTGTGTGTGAATTAACAGTTCTCAATCTGCAGGTTGAGACCAATGACCCTTTCAGAAAGGTTGTCTAAGACCACTGGAAGTATAAGGTATTTATATTACAATTAATAAGAGGAGCAAAACTACAGTTATGAAGCAGCAACGGAAATAATTTTATGGTTGTGGGTTGCCACAACATGAGGAACTAGATCAAAGGGTTGCAGCATTGGGAGGGTTGAGGACCACTGCACTGAGCAGTTTTGGTTGGAGTATGGTTTTGCTGATCAATAATCTAGTTATTGTCTGGGCTCCCTGCTCTCCTGCATGGTGCTTTGACATGTTGTAAATCTTGTCCTCCTTGGACTGACTCCAGGACCTCAGCCTTCCTTCTCCCATCATGAGACTCCTAGGAAATTTTCAGTTTGGGGGGACTCACGTTGTTTTAATGATCTGACAGTCATAGGGAGGTGCACACATGTCTCTCTAGTGTTTCTTCATTCTCACAAGGATGGTTGCAGTTTAACCTATAGTGGAGGGAAGGAGCTAAGCTTCCTTGTTAAGATTTTCCTGATTCAGGATGCAGGGTGTGAGGGTGAAGCAGGGATGTAAGCTCAGTGCTGCCCCCTTGCTGTTGCCCTTAGAAGACTACCCTCTGGGACTTAGATGAACATGTGTCATCTCGAGAAACTGCTGCCAAAGGGAGAGGGTTCTAGTGAGCAGGCTGTGTGGTGCTGACCAAGCTTTCTGCTCTGGTTTCCAAGACAGAATGGCATTAAAGATGTACGTGCCACTTTGGAGTCCCTGAAATGCCACAAGCACTTTCCCGTGGTAGTAAACAGTCCTGTCTCTCAGAAGGGGGTCAGTGGAGGCGTCACGGCGAGCATCATTTTCCTGCACTCAAAACATTTGCCAAAGAGCCAGTTCCTCAGAATCACCTGGTGAGGTACTTTATGTGGTGGGCGATATTGATTTGTGTTTGGAGATCACCAAGCCCATTGCAGGCCCTAGCACATTCTGACAAAACATGGACATCCAGTTTGAGAGTCCCGGGATGCTAATTTGTAAGCCTGCCAGAATTGTCACTGTGGTGAGAAATGGTGTTAAAATTGCTTTCAACATCTTAATTAGCAAAAGCCTCCCGGAAAAAAAAAATACAGTCTCTAGCTCCGCCACCTCCACCTGCTTTCCTTTTTCCTTGTCTAATGTTTGCATTTGTTTCTTAAGAAGATGTAATCACAGAAAGGATGTAGCATTCAGGGATACCTAATGTGATACCTATGCACACATGCAATGGGGTCTTTCTATTGTTTGCATTGCTATGCTAAGGATTCACCCTCTGCACCCTGTGTCCATTGATGATCTCTGAGAGTCGTGTGACAGAATAGGCCTTTTGGAAGAGAACACTGGGACCCTTTAAGTGCCTGCCTATGTACGTTTCATGGATGTGTGCATGCATTCCTGATTGTAGAGGTAGATGTTAAAGGGCTAAGAACCTCAACACCTGGTGAGCAGAGGAGCTAGGGCAGGGAGATTGACCTGAAGATAACATCTTCTGCAGGAAGTTAGGATCCTGGAAACTCCTGAGAAGATCAACATGGCAGCCTCCATTGGCATTTACAACCTTGAGACTGCAGGGTAACAGATCTGCAGATGAAACCTTCCACACAGAAGTTCCCTTTTCTGCACTATAAGGACCTCAAGCTTGCAGCACCCTGGGCACCGTCTCTACTCCCCCAGAGGGACCACTGCCCTTCATTGTCCTGATTAAAGGACAGCATGATTCTGTAGGGTCCCAGCTCCTCTTTGATTTCTGTATCACTTGATCTCTCCTGATCTAACACAGTGTTTGGGGGAGGGAAGAAGAGCCACAGGCAATTGTGATACTGAGGGAGCCTGGAGACCAGCATGTACTATGGCATGCTAACAGGCTCCACCATGGATAGCCATTTGCCTGTGTTTCTTGTGGGCCTGATGTTTGTGTGTGTGCAAGTGGAGGTCGGAGGAAATTCTCAGCCTCGTTCCTCAGTAACCAGCTACCCTTGCTTTTTTGTTTTCTTAAGATATCTGAATTTTACCTTATGCATATATGTATATACCTGAGCTAGAAGAAGGTGCCAGATACCCTGGGCTTAGACCCATAAGCAGCGAACCACTAGATGTGAGTTTCAGGATCTGAACCCAGGTTCCCTAGAGAGCACCATCAAAACACCTCTCTTAACCACCAAACCATCTCCCCAGCTTCTGGTTTTATGTTTTGTTTTGTGTGTATTTGAGATGGGAGCTCTCGTTGGCCTGAAACTCACAGAAGAGTCTAGACTGGCCCAAAAGCCACAGGGATCTGCCTGTCTCCATCACTCTGCCTTGCTTTTTACTCATGGTTCAGGTCCTCAAGTTTGCAAGGTAAGAAGTTTACCCCCCCCCCCAGCCTCTGTAAATGCATTGTGTCTTCTGAAACTTTGGAATGAGCATCAGGAGAGGCAGCTAGGTGGTTAAAGTCACTTACTGCACTTGAAGAAGCCCAGGGTTTAATTTTAGGCATCCATATGGTGACTCATAAGTACCTGTAACTCCAGTCCTAGGAGGTTCAATGCCTTCTCAGAATTCTGTAGGCTCTCGCGTAAATGTGTCACACATATGCACACTTGGGCACACACAAATACCCACAAGGTACAATTTGATCACTGATTGAGAAACTGCTTTATAGCTGGATCTCATGGAGACATTTCCTCAAGGGGGAGGCTCCTTTCTCTGTGATAACTCCAGCATGTGTCAAGTTGACACACAAAACCAGCCAGTATAGTCACGATCCACAAAATATGAAAGTAGATAAATGAAACAAAATAAAGGATCACGAATCAAATACACACACATGTTGTCACCTACTATATGGTGGTTTGAGTGAGAACTGTACCTCACAGTCCTGTGTATTTAAACACTTGACCCCTGGTTGGTAGTGCTGTTGGTGGAAGTGGTATAGCCTTTCTGGAATCAGTATATCACCAGGCTTTGAGAGTTCAGAGCCTCTTGAGGACCCTGGTACCACTTCCTGAATGCTGGGATTATAGGTGGGTTGCCATGCCAACCTGGCATTTACATAGGTACCGGGATCCAAACTAAGATCCTCATGCTTGCGCGGCAAGGGATTGATACACTGAGCCACCTCCCAATCTCCATTTTCTTGTATCAACGTATTACTTACATATTTTCTCTTTCAGAATTTACCACAAATGCTATAATTTCCAGTCTTGACTCAATCCCGTCAAACAGTCATGCTGTATGCAGAGGATATACGCGAGGCACAATGCGTGCATTGTACCCACAGTCATAAGAAAACACGCTGGTTTTGATGAATCAGTAGTAAGCTTTCCTTGTGTGCATGGTTTCAGCCTTAGTGGCTTTATTCTTAAGTCGCGGCTGTATATATATATATATATATATATATATATATATATATATACATATAAATAGTCTGGAGCTGGCTGTCCAGAAGCCGCCGTGAGCCCTGTCTATCTTCTTTCAGCATTCCTATGCTGGTTTTTCTTCTTTCCTCAAGGCTTCGCGGGGGGGGGGGGTGCGCTTATATCTGAATTCCAGGGAGAAGAAAGAGAACAGTAAGAACCAGGGAGGCCGCTCCTGCCTCCCAGAAGTTTGTCTTACCCTAACCCTTGCACCATTACTGGCTAGCCTTAGTGCAATCTCAGGAAGGAAATGTGCTTTAACCGGGCACGTTCCTATGCTGGATAATCAGGGTAACTGTTACTGAGTTTATCGGCCAGTATTCAATCACAGGAGGAGAAGCACTGTTCGACACATGGAGCGGAGATTTTTATTAAGAAGCCATTCGTGACTGTAGAAGATAACTAAGTATGCGTAGGGCATTGACTCTGTGCCTGGGATTGCTTCTGTGCTTCAGATCAGCCAGGCCACCAGACAGAAGGGAAGGCTCGAAGTGCCACGGGGGTGGGAAAGGACAAAGGGAACCTATAAATATAGTCGCAACCCGTGAGGGCAATCTGCCATCCCATGAGAATAAGATGGACGGCACACCTATCCCTCACTGTCGCCAACCTTAAGGACATCTGGTGCACTGCCAGAGAATGATTCATGCACCCTCCCAGGGGTCAGAAGCTGAAGCAGGCAATCTGTTACTGCTGTAGGAGCCGTGAACCAGCAGGGGGAGCTAGTGAGGCAGGAGGCTCATTTGCATTCGATAGCAAGTGTTCTGATGGGAACTTCAGAGCGCAGCCCGTGTCTGCTATTTCACCTACACCTTCCAAGTCTTACATAATTTTTTTCCTAGCTAACTCTGACTCAAACCCTCCCAGAAAGGTATTTGGACAAAGGTAATTGTAGGGAAATTGATCTAGTTTAAGTGTCAAGGTTGAGGGCTGCGGGTGTCCAAGGGGCCCTAGGCTGGCAAGGAATCCTACGTTTATAAAAGACAGAAAAAAACCCAGAGACGGACAGCAGCAGCTAGACCTGGAGGGTGACGTGCTTTCCAAATGCGCAGAGAGCTTCTCAGACTAAATGATGTTGTGTATAAAAGAAGAAAGTACAGCGGAGGATTCAGAGATACCCCTGGTGGTGCTGGAGCAGGTGAGTGTGTGAAGTTGGGGTGGGGTGGGAGTGGGGGTGGGGTATGTGTGTGTTGAGAAAAGACAGCTGAAGCCAAAGATCCATGTCAACATCTTTCCCGTTATATCGCCTCATAAGACAGTAAAACTCTAACTCCTGACACTCTGTCAAATGTGGGGTGCATAATCCAGGACTTTGTCCAGCCATCAAAACAGATTTCAAATGAAGGTGGCAGTGCTCGCTAATTCTATGCTAACTTGGCATAAGCTGGAATTACTGGAGAGGAAGGAACCTCCATTGAGAAAACATCTTCATAACATTGACCTGTTGGCAAGACTGTAAGGCATTTACTTAATTAGTGATCGATAGGGGAGAGCCTAAACCATTGTGTGTGGTGCCATCCCTGGGCTGGTGGTCCTGGGTTCTATAAGAAATCAGACTGAGCAAGCCTTGTGAGCAACCAGCAGGTCTCACCCCTCCATGGCCTCTGCATCAGCTTCTGCCTCCCGATTCCAACCCTGCTTGAGTTCCTGTCCTGACTTCCTTTTGTGAGGGTCAGTGCTGGGGAAATAGAAGCCAAATCAACCTTTTCCTCCCAAGTTGCTATTCATACAGCAGTAGTGACCCTAACTAGGACAGTGCATTAAACAAAACAGATCTGTGGGAGAAGTTCAGAACAGATGTGATATCTGAGCCTGATAGCAGCCTTTTCAACATCCGGGCTCTGCAGAGCAGCTGATGCCAGTCCCACAGGAGTGGCAGCTGGTGCTGGTACCCAAAGTTCAGAATGCTACTTCTGCCATCGCCTGCCTCCTGGTCACACCTTAATTAGCCTGAATGGTACATCACTGTACATGACAGAAAGCCTTTCTCGTCCAGACAACTCTCCTCCTGCCCCACAGCCACAGTCCCAGGCACCCATTCTTAAGCTCAAGTGTAGGCAGAAATTCTTAGGAAGTGGAGTCTGGAGTTGGGTAGTGGGTGGTTGGGTAGAGTGCGTATTCAATGCATCCTGAAGTTAGAACCTACACAAGGGGTTAGGGGGAGGCAAAGACAGTGGTCAGTCTACAGACAGCAATAAGGAGAGCCACTGCCACTCCAGTGGGGTTGCCTGGCTAAGTCTCTGTTTGATGCCTTTGGGATGTGTGATGGTTTGTATATCCTTGGACCAGGGAGTGGCACCATCTGAAGGTGTGGCCTTGTTGGAATAGGTGTGACCTGGTTGGAATGGGTGTGTCACTGTGGGTGTGGGTATAAGATCCTCACCCTAGTTGCCTGGAAGTCAGTCTTCCACTAGCAGCCTTTGGATGAAGACAGAACTCTCAGCTCCTCCTGTGCCATGCCTGCCTGGATACTGCCATGTTCCCACCTTGATGATAATGGACTGAACCTCTGAACCTGTAAGCCAGCCCCAATTAAATGTTGTTTTTATAAGACTTGCCTTGGTCATGGTGTCTGTTCACAGCAGTAAAACCCTAACTAGGACAAGATGCATGTGCACATGGAGTTTGGGGAAAGTGGATTTGTGCAGTGACAAGCCCTGCAGAGGGAACAGTGAGGGCTCAGTTGCATTGGAACCTCAGTCCAGGTGTAGCCAGACATCTACTGAGGGCTCCCTCACCAACAGCTCCACGTATCTTCCAACAAACTTTGTTTTGAGAGCTTGTTTTGCACTCCCAGCTGTCAGAGAAGCCTCCATCTTTTGGCCCTGCAATTCTATCCACAAGACAAACTGAGTTCAACCCTTTACACTTGGCCCAGAGCTCCTTTCTTCAAGGTTCCTGAAGAGCCAGGCAGATGCACCAGCAACACTCAGCTAACAGAAGGTACCATTGGCTCTTTTTCCTCTTTTCCTCAGTGGGAAAGAACTCACCATTTTGTTCTTCCCAGTAGAAAGACCAAGGTCCTTTGCCTGTGTCTCAGCAAAATTAGAATGACCACATCCCTGAAGACACTTTCATGATTCAGCGAGGGACAGATAGGGTCCTGTAAGGGTGCAGAGTGGGACTCACCTTCTCGGTCCTGCTCAGGAAGCAGTTTGAGAAGGGGGTCCTATCATCTAGAGGAAGGGAAGATCCAGGAGAGAAAATGGAAAGAGGGGAAGAAAAGATGGGGGAGAGAAGGAAAGAGATAGAGGCAGAAAGGTGATGGGAAGGAAGGAAGGGGAGAAGGGAGAAAGAGAAGACAGAAAGGGAGAGGAGGGACAGAGAGGTGAGGGAGAGAAGAGGAGGCTAGGAGACTGTAGGGGAGTGTCTTAGGGTTTTACTGCTGTGAAGAGACACAACAACCAAGGTAACTCTTATAAAGGAAAACATTTAACTGGGGCTGGCTTCCAGTTCCAGAGGTTCAGTCCATTACCATTATGATGGGAAGCAGGGCATCATGCAGGCAGATGTGGTGCTAGGGGGACCAAGAGTTCTCTATCTTGATCCACAGGAGTCAGGAGGAGACTGTCTTCTGCAGGCAGCCATGAGGTGGGCTTGCCCTTGGGCAGAGTTTAAGCATAGGACCTCAAAGCCCACTGTGACACACTTCCTACAACAAGGCCACACCTCCTAATAGTGCCATTTCAATGGGTCAAGCATATTCAGTCAGCACAGGGAGGGTGGAGAAGGGTTGGAGAAAGAGGCTAAAGGTTAATCTTGGTGAGAAAATCACACTCAGGTCCTGGGAGGGAGGGCGTGCTTAGAGTCCCAGCATGGAGGAGATTTAAGTGAGTGAGCGCATGGGTGAGCTGCCAGGCTTGTGTACATCTGTGGAGAAGAAAATGCAGCAAGCAGGGCTGCTGCGTTCAAAGAGTGATGTCACCACAGTTGCATGCATGAAAGTGAGTATGTCTAAACATGTTCACACGTGTGTATACGAGCACCCAGAGTCCAGAGCACAGGCGTGACTTTGTCAGACAAGCATAAAATTGCAAATTACTCTTTCAGAGATGATATTGCCTCATGAATAACGGGGTCGTTTTCTTAACCTCAGGCTGTGATCTACAATTGGAATGCAGCCATCAGCAGTGAACTTCCATCAGTGCTGGCTGCGGAAATAGAATTATTTTCTGAAGAAGTTGCCATGATAAACTTTCCCCTTTATTCTTTCTAAATTCGGCCAAGCAGAGCAGCGAACCCTGGTCCCCAGGATGAGGATTCTCTCAGCCAATAGCAAACCACAGAAGCTTTTTGATGCTGTGATTCTTCTCCAACTTCTGGGCTCTGTTTAAACACTGGCTGATTTCCCACTTCCACTGCGAGACAGCATGTCTCATGTCAAATATGGTCTTGGCAGGCAATGTGTTCTGGATACCAGAGCCCTGATTATTCATACTTGGGTACTCACAAGCTTACTATGGGCACTGTCCTTGTCTCCATTGTATTTCCTGTTCTCAGGCCTGACATACATGCTATCTAGAGATCTTCAATTCCTCTCCTCAGGAAGGTAGCTTGAACCAGACATATTAATGGAGTCTCCACTACACTGACTGTGTGTCACCTGGTTAGATGGTCTTCCTTCTAGGCTTGTTTCCTAGCTGATTCCAGATCCTATAGAGTTAAAATCAGTGCTAGCCATGACACCAGCCTATTCTTAACAGGAGAGCTGTGAGCTCACTACTTACTTCAATGGTGAACCCATGGGTACTCTGTTACACCTGATGATCTGTGTCTGACTTGGTTGGTAATGCAGAGCTGTCAGGCATGAGAAACACACATGATCTCCCACTGGGAGCAGCTGATGTGCATGTCATGTGTGTTCTTACGTTGCCTCTTGTCAGATTAGGTCCTAGACCCTCAGAGTCCTCCACAGGCAATGGAGTCCTCTATGTAGTGAGAGTGTTAGCTTCTTTTAAAAAAAAAGTTAATGTTATATGAAAACGTTTTTGTTTTAATCCCAGGTGTGGGATTAGAGGCTGCTTACAGCAGGTGATTATGATTTGCTTCATACACTACTAGGGGCATGATTTTTGCCAGATGCATATAGTTTCATTCTGAGAACTCTGGAGAGCATGTAAATGAAAGAGCTCTGTGAGGGCCTGTGGTAGCTGCTGCTCCTCTGCTGCTCCACACATGTACACAGATGTGTACTCACACACATATGCAGATATGAACTCCCACACATGTACATAGATGTGTACTTACACACATGTATGCAGATGTGAACTCCCACATGTGTACACAGATGTGTACTCATACACATGTACACAGATGTGTACTCACACACGTACACATATATGTACTCCCACACGTGTACACAGATGTGTACTCACACACATGTACACAGATGTGCGCTCACACACACATATGCAGATGTGAACTCCCACACATGTATGCAGATGTGTACTCACACACATGTACACAGATGTGCACTCACACACATGTACGCAGATGTGCGCTCACACAGATGTATAGGTGTTTTGCCTACATATATGTCTGCACACCAGAAGAGAGCATCAGATCCCAAGAGACTACTACAGTTATGCGATGCCATGTGGGTGCTGAAAAGTGAGCCTAGGATCAGAAGAGCAGCCAGTGAGCTTAACCACTGAACTCTCTCCAGCCCTGAAACAGAAGTTTTAGTAACCTCGATCTATGTCCCCTGCCCTTGGTCACTCAAGTTTGGCTCTGTCATAGACTCACTTGTTTTCCTTTGAGGTGGCAAGAGCATGTTTTCTGCTCTTCTACATCTGTTCGCAAGTGTGTAGGACTGAGAACAACATGTTACTTAGAGGATATTTCACCTGAGCTTAAAGAGAAGGCAGAACCCCCAGCCTGCATCCCTCTCTCCCTTCCTGTTTTTAATCATCATTCTAGCCTCCTCCCCTTTCAATGATGCCCCAGTTTTAGCAGGAAGTCGCTATAAAACTTATAACTAACAAAAGGCTGGAATAGTAGAACTCAAAGTAACCCTGAACAAGTCTCACTGAGTAGCTGTGGCTCCTCTCAGCACTAATTACCCCTTACCCTACCTTAAACCTGTCCACCCCAGGGGTGTGGCTTCTGTTTCCCTTCTTCCTGCTTCTCTTTCCAATATTACTCAGCCATTTTAGACATATAGTCTCTTGGTCTCTTGGCTGGTTCCACTCATGGATCCCTCTTCTGCTTGTTCTCTCTCTTCTCTCTCACTCTCCCTAGTTCCTCTCATGGCCCTGTTTAGTTTTCTGACCATGTTAAGTCTGGACTGGTCCAGATGTCTCTGGGTGTGCTCTTCCTCATGTCTACAATCAACCTTATCTTCAGCCATACCTGTGAGCTCTAAGTGTCAGCTACACAGTGTTTATCATTGATGCTGTTCAAGTCCTGACCTTGTCTATGTCTACTAAAAAAAATGAAGTTCATCAGATGATAGTCTTTTTATCAAATGCCGACAGACCAATGTCGTCATAAAAAAGAAAATGAGCCTCAGCCCAAGTAGGCTCTGTGTCTTGTGTAAAAGTAATCAAATGTACCAGAGCCTTGAGCATAAATAAAAACTTTAGAAATGAAGAGAAAGCCATAGAATCTGTGATGAAACAAAAAGGTTTCTTACCTGATGCAAAAAAAAAAAATCCCTGGATAAGGGGGGGGGGGATGGAAAATGATGAACTGGACTGCAATGTAATATTTTGCTTCTGGAAGACTTGTTAAGCAACAAAGATAGGATACAGACTGAGATAAAGTGTTGGCAAGGCACCATGTGTAATCGAAAGACTGTTGGTCAAAACATGTAGCAAAGCTCCTCTGTAAAGAAATTTATAATCCAATTAGAAAACTGGGCAAAAAAGAGATGGCTGTGTATCATGTGGGACTCAGCTACAAAGCCGGCCACAGCTCTGCCCTTGCTCAGACAGGCACAGGCACCTACTGAGACACTGCTCCTGAATCTCAGCTAATAGACTTTCAGATGCCAGGAACTATCACTGGAGAAGCAATCTTACATTAAAGGGGGTATTGGTGACCACACAACCTACTCTCTGACTCGTATCTGAAAATGAGAGGGGTTTGATGAAGGCTTGTGCTGTGAAACAGGCCCATCATCAGAAAGATATCATAGGGACTCTGTGTTTGGCACTGTGAAAAATGTATTTCCTTCTTCTATAAAATGTAGTCAGCTCAACAAAGGCCTATATTCCCTGAAACTCCCCCATGTCCCTTTGCACCAATTGGCCAATACTGTCAGATCAGTCCCCACCAATGGGATAAGACGCAGTCACTACCTACATCAGGGATACAACGACACTTATCATTTTGGTGAGCATGGTTAGATTCTGGTGCACCCATTTGTAAACAAAGAAATCACCTCTTTGAATCATGTTCTCTACCCTCACATGTCCTTTTGTGCAAAACCAGGATTACTCTTTCCTCAACAGTTTAAAGACTCATCTGGAATGTCAAATCCATCTGGATGTTCTCATCACCTCCCTTGTGGGAGGTGTGTCTCACCCCTACTGCTGTGTACCCCAAGATCTCAAGTGAACACTCTTTTATCTCTTTAAATATCTCAAGACAGAAAGTTTCTCAGCAATGCACAGAGGGCCCAAAAATACTCCCACAGTGACCAGGTAACTCTTTCACCCTAGACCAAGGTTGAACCACAAAGAATGGCAAAATACTTCTTGGTTGGTCAGAACATCATGGGGGTTGAATTAGAGAAAGTGAAGGAGTGCGGCCCTGATACAGATGTAAGGAAGAGTCCTGACCCATAGTTCTGAGGGCATCCTTAGTGACTTGTGGTGTTTAAGAAGCACTTAAATTAAGAGCTTGTTCCATGAGGGACAAGTGAAACATTCAGAATCAGAGTAACAGGAAAGGCCTCCATTACTGAAGATTGTGATTCCTGAATTATCAGAATGGGAGACGTCTCTATGATGTGGGGTTGAGAATATGATAGGTTAACTGTTAAGGATCCAGGACAGGAAACAGGGACATGAGCTCTAAAGACATGCCTCAAGAGGGCAATCTATCCTGGCAGGCCCAGAACTACCCAATTCAATCCACACAGAGCCTTCAGATCTCAGCCCATGCCCTTTCTGGAGACAGAATGGTGCCTTAGGTCACTGCCTCCTTCCCAGTTTCTGCATCTGCTCCCAGAGAAACAGCAGTTCCTTCAGATATTGGGCACACCTCCACTTCTGCTCAATTCACGGATTCCTTTCCCAGGAACAGCTTGTACCTAGGAGCTTAGGGAAGGTCAGAATGGGACCCAGAGGACGGTAGCTGCCATTCACAGTTAGAATCTGCAGTAGTGCCCATGGAAACTTGATGTGCTGGGGGCAGGTGGGGGGCAGGGGGAGGAAGGATACCCAGAGAGGGCCCACCCTGTGAGAGGAGAAGTGGAGGGGATATGGGGGAAGGATGCTGTGGGAGAGGGACAGGGAGGGGGAGCAGCCTTTGGGATGTTAATTAATTAATTAATTAATTAATTGCAGTAATGCATATGGACTCTCTTTTCTTGGGCTGAGACAATGGAATTTCTTCCTCTGCTTCTTTGTTTTGTATTTGGGGGCTGCCCACTTGCCTAGGCCATGCTATCTCCTCATGTATCAGTGATAGCCTAGCAGTTTTATTTGCTTGCTTGCTTGTTTGTCAAAGCTTCTCTCTCTCATAAACAGGGCATTATTTTTTTCAAGCTTACTGGTCTTTATGTGTATATTATGACTTCCGGTTTTGTGTTTTTACCAGACTCCTGCATGTGTGAATGTGTGTGTCATTATGCTTGTTTTTCTGTTTGTTTTGTTCTGTCCATGATTTGTTTGTTTTTATTTTATCTTATTTTATTATTTATATGCCTGTTTGTTTTCTAGGGAGAGACAGAAAGGGTGTAGATCTAAATGGGAGGGGAAGAGGGGAGGGTATCAGAGGAATTGGTGGAGGGAAAACTAATCAGAATATACAATATGAATATATTATATTTTCTTTCAGTAAAAGAAAAAGAAAGGGGGGTAACTGTCCATAATTTAATCTGTGGGTACTCGGACCTCACAGGAACTGATGTTCTAATGAGGAATAGGCTGATTTTGTGGTGGAACTGAACTTATCCAAAACAAAAAGTAACCATATTGTTTGTGACCATCTCAGCTGGTGTCCACATCAAGGTAAAACTGTCCTTGCGACATAGCTATCACTTTAGTTAATGACATCATCAAGATAGCAACCGCCATGTGACTTTACCGCCAGTGTAGTTAGTATATCTAAGTTCAATCTCCAGATCCCACCAAAAAGGGGGTCACAGTAGCAAACCTAGTCTATATAGTAGCCAGTTCCAGGCCAGTCAAAGAAGCTGTTTCAAAATAAAAGCCAATGGCCCCTGAAGAACAATATTCAATCCTTTTCTCTGGCCTTCACATGTACATAAGTGCACACACACACACACATACACTCATAAGACCTTGTGAAGTTGACTTTTTGACTAAACAGATACCAAATCGCAACATATATTCTACTAAAAATATGGTTATTATGCTAAAAGTTGCTCTAGTAGTGAAATTTTAAATAAATAGTATTTCTATGTAAATATTATCTAGGTCGATGTCAGGCAGTTTCCAAGCATTCCTTGAGAGCCTGCTCACTGTCAGCCATAGTTCTACTGTAGAAAGTACGTATCATGTACCCAAGCTACTCATGATGTTATGGGGAGGAAGGCAGGCACACAGCAGAGGCACTTGTGTGAGTGTGAGTCAAAACCCTCAGAGCAGATTGCTCAGCTTACCAGCATAAGGGAGATCTGGGTGAGGAAGCCTGTCTGAACTACATCTTAGGGAAGGCTTAGCACTGTACATGGTACACAGGGAGAGGGGCTGGATTTTAGGAGGGATGGCTACCATGGAAACTCACAGACACAAACTTACTATGCTAGGGTAGCAGTAACTTCAATCTAATAATGTCTGTATCAGATGAGAGACCACATCCTGCCACCACGTTGTCAGCATGGATTCTTGTAAGAAATATACTGAACATATCAGTGCATGCCATTGGCCAACAGGTATGCTAGCCATGACTGAAAGGTGGAGCTGGGATGACTTTCCTGGGGTCAATAAAACTTAGAATTCAAGAAAAAAAAAAGACATCTTAATGTGAGAAATGTGTTTTATCTTAACCTAAGACATAGCGGATACATTGTTTTAACCTTTGGTCATTGTTAAACATTTTTAGCAGGTCCTGTGGAAAATGACATCGTTTTTTTTGGCCTATGAGGTAGCCAAGATAGTGGCTTTTCTGCCAGCATGGTTTATAGCCTCAAAGGTAACAGTACAGAGCTATGACTGCTTGGTGGTCGTACTGGCTTTGGTAACTATTGTTGTTAAGATAGGTTCTTCTCCCCTACCCCACCCCCACCACACCCCCTTCCATGTGTTAAAGGTTGTAGCAGTGTCAGTGTGGGTATCTGTGGGGTAGGGATAAAGTGGCAAACGATCTGGCAGATAAGTTAGATCCAGAAAGATATTCTAGTACATGGTTACACGGGTCCCACAGCATGGCTGTGGGGAACCAGAAGGCTGTCATGGAATTTCTTAGCATGTATCCTTAAATGAATACAAGTGAGGACCTGAGGAGTAGGCTGCAAACGCCTACAACTTCTTTCAGTGGGGACAAATTTCTTGAGCGATGCCACTTTTTCCCTACGAATATAAAGCCTGTCAGTCTTACTTTTATCTCTCTGGTTTCTGCCCTTGAGTCAGGATGTGACCTTCAGCAAGAGAGGTATGTCCATGGCTTCTCTGCTCTCATTCCCCAGATGAAAGCTTCAGCTTTGCCAGTGATCTTAGGAAGGATGGCTGCACTTGGGCCCAAAAGCGCTGCAGAGGCTCCTAGTCTCATTATCTGGGTGAAACACAAAAGGGTCTCTTTCTCTTGGAAAATCAGCCTAGTGGAAACTGTGGCCTGGAGGTCCCGAGGAGGAGGGATTGGGTGGCTGAGAGCTGGAGACTGAGAAAAGCAGTAGAAAGTTGGAAGTCTCTTACTATATGATTAAAAATAGGAGAGGAAAAGTTTATTGAGTGGAGTCAGTGTGCTGATTACAGAGACCTCAGGTAAAGGGAAAGCTGGAGGCTCCCAGGTAAAAGGAGGAGGCTAGAGGAAGAAAGATCTGAGAGATGTGGTTGTCTTCAACTTGGGCAGAGCAGCTTTTCTCCGATGCAAAGCATAAAAGAGACTCACGTGGGGTACACATGTAGTGAACATCCTTACAGGAAGCAGGGATTTAAGAAAAGACATTTTAACAACGTGAGAAATCTGTTTTCTCTTATCCTAAGACATAGTGGATATATTGTTTTAACCTTTTGTTATTGTTAAACATTTTATGACCCACATGGCAGGAGAGAACCAAGTAGCCCACACATCTTACTTGCATCACCCCAAAATGGATAAATACATGTAATTTTTAAAAAGTATGAGAGCTCCCAGGGACTAAACCACCAACCAAAGAATATACATGGAGGGACCCATGGCTCCAGCAGAAAATGTAGCAGAGGATGGCCTAGTCGGTCATCAATGGGAGGAGAGGCCTGTAGTCCTGTGAATGCTTGAAGCCCCAGTGTAGGGGAATGCCAGGCCCAGGAAACAGGAGTGGGTGTGTTGGTCAGCAGGTGGAGTGTGGAGGGGTGGGATAGGGAGTTTTCAGAAGGGAAACTAGGAAAGGGGATAACATTTGAAATGTAAATAAAGAAAATATCTAATTAAAAAAGAAAAAAGAAAAAACTGTATATGGATTGCTTTGTCTGCTGGTTCATCTGGGACAACAGTTATGGAAGTTATGAGCCACCATGGAGTTGCTGGGAATTGAACTTAGGACCTCTGGAAGAACAGCCAGTGCTCTTAACCACTGGGCCATCCCTGTAGTCACTGTAATTTTACATAATTTTAAATGAACTACTACACATTGGAAGGAGCCCATGTGAGCAGATGCATGTGTGCTGAGACTTTCCAATGTGTTTGTCTCAGCTGTGTTCTCGGAGGACACTCTCCTGGTTATCTGTGTCTCTACCCCTTTTCCAGGGGGCCTCATTCCTGAAGCAGAGCCTAACCCCCACTGATTTCTTTTCCTTGTGCACTAAGAAGGTCTAAGGGTAGAACTTCCTGCAGAAAATTGGTATATAGAAGGGGAAGGGACAGGGAACCTCCAGAGACCCTACCAGAAGTGACAGATGGAGGAGGAAGTCGGAATGTGTGCCTTCTCCCACCACTGGGCATACAGACTTGTCTAAAGATGAACACTTCCTAAATAACAACCCAGCACAGAAACCCACTGTTTTCCTGCCCTTCATTTCAGAAGAATAATTACAAGTTCTTATCTTCCTCAGTGGAAAAATAATTAAGCAATCGCTAATTGTTCCTCCCTCTAATTTTTGATTTAACACTGTTCAAATTCAAACTGACATGCTCCTGTGAGTCCATTTTGTTGGGGATTCATCTAATTTTCTCTCTGAGTGATAACTAGATGGCTCTTCGCAAACACGCGTTAAAACTGATGCTGGGTGGCGGTGCTTTCACCAAAGCTTCAGATGAGTCTTTATATTCTTAAATGTCACTGCAGTTTTCATCTAAACAGTGAAGTTTAAAACGAAACAGCAAGATGACTACTGGTATAATAAAGTAGGCATGGGGATGTGTCAAATCACAAAACGTTAGTCAATAGCTCTTCAAGGCCAATTTAACCAAGAAGAGGAAAGAAACAAGGGAGGTGGGCTGTAAACTTGAAACGTTACAAATTACAGCCATAAAAGGAGATAGAGGGAATACATCTAATTATCAATTATAGAATATCATCAACAGACTGAATTGTCTTTATCAAGGCACAGGAAGTTGGACTGAGTTACAAAACAAGACAAATGGAATAAAATTCAGTGAGACCACAACACAGCAGGAGAATGGGGGGAAACTTTTATATGAAAGCCTGTCATGGTAGCACATAGCCGCAACCCTGGAACTCAGGAGACAGACACAGAAAGAGTGGGTTTTAGACTAGCCTGGGCTACAAAATGAGACTACCTCCAAAATCAAAGTAAGTGTGTGTATGTGTAAATACATACATATACATATAAACTCAGAAACAAGCAAACAAACAAAAATGACAAAGGTTGATAAGAACAAACAAGAAAAGACCCTTTCTTTGTTTCTTTGTTTCTTGTTCTCTGTGTACACAGTAGTTGTGTGTGTCATACATGCCTGTCTGGGCATACATGTGCCACTGTGCATATGTTACCAGAGGACAACCTCAGGTACTGTTCCTCACCTTCCTCACCTTCTCAAGAGCAGGTCTCCTTACCGCTTGCCACCATGTATGCTTGACTACGTGGTCCTTGAGTTTCGGGGGAGTCTCTTGACTTTGCCTCTCATTTCATCAGTGTAGCACTGGGATTACAGACATGTGCTATTGCATGTGAGTTTTATGTGGAGTCCTAGGGCACGAACTCAGGTCCTCATGCTTGCATGGACATGCTCTGCCCTTATAAGCCATTTCCTCACTCAAACAGCAGGTTTTCAGTCAAACAATCTTTTCAAGGCATGTGCCACCAAAACTCATGAGCAATTAATCAATTTATTACCTAGCTGTGAAGATTTGACTAAGAGTGGCCCCCATAAGCACCCATATTTAAATGTACAGGAAGAAGTAGAACTCTTTGATAGGACTAGGAGATGTGGCCTTGCTAGAGGAACTATGTTAATGGGGATGGATCTTGAAGTTTCAAAAGCTCATGCCAGACCCAGTCTCTCTCTCTCTCTCTCTCTCTCTCTCTCTCTCTCTCTCTCTCTCTCTCTCTCTCCCCCTATCAAGCCCTCAATCATTGTTCTGTAAGACTCTGATGAGCCTTAGCTACCGTGGACCCTCTGAGTAAACCATACAGAGCTGGGGATCGATGCAAAAGCAAGAGAAATTTATTGTTCCAGCAATCTGTGGTCATCCTACACCCAAAGGGGAGGCAGCAACCCCGGGCAGCCCATTCAGCCAGTTTTTATACAGTTTTCAGGGGTAGAATAGAGCAACAGTCACTAGGCACAATGTTATTGGCAGAACAATATGACTTTTAAACTGGTTGGTCCTTAGGAAATGAGGTAGCAAAGGCTTCCCGTATCTGCAGGTGGCCAACAGTTGGTCCCCCCTGTGATCTTTCTCAGTAATGTAATCAGCCTCTCCCTTGTGGAGAGGAAGGGTACATACCTGCTTCATGACCTTTCTCTTCCAGGAGGGAAGGGGTGCCTATGTGCTCTTTGACCTCTCTCTTCTAGGAGGGGAGGGGTACCTGGTGGAATTTTTCAAAGGTCCTGAGCTAACCCCTTCAGTTCCAGTGCAACAGACACTACCATGTTCCCTGCCATGACAACAATGGACTAAACCTCTGAATCTGTAAGCAAGCCTCCAATTAAATGCTTTCTTTTATAAGACTTGCCTGGTCATGGTGTCTGTACTAGTCAGGTTCTCTAGAGTAGCAGAACATATAGAATGAATGAGTATATATATATATATGTATGTGTATATATATATATATGTATGTATATATATATATATATATGTATATATATATATGACTTATTAGAATCACAGGGTATGATCCAAGTAATCCAACAATGGAAGGCTATGAACAGGAAGTCCATGAATCCAGAAATTGCTCAGTCCACTAGGCCAGATGTCTCACCTAGTCTTCAGTAGATGCTAGAATTCCAAAGAAGTAGGCTCTAATACCAGCTAAGGAAAGGACTTGCTAGCAAGGCAACAGCAAGCAAGCAAAGAACAAAAGCTTCTTTCTCCCATGTTCTTATATACCTGGGCTTCTAGTAGAAACTATAGCCCAGATTAAAGGAGTGTTTTCTTGCTTCAAGATCCAAATTAAAGACTGAATCCTCCTGCCTCAAGATTCAGTTCAAAGATGTATGCACACACACACACACACACACACACACACACACACACTGATTTAAATGAATAAAAGTCACTTAGAGAACCTATCTTTATATATAACCTAGACAAAACAAGAGTTTTTGAGGCCTATAGGGCTGTAACCAAAGAGAAAATGCCATTCTGTGAGTGAAAGGAGAAAGAAATTGGGCCTGAAGGACATGAGTGAACAGAGGCTGAATTTTCTCTAGATTTGTCTATAAATAAATAAGCCTATAGATTCAAAAACCTAAGCAAACTTAAAGCAGGTAAAATAAAAGCCTATTGTCACCAAACTCTGAGGCATTGGTAAGGGCAATAACATTGCCTAAGGATGAAGAACATCCCTCCCTGAAGATGCAGCAACACTGAACAGGCAGGGAACAACAATGTTACAGCTGTGAGGGAAACTGAGAAATGAGTGGGAGATGGGCAGACTGGGAACTAGCTGGAGATCAGAACACCTGTCAAAAAACCAGACAGACCAAACTGGCAGAAAGTCAGCAAGCATGTGAAAAAAACCTCAATAACTCCATGAATCAAAAGACTCAATCAGCATGTTTATAAAAGCAGAACGCTTTCTTTTCAATAATCTGCTGACTATAACACAAACACAAGACATCTTCTAGGCCATAAAACAAAGCTAGTCACAACAAAAATTCTCCAGAGTTTTTTGATCATCTACACAGAAATCAATAGGAGAACAACAGAACAACAACTTTCCAAATAATTATAAATTGTGCAGTATATTTTCAAGTACTTTAGGTATCAAAGTGGAAGAATCAAGGTAAATATGCAGATACATGGATCTGACTGAAAAGAAGAAATGATAAATTAAATTAAAAAGTTAGGTTCATAGCTGAAACCATGGTGAGAGAAATTCACAGAACTAAATATTTTCACCTCTTATACAGCAGTGCCTTGCCTGATCAAATGACTGGCTGGAACGTGTAGCTAGTGTGTCAGGATGGTGGCCGGCCATATACACACCACATTAAAATGGCCATAATGCAGTCATTTCTGTTAGAGCTTGGAAATGAAGCTAGCAGTGATGCCTGCAGGCAATAAATCAGTAAGAGCCATGGCAATAAATACAGGTTTGAAGGGACCCACGGTGCCTTCCTGAAGTCCAGCTTGGCCATGAGTTATAGTACTGGTGGCTTCAGAGTAACATTCTTTCACCTTGGTGGCAGGACGGAGACCACCATCATCTAAACTGAAGTGTCCAAGGGGCCCCCAATCTGCCACAAGCCACCTCTCCACTGACTTCTGACCTTGGCAGAGAACCTCCAATCTCCCTAGGCACAGAGAACATTGTTGTACTCAGCAGTTAGTCTTGTGTATTTTCTGAAGGTCATGTTGTTTTTAGCAACATGTAATAGCTATACAGGTTCATGGACGGCTCACATACAGCTGAGACACCAACAAGCGGCTCACTGTAGGATGCACGACTCCTGAAAAGTGGCAACTGTGGAGATCCCTGACTAACTTGCATGCAGGCAGCTCTTACCTACTCCAACCTCTACAGTTCATTCCTACTTAACCCCTCTCCGAACACCCCAGCACTCCTAACCCCCTCCCCCAACACCTCAGCACACCTAACCCTCTCCCCTACCACCTCAGCAGTCCTAACCCCCTCCCCCACCACCCCAGAAAAGTAACTGCTCACTTCTTATAGAACCCATGAAGTAACCTTCACTCCTTATAAAACTCTGTGGAGTGGCCTTGTGAATCTTGTAAAAGCCTGAGCTTCCTAGGCCTGGGATCACCTCTCTGCAGGACAGAATGCTTCAGTTCTCATGAAGTGGAGAGTGTGCACTGGTGCCAAGGACTACCATAGACTGACTCAACCCAGTCATCCCCCAGTCATCTCTGACCATCCTGTACACAAGCAGCGGCTAAGTTGTTTGCTCTAAGGACCCTTTTTAGATCTCTAACATGACTCTCTGGGGTTTACCACAGAGCTAGGGGTTAAGAACCTAAATGCAACTTAGAACTGAACAGGTTGTGAGCCTAAAATAACTCTCTAGGAGTCCATGATCCATGGTTTCCATCAGCTGGCTCCAGATTCACAGACATGCTGGAAAAGTTCCCCACGAAGTCTCTATAACCTTCCAAAAAGCCATTGGCAAAGTGCCCTGCAGGCCCTCAGACTCTTGCAAGTGGTCAGGAGCCCTGTAGAAAACACACATTCTCTGAGAACAGCACTCAAAAATGCCTCATGGCTCCAGGCTTTGGGCCCTCCCAGAAAGGAATTATGCTAAATTGACTACCTAGCTTACTGGTCCAGTGTTTCAGGGACTCAGTTGAGTCTAAGCAAGTTGGGTGCCAAAAATTTTGTCAATGTGAAAAAATAAAAACAAAATAAAACAAAACAATACAACAGAGCTCTCCCCAAAACTGGAATTAGAGACAGCTTATTCTGTGCCAAATATGAGCACAGAACACAGATAAGATTGCCCCCCAAGTAAAGTTCCAGCCTGAAAGCAGTTAAAGGAAACTTTTAGAGTTAAACATCAAAGGAAAGCCATAAATCAAGGCATTTTATAAACATATCAGTGAGACTATCAGGTTGACAGCTACAGCAAAGCCCAGAAATCCTGTTCACATTTTTTACATGTTATTTGGTGACACTTAGTTTGGGAGTTGGTGTAAATTGTTATTAAATTCTAAAGGTTTTGCCTCATAGCTGAAGGGTGTTAGATACAGAGGTGGGCAATGAGTAGCTGAAGATAATTTGGCTTTGAACCTGCAACATTCCAACTCCCCATAATAAGGAAGTTTTCTAATCAGCCTTTCAGAGTGTTCGCCTGGGGACTTTGGTTCACTGTAGAAAGAGCTGAGATTCTGGGAAGCAGAGAAGCCAATTAAGATAACAAATCTTAATAAAAAATAATAGTCAAATACTGTCAGTCTATGCTCAAGAGTCCATGTACACATATACAAAAAGCTCCAGATAAGGATGTCTGAGGGATAGAGAAAGTCCTAAGAATGCAGATGCATGAAAGAGCCTGGCTGACCAAGCACGAACCCTGTGCAGGTCCCTCCAGGCATGCAAGGCACTAGCCACTGGCTATGTGCCAAATCTGATGTCTTGAAAGCAGGTAACTCTTTGCAACTTCCTGCCTGGCATCGGGGTTGCAGAATCACACACAGAGGGATGAGGATGGGGTTTGGAGGACTATGTGCTTCGTGTGCTTGTGCACCTGGGTTTGATGTCCAGCACACAAGTCACACCGAGATAAAGAGTGAAGATCTGGTCTCTGCACACACTAGAAAGAAAGAGCAGTAGTACTCCCCCTGTAAACAAAAATGAAGGAAATAAAAATAAAGCATATTAGTGACTAATAACCTCAAGCCGCTGGCCTCATAGAAAGATGGAATGGCCCTTTGAAGGCACAATTACTGCGCCAATTAGGTGGCAGCAGCATGGAGGGCAGGGTTCTTCAGAAGGCACTATATGCTCTGAATCAGCGTCCAATATGTGGTACAGTGTCTCCCATGGCCAGGATCCATGGGTCCAGGAATTGAGGGGTGGAAAAGGGAATAGTTCCACTCACTATCATTCCCAGTGACCTTCTAGGAAAATTTTTGCTTCCTGTCCCTGCAACTCCAGCTTCTGCTGGCCTAGAAGTTTTGGTTTTAGATGCAGGAGTGCTCCTGCCAGAAGCCAGAGCAAACAGTCCATTGAACTGGAAGCTCAGACATCCCCCTGGTCATTTTAGGCTTCTAATGCCTTTAAACCAACAGGCTAAGAAAGGAATAACAGTGTTAGGAGAAATGATAGACCCAGATTACCATGAGGAAATTGGATTAGCTCTCCACAATGAGGTAAGAAGGATTTTGTCTGGAGTGCAAGAGATCCTTTAGGGTCTCACAGTACTACCGTATCCTGTAATTAAAGTCAATGGGAAAACTACAACAGCCTAATCCAAGCAGGATGATAAAGGGCACAGACCCATCAGGAATAAAGGTTATGGGTCACTGCCCAAGGAAAATAGCTGCTGAGGTGCTTGCAGAAGGTAGAGGAAATGTAGAATGGGTAGTAGAGGAAGATAGTTATAAATACCATCTAGGGCAGAATCAAGGATTATAAGTGGTATGAATGCTTCTGTTTTATTTTGATAAGAACACATTTATATAGCTGTTTATGTTTTCTTCCAGTTTCTTTAAGATCAATTAAGAGAATACCAATCGGTATTTAAGTTGATATACTAAAAGGATGTTCCCAAGGGACACTGACCTATTCTAAATTTACAATGTGTTTGTGATTGTACAAGGGATAGTTATATCATGTTAGGCATATTTATGACCTGGTTATTAATTCATTTGGACACCAGGCATGATTTGTGTCAAGTTGACAAGAGGTGGACTGTGATGGCCATTCCTGGTTGTCAACTTGACTACATCTGGAATGAACTACAATCAAGAAATGAAGCACACTCCTGTGATCCAGATCTTGAGGGTGGGAGACACAAGTTTCTGATATGGATCTTGGTATGGAGATCTTGAGACATAGTGTTCAGGAAAAGCTTAGGCTCAAGCAAGGTAATGTGTGGCCTCCCTTCCCCCAGCCTGGAACCTGCCTGCTCAAGGGTGGAGCTACCGGCTCATTCGTCCTGCCACGCCCACTGCTGGAACCTGCCCTTGCTGCCTGGAGTCACACACGTGTTCGTCCTGCTACTGGACCCTGAGTTACTTGGCGGGAAATTGGGTTCCCTCCCCCTTCCTTTATAAACTGAGTGTCTGGAAATATTAAATTGAGTCTTGATCAGAGTCTTGTCTTGACTCCATTGTTTCTTCCGCCCCGTCTAGATTCCTCTCTTTGCAGGGAACTGCCATTCTCAGTGAACCTTTCGTGTTGTGGACCGCGGGCGGGCCGCAACAGTTGGCGCCAGAACTGGGACCTGAAGAATGGCAGAGGGATGTTAAGAGAAACGACTGCTGTGTGGAGCTCCACAAGAAAGGAAAGAATCTTCGTATCGGAGGAGCATCAGAGCAACGGACAGGTACACATGCTAGCGCTAGCCTAAAAAATTTCAGTTTTGTTAAGTGTTGCTGAGGATGCGGTAGGATACGAAACAAGTTTGAACCAGTGCTGACCCAACACTGCTTCTGCTTGGGGTCAGCAGTTCGTAAATCGGAACTAGATACGGAGACAGGCGGTGTGCCGCAGTTTTTTAGAAAACTGCTTAGGTGGAAGAAAGAAGGGTTCAAAATCATGGATCAGGCGATTGTTTTTAGTTTTCAGGAGTTGCTTAAGGAAAAAGGAGTAAGGCTTGAAGTACAATTAGTAAGAAATTTTTTAGGTAAGATAGATAGCTGTTGTCCATGGTTCAAAGAAGAAGAAACGATAGATTGTGGAACCTGGGAGAAAGTTGGTGAGGCCCTGAAGCGAGTTAAAGTTTGAGATTAAGATTCAGAGGCTGAGTCTCTTAAGATATTTCTAGTTTAGATAATGATTAATGTGGTTCCTATCCTAAATAGTAAAATTTAAGATAAGATATAAAGCAATGCCTCTTTATTAAAGCGTTAAAGCTTGCTTTAATAGGTATTCATAGGTATTAATTGATATCCAAACTTCGTAATATGATAGTAATGCTTCTAATATTGATTTTAACAGTGATAAATTGTTTTAAACATAAGTTTTGCTTTCCCAAAGTTGTAGGTATTATCCTAACCTTGCACAAAAACTTAAAAATTATGGTTAAAACTGCCATTGTTCCATTGACTGCAGCTTGCAGTTTGATTGCAAAGTTAAGATTAATGCTCAGATTAAAAGGTATTTTACCTTTGAGTCAATACAGGGCTCTGGGCAGTCCCAGAGCGGCTTGTGAACTTTTCTTTTGTTTTGCAAACAATGCCTAAAAAAGTTTTTCCCTGTGTTCAAGAAAATTTCTTTTTAACAGTGTTACAGATCTATTCAAATGTTTAAAATAATGCTTAAATTCAAAGATTTTTGCTTCTAGTAAACTGGTAATCACTAGAAAATTTTGCCTCTACGTATGGCTAATATAGCTTTACATTATGTAAGAAAAATGTTTATTGTTTCTGCTTCTTTACAAGAAGCCAAAAGTTTTAATCTTTCAGTATATATTGTTTCCTAAGTGGAAAGTATTTTATTAACTAATGCTTCTCAAGGGAAGTTTACCTTAAATCCTTGCTCTCACCCAAAAGATTCAGAGACAGTATCCTTTTATTACTTAGTGTTTTAGTTTACTACAAAAGGTTTTACAAAAAAATAAAGAAAGCTTTTATAATTGTTGTTAATTGGTAATTAAAAATTAGTTGTGCCCAAGACAATTCTTTGGCCAGAAAAAACATTATTGTAAAGTCATTTTTCTCATCCTCCCAGCCAATCGTTGGCCACGTGGGCCCAACTAGCTGCTGTGGGGCGGAGTCTTAAGACACACAGTTGCCCCTATTCCAGCACAAATAATCTGGTTGTGTGCTGTAGATGGTGTTTTAAAATGCTGAACAATCAAACCTTAATTTATATATTAATAGTCAATGCTATATCTCTGAGCTCATAATTACTTAAAATTGTTCGTCCCTCAGATACTATTAATTCTCAAATTTACAATTGCTTATACATATTTTTAGTTAATAAATAAATAAATTATGCACGTGTGACTCTTAATAACTTTTCTAGCCTTCTAGTTACAACCGTTCCTTAAGAAAAATAATTAAAAGTGCAATCAGTCACTGCCCCTTTACAGCCAAATATTTAAAATGTTTTGTCCAAAAAGTTATTAATTCAAAAGGTTAGATATTGTAAAATTTTAAACTTTAACCTCTTAAAAGACAAAAGAGAGAAATTGTATCCCCATATATACTATTTAGTGCATTTCCATGCACACTATTTAAAACATACCTTTATTTTCAAAATTTGAGATTAAAATGTCAAATTTAATAAATGCTTTTTAGTATCTTAAAAAGATCTACTTATTGGCTTATAAATTGATCCTAAAACAGCTACCTTATTAGGAAAGGGAAAAACAGGTTCTCTCCACAGAACGCTGCAGAAGCATATTGGTAATTCGTGTGCTGAGCTGACAGGTAAGTTAACTCAGTGTCCTGATTAAAAGGACTAAGAGATTAAATTCATGTTTTAGATCCATCCTTGCTTGTCATTTTTCCAGTTTAGACTAGCTTCTAGCCTTTTAACTTTATGGCAATAGTACATCAGAGACTGTATATTCAGACTTAGTAAAATTAGTCATTTAATAGAGTCATAATGATTTTTCACTTTTCTTCAGTGTGACCAGCCATTCTAACTCAATCTTAGACTGGTCTAATATTCAGTTCAATTATTAGAGATTCCTATATTCTAAATTACCTAGCAAAGTTAATTCAGAGCATTTCCCCCAAGGTCACCAAAGGCTCATCTTGCCTTCACCTTATTTGTCCTAAACTTTTTGCAAACTGACATTAAAGGTCAGTCTGCAGCGGAACGCCACTGGCACCCAGTTACTTCTAATTCTTATGCATTGGTAAAATGGAAGGACGCCCTGACTAATAAATGGAAGGGTCCAGATCCAGTTCTAATCTGGGGAAGAGGCTCGGTTTGTGTTTTTTCACGAGATGAAGATGAAGCACGGTGGCTACCAGAGAGATTAATTCGTCAGGTAAACACAGATTCTGTCTCTCCTCGTAAGTATCATTCTAAAGACTAAAATTCCTCTTGTGCTGGGAGTAGAAGCTCTCAGGAAAACTGTTTTCCTCTGTTTCCCAATTCCCCTACAAGAGGCCGGAGATTAACTTTAGCTTTACAATTTGCATCTAAATAAAGTACCTTGACTTCTCCAAACAGAAAATTTACATTGCTACACTCTCATTGTTTAGAATTCTTCCTTCTCTCAAGCAGGTCAATCTACATTCTCCGGTTCTCCGCCCCGCCCCTACGAGCAAACAGGTGGTTCTGCTAATCTCCCTTCCAGGGACATCCCAGCATGTGGCTTTTCAGTCTAAGATAAGATTTAGATTTACCAGGAGAGCTAGGGAAGTAGAAATTTCATATATATTTACAAAGATTAGTTCTTATTTTGATAGATATAGGCTTAGTCCCTTAGCTGGCTTCTGGCTTTTCACCCTTGCTGTTACTGCACGGTGTCCTTAGTTCCTCAGGCTACTGGGAATAACAGGGATGAAGAGGAAAGACTTTCAGCTCCTATTTTAACCAAAATTAATGGTGTTAATACTGACATAATTCTTGTCTAGGCCTTGCTAAATCTGAGGTTGACAAGTCTCATATAGAGACCTCGCAATAACTCAGAATTGCGATACTGATTCATAATCATATGAATACGGTATGGGTACCGCTTGGCGCAGGAGATTACTGCGGAGGGAAGGTCCAGTTTGACCGTTTCTGAGTTCCCTGTGCGACACACCTGATTTGAAGGAGGTTGGTATCCGACTCCAGCTAAAAACCAAAAATACTTAAGGCTCTGCCTCCCCTCCCCAAAAGATACCAAGAGCCACAGATGTGAGTCGTTACAATGCTCACGGGAGGAATCAGGCCAATGTCCACCCAAGTCAAGGTTAAAGGCCCACTCATCTACGGATGAGAAAATCATTTGATCACCTCTGTTAAGCATTGCCTATTTAAACTTAATTAATAGGGGGGGAGAGAGGTTGGAGACCTTACTGTCGTAAGGGCAAGCCCTTCACTGCCTCCCACCCAAATAATAAAAAAGCCAATTGGCCTTGTACTAAAGAGCTGGTCTTAACCCCTTCTCACTGTTCCCCTGCCTTTTACCCAAAATTGCAGAGGATTATCAGCTCAGTGTTATTCTAAAATCGTTTAGCTAAACTCAGCCAGGGTTCCAACGCCCTACTTAATGCAAACAGGTAGCTACCTATTCAGCACTAATTAGCATTATAAAGTCAGAGCCTACAGCCCAGTGCTGCTATTCAGTCAGTGCTTTTAAGACAGTCTCAGCCAGATACAGTTTACCATTAGAATAGTTAGGGAATCCCACGGAAATAGGTTTTTTTTTTTCTTTAGCCCTAGGAACTCAGGCAGAACTATTGAACATAGATATTTTTTCTGCCACAGGCCACCCCCTTTTTTATTTTTGTTTTGTTATCTAATGGGGGGAAATGTGGCCTCCCTTCCCCCAGCCTGGAACCTGCCTGCTCAAGGGTGGAGCTACCGGCTCATTCGTCCTGCCACGCCCACTGCTGGAACCTGCCCTTGCTGCCTGGAGTCACACACGTGTTCGTCCTGCTACTGGACCCTGAGTTACTTGGCGGGAAATTGGGTTCCCTCCCCCTTCCTTTATAAACTGAGTGTCTGGAAATATTAAATTGAGTCTTGATCAGAGTCTTGTCTTGACTCCATTGTTTCTTCCGCCCCATCTAGATTCCTCTCTTTGCAGGGAACTGCCATTCTCAGTGAACCGTTTGTGTTGTGGACCGCGGGCGGGCCGCAACAGTAATGCACACCTTTAATCCCAAGAGACTGAGGCAAACAGATCTCTGAATCCAAGTCTAGCCTGGGACAAAGTCAGATCCAGGCATGATGCTACACACTGTTAATCTGGGCCACACCTTCTCCTGGAAGCCTACATAAGGAGAAAGAATCACTCTTCAAGGGCTTGTATTTACTTGCCAGCACATCTATTGGAACCTACTTCTTCAGGATTTCAGCTTACACAGAAGAGACCTTTGGGATTTTTGAGCAAAGCTCTACCAACATCTGCAGATAGTTATTCTGCCTTTGAAATATAGTTCTTGGCCTGCTATTGGGCCTGAATGTTTGCTAATAGAACACCAAGTTACCATAAAACCTGAACTGACCATTAGGAGCTGGGTGTGATCAGACCCACCATGTCACAAAGTAGGACGTGCACAGCAGCAGTCTATTATCAAATGAAAGTAGTCTATACTCAGTCAGGCTAGAGTAGGTCCTGAAGGCACAAGCAGGTTGCATGAAGAAGTTGCCCAAATGCCTATGGTTTCTATTCCTGTTACAGTGTTGTCTGCTGCCAAGCATGCACCTATAGCCTCATGAGGTGTTCCTTCCCTATCATTGGTTGAATGGAGAAGAGAAGACTAGGACCTTGTTTACCGATGGCTCTGCACATTATGCATGCACTACTCAGAAGTAGATAACTGCAGCATTACAGCCCACTTCTGGTACCAACTTCTGTCTTAGTTAGGGTTTCCATTACTGTGAACAGACACCATGACCAAGGCAACTCTTATAAAGGACAACATTTAATTAGATTACAGATTCAGAGGTTCCGTCCATTATCATCAAGGCTGGAAGCATGGCAGCATCCAAGCAGGCATGGTGCTGGAGAAGGAGCTGAGAGTTCATCATCTTGATCCAAAGGCACTCAGGAGTAAACTATCTTCAGGCAGCTAGGAGGAGGGTCTCAAAGCCCACCCCCACCGTGACACACTTCCTTCAATAAGGCCATATTTCCTTATTGTGCCACTTTCTGGGACAAGCGTATTCAAACCACCACAGGGTCCTCTAAGTTTGTCTCTATGTTCATTAATTAGTGCATCTGTCAGAGTTCATTAGAGACTTTTCTTCAGGCAGATGACAGTGGTGAATGCAGAAACTCACAGCCAGCCAAAAAGCAAAGAGTAAGTGTCTATTGGGTTCTCAGCCACACATGGGACATCTATATCATACACACATGAGGTCCAAAGGCTCATGGACCATCACTGAAGGGGGAAAGGAGCCAGAGTGAAAGAGTGTCTCCTCGACATGTCAGAACCACTGCACTTGTGAAACCATGGCAGTTGTGGTTGCCTGCCCAAGATCTGCCCAAGACCAGCCAGTCAACATTCCAGCATGATGGTAGAGGAGCACTTGAGCCCCCACCACTAGCTCAGGGACTACTGATGATTGATGGGTTCTGAAGAGGAAGAGTCAGTTTCCTTTAAGGGTGTGATCCCTGGTAGGTCACCCACACTCAGTAGATGTGTGGCACAAATTGGATTTGATGAGTTATTAAATAAACAATAAAAAAACCATAAAGTTCAGAGAAGGTGAGAGGTTGGGAATTAGGGCAGAAGTGCAGGGGTAAATATAACCAAAATAAATCTTATGTGTATGTGAAATTTTCAAGGAAGTAATAAAAAATATCATGTATTACAAGGAAATAAAGAATAGAAGTCAATGCCCTGTATGTATCAATGCAATTGACAGACCTCTTGTACCAGCAAAGAAAATGAGACACATTAAAAACATTGGGAAAGAAATGACAATATCTCCCCAGGCCCTACAGACTTCAGAATGACAAGACTGGGACATATGGACAAAGCTACCTACCTTTAGCAATTTTTGTAAAACCAGCCAATGCCTCGCTGCCTACCCTGCTGGCTCACTTATCCCAGTGAAATAAGTTTGAAAAGTTCTAGCACCACCAAGAAAATGGAACATTGGAAGAACTGGATGTTAATTTGAATGTTGAGAAAAAATTTAAAACTTAATTCTAAAGGCCTGTTGGTTTCATAAAACGAACAACATAATTCTGCAAGAGGCATTTGGTCCCTGGGCTAAGTAAGCACTTGGTAACTGAGGAATGTTAAACATGCAGTATTATCTCCTCAAAGGGAGTTGTGTAATCTCGTTTCTTCCCCACAGGCTGAAAACGGATGTGGTTAATAGCCTGGTGACCTCTGTCTGGCCAGACCACTATGGGCTCCCCCAGACCCTCACCATGAGCTTCTTTAATTAAGTCTGCTTCCTCAGTGAGTCTACAGAACCTATCTGTATGGAAGATGCCACTTGTACTTTACAAGAGTTTGGATGTAGTCATGTCTTAAGCTTTGTTGTGATTGTGTTAATTATCTCCGGGAAACATTTTCCCCCCCAAATATGTCTGAGATAAACTGACTAGTTTCAGGTTCTTGAAGTTTGAACCAATACAATCTACTGAGTTATGTTGAACTTACCTGACCTCTTATCTCAGATCAACACTTTGTTGGACTTGGTAGGTATAGAGACCCCTGCAGATTAACAAATCTACATTGATCTCTTCAGAGAAGAAAAGAATGCCATTTCCCAAACCTGCTGTGTGGAGCAAGCTAGCGAGCCTTGGCTGGGACTCGAGCCCAGGAGTACAGCTGGGACTAGCATGCATGAGGCTCCAGGCTGAATTGCCAGCATGGTAGAGAGGAAAATGACAAGCATGAAAGAAAGATTGCTTTTGGATTCCTAGTCAAACGTTCGCTAACCGACCTTAGAAGCCCTAAAGCAATAAAGTTCAAACATGCATCGCATTGTAACTGAGAAGGGCTCTTTCAGGGATGCAAGGTTGCTCCAACCTTTAGAAATCAAACATCCCAGTCCTGTATACCCATGGGCTAATAGGGTATTTTGAGAATCCCATCCCCAGGGAGACATAAACATGCCTTTCCTCATAAGGCCCCAATGACAAACGGAAGCAGGAGTCCACCAGAATTTATCCTAGGGAACTCATGAGTTGATTGGGTTGACTTACTAAGCATGGGTAAAGAGCAGGCAAGTGAGCCTCAAGGGCTCTTGAAAGTCTCCATCTCAAATAGATGATGGCTTCTTCGTAGCTGAATTGGCGGCTCTCTACCTCTAGTTACCCTCCCTGATCCTACCTGAAACCTAGAGGCTATAAGAAATTAGGGCAGAATTACATTCAAGCAGTTGGGAAGAGCAGCTGGAAAGTCACATGATTTCCTTCTTCTGTGGGGCAATGTCAACAGTCTATAGGTTGGATGCATAGACCAATGGCAATGGCCTCTTGTAAGCAGCACAGCTGATCCGGTGAAGGTGGAAACTTGTTTTGAGGACAGTGTACTCTAATGGGCAGTGATTGGTGCTCAAGAATATTTTACAAAATCTTGTGTGTATTGTGTTTGAAAATCCTCAGCTACCTAGAAATAGAAGCAATTTGTCTCCAGCTATAATGGAGTCTGTCTACCAAAGCCCTACAATGCACACCTTCCCCCCCTCCCCCCATGTGAAGAGACTTCTTAGTAGAGGGTAAGACAAAGGCCTCTTTACTCTCTGCTGCTATTCAACATAGTGTGGACCATTCTGGCCAGTCCAACATGGCAGGAAAATACAACAGAACTGCCCAGACTGGGAAGGGGAAAAGAGGCTGTTGCCAGTAACACAATGACTTGCAAAGTTAATTCCATCAATTTAAAAAAAACTGAAAGCATAAAAAAATGCACAGGACACAGATGCACATATTAAAATCAATTGCAGTTTATGTACTTGTGACAGCTAGCTTGAAACTTAATAACATCGTACTAAAGCAGATCTTAAAGTTCATAAAAGTGGTGTAGTCCAATGTAAACTTATAAAAAACCCTTCCTAACTCCCAGCATTGATTTAGCAGTAAAAGTAAATGGTTTATCTGTACAGAACCCAGGCATCTTTATGGCTTTCCAAGAGTATGGAAACCTCAGCCAGCTTCCTGTTAAATATAGAAAGTAGGATACGGAGCTGGGTGTATTTTACATTCACAGCTCAAAATTGCCTATATGTAAGCATCTTTAATTTTCATTCCCTGTGAAAGAACTAGACAGAGATATGTTAAAAATGTTAACAGTGGGGAAAAAGTAACATAATTTACAGAGTGAGTGTGTGTGTGTGTGTGTGTGTGTACAGATGCATGTGTGTGTATAGATGCACGTGTGTGTGTGTGTACACAGATGCATGTGTGTGAGTGTGTATGAGTGTATACTGATGCACATGTATATGGAGGTCAGAACACTATCTCTTTATTGTTCCTCAAGTGCTGTGTTATTTTATTTTATTTTATTTTATTTTATCTTTTGAGACGGGGTATTTTTAGCCTGGCTGGTTGTCCAGAAAGCCCAAAACTCTAGCCTCCATCCCTCCTGTTCTGGGATTACAAGTCTGTGCCACCATTTCCAGTTTTTTTCTTCATATTTTAAGCAAGCATTTTGAGGATCAAGCACCAGTCTTTGTGCTTCCAAGTCAAGCATTTACTGACTGAGCTATCCTCCTAGCCCTATAGTTATTTCTTTAAAAAAAAAAAAAAAGAGATGTTTAAGTATGTATCTATCAAGACTATATATATAAGACTCATATTCCAAAAAGTCACTGATGAAATAAATCAAAATAAATAAACGAACCACTACAGAATAAATGAAGACATATATAAACCAAGTGGTCAGCTAGAGGACTCATATCCAGACTAAGAAGACTTAAGCTCCAAGGCCTGACACTATTACTGGTGCTATGGTGTACTTACAGATAGGAGCCTAGCATGACCACCCTCCAAGAGGCTTAACAAGCTGCTGAAAGAGTCAGATGCAGATACTTAAACCCAATCAAGCTGGGGATCCCAGCTTCTGTGGTAGTATTAGGGAAAAGCTGGAAGAAGCTGAGGAGGGCGACCTTATAGGAGTCTCAACCAACCTGGACTCCAAGATCTCTCAGACACTGCACCACCAACCAGGCAGCATACACCAGCTGATTCGAGGCCCCCAACACATATACAGCAGAGGACTGCCTGGTCTGGCCTCAGTGAGAGAAGATGCACCTAACCCTCAAGAGACTTGAGGCCACAGGAAGTGGGAGGTCTGATGGGGTGTGGGGACATCCTCTTGGAGTCAGGGGATGAGGAACGGAGTCTAAGTCAGGGTTTCTATTCCTGCACAAACATCATGACCAAGAAGCAAGTTGGGGAGGAAAGGGTTTATTCAACTTACACTTCCACATTTCTGTTCATCACCACAGGAAGTCAGGACTGGAACTCAAGCAGGTCAGGAAGCAGGAGCTGATGCAGAGGCCATGGATGGATGTTCCTTAGTGGCTTGCTTCCCCTGGCTTGCTCACTTGCTGCCACTCTAGAGCTCAGCCGCTCTGAATCTCCTTTCCTCAGCAGAGCTCACCACGTGTATAACCTTGAGAAGGGAGGGGTCTTATGAATCTAGTCAGTTTCAGATCCAGATCTTAAGGCAGGAGGACAAACCTTTAATCTGGGCCACAGCTAGCCTAGATAACAGCATGGAAAATGGAAGCTTTCTCTCTCTGCCCGCTTGTTCTCACCTTGCTAACACATCCATTCTTAGACTGGCATTAGAATCCCTTCCAGTGTATCCTGAAAACCAACAGAGATACCAAGCCTGTGGACTGAGCATCTACTGGGTTCTTGGACTTTCCATTCAGTCGTCCATTGTTGGATTAGCTGGACTGTGGCCTGTAAGTCATGCTGGTAAACTCTGTTATTTTATTCTAGAAAACTCTGGCTAATAAACTACGGTTGCGCGGCCAAGTGTTTGCTCAGAGTACATGTAAAGTTAACTGTGCAGACTTAAAATTAGTGTATTTTACTGTTCATAGCATCTCTGAGGAAAATGGTAGACAGTACACAGGAAGACAGACTGCTTCCATACAGAGCTTTTGCCTTTTAGGTATATGTTTTTTAGGCTGACTTAAAGTAGCTCATGTGAAGGATCCTTAGGAAGACCTACGTTCCTGGTGCTTGCTGACCCACTGTGTGCAGGTCCTCCATGTTTTTGTCAGCCTTATGGGGAGCAGGCACCCCATGACCACACCCAACACCATCCCAACTTTCCCTGTAGTTTAGAGAACTCAGCTTGGGTCAAGCTAGGATTTGTACCTTCATCCCAGGAAAAACAAATCAGAACTCACCAGGATCTGAGCAGAGTTGAGGACTGATGAGTGCAGGCTGAGGCAAAGCACTCTGAATGATGTCATGCTCAAGAGTGTGGAGGTGGGCTTCTCAAAGGAAGAACTAACTCATTGTTTTTAGAGCAGCCATAGATAGGATCCTGCCTGGGGCTGAATACAGTCTTTAAAATAGCGTTAAGAAACCTGCATGCGACCCTGGGCGGTTCCTGAGCTATATCTGATGGGATTACAATGCATAAAAGGAAAGTCTACCCCACAGGGCTGTGGGAAAGGAGGGTGGCTTTATCCTACTTTGCAAACAAAGCTAACAGTCTTGTTTGAAATTCTCAGGCACCGTCTGGGGGGAAAAATGAAGCAAAACCCATTTACAGATACATTTAGGCTTTAAGCCTGGCCCAATGATATTTAAACATAATCTATCTGCCTAGGGGAGGGATATTAACTATTTCAGCAGCTTTTACAGTAAATATTGTCAACTCTGCTGGAGCTCTTGCTTCTCAGCTGGTGAGGAGCTTCAATCAGATTCTGACTTCTAGCCTGAACCCCGCTCCCAAGTGCTGGGATCCTAGGCATGCAGCGTCCCACTCAGCTTCACTGTGGTTTTAGAAGACATCACACACAAACACAGAAGCATTTTTCTAAGAAGCTAGAGGTTGGGATGTCACATCCAGGAAACCAGACTGCTTACCCTGCGTGCATGCTTTCCTAAGTGAAAAACCCAGTTATGCCCAAAGCACAAGAGGGTGGAGGCCTCTAAGACAAGCCAAACAGCAGAAGAAATCTTAGGATGGACTATCCAGAGACTACCCCACCCGGGGATCCATCCCATAATCAGCCACCAAACCCAGACACTATTGCATATGCCAGAAAGATTTTGCTGAAGGGACCCTGTTATAGCTATCTCGTATGAGGCTATGCCAGTGCCTGGAAAATACAGAAGTGGATGCTCACAGTCATCTATAAGATGGAGCACAGGGCCCCCATCTTAGAAGCTAGAGAAAGCACCCAAGGAGCTGAAGGGGTCTGCAACCCTATAGATGGAACAACAATATGAACTAACCAGTACCTCCAGAGCTCGTATCTCTAGCTGCATATGTAGCAGAAGATGGCCTAGTTGGCCATCACTGGGAAGAGAGGCCCCTTGGTATTGCAAACTTTATATGCCCCAGTACAGGGGAATGCCAGGGCCAAGAAGAGGGAGTGGGTGGGTAGGGGAGCAGAGCGGAGGGTATAGGGAACTTTCGGGATAGCATTTGAAATGTATATAAAGAAAATATCAGAGAGAGAGAGAGAGAGAGAGAGAGAGAGAGAGAGAGAGAGAGAGAAGAAATCTTAGATCTTCTTGAAAGACAGTGAGGCTTCAAAGATATCTTACTGACTTCTGATTTTACCCACTAACTTCTGCACAGGCCTGGAGGAGCCTGTGTAGCTCAGTAGACCTGGCGGATGAGGATACTATGGACTAACCCACAAATGTCAGTCCAGGTTCTCAAGTTACACTGTTGGAGGGCTCTCCATCTCTCACTCATGGGTGACTGCTAGAGCTAGTGTCCTACTTCATCCTGATTTTACTTCTCTTTGATTTATCTGTACCCTTTCACCTTTGGAGGCTCCCATTGGCTCCACCATGAGCAGCTCAGCAGGAGGCTGAAGTAATGAAAGAAACAAGTTCTTAGCTTCATTCCTGCTCACTTCCTACTGGGTTCAGAGTCTTGACACTTTGTATCTCTTTTCCCTAACCTGAAATGTTTTATTCTGAAGTGAAGGCTTATTTGACTTAGGAAAAAAAAAAGGCAAGCACAAATCTCAGGAAGTTCCTGAAACTTACAGAGTCCCAAGGCCCTTTCCCATGGTTATATATACAGTATCTATTGCTGGAGAGGAGTGTCTCTGTCCAGCCAAGCTATTGGCAAGTCATACAGGGAGTTCCAAGGATACAGCTTTCACATTTGGGTGGGCTTTCAGATGACTCAAACGTGGTGCCTTGTCATTCATGTTCCTAGAAGGCACTCACCCACTCTCCTATAAGTGATCCTAGTAAACTCACTGGTTCACTAAGCTAGAATTGTTTCTTTGGTCTGTTGTCAGTACTCTAACATAGGATGATTGAGACATTGGTTTGTAACTCCCCAGAGAAATTATCCCAGTACTTGAACAGTGATTCATTTCTCCTGATGGTTTTCCAGGCAGAGTATCTTTCATGTGCTCACATCTCACTAGTATGAAAATATCCTTTCTTCCTCTGCTTATTTCATCCAGAAGGTGGTGATGGCTTCTGTCTGTTGCATTTCTCTGTGTGAACCACATCGCTTCCTCTTTCCTGTACCCTGCCTGTACTCAGTACATACTTGACATTTGGACCCTCTGTGTTGGATTATGTTTCCTGTAGATTCTTATTTGATATAGGATTCACTCTCCTAATAGATCTATCTGGCTCTCGGGTCTCAGCCAACTTAGCTTCCTCATAGATTATGATCACAATCTTCTTCGTCTGACATAATGTTTGTGTGAACACACATGGGATAGCATGTACTAGTCTTGTGTGACACCAGGCTGTGTGTTGAGGTTTGGCCCATTGGTATGTATTGTAATGCTGAATTCTTTACCGGAAGGTCTAGGCCTACAAGTGAATTATCAGGTTTAAAGATTTTTGTTGAGCAAATATTGTTTCTTGACTTAAAAGTATTGGTTAAATAAAATTGACTACAGCCAGTTACGACGGGGATTAGATGTAGGTGGGTTTGAGTTACCTGGTTGGGTTGGAAAGAAGAAAGGAGAGACCAGGGGGAGAAGGAAGAAGAACAAAAAGAGAGGAGGAAGCCATCATGAGGGGAGATGGACCATGAGTCCATGGCCAGGAGAAACAGCAAGTATTTGGGGTATAATATTGGTGAAGTAGCCAGGCCAGCAGTTAGAAAAGTAGATAAGGGTTACCCCCCAGTAATTGTCAAAGACAACAACAACAACAACAACAACCAAAACATTGTCTGAATCTCATTTATTTGTAAACTTGTCAGGGATACATTTAAATTGGTTGTACTACAGCTACAGAGTAGCTGGTGCTCCCTGGGAGACCTGGATAGTGCCAGGGTTGTAAGCATTCCACTTAGCCACCCTCTTAGATCTCCAGGATACTATGCAGAGAGCAACTCACTTCTCTTCAAAACCCACATCTTTCCTACTTTTTTCTCTAACTCCATGTCGTTTCATTTTGGTGTGTGTGTGTATGTGTATGCATGCATGTGTGTGATACATGCACATGACTGTGGGTGTGTGTACCAGTTTGCACATCTGCACAGACCAAAGAAAGACCCTCCTCTATCACTCTTTGTCTTATTGCCTTGAGATAGGGTCTCCTACTAAACCAGAAACTTTCCATTTTGATGAGATTGGCTGTCCAGTGAACTTCCAAGATCTGGTGTCTCCACTGGCCAAGGCTAGGCTTACAGGCACATGCAGCTACGCTCGGCCTTCTGCTTGTAGAACAAGCATTCCTATCTACTGAATGACTTTGACAGCCTCTAGTGGTTCATATATTTTACATTTTTAAATTATGTTAACTTATGTATTCTCTCTCTCTCTCTCTCTCTCTCTCTCTCTCTCTCTCTGTATGTGTGTGTGTCTGTGTGTGTAAATACACAAGTGGATATCAGAGAACAACTTGTAGGAGTAGTATCTTTCCTTCTACCATGTGAGCTCTAAGGATTGAACTCAGACCATCAGGCTTAGTGGTAGGACCCTAGACCCACTGAACCATCTCACCAGCCTTCTGGTGTTTTATTTCTTGATAATAGTTTTCTTAGAGTGGCTTAAAAATAAGCCCACTATCCACAACTGAAGCCATAACTACAGTCGAAGCTGTGTAGCTCCTGTTGTACTTTCTCTTTCGTCAGTGTCCTAAAAACATTCCCTGACTCTTCCCTTTTCCACTGTGTATCTTCTCCCAATCAAGGGATGCCCTCTGTAGCCCACAGAAAATGCATATTTGTTCTCTACTGTAAGTCTGGAGCCTAGAGCTACAATGCATAATGCATTAGAAACACTCCAAAAGTATTTGCCAACTAAATAGATGAGTGGACAAATGAATGAGAGAGTAAGTGAATAAGACAGAATGATATATTTTTCAGGCCAGTTCTACTACTGACACAGAAAATAAATCTATGTCCTTATGTTCAAATTAAGGCTCCCATGAAAAGCTAATTTAAAATGCAAGACAGAGTTAATAAGCAAAAAAGCAATGAATGAGTTAGAAAATCACCATTAGCACACCACTGGTGTGATTGCTCTAGGCAATTGAAGGATGCTAAAATTTATAGGTGGAACTCCAAGGAGACACAAGGAATTTGCATAGGCTGGACGTGTCTCCTGAAGAGTGATTAATTAACATGTAGGGGACAGAAGTCCTTCCTGCCTGTGATGGGACTGTTGTCAAATGTATGCCTGGTACACCGAGTCCCTCTGCTAAATGCAGGAGCCTTTGTAGCACTGACACACCTTGAGAAGCAAACACTGCCCTTGGTGGAGCAAAATGACATTCCTCCAAAAGAAAAGCCACAGCTTAGTTACAGATGTATGAGGCCAAATCATGGAAACTCCTGATGCTGGAGAATTAATGTTAAAGATCAGACTCAAATAGTGTTTGGCTGTTGCTAGCCTCCCATGAAAGCTACTCATTGCCTGCCTGTGTCTGATTTGATGTCTTTGTAACTACCAGAACCTTTAGAACACATTCTTAGCAAAAACTAGCTTCCACCTGTCAGATAATATCTGACAGCTACAGAAGCGTGCGCATGTGTACGTGTGTGCATGTGTGTGTGTGTGTGTATGTATGTTTGGTTGTGAGTGTATGTGAGTGAGTGTGTGTGTGTATATATGTGCACGTATATGTGGTTGGATGTGTGGTGTGTGTGTGTGTGGTATGTGTGTGTGTTTGGGGTGTGTGTGTGTGTGTGTGTGTGTGTGCTTTGCTGTAGCTCATCTACATATGATCCTTGCCAATGTTATTTGATAAATGATCTATGGCTTTTTTTTTTCTATAAGTAACAAAATCTCATATAAACATTTCCACAGTAGAGTATGTCTTTTGAGGTAATGGCATGTTACCTCATGCCTTCTGGGGTGATGACATAACACAGTAGAACCTGTCTTTTGTTACTATATTCACTCATATTTTGTGCAAGAATGACCTAATACTTTTTGTGGTGAGAGCTGTGTTTTTCATGTCAGTGGTTGAGGGCTATTGGGACTTTATAGCTGGGGATCATAGTGAAGCCACTTTAGCCAAGGGATCAGCACTCACATCCCCAGCAGCAGGCCATGTTGATACCTAACAGGATTCTATGAGAAAGTACCATCAGGAGAAAGCATCAGGCAAGGCCACACCTGGCTACATTCTCTACACATACCTTGTGGGATTGTGAAAGGCAGCATGTTTTCTGGTTGAAATAGGTTTAAACCCTGGAGACCCAGCAGATAACTCTGCAAGGGATGGAAGGAAGTTTGCCACACTCCCCAGACACAAGCTCCTGACACAAGGCCCCAGCTCCATAATTCTTGGCCATCAGTCACCTAGGGCAACACCCCAAGCTCCTGGTATTCTGTCTGAACTCCACCCCCACAGTTACCTGGTAACAGCCAGGTAGGCCTGGCCCACTATTAAATGGGCTGTTTGCCCCCTCCTCCTTCTCTTTCTCCTGCTTCCTGCTTGCTTCTCTCTTGCCCTCTTGCTCCTCCTCTCTCCACATTCCTTTCCCTCCTCTCTCCACATTAAACACCTTAAAACCATGGACTGTCTCTTCTCATCAGGATCAGCAGTGCTGGAGCAATGGAGCAGGTCTTCCTCTAAAGAGCTGCACCTGGCTTCCATCAACAAAAGCAAGGCCACCAAGCCAAGCAGCCAGCCTAGGACACTCTCTCCTCCCCGTGGGAACCAGCCAGAGCATTCCCCTCCTGCCCTTTTCCCTTCGCCCCCGGGCCAGAGCCAGCCCCACAGGGCCCCCTACTCTGTTCTCAGCTCTTCCACAGCATTCAGCAGCATCTGTGGTACCTGAGAGCTAGAACCTGCCATCTCCGGCCTCCGTGCAGGCCCAGAGATCCGAGCCAACTCCTGCAAGTCCGGGGGGACCTCAGACTGTGCCTCCCCACCCCCGGAGTGGGGTCCTGCTGGGCGGCAGTGTGGGGTGTGCCAGTCAAACTTCCCGCGTCTGCCTCCACTGTGGTGACCGGATGAGGGACACCATTATAATCCACAATACCTGGCCAGCATGCTTCAAACAGGTCAAGGTCGTGAAAACTAAGGAGAAACAGATAGACCCTTCCGGAGGAGAAGACACAGTGAGATTTAAAGGCAGTATGGCATGATAGGCTCCTTTTACAGAACAGAGGGTGGGAGGCAGGGGAGAACTCAGTTGGCAAAGTGCTTGATTTGTAAGCATGAGGCCATCAGGCAGTGCACACCTATAACCCTAGTTCTGTGCAGCAGAAGCAGAAGGATCCTGGAGACTCATTAGCCAGAAACTGTACCTAAAATTGAAGAAAGACTCTATCTCAAAAAATAAAGTGAAGAGGAAAAGAAAAACGAACTCTTGATGTCAACTTATGGTCTTCATATTCTTCTGCATGGGTGAATGTACCTGCACTCTCGCGCGCGCGCGCACACACACACACACACACACCACAACAAACAGAAACTCTAGAAGAATATAGCACAAAATGGCAAAATATGATAACATCATAGTTAAGCATATAAAGCCAGGCTAACGTTAATTCATTAGTTTTGGCCAGTGAAGTAAGTAAGGTTATGGAGATGCCAATGAAAGGGATGGCAGCGACAGAGGAAAAACTCTGTTTTTCTTCATAACCCTTCTGGAAGCCTGAAATCATTACAAACTAGTGTTAAGCCAGGAAAAACAGCTGAGCACAAGCAACCTTCCACTCTTGTCCAAACATGCTCCACCCTCTCTCTATTGGCTAACCCTATGCTTCCTTCACACCGGCAGTGGAGAGGCCTAGTTGAGCCCCTGATCTGGCTGACTTCTGGTTGTATATTGTTCTCCTGCTCCACATCAGTCAGCAGTTTCATTTGCTAGGTAAATGATAAAATCCTGTACTTCAGGCTGAAGAAATAACTCAGGTAAATGTTCCTCTAATGCAACTACTGCAATAGATGAGAACCTCCTGGGGGTAAGTTACCTGCATTTGCCACCAAGCTCATTGTCTTTCTGAGTGTCTCATTGATGCTGGAGGCCCTCTGAGAATAGATTTCCCACTGAAAAACAAAGATGATGGTTTTCATTGGTGTTCTTCTGATGACTCATTTATTGGAATCCATAATGAGATCTAACTTATGAGTGACACCAAGCTCTTGTAAGTTTATGATCTGTAATTGGACATGCAGAAATTGTTCACAAAGGCCAAACGAGACAGAAAAGGCTGTAGAGCTTCATTGAGGGCAGGGGCTGTGCATAACCAAGTTGAGTGTGTGTGTGTGTGTGTGTGTCTGTCTGTCTGTCTGTCTGTCTCCCACTGAGCTTAAGTAGATTGCTTCCATGAGCATGAATAGGAACATGTTTACCAAAACATGGGGAACTTACCAGTGGCTACACCACTGAAGAAAATTTCCTCTTCCTTGGAAGGAACGAAGATATTCTAAAGAGACACCCTGTGTCCTTCCTGTTGCCTACCTGATTATTGAGATAAAGAGCCCCCAAGGAACTGGAATCTCTTCAGGAGCTGCATGTTGAAAAATCCGATGCATGATGCCCACAAGAATGGAAGCTTGTCTCACAAGAAAAGAGTTCACACAGTTTCAGCAACTTGGCAAACCACCTTGCAGGAGAGTTTGGACAGTGCTAAGACCAAGCCTCCTTGCCTTCTATTCAAACTTAAACTTCAGATCTGGGATATTGACTCAGAGGTTTAGATCACAAACAACTTCTTGCAGAGGACCCGGGTTTGATTCTCAGTACCCATATGATGGCTCCAAAGCACCTGCAACTACAGTTCTAGAACATGCTAGAAAGACATTTGTATACATAAAATACACTAAATAATCCATAATATCAAATTTCTGAGCATGTGACAGATTTAAGATAGAAGTAATAAAAGTAAATAAATCTGAAACTTAAGCCTCCTTTCAGGAACCTGGAAAAGAATTGTGGAGGATACTAGCTGCTGCGGCCCAGGCTTTGTCCCTAATGCCATTAGCAACCCAACTGTTGCAGTGGGCACTAAGCTTCAATATACCCTCTGGGTGGACACATTTAGATCCCAGCATGAAAGCCTTTGTTGGATACCCAAGCACTGTGCTCAGGTGTATGCCTCCCTTGCTTAGTTTTCTGGGCTGGTTCTGTCTTGCGGGCTCTGTAAACTCAGAGACAAGGCACCTTAGAGAGGTCTATGCAGAGTGCTTTAGCTTCCCTCCACCTCTGTGCTCCCGAAGAGCTACAAAGGTGTTAGCATCTATCCTTGAAGATTAACAGCCAGACTTAACCTGAGAGGGAGCCTCCAACTGTGCCACTAGGAAGCAAGTTCACACAGAGCTGAAACAGTCCTTAAGAATAGCTTATAACTGATGGAATGGTGATGGTGATTCTGTAAGTCATTCTGTAAAGCAATAATCAGCACAAACATTAATTAGAACTGTGGATAGAATCACAAAGCCTTCAAACCAAGGGATTCCAACACAATACCTCTATCCAAAGAAGAATGAGCCTCACGCTATGGGGAGACCTCCAGTTTTTGTTCATCTACACTGGGGATATGTTTAAAGTATAGACTTTTTCTCCATCTCTAAAATAATACTGATACTTAGAATATGAAAAATGCCATGGCAGCTAGTTCTACACCACTTAACACAAGCTGGAGTCATTTAGGAAGAGGGAACCTCAACTGAGAAAGTGCCCCCATCAAATTGGCCTATGGACAAGACTGTGGTGAATTTTCTTGTTTGATGACTGATGTGAGAGGGCCCAGCCCACTGTGGGCAGTGCCCTGGGCAGGTGGTGCTCCATACTAAAAAAACAAATAGAGCAAGCCATGAGGAATAGGTGGATAAGCAGTGTTTTCCATGGCTTCTGTTGAATTTCTGCCTCCAGGTAACTGTTCTGACTTCCCTTGGATTAAGGACTACAAGATGAAATAAACTGTTTCTTTCCCATGTTGCTTATGGTCATGGTGTTTTATCTTGACTCTAGAAAACTAAAACAGATGCACTTAAAATAAAATAAATTAGAAATGATTAATAATCTCAAATTTTGAAGCATGCAATAGCTTTAAGAAGTGACCAAATAAAAATTGTGATCTGTTTGACTTCATAAATATCTATAATCCCAACACTGGCTGGCAGAGGCAAAAGGATGAGGAGGTCAAGTCCAGCCATGGCTTAACAGTGAGAATCTGTCTCAAGAACACGAATTATGCACCTCACACAATAATAGTGGGAGACTTCAACATACCACTTTCACCAATGAACAGATCATGGAAACAGAAACTAAACAGGGACACAGTGAAACTAACAGAAGTTATGAAACAAATGGATCTAACAGATATCTACAGAACATTTTATCCTAAAACAAAAGGATATACGTTCTTCTCAGCACCTCATGGAACCTTCTCCAAAACTGACCACATAATTGGTCACAAAACAAGCCTCAACATATACAAAAATATTGAAATTGTCCCATGCATCCTATCAGATCACCATGGACTAAGGCTGATCTTCAATAACAAAATAAATAATAGAAAGCCAACATTCACGTGGAAACTGAACAACATTCTTCTCAATGATACCTTGGTCAAGGAAGGAATAAAGAAAGAAATTAAGGACTTTTTGGAGTTTAATGAAAATGAAGCCACAACATACCCAAATTTATGGGACACAATGAAAGCATCTCTAAGAGGAAAACTCATAGCTCTGAGTGCCTCCAAAAAGAAACTAGAGAGAGCACACACTAGCAGTTTGACAACACACCTAAAAGCTCTAGAACAAAAGGAAGCAAATTCACCCAAGAGGAGTAGATGGCAGGAAATAATCAAACTCAGGGGTGAAATCAACCAAGTGGAAACAAAAAGAACTATTCAAAGAATCAACCAATCGACGAGCTGGTTCTTTGAGAAAATCAACAAGATAGATAAACCCTTAGCCAAACTCACTAGAGGGCACAGGGACAGAATCCTAATTAACAAAATCAGAAATGAAAATGGAGACATAACAACAGATCCTGAAGAAATCCAAAACACCATCAGATCCTTCTACAAAAGGCTATACTCAACAAAACTGGAGAACCTGGATGAAATGGACAAGTTTCTAGACAGATACCAGGTACCAAAGTTAAATCAAGATCAGGTTAATGATCTAAACAGTCCTATATCCCCTAAAGAAATAGAAGCAGTCATTAATAGTCTCCCAACCAAAAAAAAGCCCAGGACCAGATGGGTTTAGTGCAGAGTTCTATCAGACCTTCAAAGAAGATCTAATCCCAGTTCTTCACAAACTATTCCACAAAATAGAAACAGAAGGTACTCTACCCAACTCATTCTATGAAGCCACAATTACTCTGATACCTAAACCACAAAAAGACCCAACAAAGATAGAGAACTTCAGACCAATTTCCTTTATGAATATCGATGCAAAAATCCTCAATAAAGTTCTCGATAGCCGAATCCAAGAACACATTAAAACAATCATCCATCCTGACCAAGTAGGTTTCATCCCAAGGATGCAGGGATGGTTTAATATATGGAAATCCATCAAAGTAATCCAGCATATAAACAAACTCAAAGACAAAAACCACATGACCATCTCATTAAATGTGGAGAAAGCATTTGACAAAATCCAACACCCATTCATGATAAAAGTCTTGGAAAGGTCAGGAATTCAAGGCCCATACCTAACCATGATAAAAGCAATCTACAGCAAACCAGTAGCCAACATCAAAGTAAATGGTGAGAAGCTGAAAGAAATCCCACTAAAATCAGGAACTAGACAAGGCTGCCCACTTTTTCCCTACGTATTCAACATTGTACTTAAAGTCCTACCCAGAGCAATTTGACAACAAAAGGAGATCAAGGGGATACAAATTGGAAAGGAAGAAGTCAAAATATCACTTTTTGCAGGTGATATGATAGTATATATAAGTGACCCTAAAAATTCCACCAGAGAACTCCTAAACCTGATAAACAGCTTAGGTGAAGTAGCTGGATATAAAATTAACTCAAGCAAGTCAATGGACTTTCTGTACACAAAGGATAAACAGGCTGAGAAAGAAATTAGGGAAGCAACCCCCTTCTCAATAGTCACAAATAATATTAAATACCTTGGTGTGACTCTAAATAAGGAAGTGAAAGATCTGTATGTTAAGAACTTCAAGTCTCTGAAGAAAGAAATTAAAGAAGATCTCAGAAGATGGAAAGATCTCCCATGCTCATGGATTGGCAGGATCAATATAGTAAAAATGTCTATCTTACCAAAAGCAATCTATAGATTCAATGCAATCCCCATCAAAATTCCAACTCAATTCTTCAACGAATTAGAAAGGGCAATCTGCAAATTCATCTGGAATAACAAAAAACCTAGGATAGCAAAAACTATTCTCAACAATAAAAGAACCTCTGGGGGAATCACCATGCCTGACCTAAAGCTGTACTACAGAGCAATTGTGATAAAAACTGCATGGTACTGGTATAGCGACAGACAAGTAGACCAATGGAATAGAATTGAAGACCCAGAAATGAACCCACACACCTATGGTCACTTGATCTTTGACAAGGGAACAAAAACCATCCAGTGGAAAAAAGACAGCATTTTCAACAAATGGTGTTGGCACAACTGGTTGTTATCATGTAGAAGAATGTGAATTGATCCATTCCTATCTCCTTGTACTAAGGTCAAATATAAGTGGATTAAGGAACTCCACATAAAACCAGAGACACTGAAATTTATTGAGGAGAAAGTAGGGAAAAGCCTTGAAGATATGGGTACAGGGGAAAAATTCCGGAATAGAAGAGCAATGCTTGTGCTGTAAGATCGAGAATCGACAAATGGGACCTCATAAAATTGCAAAGCTTCTGCAAGGCAAAAGGCACTGTCAATAAGACAAAAAAGACCACCAAAAGATTGGGAAAGGATCTTTACCTATCCTAAATCAGATAGGGGACTAATATCCAATATATATAAAGAACTCAAGAAGGTGGACTCCAGAAAATCAAATAACCCCATTAAAAAATGGGGCTCAGAGCTAAACAAAGAATTCTCACCTGAGGAATACTGAATGGCTGAGAAGCACCTGAAAATATGTTCAACATCCTTAATCATCAGGGAAATGCAAATCAAAACAACCCTGAGATTCCACCTCACACCAGTCAGAATGGCTAAGATCAGACATTCAGGTGACAGCAGATGCTGTTGAGGATGTGGAGAAAGAGGAACACTCCTCCATTGTTGGTGGGATTGCAAGCTTGTACAACCACTCTGGAAATCAGTCTGGCGGTTCCTCAGAAAATTGGACATAGTACTACCGGAGGATCCAGCAATACCTCTCCTGGGCATATATCCGGAAGATGTTCCAACCGGTAAGAAGGACACATGCTCCACTATGTTCATAGCAGCCGTATTTATAATAGCCAGAAGCTGGAAAGAACCCGGATGCCCCTCAACAGAGGAATGGATACAGAAAATGTGGTACATTTACACAATGGAGTACTACTCAGCTATTAAAAAGAATGAATTTATGAAATTCCTAGGCAAATGGATGGACCTGGCGGGCATCATCCTGATTGAGGTAACCCAATCACAAAAGAACTCACACAATATGTACTCACTGATAAGTGGATATTAGTCCACAGCAGGTTCTCTGGGGTGCACAGTCTCGATCAGCATACCCAACATCCTCCTCTGGCATTCACATACTGTGCCTTAGTACACACATATATGTACATACACGCCAGCACACACACCTGCACCACAACAGGCTCACACAAAAATCACTTCATGTCTTTTGAACAATTATTTTCTGCGAGCCTAATCATCATGGTGTGTGTGTGTGTGTGTGTGTGTGTGTGTGTGTGTGTAGGCCAGAGGTCAGCATCAGGCCTCACTGGCCTGGTAAGACTCTGCTGCCTGAGTGCTGAGCCCCAGGGATCTGCCTGCTTCCCTCCTGTTCCTAGCATCAGCATGTGAGATGTGACCCTGCCAAGCCTAACCTTCTATGGGTGAGTTGAGCCTGGAATTCTGATCCTACTGCCTGAGCAGGGAGCACTTTCCTGTCTGGCCCATCTCCCTAGCCACAGTCAGCATGTTTCTGCTTGTTTATTTTCCTCTGAGGAATCCTGCTGTGTGAAGAAGCCTCCTGCTTACTGAAAAAACAAGCAAACAAACAAACAAGCCCCCAAACAACAACAAAACCCAAAACAAACAAATAAACAAACAAACAAACAACAAACCAGGATTGTATTCTGTTTTAAATTCTTAGAAATTGACACCCACCCCCAAAAAAGCTGTGTTTAGTCAAGCTGTTTTTCAGGGAAGTTCTACCAAGTCTCCCTCTCCTAACAGCATCTGAGAAAGCAAGCTGACCTCACCAGCTTGGGTGGGAAAAGCTGCATTCTGGTGTGGGTTGAACTTCATTCTTTAATCCCAGCTGTGACTGCACTACCTCCCCATGGCCTCCCTACACAGGCACAGACCTTTACCTTGTATCCGTGATTGTTTTGCCCCCATTTAAATCCAGTTTCAATTTAGTTTATTTTTTTCTTGTTATTGGACAGCATCCTTTCTTTTATGATTAAACATTTTTTTCACCTCAGATGACATTAGACAGATATTCCACGTGTAATCATTGCCCGGTCACTGTAGATTTATATCAAACTGCTCACTGTTTTAATTCTTCTGTCTTTTGAGCTGACTTGAGTGTTTGTAATGAAATACCACAGACTAGAAGCTTAAGAAACAGTCACAATTCCTGAGCTTAGAGCTCAAAGTCAAAGAATGAATAGGGCTGGCTGAATCTGGAGGCTGTAGGGGAGGCAGGTTACTGGCTCTCCCTGGACTAGTAGATGGTCAGCAGATGACCCCTAAGTTCTCTGAGTCACAATTTCCAAATTTCCCCTTCTTTTTTCTTTATTTTATTTTTTTTCTCCCATGTATGCATGTTTAACATGTTGGTGCATGTACTCTTGCATGTGACTGTCAGCAGGAATATGTGCGTCATGCACCTGTGTCACATGAGAGGACCACTTCAGGTGTCTGTCCTCACTTTCTGCTGTGTTTGGTACAGTGTCTCATCACCACTGAGTTTGTCTGGCTAGCTGGCCAGTGAGCTTCCTTCTGGAGAGCCTCTGGTCCCCAGTGCTCATTTTCTGGAAGGGGCATCTGGCTTTTCCTTGAGCTCTGGGAATCCAAATTCAGATCTTCATGCTTGCACAGAAAGTGGTTTTACTTGCCCGCTAATGTCTTTCTCCAGACCTCCAATTTCCCTTCTTAAAGCACATAGGTCATAATGGATTAGGAATCACACTGATAATCTCATTCTGTTAGAATAGCAATAAAAGACAGTTAAGGGAAAACATCAAGTGAATAGAATCTCTGACCGAGGTAGAGAACTAATGTCCCAGCTCTTTCTGTAACATGGAAACAAAACAACAACAGCAGCAACAACAATAACACACACACATACACTAAGACAAACAAAACAAAAACCTTGTGAACGTGGTTTAAAGAACATAGAGGAGATGTAGACAGTGGTGGTAGAGATGCCTGGTTACCAACAGGATTAGTGCAGGTGTATTCAATATGTTTGTTCGGGATATACCTTCATCTTGGAGGCCAAAGATTCTAAATTCCTTGGACCTTGTCATTCTCCTGAAATGAGGATACCTGATGACTCTGTTTACAGACTCAGAGATAGGCTGCTTGCCTTCCTATAGCAGCAAGGATCCTGGAATCAACTACAGACAATGACAGATACAAAAGGGGCTGCAGTATGGTCTGGTATCTTAACATTTCTTTCCTAAAGTTCTAGTGCCCAGGGAGCCCATTACAGACTCAGGCATGTTATCCAGAGGGTTCTTGACCCAGTTGTTGGGTCAGTCAACAGAATCTGCAAGAAAGAGAGAGTGGGGACTGAAGGGCAAGAGACTCGAAGAATGAAGGCAAAACAGTATGTCTGATCAAGTCTCAAGTCTAGAGTCTCAAGTCTCATTTATTGAAAGGCAACTAAAAGCACACGCTAGGGAGTACAGCTGGAGACACTTAACCACAAGTCCAGGATGTATAGGAGAAAAACAAGGTGTTATCAGAGTGTGTTCAGCTGTGGTGGGCTTCTTGCAAAAACATCATGCTAGGAAAACAAGTCTCTGGTCAGGGTGGAAAAGTACCACCTATAAGTAAATAGCCCAAGATGGCTGCAGAGATGATGCCGTTTTCTGCTAAGAGTCGGCTCCCAACAGTGCTTACTATGAGAATGAAGGGAATGGAGTCTGATGAAACTCCCAGCTCAAACCTCACACCATGCCTACTTGCTATTTGCATCTCTCTGGTGCTAATCCTAGAACTATTTCAGGCCAATGTGACACTTTAGTCAAAGTTCCCTGGAACAATGAGAAATGATGGCCTTGCCACTAACGTAGAGGCATTAACTAATGCTGGTGGCCCATCAGAGCTGGGAAGCCACACTTCAGACTGGGAATTTTTAGTGTCATTTCCTGTGCACAGGAGACAGAGGCTGGCCACCTGTTCCCCTGATGGTGAGTGAAGCAGACGAGAACGGTGTTGCCCTTTACAGCTTCAAGACCTATGTGAGAACCAGAACAGGAAAGGAAGAACACTCACCTGTCCATCCGGAGTAATAATATTCTGAAGACAGCTGCATCCCACTTACTGTATCAGAACATTAAAACACGGCACCCCAAGAAATTGAAACGTCCTCTAGGAATCCTACGATGGGAAAGACAACGTTAAAGCCTGGTGCCAGCCATAGGAAGAATGTATCTCCCACTCTCCCCAAGAAAGAGATTTCATGGAGTTCTGATAACTTTGCAAGACAGAATGGAGCCCTGACAATGACACACGGTTCCACACTTTGATCAAGAATGCTTAGCTATGCATATCCTTGGCCCCTCTACTTAAACCTGAACCTCATGCCCAGACCTGGAAGACATTCTTGGGTGGCAGTTGGGGCATCACTGGATCTCTCTGTCCTTCTTCCCAGTGTGATCATGTTGAGGAATAGCCTCTCTTTTCCTTCTCATTCTTAATTTGGTTCTTTTTCTGTTTACTAGGACAGACTAGTTAAACCTAGTTTAGAGTTGTCAAGGCACAAGCTGTGACACTAGCTAATGGAGGCAACCTTATTTTTTAGATTAGTGTGTTTGAAGCCACGTTGTCATTGACAGGTTGGTGTTTTTAAAACTTTTCAGTTTTGCCTGTCTACTGTACAACACTATTCCCAGGGAGATGGGAACAAAGCCTACTCACCTCTGAGCAGACAACTGACCAAAGAAAGGCTAGAGCCAAATTCCAACTTGGAGGTCTCATGTGTTTTATTGCGGTTACTTCTATAACTATATCTGGGGGGTTCTTACAGCAGAAATGGCTCAAAGATGGCTGCCTCAGCAAAGCCCACCGGGGGGATGAGTGATAGCTCAGAAAAGGTGGGAATGTACAGCTCACTGCACAGCGCGCAGGCAGTCCAACACATGTCCTTTGCAGGTATCTCAGATGGCCTGAGCCTCTTTCAGGCAGCTCAGATGGTCTCAGTTCCTTCTAGATGGCTTTCTTCCTAGGAAGTTCCTTCCTCTTCTACCCTTTCAACTCCTGTGAAAGTGTCTCTCAGTTGTCATTACTGCTTATAGAAGCTTGAGGAGGGAGGAGCCTAGTGAACCTGGTCTGTTTGGAGGACTTCCTGAGGCCTTTTTTATTGTTCCTTCCTGAGTTTAATGAGGCCCCTGTTAGCATGTTGACATTTCTTCTAGGTTCTGCCCAACAGTTACCTAGCAACAGCCAGGTAGGAGTCTGGCTTGCTATAAAAAGACTGGCTTTTCTGACACATTCTCTGACCTCCCCCTCCTCCGCCCTCCCTCTCTCACCTCCACTTGTTCCCAGACAACCTCTTCCCTCCCTCTCTCTCTCCCCCCACCTCTTCCCTTTTCTGTCTCCTCTCTTTCTCTGCCTCTACTCCCTTCTCAAGCCCTGCTTCTCATCTCTCCAAATAAACTTCCTTTTATACTAGACCTGTCCTATGGCTGCTATCTCATGGGAGAATGCCTCAGCACAGGCCAACTAAAGCATCCACAACCCCACCCCTGCCACCCCTGCCACCCCTGCCACCCCTGCCACCCCTGCCACCCCTGCCACCCCTGCCACCCCTGCCACCCCTGCCACACCATACTTCATTTTACAAAACATACCAGCACCTGTAGAATGGAATCTCTCACCTCCCTCCAGGACATCCTCCAGGGTAAATGGTTTAATCTTGGAGAAAATTGCCACATAGCATTATCTGATGGTGTGGTGGTTTGAATAAAATTGAATCCTATAGGCTCATAAAGCTTAATGTTTCATTCCTTGGTCAACTGACTGTTTAGGAAAGATTAGGAGGCATGCCCCTTCCTGAAGAGGGCATGTCACTGTGAGTGGGCACTGAGGTCTCAAAATCCTGTGCCAGCTCCAGTGTTTCTCTCCTCCCCCTGCCTGTGGATCAGATCTTAATCACCCACCTACTGTTCAGTAACATGTCTGCCTGCCTGCTGCCATGCTCCAGCCATGATCATGGACTTAGCAAACTTACGAAACTTTTAAGCAAGCCTCCACTAAATGCTTTTCTTTTATAAGTAGCCTTGGTCGTGGTGTCTCTTCACAACAACAGAATAGTACCTAAGACAGAGGAGTTCAACTCAGATTTAAATTTTGTTTCCCATGCCCTCTATAAACTAGAAATGCCACTAGAGGAGAATCAGCCAGAGACATTGGGCTATTCTTTCTTAAGAGATCAACCATCAGCATTTTCACCCAGACACTTTCACAGTAAACAAGCAAGGGACTAGATGTGTCTATGACATCCTTTAGGGTGGCTTCTGCATGTAAAGAACCTAAGGACACATGTGAGGTGAACCAATATATGCAGGTGTTGTTAGCAAAGACTAGCAAGGCAGAGCAAAGCAAAGCAAAGCAATGTTTGAGCTCTCACTGTCTGTAGGGCCATATTTATATCATGCATCTTTTCACTTGTATATGCTTCAGGAAATATTCTTTCATGTGTCTGCTTTAGCTAGATATCCTTTCACCCGTGTGCCTCAGCAAACTATCATTTCACATAACTGACTTTTCAAAAAAAGCAGAAGTTTCCACTTCATAACTCCCTTAAGAGACACAGTCACAGCTGAGAGATGGGTGGGGCTGAGGAGCAGCTTATTAAGTAGAGTTCTTGTCAGATGAGCACAACTTAAAAAGCCAGACATGATGTTTCATCCTTGAATTCCAGTGTTTGGGAGGCTGAGATAAGCAGATCTTTAGGATTCAGTCAGTGGCTAACACTCTAGCCTACTGTGTGAGTTCTAAGAAGAACCTCACCTGAAATTGGCCTCTGGTCAATGTACACACATATACACATATGGGCATGTAAACCTGCATACATACCCCTACACACACACACACACACACACACACACACACACACATACATACATGTATACACACACTTGCATTTACATGTGCATCTGAACACACATGTACATATATGATTTAAAGTTTAAAATCTAGTATAATAGAACATCATATCTTCTGTTTTCTATACTCTGGGATTTTTAAAACTTCTGTCATCTGATGCTTCATTTTTGCCAGACCCTGGGTTTTATGATCCAGATAAGATATTTAAATAGACACTTGAAGACAAAGATCATCATGGTGCTATTTTCAAACTTGGGGTTATAGTCTGTACCCTAAGAATCTTGGTTCAGCCAGTCATCCTCATGAAGCCAAGCTGATTGTAAAAGGCGGAAAAGGGGATTCATTCAATGTGGACACATTGGAAGAAAGGACAAAGAGAGCCTGGGATAGCCTCAGTCCATTACTATGCTCCTGAAGTAGTGTTAAAATACATAAAGAGGACCAAGGACATGCACATATAGTATGATCATCTGACAAATGGAGGCCAAGGTATAGTCCACCCACCACCGATGGGTCTGTCATTGTCTCTGTAAAGTGGTAAATCTCTTTCCTGAAAGAGAAAAGTTTCCTTTCTGTATGGGCCAAGCTCTTCTTCTCCCAGCCTACCATTCCTGGAGACATTACAATTTCTTGGGGTCTACTGTTTTAATAGTCTAACAACTAAACTATCTCTTTAGAATATATTCATTTATGCTGGGTGAGCTATAGTCCCAGGCTTTGATTGGATAATTCAAATTTACACAAATATATGCTTTATCTCCCTAGGTCTTAGACAAGGCTAGACCTGACTAAGAGAAAAAGTAAGTCCTTGCACCTTGGTGGGTCTTCAGCATCCCACCAACTTGGTCATATTGCTGTGACCTGATGTACTTCCAATATGGAATTCATTTCTTTTGTTCTTTTTTAAAAACAGCTTTTCTGTCAACTAGGACATTTTTATATGATCATTCTCAGAATACTAATGTATTTTCCATCAAAATCTTTATGGTGATAAATTATGATTAAATTAAAGAAACTACAAAATGGGTAAGTTAATCATGTAAAATAATGACTCAGTCTATCGATTGTATCATGTAGACCAATTACAGTGTTCCCAAAGATCAAAAGTCACCTGAAATTACCCTTTTCTGCTTGTCAACAATGATTACTGTTATAGGAGAATTGGTGTGGCAGGAAGCAGTGGCTCAGTGGGAAGAAAGAATGACTTGAAAAAAATTCAAGTGTCACAAGGACCATATCCTACAATGCTATTTTCTCTAAAGTTAGAAGGCTATATGGTACTCAGAAGCACAGGCAGCTCAGTGAGGAAGAATATTTGCTGTGCTTAAATCTCCAGCGTCAGTGTAAAGTCCCAGGTGTGGCTGTGAACCTGCCTATAATCCCAGTTCAGTGGATACTGGAAATGAGGTTCTCTGTGGCTTGCTGGCCACCATCTTAGCTCCAGGCTTCATGATAGACTATCTCAAGGAAATATTGTGGAGAGAGGGAGAGCAGGATACCTAATTATGTGGTATTTATCCAACAAAATCCACAGAAACTCAAAGCCATGGGAGACGGTGGCATTTACTTACAAAATGTGGCTAGGTGATGTCCTAGCTATGTTGATAGAGTGAGTGGCTTAGCAGCCAGGTACCAGTTCCCATTGTTCCTCTGTACTGTAGGCTTAGATTTTTTGAAACATACTTTTAATAAGGGTTTTCAAATGCTTTGACCTCTCTTCTAGGCCACCATCCAAAGGTAGGGGAGAAAAGACAGTAAATAGGACAAGGGGATGTGGACCTGTTTAGAAGTAATACTTTGGAGCGATTCCAATCTCTGTCAGGTTACCAGCAGTACCATTCAGTGGTGTCAGGATACCACACACAAATCAGCAGTGGTGGCACAATCTAGCAGAAACCACCAGGCCTCCACCGAATTGGCACCTGTCAGAGAGAGTGACCAGGACCATCTAGGATGCCAGGAGAATTTCTCTGCCATGCCCCCTCTCAGTGAAGCAAAGATCAGTGAAGATGCAAGACCAATGAAGCTGTGCAAAGCTAGCTATGCAAACATGCTGTCACTCTCTCCTATTTATACTCTCTCCAAACATCATGTGTCCTCCTACAAGTCTTGCCTCAGCAAAACACCATGTGAATCTGCATCACATGACATATCCAGAAACTTCTACTTCACCTCACCGGCAGAGTGTCCACAATGAAAGCATGGCAGTGATCAGCTGGTGATGCCCGTTTCCCACACCCAGTTCTCAACCCTGTTCTCACTGAGGATTCCTATAAACTGAGCTGGTGGAGAGCTTCTCTTAGGTTCAAAGCAGAGCTCCCCCTCCCAAGTATCAGTACTGCTGACAATGTCTTGGGCCTCACACTGGTAGGACTCTGACATGGTGAATGGAAGGATTGCTATCTGGTTAACAGAAACCTAGACTCAGCATTCCTCAGGAATCTTCTAAAATGGTTTCCTTTTACCAGGAAAACCCCTGTCTGCCCCAGTGGTCAGCTATCTCTATCAGGGGTATCTAGTTGCTGATTAACAAAAAGATCCTGCGATAGATCAAATTCCCCATGCTAACCCCTAGACTGTTCCATCCCATGGCCTCCTCCCACTGCTACAATCCAATAAAGTTAGCAAAGCTTCCCCCACCAGCCACATTCTGAAGGCTGCAGTTCCCTGACTGCAAGAGGGAGCTGAGCAATTTGTCTCTCCAAATAAACGATCTCCTCACCTAGCCCGCAGAGTGGTCTAGTTCCTTTTCACAGCTGTGCTCGGACGGGGAGAACCTTTAGCGGGAACAATTTTATGATAGTTTAAGAATTAAAAACAAATAAACAAGCACAAAATAACAAGACAAAACTGTGGCAGCCGAGCTATGAGTGAGAAAAGAGGAAGAAAGCCATGCTTTTCTGCAATAGAAGTTGGCAAGCAGCCACACACCAGGAGGGAAGAGCTTAGGGGGCCTTAGGCTTGGCCAAGTGTCCAAATGAAGGCTCCATAAGTGGCTGCATGAGAGGGATTTCTGAGCAAGATTAGGACATTATCTCATTAACAGGACAATTATTCCTACAATTGCCGTAGCATATCTTCAGGTGAATCAAGAGGTCTTGTGTACAGTCTTCTGGCCAAGTGATTGACAGACCCGAGTGGATTAACAGTAAAGGGAGGAGACAGTGTCCTGTCTCCACCTAGGGCCAGAACCTCTGTGACTAGTAATAAGTAGCTCTCACTTAGTGGGGTTTTCTTATGTTCCCTTTTCTCCCAAATAACTTGAGGGTGTTTCTACGCCCACTCTAGCCTGTTTTAACTCCCACGTAGACAACCCAGAAACATAGTATTTTTATTAACAAGCTGCAGGCACTAAGCTGGCAGGTTCTGAGCTATTCTAATCTGACCAGGCTGCTACTACCCAGCCACATGTCCCATTACTTGCCATCTGGTCTTGCCCTGGCTCACTCTGGTCTGTGTGTGTCCTCATGGCTGCTCTTTCATTGTGATCTTACAGTGAATCCTCATGGTTCCTCCACACAGTCTCTCTCCCATCCTTCTCTCTCTTCTGGTCTCTTTGGCACACCTCAGACTGGGCTGGGAAGTCCCAGCTGATTGGCTGATCAGCTCTTTATTGGCCAATCAGAAGTGATAGAAACCAATTTTCACTTAACATTGAGACCAGAGATGGTTGACCATGCCAGTGTCTGGACTGCAACCAGATGTCTGGGCTCAGGAACCAGCATCGGAATACACAGCACACAAAACCATCCCCCAACCAGACCTTTGAGTCTAGAGTAAGTTTTCTTTCCAAACTTCTGGTCTAACTGGTGAGCTCCATCTCAGTAAGAGACCTTGTCTAAAAGTGGATGGATAGAGACAGTCAGGCCTTCCTAACGTTTATCACAAGTACAAGTGGACCATGTGTGCATCTGTGTGCGCACACACATATGCACACAAACACAAATTTGTGAGATGAAAAATGTATGTAAACCTTACCAAAAAATACAACAAAAATCTCCAATATAAAATCTGGAGGAGAGGGTCTCATACCAAACATTACAGCCATTCACGAAGAGAATAACTCCAACCGTCATAAATTCAACAATTTAGAAGTGAGCCGATTACAAAGCCACAAATGATTAAAATTCAATCAAGATGAATTAGATGATCAAAATAGCAATCAAGCATCAGAGAAATTCAAATTATAATTTACACACACACCCCTCCCCCATAATTTCCAGACACAAATTGCTCTACTGGGAAGGCTACCAAACATCTTGAGTTTTATATCAGCTTCACTCAATATCTCCCAAAGAATAAGAGACAGGCTGTTGTCACAACCCAGAAGCCCAGCACTGTCCTGATAGTAAAAGCTCACCAACTGAGCATAAGAAACTACAGACATCTTTTATGAAATTGGTTTCAAAAGCTGTTAATAAAATAAGACCAACTAAACCCTGCTCTGTAGATGAAGATCTGTATGTGGTGGCTGTTTTTCAGTCAACAATGACTTGTTTAATTTAACCCGACTCAATATTTTGGGGAAGAAATCAATATGCCTCCAGTATATCAGCATGCTGAGAAAACAGCTTGGTTCAGGGGGCTATGAGAAAACGTCTCAGTCAGTTCAGGAGGGTGTGGGCTTACCTCACACCAATAAACAGTGGAAAACACATACAGCCATGGGTTGGGGAGATGGAACGAGAGATGACTTGAGTTCAGTCCCCAGCATTCATGTATAAAGCCAGGCACGGTGATAAATACTTGGAATCCCTGTGCCAAGCAGGCAGAGACAGCAGATCCCTAAGCTTGCTGCCCTTACAACCTCAGCTACTCAGTAAGCCCTAGGGCCTTTGAGAGACCTTGTCTCAAAACTCAAGGTGCAAGCTGACTTCTGACACCCACATACAGGAGTGCACCCACACTTATGCCCTTCCCTGTGTTCCACACATCTGCACACACAGAAAAATCTAAAAACTTGGTTCCCCCAAATAAACAAAGTAAGAATTTCAACTCTGAGCATGTTTTATTCAGCACATCACTTGAAATCCTAGCTGCAAAGTAAGGAAAAGAGAATACACTATAATAGAATATATAATAGAATTATAATAAGCAATAATAGAAATATGCTATAGAAAGGAAGATAGACAGCTATATTTACATGCAGAGACATAGCCACCTATCTCAAAATCCCAACAAATTGATTTCAGCAAGATGCAAGATACAAGATCCACATGTCCATGCAGGTCACCAGTCACATTTCTTTGTGAGCCCTTATAGACAAGAAAGGGAAGCATGATAAAGTACCATGCAAACCCAATCCGAAGAAGATGGAACATCGGAGAAGGCAAGCCATGTGCGTGCCTGACAACAGACATAGTTTTTATACACTGGCAATTACAAAATGTTGATGGGAGGCCCCAAGGCACATCTATATAATTCTATGTTCATGGATTGAAAATTCAAAATAGTAAGAACATCGTTTTCCCCTAAGGTAGAAAAGGACCTGCTGGATTCTAATAATTCATATGACTTCTTAGCAGGCAAGTTAATCCATTTTTAAATTTATTTTATTTATTTGTATGCATATCTGAGTGTGTCTGGGGAGGGTGATATATGTACATGCGATATATCCATGTTTGCATGTACATGTGTGTAAGCCCTGGGCCCAGAGGATGGCAATGAGTGTCCTCCCTCATCACCATTCATTTTACTCCTATGAGGCAGGATCTCTCACTGAACCGGAAACTCATACTCTTTTGGCTAGGGTGGCAGCCAAGAGGGGCCAGTGACCCATCCATTCCTGTTCTTTGTGTTTGAGCTATAGGTGTACACCAAACCATGGTTTGGGGATTCCAGGATCTGAACTTTAGTCAGCATACTTGCTTGGCCAATGTTCTTCAGTGCTGAGCCCTTTCCAGCCCTAATCCTAAATTCTAAGTAAAAGAACAAAAACAAAAACAAAAACCTTCCATTTGTAGCCAAGCCTGACCACGAAAAGGTGGTTTGAGTTTCTCTACCCAATATCGAGGCTTTCCAGGTACGTCAAACGAGCAGTAGTGTGTCATCCTGCTAGAGGTGAGTCTGAATGCTGGTGGAACAGACCATCCAGAAAACAGGCAGCACCACAAGAGCTCAGCTTCTCTTCGACAAGTTAGCCAGTTCAATGGAAAGAGCAAATCTTTCATCAAGAGTAATAAGGCAGTTGGGGATTGCATATTCATAGCAGGAAGGCAGAAGGAAAAGAGTGAAAATAAACCTCACATGGACAGAAAAGATGCTCCAGAAAGGACCACAGATGCAATGGGAACATAAAACGAAAGGACTTTCAGGGGAAACAAAGAACAGAATGTTTATGATCTCAGAAAAGCATTTCCAAGAACTGATGCAAAAATAAAAAGGGCCTAAACAAAATACTTGCCGAACATGGAGGACTTCAAATCTCCCAACCCAAGTAAAGACAGATACATGTATCTGCAATCTCAGTGCACCGCCGATGAGATGGGAGAATTTGGTAAGTTCTAAGGTCAGTTTGCATGGTGCACACATCAGTGAATATGAGGCCTTATCTCAAGCAAGAGGGAAGGTAAGGACTGATGCTAGGAATTGTCATTTGACCACCACACATTTTTTTTATTGTTATTATAATTTTTATTAGGTTTTTTTCTTCATTTACATTTCAAATGCTATCCCCAAAGTCCCCCACCACTCCCCTACCCACCCACTCCCACTTCTTGGCCCTGGCGTTACTCGGTACTGAGGCATATAAAGTTTGCAAGACCAAGGGGCCTCTCTTTCCAATGATGGCTGACTAGGCCATCTTCTTTTTTTTTTTTAATTTTTAATATTTTTATTACATATTTTCCTCAATTACATTTCCAATGCTATCCCAAAAGTCCCCCATAGCGCCCCCTACTTCCCTACCCACCCATTCCCATTCTTTTGGCCCTGGCATTCCCCTATATTGGGGCATATAAAGTTTGCAAGTCCAATGGGCCTCTCTTTCCATTGATGGCCGACTAGGCCATCTTTCGATACATATGCAGCTAGAGACAAGAGCTCCGGGGTTCTGGTTAGTACATCATGTTGTTCCAACAATAGGGTTGCAGATCCCTTTAGCTCCTTGGGTACTTTCTCTAGCTTCTCCATTGGGAGCCCTGTGATACATCCAATAGCTGACTGTGAACATCCACTCCTGTGTTTGCTAGGCCCCGGCATCGTCTCACAAGAGACAGCTATATTTGGGTCCTTTCAGCAAAATCTTGCTAGTGTATGCAATGGTGTCAGCGTTTAGAAGCTGCTTATGGGATGGATCCCTGGATACGGCAGTCTCTAAATGGTCCATCCTTTCATCACAGCTACGAACTTTGTCTCTGTAACTTCTTCCCTGGGTGTTTTGTTCCCAATTCTAGGAAGGGGCACAGTGTCCACACTTTGGTCTTCATTCTTCTTGAGTTTCATGCGTTTAGCAAATTGTATCTTATATCTTGGGTATCCTAAGTTATATGCCATAGCATTACATACCTATATGCATGCGTGCACATCCACCCTCCCCCCCCACACACACACATATACACACAAAGATAAACATAACAGATACTTTGAGCCTCTTAAATAGTCAATCTTTTCAGCTATGGGAATGTCCATATAGAAAATGAAGGCAAAGGGAGCTACAGCTCTAGAGACATTGATGCCAAATTTACAACTAAGGGCTTGATCTATCTTTTAAAGTGTAAAACAGAGAGGAGCCTTCACTGTCCTGTTCTCCTTTCTGTTGTAATAAAACACCCTAATACAACCATGGAATCATGGTTTATGAAATGTTTATCCTAGAAAAACAAAATCTTATGTTCCCCCCAAAATTGTACATAAGAATTCCTATCAGCTTTCTTTCAATGGTTAATGCCTAGTAAGTTCAGTCAACACCCATTCTCACATGCACGCACTCGCGCGCGCGTGCACACACACCCACATATTCATGCACCCATGCGTTGTTACTTAAGTGGATTATATAAAGGTAAATAGCATGGTTGTGACATTTAACTGTAGATTTGGAGAGGAAAAAAAAAAGACCAGTTTCTTTTAAGAATGCTAAATGCAAAACTTAAAAATTCTAGCATCTAGGAACATAGTCACATTTTTTGTAACTCTCATTAAGTGGTACTTTCCTAGGAAGGGCATGCTGAATTATTAATTAGTTAATGAATATGACACATACATTCACACACACCGTATGACATAATTCTCAATGGATCAAGTGACAACATCTTATACTCTTTCGTGATGAAGCTAACCTAGAAATGTAAGAAATAGCTGTGTTCTGGTGAAGGGAACCCACAGTCAGGGTTGTAATGGCGCTGTAATGGCTGGGCATGGGGAATATAGCTCAGTGGCCCAGTGTTTGCCTTGCATACAGGAGACCTTGGTTTCAACCCACAGCACCAAAATGCATTATCTTAAAGTGCTTTTTTTCTTTACATAACATCAGGGAAATCCAAAAGACACCTGCTTTGGCTTCTGTTCAAAACTCACCCTGGGAGGGGTTGTCTTTGGTCAACACAATTGTTTAAGAAAAAAGACACCAAGGCAGTAAGGGAGGATGTAAAACTGTTCCGTTTGTGGAAACGACAATGGCACACACGCAATCGCTACAAAGAACAAAGAGCGGTAGGAGAAATAGGAAGCTCATAAATGAGGTCAGTTGTAAGCGATCAGACTGAGTCATAAAACTCAAAGGCACACTGCGCATGAAATCAAGGCAAAACTCCATTCCAACGGCCATGTAGAGCACGGGTACATGGCTTCCTATGGGGGAAGGAACAATCACTAATGTAGAAGCCCAAGAAACAATTTAAGGAAATCAAGATATAGAAATATCGTCTTATGGAAGTATGTGTGTGTGTGGGGGAGGGGGGCGATTCCTCAGAACACCCTATTTCAAGCCTTATATGTCCTACATTTCAGATAGATACATATATAGAGAGATGTAGATAGATAGAGACAGACAGAGACAGAGAAAGATAAGAGATATATCTGCATACTGGACTACTTTCCTTTCTGTTGTAATAAACTCTCTTGATAAGACGCATGTAAGGGAAGAGGGGTTTAAATGGATTTACAGTTCCAGACAGACAGAGTCCATCTTGGGAAGGAAGGCATGGCAGCAAGAAAGTGAGGCTGGCTGGGCAATCAGGAAGCAGAGGGTTGCATGTCATTCCCACACAGGAAACACAGAGAGGAAACAGGAATCGGGGACCAGACTATAAACTCCCAAATGTCCTCTTTCAGGTGACACATACACATAGAGCAAAACTCCACCCCCTAAGGGGTCCATAACCTTCCAAAAGTACCCTGAACTGGAGACCAAATGGGCAAACAGCTGAGTCTGTGGGGGTGTTTTACATTCAAACTGCAGCACAAATGCGGGACAGACCACACCACACATAGGACAAACCATAGCACACATGCAGGACAAACCACAGCACACACACCAAACAACGGTTCCTTTACAAATCAAGCACGGTGTGAGAGGTTGAAAATAAGAACTCAAAATAAAGGCACCACAGCTTATAACAATATGCTGTAATAAATAAGTTTGTGATGCGCTCCACTCTCTCTGAACACAGAATTATTTATTTATTTATTTATTTATTTATTTATTTATTTATTTATTTTCAGGCTATAGTGAAGCGTGAGCACCTGCAACTACAGAAGAACAGGGTGTGCTATGTGCATTAAGACTGCAAACGCTAACTTCTGCTACCAAGGGTTTCATATTAACACTGTGGTACTCACTCAACTGTAACAGAGCTAAGCCTGGTAAAATCTCAGCCATTGGCTTTCCAAATAGCAAGGAGCTGACCCTAAAATTCTTTTAGAAGCACAAAGAGATCGGAGTAGCCCAAGAAATCTTGAACAGAAAGAACAATTTAAAAACTGATTTTTTTTTACTTCAAAATGTACTAGTGAGCTACAGCAAGACAGTGTGACAAGAGATAAATATAGATTAATGGGATCGAGCTGGAAGTCAAGAAATAAACCTTTGCACTTACAGCCAACTCATTTTGCTCAAGAATGCCAAGAAAATTCAGGGAAAGCAGGCTTTCTCCCCCCCCCCCCCCCAGCAACAGATGCTGGGCTAACTCTCCCATATGCAGATGAGTAAGGCTGTAACCCTACCTCACACCATGCCTGCACCAATCAGCAGGACCCATCATAGACCTACACATCATATCTCACTCTGAGCATCTCTTAGGAGACAGTGCACCTGCCTTACGTAGACATCAATCACCCCAAGGTCTCAACCATCACAAGAAAAATATAAATATTAATAATAGAAAGTAAACCAATCACTTGTACTTTCAAAGGATTAAAACTTTGTGTTTCTAACCTGCCATCAAGAAAATCTGTTCATTTCTGTTCTATTGCTATTTTAAATTTCTCATTTTACATCAAGGAGATGAAATAACATGCCAGGAAGAAAAAACCAAAGGAGATACTTCGAGTCAGGTATCTTACAAAGGCCTTGTGGTCAGAGTATATATTTAAAATGACTTTACAACTCGATGACAGGTCCCTTTTCCCAAAATGGGATTGCTGGGACATTGGACTCTGCCTAGATAAACAGAAGGACTGTTGCTGGGTGAACATGCCTGTAGAGTGAATTCCTTATAAGCATCACCTGTTAGTAAAAAGGCCTACAGCCAATGAGCTGAGGCAGGAAATAGGGGGTGGGACATTGACAGGAAGAGAGAGGATTCTGGGAAACATGGAGAGACTAAGTGGAGACATCGGATGAGATGCAAGAGAGATGCTGGGAAGGACGCTGGAGGTGATGCTAAGGAAGAATAAAAAAGAAGCAGGCCGGGACTGAAGGAGAGGTAACTGACCATGTGGAAGACGGAACCATTTGAACGAGTTAAACGTGTTATGAGCGAGTCAGGGAATGAGCCAACACTATGGCCTAGACCCTTACTGATAAATAATCAGCCACACAGTCAGCAATCTGGGAGCAAGGTCTGGGGGAAAAAAAAATTCACACAAGCCTGAAGGTTTCTGTTTACTAGAAAGGCAGATCTCTTAAACTGATTTCTGTTCACCAGGAACCTCCCTTAATCCTCCAGGAGCCTCTGTTAACCTTTCCCAAAAGGTCAGCTACCTCTGGCAAGGGCACCTGGCTCCAGAACAATCTAAACAGACTGCATTCACTCACTCACCCCTGTTGCCGTAAATCTCCAACCCAAATATGCCCCGGCAATGAAAACACAACACAGTTAATATGAATACATGCTGTGCACCTAGATTGGGCAGATCTACCCCTATACTACCATCTTCCACATCTATGAGACCCCTTAGAGCTTGCGGTTTCTCCAGGCCATGTGCTTCTGCTCCACGTTTCTTCCTCTTCCTCCTCCTCTGCATCCTCTCCCTCTTCCATTTTCTCCTTCTTCTCTCCCCCTACCACCTTCCCTTCTATCTGCCCACTCATCAGCTCTCCTTATTTTACAAATTAAGGTGGGAAGCAGGTTTACAGGAAATCACCTGAGTGCTGACTCCTTCCTTGTTCGAAGCCACTCACGGGAGAATGGAATTAACATCAAATATAATTAGCCCCAGGGCTATCCACAACACACTCCCACCCTAGCGGCAGTCATAGTAAATGCGCTGCTTTCCCACTATTTCTCTCTGAGCTGCCCTGCATGGCCTTGGCCATTGGATCCTAATCAGTCTCTCTACCCTCAGAGGGGTCCACTTTGGCAGTTTCTCTATGCCATTCCTTAGACTCAGTAACATAATAGCACGGATAAATAGCACAATTTAGAACAAACAGGAGTTGAAATAGGCTCTTCTCGGCGGAATATTTGTAAGTGGTCAGTAAGTATAGGAAAAGATAGTTTACACAACTAATCCTTAAGGGAACAGAAATCAAACCACAGCAAAAGGCCACCCCCCACACCTTCTCAGATGCAGTAATGGAATGGGAAGCCAATGACAGAAGAGAAACGAAAATTCGTACCTTGCCAGTACAGACACAAAATGGTATCATTCCTTGGATGGCAGTGTGGCTGTTTCTCAGAGACAAATAATAGATTTTTTTTTTTATTATTTCCACAAAATTTCTCTCCCGAGGCCACAGCACAGCAAGTAAAAACTTGGGTATGTAGAAGCGCTTGTGCACAGATGTTCAAGGCTGCATCCTTCATAATGGTTAAAACACAAGCCTGCTTCTTTAGGAAGACTGTCACTCTGAATAGGGTGGGAAGAAATCAGGTCATGTCCCACGAAGGATTCTGTCTGGAACAGGGAGTTAGGAAGTTGTTCTGTGCTGTGCTTTCTATACCTCCTACGTTATGTGCTACCTGGGATCTGCCTCTTTCATTCTTCCTTGCTGTCGGCTGTGTGGAACTAAATCATATGCTGTAAAGCGTCTCACAACTCCATAAAAACAAACAAGCTTTTACTTATATACTTCCTTTTGTTTGAGGAATATCTCTGAAGGTTCCTCTCTGCCTCCCCATTTCCTCCCTCTGATGGCTGTTCTCTTCCCTCTCCCTCCCCCCTCCCCCTCTAATTTTTACTCTTGAAGCTCCTCTGCCTCTAGCTTCAGGTTTAAACCTCATTTGATGTTTCCAAATGTTAAACATGGGGTTTCGAAGAGGAGATGAAATACTGCAGACTATAGGAAGGCTCATACAATTCATTGTCTTTAGAAAGTCCCTGAAATTGAACAGATTCACCAGGACTCCACCCCCACTCCCCATCAATCTTATATAAGCTTCCCTGTAAGATTCCATGTTTCATGTAATTACTCTTGGTCTTCTAATGCTCTCCCACTTTAAGCCTTGGTCATAATCTACAGGCCCCTTTCCCAATAAACCTCATTTAGAGTATGTAATACTGCAGCTTCCTTGTACAAGTTAATGCACATACTTTTTCTCTGTTCTTGTATATTTAAACTAACAGGTAACAAATGCACAATATATACTTCTACCCTGCCACCTTCACAGGTCACAGTTTAATCTCCATTTCAGGTACCAAGAGTACAGACTTTCATGCAGCCGACTGTGATGTTCAAAGGCAAGGATCTAAGGATTAGAGATAGTTGAGTTTTCAGGGTAGCAGGCTGACATCTTTGTCTTGTTTGTTCTATAAAAAGTAGAAGAGAAGTCAGAATATTCCATACATGTGTACATAAGCTTCCTGTCTCTTGTCATCTTGCCTTCACATGTTATTGTGTGACACTGTTCCTAGGTGTGAACAAATGTGTACTTACCCAGGGAGGGAACCAATACCTGACCAAAATAAGGATAGCACCAAAGCATAACTTGGCAAACCAGTGAGTTGATTGGAGTTTCTTACAGGAATATCAGTCAGATACCACTTACAGAAGTAAAACTGACTTAAAGGCAGATGCATCGCCAAAGCCCACTCGGCTTGGTTAACAGCTCAGGAAAGCTGAAAGCCTGAAACATACTGCACAGTCTTCGGGCAGCTCAGCGCGCTGGAGAGTACCTTTCTTATGCAGCTCACTTGGTCTGAGACTCTTACAACTAACTTGGCTGGTTTATGATTCTTTCAGGATTCTCTCAGCAAGTCTGAGAGTATCTCTCTAAAGGTCTCACTGCTTATATAAGCCAGGAGAGGGAGGGTTCTAGTGAGTCTGTTCAGTTTCAGGGCCTTCCTGAGACATTGCTTTGTTTACATCCTGAATTCAATGAGTGTTCCCGCAATGTTTCACCACCTCTTTGAACATACTGTGTCTATGGAACATCATGTTATGATAAACTGAACATAGATAATATATTACCTAATATAGGATGAAATTATGTGTACATGGTCTGGGAATCTCACCCTTTGATCCCCGTAACAGAAAGATGATATGTTCAAGCTAACTGTGGGCTGCATGGGAAGATACTATCTCCAAAAAAAAAATTACATATATGTTAAATTGTATATATGTAATTATACATTATGTATATATACATATGTTATATAATATACATATATTAGAGTATTCACAATAAGCATAAAGAACAGATACTGGCCATAATACAGGATGCTTTGTGGATGAATGAAGCACTAAAGACATCATAGTGAGAACTCCCTAGTGTGAATCTCACAAGTGGGTGAGCCATAGGGAGAGGCATGGAATAGACAAATGTTGCTGACCTCATCTGGGGCTGAGAGGAGTATGGCTATGAGCTGTACAGAGTTTTCTTCCAGCATGAAAATACTGTCAAAATTTTCATTCCATTCTGTTCATACAATTTTGTGGAACATTTTTAAAGATCTGTTGAATTGTGCACTTTAAATGGATGGATTTTATGGTATGTGGATTATATTTTAATAAAGCTGCTCTAAAACCTCCAACCAACTAAGTTCATTAGGTCCCATGATAACCACAGTACTGCTCAGTCAATTCAGACTACTGTAGGAATATCCTAGCATCTTTATACAATTGCTTGGTGGTTTGAATAAGAATAGCTCCCCAAAGGTTCATATATTTGAATGCTTAGCCACCAGGAAGTAACACTATTTAAAAGGATTAGAAGGATTAGGAGACATGGCTTTGCTGAATTAGGCATTGCCTTGCTGGAGAAAGTATGTCACTAGAGGAGGGCTTTGAGGTTTCAAAAACCTGTGTGCCAGGTCTAGTGTCTCTTGCTTCCCTTGTCTCTCTCTCTCTCTCTGCATCTCTCCCCCTTTCTCTCTCTCTCTTCTCTCTCTCTCTCTCTCTCTCTCTCTCTCTCTCTATATATATATATATATATATATATATATATATAGCTCTCAGGTATTTCTTTAATGCTTGCTTTGGATGCTGCCATGCTCCTCACCATGATAATAATGGACTAAATCCCTGTGTCTTTGTTAGGGTTTCTATTGCTGTGAAGAGACATCATGACCACAGCAACTCTATAAAGAAAAACATTTAACTGTGGCTGCCTTACATTTCAGAGGTTTAGTCCTGAACTGTAACTTTCCACCATTGTTATTATAGCAGGAAGCATAGTAGCATTTAGGCAGACATGGTGCTGGAGAGATAGCTGAGAGTTCTACATCTGGATGGGCAGGCTGCAGGAAGAGAGTGAGACACTGAGCCTGGCTTTACCATCTGAGACTTCAAAGCCTACCCCAGTGGCACACATCCTCCAACAAAGCCACACCTACCCAAACAAGGCCAACTCCTAGTAATGTCACTCTCTATGAGCCTCTGGGGCCCATTTTCATTCAAACCACCATCTGGGAAGCTGTTACAAGCCCCCAGTTAAATGCTTTATTTTATTAGAGTTGCCTTGGTCATGGTACCTCTTCAGAGCAATAAAACAATGACTAAGGCAACTGCTTAGTTTACTCCTGTTGCTAAAATCCTTTCCCAGGGAGAGACATCTACCTTTCCTCCTAATGTTCCAAAGTCAAATTCCACTAAAGTTAACTTTAACAAAGTAATGAGTTAGGTTTTGGGGCTAAAGGGTTATTTGCAAGGTGTAAGTGTTCCTTGCCCCAACAGGAATCACCTGAAAATCCTTTACCTGACAGGGTTGTGGCTTACAGAGCTGCATAGATGGAGCCTTCCTCCTCTACTCTTCCTCCAGCCTATATACTCTAGTACCTCCCCATGGCAACTTGTAAGGAAGGCACAGGTGCATACAGTATGCAGTAGGGAGTGGCTGGATACGCAGGTGAGGGTCTTGTGATCTTCCCCATCTCTCCATGAGGAATTGTAAAAAGGCAGCAAGCCCAGTTGGGACAATCCTTTTGCAAAGAGGCAAAGATGGCAGTTGCTTGGCTCAGAAGACAGCCACTCACTCATAACAGCTCTTATCATGGCTGTGTAGTTCAGATTGCAGCATACCATTCTCAGGGGACCTGGATTGGTTCATGAATACGTTTGAGACTTCTGGAGTAGATAACCTGAAAGTTCTCTGTCCCTAGTAAGGACTCTGGGCTACATGAGACCTAACATTTCAGCTGGACAAGATCTATTACCTGACTAAGGGGTCACCTCCAGGAAAAGGGGATCACATTAAGTCACACTAAAAGATGGATGGAATAAGTTTCCTTTTAATGAGATGCTGTACTTTTCCTCCCAGAATTCCCACTACTGGCATAGTCCCTATGACTCATGAGGTCAGTGGATCTCACCACCATTCTGATGCCTGAGTCAGAAAGGTTTCCCCTTTTCCTTTTTCTCTTTGCTGGGGATTCTGGCCAGAACCTAAGTACACTTTCTCTGATAAATGAGGTTTTCTTTTTTCTCTCTTTGAAGCCTCCCTCTTCATCTATTCATCTACCATATTTCTGACCTCTGTTCCTGCTTAAACAGCATGGCTCCCTGCCCTCCCCTCCCTTCACCCTGGCTTCTCTCCCCAAATTCTCTGTGCAGCTGCTGGAATTTATAGTTGCCTGCACAGCCTAAGGATTTTTATTTTAAATTCTGATAAATTTTCTCTAAGCTTTCATTTTAGTTCATTCATAACTCTTCTGCTAATAAGACTGAGAACCTGCAGAAGAGACCCCGATTTCCATGGTATTATTATCACAACTGACTACTGCTCTTTTCCATCCCCTGTGGCTTCTCCACCGGGTGGCCTTGCTTGCCTTATGCTGATGTGTCCTTAGCAAGACCAGATAGCAGTCAGTACTTTGGGTCAAAGACTAAGAGCAAACTCAGATGCACCCTTCCTTTCTACTCCTCCTCCTTGTTTTCTGTATCTGTAAGATTTCCTACCTTTTATTCTTGTTGTTATTTTTAGTATTAGCTAGGACTCTAGGTCTACCATGAAGCTATCCTTGCATTGCATCAAGTTCCTCCAGTTTGTAGTCCTCTATTTTTATCGAATACACCACTGATTCCACTAATCAGTGCCAACACAGTTGCCTGGTGTTTTCCTGGCTTTGATGAGTTTGTATTTGTGCACTGAGCCTCATCTCTTCTCCTTGCCAGGATCTCTGGAACTGCAGTAGGTGCTCTTAACCACAGACTCCCCAGCCTTACAAAGTCCCATTTTAACCCCTGTGATTTCATGGATACCAAAGTAAATCTCATGTCATATTATTGCATGAAACATAGAGTTTAGCAAAGTCCATTTAATTATTTAAGTTGCTAGTTCATTTTCTTTCTTCCCCTCGACTGACTATACTATTAACTAGAGAAATTTTCCTGTTTTCTCACTGCCAAATCTTTGAGAATTCCTAAGTTTGCCTTTTTTAGTGTGTGTGGGTGTGTGCGTGCACGCACGCACGCGTGTGCTGTGTTCACAACCGTGTACAGGTACATATAAGTGTAGAGGTCGGAGATCAACATTGGGTGCCTCTCTACCTTATTCTTTGAGCTTGCTATTTAGCTTTTTATGGATATTTGCTGGCTGGCCAGTAAGCCTCAAGGATCCTCTTGTTTTATTCCCTCCCATCACTAAGGTTAAAGATCCCCGTCACCATGCCCAGGTTTTCCATGGGCTCCGGGCATTCAAACTTGAGTCCATAAGCTTGTACAGCAAGCACATTACCCAGAAGCAACAGCTCCCCTCCAAACCCCGTTTCTGTTCTTCTTCTTCTCCTTCACCTGAAATCTCTGAGATAGTATTTTCCATGACTAATTATGAAGATTGCAAGTTCCATGAGATTGCCACCGTGGACAGTTGAATGATTAATTATATATTCTCTCATTATGCCTTCCAAGAAACTGATCAGAAGTATCCTTGAAAATGTTCCCAACTGACACTGAGATTTCACTTTTTAGCTACAGGCTCCCTACAGAGCTACTGAACTATAAAATATACCTCAAGTAACACTTCTCATGCATCTGCCCAGGTCAGGAAACCAAGAAAGTACAAACACTACCTTCTTGTTCTATGCACATTTCCAGAAACCCATGGGAGATCAATACTGCCTGTGCAGCCAAATTCTTTACTGAACTTCTGGGCTTTTATATTTCAACAGCAAAAGATGAATGCTGAGCTAGTGTCATTGGATGATGATCAACAAACAGTGACATCAGCTGCCAGCCAATAGTGATGTCACTGAACAATGATGTCAGCTAGAAACAATGGCAAATGATGGTGTCAGTGCATAAGGACACTGAGCTAGGTTGATACACTCTGGGCCTACTCATGGGATGGTCCTTATGAGAAGGGACCAGGCAGAGAACAGAGACCTAGTACATCCCAGAGACCAGCCCTACCCTTTGCTGAACCTTGGTGGTTCTCCTCAGAAACTTCAAATAGCCAAAGCTCTAGTGATATGCATGGCAAGTCTGCATGCTTTGGGTCTCATCTCTCCAAGACTGCTCCCTGAACTCTACTGGATAAATGTATGTCCCCTGACAGCTGTTCTTTGTCCCCAAAGGAGAATACAGGAACTGTCATGGGAAAACCAAAAACTCTGATTTGAAATATTATACTGGCTTTATCAAAAATATTTGATAACGATGATTTTAATGAGAACTATGCTATCAGGTTAACAGCTAACATATTTTTAATCCCCTCCAACTTTATAAAAATATAGGGCACATGATAACCCATGGATTCCCAGAAGAATATGTATTAAGATTTTTAAAGGGCTTTTAAGAGCTATTTAACATATGGAGGTTATCACTGAAATATTTATAGCAAATTATAAAGTAACAGCCTCACTATGTGGCTGGTTAGCTTATTAAAGGATTGTAAAACAATAAAATATAAACTCAGAGGGGAGTTTGGAGGTCACTAGTTTGACTTTCAAAGCTGAGCAGGCAATCTTTAAAGCTTTCTTCATAGCAACTGTCTTCTACTCATGTGAGAACAGCTTAGAACTCCAGTGAAGCCAACACTTTCTAGAACATTCCCATCTCTTGTCACAACAACGCTACATTACTACCTGGTGTGTAACTTGCTTTCTCTGAAACCCCAATGCTAATCTGCAATGCTCTTTTTAACCTATTGCTGCAGTTACCCTTAAGTTACCTGTAGACACGAGGTCCACCTTATCCTCTAGTGAGATAATTATCCATTGCTCTATTTTGAATGTGAAATGTCCCCCGTAGGCTCTGTGTTTCCACACGTGGTTTCTGGCTGGTGGTGATCCTTGGGAAGTTCTTGGGAACCTTTGAGAGGTAGAAACATTCTGGAGGAAGCAGCTCATTGTGGGGGCAGTATTAGAATCATTAAAGCTCAACCTCACTTCATGTTTATTCTCTGCTTTATATAAACTGTGGACACGATGTGACCATCCAGTGTCATAGATTCTGTTCCATTGCTACAAGAGACAGCATGACCAAGGAAGGTTACGAAGGCAAACACTAAATTGAGGACTTGCTTACAGTTTCAGTGGGTGAGTCCATTTCCATCATGGCAAGAACCATAATAGCAGGCAGGTAGGCATGGAGCTGGAGCAGTAAGCAGCAGATGTAAGCTGAGACCTTACATCTGATCTACAAGCCAGCAACAGAGAGAGGTGGGAAGGGAGGAAGGGACAGGAAAAATAGAGGAGAAGAGGAGGGAAGGAGATGAGGAGGAAAACAGATGGAGTTAGGGATAGAGGGAGGGAAGGAGGGAGGGAGGGAGGGAGGGAGAGAGAGAGAGAGAGAGAGAGAGAGAGAGAGAGAGAGAGAGAGAGAGAGAGAGAGAGAAAGAGAAAACAAGACAAGACACTTGGCCTAGTGTGAGCTTTTGAAACCTCAAAGCCAGCTGGGCAGAGGTGGCACACTCCTTTAATCGCAGCATTTGGGAGGCAGAGGCAGGTGGATTTGAGTTCAAGGCCAGCCTGGTCTACAGAGTGAGTTCCAGGACAGGGCTATACAGAGAAACCCTGTCTTGAAACCCCTCCCTCAAAAAAAAAAAAAAAAGAAAGAAAGAAACCTCAAAGCCCACCCCAAGTGACACATAACCCCCAACAAGGCCACACCTCCTAATCCTTCCTAAACAGTCCACTAACTGGAAACTAAGCACTCAAACATGAGATTTTAAGGGTCACTCTCATCCAAATCACCACAGCCAGCTTCCTGCTCCTGATGCAGGCCTCGCTGCCTGCTGTTATGCCTCGCCCAAGGGAAGAAGCAGGAGCACAGAACCACAGATAGCAACTCTCTAGGAATCCTCCGGCCTTCAAAGCCAGATTGGGACTGCTGAGACATTTAGCCTCACGGACTGAGCAACCACCAGATTTCTGGCCTCCTCAGTATGACACAGCCATTGTTGGACTGCCTGGATGGTGTTGTATAAACCAATCTAATACATCCTGTTCTAGTACATACATTCATTCTATCAGTTCCATTCCTCTACAGAAAGCAAATTACAAAGGTCTTCAGGATGTGATGCAGCTGTGTACCTTAGATAAGTGGGAAGGTTGGAGACCCCAGGTCTGGCAGCATCTGCAATGTCAACCCCCAGCACTGATTCCTGAACCACTAGGGCATAAGAGTCTGATGACTCCTATAGGACACACTGAGGAGCCTAGAATTGGGATTGATTTTATATGCCCCCTTTCTTCAAATTAAAAGTTATCTCTGCCCACACAGCCCCCACCTGAACTTGATATTCAGGCAAGATGGCTTCCTATATCCATGGATTTTTCCACCCTCACCCAAATTCCCAAGTAACAACTCAGAGACTTAATATTATTAATAAATGCCTAGACCACAAGCTAGGCTTATTCCTGGACTAACTCTTAACTTATATCCTACTTATTCTAATCTGAGTTCAGCTATGTGGCTGGTTTCTTCTCCTCAGCTTCTTTTGTCTGTTTCTTCCACATCTTGGTCGAAATCTTCTTTCTGCCTGACTCTCCCCAGACTGGAAGTCCCACCTCCTAAACCTGCTTCAGATTATTGGTAATTAGATTTTTATTGACAGCTGATTTCTCCTACACAGTACACAGAAAGAGTATCCCTACAGCTCCCTATGTCATCACTATATCGCTCACAGAACCACAGCTGCAAAACCAGGTTTTTCCCAGGAGGTGTGCAGTAAGAGTGACCCAGTACCCACACCTAGGACAACTATTGGGTTTAGTCAACCTGTCTTCTTCATAGCTTTCTCACTTCGTAGAGATTTAATTTCAGGAGCCTGTTCTTTTCATACACCTAAAACACAGTATGAGTCCTAGGGAATAAGTGTGATACAGTATACTTCCCTGACACTTGCCAGGCATTTAGGAACCCAGGGAAAGCAGGGAAGAGATGTGCCCTTAGTGACCTCCCCACACACACACTCCACATACTTCACAGTTGCCCACTTGTAAAAGTATCCTTTATTGGCCTGCCTGTTGTCATCTTGGAGGCTTACTGTATTCCTTCTGCTAACCTAGGCCTAGTCAAGGAAGCTTTGCCTCTGTAAAATCTTGTCTAGGCCTAGGTTTTCAGCCTCTCAGAGTTTGCTGACTAAGATCACCTTTTCTAGTTCTTTTTGATCTTTGGCTGGCTGGTCTACTCAGCTATTCTGGCTCAAACTCCCCTCAAAGCTGACTGATTCAATTTGGCTTCTCTCTAGGCCTCTGACTGAATAGCTATGCTTGGCCTCAAACTACTCTGGAAATCTATTCTAACTTCTGGCTCCTTCTCATTTTCTGGTTCATTTTGTGTCTTCACCTATGTGCACCTTGTTCTCTTTCAACCTGTCTCTGTAAAACTCTTCCAGTAAAAAACTAACTCTCTCTCTCTCTCTCTCTCTCTCTCTCTCTCTCTCTCTCTCTCTCCCCACTCTCTCTCTTTTTTTTATTTTTAATATTTTTATTACATATTTTCCTCAATTACATTTCCAATGCTATCCCAAAAGTCCCCCATAGCGCCCCCCACTTCCCTACCCACCCATTCCCATTCTTTTGGCCCTGACATTCCCCTATATTGGGGCATATAAAGTTTGCAAGTCCAATGGGCCTCTCTTTCCAGTGATGGCCGACTAGGCCATCTTTCGATACATATGCAGCTAGAGACAAGAGCTCCGGGGTTCTGGTTAGTACATCATGTTGTTCCAACAATAGGATTGCAGATCCCTTTAGCTCCTTGGGTACTTTCTCTAGCTTCTCCATTGGGAGCCCTGTGATACATCCAATAGCTGACTGTGAGCATCCACTCCTGTGTTTGCTAGGCCCCGGCATCGTCTCACAAGAGACAGCTATATTTGGGTCCTTTCAGCAGAATCTTGCTAGTGTATGCAATGGTGTCAGCGTTTAGAAGCCTATTATGGGATGGATCCCTGGATACGGTAGTCTCTAAATGGTCCATCCTTTCATCACAGCTACGAACTTTGTCTCTGTAACTCCTTCCCTGGGTGTTTTGTTCCCAATTCTAAGAAGGGGCACAGTGTCCACACTTTGGTCTTCATTCTTCTTGAGGTTCATGCGCTTAGCAAATTGTATCTTATATCTTGGGTATCCTAAGTTTTAGGCTAATATCCACTTATCAGTGAATACATATTGTGTGAGTTCTTTTGTGATTGTGTTACCTCACTCAAGATGATGCCCTCCAGGTCCATCCATTTGGCTAGGAATTTCATAAATTCATTCTTTTTAGTAGCTGAGTAGTACTCCATTGTGTAAATGTACCATAATTTCTGTATCCATTCCTCTGTTGAGGGACATCTGGGTTCTTTCCAGCTTCTGGCTATTATAAATAGGGCTGCTATGAACATAGTGGAGCATGTGTCCTTCTTACCGGTTGGGACATCTTCTGGATATATGCCCAGGAGAGGTATTGCTGGATCCTCCGGTAGTACTATGTCCAATTTTCTGAGGAACCGCCAGACTGATTTCCAGAGTGGTTGTACAAGCTTGCAATCCCACCAACAATGGAGGAGTGTTCCTCTTTCTCCACATCCTCGCCAGCATCTGCTGTCACCTGAATTTTTGATCTTAGCCATTCTGACTGGTGTGAGGTGGAATCTCAGGGTTGTTTTGATTTGCATTTCCCTGATGATTAAGGATGTTGAACATTTTTTCAGGTGCTTCTCTGCCATTCGGTATTCCTCAGGTGAGAATTCTTTGTTCAGTTCTGAGCCCCATTTTTTAATGGGGTTATTTGACTTTCTGGAGTCCACCTTCTTGAGTTCTTTATATATATTGGATATTAGTCCCTTATCTGATTTAGGATAGGTGAAGATCCTTTCCCAATCTGTTGGTGGTTTTTTTGTCTTATTGATGGTGTCTTTTGCCTTGCAGAAGCTTTGCAGTTTCATGAGGTCCCACTTGTCAATTCTCGATCTTACAGCACAAGCCATTGCTGTTCTATTCAAGAATTTTTCCCCTGTGCCCATATCTTCAAGGCTTTTCCCCACTTTCTCCTCTATAAGTTTCAGTGTCTCTGGTTTTATGTGAAGTTCCTTGATCCCCTTAGACTTGACCTTAGTACAAGGAGATAGGAATGGATCGATTCGCATTCTTCTACATGTTAACAACCAGTTGTGCCAGCACCATTTGTTGAAAATGCTGTCTTTCTTCCACTGGATGTTTTTAGCTCCCTTGTCGAAGATCAAGTGACCGTAGGTGTGTGGGTTCATTTCTGGGTCTTCAATTCTATTCCATTGGTCTATTTGTCTGTCACTATACCAGTACCATGCAGTTTTTATCACAATTGCTCTGTAGTAAAGCTTTAGGTCCGGCATGGTGATTCCACCAGAGGTTCTTTTATCCTTGAGAAGAGTTTTTGCTATCCTAGGTTTTTTGTTATTCTCCCCACTCTCTCTTAAGTCACATCTTTCCTCTCTGTTCTTGTGAAAGTTGGGCATAGTCTATTCTGTCAAATCTTTCTCTGATTCATCATTTTGTCTGCCACTCAATTAGACATCACTTTCATAGATGCTTCCATCTACCAACTAACTTTACTTTCATTGGTTGGGTGTGTCTGTATTCCAGCCAGAGGGATTAAAGGGGTGTGCTAAGGCTAAGCCACACCACAACTAGAAACAAGTTTTCCCAGTAAACAACATAATCACAGAGTTCACAGTGGGATCCAATATCCTGCAACACCCACTTTCCCAGTGAGCTACCAGATTTGCATAGAAACAGAAGCAGCCAGATCACAGCAATGAGAAAAGCAAAGAATTCATAGAGCAACAATAGCTTGGGTCTCTAGCCACAGAGAAACAACTAGACTCTAGTTTCCTGGCATATTACCATGTAGACTGTAGCACCCATGACAGAAACTACAGGTCTTTGCATGTGCATAAATCCATGTTGAGCACAAGGGTCTCCTCATTAGACACACCTGGAACAAGGACTAGTTGACTGCTAGAACAAAATGTCTGAAGGGAAAAAAGACAAGGCATGTTTAGCTAACAGTTTCAGAGCCCCAGGAGCTTAGTGCTCGAAGGTCCTTTCATTGCATTGAACTTGACAGATGTCATCATGGCAGGTGATGAAGGAGGGAACAACGAGAACATCAGAGAAAGCTGAAGTGGTCAAATCATTTTATAATCAAACCTTTTTTTCAAAATTAATCCATTCCTCAAGAACAGCGTTAATCCCTCCAGGAGATACTACCTCCATGACATAATTGTCCTCACTAGGCCTCATTTCTTGATAGTTTTATCTCTACACTGAATCAACTTTCTAGTAAAGGAACCTTTGGAAGTGTGATGGCTAAGAAAAAACTCCATCTTGTGCTAGGAACCCTCTGTAAATCTAAAACTTCTATGAGATAATTAACCACTCGTTCTTGCTTTTGTATAGTAGTGGAGTGTGAGACAGCCTCTTTATCAGAGCATACAGGAGAATGAGACAGTTCCTCACAGCTGAGGGAGTAAAGGCAGTTTGTCACTCACCTACTCATTCTGCACAAATGTGACAATTGTGATACCCACCTTTAAAGCCCCTTCCTTTAGGCTCTTATGGGTGACATGCCTTCACCTTGGCTTTAAGACTATTTGCTTGCTAGCAATAATTAATAATTTCATTTAATCATACACTGAATCAAGTCTGTCATCTTTCCCCAATGGATTCAAAGTCCCTAACATTTTTGGAGGTCCCACTGAGATCCCTGGGAGACTCCAGACTCAAGATCAGGGGTTTAGGTTAGGTTCTAAGACATGGAAGCCTGAGGAACCCAAGATCACAGCTGCTATGAATGAATGGTCGGTCACTAGTCAGGCATAGGTCCTCCAGGTGGGGAGCATGTCCAAGGTGAACTCGATAGGCCCTAGTGGGGAGCTCACACTGTGATTGCCACAAATTTGCAAATTGAAAACAAAATGAAAATAAGAAGTGCTAGCCAACGCATACTGAAACTCTGACCAACTGATAACTTGTTCTGTTCTGTTTTGGATCCAGACTTTTGGAGACATAGGAGAGATGAGACATGTTCACAAATCCTGTTTCTGGGATAAAGGGGGTGTCTTCTTGGCATTGATATGTGAAGGAAGTTGGTCTTCAAATGCCTGCATTTGTCTGGTCTCCTCTGAATGCATGCATGTTTCATCTCTGTAATCATTTGCTTATGTCTGATGGGCTTGTGTTTTCTGGTGTGCCCATTAAGTTTTGCTGCAGACATGAGAATCAATAGACCAAACAAGTTGAGCTGTGGGCTTGTCACTGGCTAACTCTACATTTCATGCTCCTCTTACAGCACACTCTTGTTATGCCAGGGAATTGTTAGTGATTTCCCCGAAACACACACAGGAGCAGAGATGATGCAACTCACAGCAGGGTCTTTATTCTGTTCGAGCAAGCTCACCTCCCCCGGCCCCCAATGCACCTCCATCATGCAAGATGATTTGGGTGGTGGTGGAGCCCCAAATGTCTTTGGGGCAAGGCTTTATAATAAGCAGCAAGCAGGGAATATGTGTGCAAGCATCTAATTTGAAAGCTACTATGACCTTTATCACAATTGGCTGGATCTGAGAGTCATATCACAAACTTAATTTCTGACCCACTCTGCATTGGTGGTCATTAAGCAAAGGATGGGCGTGTAACCTGGGGTGCAGGTTTGTTGGGGGTGACACTGGTCTTGTTAAGGGTGTAACCTGGAAACTGTTCTTTTTGGGAATTAGCCTAGAGACTGGAGCTAGGCACAGGTTTTTTTTGGTGGCAACTTGGAAACTAACGCTAGGTACCAGCCTGTTAGACTACATGAGTTTAAACTTAGGTCAGGCTCTCTAATATGGAGTCTGAATGTAAAAGCTTTGGCGTCTCACCCTGTGTCTAGCAATGGCTACCTTACATTTCCTCATCTCTTTGTAGGAACAACCTGCTCTGTCTTTGTTTCCCTGGAGTCTGCTGCTTAAGTCTCTCAGACATATCAGATGCTTCACTGCTCTTTCTCTGCATCTGAAGGATCTTTTCTTCCTGCTTGCTCTATCTCCTGGCTGTCTCTTTTCTCTGTCCACAGAGCTCTGGATGCAGCTGGGGAGATGTGGGTGGCCAAGTGGCGGCCATCACCCCACTCCCCGCCTGGCACGGGCACTACACACCTTCTGTTCTGCCACAGGTCACTGCCTGAGCTGCTGGTCCACTCAACACTTCTTACTTCTAAGTCTTCTTTATTCTCTGCTTGCTCTGGTCTCCCCCCTAGTTACAGATTCAGTTTTGTAGGGATTTAGGTGTCTTTGGGGGTACAGATATTATTAAAGTATTGTTTCACAGTATTCTACTTTATTAAAAGCTGGCTCTGAAGTTGGGTTATGGCCTGTCTTTCCTGACCCAAGTTCGCTTGTTTGAAAGTTTCTCCAAAGTCTCTGTTTTAAGCCAGAGGGCCATCTGGCTTTATAACAGGGGAAATGAAAATCAAAACAAGACAGCTCTGAAAAAAACACACTATAAGCTTTAAAACAGCTGAAAAGTGGTCTATTCTCAATGGGGATTAGTGCTATTCATCTTATACTCTTTTTGGTTTTATTTAACACTCAAAAATGTTTTCCTAACATATAAATTTAACCTCAAGATTATTAAGACTATTATGTAAACTTTCTATACCTCAGAATTTATGTTTATCGGGTTCGGTTTTTTAAAAATCTATAAAATCTATAACAAAAGTTAAGTTTAAAAACATAACAAAAGGGCTGGAGAGATGGCTCAGAGATTAAGAGCATTGACTACTCTTTCCAGAGGTCCTGAGTTCAAGTCCCAGCAATCACATGGTGGCTCACAAATATCTGTAATGGGATCTGATGCCCTCTTCTGGGGGTTTTCTGAAGACAGCTACAGTATATTCATATACACAAAATAAATAAGATCTTAAAAATAAAACATCACAAAAGGGGTGATAATTAAAACTCTATACATGGGTAATGTTAACTTGCTACTACATGCTTATATAACTTGAAACAAACTCTTGTTTAAAATAAATATTTAAAATAGAATAAGTAACAACTGCATGGCTTGCCACTGTTGTGGATAATGATCCCTTATTAAGATGGAGGCAACCACATGACTGGCATCCATCTTGACTGAGGTTGGAGCTGGTATATACTATATGACTTCACTCCCATCTTGATTAATGTGACTATGTGTTATAAACCAACTAAGGAGGCAACATCTGGTCTCCAAGATATTTTGGATTTATGATTGATTTTTATATGGTAAATTTTTGTCCTGAGGATAACATTTTTTAAGAAAAAAGCCCCATATGTTTAATAAGTAAAATATGCTTAATTAAGATTTGTAAATTCCTAAAGTTATAAAGGTCTACTCAGGTTAGCAAAAACTGAATTAGAGATATATGTATAAACACTTACGTTTTTTATAACTATGCTCAACACCAGGCATCTAAATTTTCTAAAACTAGAAACAACATATGTTTGATTAATAAGGTGTGTTCAGTAGATAAATTTTACAAGTTCCTAAGATTTATTCAGGCTGACAGAAACTGAATGGAAGATATATGTCTAGCCTCTTTTTTTGTCTTTGCTAGCTTTGTTATTCTTTAGTTATTTAGGCATTTGAACAGAGGGAAGAGTGTTCATGTTTTAACCCAGATTCAATTTTGGGGGTGGTCTCCGAGCTTTTTCTATGACTCAAGGGCCAGAGTCTGCTCCGGCTGTTATAAACACTTAACTAACTGCCTTCTCTACAGACTACAAACTGGTAATACTAATAGGTCCAAAATTTTCAGCTTTTTTTTTCTTTTGCAAATCAAGAAGCTCATGTAAGCTCCAGTGAGTCATGACAGACACTCACTCTTGCCACAGGTCAAATGGATTCTAGATAAGTAGTCCTACATCAGTCAACGCTAAACTTATCCACCTAATTTCTCTTCCTGAGGGAAGTTTCAAATGTAAGATTTTTTTCCTTTAAACATTAAACTTTACCTTCTGTCTCTAGTCTATATCTCTCTCAGCAGATTCCCACTCAGCTGACAGACCATCCACGCCTACAAACCCTCCAAAGCAGCTGCAAGCCCTGGACCTGCTGAAAGCCAATGTACAACAGGTGCTTCTGATGGAGTTTTCTACCTGCTGGAGTCCCTCATTTTGGACCATCCTTCCAGACTGCTCCAAAGCTGCCTGTACTTCACTAGCCCCAAGCAATCCAGCTGAACCCAGGCAGTGAGTCAGATGTACCCTACCCTTCCTGGCCTTACACAGGCATTCCATCCTTCTTAGACGCTGACAGCAAAATCCTAATTTCAGCTCAGGAGCATTTACAGAAGGGAATACTTTGCCCCTTATCCCTAACAAAAGGCTGGAATGTGAGGTCCAAAGGAAACTAGTTCCTCTCTATGAAAAGGAATCACTCTTCCCTCTGGCAAAAGGGACAAATGGCTTCCTGTGGTACCTATTGACATACCAGGGCCTGTGTTTGCCTCCAGACTCCCTTAGTATTGCAAGTATCTGTTACAAAAACTTGCAAAAGGGTTACCCAAGACTGGGGCTAGAGTCTTATGAATGAAGAGCTTATTTCATGGTTGCCAAATATTTCCAGGGTGAAATAGATGTTGGTTTCCTCTGACTCACTGATTTATGCATGCTGATGCTCATTAATAGATGCCTCCATGTCAATGCTGTAACTACCAGAAATCTTAAAATTAAATCCCCCATTACTGGCTCATTCTCCTAGAGCCACTGGATATAATGGACTACTTAGGCCGTCTCGTAAGACAATCAACTCTGTGAAACAGGTGTTAATCTGTACCTCAACATGAATCAGCAGATTGGTTAATATGATCTAGAGCCAATGGGGAATGAGATGGCTGAGTAGAACTCCATGTTATGTTAGGAACTTACTCAAGATGCCTGAAGGTCACAACAACTCTGATCCCTTGCCCTTTCCCCCAAATTGCTATGCGATAATTAATCGCTTGTCCTGGGTTTTGTAAACCCACTTATCACTGTGTACCAGGGATTGAGACAGCCCCTTTATCAGAGCGTACAGGGGAAAAGAAACAGGTCATCACAGCTGAGGGGAGTAAGGCAGTAGCTCACTCACCTACACGTTCTACACAAATGAGAAAACGTGGTACCCACCTTTACAAGCCATTCCTGTAGGCTCTTCTGGGTTACACACCTTCAGTTTGGCTTTAAGGTTGTTGGCCTGCTAGGAGTAATTAATAAATTCATTTCATTATACTTTGAATTGAGTCTGTGGTCTTTTTCCAGTACATTCAGATTCCATAACAGAAGATACATTCAAACCATGTCTAAATCTTAGAAATGTCCATTTTTAATGTGTGGGTATGATGATTATATATGGATATGCGTGTGCCCGCACACTAACATCACAGCACACGCGTGTAGAGCACAGCGTGGACAAAGATGGGTGCTGTTCCTCACCTTCTCCCCTGTTTGAGACAAGGTCTCTCTGTTACTATTCATTTCTCTGTATGTAAGGCTACCTGGCCCGTGAGTTTCCAGGGTCTCTCCTATCTCAGTCTTCCACATCACAATAGGAACGTTATGATGGTAGTTGTAGGCTGCTACATCCAGCTCTGGGGATTTGTACTCTTGTCCTTTGTTCATGTTGTAACCCACTGAGGCATCTTTCCACCCCAGAAAAAAATGTCTCACAGGACCTGGAGCACACGGTCTAGCCAGGAGTGGTCAGCAAGCATGAGCAATCCTCCTGTGTCCTCCCCTCACAGTCTTGGGGTTTAGAGGCATGCATGAGCACCCTGTTTTTTTTATGTGGGTGTCAGGTATTTGAACCCTGGTCCTCATGCTTGTGTGCCAAGCATTCCTACCCAGTGAACTGTCTCCTTGGCTCAGAAACTATTTTTTAAAATAAGTGATCTTTAAAAGAAAAAAGAAAACAAGCAAGGAAGGAAAGAAGAGAGGGAGAAAGGAAGGGAGGGAAGAAGGAAGGGAGGGAAGAAAGAAGGGGGGGAAGAAGGAAGAAAGGAAGGAAGGAAGGAAGGAAGGAAGGAAGGCAGAACATGGGGACCCCAATGGAAGAGTTAAGGGAAGTACTGAAGGAGCTGAAGAGTTACACAACCCCATAGAAAGAAGAACAATATCAACTAACTGCCCCCACCCCCAGAGCTCCCAGGGACTAAACTGCCAACCAAAGAGTACACATGGAGGGACCCATGGCTCCAGCTGCATATGTAGCAGAGGATGGCCTCATCCAGCATCAGTGGGAGGAGAGGCCCTTGGTCCTGTGGAGGCATGATGCCCCAACATAGGGGGACCCTAGGGTGATGAGGATAAAGTAGGAGTGGGTGGGTGGATTGGGGAGCATCCTCATAGAGGCAGGGGCAGGGGTGGGATTGAGGGTTTGAGGAGGGAAAACCAGGAAGGGGACATTTGAAGTATAAATAAATAAAATAACCAATAAAAAAAGAAGAGCAAGCTCCTTGGCTGTCTCCTACTCCATTATGGGGGTAAAGAGAATGCTGGTGGTATCCCCTCAAATAACTAGGGTCAGTGCTTTGGTTACATCTTGCTAATGGGATTCTACAGACACCTGTGAAGGAAGGGACAGGAAGAGATGCTCTTGACCCTCGCACAGCTAATGAAGAACTGCAATCGCATCACTTTTTAGACAAGTAGGTTGACAAAGGTCTGATGGTTGGAAGTGAAAGGGAGCCATGTGCAGGACCTACTTGAAGGAAGCCATGGGGCTATGAGATTCTCTTCCATACCCAGATGACAAGAAAAAAAAAAAAAGAGGAAATTGAGTCCTGTCTACAAAAAGCCTTTGACAGTGGAGGAAAGCAAGCAAGCAAATGGGTGTCCACGAAGAAATCCTTCGGTTTGTGGGCAATAAGGATGAACAGAGCTAGCAGGGTACACTTGAATATGGATTTGAGTGCATTCATGTCAAACAAGAAAATAACAGCAGGGAGTGTCTGAGCAATGGGGGTAAAAGCAGTCCATGACAAGAAGAGGAGCTTAATAGAGACCCTGGTAACCACTTCAAATGTCTTTAAATCATGAAGTATGTCAACTTGCCACCACAAAAATCACAAAAGAATTCTACCCCCTTTTCTCTTCCTCTCCCCAGAATTCATAATTCAGCAATGGATTATATAAGGAAGACGATGTTTTATGGCAGTTTGTTCCTTAACTGAAACATCCTGTGTGTCTCGGAGAACAGAAGCCTGAAAGCATCTTGAGGACCTCTCCCTAGCAGTGTGAAGGAGGGAGACTTGGCCAGCTGAATTGCAGAGAGAGGAGACAGGCTGTTAAGTTGCCTGTATGTTATTCAGAGTGCTCCAGTGTTGTAGCTTTCCTCAGTTATTTCCCCTGTTCCTACGAGGGTAGGCTTTTCAGTAATGCAGCTGTCTTTGAGTCTTCCCTGCTTCTTGTAAGTAGCTTTTCACTTGTACTCCGTATGCTGTTACTTCAAGTTACACTTGCTGCAGTTGCTACTTTGGTGTGTTCTGAGCTCCAGTTCTGTCTGGGGTGAGGAGACCTATGTGTGTTACCTCTCCCCAAGAAAAGTCTGTTACACAGCAGGTGTGTGGAAGAGGAGAGGGAGGAGAGGTGGTGGCAAGAATGAGAACATCTGTCGCCCTAGTACAGCAGGTGCACACCTGAAAGTGGCCTCAGGCAAGAAGCTGAAGCTTCTTAAAATATAGTCAAACGTCTTGCCTAATATAGGAGAGAATACATTTTTAATTGCACAAGTAGACAGACAGTGTTATATAACTTAGAATGACTAAGAGAAATCTTATTAACAAAGAATGATAGAAAATTGTGGGTTCTCCCAAAGGCATCATGAAATAGATCCACTCGAGAAATACTGAGGAGAAGTAGGTGGAAGAGACTTGTGCTCTGTGTTAATTACAGTGAGAAGCCTCTACCTTACCCTGCAGGCTGCACCATTAGCTCAAACCCTGCCATGCTTGAAGTACCACACAGGGACAATTCATACAAAATGTCAACTGGTCCTAGAGACCTTCATTTGTCACATGTTATGTCCCAATCCACAGAAGAACCAAAAGACACTGAGACTTACACAAGTTCTTATGGGTACGAAGGGTCAAAGCAATATCCAGTTCTGTTTGACCCTGAACCTTGTTCTGCCTCCCACAGTGCACAAGAAGTCAGTTATTGAGCCTATATGTCCTGAAGATATTCTATATGTCATACAGGATATTGAAAAAACTGCATTAAGAAAATCCCTGTGTTTTCCATCTTACAGAGCCTATAGATCATTTAACAAAAGAGACACAAATTCAACACAAACAAATACATCTATTTGCACTACTATTCCTGTATTATCAAATGAGATAAATGTTCACTTGGGCATATATGTAAAATACCCTGACTTTGGGTTTGGTTGGCACTCCATATAAAAGATGAGGAGATAACCAGATATGACCTCCCGAGTATAATACTACCAGGATGAGAGGAAGCTTGAAGTCTTGTTAAGAGGATGAAGCAAAAAAGAAGACCTAAGATGGTGATTGTTTTAGTTAGGATTTCCATTGCTGTGAAGAGACACCATGACCAAGGCAACTCTTAGAAGGACAATATTTAATTGGGGCTGGTTTACAGGTTCAGAGGTTCAGTTCATTATCATCAAGGCAGGAGCATGACATCATGCAGGCAGGCATGGTGTTGGAGAAGGAGCTGAGAGCTCTACATCTTGTTCAGAAGTGAACCAGGAGAAGACTATCTTTTCCACTCAGCTAGGAGAAGGGTCTCAAAGCCCACTCCCTCAGTGACACAATTCCTCCAACAAGGTCACATAGTATCCAAAAAGGCTGCATCTCCTAAGATTGCCACTCCCTGGGACAAGCATATTCAAACCACCACAGTTATGCACAGCAAGGAGCAGACCATCTGATCATCAAAAGAGGTTGGAGAGCATTGCAGAGGCCACAACATAGGACCCCAGGAATGTATGCCATGGAGTTCTTTTCTAAGAGCCAAGTGCTTCCTCCCATGCTATGATTAACCTCTGATAGCTACTGGTTAATTGGACTCACAGACTGTCCCTGAGTTTTGAGTGTGGAATCATATTGGAGAGCTTATAAATCATGGAGATATAAAGCAAAGATTCTAAAAAACACCGGGCAGACCTGGTTCTGCTACTTGTTATCCATGGGTTCTAGGACAGTTTGTCTCATTAATACAGGAGTAGTAATAAATCCTATACCATAGGTTCCTGTACCAATGGATCCTATACTAATGAATCCTATACCATAATGAGGAAGAAGTAAGGCTGTGAAGAGGGATTAGCACATATCCTCCCAACCTTAAGCAAATGCCTAGAAGACCATAGTTTTAAGCATCTCCATCCCTCCCTCCCTCCTTCCTTTTGTATGTGTCTATATGCATGTATAAGTGCATGCATGTACACATTAAGGTGCATGAACGAATATGTGTGTGTGTGTGCGCGCGCGCGCGCATTAATGTGCATTATCAAGTGCAGGTATGTATGCATGCAGAGGCTAGATGTCAACTTCAAATATCATCCTTGATTTTTTGAGACAGTGCCTCTCACTAGTTGGAACTCAATAGTGAGGCTAGGCAGTTGTCCTGCAGGACACAAGAACATACCTATCTCCAATTTCCCAGCACCAGGACTGCAGGCAGGTGCTGCCACACTTGGCTTTTGAATGTGGATTCTGAAGATGGAACCTATGTCTTCTAACTTGCAAAGTAAGCAACTTACCCACTGAGCCATCCTGGGCTGGGCATCCCATCTCTAAATCATCCTCAGTATGCTCACTAATGACTACCCTCTTCCCTGACTTGGAGGGAGCTTGTATTTGATTCTTCTAACCTGCTTCCTGTGAAATTGGAAGCTCTTACCTGGGCTTCACAATCAGAAAAATCCAGAGCATTTTGTCTGGCTCAGGCTCCACTGAGCAAAGCATAAGCCTCCTTCCAGGGCCCTCTGGCTGATCACAGTGAGCAAACTGATATAGATGTAAAACAATAAAATGAAACCATTTGGTGACTGATGACTGAGTCAGTGAAAGGCAGAGAAAGTGCCCTGGTTCAGAAGGAAGGATGTAAAAGATGTATCTGTTTCCAGAAGAGGCTAGAGAGAGAAGAGATGGAGATTTACTCTAACAAAAGACTGATGACAGTACCCTGCAGTATATAGTCAGCCACCTGAGTCCATGGATTCTGTATCCACAGCTTCAACCAACAGGATAGAAAATACTTGAAAATAATTTGCATCTGTACTAAACGTGTAATATTTCCTGCCTTTATTTTCTGCCCGGCATACTACAATGACTGCTCACAGCATTTTATTGCATTAGATTTTTTAAAAAAGATTTATTTTTAAATATTCATATGTTTATGTACTTGTGCAGGTAGGTGTGTGCTGTGTCCAGAAAAGGTTCAAAGCTCCTAGAGATGGAGTGACAGGCAGTTATGAGTCACATGACATGGAGCCAAGCCTGGAGAAGAGCAGGGTGTACACCTAAGAGCCAAACCAACTCTTCAGAGTCCAGCATGGTGAAGTACCCCAAAATCTCAGCACTTGGAAGGCTGAGACATGAGGATCCCTGCAGGGTTTTGGCCAGCTTGGCCAAGAGGGTGAGTCCTAAGCTACCTTAGCCCAGGCTATAATAAAGATTCTGTCTCAAATCCAAAGCCAGTAGTCTTCAAGAAATGAAACCCAAACCAAATAGCAGGAAAAGTTGACATAACTAATATAAAGTCAAGTAAAGTGTGGGTTTTGTTAATTACTGTAACTTCTACTTTAATTTGTTTTTATTTTTCAGGTCAAAGTATATTAATGAGAAAAGGAAAGCTATATTATAGACTTTATCCTGTTCCTGGTTTACCATGGCTTAATGCATAGATTTGGAAACTTTGGAGTAAACGAATGTAAATATCTATTCTTAAATACAAGAATGAAGCTAAGCTCAGTGGACTGGAGCTGAGCAGTTAATCTTCTGAGTTAAATGTGCCACAGAATCTGTTCCCTGCACCAGCACTTATAAAACTTCCATCCTGAGTGTCTGGTTTTGATGTTATGATAACCTTCTTAGAGCAGGAGGCATGCTATCTTCTGGCTTTATCAACAGTGTCAGAAAGCAGACATTAGCCTTCAGCCAGAATCCGGCAAAGTACAAAATGAAGAGAAAAGGTGAAAAACATAAAAAATTTGAATCTAAACCTAGGCAATGATGGGGCTGCTCGTTGCTGTCAATCCCAGTGAAGAGACACCTCAAGCTCCTACTCCCACTCAGGATGCCTTTTGCAGGTGGCTTGGAGCCGTGGAGGATGGAATGATCCAGAAGCACAGCGTGATCAGATCCTCTCTATGGGCACTGGAAGTGATGGATACATCACAGATGCTGAGTCCTCTCCACTAGTGTCATTGAGTAAGTGTCCACCTCCTTATGATCCATTCTCCTACCTGAAGACAGGAGTGACAGGCACATTTCCAGTCCCGTTGGACTTGGCAGGCCTATGTTTTACCACTGAATGGAAGTTTTATTTCTACTCAGTTTTGGGATACAGTCCATCAGGGCAGGGAAGGCAAATCAGCAGGAGCATGAAGCCACTGAAAGTGAAGTATGTTTGTGCCTAGCTCACTTTCTCCTTTTCCTTCAGAGCTGGTTCATGGTCCAGGGGATGAGGCTGCCCACCTTTAGGATATATGTTCCCACTTAGTGTGAACCAGTCCATAAACTTCCACAGATATTTTATGGAGAGTCCACCAGAGATGACCACTCAGACAGTTTATAGCCAATTGGAAGTCTTTATTCTAGTGGACTGGGACTATACTCAGGTATTAGGGACCCAAGTGCAGTCTCGAGCATTTTGAACAAGGGTCTTATAAAGACAAAAAACACAATCTGGCATTTCACTGAACTGCAGGGGGGTATTTTGTTCAAGCCAGTAGTTTAGCAGAAGCTAAGTAAGCAGTTAGCTGAAAAGAGGTTTTCACAAGCAGGCAATTGAACAGAAGCGAAGATAAGTTATCTGGGCCATCTTGACCTAAGTTCCTAGAATAGAGTTGAGAAATTTTTCATGAGATTTTCCATCAAGGAGATTACATTCTAGTTAGGTTTGAAATGGCCTCAGCAAGAATACAAGATGGAGGAACCGCTGCACTGTCTTGCCCTGTTACAAATAGGCACAGCAGTTTGTCTTTCACGCAAGTGTAGAACTATGAAGTTAGTGATCAGTACTAATTACCACAGCCTTGCATACACACAGCCAGCCTTCAAACCGATCCCATGGCTAAGTCACCAACATTATACTTGCCTTGCCCCCTAAGACTGCACAAAGACCCTAACACCTTCTTGCCCTCCAGAAAGCTATGAGGGAGCAGCCTTATCATGAAGGAGAGCTCTCTGCTTCCCAAACCGGCTTCTACCTCTTTCAAGCCCCTGATTCCAAGGCTGTCTCCAGCACAGGGCCTTCAGGGCATCCCTACCTTGGAACCCCCAGCTGCCTACTAAATGCTGCCTGTTATTTTTATGAGTATTTCAAAAACAAATTCTGGCTGAAAGAAAAAAAATAATTATTTTTATAAATCTTTACTCCAGAGATAAATAAATCAGCCTTGTCTCCTTAGAAATAACATGAAGACCGTCTCTGCCTGAGTGGAAAGCGGGTAATAGCAGGTCTGGCTTCTTGCCACCAGCAGATGTTTATAAGCTAAGGTCTCAGACAGAGACGAATTGATTGCTACTGCTTCTTCTTCATCTTCTTCTTTTTTTTTTTTTTTTAAACTTCAAAGCCTTACAAAAGACAGCATGCCTGGGAGTTCACTGGGGAAACAGGGTTGGCCACTGTTTCTCTAGTTTTATTATTCAATCACACCCTGTTTAAAGCCAGGAGTAATTGTTTTATGTCTCATCGACTACCTTTGATTATCACACTAATTATATTGAAAACAGCCACTGAGATCCCGGAAAAGCAGCAACTTTCTGTTATTTTGAGGTAAACTGCTCCCACTGACAGTATACTAGTAGGACTCCATCTGCCAGGTGCACAGAAGCACAAGGCCTTTCAGGAAAGTCCCTGCATACTGTTTCAGTGTGCATTTGTATGTATAATGTGTGTGTGTGTGCATGCATATGTGTATGCATACATGTGTGTGCTCACGTGCATGTGTGTGTGCATGTGTGTGTGTGTGTGTGCTTGCATGCACATGTGTGCATATGCATGCTCAAGCATGTGTGTGTGTGTTTTATCTATCCTTCTGTTCCCAGAGTATGGCCGGTGATAGGTCTTGCTAGTACTTTTCCTGCTATAAAATACAAATGAGGAGAAGTTAGAAAACAGAATCAGAAGAGTATCCAGTAAACACTGGCAGCAGTATTAACAGTTGGTCATAAACTCAAGTGTCGGGAAGCACCTTAACGAGTTAATTATTCTCATTTTTGAAGACAATGGCAGTACACACACACACACACACTGGAGCCTGTGAGCCCCATAATAACACGTTTTGTTTTAGTTTCCAGTATTACATGTGAATTTCTCTCTGCAGACTGAGCTCTGGATCCAATCAGAAAGGTGGCTCTATCCATAACCACTCGTGCCACTCCTGTAATAGCTGACACATCTCATCTGACACAGAAGGCACACAGAATGCACAGCTGAGGAGTTTGGGCTGTAAAGCAGCAATACCTTAGTGGTATGTCCAGCAGTAGAAGAGTTAATTTCCTTGGAGGGGACACTTTTGACCCAGTCCTTACCTTTTGTGTTCAAGTCCTTCATTCTTTGTCATTCTCAACAATAGGGCCTTGCCATCTGGTTTTGAAATATAGTCAACGACAATCATAATAACCATTATTGTTTTAGGACATCTGGGAATTTTTAACAGCTGAATGGTTTTAGAGTATCTATTTACTCTCATGAGATACCCTCCTTTACTCTATGTGAACTGACTTCTTATCCATACCGCTTTAGATACATGTGCATGTCTTTCAAATGGGTTTCTCAATGTGCAAAACACTTGAGGTTTAGCAATATGTTATCTATATATAACAGCATCCTTTTACAGGTATTTTAGCAGCTTAAAGTCTTGATCCACCATCCTATACAAATAGTGAGGATATGGAGATAATCTTGGCAGAGCACCCAGGAACTCTATCACCATCTGCTCCAAGCAAGTGCCGGGTGATTACAGGAGTTCAAGAATAAGAAAATACCAAAGTAAATTGTTAGTAAGGACTAACACAGCTGGAAAAGAGTTTATTCATTTGTATTAAATATCTGGCTCCTTGATCCTGGAGCATCTTTATAGAGGACTCCATGGACTCTTCTTGTCCCTGACAAACTCAGTGTGCTGACAGTTTCATGAATTTTTTATCTCTATTTGTCCCAGGCCATGTGCCAATTATGTTGTGTGGCACTGTTCTTGGGGGAGACATGAACAGACAGCTACCCACTTCAGGATACCTACCCACTTGTAAGGCAGACACTTTATCAGACAAGCCATCTTTTCAGCTCTGCTTGCACAGGTGGTAAGCCTCCCATTTGTAATACAAGCAGACAGGTGGGAGCTGTTCATCTATTCATGTACACTATCTGGCAGGTGTGTGTGTGTGTGTGTGTGTGTGTGTGTGTGTGTGTGTGTGTATGCAAATGTCACCAGAAACCTGCCTTTGACTTCACCAGTGTCAAGACAAACACATAGACCTCACCTGGAAACAAAACAGACCTTATTCTGTTGTCAAGTATGAATAACTGTGGCCTGGGAACGCAGATTTGGACTACTGCAAATTCCATGTACCAGTGTGCAGATAGTTTCATGAAATTTTCATACTGTTGAATGAAAAGGTGATAAATGAAGACATTTTCAAATATGCCTGGTGGAAACATAATGCAGGTCACTGACAGCAGAGCAGAGAAGCAAAGCTGGAGACTTGGGATACTATCTCAAGGCATTCTTAGCCTCTTGGCAGGAGGGGGCGGGGATCATGGTCTGTTAAGTTAATACATTCCAATAGGTTTTCAAGGACAAGGATGTTGAATCAAATAAAGAGGTAGGAAAGGAACAGCGGTCACAGGGGCTAACGGTAGTCTAAACTTGAACTATACTCTGGACCTGCATTCCAGCCTCTCTTCCATTCTTGATGTTCTAACCAGTTGATCAGAGTTGTGGAAGGTTCAATATAAGGTGTGCTCTCTTTCCAGAAACTTCTGTTCACACCTTGAAAAAAATAAACAAACATGAATGTGCTGAGATTTGCTGGATATCTGTCACACCAGCTATTTACCACAAACCAGATGGTCAGAAAATCAGAGCAACCTATTATCCCATAGGAGACTGTTTGACCTGGGTGTGATAACAGAGGATTAGCACAAAACCAACTAGACTGGATCAGACATAGGCAATCTGAGCTCCCAAATATAAAGAATCATCAGCAAGGGAGCCAGAAAAAGGGTGAGAACAATAGGGCCCGTGGCAAGAGCTCAGAAACGCCCCTTCCCACCATAGAAGTGTCTCATTGTTCCAGTCTACACCTGCTGGAGATGCTCTTCTTACAATCCCAAATGCAAAACTACAGTGGGCAGGTAGGCTCCTGTTCTATGCCTAACTTCTTTGATTCCAGGGAGGATAGAACTTTGAAGTAACTAAGTCCAAATCAGGCACAGGAACTTGGAACATGAATCTGTCTTTGAAATGACCCCTGGTGGCAGAGGGCAGGGCCAGATCCTAAAATATGGCTTTGGTATACTTGAATAGATGAGTGGAAGGCACTGTGGCAATGTTGGGGGTTTCGCTTTAATTCTATTAGGTACCAAGAAGACCACAAGCACAAGCTGCCATCATTGAAGGGCTCCATGTGTCTAGTAAGCTTTGCCACTACATATGTGACAGTCCAACCCCTCAGCTCCCCACCTCAGGGCCAGGAGTAGGTATACATCCCTTTCTGTAGTTGTCCCAAGTTGTCTCCCTATGCCCCAAAGTGCCACCTACTTGATAATTTCTCTTCCTATAGACCTTCCTCTCCTCTTGTCTTAGTTAGGGTTTTACTGCTGTGAACAGACACCATGGCCAAGGCAACTCTTATAAAGACAACATGTAATTGAGGCTGACTTATAGATTCAGAGGTTCAGCTCATAATCATCAACATAAGAACATGGCAGCATCCAGGCAGGCATGGTACATGAGGAGCTGAGAGTTCTACATCTTCATCTGAAGGCTGCTAGCAGAATACTGGCTTCCAGGCAGCTAGGATGAGGGTTTTAAGCCCATGACCATAGTGACATACCTACTCCAACAAGGCCACACCTCCTAATAGTGCCAGTCCCTGGGTCAAGCATATACAAACCATCAGACCCCTCTGCTGTTAACTTGGAAGTCACAAAGCATTCCTCTGGAAGTCACCATGTGTGCCCATCTACAAGTTGTTCTGTAATCTGTTTTTTTTCCTCACCACCCAGAGAGGTCTTTGAAGGAATGTATGGAAAGCTAAACTGTTCCTCTCATGGCGGTATTGAACCATACAATTCACTCATGCACACACACACAGAGAGAGAGAGAGAGAGAGAGAGAGAGAGAGAGAGAGAGAGAGAGAGATCAAGTCCATGATGTAGAGCTAAATTATATACTGAGAGCCTGTGGGAATACTTGTAGCCTATCAGTCTATTGTCCCTCCTGTGTGTTCCCCTCAGGATCTACCCTTTCTGAATGGACCATTTTGTATGAGTGCACACACCTCTGTGCACACACAGAGCTCACCTTTCTCTATTCTAGGGCTCTGAGGGGCTGAGCATCTCCACAGTGCTGCAGGAGGACATTTAACTGGAGGTTACAGAGAACGAGAGTCATGAGAACAGACCTTGTCTCGTGGAGGGCACTGAGCACAGTACTAAAGAGCAAAGCATTTGGACAACCCTATGTAGAAAGAAATGTTAAACATTAGTCTCCAACGCCATATGTAGCCAAGATGACCTGGAACTCATTACTAGCTTTCCTCTGCCTCCCAAATGCTGAAAAATTGCAGGCATGCACCTCTGTGCAATACTATAGTTGTTAGGAATCTGATGCAGGACTAAGCATAATAGGCTAGCACTCTGCCTACTGGAACCCAGCCTCAATCATTCCTTTTACAGCTGAGTAAGTCTATCTGTGTCATTTCTGCTGAGTGAGGTTAATTATGGTGTCTGGAATGCTGTTCCGGGTGAATGCATTATGGCTGTAGGCACTATGTCCTGAGGTCAAGAGTAAGAGTCTGTAGTAGTCACCTTGGCTGTTCCAAGCTCACTTCTTACAAAGATGAGTAGTATTAAGTATTAATATCCCATAAAAAGATGAGTAAATATGCTGTTAAGGTTTTTCTAACATGCAGTTATGAAGAACAATAATAATAACAATGGCTAATACAGAGAGCATGGCTATATCAATTGGGACCCAGAAACAGCTTCATCCAACTACTGGAGGCTAGATCACAGCTGGTCCCCAACTGTTTCTTGACATGATTTTTTACTTCATTGTGGTGCAAAAAATATAAAATATAAATATAAAATGATATATATTCAGTAGGAATCATAAAATGAATTGTGACTTTTAACCTCTGCTCAGGATAATGATATGCATTCAGTAACTTCTTATCTCAAGAAAGTGGGCAGTGTGGACAAAGGGCCATGATAGAGATACCAGAAAAGGAACAGATTGGCAATATAAGCCTGGTTCAGAAAGTCTATGTGGACAGCAGCATCAGCTGGGACCAAGTATCCAAACAACTCAGCCTATAGAAGACATTCTCAGTCAAACCACCACAGCTATGACCAAAAACTGGAGTTAGAATCCCAGAGCAGATGCTGCTCGTGTCTGTAGCATTCCATTGGTTATGGGGTCCCTGCTATGACAGGCAGGGAAAGACACTGTACTGAGAACCAAGAGCTTGCTCATGAACAGAACTCTGTCCACAGAGTCCAGAGACATCAAAAAGCTACCAGTGATGATACCCAAAACCAAATGTGTATAACACAACTAAATGTCTTCCCCTCCTCAGCTACTCCACATCCTCAAAGTCAATTTTTTTTCTTAGCATTCATAACATTACATGCCATCCAGGATAGAATGGATACAGACTCAAGTTATAAAACTTCTTCACCTATTAGAAGGGAGTCTCTGCTCTGCCTTGTGACTATCAGAAAAGCTCAGAGCCCCTAGCTTTGTCTGTCTTATCTATCTATAGCACTGGGGCCTGGACATTCCTCATAGGTCCTACCATACTGCAGTCTGTCTGACTGTCCATGATGCTAATAACACTTCTAAGAACCTTCTTAATCAAAAAAGACAATCTGTTTCAGGGTACCCTGTGAACCTCATGCTCAAGACCTTTGATAGTCACTGTTCCATTCTCTCTGAGGATCAGAGATTCTGACAGGTCCAAAGTCATTGGAAAGGAAGAAAATTCATAATTCAGAAGCAAGTCTCTTTTCTCTTGTAAATCAATTGCTTTGAGAGAGGATGGCCTGGAAAATTGGACCCCAAGGATTGGGATTTGGAGAAGAATTACTTCTCCATCAGACAGGCTCGTACTGTCAGGGGTCCTCGGTCTACTTGCTGGTAGAAAAGTTTAACTCTGGAGAAAAAGAAGCAAGACCTTCCAAGGGCTCAAAGTCATTTGTGCAAATATGCTAAGGCCTCAGCAGCTGATATCTCACAGCAGTAGAATTAAACCCGTTTAACCTGCAGCCCCTTTACAAGGCTTTGCAAGGAAATGTAAATTTAAATATTGTGGCCTTCGGAGAGATCCCACCATTTCTAAATGGACTAAATTGGATGAAACCATCTTGACATCTCATTAATTTCTATCTACTAAGGAGACAAGGTTTCCTTTGACATATTTGAAGGGGTTCAGTTAATGCCATCTGCTTCTTGTGGCTTCATTCTGATGTTTCAGATGCTTTGAGTGTTTAGAGACATCCGAGGTTTTTGCAGTATGTCTCAGAGAAGGAAGTTAAAAAGTCAAATTTTAACTAAACTTCTGGCCTATGGGAGTGTGAGTCTTAGGGACAAGCAACAGTTGGATCCCCTAAAAGTTTCTCAGCCTTCTGAGAATGTTTCCAATGACAAGATGAGGCTGGGTTCTGTCTGGGTATGATTTGAGGTTGAAATCAATGGTCATCAATAACTTTGTTGCCTAAGGACACAGGCATGCATTCCAGATTCGTCTGTGTGTACAAATTAGCTATTCGGTTGTTTTTGAGAATGTCATGCATGTGTACAGTTAAATATAATTGTATTTACCACCATTTTCCTCCAAACTCCCCTAATATACAAACCCTGAAGTGAAAAGTTCTGTTTTGTTTGAAAAGTCGGTTATGTCAAATGATGTTTTGCTGGGGCACACAGGTGAAAGAACGTCTTGCTAAAGCAGACACATGAAAGAATGTTTTTCCAAGGCAGACACAGGTGAAAGAATGTTTTGATAGAGCAAACACATGAAAAGATGCCTGACGAAGGAGTATAAATATGACCCACAGTTCCAGTGGGAACTGGAGCATTGGTTTGGTTTACTCTGCCTCCATACTCTTTGCACATATTGGGTTGCCTTCCATGGCATTGTTGAGTTCAATTTGTGATAATCCCACCATTGATAGAAACTTGCCCAAGAATGGCTTGTGAGCTTCCTCTAGCAGCTTGCTGCTTCCGTGGCCTCTCCTCAAGCTGGTTGGTGAGTCTTGCAGTTTCTTCAGGATTGAACTTCAGCTGTTGGTTCGTGCCTGGTGTCTGCCTGCTGAGAGTACTGGTCTGCAGCTGCTGAGTCCTATTTGGTGTTTGCTACAGGACTGAACTGCTTCCAAAGATCTAGCTCACCCCCAAAGAACTATTGCTAAACAGATCCACTTCCCCCATATTCTAATAACTTTTCTCTTCCACTACCTCTGATGAACAGTGAGCTAGAGGAGAGATTTAATCTTATTAAAAATAGATTGCAAAAATTTTATGCCTGCACACCCCCTTCCCATGATAGCTAATTGTTGTTGTCAACTTAACTGGCTGTAGAATCAAATAAAGTCATATCAGAATCTTTTGAATATACCATTAGCAAATTTGAATTTTATCAAATACGGAAGAAAGAGTTATTTTGAATAAGAGAAGGATAAGAAACACTATTTGAGTGTGTGTTTGCAAGTGGCAAGTGGACTGATTTCTGTTCCTTATATACTCAATATCAGGTACATTATCTCGCTATTCACAGTACAACAGTCCAAACATCATCTCTCTGTCTCTCTCTATCTCTGTCTCTTTCTGTCTCTGGTGTGTGTGTGTATACATATCTCTCTGTCTCTGTTGTGTGAATATATATATATATATATATATATATCCTTTTTATAGCCACCACAATCAGCCATTTAACTGAAAACTGTGGTTTCCCAAGCCAGATGAGAGTCAGTAGAGTTCTGCCCATACCCTGGACAGGTCTCAGAGAGCCCAGCAGGAGTAAGCGGCTCCCTAATCCAAATCTGTATAAAGAATCAGACAATGCCTATTATTGAGACTGGGCTTTCTCTCAGGCCTTTCATAAGATTTGCCCATATAACTGAGTGTGCGTCTGTAGCTTGTTCTTTTTACTACTGAATCATCATTCATGTTTCAGATGAGCTGCATGTGTCTAACCACTCTCCCACTGAAGAGGGTTTTTATAGTTTCCAGTGTGGGCTGTACAAATAGAACTGTTGTGAATATTTATCTGTAAGTTTATGCCTGGAAACCACTTTACATTTCTCTCAGTTTTACACCCAAGAGAGCAATTGCTGCACCTTCCAGAAAAATCATTTTTACTTTTGAAAAGGACTGTCAAAGTATTTTATACTTTGAATTATTTTATATTCCCACTAGCATGTATGTGTGCTGAAATCCTGCATCTCTGAATCATCATTAGTACTTAGATCAGTCTACCTGTCATCTATCTTAGACCTGTCTATCATTTATTATCTATCTGTCTATCTACTTAATTACCCATTTATCATCTTCTACTTACCTATCATATTTATTTATTTATATCTATCATCTATCGTCTAATTACCTATATCCATTTGCTTATCTATATCCATTATCTCTCTATCTCTATCTCTTATAACTACCTATCACATCTATTTTCTTATCTATTATTATTTTTATTAGATAGTTTCCTTATTTACATTTCAAATGTTATTCCCTTTCCTGGTTTTCCCTCCGAAAACTCCCTATCCCCTCCCCCTCCCCCTGATCACCAACTCACCCAGTTCCACTTCCTGGCCCTGGCATGCCTCTACACTAGGGCATCAAGTTTTCACAGGACCAAGGGCCTCTCCTCCCATTGATGTCCAACAAGGCCATCCTTTGCTACATATGCAGCTGGAGCCATGGGTCCCTCCATGTGTACTCTTTGGTTGGTGGTTTAGTCCCTGGGAGCTCTGGGGGTACTGGTTGGTTCATATTTTTCCTCCAATGGGGCTGCAAACCCCTTCAGCTCCTTGGGTCTTTTCTCTAGTTCCTCCATTGAGGACCCTGTGCTCAGTCCAATGGTTGGCTGAGAGCATCACCTCTGTATTTGTCAGGAACTGGCAGAGCCTCTCAGGAGACAGCTATATCAGGCTCCTGTCAGCAAGCACTTGTTGACATCCACAATAGTGTCTGGGTTTGGTGACTGTATATGGGATGATCCCCAGGTGGGGCAGTCTCTGCATGGCCTTTTCTTCAGTCTCTGCTCTACACTTTGAATCTCCTCCCATGGGTATTTTGTTTCCCCTTCTAAGAAGAACCAAAGTATCCACACTTTTATCTTCCTTTTTCTTAAGCTTCATGTGCTCTGTGAATTGTATCTTGGGTATTCTGAGCTTCTGGGCTAATATCCACTTATCAGTGAGTGCATATCTTGAGTGTTCTTTTGTGATTGGGTTACCTCACTCAGGGTGATATTTTCTAGTTCCATCTATTTGCCTAAGAATTTCATAAGTTCTTTGTTTTTAATAGCTGATTTCCAGAGTGGTTGTACTAGCTTGCAATCCTACCAGCAATGGAGGAGGGTTCCTCTTTCTCCACATCCTTGCCAGCATCTGCTGTCACCTGAATTTTTCATCTTAGCCATTTCATTGAAGTGAAATCTCAGGGTTGTTTTGATTTGCACTTCCCTGATGACTAAGGATGTTGAACATTTCTTTAGGTGCTTCTCAGCCATTCAGTATTCCTCAGTTGAGAATTCTTTGTTTATCTCTGTACCCCACTTTTAATAGGGTTATTTTGTTCTCTGGAGTCTAACTTCTTGAGTCCTTTGTATATATTGGATATTAGCCCACTATCAGATGTAGGGTTGGTAAAGATCTTTTCTCAATCTGTTGGCTGCTGTTTTGTCCTAATAACAGTGTCCTTTGCCTTACAGAAGCTTTGCAATTTTTATAAGGTCCCATTTGTCAATTCTTGATATTACAGCATAAGCTATTGTTCTATTCAGGAAATTTCCCCCTGTGCCCATGTGTTTGAGGCTTTTCCCCACTTTCTTTTCTATTAGATTCAGTGTATCTGGTTTTATGTGGAGGTTCCTGATCCACTTGATACAACTTCAGCTTTGTACAAATAGATAAGAATGGATTGATTTGCATTCTTATACATGGTAACCACCACTTGAACCAGCACCATTTGTTGAAAATGCTGTCTTTTTTCTGCTCGATGGTTTTAGCTCCTCAAGCTGTACTACAAAGCAATAGTGATAAAAACTGCATGATATAGGTACAGTGACAGGCAGGTAGATCAATGGAATAGAATTGAAGACCCAGAAATGAACTCACACACCTATGGTCACTTGATCTTTGACAAAGTTACTGGTGTATTATTATCTTTGAATCCATATTATCTATTGGAGCTATCATTACATCTATTAACCTCTATCTATATATCTATCATCTATCTGTCTATCAACCTATCATCTATCTATATCTGTCTTCTAATTACCTATCATATCTATTTGCTTATCTATATAATATCTATTACTATCTATGAATCTATACTATCTATTATAGCTATCCTATCCATCTATCATCTATCTATATTTATCCATCTATATCTGTCTATCTATACCTATCAGTCTATCAATCTATCAATCTATCTGTCTATCTATCTATCTATCTATCTATCTATCTATCTATAACATCTGTTATTTTTGTGTTAGCCATTCTGACATATATGTTCTATTTAACCTCACTGTGATTGTAGCTTACATTTTTCTAGCTTGTCTAATGACTAATGAGAACCCTGTTGACTGTGTTTCACGTGCTTGAGTATCACCTATACACCTTCAGTGAAATAGCTGTACTTTTTGCTTTGTTCATTGCTTTTAAATATTTGAACTCTGCTACTGTGTTTCAAACCTTTTAAAATATAAGTCCTAGGTACCAATCTTCCTCTGGTACAAAATGAGGAGGAACTCTCTCCTAGTCTTTAATCTGTATTCTCACTCTTGTCTTCACAGACTCCATTAGAAAAGGAGATTTTTATCTTGATGAAGTTCAATTTCTTTTTCTCTTTTATATGATGTACAAGTTTATGTGGCTTTCAGGTTTAGTCTCTTTTTAAATATTTTATTCTAACAATTTAAGGCTTTACATTTAAGCATCAGGCTTTAGTTACTTTTACTGTAAGCTATCCCTTTTTAAATTATAATTGTTATTTTCATTCCTGCTCCCTCTCCCCCACCCTCCATGGTTATACATATATCATCAGTTGCTCAGGCATCAATTCCTTCAGAAATGGATTTAGTTGGCTTCCTTGTCAAAGGCTAACGGGGCATCTTTGTATAGATGTATTTCTGTACTCTGCTTTGTCTCTTCGATCCATATACATCCTTCTGCCAGCACCATCATATTCTGATTCTTATAGCTGTGTAGCAAGTCTTAATACTGGGAAGAGTGATTCCATCCTGCTTTGCCTATTTTCTTTTCAAATCTCTCCTTTGATTATTTAGAGTATTTCTCTTGTCATATGAATTTTAGAGCACACTAGTATGGCCTTTTAAAACTCCATGCTGGATTTCGGTGAGAATTCTGTTAAATCCAAACATAAATTATAAAATAATTATATTTTTTTTATCATGTTACACTTTCCAATTTGATCACATTATATTTCATAAAATATGTTGGTCTTTGATACTTTTATCACATTTTGAATTTTCATCACACACATTCTGAACATTTCTTTTTTAATTGTATCCCAGTAGCTCATATTTTTAGCTAGCCTTGTATTTTGTATGGTCTTCTCCTTCACTGTAAGTATATAGAAATGAAATTGATTTTTATGCATTTATCTTGCAGACTTCAGTGAGTTAACTTACTAGTTCTGTCGGGCTTTGTCATTGCTGTTGTGAATTTATTTGTATCTCTTATGTTGGGAATTCTATCTAGAAATAGAGACAATTTTCTATGAAACATGCTGTTTATTTATTTCAGTGGTAAGAACTTGCAAAAACATGGTCAGTCTATGTGGTGAGAAGCAAGACTTTTTTGTTCTTTCCAAAGCTAAAGGAAAACGTTTGTCCTTTACTATTGAGTCTGGGGTTAGATGGATTATAAAACGTGTTTTGGGTGTGAGAGAGGTCACCATTGTTCCTAGTATAATTCCAATTTTTATGACTGAATATGAATTTCAACAAATGTTTCAGTATCAAAAGATATGATTTTTCTTCATAGTATTATGATAATGAACTAATAATGAACTAGTCTTTAATAATGTCTTTAATAATGAACTAGTCTTAATAAGTCTTTAATAATGAACTAGTCTTAGAAACCTGAAATATATATCACCTGGAAGGGAGATACAGGTGTTGCTATGTTTAATTTACTAAAATTTTGCTGAAGATTTTTGCATCTATACCTCTGAGTGTACATGTATGTGCAATTTTCTATGTGTTATTGTGTTAGTGTGTATACAAGAATGTGCATATATATGAGAGTGTATGCATGAGAGTACATCTAAATATGTGTGAGGATGTATGTGTTCTTATGTGAGTGTGAAAATGTTTGTGTGTGTGTATATGTAGTTATGCATGTGATTATATATGGTTGTGTATGTGCATGTGTACATGTGTGTGGTTGTGCGCAAAAAGTTGTCTTTTTGCACTGACTGCATTTAAGAAATCTGTGAGTTTTTTTTTAATGAATTGATCTATTCATTTAAAAGTTTCGTTTTGTTGCCTTCCTGCTCTTTGGTGTCTGTGAGATCTGTGATGATGCTCCCTGCTTTACTTGTGGTTTGGCCTTACATGTTTTCTCTTTTTCAACTTTGCCAATATTGATGATGTGTTCTCTCTCTCTCTCTCTCTCTCTCTCTCTCTCTCTCTCTCTCTCTCTCTCTCTCTTTCTCTCCATTTTAAAGCAAATTTCTGGCTTATTTACTTTCTCTGTTTTCCTTTTGGTCAGTGGCATTTATCTCTAGCTTTTTAAATTATTTCCTCCCCTTCCTTGTGAGTATACTTTCTTAATTTTCTAGCTTCTGTTATTTTTTTTTTGTGGTACTTTTGTTTGTTTGTTTTTGAGATGTGATGGTTGGTATATTCTTGGACCAGGGAGTGGCACCATTTGGAAGTGTGGCCTTGTTGGAATAGGTGTGACTTGGTTGGAGTAGGTGTGTCACTGTGGTGTGGGCTTAAGATCCTCACTCTAGTTGCCTGGAAGTCAGTCTTTCACTAGCAGCCTTTGGCTGAAGACATAGAACTCTTAGCTCTGCCTGCGCCATGACAGCCTGGATGCTGCCATGCTCCCACCTTGATGATAATGGACTGAACCCATGAACCTGTAAGCTATCCCCAATTAAATGTTTTTTCTAAGACTTGCCTTGGTCATGTTGTCTGTTCACAGCAGTAAAACCCTAACTAAGGCACAGGGTCTCTCTATCTAGCCGTGGCTGTCTTGGAGCTCACTATATAAACCAGGCTGGCCTCAAACTCAGAGAGATCCTCCTGCCTCTGCCTCTGCCTCTGCCTCCCTCTCCCAAGTCCTGGAATCAAAGGCATCTGCCACCATTCCCAGCTCATTTTCTGGTTTTAAAGTAGAAATCTACATTTTGGTCGGAGGTATTGTTTGCCTTTCTGTCTCCTTTCAGAATGGAGGACCATCTCACAAATCTTCATGTGTTGTGTCTTATTCCATTCCATTTTGTGCATTTTTATTTCGTTTGTGACTTTTCCTCCTTGGGAACTTTAAAAGTATGTGGCTTAATATCCATGTTTGAAGCTTTCATATTGTATTTGTTTTATGTTTCTAACGCGATTCTTTTAACATCACAGAAAATATTCTACACACTTCTAAATTTTTAAGCTTTCCTTTTAAAAAATATTGTGTATGTTGACACTCTGTCTCCATGTATGTCTGTGTGAGGGTTATCACATCCCTGGAACTGTAATTACAGACATTTGTAAACTACCATATGGGTACTGGGATTTGAACCTGGGCCCTTTGGAAGAGTAGTCAGTGCTCTTAACTACTGAGCCATCTCTCCAGCCCCCCCCACACACACACCTTTTTGAAAAAAAATATTTATTTTATATTTATGAGTGTTCTACCTACATGTATACCTGCATGCCAAAAGAGGGCATCAGAACCCAGTATAGATGGTTGAGAGCCACCATGTGGTTTCTGGGAATTGAACTCAGGACCTTTGGAAGAGGTTCATGTTCTGTTATCTGCTGAGCCATCTCTCCAGTCCATAAGCTTTCTCTAATGAGGAGAAGATGGTATAACTTTGTAAATGTGTCTGTTAGTTATTTTCCCATTGTGACAAAATATCAAACGAAAGCAACTTATGAATGGGAGGAGTCACTTCGAATTGCAGTTTGAGGGTACAGCCCATTATGCAGAAGAATTAATGCACAGTGTCAGGAGTGTGAGGCAGCTGCCCGCGTTGCATCTGCAATCACTAAGCAGAGAGAGATGGAAGCTGGTACTTAGCTCACCTTTTCCTCTTTATTTAGTCCAGGCCCACAGCCTGTTGAATGTTACATTCAGGAAGAGTCTTCCCACCTCAGTTAGCATAAACTAGATCTCTTACAAACATGGCCAGAGGATGTCTCTTCCCTGGTTCAAGATCTCAAGTTGACAATAATAAATATCAGAATATCCCATGGTTGCTTAAAAAAGGACGTGTGTTCTCCCATCGCACGATGGTGTACTCTAACAATGTTGATTAGATCTTGATGTTTCAGGAAAGCTTACTTCTTCCATAGCATCCTAACCTTGTCTCTGGTGGCTCAACAATTGCTGAGAGTGATGGAATATTGAGTTTAAGGGTTGTTCAAGGATGTGTCTTCTGTTCAATCTCTGATTGTGCTGTCTCATGAATTTTGGCCTCTTGTTTTATGCATTCCCCTGTAGGATTACTAAATGTCTTTGGTGCATGCTTCAGTCTTTATCATTATGCAGAGTCCGTGTTAATCTCTTGTACTTAGACCTGAAATCTTTCATAATAGCAACGACTACCATGCCTGCTTTTCTTTAACATTTACAATTGTGCCCTCTTTTCCTGTTGTTTCTCTTTCAGCCTGCTTCTGACGTTGTGTTTGAGTTTTAGACTGTTGTTTAATTGCTTTGGTTTAATCCACCATGTTCAAGGGAGTTTAACTGTTCACAACTGAAACAATCCCACATGGGTGTACAGCCTCCACTTATTATTTTTGTTTAGTCCTTCAGTTTGACTGTCTTTGCTTTATTTTTGGTGTCTGTCACTTAAATGTTTCTGAACTTTTATTTTCTTTATTCACCATTGTGAACATAGTGCTTTGTACATTTTTTGAGTGATGGCTTGGTTTAATAACATTTATATATAAAAATAACTATGGCCTACTTGTTGGTATTATGTATTGCCACTTTGCATGACCTATAGAAACCCAACCATCACTCATGGTCTTTCATCAGATGATAACTTTGCTTTGTGTGGTGTGTGTTTATATGTGTGGTGTGCACATGGGTGTACATATGTGTGCACACACACACACACACACACACATGCACACATGTTTATAGAAGCCAGACATCAACAGAGGATATCTATGAATATCAACAACTTCACCTTATGATTTGAGATGACCTTTCTCACTGAACCAACAAATCACCAAATTACCTAGATCCCAAGGATCAGCCCGTTTCTACATCACCTAGACCGACTAGTCACCAAATCCCAAGGATCAGCCCGTTTCTCCGTGCTGGTGCTGGGCTTGCACGCTAGAATACTCAGCTTTTTATGTTTGTACTGAGTTACCTGACCCTATCCATATGCTTGTGCAGTAAGTGCTTTGTGACCTGAGTCATCTCCTTAGCCCCACCATAGTGTAACTTCTGATGCTGATGTGAAGGAAGCTCACGAGGAAAAGGACCGAGTGTCCTGCTTATTTCTGTTTTCACATACTCCATCATTTCTCTTGCCTTCACTCGGGTCTAATCTTCTTTGCTTCTCTTTTTCTTTCTGTGGAGAAATCTTCCTTCAGTCAATCTTTCAGATGAGGCCTGGTAGCAATAAATCCTCAAATTTTATTCATCTGAGAGTAACCTTATTTCCCTTTATTTCTGAAGGACATTTTCAGTGATATACTATCTCAGATCGACAATTTGTTCCACTAAGGCCTTGAAAATGGTCTGCCACTTCTGCTCTCCATTACTTGAGATGAGGTGTCTCCTGCTGCTCACACAGATTCTCCTGTCAGCAGTGCATCTTGATTCTGACCTCTGCAGAAACTGCCTAATCGTTGGTTTCTCAGAAGTTGAGGAAATGATGTCACTTAAGTGTCTTTTAAGTGTATCCAAGGCTCCCTCAGCATTTTGGGTCTGTGGCATAGATTTGAAGTCTCATTGGGAATTTGTGAAGAGCTGTGCTGTTTAGCTAAGCAAGAAGCTTCAGAAGGTTCCCATGACATCACTGAATTGTAGATCCATGAAACTTCAACAAGAGGGTTAATCCGTGTGCAACCTCCTCAACCTCCTTATAAGCCAAGGAGCATCGTGTTTATTTGTAGATAAGGATCTTCTGCCTGAAAGCATAAATTTGTGACCTCTTGTTTGGGAACCTGACAGAAATACTGGTTTGGTTTGGTTTATAAATGTGAAGAGCCTTCTCAGCTACTCCCTGGACTCACTTACAGACCCTGTGTATTTTCCATTTACCTCAAAAAGAAATTGAAAAGGAAACACAAAATTATTTGAAAGAGCTGTAAACATGCAGACCAGTGAGATGGTTCATGGATAAAGGATACTTGCATTCCAGCCTCAGCATCCCCATGGTGGAAGGACACTAACAAGTTCCTTATGTTGTCCGTGCTATGTGACAGTTTCCTTTGAGATAAAACCATCCACTTTGGAAGAAAGCTCATTAAGACACGGGATATTTACAGGGAGGAGAAACTATGGAGTGTTGCAGAGGGAGATGAAACAGCTCATCCTGATGGGAAGCTCGTTAAGCTCAAGAAGTAAACAACTCAAAGGCTTCAGGAAGTCCCTAAAACTGACAAGATTTACTTCGTGCCTGTGTCGCCAAGTTTGTATTATCTATAATGACTGCTGAGAGACATAGTCAGATCAGATGAGGTGCCTAAAGAGTATCAGACAGCTGAGGTGCTTAGAAGAGGCTCAGTCTAGCCAAGTCAAACAAAACAAACAAACAAACAAAAACAAAAACTGGAAGAGGCAAAAACTATTGAAGCACTCTGAAAGTCACTTCCCAAACCAGTGGTTCTCAGGGGAGTTAAAACACCCTTTCACAGGGATTGTCTAACACCATCAGAAATATCAGATATTTACATTACAATTCACAACAGTAGCAAAATTACAGTTATGATTTACATAATAATTTTATGGTTGGGAGTCACCACAACAAGAGGAAATGCATTAAAGGGTCACAGCAGTAGGAAGGGTGAGAACCATTGCCCTAACCCGCTGAACATGCAGCTTGTGCAGTACACTTTAGATTTCAAGCCTGTGTGAGAGCCATTTATGCTCTGGTGGGATTTCAACTGCCTTCTACTAGTTTCTGCTCCCCTAATTAACTGCTCATACACACTCCTGTAAATAAGCCCAATATTCACCAGTTCACCAAGATGGATTTTGGTGACCATTGGTTCTCCATGTAGGGTAATATTTGCTTACTTGTCCTTAGGAATTGTCTTAGACTAGAATCCTCTGATCTCCATCTACATGCCTACTATGGCGTGTATATACACACACACACACACACACACACACACACACACACACATACACACATGCACGCGCGCACACACACTAAATAATTATGATTTAAAATTTTGTAAGTAATGGAAAAGAAGTAATAAAATCCTCCCTCCTTGAGTTGATGTGTGGTCACCTTCATTCATCCTGTTAGGATTAATGTTAGGGTACCTGAGCCCCTACCATTCCATATACTTCCCCCAGCAACTAAAGCAACTGGGACAATCATTCAATGGCAGTGATTAGAAGATAAAGACACTGGAATGGCAACTGAGTCCACGGGTGAGTCTTTAGGGGAAAAAAGTGGCAACTGGTTTCCTAGCTGAGTAAGAGCAAAAGAGTGAGATACAAACCTTAGAAATGAAAGTGGCTGGCCATGCCTCAGCTCATAGCATTGGAAGAACAGAAAGCCACCCTGGAAACAACCTGTGCATACAAATGAGAAACTCAGGTGAAATGCATCAGTTCCTGGGAAGAACAACATTATTGAGAGTGTCTCCATGAGAAACTGATAATTTGAATAAGTATGTACCTACCAGAGAGATGAAATCAATAATCAGAAGTATTTGAGACTCATCAAACCCAGAGAAGTCCATTGAAGAATTTCCTGGAATACTTTTAATGTTTGTTTTTTAATTTTAAATTGTGGATGAGTGTGCATGTGCATGCAGCATGTATGTGCCACATGTGTGATGGTACCTACACAAGTTAGAGGAGGATTTCACGGTCCCCGCAGCTCGAGTTGCAGGAAGTTGTGGATCTCATGTGTTGGAAACTAAACCCAGGTCCTCTGCCAGAGAAGCAAGTGCTCTTAACCCTTAAGCCATCTCTTCAGCCCCAAGAATCCTATGAAATATTAAAAAAACAAAAGAATTAGAGTCAATTCACTGCCATTTCTTCCAACAGGAGGAAGAGAAACACTTTCCAACTCACTTTCAACAGAGCAATCTTAATATATTGAAAGAGACTATAGATGATAATAAAATACAGCAAATAGAATCCACCATATATATCTCTGCACATGATAATACGTTATAACAAAATTTGATGTATTCTAGGAATTTAAGTCTGATATAAGACTCATAAACCAAATACATCAATATATTAACAGACTGAATAATAAAAATATATCCATATTAACAGAAGAGAATTCAGAATTATTCAAAATATGTTTATAATAAAAAACATCAGCCGGGCGTGGTGGCGCACGCCTTTAATCCCAGCACTCGGGAGGCAGAGGCAGGCGGATTTCTGAGTTCGAGGCCAGCCTGGTCTACAAAGTGAGTGCCAGGACAGCCAGGGCTACACAGAGAAACCCTGTCTCGAAAAAAAACCAAAAAAAAAAAAAGAAAAAAAAAGAAAAAACATCTATCTGAAAACTAGATTTAATAGTACAGACTTTCCTTTAAGAGAAATGTATACAGGGACACTCTAAAGTTAGGGTGTCATCTATCCATATCAATCCGGCATCATCTTAGAGGCCTATCTAGTATAATAAGTCAAAAGAAAAGGAGGGGGAAGAGGAAGAAGAGGAGAAAGAGGAGAGGGAGGAGGAAAAGTAGAAAAAAATAAAGGAGGAGAAAGGGGGAAAGGAGAAGGTGGAAGAGGGGAAGAGGAAGAGGAGAGGCAAGAAGGGAAGAGATTAAGAAAGGAAGGAGGAAGACGGAAGGGAGGAAGGATGGTATGGTAGTTTGAAGATGCTTGGCCCTCGGAATGGCACTGTTTAGAGGTGTGGCCTTGTTGGAGTAGGTGTGTCACTGTGGGTGAGGACTTTAAGACCTCCATCCTAGCTTCCTGGAAGCAAGTCTTCGAGCAGCCTTCAGATGAAGATGAATGGCTCAGCTCCTCCTGCGCCATGCCTGCCTAGGTGCTGCCATGCTCCTTCCTTGATGATAATGGACTGAACCTCTGAACCTGTAAGCCAGCCCCAATTAAATGTTGTCCTTGTAAGAGTTGCCTTGGCCATGGTGTCTGCTCACCACGGTAAAACCCTGACTAAGACAGGAGTGGAGAAAGACAAAGGATTCCACGTGCATGTTATTTTCCATAAGAAATTCACAGAGAAAATGAACCAAACCATCCCAGGAATAATAAGCAAGCATAGCCAAGTGGTAAGACACAAGGTCAAAAAGTTTAATTGTCAAATTTAATTGCCTTCCCATATCAGTAATGAACAACTAGAATTTGAAATTAAAGCAACATTGTCTCATATAATAGTAATAAAAATTGGGGCACTCAAGAATAAATCTAACAAAGGATGCATTAAACATTGATAAAGTGAACCTAGACACAGACCCAAAGTTCATGTAGAGATGAGAGAAACATAGACAGAAGCCTGAAGGTAGAATAATCAAAGCACACAACTGATTGAACAGCATGGGGAGAGTTTGTGTAGTGCAGCGTCCAAATGGAACCCAATGGAATAATGTAAGCAATGTAATAAATAATGTAATAGAAAATTGCATCTCAGAGCATAAAATAACATGGATAGCTCTGCAGCTACACTTCTATAAATAAATCACTGGGAAAAATAGGGGGAACAACTCAATCTCCTGTGTGGAAGAATTTCAAAATTACACATTCCCTGTCAAGGGTCTGCAGGATGACTCCTGCCTCTTAAAGGTACTTTGTGCCCAGTACCTCACTTTCAAAGGAGTGTGCAGATAGGAAAAGTCAGGGTAACTTCACAGTGGAGATGCCTGGCACAAACTCCTGCAGCCAGAGAATAAATTCAACATCGACAGCAGTGAATCGTGCTAAAGGAAAGCAATGGACATGATGAATGTATATGGTCTTTGAAGGAAAAGGAGAAAGAGAGGGAAGGAGTGGAGATGAGAAAGAATGAGAAAAGAAAAAGGTGGGGGAGGGGAGAGGATCGAGAAAGCCTGGTTGATTCTGAGAAAAGGGACACAGGAGGCTGGGAGAAGCTGCAGCAGGTGAGGGCACTCGCCTGCCAAGCTGACGACAACCTGCATTCAATTTATTCTCTGGCTGCAGGAATTTATGCCAGGCTTCTCAACTGTGAAGTTACCCTGACTTTTCCTATCTGCACACTCCTTTGAAAGTGAGGTACTGTGCACAGAGTACCTTTAAGAGGCAAGAGTCACCCTGCAGACCCTTGACAGAGGGGACCTCCATGGTGGAAGAAGAGGACTGATTGCCAGTAGATTTCCTTTGACCTCCACATGAACATCCTGATGCATATGTACCCACAAAAATATATGATAGAGAGACAGAGACAGACAGAAAGAGGCAGAGACACAGAGACACACACAGAGGGAAAGGCAGAGTGACATAGAAGGAGGGAGAAGGAGAGAGGGCGGGAATCAGGTTTTACATAAGAAGAAAGGCTCCAGCAGAGATATGGATAGCAAATATGTACTGTGCACCCTGGAGACTCACCTCAGCGAGAGCTAGACAGTGATTGAGTACCACATTGCTCATCTGGATACTTTTCTGGGCAAACATGTGAACCAGTGCTACCCACAGATCAGAGGTGACAGAATTCACCTCTACGGTCTGATGGGTTTTCAGAAGGAAGGAATCATCGACACAATAGCTGTCCCCATCTCAGAGTGCACTGGGCACAGGAATGAGCTGAATCCAGGTGAGGACAGGGAAGAGTTGGGTACCATGACTATCACCTGTGAAAGAGAACCTCACACAGTTAAGAAGAGTGCCCACAGAGAACCCTGGTGACCCAGGAGGTGTGTGGTTCTTCCCTTTGCTGGCTCTTCCTTCCACTTATGCCCAGAAGGTGAGTTCATCTTCCATGCATTTTCCTTAATGTAGCAAGTCATCCCAGCCCACTCCCAAAGCTGTCCTCTTAGTGAAAGACTGGATCTTCCCTTTAGAAACATTGTATTCGTTCTTTAAGAATCTAATGGAATGCGTTCTGACTGTATTCACCACCTCTCCCAACTCTTCCCAGATATACCATCTTCCCCTCCTCACTCGACTTTATGAGGGCTTCTTCCCCCATCAAGACCAATTTTTCCTGCATGAATACTCTTGGACATGTGGTTTCTGCTGGAGTATGATTGATTTTCCCAGGGCCATACTCCTAGAGAAAACTGATTCTCCCTAACCCAAAGGCCAACAGTTGCCAACAGCTCCATAACTAGGGGTGGGGCTTCCTTGAATCTCCCCTTCTTTCTCTGCATTGTGGACATTGGTGAAGTAAAACAATTGCAACAATTTGGCATTTTAAGGGAGACAGTTACAATTTCTCCCTATCTGCTATGTGTAGTGAGAATTTTGGTTTCTTTGGAAAGCCAGTAATGTTATGTGAATATGTTTTTGTTTTAATCCCAGGAATGAGATATGGGGCTGCTTCAGATTGTCCGCAACTACTAACTATAACTGTCTTATATTCTAGGAGAGGCATGGGGCTTGTTTTTTTGTTTTGTTTTGTTTTTGCCAGTTGTAGATAGTTTATGTTTGGAATAGTGTGGAAACTCTTGAGATGGGATAAATACAAGAGCCTCTAGCGAGCCTGTGGCAGCCCCTGCTCCCCCTGCTATTGCCCCTACTGAGGCTGGTTCCTGATGATGATGATGCTCTTGGCTGCTGTTGCTGTGGTTTTTCAAGTGATTGTGAGAAGAGAGACAAGAAAAAGAAGTTGGAAATATCCTGACGACAGGGATTGGACTTGCCCAAAGGAACCCAACACTCCTAACCAGCAGGAAGTAGACTAAAGATGTCTTTGGCCCCTTTCTAACTAACCTTCTTTCTCTTATACCTAGTGTTGGGGGATTGGAAGGGATTAGGGTGGGATAAGGGTTGGAAAGGTGGTAGTTTTGCGCTCGCTTCGGCAGCACATATACTAAAATTGGAAAGGTGGTAGTTTTAAGGACCCAATAAAATACCCCCGCCCCCAATACACAAACAACTATGATCTAAGAATTAAGAAATTGAAAACAGTTTGGAACCCTGTGAAATTATTATTTAATATGTGGTTTGATAAGCCCAGTACCAGATATTGAAAGCTTGTATATTGATATTAAATTCCATTCCTTAGTGAGGAGTTACTGATACAGTTAATTGAATCAATAAAACAATAACATCATCATTCCTGTTAGCTGAGCAAGGCATCATTCTCTCTGTGCGTATGTGTGCATACGTACAAGTCCTTGGCAGGGAGCTGCGCATGTGAAGGTACATGTGGAGCAGATGTTGTTACTGGGCATTGTTCCTCAGGAATGGCATTCACTTGATTTAGATTTAGAGGCAGGGTCTCATTGACACGGAGCTCAATGGTCAGGCTAGGCTGGGTATCCAGTGAACGCCATGAATCTGCCCCCTCCCAGCATGCACCGCTGCACAGGGATTTTGGTTTTTTGTTTTGTTTTGTTTTTATGGTTTGTTTTTGTTTTTGTTTGTTTGTTTATTGTTTGTTTTTTTATGTAGGTTTTGGAGTTTGCTCTCTGCCCCTCCTACTTGTTTGCTGACATTTGGCTTCCCCAGACCTTTACATGAATATTTAAAGTAAAAGAAATCCTACAGGTCAAAGTGAAGACAAGGGAAGAGCTTAGGGAAGCCATACATGCTGATATTGAGCTGCCTTGAGGAGGGTTTGTTGCACCTGCTACACCCATAAAGCCCACCCACCTATACTGTTGACCTGAACTGACTGAGAAAATGGCAGTGACCTTCTAACCATGTGCACAATATTGACTTTCCTCAGCCCTATACCTCTACACTCTCTGTGTCTAGGCCTATGCTAGGCTATCCCCACAAGGCTCCTAAAAGTGGGGCCCAAAATGTGATCCAGGAGGAAAAATTGAAAACACAGCCCTCCCTTCAAAAGAGATAAAAAGAACCGAAGTGGGGAGCCAAGGCCCAGGAACAGAGATTCTCGTTACCTTAAGTTTCATGTTTCAGTGAGATAGCTTTTTATAGTCACAGAATGAAGCCATAAATCAAGATACTTTTTAAATACAGTGGTGGTCACAGTTGATAGGTGGGCAGGACACAGCTGTGGGCCTTCCATAGTGACAGCATTCTTAGCCCTTGGATTGGTGGAAAGTAGAGCTTTCGTGGTGGCGCATGCCTTTAATCCCAGCACTCGGGAGGCAGAGGAAGGCAGATTTCTGAGTTCAAGGCCAACCTGGTCTACTAAGTGAGTTCCAGAATAGCCAGGGCTATACAGAGAAACCCTGTCTCAAAAAAAAACCAAAAAGGTTACTACATCCGAAAAGGTTTCTATTAGTCAGTCACAGGATGCTATGACCCTCATAGAAATACACAAGGAATGAACATTCGGGGTACTAAAGATAGCCAAGGATAAACTGTGATTAGGCTCAGGAGCTGCAACATCCCAACCTCCACACCACTGAAATTCCAGTTTAGTAATCAACCTTTGCAGATGCCCCTTCTTTCCAGAAATTCTTGCCCACAACAACACACTGTCTAATTTTGGTGATTATTTACAGGCAGAAACCTGGGAAAGCCACAGGGAATGGGAACAGCCAGAGGAAGATAATGAGGAGAAGGAATGTGACCTTGGACTAGGAGAAGTTTATTGTTAAAAGCTCTAGGAGTGGAGTTCTGCATTTACTGACTCAGCTTGGAGAATCAGGAAGGGCTGTCACTGTTTGACTGACTAATAGAAAACAGAGAAAACAATGTGGCTCATGGGGTGAATCAGAGAGGCCAGGTCTCCTTCCATCTCATATGGCAGAAGAGATCCGAAGTCTTGGCAAGTTTGGGATATAGGCTGTATTAGTTCTGTAATCCTTGCTCATCAGCCCCCAGGGTATCCAGAAGATATGGTATCACCAGTATTAGAAGAAAGAAGTCTGCAATGGGGCAGCGGGGGAGGCACTCGCATTGCTGAGATGCCGATGAACTCTCATCTCCTGTCAAGAACTTAATGGGAGCCACAGCATCTCAGAAAACTTATGTCCTCCGGGAGTGAAGTGGTGGTCATTTACAACTGTAAATGAGAGCAGGAAAACCTCCAAGAGGACCAGTCCTCAGCCAGATAAAACAGTTGACTGGGACAAACTGCCAGGCTGCCTCGGGAGTGTTGAAAACAGCTGCTGGTGAGGTAGGTAAATGGGTTTTATGTGAGCTTTCAGGGCTAGCGGTCACTTAAGGAGACTTTTCCCTTTGTGGGGTATGGCTGGGGTCAGAGGCAGTCCTGCCTGGAGTGGGGGTTCATGACTGACACAAGCAATCCACTTTTGCCTGTGGAGGTTGTCAGTCAGGGAGGAATGAGGGAAATCGTGATTTCTTGATAAATCAAGATCCTCAGTCATGAGGTTTCTAAGAAATGCTGGGAGTTAGGTTTCTGTTTCCTAACAGAAGCCTAGTCTGTGCCTGTCAATAACCAAATGGGACGTGGGTTTGGTTAGTGCGGTGAGGAGTAGAATCAGAATAGGACTCAGAATGTCACTGGCTTGGAAATGTAGTAGAGATAGAATTAGAAAACTCGAGAGAGATTCAGGGACCAGGCATCTGAAAAGCTTTCTAAATGGTTAAAAATGAACCTGTGGTGTCCAAGTCCCCCTTGAATGTTTACCAAAGTATGCAGTCAAGACTATGTGTGTGTATATATATGTGTGTATATTTTATATATCTATATCTATATCTATATCTATATCTATATCTATATCTATATCTATATCTATATCTATATCTATATCTATATCTATATCTATATCTATCTATCTATGGAATGAATATATATCAAGGTGGACAAAACGATTGGTTTCATGACTGAGAGTCAGCCTTTGCCTCATCCCACAGACATCCCTACCATTCATCATGAATAGAGTGGCCATGGTGGCCTTGGATGGAGGATATGTACAGATGCAGCCACGTGGACTTCCACCTATCAAGGCCTGACTACAGTGAGGACTACGTCTGCCAGCAGCAGAGCCCAACTGAACTGCCAATGAAATGACACCATTCCCTATGGGTGGCCAGCCAGCTGCCTGATGGTGAATCAGTCATATTAGATGTCTTCCATCAGAGAAGGGGCTGAGGTTCATTCTTATTGGGACATTAATTTTCTCCAGATATGGATTTGTATCCCCTGTGTCAGTGGTAGTAGAGACCCAGCCCAGCATGACAGCAGCCTGAGAGCTTGCTTACACTCTAGAGACCAGATGTGAGGCCAGCTCATTCACTGCCATAAAGAGGAATTCCAGCATGAGCCAGCAGAGTAAAGCCAGAAGTTGGTGAAGCATTCAGACACGGAGTCATACAGAAAATGGATAACATACATCTAAGATACAGGTACTGGCTTCTCAAGAAAGAGTCTCATTTTGGCATCTTTACAATGGATGTGTGTGTGTGTGTGTGTGTGTGTGTGTGTGTATGTGTGTGTGATACATATACATGTTATATGTATGTGTGTATGTAAACATGTGTGTTTGCACACACATGTATACAATTTTGTGAATTTTCTAAGTTACATTGTTCAGAGAGTGCAGTTTAATACATGGCTTAAAGATTAAGCAAAGACTAAATTTAAAAATCTAAAACTTAAGCAAAAATTGTACAAGCTGATCTCCTTATTTTTATCACAGGATTTCCTTTTGTGGGTGAAATTAAAAGTTGCTTTATGAGAGGCATAGTTTATATTTAAGGATAAAAATGGGATGCTAACATAGTAAAACTCAAAACACCCTGGCCTAAAGCGACCATCATTCACTTGTTGTTTTAATGGTATGCCATCATTGGAGATGTCCTTAGGAAAAAACATTATCTTTGTAGGTGTTTTATTTGACCAGTTCAGCTGACCTTTCCTGACTCCACAGGGAAGACAGACCCCGAGGTAAAGGGCTTCCTTCACACCCTGTGATTTTCCTTGTCTTCCCATCATGCGTCTATCCCTCCTCCAAACTTTAGAGTCTTTCACCTTAAGGGCTGATAGTGCTTGAAGATCCATTTTCCCAAACTCCTCCCTGTTAGATAGGGCACAGACCTTGCCCCTGAGCCTGACCACCTGAGTTTGATGGCCTGGACCCACACAGAGGAAGGAAAGAATCAGTTCTTGCAGGTTATCCTTTGACCTTGGCATTCACACACCCTCATCCCCACACAGATAAATAAATGTAAAGTTTAAGAAACAAACAAAGAAGCAAATCAAACAAAGTAAGGTTAGAATTACTGGTAGATATGGAAATGGCCCTTATCTGAATGTTACATAAAAGTGGGTACAGAGAATTTGTCTGTCCTCCAGTGCTAAGTGAAAGAGACCGGCAGGTCTTCAGAGCTCTGTGAAGCAACTCCTTTGCCTCACACTCACTCAAGCACACACATGTGCTACAAACTCACACAAGCACATGCACACACATATATATGCATACACGGGCACATACATGCACACATGCACACACACATGCACACATATGCACAGTTTCTTGACTGCACCTGTGGGTTAAGTGTTTTATTGTCAGGAACCAGAAGAACTTTTTTGCCATAATTTAATGAAGTTTTTTCTTAGCTATGTTCAAATTATATATCTTATCATTTCCTGAGTCTTAGGAAAGGCTAATGAGTCTCAAGCTAGAAAAGACCATCTGTTGAAGCATTTTATAAGGGCTGATTTGGAAAGAGGTATTACAGGTGACGTGTGTGTGTTCATACATGGTATGAATGTAAATACAGTGTTTGTAGAGACCAGAAGAGGTTGTTGGATCCCCTGGAAGCAGAGTTGTAGGGGGTTATGAGCTATCAGATGTGAGGGTTGCTGGAGACTAAACTTAAATCCTCTGCAAGAGCAGAAAGTTCTCTTAGCCCACATCTCCGGCCTCTGACAGGTGACTTTAACATTTAACAAAGTGGTAAGAAGCTAAGTAAGTATTTCTCAGCAATCCTGATGTGGTGTCATGGAAGCTAGGGTCTTCTGCACTTTCTCCAGTGTCTGAGGATCCAAACAGCTATAGAGAAGGTATGTTATGCTTAAGACAGTGAGTCCTCTTAGGTTATTTTAGAAAATGAAGGTCTATGGTCACTTTGTAGAAATCTGAGGAGTCTGAAGCAAGAATTTTTTTAAATAAAGTCTTCCCAACTTTCTCAGTCCTTTGGTACTTTTATCTGTCCAGAGAGACTGTCAGGAAAACAACAACAACAACAACCAGAAAGCATTTATGTCCTCTCGGGGGACATCTGAGGAAGCTCGAACGACCAGTCTTTTCTTAGGTATGTCCTGCTATGTACTGAGTCAAGTACAGGTGGTGTCTTGATTCTGCCTCCTGGGTTACCATAGAGACAGAGTGGCAGTGTCTGACATCTTCTCAGATTGGGGATTTGAGTTTTTGACCCCCCACAGCACATATGATGGTAGCAGCTGATGCCTGTCTTCCTGGGCGACACCCTCATGAATTCCCCCCACCCCAATGACTTCCCTCTGGTCTGCCTGAGGCAGCAGACTCGGCTTCTCCTCACATGCAGACACCTTTTGTCATCAGTGTGCATCCTGATTTGGCAGCTCATTTTCTTTTCTGCTTTAGTAGAAGCTGGGCACATTTAATTCAGGAAAAGAGGTGTCAGAGTCATTTCCATGGCCCCTGGAATACTGCCTGCCTGGCATATATACTCTCCTTCCAACGGCCTTTAGGAGTCATTACTGTCACTAATGTTAGAGTCAGCCAGCCTCTTGAAGATAAGATGCTAAGGCCATATTTACTAAGAGAAAAACTTTGTGTTCTCTGTCATAAAATCTCCTTTGTTCTCTATGTAGTAGCATAAATGGGAAGGACTACAAAGCACAATGTGGGTGAACCAGCATCGTTCCCTGAGTGTGAATCTCTGCTTAAACTGGTAACTTTACACTTTCAAGCTGAGGTTTTAAGAGGAAAGGCTTTTTCTCTTGGAAGCAGTCTTTTTTTTCTTTTTAGGTTGTGTGTGAAGCTATTTTTGCCTGTAAACCGATTTACTTTGGTATTTAGTAGGGGTTAACCTTTTTTTTTTAAAAAAGTTTATTTATTTTATTGTATATGTGTGAGTGTTTTGCCAGCATCCCTTGTGCCCTGTGAAGTCAGAGAGGGCACTGGATCCCCTGGAACTGGAGTGACAGATGGTTGTGAGCTGTCATGTGGATTCTGGGATGTGAACCTGATACTCTTCAAGAAGAACCAGTACTCATAACTGCTGAGCCATCTCTGAGGCCCCAAGGCTAACCTTTTAATTCAGGTCTTATGGGGAAGACCTTTACCTTGCCAGTATAACAGAAAAATCTATACCTAAAGGTAGCCATGAATCCTGGAATAATTCTGTGAAAGAAGTGATTTAATTCTCTCTCTCTCTCTCTCTCTCTCTCTCTCTCTCTCTCTCTCTCTCTCTCTCTCTCTCTCTCTCTCTCTCTCTCCAGTGCTCAGAGCATGAAAATTTTCCATTGTCTTTTGAACTTTGTCTGCTAATCACTCGATGGAGACACATCCCAGGAGCTCACCATCAGGCGTGATGGTGAAGAACACGTTGGGGTTGACCGTAGCTGCCAGCAGAGGGCAGCACAGAACAGTAACATCTGCAAGCCCCATTCCTTATACCTTGACCCGCTAGAACTGAGCAGAGTGTATGGATAAAACCCATTCTCCTCCTTCACTCTAGTAGACAAAACCAAATTACATGAAAATCTCCCTCCAACGAAGGCAGCCACCAGTTCTGTGACTTGCCAAACTGTGCTGATGACAAAGTTTCTGGTACTTCCGAGCCCTTTCCTCTGACAGTGTTCCTGTATAGGGAGAGGTGCTGGCTACAATGTGTCCTGGTGGTCCCCACTGAGGACAGGGCCCATCTTCTAGGCTTCTGGTTGAGTACTAACATAGTATGAAGCCTATGATAAGCAATCAGCAACCACGGGAAGATAGTTGCTCTCTGCCAAATCTGACCACAGCCAGACATAGAAATGTGACTAACTACAGCTAAGGCAGATAGATCTCTTTCCTCAATCCCACAGAACTGTGGATGGGATTCTAGGGTCTGACTCAAAAATCCCTGTGGAACTTTCTGGATCCTCACAGCCAGCTGAGGGGCACATTGATCACAAAGTAGAGACACTGTCAGCATCACACACACTTCTGGAGGCCCGAGAGGGATGCATCAGATGCAACCCCAGGGAAGACCAGGGCTGGAACATCCACTGTGAGCACTCCAGCTGCCAGATGCTGTTCTCACGTATATTACTACTTTCTTCACTGCTGCAACAAAAACCATACAAACGCACCTTAAGGAACCAAGGGTTTATTTTGTCTCTGACATCCATGGACTTCAATAGGAAAGGCATACAGCAGGTCACACTGTGTTCATAGCCAGGAAACACACAGAGGTTAAGGTTGGCATTTTTATTTAGTCTGGGACTCCAGCCCATGAAATAGTGCTGCCCACATTTAGGATATGTCTCCCTACATCAATTAGCCCAGTCCAGAAACTTTGCCCCAGACATGCCAAGGGGTTTGTCTCCTAGGTGATTCTAAACTCTTTCCAGATACAAATCAATACAACACAATCACAGGCTCCTACACTGCACTCTGACCTGGTGTGAAAGGCATCTGCATTGTTGGTGGCTTGTACAAAAGGAAACAAAATGTGTGTGTGTGTGTGTGTGTGTGTGTGTGTGTGTGAAAGAGAGAGAGAGAGAGAGAGAGAGAGAGAGAGACTTTCCTCTACAGTTCTATACTGGGCTGAGCACAAGGGGTCTGCGAGAGTAGATTTAAGTACTAAGATGGGGTTTCTTCTTTTCAGAGGTTCGTGACATGGCCAGCAGGATGTAAAAAAATGAATGTCAATTGCCCTGGCCATGGGAAAGCATATTTTTGTTGGCAGGGATGGGCATCCTTGGACCTGCAAAATTAACAAGAAGCCCATCGCTCCTTAGGAGCTGCCAGTGGGCCCTGGGTCAGGGTGTAGAATGATGGGAAGGAATGTGAGCCCTGAGCCAGCAAGGCTGTGTCTCTGAAGCAGGGAGTTCAGCCCTTGCTGGCAGCATGAGCTGTGCAGGTGCTTAGCGCCCTGGGCTGAGCTTGCACTTAGAGCCATGGGCTGGGCTGGTGCTTAGAGCTGGCTTTGGGCTGCCAGAACCAAGGCAGAAGGAATTATATCAGAGATGTGTTATGGCACCTTGTGGCCAAGAGCCAAGATTTAACTTCCTATAAAAATATCCAAGAGGCAGCAGGGCTGCTGGACACAAGCGGATCCTGGATCTTCCTCTGGAATCTGAGGCACAGAGCCATATGGCTGGATGAATTGTCTCTGTGGCAGACCTCCCTCGTATCTATTTCTCTGGGCCTCAGCTGATCTTACTCTCCATCCCAGGCGAGGAACTCCATGCAAGTTCAGGAATCTTCGATAACATTTGTTCTCACTGCCCAATGACTGACTTATACTGTCAACTCCTGCCAACCACCTGGTGACATCACTCCTATGGGCCACTAGACCTGAAGGGAAGCCAGTCTTCTTCTAAAAGCTGCCATAGTCCACAGGATAGGAGCCACAGGGCAAGGTTTCATTCTCTCTGCTCTGACTTCTGCCTCCCACCCAAGTCCCTGGCTTGATCATAGCTTTTATTCTCTCCCAGCCTCTTCATTTCTATGCAGTATATTTGGGGATGGAGGTCACTCACCACCATCCATAAGCTGGCAAGCATGGTGTCAAGAGATCAAAAGCAAATGTAGTAACCAAAGTCAGCCCACATGTAGGCAAGTCATGCCCACTCTGCGAGCTTTCCACTCTGCAGACACGCATCACCTGTGAATATTGGTGGGCCAGGTGTGGTTTGTTGATGCTTTTGATTGTAACCTGCACATTGGGAAACTCACGGGAGTAGCATCTCTGTGGGTCTAGTGGCTACTGGCATGTAATGGGTAGCTGAGCAGTTCCTAGAATCCTGTGATCTGAGAGGGAAGCATGCTACCCTAAGGTGTCTCCTGACATCTGTGCATATGGCCACCATGAGGTGTGACAGAGATGACACCGGGAGATGCGGCTAGTCAGTATCATGGCAACACCATGCCTCAGCTCTGCTGTCCCTCATTAAAAACAAGAAGCAAGAAATGCTTTCTCCATCTCCACCTCCCTGGAAAGATGGCGGTGCCATGGGGATTCAGAGATGGCTGTCAATCAAGTGCTTGCTCAATACACACGGGTTGAGCCCTGGAGAAAAAGGCTGGGTGTCAGCAGCACACACGTGTAAGCCTAGCAGCTGGGAAGGAAGACACATTAATCTCTGGGGCTCACTGGCCAGCCAGCCTAGCTGAATTGGTGAGTTCTGGGTGAAGTGAGACACTATCTTAAAACCAAAATAGACAACATCTGACTAGAGACACCTGAGTCAAGCGCCAGCCTCCACAGATGTACACACACACACACATGCACACACACACACACATGCACACACACACACACACACACACATGCACACACACATACACACGCACATACACACACACACACACATACACACATACACACTACACACGCACATACACACACACGCACACACACACATACATGCACACACACACACATGCACATACACACATACACACGCACATACACACATATACATGCACATACACACACATAAATGCACATACACACACACACATACACACACATACACATGCACATACACACACATACACATACACACACATACACACACACACGCACATACACACACGCACACATGCACTCTCTCACACATATGTGCACCCTTACACATGCCAGAAACCTTTACACACAAAATAGTGGATACTTACCACAACACAAAGGTCCACATATTTGAAAACAAATTTCATTTGAGTTACCCAAACACCATTGCTAAGATCTGCGGCCCTTGACTCAAGCTACTAGAATCCAGTGGAGATGTCCCACAACAAATGGCGGCCACCCCTGCCCCATCATTGCCTCTAACTAGCAGACCTGCTGTATCAGTGCCACAAATGTTCCTGTAGGAGAAGCAGAAAGCCAGAAGCTTGCTGCTGGGCTGGCTTTAAAAGGCTGTTCATTCAGAAAGGCCTCCAAGACTGTACCTCAGGTTGAACTGTGAAACCTGCTCATTGCAGGCTGGTCCCCTTGCAGCTACCCTCAGAACACTATTGTCAAGGGCCAGATGCACGTGTTAGCTTGCTAAGCTTTCTGTCTACAGGTCCTCATGGTAGGTTTAACTAGATGTGGGGTATGTTTTATTGGTGCATCGTGGTGCGCTGTTTAAGCTTGTTGCAAGCAGACTCCAGCTGCAAGAAGGTCCTGCATTGTCTCAGACCCAACCATGTTTATTTCAAGTGTCCTCCAATGCTCTTGTCCTGAATTGTACTGCCCCACCCCCACCCCCCAGCTCTGTGACAGAGAGGAAGGAAAACAGTAAGCAGTTAACAATGTAAAAGACATTGTGTCCTTGACAACAGTTTAGATGTGAAGCAATTCTTACAGGGGTCACTGCTGCTTGTGCAATGGTATAATAATGTCAGAGAGTGAGCAAGCAGCTAGGAGGGCATCCCTGGAGAGGTGCTCTCAACCAGGAACCCCAGCTGACTGCCTCAAGGTAGCCCACCCTTCTAGTCCATCTCTGCTAGGTACCATGAGCCCCCATTTGATATTGGAATCTTTGTTTGCTTATTCTATTTTAATAAGGTTACTCCAGTCATTTGGCTGGAGGTTGTATGGTGTTTTGTTGCCTGTCTGGTACCTGCTATTTCTTATACTTTGAATTGCTGCATACTTGATACACTCAATTCAGAACTGAAAGCAGAGCTATTGTAGATTGTTCTCCAGACTTACAGAACACTCAACCAGGAGAAACTCCTATGAGTTCCCAACTTTCTGGTAAATTGTTACCACAAACCATCAGTAGCACAAAGTCACACTGAGGCTGCAGTGTTGGGAACATCCCAGCCAAGGGTAGGTGTCTTAGTCAGGGTTTCTATTCCTGCACAAACATCATGAACAAGAAGCAAGTTGGGGAGGAAAGGTTTATTCAGCTTACACTTCCATACTGCTGTTCATCACCAAGGAAGTCAGGACTGGAACTCAAGCATGTCAGGAAGCAGGAGCTGAGCAGAGGCCATGGAGGGATGTTCCTTACTGGCTTGCTTCCCCTGGCTTGCTCAGCCTGCTCTCTTATAGAACCAAGACTACCAGCCCAGAGATGGTCCCACCCATAAGGGGCCTTTCCCCTTGATCACTAATTGAGAAAATGTCTTACAGTTGTATCTCATGGAGGCATTTCCTCAACTGAAGCTCCTTTCTCTGTGATAACTCTAGCTGTGTCAAGTTGACACAAAACTAGCCAGTACAGTAGGTAATAGGGATTCTGTTATTTAGGGAAGATTTTTAAGCAATAATTGAAGTTATTAAATGTTAGTCTGCTGCTTATTGTCACCATTCTAGAGAATTCCTGCATCATCATGCTTTCTTGCCCCTCGAATCTTAGTCTTGGATCTAAATAAAAAGAATTGCTGATAAATGTTAATAATAATTACAGAATCTCCAATTAGTATCCATTGCTACACAAGCCAATACAGAGACTTCTACATTATACTTTATGCATACCTAACTTACTTAATTCAGCTATATGCATTTATTAGCAACAAAAATCACAAATATTCAGTCTCTACAATATAAGTTTGCAAATCCATACCTGTTCTATTTCACATTCCTGTATCTCCACAGTGTATCCAGGGGTAGGGAGAGGGCTCCCTTGGTAGAACCCTTGACTAGCATGCATGGAGTCCCGGGATTAACCTGGGCATGGTGGTGTACTCCTGTAATCCCAGCATGTGCCATGTGGAGGGAGACACAGGGATCATCAGGTCAAGGTTGTCCTTGAATACACAGAAAATTCAAGGTCAGTCTGAACTATACGAAACCCTGTCTCAGACAAAACAAAAATAAACAATGCACTCAGGTAAATAATTGCAAAGACAAACACAAAACCAAACATGTTCTCAAACTAAACTAAGAGATAACACATGCCATTTCTACTTGGGTGGAATGTATGAAAAGCCAAGGTAGTAGTGATCAGGAGACTCAACATCCACATTTTGGCAGATGTAAAATTTATTTCATATGTAAAATAATTTCTTGGAAAGAATATATGTAAATCATGTTTTCCTCTTGAATTATAGCTTTAAAACTATAGCATGACTAGTAAAAGTAATGTCAGTGACGACTGCCTGGTTGAGTGGGAAAGAGGCTCTGCCTGAGTGTTCTGTGCAGTGTGTGGGAATGTGAGCTCTGTGCAGGAAGGACACTGCACACAGGATGTACACAGGGCTGTGTTTGAAAGTTATAATGTGCAGGAGAGCCAGCCTGCTCCCCTACCCTGCATCACATCACCCGTGGCCTTACAAACCCTCAGTGACAGTCTCAGGCCTAGTTCCTTTATTACCAAGCCTTGTCCTGGTAGCAGAGAGCTTTCTGAATCTAACATTATGTATTAAACACTGTCCTAGTACTGTGAAGAGACACTGCAACCAAGATGACTCTTATAAAAGGAGTTAGGGTCTTGCTTACTGCTTCAGAGGTTTAGTCCATTATTGTGGATCAAAAATAGAGTCCCGCACCCAGCCTACCACAGGGCTAGGACCACTCATGGAGGTGGACTCGGGAAGTTTGACTGCACTGAGGACTCCATATCGCCAGGCGGGTGTCAGGCTGTGAGAATAGGCAGGGCACTGTTCCGAGGGTGGGGAAGTTGCAATCTGAAGTCCCTGCAGACCTGCTGGGAGCCAGCTTGGAGGTCCCAGCCCGCAGGGAGGCCAAGACTAGCAGGTTCTCACTCTTGGGCACCTCAGATGCCACTGAATGCCACGAAAGAGCTGAGAACAGAGTGTGGGCCCACAGATGGCTCTAGCCCTGAGCTGAGGGGATAAGGGCAGGGGGAGAGAGCTCCGGCTGGTTACTGTGGGAAGGAGAGTCCGAGGCAGGCTTGGGAGGGCAGCTTGGGTTGGTGGAGACTGTCTGGGAACACTGAGAGGCTTCCAGAGGGAGGTTAGACAAGCGGCTCATTAGGCGAAGACCTGCTCCATTGTTCCAGCACCTCAGATCTCACGATGAGAAGAGGCAGTCCATGGTTTTAAGGCATTTATTATAGAAAGGCAGAGAGAGGGAGAAGAGTAGAAAAGTAGAGTCCAGCTATGGCCACATGGAGAAGGGGGGAAGGGGATGGGGAGAGAGGGGGAGCAAGAGGGCAAGAGTAAGAGAGGTGTGAGCAAGAGAGTAAGAGAGTGAGGAGGGGGCGAGCAGTTCCTTTTATAGGGCCTACCTAGATGTTGCCAGGTAACTGTGGGGGTGGAGTCCAAACAGAATACCAGGAGCTTGGGGCATTGCCTATGTGATTGAAGGCCACACATCTCTGTGTGTGTGTGGGGGGGGGGGGGGCTGTGGGAGGCTCTAGCTGTGAAGGGAGCCAGCAGCCCAAGGGATGTGGCCAAACACTTGTAAAATTCATCACCTGCCGGGTCACTGGAGTTCAAGGCCTGCGCTCAACTGGGGACCAGGCTGTCTGTGCACAGCTCACTACCCTACACATTATCATACCAGGGACAATGGTGTCATGCAGTCAGGCACTGGAACAGTAGCTGAGAGCTATATTCTGATCCAAAGGCAGAGACAGACAGATAGACACACACACAGAGGAGGAAAGAGAGAGAGAGAGAGAGAGAGAGAGAGAGACTTTCTCTATCAAGGTGACGGCTCTAAGTCCTTCCGATCTTTTCAACATAGCACTACCTTCTGGTGATGAAACATTAAAATATATGAGCCTCTGGGGGACATTCTTATCCAAAGCACCATACATCGATTCTCAAGGGTAATGGTCACAATCCCCGAGGCTCCTGTAAACATGTAGAAAGCTGAGGTATGCACTCTTATGTGTAGACGACAACAAAGATGGTCTCACCCTAGACAATCGTAAAACTGAACATAAACAAGTCCAAGCTAATGGAGCCCATGCTGAGAGCACCCGCCAGTGAGAGAGGCTGGGCCTTGGGGGAGGTAGTGGCAACTTCTTGGAAGGACTAACTAAATCTTAGTTAATGCACACCCCCAGACTTGTTTAGCTGGTACATGTCATTTCTCAAAATTCCTCAAATAGAAGAGGCTCTGAGGATGTTAAAGTATGCAGCCTCCCTACTCCACTGAGAGCAGCACACTCTGGGCAATGCAGAAACTATAGCTGGGCTTCTTCATTTGTGCAGGATCTGCTTCTTATCAGGACTCCGTTTCATTGTAAGGCATCTCATGACTCCAGTGAATCCCATTCTTCTGGAGGGAACTGGCCTGGCCTGGCCTGGATCACTATTGTGTGACATGCTTTTCCTGAAGGACTCAATAAATCAGACAAAGGGAGAGAGGGAGAGAGGGAGAGAGGGAGAGAGGGAGAGAGGGAGAGAGGGAGAGAGGGAGAGAGAGAGAGAGAGAGAGAGAGAGAGAGAGAGAGAGAGAGAGAGAGAGAGAGAGAGAGAGAGAGAGAGAGAGAGAGAGAGTTGCAGCAGCTTGCAGGCAGTTCACAGCCCCAGAATCTCCTCTGGTCGATCTGACTGGCCAGGATCTTCTAGCAGCTGTTGTCAGCTTCTATAAAGCTGCAGAGGGATCTCTGAGGATCTTCTAAGTTCTACATTGCTAGACGTGTGATGTATTGTTTACCTTTATGAATTTTATGAGCATTCTCTGCCTCCCACAGGGATGGTTCACATCAGAGGAAACTATCACAGGACACCAGTGTTCAGGGATCTGGAGCCTTGAGGACCATGCCCTGGACAGCATGGCAGGGAATGGCTGGGCAGCACTTGGCAGCCCAGACACATCTGAAGAAGGCAGAGAATGAACAGAGGTACCTCCTCTTGCCTTCAGCTTCCATGTCAGAGCATGGGACTATTTTTCTCCTCCATCAGCAGCCAGCTTTCTCATGAGCAGTAGTACCACCTGGGCACTAATCTCTGGCTGTGAGCAGCTGTGTTCACTGCTGCTTGTTCCTTTGACTTGTTCTTCCTCCTCCTCCTCCTCTTCAATTCTCCTTCCACCTTGTCTGAAACTGCCTAGTTATTTGAATGTGTGTGAGTGTGCATGTGTGTGTGTCAGAAGTAAATCTCTGGTATTGTTCCTCGGGAAACATCCACGTCGTTTTGGGGGGTTTTTTGTTGTTGTTTTTGTTTTGTTTTGTTTTTTGAGATAGAGTCTCTTTCCTTTGCCTAGAACTCGGTTTTGGCTAGCCAAATGAGCCCCCAAAGATCCTATCTCTGCATTTCCAATATTGGGATTACAGGTATGCAATGTAACACCATGCTGAGTGAGCTCTTTGTGTGGGTTTGGGGATCAACCCCAGTCCTCATGCTTACACGGCAAGCTGGTTTACTGACTATGCGATCCCCACACCCTCCACCACCGTCTCTACCTTTACCCTCCACTTATTTCTAGTGTGCGCTTTGCCTTCTTGCTTCCCCAGCTTTTCTGTTCTCCTAGGGGCAAAGAGAAGCTGAGTCCCATACTGACTCAGCTTAGCACTCTCTGGAATGCAATTAAGATGTGGAGGACAGACAATCAATATTTCATAATCTACACACAACTTCCTCTATGTAATGGACTGGTGTGGGTGCTGACTCAGGGAGTAAGCTTGTAGCTGCAGATGCTGAAGCAGCCAGCTGCAGCGAGGAGCTTTATCACATTGCTGCTAATCTTCCAGCCCTGGCTCTCTTCCGGGGACTCCTCCCAACACTGGTGAGGTTCAGATTCTGATGAAGGCGGGGCCGCAGAGAGCAAAGGAGAGCACAAATGGGGATTCCTCTTGCTCTTTCTACCAGAACTAAAGGCATCTGTCATGTTGGGGGAAATTATCAAATGCAGGCATGACTGGTGCACACATCCTCTTATGCCCTGAACTCAGCCTCAGAAGGCCTCGGATCACTCCAGATGGTCATGTACACCTTGAGACAAGATCCAAAGGATCCAAGAATCTAGCCAACCCTCTTCCTGAGAAACACAGAGCCACTAAAAAAATGTCAAAGAACTAAAATTAAGTTCCATACCCCCTCATATGATACATGATTCAAAACAAGCCCCAGGGCCAAGGAGAGACCTTTGTCTCAAACAAAACTCAAGAATTACACATCTAGCCACTGTGGCTACATACACACATCATACACTCCTACAATACACCCCCCCCCACACACACACACAATCATGGACATTCACAGCTTTTAGAAAGGAGGTCGTAGCAGGAGGATTGCTGTGAGTTCAAGATCACTGTGATGGTTAATATTGGCTGTCAACTTGGTACCTGGGAAGAGAAAACTTCAATTGAGGAATTCCCTCATTCAGACTGGCCTCTCAGCATGTCTTTGAGGCATTTTATTGCTTGCTAATTAATGTAGTAGTAATGTAAAAGGGCCTAGCCTACTGTGGATGGTGCCATGCCTAGGCAAGTAGGTCTGTGTTGTACACCCAGTAACCAGCATTCCTTCAGACTGCCTGGAGTTCTCATAGATTCCGACTACTACTTCCTCCATCACCTGTGAAAGAGGGTACAGCACTTACAGGAGAGACCACCCTCTTTGTCCCCCCTGACCCCAACACACACCTGCCCTTACACTACTGGGAGACTTCCATAGCAGCCCTTGTCACCCACTGGGGACCCCATTTCTGCATTGGCTGCCTCAGCCAGTCCCTGGATTCCTTTGTCTGAATGTCTGCATGCCTATGAGTACAGACCCACAAAAAGCAGGATAGTATCATGAACACAAAGAGACTAGAAAGGAAGAGGGCTCAGGGCTTAGGTGAGTTACAGCCAAGATGGCACCTCCAGCAGGGAAGCCATGGACTGACTCCCAGCCAGGGAGAACCAGATTCTACCACAGGCCAAGCTGGTTTTTTTGTGAGTCCTGGGTGAGATGGTGACTGAACAGAGCTCTGCACAGGAAGGCTTATACATTGAGTGCTTTGAATGGCAAGCTGCTATAGCACACCAAGAGCACGTGCAGTCCAGGAGGGCCATCCTCAAGATGGTAGGGTCCTGTGAGTGTGGGGGTCAGTGAGAAGGACAAAAGGAAAGGAGCGATCTGACGACAACAGGCAGGTACTTCCCAGACTGACAGGTTTTCCATAAACAGAAGAGGGAGAAGGGTCCAGTGAGACTGTCTGCACAAAGCAGAACTGACTACCAGGCTCCACTGCCACTTCCACTGGTGAGCAAAGGCACTTCTACCATACGGCCTTCTTTCTCTGTGTGTGAGCACACCTGGCAGGTATGTGTGCACGTATATCCACACATGTATAGGGACTGAGATGGATAGCAGGTGTCTTCCTCAGTTTCTCTCCACCTTGTTTTTTTGAGTTGACATCTCTCAGTGAAGCTGATTAATTGAGCCAGTCTGGTTGACCAGTTGGTTCCAGAGTTCTGTATCTCTCTCTCTCCCTCCTCAGGACTGGAGTTACTGTTGCTCATCAAATTAAGGCATGGGTGCCAGGGATGCAAATTCTGTTCTCATACCTATGCAGTAAAGACATTAACAACTCAGCATGTTGGTCCCCTCCCCCAATCCTTCTAAATAGTCAAGTAATAGCCAACCTTCTTATCCAGGTGTGAACCAGATGTGTATAGCACAGGGCAGGCACCACTGGGACAACATGTTGGTTTTGCTTACATATAAGCAAAAGTCACATCTTTGAATTGATAGAAGCATATGGGAGGAAATTTGCATGGTGTTACATTTAATTCAAGATGTCAGAAATAGCGTAGGTGTGGCTGTCCTGGGAGCCCTCAGATGCTATCTGGGTGCCAGAATCCAGGCTGCTCATCTTGCCTGTGTTCTCCTTCCTTGCCTGGCTCTAAGAGGCTCCAAGAATATCAGAAGTGCCTGCCATGTGGCATGAGAAGCAAATTTGGTTTGGTTTGGCCTTGGAAAGTCAATCTCCTGATGTCCCCTCACTTGGTGTCTACCTACACCCAGCATCTAGCACTTCCTGGGACTCATGAATGGGTTCTGTTAGCTCACCACAGCAGTGGCCTGTACAGAGCTGTAATCGCACATACCCGCCCAGGAGCTATCTAGATTCATGAGTGGAAGACACACACACACACACACACACTCACTCCAGTTAATATTAAGATTCCTTGGCTACCTCAAAGGCTGGGCACTCCTAAGCCTTCTCCTGTTAACCCAGGCCAAATCAGGCAAGGAGCTCAGTGTGGGAAGGGATCTTGAACTAAATAAAGAGGGGAAAGCGAGATAAGCATAGCATTCCTTTGTCTGGTTCTGACTCCAGTGACCAGCTGCCTCAAGCTCCTGCTACCATGTCTTCTCTGCCGTGATAGACTCTAATGTGATTCAGAAAAGGCCCTTCCAACCCCATACTGTGCTCCATGTCCCACACCACACCAGGGACAAGACAAAGTTGTAGACTCTCCTCATATCTATTCAATATAATACTTGAAGTTTTAGCTACAGCAATAAGACAACTAAAGAAGACCAAGGGAGATACAAATTGGAAAGGAAGAAGTCAAAGTATTGCTATTTGCAGATGACATGATATGCATAAGTGACCCCAAAACTTCTATCAGAGAACTCCTACAGCTGATATACACCTTCAGAAAAGTGGCAGGATACAGAATGGAAAGAAAAAAAACTACATTAACCCTATTTCTAACAGAGGGCTGATATCCAAAATATATAGAGAACTCAAGAAACTAGACAGCAACAAACCAAATTAAAACCCCAATTAAAAATGGAGTAGAGAGTTAAACAGAGAATTCTCAACAGGGATCTATCGCTAATGGCTAAGAAGCACTTAAAGGAAGGTTCAACATCCTCAGTCATCAGGGAAATGCAAATCGAAATGACTCTGAGATTGTGCCATACAGCAATTAGAATGGCTAAGATCAAAAACTCAAGGGACGGCACATGCTGGTAAGGATGTGGAGGAAAGGAAGCACGCCTACATTGCTGGTGGGAGTGAACACTCGTACAACCACTTTGGAAATCAGTTTGACAGTGTCTCAGAAAATTGGGAGTAGGTCTACCTCAATACCACTCCTAGACATATACCCAGAAAAATTTCCATCATATCACAAGGACGCTTGCTCGATTATGTTCATAGCAGCTCTATTCATAATAGCCAGAAACTGAAAACAACTCAGATATCACTCAACTGAAGAATGGAAAAAGAAAATGTGGTTCAATTACACAATGGAACATTATTCAATTAAAAAAATGACATCATGAATTTTGCAGGCAAATGGATAGAACTAGAAATGATCATCCTGACTGAGGTAAGCCAGAACCCCCCCCCCCCAAAAAAAGACAAATGTGGTATGTACTCCCTTATAAGTGGAAATTAGCCATAAAGTATAGGATAACAATGCTACAATCCACCAACCCAAAGCAACTAAGTAAGAAGGAGGGCCCTAGGAGGTCCACTTGAATCCTACTGAGTAGGGGAAATAGAATAGAGATGGGGATGGATGGACAGAGGGGACTGTTTCAGTAAGGGGTGGTAGGAGAACAAGAGGTACCTAGTGGGGGATAGGGAGGACAAAAGGAGAGAGTACTGACAGAGAGAGAACTGGAATCAGTATGTGTGTTTGTGTGTGGGCATCTCTGGGATGAGCTAGAAACCTAGGACAATGTATACTCCCAGGAATCTATGCTGGTGGCCCTAGCTAAAACTCCTAGCAATGGTGAATATGGAACCTGAAAAGGTCATCTCCAGTAACCAGAAAAGACTTCCAGTGGAGAGATTAGGACACCAACCCAGCCACAAAACTTTTGACCCACAACTTGTTCTGCCAACAAGAGGTACAGGGATAATAAAGATGGAGGAGAAACTGGGGGAAAAGATAACCATTAACTGGTCCAACTTGAGACCCATGCTGAGAGAAGGAGGGAGGGAGGGAGAGAGAGAGAGAGAGAGAGAGAGAGAGAGAGAGAGAGAGAGAGAGAGAGAGAGAGAGAGAGAGAGAGAGAATCACTGACATAATTAATGATTTTCTGCTATACTTGTAGACAGGAACCTAGCATACCTGTCAGTAGAGAGGTTGTACCCACAACTGATGGAAACAGTTGTATAGACCCACAACCAAACATTAAGTGGAGCTTGGGTAATCCTGTAGAAGAGGTGGAAGGACAACTGAGGGAGCCAGAGAGGTCAAGGACACCACAAAGAAACCTACAGAATCAACTAACCTGGGCCCACAGAGGCCCACAGAGACTGAACCACCAACCAGGGAGAATACAAGGGACAGACCTAGGCCCTCTGCACATATGTTAACAGTTGTGCAGTGTGGTCTTCATGTGAGACTCCTAACAGCAGGGGCAGCTGCTGTCTCTGACTCTGTGCCCTGCCTTTGGGTCCTTTCCCCTAACTGGGCCACCTTGTCCAGCCACAATAGGAGAAGATGCTCCTCCTGGTCCTACTGCAACTTGATATGCCGAGGCGGGTGGATATCTATGGGAGGACTCCAGTTAGGACTAAAGGATGGGGTTGGGGGAAGGTGAGAGAGAGGGACTGGGAGGAGAGGGGGAAAGGAAAGCTGAAATCGGGGTGTAAAGTGAATTAAATAATTTTTTAAAGTATTTGGATCAATGTCATGGACCTCACAATAATTTTTCAAATTTAATTTGCAAGAGATTAGAAGCCTGAGGTGTAACTTAATATACTAAATCCCTGTTGCAAGAACTACCTCATTTTAAACCAGGTTCAGTGGTCAAGATAACAAAAGTATGAATTTTCAAAATATACCTGGTGATCTGTACATTATCCATAAAAGTAGAAAATTTTCATTGAAAGGAACACATAATGTTAACCAAAGATTTTAAAATCTATCTTCGTACAAATTTACCCTTCTACATATCAGTTTAATAAGAGGTAAATCATGCTTTTATCAAATGCTTCTTATGCTATTTTCTTCATTAAAATTGAAATTTGTGAACAATAAATTTACCAGTGCCATTATATGAAATTATATAACAGGAAGTATGCGATTATGAATCATTTCAAAATTCTAAAAGCCTAAAAATACTTAAATATGCATACATGAAGACTCCATTCTTCAGCAAATGAGCTGACTAATATGTAACAATGATGTGGGTATCAGGATCAGCCACCGTTCTGACATCCACTGGGAGCCATGACAGTAACAGCTCCACCCTCTCTCCCACCCCATCACCTTTGTCACACTAGAAGTGACAGAATTCATCTCATACACAGTCACCAAATCCAGACACTATTGTGGATGCCAACAAGCGCTTGCTGACAGGAGCCTGATATAGCTGTCTCCTGAAAGGCTCTGCCAGAACCTGACAAATACAGAGGTGGATGCTCTCAGCTAACTATTGGACTGAGCACAGGGTCCCCAATGGAGGAGCTAGAGAAAGTACTCAAGGAGCTGAAGGGATCTGCAGCCCCACAGGAAGAACAACAATATGAACTAACCGGTACCCCCAGAGCTCCCAGGGTCTAAACCAAAGAATACACATGGAGGGACTCATGGCTTCAGCGGCATATGTAGCAGAGGATGGCCTTGTTTGTCATCAATGACAGGAGAAACCCTTGGTCCTGAGAAGGCTTGATGCCCCAGTGTAGGGGAATGCCAGGGCCAGGAATTGGGATTGGGTGGATTGGTGAGCAAGCAGAGGGAATAGGGGATTTTTTGAGGGGCAACCAGAAAAGAGGATAACATTTGAAATGTAAATAAAGAAAATTTCTAATAAAAAGTTTTTTTTTTTAAAGAAGTGGCATCTCTTATTCTATTCCAGAGATCCTGTTCTTATCAATTCCTTTTTCCATCTTACAACTGGATGTCCAACCCTCTAACAATTACAAACACGTTTATTTTATATTATGCTTGAATACTACCAGTTCTTTCTTTTAAAAAATATTCATTTTACCTCTTTTACCATTTTTAAGATATGGAATGGACTCTTTGTATCTTTTAGTGGGAACAATTGATGCTTTTAGAAAATGAAAATTGTTATTTTAAAAAGCAAAACAAAATAGAATAAGCCCCATCCTTTCTCAAGATCTGCCTGCTGGCCATTTTGTTGGTAAGTGAGAAATCTCATTAACAGAGCTTTTCCCCTCAATGGCTGTGAGGGAATGGCCTGGCTATTGTACTTCAAATGACTGACAGTTCTTTCCAAGAGAGGCTTGTCACAAAGTAAGACAGTAGGGTGTACCCCTTCTGACAGACACAGGAGTGCGCCCCCTGTTCTGATCACTTCTTCAGTCACCACTTAGGATGCTTGTCTCAGGTGAGGCACTCAGAAGTCCCTCACATCCAAGGATAGAAGCAGCTGCTCACAGCCCCCCTCAAATCCCCTCTTCAATACTCAGCCTCATTGGGCTGACAAGAGAGTTTAGCAGGCAAAGGCCCTTGCAACCAAGTCTAACTACCTGCTATATGATACTGTTCCTGGGGAAAGATAAAAAACAACCAAACAAACAAAAACCCTATCATCCCAAATGGGGAGTTGATGACAGATTAAATAAGGATACCATGAAGTCCAGTCTGGTAAGCCAGTTACTGTATGTTACTGTAGTAACATATAGAATAGTCACCTATAGGAGCAGCAATGACTCAAAGACAGCTAGCTGCATTACCAAAGCCTCCCCCAACCCTCCCACCTCACCCCCCCGCATCCCAGCAAGATTGACAGCTAATAAAAGACCTGGAGCACCCTGAATAAGCCACAGGCAGCTCAGTGGATTAGACAGTGTCTTTCAGTCAGCTCAGTTGATCTGAGCCTGTTGCAGGCTACATGCTGATCGATGCCTCTTCAAGCAGCTCAACCTGTCTGTCTCCTCTAAGCCCCTCAACTGGTCTCTGTTTCTTCCAAATGCCACTGCTCTCAGCCGCTTCTAGGCAGCTTGGCTCATTGGAGATTCTCTCTCAGCCATCCTTACTTCCGTATATAAGCTGGGACTTAGTAAATCTGCTCTGTTTCAGGGACTTCTAAATGCCTTTGAGTTGTTTACTTCCTGAGCTTAAAGAAATTGCCTACAGGCTGGGATGTTTCGACTCCCCTTAGAACATCTTGTGTCTTAAGGAGCTTCCCTCATATTTTATCTCAGAGGAAATAGCTACACAGCATTTTCTGACTTATGGAGAGAACAGACTTCAGAAAATTGTTCTCTGACCTCCATATGCACATTGGATGGACACACACACACACACACACACACACACTCATAAAATGCTTGCATCATTTCAATTTGAAATACTTCTTTTAAAAAAGACTTATTTGGGGGATGGAGAGATGGCTCTTACTATTCTTCCAGAGGCCCTGAAGATGGTGCTGGAGTCCCCAGAGCTGAAATTAACAGCAATTGTGAGCTGCTAGGCTTGGGTGCTGGGAGACGAAATCAGGGTGCCCTGAAAGAGCAGCAACATGCTCTTAACTCCTTAGCCATCTCTCCAGCCCCCATAGAAATAGTTCTTGTTAGGAATAAGCACACCAAGAGTATTGAAATCACAGCTAACCAGGTTTCACTGTCTAGAATTTAATGGGCAAAGCCTCCCAGATCTGGTAGGACCTGCATTGTGACACCAGGCCCTGGTGAGGGGCTCATGGTCTTCAGTAACAGAGTATCTGGGGAATAGGAATTCCAAAATGCACCCAGTCTGTGTACACAGACGTCATTCTGCAGCTGGTCACTACCCATTGCCTCTGCTGTTCTACATAAAGCCAAAACCAATCGATAATCCATTCTGCAAGACTGCCAAGTTAAAGTTGGACAGAGACTTTACATTTCAAACCCCTCATCCACTTAGAAATGTGACCTCACCCAGAAATGAGGCACACAATGGCTATGGCAAAGTTGCTTTCCCACAGAGCCCATTGGAAACATACTAAGTAAATAAATATCATCTATTCTTTCTGTTAGTATCATTATTTAGAGCATAAATTCATTCATCTAAAAACTATTGAGTCCCAAGATATCACAATGTTGCCCCCCAAATCAATGAGATGATAACAGCACTGTGGCAGTTAGCATTAACTGGCAACTTCACACAATCTAGAGTCTCTTGAGAAGGGAATCTCAATGGAGAGTTGTCCGAATTATTTTAGCCTGTGGCAATGTCTGTGAGGGATCTTCTTAACTGTGCTAATTAAAGTGGAAAGACTCACCCTGAGTTTGGGGAGGGAGGATCATAAAAGTGGGAAGACTCACCCTGAATTTGGGGAGCAGCATTCCATTGTCTGAGCCCTGGTCTGTGTGAACCAACCGAGCAGGAGCTCACCGTCCTCCCGTCCTCTGCTCTTGACTGTTGAGGTGATGTGTCCTGCTGCTTCAAGTGCCTGTTTTGATTTCCCTGCAGGGTTTGGTTAAAACCTGGAGTTGTAAGCTGAACAAACCCTCTCCTCCTTAGTTTGTTTTTGCTGAAGGATTTTACAACAGAAACAGGAAGGAAGCTATGATAGGCGGTAGAAACAAATCTCAGGCAATGTGTATGCGGGCTGCACCTGTGGATGTCTGCCTCAATTCACCAAGCTCTGGATGTAGTGTCCTGGAGGAATGAGGACACAGGGTTGCAGTAGCTGTGAAATGAAGACTGCAGAAACAGGAGCTCTACAAATCACAGAGGACTTGCTGGGAGAGAGGGGGGTCATGCTGAGCTTCAAAACTGTTCCTAGGGGACTGGGGAGATAGCCCAGTAGACCTGGGATTTCCATTCCTAGTTCCCATGTTAGTGAAAAAACAAACAAAAATAATTCCTGAGCATGGCGACTTACACTTGGAATCCCTGCACTGGGGAGGCAGAGACAGGCAGATTCCCGGGTCACTGGCCAGTTGGCCTGGCTGAGTCAAAGTACTCCAGAGCAGTGAGAGAGCGTTTTAAAAATCAACTAAAAGAGTGACATAGGTACCACTCAGGAACAATACCATCTTACTCACAAGCACATGTGAGCACCTGTATGCATGCACACGTGCACGTGCACATGCACACGCGCACACACACACACACACACACAAACTCAGCATGTGTGTTAGGTGTTTGAGTCGTGAATAGTCAGCACTTTAATGCTCTGCCTTTTCCTAAATCTTCTTTTATTTTCAAATGCTTTTATTGAAATATATTAATTATACATAATAATGAGTTTCACTGTGACATATCTACATAATATACATAATGTGCTTCTAGTAGTCACTCTTGTTACTCTGACCTATTCCCTTTCCATGCCCACAAATCCCCTTCCTCCTCCCAACTAACCTCTTCTATGTTCATGCCTTTGTGGGTGCATGTGTGTGTATGTATGAGTGTGTGTACATGCATGTGTCTATGCATGTATGTGTGAATGAGGATGCAAGCATGTGCATGTGCACATGTGTGTCTATGTGTATACATATGTATGCATGTCCGTGTGTGAGTATGCATGCATGTATGTGTGTGTGCATGTATGTGCACACATGTACCTGTTGGGGGTAGGCTGTTCCAATGAGTTTTACCAGGGTTGTTTATGGGAACGTGGTTGGGAGTTTGTTCACAGAGCATCGATACTTCACAGTGCTATAATGCTGAAGAAAATGTCTCTCCTCCCATCAACTGTTCTCACTCAAGCTCCAAAGAGCCCCTTTCCCCTTCATGACAGGGTCTTCACCAGCCTAGTCTCCTGCAATTAGTTATAGCTCCCAAGAGTTCAAACAGTGCAGTGGTCACGTCATGTTGGATACGGGGAGTTTCACACTGATTCCTCCTTCTTCTGGCTCCTAATTCTTCCTAACCCTTCTCCCCACATGTTTTCTGAGCTTTGAAGGGGGAGATGCTGGTGTCCCATGTGGAGACTAGAGGAAGTTCTGAGTGAGTGTTTTCTGTTGACATAGACAAGGCCTTCAAGGGACTCCAATGCCTCAGACTCAGGGAAAGGGCAACACCTTCTGGTGGTCCAAGTGTGAGTGTGGATGAACACTTGACCTTTACCTACACCCAGTGTCTGCAGAAACTACCAACCATGACTTCCTCCTCCCAGATCAGCACAATTTTACTGTTCCCCAGCAAAGACCTCCTACCACAATGAGCTACCCCTTCCTCTCAATCAAGCTGCATAGAATAAGCTCTGATGTCCTCCTCAGAGCCTAGAGCACACGTGATACCAGCTTTTCTATACTTGCATTGATGAGCCTGTCGTTTCTCCATTCCCTGTCAGCCCAGTTAGGCAATCCCTAAACCATGCAGACCACAGCAGGCCTACTTATCACTGGACATTCAACTGCCTGAATCTTCCTTGCTTGCCTGTATCCATTCCCTTCTCCAAAGAAGTTGATGCTCACTGAGCACAGGTACCCAAACAGACCCAGTGAAAATAACACCTGTGTTTTACATGGTTTGGGTGGTAGAGACACTCTTTCCGCTGGGTGTGATAACTCAATTCTCTGAACAGGATTCTAAGAGGGTGAGGCTTTCAGGTAGCAGAGGAGAGACAAGGAGTCTAAGGGCCTTCTTTATGTCGTGGTTTCAGTTTCGGTAGCTTGAGGTGTCTTGAATGTGACTAGTAAAAGTTTGTGTGTGTGGTGACAGGCATTTCCTCAGATGAGGTTAATGCGGTTGTTCTGGACATGGTTAGCTCCTGACATAGGTAGTTATAAAACGAGTGAACTTGGCTCTGAATCTCTCTTGCTTTTTGTCTTGTCAGGTGATTGTTGTCTCCTCCCCTGGTGGCATCTACCATGCTGAAATGGAACCAGGTACCAAACAAGTGGGGCCACCTTAAATTTGCAGTTTCTAAAACTATGCACTAAACAAGCCGTTCTTATTACATGACTCTGTTCAAGTCATTTCACTGTAAAAAAAAACAAGACAGATGAAGACATCACCCCATCCCTGGGCCCAGTTTATACGTGATCCAACATTCCTGACCACAGTGAAACAGTCATTCCAATGAACAAATTTAATCCAACTTGAGCAGAATTTTCTACACCAAGAACTTTAAAGAAAATGAAGAGATTTTTAACAAAAACAACAGAAAATTTCCTGTCACTCCTCAGGGGGAAATATTTGTAAATCCTGAACCAAGTATATCTACAAGGAGGCTCTTTCTATGGCCTCTCAGTTTGTTTCCCTCTTGTAGGACCAGGGTGTTCTTGTCCCAGAGCTCTGCACTGAAGCCCCATCTCCTTTTTCCATTATGCTAATGAGATTTAAGCAACAACAAAATTCTCATTCTCCTCATATATTTGATCATATTTAGAATGAATTCCCAAGGGTGTAACCTTTGTTGCTAAGGATGCTTGCCTTCCTCCTAGACTCTCCATGGAAATAAGATCAACTCCTGACCTGGGGAAGTAGAGTCCTCAACAGGTAGATGTCTGTCACTCCAAAGAAGGCACTTGCCATCCTGGGTGTCCCGCTCACACATGCAGACTTCTGTCCCCTTTAGCCAACAAGTACTTACTCTTACCTTGACACTTCACAGTCAAAGGAGCCCCTGCGGCCAACATGAGCCATGGTGTATCCATTGGAGAAAACATGGTCACTATGACAATTCCTGCATTGCATATTAAAGTATCCCCCTTGAACCCAGGGGTGTCAAAGTTCATTATAATGTATGTTCACACTTTAGTGCCTGCCATCAGCCCTGTCTCCACTGTTCTTAGCAGCCTCAGCAATCCAGGACTAAGCTGAATATTCTGTGTCTGTGTCTGTGTCTGTGTCTGTGTCTGTGTCTGTGTCTGTGTCTGTGTCTGTGTCTGTGTCTGGGTCTGGGTCTGTGTCTGTGTGTCTGTGTCTGTCTGTGTCTGTGTCTGTGTGAGCGTGTGTGCGCATGCACGCGAACAAGTACACATGGGTTCACATGTCCATGTGCATACCTTGTGCCTGGTGTGACTATGGAAATCCCAGTTCAGAGTTCAACACCAGACATCTTTATCATCGGCCACTGTATGTATTTTTAGACAGGATTCTCAGTGAACTTGAAGCACACTATCTCCGAGGGGCTGGCTGGTCAGCAAACTTCAGAGATCTCCCCAGCACCAACCACCTTCCCTCATCCCCCAGCAAAGATATAATGATTACAGAAGTGAACCTCTATGCCATTCAGGTCTTCCTGTTTGTGTGCCAGACCCTTTCCTCAGCACACGTCCCAGGTCTTTACTCCAGCGACCTCTCCATATCTGGATTCTGTAATACCTATTGACCTGGCCATGAACTTGGATTCTCCTGAGACCTTCCCCTGAATTACTGATGGTGGGTTTCCTCCTACAATAGTGTTTTTGTAATCCACAGAGAACATGACTCTTATCTCAGTCTTTCGGGGTGATTAATTAATGTATGTTAAAGTAAATTTAATTCGGTCCAGGGCAAAGTCATCTTTAAACTTTTGAATTAGTGGAATAATAGAATAAGTGAGTGTTTTTGAGCAAGTATGGCTCAGAGCATATTCTGGGCAGCTGGTGTCCAATGATGCGGTACCTCCTTCCCCACTGAGCTGTTGTAGCTTCTGAGAAGGCTTGAGCGGCATTAATAATTCAGAGATTCCATTTGGAAAGGACTATGAGGTGCTGGGATTGGGAGAAATGGCAAAATGACTCGAGCTAAGAAGCAGAGCTGGTGCTCGGAGCCAGCTCTCATACTCACTACATTTTTGTTGTGGCTGTTTTTTTGAAAAAGAAAAAAAAATCTCTAGCTATCAATTTTCTATGCCGAGCATATCAGACTTGCAAATGAACCAAGGAAGGTTTCCTTACTCACTCACAAGGAAGAGAAAGGATGGGATTTACGTGGGGGTTGATCCTGAAGCATTAAAAATTATATGACTTGATTAAAAATTTGGGGAATTGTTACAACGTTTGCGACAGCAATTTTGAAGCGTCGCTGTGTATATTCATCTGTGAAGTGGATCCCCCGGGGCTTCCTGCCACCCTGTTACAGAGAAAGCACAGTTTCTGTGAAATCTTACAGTCCTAATGAAGGCAGGTGCCTTGGGGAGAAAAGCCTGGTTTATATGCAGGAGTGGAGCAGGGGGAAGGAAATGAATTGCCTTCTCTCCGCAGACAGGTACGTGTTTACAGGGGCCCTACTCCTAGGGACATGCTGCTAAGCCAGGACAGGGACATTCAGACATGTGCAAGGCTCTGCCCATCCCCCTCTCAAGTCCTCAAGGAACTTACCCTGGGAAGCAAAAGTTGAGGAATAACCTACATGGGGGTCTTACAGAGACTTGATATTTGCAGGATACTGGAAAACACAGAGAGAGAGCTATTGCTAATGCCAACTGCCTGCAGTATCCATGGAGCAGTTCCTTAACTTGCACAAAGTTACCATGGCGCAGCCTGTGAGAAAAGGCTACAGTGTATATAGAGTACCTGGCACCAGGGGAGCTCAGAGGAAAGACTGTAGAAGATGCAGTCCCTGGGATAAAAGGCAGGCTATCTGCATGCATGGTGTGTGTCGGGAAGGGGAAGCTGGGGGGCAGGGGGGAAGACACGTTTGCAGGAGCATGGAAAACACAGGGTAGAAATGTGGAGACTGGAATCCAGCACTGATCCCAGGGACCATGGGTGTTTTCTCCAGCACCTCTTCCTTCTAATACCCCTGAAAAGCTGGAACTGATAAACCGATGCTAAAAGGATTTGCCAATACACACGCACAGGAGACATTAAGTTGCACAAAAGTAGAATTTAGCTGAAACAAAATGAAACAGAAACTGCTGTCTCTCTCAAACATGGCATGAAGTAGGGTACTGACCAGAACCTCTAGGAAACTGTAGAACGCTGGAGATTGATGAGCTTCTGCTGTAATTAGAGTTTAAGGTGACTCTGACTATGTTTCCGTTCAGAACACACTCTGTTACTCTGTTCTCTTCACCAACACAGTGAGCGACTCATTAGGCTCTAGGCCCATATTTTTAAAAAAAATGCCTCTGCTGAGCTGCCAGAGGAGATGCCAGGCTTACAACATCCCACTAGGCCCTGTTTCCAAGATCAGGAATTGCATAATTCTTCCAGGCAGACAGGATGACGCAGCCTAACAACTACTTGAAAGAATAACAATGTTCCAAGTTAATTGTGACAATACCTTTTTATGTAAATCTTCCTCTTGTCTAAAATGGCCAAACTTGCGGTTTCTGTCTCTGTAATGCATCTTTAATTGCTCAACATGCAACTTGGGGCTGGAAGCTAGAGGTGATTTTCAGGTGACTGCATATTTGGAATGCTATAGCTTGAGATCTATATGAGCTGTAAGGAATTTTTATTCACATCTAGTTTTTTCTTTTATTCCTTGAGTGCAAGGAGTGAATTCTCACTGGGTAGGGCAGGTGAAGGAAACACATTGGATTTACTATAACACAGACACACCTTGGTCTAGTTCAGGTCGGCATCCTGCAAGCATCCAATAAGTGGCTTTTTGAAAGAATTATTGGAGAAAAAAAGATTTTGCCAGTTTATGAGAGCTTTTCAATGCTTCTCTTTTCCCAAAATAACTCCTGAGACAGGTGGGAGCAGACATGACCGTTGGTGATCACAGTGACTTGGGTAAATGAACTAAGAGTTCTGTTCCCTGTAACTATTTTATAGTTTAGCAGGGCTCAATGATCAGTTTTGAATTTTAAGAAATAAGACTGCTTTGGGAACAATGGATGTACTAAGGACCCCAGTGTGATTATCCCCCATTCTATGTGTATATCAGAGTGTCATACCACACCCAGATATGTGCACAGTGTCTATCCATTAAAATGAATTTTAAAAATGAAGTGAGAGAGAAATAGTAAAAGAAACAGCTTAATGATAAGCCTTAACACAAAAAGGAAATTGTTACTGAGAAAATAAGGATCCTTAAACATAATTTAGAGGATTAATTGACCAGAGAACTAGAACATTTTGAGCCTGTGGGTATGTAAATCTAAGTATAAATTCATAGGCTGGGGAAAACTTAGTGCTAGAGACTTACTTAGCATGCACAAGGCCCTGTGTTCAATCCATACCACTGAAAAATAAAACAAAGTGACAAATCAAAGTATAGGCAAAACTAACAAAATTACATGAAGCCCTCTCAGAAAAGAAGGGGTGGGGGTGTGGGGGAGGAGTTGTGTGAGGATGGACTGGGAAGGGGGGCTGATATTAGGATATAAAGTGAATAAATAAATTAATGAACAGAGAGTGGGAAAAGACTATTGAACTTATCTTTTAGGACCTGAGAAATCAGGTCTGGATATCAGCACATGTACAGCCTTCCACAAATGACCTTTCTTCTCTTGACTAGAAACATAAAGGATGCTGACAACAGCTATTAGAAAAATAATTCATTTGGTACCCAGGGGTGGTTCATTGCAAAGTGCTAGCCACACAATTATGAAGACCTGAGTTTAGACCCCCAATACTCACAGATAGAGCTAGACACACATGGTGGCACAGATCTACAACCCCGATACCAGGGTTCGGGGTAGGGCAGAAAGAGGAGAATCCCAGAGGCTTGATGGGTGGACAATCTAACAGTCATTGAGTTATAGACTCAAAAGAGGAAGTCACCAGATGTTGACTTCTGGCATCCATATACACACACAAGCACGCACATGGACACACCACATGGACACACGTGCACACATACAAACACACAAGCGTATGCACACACAACTGCTTATATGCACACATATCCATTCACAAATATGTACACACGTGACTGAATAAAACTTTAACCAGAGTGCTACATTTACAGCGATAGTCCAAATACGTGGCATCAGTAAACAAATGAAAGCACTAAGGCAACATTTTTTTTCTGATTAAAATATATAAAATTAAAAATTAATGATGAAAACGCAGAACAAAATTATCCTCCGCATGTCTCCAGGAAATCTGAAGATGATACATGAAATCAGATTATTGCTCAGATGGAAACATCCTCCAAGCAACCACAAATTAGCAGGAAGTCAACAATATTTTCTCAGATGGAATGTGCATACAGATTTCCTCAAGGAGATCCGACTCGAGTGCTAATTTAGTTGTACACGTTAGAAAGTAAGAAGTGTTATTTTGACTAGCAGCTTGAGGAATGAGAATGGAGACAAGAAACAGAAGTTTAGATGCAGAGCCAGAGACTAATTGATGGGTGAAAACCGATAACAGAGAAAGCAAAGCCCGATGCGGGAGCTCGTGAAAACCCTGGAAACTGTTGCTCATCCAACTCCTCATCCTTTCAAAGCACCGACAACACAGGCAGCATATAAACAACCAGGAAGAGGGGAGAGTCAGAGGCACCTGTGATGGCTGCTGTCTGGCCAACTTGACAGAATCTAGAACCATCTGGGAGCCGGATCCCGCAGGCAGGGGATGTCTTGATTACATTTAATAGCGGAGAGAAGCTCTGTCTTAGTTTATCACAGGACTGTCATTTGGCAGGGGATCCTGGTCTGTACAAAGCATAGGAAGCAGGCTGAGCTCTAGCCTGCATGAATCCATTGTTCACTGCTCTTGATTGTAGGCTCATCATGACCCACTCCCTCACACATCTATGGCTGTGCCTCACCTGTCTGGATGGGCTATAGCCAGTGTTAATAGCCAAGATAAACCCTTTCTCCCTAAGTTATTTAAATGCATTTTATCACAGCAACAGAAAAGCAACTAAGACAGTGGAGTTAGAGTACAGAGCAGAAAACTCTGTAGGAATTAGGAAGTTAGATGATGTTTATTTTAGTCAGGGTCACCATAGCCTGTACCTTAGACTAGATGGTTTTAAAACAACAAAATGATACTTTTCACATGTCTGGAAGCTGAAAGACCAGAATGGAGTTATTTGGTGAGGCTCTCATAGATGCTGCCTTCTATGTGCCTTCTATGTGCCTTGACAAGATAGAATGTACAACCTGGTACCTCCACTCCACACATAAGGCCTCTGCATTCAACCCAATTGTTTCCTGAAACCTCCATTTCCCAATGTCATCACTCTGTGGGGGAGGTATATTAATATACATATTTATGGGACACACGCATCCAGAGGAGACTAGCATATCTACTATCTCTTACAATTGTATTCGAGAAACATGAAAACAGATCCTTATTTTTTAGGTTTATTTTATTTATATGAGGGTCGTTTGTTTGTTTGTTTGTGCCTACATGTAGGTATGGCTGTGTTTTTTTCTATGGTCTGCACTTGACCCTGGAAGTCAGAAGCAGGTGCCATGTCCCCTGAAACTGGAGTTACAGATGACGGTGAGGTCATGGATACTAGGAACTGAATCTGAGCCGTCTGCAAAAGCCACAGTGCTCCTAATGCTGAGTCATCTCCCCAGCCCCAAGATGATTATAAAAATTAAAATAAAATTTTATATGTATTCACATACACCAGAGCAGATTGCTAGTCTCAGAAGATATTGTATTAAATTACCAACAATAGTCTATCTAGTAGAAATCAAAAATGTAATGACAAGATTCAAGCTTGCTAAGTTTTACAAGGGAATCTTACCAAGTATTTAAAACTTAAAAGCTTCTAAAAATAACCCAGCAGGAGAATTATATCTCTAACCAAAATGGTATAAAAAAGAAGCAAATGCACTTCCATAGATAAAAAGCGCAACAAGAAGTGCACATTTATAAAACAAAGAGATTTCAGGACACTGACCAACAGCAACGACAAAATGCATAAAGACCCTTGAGATGGAAATCAAATGAGAATGGATGCATGTGGAGCAACAGGAAACATCACTTCAGGGCCACAGAAATCTCCACCCAGGTGCAGATGGAATTCTTGATTCTTATTCAAAAAAAAAAAAAATGATTTCAGACCAATCAGACTGAAGCAAGGGTGGTTAGTCTAATGATCTGCAGAAAGGACACAGGCCCCAGTAGGTCAAGTGCAGGCCATAGAGAAGAACACAGCCATACTTTAGCAGCTGCTAAGGAAGGAATTCAGGTCCTGGGGTAGGTCCATTTCCTAAAGGACACAACGCAATTAATGAGCTGAGGTGGAGGCAGAATAGGAAACTCTGTTGTTCTGTCCATCTTCTTACTGAAAGAATATAATTTTTCTACAAATGAAATGATTATTTATTTATAATGGTAGTAAGTTTATATATGAAGGTAAATTATAGTTAAATATGAATACTATTCATGGGGCATATAAACATATGTTTTCACTCTACATATGGCCGGCTAGCCATCCTAATAGTCTTGTTTGTAGTATTTGTAGGAGGGGTTAGAGTCTTTGTGTAGGGCACTCTCTATGCTGAAATTTTTGACAACCATCAAGTCAGGCCCAGGTATATAAGGCTGAAGAATAAGTGTCCCCATGCCCACTTATTCTTTCTCTGATCTTCTGATATGGGAAGAGTTGGGGCGGATCTTTGAACTCACTAGAGGCTTTCTGTCTTTCCTCAGGAAGGTGTGAGCTCAGGAGTTAGGGTGCCAAATGTTCATGGTCACACAGAACATCCACTATCACTGCCTTCAGGTTTGTGCCTCTTGAATTCAAAGACTTGAATTGATGGGCAGCCAAAAGATGAGCTCAGAAAGTTTTATTGTAGATTCACAGGTGAGAGCTAAGGAGAAAGAAGGCAGAGCTCCTGTCTAGCAGGAATGGGTCCTCCCAAATGGGACATCAGTGAATGGCTAGTTTAGGATGTTTTCATAGGAATTAGATAGGAACTGGGATGATATTGCTCACTCCGGTTGACCTAGCCAGAAGGAACCTAGGTGTCTCCTTTCCATTTTGGTCTCTTTTGCTCATGAATAGATCCTGGATAAATGTATTCACTTAGGGGAAGAAAAATAATAAGAACTCAGACCTCCCTACTGGTATCCCTGGCCTCTGGCCAGAAACTAACCAACCATATTTTGGCTTAAACAATTTCTTTAATTTCCTCCTAGAACAAATCTTTCTATCTGAGAAGAAAGCTTATTAAAAGACAGGATGTCAAAGGACTAAAAAAAAATGTTATTAAGAGTAGGAAGCAATTAGAAATGTAAATGAGGAAAATACCTAATAAAAATTATTAAAAAAGAAAAAAAACTGTCTTACTAGAAAATTATCTTATTCATTTGTTTTTCAGTCAGTAACAACAATGTGAGACTTGATCAAAGAGCAATAATGATGCATATACATCCTCATGAAGATTTTCTGAGAGGCTATAACTATATTAGTTTAATATCTGAAAGAAAGTTCACATAGTGATATCCATATTTAAGGAAGTACTCTATAATACTTCAATTCTGTGAGGAACGGGTGTGTCAGCCACCCCAAGATGGCGCCCGGGATGGCTGCCAGGCCTTAAATCTTCTTTTTTTTGTTTTTGTTTTTTTCGAGACAGGGTTTCTCTGTGTAGCCCGACTCACTTTGTAGACCGGGCTGGCCTCGAACTCAGAGATCCGCCTGCCTCTGCCTCCCAAGTGCTGGGATTAAAGGCGTGCGCCACCATGCCTGGCCTGCCAGGTCTTAGACCCTGCTCCTGACTTCCTCATTATCTCAGACTTAGCCACATCCCAGCCGCCTGCACTGCGCAGATGCCATGCCTTGTCAGCTCTCCTGAGGTCTCCTGAGGTCTCCTGAAGTCTCCTGAGGTCTCCTGAGGTCCTGAGTCAGCAGTTCACTTGCTGTGAACTTATGGACTGCTGTTACATGACTGGAGTGATTGGGAGGAGTCAGTAGGGTATTTAAGGCACACCCCTGGGTTGTTCTGGTGGATTCCTGTTCCTGCATTGCAATGCTAAGTGTTCCTGAATAAACCTGCTTGAAGAAGGAAAAAAAAAAAGAGTAAGAAGCAAACAACTCACTAGCTTCAGGAAGTCCCTGATACTGAACATATTCACTAGGTTCCTCCCTCCCCAAGCATATATAAGTAGTAAAGACTGTTAAGAGAGCCTTTGAGACAAGCTGTGAGAAGACATCTTTGACTTGTTTCTTCTTCTGTAAGTAGCACCTCACACATACTCCTAAAAACTCCATAACTATAATAAAATCCATAAGTTCAAGTTAGATTTTGGTGTATCCATACTTTTGTTGTTGGTGGTTCCCTATTTGAGGTGAGTAAGTTTTTTTTTTTTTTTTTTTTTTTTTTTTTTTTTTTTTTTGGTTTTTCGAGACAGGGTTTCTCTGTGTAGCCTGGCTGTCCTGGCACTCACTTTGTAGACCAGGCTGGCCTCGAACTCAGAAATCCGCCTGCCTCTGCCTCCCGAGTGCTGGGATTAAAGGCGTGCGCCACCACGCCCGGCTAAGTTTTTTTTTTTTTTTAACCTCTCCCACAGAATGGTTTCTCACAACACCAAATTCTCTCCGTGCCCTGGGTCTATAGGAAGGCAATCAGTGCTTTGTCTATTGCAAGTTCCTCCTCTTCAGGAGAAAAGCACTCCCTGAAGGGTAATTTTCCCACCCAGAGGGAAAGGCATGTGTCCTGTCTGAAACTCCAGGTCTTTCTCTCTAAACCAAAATATGAAAGAGAAAATAAATAAATAAACTTAAGACGTCCCCCCTCCAAAGAAATATTGGAAGACTTAGATTAAAGCATATCAGGTTAGAAGACATTCTCATTCCAGATTTTTTAAAAAGGTTTTTATTGAAATGAAGAACAATGTGTCAGTTATTTGGGTTTTAAAAATATTTTTATGTGTATGTATTCATGTGTCTGTGTATATGGATGTGTGAATCTGTAGGGGTGTTCCCAAAAGCCAAAGAGGGTGTTGGATTTTCTGGAGCTAGGGTTACAGGCAGTTGTGAGTTGCCTGATATGAGTATCTGGGAACAAATGAACTCAGGTCCTCTGTAAAACAAGTAAGCATTTATAACTTGCTGGTCCATTTCTCCAGCCCCAAGTTCCATCTTTTTAATACATTAGCAAAGATTCAGAATATTAACTGTAAGAACACTAGAATGTAAAAACAAGCTTTAGGGCTGGGGACTGGCTCAGCTGGCAAATTGCTCATTGTTGCAGGATATTTGACCATACTGTGAATCCCAGGATTGTGTTGTTTACTGAAAATACCTGTTTCTAGTTGTGGTTTGGTCGAGTCCTTAACACATATCTTCAATCCCTCTGCTAGAATATTGACACACACTTAGCATAGACACACCCTTAGCATAGACATACCCTTATCATAGACACACCCTTAGCATAGACACACCCTTAGCATGTACCTTTACTCCCAGGCAATGAAAGTAAAGTTTGTAAATAGAAGCACCCATGTTTGAAAGCAATGTCTACTTGAGTGGCAAGGTGACAAATCAGAGAAAGATTTGAGAGAATAGGATATGCCTGAGTATCGTGAGAAGAGAGAAGAAAGGGAAGCTACTTAAGAGAGTAGTGCAGAGGAAAAGAAGAGGGGGTTTTACTGGGAGACTTTTACAAAGGCAGGCTGAAAAGAGAACAAGAGAAGGAGAATACACCAGAAGATTACAACAGACTGCTAGAATTAGTTTGAGGTCAAGCAGAACAATTCAGGAGGGGCCAAGAGAGAAATTCAGATTGAATCAGTTAGTGTAGAGGAGAGTTTTGACCTAAACTGAGTTTGGCTGAGTTGATCAGTCAGCCAAAGATCAGAAAGAACTAGAAAGGGTGAGCATAATCAGCAGTAGGCCTTAGAGGTAAAAAAAAAAAAAAGGCCTAGATTAGATAGCTCAGAGGCTAGAAGCTTCGAGGACTAGGCCTAGGTTAGCAGATGGAGGCAGTAAGCTTCGGAGACAATTACATCGGGTGAATAAAAGGTGCTGCTATAGCTTATTACATAAGTATCAGGGAGTCGGACAAAGAAAGCACCATATTCACACAGGTCAATAGAATACTAACTGTGGGCAGCACAAGGTTCCTCAGCTCACACATAAGCACTAGGGCAATCAGGGATGTTAAAATACACAGGGATGTTCCTTCAGAGGAAGAAATGTATAACCTGTTTTCCACGGAGAAGTGTGGGAGCGGACATGGTTAATAGCCTGGTGACCTTTGTGCAATCTGTGTGGCCGAGACCGCTTGGATCTTCCCCCACACCCTTATTGTAAGCTTGTTTTTCTCAGTCAGTCTATAGAAACTCTCTTTATGGGGTTGTGTTGCATGTAGTCAATCTAGAGAAGCCATCTTTAGGGAAAATGTCACATGTACCATACAAAGAGTTTTGATGAAGTCATGTCTTAAGCTATGTTGAACACGCGGTTTTGAATTGTTTATCCCAAGGAAATTGTTCATCAAATGATGCACTTCACTATGTCTGAAATAAACCACTCAGAGCTAGACTCTTGAAATTTGAGCCAAAGCCAGCTACTGAATCATGTTGAACTGATCTTCCCCACTGCCTCCCACAGATTACTCTGCTGGCTCTAGTATTCACACATGCCACCAGAGTTAACCAAAATACAACAAGATAAACAATTAATAAAAAGCATAACAAGGTAAAAAAAATAGAATGTTAAATGTCAAGACATTTAACAGGCTCAACAGAAAGAATTAAGAGATTTTTTTTTAAAAGAACAAAACAGAAAGAAAAAAAAAAGAGTACTTGAAGTAGCAATGTTCAAGAATGTCCTCAAATCACTGATTGACTATAAATGTATTTTACTGAAACTATTTCTCACCTTCAATTTGAGAACACGTTTTTAACCTGCTATCTTACGATTAAATTTTGACCTTCCTTTAAGAGAACAATGTAACCAACCATGCTGTGCCTTGGATTTCCCATGCAATCAGCTTTTACAACTTAAACTAAATGTATGCATTTAATCTTAAACTCTGTACTCTTCTATGTCCTTGACCCAGAAGAATGTATTTGTGTGTGGCAGTAGTCATTTGCTGAAAGCAGGAAGGTGTTCATGGACGTTGATGGACAGCAACGATTGATGTTGCTGTGATGTCACTTCCTCCCGCCATTCTCTGTGTGAAGAACACATTCAGTCATGATCCAGTAAAGAATTCATTAGGTTATTGTGTGGCTATCAAAATGCTGATCAAGTTTATATGAAAACACAAAAAGGGCAACAGAGCTAGTTAAATACTAAAGAAGAGCTAAGCTAGAAGACCAGCGCCACCTGATTCCTGACTGACTGAGGAGCCAATGATCAGGATAGAGAGGTATTGACAAAATTGACAAATAAATCAACAGGTCATAAAAAAAAGGTCCCAGAAACAGGGCTGATAAGTATAATAAGTAATCTTGACAGAACAATGCAATGCATCAGAGGGGGAATCTTTTCAGCAAATGCATCAGACTAACTGGACATCAACATGTAACACAAGTCAAATGAATCTAGACACATGGATCTTATACACCACATACAAATTCAGAAGAGTTTATGGAGCTCAATGTGAGATGGTAAAAATCCTAGATGTTCACACAGGAGAAAGCCTCTGGCTGAGTTGATAGTTCTTTAACTGTAACACCAGAGGCAGGAGCCATGAAAAATATTCATAATCTGGATCTCATTTAATTTCTGCTATGCAGAAGATATTGTCAAGAAAATAAAAGGCCAAGCTTCAGCTTGGGACCAAGTGTTTGCAAGCACCGTATCTGATAAAGGGCTGTTACCTATCTTACATAAAAATCTCAAAGAAGAAAAAGAAAACATTTTCATTAAGGACCTTAGCAAACACCACAAAATGAATACAGATGGCAGATCAGCATGTGAAAGGATGTTTCTGCATTGTGAATCATCAAGGAAATGCAAATTCAAACAATAATGAGTTACCAGTGCACACCTTTTAGATGCTTCAAATCCCTAACACTAACAGAACCAAATCCTGGCAAGGTCATGAAGCAACAAGCATGCTTACCATCACCTGTGGGAATACACAAGAATAGAGCCATTGTGTACACCAGCTTAGCAGTCTCTTACAAAGAGGCATACTGCTGTTACATGAGCTAACAATACATGCTTCTTAGCCTTTACCCAAGTGAGCAGAAAATTGGACATCACTCACTGAAACATCTTGGATTCAGGTTCAAGGGGACACTGGGAATAATTGTCAGCTTATAAGGAATTTATTGAAAGAATTACCAATGCCATGGATGGATAGATGAACAAACATTGACATGGCAGGTTCAGGCTTCAGCCCCAGAGACAGCAGGGGCTCTGAACAGAAGAAGTGCCTATGTAGTAGTAATGGAGATTTCTCCTCCTACCACTTCTGAGGAGGTGAGTGGTTTCACAGTACAGGCCTCCATCAAGGCTTTCTGATTCTCAGACACAGACAGGGAAGGGGTAGAACCAGGATGTGTAGACATCAATACACACTTTGATAGAAGTCCATTTTTCTAAGGTGAGAGATCCTGGCCCCCGGAATTCTGTTAGCTAGGATCCGCACAGTGTTTCAGTTGAGTGCCTGTTGGTATCTGTGAGAGGAGGGGCAGCTGAAGGTATTGTAGCCTCTCAGCATCCATCTGGATTCTCACATTGCTTTCTCACACTCACGGGTGGATGATTACAGTCACCTGGTAATGATTAATAGACTCAGAAGCAACTAGAATCCTCCAGTAGGTGAATGGTTGATTTGGTTTGGCGTATTTCCCCGATTAACAGTGCGCTATCTTAGAATTTGCCCCAGTAATCTAGGGAGTCATGACCAATCTGGCAGAATAGAACAGTGGTAGACTGGTCTATGGTAATGATAAGGGAGCTATTGCCATTCCCCAGGGAGGATCAAGAGACCACCAGCAGTAACTACAGCTACTAGGCACCTTCCCCCAGATGCAGGAATAGAAAGTTAATTGAAAACAAGACTCCACATGCAGTTTCTCTATGGTCACCATAGATGATGGACTGAGACCTTGGAGGGATTCAGTGTTTGGGCCACACTTCTGTGAGTAGCTCCTCCCTCATACTCTGTAAGAAAGCCCTAAAAGCTTATTGGTCTCATCAACTCAGACAATAGTGAACTTTGACTTTGGTCTGTTGTGTTGATGCCACCATGGTGAGGGTTTCAGGAACAGATTATTTTTCTCTGTTGATTTAAAGAACAAAAAGGCCAGAAATGCCAAGTTTCAGCTCTTGCCCAAGATTTATTGAAAGCAGAAGCTAGCACACACTACCCCCAGTAGGAGAAGACATCCAGGGTACAGAAGCCAAGTTTATTTGGAAAAATAAGAACTGTAATATGTTTGGGATATGATGGATTCCCTTTTTTCCCCAGAGTTGACTGGTTTGGGTTATTTCAGAGAGTTAGATTCAAACAAAGAAGGGAAAGCTGATTGTTTTCCCTCACAGGGCTCCCCTCTGTGGGCCTGTAGGAAAAGTTGAAACTCTGACCAAACCCTGATAGTAAGGCAGAAAATATTTGTCTATTTAACATTTGACTTGTGCTCAAACTTTATCTAAATATCACATAGTAGTTAAACCATCAAACTAGTGTAATTAGCCTTATAGGTGTTCAGTAATCAAACATGGAGGTCTATACTAATGTGGACAGAGGGATTAAAGAGGCAATGTTTGCCCTTCGACCTGTAAGGTAACTAGTTCCTAGGCAATCATGGGACTAGCTTTTGTAAGCCACCTGCTTTTCATTCAGTCCACGAGGGAACTCTAAACAGTGACTATCCTATGAAATATCCCCTTGATTATCTGTAAGGAGCCGCCTTCACATTCGCCATTACAAGATGGCGCTGATGGCACTGGCACCTGTGTTCTAAGTAGTAAACAAGCAAGCTGCACATGTGCCGGGGTAGCTTTCCACGCCATGTGCTCTGCCTTTCCCGTGACGACAACTCCGGCCGATGGGCTGCAGCCAATCAGGGAGTGACACGTCCGAGGCAGAGGACAGTCCTCCATAAAAGGGAGGGGGCTCCGCCATCTCTCTCTCTCTCTGGCTCTCTTCTCCACTGGCTCCTGATGGGGTAAGCAATAAAGCTTGTGCTGCAGAAGATTCCGGTTGCCCTGAGCGTGTTCTTACCAGGGGGACACAAAAGCGCGGGCAACAATTATCCTCCAATACCTGAAAGTCAGCAGTAATGGGACCCTAAATCCATCTACACAATCACTCTCAGCCAGAGGCAGCTGACTCTACACTCAACTCCTAAATGAGTATAGGGTCTCAACTCTTAGAGAGATAATGTTAGATAGCTAGACAGATATTACAAGGCTTGGTGGCCATTGTAAAAGAACCCTTCCCTCACAGCATCCTCTTCTTCCAAAATTTCTGATAGCAGAGACTGTCAAAAGATGGCCACAATGAGGATTCTGACCTCATTCAGCAGAAAAGAGCTGAAAAGGATTATGCAACACACACACACACACACACACACCATTAAGCTATAGAAACAAAAGTTAGCCAAAAGTTAGCAATGTAGCCATGGCCTCACCCTACTGAAAACTTTTAGCAGTTTCTAGGAAACCACAATCACTAGCATTCTAGGAGCACAATAACTTGTCTTTCTGGATTTCTACCCCTGCCCTAATAGATCCTGAAGATAGCTGCCCGTAATCAATGACTCTGAATTACCTGCTAATCTTTTGTTCACTGCTCACCTTCTTTTGTTCACCCCTACCACCAGCCACTCACTGTGTATATTCAGATCCACACATGACATAAAACAAATTGTAACTACTTTGAGATTTCATCCTGTCCCAGGCAGAATGGCAATAATCAAGAAATCTGACTACAAATATTGGAAAGTATGTGGTGAAGGATTTGATCATGGTATCTACTACCACAGCAGAAAGCAAGATAGGACAACAGCCATTATGGAAATCACTTAGGAGGTACCTAAAAACCCTGAAAATATAACTACTCCTCTTCTAAGTGAGATTCTATTGTGAGGCAGAAAGAGTTAAGACTCAATATATCACTTGATGGGATACAAAATTCAACCTGTAAGTTTGTGTATGGATGGATGAAACGAGTGAAAGTGGGGCTGTAAAGGACACTGGAAGGCACTAGGAATGGACTATACCATTGCTACTTTACTCCTTAGACAACTGCAACACAGCTCCTTAGACAACCACTCCAACACTGCAACTTAAAGGGTTACAAATGATAAACTAGAGGAAAACAAAATTACATATCACTTAAAAGAACAGGGAAAGTAAAAGTAGAAAAATTATAATCAATAGAAAAAAAGTTATATGTGAGGTAGGTGTCTTAGTTAGGATTTTACTGCTATGAACAGATACCATGACCAAGGCAATTATTACAAGGACAACATTTAATTGGGGCTGGCTTACAGGTTCAAAGATTCAGTCTATTATCATCAAGGTGGGAAGCATGGCAGCATCCAGGCAGGCATGGTGCAGGAGGAGCTGAGAGTTCTACATCTTCACCCAAAGGCAGCTAGGAGAAGACTGTCTTCTAGACACCTAGGACAAGGGTCTCAAAGCCCACACCCACAATGTCACACTCCCTCCAATGAGGTCCCATCTACTCCAACAAGGCCACACCTCCTCCAACAAGACCATACTTCCTAATAGTGCCACATCCTGGGTCATGCATATTCAAACCACCACAACAGGTATTAATGCAAATATATCAACAAATATTTTAAGTATGAATGATGTAACTACACAAATTCATAGATGCTATCAGAAAAAATTCATCAATTTATATATTGTTCTAGTTTCCTTTCTGTCGCTGTGATGAAAAACATGGGCCAAATCATCCTAGGGAGGAAAGGTCCTTTGGCTTCTATTCCATCACTGAGGGAAGTCAAAGCAGGAATTCAAGCGGGATTCAGGAGGCAAGAACTGAAGTAGAGGCCATGGAGGAGTGCTGCTTACTGGCTTGCTCTCCAAGGCCTCCTCAGGCTGCTTTGTTATGCAGTCCAGGACCACCAGCCCAGGGGTAGCACTGCCTACAGAGGGCTGGGCCTTCCCACATCAAACATTGACCAACCAAAAGCATCTTGTATTTTCCCATAGGAAATCTGACAGAAGCAATTTCTCCATTGAAGTTCCCTCTGGGTGACTCAAGCTTGTGTCAAGTTGACAAAAAAATAACTAGCACAGTTGTCTGTAAGAAATCCATGTTCAATAAATTGACTGCATGGTTAAAGGGAGTAGAATAGAGAAAGACATAGACTTAACAAGAAAATCTGCCCAAGTCTGATTTCCAGAAGTTTCTGATTCAGGGTGGTGACACACAGCATGTGATCCCAGCCACTGTGGAGGTGAAAATGGGAGAGTCAGAAGCTTATAGTCACCTTTATCCCTATCCAGCTTGAGGCCAACCTGGGCTATGAGAGACCCTGTATCAAAACAACTCAAGAGAAACTCAAGGCTATTCCAACCAACACCAGCACTCACTCTTCCAAAGCTACGCACATATGTGTCAGGGTAGATCATGTTCAAAGTCATAAAACATACCTACAGTGAAATGAACTCTATTTCCCAATGTCTTTCCACCAACAGTTTAAAGTCAAGCCCTCCCTCCCTTTCTGAATCACATTTGTGTATGCCTTCCTTTGGAACCAATGGGTCTTCTAAACTACAGTTGCCCTTTCCTGTATGGAAACCCTTACTACAGCCATACTTGATAAACTCCAAACTATATGCACAAACCAAGACCTACACATTAAACTCTTGAACACTAAAGAATAAAATCATGAAAGCAGACAAGGGCAAGAACTGTCCTGACTGCCTTAGTCAATGTAGGAAGATTCTCCCCAAGTTTGAGCAGCACCTGCTGGTAGCATCCCTTACTCAAACAAGAATTATAAAAAGGCCAGGCAGGAAGGTGACTCAGCTTTTTGCCTGCTTGCCCTTCCCTCTTGCTGTCAAGTTGATTTATCTGCTTCTGCTGCTTTCTTGGCTGATATCAAGACCAACATTTCCAGCTTCCATTGCTGATGAAGGACCAGTGGCGGTCTAGAAATCTTCCAGGTTTTCAGCACCAGTTGGGAGTCCTGAGGCACCTAGCCTTATTGTCCAAGCAACTACATGGCTGTTGGACTCTCCCGTGTGACAGAGTCACTATGAGACTACACTGACTACTGAAGCACCCAGCCTCTAGGACTGAGCAAGCACCGGGTTCCCAGCCTTTCAGGTACAAGACAACTGTTGTTACTATTTAGTAACAACAGTTACTAAATCAGTTTAGCAGCTGATTTAGTAAATACTATATAGAGTGGTGGGTTTGAATAAGAATGGCCCCCATCGGCTCATATATTTGAATGCTTACTCATCAAGGAATGGCAGTATTTGTCAAGGATTTGGAAGTATGGCTTGCTAGAGGACTGTCTTGTCACTTGGGGTAATCTTTTTTTTTTTTTTTTTTTTAAGATTTATTTATTTATTACATGTAAGTACACTGTAGCTGTCTTCACACACTCCAGAAGAGGGCGGCAGATCTCGTTACGGATGGTTGTGATGAAAGACCCACAACGTGAGGACTCCCCCACGTTCTGACTCAGGAGAGGCGACACCCCAAAATCACCCACAAGAAACGGTCTTGCTGCAACTGCAAGAGGATTTTTATTCGAGAGCGTTCTCGGGCCCATGGTCATACACCACGCAGGGGTAGAGGACCATGGCGCCCCGAGTAGCTGAGTAAGGGGGTATTTAAAGGAAGAAACCACAACTCAAGGAAGTGGGGAGGGCGTTGTTGGAAAAATACCAAAGATACCAGTTAAGAGTCATAAGGAAGTGTAAAGTCACAAGAGTCACAGAGAATACCTGGTAATTGTTTTGGTTAACTCTCAGTTTCTAAGAGCCCCTAACAATAGCACATTTGCATGGCAGTTTCCGGTGTTGGTCAGGGTGACTTTCTTTGAATGAACACTCTTTGAACTCAGGAAGCAGGTAGGTGGAGGAAGGAATGTCGCTATCAAGGTATGATTAGCATACCTTGGAGCAATGAGTCACAAAGGTTACATTCCCAAGCCTCGACCTAAAGGCCTAGAATTTTGTTACTTCTTCAGTGAGCCACCATGTGGTTGCTGGGATTTGAACTCTGGACCTTCGGAAGAGCAGTCGGGTGCTCTTACCCACTGAGCCATCTCACCAGCCCGGTAATCTTTAAGGTTTCAAAAGCCCATGCCAGTGATTGTCTCTCTTTTGCTGCTGCCTGGAGATATGGATGGGGAAGTCTCAGCTACTTCTCTAACACTGCCTGCCTGCATCCCCTCCATAATGATAATGGACCAAACCTCTGGAACTCTAAGAAAGCCCTAATTAAATGATTTCTTTCATAAGAGTTGTCATAGTCAAGGTGTCTCTTCACAGCAATAGCACACTAAGAACTCTGATTAGATATTAATATATTGGTTCTATTCTCATATAACACTTCTTAGACTTGGTTTACAAATATGCATTGGTGATCCACACCTCTGACCACAAGCACTTGAGCAGGAAGATCACAAGCTTGGAGCCAGGTTGAGACGCTGTGTCAAAACAAAACACTGGATAGTATTGGCCTATGATCCCAGAACTTGAGGAGCAAAGGCAGGGGCGGGGGGAGTCATAAATTTAAGAATAGCTTCCACTACAAAAGAGAGTCCAAGGCTATTATGGGAAATTTACTAATACTTGTCTCATAAGTCCAAAATGCCATTGGATGTAACTCAGCCTTGGGGTGTTGGCCCTGGCTGGGCTCAGTCCCCAGGGCCTCAAAACAAAGAACAAAGCAGCAAGCAAGCAATATTGGAACCCACCCCCCATGATTGCAGCAGAAAATAGAAAACCATTAAAATGATAACAGAATATCTACCAAGAACACTTTAAATAACAGTGAATTAAAAGCATTCTCGTTAATTTGGAAGGTCCAATAACCACAGAGAGTCACTTAGACAAAAATTAGACACTGTGGTTGCTCACGTAGAAAATTCAGGGTGTTTATATATACAATTATAACTAATTAGAGAAAATGACTAGATAAAAATTACACACAAAATTAATGTTTTTATTTATTAGCAACAGTGAATTAGAATGGGCAATAAAATGGAAGATTCCATTTATAACAATGAATAAAATATACATAAAAACAAACCCAAATTAAAAACAGGCAAGCCCTCTAAACACAAAGGTTAAACTTAATAAAAGGTACATCAAGTAAGCTTAGTTGATGTGGAAAGGCAGTGCCATACAGAATCTGCCAAGACTGCACTTTATGGCACCAGTTCTCCTAAAGCTAATCTAAACAGTCACTTTAAATATAATTTAAAGCCCAACATGTTTGTCTAAAATTTCCCCACACTATTCTAATATTTCCAAAAAATATAAAGGCCTGATAATCACAGACCATTTTTTTTTTTGCAAAAGAATAGATCTGAGTGAGATTTATTATAAATCATATTAGATTTGAGATTTATTATAAAGCAATGATAGTCAAAACAATTTATGATTTCAAGAATAATAAAAAACGAAATAAAATACAAAGACCAAAATTAGAACTGTGTGTTCATAAAAGCCTCACGGAATAGAGAGCTTTGTCATAAATTCTAGATGGTTGGATACTTGGGAAGCATTGGATTTACATGAGAGTCTTAGTTAGGGTAACTATTGCTGTGCTTAAACACTATGACCAGGAAACAAGTTGGAGAGCAAAGGGTCTATTTGGCTTATACTTCCATATCACTGTTCATCATCTAAGGAAGTCAGGACAGGAACCTGGAGGCAGGAGCTGGTGCAGAGGCCATGGAGGGATGCTGTTTACTGGCTTGCTCCCATATTTGCTTAGCCTGCTTTCTTATAGAACCCAGGACCACCAGCCCAGAGATGACAGCATCCACAATAGGCTGGGCCCTTCTCCATCAATCACCAATTAAGAAAATGCTCTAAAGCTGGATCTTATAGAGGTATTTTTTTCAATTAAGGCTTCCTCTTCTCTGATGACTGCAGCTTCTATCAAGTTGATGTAAAACTAGCTAGCACAATGGGGAAAATCAAAACTTCAACCCTCTCAAGAAAAAATATGAAAGAATTACTTTGTAAGAGGTAGGCTTCCAAATGTGAAACACAAGGAGAAAGAAATCATGGTTTCAACTTCTGGGAAGCATCCATCATTTGGCTACTTGGAAGTAAAGAGTCACAGCAAGGTTTTGGGGTTCACCTGACATTCGTAACCACAACCCAGCTGGGGCATTTGCAGACCATGTGAATGCCACACCAGTGCTGGAGAACTGAAGGAAGATGCCAGCAAGAGACCAGACTCCTCACCTCACACTATTGATCACCTTTCAAGACTGATGTAAAAACTGTACCAGATTAATGGATTGATCAATGAGTGAATGAGAATTTAGATCTGAAATGTCTCTCAGAAGGCCCACGTGTTAAAGGCTTGGTCACCAGCCTCTGATGATATCAGGAGGTGTTTAGCACTTAGAGGGTGGAGCCTGGGAGGAAGGTAGGCCATCAGAAAATGTCCCTGCAGAGATACTAGGACAGTGCTCCTTTCTGTTTCTGATTTTGCTTTCTGACCATTGCTTAATTATAGGCTCCCTTCTTGATACTGCCTTGCCATAGACCTCACATCAATAGAACTAAGCAGCCAAGGGTTGAAGCTGTGAGAAAAGTAAACCCTTCCTCTTTCTAATTTGACTGACTCAGGCATTGTGTTACAGTGACAGGAACCTGTCTAACACCTGGATCATCTATCACCTTTATCCCACTAACTGGATGTCCAGCCAGGATTATCCTGGATGTAACTGGGCTATAAAACCCTCAAGAGCTGGGGATCACATTCCCCTTGGTGAGAGAGTGGGTACACTGTAGGACTGACCCTCTGAACCACATCAGATATTTACCTTGATGCTCTGACAAATACCCTGATAAAAACAATTATTTAAATTTAATTTTTTTCACTTATTCACTTTATATCGTGCTCCCTGCCTTCCTCCTGGTCATCCCCTCCTACCATCTTTTCCCCCATCTTCCCTCCCCTTCTCCTCTGAGTGGGTGGGGTCCCCTGTGTATCCCCCTTACTCTGGCACTTCAAGTCTCTTCAGTTTAAGGAAGGAAAGGTGTATTTCGGCTCACAGATTGAAGATATGAGTTCATCATGGTGGGGATGGGCACATGGTGGCAGAGACTGAGGTGGCAGGTCATATTCCATCAACAGCCAGCAAACAAGGAATGAATGCTAGTTCTCAGCTCATTTTCTCCTTTTTATCCAGTCCAGAACTCCATTCATGGAATGGAGCCACGCCCATTTAGAGCAAGGGTCCTCCCACTGCCTTTATTCTAATCTGGAAACTCCCAGAGGCTCATGTCTGTGGTGATTCTAAGTGCTACATCACTCTGACAACAAAGATGAAGCACCACCTCACATCACATCATGTCAAAATGTAAGTGAAAACTAACACTTGAAGTTGTATATCTAAGAGGCTGGGGCAGAGACAAGGCACAGTGAGATAAAGGCTAGTGAGCCCTGGCCTACCGAAGCCGATTGGATGGCTTCTAATATCGTGAGGATGCCTCAGGAGAAAAGAGGCAGGAAAGTCCTTGTGCAGAGGGATGTGACTATCCCGTTGCCAACATAACCCATGGTGCCAAACTTCCCAAAGAGTAGTCGTGGGATATTTGAATGGATGACTGATTTAACATGACACATATACAAGGATACTGTATAGGTGGAGGGAAGGGAGAGCAACTGTCATTATGACACACTTGTTCCCAAAAACACCTCTTAGAGCACTGTGCTCTGCATCTTAAGAGATGAGCAACTGGGGTCCATTGCTGCTGTTCTGCATTCCTTAGTAAGGATGATGACAGAGGCACAAAGGACTTCACTTTTTCCTCCTCCACGCATTTCCATCTTCACACGGAGTAAAGGGAACTGAGAAACATCTAGCAAGACATCAGGAGGCCTTATAGCATCTACGGGAGCATTCAGGGTGCTGGGTCAGAACCAAGGCTTGGCCAGCTGCAGCGTAAGTGTAGCCTGTGCTAGCAGCAGGAGCTATTGGATTCTCTATCCAATTTAAACTCAGCCTGTTTAGCCACCCTGGGCACCTCTTTGTGATAACAAATATGTAATCAAATCGCTGTGTGTCCATAACAGTTTGTAATGTAAAAAGAGATACTGGGATGAGAAAACCCCCTCCAGCACGCCTTCTCTTCCTACTCCGGGCCCTTATCTAATTTTTTCACATGCTTCTTTTTCAAATAAAGTGTGTTTGAATGTTACACACACACACACAGACACACACAGACACACACAGACACACACAGACATACACAGACACACACACACAAATGAGTTTGCATCTCAGAGGTTGTTGCTAAGAAAGTGGTGAGCACGTGCTGTGGTTGGGGTTGGGGGATGCTTCTCATCCTGCACCTCTAGTCTCTCAGCGGTAAGACTTGCCCAGCTCCGCACATGTGTGCATGCAGCCCCCCCCCGCCCCTCCCCCCACACCACCGTTCTGTTCTTTTGGCCTCTCGACACAATCCACAGCCTTTTGCTGGGGTCCTGTAGGAGACGCCAATTAAAGAACGCATTAATGAAACTGAACTTTAAACACATTTTTCCCCAAAGGAAGAAAAATGACTGTCACCTGTTCATCCAGAAGTTGGAGTGCATGTTGTCTGACAACCTGGTGAATCTTTTGCTATTCTGTGAAGCCAGCCTTCCTGAATTCCTATAGCGTGTAGTTCTTACCATGCTTTAAGCTCAGGGCAGACCGGGCTTAATTATTGGTTCAATTGCTGATGCTTCTAATTTCCCGCGGCTAGTGTGCCCTTCTTTTCACTCTCAGCTCAGCATCATAAATCTGCCCTCAACTTTAGTTGCTCACTTACCTTTAGTCCCAGCTCAGCACCTTAAATCTGGCCTCAGCTTAGATGCACTTCTAATCTCCTGCTGGGAAGCGGCCTATGGCTGCTCCACCCAAGATCTCATGTGACTGGTCACCTTTTCTCCCTCCAAAGCATGGTGAAAAATCTCCCTTCCTATCCCTGCATCTCCTCAACTCCTGCGGGGACCTGAAGTCCAGACTCTTTCCTTCCACACAGCAATTGGTCCCTGGCATCTTTATTGATTAATCAAGAACCAATTGGGGAACAAGACCTTAGCATCAGAACCACCCTTACCAACTCCCACTTCCCCCTATTCCTCACCCCTGCCAATCCTGGGCATCATTTAGGCCCTAATTCTGAGCTTTGTCTCTGGAGGAGTAGAACCCATCCCTATAAAAGAGGTCCTTGTACTTTGCATCCTCCAACAATAGAAATTATCCTTCTGCTAACACAAATCCTTCCTCCTTAGGCCTTTGTGCTAAGCACTGTTTATCAGTCAGCAGAACTTCTTATGCTAAAGGTCACATTTGTTTTGCTACTTTGCTAGGGAGTTTCTATATAGCTATGCCAAAAGCTTTTTTGTGATAATTGCTGTATGGGAACCTTTGCCAAAGTTTTATTGTGTTGAAATGTACAAGAAAAATAAACATTGAGGTCCAACTCTGAAGTTTCCACCCAGTGCCTGCAAAATTGGTGCTGACTCAAGTTTTATTCTTCTCACATGGATGGTCGCTGTTGGGGTGCAGCAGTGACCTCACAAACCACATGAACACTGACCTCAGTCAGACAGGGGTAGATAATTGGGCATAAGCCCCGGGACTGATCAACCAAGGGTCCAGATTGGGAAACTGAACTGTGACTTCCAGTAAAGGTCCTACAGGGCCCTTCAAGGCCGAGATCTACAAACATCTGTGCTAAGTTATTTCACCAGTCAGGATTTAGGGATAGGGGATTTACTTAAGAACAAGTCTTTGTTGTATACTTACCCTGCTCCCATTGGTTGGGGAATTCAATTATGGCAAGGGACTTGCCTTGTCTAACATTCGTGTCTTAACTTGTCTACCAGGATGCCAGTTACTGACAGATGTGTCTCTTTCTTCCAAGTAGGATGTCAGTTCCCAGGGAGGTCTTGGGATTTTAAACTACTCAATCACTACTCAAAATGGGAAGTCTTATTCCAAATAGTTTCTTATACTGCTGTAGGTGTCTCTCTACGTTGGGGTCCATCCCAGGGGCAGCTTATAAAGGCACATACCAAAAAAGCTTATACACAGGTGTGAGAAATGCTGCTGGGTGGTTGGTTCAGGCCCAAGCTTATTATGGGTAACTATACAAAGCAGTTCTACTGACTTCTATCATGATTGGTTTCCAAGGGCACAGAACATAACAGACGATGTCATCAATTTGAACATGAGAAAGTCTCCTAGTAACAGCAGTGTCTTGGTTAGGGTTTTCCTGCTGTGAACAGACACCATGACCAAGGCAACTCTTATAAAGGACAACATTTAACTGGGTTGGGCTTGTGGCAACATCCAGGCAGATGTAGGGCTGGAGGAGCTGAAAGTTCTACATCTTCATCCAAAGGCAGGCAGGAGAAGACTGGTGAGAATCTGAAAGCCACAGTGACACACTTCCTCTGACAAGACCACACCTACTCCAACAAGGCCACAACTCCTAACAGTGCCACTCCTGGGCTAAGCATATTCAAACCACCATAAGCAAAAACAGCAAATGAAAAAGTTTCCTTATAATAAAGTAACAGAACAAAATGCTCGACAAGTAACAGCTACCTCAGTCTTAACAGTTTCCATGCCGGCCATGATACTAGCAAGGTCCCTGATAGGTCCCACTGAAAAAATACAATGTAAAAGCAAAAATCTAGGCCTTTAGGCCCAGGCTTGAGAATGTGACCTTTGTGACTCAATGCTCCAAGGTATGCTAATCATAAAACAGATAGCGACATTCCTCCACCCACCCGCTTCCTGGGTTCAAGGAGTGTTCATTCAAAGAAAGTCACCCTGACCCACCCTGACCATTGCTGGAACCAGCTATGCAAATGTGCTATTGTTAGGGGCTCTTAGAAACTGTCTTGAGAAATAACCCGCACAATTACCAGGTATTCCTTGTGACTCTTGTGACTTTGCACTTCCTTGTGACTCTTAACTGGTATTTTTGGTATTTTCCAACAACACCCTCTCCACCTCCTTGAGTTGTGGTTTCTTCCTTTAAATACCCCCTTACTCAGAGGGCACCATGGTCCTCTACCCCTGCATGGTGTATGACTGTGGGCCCGAGAGCACTCTTGAATTAAAAGTCCTCTTGCAGTTTGCAGCAAGACCGTTTCTCGTGATTGATTTGGGGTGTCGCCTCTCCTGAGTCAGAACGTAGGGGAGTCCTCACGTTGTGGATCTTTCACCACCAGATAGTGGATTTGCTCTCAGCAGCTAGGAGTCCAAGCTAGGCAGTTGGTCCAAGTCACAACTGTTGGGGACAGCGTGGTAGAGGACAAGCCTTGATGTCTTATGGGATGACTTTGGATTTAATCAATACAATGACCTGTTCAATCAGGGAAAGGGGATTTTTTTTTTTTTCTGAAGAAAAAGCATCCTTAGGGAGAATAAAACAGAAAAACCTTCAGATTAGTGTTCCAGAGACAGACAGAAGAACTGGAGATAATGAACAAGGAAACTGGTTGTACTCGGGAGGTAGCTCTTTTGGTAGAGTTATTTTGAAGTATTTATGAAGTCCTGATTCAATTACCAGCACCATATGAACATGGTGATGCACGCCAAGAATCCTAGCATTCAGCAGGTGATAACAGGTGGATCAGAAGCTCAGGATAATTCATAGCTGCATAGAAAGCCTGAGGGCAGCCTGGGCTATGTAGGACCTTGTCTCCTAAACAAAACCAAAATAAGACAAAAAAATGAGTGAACAAAAATGTTTATTTTGGTTCACAGCTTGGGAATTCCAACCCAGGATTGTGGCCTAAGTTAGCAGGGCACCATGGGATTTGGCCTGGATGGTAGAACTGTGGGTTCAAGTCCCACAGGTAGAGGACCGTGGGCCTGAGAGAGCTCTTGAATAAAAGTCCTCTTGCAGTTTGCAGCAAGACCGTTTCTCATGAGTGATTTGTGGTGTTGTCTCTCCTGAGCCAGATCGTGGGGGAGTCCTCACATTGTGGGTCTTTCAGAACAAGCAGATCACCTCTGGCCTGAATATGAATAAAACAGAGAAAGAAGAGATTGGGAACACATATGCCCAGCCCTCAGAACCAAGCCTGTATCATGTGGCCTTTGGAAGATAACAGAAATCCAAACTGGGTCTCAGAGACAAATCCAGCTGCAGCCTTGGGCTGTGGTGGTTGAGATAAGCAAGTGTCCCAGGGTGATATGGGAGGGGAAACTTAACCAAGAGCAGGTGACCCTGGGGAAATGAAGAAAATAAAATAGAGTCATTGCTTCCATGAGGCTAGCTTTTTCACTAGAGAAGTGATTCTCAACCTGTGGGTTTTGACCACCACAGGACTTACCTATCAGATATTTATATTACAATTCATAATAGTAGCAAAATCAGTTATGAAGTAGCAATAAAATAATTTTATTGGGGGTCACCACGACTTGAGACTCGCAGAAAGATCACAGTTAGAAAGATCACTGATCTAGAGAGGCCCATCCATCTGGTTGTTATATTCTTCCCAGAGTTTCTCTGACTCTTGAAAATATGCACACACCCCTCATAAACATTTTCATACACAAGTTGCTAATGACACGGATAGTCTTCCCCAGCTACTAGAGCAGAAGCGAACAGCAGCACATTCTATTGTCACCTTTGCTGTCTGCAACCCAGTGCCCTTCACAAACTCCTTATCGGCAGGAAAGAAACTTCTGGCCCCGAGACCTCAGATCCAGCTGAGACTGGCTAACACACTCATCCACTTCTCAAAGGCTTTTGCCAGCTGGGATTGCCACACCGCTGCCAAGACAAGACTGAGAGTCTATCCATCTGTGTCACTGGCTCCTGCTCAGATTTCTTCTAATAGGTCAGAACCTGTGTGGTCAGGCTGTGATAAACAAGCACCATCCAGGGATCAGGAATCACTTTGTTGGGCAGAGAGGCCTGTGGGTATTCAATAAGAAACCCTGAGATGTTCCCCTAAATTTTCATAAGGTTATTGGCAACTTATCTGGTCTCAAAATGTCCGTGCTGAGTGGCGGTAAGAAATGGTTGCCGGGTGAACACTGAGGGCGCAGATGAGGTTCAAGGATACAAGAAAACCTCTGTCTGACAGGGAGTCGGCAGGGCACTGGGGCAGGATTGGTTACACGGGGGATGGGTTAGGCAGATATATCTCATGGCCTGGACTATGTGGTGTCTCCTCCGTGAAATATACCTTTTTGGTCTCCTGGGCATCCCCTTTTGTGCTCCCAGGGTTTCCCACGCCCACTGTCTTTAACAAGGAAAGTTTACACAGCAAATTACCAGGCAGCTTAAACACCGTAAATCCATTGTCTTGTCAATTGGAGGCTTGGGTCCAAGGTGTGGCAGTTAGTCCCCCTACCCCATTCCTTGAAACCGAGGCCTCCACAGCATGTAGTTGGCCTGTCTTTCCACTACCATTGTATGGCGCTCCTCTGAGTTGTACCAGCCATGCCTTCTCCTCTTACAACTCAATCATGCTCAATTCAGATGACTCTAATGGTTTGTTTTAACTTAAGCACCTCTTTAAAGACCCTATTTCACAATCAACTAATCCGGGTTAGGGTTATCAGGATGACTGACAGAGGCATGTGCACTCATAAGGGGAATTGGTGTAACCACAGCTTGGTGGTACCGGAGCCTGTGTGAGCCAAGACAGTGAGAGAAGAAGCCTGGGTATGGCAGGAACCTGGGAGTTTGTGTGAATCCTGCTGGTGACAAGATGATCTCCCTTTCTTTAGTTGTCTGTGTGGGTCAGTTTATCCGGTACACAGTGAGATCTTGGAAGGTGGGGCCTGCAGGATGAGACTGCTTTAAGGGTTTTACTAAGCAAGTTTTAAGCCAGGCAGTCTGGTCCTCTCAGCCTGTTACCGTGTAACTGAGCTGTCTGACAGGAATCGGTATATTCTAAAGAGACATTTGAACTCTGCTCCTTGGCTATCAGACTGTGGAAAGAGTGGGGACCAAGAAAATAGAATTTCCCCTGCTGGGAAAAGAAATGGCTGAAGCCCTGGGGCAGCCAGTGTAAGAAGGAACTGTCTGCTAAAGAAAGATTGACAACTTGTCAGATGAGCTTTCTGGAGGGAATGCACATTGAGACAGTGGTAGTTTAGGCAGTACACCACACAATTGGAAACCCTGCACAGAGGCTCTAGGTACCACAAGCCCCGGTCAGTTGTCACTCTCCTGGCCCCTCTCATGATCCTGAATAATGGGATCCTGATGTAGGCAGACTACATTACAGATCAAAAGGGGACCTTCCATGAGAATCCTGGAAGCAAAAAATTCTCTGTGGGTTAAAATGGTGTCCTGCGTCCGGCCCAGGGCTCAGACTACTGGGCAAGGCAGATACAGGAAGTTTGACTGCCTCACCGCCAAGCATCGGGCTGTGAGAAGCCGCAAGACCCCACTCCAGGGGTGGGGAGGCACAGACTGACGTCCCCACGGAACTGCTGGGAGCTAGCTCGTGGGTCCCCGGGCCTCACAGAGGCCAGGGATAGCAGGTTCTAACTCTTGAGCACTGCAGACGCCATTGGAAGCCACGGAAGAGCTGAGAACAGAGTATGGGCCCACAGGCGGGCTCTAGCCCAGGGAAAAGGGCAGGAGAAGAGCACTGGGCTGGTTCCCTCGGGGAGGAGAGTCTTTGGCTTGGTCAGGCAGGCAGCTTGAGTTGGTGGAGCCCATGTCTGGAAGCACAGGGAGGCCTCCTAAGGGAGATTAGAAGCAGCTCTTTAGAGGAAGACCTGCTCCATTGCTCCAGCACAGCGGGTCCCAATGAGAAGAGGCAGTGCATGGTTTTAAGGCATTTATTGTAGAAAGGCAGAGAGGGGGAGTATAGAAGTAGAGGTTGACCGTGGCCACGTGAAGAGAGGGAAGAAGGGGATGAGGAGGGGGAGGGTAAGAGGACAAGAGTGAAAGGCAAGAGTAAGAGAGGGAGGAGAGGGCAAGCAGCCTCTTTCATAGTGGGCCAGGCCTACCTGGCTGTTGCCAGGTAACTGTAGGGGTGGAGTCCAGACAGAATACCAGGAGCTTGGGCATTACCCTAAGTGACTGATGACCACAGAATTATGGAGCTGGGACCTGGTGTCTGGGGAGCGTGGCAAACTCCCTTCTGTCCCTTGCAGAGTTATCTGTTGGGTCTCCAGGGTTTAAACCTAGCTCAACCAGAATACAGGCTGCCTTTCACGGTTCCACAATGCTCATTCATAGAATTGTCTTGGTTGAGGGGCCATCACACCAGGGAGAAGCATCGTAGTCGGAACAAATGCCTGGGATCTTGGATGCAAAGCCCTCAGGGAGCAAAGGCATGAGTACTGGTCCTGGAGCCACACCCTGTGCTGTGGTAGCGCATAGCACTGCCCTCTGAGCAAAATTACAGCCATCTTCATAAGTCCGGCCTGTCGCAGGTCACCCCAGCTGGATTTGTTGACTGCTGAGGTTACCTCATTGAAGGAGCGGCAGGCAAGTCATTAATTATACCCTCGCCTGAGTGTTCAGCTACTCCTCCTAGCCAGCTGTAGACATTTATGCCTTAATTTCATATGACCTCAAGGTCTCAGGGAGGGGCAAGATTGCATAGGTTAGGGAAGACTAGGGGAAGGGGCTTCATCTATGCAGTTAAGGGGAAGCTGTCATCCATGCTGCGTACTTTCTAGTGTGACAGTTTGGGGTCACACATGCTTTTGTCATCAGCCCACCATCATAGTTCAATACATTCACTGTTACCCTAGGTTGAACTGTGATAGAACTAAACTTTGGTTTGTCCTTGGTTCCTTATTAGAAGGGTATAGATGTTGCTTAGTCCCATGTTCCCAGGGAAAATTTTGTCATAACAGGGATGCAGGCAGGCTCCTGGGCAAAGTGCATCAGTTGGCCCTGTCTGTGACCTTGCCCAGGAAGATGCCTTATGGCCACACTTCCCCTGAAGGCTTAGCATCTTTTCATTCACTATGGCTGGACAAGCAGGCAAGCATGCCTGTGAATGTCACTAGAAGGGTGAAGCAGGTTCATGGGGCTGGAAATAGTCTCTGGCTGGTGTAATCAACATGGGGAATAGAAATGAGTGTTGCAAACAAAAGAAGAGGATGGGTGTGATAGCTTAGTGTGTAACACACTTGACGCACAATATCTGCGTTCAGTAGTACCTGCCTGTAATCCCTTGTTCCTATGGTGAGATGAGAGGTGGAGTCTGGAGAACCCTCCCTCATAAACCTGCTTTAGTTAGCCTGGCATACACAGTCCCTAAGAAGAGACCCGCCTCAAATAAATTGGAAGGGGAGGGATAATGCCTAATGTCCACTGGCTGTCACACAGGTGCTATGTATGGCATGTCTGCCAGCACACATGAACGGGCACACACACATACACACAGGACAGTAGTGGTGTCATTGCTGAAGAACTACAGGATCCATAGTCTTGTGCTTTGGGGAGCCAAGAAGAAAGTTTAAATAACCTTGTTTCCCTGAAGCTTAGAAGTAGAGGCTAACCTTAACTAACATCCAACTCAAACCAGAATAAACAGCACATTAGAAGAAGAAAAAGGAAAAAAAAAAAAAAAAGACAGGAAGGCTAAGTTGGAAAGATTGGCCACAGAGGGAAGGGCAGCAGGAAAGCAGCCTTCTTGACTGGGCAGGTTTGACTGCCATGACCTCAAATGCTGAGCAGCAGGCTGCAGTCACAGTGTGCCCACCCCACTGTGTTCTCAGAACCAGCATGCGGGCCCCAGCTCCTGTTAAGTGTTCAGCTGTGTAATACATCACAAAATCAAAATGACTTTCCTTCCAAATGCATGCTGCTCCAGGCCTGCTAAATGTGATGCCAGCCCCAGCATACATAATTCACGTGTCATTTAGAGTGCCCAGTGTGCTCCTTGTGGAATGGCATACCAATGAGGCTGCATGAGGCTGCCAGACTTGCTTCTTGATCCAAGAGAGGCTCAAGAGGAGTTGGAGCCGCTCACTCTAATAATGGGGTCTGAGAAGGAGAAAAAACAGGAGGAGAACGAGGCAAGCACACTCCAGAATGCCCCCCTGAGAAATGTCTATGAGAGATCGCCAACAGGAAGCATGCTCATGGGCGGGGTGGGGCAAAGAGAGCCGCAGGGGGATGAGCAGACACACAGTCAGCACGACCTTTTGTTCCATGCTTTACAAAGGTGGAGATTAAATCTGTATTCTGGAACCATGAGGTAAGAACAGCTATAAGCCATCCATCATTGACTGGTTCTACCATGCGCCAAGGGCAGTAGCAATTGTATAAGCAGATGGGGAGCATCTTCCTGTTTTATTACATATGTGTATTTGTGAATGCATTCACATGCATGTTTTCAAGGCAGGATCCATATGCACACATGTACACATAAATGCACGTGAAGGCCAGAGGACAACCTCAGCTCTTGGTCTTTAGGCAGCATCCACCATTTGTAGAAACAGGGTCTCTCAGTGACTTGAAGCTCACAGAGGAGGTGAGGCCAACTAACCAACAAGGCTCAGGAATCCTCCAGGCTCTGCCTGTCCAGTACTGGAATTAGAAATGCATGCTGCCATTTCCAGTGTTTATTTTCTTCTTCTTAATGTGGGTGTTGGGGAGTAGAACTCAGATCCTCCTGCTTGCAAAGCAAGCACTTTCCTTCCTCGGCTATTCCCACAGTGCTTCATATGTGCTATTAAATGATAACAAAGAGCAAATAACTTAGCTGTGTGTGTGTCTGTGGTTCTTTAAACAATGGTTCCAGACCCCTAGCCAACAGTCCCAGTTCATAAAAAGGGGTTTCATCTCTTTTCCCACATGGTTGTAAGGCCAGTGCACCCGTTCAGTCTTACGCACTGAAGTTTACAAAGTCTAAGTTGTTGAAACAAGCAACTATAACAAGGACAACTGGTAGGCATCTCATGTCACACAGAAGTCCAATCTCCCAGCCGCAGCAGCACAATGACACACACCACTGCCCTCTTCTTTCTGGGTCTATCCTTGATAATCCTCCAGGTTTCTAGAAACTCCAGGGCTGAATTTCCTGACCCTTACAATCCAGAATTATTTTCCAACTGACAAATAGTAATTGTATGTATTTTTCAGATACAATGTGTTTCTTTAGGGCATGAGTTCCTTACAGGATGGTCAGCTTAAGATACCTGATATCTCGTCATAATGTTAAGTTTTTATGATGAGAACATCAAGTCTCCAGTGTCTATTTGGAAGTATGAAATGTACTAGTATCAGCGAGTCACCTTGAACAATGGCACACCAGAACATGTTTAAAATTGGGTGCTTTTTTTCTTAACATTTTGACATCTACATATATAATATCCATCCACACCATCACCCTCTCTTTTCCTCTTACTGATTACTTTCTTCTTCTGAACTATTCCTCATATTTACATCTCGGTGTATGAGTGCATGTGTATGAGTGTGGGTGTGTGCATGCTTTTGCATATGTATGTGTGTGTTTGTGTGATCCAATACACTTAATTAGGGTTGCTTACATGAACATGGGGTTAGGGAAGAGTTATGGCAGTATAGACACCCTACCAATGCCTGTGTTACTGAAGAAACTATCTCCTCTTTCCCCAGCAGCAAATTGCCTATAATTCTCAGAAAGGACAGAACCTCATGATCACCATTTTCCTCTGTAATGGAGTCTCGCCAGACCCAATCTTGCACAGGTCTTGTGCAGGTAATCATGTCATGGCTATGGTACATCCATGAGTGCCATGGTCATGTCAGGACTAGAAGACAGTGTTCTACGCCCCTCCACCCACCCTCTAGCTCTCACATTCTTGATCTCCATTCTGTGATGTTCCCCAATCCTCGAAGAGATCATACTTCAACTTAGTTTATTACTTAAAGTTTGATGACTTTGAAGTATAAAGATATGTGCTTAAGAAATTAACATTTAAACAAAACCCTAAAGATTAAAATTATAGGTCAAGGGCTGGCAAGATGGCTTTGTGGGTAAAGGCATCTGCTGCCAAGCTTGATAGCTTGAATGTGATTGCCAGGACTCATATGATAAAAGGAGGGAACTGAGACTTCCACACATGTGCTGTGGCATTAACATAGATGTGCAAAACATTCACACACACACACAGCACATATATAAATAAAGTAAAAACTTTAAAACTAAATATAATCATGTCTAATGAATAAGAACAACAAAAATCTCCAACTAAGACAGTGAAAATTTTAACAGCACCATTCAGAAGAGCCCAATGCATAGCAAGATTCGCCAAGAGCGTGACATCCTCTGTGTAGGTTCTAATCCTAAAGGTGGAGCCCTAAAACTGGCAATGTTAGAATCCTCTTGGAGAACTGCTTCTTGGCAGTTCAGATTCTGCGGGCTCTGCCAGCACTCAGAGTGGAAGAACACTCTAAGCCTGCTCTGATATGCCAGTTTTACCCACACTCAGCTTTATAGGCCCTAATCCTCATGCCATCATATTGCCATCCTGGGCACCAGGTGGCAGGCACTGGTCTAATCCTTCTGTAGAAAGTGGCTTACTGAATCTTAAAGAAACAAAGCCAAGAAACATTCAAGTCTTATTGCTGGGATGATAAGATCTTGGGGAAATTAAGGATGTGTCCAAATGAGGCAAGAAGCTGTCCCATCATACAGGGAGTGAAGTGTGAAGAAATCAAAAGTGTGGGCCATTGGTTGTGACTTTCTTCTCCAGAACAGCAATATGGAAAGGAGAGAGATCAGAGCAACCTAGCAAGAGGGACACTGGACAAACACTGCCTTGTTAAGAGTGAAAGATGAGCAGCCACCAGTATGAGCCAGGCAACACCACTTACCCTTGATTCAGTGTGATGGAAACTATTCTTCATGGTTTTCCTTGCCCATACTCATGCCTCAGTGTCATCATGGGAAACAAATAAAATCAGGACACTCTCAACATCACTTGACCAAGGTCATCTGATACAAGTCAAGAACGACAAGGAAATATTACAGTCTGGGAAGTGCAGGAAAGAGGTGTGTCAAATAAATCTTGTATCCTGAATGAGATCCCGGAAGATGACAAGATCATTAGATAAAGCCCAAAGGAATATCCACAGCATGGGCCTTACTTTATAGGAATATATCAAGATTTGCTCATTAATTATAGCAAATGTCCCATCCTAATATAAGATGTCCCTAATAAGTCAGATGAATAGATTGGGTAGAGGGGGATTTTGTAATTGTTGTAGAAATCTGAAACCACTATAAAGTGAAATATTTATTTATTCAGATGCAGGGTTTCATGTAAACCAAGTTGCCCTGGAACTCACTAAGTTTTCATAGGATGGCCTGCCTCTACCTCCCAAGTACTGAGATTTCAGGAGTACCATGCTTAAGTTATGGAGTGCTAAGGTTTTAATCCAAGGTCTTACACATGCCAATCAGGTACTCTACCAACTGAGCCACATCCCCTGCCCCTAAAAATAGTTTTGTTTAAATAAATACACTTGTGTACATTTTGGGGCTAGCTATAACATTCTAAATTGTCGGAAACCTGACAGCAGACCCAAGAATAGAATTTCCCAAATCCTGATTCCTGACATCATTGCAACAGACGAGCTACTCTCCCCTCCTGTCTGGTGCTTTCTGCTGTGTGCCACAGAGGCAGGTGGCACAGTAAATGATTCCTTTATTGGCTCTGTCTCCACTGAAACATATGATGCTCGTCTTCAGTAGCTCACCCTGGAGCATCTCAAGCAGCTCTGCCTGTGAGTCATAGAATATGGATGGCACAGGTGTGGGGCAGCCAGACACACTGACAGCGTGTTGGGACCACTCAGATCCCACAGTAGCCGTGCCAACTCCAAAGTGGCTCAGAGAAGCTTCTGTTCCTCGCAGAGAAGTGTGGGGATGGCAACAGATGGGCCGTGATCTTACCAGCCTCTGCGGGAGTGGGCATACACTGGCAGCTACTCAGAGTACAGCTCGGAGCAGTTTCTCCAAAGCCCCAACCATTTCTTTAAATGTTAACTTGAGCCCCGACATTGAGACTCCCTGGGACATGCTATAATTTTGTCTGGCCTAAATATGCATTTTTCTCAGTCGTCTCTTGAAGAATAAAGAAAGAAAAGCATAAAAGTGTACTGTTGTCATAAACATTTTCTTACATGGTATTTTAAAAGCAAAACATATTTCACTTCCTCTAGTAGAGCTTGCTGAACTCTAGAAATAGCTTCAGTTTTCAAGCCTGCCTTTTTCATCCTCTCTCTCTCTCTCTCTCTCTCTCTCTCTCTCTCTGTCTATCTGTCTGTCTGTCTTCTACTCCCTCTCGCTCTCACACCCCCATCTCTTAAGAGCTTGGGAAGAATCCACCGATCATGACCTATGGGTCTCAGACAGCACTACAATTTGAAAGTAGCTTTCTGCCAGAGCAGGCTCATTGAGTTCATGTTTTGTTTCTAGCATCCTGGATCATGGGGCTGAAATGCTATAGACCCTGCATCAGGACCAGGCCAGAGGAGGCTCCTAGGGAGAAGAGACTCCCATCAAGTTGCAATCTGGGCTTGCAAAAAGGCCTTTTATTCCTCCAGCATGACAGGAAGGCAGAGTTATTGCTAAAAAGATTCATTCATCAGTGTGTTGACATTCACAGTGTCGGCCTCTGGAGGAAGGATTCCCATTCTATAGCCAAAAGAAATGAGGCCATTAGCCTTTTCTCGGAGAGGACACATTTTTAAGGATCTGCCCCAACTCTGGGGATGCAGTGCTGTCACACTGTCTGTGATTGGTGCCCTCTCCACACCCCATGGGGGCCTCTCTTTTTCTATGAGTCATTAGACAGGATGAAGCACTCAAGGAGCTTTTAAAGGGAAATTTCTGGGCCATTACTGTCCCCCAAGGAGAGCCACTAACCCAGAAAGCCACCTTCCCAGAAAAAGACACCCTCTTCCTCTCTGTCTGAAAGAGGAAACAGTGATATGGAGTGCGACTTCACTGTCAGCAGCTACATCATCTAACACAGTGACTCCTTCCTTTATCCCACCCCCATATGCCCACAAATAATCAGTTTCCAGTGACTAAATCAGATGCAAGCTTTTGGCAGGGAAAAGCGAACACATGATTTGGTTTTGATGAGACACAGTCCTAACCTCCACCCCCCAGATATGCATGTGTCCTTTAGCATTTCATGATGCTCTTTAAGCGGTAATGGGGAGGAACGTTGTCATGGCGCTAGGAATGCTGGTTTCCACCTAGAGTGTAAAGACTGAACTGTGCCATTTTCATTAACCATGATGACAGGAGTGTTACTGAGTCCTCCTGCTGAACTGCAAATTTCCTGCAGAGCCTGCTGAGGGAATGGGAGTTAAAGAATTCGGGTAGCATTGATTATATCCAGGGGACAGCATCTGACAGAAATCTCCATCAGCTACAAGAACTTCTGGCAGCAGCCTGAAAGGCTGTGGGAAAGGGAGCAAAGGAGTTGCCTATTCTCTCCATCAGTGCTACTTTCTGTCTCTTATGGAAAATAGAAAAGGCCAGTGTCCACAGCGCTCTACCTGGACTTCTTGCTCCAGAGAAGAGCAGCAAGAAGTTCCTAAGACCTGTCCTTCACAGCCAGTGCTTCTGGAGGCCAGTCGATACCTGAGACTAGCAGAAGACATGCACAGCAGCCCTTCATCTTCTCACTCTCATTACATGAGGTCATCAAACATGCCCCCTGCCCCCAACTAAATGGTCTCCATGCTAAGACAAGCGTGTAACCCCCAACAGGCTGATAAATGCCTGTAATCCCCAAACTGTGAACATTGAGGCAGGAGGATGGCAGGTTCCAGGCCATCCTGGGATACATAGTGAGACCCTGCCTCAAAACTAAAATCAAATAATGAGATTAAAAGATCTCTGTTGTTTGTTTGGGAGATTTGCTGTCTTTCCTTGAGACTATGAGAGGTAAAAGAACTCTCTGATTTCATGGGGAATCTTTTTTTTTCTCTCTCTCATCTAAAAAAGTACTTAGTGGGTAAGAGCACTGACTGTTATTCCGAAGGTCCTGAGTTCAAATCCCAGCAACCACATGATGGCTCACAACCACCCATAATGAGATCTGACACCCTCTTCTGGTGAGTTTGAAGACAGCTACAGTGTACTTATGTATAGTAATAAATAAATCTTTGGGCCTGAACAAGTAGAACCGACCAGAACGAGCAGGGATCCTAAAAATCCAATTCCTAACAACCACATGAAGGCTCACAAACATCTGTACAGCAACAGTGTACTCATATACATAAAATAAATAAATAATTTTTTTAAGAAAGGAAAAGAAATTACTTGTATAATGTGCATTCATTTGGTAAATTGTCGTGGCCAATTTGAGTTCACTGAGAAGCTGGCCCTGACTTTCCTCAATGAATGGACCGTGACATGGAAGTATAAAATAAAACAAACTCCTTTTTCTCCAAGTTAGTATGGTCACTGTTTTCTCATAACAACAAAGAAACAAACTAGGAAAGTTCCCTACTTATCATTTCATGCCAATACATTATGGGGAAGGCACTTGGTTAAGATCAGATGCATTACCGGGAGGGACATGCATAGTGGGGAAAATGTTACATAATTTCCAAACTGCCAATAAAAATAGAGGCTCACCCAGCCGTCACCCTTAGTAACAAAGTTATCCTTAACACCGTAAAGGGAAGTCCCAAACTATAACCAGGGCCCTTGGGTGGCCTCACTCAGGTGGCCTGCTGTATTAGTTACATGTCTGTTGCTGTGGGGCGTGGGGGACAAAAAGAAACTATGACAAAGGCAACTTATAAAGGAAGGTTTTATTTTAGCTTATGGTTCCAAAAGAATCAGAGTCTGTCCTTGCAATGAGGCGCGCAGCAAGTAGCAAGCAGCAGGGACAGAAGCTGAAGGTGCACAACCTCAAGCAACAAAGGTAAAACAGAAAGAACAAGCAGTTATACAAGGTTCAACTCTCAAAGATGCATGCCACCCCCCAATGGCACATTTCTTCCATCAAGGCCACACCTCCTAAACCTCCCAAACAGCTACCAATCATGGATTAAGTGTTTAAATATCTGAGCCTATGGGAAGCATCATTCAACCACGGCATCCACTCTTGTCAAATAACTCTTGACAGTATATCTCATCCTATGGGAAGTTATCATTCAACCATGACATCAGCAATAACTCTTGACAGTATATCTCAGCTTATGGATAGCATCATTCAACCACAATATCCACAATAACTCTTAAAGTACATATGAACACTCTATCACTTCATTATGAGTAAAATTTGCTAGCTGCTTTACAAACTGGTGTGAATGTTTATTTTATGTTCTTGAATAAAAGGTCAAGAACCTGGAAACACCAGCCTATACCCTAATTACAGTAACAAAAAAAGCACATGTCACTGTCCAGATGGAGAGTCTGTATCTTGAGTTTGATTGTAGAGTGTCCCTTGGACTCCAGGTTGTGTTGATGGAAACAGAAGTATAAAATGGACAGGAAGTCAGGGAAGGCACCTCAGAAGCAGCAGCTCCATAAATGTCTTTGGTCATGTCTTCATTGGATGTCAGAGATGCCAAACATGTTGGGGTGTTCTGACCTCTGACCTGGTTCCTAATCAATTTAGAGTTAACTCTTCAAAGGGGGATGTTGCAGCAGCTTTGGTTGGGAATTTGGTTGGGAATTTTGAAGTGACCAGAGAGTAAAAGGACTAATCTAGTTGAGCTGGTCAGTTGTTTGATCAGGAGGCGACCCCTCCGGAGGGTAGGACCACTGCTAGGAAGGCAGGTAGACCCGAAGCCATGATAAAGAAATAGAGAAATAACTATTCCTTTAATGAGACCATGTGTTTTTCTTTTTGGAATTCAGGGACTCCTAACACAGTTCCTACAAGAACCTATGATATGAGGTTCTAGTGTGTCTGACTGCTTTTCTGAGTACTCATTAAAAATAGCATAACTCTTTCTTTCTTTGTTTTCTTTTCATTATTTTTTCCTTGTTGTATTTTTCTTAGGATGCTGGCAAAAACCTAAGCATGCTTTTTCTGGTACTATGGGCTTCCCATTTCTCTAAAGCTCCCATTCCCACCATGCTGCTGCTCTACCTCTGGACCCTGGCCTTTAGAAATACAGTTTAATAGAGATAAATGAGTTCCAAGAATGGAAGTGCCCCAGAGAGAAGTGGATCAGACAGCCCAGGAAGGTCCAGAACTCAAATATCCTGGGTGGAGAGTTTAAGTCTCTTATTGGTTATTTACATAGCTCTGGCCTTTCTGATGGACTTTTCTTGCACATGCTTTGACCCTTACCTTTAGTTACCAGTCTTTTCCTTCTATTTTTTCCTTTAATTTGTTAATATTGATGCTCTTCTCCCTGACCGACTCCCCTGCCATATATAAGCAAGGACATAATCAAGGGCAGCCAAGTAGAAGTGTGGCTGGCCAAAGGGGGTGTGAATTAAGGTAGGGAAACTGGACAAAGCCACAAAACCAATTAATTAGGCACTCTGTGTCCACTCCTTCCTCACAGGGACAGAGCAGAAACTTGTATAAAAACGGGGTCTTGGCCTCTACTATTAAATAAGATAAGTAAGAGAATTTCTTTATGGTCAGCTTCAAGACAGACAACAAGGAGGATCAGAGACTATTTTTAGTTTCTATGACTGCATCAGGCAAAAGAATTTTAGTTTCTATGGCTTGCTTTGGAAAGAAAAATGAGCAGATAGAAGAGGGCAAAGGGAAGTCAGGGGGAAAAGATGTTGCTTTCTCGGGTCGTCTCTGGAGGTGTGCCGCCATTCAAACAGGATGACCTTTCACCTCCACTGCTCTGGAGCAGCTGAAAAGCTTCTGTGGGAACCAAGGATAAAAGGCAAACTGATTTTAAGAAAAGATTTTTCATTGTTTTAGTTACTGAAGACATATGAAGTGCTCTGGGACATATGAACCAGAAACTACATGTGAAAGGCAGACAGATATACCGGCACAAGGCATGCACGCACGCACGCACAGATACACGCATGCAGGTGCAGAGGCTCATTTCAGGTAATAAGAAAGAAATGTGCCCCATGCACCCACGCATGCACATACTCACTCACTATGAAGTCCAGGCTGGTCTCACACTCAGAGATCTGCCTGCCTCTGCCTCCTGAGTGCTGAGACTAAAGGCGAGCACCACCTTGCCCAGCCCTTTCCTGTTTCTTATTCCAACCACACTGGACATCCTTCCTTCTTCCTTGTTAAGCCAGCTTGAACCAATAGAGGCTTGGAAACTGATACGTGCTTAAAGACACACTGACTTCAGGAAGATAGGACCATGAGCCATTGGAAATTAGGTTACATCATAGCTCCGTCATTTGGACCCCCTCAGTCTCTTCCATTTGTCCCTCAATTTAAACCACTCTGTCTGCAACTGCTGCTTCAAGTCACCCTCTTTCCCATCCTGAATCCTCTTCTCCATCTCTCCTCCAGAATTTGCTAGGAGTCACTCTAGGAGTCTTTCACTTGTTACAGAACAATGGGGTTTCCTGGCAGTCTTTTACAAATATGACACCTCAAAGGTTGAAAAACCTGGCCATTATCAAATAGCATCCACCAACCTGGGCTTTCCTGGCATAAGACACTGCCTTCTTATGAAGTGCACTCATCATCATAGTGAACACCTGCACTGGCATCTAACTGTATATCCTTGTAACCTACCGATCTGCCACACCCTTGCAGAGCAAGACAGCACCCCAGAAGAATGAATATGTCTCTTGACAAATATTCTGAATTTGTGTTCATGAGAGGCCAGTGAAAGTGAACAGTAGCCTAGAGCATCTGGGGACTTCCCAGTGTGCAGTTAAAAATAGCTTCAAAAGTCCAGAGTCTAAGCTGGAAATGCCAGAGCTAAGGTGAAGTGTGCACATGATCAAAAGCGTGCATCCTCTCGAACCTCAGCATTTTCATGTCTTAGGTTACACCAAGCCACATCTTTAATCTTTCTCAAACTGTCTTCTCGATTGCAATATGGAAATTGTGATAACAAATCTTCCGTAGGTTGCTGTGGAAATAAAATTAAGGAATTGATGTAAAGTTCTCATCATTACACATGACACTGAATAAATATATGTGGCTGCCGGTGACAAATGGATTCATGTGATTAAAAATTAGAGTGGAAAACTGTCGAGAAGTGATACCCAGGTGTATTTGTGTGTGCTTAAAGTGAGTCTGTATATGCTAGGACAATAGGAACTAATGCCCTCCCCTCTCATGACAGAAAGTCTTATGCCTAGCTGGTGGCTTATGTGCTGGCTAGAGACACTTGGGAAATCTCAGTGAGGAGCTGTCTAGGTCACAGCCATGGGCATGGCTGTGAGGGGAATGTCTCAATTATGTTAACTGATGTGGAAAGGCCCTACCTGAGAGTGAGTGGCATTCTCTGGGGGGAAGGGGGTGTAAGGAAAATGGGGTAAGATAATAATAGTGTGGAGTTCTTTGAGCATCCCACAGAGAGCTAGTAAGAAAGGGTGTGATGAAGGAAACATCCACTGAGCAGCAGTCATGTTTCCTGTGAGTACCCCAGCGACACAGAGAGATACTAGTGACACTTTCCTGAAGACAGAAGCCAGACGGGAAGCTGGGAAGGCCACAGGAGAGGGCACACAAATCCCAATAGCAGCAGGTGCTAGCTGTCATATGTGTAACCAAAGCTGCATGGCCCCTTTCTCTTAGCTGTTTCTTGCTGTCGTCAAACTACGTCATGCCATCAGGATCTCCCAGATACTCGGTGCAGACATCTGCATGCAGAATGTCTTCATTCTTCCCTTAGTACTAGCCATAGACAAAGGGCAAAATCTTCACTCTGCGGACCTTACAGGCTTGCTTTCTTTTATTGAGAAAAAGAACATAAACTTGTATCTCAATGCTGGAGAGATAGCTTGTGTACAAGCATAGATCAGAGTTTGGATCCACGTGAAGCCAGGCATGAAGATGGCAGTCTGTTTTGTTAAAAAGGACCATGAATTTAATTTTTTAATTTTTTTTTTTTTTTTTTTTTTTTAGTTTTTCTGTGTAACAAGGATGGACCTCAGTGCTAGGATACCTGGCAAACCAGACAAGGCCTTTGCTCACAACCCTGAATTTAACATATAGAAGCCTTTAAATATGTACAGGACGCACATTTATTCTTTGAGGGTTGATATTTGTAATAGAAATGGGCACCTGACATTTGTGGGGCTCAAAAGAAAAGTAGCAATGGACGCCCTAGAATCATGTGGCAACACACCTGGAAGGGATGTGGGGCTGATGAATTACTGTCTGGTTTTCCTCCCTGAAAGCCTTCGTAACCATCCAGGTGTGTCTTAGAGTTACTATTGCCTTGATGAAACACCATGACCAAAAGCAGGATGGGTGGAGGAGGAAGCATATTTGGCTTACACTTCCACATTATAATCTATCACTGAAGGAAGTCAGGACAGGAACACAAGCAGGGTTGGAAGCTGGAGGCACTAGCTGATGCAGAGAAATGGAGGGGTACTTCATACTGACTTGCTTGTTATGGCTTGCTTAGCCTGCTTTCTTTCTTTCTTTTTTTTAAGATTTATTTATAATTATATGAAAGTACACTGTAGCTGTCTTTAGACACACCAGAAAAGAGTGTCAGATCTCATTACGGATGGTTGTGAGCCACCATATGGTTGCTGGTATTTGAACTCAGGACCTTTGGAAAAGCAGTCAGTGCTCTTAACTGCTGAGCCATCTCTCCATCCCCTAGCCTGCTTTATTATAAAGCCCAGGACCACCAGTACAGGGGTGGTCTCACCTTTCCCCCATCAATTACCAATTATGAAAATGCTCTGTAGGTTTGCTCTTGGAAGCATTTTCTCAAAGTTCTCTGCTCTCAAATGACATAAAACTATACAGCACAGGGTGATTAAGACTGATGATCCTTTGATTCTTTGGAGCTCTGTACCAGAACGTGAATTTAGAGGATAAAATCTTAGCCCCCACCCCCACCCCCCAAGATCTGAAGCTGCCCTCATTTCCTGAATAGCTCCAACCTGCACCAGAACCAGTATTATGCAAGTTCTGAACACTCAAGTCCAACTTTTTGAAAGCCATTTTGCTGTGTAGCTACCCTTTCGTCACCTGTCAGGCATTTAGTACACACATGGGTGTCACAAAGTCACCTTCAGGAGTACAGACCTTAGCCAGAGGCTCCCCCAGGGAAGAAAGAAGACTTAGATTTATCAAAGAACTCACTGGCCCCATGTTGAAAATGTTGTGGGCCCACGTGCCTCTTGTACTATGGGGAAAGATAGCTGGAACAAGGCAAGTGTAAGACTTGAGCTTCCAGAGCCTTCCTCTGGCCATTCCCACTGAGATTGCTGGGTTTAGATCTCAGGACTGTAGTGGTTAGTGTGAATTGTGAATGTGACAGAATCTGAAGTCATCTGTGAAAGGAGTCTCATTGTAGGGTTCTCTTTACCACGTTGATCTGTGGGTACATCTGTAGGGGTTTGACTTGATTGCACTTACTGACTGATGTGAGGAGACCCATTGTCATTGTGCACAGGACCCTTTCATAAATTGTGCTGGTGGTCTTACACCTCTGAGCTTGTGAATTCCACTCAGTGCAAACAAGATTGGAAACGCAGAAAAGCTACTTGACAACTCTGAGTTATCAAGTTACCCTTCCTGTGAGTGGTTCTGTGTGCTGTCTCCTAGGCGCAGGGCAATGTTAGTGGGATGAAGGAGCAGGGTCTTTGGGGATGAGAAGGTACTCTCGGGATTGGGATCTGGATCCTAATGATAAGGGTGAAAAGGCCTAAGGCACAAACAGGCACACTCAGGAGGTCAGTGGTCATCAGGATGTGGTAGAGCTGTGGTTGTATAGAGAAGCCAAAGTAAATAAATGTCTATAGACACTGGACAGATCTTCTCATGTCCATCCTTGCTCTATGATACACCATGTAGACCCAGCTAAATAACATAGGGTGTGTGCGCATGCACATATGTGCACGCGCATGTGTGCATGTGCACACACACACACACACACACACACCATAACTATGATGGTTAGTGTGAGTTGTCTTCTTAATAGACTCCAAGGTCACCTGGGAAAGGAGTCTCAGTGAAGGATTGTCAATACCGAGTTGCCCCGTGGGGGGTGGACTTGATTAGATTCATTAACCAATGCGGAAGGGCTGTCTGCATTGTGCAGAGGACCCTCCCATTTCCCTTTCTTCTTCTGATATAATATGAGCAGCTGCTTCAAGCTCCCACTGTCTTGAGTTCCCCATTGTGATGGACTTGTATTAAACCACAAGCTAAAATGAACCCTTTCTCCCTTAAGTTCCTTCGGCCAGAGTGTTTTATCACATCAATGGAAAAAGAAACTAAGACAGCAGCAGCCTTGTTTGTCCCCTAACAGGAGGGAGACATGCCACCCAGGCTCCCCCTACCCCCATCTCAGTCATCTTCTAGTTCTGGTGTTGGGAGACCCCACCAGCCACTGGGATTCCACTCCCTTCCTACCAGTGCTTGTTATTCCCCATAACTTTCAAATGCCTTTAAGTCTGCTCATGTCCCAAATGCTCTGCTGGGACAACACTCTTTAAGTGCTCACAGAGGAACCTTACAGTGATAAGAACTGATTTCCTTAAAGCATTCATTCAGCTGAGTTCAAAGGAAGTGGGAAAGAAGACAAGCCCAGCAAGTTCTAGCCCAACCTAGGTTTGTGAAACATCGGTTGGTCTTCTCTAATTTGGACTGTGGATTCAGAGAGATAGCAGAGTAAGCCTGTATGGAATTACTGCCCCCAAGATCCAAGAACTGACCATGAGAGTAGATGGAGAATGGTGCCCTAAGATACCTAGTTCTTGTAGCAACATCAGCTAGCAAAGGAAGCTGCTCAGAGTGGGCAGTGACTGTACCAACAGAACGCTTTGTGAACTAGGCCAGTGCCCATGCCCTCTGCAGATGGGAAGGACCAGAAGGCTTGAGGCAGCTAGGGCCATATAATACAGGTCATACAAGGCAAATTAGTCCAGGCATCTCCAGGAAGTCACAGAGCTGCTTCTCTGTTGTCTTGTCTCTCTCTTTCTAAAGTTTAAGGCATGACTTCTACCTCCCTGACTCCCAAGCAAGGTAACTTTGAACTCCTGAATTTCCTGTTTCTTCCTTCAAAGTGCTAGCTAGCATCACAGATGGGAGTCACCGTTTCCAGCTTATGTGGCACCAGGGATGAAACCCAAGGTTTTGTGCGTACTAGCTCAGTCCTGCACTGTCTGATGTGTTTGTGCGCATGGGCACACACGTTATGTACAAACACAGGTACACTAGGTATGCAGGTATGTGTGTATGTGTGTGCTATGTGAGAAGGCCTGGGGACAACCTCAGTGTTGCTTCTCAGGCAGTGCTCACCTGTTTTGAGACAGGGCCTCTCATTGCCTTAGAACATGCCTGTAAGCTGTCCTAGTTGGCTAGCATGTCCCAGAGATCCACCTGTCTCTGTCTTCTTAGCTCTGGGATTGCAAACATCTGCCGCCATATTTAACATTTTCCACGTGGATTCTGGGGACAGAACTCGGGCACTCATGTTTGCACAGTAGGTGATGCACCAACTGGGCTATCTCCTCAGGACTCTTTTTTTTTTTTTTTTTTTTTTTTTGTCCTAAGAACTGAACCCAGAATCTGGGACCCAGTAAGTCAGTGCAACAAGCACCAGGCCAGAAGTCAGTCTGGTTAGGATGCGATGCTTGATTCTGAGGTCTGGTTACCATGGAGTTATAGATTCTCTCTGATTTATGCTCTTGGGTCACATAGAAGCTAAATGCTCGCTGTGTCATTTTATCCTGGCCACAACTGAAAACTCAAGTCTTATGTTTTAACTTTGTTTATGGCGCCACATAAGGCATTCAGATTGTTGCTCAAATTTCATCTTCTGGCTTTTAAAGACATTTTATATCTGTTAAAGAATCTCTGCCTATGCAATGTGTCTATTTAAGAAATATGTGTGCATAAAGTCTCTTCCAGTGTTATAAATATATTTACATATTTTTATTTAGTAGCTTTATGGCACACATGCACATAAAATACATGTAAAGTAATTTTTGATATATATATATGTGATATATATATATGTATATCCTAGTTTTATTCTCTTAAGTCTTCAGAGGTGAAAATCTTACCACAGGTAGTTAATTGGCCCTAAATTTTTTGTGATTAGAAAAGTCATATGTGTTACGGACTGAATGTGTGAGTGTCTATTTCAAGAAGCTTCCGCTCTGTCGCTCTATTTATCTGTTTAATCCACTCCCTTTTTCCCTATATTTGATCACCTCAGCTGCTACTCTTGAACACTCTGTTTTCCAGATGAACTTAATGATTAATTTTTTTTTCTGGTTCATCATCAGGACCATCTTCAAACCTTGCTGAGGTAGGATGGGCTCCACAGGCAGAGGTGGCCAGACTCAGGCCTAACATCTCTACAGAAACAAAAATCTTCCCAGAAAAATGTGCTCCGGCCCATCTCGTAATATCTTTTTGTGACCTTTTAAACTGTTTTATGGGAATGTCATAAACCAGGATGCATTTGTAATGAGGTTTATGTCGATCTTTATAGATTCGGTTACTGTGCTTGAGGGTTATCCCGTCCATCGCTAATACTGTGTTGTTACGATGGTCTAGGAGAGCCGTTGCCTTCCTCTGTCTGGGGTGCCTTCACATGGGTCTCCCAACATGCCTGATTGCAGGCTTGCTGGTGTTTGTTTGCCTGTGATGGCCTTTCCGGATGTTGGAGGGGTCTTGGATATGTGCTTATCCTATTTAGCTCTAATTTCCAACTTGAAACAGCTCATAATCATGAGAAGAAAGGCTCCGCTGAAGAATTCCTGGGATCAGAATTCCTGGGTGGGGAATTGTCTTTATTATTAATTGATGCAGGAACGCTCACCTCAATGTAGATGGTACTATCCTGCAGCTGGTGATCCTGGGCTGTATAAGAAAGCTAGCTAAGTATGAGCTGAGAGCCAGCCAGAAAGCAAGTCAGAGCATGCAGCAGTAAACAATATTCTTTCATGGTTTCTGGCCTTAAGTTCCCGTTTGAGTTCCTGCCCTGACTTCCTTTGAAAGGGACTATCGCCTGGAAGTCTGCGCAATAAACCCTTTCCTCCCTACGTTGCTTTTGGTCAGAGTGTTTTATCACAGAAACAGAGATCAAGACAGAGTAGTAGCATTCAGTCTTGCCTATGGGATTCAGAGATAGGCTGGCTGTGAAGGGCACCTGTGTTATTCTGTGTGAAAGAAAGGCAGGATGTGAGAGCAGGTCAAGACATATGGACATGGTGACAGCTGGAGGCAAGCCAGGTCCATCCAATACCACTCCCCAGAGATAAAAGCATGTAAGTATTCCATAGAGGTTAAAAGACAAGGAAGGGCCAACCACAAGCAGATGCTAGACTCATGCAGGCTAAGTTCCCACCCTCCAGCCACCCAACGGCTCTAATCCTGGGCCACCTTTTTCTAAAGAGATTTCCCTGCTCTTCCTTTGTGTGGTTTCTTAGCCTTCTAACCTTTCTACTTCCGTGCTGCTTTACATGACTTCATCAATATTTTTGATCCATAGAAACCACTTCCCTTGGACCAAGTGTGATGGAGCACTCCTGTAATCTCAGCACTGGGAAAGCAGATGTAGGGGGATCCTTGGAGCTCACTCAACAGTCAGCCTAGTCTACTGGAGAGTTCCAATGAGAGACATTGTCTCAAAAACAAGATGGACAACAACCAAAGAACAACATCTGAGATAGAGTAGTCCTTTGTCTTCTGCATGCATGCACACATATGTGCACCCCAATACACACACACACATACACACAAATGCCTGTTTTGTTTTCAGTGTTACAAATTTAATTTTCTATTCTTCAGCTGCTTGAAATGGCTTAGTGGATTAAGGTACCTATTTCCAAGCCTAGGAAAACTGAGTTCTAACCCTGGAACCCACATGGTAGAGGGAGAGAACCAACTTCTTCAACTTGTGTATTGAGTCACATGTGTGCATATACACACATGCAAAAAATATTGTACATACAAAGTATACAAATTTGTACATAATACAAAATAAATTAAAATTAAATTTGATTTTTTAAAAAATTGTTATTGTTGAGTGGCATTTCTAGGGAGTTGGAGGGTGTGATGGTTTGTATATGCTCAGTCCAGGGAGTGGCACAGTTAGAAGGTGTGGCCCTGTTGGAGTAGGTGTGTCACTGTGGGTGTGGTCTTATAGACCCTCATCCTAGCTGCATGGAAGACAGTCTTCTGCCAGCAGCCTTCAGATGAAGATGCAGAACTCTCAGCTCCTCCTCCACCATGCCTGCCTGGATGCTGCCATGCTCTTGCCTTGATGATAATGGACTGAACCTCTGAACCTGTAAGTCAGCCCCAATTAAATGTTGTCCTTTATAAGAGTTGTCTTGGTCATGGTGCCTGTTCACAGCAGTAAGACTCTAAGACAGAGGGGAAGTGGGAAAGTAAAGCTTGCTCACTCTAGTCATTGTCTGAATGTTTCCTCCTAGGCTCAAGTTTGTATCTCACTGCTGTCTGTATCCACATCTGGGACATGCTGCCATCCACCCTTTCCTCCCACCAGAATGCCACGTGTTGGAGGGGGAAGTTCCGTAAACTATGCTGGGATCGGTAACCTGGATTTGTGAGTGTGAGAGAATCTAGACTCACATAGGAGTCAAGCTCTAGGCATGTGTGTGAGGGATTATCTAGATTAGCCTAATTGAGGTGGCGAAACTAAGACACACACCAAACTCAAAACCTGCCCCCACTATTGGCTCAATGCACTATGCATTTTCTGAAGTGCTTGTGTAAAAACATAAACGTTTAGCTGCATGAATGCATCAGATAGTGAGACTTCTGTTAAAAGCCCAGTCTCCCAAGGTGCCATTAACACACTAAGTCTGTGTTATGAATGAAAATACTTGAACCAGGGAAATTAAACAAAACAGTATGATACACTTATTATTACACTTATAATACACGTTTATGCATCCATCACCCATTTGTAACAATTATCAACTTTTTTTTCTGTCAGTTTTGACTTGTTTGTGTCTAGGTATGCACATAGGGAAAATGCATTCAAAGTCAACATTGTAATGAGTCTGAGGTGTTTCCAGTCTTGCTTACCTACAACTCTAGTGAATGCTGAAATACATGGCTCATATGCAAGACTAGATTATGAGCTACATGGGTTTTATTGTGCACAGAAAGAACGTTTTGCCTTTCTTAGTCCATCTACGTCTTTGACCACACTCTATCTCTACGTTATCATCGCTTTGATCATCAAAGTGATTTTATTATATATACATATACACATACATATGTAAACATATATGCACATATACACACATGCAAATATATATACATATTTATGTAAATACATACAGACATGCACATGTACACATATATATGTATACACAGATACACATGTGACATATGCACATACACACATATATACATATACGCACATACACACATATTCCTATATGCACATATACACATATATACACATACACACACACACACATATAGTGGCACATGCAAATCTTAACCAAAAAATGATACATGTGTGCTACTCTCTTTGTCTCTTTGATTTATGTCTGTTGCTGTGATAAAATATCTGAACAAAGTTACTTGTTTTATCTCAAACTTCCAGGTACAGTGCACCATAACAAAGAGGTCAAGGCATCAGGAATGAAAACAAGTCACATCACACCACAGTCAAGGTGGGCTGGGTCTTCCTGTATAAAGTATCTTAAATAAGGCAATTCCCTACAGACATGCCTACAGTCCAACCTAAAGTAGACAGCATCTCATTGAGAGTATCTTCTGAAGTCATTCTAGAGCATGTCACGCTGAAAATTAAAGATACATCTCAAAGTTTAGAACTGTTCGTTATTTCCACAAAGTTTCTCATTTTCTTATAGTGCAGTCTCTCAACTTCCCCAAGCATCTATCATTCTAAGTATTTCCACTGTGGTATGCTAGCTACTGTGAACTTCTCCAGAACTTTATGCTCATGGACATCATCACAAAGTTCTCTATCTTATTTCCTTGATCTGTAGCCTGTGAGATTTCTCTCCACTGGGCTGTGTCTGAGTGAATTATTTTTCTTCAGTGCAAGAAAGACTTACATTGTTTAACCATGTCACAATTTGTCCATGTTGCCTTGACAATCATTTAGATTTTGTCCAGATTTTAGCTGTTATGAAGAAAGCCACTGTGCTATTTATCTGATACTAATTGTTGCATGGACACACACATTCTCATTTCTTCTAGGTAATGGCCAGCAGGGTTAGAGCATGTTTGAGTGATCTGACACAAAAGTCAGTGCCTTCTGCTGTTGTATTTTCTCATGAACCAGACACTCCATTTTCACATTAGGAATAGCACTTAAGTTGACTATGCTGGTTTCTCTCCTACCTATCAAGATGGAGTGTGGCCAGGTTTCTTGGTTTTAACCTATGAGACAACAGTGGCATATGCTGTGATTTTTCCTTTACACTTACTTGCTAACTGGTAAAGCAAACATTTTTTTTCCAGATGTCTACTGGCCATCACCACACCCCAAAGTTGTATAGCAGTTGGTCAAGTATTCAGCCATTTGCAATACGATGATTATTTTATTGAGTTTCTTGGGTTCTTTACGTAGTCTTCAGTACTGGCTACTTTTGTGTCAACTTGACCCAGCTGGAGTTATCACAGAGAAAGGAGCTTCAGTTGAGGAAATTACTCCATGAGATCCAAATCTAAGGCATTTTCTCAATTAGTGATCAAGGGGGAAAGGCCCCTTGTGGGTGGTGCCATCTCTTGGCTGGTAGTCTTGGGTTCTATAAGAGAGCAGGCTGAGCAAACCAGAGCAAGCAAGCCAGTAAAGAACATCCCTCCATGGCCTCTGCATCAGCTCCTGCTTCCTGACCTGCTTGAGTTCCAGTCCTGACTTCCTTGGTGATGAACAGCAGTGTGGAAATGTAAGCCAAATAAACCCTTTCCTCCCCAACTTGTTTCTTGGCCATGATGTTTGTGCAGGAATAGAAACCCTGACTAAGACATCTTCAAGCTCTCTTGGACATGTTTTCTTTGAATATTTTTCCTGAGTCTTGTCATTTTATTTTTCTAATGGAATAATTTACATGCCATCAAATTAGCTGTCTTGTCCTTGGAGTGTATTAACTTTGGCACCCACTTAGAAACATGTGTTTATTCAAACACTTCCCAATATGTTCTTTCAAAATCTCCATAGTTTTGTTTTATGTATCAATGTATTTCATCCATATTGAGTTTTGTTTCTTTTTCTTAAATGATATTTTTATTTAATCCTTGAAGTGTTGGCATGTGTGTACAATATATCTGTTCTAGTTTGTTTTCTGTTTCTGGGACAAAACTTTCTGACCAAAACTTTATTTCTGCTCACACTTTTAGTTCACAATCCATTATGAATGGAAGCTAAGACAGGAACATGAGGTAGAAACCATGGTAGTATGCTGCTTACTGGTTCACTAGCTTATATTTAGAACTTGTCTCGTACATCCCAGGCCCGCCTGCCTAGGGATGGTACCACCCACAGTAGGCTGAGCTCTCTCACATCATTAGCAATCAAGCTACTTCTCATATATATGGCCAGAGAACAATCTGATCGAGGCAATCAACAGAGGTTCCCTCTTCCCATATGACAGGCTTGCCCTAAGTTGACAATATCTTAATCATATTTTCCCATATCTACCCCCTCCAACTTTTCTCAAGCCCTCTCCAACACATCTCCCTCCAAACTTCTTTTTGTGTTGTTTTATAACTATGAACTTAAGAGCATAACCTGTATTTAGTTATGTTCATAAGTTCATAGGTATGGAGCCATGTACAGGGCATAAGCTATCTACCAGTGGGTGAAGCCTCAAAGAAAAGTGACTTAACTTCCCTCAGCAGCCATCAGCTGCCAACAGTTCCTCAGCTAGGGGTGGGACTTTGAGTTAACTTTTAGTCATAATCTGAGAAAGATGACCCTTTCCTCTTTGTATTTGGACTCTTGATATTCCTTCCACTATCAAACTCACCACTCTTCTCCTTTCACCTCCTATAGATCTCTACATTTTCCCCTATCAAATTAATTTTCTCTTGTGTGAATGTGCATGTGCATGGTGGAGTGTGTGTGTGTGTGTGTGTGTGTGTGTGTGTACAGTTGAGCACTAGGATATGAGCATGATGAGAGAGGTACATGGAGAAAGAATCACAGTCATGTACACATCTTGACAAGTGCTCCCTCTCAGCATCAACACTTCCAGAAATTCCCTGGTGGAAAGAATGAGAAGTCACGGCCTCCATTATCAGATAGCTTCTGGAAAGTTTGAAGGATTGGGAGAATTAATAGACAACAAAATGCCCTGAAAGCTGTAAAGCATCCATTGCTACCAACATAATGTTGTTTTATGACTCTCAATAACCTTACACCCTTCATCAATAATTCTGCTTGGAGTCTGATGAATGGCACTTTAGTTATGCATGCAGAGGTGGGGAAGAGCTCACTTATTGACATTACCTCGATTCATGGAAGGAAAATAATTAAGAGTCCCATAAAAGTATGACTTATGTTGCTTTAGTTACCTTATATAGAGTTGGAGAAATGTTGCTGATCCCTGCTGACAGTGATCCAAAGACAAGAGCCAGAGCATGGAGCCCTGGTGAGATCACTACTGTTTAACTTAAGAATCCCACAAGTTATCTATTTTTGTAACCTTCTGATCCCTTAGGTATGACTCCTACTTTCCTCATCTGATGTAGCATCCCCCTCCCAATGTTGGTTAAATTTCTTTGCATACACGTGTTTTCTGGATCTCTCTTGAGAGCTGGATGGCTCTGTATCATGCCACACCCTAGGTGTACAAGTTACCCAGAACCTCAGCATTAATCACATCCAAAGAGGGTCAACAGAGAACAGCACAAGCTTCTAAATAAAAGAGCTAGTATGTCAGTCAGATTTTTATCACTGTGACAGGACATGAGAACCGGTTAAGGAGGGAAGTTTATAAGTTGTTGGGTTGTTGGTTTCCTTTAAAATACTGGACATAGTGGTGTTATTTTAAAAGCATTATATAGGTGACTGCTCACCTCATGCCAGCCCAGAAGCAAAGAATGGGAGAAAAGACTGTGGTCCTGCTGTCTCCTCCAAGAGCACACTTCTTATCACCTAGCTCTTTGCTTGGGGCCCATTGCCCAGTAGCACTAGTCTGTAGAAACAAGCCTTCAATGCATGGGCCTTTAGAGAAACCAGCCAAATTTCAAACTTGAAAAACTGGATCCATTCTTGACTGACAGTAGGATTGGGAAGAAGTTGGTGAATGAGCAGAAAACTAGAATCTGTACTTGTTTCTTTTTCACTGGTGTGAGAAAACATACGGGCAAAGGAACTGAAGTGAGAAAGGGCTTCTATACCTCAGTTTCAGGAGAATAGGGTCCATCAGCTGCCATGCTTTCCCTCCCTGTGTCCTGGTATACCCTACCAGAAGGGACTCTACACCTTGGGCCAGGAAGGTGCCACCTCCTAGAGATTCTATAACCTTCCCAGATATCCTCACCAGCTGGAAACCAAGCATAAGAGTCCAAACACAGGTACCTATAAGGTACATCTCATGTTTCAATCACAAGAGTAACCAATATAGATAGCTAAATACCAAAAGACCTTAAATAACAAGTCATGGCTACTAAAGATGGCACAGGGATTCTAGAGATGGACATGGAATTCTCTGATGTTCACACCCTTGCAGGAACCTCACCGGGACACCAGTGCATCTCACAGCCTGGCTAGTTTTTCAATGCTCCCCTACATCGTGTATTTGGGTCTAATTCCATGCTTTCTCTGTACTTGCTGAGCTGCATGTCCAGCAGCCCCAGTGTTGTTATGGAAACACTAGGAAGGAGCTACAGGATCATCTCAGATTTTCAAGGTATAGTCCTGGGCCAGGAGTGTGCGTGGTTCACAGGTTTACTCCTGCTGAATGGACATCACAGTCTCTTCAGTCCCATACATCTCAATTATTTGTATACTCTTTGCAGTTTGGATTGCATTTCTAGTATAAGACTTCTTAAACTTTCCAATCATGACTTCTCTTCACCTGAGAAATGTAGAGGAATTTTAATCCAGCAACATGGCTGCTCTGGCAAGGGATCACACCCAAAGACTTTCTAGGTTTATCTGATCCAGCCAGAATGCTGGTATTCCCTGAAGTACAGTATGAGCGGGATGAAATACAGATCCACCTTTAGCACACACCTTTAATCCCAAACAATGGCATCTAATTGAGGAGCAGACAAAGTGGCAATCAGAGAAAGATTTGACAGAATGAATCAGAGACAGGACATGCCTAACTCTCAGGAGAAAAGACCAGGACAGGAAGCAAGAGTCATTCAGCTCTGTTCAGTCAGGGGAGTTGAGTGAGTTGGGAGTCAGTGCAGGGAATGCAAGGCAATAGAGTTGAGTCCATTCATGAGTTCATGAAGTTCAGGGCAGGTCAACAGAGACGGGTGAGTTCAGAGAATAAGAAGGAGCCAGAAGATTAGAACAAAGGTCAAGTTAGTTTGAGGCCAAGCAGAACAATTCAAGAAGAAGCTGAGAGAAGGGCTGGAGAGCTGGCTCAGCAGTTAAGAGCACTGACTGCTTTTCCAGAGTCCTGAGTTCAAATCCCAGCAACCACATGGTGGCTCACAACCATCTGTAATGAGATTGGATGCCCTCTTCTGGTATGTCTGAAGACAGCAATGGTGTACTTACATATAATAAATAGATAAATCGAAGGGGGAGGGGGAGAAGAAGGGGAGGGGGAGGGGAGGGGAGAGGGAGAGGAAGAAGGAAGAAGGAAGAAGGAAGGAAGAAGGAAGAAGAAGAAAGAAGAAGAAGAAGAAGAAGAAGAAGAAGAAGAAGAAGAAGAAGAAGAAGAAGAAGAAGAAGAAGAAAGAAGAAGCTGCTGCTGAGAGAAACCAAATTGAATTAGTCAGCTTGGAGAGGAATTTAAGCCCAAACAGCTGAGTTGAACCAACCAGCAAGAGTTCAGGAAGAACTGGAAGGGGTGAGCTTATTCAGCAGTAAGCCTCTGCGATGGCAATTATGTTAGGCAAATAAAAGTTACTTTTACAGAGAAATTTTCATATGATCCTGAGATATAGGTTTGCAAATTAGATATACATGTAAACATTTGCTAATAATAAATCATAGAGAAACTTATTTTAAAATGATCCTTGGGTGTGCATATAATTTTACTATTTTGGTATGCATATAATTTACCACTAAAGACAAAAGCAAATTTGCATGCTAATGAGGTGGATGTACTTGGTTTTTCACAAGGAATTAAATCTTGGCTGACTATTTGATACTGCAGGATGCAGAGCAGCTTCAATATTTTTCAAAGTAGATTGATATTTTGATTTTATAGTCAGCAACTCTGAGAATGCCACTTTACATAAATGTTTAGTGCAGAGAGGCAGAAGTATGTTTAAGGCCACTTCAGAAATTGTTGGAAATGTTCCTCTCATCTGAAGCCAACATTCATTTAATTACTTTTTAAAGGCACTCAAGTCAGCAACTCAAACAGCATATTTCATTTTAGTTCTTCGTGAGTTTTGTGGGTATTTTGATAACATAGTCCCATTCCTCCAGCTCTTTCTAGATCCAGATCCACTTCTGTACCTACTCAGTTTCCTTCTGTTGTTGTTTTAACCCTATCAAGACCATTCGTGGGACACAAATATTCCTGGATGTGCAGTCTTCCAATGGAACATGGTTGACTTGCCAGTGCTAAGTTTTCTCTCAGAGGAAACAGACTCTCCCTCTACAAACAGATATTCACTGCCAATACCTTCTCTGCTAGGGGTGGTACTTTATACCCAGTTCTCTTCTCTATATATTTACTCTATCTTGAGCATATATAGGTCTTCTCTATAGCTTATACAGGTCTGTCACAATTACTCTCAGTTCATATGTACAACTGACTTGTGTCCAGAAGACACTGTTCTTGCATAGTTCTCAACTACCTCTGCCTCTTACACTCTTTCCAACTGCTCTGCCACAATGAGTCCTGAGCACTGGAAGAGAGAGTATGGAACATATGTTGAGCATTCTGCAGTCTTCTACTCTCTGCAGTTTGGCCAGCTTTGGGTCTCTGCACTAACCACAAATAGAATTTCTTTGATGAGGATTTAGAAATGCATTGATCTGTCTAAATGATGTCATTAGGGGTTATTTTAATGCTGTATTTAGCAGAATGATAGCAATAGATTCCCCTTTAGGGCCTAAAACCTACCTAGCCATAGTTTCTTGGACTGATAATGGTGCCAGTTATGGGTTTCATCTTGTAAAGCAGACTTAAATACGATCACAAAGTATTGAACCAGTGAGCATGTCTTTCCAGGCCAGACATTATTCTAGCTCCCAGAGTCCACATCTGTGTCAGACTGCTCATTATTTTTCCATGTTCGATAATAGCAACTTTCAGCACTATGAAAGCTATCAGTATCAGCCTGACCTTTTCATGTCCTATGATACAAATAAAGGTTATCTTCAGCAATAGGGTCTTATTGTCATATTCTTGAGGTCAACCTAGAGCAATAACAATATACTGTAATTTGAAAGTCTTTGGGACCTCACTGGCCAAAAACTCCAAAAGAAATAATCAATTTCTGGAACTTGTCTTTTTATTTGTTAGCCTATAGTGTCTAGTAGGGGCATCATTGTTCCATTTTAGGGTAACTCCATTTTAACTTTGTGAGTTGGGGGAGGTTCTATGGTACAGATTTCCATATAACTTTTCAAAGCATCTTTAGTGTTATTTAGCCCTCTCCACATTCTCTCTCTAGCCTATCCTCGCTTCTTCAACCCTGTCTTAGTCAAGGTTTTTATTGATGTGATAAAACTGCTTACTGGCTTGGTCCCTGTACTGGCTAGTTTTGTGTCAACTTGACACAGGCTGGAGTTATCACAGAGAAAGGACCTTCAGTTAGGGAAATGCCTCTATGAGATCCAGCTGTGGGGCATTTTCTCTGTTGGTGATCAAGGGGGAAAGGCCCATTGTGGGTGGTGCCATCTCTGGGCTGGAAGTCTTGGGTTCTATAAGAGAGCAAGCTGAGCAAGCCAGGGGAAGCAAGCCAGTAAGGAACATCCCTCCATGGCCTCTGCATCAGCTCCTGCTCCCTGACCTGCTTGAGTTCCAGTCCTGACTTCCTTTGGTGATGAACAGCAGCATGGAAGTGTAAGCCGAATAAACCCTTTCCTCCCCAACTTGCTTCTTGGTCATGTTTGTGCAGGAATAGAAACCCTGACTAAGACAGTCCCTATAGCTTGCTCCTCATGGCCCACCCAGGTTGTCTTCTTATACAGGTCAGCACCACCTCTCCAGAGCTGGCACCCCTCATGAGTTGGGGTCTCCCATATTAATTGTTAATCAATAAAATTCCCTACATCCTTGCTCACAGGCCAGTCTGTTGGCAGCATTTTCTCAACAGCAGTTCCATCTTCCCAAATGACTCTTAACTTGTGCTAAGTTGACAAAGAGCCAGCCCAGACAAACCCCAGCTCAACCTTTTGTGTTCTGTCATTCCCACTTAGCCCTTCAAAAAACTGCATTCTGCTAATCATTTCCTGTGAAAGCTACTAGGCCACAGACCTGAAGACACAAGGCCAACATCCACAAGTGAGAGAAAAGAAGCAACGTTTATCTTTCTGGGGCTGGGTTGCCTTATGCACAGGATCCTTCCAGATCCTTCCATTTGCCTGGGAGTTTTATTTTTATTAATAGCTGAATGATTTCCTTTTGTATAAATATACTGATGCTCATTATCCATTCATCAGTTGATGTTCATCAAGGCTATTTTTGTTTCCTGGAATAGGGCAGTCATGGATACGATATGAATATATATGAATCTGATACTTAAATATGAGAAGAAAACTGCCCCTAGAGGCATTGCAGGCATGGCTGTGGTGTCACACATGTGCCACTAGGTAGTAAAGAAGAGAGTCTATGTCTATGCTCAATGTTCTGACCTATGAACATCTGAATAATAAAAGCCTAACATTCTCTGAGAAAAGTGAGCCTGAAATGACCACTAGTCCAGCACCATGTGGGCCTAGAAGGAGGCAGACCATGCCTGAGATGACCCCTGACCAGTGCCCTAATGCACAGGTGGGACATAGCACCCTGATATGACTCCTGAGATGACCCAGATACTCAAAGGCCCTGAGCACCACTAAGAGGAGCAAGTAGATGGTGGAGATATGGAAGAGAAAGAGAAACAGAAGGATGTGGGTACAATGAAGAGAGGCAAAAGTGGAGACTTGAGAGTAGTATAAAACAGACTGATGTAAGTAGCCAGTAATGCTATCTGGGACCAGTATGGAAAGGTTTCCTAGCCTATGGTGCCACTGGGGGATCACATGTGAGTCTATGGCCTTGCAATAGCATAGGTCTGTTACCACCAAAGCCTTGGTCTGGGCTGCCATCAAGGGACATGTTGATGCCTAAGGGATGTGCAGAAATGGGCCCACCCCTGGTTATCATGGGAGGACTGGTCCTGGAGTATAAAAGGAAGAGAGCTAACCCTGCCCTTAGCCAGCAGCTCAGGACACCAAGCACCACACATTGCAGAAGTGGTAGGTGAGATGGCCGGGAGGGTATGAGCATGGGAGAAATGGCTCTACCACTTATCTCCCATGCAGTAGCATAGATGAAGGAGAGATAGCCTCCTACCTGTGGTGCAGTGGACTGTGTTACCATATAGAAAAACTGGTAAGGTTGAGTAAATTCAGGAACCCCGGCAATTCTCATAGTTGAGAATGGTGGGCATTTAAATCTTCACCCAAACAAGTTCCTTTCCTGGAGCACATGACCACAACACCCCACTAAGGGAACCATGACAACTTGTCATATAGCATAAAACTTAGAGTTCTCCATGTTAATGATGTATCTAGATAAGCCTCCAAGGTCTAGCCAATAAGCTCCCCTTCCCAGGCATCCCTTTCTGAAAAAGATATTTAATCTCTGATCCACCCTGAATAAGTCATATGAATCTTTTCCACCATGAAGCAGTTTTGGACAAGCAAGGACTGTCTCCTTTCTCAAGGTCCGCCATAGGGGTAGACCTTTATCATACATAGCCAGGCCAAAGTCTCCCACAGAAGGCCTCTCTATACTCCTGGCACTCACCCTGAGTTAAGCTGGATCTCCATACATCTGGTTCATCTCAGCGCCCTGCCCCCATTCTTAAATCTTTGAGGTTCAAAATGGCATCTGAGTGCCCAGGAGTTTGATAACCATAGCTTTCATCTCAGTCTATACCATTTCTCACACAGATAGACACGGGCTGGGATCCCTACCTTAGGCTGCATCTCATCTCCCCCACAAGGCACATCATCATTCCTGTTCCTCACGAGCTGCAGCCTGGGAAGAACAGGCTCTGCAAATTGCCTGGGCAGTACAGTAGCACTGACCTTGGTGGCAGGGGCATAAGGTCCCAAAGGGATTTTCATGGGAGAGCTGGCCCTGTCAGTTGTCTGCCAAGTGGTGGCATAGGTGAGGGAGAAATGCCCCCCACTTTATCCCTTGCCACCTACAGAAAGCAGAAGAGCTGGTCCCAAGGTCATCAGAGTGAGATAGCTGTCACTACCCCTCACCTGCTGCAACACTCAGGAGAGCAGGTTCTGTACCTGACCTGGGCAGCACAGTAGAGCTGACCCTGATGGAAAAGTGGGTGAGCCAGGGTAATGAGCTTGGGAGATCTGGCACCACAACCCATGTGTCTGCATGGGTGAGAGAGATATGTCCTTCCCCACTCTTACCCCTTGCCACCTGTGGCAGTGAAAGAGTTGGCAGAGCAGTCATGAGAGCAGGAAAGCTGGCCCTGCCCCACACCTGCTATAGCACACAGGACTGCAGGGCCTGAACCTCACCTGAGCAGCACAATAGAGCCTTCCCCAAAGGCATGAGCAAAGGAAAGTCTGTGGGGCGCTGCTACCTTTCAGTACTGAGCAATTGCCATTACAAGATGGCGCTCATTTCCTCAGTACCAACTAGTAAACATCTAGTTTGCGCCTGCGCTGGAAATCCCCGCCCCGGGCAGCTCGCGCCTCAGGGATAACGTCATATGGGGTGATCAGTGTTGATCTAATCATGGCTTGCCACGTCCGAGGCGGGGAGAATTTCCTATATAAAGGATGGGCTCGGGCTGCCTGGGGTCTCCGGTTGTGAAGCTTATGCTCTCCCTCTCAAGACGCATAAAAGCTTGCTGCAGAAGAACCCTACTGTGTGTGGTGTCCTCATTCGCGGGCGAATCAGCGAACACTCACATCTGGTGCCGAAATCCCGGGAAAACGAAGACACCGTCGGAGACCCCTCGGTGACGGGGAGGGTCCAGAACTGCAGGAACTACGTCTCGGAAAGGTATGCCTGAACTTTACCTGACCCTTTCGCACTCCCTTCAACTAACCGGGCCGTGGGAGGGATTGCCCGAGGCTTTACGTGGCCTTGGTTGTATGGCTCCTAGCCCTCCTCCTTTGTGAACATAGAAGGTTGTATTAAACTGAAGTTCTTACAACCCTAGCGCACGTCAGTCTCTCGTAAATAAAAGAGCTGAAAGGTGAGTCGCACTTTCATTTTTGCGCTCCCGTCCCTGCCGGAAGACGTAGATAAGCCGCGGGCCGCACCTATACGATCTCGGAGACATAAACTGCAGTCTCCTTTAGAGTATCATGGGGGCTTCTCAATCAGTACAAACTTCATTAAAAGAACTTCTCAAAAGAAGGGACCTGAAGCTTGGGGACAGAGTTCTTCGCCGCTTTGTCGAGGAAGTTGATCGCGTAGCTCCCTGGTATGCGGTGTCAGGATCTCTGACGCTGCCGTCATGGAATAAGCTAGGCAACGATCTAGAAAGCTGTTCAGACCTCAGGTTGGGAGTTAAGGCCATATGGAAACTAGTTAAGAGTTGTCTTGAAGATGAGGCCTGTGAGGAGGAGCGAAAGAAAGGGCAAAAGGTTTTAGAAGCTATGCAGGAAGGCATGTCAGAATCCGAGCGTAGTGAGAGGATGGGTGTGCGCACAAAAACCGTAAAAAAGGCAAAAAAGGGAAGTGAAAAAGGACCTCCCAGGAGAAACAGAAAGGGAGAGAAAGGGAGCAGCAGGCCCGGGTTATATCCGACCCGAGAACTGGCTGCCCCCCACCTAAGAGATACCTCGGATTCTTCCGAAACCGAGGACAGTAAACTGACCTCGGAGGAAGAGGGCGAGTTAGAAGAAGAAGCAGTTAGATATAAAGGAGAAAGGTATCACCCAGATGAAGGCAGGTGACCTAAGTCAAGTAAGCCCGCGCCCGGTGTCTCCTCTAAGGATAGGAGATTGTTGGCTGCCGCCATTCCCTCCGCTCCCCCACCTTATGAGGCCCGGTCATCCACAACTTCCTTTTTTCCCCAAAGGATCCTCCGCAAGCTACACTTAGCGTTTCCTGTTTATGAACAGGAAGGGGGGAGAATCTACGCTCCTGTAGACTATAATCAGATAAAAGATCTTGCAGAATCAGTAAGAAAATATGGTCCCAATGCTAATTTTACTATTATGATTCTTGAAAGAATGGCACAAACTGCCATGACACCTAGTGATTGGCAAATGGTGGTTAAGGCCGCCTTGCCTACCATGGGACAATACATAGAATGGAAAGCCTTGTGGCATGAGGCAGCCCAGTCCCAGGCCAGGGCCAACGCAATAGCCCTTACGCCAGAGCAGCGGGATTGGACATTTGACCTTTTAACAGGCCAAGGCCCGTGGGCCGCAGATCAAATTAATTACCACTGGGGGGCGTACGCCCAGATTTCCAGCACAGCCATACGGGCCTGGAAGTCACTTAATCGCAAGGGAGAAACCACCAATCAGCTTACAAAAATTGTTCAAGGGCCCCAGGAGCCCTTTGCCGACTTCATCGCACGCATGATGGAGGCGGCAGGAAAAATCTTTGGGGACCCAGAGGGGATAGGACCCTTTATTGAGCAACTGATCTTTGAACAAGCCACCCAGGAATGCAGGAATGCCATTGCTCCTAGAAAATCAAAAGGGCTGCAAGAATGGCTAAGAGTGTGTAGAGAGCTTGGAGGTCCACTTAGCAATACTGGCCTCGCGGCCGCCATCATGTTAGCACAAAAGCATCCTCCACAAAAGAAGACCGGTGAACGGACCTGTTTTAATTGTGGTAAGCCTGGACATTTCAAAAGAGATTGCAAAGCCCCAGACAAGGGGGGGGGGTCTTGACCCTCTGCACGAGGTGTGGTAAAGGGTACCACAGAGCAGATCAATGTCGCTCAGTGCGAGATATACAGGGAAGGCTTTTGCCTCCATTAAATGTTCCTGCTCCCAATGTGTCAAAAAACGGGTCATTGGGCCCACGGTCCCAGGGCCCTCAAAGATATGGGAACCGGTTTGTCAGAACCTTCGGGATGGCGGAAGAAGTGACCCAGGAAGACCCACAAGGGTGGACCTGCGCGCCGCCTCCGACCTCCTACTAATGCCCCAAATGAGTATCCAACCAGTACCTATAGAGCCAATGTCACCTTTGCCCCCTGGGACCATGGGCCTTATCCTCGGACGAGGATCACTCACCTTACGGGGCCTAGTGGTCCATCCTGGGGTTGTTGACCACCTACACTCCCCCGAAATACAGGTCTTATGTTCCAGCCCCAGGGGCGTGTTTTCCATCAGTGCAGGAGATAGGATAGCTCAATTGCTGCTCCTCCCCGATACCCTCTGGGAGGGCTCCCCAGGCCCCAGTCCCAAAACGATGGGGTCGTCAGGAACTGATTCAGCCTACCTTGTTGTATCCCTGAATGAAAGGCCCAAACTCTGCCTCGAAGTAAATGGAAAAAAGTTTGAAGGTATTCTTGATACCGGGGCAGACAAAAGCATTATATCCACGCACTGGTGGCCAAAAGCTTGGCCCACTACAAAATCGTCCCACTCTCTACAAGGCCTGGGATATCATTCATGCCCTGCCATAAGCTCGATGAGTTTGACCTGGAAGGCTCCTGAGGGACAAAAGGGTAAATTCGAACCTTATGTGCTCCCGCTCCCAGTAAACCTTTGGGGGAGAGACATTATGCAACATCTGGGCCTAACCCTGTCCAATGAAAAAATCGTGTTGGGGGAAGGCTCGAACAAGGCAAAAAACATGATGCTAAAGATGGGCTACAGGACAGGCAAAGGATTAGGACGGTCAGAGCAAGGAAGAATTGAACCTATTTCACCTGTAGGAAATATAGCCCGACAAGGACTGGGTTTTTCCTAGGGGCCATGGGGACGGTTCGGCCTATACCGTGGAAAACAGAGGACCCGGTGTGGGTCCCCCAATGGCCCCTATCCTCTGAAAAAATGGAGGCCGCGATACAATTAGTAAATGAACAACTAAAATTGGACCATATAGAACCTTCTACCTCCCCCTGGAATACTCCCATATTTGTTATTAAGAAAAGATCAGGGAAATGGAGGTTGCTCCATGACCTTAGAGCCATTAATGAACAAATGCATTTGTTCGGCCCTGTGCAAAGAGGCCTTCCTGTGCTTTCCGCCCTGCCCAGGGGTTGGAATTTGATTATAATAGATATTAAAGACTGTTTCTTTTCTATACCTCTAAATCCAATAGATAGGCCCAGATTTGCTTTTACTATACCCTCTGTTAATCATATGGAACCTGATAAAAGGTACCAATGGAAGGTTCTACCACAAGGAATGTCCAACAGCCCTACTATGTGCCAACTTTATGTGCAGGAGGCCCTTTCTCCAGTAAGGGATCAATTTCCCTCGTTAGTCATGCTCCATTATATGGACGACATCCTTCTGTGCCACAAGGACCTTGGCCTGCTTCAAAAGGCCTACCCCCTTTTACTTAAAACTTTGAGTCAATGGGGACTTCAAATAGCTGTAGAAAAGGTCCAAATTTCAAATACTGGACAGTTCCTGGGTACCATGGTGACACCAAATAACATCATACCTCAAAAATTAGAGATAAGAAGGGACCACCTCCATACCCTAAATGATTTTCAGAAATTGTTGGGGGACATTAATTGGCTTAGACCCTTTTTAAAAATCCCCACTTCGGAATTAAGATCTTTGTTCAATATCTTAGAAGGAGATTCGCACATCACGTCCCCCCGAACATTGACTCCAGCTGCTGATCTGGCCCTACAAAAGGTGGAAATGGCCCTGACACAAGCGCAGCTGCTCCGTATCGAAGAATCACAACCCTTTAGTCTGTGTGTCTTACAAACTGCCCATTTGCCAACTGCCGTTCTTTGGCAGAATGGGCCCCTGCTATGGGTTCACCCAAATGTATCCCCAGCAAAAATAATACATTGGTATCCTGAAGCCATAGCTCAGCTTGCACTCAGAGGCTATAAAGCGGCCATCACCCATTTCGGGCATAGCCCCCACCTCTTGGTGGTGCCTTATACCTCTGTGCAAGTTCAGACCTTGGCCGCCACATCTAATGACTGGGCTATGCTAGTTACAACTTTCCCTGGAAGCATAGACAATCACTATCCCAAACACCCGATCCTACACTTTGCCCAGAGCCAGTCAATTGTGTTCCCGCATGTAACGGTAAGAAACCCAATTAAGGAAGGGCTCATGGTGTATACCGATGGCTCCAAGAATGGTGTAGGGGCCTTTGTGGTCAATGGCAAAATATGTTCCAAACAATATAAAGAAGCATCACCTCAAGTAATAGAGTGTCTAGTGGTTCTGGAGGTATTAAAAACCTTCTCTGAACCCCTCAATATTGTGTCAGATTCTAGTTATGTGGTAAATGCAGTAAACTTGCTGGAGGTGGCTGGAGTAATTAAACCCTCTAGCACTTTAGCACAAATTTTTCAAGAAATACAATCAGTGTTGCTTCAAAGAAAATTCCCAGTTTTCATCACTCATATCAGGGCTCATTCGGGCCTACCTGGCCCCATGTCCCTGGGTAATGACTTGGCAGACAAAGCCACCAAATTAATAGCCACAGCCCTGTCATCCTCTGTGGAAGCTGCAAAAGGATTCCACAATCGCTTTCATGTAACGGCAGAAACGTTGTGCCGTCGCTTCTCCTTGACTAGGAAAGAAGCTCGTGACATCGTCACTCGCTGCCAAAATTGCTGTGAATTTCTGCCCCTCCCTCATGTGGGGATCAACCCCCGCGGCATTCAGCCTTTACAAATATGGCAAATGGATGTCACACATGTCCCCTCCTTTGGCAAGTTACAATATCTTCATGTGTCCATTGATACCTGCTCTGGCATTATTTTTGCATCTCCCCATGCGGGAGAAAAGGCAACACATGCGATCCAACATTGCCTCGAGGCTTGGAGCGCTTGGGGACAACCTAAATTTATTAAAACTGATAACGGGCCAGCTTATACTTCACAAAAATTTCAAAGCTTTTGCCGCCAAATGGGAGTAACGCATCTAACTGGTATCCCATATAACCCACAAGGTCAAGGCATTGTTGAAAGGGCACATCGGACCCTTAAGTCTTATTTTGTTAAACAAAAAGGGGGCGCTGATGAAGCTATACCCCGTACGCCAAAAGTGTCTGTGTCATTGGCACTATTCACCCTCAATTTTTTAAATCTTGATGCACATGGCCATACTGCGGCAGAACGACATTGTTTTGAACCAACTAGACCCAAAGAATTAGTAAAATGGAAAGATGTCCTAACAAGCCAATGGAAAGGCCCGGATCCTATTTTAATAAGATCCAGGGGAGCTGTTTGTGTTTTCCCACAGGACGAGCAATATCCGTTTTGGGTACCTGAAAGATTGACGCGCACCATTCACCAAGATGCTGAGAAAAATAATCCTGATGATCCTGATGATGATTGCCTCCCAAAAAGCAACACCTCCACAAACAGAACTCCGATGGGGGATAATGTCAACATTCCCACTCCCTATGCCGGTAATGTATAATGCTCAAGTATTTCCCCGCTTTTTTTCTACCAATGAAAGCCATGGGCTTCCATATTTACCATGGGATCCCCAGATTGAAAAGGTTGCTGGACCAAAAGGGCACAAATTGAGGGGGAGCATATGTTTCTCCCTCAATAATTCATTGGTCGAGTGCATTGGGTTATCCTATCAGCATGTTGCCCATATTTTCAATGCGCAAATGAATGATACATTTTATGGTGGAAATCTTATTGCCTTGTTTGGAGATTGGCCCCAGGTAAGAGAAATTATAAATCAAACTGATTATCAACAACCAAAGTTAGCCCCCTTTTGTGTAGCAAAGGAAGAGCTGTCCTCCCCCCTGCCTTGGGCCGGCTGCCAAGCACGTTGAGTGGGGCGAGTTAATGATTATTTCACATTATCCCCACCCTTAATTAATGATTCATTTAATGTGGCAAGACGTAATGGCGAAGATAATCCCTCGGCCATTGGCTATCCCTTTAATTTGTGGCTCTTGTGTGGCATTAATGGAAGCTGCACTGATCTTACACCCCTGGCGCTAATAGAAGGAGGTTGGTCCCAGAGGGGCTTTATGCAGTTTAGCCTGAATTCCTCCGCCCGGTGGTGGGTGGGATCATTTCAAGAATTCAGGCATCCCCCTACGCCTGTTTGTGTTTGGCCCCCTTTTCTTTGGCTTGTCAGTAATTCTACCTTGCCTAATAATTTGATTGATATTCATTGTCAGAATTATTCCTGCTTTTATGCTACATGCTGGGATGCCAATGCCTTTTCTTTTGCCATGGTTGTTCGTCTGCCCCGATTTGTCCCAGTCCCAGTGGTGGCCCCCAGCTCCTTGTCCCTTTTCAGGGAAAAGAGGGATTTTGGTGTCTCTGCAGTGATTGTAGGAATCTTGGCAGCTGTGGGCATAACCGCCTCAGTGACTGCATCAGCTCTGGCCCTATCGGGAACTGTACAGACCGCAGATACCATTAATCAACTGTCAGCCGCTGTGTCTGCAGCAATCGAAGATAGCCATCTTGCCTATACCCAACTTCAGGGAGGATTATTGCTGGTTAATCAACGTATAGATTTGGTTCAGGAACAAATTGATATCCTCTGGCAACTTGCACAGTTGGGATGTGAAGTTAGAATGTCAGGGTTATGCATTACATCAGTACAATATAACAACTTTACATATGCCGCTAATCTTTCTAAGAGTTTGTCTCAACAGCTGCTATACAATTGGACGTCCGAATTTGACCAAACCCTCCAGAAACTTCGAATGGCCATTGTCCAAATTAATTCCACCAGACTTGACCTCTCCTTGACTGAAGGCTTCTCGTCATGGATTTCTTCTGTCGTTTCTTATTTTAAGGAATGGGTGGGGGTGGGAATATTTGGAGTTCTCTTCTGTTTCGGATTGGCATTTGGCCTGTGGCTAATTTACACATTGTATAAAAGAAATAATAGAGAAAAAATCATGATATCCCAGGCGCTTGCTGCCCTGGAGCAGGGGCAATCTGCACAGGTATGGTTGGCAGCGCTTAAACAAAATTGATTTGCACCACTGGTCGCTGGCTGCCCACGCCTTAGCGGGTGAGCTTCAGCAGCCCTAGAGGATTGTAGAGCAATGCATCGCACAGGTGGTCCCCCCGTCCCACCTGGGGAATATGCCGTCTAGTGGGGGTTTCCTGCCCTAGTCTTCCCCTCCTCGAAAAAATGGCAGAGGGACAGGTCGGAGCAACTTCGGGTCCCACTCAAGCCTAATTGTTGCTTGCGGACATAGTTCTTACATCTCTGTGTAAGAGGATTCGGCCAATGTTCCCGTCCTCTCATACTGGGTGTCCAGTTGGTTTTATTAGACAAAAAAGGGGGAGATGTGGGGCGCCGCTACCTCTCGGTACTGAGCAATCGCCATTACAAGATGGCGCCCATTTCCTCAGTACCAACTAGTAAACATCTAGTTTGCGCCTGCGCTGGAAATCCCCGCCCCGGGCAGCTCGCGCCTCAGGGATAATGTCATATGGGGTGATCAGTGTTGAGCTAATCATGGCTTGCCACGTCCGAGGCGGGGAGAATTTCCTATATAAAGGATGGGCTCGGGCTGCCTGGGGTCTCCGGTTGTGAAGCTTATGCTCTCCCTCTCAAGACACATAAAAGCTTGCTGCAGAAGAACCCTACTGTGTGTGGTGTCCTCATTCGCGGGCGAATCAGTGAACACTCACAAAAGTCAGCCCTGCCTCTTGTATGCTGGGCAGTGGAACTAACAAAGGAGAGATGCCCCTCTCCCCTCTTTCACCATCTATGGCAGGTAGGAGAGCTGGTTCTGGAGTCATGAGGATGGCAGAACTCACCACATACTTCAGAAGATGCAGCATTCAGGAGAGCTGGCCCTGCACCCCATCTGAGCATCAGGGTAGAGCTGGTATGAGGAAAGGGGTAAATGAGTGGGATTGGGATGAATGATGTGAAAGAACCAATGAAAAGTTTTGTTTTTAAAAGATTTGTTTCTCAAAGCTGTTACGAAATATAATCGTAGAAATATTAAAGATTCAACCCCCATCCCCCACCTGCCAAGAAAGGACAGTAGGAACATGTCAAAGGTGTTTGTTTTCTGTAATTAAACCATTGTTTCTATAAGAGCAGAAAACTTAATGTGCAAAGTAAGAACACTACAGTCTATAATATACTAAGTTTCCAAATGATCCTGTCCCATTTGGTGTTTGTGGGTGTTGTACCCATGTCATGTGTTCATAACACAGGCTTCAGGGAAATCACACAATACAACAAAGGAGGTTCTGCAGACAACATCTTGGAATCATTATACACTTGATTTTGAAATAATATTTTATCATTTAATTTTCTATTGCCCAATTTTTATGCCCCCAAATTCAGGTGTGCAACGTAATGTGCGTTGTGACCCACAATTAGGAAGCTATGTCCTAATTATATATTACTAATATTTTTCCAGTCTTGCTAAAAGAAAAGTTTTTTTTTTTTATTTCTTTATTCAAAAAAGGGCACAGAATTTCTAAAACACTTCAATGAAGGGTTGTGGAATGGTTGATCTTCAACATTGACTGGGTTTAGAACCATCTAGAAGATCTGAACTTGATTGTAAGAGGGTTTTTAGAACAGTCTAACTGAGGAGGGAAGAGTCACCTTGAACGTGGCAGCACTATCCACAGCCAGGAATCCTACTTAATGAAAAGGAGAAAGCAACCTGAACAGCAGCCATTCCTTGCTCTGTTTTCTGGCCGAGGATGTCAGGAGAGCTACTGCCCCCAGTTTCTACCACCATGGTTTCCCATATACCCTCCCTTCTTTAAGTTTTTTTGTGTAAAGTGTTCTGTTGCAGGAGTGAGAAGAATGACTAATAGAACCAGAAAGTAGCATATCTATTTCTATATGCAACAATGTATCTAAATCTCACAGTCATATGTTAAGAAAAGGAGACACACACACCTCAAAATTGTATTATTTTATTATTAGACATGCTAAAAATATATGGGACCTTAAAAGACTCACTTTTACTATAAATGTACAGAAATGTTGAAAATAAAAGGAAACGGTGTATTTTATATACACATTAACCCCAAACCTATTCCACTGTCCATGTATTAATGTCAAGTCTGGTAAACTTAGAAAATATAGGAATCAAGATAAGGATCTCAATGATAAATGCATTAATATAGACAGACCACATAAGCATTTTATATCTGCAATGAGACTAAGCACAGCCTACCCGATACAGACCTGTATTGCTGAGGAGAGACACCATGACCACAGCAACTCTTTAAAAGGAACATACTTACTTGGGGCTGGGTTGCAGTTTCAGAGGTTCAGTCCATTGTCATTACAGCAGGAACCATGAGAGCATGCGGGCAGACAGGGTGCTGGAGAAAGAGCTGAGAGTTCTACATCCAGATCTGTAGGCAGCAGGAAGACAGAAAGCTTTTGGGCCTGGTTTAGGTTTTAGAAACCAAAGCCTACCCCAGTGACATGCTTCCTCCAACAAGGCCATATTTCCTAATCCTCTCAAACACTCCCTAGAAACCAAGCATTCAGATCTACAAGCCTATGGGGACCATTCAGATTCAAATCACCAAACAGTATACATTTTAAATTAGTCAAGAAGTAAACAAATCATTAATTGCCCAACCTGCTTGGCTTGGTCCTAGAAACCTGTCTGGGGAGGTGAGAAAATCAAAAAGAACAGATAGAGAAAATATAGATTATATATTTTCTATATATTATATAGAGAGAAAATCCAGGATTAGGTAGACTGTGTTTGTTCTCATAGAGGTTACCTTCTACATAATAACCTAGACCATCAGCATGGTTACTATGTTCAGCCCTGGGGGGAGGGTTAGCTGGTCCATGTAGGTCTCTGTAAGCAAATAGTCTGAGACTGTTAACATACAATAGGAGAAAATTTGCAATTGCTAGGTTTTGCAAACAATTGTCTTAGTCAAGGTTTGTATTCCTGCACAAAACATCATGATTAAGAAGCAAGTTGGGGAGAAAAGGGTTTATTCAGCTTGCACTTCCACATTGCTGTTCATCATCAAAGGAAGTCAGAACAGGAACTCACACAGGGCAGGAACCTGGAGCCAAGAGCTGATGCAGAGGCCATGGGAGTGCTGCTTACTGGCTTGCTTCCCCTGGCTTGCTCAGCTTGCCTTCTTATAGAACCTAGGACCACCAGCCCAGGGATGGCACCACCCACAATGGGCTGCCCCCACCCCATCACTAATTGAGAAAATGCCTATAGCTGGATCTCATGGAGGCATTTCCTCAAGGGAGGCTCTTTTCTCTGTGATAACTCCAGCTTGTGTCACACAAATAACTGGCCAGTATACATGTCAATCATTTGTAAACATTCACCCTTGCACACACTGTCCAACACTCACACTTATATGGAGGAAGGCTTTGCCATCCCTCTGATCCTGACCCAGGGAGAGGAAGACTTTGACAATTTCTCATGAGTTTTAGTCATCGGTTCTTGAGATGGTCATTCTCATATCAACAATACGTGTTCACTCAAGACTTTACCTGCTCTTTACAAACATACCCAAGGCTTTACCAGTTCCCCACAATTAATTACCATCGAATTTAAAACCATTCTACTGAATCAATGAATGAAAAAAAGCGCAACAAAAAATGTGGAACATTCAAACATGGTTAGCAAATTTTAGACAACAGATGTAAAGAGCATCCTGCCACCAACATTAGAGTGTTCATTGTAGTTAAGATATTTCATTGTCACAGGTGTTTATCAAAAAGACCACATGCTTTCGCCACAGAGTGTAGATTACTAAAACAATTGAATTTATAGAAGATTCTAACCACAGAGGATTAAAACTTAATCTGAATCACAGAAAAAAATCAATATTTGGAAAAATTCCCAATGGTTACATAATATGTTTTAAATCCCATGGGTCAAAAATGAAGTCAAATTGGAGATTAGAAAATACTTTAATAAATAAGAAAAGTATAACATTAAATCTTGTGGAGTAAAGTAAAGTAAGACAGGGTCAAGAGGGGGAAAAGCAGCCTTGAGTTCACTTAAGAGTAAAGAAAGCAAGTGAAAGTTTAACTATGTAATCATTTATCTAAAATGTTGGGGGGAGGGGGGATCCAGATGGACAATTTTTAAAAAAAAAAAAAAAAACAAGGAATGATGAGAGGAAAATGAATAAAAAACAGACAAGAATGAACACGTTCAACACTGGCTTGTATCTTAGCATTCACAAAGCTGCCAAACCTCCAGGAGACCGATAGAAAGGAAAATTATTACTTCTGGTCTCAGTTCTAGACAAGTTGTTTGTCTCACTAAGGCTTAAATCTCATTAAGGGAAAGGAAATGTGCTGTTTCAGGGGCTAGGTTGGGAGTGGTGGAGCTTACAGAAATTCCATGCAGAGCATAGAAGTCAGAGCAGGTCTAGATGATCAGGCTGCTTCTGTCACAAGGCACCTTATACACCATGATCACAATTTCACCACCACTGGGCTTCCTTTCTTCTATATAAATTAGTTTTGCCTTCTCAACTAAAATATAAATAGACAAAGGTTATATTTTATTTTCTTCTACATTTGTTTCATTTCTTCTATATAAAGTAGTTTTGCCTTCTCAGCTAAAATATAAAGAGACAAAGGCTGTATTTTATTTTTCCCTGTATTTGCTGACCACTTAGTATGAGGTTATAGAGTAATACCAACCATGGTACCAGGGAACAGAGAGGACAAAGAGGATACAGGGTGGTGGGAAATGATTAGAAAGAGGAAGAGAAGGGAGAGGATGGTCAGTGTTTATTCTTGACAACCCTTATATCAAACTTTGGACAGAGATTTAATATTCATGGATGCATCAAGTCTAAAACCCATCCATCCCAATTGTATGTATTAGTTTACTGTTCTCTAAAGCGTCATCCCAGTAGGTTGATCTGGGCCTTCCTAATTTAAGAGTCTTTCTTTCTTCATGGCATTCCATCTCCTTACCTTCAAGGACCAGCTGACCAGAAGATTCTTTGAATGAAAAATACTTATGGCATCTCTAAGGAGATTAACCCACACTTTTCATCATGGGTAGGTCTTATTGTGTTTGTGCTCTGTATGTTGACATAGCAGAAAGGTCTCCAGGTGGCCTTAGTTCTCACCTTTGCAGGTAGGTAGCTTTCCTAGTCCCCCAACTGCTGTGCTGTGTGTGCCCCTAACCTCCAGGATGAAAGATTCTTTCTGAGTGCTCTAAGAAATGCCTTGCTGTCATCCAAACACTCCTCATGCTCACTACAGCCAGACACTGCCCTGTCACCAAGCAGAGCCATTTGGGGGCTCTCATCTGAAGGCTTTGTCCACAGGAACTTGATCTGATTCATGACTTCATCTTTAAAACAACTTCTACTGCTAACCCAAGATGGCTATGAAAGGATAAGTCAATTTGTTGTTAGATGCTAATGATGATGTTTTTAGATGACTTGGTCTTAGAAAGATAGGATTCTAGTATAGTACTATGAAGGCACTGTTTGAATATCCTTAGAATTCTTACACTATAAACATTTAGTGAACAGCAGTTTCAATCCCAAGAAGAAATTTTATTTTTTCATGTTACATTCATCTCTTCTGGCCAAGAGCAGACCATAAGAATCCCTGATTCTCAACATAGCTTTGTTGGCACTCCAACACTTGTAATTTGATGGCCAATGAATCTGAGGCATGGGAAGTTCGACTGAGAGATGATGAATAGATCATAAGCAAGAATTGATTTAAACCATGGCGATTACAAAGATTTATTGCTCCAAGAAACATATATTGACCAAAAAAGAGGTCAATTTTTGACATTGAATTAGCAATAAATATTGATATATAGTCGAGCAGAAAAGCAGTAGATGTGAACATTGACTCTAACACTGAGTTGCTTGCTCCTTCTACCCCTTCATGCCCATGATGCACAAAGCCAAGTCCTGTTGAAACATAAGAAAGAAGATGCCATGGTGCTGAGCTGTTTGGACAGAATCCTTCCCAGCCATGGGGAAATGGGACTTCCTACAGCTCTGGCAATGCAGCTTGTTCAGAGCTTGGTTTTATTTCATGAACTGGGATGATTGTAAGACCATATCAGAGAGGAGACCCTTCTTACTGCAGTTAGTTGAAGGAGAGTTGCTCCTTTCCACCCCATTTCAACAGACCTACTCAAATCCATTCAAAACAAAACAAAACAAAAGAAAACAAAACAAAGCAAAAGTGGTGTTTTTCAGAACACACAAAGTGCATGTGCATAGGTCATGGGTCTGGATGGAGAGAAAGGAGTATGCATCTTTCATTTTTGTCCTGATATTGTGATTTTAAAACATTTAGAATCCTCATCTATCTAGCTTATCTGCTTATGGACAGTCTGTCACTCTTTTCTGTTTCCCTTTGTGTTTTTAGATGACTTGGTCTTAGAAAGATAGGATTCTAGAATAATACTATGAAGGCACTGTTTGTATATCACTGTTTGGATGCTAGCTACTTTTGGATAGCCCACTGAAAGGAATTTTATGCACAAGCACCTGCTAGAGTCTTGGTGTTACAAAAGGTGACCCTGATGTTCATAGGTATATTTTAACAATACTGACATCACTGAAATTCTATAAAATATCCATATAATTTTATTGATACATAGTAGGAATATGTATTTCTTGACACATTCTGAGATCTGAGCCATGAACAAAATTAAGAACTTTGAAAGAAAGCCAAGCATGGTGTTGGGAACTATTAAGACAACACAATTGTCCTGATCTCTGAATTGGGCCTCTCCCCGTGAGAAGAAAAGGGGGTCAAAAGTGGGCCACCGATGCACCGCTCTGAGAACAACCACAGATTGTTCCAGCCCTAAGTCAGCGCCAGATGTCCTGACCTCAAGATGTACCCTAATACCACCAAGTTCCTGCTTCTCCGAATGTAGTCGCCAAAAGAAAAATTTCTGCTACCCCATCCCTCCTGCTGAGAAGTACTTCCTCTTTTTCCACTGCCCCATTCCTCCTGCTGAGAAGTACTTCCCCTTTTGCTTGTGCATTTAAACCTTGGGCCTGGCTAATACAGTGGGACCTTGATGCTCCTCAGAGACCCTCGAATAACTGGACCTGCTGGATGGGTCAGTATGGTGGCACATTCCTGTAATCCCAGCACATGAGGAGAGTCAGGTGTTCAATGCCATTTTTAGCTTCATATCTGAGCTTGAGGCCAGCCCAGGATTGAGAGAGAGAGGGAGGGAGGGAGGGAGGGAGGGAGGGAGAGAGAGAGAGAGAGAGAGAGAGAGAGAGAGAGAGAGAGAGAGAGAGAGAGAGAGAGAGAGATTAAAAAGGAGAAAGGAGGGGGAACTTTCCAAGAGCTGTCAGCCTGCTCAAGCACAGTCCTCCCTCCAATGGCTATATTCCTCTTCCTCATAGTGCCTCTATGTCTCAGGTGATTTTCAAAGGGGCTCTTGTCACAGTCAGCTAAGGTCTGAAAGAGGTCTTTGTCTCCTCTCTCCACATACAAAGTTTCTCTTACTTCAAGACAATAAGAAGTCAGCCTGGGGCAAACTCCTTCATTCCTTCAGTAGGGAGCAGAAATAATAAAAGCAAAGTACCTTTGAAGGAAATTAAGAAAACTGTAAATAATTGAAAAAATATTCTGTATTTCTGGATTAGAAGGTAGATTAGATTCCATAAGGTGGAAGGCTAGCATTGTTAAGGTGGAAGGCTAGTACTGTAGGGCAGGCTGTCACCCATCCTGTTGTGAGCTTTGGTGATGTAGCTGTCTTTGAAGCATTTCTCCTCCTCTAAGTAAACCACTCACCCATATATCTGTAAGTAACCCCAATACACGCATTTGTTTCCAATTGGACTTTGATAATATCCTTACTTTGGTCTGTTTTTCGTTCTCTTTCTGGTATGAGAAAATATTTATTCATGTCTTCCAAGAATTACTGTCACAAAACAAATTCACACACTTGGTGTACTATAACCTACATTAAATACCTCCAGAACAATTCAAAATTTCTTAAAGTCATTGACCCCCCCCCCATGATTTGTGTTAATAATAGCATACATTTCTCCACATATTCTAACCCCATGAGACAATAGTGTGGCACCTATCAGGAGACATTTTCCATTTTTTATGAAGAACACTCTTTTAAAACTTCCATTTCCTTATGGAAAGTCAACAGATTATTTCAGGTTTTGTTCATGAAAATGCTTTTTTTTTTTTTTTTTTTTTTTTTTTTTTGCTTCTATTGTGCTGCAGGAATTCTGGAAGTTAGTCATACTGAATCTATATTCAAGATCAAAGAGAGAGTAAATGCATTTTGGTTGCTTGTTCAGCTCATCTTATCTACTCTTGCACAGGTCAGACCCCTTTCCTCCCACAGTGGACTGGGTATTAAGACAAGACCCTAGACAATCCTGTAGACCAACCCAGTGCTCAGCCTGTAGACCAACCCAGTGCTCAGCCTGTAGGCCAACTCAGTGTTCAAGCCTGTAGACCAACTCAGTGTTCAAGCCTGTAGACCAACTCAGTGTTCAAGCCTGTAGACCAACTCAGTGTTCAAGCCTGTAGACCAACTCTGTGCTGCTAATCCCTCACTGAGCTCTTCCCAAGAGCTTCTAGGTTCTGTCAAGGTGAAAATTATAGCCAACCATCACACGTATCTTCTGTCTAACGTAGAACATCCTTGTTAATCAGTCTTCTCTGTCAATTTTTGTTCCACTTATTGATTTTTCTCTTAAGCAACTCTTTTGCATTTAAATTTTCTTCACAATCATACAAAAACTCTGCCAACTGTGACTATTTATGGGCTGCCATGTAGCAATGTGTATGACGTGTAAGATTAAAATCAGAGTGAAGGTATCTATCTCTTCAAGCATTAAAATCAGAGTGAATGTATCTATCTATTATGGTGAAAATATTAAACCTATTTTCTTCTTGATTTTTGAAATATATATTTTTGTTTCTTCTCATCTAAAATGTGTGGCTATCGGCATTCCTCCATCCTGCTGCAGTTGGAATCATCACTAGTCTTTCTGTGACACTAGTCTTTTTGATGTGACTCTAGAGCACCATGCCCACAGCACAGGGCTTGTGTGACTAGCAGAGGGAAGGTAAATGCTAAAACCTCATTTAATGCTTCATAAGGAAATTAGCTCAGACTAGAGATTAGATCAGGCTCATGTGGTCCTATATGCCTATATTTCCAACAGCCTGAGGCTGAGGCAGATGGATCAGGAGCCCATGTTTCAAGCCACACCCTCCACTCAGGAGCAAGACTCTGTCTCCCAAAATAATCTCATAACAGATCAGATCAGCGGCACAGCTTTAAAATTTCTTGGTAAGTCTTTCCAAAGAGACCCAAGGGATCTGGTCTCCTCCTGATCTTTAGGAGATCCTGCCCACACCCACCCCATATGACTCATCCGTATACACTAAAAAAATAATTTTAATCAATACACAAGAAATATATAAGTTATAAATAAATTTTCTCAGCTTGATCTGAAAGGAATGGATAGAGTTCAAAATGAAAGTCAGTCTGTGTTTCGGAGAGCCCTGAGGTTAATTCTATTTGATGTTAATTCCGTTCTCCTGTGAGTGGCTGTGAAGAAGGAATGAGGTTAGCACATGGGTGATTTCCTGTAAACCTGCTTCCCACCTTAATTTGTAAAATAAAGGAGAGCTGATGATTGGGCAGATAAAAAGGGAAGGTGGAGCAGAAGTGGGGAGAGAAGAAGAGAAAATTGGAAGAGGACTTAGAGGAGGAGGAAGAGAGGTGGAGCAGAAGCACATGGCCTAGAGAAACTGCAAGTTCTAAAGGGTCTCATAGAGGTAGAAGATGGTAGTGTAGGAGTAGATCTGCCCAATATAGGCACACAGCATGCATTCATATTAATTGTGTTGTGTTTTCATTGCTGGGGCATATTTGGGAGGAGATATACTGCAATAAGTCTGTGCCACCTTTGCTATCCAAGAAGCCTGAGTCAGAATCCTACCCAGTGGCCCTTGCATATGTAATGCACTCATGAGATTCAGTGGGTTGGTTTTCTGAAGAGAGACTTGAAGTTTGGAGGGAGGAGGGGAGATATTAAAGGACAAGGAGAATTTGCATACATGTATAAAATTTCAAAAATTGCACAGAAAAACAAAAGAATTATATTCAAGGGCCAAGGCAGGAGCAACAGTGTACCATTCCTCAGGAGCAGACTGAAGAGATGTGTTCAAATCCATTCCATGGCTGTCCTAGGCTAGTGTCCTCTGTGATTTCAGTCCTCGCCACTGCTTCCGGTTTGTATCTACCATAGTGTGTATTGTGATTAGCTTTGTTGCCAGATGATCCACTATGATGAATTCCTGTATGAATGACCACATTTTGAATGATGATGGGGAGATGTACCATCCCGTCACTCACAGACCTTCCAAACAGTGGCTTAGAGGTGACTGAGGGATAAGACCTCCCTGCCTTTGCACCTAGTTCTGCTTGAGATGAGAAGATCATGGTCTTCAAACCTGTGCCTGATGCTCTGGGAAAGGGACGGGAGACAATTAGAGGTGTGTGTGCTCTGCTTCTGCCAGGGACATGAATCACAGGATGCCAGGAAGGAGATTTGTGATGCCAGGTGGGAGAAACAGCCCTCTATGTCACACTCTTCTTGAGTGGGTCTATGATATCCTGTGATGCCACTAACTGCCAGAATGGGGAAGAGGAGACAAACACACATACACACATATGCACGTATGCACACATGTGCGTGCACACACACACATAACTGCAAAGATCTGGCCACATCTACTAGGCATCTGAAGAATTCCTGAACTGCCTGTCATATTTAAAGTCTGTTAGTGGGTCTGGGGAGATGACACAGTGGCTAAGAGCAGTTGTTACTCAATTGTGAGGACTTCAGTATGAACTCCCAGCACCCATGCATGTGCTACCCATGTGGCGGTTACAACCACATACATACCCTTAGCCACAGCACTGCACTAGATGGAGCCGGGACAGCTGGGGCTTGCTGACCACCAGCCTAGTTTCCAGTAACAAAGAACAAGGCAGAAAAGACAGAGCAGTATACCTGATGTCCTTCTTGTACATACACATACTAAAATATACACTTACACATGTACGAAACCTGATGGCCCCATGAGTGGCCCACGTAAAGCCACATAGAAAAACTAAGCCAAGAAGAAAAGACACGGAGACACCAGAGGGAGAGAGCTGCAGGTATCACACATCCTGGTGGCTCCTCTAAGGTGACAGGTGTGCAGGAGCCATCTTAGACTTTCAGCTAAGTTAAACTGAGAACAAACTACCTCCCAAGCCAACACCTCCAGAGCAGAATAATCACCCAGATGGACACTGCCTCCCATACACACATACTCAATGACATGGTTGTTTAGGGCACTACTTTGAGAGGCAGTCCTATGGAGTAGCTACAGCTCAACCATTGGTTTACCAGGAGCTCCATGACTCTCAGGGGGGGAATCAGTGTACTTTGCAGTTCTCCTGGGTTGCCTTCCTCAGTACCCCAGGCTCATTTTGTGGCTCCAACACACACACACAGCAAGTGTTTCTGGCTTCACACCTTGACTGACATAGCCTCCAATTTCCCACTTTTGGACAACTCTTGTTCCCCCCCACCCTCCAAAGAGGCTAAAAGAAGGAAATAAAGGGGCAGAGGGTGGAATCATAAGCTCTTGTACTCAAACCAAAAGGAAAGATGAGAGAAGGGAAGAGATGGCTGGAGCAGCTGGCTTTGCGCATGCCAAGCAGTAAGCCACGATATGGCATCTCTTACATGTATATTTATGCATATAGATTTGTGGTAACAGTACCACCCACTTACAGAAGGCTGTCCAACTGCCAATAAGTTTACATATTCAAAATGGCCAGATGTCTCTTCCCAACCTGGAGAGCAATTTTGGAGCCATGAAATGACAACTCACATATGGGTGCACTTACAAAGAAAGCCATTATATGTAAAGATTTCAGATTCCTTATGACTTAATCCCAGGAACAAAATAATGAGATCACTAGGAATTTCTGGAAATGCCATGTTAATCTAACGACCAGGTACCCTTAAGAGGATGAGTGAGCAATTCCTCACCCTTTGTGAAATACTTTTCTATGTTTTTATTGTTGAAATTTTAAAATATATAAATTTAAAAGCAGTGTTTTTATGCAAATGCTAAGAATCAGAGTGAACCTTGACTCCTGTGTCTTTTGTTCGACATTTGCTCTTTCTTGGCAAGTCTTCATATTTCCACCCACACCTCCGTTTTTCAAATTTTTCTGCAGAAAATATAAATCAGGTAATCTTATTCATAAACATTTTTAAATGTCTGTGGTGAAGAATACTTCTACCCCAGAGGACCCAAGTTCAATTCCCAGCACCTACACTGGGTGGCTCACAACTACCTGTAACTCCAGTTCCAGGGGGGTCTGAAACCCTCTTCTGGGTTCCTAGGGTACCTTTCCACATATCATACAAGTTGTCTCAAAAATATTCTTTATTCCCAATGATTTAATTGCTCATAGTTGCATTTAAATGAAACACTGGACGACATGTTTCTTGAGTCTCTTTTATCTATCTGTAGCTCTTTCTTCCTTTTTTGTTTTTTGCAGTTTACTTCTCCAAGTAGTTAGCTGGCTTATCCTGTGATTTGTATTTATCCTGTATTTTGTAATTTTAATTTCCTGATTGAATTCTATGGGCTTTGTTACCCTTTTGTCTTGCATAACTGGTCTTTGCATGTAGTTCTGAGCATATGTGTGTCAGATTCCAGGGGATGAGCTACACTCCTTTGCCGTTTCTCTTCCATCCCAAGAAGAGCAGACAGGGTCCCCCTCAGTGGCCTTTAAAAATACACTCAGGGTGAGGCATGCCAGCATGATCAGCTCCTTGCCTCCCAGATCTGCACAATGTGCATGGTGACCTTAAATCCTGTTTAGTTCCTAAGTTACAATGCTTCCAGCATAAGGCCACCCCAAGGCATGTTCATAGCAGCCCTCGAGGAACATAACCTTGCCTTAAGTTCTTACTTCTAGCCAGAGACTGTTCTCCTTTAATAGTATATTAAAGTAAGGATCGTCCTCTTTTCTGCAGATTGTTGTTGGATCTCCTATCCTAGCTTCTCTTGCTGCAGGTGGCCAGTGTTGCTATCGGGTATTTCATCTCAAGTTCATCTTAACGTCCATACCAAACCTGAAAAGACTTTATTATTTAAAACAGTTTGGGTTCACTTTTTAGTTCTCTTCTTCCTCTTTAAATCCTCTCCCTTTCCATCTCCCTGTCCTACTCCCCCTCCCCTACCCCTCTCTCTCCTTCTTCCTCTCCCTCCCCACTCCTTCTCCCTCCACTTTCTCTCTCTCCTCTTCAGTCTTCTTTGCTCCATCAGGGATGCTGTGTTCTTTCCTAGAAGACACACAATGCATTTGTCTCTGTGAAGACAACAGTTACCAGCTGTAACACTTAACACCCACTTGTTCACTCCCAGTTACACAATGGGAGCATTCTGGTGTTTATATTTCTTCATTTGTGAACTAGAATGATCTAGAAAAACCAACTTCATCTATACAATGGTGCACATCACATAAGAAGGTGTGAAATGTCTGCTGCTATTTATAACTAGTTTCTAAACTACCACAATACCAAAATCTGATAAAGATTCAATATTAAAAGGCTACAGGGGCTGGGGAAATGGCTTAGTGGGGTACAAATATACAGGCAAGAACACCAGAATTCAGATCTCCAGCACCATGTAAAACCTGGCCCCCTTCCCTGGTTTAGGAGACCCTCACAGACTTTCTGGGTAAGTCTATCCACACCGATGAAAGTCAGGTATAAGCAAGCAGCAGTATCTCTTGGTGCTATTGAAAACTAGGTATCAGAGCCCAGGCCTGGAGGGATCACTTGCTCAATAATGTGTTTGCCACACATTGTTAGTGAGTGTGAGAACCTGAGGTTAGATTCCCAGAACCTAAGAGAAAGAACTGTTGAGATTTGGTCTTTTGCTATGCTAAATACTGGTTGCTCCCAGAGACCACACATAGACCCAGGTAATGCTATGTGACCTTGTCCCCAGGTTTTTCCTGATTGGGGAATAAAGATGCTGACAGCCAATAGCTGGGCAGGAATACATAGGTAGGGTTTAAGGTTCCCCCCCCCCCCAGGCTTAGGGTTGGAGAGGATCCAGGAGGTGCAGAAAGGAAAAAAATAAAACAAAACAAACAAATAGACCAAAGGTGAAGAGAGAAGAAAGCACCATGGGGTAAAAATCTTGAAATCATGGCCACGTGAGTTGGCTAACTTGAGTTAAGAGCAGCCCAGACGAAACATGGCAAATTATATAATGGGATTATTGGCTGGAAAATAGACAAAATAACATAGAGGATGGATATCTGTCCAGTCTTGTGCTGGTTAAGTCTTAGTGTGAATATAAAGGTTGTATGCATCTTTTTCTGGAAACGAAATGGTCAAAGGTGGGATAGAAACCCAGGATTGTGATTAGGTATGTCTACAACAAAGAACAGGTACACTGACACATATTCTTAACTCCAGCATGGATGAGATAGGAAGTGGACACAGAGGGATCCCTGAAAGATCGTGGACCAGTCAGTCAGGCCTACTTCGTGAAGTTACAGGCCACAGAAGACTGTGTTGTCCAACTGGCCTTGTAGGGTGTTAGATCGGAAGCAAGGTCCAGTTTCCTCTAAAGCTTGTAGAAACCCAGAAAGTTCTAAAGGGATACTCCTCAAGACTCAGGAATTTGAGGCTTGAAAGGTGGTTCTGCAGCTAAGAGTGCTTGCTGCTTTTAATGGTTAGTCTTGGTTATCAGCTTGATTGGACCTGAAGTCAACTAGGAAATTAGCCTGTGAGCCCTCTGGTAAGGGACATTCTTGATAAGATTAATTGATGCAAGAACACACACACACACACACACACACACACACACACACACACACACACACACACAAATGTGGATGTAGTACCTTCTGGTGGCAGCCCAGGTAAAAGGCTTTACCTGCTTACTCTCATTTTTGCTAGCAAGTTCATCTACTTTGCTGCTGCTGCATTCTGTTACTGTTATAAGAATCAACTTCTTAGGGTTTCTAGTGTAGAGCAGAGACCAACAGCTCTCCAGGAATTCCCAGGACTTTAGCATCAGGTTGGGAAGGATGAGATATCCAACACCCTAGGATTCACAGCTACTGGGTTCTCAGCCTCTCCAGTGCTGGACAGCCATTGCTATACTACCTGTATCATATCCTTTAAATCATTCTAGTAAAGCCTCTCTCTCTCTCTCTCTCTCTCTCTCTCTCTCTCTCTCTCTCTCTCTCTCTCTCTCTCTGTGTGTGTGTGTGTGTGTGTGTGTGTGTATTTTCATATTGTTTGTCCTGTTCATTTAGTGAACCCCGACTAAGACATTGCTCTTCCAGAAGATCTGAGTTCAGTTCTCAACTGAAGCTATGTCAGGTAGTTCACCACCTCCTTTGTTCTAGTTTGCTTTCTATTGTGCTAAACACCACTAGCATGAGTATCTTGGAGAGGAAAACGTTTATTTCATCTGACAGCTTATAGTCCATCGTGAGCAGAAGTCAGGAGAGAAACGCACGGTTCCTGGAGGCAGGAATTAATGTAGTGGTCAGGGAAGAGTGCTGCTTACTATATTACTCCTCAGAATCAAGTTCAGCTACCTTTTTTAGATTTCCCAGGATCACCTACCTAGGGGCAATACCACCTACAGTAGACTGGGTCCTCCCACATTAACATTAACCAAGAAAATGCCTCACCAAACTGCCTACAGGCCAAGCCAATGTAATCATTCTGCAATTGAAGTCCCCTTTCTAGGTAACCCTAATTTGTGTCAAGTTAGCAAACAATAACAACAACTAAACTAAACCAAGCTATCCAGCACACTCCTGTAACAACTCTAGATCCAAAGGTTCTGATTCCTCTTGTGAACTCCACAGGTACCTTCACATACATGGCATTCAATCATAAGACACATATATGTACACATACATGACAAATAATTTTTAAAAATGTTAAAGCTTGGAAGGTAAACAACTCAGACATCTCAGGAAGTCCCTGAAACTGACCACATGCTAAGATCTATTCATCTCCAAGGCTATATGTGGGGTAAAGACAGCTTAGGAGACTGGGCTGCCTGGAAGGGAAATATGGCAAGCTGTAAAGGTGCCTGTCAATGGTACTGAGATCTCTAAAGGTCCAGCTGTCATGAGCTATCATCTACACTTTAGTAAGGCAGCTGGTATTTGAGTTATTTCTGCTCCTGTAAGAACCCCCTCACACATATTCCAGTAAGTGTATTGAATCACCATTTTGGACTTGGGCAGTATCCTTACTTTGGTCTGTCATTGGATCTATAGCTGGTAGTTCTATATATGTGACTAGAACTTTGTCCACGTGTCACACAGCATTGGAATGAAGATACTGTATCCCATGTTTTGGCTATCAGACTACTGAACTAGTAGGACCCAAGAAACTAGACTTCCTCAAGAAAAGAGAGAGAGGGGAGAGAGAGAGAGAGAGAGAGAGAGAGAGAGAGAGAGAGAGAGAGAGAGAGAGAGAGAGAGAATATAAATATAAGTATATAAGCCTGGGCCAGAGGGGAAAAGAAAGGATTTACCATTTGTTAGACTACCTTATAGAAAAGTTAATGATGGACCAGTGGTGAGCAGGACCTTATGAGGACCAGTATTGCCTAAATATGTATAACACTGGTCTCTTCTCGAACCTTAATATCACTTCAGTATCCTGAAGATCAACTTGGGAATGCGGGTGTGTGTGTGGGGGCGGGGGGGGGGAGTCACTAGATCTCCCTCCCTACAACAGTGTGACTGAATAAATCTCCTTTATATGCTTTTCACTATGAATTTGCTGTTATAATTGGCTGTTTGGGGACAAGTGGCTTAATCAAGATTCTTGGGCAGCCTGTGATCCCAAGAAGTAAAATGCCTTTTAGTAGGTTTGTCCTCTGATCTCTGCATGCATGCCATACATGCATGCACCTCCACATACAGTAAATGAATAATCCCACACACACACATGCACACATGCACACACACACACACACACAAGTTCAATTTCTAGGTTATGTGGGCCCATGCTGAGGCATCCCTTGCTCTTGAGGTACCAGCCATACATGAGTCTATTGGGCCATTCTTATTCATACCACTGACACTGAGTCCTCACCTCCTTTTTCCCACTCAATGGTAGAGGGTGCTGCTAGCATGTAAAAGGCTCCAAACTCTGTTCCTGGCTCTGAAATAAAATATTAAAACCATAGGTGGACAAATGGTGAATGAAATCATGCCCAAAGACTGCACAGCAGTTATAAGGTGAAGTCTGAGAAGACAGCAAGAGAATAGGAGGCCCTGGGATCTTCCACAAGGGGATTTACCCTGGCCTGGGCTGGCTGAAACTTTCAAATGGGGAAAGCATAAAACAGACCCATACAGTTTATGTCCTGTTCAAAACAACTTCAGTCAATCAGGAATAGACTTGGTACAGTGTAAACTAGCACTTCCCACCACTGACAAGGGGCTATGGTTACAGTCAGAGAGTTCAGGCACCCTGTCCCTTTAGAGATGTTCTATTTGCAGCCCCCTTCCAGGTCAGCTGCCTCCCCAAACCAGTAGTTCTTCCCACATGCCCTTGCCTTTCAAAAACAAAACAAAACAAAACAACAACAAAACAGATTGCCTGCAGCAATGCCCTACCTCTTAGAGATGTATGTAATAAAATTATATGATAATTTTTAAAATATTAAACATGAGCCGCAAGATGGCCCAGGTGAAGCTGCTTACTGTTAAGCCTGACTATCTGAGTTGGATGTCCAGGATCCACATGATTGAGACAGAGAACCAACTCCTGCAAGCTCTAGTCTGGCTTCCACAAGTGTGCCAAGCCTGTACATGTCCAGACACATACACATATACACACTCAAAGGCAAACACACACATCATAACTACATATATACAAGATACACACACCATGTGTACATATACCACATACAGAAACACACATACCACATACATATACCATACACACAATACAGCACACACATACAAGTGCTGACACATACCACACACAAACATACATGCTAAATAAGTAAATGTAGGATAAATTAATTGTAAAATAAATTAATAAATGACCAGATAATATGCTTGCTTTGCTCTTTTATATACAAGATAATGAAGTAGACCATTTTCTCAAAGGTTGTGGCTCAATATAGTAAAGAAGAAAATGTAGGAGAGAGTAAAATTGGTGATCATTAACAGACTGTAACAAACCATAGTAGCGTCCAGCTTCTGGAATACAAGGATCTCCAGTATACATTTGGCTTCACCCTTTGTCCATTTGTGTGATGGCTAATGTACTCTAACACTCTCATGAGCAATGTTACCATGGAGCCATTATCTCTGAATAATTGTAAGGTGGATTTCCAGCCTCCCTCTTCCATGTTGTGAGGAATACACTTGGTCTGGATGTCCGATGCTCTGTGTTAATAAAGCTGGAGTTTTCACCTCAAATTCATGAAACCTCATAGTAAGAGTGTCCTTGAGAAGCCAGCCTGGATACATACTAGGCTAGCCAGCCAGTACAGTCTCTTTAACCCAAGGAACCACTGGATAGCCAGAAGGAGCCAGACTGGTGCCTTCTCAGGTTGGCCTCAAGGTAATATCCCAACCCAGAGTGACCACAGACCATCCCACAAGAATCTGGGCATCATTTACTGTGCCTACAGATCATGTACAATGAAGGTAAGAGAAATGGCCCAGCAGTTAGGAACACTTGCTACAGAGTCGTAAGGACCAGAGTTCAGATTCCAACACCCATGTAGCAAGCCAAGTATCCCACAAACACCTGTAACTCCATCTCCAAGGGTTGAATGCCCTCTTCTGTCTTCTGTTCGGAGTCATGCAAAGCAGTACATAGATGTGTGCATACCTTTTTGTGTGTATGTGTGTATGTGTGGACACACAATTAATAAACAAAATATATCTCTGAGAGAGAGAGAACATAGGCAAGCAACTAGTGAGAAAGAAAGACATATCTGGCTCATGGATGACTTCTCCCAGGACACTGGCGAGTCAACAGGGATGCCAGATGCAACAGGTAACAAGAATCAGCTTGACTTTAGCTAATGTAAACTCTTTAGACATCTCAGCTGTCAGCAATAGAGAGCCCTGATTTGTTTTTGCTTAAATATAAGGAAAATATTTGTTTCAAAATATCTTAATATGAAGACATTTAGAATTAATCGTTGGTCATCTTGGCAGTTCTGATCTGTCACTCAAAACTTGGATCCTATTTATCCTTACACATCACATGTTGGGTTGTTCTCATGAAAAGATTCCTCATGGGTGCAAGGTCAGCATTTGTCCCAGACTTTGCATCCACTCCTCCAGTGCCCAGTACCATATATCCCTTTTTTCATAGGAGTGAAAAAACATTTCTCAGGACATTCCCCAATACACATGCATTGTGCATCCTCCTGTATCTTCCGGCTAAACCAGCACCCTCCTCTCACACACCAATGAATCTTGGCAAGGAGCAGAGTCAGGATCGGTGATTTACACTAGCCCAGCAATGCTTATTGAAACCCGATTGCTGAGAAGGAAGTGGGTAACCACAAAGGTGGAAGTTTTCAGGGGTCTCAGTAAATAATGGGGACTCATGGTGCAGCCACAGAGAGAAGAGAAACCATATCTGAAGCTTAGGGCTGGTGTCAGACAGACTTTGTGAAAAGATTACAACAGCAGCCCTGGGAGCTGTCTTGGCATCTACCCTCATTTGCCAGATATTTCTAAGCATCTCAAGAAGATGGCAGGCCACCAGGCATTGCTTCAGCATGCAGTCTCCAGCAGCTTGGACCCAGAAACTTCACAAAGGGTGAACATTCTTAGCCACATGGCACCTCATGGCCGCTTGCCTTATGTTTGCAATTTTTCAATGAGAATTCGGGCGGAAACCCAGCTGAATGACCCCCTACCCCCAGAACACTGCACATTTCCCTGTAAAAACCTGCCTGTGTCCATAAAGAGCATGATCATTGGAAGTGCAGGCAAGCACTGTTTACACATAGCTTGGAGATGAGCATGCACTGCTCAGGTATGACTAATGGATCTAACCTTACTCATAAAGTCAACACCTGATGCTTACAAGTGCTAAGGAGTTACAGAGACAAAGTTTGGAGCTGAGACAAAAGGATGGACCATCTAGAGACTTCCATATCTGGGGATCCACCCCATAATTAGCCTCCAAACGATGACACCATTGCATACACTAGCAAGAGTTTGCTGAAAGGACCCTGATATAGCTGTCTCTTGTGAGACTAGGCCGGGGCCTAGCAAACACAGAAGTGGATGCTCACAGTCAGCTATTGGATGGATCACAGGGCCCCCAATGGAGGAAGTAGAGAAAGTATCCAAGGAGCTAAAGAGATCTGCAACCCTGTAGGCGCAACAACATTATGAACTAACCAGTACCACGGAGCTCTTGACTCTAGCTGCATATGTATCAAAGAATGGCCTAGTCGGCCATCACTGGAAAGAGAGGCCCATTGGACACACAAACTTTATATGCCCCAGTACAGGGGAATGCCAGGGCCAAAAAGTGGGAATGGGTGGGTAGGGGAGTGGGGGGGAGGGTATGGGGGACTTTTGGGAGCATTGGAAATGTAATTGAGGAAAATACGTAATAAAAAAATATTAAAAAAAAGACTCAGAAATTGAAAAAAAAAACGAAACAAAAAACAAACAAAAACAAAAAACAAAACAAAACAAAAAACAAGTGCTAATAGTTCTGTCCAACCAGGGATTCCTGAGCCCCACTGCTTAATGAGCACTCAATTTGGCACATCAGCTTTCAATCCTAAATCTCCTTTCTGTAGTTTTGGTCAACTTAAACTTTCTGGTCAAAAGCACACGTCTGACTGGCCTCCCATCATGTTCTGATTAGTAGCCCCAGGAAGCATGGGCTGCCCCACCCCTACTGCCACCCTTCTGTGGAATCTTACTCAGCTTAAACACAGGAGGCTTAAACAATGTGGATCCCACAGAGCTCAGTGCTCCATGGAGCTCTGGGAAGACATAGTGAAACTGGAGATGTGACTCCATTGGTAGAGCCCCTGGGTTCAAACCCCAGTATTGTAGAAAACAAGGGTGATGGTGTCTACCTGTAACTCTAGCATTGGAGGTGGAGGCAAGATGATCAGAAGTTACAGGTCATCTTAGCTACTTCAGTTACATAGTAAGTTCAAGGTCATGTAAGTCCCTATCTCAAAAAAAATTAAAGAGAGAAAGAGAAAGAGAGGGAGAGAGAGAGGAGAGAGAGAGAGAGAGAGAGAGAGAGAGAGACAGAGAGAGAGACAGAGACAGAGACAGAGACAGAGAGAGAGAGAGATCAGGTGTCACTCTAAAGTTTAGAGGGAATGAATTTCCAAGGAGACAGAGTCAGACCAACCTATCATCAGCAAAGGGTCATTAGTCAGTCATGCGAGTGGAGTTGGCAGTGACAGCCTCAGACTTCCAGAGAGAGCAGAGGGCAAGCTCTTTTACTTCTGCTCTCCCTGGAAGGTGAGAAGGTGTAGGGAAGCAGAGATGTGCTGTAAGGACATGATTCCAAGGTTGGTTAATGTCACCAAATTAAACTAAAACACACCATGTTTTTCTTAAAGTTCATACCATGCTCTTTGAAAGCATGTTTCTGGGTAATTGGCACCTGGAAAAACTGTGGCCCTATTTAGTATGTGACATGGTGGTGGTCACCTGTCTTGCCAATTGTCCTCGACATTTAGGCTTTGCAGAAGGAGTATTTCCAAAGGTTGGGAGATCTCTATGACATTTGTGCAGGTAGGGTGCGTGCTCTTAAGGGTCACCTCTAGTTTGGGAACTTCCTGCCCAGGTATCTGGTATAATCCAGTACACATCAAACTATGTCATTCCACACAGCACTAAATAACAGAAGTCAGGGTGTTTCTACCACCCCACTCTTCTCTGCAGAGATGACATGGCCCCCTGTTCTAGAGGAACCATTCTTCTAGAGAAATCATTTCTTGCTGTGGGTCTGTGAAGGAACAGAAGCATCATTCCCAGCCCCCTTCCTGAACTGTACTTCCCCCTGCTGGCATCTGTGAAGCTGTTCTAAAAAAAAAAAAAAAACCAGAATCTGGGGGTAGAAGAGATGGGACAATGATTGAGATGTTTGCTGTACAGCTGCAGGCTGGGGTTTGGATCCCCAGAAGCCACGTAGATGTCAGGTTAGCACAGTCGCCCACCTGGAACTGGACTGAAGGCAGAAACAAGGGATTCCTTAGAGTGCGCTGGCAGCAAGGCAACCCATATCAACAAGCTCTGGGTTTGATTAGAAAACCCAACCTCCATGAAAAGAATGATTCCTGACATCAAGCTCAAGCTTCCGCATGCATGGCTACACACATGCAAAACCATGTCTATACACATGAGAAACAGGGGAAGAGGAGGAAGAGGGGAGAAGGAGTGGAAAGGAGGGGAAGAGGAGGAGGAAAGGGGAGGAGAAAAGGAGGGGGAGGAGAGAGGGGAGGGGGAGAAGAAAGAAGAGGACAAGAAGGAGGAGGCAGGGGAGGAGGAAGAGGAGGAGGAGGAGCAGCAGGAGGAGGAGGAGACAACAGAAACTAGCTCCAGCAGAGGGTAAGGATCCGCCCTTTTACTTCTCCTCTCTATGCTCCTCTCTATGCTGGTGGGCAGCATTCCATTGGGACAGTTTGCTTCTCCAGCCCTCACCCCCATTTCTTCATCACACTGACTCTGTTTTTAAGCTGGGTGTTGGTGGGAGAGAAGGCTTATGTCCTTTAGAGCAGTTCACAGCACTCAGAGGGAGCCTGCTGCCTACTGCCATCTGTGGCCTGCTGGGAAGACTGCTGGTTGTCATCCACGATGATGTGCAAGTGGAAGGAGCAGTTACTGGAAGAAGAGAGAAGTGGCTTGTCCCACGTGGTAAGTAACTCTGGCAGTGGCATATCTGTGACAGGGATGAGAGGAGATGGGATGAAGCACTTCAGATGGAGAGAGAATAAGTGGCCGTCCTACCTTATTTTTATTGCTGCAACAAAGGGTAACTCTGGGGGGAAAAGGGTTTATTTTAGCTTACAATGAAAAGGTTTTTTAATAAACTCTATCAATTATTAATATGGCCCTGCCAGCACCCCAATAATTGAGTCAGAGTCCTATGGATTTATTTATATAGCTTTAGTGCAATTACTGCAGGATGTTCCCTAATCTAATTCTCTAACGCTAGACTAGCTAATTCCCAAACTGTGCTCCCCAAATACTTGCTGTTTGAGTATTCCTGGGTTATTTCTGCTCCAGAAGTCTGTCCTGGGGGGGGGGCATATCATGCAGATATGTGGTCTTGGTCCATCATATCTAGTGGAGACCTTCTGTCTTCTCTCTGTCCCTCTTCCTCCACCTCTTTCTCCTCATGGTCTCCACCTAGTAATTCAAACTCCACCTCCCTCTATATTCTCCCCTGTAATTGGCTCTAGCCATTTTTTTACTTAACCAATAACTTTAACTTTTGGAGCAAGGTTTATACAACAAAGGCTTATGTGCATAGGAATTCCCTCCTTTTGGGTACGCCAGATATTGGAGTACAGAACTTAGCATTTGAATATGTAGCAGCACCAGACCAGCCCCCAACATTACAATCCCAAGTTACAGCCCATACATTTTTGGGATGTTAGGTAGAACAGCTAATCACATTCCATCCATAGTCAATAGGAAGGCAGGAATATGCACATTATTGCTTACTTGCTCTCAGCTTTTTCACTCTTAACACAGGTTGGAATCTCCTGCTGGCCACAAGTGGCTGGATCTCCCTGTATAAATCAATAATCAAGACAGCCTCCAACAGATATGGCCACAGGCCACCCTGTTCTGGACTTTTCCTTATTAAAACTCACTTCCTAAGTAATTCTAGGTTATGCTAAGTTGACACTTAAAACTAAACAGCAGAATGGTCAACCAATGTGAAATGCTAGGATTGGTAATAGACACTCTGGGGTAGCTAGAAACCTGCTGCTGTATTGATTGGGAGTGAAGTTCCCAGAAGAGATTTGTGTGAGGGTCTAAATGGAGTGGCACAGAAGATCCTCCATGGTATTGATCATGTTTAATTGGCTGAGGGATTGTGAAAACAAAAGCAAAAAAAGAAACAAATGGTCCAATATTCAAGAGCTGGGCTGCACTCCTTTCCACATCAGTCCCCAGACTCTTTGGACTCCAGAGAGCCGTGCAAAGTGTAAGGCAAGCACTTTACTGACACCGCCATCTGAGGTGTAGAATCTTAAATAGTTGACCCTCTGCAAGTCAAGAATACCACAGTGGTTAACAAGGGATGTGAAGAAGAGGGTGGGAGGGATAGAGAAAGGATGGTTAATTGGCATCATGGTTAGACTTTGATTGGTTGGTTTCTTGTTTGTTTGTTTGTTTTATCAACTTGACCATAAGCTAAAGTTATCTAAGAAGAGATAACCTCAACTAGAAATATGTCTTCCATCCAATCACCCTGCAGGCCAACTTATGAGAATTTTCTTGATGGATAATTGATTTGGAAGGGCCCAGAGCAATTTGGGTGGCATTATCCTGGAATAGGTGGTACTACCCTGGGCAGGTGTTCCTGGGTTGTATAAGGAAGTGAACTGAGAAAGCCAGAAGGAGCAAGCCAGTGAGCAGAGCTCCTCTGTGGTCTCTACTTGAATTCCTGCCTCCAGATTCCTGCCTTTTGTCTCTGGTTTGCCTTCTCTCAATAAAGGACTGTAAACAAGCAAATAAACCCTTCCCTCTCCACATTGCTTTCATTCATGATCCTTAACATAGCAATAGAAAGCAAAGTAGGACAACAAGTACAGGAGCAGTTGGATAAATTCTCTGTCACCAAAAGTGTACCTAAGGATCTCAACAATTCATTGCTCATTTCAATACAGCCAAGAGAAATGACCTGGAGAGTCCCCAACACACAGAAAGGATAATATTAAAGGCACCCCTCTGATCATGACTCCTTTTTTCTTTTGAATCGCCTATTCACCAGCTCTTGCCTATCTGATCACCACCTATTAAAGGATCTTGTGTCATGTGCCAAAGAATCTTATGAAGAATAAAGGGGGAGGGGTCTTGCTGCCAGGGGCATCTGCAAGCAGGAGCAGTGGTTTCTGAAGGTCTGAGAAGCAGAAGATTATCAAACCTTTGCTATAGATTGTGAGGAGTGTGGCTAAGACAAAAAATAAGCATCCATTTTCCTAGACTTTACAGATTCAGAAAATCATGTGTGCTGGTGATGTAATAGAGACAAAGCTTGTCTGGAGAACAATGAGAACCAGAAGGAGGCACGGTCTGCAAATGGGGACAGAGTTGGGTGTGGGGTCTACATATAAAGGAAGGAAGTAGTGAGATCCAGGTGATCTACTTGAGTGTAACTCAGTCTGGTCAAAAGGTAAAGGAGGACTTGGTGATAATACAAAGATACTAGACAATCACAGGCCACCAGAGCTCCCAACGTCAGACCTGAACACTGGCTTCAACTCAGCAGGCTTATTACTGAAACCTGAAGAGAGTGGGTAAGTGTGAAAGTGAAGACTTTTTATTTAGCAGCAAGGGAGAGCTCCTAGGATGTGGATAAAGGTGTCATAAATCAGGTGACATGAACAGCAGTCATGACAGTCAACAGAACAGGAGGGATCCCAAGATGGGCTACCACTGTCTGGCTTCTGTTTGGGGGCTTAAACAAGACTTTTCTAAGGACGGGAACTGTAGAAGGAACTGCCATGGGCTGCCTGGCAGTCAATGCACCATTTCTTGGTTACCTCATAGTTGTCTAGGAACCAGGATGTCTTCAGTGGCTGTTGTAAAGTGGTTTTCAGCAAATGTCAAGCTGTCAGCTCAGCAGTGGAAAGCCTGACTGCTTAGCTCCTGTCTTGATTGCCCGACAGTATCTAAGTCCTGGCCCCAGTAGCACCTATTCTAATAATTTCTCTTAACTGAACAGACACATGTTCTATGTCCAGTTTCTGTGGATGTGAATCACACTGAGAGAAGATTGGCTGGCTTCCAATCAATTTACTTTGGAGCCTTGCCAATAAGAACACAGGTACCATTGTAAAATCAGATCCTTTAGACTCAGAAATTTAGTAATTTTGTAGTTGTAATAAGGCTATTTTAAGACTTAGTTGCCTTTTAAACTGATGTGACTTTCAAAGAAACCTTCATACTATATACAATGTATTTTTTATCATGCCCAGCCTCCACATCCTCCTTCCAACCCTATGTGGAGCCATCCAACATGTCTTCCTCCCAATTTCATGACTTTCTTTTTTTTTTTTTTTTTTTTAACCAATAACCCACTGAGTCCAACTACTGATGTCAGTGTGCATAGACATGAAAGTATTCACCTGGGTGTGGGCAGCTACACTCTCAATAAAAAGTGACTCTCTATCCTCTGCCACCAAAATCAATATTTTCTCAGTTAAGTGGTGGGGCCTCGGGAGCCAGTACCCAGTTTGTGCTGGGATTTTGACTGGTTTGCTCTTGTTCCGGTACCCAAATCTCCTGTGAGTTTGCATGGGCAATATCCATGTCTTACCCAGAAGACAACATTTTACAGCTCTCTTCCCCATCCTCAGGCTCTAACACTCTTTCTGGCCCTCCTTCCTCAGTGTCCCCTCAGATTCCGATAGGAGGAGCTTCATATAGCTCCTTACATGGCTGAACACTTCCCATCACAGATTCCCAGCACTTTGACCAGTTGGGAATCTGTGTCTTAGCCACCAGGTAAAGCATGCGTTCTCTGTACATGCCTGTCCAGTCCTAGAGCCCCTCGCCAAGATGCATGTACTTCGTTCATGCTTGTGCAATATGGAAGAAGAGAGACAGAAGGAGAGGCAACAGGTACTTCCAATAACTTACTGACTCTCCTGGTTTGATCAGTGCTGAATAGGGAGCTAACTTAAGTCTGCACTGTGATGTCAAGGGTGTATGAGATATGCACATGTTCAACACACCCGGAGAAGTAAGCATGCAGCATAACAGGAAGTCTGGCGACATCTCCCAGCCAGTATGTACAGGTGAGAATGACTAACCGTGTGTTTCCATGTGGAATAATCAAAGGAGGAAAATGAAGGGGTTTAGGAGTTTCTAACACACCCTAATATCTGTAAATCAGAGAGACCACTCAGCATGTTTTAGCTACTTTTTTTCATGTTGTGATAAAACAGCCTGACTAAGCGCCTTGAGGAAAAATAGATTTGTTCTGGTCTGTAGTTTGAGGGAATTGTTTCATCATGGGAAAACATGGCATCGGATAAGGGGAGCATGAACACAGAAGCAGAAGAACAAAAGATAATATTGCTTCCACAAGCAGGAAGCAGAGAATGAAGAAGAAGTGGGGTCCACCTCCATTGACCACTTCCTCCTGTTGACTACTTCCTCCAGGGAGGCTTCCCCTGCAAAGTCATCACAACCTTCCAAACAGCATCACCATCTGGGACCGAGCATCCAAACACATGAACCCTGACACTATTGCTGATGTCATAGTGGGCTCGCAGGGAGAAGTCTGGTACAACTGTCCTCTGAGAGGCTCTGCCAGCAGCTGTCTGAGACAGATGCAGATACTTACACCCAACCACTGGACTGAGGTAGGAGACCCCAATGGAAGAGATAGGGGAGGGGATTGAAGGAGCTGAAGTGGATTGCAACCCTATAAGGAAAAACAACAGTATCAACTAACCCAGAACACCCCCCCCCAGAGCTCCCAGAGACTAAGTCACCAACCAAAGAGCATACATGGACTGGTCCATGGCCCACCCAGCACATATGTAGCTGAGAACTGTTTTGTCTGGCCTCAGTGGGAGAGGATGTGCCTAATCCTGTAAAGACTTGATGCTCCAGGAAAGATTGATGCTGGGGGTTGGGGGGAGGAAGTAGAGGGGAGGGGTAGGTAGGGGAGCACCCTCTCTGAGGCAAAGGGGAGGGGGTGAAGAACTCTTGGAGGGGGGACCAGGAATAGGGCAACATTTGGAATGTAAATAAATAAAACAAATTTTAAAAGACACACATGAACCCACGGGGGACATTTCACATTCAAGTTACAGCACACCCCTGAAACCATTGTAGTTTCTGTACTTAAAGAACAGTGTAAATGGAGGCTCCCCAGCCACAGGCATGTTGGGGCATCTAGCCTCTGTGCCATCCTACCAACCCCTGGAGTATGAAGCATCAAGCTGGAGATCTCTTTTCTCTCTATCGTCTGCTGTGGGCCTACAGCTTCCACCCCCAAAATTCTTTTCTACCACTGTTTCTCCTCCTTCTTTCCCTTTTTCCTCTTCCTCCTCCCCTTCTCCTCCTCCCTTCCCCTCTCTTTTCTTTTTCCAAGGTAGGAAAACATTCTATCTCTCTTCTAGAACTGTCCTAGTGAACCTGTAAGAGCCAAACACAGTGATAGAAAGCCAAATGCTGAGATCCAGTGGGTGAGGAATTCTTGTTCCTTGGGATCTTTGGGCTAGGATGATAACAGTAGCTAAGTAATATGAATGTTCTTGATGCCAAGGAACTGTATGCTTCAAAATTATTAAAACAGTCAGTTTTATGTCTTGCATATTTTATTACAATCAAGAGGAAAGCATGGAGAATCCAAAATGACACAGGGAAGATGGATCCAGGTGAAAGGACCACTCTCCTGTGTTTTCTCTGACATCAAACTTAGGGACCTGCTCTTGATGTAGAAGAAAATTCAAAGTAATAAAACTGATGTTATAAAGGCTTTACTAATAGAATCACTTAGGAGGCATTAAGTCACACAAGTGGAATTTAGCTAAGGAAGAACTTATCCCAAGGCTAAGTAGTCTGCTAACCAGGCCTGTTAAAGATAGAGAAATTTACGATGCCGCTATGATGTAAATGTTTGTTCACCAGGATTGGCCAGTCACTAGGTCCATCCCCATATCAAATAAGATATCTCTAACAGGCCGTTCAAGGGGACATCACGCACTCACAACCAATGCTAAGGCCTAGCTTGCCATAAAACCCCAAGTTCTCTTCTTGGGAATGTATAACTCTGTCAGGTGGGCAAAATGACCCTAGGTAACAGCCTTTGGGGGAAAAAAAAACAGCAAAAACACTAGTATTCATAAAATAATTCTGACAATATCTTTGCTGTGTAAATCTCTAACCTTCCTAAGTAGCCAGTCTTGCAGTCTCTCGTCTCTGTTTAAATTGTTCATAGTGTAACACGAGGCTGGTTCCTAAAGTAGATTTAAAGATGACAGAATATGTAAAATGTCTAAGTGAGCAATATACTGCATTCAGGGCTGGCTCCTCTTTGAACATTGGCCATAGCTGTGCATATGCTATTAAAAAACCTTTTCCACTATTACTCCCTAAACAGAAAGAGAAGGCATGATATTTCTATTACTCTCTCACTTGGTAATTGCTCTTACTAATTTGCATGTGGTAACTGATGCTGGAGCAATAGTAGTGCAGGCAGCAGCCTGGAGGGGTATTGGAATTTCATCATAAACCCTCCAGAAAAGATGGCTGTGTGGGGGCTTAGAGGATGGCCCCACTGGTAAAGTTCTTGCTGTGTAAGCTCAGATCCCTAGAACTCACATCAGGCCAGATGTAGTAGCTTGTATCTGTAATCCCAGCACTCCTATGGGAATAGAGGAGGCAGAGGCATGAGAGTCTCTGTAAACTCACAGGCCAGGCGACTAGTAGACTAGTAAGAAAGAAAGTGTCTCAAACAAGGTGGGAGTCAAAGATTGATACCCTAGATTGACCTCTGACCTCTACAAGCTCCATGGAACACATGCACCTGAACACACACACACACACACACACACACACACACACACACACACACAGAGAGAGAGAGAGAGAGAGAGAGAGAAAGAGAGAGAGAGAGAGAGAGAGAGAGAGAGAGAGAGAGAGAGAGAGAGAGAGAGATTGTAAAGTTTTAGGTGAAACTGACTCAGAAGCAATGAGTCTAGAGAGCCCAGAGCCTGGCTGCACACGCCCTTGGGACTGATGGACCTCATCCTACTCTCAAGGCTCGAGGAAAGGCTCACCCACCTCAAAGATAGCTTTGAGTTTGATTGTTTACAATGTGTCCTGCAGAAGTGTGAGGATAATCATATGTCTATTAGACAAGATTATAGAATTATGGACTTTTTTTTTGCCTCCAGGGAGTTGTATAGCTTTGCTCAGATGGTCAAATAGGAGCTGGGCTTTACTATCAAGTAAGGACAGAAGAGGTTTCACATTAAAAATGATGTCAGCCCTTCGTTCTCACTACAACTGGCTCACTTTCTCCCATTGTATAAAAAACTGCTCTGCCACAATTAGCACCATAATTTCTCTATCCCAAACATTGCTGGGCATTGACATTTTAGCACATGCTCTGTGGTTATAGAGGGACATTTCTATAAGTAAAACCAAATGGAGCAAATACAAGAGAGGAGACATGGTTAGACTTCTCTGTCACCAACTGTCTGCTCCATCTCATCCTCAGAGTGAAAACGGTGAACACTAGCCACACTGGGTCCCAGAATCAAGGGCCTAGGGAATTCTCTGCACTCACCTTAGTCGTGAGTCTGAGGTCCTTAGATCCTCCAATTGCTGTGGCCAACAACTGTGTGTCTTATAATATGCAGAGTCAACACTGAGTGTTCTCTATCTCTTGGTGGGCATGGCAAGTTTCAGCATCCAAGTAACAGATGAATTTGTACTGATGAGGAGGAAAGGGTCTCAGAGAACTGCAGGTACCTAGGTATGGTCAGAAAGTTCAAAATAGAGACTGGAAGAGATTGGATTGGAAACTACCAGGGGAAACCTGGAATCTCAAAGCACCAGGCTGACGGGGTTTCCTGCTGTTTCCTGCTGTGCCCTTGCTGTGGTACACTTGCCTGATACTAACAGAGTATCAGGGTGCCAAGACGGGCCACAATGTAGGACTCAAGAGCTTCAGGTGGGGCAGCAACATGTTCTTCCTTCTTCAATGTTATTCATATTACTCTCTCACTTGCCATATCTGCACATAACAAATGCTGGAGCAGTAGCCGTGCAGGATGCAGCCGCAAGGGCTGATGGGAGAAACAGGCTTGGCAGAGAATATGAGTATTTTCAGAAAATCCCCTCCAGTTCTTGACTAGAGGGATTTGAAACTAGTTCCTACCTTCCTGCCAAGAGTGATAAACAACAGGTCAGTCACCGAAAGCAAAGCAAATATTGATGCTTCTTGCTGTGTTGGACCAGACATCAGACTCTACAGGAACTCCGAGAAACCACCTTGTTGCTGTGCGCGCCCCATGTGAAATGGGCTAAGATTCTAAAGAAAGATGCAAAGAGCAGCTAGTCCTCTTCGTCTCCTGTCTCAGCTCACAGGTGCACAATCCCAAGGAGAATAGAGACTCTACAAAGCAGCCAATCGTGGGGCTGGGGCCAAGGGCTCGTGGTTTTGGGGGTATTTTTACCTCCACATCCTGTCATTTAATTTGTGGGGGCTTGGAAAGGGAGCCTCATGGAGTCTATGCTAGTATATTAGCTGCTGTAATGTCCACCATACCATATGACATGCTTGTTTTCCACAAGGGTACTGTTATTTCTCTATTCCAACCTTTGCTGAGCAATGGGAAGAAATTCAATGTCAGTCGGAGAGATGTGCGGTATGAGAGGGAGGCGTTGCCAGCTGGAATGCTGGTGGATATTCTGCAAAACCCTGGAAATCCAGTTGGAAATAAAAATAAATAAACTCTTCCCATCTCTCCACATGATAGTCCAATTGGATTCACATGGGAGAATATACGTTCTAGTATGGGAGAAAGGAAACCATCTTCTCTCTTCCTTCTGGGAGCTGGTGAGAATAGAGGGAAGCCAACCACAGTGATCCAGTGCATGAGGAGAGGGTGACCCGAGAAGGGAGAGCTTTGGGGCTTCCTTGGAGGTATGGAACACAGCAGCCTGGGAGTTGCAATATTGAGTAGATTTTATTTTTGCCTCCTTAAATGAGTTGGCTCCTTTTTTATAAGGGGAATATGCCTTATGGGGAAAGCCCTAAAAGTAACAAGAGAGCATGAGTCTGTTCTGTGCAAGCATAAAGACCTAACTTCCAATACATACAGCAGGGCAGCAGGCTGGTGAATGGAATACCATCAGGTATGTCAGCCTGTTTTCACAGTCCCTAGGGTACAGACGGTGGTCTGTGATTCCAAGCAGCCAAATGGCAACCAGACAGAGACACACTTCGCAAGATCTACCTTATGCCATAGATTTTTGTCTTTGCATAATGCCCGGCTTCCAGTCCCAGTACAACACAACCTCAGCTAAGATGTTTGAAGTCAGAAGTTATTGCCCATAGTTTAGTTTTTCAAACGTGTTTGAATTATGAAACTTATTGGTCTTGTGGAGATATGCTGATATTAGCAACATTAAAGCCATCATTTGTGAAATTACCTCCTGCCAAATTATATCAGCATTCTCACAGAATAGTACTTTTCATGTAAATGAATAGTAGGTAAGTTTAATAGAACTTCCCTTAAAATGAGTCCCAAAGAATCTATAGTGAGTGACTATGTTAGCAATTCCAGAAGCAAAACCATGTACCAGTAACTGCCAACGACTGTGAAAGCAGAAAGGGATGCAAACATACAAGTTGCCCCTGGAGGCTCATGCTGTTGCAGTGTTGAAGGAGCTGTTCCTAATGAATGGGGGTGGGGGGTTATGTGTGTGTATATGTGTGTGTGTTCACATAGTTACCTAGTGACTAAGATGGTGACCACTAATCAAATCAACTCCCTTTACTTAACAAGTCATCAGAAGGGTCCTTCCTCCTGTTTGATTTTAGAGCCTTCACTCTGGTTACTATGGTGTCTGAAGAACTGGATAATGAAGAGAGAACATGCAATGGGAACAAACTACACAGAGGTCAAAGCTGTCAGCCATGTAATTTTGCTTCTGTCTTTGCTTGGCCAGTAGCCAAGCAGGGAACATTCATAAGAGAAATAATCAAGTTGTTATTCATGGTCTCCATAGCATGACCATTGTAGTTTAGATTAATTTCTACTTTGACCCTTACTGTGCACAGAGAAAAAAGTTCAAGGTCCAGAGATTAAATGGATACGTTCAAATCTGCCTTGCATGGTGGCTGGAGTCACGACTGAACATTCTAAATCTATTTCTGTGCATTAGTCGATGATGTAGAACACATTTGATCTCAGAATCTGTGTAGCAGTACAGGAGGCAAAAATGACAGGAGCGTGCCAGGGGAGATGGATCAATGGGGTAAAGACAATTGTTGTGCAAGCATAGGACCTGAGTTTAAATCCTCAGTGCCTGTCTTTAGTCAGGGTTCTCTAGAGTCACAGAACTTATGGATAGTCTCTATATAGTAAAGGAATTTATTGATGACTTACAGTCTGCAGTCCAATTCCCAACAATGGTTCAGTAGTAGCTGTGAATGGAAGTTCAAGGATCTATCAGTTGCTCAGTCCCACATGGCAAGCAGGCAAAGGAGTGAGAGCATGACTCCCTTCTTCCAATGTCCTTATATGGTCTCCAACAGAAGGTATAGCCCAGATTAAAGGTGTGTGCCACCACACCTTTAATTCCAGATGACCTTGAACTTGGAGATCTCCCTGTCTTGAAGATCTCCATACCAAGATCCAGGTCAAAAACTTCTATCTCCCAGCCTCCAGATTAGGGTCACTGGTGACCCTTTAAATTCTGGATTGTAGTTCATTCCAAATATAGTCAAGTTGACAACCAGGAATAGCCACTACAGTGCCAAAAAAAAAAAAAAAAAGCCAAGTATAGCACACATATAATTCCAGTGTTGTGGAACAGAGATAGATAGATCATTGGTACCATCAGGATAACCACCTTAGCTTCAGGTCCAGTGGGAGACGCTGTATAAAATGAATAATGCAGACAGTGATTTCAAAGGACACTGAATATCTTCCCTTGGCTTATGTTTACAAGCACAGGAGCACATATCCATATACATGTGCACGTATCACACACACACACACACACACACACACACAGTGACATTCATCAAAAAGGATAGCCTGACAAGTCCCTTCTGGTCAGTGCCATAATGAGATAGCATTATGGAAGCAGGAAACCCAGCCTGACCAGGGTCACAAGTCCCTTCAGTTGGTGCCAGCACTGGGTCACCTGGGCACAGAGTCAGAGGACACGCCCAAGGATCCTAAAGGACAGCTTCTGAGACAGACCCCGTTTCAGGCTCCAGACATCCGGACACCTTCCCTGCCAGAGGAGAGGTGTCTGCCCTGCCCGGGAGGGCTTTGCTGGAGTACCTGGGGGAGACATCTTGGTTCCCGGATCCCTCCGAGACTAGTCTGTGCAGGTGAGAGTGTGGACTACAGAAGCTTACAGCTTCTGTGACAGGCCGAAGCAACACAACTTCTGGGACAGGTCCTGTTTCAGGCCTTCATCTTCTGCCAGGAGGGAGGTCCGAATGCCAGATATCTGTGCACCTTCCCTTTAAGAGAAGAGCTTGCCTGCAGAGAGTGCTCTGACCACTGAAACTCAGAGGAGAGATCTAGTCTCCAAGGTCTGCTGATAGAGGCTAACAGAATAATGAGAGGAACAATCTCTAACCAGAGACAACTATAACAACTAACTCCAGAGATTACCAGATGGCAAAAGGCAAACGTAAGAATCCTACTAACAGAAACCAAGACCACTCCCCATTATCAGAACAGAGCACTTACACCTCGCCCAGTCCAGGGCACCTCAACACACCCAAAAAGATAGACCCGGATTTAAAAGCATATCTCATGATGATGGTAGAGGACATCAAGAAGGACTTTAATAACTCACTTAAAGAAATACAGGAGAACACTGCTAAAGAGTTACAAGTCCTTAAAGAAAAACAGGAAAACACATCCAAAAAGGTGATGGAAATGAAAAAAACAATACTAGACCTAAAAAGAAGTAGACACAATAAAGAAAACCCAAAGTGAGGCAATGCTGGAGATAGAAACCCTAGGAAAGAAATCTGGAACCATAGATTTGAGCATCAGCAACAGAATACAAGAGATAGAAGAGAGAATCTCAGGTGCAGAAGATTCCATAGAGAACATCAGCACAACAATCAAATAAAAAGCAAAATGCAAAAAGAACCTAACTCAAAACATCCAGGAAGTCCAGGACACAATGAGAAGACCAAACCTACGGATAATAGGAGTAGATGAGAATGAAGATTTTCCACTTAAAGGGTCAGCAAATATCTTCAAAAAATTATAGAAGAAAACTTCCCAAACCTAAAGCAAAAGATGCCCATGAACATACAAAAAGCCTACAGAACTCCAAATAGACTGGACAAGAAAAGAAATTCCTCCCAACACATAATAATAGAACAACAAATGCACTAAATAAAGAGAGAATATTAAGAGCAGTAAGGGAAAAGGGTCAACTAACATATAAAGGCAGGTCTACCAGAATTACAAGAGGCTTTTCACCAGAGACTATGAGAGCCAGAAGATCCTGGACAGATGTTATACAGTCACTAAAAGAACACAAATGCCAGCCCAGCCTACTATACCCAGCCAAAATTTCAATTACCATAGATGGAGAAACCAAAGTATTCACAACAAAACCAAATTCACACATTATCTTTCCACAAATCCAGCCCTTCAAAGGATAATAACAGAAAAAAAATACAAGGATGGAAACCATGACCTAGAAAAAGCAAGAAAGTAATCCCTCAACAAACCTAAAAGAAGACAGCCTCAAGAACAGAATGCCAAAACAACAAAAATAATAGGAAGCAACAATTACTTTTCCTTAATATCTCTTAATATCAATGGACTCAATTCCCCAATAAAAAGACAGAGACTAACAGACTGGCTACACAAACAGGACCCAACATTTTGCTGCTTACAGGAAACCCATCACAGGGAAAAAGACAGACGCTACCTCAAAATGAAAGGCTGAAAAACAATTTTGCAAGCAAATGCTCTGAAGAAACAAGCTGGAGTAGCCATTCTAATATCGAATAAAATAGACTTCCAACCCAAAGTTATCAAAAAAGACAAGGAGGGACACTTCATACTCATCAAAGTTAAAATCCTCCAAGAGGAACTCTCAAACCTGAATATCTATGCTCCAAATGCAAGGGCAGCCACATTCATTAAAGAAACTTCAGTAAAGTTCAAAGCACACATTGTACCTCACACAATAATAGTGGGAGAATTCAACACACCACTTTCATCAATGGACAGATCATGGAAACAGAAACTAAACAGGGACACAGTGAAACTAACAGAAGTTATGAAACGAATGGATTTAACAGATATCTACAGAACATTTTATCCTAAAACAAAAGGATATACCTTCTTCTCAGAACCTCATGGTACCTTCTCCAAAATTGACCATATAATTGGTAACAAAACAGGCCTCAGTAGATACAAAAATATTGAAATTGTCCCATGCATCCTATCAGATCACCAAGTACTAAGGCTGATCTTCAATAACAACATAAATAATAGAAAGCCAACATTCACGTGGAAACTGAAAAACACTTTTTTCAATGATACCTTGGTCAAGGAAAGAATAAAGAAAGAAATTAAGGACTTTTTAGAGTTTAATGAAAATGAAGCCACAACATACCCAAACTTATGGGACACAATGAAAGCATTTCTAAGAGGATAACTCATAGCTCTGAGTGCCTCCAAAAAATAAACTAGGGAGAGCACACATTAGCAGCTTGACAACACACCTAAAAGTTCTAGAACAAAAGGAAGCAAATTCACCAAAGAGGAGTAGACACCAGGAAATAATCAAACTCAGGGGAGAAATCAACCAAGTGGAAACAAGAAGAACTATTCAAAGAATCAACCAAACAAGGAGCTGGTTCTTTGAGAAAATCAACAAGATAGATAAACCCTAGACAGACTCACTAGAGGGCACAGGGACAGCATCCTAATGAACAAAATCAGAAATGAAAAGGGAGACATAACAACAGATCCTGAAGAAATCCAAAACACCATCAGATCCTTCTATAAAAGAATATACTCAACAAAACTGGAAAACTGGGATGAAATGGATAAATTTCTAGAAAGATACCAGGTACCAAAGTTAAATCAGGATCAGGTTAATGATCTAAACAGTCCTATATCCCCTAAAGAAATAGAAGCAGTCATTAATAGTCTCCCAACCAAAAAAAGCCCAGGACCAGATGGGTTTAGTGCAGAGTTCTATCAGACCTTCAAAGAAGATCTAATCCCAGTTCTTCACAAACTATTCCACAAAATAGAAACAGATGGTACTCTACCCAATTCATTCTATGAAGCCACAATAACTCTGATACCTAAACTACAGAAAGGCCCAACAAAGACAGAGAACTTCAGACCAATTTCCCTTATGAATATTGATTCAAAAATACTCAATAAAATTCTCGCAAACCGAATCCAAGAACACATCAAAACAATCATCCATCCTGACCAAGTAAGGTTTCATTCCAGGGATGCAGGGATGGTTTAATATACGGAAATCCATCAACCTAATCCTCTATATAAACAAACTCAAAGGAAAAAACCACATGATCATCTCGTTAGATGCGGAAAAAGCATTTGACAAGATCCAACACCCATTCATGATAAGTCTTGGAAAGATCAGGAATTCAAGGCCCATATCTAAACAAGATAAAAACAATCTACAGCAAACCAGTAGCCAACATCAAAGTAAATGGTGAGAAGCTGGAAGCAATCCCACTAAAATCAGGGACTAGACAATGCTGCCCACTTTCTCCATACCTAATAAAGATAGTACTTGAAGTCCTAGCCAGAGCAAGTCAACAACAAAAGGAGATAAAGGGGATACAAATTGGAAAGGAAGAAGTCAAAATATCACTTTTTGCAGATGATATGATAGTATATATAAGTGACCCTAAAAATTCTACCAGAGAACTCCTAAATCTGATGAACAGCTTCAGTGAAGTAGCTGGATATAAAATTAACTCAAACAAGTCAATGGCTTTTCTCTACACAAAGAATAAACAGCTGAGAAAGAAATTAGGGAAACAATACCCTAGTCACAAATAATATAAAGTACGTTGGCGTGACTCTAACTAAGGAAGTGAAAGATCTGTATGATAAGAACTGCAAGTCTCGAAGAAAGAAATTAAAGAAGATCTCAGAAGATGAAAAGATCTCCCATGGTCATGGATTGGCAGGATCAATATAGTAAAAATGGCTATCTTGCCAAAAGCGATCTACAGATTCAATGCAATCCCCATCAAAATTTCAACTCAATTCTTCAATGAATTAGAAAGGGAAATCTGCAAATTCATCTGGAATAACAAAAAACCTAGGATAGCAAAAACTCTTCTCAAGGGTAAAAGAACCTCTGGGGGAATCACTATGCCTGACCTAAAGCTCTACTACAGAGCAATTGTGATAAAAACTGCATGGTACTGGTATAGCGACAGGCAAGTAGACCAATGGAATAGAATTGAAGACCCAGAAATGAACCCACACACCTATGGTCACTTGATCTTTGACAAGGGAGCAAAAACCATCCAGTGGAAAAAAGACAGCATTTTCAACAAATGGTGCTGGGACAACTGGTGGTTATCCGGTAGAAGAATGCTAATTGATCCATTCCTACCTCCTTGTACTAAGGTCAAATCTAAGTGGATCAAGGAACTCCACATAAAACCAGAGATACTGAAACTTATAGAGGAGAAAGTGGGGAAAAACCTTGAAGATATGGGCACAGGGGAAAAATTCCTGAATAGAACAGCAATGGCTTGTGCTGTAAGATCGAGAATTGACAAGTGGGACCTCATGAAACTGCAAAGCTTCTGCAAGGCAAAAGACACCGTCAATAAGACAACAAGGCCACCAACAGATTGGGAAAGGATCTTTACCTAACCTAAATTAGATAGGGGACTAATATCCAATATATACAAAGAGCTCAAGAAGCTGGATCCCAGAAAATCAAATCACCCCATTAAAAAAAAATGGGTCTCAGAGCTAAACAAAGAGTTCTCACCTGAGGAATACCGAATGGCTGAGAAGCACCTGAAAAAATGTTCAGCATCCTTAATCATCAGGGAAATGCAAATCAAAACAACCCTGAGATTCCACCTCACACCAGTCAGAATGGCTAAGATCAAAAATTCAGTTGACAGCAGATGCTGGTGAGGATGTGGAGAAAGAGGAACACTCCTCCATTGTTGGTGGGATTGCAAGCTTGTACAACCACTCTGGAAATCAGTCTGGCAGTTCCTCAGAACATTGGACATAGTACTACTGGAGGATCCCACAATACCTCTCCTGGGCATATATCCAGAAAATGTTTTGGGATAGCATTGGAAATGTAAATGAAGAAAATACCTAATAAAAATATAGACATTAAAAAAAAAGAGTAAATAAATAAATAAATAAATAAAAGGATAGCCTATGTTCCAATGTGACAAATATAGTGAAGAAAGATAACTCAGGTAGTAGTGTAAGTTAGCCTAACCATTGTAAAAAACAGAATATTAAAAATAGAACTACCAGCCAGGCAGTAGTGATACACTCCTTTAATCCCAGCACTTGGGAGGCCAGCCTGGTCTACAGAGTGAGTTCCAGGACAGCCAGGGCTACACAGAGAAACCATGTCTCAGAAAACCACAAATAATAAATAAATAAATAAATAAATAAATAAATAAATAAATAAATTTTTAAAAATGAAAATAAAAATAAAAATAGAACAACCATAACCTAATGATTTCCCCTACTGGGTGTCTGTTTGCAAGAGATGAAGTCTATATGTATGCCAGATGCCTAGGTAAAGATAATGGTAGAGAGATGCTTCTTCACCTGAATGTAGAAGGACTCTTTCATTTGTGACAACACGGCGGAAATGAGAGAGAGCACCATGAAGACTGAAGTAAATCAGACACAGGCAAGGACATTTTCCTATGTGGAATCTAATGAGCTAACTACAGAATACAGTGCATAGGGATGTCCACCAGGGGCTAAGGTAGGGCAGGTTATGCAAGGAGTGGTTTACCAAAGGGAACCCACTTTAAACAACTTTTAAGAAATGCAAGTAGGGCTGGATAGATGACTCAGCAGTTAAGAGAATTGACTGCTCTTCCAGAGGTCCTGAGTTCAATTCCCAGCAGCCACATGGTGGCTCACAATCATCTGTAATGGGATCAGATGCCCTCTTCTGGTGTGTCTGAAGACAGCTACAGTGTACACACATATATAAAATAAATAAAAAAATCTTTTTTAAAAATGCAAGTAAATTCTGGAGACTAAGGTGATTTAAGATGCTATAGAGCCAATAGCACTCTACTATATACTTCAAAGAAAGCAGATTTTTTAAGTGTTTTCACCACAACAATATAAGTAAGTATGATGGTGAATATGTCTATTAATACTATTTAATCGTTTCTTGACATATAATAAGACACAAGGTCTTATAAGGAAGTGTAATTTTATAAATCAGCTATGCTTTAATGAAACAGGAATGATCTATGTAACAGAAAATGAAAGTTAAATTAAATGATTACATTTAACGGTGAGCATAGTAAGTGCTTGCCTCATAACAGAAGGATAAAGAAAACCAACTGTCAGTTCTTGGAAAATCTTAGGGTGACTGACAAAAAGCTGAAGACCAGGAAGATGTGAGGTATATAGAGATGCTATTACAGGTGTAGGTACAAGGGACAGAGCTGTGGGACCTGAAGAGATGGGCAGCACTTCAACCAAAGATGGTATCCAGAGGATGAAACAACAATGCCAGGTATACCAAAGAGATGCATGCTTGACAGAGAAAGGGAAGAACAGAAATCCTAGTGGTTAAAAATGCCTACTGAGCTCAGAAACAGTGATAAAGTATTGAGAGTCAGCAACATGGCTCAGCTCTCTGGACTCTATCTGCAGTATCCAGGCCAATATCACTCTGTGGGAAGTTATGATTGTAATGAACATTTTCATACATTTTATAAAGTAGAAAACATTGAGGGAGACTGAGACACGCTTTGCATTCACATCCTGGTACTTGTACTTAGTTGAGGAAGAGGTAGGAAATAACTTATAAGTTAACGACCTGTAACTTTCTATGCATTTGCCAGACAGTGAGCAATTGTTGATCTGTGTCTATTTTAGCTTCTCACTCTGTTCCCCTTCCTCACTCATTCAGGGGACTTCTATGGACAAATAAGAGGGCTAGCAGTGATACACTGCATTTGTGAGCATTGTAGCTCATGTTTGCTGTTGATAAACTCAGGCAGCTACTCAAGGACAATTATGTACTTGAAATTTTACCCCATGTCACTTCTGATCAGGAGTTCTTCATCTCAAGAACTAAACCAATCACCATAGAATTTTTTTCTGGGGAGAAAAATAATGTGATGCAGATCATTGTCTCACCATAGATATCACTAAACCTTTTTACCTGTCATTAATATTCTGTGATGGAAAATAATTCTTAACAATTCATGTACTCATTTATTGTTCCGTGGAATCTGAATGGTATATCTAGTACATACCAAGTACTTTTCTGCTCAATTGAATGACACTTTTTCCTGTTCTCATGGAGTTGAGATTCTTACATAATAAGAATGGTGTGTGTGTGTTTAGATATAAGTGTTAGAAAGGAGAATGAAGGAGCATAACATCTATGTGTTAATATCTGTTGTGTAACTCTTTCCAACAAATTGAAACAGTTCTTTGTGTATGCAAGAAAGCAATCCATAAAACTTGGGAAATAAAACTTACAAGGCTCAGAAACTTCTTAAACTTACAAGCATCACAAGGTTGAATTATTCTGGAATGAAGAGCCAGTGACATGCTATAGGTGATTACCATAATGGAACAATGGGACATTGTGATAAGATAATGGAACATTGTGAAGGGACAGTGGGCATTGAGATTGAACCATGGGAAATTGTGATGGAATAGTAGGGCATTGTGATGTTACACTGAACCATGGCTGTGGCTGTGACAGGACAATGTGGCATAGTAACTGGTGAGTGGAGCATTGTGGTGAGACAAGACATCACTGTGATGGGACAAAGAACCACCATAATGAGACAGTAGGGCACTGTGATTGGTCAGTGGAGTACTGAGAAGAGACAAAAGACCACTGTGGTGGAATACGGGACCACTGTAATGAGACCGGGAGCCAGTTGATGGAACAGTAGGACACTGTAATGGGACAGAGAAGCATTGTGCTGGTACAGTGGACCATTATGAAGGAGCAGTAGGATATTATGAAAGGACAGGGGACCACTAGCAGTGATGTGTCATGACGCATTGGGATGAAAATGTTTGAGGTGGGATAGTGGAGGATTGTGACAGAACAGTGGAGGATTGTGATGGAACAGGGGACTACTCTGAAAAAACAGGCAATCACTGGGATGGGACAGTGGGGGCTGGGATGGGACAGTGGAGCATCGTGAAGGGAAATGAGACATTGTAATGGAACAATGAAGCATTCTCATGGAGCAAAGAACCACTGTGGTAGAACAGGGGAGCACAGGGATGGTACAGTTGACCCCTGTAATGGGATTGTGGAACATTGTGGTGGAATAGTAAAGTTCTGAGATGAGATGGAGGATGGCTGTGATAGGACAGTGGAGAGTTGTGATTGTGCTGTGAGGTATTGTGATGGAATGAGAGCCACTCTGGTAGAACAGGAAATAACTGGATGGTACAGTGACCTACGTGATGGGACAGTGGAGCATCATGGTAGAACATTCTGCTAAGACAGGGGACCACTTTGATGGAAGAGTGGGGCACTGAGACTGGAAAGTGGTGCATTGAGGTGAAACAGTGGGCATTATGATGGTACAGTAGACACTAGGAAGAGACCTTGGAGCATTGTGACAGAAGATGGAACAAATGAGGCAGGAGAGGAGACCACCATGATGTAGCATGGATCCACTGTGGTGAGATAGTAGAGCACTGTGATGGGACAGTGGGAGCTTTGAAAGAAAAAGGGACCTAGACTGCAATGGAACAAGGAACCAACTTGATGGGACTGTGGGGCACTGTGATGAGACAGGAGACCACACTATTAACACCAAAGAATTTGTTATGGGCAAGTAGAGCATTGTGGTAAGACAGGAGAGCATAGTGAAAGAATGTTTGAACACGCCGGGCGTGGTGGCGCACGCCTTTAATCCCAGCACTCGGGAGGCAGAGGCAGGCGGATTTCTGAGTTCGAGGCCAGCCTGGTCTACAAAGTGAGTTCCAGGACAGCCAGGGCTACACAGAGAAACCCTGTCTCGAAAAACCAAAAAAAAAAAAAAAAAAAAAAAAAAAAAAAAAAAAAGAATGTTTGAACACTTTGATGAGACAAAGGATCACTGTAGTGAGAAAGGACCACTGTGGTGAGATATTGTAAAGGGGCAGTGTGACAGTTTGAAGAGAAGGAAACATTTAGATGGTACAATGGGGTATTGGGATTGTGCACTGCTACAATGTAAAGACAGTGATGCATTATGATGGGACTGTGGAATATAGTGGTAGGAAGATGGAACATTGTGGAGTGGCCCTGGATCATTGTGAAGATATGGTGGGGGGATTGTGATGAAATAGTGGGCATTGTGGTGGAACAGTGAAACATAGCAAAGGGACAGTGGAGCATTGTAATGGGGCAGGGTGCCACTTTGTGGGACAGGGGTCTCCTGGGATACATCATGGAACCACCATGATGAAACAGTGAGGCATTGTGGTTGGTCAGTGGAGAATTGTGGTTTTAAAAAAAAAAGACCAAAGGACCACTGTAGACAAATGTGCACTGTGACAGAAGAGTGAGGTTTTGTGAGGACAGAGAGGGGCATTGTGGTGTGACAGGCGAACACTGTGATGTTAATGGAATGACCACTATGAAAAAGGGTGTGCTGTGATTGGTCAATAGATCATTGAGAAAGGACAGGGGATCATTGTGATGGACTAAGGGACCACCTTGATATGACAGGGGACCAACGTGGAATAGTAGAGCACTGTAATGAAACAAAAGAGCTCTGTGATGGACTGTTGGATCATTGTGACGGGCAGTGGAATATTGTGAAGGGACAGGTGACCACTGTTAATGGACAATAGTACATTGTTATGAGAAAGCAGTTCATTGGGATGATAAAATGGGGCATTGAAGTAATACAGTAGAGCACTGTGATGAGAGACTGAGACACTGTGGTAGAATGAAGGACCATTATAGTGAAACAGGGGACCATCATGATGAGATTTGAAACAACCTAGATAAGATAGTAAGGCATTGTGATGGGGAAGAACAGCATTGTGGTGGTACTTTGGAAACTTCTGGTGGGAAGATATGACATCATGATGGTAGAGAAAACCACTGTGATGGGAGAGAGGTGCACTGTGATGAGAAAAATGTTGCATAGCAAGGTTACTACTGCATTGAGATGAGATAGTGGAGAGTTATGATGGGAAGATGACATTGTGCTGAGACTATAGAGTGTTGTGATGAAAAGGACCACTGTTATGGAATAGGGCACCACAGGGAGGGTACAGGTGACCACCAGGATGGGACAGTGAGGAACTGTGGTATAATGGAGCATTCTCATGAGACAGGAGACCATTTTGATAAGACAGAGGCACTGTAATGAGACACCAGATAATTGTGATAAAAAGAGTGTGGCATCATGGTGGGGCATGAAGCTTTGAGATGGACCTGTGATGTTATGGATTGAAAATGGGGTATTGTTATGGAACAGTGGGACATTTGGTGGACAAGGAGGCATTGTGATGGGACATGGAATGACTATGATGAGTCAGTGAGGCACTGTGATTTTTCAGAGGAGAATTGTGAAGAGGCATGACATCATTTGATCTACCACTGTGGTGAGAATGGAAACACTGTATGAGATAATAGGGCATTGTGATGGGACAAAGAACATTGCAATGGCACAGTGAATCATTTTGATGAAGCACTGGGACATTGTGGTGGGAATCAGGATATTTTGAAGAGACAGGGTATCATAACAATGGGACATTAGATGACTAGAACAGTATTGTAAAACAAAAAAACCACTGCAATGGAATAGAAGAGTAGTGTGATGGGACAGTGAGACACCATGATGTCACAGGAGAACATTGTTATTCGAGGTTTTGTGATGGGATGGCAAGCACTGTGGTAGTACAGTGGAGCACTGAGTTCCAAAAATGAAATGTCCTGATGAGACAACTGTGATGGGGCAGGGGACTCAGACTGTGGTGGGAGAAGGAACCACCATGATGGGATAGTGGGTCCTTGATGGAGCAGTAAAGCATTATGGATGAACTAGGGAGGCACTGCCATGGAACAGAAGATGGGAGAGTGAAGTATTGAGGTGAGACAACTGAGCATCATGATAGGAGAGTTGAGCATTGTGATAGCATTGTGATAGAATTAAGAACCACTGCAGTGGGACAGTGTACCACTGTGATGAGACACAGGACCTTCTTGTTGATAATATAGTGGTGCAGAATTGCATTGTTCAGTGGAGTATTGGAAATGAACAAGGGACCATTGTGGTGGAGTAGGGAAGTGATGTGACAGGGAGACAGATATGAAGGGGTAGTAGGCCATTATGAAGGGGAGAGGAGCAATGTGAAGGGACATGAAGTGGGTGGTTCTGATGTTAAAGTCTTGTTTCCCCAATTGGTTCTTGATTTGTCAGTAAAGAAGGCCAAAGGTCAATAGCTGGGCAGAAGGTACATGCAGGACTTCCAGGTCCTGGGAGGAAAAGGCTGACTTGAGGAAAGAAATTTCCTACAATGCTTTGGAGGAAGAAGACCACAGCAACTATGTGAGGCCTTGGGGGAAGCTAGGGCCTGCAGCCTCCACTACAGGCAGGTGGCCAAGGTTGTTTGGCAAGAGATAGGTGGGACTAGCCACTAAGTTTAGGACAGGTGGAGAGATGGAGATTATAATAAATAAATAAGGGCACACTTTTCCAGGTGGGAGGCAGTAAGACCTAGCAATTGTGCCAAGAATGCAAAGCAAAATGTAAAGGAATTTCTCTCTCTCTCTCTCTCTCTCTCTCTCTCTCTCTCTCTCTCTCTCTGTGTGTGTGTGTGTGTGTGTGTGTGTGTGTGTCTTTTATCTAAGAGTCTAGGGTAGGAGCTGGTAGTGCGGTCACCTTCTGGAGCAAAGGTGAGTAGAAAGGTAGGCCAGGTTAGGGATGGTGGTGACTGATCCCAAACCAGTAGCATTTAAAACTACACACAACAGGGACAGTCGTACATTGTGATTGAAAAGTAATGCATTGGGATAGTAAAGTGGGGTATTGATTTGTGACAGTGGAGCATTGTGATAGGAGAGTCAGGCATTATGGTAGAACAAGGGAATAATCAGATAGAACAGGGAACACTGGAGTGATATAGGAGACCACCATGATTGTATATTGGGGCATTGTGGTGGAAGAGTAGAACATTCTGATGAGACCAAAGATAACTTTGATGAGATAGTCGGACATTGATGAACAGGAGATACTGTAATGGGACATTTCAAAGACGTGATGGAACAGTGGGGCATTGTGATGGGATGCAAGAATACTGTAAAATGTCAATATGACAACTGTGTCAGGACAGAAGATTACTGTAATGGGACATAGATGGGTCATGAAAAGACAGTGTGATACTGTCATTGGACAGTGGAACAATGAGAAAGAAAAGAAATAAACTTTGATGAGACACGGGACCACTTTGATGGGACAGTGGTGAACTGTGATGAGACAGTGAGTATTGGGACAGAACTAAGGACCACATTGAACTAAAAACCACAAGAAAGGTACAAGCAGCCACTGTGATGAGACATCAGGACATTGTTATGGAGCAACAGTGTCCTATGGTGGGACAAGGGACCACTGTTCAGGGACAATGGCAAATTGTAATTGGACAATTTGGGCATTGTGATGGAAACAGGCACTACCCTGGGAGAACAGGACACCATGGGTGGTAGAAGAGAGGACCATGGGATGGCGCAGGTAATAGAGGGTATGTAGAATAATAGGAATTCTGATGAGACAGGGGACCACTTTCATAGGAAAGTGAAGAATTATGATTTGATGGTACTGCATTGTAAGTAGATAGTGGTAGACTGTGATGTAACAGAAGAGCATTCTGATAAGGTAGGAAAATATTTTGAAGGGACAGTGGATTGTTGTGGTTAGATAGAAGGTATTGTATAGGATATTGTTACATGTTCCAGATCATGTAGAAGTAGGCAGGGAATGGCTCCACTCCTACTATTCTCAACTCTGAGATTTATGGGGTCTGAGCTCACTGAGCCTTACCAATTCTTCTGTCTTGTGGCATGGTCCACTTGCCCCACAAAGGGGACCATTTGTTTGGATATAGAAAGACCATAGTGAAACAGTGGAGCAGTATAATGGGACATGAATGTATGGTTGTGGCACTATGGAGTACTATGATAGAACAATAAGACATCATAATGGGACAGGGGACAACTGTGAGAACAGAGGTAGACTATCGGGGGAAATGGGACATAGAGGGGACAAATGGGGACTTGACATGAGATAGTGAAGTATTTTGATGAAAGTATGTGGCATTGTAAAAAATGAGGGACTAGTCTTGCAGAGCAAGGGATCACTTGGATGGTATAGGTTACCAGCATGATGGAATAGCAGTGAACTGTGATAGAACAGTGGAACATTGTGATAGGATGGTGGGACATTGCTGTTAAGGGACAGTTGACTCCATTTTTTTCTAGTTAAACAATGCTTTCTTTCCCAATAATCATATGAATTACATACTACAAATTATTTCCATTGTTCAGAGAACTGACTGACCATAAAATATTTCAAGGTATGTTAAATGTCTAAGCATAAAGGCATAACATATACCTTCCTCGTGATCAGAAAAATAACTGCAAAATTCTATTTTTTTAATCACTTGCTTGTTTGCCATAAAACGATCTTTCTGTTTCTGGTCTAGGCTGCTTCATTCTCCTACAAAGGGAAACCATAAGTTTGGCCTGGCCATAAAAATAAAATTTTTACCTTGCAAATTCTTAGTGTTAGCTCCTGATTTTCAGCACTATAGTATTTGCGGGGTCTCATTGAGATCTGAATGACCTGCCCTGGGTTAGAACTGTCAGGAGATGGCCACTTATTTTTTTTTTGATTTTTAATATTTTTATTACATATTTTCCTCAATTACATTTCCAATGCTATCCCAAAAGTCCCCCATAGCGCCCCCCACTTCCCTACCCACCCATTCCCATTCTTTTGGCCCTGGCATTCCCCTATATTGGGGCATATAAAGTTTGCAAGTCCAATGGGCCTCTCTTTCCATTGATGGCCGACTAGGCCATCTTTCGATACATATGCAGCTAGAGACAAGAGCTCCAGGGTTCTGGTTAGTACATCATGTTGTTCCAACAATAGGGTTGCAGATCCCTTTAGCTCCTTGGGTACTTTCTCTAGCTTCTCCATTGGGAGCCCTGTGATACATCCAATAGCTGACTGTGAACATCCACTCCTGTGTTTGCTAGGCCCCGGCATCGTCTCACAAGAGACAGCTATATTTGGGTCCTTTCAGCAAAATCTTGCTAGTGTATGCAATGGTGTCAGCGTTTAGAAGCTGCTTATGGGATGGATCCCTGGATACGGCAGTCTCTAAATGGTCCATCCTTTCATCACAGCTACGAACTTTGTCTCTGTAACTCCTTCCCTGGGTGTTTTGTTCCCAATTCTAAGAAGGGGCACAGTGTCCACACTTTGGTCTTCATTCTTCTTGAGTTTCATGCGTTTAGCAAATTGTATCTTATATCTTGGGTATCCTAAGTTTTGGGCTAATATCCACTTATCAGTGAATACATATTGTGTGAGTTCTTTTGTGATTGTGTTACTTCACTCAAGATGATGCCCTCCAGGTCCATCCATTTGGCTAGGAATTTCATAAATTCATTCTTTTTAATAGCTGAGTAGTACTCCATTGTGTAAATGTACCATAATTTCTGTATCCATCCCTCTGTTGAGGGACATCTGGGTTCTTTCCAGCTTCTGGCTATTATAAATAGGGCTGCTATAAACATAGTGGAGCATGTGTCCTTTTTACCGGTTGGGACATCTTCTGGATATATGCCCAGGAGAGGTATTGCTGGATCCTCCGGTAGTACTATGTCCAATTTTCTGAGGAACCGCCAGACTGATTTCCAGAGTGGTTGTACAAGCTTGCAATCCCACCAACAATGGAGGAGTGTCCCTCTTTCTCCACATCCTCGCCAGCATCTGCTGTCACCTGAATTTTTGATCTTAGCCATTCTGACTGGTGTGAGGTGGAATCTCAGGGTTGTTTTGATTTGCATTTCCCTGATGATTAAGGATGTTGAACATTTTTTCAGGTGTTTCTCTGCCATTCGGTATTCCTCAGGTGCAAATTCTTTGTTCAGTTCTGAGCCCCATTTTTTAATGGGGTTATTTGACTTTCTGGAGTCCACCTTCTTGAGTTCTTTATATATATTGGATATTAGTCCCTTATCTGATTTAGGATAGGTAAAGATCCTTTCCCAATCTGTTGGTGGTTTTTTTGTCTTATTGATGGTGTCTTTAGCCTTGCAGAAGCTTTGTAGTTTCATGAGGTTCCACTTGTCAATTCTCGATCTTACAGCACAAGCCATTACTGTTCTATTCAGGAATTTTTCCCCTGTGCCCATATCTTCAAGGCTTTTCCCCACTTTCTCCTCTATAAGTTTCAGTGTCTCTGGTTTTATGTGAAGTTCCTTGATCCACTTAGACTTGACCTTAGTACAAGGAGATAGGAATGGATCGATTCGCATTCTTCTACATGTTAACAACCAGTTGTGCCAGCACCATTTGTTGAAAATGCTGTCTTTCTTCCACTGTATGTTTTTAGCTCCCTTGTCGAAGATCAAGTGACCATAGGTGTGTGGGTTCATTTCTGGGTCTTCAATTCTATTCCATTGGTCTATTTGTCTGTCACTATACCAGTACCATGCAGTTTTTATCACAATTGCTCTGTAGTAGAGCTTTAGGTCCGGCATGGTGATTCCAACAGAGGTTCCTTTATCCTTGAGAAGAGTTTTTGCTATCCTAGGTTTTTTGTTATTCCAGATGAATTTGCAGATTGCACTTTCTAAATCGTTGAAGAATTGATTTGGAATTTTGATGGGGATTGCATTGAATCTGTAGATTGCTTTTGGCAAGATAGCCATTTTTACAATGTTGATCCTGCCAATCCATGAGCATGGGAGATCTTTCCATCTTCTGAGATCTTCTAGAATTTCTTTCTTCAGAGACTTGAAGTTTTTATTATACAGATCTTTCACTTCCTTAGTTAGAGTCACGCCAAGATATTTTATATTATTTGTGACTATTGAGAAGGGTGTTGTTTCCCTAATTTCTTTCTCAGCCTGTTTATTCTTTGTGTAGAGAAAGGCCATTGATTTGTTTGAGTTAATTTTATATCCAGCTACTTCACCGAAGCTGTTTATCAGGCTTAGGAGTTCTCTGGTGGAATTTTTAGGGTCACTTATATATACTATCATATCATCTGTTAAAAGTGATATTTTGACTTCATCTTTTCCAATTTGTATCCCTTTGATCTCCTTTTGTTGTCGAATTGCTCTGGCTAGGACTTCAAGTACAATGTTGAATAGGTATGGAGAAAGTGGACAGCCTTGTCTAGTCCCTGATTTTAGAGGGATTGCTTCAAGCTTCTGACCATTTACTTTGATGTTGGCTACTGGTTTGCTGTAGATTGCTTTTATCATGTTTAGGTATGGGCCTTGAATTCCTGATCTTTCCAAGACTTTTATCATGAATGGGTGTTGGATCTTGTCAAATGCTTTTTCTGCATCTAACGAGATGACCATGTGGTTTTTGTCTTTGAGTTTGTTTATATACTGGATTACGTTGATGGATTTCCGTATATTGAACCATCCCTGCATCCCTGGGATGAAACCTACTTGGTCAGGATGGATGATTGTTTTGATGTGTTCTTGGATTCGGTTAGCAAGAACTTTATTGAGGATTTTTGCATCAATATTCATAAGGGATATTGGTCTGAAGTTTTCTATCTTTGTTGGGTCTTTTTGTGGTTTAGGTATCAGAGTAATTGTGGCTTCATAGAATGAGTTGGGTAGAGTACCTTCTGTTTCTATTTTGTGGAATAGTTTGTGAAGAACTGGGATTAGATCTTCTTTGAAGGTCTGATAGAACTCTGCACTAAACCCATCTGGTCCTGGGCTTTTTTTAGTTGGGAGACTATTAATGACTGCTTCTATTTCTTTGGGGGATATAGGGCTGTTTAGATCATTAACCTGATCTTGATTCAACTTTGGTACCTGGTATCTGTCTAGGAACTTCTCCATTTCATCCAGGTTCTCCAGTTTTGTTGAGTATAGCCTTTGGTAGAAGGATCTGATGGTGTTTTGGATGTCTTCAGGATCTGTTGTTATGTCTCCTTTTTCATTTCTGATTTTGTTAATTAGGATGCTTTCCCTGTGCCCTCTAGTGAGTCTGGCTAAGGGTTTATCTATCTTGTTGATTTTCTCAAAGAACCAGCTCCTTGATTGGTTGATTCTTTGAATAGTTTTTCTTGTTTCCACTTGGTTGATTTCACCCCTGAGTTTGATTATTTCCTGCCGTCTACTCCTCTTGGGTGAATTTGCTTCCTTTTGTTCTAGTGCTTTTAGGTGTGTTGTCAAGCTGCTAATGTGTGCTCTCTCTAGTTTCCTTTTGGAGGCATTCAGAGCTATGAGTTTTCCTCTTAGAAATGCTTTCATTGCGTCCCATAAGTTTGGGTATGTTGTGGCTTCATTTTCATTGAACTCTAAAAAGTCCTTAATTTCTTTCTTTATTCCTTCCTTGACCAAGGTATCATTGAGAAGAGTGTTGTTCAGTTTCCACGTGAAGGTTGGCTTTCTATTATTTATTTTGTTGTTGAAGATCAGCCTTAGTCCATGGTGATCTGATAGGATGCATGGGACAATTTCAATATTTTTGTATCTGTTGAGGCCTGCTTTGTGACCAATTATGTGGTCAATTTTGGAGAAGGTACCATGAGGTGCTGAGAAGAAGGTATATCCTTTTGTTTTAGGATAGAATGTTCTGTAGATATCTGCCAGATCCATTTGATTCATAATTTCTCTTAGTTTCACTGTGTCCCTGTTTAGTTTCTGTTTCCATGATCTGTCCATTGATGAAAGTGGTGTGTTGAAGTCTCCCACTATTATTGTATGAGGTGCAATGTGTGCTTTGAGATTTACTAAAATTTCTTTAATGAATGTGGCTGCCTTTGTATTTGGAGCATAGATATTCAGGATTGATAGTTCCTCTTGGAGGATTTTACCTTTGATGAGTATGAAGTGTCCCTCCCTGTCTTTTTTAATGACTTTGGGTTGGAAGTCAATCTTATCAGATATTAGAATGACTACTCCAGCTTGTTTCTTCATGCCATTTGCTTGGAAAATTGTTTTCCAGCCTTTCATTCTGAGGTAGTGTCTATCCTTTTCTCTGAGATGAGTTTCCTGTAAGCAGCAAAATGTTGGGTCTTGTTTGTGTAGCCAGTTTGTTAGTCTATGTCTTTTTATCGGGGAGTTGAGTCCATTGATATTAAGAGATATTAAGGAAAAGTAATTGTTGTTTCCTGTTATTTTTGTTGTTAAAGTTGGCATTCTGTTCTTGTGGCTGTCTTCTTTTAGGTTTGTTGAGGGATTACCTTCTTGTTGTTTCTAGGGCGTGGTTCCTGTCCTTGTATTGGTTTTTTTCTGTTATTATCCTTTGAAGGGCTGGATTCGTGGAGAGATAATGTGTGAATTTGGTTTTGTCATGGAATACTTTGGTTTCTCCATCTATGTTAATTGAGAATTTGGCTGGGTATAGTAGCCTGGGCTGGAATTTGTGTTCTTTTAGTGTCTGTATAACATCTGTCCAGGATCTTCTGGCTTTCATAGTCTCTGGTGAAAAATCTGGTGTAATTCTGATAGGCTTGCCTTTATATGTTACGTGGCCTTTTTCTCTTACTGCTTTTAGTATTCTATCTTTATTTAGTGCATTTGTTGTTCTGATTATTATGTGTCGGGAGGTATTTCTTTTCTGGTCCAGCCTATTTGGAGTTCTGTAGGCTTCTTGTATGTTCATGGGCATCTCTTTCTTTAGATTTGGGAAGTTTTCTTCTATAATTTTGTTGAAGATGTTTGCTGGTCCTTTGAGTTGAAAATCTTCATTCTCATCCACTCCTATTATCCGTAGGTTTGGTCTTCTCATTGTGTCCTGTATTTCTTGGATGTTTTGAGTTAGGATCTTTTTGCATTTTACATTTTCCTTGATTGTTGTGCCGATGTTCTCTATGGAATCTTCTGCACCTGAGATTCTCTCTTCCATCTCTTGTATTCTGTTGCTGATGCTCGTATCTATGGTTCCAGATTTCTTTCCTAGGGTTTCTATCTCCAGTGTTGCCTCATTTTGGGTTTTCTTTATTGTGTCTACTTCCCGTTTTAGGTCTAGTATGGTTTTGTTCATTTCCATCATCTGTTTGGATGTGTTTTCCTGTTTTTCTGTAAGGACTTCTACCTGTTTGATTATGTTATCCTGTTTTTCTTTAAGGATTTGTAACTCTTTAGCATTGTTCTCCTGCAATTCTTTAAGGGATTTTTGTGCTTCCTCTTTATTGTCTTCTGCCTGTTTAGCAGTGTTCTCCTGTATTTCTTTAAGTGTGTTATTAAAGTCCTTCTTGAAGTCCTCTATCATCATCAGGAGATATGCTTTTAAATCCGTGTCTAGCTTTTCCGGTGTGTTGGGGTGCCCTGGACTGGGCGAAGTGGGGGTGCTGGGTTCTGATGATGGTGAGTGGTCTTGGTTTCTGTTAGTAAGATTATTACGTTTACCTTTCGCCATCTGGTAATCTCTGGGGTTAGTTGTTGTCGTTGTCACTGTTTAAAGATTGGAGCAGAAGCTGTGTTCCACTCACCAGCAGTCCCAAAATCCTGCGGCGGGGGTCATGGGTAGCTGGCGGGTGTCAGGCAACCCTGCTCTCCCGCTACCCCGTCGCTGATCCGGCCGGATGAGGCCTGTGGCCCTACTCAGGCTAGTTTCTGCTTCCCTAACTAATGCAGTCTCAGGTCCCGCGCAATTGGATTGGAGCAGAAGCTGTGCTCCACTCACCAGAAGTCTTAAGATCCTGTGGCGGGTGTTGTGGGTAGCTGGCGAGTGTCAGCCGACCCTGCGCCCCAGCTGCCCCGGTGCTTTTTTTCTGAGATGGCCACTTATAAAGGTTACTCACTCAGTTCCAGCCCTTTCTCCTCCCTATGGTCCTCGGTCTCCTCCAGGTTGCCAGGTAAAGGCACCTCTGTGTCTTGTCTGTGTGCCTTAACTATGTCTTGATTGTGTCATCTGTTCTGGGCCAGTACTAGGGTTCTAGAATCTAAACACAGTATAGTCCCTCTAATCAGTCAATGGCAGAGATATTCCAGAGCCCCTCCGGGCACCAAGTCTAATACTCATTCATTGTTTTTATTGTTATTGATGGTAGTGGTGGTGGAGGTGGTGGTGGCTGTTCTTGGTTGGTTGGTTGGCTGTTTTGGGGTGGAATTTGGGCTTGGTCAAACTATTTCTGGATGATTGGGAATTTAGCCAGAACCACCAGTTGTTTTCTGACCTGCTGTGGAACCCTGAGGATGCTCTGGTGACACTGGAGACATGGTCAGGAAACTCAGGGAGGCTCAGCACCTTGGCACTCTCAGCAGGGTTCCAACTTCTAGGGGAACAGCAAAGCCAAGGATGCTCCAGGACTCTGAGGGCCAGACCTAGAGTTTGGAGATGCCCAAGGTAGGAATGATGGGCAGTGCAGGGGTTGTGCAGGAAAGTCTGTTAAATCCTCTTGGTTGGACTGATGGACCTCTGAAGCACAGGATTCCAATAGTTAAATGGTGTTGTTTTGATTGTGCTTCTTGTCTTGTAGCTGTACCTGTCCTTATGTATTCTGACTTGTCTTAAACAGCAGAACTTTGGGGACATGAGATTTTATGGCAGTATGTTGCAGAGTGCAGGGCCAGGCTTAAGACTTGATGAGTGGCTTTGTTCTGACTGCTCTTCCTTGAATGTGTGAACTTACTGTGTAATTTTACTGTCTGTGTTATATGGCTGTTCTTCTTTGAATATGTTCTTCCTTACAGTTTTTCCTGCCAGCACCCACCTGGATCAGAATTTACCTCTAGGCTTTCTGGCCACTAGATCTAATGTAATAGGGATTCAAATGTCATTGGATATGGATAGTAATAAAGTTTTTTATGCCATTCTATTTTACTGGAAAACTAGCTCTGAAATTGGGTTATACCTCACCCTTTTTCAGATCCAGCCATTCCTATGTCTGGGTCAAAAACTGTCAGGAAGCAGGGAAAGAATAGAACAGCTAAAGGGATGATTGACTTATAGGTTTATTGGGTATAGTTAAAAAATCTGTTATACCTGTTACAAAAAGCTAACTTAAAATTGTAACAGGATTGATGACTAGAAGTCTTTGCAAAGGTAATCTAAAGGAACTGGTGATAGTCATCAGAAACACCAGTTGCAATGAAATGGAGCCGGCTGGAATCTAGAAGTCAAACTATGTATATCTTCCCAAGGATGGGGTGAACAAGGTGATATAATCCCCAGGGGAAAACTCAAAGGATTGTAAATGAATCCCAGATATTGAGCTTTGAATTGATTGTGATGGGCCAAAGGTGAATTGTTATGTGTGTGATGCATAGAGACAGTCCATGAGGTGTTGAGAAGGAACTGCAAAACACTGAAGTGGAAAAATGGGGCATCGTGATGGGACACCGGAGTACTGTAGTGGAATAAAGACTACTGTGGAGGAGCAAAGGATCGCATGATTAATACAGGTGATCACCATGCTGTGACAGTGGGGTACTTCCTTGGAACAGCAGAGCATTCTGATTAGACAGAGAAGACTTTAATGGGACAGTGAATCAATGTGTTTTGACAGATGGTGTGTTAATGGGGCAGTGGCAAATTGTGATGGAGTACTGGGAGCCATGATGGAGTGGGAGCATTGGAATGGACAGTGGAGCATTGGGAGGGGAGAGTCATTAGATAATGACATTATGAATGGACAAAGAGACATTGTGGTATGACAGCATTGAAGTGTGATGGGACACGAGGACAGTGTGATGAGCAGAGGAATCACCGTGATGGAGCAGGAGTGCATGGTGATGAGAAAGTGAGGCATTGGAAATATGAAAGGATATTTGAGATGGGAGAAAGAATTGTGATGGATTAGTACAAGATTTCTATGGGATAGTGAAACAGTTATGGGAAAATGGATATTGTGATAGGACAATTGTCTTAGAGTTTTACTGCCATCAGCAGACACCATGACCAAGGCAACTCTTATAAGGACAAGATTTAATTGGGGCTAGCTTACAGGTTCAGTGATTCAGTCCATTATCGTCAAGGCAAGAGGATGGCAGCATCTAGGCAGGCATGGAACAGGAGAAGCTGAGAGTTCTACATTTTCATCTGAAGGCTGCCAGTGGAAGACTCACTTCTAGACAGCTAAGGTAAGGGTCTTAAACCCACAGTGACACACTGACTCCAGCAAGGTCACACCTCCTAATAGTGCCACTCCCTGAGCTAAGCATATACAAACCATCACAACAATGGACTGTTGGAATGGGATGATAGACCACTGTAGTAAAAACAGGGAACTATGGGGAAGTTACAGGGGACCACTGTGTTGGAACAGTGGAGTATTGAGACTGGAGAGTGAGACGTTGTGATGGAACAAGGTAAGCACTTGGAAGATACACTGTGTATCTTCTGTGTACCACTGTGCTGAGACAGTAGTACATTTTAATCAAACAAGCAAACACTTTGATGGAAGAGTAGAGTCTGGTGGTTAGACTGTGGGACCCTTCAAAGGGACAGAAAGACTTTGTGAATGCTTGCTGGGTGTAAAAGTAACTTTTATTTTCCTATTGTAATTGTCTTGGAGGCTCACTGCCTCTGTCTGCTAACCTAGGCCTCATCCTGGAAGCCTCTAGCCTCCATAAAATTTAATCTAGACCTACAGTGTTTTCAGCCTCTGAGACTTGCTGCTAAATAAGCTCATCCTTCCTAGTTCTTTCTGATAGCTGGCCGGCTAATTCAACTCAGCTTGTTCTGGTTTAAGCTCCTCTCCAAGCTGACTGATTCAATCTGGCTTCTCTCAGCTTCTCCTGATTTGCTCTGCTTGGCCTCATCCTAATTCTAGCAATAAGTTCTAATTATCTGACTCCTCCTCTGGCTCATTCTGTCTTCAGCTATGTCTGTCTAGTTTGTTCTCTCTTCAACTTGTCTCTGTAAAACTCTCCTGGTAAAACTGCTTCCTCTCTCTCTGTCATCCTGTCTCTCTGACTCTGTCTCTCTGTCTCTGTCTCTCTCTTCACCCTCTCTTTTCATGAGAGAGTAGTATCCCTTCTCTCTCTCTTCTCATGAGAATTGGTCATATGCTATTCTGTAATTTTTCCTCTGATTGATCACTTTGTCTACCACTCAATGAGACATCACTTTCAAACATGTGTTCTTCCTTCTACAAACTAACTTTACCTTCATTGTTTGGGATTAAACAATTGTTTGTGTATTAAGGGCATGTCTGTATTCCAGCCAGAGGCATTAAAGGAGTGTTCTAAGAACTGAGCTACATCACAACTAGAAACATGATTTCTCAATAAATAATGCAATCTCAGGGTTTACAATGTCATCAAATATCCTGAAACAGGTGGTGCATTATGATGGGACGACAGGGCATTGTGGTTGGACACTGAGTAGCTCTAGAAAGGCTGTGGGCAACACATCTAGTCCCTGCTTACCTCATATACTTTGGTCAAATTGGTGGGTCATCATGTGGCCCACTTGAGACCGGCCAACAGAGACCCTGGCAGTAGACCTTCAGGTGTTCCTTACCTTCTGCCGTATTAACATCCCAGTTAGGTCTAGTCAGGGGAAACCCATCAGTAGCAGATCTGCTGTGGAAGGGTCCTGAAGGATGTTCTTCTTTACAGACTCATTGGTCTCTAGGGGGTTCCTCTCCTTCATGGCCAGGACCTTTCAGAGTCTCAGAGACAAAAAGCCTTTTATCACAGAGGGGAGGTTCTCCACTAGGTTTTTCCAGTTAATTATATAGGGCACTTGGTCTGGGTGCCCAAGGGATCCTGGACTAAAGACTCTTTCCTCTACCGCTTTGATCACCTACAAGTTAAAGGTCCCTATGGGTGGCCACCCTACTCTGAAGAGGAGTAGAGAATAAGAGTAACTAACTTTCCCTTCTTTACTACTACTGACAAGCTTTGTCTGCTTTCCCTAACTTCCCTCCAGTGGTTAATTAGGATGTTTAACAGGATAGATTCAGTTTGTCCCATGTCCAAAAATAATGTCAGTCAAAGTCCAACAACACATAGAAAGACAATCAACATACAAAGAGTTTGCCCCTGCCATGGGCTCAGAAACCAGGTTATAACAAGACCAGGTTATAATCAGGTTATAATCAGCTCCTGTTGATGCTGTCTTGCCATTTCCAACATAAGCAGAGTCCTCCGGACTCCCTCCTGGGGGGGGGGGAGTGCTGAAGCATCCTCCAGACTCCCCATATCTGCCCATTGCAATTGACCAGACCAGACCAGAGGCTTTCCAGCTGACATTGTGCTAGCAAGTCAAAAATGAAAGCAAAAAACAGAGAGGCAAACACAAGTAGGAGCCTGCTTGGTCTTTTTCACTCCCATCAATATAGTAGGTGGTTGCTTGGGGGAAGGGGGCAGTGGGTTCTCCTTGAATCCCAGATGAGCCCCCAAATGTAAGACCCTGATCTTCTGTCAGTGGTACTTATTTCCAGACATCCCCTAGTGAGACACTGAGACTCAGATCTATGAAAAAAGCAAAGGTTTATTTTCCTGTGCATCAGGATCAACCTTCAATTAGCTGCTCAAGGTGAGTGACTAGAAGGCAACCCTCCCCCCAATGGCTATTATAAGCAGTTTTTATACATTTTAGGGGCACAGGTTACACCAGCAAGGTTACAGTTCAAACGTATTGGCTAAGCATATTGACCTTTAAATCTATTGAGTAGCAAGCATGGGAAAATCATGACACACTTTTGAGCTCTACCTGGGACTTTCCAGAGGATCAAGTGACTATTAGTCAGTACATTCTGCAGTTTATCTGAGACTTTTTCACTCAAGAATGTTCTGTGGGTAGAAAATGGAACTTGGACTAGCCTTGATCTCATGTAGGAGAGGGAAGCTGTAAGGAGAGTGTGGGACTGTAAACGGCCCTTAGGGTCCTTCAGTGACAGGACAAAGATGGGTTTTGGTGAGAGTAGTACATAGGGATAAGAATGCGGTCTCAAGATGGGGCAGTGGAACATTGTGATGAGACAATGGTGTATTAAAAACCATTGTAGGGGAACAGAGGATCATAGGGATGGTACAGGTTAACATAATGATGTGACAATGGGGCATTGTGATGGATAGTACACATATGAGCAGGAGAACATCTTTTTTTTTTTTTTTTTTTTTTGAGACAGGGTTTCTCTGTATAGCCCTGGCTGTCCTGGAACTCACTTTGTAGACCAGGCTGGCCTCGAACTCAGAAATCCACCTGCCTCTGCCTCTCGAGTGCTGGGATTAAAGGCATGTGCCACCATGCCCGGCAGAACATCTTGATGGTACAAGGAAACACTGTGATTTGATAGAACATGCTGTAATGGGAAAATGGAAAATTGTGATCTAAGATTGGCCATTGTGATAGGAATAGTGGAGCTTTGCAGTGTGACAATAGCTTAATAAATTAAAAATAGGCATGGGACAGTGGGGTACTGTGGTGAGACAATGGAATATAGTGATAGAAGACTGGGGCACTGTAATGGAACAGTAGGTCAATGTGATGGGACAATGGGGCACTGTGATGGAACAATGGAGAATTTTGATGGGACAATGGGGCATTGTGATGGGACAAGGGGACATTGTGGTGGGACAATGGGCATTGTGGGGACATTGGTACACTGTGCTGGGACAATGGTGCATTGTTATATGACAGTGGTGCACTGTGATACAACAATGGGACATTGTTATATATAAAATATAAAAGTGAAGCATTGTGATTGCACAATGGGACATTGTAGTGGAACAATGTGCACTGTGGTTGGAGTGGGGCACTGTGATGAGACAATGGGTCATTGTGGTGAGACAGTGGGGCATTGTGATGATACATTGTGATAGGACAATGGGCCATTATAGTGGAACAATGGGGCACTGTGATGGGACAGTGTGGCACTCTGATGGGACATTGGGGCACTTTAGTGGGAGAATGGGGCATTGTTTCAGAACAATGAGTTATTGTGATGTGACTGTGGGGCACTGTGATGGGACAGTGGTCATTGTGATAGGACAGTGGGGCACTGTGATGTGACAGTGGGCATTGTGTTGGGACAGGAGAACACTGTGATGGAATTGGGGCACTGTGATGGGACAGTGGTAGATTGTGATGGGACAATGGGGCATTGTGATGAGGCAATGTGGCAATTTGATGGGACAGTGGAACATTTTGATGGGATGGGGTACATTATAAAGAGATAGTATGAGACTGTGTTGGGACATTGGGGAATTGTGATGGGACATCGTTCCACTGTGATGGGATAGTGGGCCATTGTGATGGGACAATGGGGCACTGTGATGAGACTTTGAGCCACTCTATTGGGACAATGGGGAATTGTGATGGGACAGTGAACCACTGTGATCAGACAATGGGGCATTGTGATGGGACTGTGGGGCAACGTGATGGGATAATGTGGCACTGTGATGGTACAATGGGGCACTGTGATGGGACAATTGGGAACTTCAATAGGATAGTGGGCACTATGGTGGGACAATAGTGGACTGTGTTGGGACAGTAGGCACTGTGATTGGACTGTGGGCACTGTGATGGAACAGTGGGGCACTATGATGGGACATTGGGCACTGTGGTGGGACAGTAGCCATTGTGGTGGGACAATAGGGCACTGTGATGGGACACTGTGGCATTGTGATGGGACAGTGGAGCATTGTTATGGGACAGTGGATCATTGTGATGGGACTTTGGGGCACTGTGATGGGACAGTGAGTCACTGTGATGTAACAATGGGACACTGTAATTAGAGAGTCAGGCACTGTAATGGGAGAATGGGGCACTGTGATGGGCCACAATGACAACTAGGATGTTCCTAGAGTATTATGATACAACAGGAGATCTCTGTGCTGTAACAATGGAGCTTTGGAATCAGACATTGAAAAAGGTCACTGGGGCTTTTTGATAGGACAGAACACCATTGGTAAAGTACAGTGAGGGTTTCTGCGGAATATTGAAGATCCGTGAGGGATCAATGAAGCAATGAGAAGCTACAGTAAGACATTGTGATGGGACAGGACTCTGGAATGGGTCTTTGGGGGCATTTTAATGGGACATTGGAACATTATTGTAGAACAATGGGGCATTTTAATAGGACAATGGGACATTGTTTTGGAACACTGGACAATGTGGCATCATGATGGAAGAGGGGACACTTGTGATGAGATAGAGGAACATTTTTATGGAGAGTGAAGGGTAATAATGCCACTGTGGGTCTTTATGATGGAACCATATGGTATTATAATGTGATAAGGGGTATTGTTTTAGGATATTCAGACATGGTTTTGGGACAGTGGGGCGTTGTGTTGGGATGGTAGGTATCTTTATGGGACAGGGGACTTTTGTGATGGGATAATTAGGCATTGATATGGATCAGTGCAACATTGTTTTTGGACAGTTGGGCAATGTGACAGAATAGGGAGCCACCATATTAAGACAGAAGGACCTTGTGACTGAACAGTGGGATGATGTGATGGGAAAGGGTACTCTTCTGATGGAACAGGGACAATGCATCACTATGATGGGACATTGAAATAGAACAGTGGGACATTGAAATAGAACAGTGTGACAGCAGAGTGAGGAATTGTGGGAAAGTAGCCATTGTGATAGAAGAGTGGGGCATAGGGATGGAGTAGTGGTACATGGTGATAAAACAGGCAATCTCTGAGTGACAATGGGGTATTGTGTTGGGACCGTGGGGTATTGTTAGGGGGAGGACAGAGGACCACGGCAACTAGAAAAGAGACAAAGGAGATGATGGGATGGGGAGAATGTAAAGGGACAATGGAACATTGGAATATTGTGATGGAACAGAGGAACCTTGTGAAGAACAATATGATAAGAAAATGACCCACTGCGATTGCACAAGGGGGCACATTTCTGGAACCATTGGGTATTGTAATGGGGTAGTGGAGTATTTTAATTGGAGAGTAGGAAATTATTATTGGACAGGAGACTGTTGTCATGAGGCAGAGGGATATTTTGGTGGTGCAGTGGAACATTATGATGAATCCATGGGGCATTGTGATAGGACAGGGACCACTGTGATTGGAATAGTCAGTCATGGTGCTGGGAGAGTGAATCAATGGAACATCATGATTGGAGAGTAGTCATTACTGCAGCTGCCTTGAGTTTAATTTTTTCAGTCTTTATATACTTTACAGTATTGTGAGAAACAAAGCCACAAGCCAGCAGAGACAATGGCTAATGTACATTTGATATCTGTACCTATTCAGAGGCCTCCTATTCCTTCCTGTACCTTCCTCCAAGATTAACAGAATATTCAGCATCTTGCCCTGAGCTTCAAGTGTAGCTCTCCTTATCATTCCATTCATCAGCAGGTCAGGAAAACTTCCAGTAGACCCTGGCCTGATTTGATTCTACCTGACAGGCAGGCTTTCACAGAAGCAGGCAAAATGACTCCTGACACCACCATGATGAACAAGGGGATCATCATGATTGGAGAATGGGCCATTGTACCATTGCATTGGTACAATGTGGAACTGAAATGGGAGCAAAGGGTATTGAGATTAGACAGGGTACCATTGTGATGGAACAGAGGCACATTTATAATATACAGTGGGGTATTGTGATGGGCCCATGGGTCATTGTGCTATCTTAGTTACTATTCTAATGATGTGACTAAATACCATGACCAAGGAAACTTATAGAAGAGGCCTTTAGTTTGGGGTTTGATTACAGCTTCAGGTCCATGATCATCATGGTGGGGAATTTAATGTCAGGTGGGCACAGTGCTGAAAGAGTAACTGAGAACTTACTCCCTGGTTTTCAGGTAAGAATCAGAAAGAGGGTGAGACTTAATCTGGCATGGGGTTTAGAATCCTCAAATCTCACCCTCAGTGGCACAGCTCCTCCATCAAGGCCACAACTCCTCTTCCTAAATCGTCCACAAACTAGAAAACAAACATTCAAAAATATGAATCTATGTAGACCATTTTTATTCAAATCATCACATCCTGGGCCCCATAGGATTATAATCATAATACAAAATACATTCAATCCAACTTCAAAGGTCTTCATAGTCTGTCACAATCTCAACACTTTAAAAATCTAAAGTCTCTTCTGAGACTCAAAGCTATCACCTAATTATAACCCCCTGTAAAATCAAAAAGTAAATTACATGCTTGCAACATACAAGGCAAGGAATATATGTTGCTATTTCAAAAGAAAGGGGGCCTAGTGAGAAAATACTGAACCAAAACCCTGCGGCACACACTCCTGTCTTAGCTCTTCTAATGTACTCCTTCTAGCTTTGTTGACTGCAACACCCTTCTCTGTATCGGACTGGTTACACATCCTATCTGCAGCTGTTCTTGGCAGATATTCCACAGCTCTGGTATCTCAACATCTTGAAGTCTCCAACACAATCTAGGCTTTGCCTTCACAGATCACACAATGTGCCTCCATAAAGGGACTCCCTGGCCATATACCTAGCTCTAGAAGTTTCCTTAACCAGGGAAGAGGACTCTGTAACACCTTAATATCCTTATCTTTCTTGATAAAGCCAGAATCATATAGCCCAAACTTCCAAGTTTTGTTGCTTGCTGGAACTGGGCTGGAACCTGGTTCCATCCATAACTCACATTTGCATAATTTGATGATCTGTTGTTGAATAAGCTTTGCTTTTCCCAAGGGGGAACTTTTAGCTTGGCAGAGTCTTGCATTAAGACGACTACTCACTTTACTCAGTTTATCATCAGGCCTCTCTTTAAGTTTGGCTCCAAATTTATATGTCCTGATGCTCCTTTTATCCTTAAATGGTGCAGTTTGGGTTTTTTCCCCTACTTGCTCTTTTTCATAGTAGATCTGCATAGTGATCACTAAAAGCCAGGTCTTGAAGTCTGCTTTCCCCAGCACATTAATATAAATATCCTAAATTTTGCCTCCAAAAGAGATGTTTGGTAAGGAAAGCAGCCACATTCTTGGCCAAAATATAAGAATTTTCTTTAGGCCTCTTACTAATATTCTTTCCCTCTGAAACCTCTTGAACTGGGCCTTCATAGTTCAAATTTCCCTAACCTCTACCATCTTTCATGTTCCTATCAAGGTGTCCCATCAACCCCTGCTTAAATTAATTAATCACTTTTCTAATCAAGAGTCCCAGTTTCTTCCACATTTCTCCAACAAAACAGCATAGTCAGATCAGTTGCACCAATACCCTAGTCCTTGACACCAGCTTCTGCCTTAGTCAATGTTCTATTGTCATGATAAAAATCACGACCAAGACAACTTATAGAAGGAGCATTTAATTTGGAGCTTGATTGCAATTTCAATAGGCCTGTCCATGATCATCATGGTAGGGGACTGTTGCAGCAGAGAAGCATTGCCATGGGGCAATCTGATCTGCAGGCAAAGGCAGAAATTCTAGGCTTGTTGTAGACTTTCAAAGACCTCAAATCTCAAGCACAGTGACACATCACCTCCAACAAGTCCACAACTCCTATTCCTAAACAGTCCCTATCATATTTCCATGAAGAAAGTGACTACTTTCTGCCCTTGTCCAAAAAAATCTTCCTGAGGCTTAATTGAAGAGTTATAGCTTAACAGTTTTGGCAGAGGAAATTTCAAAAGAACCTAGTGTTGACTGTGTGGTTATTAGTGGCCAGTCTTGTGCAAACTTATAAAGAAAGGGAACAAGTTGAGCAAAGAAAAAAAAAAAACAAAATGATCATTTGTAGAAAAAAGAGGGGCATCAGGAATTGTACTTGATGCTAACTAGAATAAGGGAAAAACAATGACTCCAGAGCAGCCCCACCAAGCTAAGCTTCCAACTTGTGAATAGGAATGAAAGAAAAGCTTTGGGCCAAGTGTGGTTGTCCATACTTTAATCCCAGAATAGCATTGCTATGCAATAGTGGGGTGTTGCAACAGTACAATGAGAAGAGTGGATAGGAAAGTGGAGCACTGTAAAGGATAAGAAAATGACTGTGACTGGTTAGGTGTCTATGATATGGGGCTGTGGGGGGTTGTAATGGGAGAGTAGGACACTGTGATGGTACTGTAGGCATTTTGATGGGGCCATGGGTCATTTTGACATGGCTTTTCTATGGCGCAGTAGAGCACTGTGATAGGAAAGGACACTGCTGTGATGGGACAATGAGGTGTTTTGATGGTACACTGGCACATTGTAGTGGGGCATTGGAGCAATTGGATGTGAGAATAAGACATTCTGTTGGGACACAGATCACTAGGATTGAAGAATGGGGAATGAGGATGGGACACTGAAATACAGTGATAGGAGAGTAAGTTATTTTTATGGGGAAATGGGACATTGTGGTAGACGAATAGGGCAGTGCAAGTGGTCACTGTAGAAGAACAGTGAGGCATTTTGATTGGACAGTGGGGAATTTCCTTGGGAAGGTGGAGTATTGTGAATGAACACTGGTGCACTGTAATGAGATTGTAGAACACTGTGATAAGACATTGGGAATTATGATGACATAGTGGAGCTTAGTGATGTGACAGTGGGGCACTGTGATTGAACAATAGGGCATTGTGATGAGACAAAGGGGAATTATAATCAGACAGTAGGGTATTTTGAAGGGACAGTGGAATATTGTGATGGTACAGGGTACCACTGTGATGTGACAGTAGAGCATAATGATAGAACAATAGAGCACTGTAATGGGACTGGTTGGAATGGTCATGGACAATCGGTAAACTATGATGAGATAGGACATAATTGTGATAAGAAATGTGGGTCGTTGCCATGAGACAGTGAGTCTTTGTGATTGGAGAGTTGGGTATTGTTACAGAAGATTGCGTAATTGGAATGTGACAGTAGGGCCTAGCAATGGTATAGTTGAGCATCAATATAGATCAATGGAGCATTGTGATGGGACAATAGGACCTTGTGATGGCACCAAAGATTGGGTAATTGGGATGTGACAGTAGGGCCTAGCAATGGTATAGTTGAGCATCAAGATAGATCAATGGAGCATTGTGATGGGACAATAGGAACTTGTGATGGCACAGGAGCCACTCTGGTAGGAATATGGTTATTGTCATTAAAACTTTGGCATAGTGATTGTACAATGTGGAAAGTGTAGTAGAACAATTTTGATGGGACTATGGGACATGATGATAGGAAAGAGGGACATTGTGATTGGACAGAAACCCAAAGGAGGATATAAATAGGACTGGACAGACAGTGATGGAGACTGAGCTAGGCTTGCTTACAGTGTTAACTATGCAATGATTGTGGGTCTCAGGTCTTCATGTCTTCTCTGATCTCCCTTCCTTGAGAGAAGCACAGCCGAGAACTTTTCCTGGCATCCCTCCAGGTACCTCCTGCTGACTCACACTGAGGCTGAGACCTGGCTGTCTTTGCTTGGTGGCATCACCACTTCTGATTCCTGTTTGCTATCCCAACTCTGCTGGTGTATCTATAAAGTGTCTGCAAGTGGGTCCATCTGCCATTGTTAACCTGTGAAATGAACTGCTGGTTTCCAGACAACATAGATGGGAATTGCTCCAAAGAACCTTTCTAAACAGGTCCACTTCCCCTGTATCCTTTCTTTGCCATTACTTGTAGTGGGTGGTGGGCTAAAAGGGAAGTTAAAGCACTTAAACCATCATTAAAAATAGGCTTTGAAAAAATTAAAGTTATAAGACAAAAGATTAATGTGATAGGATAGGTGTACTGTGATGACAAATGAGTCTGCTGTGATGTGACACTGGAGCCTTGTGAAGAAGCATTGAGAAGAGGAGATAGTGCATTGTGATGGAAAATGGGCCACTGTGGTAGAACAGTAAGGTGTGATGGGAACATGGTTCATTGTGATAGAACAATGTAGCATTGTGATGTGACAATAGGACCCTGTGATGGGACAGTGTGCCCTGTTATGGAGCAGTGGAGCATTGTGATAGGAAAATGGGACATTGTTCTGTGGTGGTGCAGTATTGTGATTAGACAATGAGTCATTGGGAAGGGACACTGGGGTATGTGACAGGACAGGAAGTCATTGTTATGGGGAAATGTGGCATTGTGAAGGGACATGGAAAATTGAGATGGGGCAGTCCATCATTATGGTAGGAGAAAGGCATTATGATGACACACTGGAGCATCTTGAAGAATTAATGGGACATTGTGAAGATACAGTGGAACATGGTTATGTAAGACAAGGGCCCACTGTTATTGTATGATTGTCAACTATACAATGGGCATGAAACAGGACAGCATTGTGATGAAACCACGAAAATCTGTCATGAGACAGCAGTTTTGTGGCAGAATATTTGCCACATCACTATGGGAAAGAAGACACATGAATGTTTATAGTGGATTATTGTGATAGAAGAAAGGAAGATAGTGTATAAGCTTGAGTATTGTTTTGGGACAGAGGAGCATGGTGACAGAACAGTTGAACTTTGTGATAGATAAAGTGCCACTGCATTTAACAGTGTAGCGTTATGTAGGAGCATAGAATGATTACAGTAAGACAGAGGGTTATGATAAGACAGACATAGAAAGTCAGAGGGTTGTGATGAAGTAGTAGAATATACTGATCATTAAGAAGTGCACTGCAATTGGACAATGAAGCATTACAATGTGACTGGTGAACATCACAACATAATAGGGATATTATGAGATGAGGGAGCACTATGTATGATGAGCCAGGGGAGCACTATGAGCCAGGAAAGCACTGTGATGAGAAAGGGTAGCACTATGATGAAACAGGGTGGCACGATGATGAGACAGAGGAGCACTATGTTGAGACAGGTTGGGTACTATGATGAGATAGGGGAGCACCATGATGAGACAGGGGAGCATCATGATGAGACAGGGGAGCATCATGATGAGACAGGGGAGCACCATGATGAGACAGGGGAGCACCATGATGAGATAGGGAAGCACTTTGATGAGGGGAGCAATATGACAAGATAAGTGAGCACTATGATGAGACAGGGGAGCACTATAATGTGTCATAGGACCCTGTGATGACATAGCAGAGCACCATTATACATCAAAAAAACATTACAATGAGACAAAGGAGACCCTGATGAGACAGGGCTGCACTATCAGGAGACAGTGTAGTATTGATTTTCAACTTTATGTTTCTGGTATCCCCACTGGGTTGTGTATATCTTCCCATAATACATGCTCAGAACAATGCCATCACCTTACAAAAGAACCCCATATCCACTGGTAGTTTTTTCCTTCCCCATCTGCACTGCACTGCATACTGATTTCTGTTCTGACTCATGAATTTGCTTGCTCTATACATCATGTAAACAGGATCAATCTGTGTGGTGTAATGTATTTCATCTCTCTCAGTCCAAGTAATGCTTCCAAATTTCCCATGTCAGTTAGTTAGTACTTAGCTCTATTTTTGTCAATAAATATTGTCTGCTGTGTTGCCCTATCCTGTTTCAATTATCTAGTCATTTGTGCAGGGATGTTGGGTTGTTTCTATTTTAATTCTACTATGAAGAGTTCCTCTATCAATATTCATGTTGGGAAGAATTTTTGTAATGCTAATGATACAAGATTTAAAAAGAGTATTTTAAATATTTTCAGTACTACTATGATAAAAACAAACAGTTCACTGACAAAAATTTTATGAGGTTTTTTCCTTTTTTAATTGAGAAAATTAGAGAATCTCATGTTTCAAAAGTAACAACAGATCAAGACAACCCCCCTCCCCCAATTCTCTTGCCGAGTTAAGCTGATGGTGACATTTTATAGCTGTATAGTGCAATGTAACACACAGAGTGTAGACACTGGAAACTCTATCAGTCACATTCAGATCTAACTTGTACTTGAGTTTGTCCTCATGTATATATGAGGGTGTGTGTGTATATGTGGGTATATGTGTATCTATATGTGTGTATATGTGTTTGTGTGTGTATACATGTATGTGTGTGTGTTTGTGTATGTGCTTGTGTGTGTATACGTGTGTGTGTGTGTCCACACAGGCTACCAAGATCCACTAAAGTCAAGAAGCTACAGAGCTCTTTCTTATACCACAGGCTTTCTCTCCTTTTGTCCACCCACTTTCTCTCTCTTTCCTCTGTCCCTACCCACTGTCCACAATATTTTCCTTGTTATTCCTGCAATATCAGTGTAATCAATAATCAATGTCTCTCTCATTCTGATATTAGTAATTTATGCCCTCTTTCATTTTTTTCATAAGCCAAAGAATTTAGATTCTTTTGATCATTTCAGAGTACAGATCTGGTTTCCTTTGAATTCTCTGGTTTTCTTATTTGCTAAGTCCTTGATCTCTGTTCTCATTTTTTATTATTTCTTTCTTATTTTCTTTAGGCTTAGAGAAAGCCTTTTACTTCTCATTTCTTTGTTGTCTGTGTTGGAAGCTTAATGTTAATGGAAGCTTAAAATTAAGTGTCACCACACATAATTTCCTTCACATTACTAACTACTGTACATCCCATACATTTGATGCACTAGTTTCATTTAAGTAAGATTTAAGTGTGTATTTCACATCCATCAGTTTTAAAGGTAAGATTTTACTTAATTGGAAATATATTTGAAATTTGTCTTGAAATATCTTTGACCTATCGCTTATTTGGAAGGGTGTTGCTTGATTTTCAAATATTTAGGGATTTGCTAGTTAGCTTTCTTTGACTTGTTTCTAGTTTGCTTATGGTGTGAGAGCAGGCTTTGTGTGATTTCTGCTCTTTGAGACTTGTTTGGAAATGTTTATGGCTGAGAACGTGATCTGCCTTGACTCTATGTGAGCTGGAGGGGATATGAATTCCCCTTCCACTGCACAGAATACTTTGCAAATGCCAATTAGATCATGTTGACGGATGGTGTAGTATAGGCCATTTATATCCCTACTGATTTTCTGCCCACTTTATCAATTCCTGAGAGAAGAGTGTTGTTTTCCCACTAGGGAGGTGGGTTTCTCCACTTCTTTTCCCATCCATCAGTTTTACCTTGTCTGTCTTGGATGTCATTAAGGATGGCTTCATTGTCTTTGAGAATTGGCCTCTCTATAATTATATACTTCACTCTATCCTTAGGGTAACAGTCCCATTCCTGTGCCCTTTATTAACATCTCCATTCTCTTCTGATTACGGCTGGCATGTTGTTTCTTTTTCTCCATATTTTACTTTCTACACATCTAAATCATCATAATTTTTAAGTGAGTTTCTTTCGATTATTTGGTTTCTTGTGCTTTTGCATTTTTTGTGGTATGTATATATATGTTAACATGTGTCCAAGTTCATGTTACTGTGTATGTGTGTGTCTGTGTGTCTCCATGTGTGTATACATGTGGAGGCCAAAGTGTGGGAACTAGGATCTAAAAGGGGGTGAGAGAGGTGGAGGCACGAACCTGGGAAACAAACTTGGGAGACTAGCATTGAGGTGCTGATCTACTGTATTGAGAGGCATCAAGCATTTGTGTACAGCCTTTGGACCAATGGAGAACTGGCATAAGATCTGGAGGAGCCAACCATCCCATTGTCAGTATGGGGAGGTGCCAGACTGCCAGCACCGGAGGGAACTTCCATAAAGACAGTAGAAGCAGCCATCGCCCTGTTTCAGGCCAATTCTGAAGTTACAGTAGTCTGTTAGTATCCTCTATTTTATATCATATGGTTTGTCAGTGGACATGGGCATTCATACTACCAGGGTAGTATGGGAGCCTTCCTCACTATCCTTCTGGCTTCACCCAGGTGTCAAAACATTCACACTAGAGGTTAAAATCAAGTGTCTCCCTTGATTTCTTTCTATTTCTCTCTCCTGACCCAAAGTCTCTTGCAGAACCAGGAACTTGCTGGTTTGGGCAGTTAAGCTAACTGTCATGTGCTAGGATTTCCCTGTCCCTGCCACCTGAGTGCTGGAATTACAGGAGAACTGAAAGGAAATAAAACTTGAGACATGTGATTCATGTAATTTATGTCAAATAGCCCAAAGAGTTGTTTGTGAGCTTTAAAACCTGGGGCTGAGAACATAGCAGGACATGCCCGGGCAGACCTGTCGTTACACGTCCTGACTGGCCTGGTGCCTCCCGATCTCCCACCCTTCTGACAGTCTGTTGATGTTTAAATGGACCAATCATGTGAAACCGCGCCAATTCCTCCCTGAGCCCCACCCCTTTTCTATAAAAATCCCTAGCTTCCAAGCCTCGTGGTCGAAACCACTGTCTCCTGCGTGAGATACGTTTCAACCCAGATCTCTGCCATTATGGCTCCACCATGTGGTCAACACCTCTGTCTCCTGCGGGAGATATGTGTCAGCCCAGAGCTCCATCATTAAACTACCTCGTGTTCTTACATCAAGTTGGCCGTCTGTTTGTGATTCTTGGGTGCACGCCGAATCGAGAATTGAGTGGGGGTTTCCCCACTAGGTTCTTTCATTTGGAGGCCCCAGCGAGATCTGCGTGACACCCAGGAACCCCGAAAGACCCCTTGGAGCTACGTTTGTTTGTGTGCGTCTTACATGTTGTCTGTTGTCTAGGTGTGGCACCACTGAATTTGTGTCTTGGTTTGTGAATTTGTGTCTTGGTTTGTGAATTTGTGTCTTGGTTTGTGAATTTGTGTCTTGGTTTCGGGGTTATGAGATCGTGGGTTCGAGTCCCACCTCGTGCCTTGGTTTTACATCTGGCATAGTGAGGAACGAGTGTGCTTAGATACTGGTGTCTTTTATTTGTTGCTGTCATGTTTTTGTGTTACCGTCTTGTTTTTGTTTGTGGTTTTCGTCATGGGACAGACTGTGCGTGTGGTTCCGACTGTGGACTTGGACTGACGTTAGGACAGAATTTGTCAGTGATAGTTAAGAAAAACAACTCCCTGGCCGCACACAGCTACAGGGCCGGACTGAGAACTTCCGGCTTCAGCAGCAGCGGAGCACTGGCCTAGGTGAGGCGCCACGTGGGAAAGTTTCCCCAGGATGCCCGCCCCACTACCACCACACTTTTCACTGCCTGCGAGATGGGCAAGAAAAGAAAGAGGGGCGAGGCTCGTAGGGCCCCCGCACCGGCCCTGCCTGGCTTCCTAGAGCAGCCACGATGCCTGCTAGGGAGGGGCTGACTAGAGTCGCCGCTGCCGCCTTCCTCCCCTCCCCGAGTTGGCCTGGTGCAGCCAGCTATGAGAGCTGCCTTCCCTTCCCTGCCCCACGTGTTTTCTCTTCTAGGGAGGCCCCGCCCTAAGCTGCTAACCAGTGAGGGAGACATCTGCCACTTAAAACTTATGTCCTAGGTAAGGAGCATCTACGAGTCTAATCACCAGGCTCTGACAAATGGGTATAGAGGTCTAGAAAAAGGTGAGCTTAGACTGTAAAGAAGAAAAAAGCTCTAGCAGACTCAGGAGAGACAGTAAAAATAGAGATGAAGGAGATTAGAGAGGTCTGAGATGAGAGAGATACTCCAAATGAGAAATATTTAAAGTAGAACCAGTAAATAAGAGGCAGAAAAGGCATATTATGAGAGAGAGAGGCAAGAGGCAGAAAAAAGAGAAAACAGGAGGGATCATAGACAAAAAAGAAATTTGACTAGAATCTTGGCCACAGTGATAGGAGAGAAAGAAAAGACAAGATCTAGACAGAAAATCTGGGCAACAGAAGACCGAGCCTCAACTAAAAAGGCTCAGCTGTGTCAGATTGAAGTTACTTATTTGGGATACACCCTTCCAGACGGGAAGTAGTGGCTAAAGAAAGCCAGAAAAAAGACTGTAACTCAGATCCCCACTCCAACTACACCAAGGCAAATAAAAAAATTCTTGGACACCGCTGGTTTCTGCAGACTCTAGACACCTGGGTTGACGACCTTAGCTGCCCATTGTACCCCATAACCAAGGAAGGGGAAATGTTTGTGTGGACCCCAGATCACCAGAAAGCCTTTAGAGAAATAAAAAAAAAAGGCCCTACTGATGGCCAGCCTTTGCCTGACCTAACCAAGCCTTTCACTCTTTATGTGAAAGAGATCAGGGGTCACCAAAGAAATCCTTACTCAGACTTTGAGACTTTAAAAAAGGCCAGTGGCTTACCTATCCAAGAAGTTAGACCCTGTTGCCAGCGGGTGGTTTTCTTGCCTGTAAACTATTGCTGCTACAGCTCTGCTTGTCAAAGATGCTAATAAGCTCACTCTGGGACAGCAAATAACTATAATGGCACCCCACACTCTTGAAAGCATTATCCGAAAGCCCCCTGACTGATGGATAACGACCAACGCTCCTGTGACACATTATCAGAGCTTTTTGTTGACTGAAGGAGTGACCTTCACTCCACCTGCTGTCCTCAATCTCACTACACTACTGCCCAAGACTTCACCTACTCATCACTGCGCTGACGTTCTGGCAAAAGAAACTGGTACTCGAAATGATCTGAAGGATCAGATCAGCCTTGGCCGGAGAGTTCGAGCTGGTACACGAATGACAGTAGCCTTACGGTTAAAGGACTGAGACGGCCAATGTGATAACTAAGAAAATCCTAAAAAAAATCTTCCCGAGGTAATGGATCTGCCTTTGTTGCCCAGGTAAATCAGGGACTGGCCAAGATATTAAAGATTGGTTAGAAGTTACATGGTGCATACAGGCTCTAAAGCTCAGGACAGGTAGAAAAGATAAATAAAATTCTAAGAGAGACTGATGCAGACTTGGTGCTCCTTCCCCATGCCCTATTTAGAACTAGAAATACTCCCTTTTGATTCAGCCTTATTCTTTTTAAGATCCTTTATGGGGCTCCCATGTTCATACCTGTCTTAAATAATGTGTTTAAACTTACATGTTATTGTAATCATGTTATTGTGATAATAATCTGTGTGCTAAGTTAAAAGGCTTGCAGGTGGTGCAAAAAAAGGCTGGTCACAATTGACCACAGCGAACGAGCAGGGTACCACAAAAGACATCTCACCAGTTCCAGCCAGAGATCTGATCCACGTACACCTACATCATGCCCAGACCCTCAAGCCTCACGAGAAGGGTCCCTGCCTAGTTCTGTTTACTATCCCTTCTTATTCTGTTGATTTCTGTTCTCCACATAGAGATATAGACTTCTGAAATTCTAAGATTACAATTTTTTAATAGAAGAAGAGGGGAATGAAAGGAAATAAAACTTGAGACCTGTGATTTATGTAATATATGTCAAATAGCCCAAAGAGTTGTTTGTGAGCTTTGAAACCTGGGGCTGAGAATATAGCAGAACAGGCCAGGACATGCCCGGGCAGGTCCGTCGGGCCTGGTGCCTCCCTATCTCCCGCCCTTCTGACAGTCTGTTGATGTTTAAATGGACCAATCATGTGAAACCGCGCCAATTCCTCCTCCAGCCCCACCCCTTTTCTATAAAAGTTCCTAGCTTCCAAGCCTCGTGGACGAAACCACTGTCTCCTGCGTGAGATAAGTTTCGACCCAGAGCTCTGCCATTATGGCTCCACCATGTGGTCAACACTTCTGTCTCCTGCGGGAGATATGTGTCGGCCTGGAGCTCCGTCATTAAACTACCTCATGCTTTTACATCAAGATGACCGTCTGTTCGTAATTCTTGGGTGCACACCGAATTGAGAATTGAGTGGGGGTTTCCCCACTAGGTTCTTTCAGAACCACCACACTTGTCTACCTTTTTATAGGTATTCTGGGATCCAAACGACAGTCTTCAAGCTTGGGAAGCTCTTAATCACCTGGGGAAGCTTTCCAGTACCTTAAGTGTGTCTGTCAAGATCTAGCCTCAGTTTGGAGAGGGATTCTGAAGAAGGGGTATTTAGGAGAGGTGAAAAGATTGACTAGAAGTCAATCATGGGGTACTCCTGCTGGCTCTCCAGAGATCTCTAGATAGCATATCTCATGCTAGAAAAAAAATTCTAAAGGCTTTCTGGATAGTTCATGGGTTTTCCAACCAAAGTCAGAAAAGCTGCAAAAACAAAAACAAAACAAAACAAAACAAAAAAAACAAAACAAACTAAAAGAGCTGTGTTCATTCTCCAAGTAGTTCTCTCTGGATAGCTTATCTCTTGCTGACCAAAGTCCAGTCTTTTATTTACATATCAACTCAGTCATTTAGTCCTGGTTCCCTTGTGATTAGTCCACAAATCAGCATTTTATGACTTTAGCCCCTTTATTCTTAGAAGACAGCAAATACTCTTTTTTTTAAATGTGGCAAGTGAACTCAGAGATCTGCCTGCCTTTTTAAGCACAGACACTAAGCCAGCTGGATGGGATCTGGGTCAATGATCACCATTTCTACCACACCTGGGCCTAAACTAGCTCTGGCCCAGGCTGACCTTGAACTCAGGAATCTGCCTGCATTCATAAGCACAAACAATAAACTTAGCTGAGTAGGATCTTGTCCTGTAATCACCACTCTCTAAATCTCTTTACCTCCTTCCTTGACATTTTTTCTGACCAGCTGGCTCATAGTGAAGCTACTTCTGGTTATTTTTAGGTCCATGAAGCTCCTCATACAATTCATAGTTCAGCTTTATATTTTGCATAGTTGAGAAATTATACATTTTTGAACTCAGGTTTTTGGAGTTTCCCACAGCCTTAAGGGCTGACCTGAAGGTCACAGTGATTACCATTTTGCTAAGCTCATTAGACACACCCTCCCCTCCTAGGTTTGTGCTGTCTCAGATTATCAGTGAGTCATTAACCTTGGCAGAGGTGACATTGCTCAAGAACCTTGTCCAGAAGAACATCTCAGGAAGGAGAAACATAAAGTAAATTATGAACATTATTATACAAACAAGCCTCATGCCTAGCAATAGTCAACAGTCATGGAGTCCCACAACTTGCTGGCTCTGAAAGATCCATGTCATGTCATCCCTTCCACAGTCATGCAGGAATTGGCATGTGTCCTTTTAAATAGCATATTTTTTAAGATCTATGGCTTCTGGAAATGTTTGTCTCTTAATTACACCTGCAGTCCATTCACATCTAAAGTAGTTATTGATATATTTCAATCAATACCTATAGTCTTTTTTAATTGTTTTTGTTTTATTTATTTATTTTACAATCCTCTTTCACTACAGTTGAACCATGCAATGATAACCAAAATATAGTCCATAGAACCACAGAGGATAGTTATAGAATGAAGGACTATGGGAAACAGATAGATATAGTCAGGAAAAGGAAATAGAGTATATTATTATGTATGGATCTGGGGGCTGAAATAGGAGTATCATGTGGGGAGGGATAGAGAAAGGAGGAAGAGGGAAGGAATACAGGGAGACACAGCTAAAAATAAGGTTCTTTCGAGGGTACTATGGAAACATAATATAGTAGAAGCTTCCTATAAATATGAAGGTGACCTAAATCAAATTGACAAATATTGGGGGATAAAATGGAGTTCCCAGTCCTGAGAATGGGTTGCATCTAATTGAGCTGTTAGCCAAAGGTTCCATTGGAATCTCAAAACAACCTAGGCTGTTGCCAAAACTATAGGTTGCTCTCCATAAACTGACAGTAAAGCCCTATTGCTGAAGACAACACCTACATAACTCATTGATCATGGAGAAATCAAGCTGGTGCTTACACAGAGCTTCCATCCCTACATGCTGGCATCTTTGGTATAAGGAGGCACTCTGCACACTAGTAGAGGAGAAATATAGACACCAAACCAAGCTTCAAACCCTTTTATCTACAATAGTGACTTGCCTGCAAAACATGCTGTTAAAATGGTGGTGTAAATCATGTGGGAGTAACCAACCTATATCTGATTTGACTTAAGGCCCACTCCACAAGGTGGAATCCATACCTAACGCTTCTAGGGTGGCCATGAACCAGAGACTAGATAACCCAGGCACCTAGGGGAAAACCAAATATTACTGCTCTAATAAAATAAAATTTTAAAAATGTAGCAATAAAATGACTCTTAGATCAGTGCCTTGCTCAGCCATCATCAGAGAAAGCTTCCACTGTTAGCAGACAGAAACAAATACAGAGGTCAACAGCCGGACAATATGTAGAGGGTGAGATGCCTGGGAACACTCAGCTCCATCCAGTCTTTCTCATCAAGGGTCAGGGAACCCCAGGGAGAGGGAAAAAAAGAGGCAGAAAAGTGTAAGAACCAAACAAGATAAAGGACACCAAGGATTCAAGACATTCTAAATCAACAGAACTGACCTACACATGAACTCAGGCAGCATACACAGGTCTTTGTATTATTATGGCTTCAATATAGTGTTTTCATGAGATTCCTGAGTGTGAGACTAAATGGGTCTCTGTGTCTCTGTTTCTTGTGCCTTTTGGCGGGGCTTTTTTCCTCCTACTTTTTTTCTAATTTATTGACCTCTTCCAATAAATTTCTCTTATTATATTTTATTATTCTCCCTTAGAAGCCTGTTTGTTTTCTAAAGTGAAACAGAAAAAAGGGGTGGATCCTGATGGGAGGGGAGGAGAGGGGAGGAGGAACTGGGAGGAGTGAATGGAGGAGAAACTGCAATCAGGATATATTATATGAAGAAAACAGAATCTATTTTCAGTACAAGTGAGGGAAAAAAAAGGAAATGTATTGGGTAACAATAATAACAACCAATCCATGGGAATGTCACAGAGACTAGTTGGGAAGAGGAAATGAGAAGAGAGTATGTGTGGCTAGGACGGTGAAAAGAATCAAATGCATGATATACATGTTTTAAACAGTCATACTAAACCCATTATTATGTATAATTAATACTCCCGATTTAAAAAAGAAGAAGTAAAATAAAAACTGGTGAGATGACCTGGGAGTTAAGAGCCCTGGCTACACTTGCAGAAGATCCAGGTCCAATTCTCCAGCACACAACAGTCTGTAACTCCAGTTCCAGGGTGTAGCGGTTTGACTAGCAAGGTGGATAGAGAAAGGGCTCAGTTCTGACCATCACCATCAAAAATAAAAAGTAGGAACTTAAGTCTCAGAGCTCTATCGTCTGGGGAGTCTAAGGTCGAGGCACAGATAGATGCAGTGTCTGATGACGGCTGCTTCGTGCTCACAGCTTGCTGCATGCCCATGGGGCAGAAGAATCGTCAACGTAGGGGTTGGGATTGGAGGGCCTGCAACTATTCAGACCACAGACCAGAGCCCACCTCTTGTTCTGCCTCCGAAAGAGAGCTCCAGCCATGCTGGAGGCAGAGGATTGGGAATAATACTAATCTACAGAAGCTGGGATAAATCCACTTCCCCAATTATTTTTTTTTCTTTTCTTTTTATTACGTATTTTCCTCAATTACATTTCCAATGCTATCCCAAAAGTCCCCCATACCCTCCCCACCCCCCCCCCCACTCCCCTGCCCACCCATTCCCACTTTTTGGCCCTGGCGTTCTCCTGTACTGGGGCATATAAAGTTTGTGTGACCAATGGGCCTCTCTTTCCAGTGATGGCCGACTAGGCCATCTTTTGATACATATGCAGCTAGAGTCAAGAGCTCTGGGGTACTGGTTAGTTCATAATGTTGTTCCACCCATAGGGTTGCAGATCCCTTTAGCTCCTTGGATACTTTCTCTAGCTCCTCCATTGGGGGCCCTGTGATCCATCCAATAGCTGACTGTGAGCATCCACTTCTGTGTTTGCTAGGCCCCAGCATAGTCTCACAAGAGACAGCTATATCTGGGACCTTTCAGCAAACGCTTGCTACCCAACTCAAACACTAGGCTTTCTCCCACTGGCTCATGTCACCCACTTTGCAGCTCATTCAGTGCTGGGCACTTGCAGGACATGGGAGACAGTACCCAGCCTTACCCTGAGCTCCACTGTGTCTACTGCTGGGCACAGTGTCATATTTTCTTTCTACATCTCTTAGACCTAGTGCTGGTAGGACACAGAAACATTGTTCTCAGGATCTTCCTACCAGTCAAATGCAATCCTCAATAGAAGTGGCATATTTTCCTTCCCCAAGACTTCCAGAAGCAACAGAAATTCCATCATAGCCTCCCATGGTATTGAGAGGTCACAGCATGCTCCAGAGATAACACAGTTCTGTTCCAAGCCCATAGACAAAAACACACAGGCAGGATGCTGAAGACAGGCAAAGGTTCCAGTCTCCTGATCTCAAGGCCATATTTACACAGACCACACTTACTACTGGTCTCCCTCCCTCCCTTCTCCTCTCAACACTCCATCATCGTACAGACATAACATGAGATGCATAAACTCTTATTTGGTGTCATATTCTCTCTTCTTTCTATGAATGGTACTCTGATACTCTTAACCATTGCTTCTGTTTTTGTGCAATCAACCATACATTATTCCAGAGTTCTTTCCAAATGAATGGAATATTGGTTTGGCTTTGCTTTGTGTTTGTTGCCTGTTTATAAATTTCTGCTTAGGTTCTCTGGACTTCCTTGGTGTGACTTGAATTTTTGACAACTTTGTTCTGAATCATCCAGTGTTGTTCTAGCCGACCTCTTTGATTTTTGTAATGGTTGTCCCAGTTTAATACTATAGATAGATTTATGTGTCTGTTTCTCTTCAGTACCCACCAGTGTTATCAACCAGGGAAGGTAGAATGTATAAGTTTTACACATTCCTTTTATGTCCTTTCCTTCCTCTGAATATGACTATCTTCATCATCTCACCCATATATTTAAAACTGGCAGACATTGCTATGTGTGATGGTTTGTATATGCTTTAGCCCAGGGAGTGGCACTATTAGAAGGTTTGGCCCTGTTAGAGTAGGTGTGACCTTGTTGGAGTGGGTGTATCATTGTGGGTGTGAGCTTTAAGACCCTCTATCCTAGCTGCCTGGAAAGCAGTATTCTGCTAGCAGCCTTCAGATGAAGATGTAGAACTTTCAGCTTAACCTGTACCATGCCTGCCTAGGAGCTGCCACACTCCCACCCTGATACTGGACTGTACCTCTGAACCTGTAAGCCAGTCCTAATAAATGTTGTTTTTATAAGAATTGTCTTGGTCATAGTGTCTCTTCACAGAAGTAAAACCCTAAACTAAGGCACTATGTGTTTGTCTTTAGCTTCTCCCAGTTTCAGTCAGAGAGGATGCTTTTGTAGTGGTCAGCAGTGACCTCAGAGACTCATAATTGATTGGCATCACTATTATTTTGTACAAAGCTCAGAGAGCACTGTAGAAGATGAGGCAAAGACACTGTGTCTTAGTTAGGGTTTTACTGCTGTGAACAGACACCATGACCAAGGCAAGTCTTAGAAAAACAACATTTAATTGGAGCTGGCTTACAGGTTCAGAGGTTCAGGCCATTATCATCAAGGTGGGAGCATGGCAGCATCCAGGTAGGCATGGTACAGGCAGAGCTGAGAGTTCTAAGTCTTCATCCAAAGGCTGCTAGTGGAAGACTGACTTCCAGGCAACTAGGGTGAGGATCTTAAGCCCACACCCACAGTGACACACCTACTCCAACCAGGTCACACCTATTCCAACAAGGCCACACCTTCAGATGGTGCCACTCCCTGGTTCAAGAATATATAAACCATGACACCCTGTAGGAGGAAGAGGAAGGGATGGGGTGAGGGAAGCAGTTGGAATGCTTCCTTCCGGGCCTGGCATGGTTCACGGTTGTCACACTTTTGAACCCAAAGCAGCTGTGATTCTCTCCACAAGATCTGCCTGTGTTTGGGTCTGTCAACACACTGTCATGGAAGGAGGGACTTGTATTTATACACATTTAATGGCTTGCTTATAAGGCAGAGACATATTCCTCAGTGATGTAGCCATTAATAAGTGACAGAAAAACTCTCACCTGCTTCTGTAAATAACCCTAATGAAACTAACTGGGGAGGGGAAAAAAAGACAAGAAAGTAGAATCAAAGCTGCCTGAGAGGAAGAAGGATATTACTACAAGAGGGTGGGGACCAGAAAAGGCAGCAGGATGGGTATGGAAAACAAGAATATTAAAAAAATAATTTATATACAAACATGAAAAATTCATAATAAAAGTCATTAGCATGCACAATTAACATATACTAATACTAGCATTTTTCATTGATTAATTAATTAATTAATTTACATTACATCCCAATTCCAGCTTCCCCTCCCTCCTGTCCTCCCAATTCTTCCCTCTCACTTCCCCTTCCCCCACTCCCCACTCCCTTTCTCTTCAGTGAAGCAGAGGCCTCCCGTGGGATACCATCCTGCCTTGGCATATTAGGTTGCAGTAGGACTATGTGCATCTTCTCCTGTTGAGGTTAGACAAGGCTGTCCAGCTGGAGAAATCCCTTCTCCAGTTGTTAAGGGCCTCACATAAAGACCAAGCTGCATATCAGTTACATGTATGTAGGGGGCTTAGGTCCATCCCAAGCTTGCTATTAAAAACAAAAAAATTTAAAGGAAGAAAACCCATCAGAAGATATAAAGTTTATTTCTAATATCGACCACTATTTGTCAATTGTATTTAGTTGAGAGCATTTTGTTTATTGTTTTAATTCAAAACATGGTCTTCCTTCCTGGTGGTTGTAGATTCTGGCTCCGCTGTTTATTGTTTCCTTTCTAGAGAACCTCCACAAGAGGTGGGTATAGACGCATCAGTGACAACATTTTGTTTGGTTGGATTTTTTTCTTCATTCTTGGGAGACATTCTCACTGACTAGACTTAAGAAAAACTGAATTTGAAACAAGGGTCTCAAGTGGCCAACTAGGCCTAAAATCCAGAGCACCCTCACACTTTGTGACTGTGGACTCACACATCTACTCTGAGCTCCTAGACGAACCACACGCAGCAGACCAGCTAGTGCACAGACACATGTCCCTGAACCAAGTTCAACAGCCCCTGGACAGTCTTATCCACTGCCTGGACCTGACATGAACTGCAGCCCATAGTGCAATTCAGACAGAAAACGGGCAGACTGGCTGCCCGCATTTCCATAAAACCAATTAATCATGGTCACTCATGCTTACATAAGCTGACCAAACTGACCTGCCCAGGATCTTTCTAAAGTGTTTATATTAGCATATATTAATCATATACAACATTTGCTTTTTATATAACATTGTCATACAGAAGCTTTGATCTTGTTGGAAATGAATATTCTTGGTTTTGCATTGTTGGAAATGAATATTCTTGGTTTTGTGCAAAGAAACACTCAAACAGAGTGAAGGTGACCCTGCAAGACAATTTCTGTTTTGGAAAATGGTGAGTCTTGACCCAAATCAGGAAAGCAAGAACATCGGGTAGGAAGGTTACTTTGATTTTATTCTAATGCAGGTGGTGACTGTGTCTTTCCCTCATTGGCTAGGGCATAACCTCACAATCTTTTGAGCTTAGCTAATTTTAAAAGAATCTGGGCAAAGAAAGAGATGGCCACTCATGGGACTTCAAGTTTCTGGAAGGCATTGAGGTCTTTTTGTAAACAAATGTTTTTATAAGATGAAGGAAGAGTAGATTTTAATTCCTTTCCATGAATGTTTTAGGAGATAAGGGAGATTTATGCAATAGTGGACCTACACAGCTGGCTACCTTTGTTAGAAAAACAATATTCACAATTCCCCATTCCCCCATACAGTTTCTTTTCTTTTCTTTTTCTTCTTCAAATTTGGCCAACACATGCTGGCTTTCTGAAATCTCTAGTAATACTAAAGTATCATTGTGATAAGTGACCAGGGAGTGTTCAGGCTCCTTGACTCTCTAGACCCTTGAAACAGAAATTAATTATTATCTACCTCTATGGCATGCCTTTCTAGGTGTGGTCCTGGAGAGTCACTTGGCTAAGAGATTGACCCTGTCTGATTGGAATGTTAGGAGTCCACCCAGGCCAGAAAACCATTTTTTTTTATTTTTATGTATGTATGTATGTATGTATGTATGTATGTATTTATGCCATTGTAAATTTTGTCTGAACAGTCCTTTACTGCTACCCTAGAATCCTTTAGGAACCAGATCAAAGATAAGAACCCCCAAAACACTTGATATCTTTGGTCTCTAGAGAGGATGAGGCTGCCAAAGACCCAAGAACATTTCTGGATTTTAACCAAGAATAAAAATCAATTACCTTTCTTTGGAGTCTTTTACACTGGTATGCCTAGCCAAATATTATATTCTGTTTTTATCACCACTATCCAAAGAAGTACCCTGAACAGCCCTTATGGAATTAAGTCAACGAGCCATCTGCCTTAAAGATGAAGAGTGTGGCAATCACACTATCCTTGTGTCTTAGTAAGGATTTCTATTACTCTGATGAAACTCTATGAAGAAAAGTAATTTAAAGAGGAAAGGGTCTATTTCAGCTTACTATCTCTCAGATCACACTCAATCTCAGAGGGAAATCAAGGCACAAACTCAGGCACAAACCTGGAAGTGGGAACTGAAGCACAGGTTACAAAGGAAACTGCTTACTGACTTGCTCCTCATGGCTTGTCTAACCTGCTTTCTTTTTTTTTATTAGATATTTTCTTCATTTACATTTCAAATGTTATCCCCAAAGCCCCCTGTACCCTCACAAACACCCCGCCAGGCTCCCCAACCCACCCACTCCCACTTCCTGTCCCTGGCATTCCCCTGTACTGGGGCATATGATCTTCACAAGGCCAAGGGCCTCTCCTCCCATTGATGGCTGACTAGGTCATCCTCTGCTACATATACAACTAGGGACACAGCTCTAAGGGGTGCTGGTTAGTTGATATTGTTGTTCCTCCTATAGGGTTGCAGACCCCTTTAAGTTCCTTGGGTACTTTCTCTAGCTCCTTCATTGGGGGCCCTGTGATCCATCCAATAGATGACTGTGAGCATCTACTTCTGTATTTGCCAGGCACTGGCATAGCCTCACAAGAGACAGCTATATCAGGGTCCTTTCAGCAAAATCTTGCTAGTGTGTGCAATGGTGTCAGCATTTGGTGGCTGATTATGGGATGGATCCCCGGGTAGGGCAGTCTCTGGATGGTCCTTCCTTCCTTCTCAGCTCTGAACTTTGTCTCTGTAACTCCCTCCATGGATATTTTGTTCCCCATTCTAAGGAGGAGTGAAGTATCCAAACTTTGGTCTTCCTTCTTCTTGAGTTTCATGTGTTTTGCAAATTGTATCTCGGGTATTCTAAGTTTCTGGGCTAATATCTGCTTATCAGTGAGTATATATCATGTGACTTCTTTGGTGATTGGGTTACCTCACTCAGGATGATACCCTCCAGATACATCCATTTGCCTAAGAATTTCATAAATTCATTGTTTTTAATAGCTGAGTAGTACTCCATTGTGTAAATAAACCACATTTTCTGTATCCATTCTTCTGTTGAGGGACATCGGTGTTCTTTCCAGCTTCTGGCTATTATAAATAAGGCTGCTATGAACATAGTGGGGCATGTGTCCTTATTAAAAGTTGGAACATCTTCTGTGTATATGCCCAGGAGAGGAATTGCTGCATCTTCCAGTAGTATTATGTCCAATTTTCTGGGGAACCGCCAGACTGACTTCCAGAGTGGTTGTACAAGCTTGCAATCCCACCAACAATGGAGGAGTGTTCCTCTTTCTCCACATCCTCGCCAGCATCTGTTATACCTGAATTTTTGATCTTAGCCATTCTGATTGGTGTGAGGTGAAATCTCAGGGATGTTTTGATTTGCATTTCCCTGATGACTAAGAATGTTGAGCATTTTTTTCAGGTGCTTCTCAGTCATTCAGTATTCTTCAGTCGAGAATTCTTTGTTTAGCTCTGTATCCCATTTTTTAATAGGGTTATTTGATTTTCTGAAGTCAGCTTCTTGAGTTCTTTGTATATATTGGATATTAGTCCCCTATCAGATTTAGGATTGGTAAAAATCCTTTCCCAATCTGTTGGTGGCCTTTTTGTCTTATTGGCAGTATCTTTTGCCTTACAGAAACTTTGCAATTTTATGAGGTCCCACTTGTCGATTCTCGATCTTACAGCACAAGCCATTGCTGTTCTGTTCAGGAATTTTTCCCCTGTGCCCATATCTTTGAGGCTTTTGCCACACTTTCTCCTCTATAAGTTTCAGTGTCTCTGGTTTTATGTAGAGTTCTTTGATCGACTTAGACTTGAGCTTTGTACAAGGAGATAAGAATGGATCAGTTAGCATTCTTCTACATGATAACCACCAGTTGTGCCAGCGCCATTTGTTGAAAATGCTGTCTTTTTTCCACTGGATTGTTTTAGCTCCCTTGTCAAAGATCAAGTGACCATAGGTGTGTTTTGCTTGCTTTCTTATACCATCTTGGGCCATTTGCCCAGATATGGCATCACCCAAAGTGTGCCAGACCCTTCCACATCAATCATTAATAAAAAAAAAAAAAAAACCTCACAGATTTGTCTATATGTCTTTTTTATGGAGACATTTTCTCAACTGTGAGTCCCTCTTCCTAGATATCCCTAGTTTATGTCAAGGTCGCAAAGCTAACCAGAATACTTGGTCTGTGCTCAGTTTTATCCTGTTCTCACTATTCCCTCTTGCCCCTCCCACCCCTCAGATCCCTTTTCCCTTCCCAAATATCTGTGACTTAGTTTGCTTCCTAACAATGTGATAAAACACTGACCCAATGTAACTTGGGGAGGAAAAGGTATGTTTGGCTTTCACTAGTCTCAAAGAAACTAGGGACAAATGGCTAACTGGTATGCCTATTAACATATGAAGGGATGCTGACCAGTTCTTGAAAAATCCTTCAATACCTGTGGCTCCTCCCAGCTCTCCCAGGATCCCTCAGGGCCTGTGGCCTCTCCAAGAACTTCTCACTGTATCACCTACTCTAATACTCTGTTTTGCCAGCTTCTCTTCTCTATATAACCTCAGTCCTTTAGGCTCTATGCTCCCTCTTGGTCCACATGCTCCCTCAGTTCCCATGTGTTCCCTCTCTCTTCTCTTCCTGTTTCACAACCTGCACCCTCTTCTCTCATGACCCAGTTCAGTCTGCTGGCCTGCTTCACTCTGGGCCAAGAGTTCTCAACCTGTGGGTTGTGACCCCCAAATAGGGGTCACATATCATATATCCTGCATATCATATATTTATATTGTAATTCATAGCAGTATCAAAATTACAGTTATGAAGTAGCTGCAAAAATAATTTTATGGTTGGGTGTCACCACAACATGAGGAACTCTATAAGGGTCTCAGCACATGAAAGTTTGAGAACCACCGGTCTAGATCTTTCTAGATGCCTCTGGCTGCTTTCTCCCTCCTATCTGTCGGAAAGCTTCTTCTCAGCCATACTGAGGAGCAGTCATGTCCTCACTTTTCTTTCACTGCCCAGTAATAATCTACCATTGAGAGAAGTCAGGGTAAGAACTCAAGTCAGGAACCCAGGAGCAGACACTGAAAGCAGGAACCTGAAGGAGGGAACTAAAGCAGAAGGTATGGAAGAATCTATGGCTTGCTCCTCGGGACTTGCTTAACCTTCTTTCTTGTACCAGGAACCCAGAGGCAGGAATGGAGAAACCTACTTACTGGCTTACTCTGCATAGTTTGCTCAGTTTTCTTTCTAACATACCCCAGGACCACCTGCTCACAAGTAGAATTGTCTCTAATAGGCTGATTACTCCTGTGTCAATCATTAATCAAGAAAATGTCCCATAGACTAAAAAAAAAAAAAAAAAAAAATGTCCCATAGACTTGATTACAGGCTAATATGACCAAAGCATTTTTTCAGTTGAGGTTCCCTCTTGACAGGTGACTCTAGTTTGTATCATGTTAGATGATAGATAGATAGATAGTTAGATAGATAGATAGATAGATAGATAGATAGATAGATAGATAGATGATAGATAGATAGATAGATAGATAGATAGATAGATAGATAGATAGATGACTAAATAAATAAACAAACCAGCACAGTCTCCTTCCTTCTCTCAAGCTTCTAGGAGCCTGGATGAGGAAATATTCACAGGCACAGGGACACTTTACCAGCTGCTATATCACTCAAGAAAATGTCTCTCTTTCCCAGCACCCACAGCCATTTACAGCTTCTCCTCAGTGAACAGTGAGACCTTGGGAGCCCTTTCCTCCTGGCTACTACATGTTGACAATTCACTCTCCAATTCTTTTCTAGAGGATTTATCCACAAGAGAATTCTGGATTGGTGGGTTTTCTCAGCATTTCTCAGCATCTTTCTGCCACTTTCTCTGACTTCGAAGAGCTCCTGAGATGTCCTTGGTTCTTTAATGTTTCTCGTTGGTGGGTAAGGTGTGACTTCCATCCACTGACTAATGTTCAACCTGTCTTTGGTGTGTAGAACGGTGGCTGACTCATGTAGAAGGCTTTGTCTTTACTTGTTTGGGCTCTGCTCAGTTTCTTGAATATGAAGGTCTTTGTCTTTTGCCAACTTATGAGACTGTCAACAGTTCTTTCAGTAGCTCTTCATCACAGCAGGATTCTCTTCCCCTCCAGCGTGCCTATAGAGTCTTCTCTTGTGGTTGTAAAGACCTCAGAGTGTCAATTTGTGGTCTTCCGAGCTGTGTCCTCTGCATTGTTCACACTACAAACTCCATGTCCCAGTGATGCTCCTGGTTCCTTCTCTTGTCTGCATTCTGCTTTGAGACCCTGCATTCAGCCTGTCATTTGTTTTGTTCATTTGTTTCTTGTTAGTTTTGCTTGGTTGATTTTGTTGCTGTTGCTTTGAAAGAGGGTGCTTACTGTATTTTTTCTCTTTTTTTAAGAAACAAAATCTGTCTCTTTCCTTGGATTCTGTTTTCTGGAACTTCTGTTTTGTTTTGTTTTTTTTTATTTGTTTCGAGTTTATTCATGCCTTCACTTGGCTCTGGATGATGTTTCATGATGAATCCTCCCAACATCTCACAGTGGAGCAGACGTGAATGAACATTCTCTCTTTTTCCATTCTGAGACATTCCCAGCCTTCAGTGTGGCCAGTGACTTTTATTTTACTTAATTTTAAAGTATTTATTTGTGTATGTATGTATGTAGGTATGTATGTATGCATTTGGGGGTCATTGGGTCCTGGTTTCCACAGGCTGACACTATAAGTGGCATAGTTTGCTGGTGAGGATGAATGTCTTCCTTTACCCTGATGCAGCCCCCATAGGTAGAGATGGAATGCTCTCTTCTGGCCTCAGGGCTGGAGGCCCAGACACTGCAAGTGGGACCACATCATTGCTTAAAGGGTGGCCATTCTGGCCTCTTACCTGACGTCTTCTCTTGTGTTTAATATTGTATTTAAAATGTAGAGATTTTTATCTCACATAGTAGGGCCAACAGAGAGAGGAATGCTTACTCCTCCCTCCAGAAGGAATGGCCCTGGTAGAAATGTTTGTACACTTCTCAGGTGACTTTTGGTCTTGTTTCTCCTCTCTCTCTCTCTCTCTCTCTCTCTCTCTCGCCTTGGTAGTTGCTTTTACAGTGAGTATGTATTGCTCTTATAATTAAATGAAGCATATGCATACTATTGTTTTTCCCATCCCTGCCTCCAAAATACCTTTGTTTATCAAGATGTTTACTATTTTTCTACTAGATTTGGTCCAATGCATGGCATCCCCCTGAGAAATGAGAGTTAGCTGTGCTTTGCTATGGTTTGGGCTGTTTTGAATTAAAGACGACCCAAGATGTTCCTTTCTATTTTCAATGACAAAATTATAATTGAAATTTTTAATTAAAAATCAGCCTTGCTTAGCAGGTGCAACCCATGACTGGGAGTGAAGGGTTTCCACAGCTGTGGAGAGCCTATTTTCCTTCTTGGAGAGCTCTGTCAACATCTGTCACCCTGGCTTCCCCTGCATGACCTTGAAGAGCACAGCCTTTCTCCTAGCACTTGCTGGCTTCAGGCCATGCTGAACTGCAAAGTTCTGCATGGAATTTAGCTGAGCAGATGGTCATAACCTATAATATACATCACCAGTGATAAGAAGTCATGGGTGTGTGGGTGTGAATAACCTGGCCAGTGTGAAATCTGGCAGGGGTGAAGTTCTTCACAGTCTATGTGCTATGTTCAGCCTAATACCTTTCCCAATGGACCTCATGCCTCCTGCTGAATGAATACCTTTGTATAAACAGAATTCAGTGGCCCACAGTGACACCAGAAAATGAAATAAGGAAGAATCACAGAACTTCCTCTAGGAATTAGGGTATGTAGCTTAGAAGATAGACTGTATGGAGACTGCATCCTTACCTCTGAAGGGTTTTATCTGGGATCAGCGTGTTTCTTCAGCCCTCACTCCTTGCTAGGTCTTTTGACTCTGGCATGTCTTAAGCCCTGGGACCCATTGTGCAAGCTATAATCTGGGGTCTTCTGTCAATTTAAAAGTTTCTTAAGGAAATTTATCCATAAAATAATAAGCTTTTTAATGTAGTATAATTATATATATATATATATATATATATATATATATGTATATATGTTCCTGTGCTGTGCCTTGAACACAAGAAACACACTAGAAGGTTGTTGATTTGTTTTAATTTGTTAAAAAATAAGGTGCTTTCTTGGGACATTTACATGTGCATACTTTGCTCATTTGCTGCCCTCACCCTCTCTTATTCATACATATCAATTTACTGATCCTCTTCTCCCTAGATAATAGTCTTTCATATATATATATATACATATTATATATATATACATTTAGATGTAGATAGATAGATAGATAGATTCAAAAGCTATATATCCATGTGTGGTATATATATATGTGTGTGTGTGTGTGTGTGTGTGTGTTTATTTATGTGTGTATACACACATATGATATATAATTACATAAAGTCAAGATTCCACATTATGAGACAAAGTATGTGATATTCAATCTTCCCGAGTCTCACATGTCTTTTAGCATTATGTTCTCCAGTTCCATCCATTTTCCTGCAAATGAATACAATTTTGTTCTTCACGGCTGAAGAAATCTCCACTGAGATATATAGTATATGTTCTGTATTCATTTTTCTGTTGATAGACATCCAGGATGGATCCTTATTCGAGCGACTGTGAATAATGTCACAACAACACGCCGCTGTCTCTAACCCAGAAAATTGTATACACATTATTCTCTTTCAGCTTCGTGGCAACCTTGAAAAGTCCGAGGTGTTTCCTTTCACTTCACATTTTCCAAATAGGGGAATCATTATCCCAAAGTGCTGAACTATTTTCTACTGTGACACAGCTGTCAATGCCAGACTTGGAAGATTCTGGAGGGAAACATCTTCCCACAGCCTCACACGTACTCTCAGCTTTGATCTTAACAAGATTGTGTTCACCACTGACATGGCCAGTTAGAGGCTTGTTGGGCAACACTCAGATGCTGTTTGAGGAATGCCCCTGCACAGGGCAGTGCACTGTGTCTCCTAGGGTGAGCTCATTAACCTTTCACTTAGTGTGCCAGTAAAAGCCACACAAGTATCAAGTTAAAGAGAGTAAAATAAACACTAGTGAAGTGTTTCAAAAGGGATGCAAATGTACTCTGTGTTAAGCTTTAAAATACACCTAAACATACTTTAGAAATGAAACAATAAAAGAATCATTTTATTACATCCTATTATTTTGTGCACCAGAAATTAGATAGTTTGGCTGGACTGATGCAAGTTGATACGATACCCAAGAGGCTTTGGGGATGATCTGGTATGCCTGAGAATTCTTGATTCTTGGGAGGGACAGTTGGAAGGCAGGAAGCCACTGGGCCACTCTCTGTCTGCTGGTACTCAGGGCCTTGGTAGTGTCTGAGACACATATTTTCCCAATAGCAGGCCATCTAGAAATGTCCAGATAAATGCTGTTGATTTCAAGCTATCGTTGTGACATGAGCAACCTAAACATCTGGAAAAGTTCACGGCTGCTCAAATGTGCTGCTGTGAGTAAAGATAGGACACCACAATGCCTAGATCCCTAGGTGGAAGCTTCAAGTCCTCCCAAAGGCTACAATGGAAACTGGTCTGCTGTCAGCTCTACTGTTCTCTACTGGTTACAATAGTCAAGGGCCAGCTCAGAAAGGGAGGGACAACAGACCCTTGAGTCTTAATAGGAGAGATTTCAAATTATCTATATCTATTTATAACTATTCATGTGTTTGTTGTTAAACCCAAACTCTTGAGATGAGGAGATTTCTCAAACAGAAGGATCCACTAATCCATTAGCAATGTCTGGCAGAAAGGGAACAAGAGGGTCCCTCCTGAAGGATGACTGTAAAAGGGTTGGAGCTACAACTTCATAAATGAGAGCCAAGAGTATTTAATAATGGAAGATGGGAAGGAAAGTACAAATCTTTATACTCTACCCACACTGGCTATGAGCACAGGCAGGAAACAAAGCATGGAAACTTTGAGCTAAGACAGCCAATGAGTTCTGCTTCAGTACTGTCTGGGATTCATGGTCTAGGAAGTTCATACATGAGCAAGGTGCCAGGCCTTCGTGGTGGGTTGTCTGATGTTTAAATTAATGCTTTAAAAACTGTGAAATGGGGTCTGAAGTGATAACTCAGTTGACAAAATGCTTGTCCTCTAAGCATGAAAAACTGAGTTTCAACCCAAGAACCCATAGAAGAAGGAGAAGAAGAAGAAGAAGAAGAAGAAGAAGAAGAAGAAGAAGAAGAAGAAGAAGAAGAAGAAGAAGAAGAAGAAGAAGAAGAAAGAGGAGGAGGAGGGGAGAGGGGAGGGGGAAGGAAGGGGGAGGGGAGGAAGAGGGGTGGGGGAGGAGGAAGAGGAGGAGGAAAATGAGGAGGAGAAGTTGAAGCACAGCCCCAGGTAGGAAGAGAGGTGAATTCTTGGGGCTTGCTGCACAGCTGGCCAAAACACTTAGTGAGTTTTGGGCCATTGGAAGACCTTGTCTCAATTGCTCCTAAGAAATAATAATACCTGAGGTTGTCCTTGGTCTCTACTTCCATGTGTGCCTGTCACATCAAAAATGCGTGCTTCCTACTGCTCCCCTTCTCTATCTAAGTTTACATACATACATACAGAGAGATTGAGAGAGAGAGACCTCAAGAAGGAAGCTCAATTTCTCTGGTAACAAGCAGATTTACCTTTCCACGTAATTGGTCAGAAGTAAGTCACTTGCTGATTTTCCACTAGATGAGTGTGTATCATGGAGGCACAAGCTCAGATGAGAAGACGGGAGAAGAGAATGCTTGGTAGGTTAGACCAACAGTGTTGCCCAATGGGAGAGAAGATATAGTACAAGGTTTATCCATAGTCAGTAGCAAGTTTGATGGCTTTTGACTGTGGATTAGAGAATAACCCAATCAATCAAAAATGTACAATTATTACCTTCAAACAAGAGAGTGAAGTATTATTACTACATTAAAAAGAAGACTACCAAAGAATATTTATTGACATGCAGATATGTTCATGAGATATTAATCTGTGTCAACTACAACATTTGTCTTAGTTAGGGTTTTACTGCTGTGAACAGACACCATGACCAAGGCAAGTCTTATAAAAACAACATTTAATTGGGGCTGGCTTACAGGTTCAGAGGTTCAGTCCATTATCATCAAGGTAGGAGTATGGCAGCATCCAGGCAGGCATGGCACAGGCAGAGCTGAGAGTTCTAAGTCTTCATCCAAAGGCTGCTAGTGGAAGACTGACTTCCAGGCAACTAGGGTAAGGATCTTATGCCCACACCCACAGTGACACACCTACACCAACCAGGTCACACCTATTCCAACAAGGCCACACCTCCAAATGGTGCCACTCCCTGGCCCAAGAATATACAAACCACTACAACATTTAACCACTGTTGTAACCCATAAAGACATGTATCTTTGCAATTAATATTTATACATTGGTAAAAGGAAAGCTCTGAGATGTGTTACTTTTATTTTAACAAGGGTGTGTGTGTGTGTGTGTGTGTGTGTGTGTGTGTGTTAGAAGGGGGAGAGGAAGAGGGAGGGAGAAATGGGAAGAGAGAGTTTGCCTGTATGTATATATGTATGCATATATATCATATAATACACACACACATATCACCATTTATGTGCCTTATGCCCAGAAAATCCAGAAAAGAGCAAGAAGATCCACTGGAACTGGAGTGACAGATGGTGATAAGCCACTGTGTGGCACTGCAAACTGAACTCTAGTCCTCTACAAAAACAGTAAATACTCTGAAGATATGGCTGAAGACTAAGCCACTCTGAAGATATGGCTGAAGACTAAGCCACTCTGAAGATATGGCTGAAGACTAAGCCACTCTGAAGATATGGCTGAAGCACTAAGCCATATCTCCACAACCACCACCACTACCACCACCACTCCTTTGGCGTTTTTTAGTTTTATTAATAAATTTACAAGTAGACTTGTAAGTAAATTCAAATTTTTGTTAGCGTTTGAGAGAAAAAGAGCAGGGTACACAAGCTGTAAATATTTGAAGCTGCCAGGAGAGATGGAAAGGAGGAAGAAAGAGAGAGAGTCTGCTGGCCACTGGAGTTAGGCAGGCACATCCAGCAATGGAAGTCAGCAAGCGCTTCAATGGTGGGTGTACTGGCTGGTTTTGTGTGTCAACTTGACACAGGCTGGGGTTATCACAGAGAAAGGACCTTCAGGTGAGGAAATGCCTCCATGAGATCCAACTGTGAGGTATTTTCTCAATTAGTGATCAAGGGGGAAAGGCCCCTTGTGGGTGGGACCATCTCTTGGCTGGCAGTCTTGGGTTCTATAAGAGAGCAGGCTGAGCAAGCCAGGGGAAGCAAGCCAATAAGAAACATCCATCCATGGCCTCTGCATCAGCTCCTGCTTCCTGCCCTGCTTGAGTTCCAGTCCTGACTTCCTTGGTGATGAATAGCAGTGTAGAAGTGTAAGCTGAATAAACCCTTTCCTCCCCAACTGCTTCTTGGTCATGATGTTTGTGCAGGAATAGAAACCCTGACTAAGACAGTGGGCAAGCATCTTTGTGGTGGAATAGAAGAGCATCATAGCATGAGTGAGAAAGGCCACAGTATCAGGAAAAGCATGCCCAGTTCTAAATGGGGCAGGTGGTTCAAGAGGACTGAGATGGATTAACTGGGGTCTAAGTAGTTTATTAAAAGAGTCATTAATTCCGTGGACAGATAGCCAGAGGGGTGGGGCTCTGATGAAAGTTCAGGCTCCAGCTCCAGCAGCAGATGTCATGACTGAACATTGATGAACATTGGGTAGTCAGGGAAACAAAGTCAGGGCAGGCTCCTTGAGATGGTGGCTTCCTGTTCCCAGGAAGACCCCATAAGGAGAAATAGTAGAACACCACATGAGGAAGGGGGATCTAGACAATAGGGGGAGGGGAAGTCTCAGGAGCCCCCAGAACCATGGCAGTCTCTATTTAGTGCACTGTTACCATTAGGCTTCTTCCAACATCATCTGTGAGCCCTCAGATAGCAGACTGGCTGGTGCCACCACACCTTACGTGGGAAAACCGCATCCCCATCTCCCTATCCTTCTCTGCCTCCTGCCTGGGAATAAAAGAGTCTGTCTGCAGGCTTTTGCTTTGATCCTAGCCCTCATTAGAGAGCATAAAAGAGGCTCCCTCTTCTGCTGGTGGGTTCTGATCCTCATCAGACACCCCATTATCCTGTCTGTCAATGATGTTAGAGCCTGAACATTCCTTTTAGCTCTTGCTATGCTGTTACCCCTCTGTCGGACTATCCAGGGTCTTAATTAATTCTTTACTCCCAGAAATCAACCCGTGTCCTCATGAACCACCTGCCCCATCCCAAGCCTAATGGACTGGTGGCCATGACTCTGATAGGGTGCCACTGAACTTGATGATGCTGTGGGACCCACCCACTCCTGATTCCTGCTCCTCTTGACACTGCTACCCACCTACCCACCCTGCCCTTTCTGCATCCAACACAGACAAGTGTTCCAAATCTTTGGGATACTCACTCATCTCCAAACCTGGTCAATCTCTGCACAGAGCTGTGTGTCCAAGCTCAGCCCAGCACATGCTCATTCCATATGGTATAGAGGACCCGCCATATTTTATCTGATCTCATGGTTGTGTTGTCTATCATACACTGTCATTCTTAAATCTCTTTTTGTTTTAGCTCCAGGTTATACTTTGAACAATTTAAACAGAGACAGGATACTGAAAGTCTGGCCATTTAGGCAAATAGGAAATCTACAACAGCAGAGATATGACCAGGTTGTTTGAAGTACACCAATGTTGTTTTACTTTTTCTCAAATAGTTATTGCCCGGTGTCATCTCGCCCACCTGGCAGAATTATGCTTTTCTCAAGAAGAGAAGCAGGGCCTTTATGGCAGGCTAAGATTTAGCACTAGCTGTGACCCTGATCTGTTGCTCCCATGAGCTTCCTGTTAGAGGCATATCCTTTGGTGTGGGGGTGGTCTAGCAGATGGTTGTCAGACAGAACCCTTGGTCTCCAGCAATGTGTCTGTCTTCTCATGAAGCATCCACCTTATCCTGAACCTAACACTCTTATGCATAAATCAGTCTTGAATGAGTCTATGGTTGTCTTTCTGGGGTTTGGGGGGCTCAGGTTTTCTTTTCTCCCTCTGTCAACAGGCTTTTTTTAAGATAGGATTTCATTGTATAACCCTGGTTGCTCTGGACCTCACTATGTAGACCAGCCTGGCCTTGAACTCAACAGAGGTCCAACTGCCTCTTCTCCCTGAGTGTTGGGATTAGGGATGTATGCCACCACACTCAGCCTGAACACTATTATACCTTAAAACATCTTAACTCTTCTTGAGACAAATTACTAGAGGAAGAAATAGCAGGTCGAGGTCACAGGGTGTTTCAGTTCTTGCTGCGTTTTGCCTCTGGCTTCTTGCTCAGGGCTTAACAGGATCATTTACATACATTTTACTTTATCTCTTGTTATTTAAAGATCTGTGAAGATTTTATAGGCAAAGTCATGGTATCTTGCTCACATTTGTATTTTTGTTAGGAAACATTTGATATGCCCATTCCCTAGTCGTGTTTGTTAGTCTGTAATTTGCCCATACATATTCTTTTCGCAGTTTCTGTATTGGGCTGTCCATCTTTTTAACAATCACTCAGACCTATTTAAGTTTGAGAAATAGTAGCCTGTGTCTGATTGATAGATGTACTTAAGAGAGTGGGTCTTTAGTTTTTCCTTTTCTGTATTGTCATTTTGCGTGTGCTGGTTTGAAATGCCCCAGGATTCTGTCAGCCTTTTCTATGCTCTGTAGTGGGTCCACTCTTAGGGTTATGGGAATAGTCACCTTTATTTTCTTTTTATACATTTATTATAACAATGTGGGAAAGAAAGAAAGAAAGAAAGAAAGAAAGAAAGAAAGAAAGAAAGAAAGAAAGAAAGAAAGAAAGAAAGAGAGAGGAGGGAGGGAGAGAGAGGAAGGAAGGAAGGAAGGAAGGAAGGAAGGAAGGAAGGAAGGAAGGAAGGAAGGAAGGAAGGAAGAAGTGAGGGAGGGAGGGAGGGAGGAAGGGAGGGAGGGAGGGAAAGAGAGAGAAAGGAAGGAAGAAAGAAAGAAAGAAAGAAAGAAAGAAAGAAAGAAAGAAAGAAAGAAAGAAAGAAAGAAAGAAAGAAAAAGAAAGAGAGAAAAGATGGCTCCAGTCAACCTGGGATTGTGCTACAGTGCACACGGCCTCCCTTCTCAGTGGCTCTGCGGACCCTTGTCTCTAAGCTGCTCTGTATGGCTCACCTCCACACAGCTCTCATGGCTTGATGACTTGAAAAGAATCCACACTGGTTATGATATGAGTGACTGTGTTACTTAACGTTGTTGTTGCTGTTGCTGCTGCTGTTACTGTGACGAAATACTTGCAGAAACCAATTTAGAAAGGAAGGAAGGCTTTATTCTCGCTCCTGCTTTGAGGCTACAGTCAGTCTAGTATAATGGAGAAGGTACCACACAGCAGCAGGAGCTTGAGGCATCTGGTCACACCACACCAACAGTCAGGAAGGGTTGGGGTGGATGCTTAGCACACTCCCTCCTTTTTATTCAGTGTAGGACCCTATGGTTCTGTGTTCTGCCTGTCTGGTGGAAACTCCACAGGGCAGACGAAATGCAGAACACTAGACTGCATTTACCCTGCACCACCATCGGGTGTTGGGCTTGCGAGAAGTGCCAATATACCACTCCGGGGTAGGAAAATGCTGCCTAAGATGTGGGCCTCAGCCTGAGTGAGAAACAGCAAAGGCTAAGCCTGAAACTAGGGTGCCTAAGCTCTCAGGCGTCCAGTCACCACTAGAAATCGTGTGAAGTCAGGAACAAAAGGGTTGATGGGCTGAGGACAAGAAGGCCAGGGCAGGAGCGGGCGGGGGTCTCACACTCCTGAACGGAGGATGATGAGTCTGGGACTGGGGAATGAAGAACTCTGGCTAAGCTCAGCAGCACTGAGTCCAGGAGTGGGAGGGACCTTAGACTGCACAGCTGTATAGACAAAGGTTTCTTGATGAGAGAGACAGTCCTTAGTTCCAATCTGTCAGCACTCAGGAAGCCATGCACCTCGCCTGGGCGGCATTGTAGAGCTGGCCCTGGAAGTTGTGGTTGCTGATGATCCAACCTGAGGACTTGAGTGTCAGAGAGATAGATGGTCCTGCCTCTTGTCAGCTATGCAGTGGTGATGGTGGTGGTGGTGGTGGTGGTGGTGGTGGTGGTGGTGGTGGTTGCAAGGAAGAGATTTTCTCTCCTCCCTTTTGCCCCCTCCACCTGCAGCAGGTAGGACAGCTGGTCCATGCCTGGGTCATGAGAACAGGAGAGCTGGCCCTACCCTTCATCTGCTGCAGCACTCAGGAGAGAGGGCCCTGCACCTCACCTGGGCTGATCTTAGAGGTAGGGTGCAGGGTATGAGCATGGGAGAGCTGCCCCCATAACTTGCTGGCTGTGGCACTGGATGAACCAGCAGGATAGGGCAGGAGAGCTCACCCTGGTGGTATGGTGTGGGTATGGGACCAGTTCAGATACCTCTCAGGCCCAGATCCAGGGTTTAGAGTTGGCCTACCCCAACATCTAACCCATGGGTGAACTGTTGGAGTGTGTGAAGAGACTAGTACTATAGATCCAAAACTACAGGATCTCCATGACAGAGGGCAACAACAGGATATCCTAGTCAAGTCCCGGTAAGGATCCAGTATTGATAATGGAAATTAAAGGTGACATGGAAGCTGATAATCATATCAAGGAGGGGGTCCATCTCCACTGGTCTCCTAGCATGCTAAGCACTGTCTGTTTACCCCAGTATGCTTGCCTCTGTTAAGATTCTGATCAGTATCCCAAGAAGAGCTGGGAAGGGGGAAAGGAACAGTTAATATTTTGAGTTACTCAGAAACGTAGATCCATTTAGCAGTGAGTTCTAGAAGCTATAGCATCTCCATTTGGGAGGTGAAAGCGCTTTATCTTATTAAGGGGATTATGTCTCCCAGTTCCCTGTTAGGTCTTGGGTAAATCAGCTTTCCTAAGGGTAAAGTCTCCTGCCACAGCATGCAGAAACAATCAACCATCATCATATAAGCAAGAACTCTAGATGGGGGAGTTTGACTCACTAGTCAGTGGTGTCTGTGCTGCCTTTATCAAAAAGACTATCAGTCTCTTGGACAACAGGATTACCCACATGACAGCACCAGCACCCTCCTACCTCAAATACTCTGGAGATAGATACACAGCTATACCAAAGATTACACCTAGGGAATGGGGAGAATTTGGCTCAGTGGGTAAGGATATTTGCAATGCAAACATGAGGACCTGAGTTCAAATCCCCAGCACACACATAAGAGCCAGAAATGGCCACACATGTCTGTAACCTTAGCATTGAGAGGTGGACACAAGCATAACCCAGGAGTTTGATGGCTAGCCAGTTGTGCCAATATGGAGGACTTCGTGTTCAGTAAGAGACCCTATCTCAAAGGACATCCTCTTCTGGCACACACACACACACCATATTTATTTTTAAAGAATTGTATCTAATTGCCCTGGCTCCTGAATGTAAACCCATGTTCTTAGAGCACAGCTTGAACCAGACTTTTTTGTAATCACAAGCTTAAAATGAGCCATTTCCACCTTGGCCAGAAAGGATGCACTTCCCTTTATGAGGGACCACTGCAAATGGTGGTAAGACCATGAGTGGATTGGACCAACAAGTACCTGTTATTAATCCAAGCTCCTTTTCTCTGACTACTAGCAGGCTACTCGGGGAAACATTCCACTCTACTGTCTTCACTGTGTCACAACCTCTGAAGACTTCCTTAGAGTGGATGTTCTTTGCCTACTCTAAGTTTGCTTGAACACTCTATATGATCATAACGTCTTTTTAAGAGTAAAGCTTAATTGTTCTCTCTGATACATCAGCTATCTCTGTAGCTTGTGTTCCTTTATAGAGCAAGTAGCCCACTGGGATGGTTGTAGGTGGTGGCATTACCACCATACTCTGTTTTTATCCTCTATTAGAATGGATCTGTCCACTTCTGTGACTCTTTCTGGTGAGACATGGTACTGATTGTCAAAAGGAGTTACCACTTAAGTCCTACATCCAAGGTTTGTCCTAAGAATAATGAACCCAAGATCGTCATATAGATCTACTTTACAGCTTTTAGATTGGCTAGAATCACAGTGTGAGGTTTCTTGGGAGGTGCCTTCTAGAGAGAGAGAAAGAAAAGTCCAGACCAGAGAGATTGGAACCCTCCACTATGGTTGCAGAGGTGTTGCAAGGTCAACAGAGATGATGAGGATGATGGGGATGGCTTCCCAACCAAACAGAACCGAACCTGGACTCAGCACTAGCTTGATCCAATGGGCGCTGCACATGAAAACCTGGCACCACAGGGCACTATGTAGGCAGCTTGTAGTCAGGAGGGATGCTGAGCTCTGGAATGACCCAGAGTAGATATAACAGGGATGCTGGTGGGTGTCAAGGGACTATGAATTCTTTGCCTGGCACAAACAAAGAACTGAATGACCAGGAAAGACAGAATGCCAACCTTCAGAGAAAGAAAGAATAACATCTTTATCCCTTTGGGTCAGAAGTCAGTGAAACAGAGCTGGCTTCGATATTTTATAGGGTCCCTAGGTCCTTCCCTTTTCACTACTGGTCCTGTTTTGAGATACCTGCCCCCATGGCTTCTCACTGTTTCTCCTCTACATGTCTTCTGAGAACAAGAAGAAGCCATTTCAGGAAGCCATTTTACTTTCCCAGTCTGCCTATGGCCCTTTGGCTCTCCTTCATTCCTCCCACTCAGAGACTGATACCATAGGTTGAGAATGGAGATCCTGTAGCTGCTTAATGTTGAAAGAGGGCAGAGGGTAGGAAGTGTTAATCTAAAAGAGGGAATGCTCTTAAGAGATTGGCTCCCAGGACTGGTTCAGGGTGCAATAAGATCCGGGCAGACAGTGCATCTAGGGCTCCATCTGCAGGACCATCTGTAGAAACAGCAGGAGTGGAAAGGAGACCCTTAGAGACTACTGTAGCCTCCTGTCCAGATAGGACAACCATTCCCAGGAAGGTCTCACCTCCAAGGCTGTTCTCAGAGATGATAACCCTAGAATCCATTTTCACATACTTTGGTGGGTGTTGGAGTGGCTAGAATCACAGTATGGGGTCCCTTCCAGATCGTTTCTAGAGAGGGAAACGAAATTTTGGCTGCAGGTAGGTACTGTAGAATTAAGTTGTACTGGCTGGTTTTGGGTGTCAACTTGACACAGCTGGAGTTATCACAGAGAAAGGAGCATCAGTTGGGGAAATGCCTCCATGAGATCCAGCTGCAAGGCATTTTCTCAATTAGTGATCAAGTGGAGAGGGCCTGTTGTGGGTGATACCATCTCTGGGCTGGTAGTCTTGGGTTCTATAAGAAAGCAAGCTGAGCAAGCCAGTGGAAGCAAGCCAGTAAAGAACATCCCTCCATGGCTTCTGCATCAGCTCCTGCTTCCTGACCTGCTTGAGTTCCAGTCCTGACTTCCTTGGTGATGAACAGCAGCAGTATGAAAGTATAAGCCAAATAAACCCTTTCCTCCCCAACTTGCTTCTCGGCATGATGTTTGTGCAGGAATAGAAACCCTGACTAAGACATAAGTCAAGGTCATAATGCCCTATATCTGACCAACATTTGTCTCACTATATTGTATAAACAACATCTCATAGGAATTCAAGCCTCGTATCTAGAGAGTGTGATCTCTTAAGTACTAAAGACCCTTGGGAATCACCTGCTCCTTAGCTACACTTTCCTACTGGGGTTTACGAGCATACTGGTGACCAAAATTAATCACTTTTATTTTTTACAATCAAGCATCTGGTTCTCAGGGGTCACGTGGGCTTAAGAGGAACCCTTGGCTCCTCCATCCTTCATTTTATCAGTTGTTCCATTTCTGTAAGAATGAGTCAAAGGCTTCATGTAACCAGGGCTTCACTTGGAAGCATGGAGGACATTTTCTTTCTGTATTGACCCTGCTCTTTATAGACTGAAAATGGGTGGTGGGGGTCTCTGTAGCGCCTCTGGACAACTGAACAGGTGACTCCCCACACTGAAGAGCATTTTGAGAGATGTTCCACAGTCCCATGAGACATAGCTGATCTTGGACGACAAGAAAAAAAATTCTCTCCTTTAATCCCTCTGACTACATCAGTACAGGCCTCTAACTATGCTTCTGTAACAATCAAAAGGACAGTTATGCCAGTCTGAAACTTTTAACTACTGTTTAAAATCTAGATAAGACTTTGGACAAAAGAACAAACACTTAAATACATTTTGATTCTTTGAGCCAGTCTTTTTAATAGTCAAGAAGTGTAGACCAATAACTCCACTGATTTTTAGCAGAGGTTTGATATCAATGTAATAAACTTTGACCTTTTGCATACCATATGTAACCACAGACCCTTGGAAGTGCTTATATTTTCAAGCTTTCTTTTCCTCTCTGGAAAAACATTCCGCCACCTTTTGAGACTTGATTTCATTAACTAATAAAGAATCAGCAAGTCCCACTGTGGTAATCTGTGGCAGGTTGACACAGCTAATGTCAAGACAGCTGCTTGGCTTGGAAGATAGTAATGTGGAGCATTGCCTTTGCAAAAGAAAGTGGAACCCAAACGTCATATATAATAAATTATTAGTACCTGTGTACATACTGTTACACTACGGGGCTTGTTAATTTCCCAGTAAGCCCTATGAAGGGCCTGTATCGTGCACATGGAGTGATCTATCACAGCTATGCTTTTGGTTTGAATGGGTCTAAGCAGCTGATAGACAGGGAGTTTTATATCCCAAGATAAATAATAGTCAGGATGCCTCTATTCCTTGTTCTTGTTCACTGACACACAGTTAGGTTGCCAGACTGACTCAGGAAAGGTGGTTCTGAAGAACATTTAGAACCAAAGCACGCTTAGATCTGAAGTGGGAGGCCAAATCTCATCTCCAGCCAGCTTCTCAGTGAACTCAAACAGCACATGGCAATTTAATAAATACATGAAAGGCATTTGATTCTCTATAAAACTGAACCTAATGGTTTACACTGAGCAGGAGACTCACTGTTGAGTCCAGCAATAACTGCCTGGACCCAAAGCACCCTCCTTACAGTCAGTATAGATATGGTCAATGACCCTGGTCATCTATTACGTCATTAGTTGAGAATAGGGACTGACAAGTTTTTCTTTTAGCACCTTTAAACTTCATAAGGTCACAGGTGATTGGCAGTAAACAACCATGATCAACAAGGATCAAGCTAACAGAAATGTCTACTACAATGTAGTCAGTGTCCAACCTGAGGTTCTGGCTAGACTTGCAGCAATCAACTGCTTAGAAACCTGTAATACGAACTGGGCAGACAGTCCCACGGTCCCCAGAGGACTCTCCAAGCTGCGGGCACCCTAGCACACCCAGGATCTTAGGATCACTGGTGAGTGGAACAACAATATCTGTTCCAAAACAACCGACAGGGGCCTGTGCCAGCAGGAACAGGGACACAGGAAACCCGCCCAACCAGTAGCTGAGGTTCATTCAGGTGACCCACCTTGGGCCACCTTGGGCACAAACTCAGTGGATGGTCCCAGAGGATTCTCCACACCACAGGTGCTCTAGCACACCCAGGATCTTAGGATCACTGAGGAGAGTTGGCCTCCAGAGAGGGCTCTGACACTAGGACTCAGGTGAGATCCATCTTGTATCCCGGGTCTCTCAACACCAATCCACACAGGAGAGTGTGTGGGCCGCAGAAGCCACAGAGCTTCTTGGACAGGGTCCCTTCGGACCTTCATCCTCACCCAGGAGGCAGAGCTGAGACCCAGACCTCTGGGACCCTTCCTCGCCACAGGAGAATCAGCCTCCAGAGAGGCAGACACTGGGACTCAGGTGAAAGCACCATCTTGTATCCCAGGTCTCTCAGAGACCAGTCCACGCAGCATGTGGGCCACAGAAGCAACAAGCTTCTTGGACAGGGTCCCTTCAGGCCTTCATCTTCAGCCAGGAGGTGGCTCTGAGCACCAGACCTCTGTCACTTTCCCTGCAGGAGGACAGCTTGCCTGCAGAGAGTGCTCTGACCACTGGGACTAAGGAGAGAGTTGGACTCCCAGGAGTGCTGACAGAGGCAAATAGAAATACAGGAGGAGCAAGCACCAGCCAGAGACAGCTAAAACATCTAACAGCAGAGATTACCAGATGGCGAAAGACAAACATAAGAATCTTACTAACAGAAACCAAGACCACTCGACATCATCAGAACCCAGTACTCCCAACACAGCAAATCCTGGATACCCCAACACACACAAAAAGCAATATTCAGATTTAAAATCATATCTCATGAGGCTGGTAGAGAATTTTATGAAGGGCATTAATAACTCACTTAAAGAAATACAGGAGAACACGGCTAAACAGGTAGAGGTCATTAAAGGGGAGCACAAAAATCCCTCAAAGAATTACAGGAAAACACTGCTAAACAGATAGAAGTCCTTAAAGAAGAAACACAAAAATCCCTTAAAGAATTACAAGAAAAGACAAACAGGTAGTGGAACTGAACAAAACCATCCAAGATCTAAAAGGGAAGTACAAACAATAAAGAAAACCCAAAGAAAGACAACTCTGGAGATAGAAACCCTAGGAAAGAAATCAGAAACCATAGATGCGAGCATCAGCAACAGAATACAAGAGATGGAAGAGAGAATCTCAAGAGCAGAAGATTCCATACAGAACATGGACACAACAATCAAAGAAAATGCAAAATGCAAAAAGATCCTAACTCAAAACATCCAGGAAATCCAGGACACAATGAGAAGACCAAAACTAAGGAAAATAGGTATAGATGAAAATGAAGATTTTGTGCTGGCACAACTGGTGGTTATCATGTAGAAGAATGGGAATTGATCCATTCTTATCTCCTTGTACAAAACTCAAGTCAAAGTGGATCAAAGACCTCCACATAAAACCAGAGACACTGAAATTAATAGAGAAGAAAGTGGGGGAAAGCCTCGAAGATATGGGAACAGGGGAAAAATTCCTAAACAGAACAGAAATGAATGATGCTGTAAGATCAAGAATTGACAAATCGGACCTCATAAAATTACAAAGCTTCTATAAGGCAAAAGACACTGCCAATAAGACAAAAAGGCCACCAACAGATTGGGAAAGGATTTTTACCAATCCTAAATCTGATAGGGGACTAATATCCAATATATACAAAGAGCTCAAGAAGCTGGACTCCAGAAATTCAAATAACCCCATTAAAAATGGGGTACAGAGCTAAACAAAGAATTCTCAACTGAGGAATACCGAATGACTGAGAAGCACCTGAAAAAATGTTTAACATCCTTAATCATCAGGGAAATGCAAATCAAATCAAAACAACCTTGAGATTCCACCTCACACCAGTCAGAATGGCTAAGATCAAAAATTCAGGCGACAGCAGATGCTGGCGAGGATGTGGAGAAAGAGGAACACTTCACCATTGCTGATGGGATTCCACCCTTATACAACCACTCTGGAAGTCAGTCTGGAGGTTCCTCAGAAAGTTGGACATAATACTACTGGAATATTCAGCAATACCTCTTCTGGGTATACACCCAGAAGATGCTCCAACTGGTAATACGAACACATGCTCCACTATGTTCATAGCAGCCTTATTTATAATAGCCAGAAGCTGGAAAGAACCCAGATGTTCCTGAACAGAGGAATGGAAACAGAAAATGTGGTACATTTACACAATGGAGTACTACTCAGCTATTAGAAACAATGAATTTATGAAATTCTTAGGCAAATGGATGTATCTGGAGTATATCATCCTGAGTGAGGTAACTCAATCACAAAAGAACACACATAATATGCACTCACTGATAAGTGGGTATTATCCCAGAAACATAGAATACCCAAGATACAATTTGCAAAACACATGAAACTCAAGATGAAGGAAGACCCACCCGGGGATCCATCCCATAATCAGCTACCAAACGTAGGATCTATAGAACAAGCAATGGATACCCTTGACCACCAAGATAACAGTATCTTCTGTCCTCCCTGGGATGCCCTGGCCAAAGAGACGAACTAATGCTACTCCCACACTCAACCATGGGAAGTGAGGACCCTGAAGGGGCTCCCCCACACTCTAAGTCTGGGTGCCTGATTTCAGAGCCCCACAGCTTCACACCTTCCTACTCTCCTGACTCTACAGTGCCTGTAGTTTATGGTACACTGCTCTGTTGCCTCTGGGGGATTTCCTGAAGTTGTTTCCTTTATTGACAATACTTAGCAGAAACTGTGAAATACTTAAGAAACACTGGAGCAACCTGTGAGGCTTCTGCCCTCTAAGAAACCAGTAGGTCTACCTCTCAACCGATGCCAGAATCTGCTCATAGCCTTGGAAACCTTCTACCTTGGTGGTTTTGAACTCTGCTATTTCCTAAAAGAGGAAACTTCTTATTTTGCCTCAGGCGAGGCCACTGTGCAGAAAAGTATCAGGGGCTCCTTGCTTCAGGCCCACAGGTAGATCCGAAAGTGTAAGGAGAGCTTAGAGGCAGCGTTGCTGACAACCACTCACCTGCATGCAGACGATACATCGGAATTTCTCCCAAATCTTCTTTGTCTCCCTCTTCAAGGTGTTCTCTGGAGATTTTACCAATATGAGCCTGAGTGCCTATAATCTCTTCCTCTCTATGGACCACAAAAAAGTGGGAGCCCATTCAGACCATTTGTGCTATCGATGGGAAATTCGAGTCTTTGGGGACAGGGGATAAATTTTTTTTTTTTATTTTTGAGATTATAATATAATTATATCTCTCTCTTCCTTTTCCTCTCTCCAAATCCCTTTCAAATTCACGACCTCTTCTTTACTGTTATTGAATGTGTATGTGTGTGTGTGTGTGTGTGTGTGTATGTGTGTGTGTGTGTGTATGTATATATATGTGTGTGTGGGTATATATATATATGTGTGTGTGTGTATATATACATATATATATTATATATTCTTAAATATAATCTGCACGTCCTTCTAATGTGACTTGTATGTATGTTTCAGGGCTTACCATTTAGCACTGGCAACCAATCAATGTGTTCTTCCTGGACAAGGCCACCTCTCCTGCCCTCAGCTTTCTTCAGCTTTTTCTGTAGGGTTGAGACCTCATGGGCTTTTCTCTCATCCACTATGGCACGTCCATTGATGTTGTCCCTGTTCAGCCTTTTTTAGTACTCAGTAACTTAGATGAATTCCTATCTCATCTTGCCTATGTAAGATGCACCATTAAAAAATTGTCTAGAATAAAGGTTCTCTTTGACCCTTTTTCTCAAATGTACAATTTATAAGCAAGCACTAAGTGAATGATTCACCCCTAACCTAGAAGATAGAAAAGGCTTTTTCCTTAGCCTGGTTATTCACACCAACTGTAAAGTGCAAATAAAAATAGGGGTTTCCAAGGTGCAATGGGACAGAAACAAAAGCAGATGATAAAGAGGAAATAATAGAGAAAAGCAAATTCAGAGATGCTGGACAAAAAAAAAAAAAACAAAAACAAAAAAAAAACAGGCATTAAGACCCAATGGTACCTATCTCCAGCCTCCTATTCAAGCAAGCTGACGTTACTTTATCTCTAGCTGACAGTGAACCTGGAAAAAAATAATGCTTCTCTCTCTCTCTCTCTCTCTCTCTCTCTCTCTCTCTCTGTGTGTGTGTGTGTGTGTGTGTGTGTGTGTGTGTGTGTGTATCTATCTCTCTGTCTCTGTCTCTATCTCTCTGTCTCTCTCTCTGTCTGTCTGTCTGTCTGTCTGTCTCTCTCTCTCTCTCTCTCTGTGTGTGTGTGTGTGTATGTGTGTGTATATCTATCTCTCTGTCTCTGTCTGTCTGTCTGTCTCTGTCTCTATCTCTCTGTCTCTCTCTGTGTGTCTCTCTCTGTCTCTGTGTCTCTGTGTCTCTCTCTGTCCCTCTTTCTGTCTCTCTCTGTGTGTCCCTTTCTCTGTCTGTCTCTCTGTCTGTCTGTCTGTATGTGTGTGTATGTGTGTGTATATCTATCTCTCTGTCTCTGTCTGTCTCTATCTGTCTCTGTCTCTGTCTGTATCTCTGTCTCTCTCTGTGTGTTTCTCTGTGTCTCTGTCTCTGTGTCTTTCTGTGTCCCTCTTTCTGTCTCTCTCTGTCTCTGTCTCTGTCTCTCTCTCTCTCTCTCTGTCTCTCTCTCTGTGTCTCTCTGTCTCTCTCTCTGTCTCTCTCTCTGTGTCTCTCTGTCTCTCTCTCTGTCTCTCTCTCTCTCTCTCTGTCTCTCTCTCTCTCTCTCTCTTTCTCTCCCCCTTCACTGACTGACTATGCCAGTGTTGGGGATTGAAGCCAGCCCACAGCCCCACAGCCAACGCTTTTTTGACCCTCCCTCCCATAAGCCTGGGGACCTCCTGAGCCCAGTGTCTGCTGAGAGGCCAGCAGAGAGCTCTGCACATACAACAGGGACCTGAGGGAGCCTGAGCTCCAGGAGCATGCATGTGGAGGAAGTATTTGTAAAGCAGAGTTGTCATCCACCCAACAGACCGGCTAAGGGAGACACTGGTACCTGGTGACAGCCTCTAAGGCAGAACCCTTGTGCCTCTCCTTTTGAGTGCCCCAAGGAAGATCAAGGACAAGCCAGGTAGCCATGTATGTTCCAGACAAACAGCCAGAACCAGTAAGGAGTGCTGGTACCCTATGGGACTTTTCTACACATGATGGATCTAAGGAGCTTTCTTAGGAAAGAGCACCAGTGCCTCCAGTGATGCCTAAGTTCCAAGAAACGGCAGGCAGAAGATACTCTGGATCAGCACCCTGAGGATGTCATTAAATAGTCAGTGTCACAAAGGAGACAGTTGGTTCTGGGGTTGATGCTCCCACTTAACTGCAGGGTCGGTGTGTGGTGGTTTCATTTGACATCACTAACAGTTGGGTTACACGGCATTTAGGAAAAGAAAATCAATTGCTTTTTTCCTTTTATTCTTTCATTACTCCTCATCCTCCCCATCTATCTCTCCCTCCCTCTTTCTTCTTACTTTTTTCCAGGAATCAAACCTAGAGTGAGTCAGGGAAACACTCTACTCCACACCCAGCTCCAGGATGTCTTAGGTTTTTACGTGATAGCACTGTAAAACTATCTTTAAATGATGTGCAGCTATTAATATGTAAGTCAACCACTACAGAAGGGTGCCTGACATTCTTTATTCAACACCAAACAGTGAGCGCATCATCAGGTCCACTTGCCAGCAAGTGCGCAGGGTGTCTATTCAGAAGGAAAGGATTTTACATTTTATGACTAAACACAGGAAGAAGCCCGTCATCCTGAGAGACAGGGGTGTGATTGGACCCGACAGCCCGCTCTCCTTTCCTCTCCTCAATGTGCACTATATGTCATGCTATAAAATACAAATCTGGGGGAAATGCTTCAAAGCCACCAGTAGTAAGGCAAATGCTTGTCCCTCCATTTGCTGCCTCCAGTACCCTTGAATTGTGATGTCACCTGTAAATTAACCCTGGCCATTTGCTGAGACTGCGGCTTGGATTACAATGCTGGCCCTTCACAATCCTCGCAGCAGCCTGCTCAGAGGCTGTCATTTTCTGGGACTGGGAGGAAGAGGCATTGTCACCCTTTCAGACACTTGTCTTCACCTGGAGACAAAGACAGGAGAGCATGCCCTCCACCTCAATCATCCAGGCAGGCGTCAGCACAGGGAGACAGCCTGTTGGTCTAAAAAGGCCTCCCGCTAGTGATTCCTTAAGACATTAGCAGAAAATTTTCTCTTGGATCAGCTGCATGCCCACAGCTGCATGTTCTGGCTTCCCCACTGTCCTCAGTCATCAACACAACACCACCCTGCATTTAATTGAACCTAAAACTTCCATGTGTGTTAAACCTATTCTTTTTCCTCAACTGACAGCTTCTAAGAAGAGCCTCCTGTCCGAGATTTCCTACTACCTGGGCATTGCTGGGCAAGCAAAGGGCATTAGAAAAAGAGTGGACTCTGGCAAACAAACATGGATCTATATCCCATTCTATAAAGTTACTGAATCCCAGTGAACCTCCATCACTTCGTCTAAGGAGGAATAATGCCATTGGACTCCTGTGAGGTTTACATGAGCTTGTGAACATGTCCCACATAAATATATCAGGAAGCTTTCCTAAGGTTGTAGGACTGTTTTAGAAACTGGCTTCTGTTCTGGTTGCTTGGGAGGGGGAGGGAGGTCTACAAGTGGCTATGCATTACTTAATGATAAAAGTGTGTGATCTAGAAGTGTGTTACTGTGTGACAGATATCATGTTTGCACAAACCAAAACAGCTACATCCTGAGGTGACATCATCTTGAGAGCTCATGGCTATGGGTATGATATGTTCCTTAGCCAGATCATTGTTACCTAGTACATGGCTATGCTTGGAGAATCTGAATCCTGCTAACAAGGCCTCAGAACTATCTTGTCCTACTACACATTTTTATACCTTAACAATGATCTTGGATCACTACTGCAAACTATCTGACTCTTTGAACTCACTTACATGTTAGGATAAATGGGAAACTTTAAAACAAGCAAAGTACACCTCTGTCACTGGAGATTATGGAATAGGAGGACAGGATGGTAGTGAGTATTGGTAATCAAGCAGAAAGCCCAGCTGAGATCTAGGATGCCTGTGTGTGTTCCTGCCCGGTTCACAGCATGATCTCCTTTCATGAGCTCTAGGCCAAAGCTAATAGCAGGGCCCTCCAGGTCTCCCTTTCTCCACACACAGGTTCATGGGAGAGTTGGGGACAAGGAAGGGGGTGGGGTGAGGGTAGAAGAGACTGCTCTGCTGCATTCCAGGCTGGGTGCTGCTTAAGGCATAGAAAACATGGGGATGTGTCATGTTTAAATTCACAGTGGCAGCCCAGCATGAAGGCCCAGGCAGTAAAGGCACCTCAACCAAGCCTATGATCCCCAGGACTCACGTGGTGGAAGGAGAGAACTGCCGGCATAAACTGTTCACAACCTACTTTAATAGGTTTCAGCCTCCCCTCTAGCCCGCCGCTCACCAGAGGTCTGGAAAAGACAGGTTATTAGGATACAGGGGAAGTGGACCTGTTTAGAAATAGTTTTTTGGGGGTGATTCCAAATTTCATTGTTCTCAGTCCAGTTCACTATCGAACACAAACACGAATCAGCAGCTGTAGACCAGTTCACTCAGTAGACACCACACATGAATCAGCAAAGGCTGTTCCAGTCAGGAGAAACCATGAGGCTTGCATACCAGCCTGAACATGCTGTGGAAGCAACAAGAAGCTACAGGAATCTCACGGGAAAGTTATTTGATGAGTTTCTCTCTATAAAGTCACCACAAGTGAACCTCAGCAGCGCAATGTAAGGCAAACCAATACATGCATGTAGTCAACCAAGACTAGTGAAGCAGAGCAAGACAAACCAATGCTCAAGCTCCCACTGTCTGTGGGGCCTGTGGGGTCACCTTCATATTCTTTCTAAACATCACATGCCCTTTCATGTGTTTGCTGTAGTAAAACATCCTTTCACCTGTGTATCCCAGCAGAACATCATTTGATATAACTGACTTTCCAAAAAAACCCAGAAGTTTCCACTTCGAAGAACTGATTCCCACGGGTTGTTCTCTGACTTCCACAACAGTCATGGCATTTATGTCGCACCCCACAATAAGTAATGTAATTTAAAAAATAAAATAAAGCCATAGTACTATAGCCAAGAAGCACGTGAAGGTCTTCCTGTTTATTCCACACTCAACGTTACCTGAGACTTTTCTGTTATGACTGGTTCCCTCCCACCCATCCCTTCTTCAATCTTCTCACAGAGAGATCTTACAGTTGGATGGGTCCCAGTGTCAAATGCATGTGCTGAAGCCTCCAGATTCCTGTGGAGGCAAAATTCTTTCCAAGGCAAAAACATTGCACCAGAGACACATGGTTAGAAAGAGAAATAGAGACTGGTTACTAAGAAGAGAAAACATCCCAAAGATGCAAATAAGCTGAGGACAAGTGCATACTCTGGGATATGAGGCTCACCATCCTGTGTGTGTGGTGAGGTTTTCTCTGTTACATGTAGCCATATGGAGAAGGTTTCCCAATTTTTGTTATCATCTGCCTTTTTCCATATATTAATCTTAACATCCCTCTCTCTCCAGCCTTTGCTGTCACAACAAGACATAAACACACAACCACACCCTCACCCTGAGGCATGTACATTCCTCTCCCTCCATTACTTTGGGGCAAACATCCCATCCCCTCCAGTTTGGGACATTGGGAGTAGTAATCCATCTAGGTTTTTATATGTGTCCTTTCAACAACACCCTATGAATGAAAATATGGTACCTAATATTGGGGATTTGGTTCTTCACCATGGTTTCTTAGAGCTCTATCCAGACCACACTAGAGTTCTGTTCTTTCTTTTTATAACCTGATTTTATTGGGCGCTTTCTTATTGTCATGGGGGGAAAAAACAGAACACTCTTACAAAGAACAAACTTAGGGGCTGGGGAAATGGATCAGCCTTAAGAGCACTTGTTATTCCAGAGGATCCCAGTACCCGTTCCCAGCACCCACACCGACAGCTTACAAGGGAGTTCCAAGGGGTCTCACCTCCACAGACACCTGCATGAATTCACACACACTCACACACAAATAAAAATTATAAAATAAAAAAAAGCAAACTTAAGGAGAAGGGGCTTATTTTGGCTATGATTCCAGTGGCATATAGTCTATCATGGCAGAGATGACATGAGGCAGGCTGACTAGGCATGGTGGCAAGAAGAAGAGGAAGGTAGCCCATTACATCCATACTGAAGAAGTAGGAAAGAAAGTGGAAGAAGATTGAGAGCCACAACACACCCCCCTCCCTCTCTCTCTCCATCCTCTATCCCCATCCCTGCTGCTCCAGTGATCCACATTCTCCCACAAGGCTTCACCTCCTAAAAGTCCCTCCATTTTCCTATGCAGTGCCACCACTTGGCAAACAAGTGTTCAAGCATGATCCCATGGGGGATCATTCATATTCACACTACAGCCCAGAGCCACCCGCAACCAGCTGACTTCCCAGTTTCCAGTTTCTACAAAGACAGCCTCTTGGACCAGTCACATACAAAATGTTATAGGAACATAAGCTTTCATGTCTCTGGGATGCATGCCCAGGGCTGCTCCCCTACCCACCCACTCCCACTTCTTGGCCCTGGCATTCCCCTATACTGAGGCATATAAAGTTTACAAGACCATGGGGCCTCTCTTCCCAATGATGGCTGACTAGGCCATCTTCTGCTACATATGCAGCTAGAGACATGAGCTCTGAGGGTACTGGTTAGTTCATATTGTTGTTCCACCTATAGGGTTGCAGACCCCTTCAGCTCCTTGGGTACTTTCTCTAGCTCCTCCATTGGGGGACCTGTGTTCCATCCTATAGATGACTGTGAGCATCCACTTCTGTATTTGCCAGGCACTGGCCTAGCCTCACTCGAGACAGCTATATCTCATAATCAGCCACCAAACCCAGACACTATTGCATATGCCAGCAAGATTTTGCTGAAAGGACCCTGATAAAGATTTTTATTTTAGTGACAATAAATGCTGGCATAGATTTGGGGAAAGGAGAACACTCATTTGCTGTTGTTGTGAGCCCAAGCTGGTATGGCTACTATAGAAATCATTGTGGAAGTTCCTCAAAAAGCTAGAAACAGATCTACCATATGATCCCGCTATGCCAGTTTTAGACATATCCCCAGAAAACTCTATGACCTGTGGCATAGATACTTGGCCACCTATGTTCCTTGCTGCTGTATTCACAATACTCCAAAAATGGAAACAACATGAATATAGCTGAACAGATGAATGGATAATATCCAAATTTGATAGGATGGTTTTCATTTTATTTTGTATTTTATTTTATTATGTTTTCTTGTTATCTCTTAGAAGCCTGTTATTTCCGAATGAGAGACCGAAAGAGGGTGGAGCTGGGTAGGAGTAAAAGAGAGGAAACCACTCAGATTATATTGCATGGGGAAAAAAAAAGACTCTATGGTTAATAAAAGGAGAAAATAAACTCTCTTCATGATTTGTTTTTAAAAAGAAAGAAAATGTAATTGTTTCCACAGTGGAGTAGTGAAGTTCACAGGCAAATGGATGGAGCTGGAAATAATCATTCTTTGTGAAGTAACCCAGACCTATAATGGCAGTCCCAAATATTTTCTCTCATATGTGAATGCTAGCTTCAAATCTTCAGATCTGAATGCAGATAGAAGTCAGGAAACTAGTAAGGGGCAATGGGAGAGGGATTTCAAGAGGCCATGTGAGTTGGAAGGGGAGTAAGAGGGACAGAAATTATGTAAATGTAGTACTCGTGCATGAAAATTATTTTTAAGCAGATTATATGGTGGCACATACTTGTAATGCCAGCTATGAGACAGGTGTTTCTCTGGGGCTTGTTGGGTAGCCAGCCTCATCTACTTGGTGAATTCCAGACCACTGTAGGACCCTGACCTAAAGTTAAAAGTGTGGGTTGGCCTGTGAGGAACAACACCCAAGGTTGACTTCTGGTCTTCATTCATACATGACTTCCCAGTCTCCTCTGTGCAGCTGTATGCTTTAAATGGATATGCTGGATACATAAAGTATTCCATTAAAGCTTTAAGTTACTTTTCCTGGGAGATACCAGAACTTTTGAGCAATGTTTCTTCGATCTATGGTTCTCAGTAAGCCCAGAAACATCTGTGCTTGTTTTTATCAGTAGCTGGTGTCATACATCAGCAAATCATGAAGTTGGCCCAGTCTAGCTGCCTTGAGAGGCATTATGATGGTCTGTATATGCTCTGCCCAGGGAGTGTCACTATTAGAAGGTGTGACAATGTTGAAGTAGGTGTGGCTTGTTGGAGTAGGTGTGCTACCTCGGCCTTGGGCTTTAAGACTCTCATTTAGCTGCCTGGAAGCTAGTCTTCTCCTAGCAGCCTTCAGATGAAGATGTAGAAATCTCAGCTTCTCCTGCACTATACCTGTCTGGATGCTGCCATTGCCCACCTTGATGATAATGGATTGAATCTCTGAACCTGTAACCCAGCCCCAATTAGATGTCCTTTATAATAGTTGCCTTGGCCATGGTGTCTGTTCACAGCAATAAAACCCTAACTAGGAGAGGCATGTATCATGGGCTTTTTAGGTAAGAGTCCATGGTTCCTTGGGTACTGTGTGCATTTCAGTTCCTGAGAAACCAAGGTACTTTCAGTCAGTGAAGCATTCAGGCTGTCCAGTGTTTCTCAGTGTTCCTTAGAAGTAAAGGAAGCATATAGAAACTTGGCAGGACAGGTCTTAGACACTAATCTTGGGTACCCTGTGTAGCTTGCAAACATCAAGCTATTGTATTGATCCTGGAAACTATTGTATTGATCCTGGCAATCACCATTATATTCTGTCTCTGATAAGAGTATTAAGAGGTTTGATTGCTTGCAATAAACTTGTCACAGCCTCAGCCCTCCATCCCAGCCTGGTTAAGATTCGTTTCACACTGGCTTAATTAAGTAACCCTTGATTGGTAATTAAATGCTGGTGCTTATATAATACATTTGTGTGTTTGATTATAGACTATGTTATTGAATAAATCAAAGTAATTTGGAACCTGGACAAAAGTGTCCCTTATGAGAGCTATGAGTCTTGTTTATGTGTCCATTTGTTTGTGTGTGTGTGTGTTTCAGACAGGTTTTCTTGTATCCCAGGCTGGATTTGAACTTTCTATGCAGCCAAGAATGCCCTTGACACTCCTGACACTTATTTCTCCAACTACTGAGTGATGGGATTATACATGTGCACTGCATGCCTACTTTATTCAGTAAGGGACGGAATCCAGGGCTTTTATTGTGCTAGATGAGCAATCTACCCAACTGAGCCACATCTCCAGAAACAGTTATTCATCTTTTAAAAGCCCTTCTCATCGACTGAGCTCTGGAACCTCCATGCTTAGGAATGACAGGGACTAGGAGTTCTGTCTCAGACCCATCTATTATCTATTACCTATAAAATTACTTACTCCTTAATCTCATGCCCAACCAAGACAATGAGAAATTCTTAAGAGCAGTATCTAGGCTTCAGTTCTCTAGTGTGTTTGCTTATGGGGATAATTTTGAAATATCATTTTTTTTGTGTATCTTAGACAACTGATAAAATATGAGCTACAAAAGAGCAAAAAGGTTGACAAGGGGGTGGTGGTGGAGGCCATTCTGGTGTCCCAGGATGGGGATGGCAATGCCAAATCTCAAGTCTGGCATTTTTCTCTTACATCAGAAAAGATGGCAAAATAAAGTTCCCTTAGACATCTTTCTATCTAACTCTAAATTCTGTGGGTCACAAGGCAAACAAACACAGTTCTTTCAGTCGGGTCGGGATGGTATGTCCTCTAGGTAGCTGGTCCCAAGGGCTGATTGATAAGTTCTTGGAATTGATCATTGACATCCGGCTGCAGGGAGATACAGTTTTTATTCAGGGGCTCTAGTATTTATATACCCTCTCAAGCACCCCCAGAATACCAAACTTCATACACTTGCAGGAACTATCTACAGCTGGCAAAATCATGCTCATGCTAGAGAGTGAGACAAATCAAAGTCAGCTGCTGTGGACATTCTAAAGCAGCCCCATATCCCACACCTGGAATTAAAACGAAAATATATCCCTATAACATTTCTGTGATTTTAAAGAAACCAAGAGTCTCACTACAAGAGATCATATTGTCCCTAGTATTGGGCCACATTCTTTAGAAACAGGGAAAGCTACTCTCAGGCCAGAGAGATTTGGTTTCTTTTAAACCACCTCTATCCCCCATACTTCCCTTACCCCTTCTGCAGCCCTAAGAGAAAAGGCTATTATTGCTTTAACCTGATAAGTGCTTAAAATCCTACTATCTCTTCCTTGTTAAATGTCATCTTAGAATGACCTCACACAGCAATTCTAGTCCCTCTAACAGCTACATATGGGTGCTGCCTCCTTGAGCTGATTCCCTGAGTTAAGATGGTGGAATCCCTTCCTCGGTTTCTTTGCTTTGCTACCTTTGGCCTAAATACCTGTTAATTTCTCCTGCTGTCTCCACTTAAATCTACATCAAGTGCATGTTTTAAAAATAAGGAGGTAAACTTACTGATATTTAATCTGCGAGATCCATTGTCTATGACACCCTGGTCAGGGTTGGTCTCATTTTGTCCTAAAGCTGAACTTGTCATAGAAAGAAAGAAACTAAGTGGTTTTGTTGTCAGCTTGAATGGTCGCCCCATCAAGATAGCAGCAGTCAGGTGACTTTAGAGCCATCTTGGTTAATTCAACCACAAAGTAAGACCTATGATAACAGAATGGCAATACCTATAAAATTTCCCAGGACCACTGAGTCCTCAGGGAATTGCTACACTCTAGAATTTCTATGGCACAGGGAGTCATTTACATATCACAAATCCTCTACTTTTATTGTTTTTCCTTGTTTGATTTTGACCTTCCTGGTTACTTCCCAGGGCCATAAAAGTGGGGGATCGAAAGGAAACTCCCACACAAGCTCCATGCCAGGTCAATGCATTTCTATATTGGACTAGGAGGCAACTATCAGACCTCCAATGTGGGTAGTTTTACTGTGGTTAATTTTTAGTTTTGGTTTTGTTCTTTGACACATCATTTTTGCATGATATATTTACTGGTTTTTAAAGAGGACTTAGTTTTGCCAGCCCTGTGCCTCCAATACTGACCAATTTACAAAGGCAGCTGACATTTTGAGATGTCCCAAACTGGAAAGCTCATATAAATTTGGAGCAGTCCAAGGGCAAATGTTTGGAAAGCACAAATTTGATCTGGAATCCACAGTATAAATTGCTGATGGCTAGACAGGTGATGTCAGTGGGCAGCTTGCTGCATCTGAGGAAGAATCAGCCTGCTTGGCTGGGAGGCTGGAGACACAGGCTCTGCTGCTCTTAATGCTTTTCCTCTCTGCCTGGTATTTCCAGGCTTGCTGTCCCTAACAGAAATAGAATCCCCCTGCACACACACACACCAGATTCCTTTTCTCCAGTTACAATAGTCCAGGGAAACCCAGGAAACGTCAGGCCAAGCCATCACTTTCTCAATTCTATTGGATGTTTGAGCTTTGGGTTGTTTTCTGCATAGTTCTTAATTATATGAACTTAATCCAGTCTGTGTGTTATAAATTGGGGTTCGGGAGGCACTTTCAACCCTGATAAGCCTCTTCAAATTAAAAGGAGGAGGAGGGCGGTCATCATGAATGCTTACCATGCTTGCTTCCTACGTAGATTTTAAAAAAAAAAATGTTAACATGAGCTGACATATTAGGAGAGTGGGTATGAGATGGGGAAGACCCTAAAGCAGAGAGATTTCTCCTCTTTCTATTTCAGCTGAGATATCACAAGCTTTCCCTGATCCTCTAAGCTAGCTAGGAACTTGCAAAGCTTATGTCAAGCTGAGAGCCAAATGCTTTCCCATTAGATAGCATTCATTCAAGCTACTATTTGGGGTGTGTTGGGGTCCTATTCCCCTTTGCATGAAATGGAAGGTCCTTTGAGTCTACTTAATTCTGAATAATAGAACCCTAGCCCACCAGGTAGGGTGGAGTTCAAGTGTTCAATCTCTTGAGCATCATGTTTTTGTTTTTGTTTTTTTTTTTCTTTTCACAGCTAAGTTTAGTGTACTTTGGGGAGCATACACTGTCTTAGTTGAGGTTTAAAGTGTTGTTATATATGTTTCCACCATAAGGAAAGCAACTTGGAAATGAAAGGGTTTATCACATTTTAAACCTCTCAGGCAATACTCCATCACTGAGGGAAGGCAGGGCAGGAACTTGAGACAGGATCCTGAAGGCAGGAACTGAAGCAGAAGCAACACAGGGGTGCTGCTTATTGGCTGGGTCCTCACTGCTTGCTCAACCTGCTTTCTTATACTCTCCAACACCACCTGCCTGGGGGGTGGCACACCCACCATTCTCTCAAGTCCTCCCACTACTTTTAAAAATGTACCCCAGGCTTACCCACAGACCAATCTAGTCAGGGCATTTTCTCAATTAAGGTTCCATCTTCTCAAATGATTCTATCGTGAGTCCGGGTGACATAAAGCTAGCCCCTGCAGATGCATCAGAAGTATTTAGGTTACAATCAAAAATATCAAGGACCAGGATCAAAGGCAGCAGTAAACAAGAATCAGTCCTACTCTGGAAGCTTATCCTAGGGATACCAAGTTGGATCTCACTGATTAACTTCTGCCTTAGTTAGGGTTTTACTGCTGTGAACAGATATTATGACTAAGGCAACTCATATAAGGACAACATTTAATTGGGGCTGGCTTACAGGTTCAGAGGTTCAGTCCATTATCACCAATGCAAGAACATGGCAGCATCAAGGCAGGCACAGTGCAGGCAGAGTTGAGAGTTCTACATCTTCATCTGAAGGCTGCTAGCAGAAGACTGCTTCCAGGCAGCTAGGACTAGGGTGTTAAAGCCCACACCCACGGTGACACACCTACTCCAATAGGCCACACCTACTCCAACAGGGCCACACCTCCGAATAGTGCCACTTTCTGGGCCAAGCATATACAAACCATCACATCATAGGCCCAAGTCACCTCTTAATATATAGGGATGAAGTACCAGAGAAGAAATAACTCCATTGACCTTGCCCAGTTTTGTTTTCCCCTTTGAGATGGGATCAGAGCTATCTAGGGTATAGGCAAAGTTACCAGGGACCAGAGCTACAAGCCATAGCTAAATGCAGATCACTTGTACTTCTCTCCAGCTCAGGTCCCTTTGGAAGGATAAAATCACATCTGATCATGCTGAGGTCTCCCTCCTCCTAGGCCAGGTGTGCTCTTTCAGACATGGGCTGAAAAGGAGTACGGAAAAGGGCACACACACACACCCTCAATTCTCCCACTTGCTTTTACTTACAAACAGAAGCCAAAACCTGCAAGACTCTTCATCATCTCCTGGTCACTGGCCTCCTGAAGACCTGGAAATATTCCAGCTCTCAAAGCCTCGAGAGAAAGGCCCTTATTTTTTATAGGAGGGAAGTTCATGCTAAGTTTTCCTAATTGTCTGCCTCTATTTACAGACACACAAACTGAATGCAGGTACAGGCTTCCAAGAAGTTGGTCATCCAAAGTCTAGCAAGGGAGGATTTCAGGTTAGACTTGGGTAAAGGCAGATACTGCTGGCAACTTGGTCTATCTTGGTCATAAATATAGACTGCCATGACCTTCGGAAGTTTAAGAATAACACAGTTAGGGTCTCCAAAATCAAAAGTTCTAATAATAGTCTAGGGAAAAAATGCTTTCTGTGTCTTGTCCCCCAAATTGACAGTTTTAAGAGGCTTTCTCTACTGATTTCTGTTGTGTGCCATAAACAGTAATTATGACTGATATATGATGGTTCAGTCCCAAGTGCATAACCCAGCTGATTTGGACATCTCCAAACAGGTTAGAAAGAAGGCAGACACTTGGATCCAGTCTGCCATCACAGGGACTAAATTGCAAGTCTCCTGTCTGGTCTAGAGTTCTGGGGTCTCTTCTCTCCTTTCTGGCCCTTCAAGAAGTGACTTTTGCTATCTTCCTTTTGATAGAGGAGCAAACGCCTTTTTGTAAATTGATTGTATTGGTAAGCTGCCAAGTGCTGTCTGAGCTCCCCGAGAGGCTGGCTCTGAAGTTTTGGGTATCCCACTTCAGACCTAAGCATATTTACTGCAAAATGTGCTCTATAGCTCCTGCCCTGGGTCAGGCTAGCCCAGTGATGACTGGGAAAGGGGAAAAGATGAAACAGCTCAAGAGGAGTAAAAGCATTGTTGAGAAGAGCTGAGAGATAAACCTCTTCCAACAGAATTACTGTACTTATCACATGACATACTTATCACATGACACGAAGAGGATTACAAACAGCTAGTGGGAACCTCATCCATAAGGAGACAGAGAAGACTTTCTGTCTCAAAGCCTCACCATCGGTAACCCCAAACTAACAGTTTTACAGGGCTTTCTCTATTCATTTCTGCTGGTGCTATAAACATTGATTACAGCTGATGCTTGACACTTACATTGATTACAGAGGGATGTTTTCCTATGTCTCAGTATAGTCCTACCTTGAACTTGGCTTCATGCCCATATTCACATAGACTAAAAATCAAAATGAATGTGATGTGAATCTTCCTCCTCCATAAAAAAAAATTAAAAAAAATAAAAAAAACTCATAAAACTCAGATATCCCCTTGATTTGGGACATTTATTTAAAGCTGTGGTTCTCAGCCTTCCTAATGCTGTAACGGTTGTATGCAGCTCCTCATGTTGTGGTGACCACCCCCCACCATAAAATTATTTTCATTGTGACTTTGTAACTGTAATTTTGTAGAGGAGCAGTGTCTCAGTTCCTAAGACCTTCAGAAACACGTATTTTCCAGTGGTTGCGACCAACAGGTTGGGAATCCCTGATCTAAAGGTTCTTGTCTTTTAGACTCTCCCTGTCCCACCAGCTGTCTCTCTTACTCTTTGATTCAACTTCTTTAATCTAATGAAGCTCTTCTCCAGGACTTAAAAGGGAGCCTCTGTTGGGATATATTCTCCATCCTACTCCTATCTCATCTCAGGGACAATTATGGTTCCCATGGTCAAGGGTTCTCTGTCTCTGTCCGTATCTCTGTGTGTGTGTGTGTGTGTGTGTGTGTGTGTGTGTCTGTCTGTCTGTCTGTCTGTCTGTCTTGAGTGAGTGTGTGCTCACTTTGCAGGGTAATTTTGCAACAGCTCTTTGCCTACCCTGTTATTGTCCCTTGTCTCATCCCATGTAAGCAACCACAACATACACGCTCATGTGCACGAATGTGCAATATCTGCATCTAAAAGCACCTGTCGGGGTTCTTGAGGTGAACCAATCACATCCAGGTCACAAAACGTAAGTGCTTGATCCTGGGCTGGCTCGGAGCATCACCTGGGGCTGTTACTCGCCAGCACCTCCAGAGGAGACAGAGAATTGGTAGCTTCTACCACAACCACACTTTCCCAGCATCCTGGCAAGCCAAGGCATTTAATAAAGCCTTTTTCTATACCAGGTTTCTAGGCCTTTCAACCAAAACTCTTCTCCTCTCAGACACCAACTTGTACACCCATTCCTTTATCCATCCAATCATCACTGGCTCCTTGCAACCACAGGGAGAGTCAGGATTCTTTTCTACCAATCACTGCTGTGTGGTTTGGGGTAAGTTCATCGGCCTGTCTGTGCTCTATAATTAATACTACTACTTCTGGGGACTGCTGTGATGTTTATTTTTTTTTTATATTTTTATTACATATTTTCCTCAATTACATTTCCAATACTATCCCAAAAGTCCCCCATAGCGCCCCCCACTTCCCTACCCACCCATTCCCATTCTTTTGGCCCTGGCATTCCCCTATATTGGGGCATATAAAGTTTGCAAGTCCAATGGGCCTCTCTTTCCATTGATGGCCGACTAGGCCATCTTTCGATACATATGCCTGCTGTGATGTTTAAATGAGCAGTCTTATCCCTTACATCAGCAGTGAGGGAACAGAGACATAGCTCTACCGTGTCACCTTCAGCAACCCAGGGAGTTCTCCTCATCTTTCAGGAACCAAGGCCAAACTAGGATTCATGACTTCAACACAGAAAACAATTTCAGGACTGGTCAGTGTGAGGTAGAGCTGAAAATTTTATTACAAATAATTTAATATAGACTTTAAGCATGAAAGTTTAGAGAAAGAGAGATACTCAGAAAGGTATACCCAGAGTATGGGCTTCTCAAGGGGGGAGTAACAATTCATTGTCTTAGCATTGGCCACACATACCAATTGGTGGCTCTCCAGTCATTCTCAAGAGGTTATAAGAACACATTCCCTTGTTTTCTTCCTATTCTCTCTTCTTTAACAAGTGAGATTATAGGTTGGTGGCTGAGGTGCCTTGGAGGGAATTATAATATAATAAGGTGAAACTAGGAGCCACTAGGACTGCACAGGAAGTTTCTGAGGAGAGCTTGAAAAGACTGCAGGGTTCAATTTAGGATGGGAGAAAGGCCTTAAGCAGCGGCTGCTTATGCTGGAATGATTGCTTCAATCATCCGCAGGGGGAAGGGCCTCCTTTCTCTTCTCACAGCCCCACAATATTTCCATCTTTCTAACCTGCCTCGCCTAAAGCACAGTAAGTTTCAGATGTGCTGGTTCCACGTGCTACTGTTAGAGAGCTCAGTGGTACCACGAAGACCAGGAGGCCATTGACAATGGAATCATCTTTTTTGGCCACACTTATGTAATCAAACGTAAGTTCCCTTCCTTAGACTTTTGACGGTCTTATGAAGGAGAGGGATGCCCATACTGCATGCTTTACTACATGAAAGGGGGAAGTGGTGCATGCTAGCCCATAGGTGAAGCCCCTAAAGCCTGTTTGAAGTCACCCAGCTGTAGTCAACTACTGTTCTTTAGCTTTATCCTGTAGGTCTGAGTTGGAGTGACCACTACCACTCATTCTAATTTATGTCCTCTTGAGGGGAGAGGGGCTTCTCTTTGGTCAGTCTCTATAAGATCTAACTTCCTGCCAGCTCTCCACAAGAGTGTTTTCTTCCTCCTCAACAGTGTCTTTGGCCATCATAACTCTCTAGTAAATGATATTCTGCTCTGCAGTATGCTCTGCGTGACTCATCTGGATTCTTAATCAACACTAAGGAGGACAGAAGGACCAGGGAGTCCACATCTTCACTGTTGCTGCCATCATTATTGAATAAGCCAGTGGGCACATGGTTGGTTAGGAAGGGCTGGACTCTGAACCTCAGAAGAACAACACTTGACACAGACAAGGCAGGGAGAAGAGGAACATTGCTACATGAACAGTCTGCCTGTGTCTGTGAGATCCACTGAGGAGAGGCTCCAATCTCATTTCCTGTCCTGAATTCCTCCAGTGATTATATGGACAAATAAGCCAAATAAACCATTTCCTCTCCAATGTACACTGGTCATACTTTTTCATTGCAACCTAAGACACCATAACCCTAAGATAGGTAGCTTCAGAAGAGAATGGGAATCCAACAAAGAATTCTTTTCAAGAGACAGGGGGAGAAGGGGAGGGGCAGTGGAGCAGCCCTTTCGCTTCCAGATTTTTCTGGAAGTGAACAATCTGCCTCCCATCTCCTGAGCCTTGCTCTTGGCTCTGAGTTCTGACAGGAGGGGGCAGGTAGTGAAGAGTGGAAGTCTCTCAGACACCTGGGCAATCACTTAAAGAGGCCCTGAGCTTAAGAACAGTGGGGTGCAAGGCATGGACGAGCCTGGCATGTGTCCATGGAGCCTGATCTCTGCCCTCAGAGAGTGCAGGTTTATTTCTTGTCACCTTTCTCAGTCTGTGTGTTCTCATCCTCTTGTCTTTCCCATCTCTATTCTCACAGCCTGCTTCTGGATGTCATCTGTACCCTTTTTGACTCTTGAGCACTTAACACCTCCAATATCCATTTAAGGGATGTGTGCTTCATCTCACACACACATACGCACACACACACACACACACACACACACACACACACACACACATGCCTTAATTTTGAATTGATTTCTTTCAGGAAGGTCCACTGTGAGACCTCCAGAAAGGTTTTGGCAGTAAAAGATATTTGCCTCCAGATTTTTTGGATACCAGATTTGTCAAGCAAGAGAATTTGATGTCCTTCTCCAGTGTGATCTCTCTTGTGGTGGTGCTACAATACATAAATAACATTTCAATCCAACTGTCACTTATAAAAATGATGTATGTGTTAAGCTATTCTCAAATGGTGCTAAGACTAAGGGTGTCAGATGTTTCCATGTGTGCCAGTGTAGAATTAGATGACTACAGCTCCTCATACCATAGAAGATGGAAGTGGGCCCTCGGTTCCATTTATCCTGTGTTAACCTGGTACCCAAAGAGATCAGAGGGATGGTGCCCTCAGTGCCAACCAACCTGGTACTCCGAATGTGAGTGCACTGGGAGAATCTTCTAGAAGCTTCCAGCTTGCTCTCTGTGGGTGCTTGTTCTACTACAAGATAAGCCTGAGCCTTCATAAATATAAGGACAGGTCTCAAGGACCATCAGACCCAAAGCAGGTTGCCAATCCAAGTCTCACTCAAGCCTCGATAGCCCTGTGGCATCCAGACAGCAGACAAGTGGTCCTTGGAGCATGAATGAAGATGAAGCCAAGCAACAGCCTGGCAGTGCCCCCATGGAAAGCACGTTAGGCTTGTCACACGTGTCTCCTCATCCATACATGTCCCATCCTTGTGTGAAATGACTGTGCTGACACACTTCTTTCAGTCTAGTGCTTGCAGCATATGACAGATTGCAACGTCTAAAAATATACACAGCTGGATCTCAAATCACAGAAAAAGGGGCCTGGTGGAGACTTGCATGTTGAAATGTTATCAAGAACAATTACTGTGGCACCTGCCAACCAGACAGCCCTTTATCTTATTCCAAAGCCAGTTGCTATGTGCTTTGTTTGTTTGTAACTTGCCAGGACCCTTTACAAGAGAGGGTTGCAACCCTGTCCTCCACAAGAAGAGATTTGGAGATGATCTTCAGAGTCCCAAGGCCACACACTACAGGCCAGGTTCCCTGCCCCACAAACAAGAGATGTGGCAGGGCCTGTATAGCACCAGGAGCAAGCAGAAAGAAGGAGAAGAAGGAGGTGGGGGAGGATCAAAGAAGGAAGGGAAGGGAAGGGAAGGGAAGGGAAGGGAAGGGAAGGGAAGGGAAGGGAAGGGAAGGGAAGGGAAGGGAAGGGAAGGGAAGGGAAGGGAAGGGAAGGGAAGGGAAGGAAAGAAATCAAGCAGGAACTCCATGCTGTGTGGCTCAGCTCCCTGCTTCTCACCTCTTCCTAAATCCCTGCCTGGGTCATGGCCCCTTAGGGTCTGTGACAACTCATGACATATTAAAAATGGGTTCCAAGAACTTTAAGGATACTCATGTTAGCTGACAGCATCACCATATTTCTTAAAATATGTCCTTAGCATGGCAGATAGAATGTGGCCTTAAAGTTCAGAGGTGTCAGAACTCAAATCAAAGCCCCACATTAGTCACTTACCACCTCACCTGGAAAGCAGCTTGTTTTCTCCCACACTTCCACTGTTCCATGAGAAACACAAGCCATGTGGAGTGTGCCAGGGACAGTGGCCACTGTGCTGAAAATGTAAAAGAGCTATGGAAGTGTTTGGCAGAGATTGGCCTAAAAAAATAAACACAAGTGGTGTAAGGTTGGGCTGTAGTTTAATTCCAGAAATGTAACTTAACCAACGGTCTTCGGCATATTTGATATGGTGCCCATTAAACCCAAGTATGGGAGTCCTGGGCCAGATGGTGGCAAGCAGTCATACCTGGAGGTGCAAAGGAAATAGGCTTTGAATGGTCATTCCAGCCTAGGATGTCAGCAGGGCAGAGGACTTAGGCTGGAGTGATCGTTCATAACCTTTTATCATCTGTGTGTCCATGTCATACTCAGAAAATGACTACCAAAGGCAATCTCATGATTTGTCTTCCTTCTTCTCAAGATCTTGTACTTTTAGGTATTCCATGAGGCCCTTAGATACATTGTTGTATTAGGCAAGGATCACATAGGTTTGTTTATTTAAATACTTGAAACCTAGTTGGTGGAACTGTTTACAAAGGATTAAGAGGTGTGGTCTTGTTAGAGGAGGTATATAACTAAAAGTCGACTTTGAGGTTTTAAAAGATCACATCATTCTCAGTGAGCCCCTCTCTCTGCCTGTCTATCTGCCTTCTACTTTCAGATAAGGATGTAAACGTCAGCTACTGCTACAACACCATGACTGCCTGCCTGCCTGCCTGCCTGCCTGCCTGCCTGCCTGCCTGCCTGCCTGCTGCTATGCTCCCAGTCATTATGGTCATGGACTAACACAAACAAACAAGCAAGCAAACAAACAAACAAATAAACAAATAAACAAACAAAACAAACCTTTTTCTTCTTTAAGTTTCCTTGTTCATATCATCTTATTACAGCAATTGAAAAGTAACTAAGACGGAAGTTGGTACCAATAGTGGGGTGTTGTGACAGACTTGACCATGAGGTTTTTTTAGAGGAATGTGGAAAACTTTGGGGACCTTGGGACTAGGAAATTGGCTGAATGATATAAGTAGAGCTTAATCGGCCAACCTAGTAGGAGTTTGGAAGATAGTAATACTGAGAGCAATGTGGAATCTGGAGGCCAGATCAAAAGGTTTCTAAGGAAAAGAATATCAGCAACTGGATTTGAGATCATTCTTGGGATATTTTAGCAATGAATTTGGCTTCTTTTTGCCCTTGCCCTAAGAATCCACCTGATGTTAAATAGAAGAGATTTGGAGTAATCTCATTAGCAGAGGAGATTTCAAAGCAGCCTAGTATTGACTCTGTTGCGTGATTATTAGAAATCACTCCTATGCAGGTCTATAATGAAAACAAGTTGTAAAATTTGAAATACAAAATGTATAGTTTGGGGAGAAAAGGAGCACCGAGAAATTTAAAGTTGGAGGCAATGTTTGTGCTAAAAGATATAAGTGAAAATCAAATAAAGAGGGTGGTGTCCTCGGGGTGAGACCCCTCTCACATAATATCTTGCTACTTGTGAAGAAAATGTCCTTTTATGTGGGCCAACACTGAAAGGTATGGCCCAGATTTAAGGTGAGTCTTACTACCTCAAATGATCCAATCCTGAAAATTCCTCAGAAGTATACCTAACTGCTTGTTTTAGTTAATTCCAGATGTTGCCCAGTTAACAATCAAGAATAGCCACACACACACACACATAAAATCAATTCTTATGAGACTCTCTATTAATTTAAGAATAAGCTCTTATATTTCTCTTCTGAAAAAGAAGCAATTTTTAATTTTGGTAAATATTACATTGGTCTATAGTATTTCTGGTTAGTATTAACAATGTTAAAGTTTTTTTTTTTAAATATAAAACCAGAACATTATTTTTTACTCTTGTTTGAGATGGGCCTTAGTACATAGCCCAAGCTAGTGTCAAATTCTCAGATTTCTCTGCCTCTACCTACAAGTGCCGAGGTGTCAGGTGTGTGCCACTACACCTGTCCCCCCAATGCCATTTTTAAACCTTATTTCTTTCAAAACTTTCACACCCCTCAGAGTATTAATATCTCACCTCCTGGGTAAACTTTACTTTTAAGTATTATTTTGGGTACTGAAATGTAATTTTTCTTCATTTCCTGCTTGGACTGTACTTGCATATGTATGTGTGTATTTTGTGAGTGCATGTGGATTGCAATAAATGTGGATGCATGAGTATGTCAGCCATAAATTTAAGTGGGAAATCTTCCTCAATACTTCTCCACCTTACATATTGAAATAGAACTTCTCACTGAACCTAGAGGTCCCAGTTCTGGCTACTCTAGCTTCCCACCACACCATTCTATATGCTAGGAATACAGGTCAAGTCACCCACCCAGCTTTTACATGAGTTCTGGGATCCCAGCTCCAATCCTCATTCTTGATTGTCAAGCACTTCAATGTCAGAGCTATCTCCCCCTTAGGATACAGAGGAGCAAGCAACCACATACATCTGTTTGTAAGCTTAACAACAAATTAACATAGCTGCCTTAAAGGTATGGAAAGAATTGCCCCAGAAAGTTAGGAAAACCTTGTCCCTAACTGAGATTGGTCAGGGCCTGGAAGAATTGTACCCAGACTTTGTGACTACCTCCTTCCAGACCTAGGCTATGATATTCTTAGATGATATATATTGTGATGCGTATAGTATAATATAATCTAATAGACTGGAAGTAGTATATATAGTAATCAAAAATACTCAAGAGAATTTTCTGTTCTACCTTTTCAAATAGTTGTTTTTAGGTCATTGGTGTTGACAAACTAATTATAAAGCTAATAGCAAGAGCAATTAATTTCCTAACCTTTGGTATCTGTCTCTCCTGACCTGAGAGGGGAAAAGAAGACACATAATGACCCCCTCCCTTTCCCTCCTATTGGTTTATAGATCAGAACAGGGATGTGAGGGATATACTCCATGAGACCTGAGCATGACTCTTCTAAAAAAAAAAAAAAAAAGATAAGGTAACAGGTAAGAACTTAGTGGGGATTCAACTTAGAGGAAAAGACGAAATGAATAATCCTTCAATACTTAAATATTTATTAATTAAATTGAATGAATTATAATATGTAATATAATAAATAATTCATGCATGATTAAAACTACAAGCACAGGAAATGTCTTCTACATGCACAGACTGATATGCATGCTGAACTGGGCTACAAGAAACAACTCTAACTCACAGACTCAGGTGTCTTTAAGGAAACTAGCAGACCTTGGGCCCCTTAATTTCTCCCACTATAGAATGAAGGACAGGAACAAGGCTATTTCTTAAAGGCTATGACTTTACAATTAGCAGCTTCCCCCAACAATTCATTTTGTATTTCCTAAAAGAAAGCCAATTTTCTTGTATTTCTTCCTTCTCTTATGCATCTTCCAGCACAGCCCCTCTAGTGAACTATGCAATTGGTTTGCCACCCAACGTCAGGCAACTTTTAAAATGCTAAATGAGACTTTGCCTGGATTGCTTATCAGCCCTTCATCTTGGTTTGCATCGGGAGTGTTGTCTCATTGCTAAGAAAAGACAGTAAATGATAGAGTACTGATGATTTATTTGGACCCAAAAGCTCTACTTGGGGACCTATTCCGCTCAGACAAGGACTGGGTCTCCCAGGTCTTAATTGAATGTGAAATTCCAGAAAGCCTCGTCTCCCAAGGGAGGCCTGATTATGCCCTCTGCTGGAGGAATGGTCTTATAACTCTGGTCTCCTTAAAAACTGGAAGATCAGGTTAACCACAAAGATGAACAGGTGAGAGCATAGATGGATCCCATGTTTGATTATCCCCACTCTATAATTCGGACCAGATTCCTGACCCTGTAGATATTTGACAAGATTTCTACTGTTCCCTCTACTTCCCTTTCTCTTCCTCGGTTGTCCAAAATCCTTTTTCATTTGGACATTGAACGAACATTGGCTCTCGGGTTAAATAGGCACCCTTCACTGGGTGCTAGAAAACAATTGAGGAATCTAAGAGAGACACTAAGAAGCTCTCATTTCAGATCCCCAAAGAACTGTGATCCTGTTGTGGTTTGGATGGGAACGGTCCCCATAGACTCATGTGTTTGGATACTTAGTCACCAAGGAATGACACTATTAGGAGAGGTGGCCTTGTTAGAGTAGGTGTGGCCTTGTTGGAAGAGGTGTGAGGGCTTTGTGGTCCCAGATGTTCAAGCCAGGGCCAATGTGGCATAGTCTCTTCCAATGCCTACAGATCCAGATGTAGAACTCTCAGCTCCTTCTGTAGCACCATGTCTGTCTGCATGCAGCCATGCTTCCTTCCATGATGAAAATGGACTAAACCTCTGAACCTGTAAGCCAGCTTCAATTAAATGTTTTTTCTTTATAAGAGTTGCCTTGGTCATGGTATTTCTCCGTATCAATGAAACCCTTACTAAAACAGACCCACTTTGAGAAGTTTCCCTAGGAAAAGGAATTGGAATTTTTTTAATGTTCCCCTTACTAGTTCTGAAGTAAGAAACCTTCAAAGGAGATTAAGCCCCTCCTAGAGAGCTCTTCTGGGGTGATAGACCAACTAATCCAGTTTTCAGGGCCCAGCTTTATATAGGGGAAGGAGGGGAGGTTAGTGTCTTTGCAGAGCAGTCTGTTCTGTGGAGAAAGAGGGAAAGAAGTTGGGAAGGCCACACTACTATTGGGAGCGACAGCACCCAGCAGGTCATGGGGTCCTCATGCCAATGGTTAAATTCCTCAACTGGGTCCCTTGATGGAACAAGAATAATGAAATCCATTGAGAGCATATGAGGCAGCACTGAGAGAGAGAGCTGGAGAACTCTGGGTTATTATGCAGTGTCCCCAGTCAAGCCTTTATCAAAGGTATTTTATCCCATCAACAGGAAAAGAACCAAACACAACCATTAACACTAAGAGGCAGCATGAAAGTCAGCCCTTCACTCCCAGTGGACACAGGTCGTACTATGTCACATCCAGAGTCACAGACTTAGCAGCTACCAGGGTCACAGCTTCTGCAGCATGCAGCAAGCCATTGTGATGCCCAGCCCTTGTTGGTTTTCATTTTAATAAATCTTCTTTTGTTACATGTGCCTTCACTTAGCCAGTTCTGTTCCTCTAGATACCCTGACAGATTATGTGCTGTCTTAGTTATAGGCTTCGTGACTTCCTCATTTCTGTTTCTTTTCCTCACTGTAAATCTCTTCAAAGTAATTAGAGATATTTTTTCCTCAACTTCTTCTGTCTGCTAACCCCCACACACACACACACACACACACCTTCCCTACATGGGACTCTCATCCATCCAAGTTACCTATTTTGTGGCAGTTCTGACCTCTCAGAATGCTCTATACAGGCAAGCATTCACTTCTTATATGCTAGCCTCTTGGACACCATCCACTTTCCCTGCCTTTCTGACTTCCTCTGCTGCATCATCCACTGCACACACTCCCTTCCTTTTACAGTGGTCTCCCTTCAGTTTTTCAAGCATATTTTACTTAGTTCAACATTTTAATAAAAAACTACAGTATACCTTATTAATAGAATTAGGTAATAAAATGGCATAGTTTATGTCATGCATACACACAGCAGGATTGGGAGAAAGGAGTATTTGACAAAATCCAACACCATTCCATGGTTTAAAAATTAGTCAGAGGGCCAGTGAGATGGCTCAGCAGGTAAAGGTGCGGGCTGCACAAGCCTGGCAACCCAAGCTTGATACCCAGAATTCACACAGTGGTGGAAAGGCAGACCTGACCCCAGAAAGTTGTCCTCTGACCTCATGTGTACTATGGAACAAATGCATTCTCACGAATACACAAAACTATTATCATTATTATTATTATTATTATTATTATTATTATTATTAAAATAAATGAAATTAAATTTAAAACACTCAGAAAACTAGGACTTGAAGAGAACCTCGAAGGTCTCCTATGAAATCCCCACAGCTGACATGATATTAAGTGGTGATAAATTAAAAACTTCTACACAAAGATGGAAAACAAGACAGAAAGGTGCTCTTTCATCCCTGCTATTTAACCTCACATAGATAAGTGCAAGCCAGAACAGTCTAAGTGTGGTGGTTAGAATATGCTTGGCCAAGGGAGTGGCACAATTAGGAGGTGTGGCCTGTTGAAGGAGGTGTGTCACTGTGGGCGTGGGCTTTGAGACCCTCCTAGCTGCCTGGAAGACAATAGTCCTCTCCTAGCTACAGTTGGATTAAAATATAGAACTTTCAGCTCCTTCTCCAGTATTATGTCAGCCTGGACACTGCCAAGTTTCCTGCCTTGATGATAATGGACTGAACCTCTGAACCTATAAGCCAGCCCCAATTAAATGTTGCCCTTTATAAGAGTTGCCTTGGTCAGGTGGTGGTGGCGCACACCTTTAATCCCAGCACTCGGGAGGCAGATGCAGGCAGATTTCTGAGTTCAAGGCCAGCCTAATCTACAGAGTGAGTTCCAGGAGAGCCAGGGCTACACAGAGAAGCGCTGTCTCGTAAAAACAAAACAAAACAAACAAACAAAAAAGACAAAAAAAAAAGTGTTGCCTTGGTCATAGTGTCTGTTCGCAGCAATAGAAACTCTAAGACAGTAAGTAAGTTAGTAAGCAAATCACTAAGACACCTGCTTTGGGAATGAATAAATGTATGTGTCTTCATTCATGTAATGACATGACCTTATGTTTTTTAAACTTTCCAAGAGTCCATATCAACAGTTGGTCCTAATCAACAAATTCAAAAATGGTATAAGGTACAAAATCAAAGTAGAAAACTCAGTTGTGTTTCTATATGGCAGCCACAGTAAATCTAAATGAAAATTAAGAAGATGATCCCAAGATGACCTTTTCCAAATACCTAAGAATAAGTTTAACAAGAATGTTCACATTAAAAATTAATTTATTTCTTAAAGAAAATAAAACTTAATTGAATGGAAAAAATATCAGTTCACAGAAGAGAAGATTTAATATGGTTAAAATGACAATAACATCCAAGGTGACCCAGCAACCATTTTTGAAGAACTGATTCTAAAATACATATGGTATTCAGGACCCACTAATAGTTCATTCCATGTTGAAAAAGAAAACGTTAAGGAGCTCTATTTTCTAGTTTTAGTTTTCTAGGGCTGCTGGCACAAAATACTGCAGGAATAGTGCCTTCAAATATAGAAATATAGGCCAGGAAGATGGCTCAATGGGTAAAGTACTTATATACATGTGGCTGGTTATAGAATCACCTGAATACCTTATGCCTGGATAGCCCTGCTCCTCCATCTCTGCTACAGATACCCTCACTCTTAGGCCTGCTCTATCCCATGCCTGCAAATATGCTCAGCAAATGCCCCATGCTCCTAGCATCTCCAACATCTTGGGTTTTCCATCAAAACTTAGGCTTTCCCCGCACAGCTTCCCCTTCACAGGCCCTCTTGCAGCTCTGACCCTACCACACAGTATATGACCTCAGTAAATCTCTAGAACATTCCTACTCTAGAGTGCTAATATTAAAGGCATGTGTCAGCACACCAGGGTTTGTAAAGTGCTAGAGGCATGAAACTCAGGGCTTCCTACATGTGAGGCTAGACCTCTAAAAATTGAGGTTCATTCCCATTCAGCCCATATACAGTTTAGTTTAATAACAGAGAAACTAACTACTGCAAAGTGAGGTTTTGGCACAGAGCTGAGCTTCAGAGATTCAGCAGCCATTGTAGTAACTCAGGTTTTTGCCTTTGGTTGTACAGCAATTCCTTCCCGATTAACCCATTCGATCCTGGAAGGAGGCCCTTTAAATGTCAGAAAATAGATAAAACTGAAATACACAACTCACACACTAGTTGAAGGAGGGGGTCTGATGCTTACAAATACGCAAGGCCTAAGCCCCAGATAATGCAAGCAGTAGCAGCAACTGTACTGTGAACAAGAGAAGAGATACAAGGATCAACGAGCTCTCTACAAATCCTAGAGGAAGCTCCCAGAATATAGCTATGTGGAGTCTCACCCAACCTAGGGTGGGCTCACTCATGATGCAGCTGCCTTTGGAACATCCATGCTTCTGTGGAAGTAACCCCAGTAAACTCACTGACTTACTCAGCTAGAGTTGGGTGGACTCATTTCTTTGGTCTGTCATTGAGGCTCTATCTGGAAGGAACAGAGATCTGTTCAAGTCTCCCTGGAAAAAGTCAAAAGACTCTCTCATGAACCAACCCTTACTCTGTCAGAAATGCAGAACCTAGAGGGAAAGTTGCAAGTGAACAACACTGTTAAAATGTGGTTAAGAGCAGCCCTTTCCTCCAGCCACATGTCTGCCTTGGATTCCCAGCACCAGACTGATAGTCTCCTCCTCAGGGTTCTTAACCCACTACTTGCTTATACCAATAATCGACTACTTCAGTCTCATAAGAGATGTGCTCCCTGTGTTGGAGGGAATCCTGCTATCCCAGAACCCTGGTGTTCCCAGGACTAGCTGTGACATGCCACTCTGTCCCTACACAAGTCTAGGCCATCTCAGCCCTACAGTATAAAGTTAATACAGTTGTGAACGTAGGTAATCAGCTCCTTGTTTACAGTCTCTGTAATTATTTACTAATTAAAAAGAACCACACTGTTTATCAAGAGACCTGGTGTATATTAACAGTCTGCAGAGCTATTTGCATGATGCCTTGAACAGGAAATTAAATATTACCCAACACCTTACTGACAGGGTGTTAACCATCGATCAATTATTCAAGATCCCACATATATTGACTTTTTTAAATTACAGAGCTTTCCAGAGCTCAGGGAGTAAGAAGATAAGTTAGTTCACTGAAAGAACACTCCATTCATCTTGGAACTTGATCTGTTTCCCTCTCCTTTATTAAGACCTTACCTTGTTTTATAGATCCTACAGCCAGGTGTCGATCTGTTCCCAAGACAAGGTGCTTGATTGGTTTTCTTCTGAAGGAGCCTCTCTACCCTAATTGGCATACCTGAGATGGACGGAGCCTGCAGTTGGGCATGTATCCCACATGGTTCCATGACGCCTCTGGGAGGCTGCAGGGCTCTGAGCTCCCCTGTTGACTCTGGTTGTGCTGGGTACCCCACAATGGAGCAAGGGTAATACATATTCAACCTTTTTCAGATTGGAAAGCAGAAGTGAACACAGAAGACAGACAGAGTTTTGTATTTGGAAAACGGACACATAATTTTGTTTTGTTTTGATGGTTTGTTTGTTTTTGTTTTGTTTTACCATAATTGAAAATGGAAAGGGGCATGAGTATTTATTTCAGAGAACCATCCAGTCCCACCAACAGGAGAGTTTATTTGAGGTTTTGAGCCAGGACCTCAAAAAACTCTAGATCTTGCCTTGGTCCCCCAAGTACTGAGATAATGGGTATGTACCTTGCAAACAGTTTACTTATGAAGAAACTGTATGCTGGGTACAAGCACAGTACATAAGGTAGAACTGCTGCTCTCAGGGGGCTTTTCTTCCACCAGAGAAAGATGGTCTGTGGAGCTGGAAACACTGCTCAATGATTGCACAAGCAAGAGGACCTGAGTTCAACCTCAAGTACCCACCTACAAGGGCAAGTGTGGTGTTGTATGCTAGTATCCCCAGTGCTGGGAAAGTTTTCCCCTGGAGCTTTCTAGCCATGTAGCCTAGACGGATCAACAAGCCCCAAAACCCAGTGAGATGCTATCTCAATCAAGTGGGTGGTTCCTGTGTGTCTTAGTTAGGGTTTTACTGCTGTGAACAGATACCATGACCAAGGCAACTCTTATAAAGGACAACATTTAATTGGGTCTGGCTTATAGGTTCAGAGGTTCAGTCCAGTATCACCAATGCGGGAGCATGGCAGCCAGTGTCTGGGCAGGCATGGTGAAGGAGGAGCTGAGAGTTTTACATCTTCATCTGAAGACAGCTAGCAGAATACTGGCTTCCAGGCAGCTAGGATAAGGGTATTAAAGACCACACCCACAATGACACACCTACTCCTACAAGGCCACACCTAGTCAAACAAGGCCACACCTACTCAAACAAGGCTACACCTCCAAATAGTGCTACTCCCTGGGCCAAGCATATACAAACCATCACACTGAGCAACAACACTTAGGTATCTCTGGCCTCTACATACCTGCAAACTCATTCATGTGCACATGTATACACACATAAAAAAAGGAAGCCAATAAATAAATAGATAAAGGGGACAATGTCTATAGAGAGAAGATATAAATGGGTACATCGCAGAAGAATAAGGACAGTAGCTTCATTAGGGTGAGCCAAGGTTAGCCTCCCTAAAAGGCTGCTTGAGTAATGAGAAGCAGTTGTGTACAGATGTGAGAGAACACGTGGAGTGGAGGTGCAAAGGCATGAGGCAGATAAGGAATACAATTAGCATGTTTGAGGGAACAGGAAGGCAAGTATAGGTGGGTATAAGGTTCATGTGGACAAGGCCCTGAGCACCCAGAAACAAGGCTGTGCTTGCTCCCAGTGAAAGAAAATAAAACTTGAGACCTGTGATTCATGTAATTTATCTCAAATAGCCCAAAGAGTTGTTTGTGAGCTTTGAAACCTGGGGCTGAGAACATAGCAGAACAGGCCAGGACATGCCCAGGCAGGCCCTCGTTAAGACATTCCTGAGGCTGCTTAACCATAAAGATAAAGAGCTAGAGAAAGTATCCAAGGAGCTAAAGAGATCTGCAACCCTGTAGGTGCAACAACATTATGAACTAACCAGTACCCCGGAGCTCTTGACTCTAGCTGCATATGTATCAAAAGATGGCCTAGTAGGCCATCACTGGAAAGAGAGGCCCATTGGACATGCAAACTTTATATGCCCCAGTACAGGGGAACGCCAGGGCCAAAACGTGGGTAGGGGAGTGGGGGGCGGGGGAGAGTATGGGAGACTTTTGGGATAGCATTGGAAATGTAATTGAGGAAAATACGTAATAAAAAAAAAGAAAGAAAGAAAAGAAATAATTACTAAAAAAAAAAGAGAGAGAGAGAGAGAATGACATGCCGGTCTGGCCTGGTGTCTCCCTATCTCCTGACCTTCTGACCTAAGTTAAATGTTAACAGGCTGCTGATGTCTAAATGAACCAATCCAGTGCCATGAGAACCCCTGGAAGGTGTTGTGCCATGTTGTGACATGGCTTTGGATGCCAAGCATGGAATAATGTTGGGAGCCATTAAGACAACACTATTGTCCTGATCTCTGAATTGTGTCTCTCCCCCCCCCAGAAGAAAAGGGGGTCAAAAGCGGGCCACCGACACACCCTTCCAAGAACAACCACAGAATGTTCCAGCCCTAAGTCAGCACCAGATGTCCTGACCACACCCTGATACCGCCAAGTTCCTGCTTCCCTGAGTAACTGCCTAAAGAATGTGCAATTCTATTGTCCCACCCCTCCCACTGATAAGTACCTGTACTTCCCCTTTTGCTTGCACAATTCTACTGCCCCACCCCTCCTGCTGAAAGGCACTTCCCCTTTTGCTTGTGCATTTAAACCTTGGGCCTGGCTAATACATTGGAACCTTGATGCCACTCAGAATGTTTCCATGTCGTTCTTGCACAAGGTTCTCGTCTCTCTATTCCCCCCATTCAGTTATTTGGAGAAGGTCCTCTCGAGACCCTCAAATAACTGGACCTGCTGGACGGGTCAGAATAAATGGGGAGAAAACTATGGCTGTAATCCTGGCAGGAGACAAGCTGCAGATGTGGTCAGGTGATGGGAAAAGGTCAATCATGATCAAAAGTTTTTTGGTTTTTTCCCCACTAAATTGCCTCTTATTAGGTTATTTTATCACAGAAGCAGACATGAAACTAGGGCAAGTGGCAGTGACAGAAATCTGGCACTGGATAGACTTGCCTCTATGCCTCCTTCTCTCTTGAGAAGCCAACCAGACCTACAGCTTCACATGAAGCACCTTCTTTCCAAATGTGTGTATTCTCTGAAAGTTGGTTCAGGGAGTGGAAGAAAGAGATGACCTACAGAGGCGGGTGTGTAGGCAGACTATCCAAGTGTCTTAATTTGAGTTTTATTACTACTAAGAGACACTGTGACCAAGGCAACTCTTATAAAGGCAAACATCTAACTGGGGCTGGCTTATAGTTTCAGAAGTTTAGTCTATTATCATGGCGGGAAGCATGGCAGCATGTAGGCAGACATGGTACTTGAGGAGCTAAGAATTAAATATCTTGATCCAAAGGCAGACAGAAGGAGACTATGCATAAGAGCCCCCAAAGCCCACCTTCACAGCAATGCATGTCCTCCAACAAAGTGACACTTGCTAACAATCCCTATGGACCAGGCACCTAAACAAATGGAGAGCAAACAAACCCATTCAAACCACCACACTGTGAATGAGATGGGAGGTTAAACTATTAGAGAAGGGGCAGCAAGCCAGTGTTAGCCTCCTCCATTACAGGTCCATAGAGTATTGGCTCAGAATGGTCTCTGGCTATGGACCCTAGCCCTAGGTGATTAGGGAAGATACTGCAGTCCCACTGAGAGTGCCCTGTGGGGAAGGCAGAGGCTATGGAACTTGGCCCTAGGTGATTAGGTGAGACAAGCTGTCCCACTGAGAATACCCAGAGGGAAAGGCAGATGGGGGATGGGAATGGGTCAGTGTTTGCATATGAAAGGCTTGCTTTCAAATGACTTCCCACTGGCTCTAGGAAATGATCATCATTTCAAAGCTCTTTCTGGCTGGGTATGTTTGGTATGTTAGAGTCTTCAGAGAAAACGGAGCCTCCATTGAGGAAATGCCTCTGTGAGATCCAACTATAAAGCATTCTGTCAATTAGTGATCAATGGTGGAGGGCACAGCTCATTGTGGCTTCTGCCATGCCTGGGCTGGTGGTCCTGGGTTCTATAAGAAAGCAGGCTGAACAAACCATGGGGAACAAGCCAGCAAGCATACCCCCAATGGCCTCTGCATCAGCTCCTGCCTCCAGGTTCCAGTCCTTGACTTCCTTTGGTAATGAAGAGTAATGCAGAGGTATAAGCTGAATAAACCCTTTTCTCTTAAACTTGATTCTTGGTCATGCTGTTTAATCCAGCAATAGAAATCCTGACTAAGACAGAGGGTCAAGGCTAGCATCAAGACTGCATGCCAACACTTCAGGATACAGAAACTAGAAAAGATGATTAGGCCAGGCTCCCACATCTCATCCACCACCTTTTTTTTTATAATAGCTTCCCCACCTGAGCAAGCCCTGCCTCAGCAGCTGGCTTCTCCATCCAGATAAACACACGTAGGAGTGTGAGCCCTACCCATCTGCTTAGACCGCCACTATCTGGCCCTCTTGAACAGCTGCTGCTTGCCATTGATCTACCTGACACCCCTGTCCCATTTCCCTGGATGGTGGTTTTGATACTGACAGTCATCTTGGGCATTTAGGGAAGTATTAGAACACAACATACACCTTTAGGCCAAGGGGAAGGGATGCCTCGGCATGGGCCCGCCAAGGCACACCCTTCCCCCCACACCTCATTAACCCCCATAGAACATAATTAATTCCTCTTTATCTTTTTATGATCACAACACCTACAACCCAAGTCAAGCCACGCCCCCCTACAACTTTCTGTGACTTAACAGATAATGGTTCACAACACCTGTGTCTTAGTCAGGGTTTCTATGCCTGCACAAACATCATGACCAAGAAGCAAGTTGGGGAGGAAAGGGTTTATTCAGCTTACACTTCTACATTGATGTTCATCACTAAAGGAGGCCAGGACTGGAACTCAAGCAGGTCAGGAAGCAGGAGCTGATACAGAGGCCATGGAGGAATGTTCCTTACTGACTTGCTTCCCCTGGCTTGCTAAGTTTGCCATCTTATTGAACTCAGGACCACCAGCCCAGGGATGGCTCCACTCACAATGGGCTGGGTCCTCCCCCCTTGATCACTAATTGAGAAAATGCCTTAGAGCTGGATCTCATGGAGGCATTTTCTCAACTGAAGCTCCTTTCTCTGTGATAACTCCAGCTGTGTCAAGTTGACACAAATCTAGCCAGTATAGCTGAACTAAATCACAACATAAAACTTCCTGCTAGCCATAAAAGTTCAGGTCTTTCCTTTGTTCTGGTGACTTGGTCTGGAGACTTGGAAGATCAGCTACTCTGAAGAATGATCTCTGAAGATGCTCCTCTGGCCTCTTTGGACAACGTCTTTCTTGGGAGGAGTCCTAGTTAGAGTTACTATTGCTGTGATAAAGCACCATGACCAAAGCAACTTGGGAGGAAAGGGTTTATCTAGCTTATACTTCTATGTCACTGCTCATCACCAAAGGAAATCAGGAGAGGAACTCAAACAGGGCTGGAACTGAGAGGCAGGAGCTGATGCAGAGGTCATGGAGGGCTGCTGCTTACTGGCTTGATTCTCTTGGCTTGCTCAGCCTACTTTCCTATAGAACCCAGAACCACCACCTCAGGAATGGCACTACCCACAATGAGCTGGCCCCTCCCCTATCGATTACTAATCAATACAATGCCCTTCAGCTGGATCTTATGAAGGCATTTTCTCAGTTGAGGTTCCCTCCTTCAGATAGCTCTAGGTTGTATCAAATTGACATAAACTTAGCCAGCAAAGGTGGTCTTGTCTCTCTGTGTCTGTCTCTCTGTCTCTGTTTCTGTGCCCCTCTCCCTCTCCCTCTCCCTCTCCCTCTCCCTCTCCCTCTCCCTCTCCCTCTCCCTCTCCCTCTCTCTCTAAACTTTAAAAGGAAGCAATTCCTTTCTCCTTCCCTTCAAGCCCCATCATGTTTACATCTCTATATATTTTATTATTTCTATCTAATATTCTCCCTCCCACTTTGCCACTTCATTCTAATAAATTTCATTCTGGGGGGAGAGGATTATGAATTATATGTCAATTTCCTTTCTAGACTGACCACTTCTGTCATCTTCTCTGTTCTGTTTGGCAGAAAGGAGTACCAGTAAGATGAAGCACGCTCAGTTCCTGCTTCTTCCCTGGCAGTACTGCTGCCCCAAACTAGGGTGTGTGCACAGGCACATTGGTCCTCCACTTGGAGCATAGCTTTTGAGATTATAACATTATCATATGTTTGGCATCTTGGAGTAGAGATTTATATGAACCAACAGCCATGGCAACCAACTGAACAGCACAACACGGTGATTGCTTGGCTTCTGGCATTTGTAGTGGAATACTATGATTCCATAGCAAAAAGAATTTGGGATACATCAGGAACCTTACCTGAGATTCCAAATGTTCCTTCTCTTGCTCTCCTCCAGGGATATGTCAGAGTAGATAAGAAAAATTAATTAATTAATAAAATTAACTGAAAGGTGGACCCCGTGATGCAGCTTCCAGGAGGTCAGCATCTATGATGGAGTGGGACTTTGAAGGGATGTAGCTATTTGAGGATTGTCCACACTACTGCCACACTACTGCAAGTAAACCCAATGAACCCATTGATTTGGTTCACCACATTGGATTCTGGTTTGTTGCAAGCCAGCCAGCGGCTCACAGGTCTGGGTTCGAGCCTGGGAGGCAACCTGGAGCTGAAAGAAAAGAGGGAACCTAGGTGGGTTAAGAAATAATGAAACCAAGACATGTTAGTCTGCTCAAGGTTCAAATTTTTAATGGCAGACATGCTTTATAAAGGAGGGGGGAAAGCCCATTCCTGCCAATTCATTCTTGGAGCCTGGAACCAGCTGCAGATGATGACATGTAGGATAGGGCGTAGTCTCCGGAATAGATCCGGGGCCTCTCGGCCAGGTAGCAGTATCTTGAAGAGGAACAGCGACAGAAGGCTGAACAATAGAGTGATCTAGGGAGGAAGGCTCCACTCTAGACAATCTCCTTAGTGGTCAAGTTCTGGCTCTGCCTGCTTCAGGCTTGTGGGAGGCTACACTGATAGAGGCATGATTTTGGCCTGCCATTGGTATTTTATCTGGGGTGTTCACATCATCACAGGAAAAGTTAATGCAACATTGCTTTATTTATCCTAGCACTCTAAGCTCTATCAGCCAGGCCCTACAATTTTTCTAAGACATTAAAAGTCAATTATTTGAGGATATCTTGCTGATGTTTTGCCAGAGCACAACCTCGAGGTCTGAAGCTATAAAATAAGTGACATCATCTCTGTGAATATCTGACCAGTTCTGTCCAGGATACTCATCTTCTGTCTGCCTGGCAATGATATCATGTCTAGTCTAAGGGCCATGGGGAACCTCCCAATCTCTCCTCACATTTCAACCTTAGGATCACCCAGTCTGAGCATGACCAGGTAGGGCAGAGGTAGTGGTACTTTGTTTCTCTGACCAGCCTGACTCTAGAGTTGGGTTGAGATGGAGAAAAGTCAGCACACATCCTGCCTGTGAGTACCAAGACCAAAGTGAAGAAGCTGCAGGGCATGGCTGGCACATCCACCTGCTCACAGGGACCCTATGGGTCACAGACACAGAGAGTGAAGAGTTACTTACCATGAGTTAAGTATAGACCCTATAGGCCCTCCCTCCCTCTCTTCTAGAACTTAAAAAATAAATAAATGAATGTCTTGGGGATCCCTACCCACACCTTGCAAAGAAAGAATGACTTCAGTGAAATGAATACTGCTAGTAATCTAGCCATGTCTGGTTGTAATGGCCTGATCACTATGAAAAGCTCAATCTAGTAGATGTCATATGGTATCAGGAATATGCATGATTCCTATGACAGTATTAAGAGCTGTAAGGGTTAACACTGACTGTCACTTTGACAGGATCCAGAACCAAGAAGTAAACTTCCATTATGTCTATGAAGAGTTTTCTAGATCACTTTAGTTGAAGTGGAAAGATAAACCCTAAGATGGATGGTACCTTTCTATGGGTGAGGGTGGTCCTGGACTGAATGAAAAGTAGAGTGATCTGTGCTCTCCCCTCTCCCCCCTCTCTCCTCTACCCCCTCTCCCCCATCCCCTCTCCCCCGCTCCCTTCTCCCCCCTCCCCTCCTCTCCCCTCTTCCCCCCTCTCTCCTCTCCCTGACTACAGATGCTCCGTGGCCTCCATACTTGCCAAAATAGCAAAACAAACCCTTCCTTCCTTAAGTTTCTTTTGTCGGGAATTTTGCAAATACCTAATACAGATTCTGTTGCTCTGTTAAAGATGAGCACACATCATGAAATGAGAAGAGACCCTGTCCTCCTTCCCTTCTCCCCTCCCTCCTCTCTTCTAGAACATTCCTAACAGCACTTTCTCAATTAGGGCCTCCTTTGTGTCCCAAAGACTATTCACAGTTCCAAATAACTATTGATTTCTATATTCAGGAGATAAACACTTTAATTAACAGAACAATAAGTTTCTATTGGAATATTTTTCATGGCTAAAATCTGCTGAAGTAGTACAAAACATTGAAGGAAGAATCAGTGCATCTCTGCATGGGATTCAATGCCAGTGACAGAGACATGTCAGAGGAATTAAAGGCAATCCAGAGACATAGGCAATTTAGGGCTTTGCGGAATGCAGACACAACATCTTTTGTTAAGAAAAAAAGAAAGAAAGAAATCTGGACACTTAAAGAATATCAGCAAGTGATACAAAAAAAGACAGTTACTACGGGCAGCTTGGGCAGCACATAGATCAGATAGAAACTGATCCTCTGAGGATGCTGGCTGGCTATTGAGACTACCCACTCCTGGCAATGGGTAGCCATGTCTGTGAATCCTAGGTCTGATTGAGTCAAGCTGCCTCAGTGAATAAGGTAAACAATTCCTGACATCAATCTTGAGACTTCGAGTGCATGCATATGCACATCTGCTCACATACACATGTGCATTCAAACATAAACAAGTGTATGCCAAATACACACACGCACACAGTGTTAAAAGTGGTTGAGGCTGGGTGTTTCTCGGTTCTTGGCCTCCTAGTCAAAGAACTGAAAATAAATCTGTATCCATTTGCAAACAGAGTCAGATAATTTTATTTGGAAAAGAAGGATTGTAGAGAGTGATATACTATTAAGATTGACAGCAGGCCGTGTGGGTAAGGATTCTCAAAGTTCCTGATTATGTTTGGGGCTTCCTTTTACAGAACTCAAGGGAAGGAATTTGTTTACAATTGGGTGTGATGAGGATGGCTCTCTGTCTCAGTTGATAGATTAGGATATAGACTCTTCTTCTCCTGCATGTGTCCCTTCCCATAATGCATCTGATTTTAATCCTATGCCTGTCCAACTATGCATAAGATGGCAAACAGGGGGGTCTCCCTAAAAGTTCAGTTGAAGACCCAGTTTTGCACATGTACCCCGGGTTGGGTCAAGCCAGATCAGCCTTTCCATCTTCTGTACTGAAGATATTGGGAATATGTTTCAAAAGAAACTATCTAAAGTTGACAGTTGTTAGAGAAAAAGAAACGTACCCCAAAGTTGTTCCGCAAGCTAGATTTCTATAGCACTGCATGTCCATGCGCATGTACACACATGCACACGCACACACAAGTAAAGGAACTGGGCTGCCGAGTGCTTTATTAGAAGAGGAGGTGCCGAAGCCAAAGCAGTAAAAGTTCCCATTACTGAATCATCCTTTTCGCTTGCCTTTCTCACCTGGATACCCTGACAACCAAAGGCTACCAGCAACACCACAGTGAATGCTGGGACAGGACCCACCTCACTTGTCTTTTTCTTGCTCCATTCCAAAGTAGCTTCACTGTGAAGGACAACAGTGCTTGTAACTCCAGACTAAAATGAGACCTTCTGGAGCGAAAGCCACTATACTCAAAGAACCCTGGACTGATGGCTCCAGAGTGTTATGACCTGACCACACTGCAACAGCAACTGAGCAACCTGGGACTCAGGGGCAGGGGGGGCGGGGTGTGCTTGGTAAGGTCTCCTTTCCTCTCACAGAGGCAGGGACCAGAAGAGGAGGATAAAATCTGGGTCCCTGGGGAAGTCATTCCGTTGCTAAGTTCCATCGGAAGTGCCTGTTCTGTGCAGCCAGGGTGTTCTCACAGTAACCCCATGAGTACCCATGAATTCAGGCCTCACCACCTGTCTCAAGGCCTAGCTGACATCAAGCCTGAACATATAAAACTAGATAAATTAACTCTCTCATTAGGACTCCAGCAGCTACAGGCTCCCTGCAAAACAGGCCTATTTAAATGTAAATTTGACATTTAGCCCAAGACTAGAAAAGAAGTAGTCTCAACATCTAGTAGGCTAGGGAAGAATGAGGATTAAATATTAATTCTTTCTGTGGGAAGATGTTTATCTTGTTTACCTCCAGAACTTCATACTTCTCTGGCCCTTTTTTGAACACGTTTTCTTTATTGTAATTATTGTGGAAAATGCTGGGTTTTTAATTACTTGACTCTCTGTCCATGCCTCTCCGACTTCCCCTTGAGGCCCTGGACAGGTAGGATGATTGAGTGTAAGTCTGCTGAAAGTACAGCTCCAAGCACTGGTCATTGGCAAGGGTGCCGTAGAACCTGAAGATAATCCAGAAAACATCCTTGCTGTCTGAAAACACAAAACACGTTCTCCCTGATCTCCCACCATGGGATGAAGCCCACATAGGAGCAACAAGCAGCCCTCATCCCGTGACACTGTGACATTCTCCATCCCTGCAAGCCTTACCAATACAAAAACACAGCTCTCATCTCAAAGAGAGTTAAGTAAGAGATACTTTACTCTAGAGCCCAAATGTGAATGACCCTGGTCCAGAAAGGTTTACCCCAAATTCCAGCATGGTTAATGTGATGGTCAGTTTAATTGTCAACTTGGAACAGTCTAAAATTGTGGAGATGGACCTCTGAGAAAGTCTGTGAGAGATTGTCTTAATTATGTCAGCTACTGTGGGAAGCTCTGCCCACTGTGAACTGGGCATTCTGAACTATACAACCCTGGGGAGGGTGAACTGAGCATAGTACTTCTGCACTCGTTCATTGCTCTTTGTCCTTGACTGTGGATATGCTGTGACAGACAGCTCTGAGTTCCCACTACCTTGAGGTCCCCACAGTAATGGACTGCACCTGGAACTCTGAACCAAATCAGCCCTTTCTCCTATAATTTGCTTTTGTTGGGTTTCCTGTTCACAGAAATAGAAATAGAACCAAGGCAGAAACCAAGTAAATCAAGACTTTACAAATACATTGGTGGAGTATTGTGAAGGTGGGTTATGGAAAAGCTGTGAACTCCTCACAGGTCTCAGGGGCCATTTGGTGACACTCTTAGCTTTGGGACTAGTAGATGTGAAGAGTCTGTTTACACATTCCAGAGGATTTATCCGATCATCACAAGGATGTTAGGCCAGATGCAGAGGTGGAAATAAATGAGTATTTAGGGGCTAAGAATAAACAAGCTATTTGGACCTGGATCTGCACTATCGCAACTCCCCACAGTCATGGAAGCTCTAAACAGCCTTGAATGTTTAAAAACAAGCGTGACTCCTTTAGGAAACTTGGTCCATAGAAGTGTGCTTTCCATCTCTGGAAGATAGGAAGACTTTCAGATAAGATGGCCTGAGGTTCTGAATCTATTGACCACCAGGAATTGAAGTGAAATTTAATAAGACCTTTTCCATAAGAATATAAGCCACCATATTGTCATCTGCAGACAAGGGTTAAAGCCTCTTCTGGATGGTGCTATGAGGTTCAGGGTGTCACTGAGTCAGTTCCCTACCCTCACAGCAAAGGAAGGATAAGGGCAGGAAATAGGCTTGCTCTTGATGGTGGCCACCCTGACTTTTGTGACTCTAGCTACTTCCTCTGCAATATAAAATACCTTACCTCTCTGGGAGCAACATGTGGATCATAGATATAGAAGGTACTAGCTTTTCCTTCCCTTCCTCTGAACCGATCACTCTCTCATGGCTAGGCCACTTCAAGGACCATGGTATACACGGCCTAACACGGGTTGTCGCTGTCCGAGGTACTGATTTGTTCAAAGGGTATGCTCCTGCTTATCCTTGTGAGTAGAGACAAGGTGCTTGTGTTTAAATAGGAAGCAAGAGCCGTTCCCACTGGGTAGATGCCCAGAACTGAAATTTCATGGCCTGTACAGCTCAGGGACTGACATAACTGTAATGACAGAGAATAAAGAAGCAACTGAAACGCATACAGGAAAGCTGGTATTGGGAGGACCTGGAAACTCAGCCCGTTTATTCTATACCGCATAAACATGGAGGAGAATTGCTAGGTGATGTGGTAGGAAATCTCTACATGGAAGCAGCCTCTATCACAGTCATCCTAGAAATAAGAGAAAGCTGCAGTTGACAGTTTCTGGGATGAAGCTGAAATTGATACCTTCTAAGCACACCGGTTTTAACTAAAGGTCAAACATTCATCAACATTCATACTTGGGCCAGGGAAAGGCTTTGCCATGCCTCTGAGACATACCTGGGGGTGGCCTTGCCATTCTCATGGGTCTGAGACATTGTGGTCCTTGACATGGTCATGCTTGGTCACGCTCATGTCAACAATACATAATTTACTTGGGACTTTATCCCTATACTTGAGCAACACAACCAGAATCCAGGAAAGACCCATGAGTACCCATAATCCCTAGGAGTTGACCAAGAGATCAGACCTCCATGCACTTTAATCATGCATATACATGTGCCATATGCATACACATATTGACACATGTATACATTTATGCATATTTGTACACAGTCCATACACATCATACTACATACACACACATGCATGTATACCCACAGACACATACACACAGAGACCACACACATACAGTCATAGCCAATATGCATGCTCTCTCTGAGACTCCTCCAGGACACCTGCAGGAATATTTTATATGCATATAAGTTCTATACTCTAACTCTCACTCCATGAACACAAAGATTGTCCTTATACAGTTCACAATCTGGAGGCTGAGAAGCCCACAAACTTGCCACAGACATCTGGGGAGCTTCAAGCTTCTTCAAAACACCACAGAAACACATAAGATGGAGAAACGGGTCTGAGCGTATTCTTATTTATGAGGGCATCACCCCTGCAGGAAGTCAACTCTGAAAAGTCCTACCTCTCAACATTTCTATCTCTTTAAGAAAAGAAAAATTTGAGGGCTGGAGAGATGGCTCGGTGGTCAAGACCACTGGCTGCTCCTCCAGAGGTGTGGGGTTCAATTCCCAGCAACCACATCGTGGCTCACAATCATTTGTAATGAGATCCAATGCCCTCTTCTGGTAAGTCTCAAGAAAGCTATAGTGTGTTCATATACATAAAATAAATAAATAAATCTTTTTTTAAAAAATCTTCATATAATAAATGTGGTGTGGGTATGTATGTGTGTACAAGTATGCATGCATATGTTTGTATGTATGAGTGTGAATATGCACATGTCACAGTGAAGATGTAGAGGTCAGGGAACAACGTTGAATGTCAGTTCTTGCCTTCCTTCATTGAGATAGAAGTCTCTTGCTGGTTCTTTCAATCTACATGGCCTATGAGATTTAAGGGGTTCTCTTGTCTCTGCCTCCCATCTTGCTGTAGGAACATCTGTTTTACAAATGTGCACAGCCACATCCAGTTTTATATGTGGGTGTCAGGGATCAAACTCAGGTGCTCACACTTGTGCAGCAAGTGCTTTACCAACTGATGGGGGTCCCCAGTCCAGTGCTTATATTTCAACATAGGTTTTAGAGGGATCATGTAAAACATCGTCCCATGTGATGAGCCATACAATGGCAGAATTCTGGCTCAGGTGACCAATGTACTGTGAGTGACCCTGGGGCTCTGAAAATGGTCGGCTTTGATTGAGCTCAGCATTCCAGTTTTCACAGCAGAGTCTGATACCATGGCACTGGCATCTGGGTGGGAAGATGATGGACCCAGGAGTAAGTAAACATAAAGAAACAGAGATGTTGTCCTCTGTTAGGAAAGAGGGTTCAGCTGCAGGTGGTTCAGGAAAAGAGCTAATACAAACTTACCCCTCAGAAGCGAGCTTATTAGGAGACAGGACACTGTGACCACGGGAGCCATGAACCGACTTTGAGGAGGGAAAGCACTGAAAAGGGACAGCACTCATCATAGCCAACACAATGGGACCTTAAAGGGTGAGCCTCGCTGCCTCTTAAGCCCTGGAGAGGAGCTTCGTTAAGTATAGCTTAAGGTGAGAGAGAGAGAGAGGTTGCCAACATGGACAAGACAACTAACAGGGGAGGCTGAGAAGAAAGAGAACCTTCAAAGAAACCTTCCAAAGAAAGGAAAATCTCTGGCTTTGATGTCTTTGCAGGGGATGGCAGAGAGTTTGATACCACACCACTTAGTCTGGGATAGCCTATGTGACAAGGGGCATGGTGCTGAGCAAGACCATAAATAAGGGGAAACCATAGCACAGCAGAGTTTCTTAACTCACCCAGAGAGAACTGCAGGGGGCAGGAGAGGGGGTATGGTCATGGGATGTGGCTGCTGAGGGGTAGTATCTTAAAGGGGTAACCTTTTCACACCCTGCTTTTTTTTTCCCCCTTCCTGGCAACCTTGACTGCTCTATCCATTTCTGAAAGAGAATAACAGCCTAGGAAGACTGTGTGAGGAAGCAAGTCCTACTTTGCATATTTGTAGTTAAGGGAATTGCTCCCTGCAATTGTAGGAACTGCCCTTTTTATACTCCAGCAAGAGTAAATCATGAAATACTGGAAATTCAAGTTTTAATTAAAACCACTCTACTGAACTGAAGTTTGCCTTAAAAAATAAATAAATAAAGCAAAGATTAATGAGAAATATCAAACCAAACTGTTTGCGCACAACCCATCGGGTCATAATTTATGGGAACAAGACAAAGAGTGCAAGATCATTACCTTAAAATAAATTCACTGCCTCTTAGGCTAAGCAAAAGGGAAATAATAGAAACCCCCAGGTCAGCTTAGCCAGAATGAAATGCCGGCCAGCCAGGTGGATTCAATCAATCAGCAGGCGTTCTCTAGGAGTACCCAGTGCCTCTGGGTACACAGGAGGGAAAGGGCCTGACCTTACTCTGTGTAACTGTCACAAACACTGACACAGTGATTTGTCCCTGCTTTCTAGACGAGGAAACTGTGACCCAAAGGGACCAGGTGACTGGATCCAGGCATACTCACCTCTAGGGGACAGAAACAGGATTTATGCCACTTCATTTGGCTCAGAACCCCTCCTGCTACAACACAGCATGACATTTCCCTTGCAATCAAACCTTCTTAGTTTGGTGAGCTTAGGGCTGGGTGAGCCAAAGGAAAAACCCAACCAGGGACACTGGGCTCAGAGGCTAGACGGTAGCCGAGCAACAGTCCCAGACCCCACAACTACCCTTCTCTGTGGCTATGAACTTTACGTGCCAATGAGGTGAGGTGGGATGTGGTATTGTGTGTGTGTTTAAGTGTTTTAGTGCACATGTGTGTGTGTGTCTGTCTGTCTGTCTGCCTGTCTGTCTCTGTCTGTCTGCCCATATATGTGTGTCTGTCTGTCTGTCTGTCTGTGTTTTGTTGGCCCATAAGTGTGACCATTGTTGGCTAGCATTGTCCTTGGGGTGGGAGTTCCAGACACAGTGTTCATGTGTAGCTTGACTGTCTATGAAAGCACCATTTGATGGAATGTACTGAAACAGTTCACAGCCCAGCAAAACGTTGTGGGGAGTCAGAGAATTTTTTTTTAACTTTTCTAGATTGCAGTAAGAACAGAACCTTCCTCTTCTCAGGTCTTTGTCCTTCCCAAGGTTGTCTCATGAGATCATTAATAAATGTGAGGTGTCTGTAAAGCAGATCACGTCCCATAGAATGGATGGGTCACAGCCAATCACTCGGAATCCCTTAAAGACTAAAGTTTCACAAACAGAGAATTCATCTAGCAGATGACCTTCCAACTAGAAGGGCAACACTTTCCTGAGTTCCCTGGTGGGCCCTTACAGAAAGAAAGGAGATGATAGACTAAGGCCATCACCAGGCTGCCCGCAATGCTAAAGACACAAGTCTTCACAAGAGCACAGACAGATAATAGATGAAAGGAAAATAGATGCAGAGAATATAGAAAGATTGAATATATGGACAAGTGATAGATATTGAGAGATGATAGATAGATAGATAGATAGATAGATAGATAGATAGATAGATAGATAATTGATTGGATAGATAGATAGATAGATAATGATAGATAATTGATTAGATAGATAATAGCTAGATGATAGATGGATAGATAGACAGATAAATAGATTATAAACAGATAATTGATTAGATGGATAGATGATAGATAGATGGATAGATAATAGACAGATAAATTGATAGATGATAGACAGACAGATAGACATATTGATAGATAATAGAAGATAGATAAAATGATAGACAAGTAGATAGATGATAGACAGATGATAGATAGATAGATAGATAGATAGATAGATAGATAGCAGACAAATAATATATATGACAGACAGATGTGCATATTCTGATCTCTCCTCTGGGAACCCTGACCAATATAACCTTTATAGGAAGAAGGAGTTTATGTATGGCTCATGATGATGCCTGGTTCTAGAGATGGAGGTCCCCTATTTCCCTGATGGGCCTTTACAAAATAGAAGGGCAGGCTAGACCAAGGCCATCACCAGTGGTGAAGTTCACAGGGCTGAGATTGACAAGGAAGGGGCTGTCACAGAACCTAGTAATCCTGCCAACATTTGACTTCAGCCCAGAGATAAACAACTCCAGACTTCTGAGGTGCAGATGTGAAGGATACATTTCTGTTCTTGTCTCAGTATGTGACATTTACCATGACACCCCCTGAAAGCTGCTTCAGTGACTCTTCTCAGAGGTGGGCTCCACTCTGAGCATTGCCTGGTGTGGAGCAAGCTGGTGTCAAAGGCAAAGAGCTGTGAGGCACCCAGGACCCAACAAAGAATAAGATATGAGCTCCTCGACATGGTGGAATGGATGAGTGAATGATGGAGACATTGGAAGAAGCAGTAAGCAGTCAAGGAAAGCGGTCAGCCAAATATAGCTGTCTCCTGTGAGACTATGCAGGGGCCTAGCAAACACAGGAGTGGATGCTCACAGTCAGCTATTGGATGTATCACAGGGCTCCCAATGGAGAAGCTAGAGAAAGTACCCAAGGAGCTAAAGGGATCTGCAACCCTATAGTTGGAACAACATGATGAACTAACCAGTACCCCGGAGCTCTTGTCTCTAGCTGCATATGTATCGAAAGATGGCCTAGTCGGCCATCAATGGAAAGAGGCCCATTGGACTTGCAAACTTTATATGCCCCAATATAGGGGAATGCCAGGACCAAAAGAATGGGAATGGGTGGGTAGGGAAGTAGGGGGGCGCTATGGGGAACTTTTGGGATAGCATTGGAAATGTAATTGAGGAAAATATGTAATAAAAAATATTAAAAATTTAAAAAAAAAGGTAAGCGGTCAGCTCACACACCAGCATGGAATGAGAGAGGCTGCACTCAGGCTTTTATCCAGCCCAGCACTGTAGGAGTCTTTTCCTGACACTCCTGTATCCCCTTCCTTCCCATTTTGAACAGCACTGACCACTATAACCTCTACAGTCAGCAGTGAGAGGGACAGAAACACAGCTCCTGACTGTCACCCTCAGCAACCTGAGGCATTTTCCTTAGTTTCAGGCTAAACCAGAGTTCCTGGCTTAGACACTAAAAAGAATCTCAGGACTAGCCAGTACAGTGAGGCAAATGTGGAAATTGTATTAAAGATACTCTTAATATAGGCTTAAGCAGAAAGTGAAACACACCCACGTGGAGTATGTGTTTCCCAGGGGAGAATGGAGAAAATCAAGACATGCCCACATGTGAGGACACATTCCTCAGAAGAGTCACAAGTAAATGCCTAAGCATTCATCATTGTATAATTAGCATAGATACCATTTCTGGTGGTTCTCAGGTTTCATCTAAAGGGTGGAAGAGACCTCCCCCTGCTCTCTCTCTTCCTCTCTCTCTCTCTCCTCTCCTCTCCATGATATGTAAGGAGGATGCAGAGGTGTCTTTCATGGAGTTTTATTCTGATCAATGAAAGCCAGAAGTTCCTGGGGTTGCACAGATGTTTAGGACATGCCCTTTATGTGGGGTTTGTGTTTTGTGTCTGGAAAGGGGACCAGTGTCTCACAGCTGCTAACAGTGCTGGAGCTCTTCTGTGCTGGTGAGAATCATCAGGCAGATTCCAGAGTGAGGGGCTTCCCTCTGCCTCTCTCTCTCTCTCTCTCTCTCTCTCTCTCTCTCTCTTTCTCTCTCTCCTGACTTAGAAGAGTCTCCTGACTCTTTCCTGACCCAACTCAGTTCTGTGAAGCCTGGAGCCCATAGACAGCCACGCAGCTTCCAAACCCACCAAAGTCCCCCAGTTCAAGTTCAAACAGGAGCTAAGTTCTGTGAGGGCTCAGGATTCACACCAAGTCATGAGCTTCTGGGAATTGCTCTGCCTCGTCCATTCTTCTGGTCAGCATCTTACCCAAAATAACCAGAGTATCCCTTCTCATACATGAAAGATGCTGAGAGAGACAGACCCAGTGGCTCCAAGGCAGGTCTCTAGTCCACCCCACCCATTCAGTCATGAGTTCAGATCTGTGGACATCAGGGTCCACTAAGTAACAGACACACAGACTATCTTCCCATTCTGCACTTGGGAAAATGGTACAGACAGCCTCCCACACATCCACAGGAAGAGAGTAGGGAAGTGTTCACACTGCGGGACAGATGCTGCCCAGTGAGAGCCCAGCAATGTAGGAAAATGTCACCAATGATGCCATCACAGCCATAAATACTTCTTCAGGTTCTATCCTGTGAACTTCTCGGCAGCATCACTGATGTGGCCACACATGCAGTGAGTCTGTATTGAACTAACTGTCTTGTGGTCCGTACATGTGTTCTTATTATACCAAGTGCTACAAGCACCTGGAAAGCCCCACCACCTCTAGGTAACCCATGGGGGTGAAGAAAACTAGAGCTCCAGGCAAACCCAGCTGCATGTAGATAGGATGCTTATCGCTCACATCTGTCTGAATTTATGTGGGTATCACAGAATCTCATTGCTTTATTGAGTCATATGTTGTGCTGGGAAGATGATGGAGAAGCAGGTAGGCCCTACCCAATATCTTACAAACTGCTACTACCTCCCTGCCACTGACTCCGGGATTGGGACACAGGGATGAGAGATGGGTGGGTTTTTCTAACAGAGCAAGCCCACGCACAATTTCCCAGACCTCCTATTCTCCAGGAGTTTCACTCCATTCTAATGATGACTGAGCCTTCCACAGCTAGCTCCCATCCTCTGCTCCCCAGCCCTGACCCAAGTCTCCTACAAGTACCTGCCTCATAATCAGCCACAATAAATCACATTCCACTTTGCAGAAGAGCTAGCCTGTGCATGAGTTTGGGGCACGCAGCCTATCCAGGCCAATAACCATGTCTTAGGCAACAGTGGACCAACCCTCTTATTTATTTATTTACCCCAACACTGGGATTACAGGTAAGTGTACCCATTGCTTTTACATAAGCACTAGGTATTTGAACTTAGGTCCTCTTGCTTTTGCAGCAAGCACCCTTACCCACTGAGTCTTCTCCCTAACCTTGACTTTACTATTAGATCCTACACTATTCTGTAGAATTACCCACACATTTCCAGATTTGTAACCTCTATTCTACTCGTCTCTCAGCGACTGGACCACAGTAACAAACTCTTCCCTCCAGAAGCCCCTGGTAAGGGCACTGGTGGCCTCTAGTTGCACCATCTTCTTAGGACCAAGAGAACAGGCAGTCCACAGCCTTTGCAACCTCTGCAGGTGAACCTGGGCTCAGCTTCGGTCTGGCACTGTGCCTACTTTGCAATGTCCAGACTCAGCACACAGCAGGAAATCTGTGTGCCCAAAATGGATTGCCTTTCTGGAGCCATAAAATTAGCCTCAGCAGAAAAATTTTAAACTCCACTCTCCAAACACAATGATCTATGCTCTTTACAAAAGAAAAGCTAGAACACAGCCTTGACTTCCCAGCATGATTTAAATCTCAGTTTAGTCTTAACCCAGGCAAAATAAATAACAGCCACCAAGGAACAGCTGGAGAATGGCTTTCCTCCTCTCCTGGTTCGGGGGTTGGGCAGGGTAGGGCTGAAGTGTGGAGCAACCTTCGTTATTATTCTGGGTCTAGAGCCAGTCCCTGTGGACATTTCAGAATCGCAGAAGCCTGCTGCCCTCTCTGTGGTTGTTAGAAGCCCAGCCTCTGCCAACCACAGCACCCTGCAAATGTGTTTGATCTCCATGGCAGAGCTTCTGTCCTACTTGGCTTTCTGTTGCTGTGATAAAGCAGCAAGGAAAGGATTCATTTCACCTTACAGATCACATAAAGTCCATCACTGAGGGAGGCCATCGCAGGAACCCGGGAGGACCGCTGCTTACTGGCTTCCTCTATATGCCTATATATAGCCCTCTATATATCTGGCTTGCTCAGATAGCTTTCTTGCAAAGCCCAGCCCACCTACCTAGGGATGGTACCACCCACAGTAGTCTGGGCTCTCACACATCAATTGTGAATTAAGAAAATGCTTCACAGGCTTGCCCACAGGCCAGTCTTATCTAGGAAATTTCCCAATTGAGGTTGCCTCTTCCCAGGTGTTTCTAGGTTATACCTAGTTGGTGATTAAAACTAACTCAGATAGCTGCTAAGAGAACAAAGAAGAGCCATCCTCTCTGAAGGAATGTAGCACCCAGATATTCCCTCTAGCTTTCATTACCCACATGGTTGGCCTTCCACAGAAATGAAGAGTTGAAATAAAAAAAGGACTGTGAATAAGACAGTAAAATTCTAAATATCAGAGTTAACAGAAAGTGAGATGCATAGGAGTTCTGTTCATGGGTTAAATATACTAAATGATATAGAAATTAATTCAAAATTTTTTCTGTTAGAACTAGCATAGCACTTTGATTCCTGTTGTTGTAACAAAGTTCTTGAGGTTGAGTAATAAAGAAATGTTACCTGTTTAGCTCACTGCTTTGGAAGCAGACCTTCCATCCAATACTGGGCAGCCCCATTTGTCTAACCGTTTTTCTACTAATTTATTTATTTATTCACTTTACAATCTGGTTACAGCCCTCCTTTCTTCCCAGTCCCTCACCTCACATGGCCCCTCCCCTTCCCTTTTTCCTCTGAGAAGGGGGAGCCCTCCTACCCCTCGGGTACCAACCCACCTTGGCACATCAGGTCACTGCAGGACTAGGCACAACCTCTGCCACTGAAGCCAGACAAGGCAGCCCAGTTAGGGGAACAGGATCCATAGGCAGGCAACAGAGTCAGGGACAGACCCTACTCCAGTTGTTAGAGGATCCACATGAAGACTGAGCTCCAAGCTACATATCTGCTACGTGTGTGTGTGTGTGTGTGTGTGTGTGTGTGTGTGTGTGTGTGTGTTGGAGAGGTCAGGTCTCTTTGGTTGGAGGTTCAGTCTCTGGGACTCCCAGGGGTCCCCATTAGTTGACTCTGTTGGTCGTCTTATAGAGTCCCTATTCCCTCTGGGTCCCTCAATCTTTTCCCCAACTCTTCCACTAGACTCACCCAGCTCTGTATGTTTGACCATGGGTCTCTGCATCTGTTTTGGTCAGCCTCTGGGTGGAGCCTCTCAGAGAACAATTATGCTAGGCTCCTGTTTGCAAGCATAACAGAGTATCATTAATAGTATCCTGATTGGTTCTTGCCCACAGATGGGTCTTAAGTTGGTCCAGTCATTGGTTGGCCATTTCCTCGGTCTCTGCCATCTTTGTCCCTGCACTTCTTGTAGTCAGGACAAATTTGTGGTAGAAGGCTTTATGGGTGGGTTGGTGTCCTTATCCCTCCACTGGGAGTCCTGCCTAGCTATAGGAGGTGGCCATTTCAGGATCCATATCCCCAGATGCTAGGAGACTCGGGTAAAGTCATCCTCAGAGACTTCCTGGAGCCTCCGCCATTCCAGGTCTCTGGCACATCCTAGAGATACCCCTCTGTCCACTGCCAATTTCCATTCACTCTCCTGGCTCTCTCTCCTAGAAAAGAAACCAAAAGAGGAGTGAGCTCAGGGTGAGCTTTTCTCTTTTGCAACTCATGAAAACTAACTGGGGTCCCACAAGAACTACTTCAATCCCTTCCATTAGGGTTCTCATAGAGGTTTCACCATCTCAAACCCATACCAATGGGTAACAAGCTCCCAGGACCCCTTGGGGGACAAACCCCACCTAAAGAACAGCAACAGGAACTCAATGTGCTGCTGTTTAAATAGGGTGATACAGATCTGAAACAATGACTTAGTGGTAACAAGCTTCCTGTGCACCCACTAAGACTTGAGTTAGAATACCAAGCACCAACATAAAACCTGAGCATGGTGGTGCACGCCTGTAACCCAAGGCTAGGAAAAGGACAAAGACAGGAGGACCCCATAGTTTGATAGACAGCTAGACTATCCAAAATGGAAAGCTCCAGGTTTGGTGAGAGACCCTTCCTCAAAAAATAACATGGAAAGTGATAGAGAAGGCCAAGTGATGTTGACCTCTGACCTCTGCACATGCAAACACATACATGTTGGGGGTTTGTCTGGTACTGCTATGTATTCAAATACTAAATTCTGTGCCCCAAGATCTGATTGTTCCAAGACTAGCAAATTCTCATGTGCAGCAGTCTTAGTTGTGCAAATGTTGATCTCCAACACCCAATTACCAAGGAGGAGAGAGAGAGATGGTGTTACCAGGCTGGGGGTCATAGGTAGGGACACTGAAGGAGGGAGGGAAGGAGGGAGGGAGGGAGGAGGAAGAGGAAGAAGAGGAGGAGAAGATGGGGAGAACAGGAGGTCTCCATTAGATGTGATGGACCAGCAGCACATTTCGAAGTGAAATGCACTCCTTAGGACATCAGACTGCTGGAGCAGAAATAACTCAGAAAGATTTGAACATTTGGGGTCTACAGATGGGGAAGTAGCCAGCCCAGCCTTCAGAAAAGTAGATTAGGGGTCACTCCCCTCCCCCCAATAATTGCCAAAGCCAAATAAACCATAATCTGAGTAAGCAAGATGAGAAATAATTCATTATTTTACTTATATGAATATAGATTCACATGCATACCACACACATAAGTATATATACAGACAGACAGACAGACAGTCAGAGAACTGGAGATAGACCAACAGAGCACATCTGGACTGAAAAATAGAAAGCAAGGAGGACAAAATGGCAGAGACACGGATACAAAAGGAAACGCTTAGCCTGTGTGTGCCTAGAGTCCCAACCATCAGAGGGGTCAGGGATGTGGAAATTCAAAATGATGAAAGATAAAGAAAGAGAATTTTCAAAATTCGATGACAAGCACCAAACCACAGATAGAAAACAACTACTTATAGCCAGACAGCAAAATCACAGACAGAACATCAGTGTAAAGATGCTAAAAATCAAAGAGAAATGGTGGAGAAGCTGACGGGGGGAATCAATCGCTTTTCAGCAAATGTGTGGTGGGGACTGCAGGAAGTTTCTCTTGGAAACAAAGGAAGACAAGAAGAAGAGGAGGAGGAGAAAGGAAAGGATGAGAAGAAAGAAAGAAAGAAAGAGAAGAAAAGAAGAAGATGAAGAGAAGAGAAGAAGAAGAAGAAGAAGAAGGAGGAGGAGGAGGAGGAAGAAGAAGAAGAAGAAGCAGAAGCAGAAGCAGAAGCAGAAGCAGAAGCAGAAGCAGAAGCAGAAGAAGAAGAAGAAGAAGAAGAAGAAGAAGAAGAAGAGAAGAGAAGAAGAGGAGGAGGAGGGGAGAAAATGCCTTCTGGTAGCCTGTCTCAGAGAAATACTCAATTTCTTTGGAAACACTAAAAAATGAAGAAAGAAAAGAGAAAAGTGGACATGTAAGAAAATCAAACTGAATATGAACTGTTGTCATTTGACAACAGTGTTAAATGAATGTCTTTAGCTATCACTCACCACATTGGGACACAGAACCTGAAGAGGCCACCCCCTGTAGCCAGTGGAACCATGGAGACACAAACCCACCAGCAAAACTTTCAACCCTAAATGTATCCTTTCTACAAGAAATGCAGGCATGGGGGATGGAGCAGAGACTGAGGGAATGACCACCCAGTAACAGGCCCAACTTGAGACCCATCCTATGGGCAAGCAGCAATCCCTGACACTATTAATGATACTCTGTTATGCTTGCAGACAGAAACATGTTGTCCTCTGAAAGGCTCCACCCAGCAGCTGACTCAGATACAAACCCACAACCAAACAGTGGATGGAGCTTGGGGACTCTTACTGAAGAATAGGAGGAATAGATTGCAGGCCTTGAAAGGGATAGGAACTCCATAGGAAGACCAACAGAGTCAACTAATTTGGACCCTTGGGGTTCTCAGAGTCTGAACCACTAACCAAAGAACATACACGGGCCGTACCTAGGCCTCTCTGCTCGTATGTGCAGCTTGGTGTTCATGAGGGTCCCAAGCAACAGGAGTGGGGTGGGGGTGGGGGACTGAGGGCTGGGGGGTGGGCATCTCAAAAGCTGTTGCCTGTACATGAAGCATGTTCTTCTGGGCTGCCTTGTCTGGCCTCAGTAGAAGAGGAAGCACCTGGCCTAGCAGAGACTTGAAGTGTTGAGCTGGGGGGGAATACCCAGGGGGCCCCACCCACTCAGGAGAAGGAAAGGGGGTGATGGGGAGGGGACACAGTGAGCAAGATGTAAAGTGAATAAGAAAATTAAATTAAATTTTTTTAAAAATTCAGTAACACAGTTTAAAAAAAAAAGCAAATTGAGTTTTAAATTAAAATTCCACGGATGCAATCCAATTCGTTAGCAGATTAAAGACAGAATCATATCCTCATCGTAACAAACTCAGAGAAATAACACTGGATGAAACTCAGTCTCTGTAAAGGAAAACCTATTTCAGCAATAAACCCCACACTAAGCATAGATCCACCTCCCTGCCTACTGGAGACCCCTCCCTGGCGGCTGCTGATGCTTCTCTCACACTGGACATATGGCTTTTCAAGCACTCATCCCTCTCTTCCCACTCAGAGCTCGTTAATGAGTCTTCTAGGGTCACTTCCAGGTACCAGCATCCCTGGCATAGTTTTCATGGGAGCATCCTGTGCGTAACCTAGTTAGCACCAGATATCCCCAGCTTGCCTGTCCTGCTCTAAGGGCACTGCCTGCAGGCTCCTGCCCTTTCAGGAACAGTGGAGTTTGAAGCCAGACCAGTCTGGCTCTTGCCCTATCTTTGAGCATCTGTGAGCTCACAATCCCCTGGAGTAAGCAGGGAAGGCACAAGGTTCTATTAGGATCTAATGCAGAGTGTCTGCTCAGCAGCCAAATGAGCAGTTCTCAGTATGGGGAGTGTGTGCCAGGAAATACCTGCCCTGAACTGTGGGAGTGGAGTGCTTTAAATGCAGTGACCTCAGGTTCTCTGTGCTTGTCTCTGCAGCCTTCCTCATGAGGCCAGGATTCCCTCTTACTAAAAAATTCGTTAATTCTTCATAGAGCAGCTCCATGGTCAAGATGATCTTATGTGTGGATCCCAAGTCTACTGACAGCATAAGATGTTAAAATAGATTCAACATTTGTCCTTATTTTTACCCCTAAAACTTCTTTTGGAAACTCGCTGGTTACAGATTAGACAGACAGACAGACAGACAGCTGACAGACAGATAGATAGCTAGATAGATAGACAATTGATAGGTAGATATATATTAATTAATTATTTCTCTCATTCCTGTGACAAAATATCTGACAAAGGCCACTTAGTGAAGGACGGCTTGAGGACATAGTCATCCTATGGAGCTTGAGGCAGCTGGTCACCTGTCATGTGACTGTTCACTACATGACAGACCAAGGGTTCACCTCTCTATTTGGTACTATTAAGACTAACAAGTCAGGCTGGAGACAGTGCTCAGAGCATAAAGTGCCTGCGGTGCAAGTGTAAGAACCTGAGTTCAGATGCTCAGAACCCAGGGAAAGGCCAGGCTCATGGTGTAGGAGGCCATAGACTGCTGGACACACTGCTTTGTGCCTGAGGCAAAGGAAAGGTCCACAGTACAGCAAAGCACTCACCTCTGGCCAGGAGGCAAGAAGAAAGAGAAAGAAGCTGGGGTCCCACTGCTCTCTGCAAGGGCATACCCTCAGCTACCTTCTACTGAATTCCACGTATTAAAGGTTCCCAATAGTGCAACTTAGGTACCAGCCTCAAGCATGTAAGCTTTCAGGGGGTAATGGAGCAGGGAAACAAACTTAAGATTCAAACCACAGCAAGCATTTAACTGTGCATCATCATGGACCACCGCTAGGACTGAATTTGCTGGAGAGTAAGATCTGGGCCTCAGAGAGCTGTTCTCTTATATACTCACTGCCCAGGCTCTGAGAGCATGGAAGTGTGTAGTTCCCTCCGGCACACATGGCAAGTGTCATCTGGAGAGATGAGCCTCTGAGGACCTCACGTTTGGGTTGACCATCTAACTACAAGGCAGAAAGGAAGCAAGAGGAAGTGAACTGTGACTAAACTGTGATTGCGCTGGGCATCAGGATGTAGGCCATCCAGGCACATCTCCCAACAGAAAAGCAGATGTGAAGAATTCAAGTCCACAGCCCAAGATGGAATGGCAAAGCTTTAAACAAACAAACAAAAAAGCATAAGGCTTGAATCTTGATTTCAACATCCACAAGCTATTTAGACTCTCAGAACACCAATGCCCTGACCTGTAAAACAGATTCAACAAGAGAATCTCATTCAGTTTCTGGTCCCGCTTTCTTAACTATTTGGACTCATTACTCAACTGAAGAATCATAATTATGCATGTTTATATGGCATGTTTTAATATATGCATACATTGCTGAACAATTAAACCAAGCCAATTAAATATCTCACCTACCATCATTTTTGTGGCAAAAAGATTAAAGTATACTCTTTTCGCAATTTCCAAGTTTTCCACATGTTATTAACTATTAATACCTTGCTAGACTATGTGGCATGAAAACCTGTTCCTTTGGCCTGACTTTGTGCCCTTTGATCTCCATTTTCCTGAACCTCCCCCAGCTTCTTGTAAGCACTGCCTACTCTCTATTCAACCCATTCAAATTCCACCACAAAGGCCTTGCCTCAGTCCCTGGCTGATCTGCTCAACACTATGTCCTCTAAGTCTACAAATGAAATCTTCTCTTCTTATTGGGATATATTAGTTATATAAATATTAGGCTTTAGATCAGTGTTCTCTAGAGTCACAGAACTTCTAGAATATCTAATATATTAAGTGAATTTAATGTAATAACTTGCAGTCTGTAGTCCAACTAACCCAACAATGGTCAGCTGTGACTGGGAAGTCCAAACATCTAGTAGTTGCTCAGTCCCATGAGGCTAGTTGTTTCAGCTGGTCTTCTGTAGAAGTAGATTCCAACAGATGTGCTAGCAAGTAAATTCAAGCAGGTGAAGAAGAGAATCTTCCTTCTTCCAATGTCCTTATGTAGGTTTCCAGCAAAAGGTGTGGCCCAGATTAAAGGTGTTTACCACCAAGCCTGGATGTGGGACTTGCTTTGTCTCAGGCTGGACTTGAACTCAGAGATCTGCTTGCCTCAGTTTCCTGGGTTTAAAGACATGTACTACCTTGCCTGAGCCTAAGCTTTTCTTGGCCACTATGCCTCAAGATCTCCATGTCAAGATCCAGGTCAGAAACCTGTGTTTCCATCCTCAAGATCTGGATCACAGGTGCGCTCTCCATTTCTGGATTGTAGTTCAGTCCAGATGTTGTCAAGTTGATGACCAGAAATAGCCATCACAATTGGGTACATGCCTATAATCCCACCACCAAAGAGGCTAAGGCCTGGGTTCTGTAGAGATACTTTGTCAAGCACATATGAAAAAAAAATTAAAGTGGATTTCAATGTGAGTTTATATAAAGTTCTTTAGAAACTATTCCTGTCCCCTTTGCTCAAATTTTATCCCTTCTCCCCCCACCCCCTCCTGCTCCTGCATTCTTATTCCCCAACAGTCCCTTTCTATTTTAATGTCTTTTTATTTTTAAAATTCTATTGATAAAAATACTTTCCTCCCATCTGGTTTGTTATATTTAACATGGTGGTCTTCACTTCCATGTTTTTCTGCAAATGAAATGGACTTTGTTCCCCCTAACAGCTGAGTAATATTCCATTCCACCCTATGAAAATATGTCCATATTCTCATTACCAGCTTACCTGCTGATAAACACTTAGTCTGATTCTCTAATTTGGTGATAAACATGGGTGTGTAAAGGTCTCTGTTCTACACTGGTTTGACTCCTTCAGATGTAGCTGGATCATATGACTTCTATTTTTGGTATTTGTTCTGTTAGTTTGTGGTGGTGTTTTGTTTTTGAGGAACCTCCACAATTGTTTCCAGAGTGTCTGAACTAATTCATATCCCTCACCCCAACCCCTACAAAGTAAACATTTCCCTTTTTCCAAATCTCCGAGGTATTTGCAGTCAGTTGTTGTCTTTCAGGTAGCCATTCTAAGTGAGAAGGAATATGAACGTGGCCTAGGTTTGCATCTCCAAGCTGGCTATGGATTTAAGGAGCCCTTGGGTATTTGTGGTCATTTGTTTTTCTTCATTTGAAGTGTGTCTGTTCAGCTCATCTGCCCACTTGCTGACTGGATTGTTTGGTTCTTGCTGTTTCATTCTTTGTGAGTTGTTTGTTTTGTAGTGGAGAATGGGCCTCAGCTTGTACTGAGAGCAGCTCCAGCCCCTCTTTTTCACTATTTATTCATTCATTCATTTACCTATTTATTTACTTGTAGAAGAGATTTACTGAGGAGGGAGGGGAGTAAGGGCCTGGGAAAGAAATAGAGGCAAACAAGTGGATATGTGGAGACAGACAGACAAACAGACAGATGAGAGCAGAGCCATGAGGATGAGGGTCAGGGGTCAAGAGGCACCTACAGAGAACAGATAGAGAGGACACTGGGAACAGAGACAGGGGAAAGAGGGGTGATAAGTAGGGAGAGAGGGAGGGAGGGAAGGAGAGAGGGAGGGACAGGGAGAGAGAAGGAGGGGGAGGAAGGGAGAGGGAGGAAGGGACAGGAAGAGTGGGAGAGGGGAAGGGAGGGAAGGAGGAAGGAGGAAAGGAGGGGGCGAGAGAGAGAGAGAGAGAGAGAGAGAGAGAGAGAGAGAGAGAGAGAGAGAGAGAGAGAGAGAGAGAGAGATTCACTTTTTATTTTGAAACATGGCTTCACTAGGTTGCCAGGCTGGCCTTGTATCTGTGATTCTCCTGCCTCAGACTCAAATATAGCTGGATTAATCCCAGGCTAGCTCCACGAAGCCTGACTATGTTCTCCACAGACTCCAGGTGTCAACACCACACCTGACATAGTATAGGTGGCAATAATGTTCTCCCACCTTCTAGGCTGTCTCTCTATTCTGATCATTTTTTTCTTTGCTTTGTAGAAGTCTTTAATTTCATGCAATTCTATTTGTCAGTGGTCGAGACCTTTCTCCTATTGAAATCTTTTGCAGAAAGCCCTCGCCTATGCCTCTATCTTGAAGTATTTTCTCTATTAGTTTCAAAGTTCTTGGATCTCCCATTAAGGTCTTTGATGCATTTTGAGTTTTGTTTTGTTTTGGTTTGGTTTTTTTGTTTGGTTGGGTTTTTTTCTACATTTGGTTCTTTTTCGGTTGCTGTATAGTATTCTATTGTATATAGTCTCTTTCTTCACTCGTGTATCAATGAACACTTAAGCTACTTTTGTGTTTTGTTGTTGTTGAGTTGAGACAAGATCTGACTATAAAGACAGGCTAATCTCAAACTCTGCCTCCTCCTGCCCCAGCCTCCTCAGTGCTGGGATACAGGCACATTCTACCATGCTCAGCTGCTTTCTTTTCTTCAGTTTTATACCTGAGGCTATCATAAACATGGAGGTATAGATGCTTCTTCAACATAGTGATTCCAGCTCCTTTAAATATAGGACCAGACGTGCATTCCTGGATCCCACGTAGTTATGTTAGGTTTCTGAAGAGCCTCCATACTAGTTTCCAAAGTGACTCTCCCTTCTTCTAACTCGTCACCAATACTTGTTATCTTCCATCTTTTTAACAGTAACAATTCTCATAATACACAATCATCATATGTTATATATAATTATACTACACAATATACAATTATGACATAGCTAATATATAATAGTAGTTTTAATTCACATTAACTTAATGGAATGCACTTTTACATTAGGAAGAATGAGCATTTTTATAGATCTGCTCTATCTTTCTTGAGAAGTCCCCTGCCCACTTTTTAGTTGGTTTAGTTGCCATGAGTTGTGTAAGTTCCTTCCTTATGCTCAGCAGTCAAATTCCGACACAAGCCTCTTCACCAGTAGAGAGTTGTGTAAGTTCCCTACAGTCCTTCCTTATGCTCAGCAGTCAAATTCCGACACAAGCCTCTTCACCAGTAGGTGCTTGAAGTGGTGAACAGCACACAACCTCACCATTCATTTTGCTCTATGTAAATAATTAGGATAACAATTTATCAACTGGTCATAAAAAGAAATTAAACGCCGGGCGTGGTGGTACACGCCTTTGATCCCAGCACTCGGGAGGCAGAGGCAGGCGGATTTCTGAGTTCGAGGCCAGCCTGGTCTACAGAGTGAGTTCCAGGATAGCCAGAGCTATACAGAGAAACCCTGTCTTGAAAAACCAAAAAAAAAAAAAAAAAAGAAAAGAAAAGAAATTAAACATAATTTCTAGTAATAGAATGGAACAATCATAGCAATGTGCTGTGAGGAAAGCTTTTAAGGGCTGAAGACAGAGCTCCTTGGGTAAAGCACTTGCCCAGAGCCTATGCAGAACCAGAGAGAGCAGCACATGAGATGGAAGTTCCATCATGAGAAACTCTGGAGGCTCACAGGACAGCCAGCTTGGAAGACGCAATAGCCAACAAGAGATCCTGCCTCGAGCAAGGTGGAAGGCAAGGATCAACATACATGCACACTGGCATGTGCATGTGTGCAGGGGCAGGGCAGCAGAGAAGGGGCAGGCAAGGATCAACATACATGCACACTGGCATGTGCATGTGTGCAGGGGCAGGGCAGCAGAGAAGGGGGAGGCAAGGATCAACATACATGCACACTGGCATGTGCATGTGTGCAGGGGCAGGGCAGCAGAGAAGGGGGAGGAAGAGGAAATGGAAGTGGAGGAAGAAGTTTGAACTTTCCTTTTTTAAGCTTTTTTATTTATGCTTCCAAGAACTCTTACCATTATAGGTAGGCCAGAAAGCTCAGTCTGCGTACCTTTTCAGTGGTTCTTGTGTGTGGTGTGAGATCGGGGCCAATGTCATCCTTTCACACATGGACATTCAATATTCCCAGCAGCATTTACTGAAGATTATGTTTTCTCGTTGCCTGGTATTTTGGTTTCGTTTTTTAGCATTTCTGTCAGAAATCAATTCACTACAAATGGCTTATTACCAAACTCCATCATGTTCCATTGGTCCATGAATCTAGCCCAGACTGGCCTGGAAATTTCTATGTAGGCAAGGATGACCTTGAACAACCAACACCCCTGCCTCCACCTCCCCACTGCTGAGATTACAGGCATGAACTATCATGATCAGCTTTCTGTGGGGCTAGAGACTGAACCCAAGGCCTTGTGCATGCTAGGCAAAAACTTTGCCCACTGGGGCACATCCTTAACTGCTAAGCTGTTTTAATTACTACACTTTTGTGTGCATCTCAGAAATGAGACACTGTGAATCACCTAGATTTGTTGGTTTTGTCCAGAAATGTTTTGGCTATTCAGGGGACTTTGGTAGTTCTGTATGAATTTTAAGATTATTTTTCTATTTCTTTAGGGGAAAAAAAAGTCAATGATTTCTGACTACATCACCCTGCATATGCTAGATCTTACCTAAAAAGAAAATTTAAAGTATCGTTACTTTGGTACGGTTGTGGGCGTTATAACACTACTCATTGTACAATCTATAAAAATGGCCTACATTTCTGATGTCCTTTATACCAGGTATTCCAGGTCCTTAATTTTGTTCTTGTCTCTTTAATAGTCACGGTAAATATTTTTTAATGAATAAATGAATGAATTAACCAATCAACCCATCGATCAAGCAACCACAGGAAGTCCAGCCCACCCACCATCTGGTGAGACAGGGACAAAGCTGCACATACAGCTGTGAGCTCCCACTCCTGACTGCAGGCTCAAACTAAGAAAAGGAAATTACCAGGACAGGAAGGGGTGCTCCTACTTAACCTTGGGCTATTTGTCTTTCCCCAAAACTTTGCAAAAGCATCTCGAAAGCAGTTCATCTTCTTAGAGGATAAAGCAAAGATCATCTGGCATTCATAAAGTATCTCAGTTAATAGGTTCGTTTTAATGCCAGCTGATCTTCCTTCCACAGGGAGGCTCTTCTGCCAGCTCAGCAAGTCTCCATGAAGACATCACAGGGTGCGCTTTATGAAGACATAATAAAATACCGAGAGCAATGCTGTCCCGGCCCGAGAGCTGTGGCAAGTAATCTCATTTACTTTACAAACTCATTTTTAATGAACTTTTGGACACTGCAGAGCCACTTATGAGCATAATTCTCAGCTCACAGGGGAAGCTCTTGCCCAAGGCACAGCCCTGCAGATGCAGGTTGGGCATCCACACAGGCCCCATTCTGCAGACATCTCCACCCGAGCAGACCAGGCTCAGCTTCCAGCTTCCTTGCTGTCTCAGCTCACTGTGGCCTCTCTTCCTGGCTGCCAGGCCCTTGACAGATTCAGTATATTTAGCTGGCTAATCTGTGAGAAGCTCTAGGTTTGAGTGCTTGTGGCTTCTCTCTTGTAGATTTTCCATTCTCAATTCCAAATTCTTGTGCTCTGGCCCCCAGACTTGCTGTGTCTTAACTACCCAGGGGACTTTACCTCTAAGCCATCATTCTGTCATCTACCATTCCACTATTGTCCCAACCTGAGTTCTGAGTTCTGGGATTACAGAGGAAAAAAAAAAAAGTCTCACTGTCATGAGCAAACATAGTATGTCAAAACACACACACACACACACACACACACACACACAAAAAGTGCTTTTCCACAGCATCATAATTCATGGAATAATAAATCCATGTGGTACAGTGGTTTTGATAGCAGCAATTTGCCAGATACTCTCACTTCCTTTGATAGGCCTAGCCAAGGTGAACAGAGATGCTTTTAATCCACTTGTAATTACTACCACTAACTCTCAGGTCACACACATTGAAAGGAAAACTGTCAACTGAAGACCCCCAAGACCAAGTTCTCAGCACAAAGGAGATTTATTTGCCCCAGAAGGACAGAGGGACAAAGGACAGAGGGACAAAGACAGGAAAGAGATAGAGGTTGATGGAGAAGGAGAAGGGAACAGGGGACGGGGAGGAAAGGGGCAAGGAACGGGGTAAGGGGTAATTGTCTCAGAATAGGACAAAGACTGTCCCTGGATAGAGATGAGACAGATGTGGTCCATAGGAAAATGGTGGTATACAAAGGTAAAAGGGAGCCGGGCGTGGTGGCACATGCCTTTAATCCCAGTACTCGGGAGGCAGAGGCAGGCAGATTTCTGAGTTCAAGGCCAGCCTGGTCTACAGAGTGAGTTCCAGGACAGCCAGGGCTGTACAGAGAAACCATGTCTCGAAAAACAAAACAAAAACAAACAAACAAAACAAAGGTAAAAGGGGAAACCTCAGGTTAGGATGAGGTGTTTAATTTTGATTGGGCATGTTAATTATGTGGGCCTAAGGGAGCTTGTGAATGCTGGACTTCAATACTTTGGTAGCTGAACCTTGGTAGTCAGTTCAGCCTCAAGAAGAGGAAGTGGCCGAATAAGAGAATAGGCCTTGCAGGCTAGATCTAAGGATGTGAAGTGTTTTTAGCAAGGCAGAGGGAATGGGAGAGAGGGGCAAGGCCTGCTAGAGCCAGCATCACCATGCTTGAGCTGGCCAAGGTTCCTTCCCACATCACACAGTAAATTGTGATGCATAGATACATACATACATAGATTAGATAGCTACCTAGATATATAACAGATATAGATGATAGATAGATGCATAGATACATAGTTATAGATGATAGATTAGATAGATAGATAGATACATACACACATACATACATATAGATGCATAAATATGTATATAAAAGTAAGAGAGAAAGAGAGAGATAAATAGATGGATAATAGATAGATGCCATCAGTTATCCTCAAAACGAAGTCAAAAGCTTCTCATAAAATGGAGTTGTTCAAGGAAAAGTGCAGTCTAGAAAAAAAAAAACAATTTTATATAATATGGCACAAGTCAGGGCAAAGTAGTCTCATTTGACCACCTCCATCTTTCAGCTGAAGCAATGAGTAGGGGGTGCTGAGGGGCTGTGTGTGTCAGCCTCACTCCGAGATGAACAAACCTCGAGGGAGGGTATTGTTTCTGGATGTGTCAACGTGCAAAGACACACAGTGCTGAGAATATATAAAACACCAGGCACAGCTGGCCACAAGATTGCTTTCCATGGAACTTTCCTGAGCATCCTGAGTCTCAGGACACGGTGAACTACTCCTAGTGCCTGCCCAGGCCTCACACCAGATCCTGCCCGAAGTTTAGCTTAGTATGGGATAGTTACTAGACCTACCTGCTGCACCCAACTGCCATCAATAACAAAGACATCCCAGAGAGGTGGCATCCACCGTGCCAGCTCTAACACCTGGAATATACTGCCATGCTTCTGCTCTTTACCTGGTCCAGAAATCAGAAGATTCACTGGACTTCACGGGGTCCACTTGAGACCCCCAGCCAGATTTGCAGAAGCAGCAATGACATGGCTTAGTATGCTTCTCCAAGTCTGGGCAGGTGTAAGTTGTTCACACAAGCACATCCAATCAGATCATCTAAATGCCCACAGCGCCCCTCACAGGTTCCATCAGGCTCAGCAGCCACCCCAGCTCCCCAGCCCCTGGTCAGAACTCCAGCTGATGCACAGCCACTGAGATGTTGGTTGCTTTCTACCCTGCCGGGTCTAATCATTACACTTGTTATTACGGTTTATTTCTTATTTTTAGTTTTACTCCAAAAAGGGCAGACCGCTACTTGAGCCGGTCTGCAAACAAGAGTTAAATACTCAATAAATTGTAAAAAAGGAATAAGTATGTTATAAAATGAATTCTAATAGGCTTCTTCTCTCCTAAAAGCAATTTAATGAAAGCAGTTGACTCTTCTGCTCCATTAATAATGTGCCCAATCACTTCTGCTTTGCAAGAAGCGACTCTGTAGCTGATATTATGGCAGGACACTTTTTTTTTTTCATGCAATTAGCCTTTTGCATTTGCTGACAGACTAATTTATGCACAAATGCTTTTTTAAAAGCAAAGGCGTTTTGCGTAAAATTGTGTTCCTTTGTAATCCATCTGCTGACAAGTTTCTGTGTTTCTCTGTCTATTTGCTAATGACTCCCTCTGCCTAGTATGACCAGGCATAGGAGTCAAAATAATTCTGGAGTGAAATGAATTCTAAAGGGTAATTAAGGACCCCGTGTGTGGCTAGTAAGGATGTCTCCATCAGGTGTGATGAATTCAGAAATCAGCTTTTGCCTGCTGCCGAACAGAACATGAAAAATCCCCAGTACCCACGTAAAATAAGCAGGGGTTGGGAGGTGGGGTGGAGAGTGGGGGTGGTACTCCTGGGGGTGCTCCTGTAGTTTTGACAGACATGTCTATGGGACCCACTGGGCGCCAACCTAGCCTGCTCAGTGACAGTGAAAGACTCTTTCTCAAAAACTTCAGGGTAGCCAGGCAGTGTTGGCACACGCCTTTAATCCCAGCACTTGTGAGACAGAGGCAAGTGGATTTCTGAGTTCGAGGCCAGCCTGGTCTACAGAGTGAGTTCCAGGTCAGCCGGGGCTACACAGAGCAACCCTGTCTCGAAAACAAACAAACAAAAAAACCAAAAATGATGATAATAATAATAACCTTCAGGGTAGACATCATTTGAGGAAACATGCAAGCATTTTCTCCAACATCCACCTGCATGTACACATGAATGTGAACCTGTGCACACAAGTGCATCTGTATAAATGCAAGCATGTACACACACATATACTGGCATGCACAAGAAAGAAGGAAAACATGATTATAATTGCACTTCCGAATCTGCCAGTTCATGAACCATGCTTTACACCTGGCCAGGCTGCCGTGTATGCTCTGGACTGGTCTGAGGAAGCATGCAGCTGTAGTGACTCCAACTTAGCACCCCTGTAGCCTTGGGTGCCCACTAGAGAGGATCTGCAGACCCCTGTGTGGTACAAGCTGGGGCTTGCCTGGGGAGGTAGCCTAGTGCTGGCACTGTGTGGCTTTGAGGAACGCCCATTTCTGCTTGGCTAGGCACCTTCTTTTCAGCCACCTAACTGATGCTTTTCACCATCCTCTCAAATGCCCTCACAGAACTGTCAAAACCCCAAGGTTGATCAGCGTGGAACAAAAACGTTCATGGAGAGTACATGCTCCTTAAAAGTCCACCATCATCCATTCCAAGTAAGATCCAGAAAATCAGAGGTGGCAGCCCCCAGGGCTGGCTTATGCTTCCCAGTTTGGCGCCTGCACAGGACAGCACTCTAGCTACACTTGCCACAGGAGGCAGCCCCTTGGTCCTTACAGGCTCTGGGCCAACACTATCAGCCAAACTTGGCAAGGTGAGAAACCTCCAGCCACTCTAGACTTTCTTACAAGAAAGAAATATACAGTGCACACTCTGGGGAGTAACTGCCCACCTCTAGGACTAGTTTAATCTGTATTACCTGCATTATTTTACTATTTTTCTGTGAACTGCTAAGGCTTTAAAGCTTTCCAAAATCTCAGTAGCACAGCATTTGGCTTTCTGTTTCTCTCTGTGTCTCTCTGTCTCTTTGTCTGTGTGCGTGTAAGAATTCACACAGCTCAACACTGATCTTGCCACATTTTCCTTGAGTAGCCCAAATAAACCACCCTGGTGTTCTTTCCCATTCTGCCATGCCCCCCCTTAATTGCTTCTGCACTTTATAAACCAAATTTACATGTCAGTCATTTAGGTTTGCCAGAGCTTCTCGTACCTTGTAAAGAACATCTCCTACCCTTAGGCCCAATGTCTTAACTTTTCTGCAAATACAGCTCTATCTGGACCAGAGATCTGAGCATCAAATGCTGCCACTTTAATACATACTTCTTTTAGAAACACCTGTCTTTCTTCTGTTGTCTTCCAGACCCTGAAAACCTCAGCAGTAACCAATGCTCCATTGGAGACTGGCTTCCTAACATTCTCTCAGTCTATGAAACCTTTGTCTTAAGGAGGAATAGGTGGCTATCTTACTCAGTTTTTCTACCTCTACAACCCTTAGACAAATCCCAACTGTCCCCACGTCCTACAGTCTGCGGGCTGTGACAGGATCTTTTCAGTGCATATGTTTTAGCCATACATGCTCTGACAGCACACCTCCAACCACACGGTAGCTCTTGCGGGTCTCATCCACTTCTTTCGGTGTATCGATCACTAGGCTGTGTTCATTCAATTCCATTGCCAGCTCAGCTGCTTTGGATGCCAAGCCCCTCTGTCCCTGCTGAAGGAGATTAAGGCCAGCAATGACCAATTCGGCCAATACTACCCCCCTTCCGAGTGCCACTCCTGCCGCCCTACCCACAGGACCACTTCAGTCCACTGTCTTTGCCACCTGCAAGTTTTCGGTTTCATTGCATATTTAAAAGTCTGTAAACTCAAGCCCCTCGGGTGCTGAGCATTCCCTGATTATCGTGGCGTCTTGTATTGGACCGTTGCTAAGGACTCATCTGCATGTCAGATCATGGATTTTCCCTCCTCTGTTAAAGGTGGGACCTGCAAGTTGTCCTTTATCACTTCCACTGGGTTCTCTTCACTCTCCAACTCTCCTCATGAGTTTCTGGGCTCCAGAAAGGACTAGTCAGCATGGATCTAATCTGTTCTCTCTTTCTTTCAGTCCCCTAGGCAAGCCAACATCTCCATCTCATCCTTTCTTTAATTTGTTTTGCCCATGAAAACTGGAAGCTAAGGAGGGCACTAGCTGCAACCCTCCCCTTCCTGCCCCCCTCCCTGCCCACTCCCCGCATAGTTCCTCCCTTTCACAGGAAGGTTCACTGGGAGCAATTACCCTGGCCTAAGATGCATACACAGGCCATGCAAATGCTACAATAACTTGCTGCTGCTCCTGTCCCATGCATGCAACTTTAGGGACAGCCATGTCTTCTCCTGTCTTTCAGCCATTATTAGCATGTTCCCAAACACACATGGCAGACCTCACTCATCAAGGAAGCACACAGCTCCATACCACATAGTTAATGACATCCATACTGGGATCTTCCAGTGGACTCTCCAATCTTCCAATGGCTCACCCTTAGTTACATAGCTCTACACATAGCACCAGCAAGAAAGTTTACCATCTCATACCACGTGGTCAAGTATGATTGTATCAAGGATCCCCCTGCAGACACTCCATCATTACCAGAATCAACCTCAGTTGTCTTGGTGCCTACTGTAGGGCCAGTGTAGCCTATTCTTCTGCATCCTCTCTCTGGTCCCATCAGATCCTTCCCTGTGCAGGTGCGAAATGTGTTGTGTGACTTTTCCTGGAGAGATGTGTCTACTCACCACAGATGAAGGGCTTACCAAAGAATGATTACAATGATCCTACCAAAGCTCAACTTGGAAAACCAATGCTTCTTTCAGAGTGACTCACAGGAGTGCATTGCATACAGGCCACCCCAGCATGCACAAGAGCAAGCTGCAGCCATGGAATTCTCTGCATAACTTGCAGGCAGCTCATCTGCTCAGGCAGCTCATCTGCTCAGAGTCACCCGCCCAACTGTTGTTCTTGCTTCTATAACACAGCACAGGGACCACAGGAACTTAGGGAGGAGCCTGGTAAATCTTTTAAGTTTTGAGTGGCTTGAACCTTCCTCCAGGAGAGAAAGATTCAGTTCAGAGGAAATTGCTGTACCAGAGCTGTGTATCAGGTGCTACCCGGAAGTGGAGACAGTTCAGTAAGCATGCATGTTGATCATTTTTAATCTGAGAGGCAGAGAGAGAGAGAGAGAGAGAGAGAGAGAGAGAGAGAGAGAGAGAGAGAGAGAATGGCTCAAGCTATCATTGGGTCATTGGGGACACACTGCATCAACTGACATGACAAGCTGTTCTATGGCTGTCTGGTGTCCTTTCTATGACAGCTCATGTGTGGTACAAAAAATTCTTGGTCCTGTACAAGACCTGTACACAGATTCAGTACACATGTGTGTATTTACTACACCCACAGCCTTGCTGGAAGCCACAGGCAGCAGGCAGCATTCAGAAAGAGCTGTGCTCGGCAACCTCACAGCATTGTTAGAGGAGATGCTGTTGCTGGCATCAGGAGGCCCAGCATGGGCCAGATGAAGGAGGGGAGGGAGGGAATAAGCCAGTTACAGCCATAAATGACTTTCTCAGCATCATATAGGCAAGGGAATCCAGGCTCAGAAAGGCATTGCTGGACCTGGGATAATAGTTCCATCAATAAAGCACTTGCTGTGCAACACGAGGACCTGAGTTCAAATCCCTACAGAATCAAAATGAGCAAACACTAAGTGTGGTAGCATGTTCCTATAGTCCCTATGCTAGACAGGCAGAGACAGAAAAACCTCTGAGACTTTCTGACCAGCCAGCCTACTAACTAAATTAGTGAGCTCTGGGTTCAATAAAGGACCATATCGAAAGAAAGAAAGAGAGAGAGAGAGAGAGAGAGAGAGAGAGAGAGAGAGAGAGAGAGAGAGAGAGAAGGAAGGAAGGAAAGAGAGAAAGAAAGGAAAGAAAAGAACAATCAAAGAAGAGACCTGATACTAATCTCTCACCTCCACATATACATGTACACACACACACAGAGAGGGGAGGGGAATAAAATAGAAAATCCATGGAATTTGAATAGAAAAGGGACTGATGAAATGCAGGGGATTGTGGGCAATTCCTTCTGCAACCTCTTCAATCTCCATTGGCACCATACCCACTGTACAGAGGCAGACACTGAGGCTCTGTGGCAGAAAGTCAAGTTGGCACATATTACATAATGAGGTGTACAATTTGCCACATAATTACATAATTTGATGCACAATTAGGCATATAATCAGCCATCCGGCTGAGATTTGGCTGGTGTGTTTAAGTACAAATCCTTTAATCTTCCTATTACACCAGCTTGTCTGGACTGGTGCCAATGGAGGTATGCCAGGTGATCTGCTGAGCCAGGGTGGCTTTCAAGTCCCTGTTGATTCTGGCTCCCACCTTAATGCAGCAGGCAACTGAGCCTGGGGTTAAACAAACAAACAAACAAACAAACAAAAAGCTGGAGGTTACAGGGGTAGAAGGTCTTATACAAGTACAAGGTCCTGAGTTTGATTCCCATGACACCACACACACACACACACACACACACACACACACACAACTGGACACAATGACAAGTGTTTATAGCCCCAGAGAAGGGGAAGAAGAAACAGACGGATCATCTCTGGAGCTCACTGGACAGCCTCACTGAATTTGTAAGAAAAACAAAACAAAATGAAAACAAATGATGAACAAAAAACAAACAACAACAACAAAAACCTAAGTGGGCAGGGCCCTAAGGAAGAGCCTACCTAAGGCCGCCACATACCTGCTTACCGCCACATACCTGCTTACACATTTGCCAACACATTCTCATACAAATAAACATGCACACACATTAAAGGTAGGGAGTCCTGCCACTAGAAAAGGTGCGTATATGTATCAAGAGCCTACCTTCCATCTATCCACCTCCTCCGAAAAAAAGGACAGCGACCCGCCCTAGACCTGCTCAGGAGCAGCTAGGGTACCAGAGCTTCTCTATCCATGCACTGATTCATCTGTTGCCTACTGAGGCAGAGACAGAGAAAAACCAGAGCTGAGCCAGCAGAAGGCCACAATGCAGCTGCAACAGGGGCTGATGCTTAGCCTACACAGAGAGGTGTCCTCTCTTCCTGGTGGGGACATTCTAGAGCAGAAGGACAGAAAGAGCAGCTACCCACAGAGAGCTAAGAGTAATGTGACATGTCTAATACCATGTGGCCTTTTGAGGCAGACTGAGGCTCAGCAAAGCCACAGCTAATGGATGGGACAGCTGGATGTCAGTCAGGCCCACTTTGGTCTGGATGCTCATGTTCCATGACTGGGTGTACCCTGCACAGGCAGACAGAGCTGGAGCTGGTCACAGTGGTAACAAGAGCTGGGCTTCAGTTGTGCACCTACCATTAATCCACCCTGATACTGGGGTAGAGCAAGCCCTAGTTTCTCCACACCTAAAATAAAGCACGCTGAAACAACTCTCTTCACACTGTATCCAGAGCCCTGCAGCCTCACTGAGATGCCAAGGCAAAGGGATCAAGAAACAGCCCTTCTGCTGCACACCTTCAGTCACTGCTGCTTTCCACTGAGCAGCTTTTCCTTCTGCTGACATCACTGCTCGGCAAGACGAGGTGCCCTGTGCGTCCATGCTGGCTATTCAGATCTCCTAGCATCCACGAGATCCACAGAACATTCTACAGACTGATGCATGCTTCTTCCCAGACAAGCCCTCCTGCTTGTCCACTCTTCTTCCCAGTCAGGCCAGGAAACTTGGGGTACCCTGATAAGGGGAACTTACTGAGAGGATCGAAGATTTTGTGAATCAAATGAATATCTCTGGTATACAGTCACCCTTCAAAGAACAGCTCCAGGACCTAGATCTACCCTAAACTAGACTTTGGTGTGTTCTTCAGTGAGAAACTCAAAAAAACAAGAGAGAGAGTAATTGAGGAAGGTACCTAATATGAACTTCTGGCTTCTATATGAACATGCACACATATGCATATGTACCACATATACGTGTGTACATGCATGTGCTCAAAGAATCTATGAGTTGAGCCAGGAGGTCATGGGTTCAATCCCTAGCACTTAAGGACAGTGAGGCTGTGTGGGACTCAGGAACCTACAAACTGTGAGCTTTCCACAAGGTGCTTCTCATGCCCTCGAAGACCTTCCACCATGACCTCTGCCCAGGTACTGATGACCAACATCCCAGGGGAACACCCAGACCACAGATGGCACCTAGACAAATGGTGAGGTTTGGATACAAGTAAGGGCTGTGAGGAGAGCTGTGGGGACTGTCCAATCATTAGAATTCCAAATTCCTCAGCATTCCCCAGCCTATCAAATCCTCAAGGACAACCGTCTCCCAGAAGTGGTGCACTGTCATTGTAAGACCACTCTAGTCTGCCCTTTCCCTGAGTCTTGAAGGTCTCTCAGATGAACGTTGTTGGACATAGATCAAGAACTTTTCCTCAAACTCAATTGTGATCTGGCAGTTACATTTTTGAGAAATCATTACCAACTAGGATAAAGAACCAAGAACATACATAATACATACACACACACACACACACACACACACACACACACACACAGAGAGAGAGGGGGAGAGAAACACAGACACACAGAGACGAACAAACACACATACACAGAGACATACACACACATAGAGAGATACACACAGGCACACACACACACACACACACATGCTAGCATTACAGCGAGTATGCCAAGGTTTGTGGCTTAGGTTTATATCTTTGCTTTAATTTGGGTAATTATGGTTCACTTTGGTTTTGAGCCACTGAGCTGGCAACTGAAACAGAAGGGGAGATTTGGGTTGCATCTTCCTTCAAAGCAATTAGAAGCCCAAGTTCTGATAGTACAGCACTGAGCAGCCAGCATAAGGCAAGGAATTGGGTCTTCTTAGCTCTCAGCAGCAAGACTAGAGTTACTGAATTGTTTGTATGAATTCACCCTTAAGCATGGTTCTTGAATCTCCCTAAATACCCTTCCTAAATACAGCTGCCTTCAGAGGAACCACTGTCTCTGCAGAATATGGACAGGTAGCAGGACACAAACATGCGTTTAGTTCCCAGAAGGCACAGAGAAATTCCAGGAATGATGGAAAGAAACGGTGAGACCCACTTGTAATCCCAGCACTGGGGAAACAGAGGCAGGTAGATCCCTACGGCCCATCCAGTCTGGGCCTATTGGTGAGCTCCAGGTAAACAAGAGACTTGATTCCCAAAGGAGGTGATTACTCCTCCTGAGGATGATGCCCCAGCTTGTCTTCTGGTCTCTGTGTGCATGTGCACACACACCTACAGGCATGTACCCACAGGTGTTTGAACATGTATACACACATGCATGTACACTACACATACATACACATACCAAAACAAACCCCGCAGGCCCATGTACATAAAAGCCACACGGACACTTACCAATGGGTAAAGGCAGTTTGACCAGAAGGATAGTCTTTTCAGTTTACCACATGCTCAACACAGTTATGCACTCATAAATGTACATTTAAACCAGGCAATGTGCCAGGAAGATGGCTCTGCTGGTATAGTGCTTGTCTTGCAAGCATGGTGACCTAAATTTAATCTGCACAGTAGTGTAGCATTGAAAGCCTATCTGTGGGGAGGCACAGACAGGTGGATCTCTGAGACTTGCTGATCAACCTAGCACAGGAACTGTGGTAGATCATAACTGAGAACACTACCTCTGGCCTCCACATACACAGATGCACACACATGCATGCCTCCATACACACAAATATGCATATGCATGCACACACATAACCCTAAGAAATGATAATAATAAGATAACACTATGTGCCTGTTGAGGCCCAGGAATGATGATAAAAACCAAATGCTAGGAAGGATGGTGAGAAACTGGAACATTCCTTATATAAAATGGTAAGATACTTTAAACATAGTTTAGTGGTTTCTTTTAAAGCTAAGTGTGTAGTTACATATGGCTCAGAAAATTCACTTTGGGGAATTTATCCCAAAGGAATGAAAACTTGTGTTCAAGGAACAAGCCTGTCATCTCTCATTATCACAAAAGGCGAAGAAAGCATGTTTTCCTCTTTGAGTGAATGGTTAACATCCAGCGTCCAAAACAGAGGCTAGAATGTGGGGGCAGGGAGTGGACAAATTAGCCATACATGGAACACATCCACTCATGAGCACACATATAACACATGTAACATGTGCACATGTGCTACACATGCCATTCATGCTGTGCTGAGTGAAAAGGACACTCAAAAGGTCACACACTGCATGACTTCATTTATAGGTTACTCTTCAAACATCAAAATTGCAGCACTAGAAACCAGCTTTAATAGTAGACAGCAGTTAAGGGTTTAGTGGATAGAAAATATAACGAGGTCTTTGCTGGGATGGCTGTGTATCAGGACTATGATGAAGACGCATGTGATGAAATTGAATATAGCTCTGGACCATGTGCATCTACATCTGCAAATGACCGCTTGTAACACTAGTGAGATTGGGAGGTCTGGGGGTGTGGCTCATTGGAAAGAGCACTGGCTGCTCCTGCAGAAGACCTAGGTTCTGTTCCCAGCACCAGCACTCACATGGCAGCTCACCGCTGTCTTTAACTCCAATTCCAGGAGACCTGACAGCTCTTCTGGCTTCTGCAGACACCGGGTATGCACATAGAAAAGTAGTGCAAACTGGATGAGGTCTGTGAATCATACCTATGGTTCATGTGGAACTACACTTACACAAAACACACTCAGCCATCCTTCTGGGTTCACTGGAGGAGACCGAGGAAAAGACACACCAAGTCTCCCTACATTTCTATTTTACAAATCCCTGTGAATCTACAATTATTTTCAAATTAAAAAGTAATTTTAATGCTGTTTTGTCAGTGTTTGTGTGTGTATGTGTGTGGTGTGTGTGTGTTCCCAGGAGTGCAGTTGTCCATTGTGCACTGATGTGTGTGTGTGTGTCCCTGCAGAAGCTAGAGAAGAATCTCAGGTGTTCTTCTGCGGCTGCAGGCACCTTTTCTTTTTGAGACAGGGTCTATCGTTGGCTTGGAACTTACCACGCAGTCTAGGCTGGTTGGCTGGGAAGCCCCAGGAATCTGCCTGTCTCTGCCCCCAAGCCTTTGGGATACAACCACACACCTCCATTTCCAAAACTTTTCATGCAGGTGCTGGGGACTGAACCTGTTCTCGTGTTTTGAAGGCAAGCCTCTGCTTGCTGAGTTATCTTTGCAGACCCTCGGTAGGTTATGTATGTGAGGATTTGTAAAATTTTATTCTTTGAGAATTTTGTGCATGTATACAAATGCAGTGCAACCATACCCATCTTTCCCCCTTCTGACTCTCTCTGGATTCCCCCAGCACATCCCATTCCAGGATTTGTGCTCTCATCTCTTTTCTTAAATAACCCAGAGCTCAATTAATTCTGTGTATGTGTGCATTAGTGTGGGGCCATTCAATGGACCATGTTCAATCTACTACTAGAAGCCACAGTCCCAAAGAAGACTGATTCTCAGTCACCCAGCCACTATCAGCTATTAATAGCTGCTTGGGTAAGGGTGGGTCCTTGTCAGTTCCTTCCCCATCTGTGCTGGGATTTTGGAAGACTTGATCATGTACAAGTAACTATAGCTGCTATAAATTAGTGAAAGCAGCAGTTATGTCCTGGCCAGAAGACATTTGTACAATATCCCTCCCCATCTTTCAGCTCTTACAATAATAGCCCTCCCTCTAGGGGTTACGACCTGCTCAGCAATAAGGTTTTGAGCAGGTTTACAGCACCAGACATGAATTCTCTTGTATGGAACAGACCTCAAATCCAATAGAACATGATTGGTTACCCAGTAACAGCCCTGACACTATTGCACCTGTGGGCACATCTTGCCTGGCAGGTGGGTGTTGTATCTGGGGCTAGGCAAGTCCATTGGTGTCTGTTCCCCTCCTCAGCAGCCTGCATAGCCCCTTCCAGCACGACGAAAGCTCCCGAGTAGAGGAGACATTTCTGGTCACTTTGAGATACATTTCTCCACATCTTGCAGCTAGACTGTGTGGCGTTCTAAGCAATAGGGTCTTTGTGCTGTTATGCTAGGTAACCAAAGCAAACCGTTTGTGTTGTTTTGGAGACCTCTGCAGCCTCCCTGAAAGAAAATCTTTTCCAAGAACAATTTTAAAAAAAAATAACTGTTTTCTAAAGGCTCCATTAGCTAAATTCCAGTGTTCCTTATAGATACATCACTGAACCATTGCCGACTGGGTGAGAACAATGCTCTGTGGCCTCACATGGGAGATGAGTCACACTGGAGCACCTGGAAGCCTGCTGTCTGGAGTCAGGATCCCTCTGACCTTTCTGATTAAATGCATGTCTCCCCTCAGTGGGCAAACTGATCATGAGACCATGAAGTGTGCACCCAGACACTGTTCTTTCACGCTCCTTTTGCCTTTTAGAGAGTGTCACGGGCCCTTAGGAAGGCTCTTAGCTTGTTTATTTGGTTTGCTGATTTTATTGTATTTCTTGGTGTGTGCACACGTGTGCAAAGGTCAGAGAATAGCTTATGGGGGTCAGTACTTTCCTTCCACTATCTGGACATGTGTCCCAGAGATTGAACTCAGGGCGTTCATCTCGCCAGCCTTTAGCTTGTTTTAAAACATGGCCTCAAGTTTTAATGACTAAGACTGCAAAAGATGACTGTTCTTCCAGCAGCCATCTCCTGGAGGTCTGATCTGGAAATATGATCCCAGTTGATAGCTTCAGTAGTGACATTATTGAGGTATTACTGTGTGATCAAGCTCGAGCCAAAAAAGCTAGCTGAAAATTCACAAACTTTCTTCCAAGGATAGAAATGTCTTATCCCCTAGGGTTAGCTAATTCCATTATAATTAAACTAAGATAGAACCTTCCACGCCTCCAAAAATAGAATCCAAACAGAACTGCCAGCTCCACAATGCTGCCCTGCTCTACCTGCCTCCTGTGAGGTCAGGGTTCCCCACACACATGCCCACTGGTCAATGCTGCCCTGCACTACCTGCTTCCTGTGTGGTCAGAGTTCCCACACACATGCACACTGGTATGAGAGGCACCCATTAGTCCAAGAACATCAGAGCCATGTCCCTGTAGCTGAGTCTACATCTTCTTATAAACATGAATTTCAGGGGCTGGAGAGATGGCTCAGTGCTTAAGAGCACTGACTGCTCTTTCGGAGGTCCTGAGTTCAAATCCCAGCAACCACATGGCTGAAGACAGCTACTTACATAAAATAAATAAATACATCTTTTTTTAAAAAATCTTGGATTTCAGTCCCTTTCTTCTCTAAAACTAATGATTCTCTGACTCTACTGAGATCACCTGTGTGGGGGATTCATCTTTAGTTTCCCGTTGTACTAGCAAGATGCCTAGATTTAAAGGATGGTACAATTTCCCCAAAGTTACACAGACTCTAACCCAAATTAACTCAGATCTAAAGTGTGGGCTTTCTCCATCACGTCACCACCACGCGCCTGCCACTGAGCTGGATGTAATGAAACAGAGAGAAAAACTGAATGTTTCTCCTTCAGGATGCAGTCGCTTAGATGCATGACAACATCAGAAGGGCCTTGAGCTACGTGAATGTCCATCGGGTCATAAGGGCTGGAGGGGGAGAGAAAGGGGATGTGGGAGGACAGGTGCCACCATATCCTGGAAGAATGTGGTCAGTAGATAAGGTGGTTGTTATACTGTGGTAACAAAATTTGTGATTATTCATTTCATTTTATTTCTGTTTTATGTCACTTCCTAGAACAGGTATGCCTAAAGAAACAGGTTGGCAATTTAGAAAAGCTATCATTTTTATTACATTATTTAGTATATTTTAGGAGCTGAGGAGATGGCTTAGTTCGTAAAGCCCTTGCTATAAAAGCATGAGGAACTGAGTTTGATCTCCAGTACCCACATAAAAAGCCAGGTATAGGCACGTGGCTGTAATCTTGGCACTGAGGAGGCTGATTCAGGTGAGTTGTTGAAGCTGGCTTGATGGCCAGCCGAGGACTTGATGAACCCCAGGCTTGAGTCAGAGAACCTATTTCAAGATGCAAGGTAAACAGCCCCTCAGCAACAAAGTCTAAAGAATGACCTCTGGCCTCTGCATGCCTGTACATGTGTGCTCACACACACACACAAAAATATGGACACATGAAAATGTGAACAGACACAAAATAAAATGATTATTCAGTAAATTTCACATACTTAGTGCTTGTTTGACATTGCCTGTGGAAAACATGTACATTGGAGAAAAATCAAGGTAGAATTTTAAATCCTGCTCCGCACTTGAGTAGCTGGCCAGCCTGGTGCATGGCCAAAGCTGTCTGTAATTACAGCAGACACGACTTACAGAAAGAATACATTTGATCTCCCACTCTTCATTTTTATCATAATTTTTTGGCTTTCAAAATTATAATGATGTCATTTTCCTCATCCCTTCTCCCCAACTACCACTTAGCCATCCTTTGCAGCCCACGCAGTCCATATAATGTTATAGGGTCTCAGGGCTAACCATTTGGTATTTATTGGCTAACCACTGGTTTGCTCTTCCCTGGGGACTGATTCTTCCATTCTCAACATTCCTTAGTTGACCATAGTTCTTTGTCTAGAGTTGAGGCCTGTAAGGTTTACCCCTTCCCTGTTAGCGTGTCTACTGTGTCCTTTTTGTTCAAGTCTTATTTAGGCAACCATGTTAGTGAGACTTCACCGGGGAAGCTTCTCTGACATTCCTAGGAGACAAAAATCTCACAACAAACTCCCTGTTCATTTGGCTTCACAGTCTCTCCACTCCTTCCATCACAACATTCCTGAGCCTTATGTGTACAAGTTGTGTTGTAGACATATCTGTCAGGACTGGGCTCCATACAGCCTCTTGTTCTTATCCTTTGATTAGTTGTGTTTTTCTGTAACAATGACCATTGTATCACTGTAAAATGACAAATGTATCTTATAGTCATTTGTTTCCAAACAGGACTTTGAGGTGTCAGTACCCACAGTGTGTGTTCTATGTCTTGTCCCTATGTCCCCAACCTCCTTGTGAGATGTGTCTTCTCAACACAGAGTTTTTAGCAAGCAGATCCTGGTGACCTCAATCAAAACAAAGCCACTCCCGCACCTTAGTTAGAATCATTTTTACCACAGCTTGAATGTGACCCCCCAACAAGGCCCAAGTGTTGAAAACTTAATCACTAAATGCATGTGTGGATGTGGTTAGAGGCAGACCTTCTAAAGGTAATTTGGGTTAAATGAGCTCATGAGGTAGGGTTCCTTTAAGGCACCTCTGTCTTCGTAAGAGGGGAAAAGATGCCCAAGCAAACACATGGCTGTCTTGCTGGGTGACCACACAGCACAAAGCCCTCCTCTGTGGCAAGCCAACATTCATCCCTACTACTTGTACTTCTAGCCTCAGAGCTTCAAACCCTGTCAACTCCTCCTCTTTTCAATTAATTTTTGAGATTATGTTTTAATTACATTTCTCCCTTCCCTTTCCTCCCTCCAAACCATGCCATATATCTATCCCAGCTCTCCTTCAGATTCATGGCTCCTTTTTGTTTTCATCAATTTTTGTTATTGCATAGGTGTGTGTGTGTGTGTGTGTGTGTGTGTGTGTGTTCCTAAATATAACCTGTGCAGTCCATCTGGTATTACCTGTATGCATGTTATCAGGGACTGACATCTTACACTGGGCAATCAATGGCGTGCTCTTCCCTGGGTAGGACCACCTCTCCCGCTCCCAGCTTTACTCAGTTGCCTGTAGCTCTTTGTATAGGGTTGAGCTCTCATGGGTTTTCTCCACACAATCTGTCATGGTCTTTGGCATCCTTCTTGTTCAGCTCATGTTTGGCACCATATTGGCGAGGCCTTACAGGTATAGCTTCTGATGTTATTAGAAAACACAGTCTCACAGCAAACTCCCAGATCCTCTGGCTCTTACACTCTTTCTGCATTACTCTTTAGCAATGCTCCCTGAGCCTTAGGTGTGTGCACGTTTTGTAGATGCATTCATTGAGACTGGATTCCATATCTCTGCATTTTGATTGGTTGGGGTTTTATGTAGTGGTCTCCATCTGTTGAAAAGGAAAGTTTCTTTGATGGGCAGTGAAGTAAGACTACACTTACATCTGCAGATATGGAACTGGGAGCCTCCAATATGAAAAAGCACGTGACATTTGTCTTTCTGGGTCTGGGGTACCTCACTGGAGTTCCATCCATTTAACCTACAAAGTTGTACCATTTATAAATCACCCAGTCTGTGGTACTCAGTTACAGTAGCTGAAAATGGACAAAGATAAGCCATGTCAGGTCAAATGGGCCAACATTGAGACATCATAGGCATCTCTGAAGGTAAGAATTGTCCCCCTCAAGATGACATATATGACAAAAAAAAAAGTTACTATCCCAAAGTCCCATCCTGTGTCCTATCAATATGAAGTAGCTTTGAAGATGAGAAAGCTCATCTTAACATGCATTTACATTTTATTAGAGTCCTGATGCCTAACTTCTCATAAGCTGTCCTCTTGATTTTGATCTTTCATTGGTTCTCTCTCTAGCTAATGACTAAGATAAGTCCTCTGAAATATATCTATATTCAATTTTAGAAAGATCTTGACTTAGCAAACCAGACATAAAGAAGCAAAGAAACTCCATGGGCTAATAAGGTCTTGTTGTCAAGTCAGGTGCTAAACTGGCAGCCAGGCAAGAGGCAAGTTGCATCAACTCCCAGCTCTGAACCAAAATGCTGATAGAGGAGTGTGCCTGCTGTGATGTCATAAGAACTAAATGGTGTGATGCACAAAGACATTTGACTTAGTGAGTGAACCTCACACAGGGCATCTATTGCCGTTCTAAGGTTAATAATGTTATTAACGATATCTAGAGTAGTCAGGCTACCCTTCCCTTGCTAGTAAAGACAGCAGACTCAATTTTGAACTGAATAGAAGTAAATTAGGAGCCGAGGGTACATCTGTGGGTACAGAAAACTAATTGGTAAGGTGATTAAAGTTGATGTGCAGAAAAGTAGAAGTAAAACGCCCTAGGGTGAAAGACAGAAAGGAAGCTTCACAAATGCCCTTAAATTGCTAAGAAAGATTTAACCTACCATATAAAATGGTGGAGGCACCAGGGCTTTGTTGAGGTCAATAAGAGAAAGCTATACCCTCCTGGTCAGATGAATGGGATCTGAGTTCAGCATCGGGCACTGTGAGGAAACACGACAACCTACCGAAGGCATTATGTACTATTGTCTCCTCCCTTCAGAGTTAAGTCATCTGTGCCTGTCAATCACCTGGCCAGAAGACCTCCCCTCAGGAAATCTGCTTTACCTGAAGACATACTAAGGAGAGGGAAGGAATAATTATCCACAAAACGGTCACTGCTGGTTTCTATCCTGAGAAATCTATTTTGCCTGCTAATCACCTTCCTAGAAATGGACCACCAGAGTCTTCTGCCAGTGGGGTGGGATTCTGCTGCATCAGCACCTCGCTCGGATTCATCCTTGGTACCAGTTGTGTGTTCTTGCCTGTGCTGAGCAGTCTTCCTGCATGTGAAGGAACAGCCACCTGCTCACGTTCCGCCTGCGGTGGATATTGTGGCTGTTTCTTGCTTTGAACTAGTCTGAATAAAGCTTCTACGACTGGACTTCTATTTTTACTTGTCTTGAGTAGGTACTTAGGACTGGAATGGCTCAAGATGAATTGCCGAGAGCATGTGGAATCCAGAAAATGGTCAGGCTGTACCCATTGGCGCTTGAGTGCCAGACTCCAGTGGCAGTTACAATCCTTCCCAGGAAGACCGTCTCTCCCCAGGGTCTGGTGCTCCTGTTTCTGTTGGAAACTTTCTCAAGAAGTAACTTACTAATGAAATCGGTTTATCCACTGAAGCAGCCCCACATGGTGGGGCTCAGGACAGTTTCCCTGAAGCCGAACTGTTAAAGCCAACACGAACAGGGAACTAGACAAGCAAGTGTTTCCCTATTGTCACCAGAATAGGCTATGAACACAGTTTAGTGTATTTTGATAGCATCAATTAGGAGCTTGTTAGGAGCTCTAAGAAAGGATATAATCACACCAACACAGAGATTAGCACACATTCTGGAGTAAATATTCCTTCCTAGAGGTGGAGCCCTCTCCCAGAATCAGCCCCAAGCCATAGTTTTGAGTCTTAGGGCTTCACCTGTGGGCAGATCTGTACCATCACAGGCTGTTGGTCCTGTCTGTGGTAGTTATAATGAGAAGAGGATCTAGTACCAGACATTGCTCTGTTCCAAATGTCCTGCACTCAGGGTTAGGGGAACATCAGGAATCTGTCACCTGCCACCCAAAGGACACTTCCTAGAGAACTCAATAGTGGAGCTGAGCTTAAGGAAAGAGATATAGCAAAAAAGCAACCTTGGGGTGGAAGTACCTCCCACACACTTGTGTCCTCACAACAATGCTCCACAAACTTCCTGACAAAGCGTGACAAAGCCAGCTGAGAAGGACAGAAATATAGAGGACACAAGGGGGGGTGGGGCAGAGAGACAGTCCCAAGTGGAGCCTGAGGGTCTCAGGAGGAAAAGGCCCTCATGTTGGAGAGCAGACAAATATGACAGATGGGGCAAGGGAGAGTGGGAGGGAGAGACTGAACGGCAGAGACAGACAGAGACAAGGAGAGACAGAGAGGAGGTATTGAAATGTGTTTAACATACAAGTCTATTAATTGTGTATGGAAATGAATGCATACAGGGGTACACGAGATTGTGTTTCATGTCTGGAGAGAACTGTGTGAGTATAAATGTCCATGCCTAGGTGTGCATGCACCAGTCAGCTGGCTCCCTGATAGAAATCATGGATAGGAGAACAGACCTTCTCCAAGTGCTGGTCTCTAACAGCTATTGGTTTCCTTCAGTGTTGCCATAGGCAGATGGAAGCATCCACAAGGGGCTTTCTGTAGTGTCACTGCCCCTATGCAGGCTTAGGGTACCAGGACCTTAGCAGTGGCTAGTGTGACAGCTCTTATCAAGGGGTCTTAGGTTAGTGACACTGAAGTTGGCAGCTCTCTCTACTCCTCTGGCCACCAGAGCCTGCATATTCTCTCTCCCCTCTGGTTTCTCACAGGCTCTCATCAGCTCTCTGCTCTCTCGTCTTCTTTGGCTTCTGAGCTTCTTCCCACCTGCCCACTCTTGAACTCTTCAGCTGCTGAGACACAACAGGTTACCTGCCCCTGACAGCCGTGTTCAGGGACCAGCATTGCTTGAGGCACACCTGGCAGGGCCCACAGGAAATGGACTCTGTAATCATTCCCTGCTGCTAAGATTGCTGGCCATGGGATCCATCCATGGCCAGAAAAAGAGATCACAAAAGATCTCCGTTCAATGGGCAACCCATTGCTGGATCTTCAGCTGTCAATCAGTAATTGCTGATGCTCAAACCTAGAGCTCAGGAACCAGGTATGAGACAGAAGTCCTGAGATAAGAAACCAAGGCACAAGCCACAGGAAACCTGTCTGCTGCCACCACCACAGCTGCTACCATATTCTGTTGCCTCTGCTGCTACCTTCAGCATGAAGCTCAGTCACCACTCCCAAAGAAGGCAAGAAGAGCTGCTCAGAGGAAGCCATTATTGGATCAGATGCTGAAACACCAGGAGAGAGAGCACAGGAAAGCATCTCCCAGCCTACTCGTGGTAGGTCTGAACTCCATGTTTATGTGACCCAGGATGCTAATCTTGATTATCTACTCAACACCATCCATGAAGAGGGAACCTCAGGTGAGGAATTTCCTCTATCACACTGGTCCGTAGCCATGTCTGTGAGGCATTTCTTCATTGCTAATTGTTGTAGGAGGGCCCAACACATTCCTGGGGAGATAGGTCTAGGCTGTATAAGAAGAGTAACTGAGTAAGCCAGTAAGTGGTGTTCTCTTATGGTTTCCTCTTTAGTTCCTGCCTTGCACTCCTGCCCTGGCTTCCCTTGGTGATGGATTATAACTCCCAATGGCCTAGGAGCTGAGTTGTAATAGAAACCCTTTCCTTCCCAACTTGGCTTTTGTCAGTGTTTTATTATAGCAACAGAGAAGCAAACTAAAGCATAAGTCAATCTGTGTTCTTAGACCAATAGCAGCTATTTGTTTGAGCCAATCACAGCCTTACCTTTTAACAGCAATCACAGTCATTAAACCTTGATGTGTTTTGGGCCAATGAGAGCCTTGCCTCTTAGCACCGCTCGTGGTAGTCTGTCTGCCAGGGGATGTTCTGCCTCTCTGATTTAGGTCAAAATGGTTACCAGGTCATCTAGAGTTCACTGAGGCCTGTGGTAGTAAAAACTCTGGCAGGAGCTATTCAAACAGCCCTGGCTAGGACTGTGTCTTCAGGAGCCAGAGCAAATGCTTAAGTCTTTGCACTACAGTCTCAGGGCACTGGAGAAGTCCCAGTCAAGATGGCTGAAGTAAGGCTGGAGACATGGCTCAGTGGTTAAAAGCACTTGCTACTCTTGTAGTAAATTTGAGTTTGTTTTCTAGCACCCACGTTGGGCAGCTCACGACCACCTTTAACTGCAGCTGTAGGGAATCTGATACCCTATTCTGGCCTCTATGGATGCCTATGAGTGTGTAAGCACACACACATGTGCATACACACACACACATACACGTGCACGCACACACACACACACACATGTTGTAGTAGTTTGAATGAGAATGTCCCCCACAGGCTCCTATAGTTGAATACTTGAGTCCCAGTTGGTGGCACTGTTTGAGGAGGATATGGGTCGTTTAGGAGGTGCAGCCTTGCTAGGAGTACGTCACTGAGGAATGGGCTTTTAAGGTTTAAGCCTGTCTCACTTCCTGCCCTCTTCTTTTTCCTTCCTGTGTGATCAACCAACTTCCCGTTGCTGCCACTGTGCCATACCTTCCCTGCCTTTGTGGACTCTTTCCCTCTGGCATCGCAGGCTAAAATAAACTTTGTCCCGTTGCTTTACATCATATTTTATCACAGCAAAATAAAAGTAACCAATTCACACAAATAATAAAGACAAATAACCTGTTTTGTTTTGTTTTCAGATGGCAGCTTGCTGGCTATTCAACTGTTCATTCTTTGGCTCAAGGCATCCAAAACACCAAAGAAAAGTTGGACATCTGTCAATTAAGGAGTAAAATTGCCCTATCTCACCCCCACATCTTCTCTTTATTACAGGAACTACTACTACTACATTACTACATAACTACTACATTAGAAGTAGTTATAATTTTAACAGATTCTATCAATATATAACACTTGCATATTAGGAGAGGCAACTTCCTCCAGTCTGTCGTGTGTGTGTGTGTGTGTGTGTGTGTGTGTGTGTGTGTGTGCGTGTGTGTTTCAGACTGTGTGCCTGTGGTCTGGGTATGTGAGCGCACTTGGTCTATCTGCAGCTCATAGAGGACTGCCTGGCTCTTTCCCTATACATCAGGATAGCACTGGGACTTTGTACACAGCTCCCTGGGGTCATTTACACTTGTCTCATCCCCTTGTAGCCATGTAAGAGTTTTCATTTTCACCTTTCAGAGAAGGAAACGGGCACAGGGATTATAAAGGAAGTAAGGAAAGAGAAGGAACTGTTCTCAGCTTTCCTCTCTCCAATTTCTGGCCATCGATCTGGGCTCAGTGTTTCAGGTCCAAGGTGCCCTTGAATGAGGACCTCAACCATTTTCTCAAAACTCCATGTGAAAAGATGCCATGTCCCCTTAGCCTCTCAGACTGTGTTCCCTCACGTGTGCCCAGAGTATACACTCTCTGATTGAAGGGAGCCAGCATACCACGGGTGTCTGACCCCCAAACCCACCATAAAGAAAACACAGCAGCCTCCGTGCTAGATGAAGTCTCACCCCCCCCACACACACACACCCACCGCAGACTGAGGGAGCATGGCATAAGGATGTTCTTCTTAGGTACAACCCATGGGCACTGTCTGCCACTTGGGTTGCTTCTGCTTTGGAACACATCTTACCCACCGCACTCTGTGCATGTCTGATGCGTTTTTGAAAGGCTTCTCACTGTCCTGTCATGAATATGAAGGAGGCTTTTATCCTTCACCAACAGTGACAACTCCAGCTGATGCTACTACTTGTGAAAGACACTCCACAGAAGGAGGGCAGCAGCATCAGGCCAGCCTGGAGTCGATAGGAACCTATAGACAAGACACAGCCACACCTAGCCACATGTCAGGACTGGTAGTGGCGGTAAAAATAAGTAAATTAAAAAAAAAAAATTACCTTAAACCACTGGGAGAAGAGCAGCAAGCAGATGCAAATGGCCGTTCTCCAGAAAACAAGCTTCAATTAGCATCCTGCCTCAGGGTAGACCTCTCAGCCCAGTATGGAGCTCAGAGCTCAGAAGTCCAACCTCAGACTTCTGGCAGGGCTGGCAGGAAGCCTGTCTGCATCATCTTCTGTCAGATTCCTTTTCAGCCACGCGGCTGGCTAGATCACAGGCTCCATCAGGGAAGTGACAAAGCCAAAGGTCTGTCTCTTGTACCACTCGGTCCAGGGGGGACACAGATGGGGAGCCTTGTTTGTGCTCTCGTCTATGGATGAATCTTTTCAACAGATATTCGAGTGCCTGTCTGTCGTATATCTGATTCTCTCAAAGACAAATATGCAGCGCTCGAGCAACTCACGTAGTAGTGAGAAGAGCCGCAGTAGGAAAGATGATGATTATTAGTGAGAGATTGGCTGGGGGGAAAGGGGGGGGGGGCGTATTATATGGTGTGTCTGTCAAAAAGAACGGAATCTCATTTGCAACAATGTAAGCAAGCCTACAAGACTTTTAATATCACATGAAATGGGCCAGTGCTGTGCTTTGAATGTGAAATGCTCCCTCGCACTCCGCCCCCCCCCCCCCAACCCCAACCCCCATAGGCTCACAGGTTTGAATAATTGCTTACCAGCAGGTGGTGCTGTTTGGGGAAATTTCAGAACCTTTAGGAGGTGGAGCTTTGCTTAAGGAAGTGAGTCGCAGGCGGTGGGCCTTGAGGCTTTGTAGGCTGGCTCCATTTCCTGTTTGTTCTCTGCTTTCTCAGTGCCGCAGTATAACTAATGAGCATCCTGTTCCAAGCACATGCTTTTCCCGCTTGTATCGTGGTGAGCTGCATCCCTCTGGAAATGTGACCAGAATAAACCCTTCCTCCCTTGAGTTTCTCACAGGAAGGAGAAAGCATGAGACAACCAAACACAGAATAACAAACATCATATGGAGGTAGGACCAGAATGGAGATGGACATTGTAGGAGCTTCAGAATCAACATATGAAAGAGAGCGGTGGCAGAGGAAGACTGGAGCTGACCCTCTTCCCCACCACAGGCCAAGTGTGCTAAAGCACAACATTGGTGAGAAAAAGCATGATAATCCTTGTTAGCAATTCCTCTAGGCCCTGCCCAACGGCTGCCTAGGAACAGCTTGCTGAGCCACCTCCCAGGTGCTAACCAACCCGGCCTATAAGAAGTACTGTTTGGCGCTAGTGCGCCTCTTCTTCCCCTCCTCTCCTCTTCCTCCTCCTCCTCTTCCTCCTCCTCCTCCTCCTCCCTCCTCCTCCTCCTCCTCCTTCTCTCTCTCTCTCTCTCCCTCCCTCCCTCCCCCTCTCCTTATTTCTCCCTCCCTCCCTTTCTCCCTTCCTCTTTCTATTTCTCCCTCCCTCTCTCCCTTTCCCTCTTTCTCTTTCTCACATGTTCCAGGCTGGCTTCATCTTCTCTTCCTCTCTCTGTCCTTTTCTGCCCCCCTCCTTTCGCTGCCTCTGCCCTCTTTCCAGGATCCCTTTTTCCCCACTAATAAACCTTCTTCATACTAGGTCTATCACGTGGCTTGGTTGTTCAGGGTGACACTTTGTCCAGCCTACTAAAATAGTCCCTCCTGCCCATTATACTGCCATTTTATAAAACACAACGATTCCCAAATTACAATGAAGGTAGGTGCTATGAATGTGACCTACCACACTTGTGCTTAAGACCCATCTAACCTCAGACCTGCCCTGGTTCTCTAGCCAATGTCTGTTTTCAGGTGTGCCTTGCTCTTTCCTAATTAACGGGCTCATTTCTATCAATGTCCATGTGTCTCTAAGTCCAGTTCTTTCTTCTGGGACAAAAGAACCTGGAAATGTCAGCAGGTGCCCTGTAGACGCTGCTCTATTCCTATACCATGATGGCATTCATATTGTGATCTTGTAGGAACAGAAAGTAGCATGACTGTTCCCAGAGACTTGGGGGGAGTGAGAGGGCGCTGGCTAGTAGTTACAGAGGAACTATTACTGAATAAGAATGGAGGAGGGTGCCCTTCTGCACCGCAGGATGTCTGTCCTCAACAATAATGTCTTCTGTGTTTCAAAATGGGTAGGAGATAACATTTGGAATGCTTTGCCACAAATAAGCAGTAAATGAGATGCTAGATATAACCCCATTCAACCAATGCATATAAATAGCAGTGTGTTCATTTAAAGTATGCTTAAACTATAGAGAGTGGAAGCACCTGTTTCAAGAGTGCACAGAGTATGTCCTTCCAAAGTTGCTTAATGGGTTGGGGATGGAGACATCACTCTGTGGGTCGAGTGTTTACTAAGCACACACTGAACCTTAGGTTTGTTCCCAGCACCAAGTGTGATGACACACGCCTGTAATTGCTGCACTGAGAAGGTAAAGGCAGGAGGATGGAAAGTTCAAGGTTATCCTCTCACTACATCTCAGGGTCCAGACAGACAGAGCTACCTGAAAGCTGCCTTTTTATGGGGAGAGGGATAAATGATGTCACTTGCCTCTAGAGGGCTCAACAAGCTGGAAAGAGCTTTGAGTTCCACTACCAGCACAAAAGTGCTTAGGTTTTCTTGGTACAGTGGACCCCTGAGATAGGGTGTGTGTGTCCTTTCCACACTGATGAAGTCAGACAGGCCTTTAGTCTGTTCTATCCGCAGTTACCAACCCCATACCTGATGGCTCAGCCTCAGGACCCTGTTCACAACCCCTAAAAGAGAGTTCAGAATATATCACCCAGTTGAAACCCCAACATTGGCAGGCCTTGGGGTAAGCTATGAGATGTTCCAGTTGCTAAAGTGACACCAGACTATCCCTGCTGCAAGTTCACACCCAGATGTTCTGACTGAGAAGCAGATGTGCCCAAACCATCCATACCCTTTCTCTGCTTTCCTTGTCTTTAAGTGTATTCTTTTATATGATAAAAGGCCACCTCCAAAGGGTTGGAGAGATGGCTCAGCAGTTAAGAACACTTGTGGCTCTTGCAAAGGACTGGAGTTTGGTTCCCAGCACCCACATAGTAGCTCACAACCATCCATGACTCCAGTTCCAGGATATCTGATGCCCTCTTCTGACCTCTGTGAGTGCCATACATATACACGGCATGCACACCTGTCCAAGTCAATCACTTGTACAGGTAAAATAAGCAAACAATCTAAATGATAGTCTTTAAATGCTGTCCCCAAGTTTGGTGGTCACAAGTGACAGGTCACCTCCACAGCCAAGTAGTTATCAGGGATGCAGCAAAAGAGAGTTTGGAGCTGAGAACACAGACACATAGGCTCCATGCTTTAGTGCAAGAAAGTGTCAATATATCCTAGTAATTCAGGTCATCCAAATGTCATGTGTAGGGCCATGATGTTCCCTGTGGTCTCCTCCATCAAGCTGCATTTCACAGTGCCTCCAGTCTGAGTGATGCCATCTGCTTATGAGCTCTCAATGGCTACAGAGTGCAAGCCTCCTCCAACAGTCAGCTGTAGGAAGAGTTGTTCTTCACACAGTCCCGTATGAGGTGAGAGGTGACACCCCACCCCCACCCCTGCACTCTGCTAACCCACAAAACACTTTGTTCTGTCCTCCCTAGTGCTCAGGTTTGCAGCATCTTCTACTCATGTTTACTTTTAAAAAGAGTTTCATGGGCCAAGGAAATGGCTCTGTCAGGAAAGGGTTTGCCATGAAAGCAAGAGACCCAAGTTTGGGCTCCCAGCACCCACATAAGAAGCTATATGTGATGGCATGTGCCTTCAGTCCAAGGTGCTGGGGATGCAGAAACGGGGATCCCTGAGGCTCACTGCCTGGTCAGCTTTGCTGAATCAGCAAGCTATCATGAGGTGTCAGAGACCTTGTCTCAACAGGAAGGAAGAGGTCAATCGAGAAAGACACCAAAAATTAACCTCTGACCTCCACGTACATGAGCACCCATGTATGAACACACAGAAACATATGCATATATCATACACACACTTCAAGTAGTCTGCAAGGAATATTGAAGTGATAATTCACTACGTAAAAGCCCATTGCATCTGATAAAAGGCAGCTACCTACCTGTGTCTGTCTCCTGACAGGGCTGGCCAAGGATTCTCCAAGAAGCTTAGCAGGAGTATCCTTCTCCTAGAAGTTATGTATTATTAAATGAAAACTCAGTGCCAGGCATAGGTTACCTCTCTACAAGGTAGTGGTCAAGAAGAACCCAGGAGCGCCCAGAATAACACCTACTGTTGTCATTACCTTGGATTGCCCCCATAAGGCCCTATTGCTTAAGACACCAAACACTTAGCTAGAAAACAAAGAGAAACCCATCTCCAACTGACCAGAAAAATTCCTTCTTGATGGCTAGCTGGATAGTCTCTATAAGCAGGGTACATGCTCACTCTATGACACAAAGGAAGGACCATAGAAGTCCACACCCAAGTTCCGTCTCCCCGAGTCCTTATCAGTTTGTGGTCTTATCCTTTGCCTGGGTGGTGGGGAGTGATATTCAACTGAACATAAGGTAGTATCCAATTTTAACTTTTGTTTGGATTTATAGCATGTCTTCAAGAATTTCTTAGTCATTTGGACTTTCGCTCCTGTGAGTTATAGCTTTCTCTTAGAGTCTTCCACTTTCTTTTTGTTTTGGAGAAGTTTGTATTAGCTTTGCTTAGTCCTGTTGACCTAGACATAGGCAGGCTCTTGGGGTTCATCAAACTCATAAGCAGCTAAAAGATCTCCCAACTACCACCCCCACCTCCACCCACAGGGTTCTAAGAACAATCACTTGCAGGTTAAGCAGGGAGCTTTCCTGAGCATCAGATAATCTTGGGTAGGATTTGGGGGATACCAGCAGCCTCTGTAACCCAAATGAACTCATTGGCTCACCAACCAAGCCTTGAATGGAATTACTGCTTCACTCCATTGTTACCCTTCCTATACAATAGACAGCAATAGATGGTACAGGAAAAGCAACCACGGCACATCACCCTTGACTCTCCTTGAAAAGAAAACCCTAAATATAGAGGGAACTGTGACACTGAACGCTATGTTTTAGGGTTATGGTTTTGATCACAATGTACAAGTAAATTGTTCAGTCTCCATGGCTCCCTCTGGACTCCAGAGCAGAAACCACATTGGTCTTATACCCCAAGTGTCAATAACTTGTTATACTATTGCATGAATAAATGTTTGTAGAAATAACATGACCAGACTCCGCATGCTGTCAGAAGTCAATAAATAGAGGCTGATAATTTTAATGAGTGAATTTGTTTGCCCAGAGGGAAAGCTCAAGAGAAATGTAATGAAGCTGTCTTCTGAAAAGAGACAAAGCCAAAGACAGAGACATCAATACTGATGGAAAAGAAAGATGCCCCAGCTCTCTCCTATCATACTGCTTTAGTTTTATTTTACATGGGAAGCCTTTGGGAGAGGTGTATCCAGGTGTCAGACTATGGAATGGCAATGTTTTTGTTTTAAGTATTACAGCTATGTGTGGTTGATATGGAAACCACAGATGGGGTACCATGTCCATGAGATTCTCCCATGTGTAACACAATGAGGGCCTCTTGCTAAAATCCACGTAGAAACTGTGGTCAGCAAAACAAAGAGTACATGAGGAGTTATGTGAAAGCCTACAATTTGCAAGTCAAGTAGAAAGCAAAGAAAGAGTATCAGAACACATGTAGAAAGAAAGAATGGAGGTGACCAGGAATCTCTGTTGGGCTTAAGACTTTAAGCAGAGGTCAGAGACAGAAATGGGGTAAAGGTAGAACTGGTCAGCCAAAACCAGGGAAGTATGAAGAGGCTTTATGAAAATGCATTCATTTGTAAAGTAATTTTAAAAGTATTTTTTAATAAAACCAGGGTTTGCATAGAGGTGTCCTGCATGGATAAACAATGCTTCTCCTAGAAGTTATGTATTATTAAATGAAAATTCAATGCCAGGCATAGGTTACCTCTCTACAAGGTAGTGGTCAAGAAGAACCCAGGAGTTACCAAAACAACACCTACTGTTGTCATTACCTTGGATTGCCCCCATAAGGCCCTATTGCTTAAGACACCAAACACTTTAGCTAGAAAACAAAGAGAAATCCATCTCAAAGTGACCAGAAAAAATTCCTTCTTGATGGCTAGCTGGATGGTGCCAGACAGGTCATTTAGAGACAAAAGACATCAATGACTTTCCGCTGCACTAGACCTTTTACACTATAATACTGACCTTACAGGACAAATTTGCCCACTGGTACAATAAAGGCATGGCTGTTACAGAGGGAACCAACTGCTTGCTGATTTGAAGATCTGCTTCATAGGAAGTAATTCATGTCTGCTGTTGTAAACCTGGTCAAAGTTCATGGCTGGGAAAGTCATAAGCCCGACTGGAAGACTTACTGTTGTTTTGCTACGTAGTCATCTTGTCAGATTGCCTTCTAAATGTTTATGTTTATGCCCGTAGACCTGGGCTACTCTCAGCTTGGTAAGAGAAGCTCTTTATTGAAGCAAGTAGTGCTTGTTCCCTGACTCGAAGAGACTGTGAGGGTCCAGCCTCTTCCCTACCCCAACACCAACACCAAAAGGCTTAGGGGGGGTAGGTAGAAAGAATGGGAGATAGAAGATAGGAAGGGGTTAAATGCTGTCTTCTGAACATGACATAGAGGTTGTATGCACAAATTCACAGCTGCTGTGGTTACTCTCACAAGATCAAGCCAGTTAAAATTCCAGCATGGGTCAGGGGAGGGACTTCCGAAGTCCCACCTCTAACTGAAAAGTTATTGACACTTGATGGCTTCTGGAAAAGGAAGAGTAATTTTTATTTGGAGGCCTAGAGCCACTGTAGGATGCCCACACTTCAGAGGTTCTATTGTTTAGGAAGGGCAGGAATGAATAAGAATGGAATGAAGCAATAATTCAAGTCTTGGTTGGTTAACCAGTGAGTTCATTTGGGTTACAAAGGCTGCTGGTATCTCCCAAATCCTACCCAAGCCTGACTGACCGGTGAAGCTCCCTGTATAACCTGCAAGTGAATGTGCGTATAGTACATGTGCATATAAGTAGTACTGAGTAGACACAGAACATTATTGAAGAAATTAAGGATATGATGTTGGGAGGAAAATGTGTTGGGGGAAAAAAGGAAGTTGAAGGGTAAAGAGTGAAATGAATATAATAAAGATACATTGTATAAATGTATAAAATTGACAAAGAAAAAAATTAAAAATATTATTTAAGAGGAGAGTCTATGGTTATTGCTTCTGATTCAAGCAAATTATCCCATTAGCGTGTGTGTGTGTGTGTGTGTGTGTGTGTGTGTGTGTGTGTGTGCTCCAATCTCTGGGTTCCTTGTCATTTATGAGGTCTTAGATATTACACTTAAACTGTCTTGATGTCTAAACTACTTTAGAAGGAAGAAGAATTTGCCTTTTTAACAGTTTCAGGAGGCAAGTGTCTAAATTCAAGTCTCCCTAAGCAGAAATGACAGCTTGTCACTGTCCTGATGCTGTAAAGAGACCATGGCCAAGTCAACCCTTTGAAAAGAAAGCATTTAATCTGGAACTTGCTTATCACTTTAAGGCATTAGCCCATTATCGCTATGGTAGGGAGCATGGTGGCAGGCAGGAAGACACGGTGCTGGAGGAATAACTGAGAGCTACATTCTGATCCACAGGCAGCAAGCAGAGAGAGACACCAGGTCAAGTGTGGGCTTTAGATCCTTCAAAGCCTACCCCCTGTGTCATACTTCCTCTAACAAGGTCATTCCTCCTCCAACAAGGCTACATCTCCTAATCCTTCTAATCCTCCTCAAAGAGTTAACCAGCTGGTAACTAAGAATGTAAATATATGAGCACATGGGGGAGGCTCTCATTCAAACCCCCACACCCTCCACCTTGTTATATGTAAGTTGCCCATTGCCAGGGAGAAACTTGATGTAGAAGTCATCAAAAGCCACCTTAGAAGAATGGATTCCCAACATGAGGAGCACCACTGAAGTCTATGAAAATAGGGGGAAAAAAAACAGATTCCAAGAACACAGACATTCAAATGTTTCTTAAACTGTTTCTAAGTGCACACAGCAAATGAGAAACACTATTCAATAAAACCTAAATGTTTTGGCCAGGAAGGCACATGAAGAAATTCCTCTTGTCTACAGTTCTGCTTGTACTTGCTGGCTAGTTTAGTTGCCCATAGTCAACAGCAGTCAAAAATAGGAAATAAAACATTCAAGAAACAGCCAGATGTGGTGGTACACACTTTAACTGCCAGGGGCCTGCCCTAGCTTTTAGGGTTGAATGGTATTGGGTAGGTCACCGAATCTGACAAAGGCTCATGGTCCCTGGCCTTATAGTCTTACTGTTTGTGCTTTAATAAGCACTGGTTTTCTTTCTCTTACTGTCTTGTGCTTTACTATTGTATGCTGGTTTCTTACTCTGTAAGTCTCTCTTACTATTGCATGCTAATAAGCGCCGGTTTCTTTTCTCTCTTGCTCAAGGACCTCTCATTGGCCAGGTGAAAGGCTTGGAACTCATGGACTCTTTGTGAACCAGAGAGTAAAGAAAGGAAAACAATTAAAATATTTTACACAGGCAATATGCACAGACATATACACACTCATACACACAGACACACAGACACACACACATATCCCACTGGTCAGGCCTAACCACCTGTCTCATCAACTCCACAAGTGTCCATGCAAACTTACATATACACACCTATACTTACGTAGACAGAGCGAAACCCCCATGAGCAAATTCTAATGAGTAAGAATCAATGCAGAAAACACTCACTCATATTCTGGATGAAAAGGAAGCTCCAACCTTTATTGCTTAGAGAAAGAAAAAACGTCTACATCTTTATTGCTGCTAGGAAGAGAAAGTCCTGTGTCTCAATCATTCTTAGTTCTTATGCTTTCTTAGATAAATGATCACGTGGTTTCCCAAGCATCTTTACCTTCCAGAAGTTCACAGCAAATGTATGACACTAATCCAAATCATAAACTGATAAGGAGTCACAGCAGGAATGTTTATATGTGTTTCCATTAAGACTAGTATCTGACTAAATATTCATTATCTGTTACTAGCTCGACAAATCCATTAAAAGTTTAAAATAATAATTCTTAGGTCATAAATTAGCATGATTTTGTCAAGAGCAAATCATCTCTCATGTGTCTCATTAGTTTGAAAGTTTTATATACACAGACTGTTGTGCCAGGGAAATGTTAATGATTCCCAAAAACACACACAGGAGCCGATCTGATGCAACTCGCAGCAGGGTCTTTCTTCTATTCGAGCTAGCTGGGGCCCCACCAAAGCACCACCATCACACAGGATGTTTTTTTTTTTTTTTTCGGGGGGGGGGAGTGAATGTCTACTGGGGCAAGGCTTTATAGTAAGCAGCAAGCAGGGAATACATGTGCAAGCATCTAATTGGAAAGTTTCTGTGGCCTATAACATAATTGGCTGGTGCTGGGAGTCATATCATAAACTTAACTTCTGCTCCCCTCTGCATTGGTGGTCGTTAGGCAGGGGGTGGGCTTGTAACCTATAGGTGCAGGTTTACTGGGGAGAATAACCTGGTCTTGTTGGGGATTAGCCTAGAGACTGGAGCTAGGCTCAGGTTTTGTTGAGGGGCAACTTGGAAACTAATGCTAGATACCAGCCTGTTAGTGAGTTCAAACTTAGGTCAAGTTCTCTAAAATGGAGTCTGAATTTAAAAGCTTTGGCATCTCAAGACCAGTTAATATTTTATTTTCTGTCCTCCCACCTACAATAAATTATTCATTCCCAGTTTATGACCTTCAGTTATCACATAGCAGTCTTACAGCTAACCTAGGAGAGATGTTTTCCCCGATTGAGAATCTGTTCCAAGCTGGCTTTCCTATCCTAGTGCAATTAGCCCGTGACACATGAAGGTTTACAGAGCCCTATTTGCAGCTTTTCAGATAACTGGAAATTACTTGCATAAATTTAGAAATTCTATAAAATCATTATCAGGAATTATAAAATCATCAATTTGTCTACACAGCATTGCTGCCTGAGAGTATATCTTTATTGATCTACAGAAAATCTGCCCAATAGGGTGGGCTAATGCCCATGAATCATCTACATCTTGATCTGAAGGCTGCTAGGAGGAGACTGGCATCCTTAAGCAGCTAGGAAGAGGATCTCAAAGCCCACACCCGCAGTGACACATATCCTCCAACTATCCTTCTAATAGTTCCACTCCCTGGGCCAAGCCTATTCAAACCACCACAGTGAACCATCCCCTGTGTTATGAGACTGAGTCTCTCAGTAGCCTGGAGTTTGCCAAGTATGTTAGGATGGCTAAGCCAGCATGTGCCAAGGATCTGCCCATATTCATCTTCCCCGCACTGGAACTACAAGAGTGGACTACTACGCTCATCTTATTTTACATGAGTTCCAGAGTCCAAACTCAAGTCCTTGAGCTTGCACAAGAAAAACAAACAAATATTTTACCAACTGAGCTATCTCTCCAAACTATGGTTTTTACATCTCAACTTCTCAGTTTCTCTCCAGAGAAATACTCTAGAATAGGTTTCTATGTTGTATTATTTATGCATTCATCTCACTAAACTTGTTCATTAATTGAGTTATATTGTCACTGCCCTGTCTCTGAGAGAGAGAGAGAGAGAGACAGACAGACAGACAGACAGACAGAGACAGAGACAGAGACAGAGACAGAGACAGAGACAGAGACAGAGACAGAGACAGAGACAGAGACAGAGAGAGGTGCCTATCTGTATGTGCATACATATAGAAACCAGGGGACAACTGTACAGCTGTGGGTGTCATTCCTCCACCATTTTTGTAACAGGATCTCTAACTAATCTGGAACTCATCAAGTAGGCTAGGCTGACTAAACAGCCAGCCATAGTAATCCACCTGCCTCCATCTCTCCATTACTAGAATTATAAGTACACATCATTGCATGGGATTTAAAAAAAAAAATTCTCAGACCTGTGTGTGTGTGTGTGTGTGTGTGTGTGTGTGTAATTGAACTCAGGTTCTCCTGCTTGACAAACCAGCCATCATCATCTAAAGCCCCCAGTGAATGGTTTTCAAAGGATAAGGAAATCTTGCCTTCGTCAGATAAAGCACATACGATAACAGTGTTTACCCTTTTAATATATTACTGAGTTCATTTGGCTGAAACTGGGTTTATAATGTTTGTTTGTTTGTTTTTTTCTATCAAGTGATGTTGGTGAGTAGTTTCTTCATAGAACTTTTCCTAGCTGGGTGTCAGGGAAGTCCCTATCATACTTAGGATTCTGGAGTGTACTTCCTCTGCTGCTCTGCATGACTATAAACCACATATAAATTTCCCCCAAGCCTTTACTAATCTACAACCTACTAATGAAGTCATCTGAGCCAGGAGTTTCCTTTATGCCATCAATTCAACATAGTGAAATTACATGGTTGGTATGCCTCATCTTCAGTGATATTTTAGGAATTTTTTATGTTTAAGTGGCTGAAGGGCCAGGGACATAGGTTGGTTGGCAGAATGCTTGCCTAGCATGCATGAGGTCCTGAGAATAATTTCCAGCAACACATAGCGTGGTGATACATGCCTGTCATCCCAGCACCTGGGAGGTGGAGGCAGAAGGATCAGCTCAGAGTCACCCTTGGTGATTTAGTAAGTTCAAGGCATGCTCAGGTTACATAAGACCCTGAATCAACAAAACCTTAAGCTGGATCCTGGCACCTTCCCTGCCAGAGGATAGGTGTCTGCCCGGCCCTGGAGGGATTTGCCTGAGCATCTGCAGGAGACATCTTGGCTCCCGGACTCCACCGAGACTAGTCTGCACAGGTGAGAGTGTGGACTACAGAAGCTAACAGTTTCTGGGACAGGTCCTGTTTCGGGACTTGATCTTCTGCCAGGAGGCAAGTCTGAACATCAGATATCTGTGCACCTTCCCTGAAAGAGGAGAGCCTGCCTGCAGAGAGTGCTCTAACCACTGAAACTCAGGAGGGAGCTAGTCTCCCAGGTCTGCTGATAGAGGCTAACAGAATCATGAGAGGAACAAGCTCTAACCACAGACAACAATAACAACTAACTCCAGAGATTACCAGATGGCAAAAGGCAAACGTAAGAATCATACTAACAGAAACCAAGACCACTTACCATCATCAGAACCCAGTACTCCCACCTCAGCCAGTCCAGGGCACCCCAACACACCCGAAAACCTAGACCCGGATTTAAAGGCATATCTCATGATGAAGGTAGAAGACATCAAGAAGGTCTTTAAAAACTCACTTAAAGAAATACAGGAGAACACTGCTAAAGAGTTGCAAGTCCTTAAAGAAAAACAGGAAAACACATCCAAACAGATGATGGAAATGAACAAAACCATACTAGACCTAAAAACGGAAGTAGACACAATAAAGAAAACCCAAAGTGAGGCAACGCTGGAAATAGAAACCCTAGGAAAGAAATCTGGAACCATAGATGCGAGCATCAGCAACAGAATACAAGAGATGGAAGAAAGAATCTCAGGTGCAGAAGATTCCATAGAGAACATCAGCACAACAACCAAAGAAAATACAAAATGCAAAAAGATTCTAACTCAAAAAATCCAGGAAATCCAGGACACAATGAGAAGACCAAACCTACAGATAATAGGAGTAGATGAGAATGAAGATTTTCAACTCAAAGGGCCAGCAAATATCTTCAACAAAATTAAAGAAGAAAACTTCCCAAACCTAAAGAAAGAGATGTCCACGAACATACAAGAAGCCTACAGAACTCCAAATACACTGGACCAGAAAAGAAATTCCTCCCAACACATAATAATCAGAACAACAAATGCACTAAATAAAGATAGAATATTAAAAGCAGTAAGGGAAAAAGGTCAAGTAACATATAAAGGCAAACCTATCAGAATTACACCAGATTTTTCACCAGAGACTATGAAAGCCAGAAGATCCTGGACAGATGTTATACAGACCCTAAGAGAACACAAATACCAGCCCAGGGTACTATACCCAGCCAAACTTTCAATTACTGTAGATGGAGAAACCAAAGTATTCCATGACAAAACGAAATTCACACATTATCTTACCACGAATCCAGCCCTTCAAAAGATAATAACAGAAAAAAACCAATACAAGGATGGAAACCACGTCCTAGAAAAAAACAAGAAAGTAATCCTTCAACTAACCTAAAAGAAGACAGCCACAAGAACAGAATGCCAATGTTAACAACAAAAATAATAGGAAGCAACAATTACTGTTCCTTAATATTTCTTAATATCAATGAACTCAACTCCCCAATAAAAAGACATAGACTAACAGACTGGCTACACAAACAGGACCCAACATTTTTCTGCTTACAGGAAACCCATCTCAGGGAAAAAGACAGACACTAACTCAGAATGAAAGGCTGGAAAACAATTTTCCAAGCAAATGGTCTGAAGAAACAAGCTGAAGTAGCCATTCTAATATATAATAAAATCGACTTCCAACCCAAAGTAATCAAAAAAGACAAGGAGGGGCACTTCATACTCAACAAAGGTAAAATCCTCCAAGAGGAACTCTCAATTCTGAATATCTATGCTCCAAATACAAGGGCAGCAACATTCATTAAAGAAACTTTAGTAAAGCTCAAAACACACATTGCATGTCACACAATAATAGTGGGAGACTTCAACACACTACTTTCACCAATGGACAGATCATGAAAACAGAAACTAAACAGGGACACAGTGAAACTAACAGAAGTTATGAAACAAATGGACCTAACAGATATCTACAGAACATTTTATCCTAAAACAAAAGGATATACCTTCTTCTCAGCACCTCACGGGACCTTCTCCAAAATTGACCACATAATTGGTCACAAAACAAGCCTCAACAGATACAAAAATATTGAAATTGTCCCATGCATCCTATCAGTTCACCATGGATTAAGGCTGATCTTCAATAACAAAATAAATAATAGAAAGCCAAGATTCACGTGAAAAATCAACAACACTCTTCTCAATGATACCTTGGTCAAGGAAGGAATAAAGAAAGAAATTAAGGACTTTTTAGAGTTTAATGAAAATGAAGCCACAACATACCCAAACTTATGGGACACAATGAAAGCATTTCAAAGAGGAAAACTCATAGCTCTGAGTGCCTCCAAAAAGAAACTATAGAGAGCACAGACTAGCAGCTTGACAACATGCCTAAAAGCTCTAGAACAAAAGGAAGCAAATTCACCCAAGAGGAGTAGACAGCAGGAAATAAACTCAGGGGTGAAATCAACCAAGTGCAAATGAGGAGAACTATTGAAAGAATCAACCAAATGAGGAGCTGGTTCTTTGAGAAAATCAACAAGATAAATAAACCCTTAGCCAGACTCACTAGAGGGCACAGGGAAAGCATCCTAATCTGATCCTAACAAAATCAGAAATGAAAAGGGAGACATAACAACAGACCCTGAAGAAATCCAAAACACCATCAGATCCTTCTACAAAAGGCTATACTCAACGAAACTGGAGAACTTGGATGAAATGGACAATTTTCTAGACAGATACCAGGTACCAAAGTTAAATCAGGATCAGGTTAATTATCTAAACAGTCCTATATCCCCTAAAGTAATAGAAGCAGTCATTAGTAAGCTCCCAACCAAAAAAAGCCCAGGACCAGATGGGTTTAGTGCACAGTTCTATCAGACCTTCAAAGAAGATCTAATCCCAGTTCTTCACAAACTATTCCACAAAATAGAAGCAGAAGGTACTTTACCCAACTCATTCTATGAAGCCACAATTACTCTGATACCTAAACCACAAAAAGACCCAACAAAGATAGAGAATTTCAGACCATTTTCCCTTATGAATATCAATGCAAAAATCCTCAATAAAGTTCTCGCTCACCGAATCCAAGAACCCATCAAAACAATCATCCATCCTGACCATGTAGATTTCACCCCAGGGATGCAGCGATGGTTCAATATACAGAAATCCATCAATGTAATCCAGTATATAAACAAACTCAAAGACAAAAACCACATGATCATCTCGTTAGATGGGGAGAAAGCATTTGACAAAATCCAACACCCACTCATGACAAAAGTCTTGGAAAGATCAGGAATTCAAGGTCCATACCTAAACATGATAAAAGCAATTTACAGCAAACCAGTAGCCAACATCAAAGTAAATGGTGGGAAGCTGGAAGCAATCCCACTAAAATCAGGGACTAGACAAGGCTGTCCACTTTCTCCCTACCTATTCAACATTGTACTTGAAGTCCTAGCCAGAGCAATTAGACAACAAAAGGATATCAAGGGGATACAAATTGGAAAGGAAGAAGTCAAAATATCACTTTTTGCAGATGATATGATAGTATATATAAGTGACCTTAAAAATTCCACCAGAGAACTCCTAAGCCTGATAAACAGCTTCAGTGAAGTAGCTGGATATAAAATTAACTCAAACAAGTCAATGGCCTTTCTCTACACAAAGGATAAACAGGCTGAGAAAGAAATTAGGGAAACAACACCCTTCTCAATAGTAACAAACAATATAAAATACCTTGGTGTGATTCTAACTAAGGAAGTGAAAGATCTGTATGAAAAGAAGTTCAGGTCTCTGAAGAAAGAAATTAAAGATCTCAGAAGATGGAAAGATCTCCCATGCTCATGGATTGGCAGGATCAATATAGTGAAAATGGCTATCATGTCAAAAGCAATCTACAGATTCAATGCAATCCCCATCAAAATTCCAACTCAATTCTTCAACAAATTATAAAGGGCAATCTGCAAATTCATCTGGAATAACAAAAAACCTAGGATAGCAAAAACTCTTCCCAAAGATAAAAGGACCTCTAGTGGAATCACCATGCCTGACCTAAAGCTGTACTACAGAGCAATTGTGATAAAAAACTGCATGGTACTGGTATAGCAACAGACAAGTAGACCAATGGAATAGAATTGAATACCCAGAAATGAACCCACACACCTATGGTCACTTGATCTTTGACAAGGAAGCAAAAACCAGTGAAAAGGGCTGGTGAGATGGCTCAGTGGTTAAGAGCACCCGACTGCTCTTCCGAAGGTCCAGAGTTCAAATCCCAGCAACCACATGGTGGCTCACAACCATCTGTAACAAGATCTGACTCCCTCTTCTGGAGTGTCTGAAGACAGCTACAGTGTACTTACATATAATAAATAAATAAATCTTTAAAAAAAAACAGTGAAAAAAAGACAGCATTTTCAACAAATGGTGCTGGCACAACTGGTGGTTATCATGTAGAAGAATGCAAATTGATCCATTCCTATCTCCTTGTACTAAGGTCAAATCTAAGTGGATTAAGGAACTCCACATAAAACCAGAGACACTGAAACTTATAGAGGAAAAAGTAGGGAAAAGCCTCGAAGATATGGGTACAAGGGAAAAATTCCTGAATAGAACAGCAGTGGCTTGTGCTGTAAGATCGAGAATCAACAAATGCATAACAAATCATAAACAAATCATAAAATTCAAAGCTTCTGCAAGGCAAAAGACACTGTCAATAAGACAAAAAGGCCACCAACAGATTGGGAAAGGATCTTTACCTATCCTAAATCAGATAGGGGACTAATATCCAATATATATAAAGAATTCAAGAAGGTGGACTCCTTGTGGTACATTTACACAATGGAGTACTACTCAGCTATTAAAAAGAATGAATTTATGAAATTCCTATGCAAATGGATGGACTTGGAGGGCATCATCCTGAGTGAAGTAACCCAATCACAAAATCAAATAACCCCATTTTAAAAATGGGACTCAGAGCTAAACATATAATTCTCACCTGAGGAATACCGAATGTCTGAGAAGCACCTGAAAAAATGTTCAACATCCTTAATCATCAGGGAATTGCAATTCAAAACAACTCTGAGATCCCACCTCACACCAGTCAGAATAGCTAAGATTAAAAATTCAGGTCACGGCAGATGCTGGCAAGGATGTGGAGAAAGAGGAACACTCCTCCATTGTTGGTGGGATTGCAAGCTTGTACAACCACTGTGGAAATCAATCTGGCGGTTCCTCAGAAAATTGGACATAGTACTACCGGAGGATCCAGCAATACCTCTCCTGGGCATATATCCAGAAGATGTTCCAACCGCTAAGAAGGACACATGCTCCACTATGTTCATAGCAGCCTTATTTATAATGGCCAGAAGCTGGAATGAATCCAGATGCCCCTCAACAGAGGAATGGATACAGAAAATGTGGTACATTTACACAATGGAGTACTACTCAGCTATTAAAAAGAATGAATTTATGAAATTCCTAGGCAAATGGATGGACCTGGAGGGCATCATCCTGAGTGAAGTAACCCAATCACAAAAGAACTCACACAATATGTACTCACTGATAAGTGGATATTAGCCCAGAAACTTAGAATATCCAAGATATAAGATACAATTTGCTAAACACATGAAGCTCAAGAAGAACAAAGACCAAAGTGTGGACACTTTGCCCCTTCTTAGAATTGGGAACAAAACACCCATGGAAGGAGTTACAGAGACAAAGTTTGGAGCTGAGACAAAAGGATGGATCATCTAGAGACTGCCATATCTAGGGATCCATCCCATAATCAGCCTCAAAACGCTGACACCATTGCATACGCTAGCAAGATTTTGCTGAAAGGACCCAGATATAGCTGTCTCTTTTGAGACTATGCTGGGGCCTAGCAAACACAGAAGTGGATGCTCACAGTCAGCTAGTGGATGGATCACAGGGCCCCCAATGGAAGGGCTAGAGAAAGTAACCAAGGAGCTAAAGGGATCTGCAACCCTATAGGTGGAACAACAATATGAACTACCCAGTACCCCCCAGAGCTAGTGTCTCTAGCTGCTTATGCATCAGAAGATGGCCTAGTCGGCCATCAGTGAAAAGAGAGGTCCATTGTTCGTGCAAACTTTATCTGCTTCAGTACAGGGGAACGCCAGGGCCAAGAAGTGGGAGTGGGTGGGTGGGGGAGTGGGTGGGGAGCAGGTGGGGGACTTTTGGGATAGCATTGGAAATGTAAATGAAATAAATACCTAATAAAAAAAAACAAAATTAAAAAAAAAACAATGTCACCTACAGAGAGTCACCCAAAAAAAGGGGGGGGGGGAGATAATGTAATTATATACTAATCTTAAAAATAAAATAAAAAATATTATTTAAAAAAAAAACCTTAAGCTGGTGACTACACCCAGGTGAAGTTGCACAAGGGCCCCTATAGCTGCAGTCTGACAATGCCACTCCATTCATTTTTTTTTTTTATTCAGGATAGTTTACACTATCTTTGTCAAAAGTAGAAGCTGTAGAAACATAAGCATCACCCAAGAGTCATACAGTAAGTTCGGATACACCGTTTCCTATCTCCCAGTGCAGATACTGTCAGTTGACAACAGTACTGTGACAGACACATCCCTGATGGGCAGGAAATGCTTTCTCAGCTTGATGTCATCTCCCACCACGTCAGATATGAGATCCAGGACTCCCTGGTAACTTAACTGCAGGAGGAAAATGTTCAGATCAAGTAGATGTGAGCATGTCTAAGTTCACTTCTTAGAAGCCGCATTCACCCCTGTGTGATGTCAAGCCCACATGGAGCTCTGTGAATCCAAGTGAACTAAGGGAGCAAATGGATGCAAACGCAGGTCTGCCCTGTACAGGGCTGCAGGGCTTGTGGAAGGAAATTATCAGGGGAAGAGGAGCTGTCAGGACCTGCTTTACCATTTTTCCCCTTGCAATACTCCAAAGTCATCACAAGTCCTCATGCCTCTAGCTCTTTTGGGCATTGCACATAAAAGGATTATCCAGACAGCTGGATATTCCATCCCAAAGGATCAGAACTTTTAATTTCAAGCACAATAATCATAGCTGATCTCTCTCTCTCTCTCTCTCTCTCTCTCTCTCTCTCTCTCTCTCTCTCTCTCTCATCTTCAATATTTTGACAAGAGGCATAAATAAGCAACTGAAGCCATACACATTTACAAACAGAGTGAAGTATGTGATCTGTGTGGGTGCATATCACAGCCACAATGGGTGCTAGCCAAAGGAATCAGAGTGGTGCCAATAATGAGAGTCACTTCTCCTACCTCTGTAAACGTGAGCTGGCCTCAATCACTTCTCCTACCTCTGTAAACGTGAGCTAGCCTCAATCACTGTTTGTTAGTTGCCAGGAGCCCCCCTCCTTGTCCCTGCTCCCTGTCTGAAGGGTGACAGAAGAGTCTCTGGCAAAATTCACAAAGGAGTTACAGATCTAAATACAGGGACATGGGAAAGCTCTGAAAGCTTTCATCTTCACAAAATGTCACACACTTGGGGCCTTCTTGTCACAATCGGCAAAACCAGCCACTTCCTGAGTCCTGCTTCCCACCAGAGACCTCTGTCACCATCCTAGTAAACAGATCCCAGTAAATGGCACTGCATATTGACTAGAAAGACAGCCCCAGAGTGTCTTCTTTCTTGCTCTAGACAGGTCGCCCCAAAGGGATGGTCTAGAATTTCAGGAGACTCAGCAAATGCCGGCCAGGTGCTCTGAAGAGAAAGGAGCAGTTGGGAGCCTCCCGGGCATGGGTGCATGGGAATGAGTTGGCTTTGGTGAAGACATCTCAAGAAACTTTGACGGATAGGAGAGGTCAAGAAATGTGAAGCTAGGGATAAGGTTCAGTGGGCAGCAGTGTTTGGGGCTATCATGAGGACCCAAGTGTGAACCACAGATGTAAGTGTAAGGTTATAGGCATGGCCACTTGCCTATGACCCCAGTGTTGGGGAAGAAACAGGAAGACAACTGGGGCTCACTGGCTGCTAACTCAGCACTGGGTTCAGTAAGAGACCCTGTCTTGAGAGAGTGAAGGACAGAACACCATAAGTTCTGCTCTGGTCTCTGTGCATGAGTGTGCACACATGCACATATACCACACACACACACACACACACACACACAATGAAATAAAATAATTTTGTAAGTAAAATTTAAATTTAAGTAAGTGAACTAAATTTTCAAAATAAAACGGTCAGGTTGGGGAGGTGGCTCAGTGGATAAGGGGCTTAGTGCCCTGGCATAAGAACCTGAGTTTGTATCCCCAGCACCCACATTAAAAGCGGCCATGGTAATGCAAGCCCAGTGCTTTAAGGAGCTGAAACAAGCAGCTCCCAGAAGTTTGCTCACTAGCCAGTCTAGCCTGATTGACCAGACCCAGGTTCAATTAGAAACTCTGTCTTAAAAAATAATGTGGAGAGCAATCAAGGACACCTGGTGGTGACCTCTGGCCTCCACACACAGATACACAGGTATACATACCTGCACACACATATATATGCCTGCATGCATCTCTCTCTCTCTCTCTCTCTCTCTCTCTCACAGACACACACACACATACACTGACATACACATGCTGTCACACCCGGATACACACACGTTAGTTCCCCTCCACTTCTCCCCCATTCCAGAGATGGCCCCCAATCTCCAGGAGGAAAGGGGAATGAACCTCATATAGCCTGTTAGGAAAGGAGCCACAGAAACAGATGTGACCCCATCCAGCCTCTCTCACAAATGCCCACAAATACCCCACAAATGCCACCACTGTCATCATCCCTACCTTACCATTCTAGCTTGCCTGTGTCCCTCGCCCATTCACAAGCCTATTTCCCTTAGCTAAGTGTTCCTCCCTGTCACCATTCACACCCTAATAACAGCACAATACCAGGAACACACTGCTCCACTAAAGCAACTGAGCATGCTCAACCAGAGATGAGACATCAACCCCCAGGAACCACGCCAAGGCTTGGGGAACATCCTGGAGGAAGGGGAGAATGTAGGAGCCAGGGGTTGGGGCAGAAAGAAAAGGCATGTGAATTGCTGTCCTCTGGATAGTGCATCCTGTTACACACTTGATCTCACGGCAGTTATGATTAATTGCATGAGATTAAACCAGTTAAAATTTCCAGCATGGGGGACTGGAGAGATGGCTTAGTAGTTAAGAGCACTGACCACTCTTCCAAAGACCCTGAGTTCAATTCCCAGCAACCACATGGTGGCTCACAACCATCTGTTATAGGATCCAATGCCCTCTCCTTGTCCGTGTCTGTAGACAGTTACAGTGTACTCATATAAATAAAAATAAAAATAAACCTTTAAAATAAATTCCAGCATGGGTAGGCAAGGGGATATCAAGGTGCCACCCTTAGCAGATGAGCTATTGGTAGTTGATCCCTGCTGAGATAAGGGGTCACTTTCCTTTGGGTGACCACTGATAATTTGTCCATGTTCCAGTAGATGTCTACACACCCAATAGCAATAATTAGACTCAGTGGGCTACATTCTAATTAATTGACTAATCGATTAATTCAAAAGAATCTTATTCAGGGAGACTTACTTAGCTCTCTCACCCTCACACCCAGGCTCCTGTGTGTTTCCAGAGTGAGCATCTGACCATACTATCCGTACTTCGGCCGCATGTGGATCCCAGAGAACTTTGGGTATGACAAGAGCCTACTACACCTGGACTCTCCTGGCTTTGCATCTTACTACCCCTTCCTTGACAGCTCAGATTTGACCATTTCAGTTCTGTAAAAATGTTCTAAAGAACATCCTGAAGATCTGGAGAAAAACAGCTACCTGTACCATAGGCAAGAGAGTGGGGAGACACCCCCAAATCAAAAGGGATCACCCTCTCTCTTTGCCCTCACATCCATGGCACACAACTTTTTCTATGCAGCTTAGACATCAATTTGCTCTTATTGAGCACCTATGTACAACATGCAAGGATGAACCCAAGCAGGTGATCTGTAAGCTGAATCCTTGCAACTCAGCATTTGAACTACAAGCTCTTGGGCAAGGGAAACTCCAGCTGGCCACAGGACAGAGTGGGGAAGGGTCCTGATGCATCCCTATGATGGGGTTCTGTGGAAGAAGAGGGCTCAGAGGATGGGGTGTCCTACAGGGACAACAGACATTTATTCAAGGCACATAGGGAAGTGTGTGTATTGATAAAAAAAAAAAAAACAAACACTTCCTGATTCTCCTTCCTCCAAATGCTTCATGAAGTTTCTGTGATTGGAGAACCATGAATTTCTGTGATGTAAAGTTTCACTCAGGGTTTGGAGAAGAACATTCTGTCAATTTGAATCAGATACAATCCTACAAAGAATCAGTAAATCCAAGAGCTGGTTCTTTGAAAAAAATAAACAAGATATACAGACTTTTGGCCCAATTTACCAAAATGGAGGAGGAGGAAAAGAAGGAAGAGAAAGAGGGAGGGAGGGAGGGAGGGAGGAAGGAAGGAAGGAAGGAAGGAAGGAAGGAAGGAAGGAAGGAAGGAAAAGAAAAGAAGAAAAAGAAAGAAAAGACCCAAATTAACAGACTCAGAGATGAACATGGACTTAAGAAACTTAAAATAAGTAAGAAAGTACTTTAAAGACTCACACTCCATTTAGAAAACCTAAAATGAAGGATGCATTTCTGGGTTATTCTAAACCATCAAAGCTAAAGCAAGAAAAGATCAACAACTATCAAATAACATCAAAACAGTGGTAAAAAAGTTTTCTGTCTTAAAAAAAAAAATTGTGAACTGAATACAGTCACATATCTAAAGGCTCATCCACCATGACCAAGTCAACTTTATCTTAAACATTCAAAGATAGTTCAACATACATAAGTCAATAAATATAGCAATTCATACAAATGGACTTAAAGAAAAAAATCCACATGATCACCTCAATAAATGCAGAAAAGCCTTTGACAGAATGTAACATGCACCCATGATACATGTTAGTGTGCAATTCTGCTAGGCGGAACTACTACTTTGTGTGCTTTTAGTTTTAACATATACAGCCAGTTTGCTAAAGACATGGAGCTAATTACATCTGCACCAGCCAGATAGCACAAGGACTCAGCTGACTCTCAAGGCTTCAGTTTTGAAGGCTGGGTGTCTTAGGGTTTCTATTGCTGAGACAGAGCACCATGGCCAACAAGCAAGTTGGAAAAAAAGGGTTCATTCAGCTTACACTTCCACATTGCTACTCATCACCAAAGGAAGTCAGGACTGGAACTCAAGCAGGACTGGAATCTGGAGGCAGAGCTGATGCAGAGGCCAGGGAGGGTGCTGCTTCTGGCTTGCTTCTCCTGGCTTGCTCAGACTGCTTTCTTATAGAACCCAGGACCACCAGCCCAGGAGCGGCTACACCCACAATGGGTTGGCTCTCCCCAATTGATCACTAATTGAGAGAATGCCATACAGCTGGATCTCATAGAGACATTTCCTCAACTGAGGCTCCTTCTCTGATGACTCTAGCTTGAGTCAAGTTAAAACACAAAACCAACCAATAAAATGGGTATTGCCAACCCACTGTGGCTTAATCTGTATTGATTGATAGTTTGTATAGGTAAGCATCTTTTCAATTTTGGGGGGCTATTTGTATATTGCTTTGCTGGAGTTTCTAGTCAAGTTTTGTGTTTGTTTGTTTGCTTAATTGATTGCTTGCTTGTTTTGATTTCTCCCATCCCATTTTATATCTATCTTTTCTGAATGATTTTCAGGGTTTCCTTATAGGTATTAAAATATATTCACTTATTTTTATCGATGACTATTTCCTCCGTTTTACTCAATTTTTTAAAAAAGTCCTTAATTTAAGGGCGTGGGGGAAATGTTGTGTTCAATAAAGTGGGGACCTGAGCACCACATAAAAATCCAGGCTCAAAGGAGTGCATCAGTAACCTCAGCGCTGTGTTCTCAGACAAAGGATCCCTGAGGCATGCTAGCTAGCCAGTCCAGTGAGAGACCCTGATTCAGATAGATAGATAGATAGATAGATAGATAGATAGATGATAGATAGATAGATAGATAGATAGATAGATAGATAGATGATAGGAGAAACAATATAAAATGTTGATCTTGTCCTCCACTATCACTATCAAGTGCATGCACAAACATCTTCACATACCTACACACACACACACACACAAACTCACAATATTTAGGGTCTTGTTTCTGACACATAAAACTTGCACATGTTTAGAAATAGTGTAGTAGTTTCTTTCATACATGCAAACTGTGATAGCACATGTGGTTGGAATTTCCATCTGCCTTCACATTTATCATTTCTTCTTGAGTGGAGACCTCACACTCCTTTCTTCTAGTTCATTATCAAATATCCAATAAATAGCTGTGAACTACAGTCTGGTTCTGCTATGCCATAGACCACCGAAATTATCCTTGCTACTTGATTGTATTTATTACCCAGAATTCTACTTTCCCATTCTTCTCAATCTCTAGTGACCACTATTCTGGTCTCAACTACCCCAAAATCAACTGTTTGGGCTGTATGTATAAGTGAGAACATGCAGTATTTGTGATAAAAAGCTAAACTTTAATGTTTTCTAGTTTACCAAGCTCTCCCTTTGCATCTACTACTTTGTGTTTTTTTTTTAATTTATTTAAATAACTCTCAGGCACATCAACACACATCTGTAATCTAAGCACCCAAGATACTAAGAGGGAAAAATGACAGACTGAGCTATGTAACTAGTTCAAGCCCCCCACAGCAGCTACATCCTGAAGCCTGATCTCACAAACAAAACAAACCATAACAATAAAATAAATAAGTGGGTGGATCAAATGGCTCAGTGGATAAGGATGCTTGCCACTAAACCTGACAACCTGAGTTTAATTCCCAGGACACACATAGTAGAAGGAGAGAACCAACTCCTGCAAATTGTCCTCTCAACACATAGGCCATGGCACATGTGTGCTGCCCTCCCGCACCCCACCCCCACACAAATTAATTAATGTCATTTTAAAAGATTTTTTGATGAAAAAAAAATAGCCATAATTATTCTTCACTTTTCATCCCTGGTACTTATTAACCCAATGAGTTACCTGGCTATACCCAGCTTTAAGTCTATTGAGAAAAATGTCCTCTATATACCCAGAAGTATAGAGAGCTGGGTATAACAGAACAGGATTCCTGTTTAGCATACTCTGTTTCCAAGAGTCTGAAAGCTGGAAGAAGACAACAGTACTTAGAGTTTTGAGCCTCTCTAGGAAGCCAGCAAAGCCTCCCAGAGAAAGCAGCTGCTAGATGCACTGAACACCGGCCCCTACCCCACTCACTCACAAGCTTCATTGGCGGCTGCAGCAGCCAGCCCATTGGCCTCATCCTGGTCTTCCCAGACCTAGGAACACAGTATTTGTTAGAATGGAAAGTGCTTAAACTGTGTCACAACTTTCTTTTTCTTGTTTCAAAAGTTATAATTTTCCCTGGCAAAGCTTTGCACTGAGCATGTCAGTGCTAAACTTATTACAAGAAAATTGCCCTGGTAATGATCTGGACTTTAAAAATCCATTTTCCATTTCTGAAATGAGAGCTCAATTTCTCCCACATTTTATTTGTTTCATGACCCAGATTGGAAACAGTATCAATTTTCTGCCAGCGTATTAAAACATAATTTTATTAACTAGTAATTGCAGTGAGACTTAGAAATCAGCAGCGAAATGCTTCTAGAGGATTGAAAAATATACATTTCCCACTTTCTTAATGAAAATTACAACTCTGTCTTTGCTATAGTTTCTCGTGTTCATACATTCTAATACACAGTTGCATCTTGGGAATTTTCTCATAGGCAACTTGAAGATTACACATTAGCCTCATAAACTATTAACTGGCCTTAGAATATGTATCCTGCCTACCATGTACAAGGTCTGGGTTTAACCTCCAGTACTACATAATAATAACTAATAAACAATTAGTTAAACTTGTATCAACTTATTTAAAAGTTGACTTTGTATCTGGGGAGATACCAGAGCAGGAGGAGCTGAGTTTAGAATCCGAGCACTCAAGGAAAAAGCCAGAGTGATGGCCAACATACATAATCTCAATCCTGGGAGTGGAGACAAGAGGATCCCTAACACTCACTGGCCAGCCTAAACTTATGTGGACAGAGTTCAGTGAGAGATCCTGTCCACTTTAAAAGGTGAAGATTGGTTAAGCAATAAGTAAAACATTTGACATCTGTAGCAAACTTTTGGGCTACTTTATTGGCTTCTTACATCTACCACCCTTCCCCACACCATCCCTTCCAACCCCCCAACACTAGGTAGGCAAGTAAGTAGCTTAGAGAGGGAAAGGAGCATCAACCTCAGTAGACTACTTCCTGCTGATTAGAGGCAAGTCCAATTCTCATTGTCAGGATATCTCCAACCAACACCAAAACTGCAAACAGCACATGCAACAACAGGAACCAGCACCACCACCACCACCGGCATCAGCAGGAGGACCAGCAGCTGCCACCCCCTCTTGGGGATCTGGCATTTATATACTCTCTCAAGAGTCTCTAAAATTCCAAATGTAAACTATCTTCAGCTGGCAGAATCGCTCCCCTGCCAGAGCACAAGACAAATCATAGTTAACTGCTGTGGACAATCTGAAACAACCTCATATCCCACAACTGGGATTAAAACAAAAACATATTCACATAATTACATATTCATATAACATAACTTTAAAGAAACCAAAATTCTCACTACAGACATCAACTTCTGACCTCCACACACATGCACACATACATGAACATCTACCCACATATACACCACATGCAGAAATACAATAAACAATGACTGGCAGAATTTATAAACAAAATAGAGATGGCTGATGGAGACTGGTCAGAGCATCTCAGCTTGGAGAACAATGAGAAGTACAAAGTTCAAATCTACCTTGAAACGCTAGATTCAAGCACCCGACTCACAAATGTGTGAACTTGAAAAATCTCAATCTCCCTGGCCCTGTCTGCCTGGTCAGACTAAGATCTGAGTGGTACATTTTTTATTTTACATGTTAAAGGGCCCAGCTCCAGAGGGTGTGTGCACATGAGTGCAGGCACCTACTAAAGCCAGAAGAGCATGTCAGAGTTATATGAGATTGTGAGCCACCTGATATGGGTTCTAGGAACCAAACTTCAGTTCTCTGCAAGAGCAGCAAATGTTCTCTCCAGCCACAGATACATTGACTTTTAACAATACAAGTGACCTGTTTGAAGAATGTTTGATAAATTCAAAGATTGATTGAAAGTATGTGAATCATAGAGACATGAAAACTAATGCCTTATAAAAAGTAGACATGCCATATAACTAGATTTAGATCAACAGTGGATGGACCAAATGATAGCAGTCAGTAAAATGCCTTCCTCTCAAGCATGGGAACCTGAGTTTGATTTTTCAGAACATGTGTAAAAACATAAAAATAAAAATCCAACAGCAAAAATGAACAGACAAAACACAACAACAGCAACAACAACCAGGAATAATAGTGCATGCTTGTAATCCCAGCACCAGGTAGGTAGAGACAGTGGAGTTTACTGGTTAGATAGTCTATAGGAATACTTGGGCCAAAGAGAGCCTGTGAAAGAAAGAAAGAAAGAAAGAAAGAAAGAAAGAAAGAAAGAAAGAAAGAAAAAGAAAGAAAGGGAAAGAAAGAGAGAAAGAAAGAGAGAAAGAAAGAAAGAAAGAAAGAAAGAAAGAGAGAAAGAAAGAAAGAAAGAAAGAGAAAGAAAGAAGGAAAAGGAAAGAAAGAGAGAAAGTGAGAGAGAAAGGAGAAAAGAGAGAACAATGAATGACAACCAAAGCTGCCTTCTGATTACTACATGCATACTCAAGCATACATGAATAAACTTACCTCCCACAGGCACCTACACACACACGAACATACACATATGTAAAATAGTTATGTTTGTAATGGTTAATGTTTTATTATTAACTTGGCTGAACTAATATCACCTAGATTGGTAAGGCATGCTTTTGGGTGTGTCTATGACAATATTTCACAGAGGATTAAGATCTACTCTGAATATAGGCAGTAGAAACCCATGAATGTCATCCTGAACAGGATAAAAGGGGAAAAGTGTATTATCTTTGTGTGTATGTGCCCATTGCACTCATATCAGGGTCCACATGTGGGGATGCTCACATCAGGGTGCACATGTTGGGGTGCTCCTGTTGAGATATACATGTGGGGGTGTATTTGTGGGGGAGCTCATATCAGGGTGCACATGTTGGGGTACACAAGTGAGGGTGGACATGTTGGGGTGCACATGTGGGGTGCTTATGTGGCAGTGCACATGTGGGCATTCATACGTGGGGGTACACATGAGGGAGTGCATTTATGCATACATGCATATGGACATATGGACACCGGAAGTCAGACTTGGTCATTATTCTTCAGATGCTATGCACTTTGTTTCTCATTAAGACAATATCTTCGCCAGGCATAGTGGCACAAGCCTTTAATCCCAGCACTTGGGAGGCAGAGGCAGGTGGATTTCTGAGTTCGAGGCCAGCCTGGTCTACAAAGTGAGTTCCAGGACAGCCAGGGCTGCACAGAGAAACCCTGTCTCAAAAGAGAAAAAAAAAAAAAGGACAATATCTTTGCTGGCCCAAGCACTTGCCAGTTACATTAGGCTTGCTGGAGAGCAAACCCCAAGGATCTACCTGTGTCCATGTCCCTTGCACTGGGATCACAAGCCACCATGCCTAGATCCATTTTCGCATGGATTCTGGGGGTGAATCTAGGGTCTTCCTGTTTGTGCAGTAAACATTTTAATGAATGATCCATCTTCCCAGCTTAAGAATATATATTTTCTTGAAGAAGTGTATTTGCACATCTGTGGCTTCAAATGTTTCTGACATCTACCATATCATTATCAGCTTCTGCCATTAAGCTGGCCTACCAAGATGAACAGAAAATATATAGGCTAAGAAACTTAAACTTCTATTGTCTTTCTTGCAAAAATGTCCGGAAACTTTGGGGTTATTTATTGCTTAAGTGGAATTGTAAATGTGGTTTTTAGGGTTTATTTACCACTTAAAGTGGGTGTTCCAACATGATTTTGGCAATGGAGAACAGCCATCTTGTTAGGCTTTGACAAATATCAAAAATAAACACATAAGGTGTGGTGGTTTAAATATGCTTGATCCAGGGAGTGGCAATATTAGGAGGTGTGGCCTTGTTGGAGGAAGTGTGTCACTATAAGGGTGAGCTTTAAAGCTCCACCCAATATGGAAAAGACAGTCCTCTCCTAGCAGCCTTCAGATAAAGATGTAGAACTCTCAGCTCCTCCTGCACCATGCCTGCCTGGACGCTGCCACGCTTGATGATAATGGATTGAACCTCTGAACCTGTAAGCCAGCTCCAATTAAATGTTGGCCTTTTAAGAGTTGCCTTGGTCATGGTGTCTGATCACAGCAGTAAAACCCTAACTAATATATAAGGGAACTAATTTAATTTTAAAGATTGGAGATACTGACTCCATTGTGTGCTCCCAGGGATAGTACAGCTGAATGAAACCACTCATGAAGAAGCCCAACTTGTATATCTAGGAACTGTGAGATGTGCAAAGACTTCCTTATGAAGAAACTCTTGTAAACCACAGAAGGATCCAAAGACTGATTTTCATCAAAAACCCTGACCCAAGACTTAGTGCTATAGAGAAGTAAGAATATACTCTGGCAATGAAGTTTTGTAGGTGTTGGTAAGTTTGGGGTTTTTTTGTTTGTTTTTTGTTTTGTTCTTTTTTTTTTTAATTGGTCAGATTTATTACAGTAAATTCTCAACCCACAAACACCCTACACAGACAGACTGCAAACACAAATGATATCAACACAAGCTTCACGACTAGATGGGGCTAACCCACCCTACATATGATTTAATCTTCAAAGAAATGCCCACTTCGTATGGCTCCCTGGACCACGCGGTTAGGATTCCTCTTCCTCTCCTATAGGTTCCATCTTATCTACACGTCTCCATCTTCCTCTCTGTCCCTGAGTGCTGGGGCCACCCCAGCATGGGATGTTCTTTCTCGTGGGTTCTTATTGAGGCAGCGGCAGGGGAAGAGCTTAGTTGGAGGGTAGGTCTTTGTGGAGATATTTAGGGTTGCTGTATAATAAAACGTTTACTTATCTAAGCCCAAGTTACTAAGCTGTTGTAGCTGACCTGCTTTCTGTGATCCTCTGAGGCCAGAAACTACAGTTTCTGGCACCTAGTGCCACTTCTTCAAGCCACAAAGGATTAAGTAAATAGCCTTTGTTCTATCTCAGCAGGAACTGCTGGGCTCTAACTTTCAGCCTGCTAGTTTAGAAGTCTCAGGAAGAGAAGACACTTAGAGAAGTGATTATAGAGTTTATTACTAAGTTGTAAAAAGTTTACTATGAAAGCAAAAAGAAAGAAGAAAAAGCAAAAAATCCTGTGTGGGGGAAAAGGAAAAATTCTCTAAGTGGGAAAAGGGAAAAGATTCTAGTCTAAGTGGGGAAAGGCAAAAAAGTCTCCTCTGTTGATCTTAGCTCACTCACCTCTTTGTCCTCAGTACTTATACATCTTTCAGAATACATGAACACGGGGCTGGTGAGATGGCTCAGTGGGTAAGAGCACCCGACTGCTCTTCCGAAGGTCCGGAGTTCAAATCCCAGCAACCACATGGTGGCTCACAACTATCCAAAAGGAGACCGGACTCTTCTGGAGTGTCTGAAGACAGCTTCAGTGTACTTACATATAATAAATAAATAAGAATACATGAACACATGTTACAAAATCACAAGTTCACACAAAAAATCAAATCATACATTGAAATAGAAGTTTACAACAGTGAATGTTTACATGCATATCCATTAGGAGTAGTTATCTGGCCAAACATCCATCACCTGTCTCAGCTCCACAAGTTCACTGAAGGTTTAAAACCATAACTAAGTTATTAGTGAAGTTTTGTATAGGTAAACCCAGTTGATACTTTATCTTCTGTCCCAACATCTATAATAAATCATTAGTTCCCTTTTAACGACCTTTGGTTAATTTTTTTTTTTTCTTTGAGACTGGGTTTCTCTGTGCAGTCCTGGAACTCACTCTGTAGACCAGGCTGTCCTCGAACTCAGAAATTCACCTGAGTCTGCCTCCCAAGTGCTGGGATTACAGGCATGCACCACCACTGCCCGGCCTAGTTAATTGTTTTATAATCTCTTGGAATGTGCTCTGAGTAGAAGAAAGTCTGGTTACCATCTAAGAGCAATTACTGGTGACACTTGGGAGACTGGCAGAGTTTTCATTGCAGCTTTGACTATCAGAAAAAGATCTAATAGCAGTCCTGTTAATAAAAGAGCTTAATATTCACAGATATGATTTTAGGAATTCTAATAAGATCATCACTAAGATTTAAGTCATCTATTTTTCTATATAGCATCACTACAAGATAGTACATCTTCGTGGATCTGCAGAGATCTGCTCCAAAGATGTGCTCCTACTTAGTGATTGTTATATATGTTTAATAATAACATGAAAAGCATATTAATAGCAGGAATCTTTCCTAAAATGAGTCCCTCACAGCCTTGCTTAATGAGGGCTCACATGTCACAGATTATATAATAATCCGAGGCAGGCCACTTCAGGATGATCGCCTGCTAGCTTGTCCCATTATGGCTCCTGACACCTGAGTCTCTCTCTAACCAGCCTCTAAAACTATCTCTTTTCCCACTGCCCAATCCCAGGCCGCCCTCTTTTCCCACTGCCCAATCCCAGGCTCTAGCCTCATTTTTCACCCGCCCTCACCTCTGTGCAGTCAGCAGTCTTCAGCACACAGATTCCCCAAGGCTGAAGGAGGCCTCCTGGTCCTATGGCCTTGGAGCTGTTCAGCTGCGGGCAGTCTATAGGCCTCACCGGCGGTAGCCATAGCGCTTGAAGTGGAAGCGCTGGAAGATTCCGTTGGTGAACTGGCAGCAGAAGTCATGGCGGTGTGAGTAGTCCCACTCGCGCCTGACGATCTTGAAGGCGATGTCCTTGTAGGGTGGGCCAGCGTGGAAGCGCAGGACCGCAAAGTCCGGGTTGTCCGGGCAGGCCTCCAGGAAGTACTCGGGCGTGGCGCGCTTACGGATGAGGTCCGGGTAGAAGATGTTGAATTTGTAGCCCTGCACGATCTTGGGCAGAGGGTTGTCCGAGTCGTCTGGTTGTATTTGTCCCACTCGAAGCCCGTGTGCACGCGGTTGAAGAAGCATGGCTTGTGAGGCCGATACTTGTCGACCCACAGGTAGGCGCTGCCGCCCAGGGGCATCTCCAGGATGAACTGCACATCGTCCTGCCCCATACCCTCCCTCGCGGGCCGGAAGAAGATGTCCTCAGCGCTCCCTCGCATCACCCGGAGCCTGAAGCTGCTGGCGAGACAGCTGCAGGCGCTGCAGGTCCTTGTGCGGCTCCAGCACGTGCGCACCCACGGGCAGCCCATGTGCTGTGAGCAGCCGCGGGCTATAGCAGCCTAGCTCGTAGTCTGCCAGACTCTTCAGGATCAGGCCCTCCTCCAGCAGCACTGCCTCCCCATCTGCCTCCCTTGGTACTGTGGCCGCCTCGGGTTCCGCTGTGTCCACTGAAGTCCCCCGGCTGGGAGGCCACTCCTCAAGTTCGAGGCTGTGGGTAGCCGTGAGCTCTTCTGGCTCTTTCCTGCTTCAGTTGGAACAGATTCTGTCTAAGAACATCTTGGTGGCGCTCATAGAGCCTGGCCCTGGCCGTGTGTGCAGGCAACTGCTGCAGCAGACTCTCCCAGTAGCCCATGTCGAGGTTGGGGCCACCAGCACGGACCTTGCCCTCGATGGCCTGGAAAACGACCCGCAGCTAGTTGTCTTTCCCTTGAACACCGACTGTATATCGGAGCTGACAGAGGCGTTGACCGCCTCGCGGCGCTCGCCTGAGCCCTTGCCAGAGGCCTCCAGCTTGCGGAGCTCGCGAGCTCATCCTCTGTGATGGTCGTCATGCCCCGCCAGAAGTCCACGTTCTTGCCTGGCTCCAGTTCCATGGACACCTGGATGTCCTCGAGCGGGTCCTCCATGTCTGCCACCGTGAGGCCGTTGAGGAAAGTGTTGGGTTCATGCATCTCCGCTGGCAGCTCAAAGTCCTCCTCTGCACTGATGTAGTTGGCCAGCAGGTCGTTGGGCTTCACCTGTCCATCTTGGATTCGGATCTTGGAGCGAAGCTTGGCCTGCCGCAAGTGGAAGCTGTCCTCCTACTCCTCCCAGGCCTGAAAGTGTTCTGCCTCCTTCTCCCGCCGCAGTGACTCCAGGTCCTGCTCCCGCAGGGCTTTCTCCGGTTCCCGCTCTAGCCGCAGCCATTTGACCTTTTGCAGCTCCAGCCAGTTCTTCTCCCGGATCCTCTTGTCGCCTCCTTCGGCTCCTTTTCTCCCAGGTGGCTGATGCCTTTCTTCTCCAAGGCCTCCTTCCAGATGAAGGTGCCCAGCAGGTTGTTGTCTCCAAAGGGGTTGTCTGTGTTGCTGTAGCCCATGTACTCCCCACCCCGGCCCATCTTCTGGCGCTTCTTGTGCTCCTTAGCTTCCTTCTTGGCCAGTCTTCCTGCACCCTTCTCCTCAGGTGTCTCCAAGACCTTGAGCAGCTCTTCTTGCTGCTTGCGCTCCTCATGAAGCCCCAGTCTTTCCTGCAGGCTATGCTGCTGGCTCAGGGCCATGGCAGCTGCCCTGGGACCCCGGGAGCGTCTTGGAGAGTCCAAGCTAGACGCTGATGATCAAGAGTGTCTGTGACCCTTCCGGGCCCAGGAGCCCTGTGCCTGCTCCTCACCCGAGTCATGAGAACTGGTCCTATGAGTGCCACCACCGAGGTGGCCGAAGGCTGCTCTGGTTTCGCCTCCTAGACTCTGCTGCCAGGGTCCTTCGGAATCTGACCTGCGCCCCTGGCTGCTCTGCTTGTCTTCCCACTGGTGCTCCTGTCCCACTGGTGTTCCTGTCGCCTTCAGCTGCTCTGCCTGTGGCCCCGGCTCCAGCTGTGGCTCTGGCTCTGACTCCTACTTTGCTACTTCCATCCCCATCGAGAGTCAGGTCTCATTTGGTGGGCCAGCCAGGTGTTGATAAGTCAAACTCACAGTTGCATCATGGGACTAATGTACTCCCTAGACATATTCCTCGCCACTTATTTCATACAGCTCAGTTCATAAAACTTAGGAATTTGAGCTTTGCTCGGTGTTGTATTAACTTTTCTAGGGAAGACAAAGGTACTGCTTAACGTCTTCAGATGGTCACCAACAACAGACCAAAGATCTTTGTGAGAGCAATGAATTTGTTGGGCTTTCTTTTTTTTTTAAGATTTATTTATTTGTTATATGTAAGTATACTGTAGCTGTCTTCAGACACTCCAGAAGAGGGAGTCAGATCTTGTTACAGATGGTTGTGAGCCACCATGTGGTTGCTGGGATTTGAACTCTGGACCTTCGGAAGAGCAATCGGGTGCTCTTACCCACTGAGCCATCTCACCAGCCCTTGTTGGGCTTTCTTATAGATCATGGGTGAAGGGTTATTTATAGATGTGTAGGTAACTCCAGATAGTGCTATCTCACTGCAAAGCCCTACCCTGTTACGGATAGTGGCCTCATGGAAGTACATCACCGAATCTTGGTCTTCATAAACCTTCTACTGCTCGTATAGTCTAGCATCTCTCAAGACACTTGCAGGCAGGGAGGGCGAGAGGGAGGAACAGTGACCAGAATCTCAAATACAGTCCTGAGTTCCCTTTACTTCAGTAACCAGAGCAGAAATGACTGCATCAACACTACCATAGGCCTAGCTGCTGTTATCTTCATCTGTCCTAGTCAACCTGGCTACTGGGACCAGTTCCAGGATGGCATCCTGTTATGACCAGAAGAAGGAAGTACCACATGCATAACACACTGAGAAAGGTAACTTCTCTCATTCAGCAGAGAGAGAGAGAGAGAGAGAGAGAGAGAGAGAGAGAGAGAGAGAGAGAGAGAGAGAGAGGATATGAGCATGAGCAAAACCCCAGCCCATAACAGCCAAGGTACCTTGCCTATGAAAAGCCATGTACTTTTCTTCACTTGGCCCATCCCCATCCAAAGCAATACTACAGTGGGTGCTGGCAAGCTTTTATCAAATCCCTTGCCTTCATTGTTAAGCACATAATGAAGGAGCCTGGAAACCTTTGTGGTTGTGTGCTTTGTGACTGAACCCACAGCTAATGAAGGAAAGGGTGCTATGTACCCAAATGCCTCCACCCGCCATCTGCCTGTCAGCAGACTTGGACCACTGTACTAGAGAGTCTATATTTGGGGGTAACAGGGGGTCTTACAAACTGGCCTGACGCCTCGCTTCTATGGAGCAGGCATTGTGGGAGCAAGAAATAAAATCCTAAGGTGTTAAGTCATGCCAGTAAGAAGGTAAAGTGTATAACAGGTTTTAAAATTGAGCGAGCATGGGTAGCACCGCAGAATTTAATAGCAATACCGCATTGTTGATGAGACCACACACATCGGTCACAGAACGCCAAAGAAATAATAATAATCATCAAGTCAGGATCTGTAGCAGTAAATTGTTAATCTGAGCTCCCGGAGCGTGACCACCCTTCTAGCCACCCGCCAGAGTTCTCTGGATTCTCGAATGAAAGACGCACACATGTGAACACACACACACACCTGCTTAATTCTGATATGCCTTAACTAGCTCAATAGCTGGACCACCCCTGGACCTCCACATGGCTAACACACTCCCCTCCGATATACCAGTGTTAATACTTGCTAAGTCTATACTTCACCTCTGCTACCCCAGACCCAGTCAAGGGCATGCTCCCTGGGGCCACTTACCCTGATTCTTACATGATTCTTACAGACCTTAAGTCTGATCTTTCTGATTCCCTGTCATGGCAAATCTCCCCTTCCCCTGTCCTGCATTTCCTCTCAGGAACCCTCAAAGTCCCACCTCTATTCCCCTGCCCAGCCATTGGCCATTGGCTCTTTATTGATCAGTCTAAAAACCAAGTGTTGGCAGGAGCCTGTAGTTCCCAGTAAGCACAACTCAAACCCCCAACAATTATTAATGAGGGAGATTTCTTCCTGCTGGCTACCTTTCATGGTTTTGTGAAATGCTATGCAGGCTGAGGAGAGGCGGAGGGGTCAGCAACCTTCTTCCTTGGCTGTGAACCCTGTGAGCTACAATAATCACCAGTGTGGATGGTGGTATACCAGTGGCACACGTGTTACAAAGGATGACCAACAACATTCTTATTGGCTTTAGGACCCATTACATAGGAGGAAGCATACCTGGTACTGCAAATTTGGCTAAGAGCCTATCTCTGGGGAGCTCAGGGGGCCCTAAGCTATTTCTCCCGTTCTGCTAAATGTAAATAGTGTTAAACTGCCCTCCAAATGTTGAACCCATGTCCCCATAGATTAGTGCAGCCCTCAGACTGCATCAGAGAAGTTTCTGAGCACCAGAGAGTGGTGAGCACACAAACTCACCACTGGTGAGCTGTGAGTGATGTGACCAGCTGCTCCGAACTCCTGCTGCCTCCATTTGCCCGTCAGAGTGACTAAACCCTTTCTTTTATTTAAGTTGCTTTTGTTTGAGTGAGAGAGAGAGAGAGAGAGAGAGAGAGAGAGAGAGAGGAGAGAGAGAGAGAGAGAGAGAGAGAGAGAGAGGGGAAAGAGAAAGAGAGAGAAACAAAGAAGGAAAGAAAGAAAAAAGAAATGGGGGAAAGATAGCAATCACATTCTTTCTACTTAATTCCCTATGTATCCAACAGTGTCTTGTATGATTTTATGGAGGCAAAAGAAGAATGGCATTATCTTATGCTAATGCTGCTGGCTGTATCACTTCATCTCATGAATACCAAATTCCCAGTGACAAGCATGATTTCAAAACCTACTGGGTTCATATCTCTGCTGAAGCTGGTAAAATATTTATAGTCCTGAAAGTTATAGAACCATAATCCCAAAGTCAAAACTGGAAGAAAGATTTGAAATTTGAGCATCCACTTAATTTTCAGTTCATTAGAATTTAATCAGGAAAGAAAATTGAACATGCCTGAGACAGGGGAACATTTGGTTCCAATACAGATGCACTCACACATACACCTGCACGCACACACCTCTCCATCCGACATTTCATTACTACAGTACCCTCAGAGTGATGGACGGCCGCCCATTCATCTATCAATGTGTAGGCCTCAGCATCACTATTATCATATCTAAGATCCTCCTTGTTTCACATTTTAAAATTACCTGTGGTGACCAGGTATAATGGATGACTTTATTCCCAGAAGTTGGGAGTCAGAGGCAACAGATTTCTGTGGGTTTGAGGCCAGTCTGGTCTACATTGCAAGCTCCAGGACAGCCAGGGCTACACAGTGAAATTATCTCCCAAAAAAATTGCTTGTTGATGTGTTTTTCTACTGTGTCTTTTATCTAGTAAGTTTGAAGCTAGAAAAAGAGAAAGAACCAGAGAGGCTTCGAGGATGTTGTTAGGGTTATGTCACACTGGGGAAGGAGAAGGAGAATCATCTCAGGCTGGATTTATTCCTTGGTGGAAAGGGAGCAGCTAACAATGGCACACTAACGAGAAGGCTCCTTGTTGCTTTTCTTGGTTTTATGTTATTGAACTCCATTTCCTGAGGTGAGGTAAAAGCAAATAAAGTTAGAAATCAACACATCCCCTGGAATAATTGAGCTTGTGAACCCAGCACTCTGAAAGCCCAAGGCAGGCTAAGTTTCTGAGAGTTCAAGGCCAGCCTGAGCTCTGATGTTTGGGTTCTAACTATCAAATCATTTAGATACAAGATCTCTCATCGTGCTGGCTGTAGCGGTGCACACCTTTAATCCCAGCACTTGGAGATAGAGGCAGGCACAACGCTGTGAGTTTGAGGCCAGCCTGGTCTGCATAATGAGACTCAGAATAACCAGAACGACATAGTGAGACCCTGTCTCAGGAGGAAAAGAAAAGAAAGATCTCTCATTTCCCCCCCCCCAAAGATTAAGAAACCATAGTGAATTTATGAGATAAAGGATGGCCCCTCCAAACTTCACTTATGTTTACAGGGTATCATGGAGCCTAGGCAGGTCTCCAACTCACCATGTAGCCTAGGATGACTTTGAACTTCGGTCCTCCTGCCTCCATCTCCCAGGTGGTGAAACTACAGGTCTGTGCCACTGCCACCATACCAGGTTTATGTGGTTGGTGCTGGGAACTAAACCTAGTGCTTGCTCAAGTTTGTTCATGTTAGGAAAGCAATCCACCAACTGAGATACATCCCCAGACTGCGATCCCCAAATCAGGTGTCTTCTTTTATATGTTGCCTTCATCTCAGTGCTTTGTCACGGAGATAGAAATGTAACTCAAACCATTGGTGAGTGTTTGCCTTGAAAGCCCATGGTCTGCATTTGATCCCCAGAACCCACATGAAAAAGCCAGACATGGTAACACAAACTTGTAATCCCAATCCTGGGAAGGCAGAGGCGGGCAGCTAGGGCTTGCTGGCCAGCTTAGCCCATTTAATGAGATTCTGGCGTGGCAGACCCTGTCTTTTTTTATTATTATTATTTATTAGATATTTTCTTCATTTACATTTTAAATGCTATCCTGAAAGTCCCCTATACCCTCCCCCTGCCCTGCTCCCCTACCCACTCACTCCCACTTCTTGGCCCTGGCATTCCCCTGTACTGAGGCATATAAAGTTTGCAAGACCAAGGGGCCTCTTTTCCCAGTGATGGCTGACTAGACCATCTTCTGCTACATATGTAGCTAGAGACATGAGCTCCGAGGGTACTGGTTAGTTCATATTGTTCCACCTATAGGGTTGCAGACCGCTTCAGCTCCTTGGGTGCTTTCTCTAGCTCCTCCATTGGGGGCCCTGTGTTCCATCCTATAGATGACTGTGAGCATCCACTTCTGTATTTGCCAGGCACTGGCATAGCCTCACAAGAGAGAGCTATATCAGGGTCCTTTCAGCAAAATCTTGCTGATATATGCAATAGTGTCTGCGCTTGGTGGCTGGTAATGGGATGGACCCCTGGGTGGGGCAGTCTCTGGATGGTCCACGCTTTCGTCTTAGGAAAAGAATGCTCCTGAAGAATCACAGCAGAAGTTGTCCGCTGGCCTCCACCTGCATGGGTACACATGCACACACAAAGGAGATGACGGGTGTGAACTGCTTGTGAGTCCGTCATGTTTTAGAAAACTTTGGGATAGTTGTACAAAGATTTTGCTATGTGTTGAGAGGGCTGTGGCTTTAGACCTGTGCATGTGGCTTACTCAATGGCTCCTAAGGATGCCCAAGTGCTAAAGATCACAGCCAGGGGGATATTGAGTCACACCCATCACCACTGCAAGGACTTAGCCCCAGGCTGCAGCCAAGGTGGTGTATCAGAGTCCAGGACATAAGCGGTAGTCCTTATTTTTATAACTTAAACTACATGTATATATTCTATCTGCATCTATATGTATGTCCATACAAATGCACAGATTTTAAAATCAGGCATCTAACATTCAATAAAATCAACTGTGGTCACAGGCCTTATGATACATAAAACAAATTTGCATGGACGAGACACAGAATGTTATGGCCACAGATAACAAACAGCTATAGCACATAAAAATATGCTAACATACCGAAATAACATGATCACATTTAATCACTGAGGGAAAAAGGGTACCGTGAAACTTTCGTACACAGGCCTTCGGCAAGACTCTCAATAAAAGGAGGTTCGTGCAGCTGGAGTGGGTTCTGTTTTCCCTCCCTGAGAGAGCATCTTATCCATAGCTGCCAGGCTGCGGGAGACGTGGCAGACAGGGTGGGAAGCTAGAGCAAGCTCAGACAGGGAGATGGCACCCCTGCAGGCTGGAGAAGTTTGGAGTTCTACAGATTGAATATAACTTTTAAAAAAAAGTCATCTCAGGGAGCAGCAATGAGAAGCCCCTAGTGTGCTCAGTGCATCATCCCAGTGGATGGAGACAGGCTTGTCATCTTAGAGAGGCTGAGAATTTGGTATTTGCTTTGATCTAGAAGTCAGACTAGAGGAGTTGCTCGTGGAGGGTTGTAATTCTCCCTAGACATCCATGCAGGCAGTCTCTGGGCCAGGCACCCACCCGTATGGAGGGTAATGCTCACTCCAGTGTTGGGCTGCCTGGGGTCAAAAGAAGCAAGAAACAAATGGAAATGGCGAGATTGGGAGCCTGGAGAGATGGTATAGTGGTTAAGAGCACTTGCTGCTCCTGAAGAAGACCTGGGTTCAAATCCCAGCACCCAGATGGTAGCTCATGCTGTCTGTAACTCCAGTTCAGAGAATCCAGAATTCTCCTCCAAACCTCCACAGGCACCAGGCATGTGCATGGTACACATACCTATGTTCAGGCAAAACATTCATACACATAACATTCAAAGGAGAAATATGCAGAGACAATGAAGACAGGTAAGTGTACCTTTGACCCTTCATCTAAGAAGCATTTTATTTATTTTTTCAACAGATAGAGGCTATTTCAAGAATCCACAACTTGTCAAAATGTAAAGAATTAGTGACTGTGGTCACATCTCCAATTACATCTAAATTTTCCAAAATTTTACCTATGTATCATGTGTGTGCATGTCTGAATAACAGTAATGTTCATATTTATTAGAAGTCTTTACAAGTACCTACTGAAATGTAAGATATTCAATTACATCCTTAACACCTACTGATATAGTATCTTTGGGTCTATTAAATGTTTTTTTATCTTAAAATCCTATTTTTTATATAAAATATAGTTCATTCAGAGTCATAAGATAAAAGTTTTATTAGGGTTTAAAAGGTAACATTGACCACAAAGATTTTAATTAAAAATAGCTTATTTTTTAAATTGTTAATTTCTTTTGTTTGATAGTCACCGGTAACCAAAAACTGATAAGATGTAAAATTGCTCTGTATCAATTGGGATACTTCTATGTGCCGTTTCCTTTGAATGGTAAAGATAATAGCAGATAAAACACCACCAAAAAAATACCTTTCATAATCGAGGCAACCTCACCCTGTACATAACAGAGATGGCTGTGTTACTGTAGTGGTTTGAATAAGAATGGCCCCTTAGGCTCCTATGTTTCCATACTTGGACCCAATTGATGGAACTGTTTGGTAAGCATTAGACAGTGGGGCCTTAGAGGAGGTGTGCCAGTGGGAGTGTGCTTTGAATCTTCAGGAGACTCTAGCCATTTCCAGCATCTCGTTTGGCCTCCTGCCTGCAGGAGATATGAGCTCTCAGGTATTCCTGCCACTGTGCCTTTTCTCCGCCCTCATGGACTCTAAGACTTGGAAACCATAAGCCCGCTGAGATGTTCCCCTGTATGAGTTGCCCTGTTAATGGTGTTTTATCACAGCAATAGAAAATGACTGTGACATGTATTAAGTCCTGACAGTAATAACTAGTGTCTTCCCTTCCTAAGCTAAATTTTAACTTACTGTCAGAACATTAAGAGGTAAAAATGAGGGCTGGAGAGAAGGCTCAGCCAGTCAAGGTTAGGCTCACAACCAAGCAGATGAGAAAGGAGAAGGTTTCCTCCCTACCTGCTCTCCTCATTAAACACACGCTTTCCAAAGTTCTTACCTTGTCCAATTTAAACTAAAGAAAACAGCGTCCTTTAAAAATCAAGCTGCTGGTGCCTGCTCAGCCTGTTCATCAGTGATCGACTTAGGCTGAAATCAAAGGTCTTTTACCTAATATCAAAGTCGTCTCTAAAAATACAGATTTTGAATTTAAAAATCACTAAAGTTATTAAAATGTAATCAGACTGTCTTAGTTAGGGTTTTACTGCTGTGAACAGACACCATGACCAGTGCAAGTCTTAAAAAGGACAACATTTAATTGGGGCTGGCTTACAGGTTCAGAGGTTCAGTCCATTGTCATCAAGGCAGGAACATAGCAATGTCCAGGCAGGCATTGTATAGGAGGAGCTGAGAGTTCTACATCTTCATCTGGAGGCTGCTTGCAGAATACTGGCTTCCAGTCAGCTAGAATAAGAGTCTTAAAGCCTAAACCCACAGTGACACACCTACTCCAACAAGGCCACACCTACTGCAACAAGGCCACACCTTCTAATAGTGCCAATCCCTGGGCTCAGCATATACAAACCATCACACTGATCAACAGTGTAACCCAAAACTAACAAATGATACAAGAATCTGGTTTATTTTTAAATTTTTCTTTATGACTATGTGTGTATATTGTTTATATATGCTTGTGTTTTTACATTGTACATATTGGCAAAATAAGTACATGGTCTTTTTAATTAAAACTTTCAAGTTAGACCAAATCTCTTCTAATTCATAATATAACCAATTTGGTTATAAATTAGTTATGGTGGAGTTCTTGTCCCTATGTGGGACTCCACCACCCACGGCCAAGGCTCAGGAACATTGCAGGGGCAGGAACAGCATTCAAAGATGAAGGAAGAGGGAGGACAGTGTGACGATATCCTCCATCATGGAAGCCATGCTGTTATACTATTATAGATGACATGGCTGTTATACTCTTGGACTCGTGACATATATGATTACCTGCAAAGGATTGGGCCTGTTATAGAAATGTAAGGCTATCACGAGGACCTTGCTTTTCCCTGAGGACTTATTTGCTGAGAAAATAAAGCAGGTGAATGCAGGAAGGGTGTTTTCTTCAGTGGTGTAGCCTCTGGGCAGATGCTTATAGCATTTGAAATGTAAATGAAGAAAATACCTAATTTAAAAAAAAAAGAAAGAAAGAAACTCTAATGAAACTGGCAGAGTGAGCAAGAAAGAAAATAGGCATGAAAGCAGGAAGGGGGCAAGCTGGGAAGAGAGAGGAGTTAGTAAGAGGTGGGGAGGGTTGAGAAAGGATGGGGGAGTGTGGTTGAATGGTCCCCATAGACTCATATATCTGAATGCTTCATTAACCAGGGAATGCACTATTTCAAAGGATTAGGAGGTGTGCTATTGCTAGAGGACGTATGTCACTTAGGATAGGCTCTGAGGAATCAAAGGACCAAATTAGGCCCCAGTGTCTTTCTCTTCCTGTTGCCTGCAAATCCAGATGTAGAACTCTCAGCTACTGTTCTCTTCCATGATAAAAAAGGACTAAACCTCTAAAACTGTGAGTGAGCCCTAATTTAATACTTTTTTTTTTATAAGAGTTAGCAGCCGGGCGTGGTGGCGCACGCCTTTAATCCCAGCACTTGGGAGGCAGAGGCAGGCGGATCTCTGAGTTCAAGGCCAGCCTGGTCTACAGAGTGAGTTCCAGGACAGCTGGGCTACACAGAGAAACCCTGTCTCGAAAAACCAAAAAAAAAAAAAGAGTTACCGTGGTCATGGTGGCTCTTCACAACAGAGCGCTAGCTGAGACAGGGAGATGGATAGAAATCCATTATGTACTTGTCTGGAAATGTGATAATGAAATCATTTTTATGTATATTAATATATACTAATAAAACTAATTTTTTTTTTAAAAAAAGGAGCCCATCCTTGGATAAAGCTATAAGCTGGGTTGAAATCATGTGATGTGCATATGTCACAGAAACGTAACAGTGGTAGACCAGAGCACAATTTTTATCTATGACCAAACATGTTTGATAAAGTCAGGATTAAGCAGAATTCAGTATGCTTTTCTCCCACAAGAGATCTTGAATTCTTCACTCACGGGACAGGAACATGAGTATTGTCCCTCCAGTCATGAGACTCCTGGAAAGAGCCACTCTAAGAGAGGTTTTTCCACAGAGGGTGTATGAAGCTTGGATGTCTCAGAACACTCAAGTCCCAACGTCCAAGGGACACCCAAGACACCAGGACAGACAACGAAGAGGAAGACATGCATGACTATGCATGAACCCCTGGGGGCTCATAGAGAGATTCATAATACTGGGCAGCAGCAAGCTCAATTCCATTCCCTCAGTTTGGGTCAGAAGGAAGAGGAAAGTGGCCTCACTCTGGTTCACATGCACCTGATTTATCTTAAACTAGCATTTAAGAGGCAGGCATGCCTGTGGGGACTAGGCCTTATGTATATATGTATATATGTATATATGTATATATGTATATATGTATATATGTATATATGTATATATGTGTATATGTGTATATGTGTATATGTGTATATGTGTATATGTGTATATGTGTATATGTGTATATGTGTATATGTGTATATGTGTATATGTGTATATGTGTATATGTGTATATGTGTATATGTGTATATGTGTATATGTGTATATGTGTATATGTGTATATGTGTATATGTGTATATGTGTATATGTGTATATGTATATATGTATATATGTATATATGTATATATGTATATATGTATATATGTATATATGTATATATGTATATATGTATATATGTATATATGTATATATGTATATATGTATATATGTATATATGTATATATGTATATATGTATATATGTATATATGTATATATGTATATATGTATATATGTATAGGCCCAGCCCTCTTGCGGGTGTATCCAAATCTTTTCACATGATGACACAACATTGGCAAAGTTCACACTTGAGTACCTTGCCATCATGTTACCAAAGAAAAGCAGAAGCAGAAGCAGAAGCCAGGCAGTGATGGTGCACACCTTTAATCCCAGCACTTGGGAGGTAGAGGCAGTCAGATCTCTGTGAGTTTAAGGCCAACCTGGTCTACAGAGTGAGTTCCAGGACAGCCAGGATTACACAGAGAAACTGTGTCAAAAACAAAACAAACAAACAAAATGTCATATAGAAAAACTCAAAATGCTTTCAGTAAGCTTATTGTGTTGTATTGGATCACTTTCCGGGATGCAAGGGTTCATGAGCATTTGGGTTAGACGAGCCTGCAAGGTTTTTGTTATCTGTTAGGGAATTGAGCAGGTAAATCCATGTTCCTGGGAGGAGATCAAGGCAGTCATACTCCAGGTGGGGGCAGTAAAGAGACAATTCACGCAGCAGCCAGGTGGTCCTCTACCCAAGGCTCTGCCTTTTCAGTCTTGCTCACAGAGCACCTGCCACCAGGAACATGTGGGCTCAATTACAGCCACTGAGATCCTTTCTTCTGCCAGTGCTGTGACTGCAGCCCCTGAGGGCCTATTCATCATCAGGATTGCCTGTGAAGCCCAGTCTCTGACTCCCAAACAACCCACAATCCATGCCATGGATGGGCATCAGTCCCTTTGGGGATCATGGGAAATTGGAAAGTGGGGGTTCACAATGGCCATAATTATGTAAAACAGCACTCAATTGCAGTCAATCTGTTATATTTAAAAAGTAGAAGAAGGAGGTTAGAGAGATGGCTCAGTGGTTAAGAGTACCTGTTGTTCAAGCAGAGGACCTGGGTTCAGTTCCCAGCACTGACACAGAGATTCACAGCCATCCAGAGCTCCAGTTCCAAGGGATCCACTACTTGTTTCTGATGTGAGGAGGCATCAAGAGTACATGAGGTGCGTGTGTATACATGCAGGCAAAACACTCATGGCTGTAAACTAAAAGAAGTAAATCTAAAGTAAAATGTTTTTATTTTATTGTTTTATTTAAATGGGAAATAAGATTTAAATAAGAAAAAATAATTAGAAAATGCTCAGTGTCCACTAGTAAGAATTCCACTAGAATACCAATCCTCTCAAGGAGCAATAGCATTCCTATGGGTGTTTCATCTCTGACAGCACAGGGGAAAGATCTTTCCCCTGAGCTGGGGAAATGTCTGTGTTTGTGAACAACTTACCTTGCAAGCACCCCAATCCTCTTTACAATCCATGAAAAAATAATAGCAAAAGCAGCCAGAAACAAGAGGATCCCAGCCTGCTTGGCAAATTCTAAGCTGGTGAGAAACTCAAGAATGCAGGCAGCGGTAGCCTGGCATGCTCTGGAGGCAGAAGGCCTAGTAGACTCTGAGTTCAAGGCCGGCCTGGTCTACAGAGTGAGTTCCACGACAGCTGAGTCTACACAGAGAAACCCTGTCTCAGAAGAAGAAAATGGGGGAAGGAGGCAAAGGAAAAACACATGAGATTGTGCTCTGGCCTTCACACATTCCACACATAAGTGCATACCTGCACACATGTGTGCACACATACACACAAACATGCACAGATACACACACAACAGCAGAGCCTTAGCCTGGAAAAATATCAGATTCTGAACAGGAGCCTTGAGCTCACAGAAAAGATAGTGTTTACTTTTTAAGGCATATGTGGGGAATGTGTAGTTTATATAGTTATAATTCACGGACACCTGTGCGTATCGTTTTAACTGACGGACAAGAGCTATATTTCCCAGCGGCCTTGTTTAATGGTCCTAATTACTTTTTGTCTCCTTTACTGAGGAGACAATTTAATTTTCTCTTGGCAGTGAGACATTATCTGAAAATTAGTTCAAACAAGTTCAACGAAACCAGACTCATATTTTAACCTCTTATTAATCATATTCCAAAAGAAGTAAAATTGTCTGCCTGAAGCATTTCCAAATTCCTTTCAGTAGAGGTTTTTGAAGCTTGATTGAAATTACTTGACAGAGTGAGCCCAAAGAAGGTAGCCTGCTATTTACTGCTTCGGTGCCTAGGGAAACTGCAAGCATCCCACGATTAAACTGCTTGAAAAGTCCTAACTACTCTGCACAGACACTTAAGAGAAATTGAATTAGGCCCTGGCTGGTCATCAATTTTAAAAAGTACTAACAGCTAAAAAAGAAAAAAAAATGTCCATGTGCCTACCTTCCAAAGATCTATCTAATTTCATGTTTTTCTGCCTCTTAAAGATACTGGGGCTATGAGAGGGAACTGGAAAGATAGCTCAGTACATCAAAGTGCTTGCTGTGTAGGTGAGTAGACCTGAGTTCAAATCCCAAGCACCCACATGAAAACAGTACCTGTAAGTCCAGTGTTGTGGGCCACAGAGATAGGAGGATTGCTGGGACTTTCTGGATACCAGGCTAATTTCAGGTTTGGTGAGAAAATGTCTCAGGGGAATAATGTGGAGAACAATAGGAGAGGCCAGTGTGTTTCTCTAGCCTCAGTGTGTGCACAGGGGCACACATACCCTATACCTACATACATCACACACACACACACACACACACACACACACACACACACACATGAATGCACTAAAAGAAGAAGAGGTGGAAGAGGAAGAAGAGGAGGAAGAAAAGAGAGAAGGAGAAGGAGGAAGAGGCAGAGGAAGAATGAGGAGGAAAAGGATCCCTTTCCAAAAGCATTTTCTTCTTACTTCCTTACTCATCTGTCTCTTGCCTCCTGGAGAAGGATGCCTCACTTATGCCTTGGAGAGAAATTAAGCCAGAGCCTGCCCCCCCCCCAAAAAAGGGATTTTGCCCGGAGCTGATCCTGTGCCACAGCACTACATACACAAATACTACCAGGAGAGAGCTAGCCTCACAGGAGTACAGACAACCCTGTGAGTGCAAGGAAAACAACTACCACTGCTGCTCAGAGGGACCCTCCTGGAACCCTCAGGACACAAGAACCAAGGAGTGGCCTGGAACAGGAGCCTCCCAGTTTCCTTCTGCCCCCAGGGCCGACTCTGTGCCACAGGGCTCCCTCCATACCCAAATACCGCCAGGAGAGAGCTGGTCTCCCAGGGGTGCTGACAAATGTGCAATCACAAGTAAGACCACCACTTCTCTTCAAATTCCTGGCCCGAGAAGGACTCTCCCACAGCCATCAGGACACAGGAACAAAGGAACAGTTGGGGACAGGATCCTTCTGGTTTCTGTCTGCACCCTAGAGCTGACCCTGTACCTGAGTAATCCATACATAAATTCCTTCCAGTGAGAACTGGTGGCAGGAGGAACTAGCCACAGTCAGAGAGAGCAAGACCAGCTTACACCAGAGATAATCAGATGGTGAAAGGCAAGGGCAGGAACACAAGCAACAGAAACAAAGGCTACTTGGCATCATTAGAACCCAGTTCTCCCACCACAGCAATCTCTGGTTACCCCAACACAACAGAAAAGCAAGACTCTGATTTAAAATCACATCTCATGATAATGATAGAGGACTTTGAGAAGGACATAAATAACTCCCTTAAAAAATACAAGAGAACACGGGTAAACAGGTATAAGCCCTTAAAGACGAAACACAGAAATCTCTTAAAGAATTACAACAACCAAACAGGTGAAGGAATGGGAAAAAAACCATACAGGATCAAAAAATGAAAATAGAAACAAGAAAGAAATCACAAGGGAAACAACATTAGAGTTAGAAAACCTAGGAAAGAGATCAGGAGTCATAGATGTAAGCATCATCAACAGAATATAAGAGATAGAAGAGAGAATCTCAGGTGTGGAAAATACTGTAGAAAATATTGATACAACAGTTAAAGAAAATGCAAAATGCAAAAAGCTCTTAACCCAAAACATCCAGGAAATTCAGGACACAATGAGGAGACCAAACCTAAGGATAATAGGTATAGAAGAGAATGAAGATTCCCAACTTAGAGGACAAGGAAATATCTTCAACAAAGTTATAGAAGAAAACTTCCCTAACCTAAAGAAAGAGATGCCCATGAACGTACAAGAAGCCTACAGAACCCCAAATAGACTGGACCAGGAAAGAAAATTCTCCCATCACATAATAGTCAAAACACCAAATGCACAAAACAAAGAAAGAATATTAAAAGCAGTAAGGGAAAAAGTCAAGTAACATATAAAGCAGACCTATAAAAACTACTACAGACTTCTCAGCAGAGACTATGAAAGCTAGAAGATCCTGGGCAGATCTCATACAGACCCTAACAGAACACAAATGTCAGCCCAGACTACTATACCCAGCAAAACTCTCAATCACCATAGATGGAGAAAACAAGATATTCCACGACAAAACCAAATTTACAAAATATCTTTCTACAAATTCAGCCCTACAAAGGATAATAAATAGATGGAAACGGCCAACACAAGGAGGAAAACGACACCCTAGAAAAAGCAAGAAAGGAATCTTCTTTCAACAAACCCAAAAGAAGATAGCTATACAAACATAAAAATAACATCAGAAATAACAGGAAGCAACAATCACTATAACTTAATATCTCTTAAGATCAGTGGACTCAATTCCCCAATAAAAAGACAGAGATTAACAGACTGGATACATAAACAGGACCCAGCATTTTGCTGCATACAGAATTACCTCAGAGTAAAGGACTGGAAAACAATTTTCCAAGCAAATGGTCCCAAGAAACAAACTGGAGTAGCCACTCTAATATCAGATAACATTGACTTTCAACCAAAAGTTATCAAAAAAGATAAGGAAAGACACTTCTTATTCATCAAGGGTAAAATTTACCAAGAAGAACTCTCAATTATGAACATCTGTGCTCCAAATGCAAGGGCGCCCACATTCATAAAAGAAACTTTACTAAATTACAAGCACATATTGCACTGCACACAATAATAATGGCCGACTTCAACACCCCACTCTCATCAATGGACGAATCATGGAAACAGAAACTAAACAGAGACACAGTGAAACTAATAGAAGTTATGGACTAAAGGGATTTAGCATATATCTATAGAACATTTCATCTTAAATCAAAAGACTATACCTTCTTCTCAGCACCTCATGGTACCTTTTCCAAAAGTGACCATATGATCAGTCACAAAACAGACCTCAACAGGTACAAGAAGATTGAAATAATCTCATTCCTCCTATCGATCACCACAGACTAAGACTGGTCTTCAATAATAACAAAACAACAGAAAGCCCACATACGCATGGAAGCTGAAAAACACTCTACTCAATGATAGCTTCGTCAAGGAAGAAATAAAGAAAGTAATTAAAGGCATTTTAGAATTTAAGGAAAATGAAGGCACAACATACCCAAACTTATGAGACACAATAAAAGCAGTGCTAAAAGGAAAACTCATAGCTCTGAGTGACTCCAAAAAGAAACTAGAGAGAGCATACACTAGCAAGACACCTGAAAGCTCTAGAACAAAAAGAAGCAAATTCACCCAAGAGGAGTAGACTGCAGAAAATAATCAAACTCAGGGCTGAAATCAACCAGTAGAAACAAAAATCACTATACAAAGAATCAACAAAATCAGAAGCTAGTTCTTTGAGAAAATCAGCAAGAAAGATAAACCCTTAGCCACACTAACCAGAAGGCAGAGAAACAGTGTCCAAATTAACAAAATCAGAAATGAAAAGGGAGCTATAACAACAGAAACTGAGGAAATTTTAAAAATTATCAGATCCTAATACAAAAGCATATACTCAACAAAATTGGAAAATCTGGATGAAATGGACAATTTCCTAGATAGATACTAAATAGCAAAATTAAATCAGAATCAGATAAACCATCTAAACAGTCCCATAACCCCTAAAGAAATAGAAGCAGTCATTAAAAGTCTCCCAACCAAAAAAAAAAAAAAAAAGCCCAGGACCAGATGGGTTTAGTGCAGAATTCTCTCAGACCTTCAAAGAAGACCTAATACCAATACTCTTCAAACTATTCCATAAAATAGAAACAGAAGTAATACTACCTAATTCATTCTATGAACCCACAGTTTTGCTGATACTAAAACCACACAAAGACTCAACAAAGAAAGAGAACTTCAGACCAATTTCCCTTATGAATCTTGATGCAAAAATAGTCAATAAAATTCTCACAAACCGAATTCAACAACACATAAAAATGACCACTCACCACAATCAAGTAGGCTTCATCCCAGGGATGCAGGGATGGTTCAATATATGGAAATCCATCAATGTAATCCACTACATAAACAAACTGAAAGAAAAAACCCATGATCATATCATTAGATGCTGAAAAAGCATTTGACAAAATTCAACATCGCTTCATGTTAAAAAGACTTGGAAGAATCAGGAATTCAAGGTCCATACTAAACATAGAAAAAGCAATATACAGCAAACCAGTAGCCAACATCAAACTAAATATAGAGAAACTTGAAGCAATCCCACTAAAATCAGGGACTAGACAAGGCTGCCCTCTCTCTCCCTGTCTATTCAATATAGTACTTGAAGTTCTAGCTAGAGCAATTAGACAGCAAAATGAGGTCAAAGTGATACAAATTGGAAAGGAAGAAGTTAAAATATCACTATTTGCAGATGATATGATAGTATACTTAAGTGACCCCTAAAACTCCACCAGAGAACTCCTAAACCTGATAAACAATTTCAGCAAAGTGGCCTGATATAAAATTAACTCAAACAAATCAGTAGCCTTCCTCTACTCAAAGGATAAACAGGCTGAGAAAGAAATTAGGGAAACAACACCCTTCACAATAGTCACAAATAATATAAAGTATCTTGGTGTGACTTCAACCAAACAAGTGAAACATCTTTATGACAAGAACTTCAAGTCCCTGAAGAAAGAAATTAAAGAAGATCTCAGAAGATGGAAATATCTCCCATGCTCGTGGATTGGCAAGATTAATATAGAAAAAAATGGCCATCTTGCTGAAAGCAATATACAAATTCAGTGCAATCCCAATCAAAATTCCAACACAATTCTTTATAGAGTTAGGAAGAGCAATTTGCAAATTCATTTGGAATAACAAAAAACCAGGATAGCAAAAACTATTCTCAACAATAAAATAACTTCTGGGGGAATCACCATCCCTGACCTCAAGCTGTACTATAAAGCAATAGTGATTAAAAAAAAAACTGCATGGTATTGGTACAGAGACAGGCAGGGAGATCAATAGGATAGAATTGAAGACCCAGAAATGAACCCACATACCTACAGTCACTTGATCTTTGACAAAGGAGCTAAAACCATCCAATGGAAAAAAAGACAGCATTTTCAACAAACAGTGTTGGCTCAACTAGCAGTCAACATGTAGAAGAATGCAAATTGATCTATTCTTATCTCCCAGTACAAAGCTCAAGTCCAAGTGGAACAAAGACCTCCACGTAAAACCAGATACACTGATTCTAATAGAAAAGAAAGTGGGGGGCTGGAGAGATGGCTCAGCGGTAAGAGCACTGACTGCTCTTCCAAAGGTCATGAGTTCAAATCCCAGCAACCACATGGTGGCTCACAACCATCTTTAATAAGATCTGACACCCTCTTCTGGTGCATCTGAAGAGACAGCTACAGTGTACTTAGATATAATAATAAATAAATCTGAAAGAAAGAAAGAAAGAAAGAAAGAAAGAAAGAAAGAAAGAAAGAAAGAAAGGAAGGAAGGAAGGAAGGAAGGAAGGAAGGAAGGAAGGAAGGAAGGAAGGAAGGAAGGAAGGAAGGAAGGAAGGAAGAAAAGAACGTGGGGAAAAGTCTCTAACACATGGGCACAGGGGAAAAGTTCCTGAACAGAAAACCAATGGCTTATGCGCTAAGATCAAGAATTGACAAATGAGTGGGGGGGGGGTAAAATTGACAAATGAGACCTCATAAAATTGCAAAGCTTCTATAAGGCAAAGGACACTGTCAATAGGACAAAACGGCAACCAACAGATTGGGAAAAGATCTTTACCAATCCTACATCCGATAGAGGGCTAATATCCAACATAGACAAAGAACTCAAGAAGTTAGACTCCAGAGAACCAAATAACCCTATTAAAAAATGGGAAACAGAGCTAAACAGAGAATTCTCAACTGAGGAAACTCAAGTGGCTGCAATACATCTAAAGAAATGTTCAACATCCTTAGTCATCAGGGAAATACAAATCAAAACAATCCTGAGATTCCACCTCACGCCAGTCAAAATGGCTAAGATGAAAAACTCAGGTGACAGCAGATGCTGACGAGGATGTGGAGAAAGAGGAACACTCCTCCATTGCTGATGGGATTGCAAGCTTGTTCAACCACTCTGGAAATCAGTTTGGTGGTTCCTCAGAAAATTGGACTACCTGAGGACCCAGCTATACCACTCCTGGGCATATACTCAGAAGATGCTCCAACTTGCAATAAGAATACATGCTGGATCCACTGTGTTCATAGCAGCCTTATTTATAATAACCAGAAGCTGGAAAGAACCCAGATGTCCCTCAACAGAGGAATGGATACAGAAAATGTGGGGTATTTATACAATGGAATACTACTCAGCTATTAAAAACAATGACTTTATGAAATTCTCAAGCAAATGGATGGAACTTGAAAATATCATCCTGATTGAGATGACTCAGTCACAAAGGAACAAACACGGTATGTACTCATTGATAAGTGGATATTAGCCCAAAAGTTAGGAATACCCAAGATTCAATTCACAGACCATATGAAGCCTAAGAAGGAAGACCAAAATGTGAATGCTTCGGTGCTTTTTAGAAGGGTGTCCCAGCTCAGCCACCATTGGTGTTCCACATCAGCCTTCATGACATCTGGCTAAGGAAAGGTTGGAGCAGGAGACTGCATTAGTTAGGGAAGCAGAAACCGGCCTGAGTAGGGCCACAGGCCTCATCCGGCAGGATCAGCGCCGGGGTAGCTGCAGAGCAGGGTTGCCTGACACCTGCCAGCTACCCAAGACCCCCGCCGCAGGATTTTGGGACTGCTGGTGAGTGGAACACAGCTTCTGCTCCAGTCCAATCACGCGGGACCTGAGACTGCTCTGGTTGGGGAGAGAGAAATCCGGCCTACATAGGGCCACAAGCCTCTTCCGGTCAGAAAAGCACCGGGGCAGCTGGGGCGCAGGGTCGGCTCACACTCGCCAGCTACCCACAACACCCACCACAAGATCTTAAGACTTCTGGTGAGTGGAACACAGCTTCTGCTCCAATCCAATTGCACGCGGGACCAGAGACTGCATTAGTTAGGGAAGCAGAAAACCGGCCTGAGTAGGACCACAGGCCTCTTCCGGCTGGACCAGCACCGGGGTACCATCAGCTACCCACGACTCCCGCCGCAGGATTTTGAGACTGCTGGTGAGTGGAACACAGCTTCTGCTCCAATCTTTAAACAGTGACAACGATAACAACTAAACCCAGAGATTACCAGATGGCGAAAGGTAAACGTAATAATCTTACTAACAGAAACCAAGACCACTCACCATCATCAGAACCCAGCACCCCCACTTCGCCCAGTCCAGGGCACCCCAACACACGGGAAAAGCTAGACACGGATCTAAAAGCATATCTCCTGATGATGGTAGAGGACTTCAAGAAGGACTTTAATAACACACTTAAAGAAATACAAAGGAACACTGGTAAACAGGTAGAAGACAGTAAAGAGGAAGCACAAAAATCCCTTAAAGAATTGCAGGAGAACACTGCTAAAGAGTTACAAATCCTTAAAGAAAAACAGGATAGCATAATCAAAAAGGTAGAAGTCCTTACAGAAAAACAGGAAAACACATCCAAACAGATGATGGAAATGAACAAAACCATACTATACCTAAAAAGGGAAGTAGACACAATAAAGAAAACCCAAAATGAGGCAACACTGGAGATAGAAACCCTAGGAAAGAAATCTGGAACCATAGATACCAGCATCAGCAACAGAATACAAGAGATGGAAGAGAGAATCTCAGGTGCAGAAGATTCCATAGAGAACATCGGCACAACAATCAAGGAAAATGTAAAATGCAAAAAGATCCTAACTCAAAACATCCAAGAAATACAGGACACAATGAGAAGACCAAACCTACGGATAATAGGAGTGGATGAGAATGAAGATTTTCAACTCAAAGGACCAGCAAACATCTTCAACAAAATTATAGAAGAAAACTTCCCAAATCTAAAGAAAGAGATGCCCATGAATATACAAGAAGCCTACAGAACTCCAAATAGACTGGACCAGAAAAGAAATACCTCCCGACACATAATAATCAGAACAACAAATGCTCTAAATAAAGATAGAATACTAAAAGCAGTAAGAGAAAAAGGCCAAGTAACATATAAAGGCAAGCCTATCAGAATTACACCAGATTTTTCACCAGAGATTATGAAAGCCAGAAGATCCTGGACGGATGTTATACAGACACTAAAAGAACACAAATTCCAGCCCAGGCTACTATACCCAGCCAAACTCTCAATTAACATAGATGGAGAAACCAAAGTATTCCACGACAAAACCAAATTCACACATTATCTCTCCACGAATCCAGCCCTTCAAAGGATAATAACAGAAAAAAACCAATACAAGGACAGGAATCACGCCCTAGAAACAACAAGAAGGTAATCCCTCAACAAACCTAAAAGAAGACAGCCACAAGAACAAAATGCCAACTTTAACAACAAAAATAACAGGAAACAACAATTACTTTTCCTTAATATCTCTTAATATCAATGGACTCAACTCCCCGATAAAAAGACATAGACTAACAAACTGGCTACACAAACAAGACCCAACATTTTGCTGCTTACAGGAAACTCATCTCAGAGAAAAGGATAGACACTACCTCAGAATGAAAGGCTGGAAAACAATTTTCCAAGCAAATGGCATGAAGAAACAAGCTGGAGTAGCCATTCTAATATCTGATAAGATTGACTTCCAACCCAAAGTCATTAAAAAAGACAGGGAGGGACACTTCATACTCATCAAAGGTAAAATCCTCCAAGAGGAACTATCAATCCTGAATATCTATGCTCCAAATACAAAGGCAGCCACATTCATTAAAGAAACTTTAGTAAATCTCAAAGCACACATTGCACCTCATACAATAATAGTGGGAGACTTCAACACACCACTTTCACCAATGGACAGATCATGGAAACAGAAACTAAACAGGGACACAGAGAAACTAAGAGAAATTATGAATCAAATGGATCTGGCAGATATCTACAGAACATTCTATCCTAAAACAAAAGGATATACCTTCTTCTCAGCACCTCATGGTACCTTCTCCAAAACTGACAACATAATTGGTCACAAAACAGGCCTCAACAGATACAAAAATATTGAAATTGTCCCATGCATCCTATCAGATCACCATGGACTAAGGCTGATCTTCAATAACAAAATAAATAATAGAAAGCCAACCTTCACGTGGAAACTGAACAACACTCTTCTCAATGATACCTTGGTCAAGGAAGGAATAAAGAAAGAAATTAAGGACTTTTTAGAGTTCAATGAAAATGAAGCCACAACATACCCAAACTTATGGGACGCAAAGAAAGCATTTCTAAGAGGAAAACTCATAGCTCTGAGTGCCTCCAAAAGGAAACTAGAGAGAGCACACATTAGCAGCTTGACAACACACCTAAAAGCACTAGAACAAAAGGAAGCAAATTCACCCAAGAGGAGTAGATGGCAGGAAATAATCAAACTCAGGGGTGAAATCAACCAAGTGGAAACAAGAAAAACTATTCAAAGAATCAACCAATCAAGGAGCTGGTTCTTTGAGAAAATCAACAAGATAGATAAACCCTTAGCCAGACTCACTAGAGGGCACAGGGAAAGCATCCTAATTAACAAAATCAGAAATGAAAAAGGAGACATAACAACAGATCCTGAAGACATCCAAAACACCATCAGATCCTTCTACCAAAGGCTATACTCAACAAAACTGGAGAACCTGGATGAAATGGAGAAGTTCCTAGACAGATACCAGGTACCAAAATTGAATCAAGATCAGGTTAATGATCTAAACAGCCCTATATCCCCCAAAGAAATAGAAGCAGTCATTAATAGTCTCCCAACTAAAAAAAGCCCAGGACCAGATGGGTTTAGTGCAGAGTTCTATCAGACCTTCAAAGAAGATCTAATCCCAGTTCTTCACAAACTATTCCACAAAATAGAAACAGAAGGTACTCTACCCAACTCATTCTATGAAGCCACAATTACTCTGATACCTAAACCACAAAAAGACCCAACAAAGATAGAAAGCTTCAGACCAATATCCCTTATGAATATTGATGCAAAAATCCTCAATAAAGTTCTTGCTAACCTAATCCAAGAACACATCAAAACAATCATCCATCCTGACCAAGTAGGTTTCATCCCAGGGATGCAGGGATGGTTCAATATACGGAAATCCATCAACGTAATCCAGTATATAAACAAACTCAAAGACAAAAACCACATGGTCATCTCGTTAGATGCGGAAAAAGCATTTGACAAGATCCAACACCCATTCATGATAAAAGTCTTGGAAAGATCAGGAATTCAAGGCCCATACCTAAACATGATAAAAGCAATCTACAGCAAACCAGTAGCCAACATCAAAGTAAATGGTGAGAAGCTTGAAGCAATCCCTCTAAAATCAGGGACTAGACAAGGCTGTCCACTTTCTCCATACCTATTCAACATTGTACTTGAAGTCCTAGCCAGAGCAATTCGACAACAAAAGGAGATCAAAGGGATACAAATTGGAAAAGAAGAAGTCAAAATATCACTTTTTGCAGATGATATGATAGTATATATAAGTGACCCTAAAAATTCCACCAGAGAACTCCTAAGCCTGATAAACAGCTTCGGTGAAGTAGCTGGATATAAAATTAACTCAAACAAATCAATGGCCTTTCTCTACACAAAGAATAAACAGGCTGAGAAAGAAATTAGGGAAACAACACCCTTCTCAATAATCACAAATAATATAAAATATCTTGGCGTGACTCTAACTAAGGAAGTGAAAGATCTGTATAATAAAAACTTCAAGTCTCTGAAGAAAGAAATCATAGAAGATCTCAGAAGATGGAAAGATCTCCCATGCTCATGGATTGGCAGGATCAACATTGTAAAAATGGCTATCTTGCCAAAAGCAATCTACAGATTCAATGCAATCCCCATCAAAATTCCAACTCAATTCTTCAACGAATTAGAAAGTGCAATCTGCAAATTCATCTGGAATAACAAAAAACCTAGGATAGCAAAAACTCTTCTCAAGGATAAAAGAACCTCTGGTGGAATCACCATGCCGGACCTAAAGCTTTACTACAGAGCAATTGTGATAAAAACTGCATGGTACTGGTATAGTGACAGACAAATAGACCAATGGAATAGAATTGAAGACCCAGAAATGAACCCACACACCTATGGTCACTTGATCTTCGACAAGGGAGCTAAAAACATCCAGTGGAAGAATGACAGCATTTTCAACAAATGGTGCTGGCACAACTGGTTGTTAACATGTAGAAGAATGAGAATCGATCCATTCCTATCTCCTTGTACTAAGGTCAAATCTAAGTGGATCAAGGAACTTCACATAAAACCAGAGACACTGAAACTTATAGAGGAGAAAGTGGGGAAAAGCCTTGAAGATATGGGCACAGGGGAAAAATTCCTGAATAGAACAGTAATGGCTTGTGCTGTAAGATCGAGAATTGACAAGTGGGACCTCATGAAACTACAAAGCTTCTGCAAGGCTAAAGACACCATCAATAAGACAAAAAAAACCACCAACAGATTGGGAAAGGATCTTCACCTATCCTAAATCAGATAAGGGACTAATATCCAATATATATAAAGAACTCAAGAAGGTGGACTCCAGAAAGTCAAATAACCCCATTAAAAAATGGGGCTCAGAACTGAACAAAGAATTCTCACCTGAGGAATACCGAATGGCAGAGAAACACCTGAAAAAATGTTCAACATCCTTAATCATCAGGGAAATGCAAATCAAAACAACCCTGAGATTCCACCTCACACCAGTCAGAATGGCTAAGATCAAAAATTCAGGTGACAGCAGATGCTGGCGAGGATGTGGAGAAAGAGGAACACTCCTCCATTGTTGGTGGGATTGCAAGCTTGTACAACCACTCTGGAAATCAGTCTGGCGGTTCCTCAGAAAATTGGACATAGTACTACCGGAGGATCCAGCAATACCTCTCCTGGGCATATATCCAGAAGATGTCCCAACCGGTCAAAAGGACACATGCTCCACTATGTTCATAGCAGCCCTATTTATAATAGCCAGAAGCTGGAAAGAACCCAGATGTCCCTCAACAGAGGAATGGATACAGAAATTATGGTACATTTACACAATGGAGTACTACTCAGCTATTAAAAAGAATGAATTTATGAAATTCCTAGCCAAATGGATGGACCTGGAGGGCATCATCTTGAGTGAAATAACACAATCACAAAAGAACTCACACAATATGTATTCACTGATAAGTGGATATTAGCCCAAAACTTAGGATTCCCAAGATATAAGATACAATTTGATAAACGCATGAAACTCAAGAAAAATGAAGACCAAAGTGTGGACACTGTGCACCTTCTTAGAATTGGGAACAAAACACCCAGGGAAGGAGTTACAGAGACAAAGTTCGTAGCTGTGATGAAAGGATGGACCATTTAGAGACTGCCGTATCCAGGGATCCATCCCATAATCAGCTTCTAAACGCTGACACCATTGCATACACTAGCAAGATTTTGCTGAAAGGACCCAAATATAGCTGTCTCTTGTGAGACGATGCCGGGGCCTAGCAGACACAGGAGTGGATGTTCACAGTCAGCTATTGGATGTATCACAGGGCTCCCAATGGAGAAGCTAGAGAAAGTACCCAAGGAGCTAAAGGGATCTGCAACCCTATTGTTGGAACAACATGATGTACTAACCAGAACCCCGGAGCTCTTGTCTCTAGCTGCATATGTATCGAAAGATGGCCTAGTCGGCCATCACTGGAAAGAGAGGCCCATTGGACTTGCAAACTTTATATGCCCCAATATAGGGGAATGCCAGGGCCAAAAGAATGGGAATGGGTGCGTAGGGAAGTGGGGGGCGCTATGGGGGACTTTTGGGATAGCATTGGAGATGTAATTGAGGAAAATATGTAATAAAAATATTAAAAATCAAAAAAAAAAAAAAAAAGAAAGGTTGGAGCAGATGAAAGGAAAAGAGAGCATGTGTCAGGGGGAACCAACCAACCAGCGTGTGTTGAGGACATGCAGCAGTGAATCAGGATGCTCAAAATGTAGACCAACCTTGCTCCCTCAGTTACCAACTTCGAGTTTATACTAACACTCCACACCTCCCTACACCTGCTGCATCCTAGCAATCGGGACACAACCTTCCTTGTTCAATAGAAACACCCTTGTTCAAAAACACAAAAGCACCTGGGTAAACTGGACCCCAGAGACACATTCTCATTTGCACCTCAATGACATCTGCTTGGGAGCCACCTGATGTTGGACAGACACCAACGTTGGCTTCCCCTTGCTAAAACAATGGCACCCCAGGACCTACCAGGGCTCTTGGTGGCTGTGCTCAGCTTCCTGTGAGCTCTGGGGCTGCAGGCTAGGAGTCAGCTGCAACCCTGCCAAGCCCAGTCATGCATAGGAGCACTGCACTTGGGTGGGTCAATCTCAGGGTAGCTGAAGCTCATATGCTCCTGACTGGGCTCACTAAGGTGGAAGTGGAAGCAGATGATGGTTGATGAGGGGTGGAAAGATATTTTCTTTCACATGTTCTGGATTAACTACCCTCCTGATCTCATTGGGTTGTTTTTAATAGGGAGATAAGAACATAGAAGGAGGGGCTGGTGAGATGGCTCAGTGGGTAAGAGCACCCGACTGCTCTTCCGAAGGTCCAGAGTTCAAATCCCAGCTACCACATGGTGGCTCACAACCATCCGTAACGAGATCTGGTGCCCTCTTCTGGAGTGTCTGAAGACAGCTACAGTGTACTTACATATAATAAATAAATAAATATTAAATAAAAAAAAGAACATGGAAGGAGAAGGACATGAGAGGGAGGGAGAGAGGAACATGGCAAATATGGGCAGACTATGATCAAATGCACACACAGGTAAACACATGTATGCATCCACACATACACACGTATACACACATTCACACATACATGTATACACACATATGCACACACAGATACACATCTGTACAAACTATATTCCATAAAAGCAGAGGAACGATAAATAAAACTGGTCTTCATTAGAGGATGGAGGATTTAGGGGAGAGTCATTCGTGTTTTCACAAAAAGGGTCTGTTTGAAGCCAGGCTCTGTTCCAAGGAAAGACACTGTACGGCATTCAAGAGTTGTTCTGATAGAGGACATCAAGCTGCGAAGATGTTGGAGTCCCGAGAAGAGCTGGAGGAAGGTAAAGGGAGGGGGATGGGTATGATCAAAATATATTGTATACATGCTGAAATTTTCAAAGAGTAAATGTATCATTTATCTCGTCCTGGAGATGCCCCCACCTCCTCACCCCCGTCCATTGCAGATTTCCATTCATTCTCATGGCCATCTGGCCATCTCTCCTGTCCTTCCCCACACCTGAGAGTGAATCCCCCATACCCTCTTTTTCCCAGTTCCCTTCCTCCACCTGCCTCTTATGACTATTTTGTTCCCCCTTCTATGTGAGATTCAAGCATCCTTGTTTGGGTCTTCTTCCTTCTTATTTAGCTTCTTTGGGTCTGTGGAGTATTTTATGGCTAATATACACTTATAAGTGAGTGCATAGCATGCATGTCCTTTGGGGACTGGGTTACCTCACTCAGGATGATATTCTCAAGTTCTGTCCATTTGCCTCCAAAATTCATGATGTCTTGGTTTTTAATACCAGGCCTCCCCACTCTTACGTAGAAAATGTACAGCTTGACATTCATGTGGAACCCAAACAACTGGAACTGGGGCTATCCTAAAAGCTGTTGCCTGTATGTGGAATATGTTCTTCTAGCTGGGCTGCCTTGTCTGGCCTCAGTGGGAGAGGAAGCGCCTATCCCTGCAGAGGTTTGAAGCGCCAGGGTGGGGAAAACCAGAGGAGCCTCACCCATCTCAGAGGAGAAGAGGAAAGAGAGGGGGGAAATTGTGGGAGGAGTGACTGGGATGGGGGCAGTGAGCAGAATGTAAAGTGAATAAATAAGAAAATTATTTATATGTATATGATGGTTTGTATATGCTCAGCTCAGGGAGTGGTACTATTAAAAGGTATGGCCTTGTTGGAGTAGGTGTGTCACTGTGTGTGTGGGCTTTATCCTAGCTTCCTGGAAGACAGTATTCTGCTATCAGCCTTCAGATGAAGATGTAGATTCTCAGCTCCTCCTGCACTATGCCTGCCTGGATGCTTCCATACTTCCTGTCTTGATGATAAAGGACTGAACCTCTGACCCTTAAGCCAGTCCCAATTAAATGTCGTCCTTATAAGAGTTGCCTTGGTCATGGTGTCTGTTCACATCAGTAAAACCCCAACTAAGACAACATAGATAGATAGATAGATAGATAGATAGATAGATAGATAGATAGATAGATAGATAGAATTGATAACCTGACAGACATTAGACTCACCTAACAAAAGATCTTCTAGGAATGTCTGTGGAGAGTTTATTGTTATTTCATTCATTAATGTGGGAAGACTTGCCCTCTGTGGGTGTCACCATTCCCAGGCTGAGAGCCTGGACCGTATAAATGTAAGAGGAAGTGAGCAGCAGCATGCATTCATCTTTCTGTTTCCTGACTGGAGCTGTGAAGTGATCAGCAACTTCGGGCGCCCGCCTTGACCGCCCTGTCATGACTGACTGTACTCTTGCACTGTGAACTGAACTAAACCCTGGAGAAAAGGATTTTATCACACAACCGAAAAGTAAGACAAATGCCATTTTATCAGAAGTTATTTACTGTGGGGCCTGCTGCATGCTAAGCAAGCACTTTGCTACAAAGCTGTAGCTCTCTAGCCCCTGTGAATCGTTTTATTTCGGAAGTCTGAATGCCAGAAATGTCCAAGTTCAGCAGTCGTAATTGCAGAAAGTCCATCAGTGGGAAAGTTGATTACATCAGCTGACACAAAGGACATCCCAGAACCACAGTGCTCCTAGAATCCTTACCTTCTGAGAGGCTGAGGTCTGACAGACCCTCCCCTAGAGGCCTGATCCTGTTACTGAGACTTTGACTAAGTGGGAGAAGACATCTCATAGGCCTTAAAAAATAGCATGTGTCAATGATTCAGAATAATACAGTGTGTCTGGGGTTTTTTTCCATTTCATAGAATAAGGCTGGACCATCACTGTAACATTACCTTTGACATATATGGGATGTATCTTCAGATCATATCATGAGAAGCAATACAGAACAATATACTACAGTGTAATAAGTGGAACAGGGCTGGGGGCATAACTCAGTCAATGAAATGCTCACCTTGCTTGTATCCTCAGGACTGGTGGATCCCTGGAGCTCATCAGCCAGTCAGATGTCAAACAGGTGAGCTCCAGGCTAATGAGTCTCTCTCTGTCTCTGTTGTTGTCGCTGTCTCTGTCTCACACTCTCTCTCATGTATACACACATACATGCATGAATGAGGTGGATAGCATCTGATGGACTATCCACATATTCATGTAGGCACAGATGCATGCATAACATCCCTAACACACATTGTGATGGTTTGTATATGCTTGGCATGGGGGGGGGGTACACTATTAAGAGATGTGGCCTTGTTGGAATAGGTGTGTCACTGTGGGCATGGGGTTTAAGACCTTCTTCTTAGTTGCCTAGAAGTGAGTCTTTCACTAGCAGCCTTCAGATGAAGATGTAGAACTCTCAGCTCCTCCTGCACCATGCCTGCCTGGATGCTGCCATGCTCCCACCTTGATGATAATGGACTGAACCTCTGAACCTGTAAGCCAGCCCCAATTAAATGTTGTCTTTATAAGAGTTGCCTTGGTCATGGTGTCTGTTCACTACAGTTAAAGCCTAAGACACACACACACACACCTGCATGCACATGAGCCTCTCTCTGTGTCTCTGTGTCTCTGTCTCTGCCCCCTCTCCTCTCTCTCTCTCTCTCTCTCTCTCTCTCTCTCTCTCTCTCTCTCACACACACACACACACACACACATACACACACAGAGAGACACACGCTACAAATGGGGTGGACAGCATCTGAAGGACTAACCCCACATTCATGCAGGCACATGTGCATGAGCACCCCCCACATATACACACCTGCATACACATGAACCTCTCTCTGTGTACCTCTGTGTATCTCTGAGTCTCTCTGTATCTCACTGTCTCCGTCTCTATCTGTCTCTCTGTCTCTCTCACACACACACGCACACACACACACAGGACAGTGCAGCATAATATCATATTAGACACATGTTGCCTGTCTTAGTTCCTTTTCTTGTTGCTGTGATAAAAATCCTAGCAAAACCACCTCAGAGTGGAATCTCTCCAATGATTCTATTTTCTATTAGGCTGATAACACCATCATAGTGATTCAACGCACAATATTTTCATTTTATAATAGTGTAAATGTGATATGCAATCAGGAGATAGATAACCACAAGACTCCAATTTTTGAATTCCCAACTCTCTAGGGGATTGTGACATGTGGTCACAAGACTTGGTGAGCCACTGGGTGGCAGCAATGAGCCATAGTTCCTAACCAGCCCAGTTGTCACCAAAGGAAAACAATCTACACATGACTGTGTGCTGTGAAGCTGAGCTGGGGTGCCTACGAGGTTGATGACTTAGATGAATTTACGCTTCTGGTGGATTCACCAATGGGGCTGGAGCAGTTAAATTGAATGTAACCGCACTGTAAATAAGAGTTTGCCATATGGTTCTTTACAGCTCAGTACAATACAATACAGTAGATTAAGTATAGTGAAGAACTTTCCTTGCAAGCAAGAGATTTTGAGTTCAATCACAAAAATCACATTTAATAGCCAGGCAGGGTTTGAAGAGATGGCTCAATGGTTAAGAGCACTCACTGCTCTGCCAGAGGACCTGAGTTCAGTTCCCAGTGCCCATGTTGAATGTCTCACAACTGCCTATAACTATAGCTCCAGGAAATCCAATGCCTCTGGTTTCTACCGGCACCTGCACTCATATGTGCTGGTCATATGCACGCACACACATGCATGCACTCCCACATACACATGCACACATATACATACACCTAAAAGAAAACCACAATATAATGTAGGACCATACAAAGCAATATGGAACAGCAAAGCACTGTGTGATGTAGTCTACGAGGACGTGAAATTCAGTCCCTCACCATGCTATAGGACATAACACCACCCATCACTACACAGCATGACACATACTTGCCAGTATTTGGGTGGACAGGATATGAATTCAAATTCTGTCCTTGAGGAAGCCCTCTTAGTATCTTCCGTCTTCGGTTTATTCACGTAGAAAACGGGAACAGCAGGAGGGAATCCCTTCCACAGTTTATGGCAAACATTGTGCAGAAGCAGGCACACAAAGCTCCAGCCCCACCTTGTGTCAGCACAGTGCAGCATAGCCCTGTTCTACTGGGCCTGATGCCTGGGTGTGCCCAGGGTGACACCAGCTCTGTACCTGAACTCCCAGATGCCTCCTCTCACACTAGGTCACCAGGCCAGTGCTCACTCTCTTCCTATCCCTGCTTCCTCTTTGTGCTAATGTGTCTTGGAGGTGCCTAGCCATTAGCATATAGCCTGGACCTTTTCCTACTGTGTCAGCCAAGTTGTTCTAAAGAAACCGAACCGACAAAAGACATATGCAGTATAAAGGGGACTCGTTGGATTGGCTTACACAATGGGCCCTGGTAGTCCAGCAACGGCCAACTGCATGCTGCAGAGGATGAGAACTCCGTGGTTGCCCAGTCCATGAGGCTAGGGCACGGTCTCAACTTAGTGCTGAAGACGGGGAGGATTTCTAGAGAGCTGCTGGTCCCCAAGATGACATCAGAAAGCCAAGTAGACTGAGTTCTAGCATCAACGAGCACAGGCAGCAGCTGCTTGACAGCAGCAATGTAGATGCACTCACCCACAAGGCAGGTCACCAGCAAGGCAGGCAAATGAATGCTGCTTTCCCTCAGCAGCATTCTGCGGAGGGAAGGTACTGCCTACAGTACATTGCATCTAGCCTTTGAAACAGGCTGAGTCTCCTCCTTCTGCCCCTCCTGCAGATTTTCAACCCTCCACATCCCCTGCCCCAAATGAGCTCAGGTCAAAAATGGGTTTCAGCCTTTGATGGGGTCCCCTGTGTCCCTCTATCCCTAGCCACCCTCTCTCCCTGATCCGTGGATTCCTTCTTTCAAGGGAAGACTTAAAAGCCTATATAAACAGGTAAGGGAGCTTATATAAACAGCGAGGGGACCCCCAGTGCTCAGTAAAGGATACCCTCTTCCCATTTATGTGCCCATGATGCTGTTAACAACTAGCTGCAAAGCTGGAGTGTGCTATCTAGGACACCATGCATCTCACAGAGAGAGTCTTCCTCATCTCCTTCGTTAATCCTCCCTTCAAATGGCCTCACAGACTCACCCGCAGCAATGTCTCTTAGTTGGTTCTGGATCCAATCATGATGACAACCAGTATTAGCCATCACGCCTGTCACATTGAGAGCTGTGCAGCCTGAGCCTCTTCTACACCAGCCCCAGAAGCCTCCCTGTCCTATGGCTGTGGTGAGCTTGCTCCTCAAACTCAGCACCGAGCCTCCCCAGCCTGCACCAAGTTCCGTTTCTCACCCTGTAGTGTTAAGCTGGTACCGTCTGCCACAGCTAGAAGGACTTTTCAGAGGGAGGCCTCCATCCTTCAACAGTATTTATGAGGTTGTCACCAAGTAACGCACAAATATTCACAAGATAAAGGGCCTCACAGTGAGCCATGGAGATGACAGCTTGAGCTACGCAGAGAAATCCTTCCGACACAGTGATCAAACCAAAACAACTTTTCCACATTTATGCACGGTGGCATCTCAAAAGTCATCCATTAGAAGAATCTTTATGCCACTGCCAGCTCCAGGAGAGACGCCCACCATCAGGCTTTGGGCAATGCACTCCAGGCTCTTATCCTAGGGCAGGGATGGCTAAGCGATGCACCTAGCTCACAGGGCACAGTGTTGCATGGGGCTGTGGCCACACCTAGAATGGCAGGTTCCTAGAGCACCCAGGACTTCACAGATGTTTCTGCCACCCCTGGCTTTTGAACCAAGGGGCTGAGTCTCTGCCCTCTGATTCCATGGCTAGATTATCAGCTCTTTCCTCCCCCTTCCAAATGAGCTCAGGTCAAAAAATGAGTTACAGCCTTTGGTGGCATCTACATTGTCCCTTTATCCCTAAACAGTGCCCCCTCCCAGTGCATTCATTTCTCAAGGGAAATCTTAAAAGAAAATATATATAAACAAAGGGAACTACTATAAGCAGACCTGCATGGGGATCCCTGGCGCTCTGCAGAGGACACCCTCTTCTCACGTATGTTCAAATGCTGCTGTTAACAGATAGCTGCGGAGCTAGAGTGTGCTATGTAAGGCACCATGCATATCACAACATGATAAGACCCATCCCAGAACATAGGAAAGTCCCTTATGGGATGCGCTTGTGGAGTCGCCTCACGTGAACCACAAATGAGCAGCTCCCATTCATTTCTCAAACTCTGAATGACATCCAGACTGCCTTTCCACAGATCTACATCTGTGGGCAGAGCCTCGGCCTGGCCCCAACCTCTGCCAAAGAGAGATGTTGGCCCGGTTCACAAGTTCACCAAACCAGATGGGCCCTTGAGTCTTTCTGGCTCCACTGGACAGACTAGCTCCCCCAACTGGCTCAAAGAGGTATTTTCTGAGCAAAGATTACAAGTGCAGAATGCGGCCACCAAGCTCTGCTCAGCATTCTTCTCTTTCTTGCTTATTATGAAAGCCTTACTTACATATGACCAGCAAGAACAGGCAGCCAAAAGAACATGGAGACAGTGCAATCACAGAGTGGAAATTTCTAAGCCCTGGGGGTTACTGGTACCCAGGCACTTCCCACAACCAACAGGTTCTTCACTCAACTCATTAGCTTGCCCTGCTCCCCATGCCTGGCTTGGTCTTAGCTAGGACAGAGAAGCAATTACAGAGGGGGATGGGGGAATGAAACAGCAGGGCGGCTTGGTGCTAGATATCATCATCCAACTTGTCCCTCCAAGAGAAAGGAAGCAGAGAAGGGACCAGCCGAGGAAAGGGGAAAGAGGTAGGTGCTCTAGCACCAAGCCATTCCTCACACCCCATCTCTCCTCCATCTTTGCAAGCGTTTGTCTGCCACAACTGAGACTAGACCCAGTGGGCGGGGGTGGGGAGGGGCATGTGTTGGATGAAGACTCTGGTGGGAAAACCTAGGAGATAAGAAAGAAGGGAGGAAGCAGATAGGGGGAGGAGGGATGGGGATGAGATGGAAAGGCAGAAGCAGGAGTCTATATATACACCAGGTCAGGGGGCAAGAGGCACTGCTGTCCAAATGCTATAAAGATACCTGCTGAAGACTGTACACAGGCACCCATAGACAGCCTCACACCCAGCACAGGGATATGGACTGGAGTATTCCTGTTCTTAACCACACACTGTTGCTGAACAAGTTCCCACCCAGGCCTAGCTTTCAGCAGCCGCTTACAAAACATCTGGGGAGGAAATGAGGGTGTCAGTAGATGAGAGGTGAGATAGATGGGTACATGGGTAGATGGACGGATAAATTGGTAAACGAATATCCTAAGACATGAAGTGAAGAAGTCCTTGATTTACTTCTGGTCACAACTTCTATCTAGTTCAGTGCAAAAGACTGGTGTTCACGTCTTCCATTCACGGCTACAGTAGATCATCGGCCCTTTTATACTCTTTGAGTGCCCTAGGTACCATGCCTGCAGACCCCATCTGGCCAGCAAGCAGAAAGAAAACTCAAGTCCATATAGGCAGCCTGCATGCCGCTGTTGCATGGATATGGAAGGGGTGTGCCTAGAAAGGTCAGCCTGGTTTCTGCATGGCCACACCTAGCCAGAGCCCTGAGATGCAGCTGTCCAAGCTCCCATAGGAGACCTTCCAGTGCAAAGGGCAAAGCCTGGCATGATAGCTACACATCTCAGGCATCCGCACCGGTGACAAGAATGATAGTTTAGGTGGAAGTAAAAGAATGCTTAGATGTCAGCAGTCAGCAGTAGACGGCAGGAGATCTAGGGCAGGGAGGATAGATAAGCCCACCAGGGGATTCATACTCTCTAACAGGCACATATTTTGTAGGACATGTACTCTGTGAAGCATGTATTCTCTGTGGACACAGGTTCACACTGGACTTGTCTTCTCGGCTGTAAACTTCTTTGAGCGGTTGCCTTGGATTAAGCATTACATTAGCCTTCACCTCTCCCTGCTATCCCCCACCCCGTCAGATGCTGTGCTCATGTACTTCATAAAAGGTGCTTCTGGAACTGGGGAGGATACCAGTGGGGAACAGAGAGAGCCTGTTTCTTCTTTCTCTAAAACTCTTCTTATCTCTGTACTCCACTGAACAAGACGCTGCCTCCTCCGGCTAGTGACCACGTTCCCTGACAGCCTCTATGTCCTACATAGCATGTGGCAATGAAAACAACCAGATCTAGGCCATTCACAAGCTGGCACAGGCCAACCTCAGACTGGCAGTAAAAAACCTCACTGTCCATCCAACTTAGGGTCTGCCTCAACACCAGTGTGACAGAAAATGGGGAGAAGAGACCCTGGGTCTTAGGACTTAGCATGCCTTCCTTTTGCTGAACACCTCATCCATCAGATACCTAAAACGTCTGCAATAGACAGGCTGTTTTTTGAGGGTGGGGAGGGGTGCACAATTCAGGTAAGGAGCATGAATGCAGGGAGGTGCTCATCCTTCATGCCTCTCCTTGTGTGCTAAGCCTCCAAGTCAGCCCTAGCCACTCATCAGGTTTAGCTGAGGCTGGGTGACAAAAAGAGACTTTTCCTGGGGCCACCCTGACACCCAGTGGCAGCTCCCAGTACCAGCAGCTGACTGGAAGAACAGTAAATGCAGAAAATTCTATGCTACAGGAGAGAGAAGCCTTCCTGCAACTAGTTTCTCCAACTTAAATGGAACTGTGCGGAGTGCTGGCTTGGATTAAAAATCCAATGGGTTCTCATGGATTTCAGGGCTATGGGGCTGGCATCCCTGGGAACCGCGGGTCAACAAGGGCAATGGAGAGGCTAGAGGAGAAAAATCTGTATGCCTACAGGATGCCTGGGAGGTGAGATTAGTTCACATAGAGGAGGAAACTGAGGTGAGAGGCCCAAGCTGCTTGCCCCGGTCTAGAAAAGCAATGGAGAATTGAATTCAGTTCCCCAGAAAGTACGCCTGCCCCCACTGTGGGCCTTCCTGCAGATTCCACTGTAGGTTTCAGAGGTGAATGGTGGCACCTTCTTTTTATTTTTATTAGATATTTTCTTTATTTACATTTCAAATGTTATCCCCTTTCCTAGTTTCCCCTCCGAAAATCCCCTATCCCCCTTCCCCCTCCCCCTGCTTCCCAACCCACCCACTCCCATGTCTAGTCCTGGCATTCCCCTATACTGGGGCATAGAGCCTTCACAGGACCAAGGGCCTCTCCTCCCATTGATGACCAACTAGGCCATCCTCTGACACATATATAGATAGAGCCACAAGTTCCACCATGTGTTTTCTTTGATTGGTGATATAGTTCCAAGGAGCTCTGGGGGTACTGGTTAGTTCATATTGATGTTCCTCCTATGGGGCTTCAGTCCCCTTCAGCTCCCTGGGTATTTCTCTGGCTCCTTCATTGGGGACCTGTGCTGCATCCAATGGATGACTGTGAGCATCCACTTCTGTATTTGCCAGGCACTGGCAGAGTCTGTCAGGAGACAGCTATATCGGGCTCCTGTCAGTAGGCTCTTGTTGGCATCTGCCTAGTGATTGGGTTTGGTGGTTAAGGGGTGGATCCCAGGGTGGGGCACTCTCTGGAAGGTCGTTCCTTCAGGCTCTGCTCCGAACTTTGTCTCTACAACTCCTTCCATAGATATTTTGTTCCTCATTCTAAAAAGGAACAAAGTATAGACACTTTGGTCTTCCTTCTTCTTGGGTTTCATGTGTTTTGCAGATTGAATCTTGGGTATTCTAAGTCTCTGGGCTTATATCCACTTATCAGTGAGTGCATATCATGTGAGTTCTTTTGTGATTGGGTTACCTCACTCAGGATGATACCCTCCAGATCCATTTGCCTAAGAATTTCATAAATTCATTGTTTTTAATAGCTGAGTAGTACTCCGTTGTGTAAATGTACCACATTTTCTGTATCTATTCTTTTTTTTTTTTTTTGGTTTTTCGAGACAGGGTTTCTCTGTGTAGTCGTGGCTGTCCTGGAACTCACTCTGTAACCCAGGCTGGCCTCGAACTCAGAAATCTGCCTGCCTCTGCCTCCCAAGTGCTGGGATTAAAGGCGTGCGCCACCACGCCCGGCTCTCTGTATCTATTCTTCTGTTGAGGGACATCTGGGTTCTTACCAGCTTCTGGCTATTATAAATAAGGCTGCTATGAACATAGTGGAACAAGTGTCCCTATGACAAATTGGAACATCTTCTGGGTATATGCCCAGAAGAGGTATTGCTGGATATTCTGGTCGTGCTATGACCAATTTCCTAAGGAACCACCAAACTGATTTCCAGAGTGGTTGTACCAGCTTGCAATCCCACCAGCAAAGGAGGAGTGTTCCTCTTTCTCCACATCCTCGCCAGCATCTGCTGTCACCTGAATTTTTGATCTAAGCCATTCTGACTGGTGTGAGGTGGAATCTCAGGGTTGTTTTGATTTGCATTTCCCTGATGATTAAGGATGCTGAACATTTTTTCAGGTGCTTCTCAGCCATTCGGTATTCCTCAGTGGAGAATTCTTTGTTTAGCTCTGTACCTCATTTTTAATAGGGGTTATTTGATTTTCTGGAGTCCACCTTCTTGAGTTCTTTGTATATATTAGATATTAGTCCCCTATCAGATTTAGGATTGGTAAAAATTCTTTCCCAATCTGTTGGTGGCCCTTTTGTCTTATTGACGGTGTCTTTTGCCTTACAAAACCTTTACAATATTACAAGGTCCCATTTGTTAATTCTCGATCTTACAGCACAAGCCATTGCTGTTTTGTTCAAGAATTTTTCCCCTGTTCCCATATCGTCTAGGCTTTTTCCGATTTTCTCCTCTATAAGTTTCATTGTCTCTGGTTTTATGTGGAGTTCTTTGATCCACTTAGACTTGAGCTTTGTACAAGGAGATAAGAATGGATCAATTCACATTCTTCTACATGAAAACGGCCAGTTGTGCTAGCAGCATTTGTTGAAAATGCTGTCTTTTTTTACACTGGATGGTTTTAGCTCCCTTGTCAAAGATCAAATGACCATAGGTGTGTGGGTTCATTTCTGGGTCTTCAATTCTATTCCATTGATCTACCTGTCTGTCACTGTACCAGTACTGTCTTAGTCAGGGTTTATATTCCTGCACAAACATCACGACCAAGAAACAAGTTGGGGAGGAAAGGGTTTATTTGGCTTACACTTCCATACTGCTGTTCATCACCAAAGGAAGTCAGGACTGGAACTCAAGAAGGTCAGGAAGCAGGAGCTGATGCAGAGGCCATGGAGGGATGTTTCTTACTGGTTTGCTTCCCCTGGCTTGCTCAGCCTGCTCTCTTATAGAACCAAGATTACCAGCCCAGAGGTGGTCCCACCCACAAGGGGCCTTTTCCCCTTGATCACTAATTGAGGAAATGCCTTACAGTTGGATCTCATGGAGGCATTTCCTCAACTGAAGCTCCTTTTTCTGTGATAACTCCAGCTGTGTCAAGTTGACACAAAACTAGCCAGTACAGTACCATGCAGTTTTTATCACAATTGCTCTGTAGTATAGCTTGAGGTTAGGCATGGTAATTCCCCCAGAGGTTCTTTTATTGTTGAGAATAGTTTTTGCTATCCTAGGTTTTTTGTTATTCCAGATGAATTTGCAAATTGCCCTTTCTAACTCTGTGAAGAAATGAGTTGGAATTTTGATGGGGATTGCATTGAATCTGTAGATTGCTTTCAGCAAGATAGCCATTTTTACTATATTAATCCTGCCAATCCATGAGCATTGGAGATCTTTCCATCTTCTGAGATCTTCTTCAATTTCTTTCTTCAGAGACTTGAAGTTCTTTTTTGTTTGTTCGTTTTTGTTTTTTTTTTTTTGGGAGATTTTGTTTGTTTCTTTTCTTTTCTTTTCTTTTCTTTTCTTTTTTCAAGACAGGGTTTCTCTGTGTAGCCCTGGCTGTCCTGGAACTCACTTTGTAGACCAGGCTGGCCTCAGACTCAGAAATCTGCCTGCCTCTGCCTCCCAAGTGCTGGGATTAAAGGCATGTGCCATCACCGCCTGGTTGAAGTTCTTATCATACAGATCTTTCACTTCCTTAGTTAGAGTGACGCCAAGGTATTTTATATTATTTATGACTATTGTGAAGGGTGTTGTTTCTCTAATTTCTTTCTCAGCCTGTTTATCCTTTGTGTAGAGAAAGGCCACTGATTTGTTTGAGTTAATTTTATATCCAGCTACTTCACTGAAGCTGTTTATCATGTTTAGGAGTTTTATGGTGGAATTTTTAGGGACAGTTATATATAATAACATATCATCTGCAAATAGTGATATTTTGACTTCTTCCTTTCCAATTTGTATCCCTTTGATCTCCTTTTGATGTCTAATTGCTCTGACTAGGACTTCAAGTACTATATTGAATAGGTAGGAATAAAGTGGGCAGCCTTGTCTAGTCCCTAATTTTAGTAGGATTGCTTCAAGTTTCTCTCCATTTAGTTTGATGTTGCCTACTGGTTTGCTGTATATTGCTTTTATTATGTTTAGGTATGGGCCTTGATTTCCTGATCATTCCAAGACTTTAATTATGAATGGGTGTTGGATTTTGTCAAATGCTTTCTCAGCATCTAACGAGATGATCATGTGGTTTTTGTCTTTGAGTTTGTTTATATAGTGGATTCCATTGATGGATTACCGCATGTTAAACCATCCCTGCATCCCTGGGATAAAGCATAGTTGATCATGTAGGATGATCGTTTTGATGTGTTCTTGGATTTGGTTTCTGAGGATTTTATTGAATATTTTTGCATTGATATTCATAAGGGAAATTGGTCTGAAGTTTTCTATCTTTGTTGGGTCTTTTTGTGGTTTAGGTATCAGAGTAATTGTAGCTTCATAGAATGAGTTGGGTAAAGTACCTTCTGCTTCTATTTTGTGGAATAGTTTGAGAAGAATTGGAATTAGGACTTCTTTGAAGGTCTGATAGAACTCTGAACACATCTGGTCCTGGGCTTTTTTTGGTTGGGAGACTATTAATGATTGCCTCTATTTCTTTAGAGAATATGGGGCTCTTTAGATCATTAATCTGACCTTGATTTAACTTTGGTACCTGGTATCTGTCTAGAAAATTGTCCATTTCATCCAGGTTTTCCAGTTTTGTTGAGTATAGCCTTTTGTAGTAGGATCTGATGATGTTGTGGATTTCCTCAGGTTCAGTTGTTATGTCTCCTTTTTCATTTCTGATTTTGTTAATTAGGATACTGTCCCTGTGCCCTCTAGTTAGTCTGGCTAAGGGTTTATCTATCTTTTTGATTTTCTCAAAAAAACAGCTCCTGGTTTGGTTGATTCTTTGAATAGTTCTTTTTGTTTCTACTTGGTTGATTTCAGCCCTGAGTTTGATTATTTCCTGCCATCTACTCCTCTTGGGTAAATTTGCTTCCTTTTGTTCTAGAGCTTTTAGGTGTGTTGTCAAGCTGCTAGCGTGTGCTCTCTCTAGTTTCTTTTTGGCTGCATTCAGAACTATGAGTTTTTCTCTTAGGATTGCTTTCATTGTGTCCCATAAGTTTGGGACACAATTGACTAAGACTGATCTTCAATAACAACATAAATAATAGAAAGCCAACGTTGTGGCTTCATTTTCATTAAACTCTAAAAAGTCTTTAATTTCTTTCTTTCTTTCTTTCTTTCTTTCTTTCTTTCTTTCTTTCTTTCTTTCTTTCTTTCTTTCTTTCTTTCTTTCTTTCTTCCTTGACCAAGGTATCATTGAGTAGAGCGTTATTCAGCTTCCACGTCAACGTTGGCTTTCTATTATTTATGTTGTTATTGAAGATCAATCTTAGTCAATGGTGATCTGATAGAATGCATGGGATAATTTCAATATTTTTGTATCTGTTGAGACCTCGTTTGTGACCAATTATATGTCAGTTTTGGAGAGGGTACCATGAGGTGCTGAGAAGACGGTATATCCTTTTGTTTTAGGATAAAATGTTCTGTAGATATCTGTTAAATCCATTTGTTTCATAACTTCTGTTAGTTTCAATGTGTCCCTGTTTAGTTTCTGTTTCCAGGATCTGTCCATTGATGAGAATGGGGTGTTGAAGTCTCCCACTATTATTGTGTGAGGTGCAATGTGTGCTTTGAGCTTTACTAAAGTTTCCTTAATGAATGTGGCTGCCCTTGCATTTGGAGCATAGATATTCAGAATTGAGAGTTCATCTTGGGAGATTTTACCTTTGATGAGTATGAAGTGCCCCTCCTTGTCTCTTTTGATAACTTTGGGTTGGAAGTCGATTTTATTTGATATTAGAATGGCTAATCCAGCTTGTGTCTTTGGACTATTTGCTTGGAAAATTGTTTTTGAGCCTTTTACTCTGAGGTAGTGTCTGTCTTTGTTCCTGAGGTGGGTTTCCTATAAGCAGCAAAATGTTGGGTCCTGTTTAAGTAGGCAGTCTGTTAGTCTATGTCTTTTTATTGGGGAATTGTGTCCATTGATATTAAGAGATATTAAGGAAAAGTAATTGTTGCTTCCTGTTATTTTTTGTTGTTAGAGTTGGGATTCTGTTCTTAAGGCTATCTTCTCTTAGGTTTTTTACTTTCTTGCTTTTTTAGGGTGTCATTTCCCTCCTTGTGTTGGAGTTTTCCCTTTATTATCCTTTGAAGGGCTGGATTCGTGGGAAGATATTGTTTGAATTTGGTTTTGTCATGGAATACTTTGGTTTCTCCATCTACAGTAATTGAAAGTTTGGCTGGGTATAGTACCCTGGGCTGGTATTTGTGTTCTCTTAGGGTCTGTATATCATCTGTCCAGGATCTTCTGGCTTTCATACTCTATGGTGAGAAGTCTGGTGTAATTCTAATAGGCCTGCCTTTATATGTTACTTGAACTTTTTCCCTTACTGCTTTTAATATTCTATCCTTATGTAGTGCATTTGTTGTTCTGATTAGTATGTGTCAGGAGGAATTTCTTTTCTGGTCCAGTCTATTTGGAGTTCTGTAGGCTTCTTGTATGTTCATGGGCATCTCTTTCTTTAGGTTTGGGAAGTTTTCTTCTATAATTTTGTTGAAGATATTTGCTGGCCCTTTGAGTTGAAAATCTTCATTCTCATCTACTCCTATTATCTGTAGGTTCGGTCTTCTCATTGTGTCCTGGATTTCCTGGATGTTTTGAGTTAGGATCGTTTTGCATTTTGCATTTTAATTGTTGGGTCCATGTTTTCTATGGAATCTGCACCTGAGATTTTCTCTTCCATCTCTTATATTCTGTTGCTGATGCTCGCATCTATGGTTCCTGATTACTTTCCTAGGGTTTCTATCTCCAGAGTTGTCTCCCTTTGTGATTTCTTTATTGTTTCTACTTCCATTTTTGGATCCTGGATGGTTTTGTTCAATTCCATCACCTGTTTGGTTGTGTTTTCCTGTAATTCTTTTAGGGATTTTTGTGTTTCCTCTTTAAGGGCTTCTAGCTATTTACCTGTGTTTTCCTGTATTTCTTTAAGGGAGTTATTTATTTCCTTCTTAAAGTCCTCCATCATCATCATGAGAAGTGACTTTAGATCCATATCTTGCTTTTCTGGTGTGATGGTGTATCCAGGACCTGCTATGGTGGGAGAGTTTGGTTCTCATGATGCCAAGTAACTTTGGTTTCTTTTGCCTCTGTTCTTATGATTTCTTCCTGTCATCTGATTATCTCAAGTGCTTGCTGCACTCAATATATATGATTGGAGCCTGTCCTTCCTATAATCCTGGATGATTCTGGACTTCTCAGAGTCCAGCTCTCTCTGTGATCCTGTGATTCCGGGCTCCTGTGAACCTGAGATTCTGGGTGTGTCAGAGTTCTTGGCAGTCAAGCTTCCTCTGAGACCCTGAGATTCTGGTGTGACCAAGCTTCTGTTATCCTGGGATCCTGGAATCCTAAGATCCGGAGCCTGTTACAGCACCTAGAAGTGGTGTCTCCTCTGGGGACTGTGGGGCTGTCTGGTGTGTTCGAAACCAAGGTATACCAGCATCGACCAGAAGGAACCTGAGCCACTGGTCAGGCAGGGCTCCCGTGTCCTTGCTCCTGCTGACACAGGCCCGTCACAATTGGTTTGGAATTGATGTTGTGTTCCACTCACCAGTGATCCTAAGATCTCGTGTAGAGTTCTCTGAGGACCGCGCGACCATCTGCCAAGTTCATGCCCAAGGTGACCTGGAGCTAGCACCGACTGGAAGGAACTTCAGCCCCTGGTCAGGTGGGTTTTCTGCTTCGCTGCTGCTGGCACAGGCTTGGCGAGATTGTTTTGGAACTGATGTTGTGTCCTGCTCACCAGTGATCCTAAGATCGAATGGAGAGTCCTCTGGGGTCCGTGGAACTGTCTGCTGGGTTTGTGCCCAAGGTGACAACCGTGGCAGCTTCTTAAGAAGCACTGAGCAGCCCCCATAGCAGCCCAGTCATCATATCTCCCACAGGTATTCAAGGCTCAACTATCCCCTGCCCTAGAAACACCTAAGGTGCCCACATGGTGTGCAGGGCTGCTTAAGGACACTCCTGCCCCATGGTCCACTAGTGATGACTGTGATCTCTGACCTGTGCTGTTCCTCAATGAGCTGCCAGTTTTCCTGGGGGCTAGGGTGTGGGAACTCTGTTGAAGTCTTACTGGATGGAACTCTTTGTCTCAGTGGGAAGGAGAACAGGGTGGAGAGTGGAGGATTATAAACATCAAAATTAGCATATGAAAGAAACCAATTGCAGGAGATAACCTTACCCTTCCCACCTCTGTGCAGAAACCACTACCACCACCACAACCATCACCATTCCAGGCTATGTGTAACAAAAAGATGCATTCATGGAAAAAAATGCATAGTGTGTGATAGAATACTTGCTTTACATGCACAAAACCCTAAGTTTAATCTAATAGTAGTGAAAAAGAGAGAGGGGGGGGAGGAAATAGGGAAAGAGAGAAAGAGAGAAAGAGAAAAAGAAAAAGAAAAAGAAAAAGAAAAAGAGAGAGAGAGAGAGAGAAAGAAAGATCAATCTTTGGAGCCTGGATCTGCCTTCAGCTCTGATCAATTCCAAGCTTGGAACTACTTCCTTTCTGCTATTAATTGTGTATCTGTCCAAATCACTGTTCAAAGACACAAGAACCTGGACACTTTAGCAGATTCACTCTGAATTCAGATCTACACCAGTAATAGTAACACCAAAGCCGTGCAAGGCCAGTGCTAGGCACCCACTTCCTTCCCAATGGCTGAATGATCATCCCTAGGAGAGTTGGGAGGTCATGGTTGGCAGGCAAGGGTCTATTGGATCCATCCAATGTCTCAGTCCTGTGTGGAGCTGGAGGAAAGGGGGAAAGGCAGTCCAGGAGAGGACAGCCATTCGTTACCTCAGCGTATGAGGGGCAGAGAACATTGCTTGGACTGGGCAGAGGAAGACATGAGTCTGAAACACTAGGCAGGGCCTGGATTGGGAGCAGAAAGCACAGAAGTGCCCAGGGGAGGGGATGAAAATGAACCCCACCCCAAGCCCAGACTCTCAGGACACTCTGATCTTGTACCTTTTGGGTGTGGGTATCTGCTGATGTTGAAAGAAAATAAAACTTGAGACCTGTGATTCATATAATTTATGTCAAATAGCCCAAAGAGTTGTTTGTGAGCTTTGAAACCTGGGGCTGAGAACATAGCAGAACAGGCCAGGACATGCCCAGGCAGGCCCGTTGTTAAGACATTCCTGAGGCTGCTTAGCCATAAAGATAAAGAGAATGACATGCCTCCCTATCTCCCGCCCTTCTGACAGTTTGCTGATGTTTAAATGGACCAATCATGTGAAACCACGCCAATTCCTCCCCCAGTCCCAGCCCCTTTTCTATAAAAACCCCTAGCTTCCAAGCCTCATGGTCAAAACCACTGTCTCCTGCATGAGATACGTTTCAACCCGGAGCTCTGCCATTAAACAGTCGACACCTCTGTCTCCTGCGGGAGATACGTGTTGGCCCAGAGCTCTGTCATTAAACTACCTCGTGTTTTTACATCAAGATAGTCGTCTGTTCGGAATTCTTGGGTGCACGCCAAATTGGGAATTGAGTGAGGGTTTCCCCACTAGGTTCTTTCAGTGTTAGTGCATGTAGAGGACAATCTCAAGTGTCATTCTCAGGGGCCTTCCATAATTTCTTTTAAGACATAGTCTCTCATTGGCTTGGAAGTCACAGAATAGGCTAGAGAGGCTGGCCAGCTAGCCTCAGGGATCTTTCTGTCTCTGCCTTCTCAACACTGGGGTTATAAGAGTGTACCACTACATGCTCTTCTTACATGGGTTCTAGCAGTCCAAATCGGGTCCTCATGCAATGCAAGATAAACACTTTACTAAGTTATGGCCACAGCCCCAACCAAGTGACATTTCTGGGGTGGAACTAGTTGACATGTGATTTGCACCACTAGTTGTACTGATCAGCAAATACTATCAAAATGAAGGTTAATAAAGTTGGAAACAGTGAAGAGCATTGTCTTTAAAAAAAAAAATGTGGCCGGGCGTGGTGGCTCACGCCTTTAATCCCAGCACTCGGGAGGCAGAGGCAGGCGGATTTCTGAGTTCGAGGCCAGCCTGGGCTACAGAGTGAGTTCCAGGACAGCCACGACTACACAGAGAAACCCTGTCTCGAAAAACCAAAAAAAAAAAAAATGTGTGTGCTTGTGTGTGTTCAAATGCATGTATGTGGGCAGGGGTACATATGTACTCATATATGTGTTTGTATGGGTGTACAGGCCAGAGGGCAAGCCAACCTCCAATGTTATCTTCAGGAAGATTGTCCATCTCCTTTGAGTCAGAGCCTCAAGCCATCTGAAACTCACTAATTACTGTCTTCCCAGTCCCCAATTACTAAGGACCAGCCACAGCTTTAAAAGGGGTTCTGAGAAAGAAGTGTTTAGGAGTGGTGAAAAGAATGATTAGAAGTCAAACTGTGGGTACAAGCTGACAGTCTGTGTTCTGCTTGAGACAACTCATCCAGATAGCTCAGCTCTCACAGACCAAAACCCAATCTTTTATTTACATACCAGTTAATCCAGGTTCCCTTTTGATTATACCATGACCCCAGCCCCTTGATTCTTACACATTTTTTTTTAACACTGCAAATGAATTCAAATACATGCCTGCCTTTGTAATCACAGACAATAAGCTAACTCGGTGCGATTCTGTCTTGAGATCACCAATCCCACCACACCTAATCCCAAACTAGCTGTCTCAGACTGACCTTGAACTCAGGAATCTGCCTGTCTTTATAAGCACAAACAAGAAACATAGCTAGGTGAGATCTTGCCCTCTGATCACCACCACCAAATTTCTCTATCTCCTTCATTGCTTTCTGACAAGCTGGCTCACAGTGCAGCTGCCTTTGTTCTCTAGGTCTGTGAAGCTCCTTATACAATACATATTGTAGCCTTATATATTTTGCATAATTGAGAAATTATATATTTTTGAACTCATGTTTTCAGAGTTCTTTTTCACAGCCTTAAGGGTTGTCCTGAAGGTCTCAGCATTTACCATTTTTGCTCAGGTCATAGACACACCCTTGTCTCCCAGACTTGTGCTGTCATTGAGTGATTAACCTTGGCAGAGAAGACATTTCACAAAAGAGGAACATTAAGTAAAATATGTATTTTTTATACAAGCAAGCCTCACACCCAGTGAATAGTCAGCTTTTGAGCCTCAGCCTCAACAGCTGTAACTTGAACCAAACCTCACTTGCAGCTACTATAAGAATTAGTGAGTTGGGAACTGAAGAGATGGCTCAGTGGTTAAGAACACATAATGCTCTTGTAGAAGACCTGAGTTTAAGTCCTGCATGGTATCAAGCAGCTCACAACTGGTTGTAACTCCAGCTCCAGGGAATCCAACTCCGCTGTCCTGTGCAGATACCTGTATTCCTGTACACATACTCTTGTACAGACATGCACATAATGAAAATAATAGTACCCCAGGCATGGTGGCACACAGGCATAATTGCAGCGCTCAGGCAGGTGGGTATCTGTGAGTTCAAGTCCAGCCGGATCTACACAGCAAGTTCCAGACAGGCTAGTCAGGCCCTATCTGAAATATAAACTGAAATTAAAAGTAAGCCTTAAAAGAATTGGCGAGTTTCTTCTTCTGAAGTGACAGCACATCTCTAACACCTAAAGTCCTGAATAAGTGGAACTCTGACTGCTGACAACAGAAAAAGCTAATGATGTGTCTCTATTTTTTCCCCTCCCTATATGTCCCAAACTGGCTTCAAATTTATAATGTTCTTGCTTCCACCTCCACAGGGCTCAGAGGCATGCACCCCCATGCTTCCACCTCCACAGGGCTCAGAGGCATGCACCCCTTTGATCAGTTCAAGGTGATTTACGTGAGTGGGCATGTGCACCTGCCTGAAGACCAGAGGCTTATGTCAGGTTTCTTCCTCTATCACCCTCCACCTTATCTTTAGAGACAAGAGTCTGTTGATGGATCCAGAGCTCTGATTGGCTAGAAGACTAGCACTCTGGGGGCTGACCCTTCTCCAAGCTCCAAGTTCTATGATTACAGATATCTGTAGCCACATCTAGCTTCCATATGGGTGCCAAGGATCTGATCTCAGATCCTCATGCTTTTGTGACAGGCAACTTAACTATTGCTCCAGCCACCTCAAAATAATTTAAACATACAACAGAAGTCACAATGAGACACAGTTTAAGGTTAGTGATCATTTAATATTTTAACAAGTTCACTTATAAACATACTGTATGCAAATACAGGGAGAAAACAGGCTCAGTAGATGCAACAGAATAACAGAAGCAATCACAAAGAAGACTGTCTGCATCCTCTGCCTTTCATCTTTCATCTACGTAGACTGGAAGGCAAAATGAGAGGTTGCATGGGGTCAACAACAGATGTAGAAAATAAATCTGAACCATTCTGTCTCAAACGCAGGAACTTGCTACACTCCAGAAGGCTACTGTGGGCATTAATGACCTAAGCTGCGCCTTCTTGGCAAGGGACGATCTGAGGGAGCCTCAGGCCTTCTATATGAAAGGTTCTTAACTCAAAGAACTAAGAGCAATGACATCAGCCACGACGCAGTGTCAGCAGCCAGCCTCTTCCAGCCCTGCATCATTATTTACGTCTCAGTGGAGGAGACATGTTCCTCAATACTGGACAAGTAGTTCCCTCCAACCCAAGAATCTCAGGACTCACTGAGGTACAAGCGCCGCGAAAGCCATCGAAAGCGTGGCGTCTATGAGGATCCGGGCTGAGGAACTGAGAGGCCCAAGAATGTATTCCATTCTGGGTATATAATCAAGTCAAACTGGTGACAGGAAATCATCAGGCTCAGCTATGGCTGCCTGGTATAGCTAGCCCCATTGGGGCCAGGAGATCGGCAGGGCACACCATGGGACAGTAGGAGATAATTCTGTTTCAAAAGTACTTCAGGGACGTGACTCAGTACTCTATGGCTTTAGGAATGCCAGTAACTAACTCTAAAATTAAAATCACTGTGAAACACTAACCACTGGTTTTAGTGTTTTGTAAGTAAAGCACGGAGCTTTAGCAATGGTGACACTGTGAGCAAATGGCAGTCTTACAGCACAGGATGTAAAATCAGCGTCGTGCTTATTAAAGCGACACTGTACGGCATCCATACCATGTTGTCACATATCCCATCTATCAGAGATGACAGAGAAACAAACATCAGCTGGAAATGGGCAGGGCTGTGTCAACAGGTCCCCAAGGAATATGGAGAAAGCACTATGGGCACCACCTCATCTACTTGGCAACTATCTCACATGGAGATCTGTTGAAGACTTGATCTGGCCAAGAGAGAGCTACCCAGCAGCACGGCGGCAAGGCAGCACGCATGCACTGGGCTGAGCAAAGTCAGAATGAGTGCTTCCTGGGAGCACCCAGGAGAAACAAGACTATGCAAAGTAGAGGGCAGGGGCCTTCACTGTGCCATCCCACCTTTGTGTGGGGGTACTGTTTGAAACTAAAACATGCCAGTCACAAAGCTGGAATTGGGAGCTTTAAAACATGAAAGAACAGAAATTTTAAATGCGTGGAACATATATTCTCTAATATTAGAAATACAAATTTTCGTTAGAAAGCCAGATTGTGAGCTTCTCAGTGTCACACATTTGGGGACTAGAAATGTTTTAAGCTCTTCTGTGGTGAGTGGGTCTGGACTGAGAACACGGCTGGATCCCCATAACATGAGGGATTAGAACAAATCCCTGAGATGCTCTACCCAATCCCATTTCTCACTCAAAACCTGAGATTCTGGACAGCCACGGGGCCTCCCTTCCACTGCTGAGGAAAAGCCTCTCCAGGACCGCGCAGTGTGGGCCCCAGAAGGCCTGAGGCAGGAACATTCTAACAAGGCTCTCCTCAATTCCCCTCACCATACTTTCTTTACAAGTAGAAAAATAGTCTCTATAGGCTCTCTGCAGCCTGAGCTGGCAATCAATAGACCTAAAACAAACACTGAGAACAGGTCGCGGGGCAGCTCCCAGCATGCCTCCTCCACCCACCGGCACTCGAATCAATTCCTAACTCCAGACTAACGCCAATCATCTCCAGGAAAAGCAAACAGAAGAATAACAAAAAAATAAAACTGGGCAGATTACTGGAGCATAATTTTTAAAGGGGGGGGGGTGGCCCTCTGCATCCTGAGCAGTCAATCCTGCTGGTGGCACCTAGGAGCTCCAAGGGGTACCTAAGTGCTCCAAGGGGTACGTTACGGGGTCCTCACACCATAGTCTTGCAGGAGCCACCAGCCCACAGCTCCTAGGGTCACACGCAGCAGGGGTCTAGAGTGAGAATCCACAGTTAAAGAAGCTGTGACTCTCCTCACCACACTTACACACATCTTCCTCCATCAGCAGTATTAGTATTGGCATAGCAAGGAAAGACATCCCTCAATTCAACACTGCACCTAACTGGACGGAAAATGCCCATTTAACTGGGTGTGTTTACATAAAGTCATCCAAAAGTCCCTAAGAAAGACTTGGTGCAAGCTAGTACCTGGAAGGACTCAGGCTCTCGCTCACGGCATACCTTGGGCTTTCTTTGTGGTACCATGCAGGTCAGTCACAATTATTAGATTACCACCTTCAAAAGAACTATTTAAATTATTATGAAAGACACTTGTCACAAACAGAAATGCCCTGCAAATCAAATTACTGCACACAGGACTAACAGAAGCTATGCACAGAAAATGTTGAAGGCTCTAGAAGACCCAGAACAGAGAGCCCAGGGCCATGCCTGTGGCTGCCCCGGCGAGCATGCCCAGAGCCAGGTCACTGTCATTGTCTCGGTACCGCTCGCGGATGATGACTTGGCTGGCAGGCTGTTGTCCATAAACTCCTAAAAACCAAGAGGAGAGAGTGAACTTTTAAGATGTAATTGGGAAGTCCGACATTCACTGAAAAAGATGGTGCCCTTAACATAGGCACTGTATCCAATCTCCACGTGGCCCCTTCATTTGTTCACTAGTTGGCTTTCAAGGTCCTTTAGGAAAGTGTTAACAGATGGCTTCAGTGAGTTCAACCCAACCCTTTCCAAGGCCCACCACATATTACACAAGGAAAATGCTGTTGCAATTTATAAGACAATACATGGGGGACTGGAGACATGGCTTGGTATTAAGAGTGCTTGTCGCTCTTGCAGAGGGCCTGTCACCCACGTGTAACCCCACAAGCATCAGTAACTATAGCTTCAGGGATCCAATGCCCTCTTCTGATTTCTGCAAGTACCCGATGTGCACTTGGTACACACACACACAGCCAAACACCCAGGCATGTTAAACAACTTTTAAAAGATGTCCCTAAGGCCTGGCATGGTGGTGCACACCTTTAATCCCAGCCAGTGGGAGACAGTGCGAGGGGGATCTCTGTGAGTTCCAGGCCAGGGATACCTAGTGAGAGTCTGTCTTAAAGACAAGAGGGTGGTACAAGCTTGCAGAGAGGAAGTTGATCATCCTTCAGGAGAACTTTATTAGAGGAGTGTGGTGGTTTAGATGAGAATGCCCCCATAGGTTCACATGTTTAAATACTTGGTCCCTAGGTGGGTGAAATGTTTGGGAAGAATTAGGTGTGACCTTATTGGAGATGTGTTACCAGGGGTGGGATTTAAGATTTCAAAAGCCCGTGCTATTCCCAGTTAGTGCTCTCTCCCTTCTTCCCTCCCCCGCCCCCACCCCACCCCCTACCTCCTATTTGCAGATAGGGCTGTATGTTCTCAGCTATTGTTCCAGGATCATGCCTGTCTGGGCCCTTCCATGACAGTCAGGGACTTACCTTCTGTAACTGTAAGCCCCAATAAACTCTTTCTTCTATAAGTTGCCTTGGTCACGGTGTTTCATCACAGTAATAGACAAATAACTAAGACAGATATGACCTCACGACCACAGAGGAGAATGCCTTTGGTTCCCTCCAGTTTCTTACTCATAGGTTTCCAGGGAGATGGAGGGGATCCATACACTGTGACCTAGGCTACACTCCAGAAGCCGGAGAGACGCCAATAAGGGTGAAAAAAATGGAAAGCTGCCTTGGAATTCGGAGGGAGGCAGACCCACATCTGACGAGGAGAGGAACGCACTTGACTGTAGAAGAGCTGCTGAGGGACCTGCCTGACTCCATCTTAAGATTAAAAGCCATCTTGTTACAAGGTCAAAACAAGTTCATTCCTGTTTACTACAAAACTTAGATTTGAGCAGGTCTTGACCCATTTTCTGGAATTTGACATGTTTCACACGCTATACCCTAACCTCCATCCTGATAAGATGTCCTGCCAATAATTTTGAAATATTCAGCCAACTTCCTAACATAAGCAAAATTTTACATAAGCAAAATTCCTCTGGAAATCTCTCAACCCTTGGAAATGCCCTAGTCTTGCAGGTGTTTGGGTTTGTTTGTTTGTTTGTTTGTTTTTTAGCTATATAAACCTCATTGTCTCCTATGTTTGATGCTATTTTCTCAAACCCTGCTTTAGGGAGATAGCCTTGTGTGACAAAACAATAAATAAAGCTTATGTAATATGACCAAAGAATTTGGTAATGATCTTCACTCTAGCTCCACGGGATTAACTCTGTAGTTACACCTCAGGCTGCTTATCTTACTCTGGAGAGGGCTGCAGGATAGGGTTTCAGGAACAGAGAGTAAGGAAGACAGCAAGAGGAAACTAGGACCTTACAAACACTGCTCTCTAAGAACTCACAGAGAGGCCAGGGTCCTCTCTCTGCTTGCCCAGTCCAAACCCTATAACACTGCAAAGTTCAGAGCACAGAGAAGGCTACAGAGACCCACCTCTGGTTTCCATGGCAGCCCTTCACTACATGCTTGCTGGGATGAGACAGATGGGGAGAGTGTGGGAAATCAGGGGAAGCCTGCTTGAAGATGAAGCAGCACCAGGCAAGCATGGTGGCTCACCCCTGTCATCTTAGCACCTGGGGGCTTACGGCAGCCACACTGGCTTCTCACCATCTGAAGTTTCCTTCCTGTGAAGTACAAAGTGGGGAGACGTATTCCCAAGTCCCCTTCCGTGTCACCACACTGCATTTCCTCAGTTGTGACAAAGATACGAAGATGTCACCAGAAGGAAAACACCATCATGAGAAAAATCACTCTTGATCCGTAAAATGTGTGTCTTGGCCATTTTCTTTTTGGTTGGTTGGGTTTTTGTTTTGTTTCGTTTCGTTTTGTTTGTTTGCTGAAACAGCCTGTGTATTCCAACTAGTCTGGAAGTCACCATGTACACCAGACTGCTCTGAAACTTGGGGACCCATGTGCCTCTACTTCTGAAGTGCTGGGATTGAAGGCGAGCAGCGCCACATCCAGCTTGTTAACTTTGTTCTTAGGTTAGTCTACAAAGTAACGAGTTTCACTATGTACCCCACTCACGCAGTGTTTGGGAGTATCTCTTCCCCACCCCACTGGTTACACAAACCCTTCTTGGGAACGAACTGGAACACACTACTGAAGTTCTAAGGTCAAGACAGGTCTCTCTTGAGGATTTAATTTGGGGGGAGTAGTCACTGCCATGACTTTGTTACAGACTTTTAGACTTCAGTCATGCCCAAACTAAAATATTAAAAACAGACTTCTCACTCATGGTATGAGCTAGATACATCTTCCTTTCCATACCTCCTGCTCAAAAAAAAAAAACACAGTCACTTCTTCAACTGATACACACTAAAGGAGAAACCCACTGAGGCTATCTGGGAGCTTCAAATGTTCCAACATCAAAGGTGTAGTAAAAAAGTGCCAAGAATATGGTGTATATACACTTGGCACTGAGGCACTGACAGATACCAACGCCATGTCCTTAATCTACAGTCAAGAACGGCATCTCCCTAGGGGTTTTTTGCAGAATGAATCATAAAAGTTCCAAGAAACCCAGAAGAGCACCTGAGAAAAATCTTCTTCTGCAAATTGCTAAAATGTGTCTCGTGCAGCTACAAATGTGCCCGCCTGTGCCTTAGCCTGGAGAATTCTGAGCTATACTTCCTCCCATGGTGCCACAGCCAGCCTGTGCCTCCTGCACTTCCTCTGCCCACCGCCTCACCTCTGTCTCCTCACCGGTCGCCTTCCCTGTTTCCACCTCTGCCTCTACTTCCTTCTCCATCTCCTCCTCCACCAGTACTAACAGCTGTTCTGCTCAAATAGCACAGTCCCATTACAGCACACCAGGCTGGACCATTAGCAAGAGTGGCCCATACACGTAATAGCAGGAGATGTACTGGAGGAGACATTAGGAAGCCTAGGAGATTAATGAGAGGAAGAAGCAGAGTAAACCATCAGCAGAGGGAGACTCACCGGGCCCTGGCTCTGACTCGGAATGAGTCACTGCGAAGCCTGATGCCAAAGTGTTAGCAACAACTGTCGAACTGTCTTAATTATGCCCGGCAGAAAGAAGCTAGACATCTGTAGAGACAACTTGAGAGTGTTAGTACAGAGAGGATGGATCTGAAGAGATGCCTCTGTGCTTCAGAGTGCACACTGGCTCTTGTAAAGGACCCGAGTCCAGTTTCCAGTATTCAGGTTGATGGGTTCATAACTGCCTGTAACTCCATCTCTGGGAGGGTTCGAAACCTCAGGCCTCCTCGGCGATGTGCAAATTATCCACAGGTGTACAAACAATTGAACATAATTTAATTTTTAAAGCAAGAGAGAAGGGAGGCCTGGGGGAGAACTCTTCTCACAAGAAACCATGGAAACGGCAAGTGAGTTTCTTGCAGGCTTAAGGAATTTCAGCTGGCACACTATAGACACTCATCTGAAACTCTGTCACTTTAAAACTTTAATATTTATTTATTGATTTGTGGGTGTTGGGCATGCTCCATTGAACCATCTCACCAAATCCATCTCTGCACTTTTTGCAAACACCTATGATGAACAAAAGGCCAACCCTGCCTGATGTCCTGTGGTGATCCATGTGATATACAAATAAGGCCAGTCTTAATGTAGCAGACCACCATCTTAGTTACTCTGTCGCTGTGGTAAATCACCATGACCAATACAACTTAGAGAAGGAAGGGCTCATTTGGGTTTATGGATCCAGAAAGATTAGAGTCTGTGCCATCACAGCAAGAAAAACATGATGATATGAACGAGGAACAGCGGAGAGTTCACATCTCAAAATGAGAGCAGGCAATATTCTCAATATCAGATGCGAATATTGTTGCCCACTGAAACCTATCTAGCTGGGCCTCTGCAGACCACATCGCTCTCAGCACTGTCTTCTAAGAACCTACTGGGATGGCCCATTAAGCTCTGTTTATAACATCCAACCACATGTCTAGGTCAAAGTTTCAAAGTCTTCCAAAAACCAAACAAACAAAAACAAAACATATAGTCAGGTCTGTCACCGCAACAGCCCACTCCCTGCCTTAGTTACCATTCTATTGCTGTGATAAAAAACAAAAAACAAAAAACACCATGGCCAAGACAACTTATGGAAAGGAGTTAATTTGGGCTTACAGTTCCAGAGGGTTCAGAGCCCATTATCACCACAAGAAGGAACCAAGGCAGCAAGCGCCAGGCATGGCAGCTGATCAGCCGAGAGCTCACATGCCCAACCATAAGCAGGAAACAGAGAGCTATCAGGAAATGGTCCAAAGCTTTTGAAACCTCAAAGCTTGCCCTGAGTAATGCACCTCCTCCAGCAAGGCCACACCCCCTAAACCTCCCCAAACAGTGCTACCACCTAGGGACCAAGTAGTCAAAGGCCTAAGAATACATACTGGGGATATCGAATTCAAACCTCCGCAACTGTGTATAGAGAGACTAATGCATTTCTATTTGAAGAAGCAAAGAACACAAGGTGACTACACATACTTCGATACAAAGTTTCTAGATCGTTTCCAGTTCCCAGACAATAAGAGAACCAAGAGATAAGAGCATAAATTCAAGCCGGGCGTGGTGGCGCACGCCTTTAATCCCAGCACTCGGGAGGCAGAGGCAGGCGGATTTCTGAGTTCGAGGCCAGCCTGGTCTACAAAGTGAGTTCCAGGACAGCCAGAGCTATACAGAGAAACCCTGTCTCGAAAAACCAAAAAAAAAAAAAAAAAAAAAAAAGAGCATAAGTTCAAAGCACTTATTGGAACAGAACGACCCACTTTCGATTAGAAAGGCTGTGCAGACAGGAGTAGCTGACTTGAGCTTGCACTGCACAAGTGTAGTTATAATACTAAGAAAACAGCCTGGTTTCTGTTCACCCAGTGCTTCAGCGGTAACCAACAAGATACTGTACTTCAGCTTGTAAGGTTCAAGCATTCACTACTACACAGCCCAGCACAGCAGCTCACACAAACAATCCCTGCACTTAGGGGGTTGGGAGGAGGAACTCAAGCTGAGAACCAATCTGGGATGCACAGGAAGACCCTGTCTCAAAGCAAACAACTATAAAGTATTCATAGAGTAGACTTTCTTTTCCTTCTTCTTCCTTTTGTTGTTTATTCTGAGACATGTGTCAAGCCAGCCTCAGCTGAAGAAAACCTTGAACTTCTGATCCTCTTGACTGTACCACTTGGGTTTTATGCCATGCTGCGGGTTTGTTCAGGCTACATGGGGTTCTCCCACCTGAGCCAGAGCCTCAGGACTCGATTCAATTCTGAAGAAATAAAGCAGACCAACCCCTAGCTGAGAACACTCGCTTTGCACAGGACTCTGAAGCACAGGCCCAACAGAACCTTAACAGCGGGCTGTCCTTCAGGTTGTCCTCTGACGTCCCCACATGAGCTGTGGCACACATGCGCCCACACACGCATACACAACACATGCACAGGAAATAAATACAAATGCAGTGCTATTAAATCAAAAGGACTTTAGCTACATAAAGATATGTAAATGTCCAAAAGCCATTTTAATACCTTACGTGGCTGTTTCTATCCTTCCATTTGGCTCACTGCTTTTGTTCTTGTTTGTTTTTTTAATGCTGAGGACTGAATGCAGAGCCTCACATACACCAAGCACTAAACTTCACCCTCAGACTTTATATTCCTTACTCTTTGTATTTGTTGTTCACATGCACAGAGCTAAGTGAATGTTCCAAAGACTTCAATGTGGGCCTTTTATTTTCTGCAATGCCCGGTCAAGGATTCTTTAAGGTCCCTAGCAGGTTTCCCATGGACCTTGGTCCTACCTCAGAATCCCATATACCAACAGCAGTAAAAATCATATCTCACTAGGTTTTAAACTTTCTTGCTAGTCTAAAATTGTCAAGTTTAGGGCTGGAGACATGGCTCAGCAGTTAAGAGCACTGACTGCTCTTCCAGAGGTCCTGAGTTCAATTCCCAGCAACCACATGGTAGCTCACAACCATCTATAATGGGATCTGATGCCCTCTTCTGGTGTGTCTGAAGACAGTGACAGTATACTCATATATGATAAATAAATCTTAAAAAAAATAAAGCATTTAAATAAAATTGTCATGTTTAGTAAATAAGAATAAAGACACACCATTGGTTTGAATTTCATATAACAAATAACTTTTTAAGTATAACTATGTCTCATTAAACAACAACTAATTATTTCGGGAGCTGTAGAAAGAATTTGAGGGGCCATGTGTGGCAGACACACCCTTTGCCACTGAGCCCCAGGGAACCTCTTGTCTTCACATCCCCAGTGCTGGGACACAGGTGCACATTGCCATGCCTGGCTTTTACATGGCGCTGGATCCCCATCTCAGTGCGCATGTGTAACCTCCGGTGCGCACGCTCACACGGCAAGCACGTCACCTGCAGAACCATCTCCCCAGCTCCTGTGCCACCAGAATGCCTTATAAGTTGTGTGGTTTCATTACACTATTCCTTCCTTATCATGAGCTGCTAGTGTTTCAGACTGACTGGCAGGGGGACTGGAGTGACGGCTCAGCAGTGAGATCCCCTGCTGCTCTAACAGAGAGCCCTGCTTCAGTTCCCAGCACCCTCAAGTCAACTCACAACCATGTATAACTCCAGGTCCAGGCACCAAATGCCCTATTCTGGCCCCGACCGGCACACGCACTTATGTGCACACACCTACAGACAGGTACACACAGGGAAAAATAAATCTTTTTAAAATGTTTAAATTGAGTGACATACGGGAAATGTAAGCAACTAAGGTATATTTGGTTACATTTTAAATTAAGATAACTAAAACCTTTAAATAATCAAAGACTGGGCTGGAGAGATAATTTAGTGGGGCCAATCTGACAACCTAAGGTCAAACTCTAGGACCCACACAGTGTTAGGAGACAACTGATTCCCTTGAATTGTCCTCTGGCGTTCCCTCATGGGCTGTGACACACATGTACCCACACACATATATGTAACAAGTGCACACAAAAATCAATAAAAATGTAATAGTTTTTAAATAAAAATCACTCTAGCACTGTAAAGATATGTGAAAATCCAAAAGACTATTTGAAGAAAAATACACAAAACTCAGAGTGGCAAAGTGATTTGGGGTCTCCAGTGAGAACGTGCAGCTCATTTAACTTCCAACTGAAAAGGAAGCCTCCTCCTCCTCGCCCCACTGTACGCAGAGACCGGGAGTGGCAGCCAGGGTGTATTACCTGCATATGGGTACTGGTATGGCACTGCATATGCCTGCCCGTTGGCGGCATAGACAACTTGAGTTCCTGCGGGGTATGCGCCGCTGTATGGACCATAGCCATAGACCTGGAAGGAGACAAAGTCCCATGAGAAACACAATTTTGAGGGAGGGGCTGGTGAGTTGGCTGAGTGGGTAAAGGCACTTGTCACATGGCCTGATGACATACTGTGTCAACTGAAACTCACATTGTAGAAGGGATGAGTTGAGTCCTAAAAACTGTCCTTTGTTAGCAATAATGAAATGAACATACTTAAGTGAGCAGGGGTGCGTGGGGGGGGAGAGGAGTGACACACATGGGAGGTGCTGGGGGAGGGAAGGGGAGATGAGAAATGATGTGATGATACATACATGCATACATATATACATACATGTATACATGCATATATACATATATGCATACATAAATGGGTGGCCCCTGACCTCCACAGGTGTGCAATGGTGTATCCTAAATTGGTTAGTGGAGACACTGGTAACTCAGAAATCCCAATGAGTACAGATGGAAAAGGGGGAGGGGCCAGGGAAAGTTTGCTCTCTCTGCTCAAAGAGCCAATAACTCCTCTACTCTACGCAAACACTAAGAGCCCACTGCAGGAACACCCTATTCCTATCCCCAAAGGTCAGAGGTGGAAGCCCTAACCAGCATGTGCTACAATAGCCTCAACTACAGCTACAATAGCTACAGCAAGCCTCCCCTGGTCCCCTCGAGTACAGCCAGAAAAGGATGCACACGGAGCATCTGGTGTAGACCAGATAACAAGGCACTCACTCTACCATGCAGCAGACCACAGAGTCCACCACTGCCGAGCAGAGGCAATCTGCCCTTCCCACCCCATAAGAACCACTAAAGGCCTCGTGGGGAGTGGACCAGCTGGCCGGACACCATGCACCTGTCAGTGGAGAAGTCGAGCAGTAATGGGCAGTCCTCTCTTCCCAACAAAGTGCTCTAAGAAGACTCAGAGAAAATCTAAACTCCTGAGCTGGAACCCGGCCCCTGCTGTGGGCTGAGAATCTGGACTCCACCTGGCAAGATCCGAGTCTCTCCGTGTTTAAAATGTCAGGGTTTTGACCAATAATCACTTTTAGCACAAATAGCTAAGATCTCAAACAAAATGACACAGAAGAAGGCCCACACTGAGACTGTAGAGATGTCAGATGAGGGCTGGAGTGCAGCTCATTGGGTGGAGCTTGCTAGGCATGCAAGAAAGACTAGGTTCCAACCCAGCACCTAGGGTGAAAGATGCTAGAATTATCTAGAAAGGACTTGTATATTGGGCTCTGGTGTATATATGGTTTTTTTGTGCAATGTATGGTGCGGGAGCAAATGTACATGTATAGAAGGTAAACATGCCCGTGCATGCATTCAGAGGCCAGAAGAGGACACTGGGTGTGCTCGCCTAATCTCTCACTCCCTCTCTCCCCACACCTTATTCCCTTGAGATAGTGTCTCTTATGGAAAAGATTTTTTTTTTTTCCTGCCACAGTCTACTAGTTGTTTAGAACTTTCTATGTAGGCAAGGCTGACCTCAAACTCACAAAAATCCACATGCTTCTGCCTTCTGAGAACTGAGTCTAAAGGTGTGCACCACCACACTCAGCTCGGGAAAGAAGTTTTTCGAGACAGGGTTTCTCTGTATACTCCTGGATGTTCTGGAACTCGAACTATAGACCAGGCTGGCCTCGAACTCATGGTGAGCTGCCTGATTCTGCCTCCTGACTGCTGGGATTAAAGGTGTGCACCATCACACCTGGCCCTCTAGAAAGGATTTTCAAGTAATTATTATAAAAATATTTCAGTTAATAATTAGGAAATTAACATACTTAAATGAAAAAAAATAAAAACTCTACCCAAAATAAAAAAAATATATAAGAAAAACTCAGTATAATACATACTATATATTAATATACAAAGCATACAAGTTCTGGAAGTAGCCAGGGTGTGGCGCTGCACACTTGTAACTCCAGATTTTGGGAAGCTGAGAGAAAGCGATCAGCACCCACATGACTCACACGGCTCACAACTGCTCTTAACTCAAGTTGCAGGGCATCTGGTGCCCTCTTCTGGCCTCGGGGTGTACTGCATGCATGAGGTGCTCACAGATACCTGAAGGCAAAACACTCAGACACACAAAGTAAAGTGTATCTTTTAAAAACAGACAGTTACATACAACCATTTGAAAATAATGGGATACTTATAAATCCAAAGAACGTGTACTAAATTATTATGCTTAAAACTGTAAAATGTTGACAAAACAAAAAACAAAAATAAAATAAAGAAAGCCAAGAATAAAAGCAGAGTGACAGAGAAGTCCACGAGGCTCAGAGCAGCAAACACGCCTTCTCTCTAAGCCTGATGCATTGGCTTACAGCAGCTTTGTCAGAAACCTTGCAAGGCTTTGCAGTTAACACAGATAAACGGATCCAGGGCTGGCCAGATGGCTCGTTGGATAAAGGTGCTTACCGCCAAGTCTGCTGGCCTGAGTTTAATCTGCAGGACTCACAGAATGGAAGGAGAGAACCAACTCTCAAGTTGCCCTCTGACCTCTACCTGTGTGCTACAGATGCAGGCACTACATGTACACACATACACACACATATACACACGTATACCATATATATATTTATATGTATATATGTATATATAATTTATTAAGGTATATATACATATATACCTTAATAAATTTATAAACAGTGGGTGAGATACTTCAGCGGTAAAGAACTTGCCTAGCATATGTGAAGCCTCGAGTTTAATCTCTTTAACAACACACATATATACATATATATACACACACATATATACATATATACACACATATATATACATACATATATATACATATTATATCTATGGGTTTTTGTTTAATTTGAGATAGACTCTCTAGATTAAGCTGGCCTCCTGTGCAGCCACGAACGATCTGCATCTCCTAATCGCCCTGCTCCTGCATCCCAAGCACTGATCAGGAGTCCAGGTTTGTGTAGCTATCCCCCAGTTTATGCAGTGCTGGGGAGCAAAACCTCCAGCTTGCTAGGCAAACACTCCATCAGTTGACCACATCACCAGCTCCATAGAGCTGATCTGTTTCAGCTAAGCAAAGAGGAATACTCTGATAAAAAGGGAAGCCTTAGAGTGTATTTCTAATTTCCCTGAGACCGACTTAAGATTAAGATCAAAACTACAACCAGAAACAGAAGAAAAGAGACCAACAGAAATGGAAAAGCAGCAGAGAACCCCAGCTTCCCTCATTTGTATGCTCTGCTCAAACCTCCCTACCTCAGGGGTTGGCGTAGCATAGGCTGCGTAGGGAGGCGGGGATGCGGCCACTGCAGTCTCTTCAGACAGGATCGCTGAACCAACGTAAGCCTGTGGGAGATAAGAGAGCTAGGACCAACAGCACATTCACTCAGCAAAGAAAAGATCACAAAGACCCTGCTGGTGCAGGGGCAGCCTCCAGCCTCCTAAAACACCCTGAGTTCAGCAGCCAGTCCCAGCTCAGCCCCAAGCCAGAGCGGGGCACTCTTGGCCCGCGAAGGTACCCGAAGCTCAACTGCCTTTAGACCAAGTCCATCTGGTCACAATCACAAGTGCACAGGAGCATGCTCTTCTGTAGTTTAAAACCTGTGTGTGCCCCAGTGGAAAGGAAAAAAGTTACTCTTTTAGAAATCCACACGCAGATTGCACTGGGATTTTGCTAACTGCATGGCTCACTGATGTGAAATTCCAGGGCAGGGGCTGTTGGTGAAAGAAGGGGGCACGGACTGAGCTCTGAGGTAAAGTAGCTCTAGCCAACAAAAGCTGCAACCACTGAGCTTTTGACTCTGTTTCCCACCTGTGCAAATTCTTCTGTAAGCCTCTTATACTTTCCTATATTTTTCTGTAAATATATTGGAAAAATTAGAGTCCCACCTAAGAATGAAAATGTCAACCACAAAGGTCTTGGGCACGAGGAGGCACTGCCAGGGATACTACAGGATTTATGGTTTCTTAGTATTAGGGATACAGGCAAGGCCAAGGTCGCCATAGCTTTTGAAGCTGAGGGCTAAGGTCTTTTTGGTTGGTTGGTTGGTTGGGAGGGGGGTTGTTTGTTTTGTTTACTTGTTTGCTTGCTTGCTTGGTTAGCTGGTTGGTTTTTCTGGTTTTCAAGACAGGGTTTCTCCGTGTAATAGCTCTGGCTGTTCTGTACTTGCTTTGTAGACCAGACTGGCTTTGAACTCACAGAGATCCACTTTTACCTCCCAAATGCCGGGATTAAAGCCACCATGCCTGGAGACTGAGATCTTATGGGTGAAGTGGGCACCGTGGTTCTCTTTGAACTTTTACTTCAAATAAGAGAAGAATTCAAGATGCCGGAAACCTGGAGGAAGGTGAACACCGCCAGGTAACACTGGAACTGCGACGGCGGGCTGAGGAGGGTGTTGTCCTAGTTACTTTCTCACTAGTCTGACTAAATAACCTGATGGAAGAAACTCAGAGGAGAAAGAGTTTGTTCTGGTTTGCAATTCTTGAGGGACACAGTCCATCATGGTGGTGAAGGCGTGGCAGCAGGTGGAAGCATGGCAGCGGGCAGAGGAGGCAACGTAGAAGTAGCAGGAGGGAGCTGGTCATATTACATCCAGGATCAGGACTGAATAGAAGTGAAGTCAGGCTCAAGACAAATCCTCAGTGACCCCTGGTGACACCCTGCCTTCCAGTGAGGCTCCACCTAAAGGTTCTGTAACTTCCCTAAACTATTCCAACAGCAGGGAGCTAAGCACTTAAGCATGTAAGTGTATGGGGGCTGTTTCATATCAGACCACAATAGGTGCCTCTTACCATATCCAGCATGATCACTGTCAACGAGAGGCACCCTGCCCTGTTCTGCTCAGGAAGACAGGAGACCCTCCCCCTCATCCCCACCCAGCCCTTCCATTTCCCTCTTCCAGCCTCCTATTCCCCAGTTTGCTACACAGACCCAAGATGTACAAACTGGGCCGGAATACCCATGGGCAGCTTACTGTGTTTGTTCTGGAATCCTGCAGTGTAAACTTCCATGCCCTGGAAAAAAATGAAAAACAGGGTACTCTGAAGTAATCCAACATTCCAACGATTCTTAAATTCAGATAAGCCTCGGTAGTCCCGGAAAGGCTTCTGTGTAAAGAGGGACAGCTAGGCCATAATCCCAGCATTTAGGAGGTATATACAGGAGGACTCCCATGAGCGTAGATAGCTGCATAAACAAACCCTCCCTTTCTCTTCACTTGATGGCTGGAGAAGGCAATCCAGATTTGTTTCCCCATCTTTCCTCAGAGGTCTCTGTTACCATGGATTGAACTTTGTGCCTTCAAATGACACACTGAACTTAGGATCCTCTGCACTGATAAGTGTGGCTCACCAAGAAACAGGGTCTTTGCACATGAAATCAAATGAAAATGGGGTCAAACTTTAAGATCCTCAGTCCAACATGTTGGGTCTGGGCAAGATGAGAAGAGGCGAGTAAGGGTCCCACAGACCCAGGGAGGCCTGCCGAGGAGCTGACTGCACTTCTGACCACTTCTGGGCCCCGAGGCTCCAGCTCTGACTTTAGTTACCCAGTCTGTGGCATCAGAAGAGACTCAGACACTGGGTTTCCAACACATTCTGTGTTGTCTTTCTGACATCTTATTTCAGGTATGTTTCTGATTAACAGAATAAACAGCCAGACTTTCTGTCCATTGTTAGACCTTAAGTCTTCCTTTTTCCTTCAGTACTTTTATTACGTGTGTGTGTGTGTGTGTGTGTGTGTGTGTGTGTGTGTGTGTGAATTTGGATTTGAAGTCATTATTTTGTATACCACAGCATGCCTATGGAGGTCAGAGGACAGCTTTCAGGAATCCTTTTCTCCTTCCACCTTAGGGAACTAGAACATAATAATAAAAAAGAATTTGGGAGTCATTTTATTTCAGAAATGGAAAACAACCGGTAGGTGTTACTTAACCTATCTGCGTCCCAATTTCTGGTACCTGGAGTAATACCCACGTAGTCAGACACGGTAAGAATTAAGCAGCCTCTTCAAAGCTGTAAGTACAACGCTGGGAGCAAAGTCAGTGTCCAGTTTGTGTCGGCTTAAATTGCTAAGTGGCAATGCAGTTCTATTTTATGAGGAGCAAATTAATCTGACACTCAGTTGCTTCTCCATTGGTCTGGAGGGAAGTCATATCTCTACCAGCATACACCATTTAAGAGTCCCTGATGGTGCAGAGATTAAAGAATGTTCTTGCAGAAGATAAGAATTTGATTGCCAGACAGACATACATCAGTTACATTGCCACCAACTGTAACCCTAGTTCATGGGATTTTGACACTGGCCTTTGGCCTCTAAAGGCACCTACATATGGCACTCGTGTACACACACACACACACACACACACTTTTTAATCTTAATAAAAATCAAAAAATAAGTCCTAAGAAAGTTTATTCAGACATTATGGCCCATGCCTTTATTACAAGCAATGGGGATACAGAGATAAATGAACCTCTGCTGAGTGTGAAGGCTACATGGTGAGCTCAAGGCCAACTAGGGCTACACAGAGAAAATCAATCAATCTCTCTCTCTCTCTCTCTGCTTTAGAGGTTTAGTCTATTATCACTGTGGCAGGGAGCATGGCAGCATGCAGGCAGACACAGGGAGTTAAGTAGCTGAGCCCTCCATCTTGGTCCTGAGGCAGAGAGACTCTCGGCTTGGCATATGCTTTTGAGACCTCAAAGCTTACTCCCAGGGACATAGCAGACAGGAATCAGAAGCAAGGAGACTCAGGAGGTGGCTCAGTGGGGAAAAGCATTAGCCATGAAAGCACAAGGACCTGAGTTTGAATCTCCAGAACTCATGTTTAAAAAGTTCAGCGTGTAGCACTAGGGTGTATGATGCAGCACTCCTGTGGCGAGATGAGGAGTAGAGACAGGACACTCTCTGGAAGTCATGGGAAAGCATAATGAAAAAAATCAATTAAGACCCTGTCTCAAAAGCAAGATGCAAGGTGAGGACCAATGCAAACACTGTCTCTGACCTCCACCCTTGCCACGGCATGTATCTACATTGTGTACACACACAAGTACACACACAGAAGAAAGAAAGAAACTAGATCCAAGAAAAGCCCCTGTTGCGCTTCTCCCAGAGCCCCAGGCTGGAGGGAGGCTGTCTTCCCACTCTCTTCCCTTCCTAACAAAGGGAAATTAGAGTAGAAAACACTCTGTGAATTAAACACATAATCAAATGAGCACTCACAGGCAATCGTCTGTGCTCTCTGCACAGAGACTGATGGTCTTCCCGTCTCGGCAAACGATCTGCAGCAGACAGTCTCTGGGCTTCCCATCTGGAGGCTGGATGTCTAGGAGAGAGAGGCAGAATGGAGGAGTAATCTGTGGGTTGACTTTTTGTCTGTTTTTGTTTTGGTTTTTCCTCCTTATGCATTCTTAGACCTAACAACCGAGGAGTGAAGAGCAAGACTGTACATCACTGCACGGAAAACAGCTGGGGCCTAACTCCAGTGTGGGGAAGGGCGCAAGATCTATTTATCGTGATGTTCAGGATGTGAACGCCCAAGCCCCACTGTGGCTGCCCTGTCTGGACAGAGTCCAGTTGGACAGTGGGAGCAGACACATTAAGGAAGGTGGGGTGGTGGTCCTGGGCACAGCTTACCCCGGCACTCATGCCCCGTGCGGATATTGATGCAGTCCACGGGCATGTGGACCTTATCCTCTATGCTCTGCCGAGTCTGATCATCGTAGTAGATCAGGTGACCGTCTGACCACAGGTCGAACCAATTCTTCTTCCAGCGTTTCAGAATGGTGCCTGGGGGGCACACAGAGAGAGTTGGCTTTGGGTTACAGTGACAAAGGCTGTTGCCTGTGCGCAGTAGGCACAGAAGAAACCATCTACCAGCACAGAATCAATAGAAGGAATCCACCGAGCTGGCAGTATAAACAGTCAGGGCCTGGCCACTCCCACTTTAACTGTGCAGGCACAGGAAGGCTGCTATGGGAAACTGTACCCCTCCAAGGGAGCACAGAGGAAGAGAGAGGGGAATACATATGAAAGCCAAAGGGTGGAGAAGAGTCCTGCCATCTGGATACAATCTTGCCACTGTACTCGGAGCTCCCCAGCTGTGGACACCCGCACAAGGCCCACACAAGATCGGGCCTTGCAACACTCCATCACAGATGGGAAAACATACAGGAAAACAATACTGACAAATAATAACTTCAAAAAATAAAATTCACTTTCCAAGACCATGACAGTGCCTGAGGAGAAGAAACCAGAAGCCAGCCAAAGGACTGGCAAGGGACTTGTCCTTGGGTCTGAGCAAGGTGCCTCATCACCCCTATCCACAGGAGGATGGGGGCACAAAACTCAAGAGAAGGTGGCCCTGGAGTCTGGGACTACCCTCCGAGACACCAGGTAAGGCCATTATTATCACTCTAGGCTAAGACTACCCACAGACCTAGGGAGCACAGCACAGCACAGCTCCCAGAGGGGAAGAAGTAGCTGGCTCTCCCTGCTCACCAGCTCCTTATTCCAGTGGCAGCCTAGGAAACGAACAGCTGGTTCACGGTAGCCATGTCCAGGAGTCATGCTCAAGAACTGAGTTTCTGTGGTCTCCCTTCCCCCCAGCCTGGAACCTGCCTGCTCTAGGGTGGAGCTACCGGCTCATTCGTCCTGCCACGCCCACTGCTGGAACCTGACCTTGCTGCCTGAAGGCACACACGTGTTCGTCCTGCTACTGGACCCTGAGTTACTTGGCGGGAAATTGGGTTCCCTCCCCCTTCCTTTATAAACTGAGTGTCTGGAAATATTAAATTGAGTCTTGATCAGAGTTTTGTCTTGACTCCATTGTTTCTTCCGCCCTATCTAGTTACCTCTCTTTGCAGGGAACTGCCATTCTCAGTGAACCGTTCGTGTTGTGGACCGCGGGCGGGCCGCAACAGTTGGCGCCAGAACTGGGACCTGAAGAATGGCAGAGAGATGCTAAGAGAAACGACTGCTGTGTGGAGCTCCACAAGGAAGGAAAGAATCTTCGTATCGGAGGAGCATCGGAGCAACGGACAGGTACACATGCTAGCGCTAGCCTAAAAAATTTCAGTTTTGTAAAATGTTGCTGGGGATGCGGTAGGATACGAACAAGTTTGAAGCAGTGCTGACCCAACACTGGTTCTACTTGGGGTCAGCAGTTCGTAAATCGGAACTAGATACGGAGACAGGCGGTGTGCCGCAGTTTTTTTAGAAAACTGCTTAGGTGGAAGAAAGAAGGGTTCAAAATCATGGATCAGGCGATTGTGTTTAGTTTTCAGGAGTTGCTTAAGGAAAAAGGAGTAAGGCTTGAAGTACAATTAGTAAGAAATTTTTTAGATAAGATAGATAGCTGTTGTCCATGGTTCAAAGAAGAAGAAACGATAGATTGTGGAACCTGAGAGAAAGTTGGTGAGGCCCTGAAGCGAGTTAAAGTTTGAGATTAAGCTTCAGAGGCTGAGTCTCTTAAGATATTTCTAGTTTAGATAATGATAAATGTGGTTCCTATCCTAAATAGTAAAATTTAAGATAAGATATAAAGCAATGCCTCTTTATTAAAGCGTTAAAGCTTGCTTTAATAGGTATTCATAGGTATTAATTGATATCCAAACTTCGTAATATGATAGTAATGCTTCTAATATTGATTTTAACAGTGATAAATTGTTTTAAACGTAGGTTTTGCTTTCCCAAAGTTGTAGATATTATCCTAACCTTGCACAAAAACTTAAAAATTATGGTTAAAACTGCCATTGTTCCATTGACTGCAGCTTGCAGTTTGATTGCAAATTTAAGATTAATGCTCAGATTAAAAAGTATTTTACCTTTGAGTCAATACAGGGCTCTGGGCAGCCCCAGAGCGGCTTGTGGCCTTTTCTTTTGTTTTGCAAACAATGCCTAAAAAAGTTTTTCCCTGTGTTCAAGAAAATTTCTTTTTAACAGTGTTACAGATCTATTCAGATGTTTAAAATAATGCTTAAATTCAAAGATTTTTGCTTCTAGTAAACTGGTAATCACTAGAAAATTTTGCCTCTATGTATGGCTAATATAGCTTTACATTATGTAAGAAAAATGTTTATTGTTTCTGCTTCTTTACGAGAAGCCAAAAGTTTTAATCTTTCAGTATATATTGTTTCCTAAGTGGAAAGTATTTTATTAACTAATGCTTCTCAAGGGAAGTTTACCTTAAATCCTTGCTCTCACCCAAAAGATTCAGAGACAGTATCCTTTTGTTATTTGGTGTTTTGGTTTGCTGCAAGGGGTTTTACAAAAAATAAAGAAAGCTTTTATAATTGTTGTTAATTGGTAATTAAAAATTAGTTGTGCCCAAGACAATTCTTTGGCCAGAAAAAACATTATTGTAAAGTCATTTTTCTCATCCTCCCAGCCGATCGTTGGCCACGTGGGCCCAACTAGCTGCTGTGGGGCAAAGTCTTAAGACACACAGTTGCCCCTATTCCAGCACAAATAATCTGGTTGTGTGCTGTAGATGGTGTTTTAAAATGCTGAACAATCAAACCTTAATTTATATATTAATAGTCAATGCTATATCTCTGAGCTCATAATTACTTAAAATTGTTCGTCCCTCAAATACTATTAATTCTCAAATTTACAATTGCTTATACATATTTCTAGTTAATAAATAAATAAATTATGCACGTGTGACTCTTAATAACTTTTCTAGCCTTCTAGTTACAACCGTTCCTTAAGAAAAATAATTGAAAGTGCAATTAGTCACTGCCCCTTTACAGCCAAATATTTAAAATGTTTTGTCCAAAAAGTTATTAATTCAAAAGGTTAGATATTGTAAAATTTTAAACTTTAACCTCTTAAAAGACAAAAGAGAGAAATTGTATCCCCATATATATACTATTTAGTGCATTTCCATGCACACTATTTAAAACATACCTTTATTTTCAAAATTTGAGATTAAAATGTAAAATTTAATAAATGCTTTTTAGTATCTTAAAAGGATCTACTTATTGGCTTATAGATTAATCCTAAAACAGCTACCTTATTAGGAAAGGGAAAAACAGGTTCTCTCCACAGAACTCTACAGAAGCATATTGGTAATTCGTGTGCTGAGCTGACAGGTAAGTTAACTCAGTGTCCTGATTAAAAGGACTAAAGGATTAAATTCATGTTTTAGATCCATCCTTACTTGTCATTTTTCCAGTTTAGACTAGCTTCTAGCCTTTTAACTTTATGGCAATAGTACATCAGAGACTGTATATTCAGACTTAGTAAAATTAGTCATTTAATAGAGTCATAATGATTTTTCACTCTTCTTCAGTGTGACCAGCCATTCTAACTCAATCTTAGACTGGTCTAATATTCAGTTCAATTATTAGAGATTCCTATATTCTAAATTACCTAGCAAAGTTAATTCAGAGCATATCCCCCAAGGTCACCAAAGGCTCATCTTGCCTTTACCTTATTTGTCCTAAACTTTTTGCAAACTGACATTAAAGGTCAGTCTGCAGCGGAACGCCACTGGCACCCAGTTACTTCTAATTCTTATGCATTGGTAAAATGGAAGGACGCCCTGACTAATAAATGGAAGGGTCCAGATCCAGTCCTAATTTGGGGAAGAGGCTCGGTTTGTGTTTTTTCACGAGATGAAGATGAAGCACGGTGGCTACCAGAGAGATTAATTCGTCAGGTAAACACAGATTCTGTCTCTCCTCGTAAGTATCATTCTTCAGACTAAAATTCCTCTTGAGCTGGGAGTGGAAGCTCTCAAAAAACACTGTTTCCTCTGAGCCAATTCCCCTACAAGAGGCCGGAGATTAACTTTAGCTTTACAATTTGCATCCAAATAAAGTACCTTGACTTCTCCAAACAGAAAATTTACATTACTACACTCTAATTGTTTAGTATTCTTCCTTCTCTCAAGCAGGTCAATCTACATTCTCCGGTTCTCCGCCCCGCCCCTAAGAGCAAACAGGTGGTTCTGCTAATCTCCCTTCCAGGGACATCCCAGCATGTGGCTTTTCAGTCTAAGATAAGATTTAGATTTACCAGGAGAGCTAGGGAAGTAGAAATTTCATATATATTTACAAAGATTAGTTCTTATTTTGATAGATATAGGCTTAGTCCCTTAACTGGCCTCTGGCTTTTCACCCTTGCTGTTACTGCAAGGTGTCCTTAGTTCCTCAGGCTACTGGGAATAACAGAGATGAGGAGGAAAGACTTTCAGCTCCTATTTTAACCAAAATTAATGGTGTTAATAATGACATAATTCTTGTCTAGGCCTTGCTAAATCTGAGGTTGACAAGTCTCACATAGAGACCTCGCAATAACTCAGAATTGCGATACTGATTCATAATCATATGAATACGGTATGGGTACCGCTTGGCGCAGGAGATTACTGCGGAGGGAAGGTCCAGTTTGACCGTTTCTGAGTTCCCTGTGCGACACACCTGATTTGAAAGAGGTTGGTATCTGACTCCAGCTAAAAACCAAAATACTTACGGCTCTGCCTCCCCTCCCCAAAAGATACCAAGAGCCACAGATGTGAGTTGTTACAATACTCACGGGAGGAATCAGGTTAATGTCCACCCAAGTCAAGGTTAAAGGCCCACTCATCTACGGATGAGAAAATCATTTGATCACCTCTGTTAAGCATTGCCTATTTAAACTTAATTAATAGGGGGGAGAGAGATTGGAGACCTTGCTGTTGTAAGAGCAGGCCCTTCACTGCCTCCCACCCAAAAAATAAAAAAGCCAATTGGCCTTGTACTAGGAGCCAGCCAGTCTTAATCGCTTCTCACTGTTTCCCCTGCCTGTCACCCAAAATTGTGGATAATTATCAGTTCAGTGTTATTCTAAAATTGTTTAGCTAAACTCAGCCAGGGTTCCAACGCCCTACTTAAAAGGCAAACAGGTAGCTACTTATTCAGCATTAATTAGCATTATAAAGTCAGAGCCTACAGCCCAGTAGGCTGCTAGTCAGTCAGTGCTTTTAAGACAGTCTCAGCCAGATACAGTTTACCATTAGAAAAGTTAGGGAATCCCACGGAAATAGGTTTTTTCTTTAGCCCTAGGAACTCAGGCAGAACTATTGAACATAGATAATTTTTCTGCCACAGGCCACCCCTTTTTTTTTTTATTATTGTTTTGTTATCTAATGGGGGGAAATGTGGTCTCCCTTCCCCCCAGCCTGGAACCTGCCTGCTCTAGGGTGGAGCTACCGGCTCATTCGTCCTGCCACGCCCACTGCTGGAACCTGACCTTGCTGCCTGAAGGCACACACGTGTTCGTCCTGCTACTGGACCCTGAGTTACTTGGCGGGAAATTGGGTTCCCTCCCCCTTCCTTTATAAACTGAGTGTCTGGAAATATTAAATTGAGTCTTGATCAGAGTTTTGTCTTGACTCCATTGTTTCTTCCGCCCTATCTAGTTACCTCTCTTTGCAGGGAACTGCCATTCTCAGTGAACCGTTCGTGTTGTGGACCGCGGGCGGGCCGCAACAAGTTTCCTCTTTCAACCTTGGAGACAAAGGTTTGCTAAACTCGTGCACCCACCAAGGCAGGGCTCCCCACTGACCCTTCTCAGGCTCCAGATAGGACATGCCATTTCCTACACACAGAGGCCAGAGACCAGGAAGCCAAGCGTGCTCAGACCCAGCCACCTCAAGTCAACCGTTAGTAAAAAAGCACGGGGGGACGCACGGGGCAGAGCCCTCCCTGCTTCCTGGTTCCTATCAGCTCCATGGTTTCTCAAGGACCGTCACAGAGCCCTAAAGATTCCCAGAGGAGATCCACGGCAACAGCAGTAACCAGACATGACTGTTGGCAGACATGATCTGTTTTAGGGTTCTCAGATGTCTCTACTCACTCTGTCGAAGTAACCATCCACTCTTCACGAACGCCATCTCTCCAGCTGCAGGAGAGCAGACAGGGTCAGGATCAAGAGTCAGGAAAAGAACGGTTCATCAGGCTCTTTTCAACCCCTCCCCTCTCCCCTCTTCCCTCCCCACTCTCCCCTTCTCCCCTTCTCCCCTCTCCCCTCTCCTGAGTGAGCTGAGGAACAACCCAAAGTCGTGTGACCTCACACTACCTGACATTTTTTTTTAAGATTTATTTATTGATTATATGTAAGTACACTATAGCTGTCTTCAGACACTCCAGAAGAGGGTGCCAGATCTCGTTACGGATGGTTGTGAGCCACCATGTGGTTGCTGGGATTTGAACTCTAGACCTTCAGGAGAGCAGTTGGGTGCTCTTACCCACTGAGCCATCTCACCAGCCCACTACCTGATATTTATCAAAGCCTCCTCCATGGGTCTATACCACCCACCCTTCCTGCCACCTCCTGAGTCCCAGCAGGCTCAGGGCAGCTCCAGAAAGGCTAACACTTGACTCTGCTACGGACTTGAGCCTTCCCACGACACACCCAAGTGTCCTAAAGACCCGGAGTGCAGCTGCCTCGGCCCAACGCTGATATGTTCCACAGACTCACAAGTCTGCTCATTCCTCACTGATATCAGATGAGTAGCTAGTTCAAGGCAAAAAACCTTGGGTCTTCAAGAAAAACACTGAGAGATTTAATTCCATAAAAATAGATGGCCCAATCCTTCCTGCTTCTCAGAGGCCCCAGGTATTGTTCTGGATGGCAGTTTAAAACCACCTGGAACTCCAGTTTCAGGGGATCTGACCCCCTCTTCTCTCCTCCACAGCCACTGCATGCACATGGTACACTTAAAACACACACACATACACACACACAACAAAACACTCATACAGCTAAAATGAAAACAAAAACTAAAAACCGCCCTGGGCCAGTGAGGTTTAGTAACAGGTAAAGGCACCTGCCAGTAAGTGGGACAACGTGAGTTTAATTCCTAGCACCCACACGCCGGAGGAAAACTGACTCCAGGAGTTGTCCTCTAACCCCCAACATGTGCACCACAGCACAAGTGTGTCCCTCCACAGTAATAATAGGTGTAACTTTAAAAACAAAGGACATCTGTATGGGCAAGGGATTGTCAAAAGACTAATGACAAATGAGGAAGACCATTAACAGATGGCAGCAATGACGTCTCTCTCTCTCTCTCACATACACACACATACACACACACACACAGCCATAAAACAAACAAGAACAAACTCCTAAGATACCCAGTTTGGGTCAGGAAGAGGGCTCAGTAGGCAACAGGGCCTGCGGCAAAGCCTGAAGTCAGGAGTATGATCTCTGAGACACAGAGGGAGGCAAGAGAAATCCAACTCCCTCAGGTTGTCCTCTGACCTTGGCATACATGTCAGGGCACGTGTGTGCACATACACGATCAATCATCAATCAATCTGTAAATTTAAATGTAAATTAGATATAAAAAAATTAAAGAAGGTAGTCATTTCCTTCTCAACTCAGAAGACAAAATTCAGATGCAGAGCTAGCAGTTTTACCCATCGGCCTGGCAAACTCCAATGCCTAGCCAGGAGGAAGGCTTGCAGTGTAGAAGACCTGGCAGGATAGAGAGATTCCAAAATGACTTGGAGTCCCTCCCTTTGGCCATCAGACTGTGAAACAAGACACCACGCGGAATTGAGATTTTCCCAGGAATCTCATTCTGGAAAGGACAGGCTGATGCCTGGTAGAGCCAGAAGGGGAACTACTCTGGAAAGAGAATCTCCACGGTCTGACAGCTAATCAGACCACCCTGAGACTGGTCAGTGCCGGCTGAGACTACCCCTTGATCAGGAAAGCTATACATATGTCTGGTCCTCTACTTAAACCTAAACTTCATGTTGGGACCGAGAAGACAGCCTGGTGGGAGTTGGAGGCTGTGACTGGATCTCTTCATCTCTCTTTTTCAATGTAGCACACAATCACAAGCTGAATCCAGAAAACCAGCCTCCATCTTTTTTTTCCAAGAGACTGTGAACAGAGACATACCCACCCACCGCTACTGGCTGCCATCTTGTGATGGGATGGGGGAGGAGCTCAAAGGCAGCTGACCCTGAAGACAGCTGTGTTTACCAACTGGGCTAATCCCAAAACCCATCTGTGATGTGGTTAATCCCGATGGTCAATCAGCTTGATGGAACCTAGAATCACCTGCCTGAAGACCTCCAGGCATGTCTGAAAGAATTTGCAGATTAGATTACCTAAAGTGGAACAGCCCGCCCTACAAGTGGGTGTCACCGTCCCGCAGGCTGGGGCCACAGGGACACCATCATTTACCCATCAGCTTCTTGACCACAGATGCAATGCTCAGCCTTCCCGTCACAATGGGTTGTATCGACCAAACTGGAAGCCAAAGTAAGCCCTTCCCCCCTTAAGCTGCCCCTCAGCAGGCATTCGGTCCACAGCAGCAAGAAAAGAAGCTAAGACATCACTCCAATCCAGGGCTTTCTCCTGAGCAAACCCAGAGGTTTGTATGTTAAACTACATTGAATGACATTCCCAGCAACTAACAGTTTGAAACATTATCCCAATCGAGGTCCCAACAGTTACTAAATGCAATCAGTAACTAGTCTCAGAGCACTGACCCTCTTCCTAATTACTAGATGTGGGACAGTGGACCTTGCCAGGAAACTTGGTATAGTAGAGCAGGTCTGAGTCCCCAGAAACTGGGATACGCACCTGAGATGGCAGGCACCTCCCTGCTCTCCACCAGATTCCTGGCCTGGGACACGTGCCACACTTCCCACATAGGAAATGACCTGTAGTCACGTGGGCCCAGAATTCTCCATGCTAATGAGGTACCTAGATGCCCTGAGGGCTTAGCCAATAAGCTTCCTTTCCTGAACATTCCTCCCTGCAAAAGGTATTTAATGTCTGGCCCACCCTGAGAAGTTGGTATGCATCTATGTTCCACAATGAACAACCAATAAACAGTTTGAAACCAAGGACTGTCTCTTTCATCAACCACTGCATGGGGAGCATGGGGAAGGCCACCTTCTACAGAGATGCAGCATAAGTCTCCCGTAGAATGCCTCTCTGTGCTTTCAGACAACCACAGCTACCGATGATCTAAGTCGGAGCTCCCAGCCCAGCTCCTGGTCTCATTGCAGGCCCATGGACCCCTAACACTTCATTCCAGACTTCTCTGTGTGGTTTTAGCCTCGATTAGATGCCCTGGAGTCAGGGAATACCAGCTTCAGTCCGCTATATCTTAGACTGTATTTTCCCACCCCAGGAGCAGTATCTCTGCGCTTCCTCGAAGCTCAGCACCAAATGGTGGCCACAGCGGCCAGCACTGGGATAAGTGCAGTCAAGTTTCCTGCATTTTGCCTCCCTAGTGGCTGTTCCCAGTGGCTGTGCCTAGTGGCTGTGCCCAGTGGCAGGGTGAAATGCAGACCCACAACTAGAGACAAAGATTAATGTGTGTTTCATCTACCTTCTAGGTATGTATTCACATTAAAGAACCACTCAGAGTCATCTCCAGATTCAAGAAGGAGCTAGACAGAGTTTACACATCTAAAGACACAGGAACCTGCCGGATACATGCAATACATCAAAGGTGTTACAGAATAAAGAAACTGGGATCCCTGGCTAGGGAGAGGGTCCAGCAGGATTTGCCATGTAAACGTGAGGTCCAGGATTTGGATTCCTACCAACCATATAAGCATCATTTGGGCATGGTGGTCCACAGTAATCCCAGCAAGAGGGGGGGAAATAGGAGGTCTAGAGTAAGCTGACTAGACTAGTCAAACTAGCAAGCTCTGGTTCAGGGAAGAGACCCAGCCTCAATGTAGAAGGCAAAAGAGACATCAAGAAGATACCCTATGTCACACACATGCAGGTGCCACACATGCAACATACACACCACATATACACATAAACACACAAAGTTGAAAAATAAATAGGAAAAGACTTTACTGTAGAACCTTCCTGCACAATAATCCTCCAATGATTCAAGCGGCTTCTGATCCAAGAACATTCTGCATTCAATTGAATGCAGAAAATGCTCACATATCCCTCAGAGCCCAGATGTATCTTTAATGCCAGTGTTCTCTCTCAAAGGACCTGGTGCTTCTTGTGAGTGAGATGGCTATAGCTAAGAGTCCTTACTGTTAAAATACAAAGCTAAGGTCAGCCAGATGACATAGTGGTTAAACAAAAACACTGACAGCCAAGCCTAAGGATCTGAGTTCAAGGCCCAGGACCTTAATGATAAAAGAGAAGAACCAACTCTCACAAGCTGTCCTCTGACCTCCATACACATGTATGTAAACACATATACACACTCACTAGAATGGGACTGGAGAGATGGCTCAGCAGTTTAAGAGCACTGACTCTTCTTTCAGAGGTCCTGAGTTCAATTCCCAACAACCACATGATAGCTTACAACCATCTGTAATGGGATCTGATGCCCTCTTCTGGTGTGTCTGAACACAGCTACAGTGTACTCACACATATTAAATAAATAAACCGGGCAGTGGTGGCGCACGCCTTTAATACCAGCACTTAGGAGGCAGAGGCAGGCGGATTTCTGAGTTCAAGGCCAGCCTGGTCTACAGAGTGAGTTCCAGGACAGCCAGGGCTACACAGAGAAACCCTGTCTTGAAAAAAAACAAATAAATAAATAAATAAATCTTTTGGAAAAGAAAAGGAAAGGAAAGGAAAAGGAAAAGGAAAAGGAAAAGGAAAAGGAAAAGGAAAAGGAAAAGGAAAAGGAGAAGAAACAGTCCTACCAGTGAAGGCTGGACGGTGCTTAAGCATTAAAGTTTAGACTGCGGCACTGCTAGAAATGCATCTTAGTTTGTTTCCTGCTACTGTGATAAACATACTGACCAAAAGTAATTTGGTGAGGAAATGGCTTGTTTAGCTTACACATGCAGGGTCACAGTCCCTTGAAGGAAGCCAAGGCAGGAACCTGGAGGTAAGAACTGAAGCAGAAGGCACAGAAGAATGCTACTTACTGGCTTGCTTCTCTTCCTTGAGCTGCCTGCTTTCTTACATATCCCAGGAGCCGGGCCCTCCATAACAATCATAAGCAAGACAATGACTTGCTCATAAGCCCACAGACTTGCCCATATAGGCCCACAGACTTGCCCATAGGCCCACAGACTTGCCTATAGGACTCTCTCATGAAAGAAGCGTGTTGATGGGGATGCATGTTGGATTTACTACTTATGATGTTAGGTATGCATGCTAGGACAAAAGGCTAGGCTTACAACCAAAAGGACCAGACTTCGGCCTGACTTCTGATGGAGGGCTCGGGAGTCCTGGGACTGGAAAAGCTAGGAGCAGGATTGTAGGCAGCTTGAACGTGAGCTGCTAAGGTAACAGCCCTGGGAATCTGACCCTTGCGTTCACAAGCTGAGGACTGTGCCAGGGCTTGTCAGGCAGGCTCTCACTTACACAGTGTCTACAGGAAGGTCAGAAGAAGCCCTGTCATTGGGTACACCCCATGACACCTCACAGCTCTCCACCCAGGTCAGAGGACAGTTGGCCAGCTGCAGGGCGTATCTCCGGAGGCAGTGGAGTTGGGGTGTGAGGCCATGTGACCCAGGGCAGAATAAGGAAGTAAACAGCCGTTTTGTCTTCTGGTCTCCTGGGCAGTGCCCCTCTACACACAACCACTGTTTCCAGGTTTCTATCAGGCCAAAAGCAGCATGGGGCACAGCCCAGGCCCTCCACCCCAGAGAAAACAATGCAACCCAGTCCTGAACTCCACTCCCGATCACAACACTTTGAGAACAATGGTCTCTGGAGAAATGGAATTTTTCGGGGAGTCTCATGCCGGCAGGAAAAAGTTGAAACCTGATTCTGCCACAGGGGAGGCATGTCTCCCAGAGAGATTCCACTGGGGCTGGATGGTGTTCTACCAAAGATGAGCCAATGCTGCAGACCTGGACCAGAACTGCTGGGCTAGGCACGAATGCTTCCTAACCTTCTATTTAAACCTGAACCCTGGGGCTGTAATCTGGTTTATGTGTATACAGTGTATGTGGCTGTGCACACTCAATAAATAAAAACATTTTAAATGATTAAATTTTAAGACAATTCCTTTTGGTTTCAAGAGAGGGTCTCTTCATTTTTATTTCCGTGTAGGTGTGCCTGTAGTCTGCCAAATGTATGCAGATGCCTGAGAAGGCCAGAAAAGGGCCGCAGATCCCCTGGAATGGGAGTTGCAGGTGGCTGTGAGCTGCCCACTGTGGATGCTGGGAACCAAACTTAGGGCTTCTTTGGGGCAGTGCCATGCTCTTGACTGTGCTGCCTCTAATTAAACAAAAATGAAAAAAAAAATTTTTTTTTGGAGGAAGGTTCAAACAGGATTTCTTTATGTAGCTAGAGTTGTTCTATAACTTGCTCTATAGACCAGAATCAGGCTGGCCTCAAACTCAGAAATTCATCTCCTTTCACCTCCTGAGTGCAGGATTAAAGTCATGTGCCACACTGCCTTGCTTAAATAGACATTTTAAAAGGAAAAACAATTCTGCTAAAAACAAAGGTTATATAACTTTCAGCATCAATAAATAACAAATAAATAAAATAAATAAATACCCAGCGTACGTGATTTTGGAAAAACCACCGAGAAAGAACAAAGAAGTAGTGGTAAGATAATGTTTCCCAGAACAACATGCTCCTAGATTCCTTAGAACTTTTAAAAGCTCCTAGGGGCCGAAGGGAGGCAGAGCAGTTGGGAGTACACACAGCGTTGCAGAGTTCAGTTCCTAGCATCCATGGCTGCCTGCTCACAAGCACTTACAACTTCAGTTCCAAGAGATCCTATACCCTCTTCTGGATCCATGGGCGCTGCACACACGTGCATGCTTTGCTGTTGTTTGTTGTTGCTGCTGTCATTAAACTACTCAGACTAGTTGGGCCTGATGGGTATGTGCCTTTAATCCCAGGGTCCTACCACCTATAGGCAGGTGGATCTCTGGAAGTTCAAGGATTACTCTATCTACATAGTGAGTTCCAGGCCAGCCAGGGCTGATAGGGACAGTATCACAAAAACAAACAGATAAATCCTCAGTAAAATAGATGACTGAAACCCTGATGTACAGAGGAAAAAAATAGAAAGGTCTAAGACATCTTCATCAATGATGTAAGAAGCCAGGGCTGGAGAGGTGGCTCAGAGGTTAAGAACACTGGCTGTTCTTCCAGAGGACCCGGGTTTGAGTCCCACCACCCACAGAGCAGCTATGTGTCTGTAACTCTATTCCCAGAGAACTGGATACCTTCTCTGGGCTCTGCAGGCATTTTGTACATGCAATGCACAGACATCCTAAGCACCCTTACACATAAGAATAAAGAATAAAAGCCGGGCGTGGTGGCGCACACCTTTAATCCCAGCACTCAGGAGGCAGAGGCAGGCGGATTTCTGAGTTCGAGGCCAGCCTGGTCTACAAAGTGAGTTCCAGGACAGCCAGGGCTACACAGAGAAACCTTGTCTCGAAAAACCAAAAAAAAAAAAAAAATAAAGAATAAAGAATAAAATAATAAATGTTATTTTTTAAAATACAATGCTAGAAATTATGGGGCAATGAAGCTTCATTGTGATAAGGGAAATGGATTCTAAGCCCAAATTCCATACCCACTATTGTCCAAGGAGATAAAAGACATGGACATGTGTGTGTTCCAAGGACCCTGCGTCCGTCTATAATCTAACAAAGATGAAGGGACTCTGGCCAGCTCCAGTGTAATGGGCATGGTTCTGGCAGGCCTTGCCCTCCCACCCCCCCCATTCCCTCTTCCTTGCTAAAAACTCTTATATTCCTAAAGCTAGCCCTCAAGGTCTATTCCCTTATTGATCCACTTCCTCCTCCTGAGGCTGAACTGACTTCCGAGGTCCATCTATCAAAGCACTTTAGTTCAGCAATCAAAAGCCCCCATTGGCTCAACTAAGTAACGTGGCCAATTAAAATTAAACACTTCATCCTAACACGGGGTTTCCCCCTTTACCTTTATAAACTGCCATTTTCCTATGTGCCACATCTGTCTCCCCTCTATCCAATCCTTTGTCCCATTTCATGACAAATGTCCCTGCCCCCTCTCCCTTGTTCTCTTCAGGTTCTCCCTTCTTCTCTATCTCCTGTCTTTGTCTCTTGTTTCTTACCCTCTGTCCCTCTGATGCAAGTCAGTCTCCTTGGTGCTGAGAACTTGGTCTTGGGGTTCCTGATCGGATACCCAGTCTCTGCAGAAAATATCTGATCGAAATGAGAACAAACCCAGTATGGCAAACAGATCTTTCCAACCTGGAGCAGAGAACAAGAGGACACCCTTCAGACCTGAGAGGATGCAGTCAACACAGAGAAGGGCCCTCTAGAGAGAAAAGGGAACAGCCACCAGAGGGTTCTAGACTGCAGGAAGCAGACTGATGGCTGGTGCTCCCAGGGAGCACAAGACCACTGGGGAGGACGGCTCAAACACAGAACTCTTTCCACATCCTGGGATCAGTCCCCAAAGCACAAGGCCACACCCCCACATCAACAGAAATGTTATCTCATATCTATATCAGTATCTATAGAGATAGACATAGAAATATATGTAAATCCTGTATCAAATACGATATTAAAAAGGTGAAAATGGTTGACCTTAGTAACAGAAAAGTGAGAGTTGGGGCAAGAAACCTGTGCTTTTACTCTAAGGCCTAAAGTCATGTTGGGCTTTTCAACATATGTACACACATTATTTCAATAAACAGGAACATGAGATAGTGAACTGCTGTTCCCAGAACGAAAACAAAAACAACAACAACAAAATTTTAAAAAACAAAAAACAAAAAAAAACCAAAACAAACAAACAAAAAAACAACCCACAGAATTAAGTCAAAGATTCCACATGGCTGGTGTACTAATTAAAACTCCCTTACTGTGGAGAGTTGGAATGTTACAGATCCAGAGACAAATTACCTTGAGCTATCTTTAACTCCCATTCGATGCCCACTTGTGCATCTGACCAAACATTCTTTCAAAAAATGCAAACCTTCGTATCATATTGACTTAGCAGACAGCTAAATCCCTGCTTTTCCCCACGTGCTAGTAACCTAACTGATGTTACACCCACGTGCCCAGACCTAACCTAAGACTTTGTTTGTTCTGTTTGTTCAGTTGGAACTTGTCTTCCAGAGAAAAGGGAATCCGTGTTCTGGGGCCATGGTCGTCACCCGTATTCGTCTAAGAACAAACCACATATGCTTTGAGGCAAGAGCTAGGTTTCCCACTGGTGCATCCAAACTCCCTTCAAATGCACTGCCTTAGCTGAGGTTTAAACCCAACTTACTTAAATTTCTATCGATGTGACCAAAACAACTTTGGGAGGAAAGAGTTATCTCACTCACAGTTCCACATCACAGGCCATCATCTTCCTGGACTCTGACCAGGCCACATGAGGCCAAACATCAATTTCTCTCCATGACCCCTTCAGCCCCTGAGCTCCAACTGCAACCGAAGTTGCACCTTTACTAATGGCCTCTCCTGACCTCTCACCATCAAAACAGGAACTCCAGTCAGGAACCAGAGCAGAGACAACAACGTGGTGGGGGATGGGGAGGGGGAGACATGCTGCTTGCCATCTTGGTCCTCCTGGCTGGCTCAGCCTGCTTTCTTACTCAACACAGAACCACCTGCCCAGGGGCAGCACAGCCCACATCAATCAGTAATCAAGATAATCACCTTCAGATTATTTACAGAAAATCTGGACGCACTTTCTCAATTGAGGTTTCTCTTCTAAGGTGTGTCAAGTTTACAAAACAAAAAACTAACAAACCAAAAAAAACAACAACAAAAAAAACACCATCATAACTGGCCCCCTGTCAACTTGACACACAAATGTAACACTATTAAACAATAAATTTCCCTTTTCCGTTTGTCCTCAAGGTCTCATTTTAATAACAACAGTGAATATTAAAGCATCTCAACTTTAAAAAGTTCCGATAGTCACTAAAAAAGTCAACACTTAAAAGTCCAACATTTCTTACAATATTCAAAGGCTCTCTTAAAAACTAAGTCTCTCACTGTGGGCTCCTGGTGAGACTCCGTTCATGTTTGGATCCTGTAATGTGACATACAAGTGACAAATGCAGCAAATGATAATGATGCAAAGGGATAAACTATAACTGGAACACAGTATGCCACCACCACCCCAAACTGAAACCTTTCTGTTCTTCCAGATTCGGTCACGGATCCTGGACGCTCTTCCCACCCCCATGGTGAGTAGCTGAGTTATTTCCCTAACTGCTCTGGCAGAATAACTGACCAAAGCCACTTGCTGAAGAAAGGGTTTATTCCAGATCACAGGGCCATCGTAGCTGTGAAGACAGGCAGCCTCTGGTCACCTTGCACCTGTAGACAGGAAGCAGAGAGAGGCAAGCGCTGATCCTCGGCTGGGTTTCTCCTCTGACTCAGTCCAGAACCCCAGTCCGTTGTGGGGTGCCACCCACATGTAGAGGAGAGTTTTCCACCTCAACTAACCCAATCCAGAAAGCCCCTCACAGGCAAGCACAGAGGCCTGTATTCTAGACCATCCTAGATCTTGTCACGTTGATTGACAGTCAATGTTAATGATCACAGAATCTGTTTAACATTGACTCTTCCGGCCCTTTAACCTGCTGGAGAAATAGCTACCTTGGGTTAAATATTTGTCAAGTCCCCTCTCCAAAAATGCTTGTATATTATTTCAGTCAATTTTCCAAAATTTCATCAAGTTGATGGTATATTTTCATTTTATAGTTAAAACATAATAATAATAATAATAATAATAATAATAATAATAATAAAAACAAGGCTTGGAAATCTCAAGTAAGTTACCCAAGGTGACCAACTGAACGAGGATTTGAACCCAGGTCTTTTGGGTCCAAAGTCTATACTTAGAAACATTAGCCTTTATTAAGTTTTAAAATATATGACCACGCTTCCTGACTTTCAGTTCCTATAATACAGTCACTAAAATTCCCCCCTTTCTATTTGAAAGCAAAGAGAATTATCAGAAAATAAAGACAGATTTCATCTAGGTTGGCCTTTTGGTTTTGGCTTTGTTTCACCAACTTGACACAAGCTTAGAGCTACATGGGAAAAGAAACCTCCATTGAGAAAGTCTCCATCCATTTGGTCATAGGCAAGCCTGGAGGGCATTTTCTTGATTAATAACTGATGTGGGAAGGCCCAGGCCACTGTGGGCGTGGCCACCCCTGAGTCTGGGCTGCACAAGAAATATCAATCTAATTGCATCTTTCCTCTCTCGGCTTGCACTGTACAGTTTTGGGTCAGTTGCTGATACTAATCAAATCATTCTTTAATGTGTCTGCCATCCACTAATGCAGAAGAAAAGGCTGGAGAAAAAGACAGAAAGAAGTTGCATATGAATGTCAGCTAAAAGCAAGGTCAAGCTCTCGGGAGTCAAGGAGAACCCACTCCTCTCCCGCCCCTTCATGCAGTCGATAGCTAGTGCTACAGGAGCAAATTTCTGTGCAGCTACTCTGACAGGAGACGGGACAGAACAAAGCTGCCAAAGGTATGTGCTGCTTTTGTAGGGTGTGCTTAAAAACAAAAACAGAAAACAAAAAAACTGCTCAGATTTCACACACACACACACACACACACACACACACACAGGTTAAGCCAGTTCATAAAACCATCTCTCGCATACAAACAAAACACTCCAAGTGTTTTTTCAGCTCTGATCCAGCTCTCTTGCCTCCTGGCTCCTAAGCCCTGCAGGCCTCAGGGAAACTTTGCTGGTTTTTCTTTACCCATCTCAACAGCATAACTGCTTACTGACTGTTTCAAACAGCTTTATGCTGGAAAGTTCCTGGCAAGTATGAAGGCATATTAAGCATTACCTACACACAGCAGCAGAGGTAGGATACCACCACCGCCCATATGATACAGAACCTACAGATATGACTCATTACTGACCAGATCGAATGAAAAAGCACAGGAAGGGAAGATACGAGCACTACAGTCTAGCTACTCTATATTTTAAGGGTACAGGACACATTTGTAATCCGTGTCGTAGAAAGCAATCTGTACCCACACACCCTTTCAAGGTTTGCGGTTCTGAGTTAACCCCCCGGTCCAGGCAACACAGGGAGGCACGAAGGACTCAGAATCCTTAAGATGAGACTGCCATAGAACAGTGCAGGCAATAAGGAGAGGTGACAGACACCATAGACCTCAGGGACTGTGTCTGGCATGGTAAGCTGCCTTTGGCTGCAGCTGACTTACAAGAGGGCGTTCAAAGGTGCGTATCTGCCTCCCTCTCGGATCACTGACTCTCTGCATAAACTATCACTTAAAGGTTCAGGTTCCAGCTAGAAAGATAGGAGATAGAAAGGGGCTGGGGCAGACAGACAGACAGACATAATGAGAGAGAGAAACTGGTTTCATAAATTCAGTTTTTATTATCAGGAGATTGACTTACAAAAAAAAAAAAAAAAGTGCTTACACCCTTAACTTACTGAACAGCTACTATGTTCAGTAAATTAATTACTGACAGGAAAACACCATAACCCAGTTTTGGTTCCTGCCCTGAGGAAGATAGGTGGGAGATCTCTCACACAGAGAACAAATACCACAGACACCAGATAAACCCAGGCAAGTACCTGCTGAGCTAGAGGGTCTCTTCCCAAGCTACCTGTCAAAGCATCCTAAGAAAGGACCCAGAAGCAACGGTGATCTCAGCTACAGGGCTTTCTTCACTCCAAAAGGCAAGCCCACAGCACATGTTCCATGGCTGGAATCCACCAGCCATGTTTGGTCAATACTCCAGCTAACACTCCCTGCCCTAAGTAAGTAGGCAATAAATCCCAGTCGCCATCCTACCACTTCCTGCAAAGTGGGACAAGTCACTTCCTGCATGGGTCACTTCCTGCATGGGTCACTTCAACCTATCCAAGTCAAATGAAATGCACGAGGGGGGTGGGAGGGTGGAGGAATTAGTCACTGTGTTCACAACGAGCCACGTAGTCTTGTTAGAATCTGTGAGCTTCCCACCTTTCTAAAACACTGAAAATCACTCCACTCCTTTATGAAGTCTCTCTGTAAGCCACTCTGCACCTGAGAGTTGGACACAACAAATTCTGCTTACCCCAAATAAAAACCCCTGACCTCCCAAAGTCTCAATCTAACTATTGTTATTGCATAACAATAAAATGTAACCAAAAGGAGTCAGGGCTTGTACAATCAAACACGGAAAACTAAAGGCACTATAATACAGACCATGAAAGTGCAGAGAAGCAGGAGGCCCAGCAGAGCAGGGCAACCCCAGGAAGAAGAAAGCCCTGAGGTCTCAGTAAAGCAGTAGCAGTATTTTGTGAAGTCACGGGAGCTATCAGAAAGGCCAGACTGGTCCCATCCTCAGAAGAGCCCCCACCACCTTATCAGACTTAGGTGGAGAAGGGGAGGGAGGGTCAGAGCTAAGCAGCTCTACGGAAGATACCATTTAGGACAGGGGGCACCAGGGGGCACCAGGGAAGGGATGTGTAGGACTGGGGAGGATACATCAAGAAGTGGGCATTTGGGACGGGCGGTGGTGGCGCACGCCTTTAATCCCAGCACTCGGGAGGCAGAGGCAGGCGGATTTCTGAGTTTGAGGCCAGCCTGGTCTACAAAGTGAGTTCCAGGACAGCCAAGGCTATACAGAGAAACCTTGTCTCGGAAAAAAAAAAAAAGTGGGCTTTTGGGGAACCCGGAAAAGACCCTGAGGAAAGGGCAAGGGTACAAGACAGGCCTGGTCACTGGGTCAGGAGAAGAAAAGATTATGGTGGGGAACACTGGAGAATCCCTGCAGGGACCCAGGGGAAAATGGAGGGGCGGAGGGGCGTTAGGCTAGTCAGGACCCTAAGGAAGACTATGAAGGGCTGGGAGGATAGATCAGGAAGTGGGGAAGGGACAGACTTGGAGGAGGGAGTACAACCAGAATGTGGGACACTAGCGACAGGGGAGGAGTCAGGAGCTGGAGGGGAATACAATCAGGATGGGGACGCTAGGGAGGGAGGGGGAACGCAGTAGCTGGGGCGGATGGGGGGAGGATACAATCAGGATGGGGGACACTGGGAAGGGGTAGGAGGCGGGAAAGGAAGAGAATTGTCAGGGTAGGGACACTGAAGAGACAGGAGCCGGGGGTGGGGAGCGGAGGGCGGGGGGGGGGATACAATTAAGATTGAGGACATGGGGGAGTGAGGAGGAGGCAGGGAGAGGCTGGGGTAATATAATGAGGATGGATACTGGGGAAAAGGCAGGAGCTGGTGTGAGGTGGGGTGTACCATCAGAATAGAAGACGTTAGGGACGAGGGAGGGGTGTGGGTCAGAATGGAGGCACTCTGGAAAAGGAAGAGGGCAAGAGCTGGGGGCGGGGGGAGCGAGGAACATTAGGGAAGGGGGAAGGAACAGGGGCTGAGGGGGGTCACCGAGGAAGTGGGCGCGGTCAGCAAGGTTAGAGCTCCCCAGAGCCAGGCTTTGAGAGGGGGTGTTGGCGAAGCGGGTTACCCCCGGAGGGGCGTGAGCAGGGCCGAATGGGGTACTCCGACCAGGGAGGTCCGGGGAAGGGGTCGCACGCGGGCGCAGGGGGGCTCCGCGGGCACAGTCACCTGCGAATGTTCAGGCCGCCAGACAGGGATCAGGCTGAGAGCGCAAGGTCGCCGGCTTCTCCTGCTTCTCCGCTGGACGCGCGAGTCCGGGCCCTGCGTCACCGCCTCGCGCCATGCGCATGCGCGAGAGGCAGGTGCCACCCGGGTGCAGGGCCGAAGCCAAGGCGTTGCTCTCAACCTGGGCTGTTATCTGCTCAAAGGTGGTTCTAAGTTTCTTGATCTTGGCCTCTTAACATAGAGCTTCGTAGAGAAAAGCGTGACAGCGGGACTGGGGGCAAGCCAAGGGCAAGCTGAGCCTGGGACCTCTCAGAGCCAGAAATGAAGACCTGCATGCTTAAAAACCAGGAAGATGGAGATGTCAAAACTGAAACAGCAATCAAGGAACAAAACTGGAAGTCTTTGCAATAACTCACATAGAAATGTTATAGCTTAGAATATAAAATATAAGGATAAAATAATAAATGAAGAAGGAGCCGGGGGTGTTAGTAGGGCTGTAATCTCAGTACTGGGGAGGCTTAGTCAGGAGGATAATAAATTTGAGGGCAGCTTGGGCTACACAGCATGGCAGTACACAGCTGTAATCTCAGCACTTGAAAGATGTGGTAAGAAGATATAAAGGAAGGCCAAGATTATCTTTAGCTAGGTAGTGAGCTCAAGGTCAGTCTAAGAAAAAAAAATACTATTTTAATTATAGTGCCTTGTGTATCCCATGTTTTTTCTAGGTTCTTAGTGTCTCAAACAATGACTTGCACAACACAGAATAAAGGTTGTCAAAGGGTACATTTATTTAAAAAGAAAATGCATGGAATACACTCCCCAGAATGGGAATGGCCTGAGCAAGCATAAGACTCAAGACCCCCATGACGTTTTTGGAACGTTATGTGTTTAAGTAGAGTGAGGAGCAGATTCCCTGGGTAGAAATTAGGTAAACCCTTTGTCCTGATCGACAGATGGGCTGTTAGGTAGCTTTGAGTTGGTGGGTCATACATCCTATAGCTTTATGCATGTGCCTCACACACACACAAACACCGTGTTTACACCTGAAACAGTAAATAAATTTGTTACTATTTCACTTCAAGGAGGAACTTACCCTCATAACACATATACTCAAAGCTGGTTTTAAATACACTTGTGTATCTGCTGTATCTACCCTCCTACCAGGAAATGCCTAATCTCAAATTACCTACAGGAGAGATGGGTGTTGCCCTGTGGGAAGGAGACCGAAGGTACCCTCAGGTCATCGGACAGCCCTCTGATCATTTACATCGATGGAACTATAGCTGTTGTACTGATCAGTTTTTGTCAGCTTGACACAAACTAGGATCATCTAGGAAGGGAACCTCAAATGAGAAAAAAAATCTCCATCAGATAAATCTGGGGACATTCTCTATAGGGAACCTCAAATGAGAAAAAAAATCTCCATCAGATAAATCTGGGGACATTCTCTATAAATGATTGACGTTGGGGGTGGGGCCTATCTCAGGACAGGCAATGCAATCCTTTAGCAGGAGGTCATGGATTATATAAGAAAGCAGACCAGTAAGCAGGGTCCCTCCACGGTCTCTGCTTGAGTTCCTGCCTTGCCTTCCCTCGATGTCAGACTGTGATCAAGATTTATAAACTAAATAAGTCCTTCCTTCCCTAAGTTGCTTTGAGTCATGATAATTTCACAGCAGTAGAAAATGCAGATTTTTTTTCCTACTTTACTGCACTTACTGAATTTTCCTTTCATTTTAAATTACTTGTCTGTCTGTCTGTGTGGGAGTATCTATACACGGTGCAAGTTCCCACGGAGGCCGGAGATGTCCTTAAGAGCAGCCAGTACTCTTAACTGCTAGCTATCTCTCCGGATACCAAAATTTTCTTTAATGAATATATACAGAGGTGATACATATACATACATACACACATACATACATACATACATACATGTCAGCACACACCCTCAGCAGGCCCACTGTGTGTGAGTGAGCATCCACTCTAGCCCATGTGTGTCTGTGCTGTAACTTTAGTATCTGGTCTAAGCCCAACAGGAGGGCCCACTCAAGGATGTCATGATTGTATGATTTCATTCTCCACAGTACAATTTGTAGGATAGTACATTTAGTTTTATAAGAAACAGCCAGACCTTTTTCTGAAGGGATTATGATACTTTTTGTGCTTCCAGGAAAAAAAATGAAATTTTTGTTTTGCTACAAAGAAAGCCTTCACAAATATTATCTTTCTCCTAATTCCCCCAACCTGCTCAAGTCCCACTTTATCCCAGCCTCACCACAGGTAGTTGGTGCTATTTGCTTTTGAATGATTTTTAAATTACACAATATTTTTAAACTATATGTATTTCTCCTTTTTTACACAATGTCCTTCAGCACAATCCTATGTCCCCATGTTGATATATGGGAAGGCTCCTTGTTTCTTTGCTTTGCTTTCTTCTTTGTTTTAGTTAGAATTTTTACCATATAGATGAACCAGGGTTCATTGAACTATCCCCTAGTAATGGGTACTTGGGTTGTTTGTGCTGGCAGGATGACACTGACAGGCTAGGGAGAGATTCACCTGAACAGAAGGTGGCAAATCTGGGAAGTGGATAGCATTTAAGAAGAATACTGTCTACCTGGAGGCATACTATAGAGCTACTTTGATGTGGAGGCAGGGTTCTGAGCAGGCAGTCAGGTAGTGTCTCTATGTCTTGGTGCTCTGGCTGTTAGGTCTTACTAGGTAGAACACCTGTTCGGGGAATCAATCTCAGCGTGGTGGTGGATATGTCCCTCGGGCTCAGGTATTTAAACACTCGGTTCCTTGGTGACACTGAGTCAGTTATGGAGAGTTCAGGAGATTTAGCTTGGCTGGAGGAACTCTTGTCACTGGGGGCTGGCTCTTAGCTTCCTGCTCTGGCCACCAGATGCTATATCCTGCTGCCAGGGCCCACATTACAGACTCTAGCCTTCTGGAACTGTAAGCCAAAGTAAGTTCTTCCACAAGCTGCTTATAGGTGTGTTTTAACCACAGGAACAAAAAGTCCTGAATAACTCACTTTACTTTCCTACTGCTGTGAGAAAATAAGGTAGCAAAGCCAGGCACACTGGTGCATGCCATTAAACACTTGGGAAGCAGACACAGGCAGATTTCTGTTAGTCTGGGGCCAGCCTGGTGTACAGAAGGAGTTTCAGGCTAGATTGGGCTACATAGTAAAACCCTGGCTCAAAAAAACCTAATAAACAAATTCTAACTAAAGCAATTTCAGGGAGAATGGGTTGGCGTGGCTCACAGTTCCAGGTTATAGCCCATCATGGCAGGGCTATCACAGCACAAGAACTTGAAGGAACTGGTCACATTGTACCCACAATTAAGAATCAAAGATGGAAGAGTGTATGCTGATGTTAAGTTCCCTTTATTCGCCGGGCAGTGGTGGCACATGCCTTTAATCTCAGCACTTGGGAGGCAGAGGCAGGTGGATTTCTGAGTTTGAGGCCAGCCTGGTCTACAGTGTGAGTTCTAGTACAGCCAGGGCTACACAGATAAATCCTGTCTCAAAAAACAAACAAACAAACAAAGTTCCCTTTATTCATTTTATACAGTGCAGGGGTCCTGACACAAGGCATGGTTCCATCCACCATTAAGATGGGTTTACCCATCAATCAACACACCCAAGATAATCTCCTATGGAGGCATACCACGGGGCCCATTTCTTGGTGCCTCTAGAGTCTGTTAGGTTGACGATTCATACCACCACAGGGCCGTATCTAGATGACTAGAGGGGCAGCTCATCATTTGGTGAAGGAATACATTTTACAGCGTGATTTACTTACTTTTTCCTTAGAATTGGCTTTGTAAAGACTTCATGAGTTATAAGGGGTCAAATGACCCTGTTGCCTAAAGTGTAGATTCTTCTACATTAGCGTCATGATGCTTAAGAGATTAGAATATGTTATGGAGAACTCTTCCACACCATACTTGGAGTGAACTGCAGCCTTGCTCAGATCACATCCTGTCCTGGGGTGATAACAGCTCCATCTTTAGGCTAGAAAAGTTCAGCACAGCCCTCTATCCCAGATCCCAGAATAACATCTGGGGGGAGCTTCCTGTTTTGTACTGTTATAAGGAAAGCTCTCTGGAATAAGTGTGTGCTTGTTTAATTTTATAAGTGTGTGATGGCTATTCTTGACTGTCAACTTGGCTACATCTGAAATTAACTAAAATCCAAAAATGGAGGGCATTTGCTTAATTTGAAATCGGAAGATCAATTGCCCTTTACTAAGGATCCTAAGGCATCCTAAGACACACCTATAATCTGGGCCACGTCTTCTTCTGGAAGCCTATGTAAGGACATGGAAGAAGGAAGCTTTTGTTTGTCTGCTTGCTCTTGCCTACTAGCAAGTCTACTCTTTCACTGGCATTAGAGCCCACTTCTTCAGGATTCCAGTGTATACTGAAGACCAGCTGAGACATCCAGCCTCGTGGACTGAGCACTACTAAATTCTCAGACCTTCAGTTCATCGGAAGCCATTGTTGGATTAGTTGGACCTCAGTCTGAAAATCATTCTAATAAACCTCCCTTTTACATATGTAGAGATTCACTCTTTAAACTCTGTTACTCTATAGAGAACCCTGGCTAGTAGAAAGTTACCTATATGGATAAGTCTTCAGAAATGGAGCTGCTGAGCTAAAAGCTTTGTGTCTTTGTGTGCATTGATCCTGATACACATCTCAGAAGGTCCCCTCACCAATCCAGCTGTTGGGTGTCCACTTCTGAGGCTTCACCAACAGAGGATATTACCTTTTTTTAAGCAGTATTTCCCAGCCACTGGTAAAAATGCCACCTTAATGTTTGTTTGCTTGAGATTTGGTTTTGTTGCCTTTCTTATTGAAACAAATTCTTGATGGCCTAAGAACTCACCATGTAGGCCAGATGGCTTCAAGCTTGAGGCTCTCCTTATATCTCTGCCTCCAAAGTCCTGTGTCTTAAGGTTTTAACCTGAATTTGTGTGTGTGTGTGTGTGTGTGTGTAGAGATACAGTTGACTTTTTTTTTTTCATATTACTGAGACCTATTTATATGTTCTCGGCTATAACTGGTTCTTATTGGCCTCTGGAAGGTCCCAGAATACTAAAGAGATTAACCCTTTGTGGTGTTTCATTCTTAATCAAGTGCCTTTTCATTTTGCTTAAGGTGATTTCTCCAAAACATTTTTAAAATTTTAATGGAGACTGTTCTCTTTCACTAGTGGGCTCTGAGGACCCCCAGGCTTCAGTGTAAAGCTTTTTAACCTGCTAATCCCACTTCCCTGCCCCTCCAATCAGTGTTCCTCATAGGCATTGTTGGTGGCTTTTGACAAGAGAAATTCTTTACTCCATATTTAGAAACGAACTTCCCCATGTTCTCTTCTTTTTTGTTTCCACACTTAAAAAAAATGTATGCCTTTTTTAAAAGTTGGAATCTATTCTGGTGCATGAGTTACAGATACAATCTATACATTTGTGGTGAACCCAGTACCAATAATTTAGTGATCCTTCTTCATCCTCAGCTAGTCATGTTTGCTGTGGAAAAAAAAATGGTGGGAAAAGCCAGGCATGGTGGCACATGTCCTTGATCCCAGCACTTAAGGGCAGAGACAGGCAAATCTCTGAGTCTGTGTAGTATACGCAGTGTCAGCTCTCAGGCTAGCAGCCAAGACATCAACACATAGATTTTTTTTGAACCTTTAAGATCCAAATAATAGCACCTAGTGATATGAAATATTTTATTAGATGTCAACTTCTCCCAATTATTTTAGTATACTTCTGGATTTCCCATTACATTCCATTGGTTCATTATTTGTGCACTAGTGAGCTTATCGGCTGCAGCCTTTAAATAAGCTTTCATATCTGGTAGGAAGCTTAACTGCCACTTCTTTACTATTCTCTATTCCCAAACATTTCCTGGCATGCATACTTGGTGTTGATTTTTCTGCTCTGTGAAGCCAGTGTGGTTTGGGGCTTGCTCTAAGTGCTTGGTATTTCTTAGCTCTGTGACAGATGCAAGATTAATGGGGGTAAAAATCTTTTTGGTGGCCTTGGAACTGAAAAAATCAAAAAGAAAAGAGGATGGAGAGATACCTCAGTGATTATTTTTCTTCCCTAGACAGAATTTTTCTGCATAGCCTTGGCTGCCCTGATATCAATCCTTAGACCAAGTTGGCCTCTAACTTAGAGATCCCCCTGACTCTGCCTCCCAAATGTTGGGGTTAAAGGCTATGTTTGCTGCTTGCTCTTACAGAGCACCTGGGTTCAATTTACAGGATGGTTCATAAACATCTGTAACTCCCTCTTCTGACCTCTGTAGGCGTTAAGCAGGTACTTGGCAGTGAACATACGTTCTTGCAGGCGAAACACTCACACATAAAATGAATACATCTTTTTAAAAGGGGGTGGGGAACCCCAGAGATGGCTCAGGGAAGTTTCCATCACCACCGCACATAGGAAAGCTAGAAATCCCCTGTAACTCCAGCTACAGAGGATCACATGCCAGCACTCTTGTGAACAAACCCCCACACAGCTACACAATTACACGCATATTAAAAATAAAATCTTAGGACTGTGCACGGTAGCTGTCGCTCTAAGGTCAGTACTCTAGAGGTAGAGGCAGGAAGATCTGTAAATTCAAGGCCATCCTGGTCCAAAACGAAACAACAACAAAACAGGGGAAAAGCTTTAAAAATATAGGGAAAAAATTATTGAGTAAACAAAATGCGAACCAGAGTACATTTCCTTCCGAAGTTACAACCGGGCCATAACTACTTTCCACAAGGTGTTTGCAGCCGGGTTTCAGCCGGAGCTTGAGCGGAGGCTCGCAGCCTAGGCGCGCGTCCCAGCATCCGGGCACCTCGCGCAAGCCTCTCGGGGCGCGCGCAGCTGCATCACGTGCCCGGCGCGCCCCCGGCTGGCGCGCGGCGGGCGGAAGTGAGGTCGTGGGCTGCGGTGTCTGCGCAGCGTCGGCGGGAGCGGGGGCCGCGGCGAGGCGGGCGGGCGGGAGGCAGCGCGGGCCTAGCGGTCGGCCGCAACCGAGCGTCGTCTGGGCACTGCCCGTCGCCGAGCCCCACGCCGTGCCGGCTCGGGCCGGCGCGCGCCGGTCCCGGAGGCTCAGGCCACCGTGAGTACGGGAAGCATGGGGGCGGCAGCTCGGGGCGGGCGGGCGCGGGCCGGAAGTGCGGCGCTTTGTGCAGCGCCTGGTCGGGCCGCGCGGGGAGCAGGGGCGCCGCTTTGTCCGCCGCGGGCCGGGGGGCGGGGCGGGAAGGTCGCGGGGCCGCCGCAGACCCGGCGATCCCCCTCTCGTAGGAAAACATGGGCTTCGGAGGGTACCTTAGCAAAGGAAGGACGTTCCGGGCCATGGCCCAGGTTCATCTGAAAAATGAGAAGGACGACCTGCTAGCGCGTCCGCGGCTGGGTGTTCTCTCTCGTATCTCCTGCATTGTCTGAGCTGATTGTTTTAAGCACTTACCTAAACATCTTGGAGAGTTCTGCGTGTAAGGAGGTTTGCTAGTGAAAAGGTTCACATGTGCGCATACGCACCTTACAATTAAAAAAATAAAGAAAAAGAAAAAAAGGTTTGGGCAGTTCCTACGCCTTAAACTCTCCACTTCGCCTTGTATAAGATGAGATGACTTTCTGTAGTATGACAAGATTTTAGAGTAGTTCTGGTGCAAGTAATTAGAGGGACGGCCTTTAAAACTTCGCTAGGTCAAGGGCTAATGAGTGGTTTTCCCTTTGACAGCCAAGATTTGAGAAATCTAGGCCACCTTTCCTAATGCTGAAGCTACTGTGGTGGAAATCGTTGAAGGGCTTGCTTTCTTTAGTCTTTGTGTAAAGCAGGCTCATTTTTTTGGTAGTGTCTGTAGTTTACTCGTGCAGCATTTTTTGGAATGTTTTGACATGCAAGAAAAGCTTTACGGGTGTTAAAATTAATTGTAACCAGAACCAAATGAAAGTTAAGGTCTAGTAGGCGGTGGCTTCAGGGTTTTGAGTTGCTTGTCTCTGCATTCACCTAGGAGGTGTTGAGAAGCGGTTGATAGAATTGCCCTTCTCCTGACCTCCTGCCCTTAAGGGTGGAAGTGACCGTCTGTATAAGGCCAGTGCCTGGAACCCAGGAAGGAGAAGGAAACCGCTGGCTGCTGTTACTGCACTTTTCTCCAATCTCAGATCGGTTTGGGCTAGCTCTACACCCGCCTTTCTGACCATTTTAATGTTAGACAGAGATGAGAAGAAGAAAAAAAATGCATGTTAAAAATAATTTTCGAAGGTCCTATGGTTTAAGGGGGTTGTCTTCCTAGCTTGTCTTATAGACGGTTAATTTTTATGGACCAGCTGAGAACAGTTTCAAAGGATGAATATGTGTCAGTGTATCAGTAGTGATGACTGGCTTCTGTCTGTGTTCTGTAGTTTCGTTTGTTTGTTTGAGATCAGACTGTTCTCTTCAGAAATGCCTGACGTTGTCTGGGAAGGGCACAGACAGCAGTGAATGCTGAATTTGGTGGACTAGAGAGTTTTCTTGCAAGACTACTCTCCTTGCTATCAGACATAACGAAAACTTTCCAATACTGATATTTTTCTAATCAATCTGTAACTCATTTAAGCATCTATCTCTGGGATAGAGACAGTTACAGTACCCTGAAATTTGTGTTGATATGAAACACTAGTAAAACCTTTAAAATGTTGCAGTTACCACTTCAGCTCAACATGAGTGTTTATGTTTTAAAACTCAAACTATGGACTAGAGCTATAGCTGGGCAGTTGAGAGTGCTTCATGGTCATGCAGAGCCTCCAGTTCTTTTCCCAGCACTGTTTTAGGCAGCTCACAACTGCCTGTAACCCTGGTCCAAAGGATCTGACACACACACACACACAGCATTCACTCACAGGGCACAAACATAAATATAAATAATAAAAAACTATCCTGAGAACCTTAATTGGGAGGGTCTATTTTGTAATTATATCTTTTTCCCTCCTGGATCTGAGGACTGAACCTGGGGCCTTAAGTACTCTATCATTGAGCTAAATCTCTAGCCTCATTAAACACAAATTCTTGAAAGAAAGAAAGACAGACAGACAGACACCCTCTCATTTTAACGATGTGCTTGTGATGGTTGCTGTTACTGTTGAGGGATTTGTGCAGTCTTTATGGGTACGGTTGGGTGGTTTGTTCTGAAGCAGGCATCAAACCACCCACAGCATTCCCACAGTTGAGTAAGTTCAAATGAGAATCCTAGGAACTCTGGCCCTGCAGTCACTGTGGATGCTTTGTCCACACCAGCTCAGAGTAAGGATTGGTGGCTGCTGTGTGACCAGTGGCACAAGAAAACCAGGTGCTGCTCCAGGTGTTTGTTTGCTTTTTTGTTATGCAAGCATAAAAGTACGGGGAGGGGGCACTCTTTGCAGCCATGTTTCTCACATACTGAAGTAAAGTTTACAGTATTTGCCCTTTTTAAGGAAGTACTTTACATTGCTACATCCTTTTGTAGTCTAACAATTTACATATTGACATATTGTCTCAGGGCTGTACTGCTGTGAACAGACACCATGACCAAGGCATGTTTTATAAAGGACAACATTTCATTGGGGCTGGCTTACAGGTTCAAGGTGTGAGCAGGGCAGGATCCAGGCAGGCAATGGTGCAGGAGGAGCTAAGAGCTCTACATCTTCATCTGAAGGCTGCTAGTGAAGACTGGTTGATGTCCAGGCTACTTGGATGAGGGCCATAGGTCCACACCCATGTGACACACCTACTCCAATAAGGCCACACCTCCTAATATATATACAAATGGTAACACATATAAACACAGTACTATTACCATAAATAACAAACTCTGCCTGTGTTCACTTTTGTTCTATATTACTAAAATATGTTTTTTACAGATATAAATCATAATCTAAACAAAATCCACCTACTGCCTTTAGAGTAAATCTAATTTCATGTGTTCCTAATATCTAAGAACAGATGTTAGTTCTTGAGACTGCCCCTCCTTGTGGGTTTGTGTGGTTTGCTTCCCCATTTATTCCTCAGAAGCCTGGACTTTGCTGTTAACTGGACATTAGGTGCTGGCTCCATTTGACACTTGCAGCAGTGTCTTGGCTGGTACATAGTAACTGACTTCTGTCATGTGAGGGTACAGAGAAGGGGTTATTTTGATGCAGTGGTAAGTTTGTGTTTCACATCTGCTAATCAGGTGTGCTTTGATAATTCTGAGCTAGACTTTAAATGGCTTAAGTTAAAGTTTGTCATTGGGCTTGCAGTCTTTGAAGGGAATCTCAGCATAGAATAAATAATTCAAGGAGGGCGTTTGTATTTGGACACGGAACTGATGGTGTCATGGGTTTCCTTTCAGCACACTAAGATGGTTTACCAGATTGAAAGGGGAACTGTCCTGTTTTCTTTTCTCAGTCTTACACTGTTTTTACCTCTCTCTTGGTGCTGAGGTGGAACCTAGGCTTCAAACATGCTATCCAGGGAGTTGCACTGCTTCTTATTGTACAGTCCCAGCTTGTACGTCTTAATTATCATGTCAGGAAACGGCGTATCATTAGCCTCTGGAGTAGTCCGATTTCCCTAAAGGCCGCTTGTCCTTTCTTGGCTGTGACAGTGCTACCAAGTTTCTCCTCACTGCTACCCCTCTCTTTGGAGGAGCTCCTTCAGAGCTTGCTTTCTGCTCTCAAAGCACCCATTTCTCTTTCAGCCCTTACCATGCTTTGTCTCAAGCCAGCATTATTCATGATTCTTCTTACCTACAGTAGCTATAATCTGCATGTTAGTGAAACAAAAAACTCACTGTCTTAGTTAGGTTTCCATTGCTGTGAACAGACACAATGACCAAGGCAACTCTTATGAAGGAAAACGTATAATTGGGGCTGACTTATAGGTTCAGAGGTTCAGTCCATTTTCATCATGGTGGGGAGCATGGCAGTGTGCAAACAGATGTGGTGCTGGAGAAAAAGCTGAGGGTTCTATATCTTGATCCACAGGCAGCAGAAGGGTCTGTGTCATACTGGCAGTCCTTGAACAAATATGACCTCAAAACAAGCCTCCACAGTGACATACTTCCTCTAACAAAGGCTATACACTTACTAGTGCTACACCACATTCAAACCCATAAACAGTGGTAGCCATTCCTATTCAAACTACTATACCCATCTACCTGTATTTGGATAGTGAAGCGAAGAGCTACATTTTAATTTTTGCAAAAAGTATTGGATTGAACTTTTTCTAGTCTGTAAACTTAGAAGGGAACCTTGACTTGCTCTTGTTTTCTCAGCAGCCTTTCCATGGCACTGTGCTTGTCTTGAGCTTAATTAACAAAAGAAAGCCACTGGTTGCTCAGAGTAGAGAACTAGCTTGGAAAGAATTTACTCCTTGGGAGGTGACAGTTGAAATAGAAGCACCGCACCGTGTACTTCAGAGGAATGAGGGTTGGCGGTTGACAGCTCTTGTGTTCTTAAAGTGAGACAAAGTACAGGTGCCTTTGCTTCGTGTGCTGTTGACGCTTGTTTTCTCCATCCACAGCCCTGTACTGCTCAGTACCTGGGAACTCATGCTGGTTGTTAAATTATGATCCTCTTGTCTCTACCTCCCAAATATCGGTGGAGGCCACTAGGCGAGATTTAGATGCATATACACGCACACAAACACACATACACATTTATATATAAAATACATATTATATACTATATTACATAGTAATGTCTATGTATATTATGTTTTATAAAGATAGTATAACACATATTTATGTATAAATATATTTTATGTATTTTGTTTATACATTATATACACATATATTTATATAAAGTATGTAGTACATATGTATATGTACACATATATGTATGTGTATCTACATAATTTTTTTGAGGCAGTTTCTCTGTAGCCCAGACTGGCCTTGAACTTAGAGATCTACCTTCCTCTGCTTCCTGTGTGCTGGGATTAAGGGTAAGCATCACTACTGCCTGGTTCTTATATTTACTTTCTTTAAAAGAGCAATTTTGGGGGCTGGAGAGATGTCTCAATGATTACTAGCATTTCTTGCTCTTGAAGAGGACCCAGGTTTGGGTCCCAGCACCTACAGCAAGTTCCTCACTACCCTTGTAACTCCAGCTTCAGGGAGTTACACCCTCTCACCTCCACAGTGCAGTACTGTGCCCTACTTTTCACATTATAAATTTTGTTTGTTTATTGAGACAGGCTCTTACACAAGCCAGACTAGTGTTGAACTTGTGGCAGTCCTCCTGCCTCAGACTAATGAAGGCTGGGACTGCAGATATGAGCTATATGCTAGTCTCTTTTCTTTCCTAGTGGGCAATTAAATCCAGTGCCTTGTACATTCTAGATAAGGACTTTCACTAAGAAAGACTCAGACTCTTTAAATACCTTTAAAACAATTGCATGAAAATCCTTGTTCTGAGCCGGGCGTGGTGGCGCACGCCTTTAATCCCAGCACTCGGGAGGCAGAGGCAGGCGGATTTCTGAGTTCGAGGCCAGCCTGGTCTACAAAGTGAGTTCCAGGACAGCCAGGGCTACACAGAGAAACCCTGTCTCGAAAAACCAAAAAAAAAAAAAAAAGAAAATTCATCTTTGGATATGTTTTCATTTAGTTCTCTGTTACAAGGGCATTGAGATTAATTGTAGAATTTTTGGCATTTTAAGTAGGGATGTGAAGGATATTGATGGATTGAGGTGAATCGTGAAGAAAAGACTGCTGGGTCCTGATTTGGCTGGATACTGTGGCTATTGGGGCATTTCGTGTTTATTTTCTGTTCTCTGTTGGTTGGGAGCAGCAGAAAATACTTTGCTTTATAGTAGACTAGAAGAACATTTGCTGTGTCCTTTTTTGAGACTTAATGGAAAAAATTATGAAAGCAAGAACTTGGCTAAATCACCCTTTTTCCCCCTTTTAGTTCTTGAAATCATGAATCCTGTTTATAGCCCTGGGTCTTCTGGGGTCCCCTATGCAAATGCCAAAGGAATTGGATATCCAGGTAAGCAAGTTGAATTTTGTTTTCCTTATTGAGTGTTGGTACTTTTTATGTCCGTGTAGCAGTAACAGTTACAGTAAACACACTGGGCTAGTTTTATGTAATCCAGCTGCAAGCTAGAGTCATTTGGGAGGTGGGACCTTCAGTTGCAGAAATGCTCACACCAAATAACCTGTGGGGCCTTTTCTTGATTAATGGTTACTGTGGATAGTGTCACTCCTGGTTCTGGGCTGCATAAGCAAGCAAGCTGAGCAGGCCCTGGGAAAGAAGCAAAGCAGGAGACAGTGTTCTACCATGGCTTTTGCATTGGTTCCTGCCTCTCGGTTCTTGCTGTGATCCGTAAGCTAGACTGAAAGCTCTTACGATGAAAGCCAGTCTGCCTCCAAGTTGCTCTTGGTCATGGTGGTTTATCCAAGCCTTAAGACAGTGGGCAGACTGACTCGGAGTTAGGGAAGGTAGGAGGGAGATGCACGGGAGAGAAAAGTCAAGAGGTGTCTCTGCTCAGAGCTGACATCTCCAGTGTGGGGCCAGGACTGTTTTCTCTGCCTCTTAGTCCATCCCCCTTTGAGTAGGAGCCTCACCGCCATATTGGAAAGCCCAGCGTGCTTTCACAGGCCCTGTTCACACCTTCCTCAGGGTTTGGCCTCCTTGAACATGACGTATGTCTTCCTTGACAGGGAGGAGACCCCACTGAATAACTTAGGAGTGTACCACACCCTCACCTGCCCTCTACTGGTATTATTGCACTTAATAGGTGCAATTGACAGTGGCTGTAGGGGTGGGGGCAGTCAGCTCACTTGAGGGAGGCGGCCATAAATCAAAAAATTGTGGAAGTGGGACTTTTGTAAAAAATTGCAGATGGTTGTCCTAATTGGTGACTGAAAAGTAGTTATGTGTGTACTGTTACAGTTTCACTGTGGGTCCTTCCCCTTTGAGTTTTCTTTTTTTTTTTAAAGATTTATTTATGTAAGTACACTGTAGCTGTCTCCAGACACTCCAGAAGAGGGCGCCAGATCTCGTTACGGATGGTTGTGAGCCACCATGTGGTTGCTGGGATTTGAACTCTGGACCTTCGGAAGAGCAGTCGGGTGCTCTTACCCACTGAGCCATCTCACCAGCCCCCCCCTTTGAGTTTTCTGATGATGGAACCCAGAGCCTTGTGTGTGCTACCTGAGTGTGCTACTGCTGACTGTATCTTTACCCCTTTTGGTTTTTTGTTTTAATTTTCTTATTTTTTATTTTATGTACATTGGTGATTTGACTACATGTATGTCTGTGTGAGGGCATCAGATCACCTGGAACAGGAGTTGTGAGTTGCCATGTAGGTACTGGGAATTGAACGTGGGTCCTCTGGAAAAGCAGCTAGTACTCTTAACCACTGAGCCATCTCTCCAGCCCCCACCCCCTTTGTGTTCTTTCTTTCTTTCTTTCTTTCTTTCTTTCTTTCTTTCTTTCTTTCTTTCTTTCTTTCTTTCTTTTTTAAGACGAGGATTTGCTGGTTTATTTAGGCTGCCCTTGAATTCACCATATAACGGATGCAGTACTCGACTTACAGTCTTTGTTCCTCAGCCTCTGAAGTAGCTGATACAAAGGCTTACCACCACGAAAGCATTATGGGTTTGAAATACTTTGGGAAAAACCCTGTTGATACAAAACTTTAAAAAATTGAATAAAAATAAACTTGGAAAGAAGGGAGAGAAGCCTTTGACCAGCTTTGAAAGCTATGTAAACTCAGCTTGGCCAGGGATTGTGGACACTGCACCTGCCCAGGAGCATTTGCCACTTGCTGTCCCTAGAATTTTAGCAGCCCAAAGAGGGGCAGAGCAGGAGGCTTAGACTCTGGAGCAGGAGTTTGAGCCACTCAGCTCTGTCCTCAAGCAACCTGCCTCTTGAGAGTGCTTCTCCCACCAAAGTGGTGGATAGAGCCTATTTGGTGTCCCCACAAGGAGGCCTGAGTGGCTGGCCTCTATAAAGGGTAGTCTTTCCTAAGTTCGTGTAGACATTCAGGGGCATTGGCTCCAGTTTGTGTTACTTATGCTTCCTAGTGTTCAAAACCTCAAACACACTCATCTGGCTACATTATCCCTCAAGTACCTGACAGCAACATTGCAGAATTGCTGTGAAGTATTTGTCTTCAATATAGGCTGTTTGGCCTCCATGTAAAAAGTACTACCTGTTCATATGCAAAATTATTATAAAACATGGGTGCTATTAGGAAAGGTCACCAGTCAGAATAACTGCTGCAGTGCAGCCAGCAGATAGAGCCTTGTCACAAGGACATTTAGAATGCAGACCTGACAAGCCAGATTTGTGAGTAGAGGACAAGAGATGCACAAGGGTTAATGGGAAAGAAACAACTGAACTTAAAAGAAACAGGGCTGGGAGCAGCCAGTCCGGTGAAAGCTAGAGGAACTGGAAGATAGAACATGCTGAAAGAGAACTGACATGCAGTGTAAGTAAGAGGCAGGAGGAAGTGACTGAGCAGTTAGGACCTTCCTGGAGCTGGAGACATGGCTCAGTGGTTAGAGCATGAATGGCCTGGTCTTGCAGAGGACCTGACTTTGAGTCCCAGCACCCATATCAGGCAGCTTACAATTGCCTATTGTTTCAGCTCCAGGAGAACTGATGTCCCGTCTGGCTCCCTTGGGTACTTACATGTGCCTAGGTAGTCATCTGCACATACTCTAATGCACACATAAACAAATACAATTTTTTAAGAATAAAGTAAGAGAGCAAAAAGACTGGTTGAGAACTTTGAGAATAACGCTTTCGGAAGGACTTAGAGAAATCAAAAGAAAGAGGGACAGTTTTCCAGAATTGATGTAAAACAATTTGGTGATAAGATAATTATTTACACAAGACAGCATTTGAGGGAAGAATTCCCTCCATGTCCCATGAGCCTTTGCACTGAAGTCATGCTGGCCCAAAATTCCATAGGCACACAATGCACATATCTGACCATCTTTTTTGACTTTTTTGACTTTTTTGAAGTAAGAACACTAGCTTAAATGGAGCCGCGAGTACATCTGGAGCCAGGGCAATAACCAAAGCCCTGTGATAGTAGTTTACCTGTCAGTCTTCATTAAGATTTGGGTTCTCTCATAGACCCTTGGTATGTCTGGTCTGGCTCAGTCCTTGCTCAAAAGAGCTTTAGTATAAACAGTTATTGTTGTTAGGTTTTTTGATTTTTTTCTCTCTTTTTCTCTCTGTGAAAAATCACTTGCGAGAAAGTTTCTGTAACTGATGCAGCTTTGAGTGTCACCTCTGCAGTGTTTTCTACTTTAGTTACCTTGTACGATGGGTGGGTGGGTGTTTGACAGTCTCCCTGATGGATAAAACTGTTGGTGAAGTCCTAGTAGCTAGGTGGTCAGATATGTGCATTTGTGTGCCTATGGAATTTTGGGCCAGCATGACTTCAGTGCAAAGGCTCATGGGACATGGAGGGAATTCTTCCCCCAAATGCTGTCTTGTGTAAATAATTATTGATATTATTGTTATTGTTTTCTCGTGTGTTTATTTTTTAACTATTTTCTGTGTTTGAGTGTTTTGCCTGCATGTATGTGCACCATGTGCATGTCTGCTGCCTGTAGAAGTCAGAAGGGGATGCCAGGTTCCCTGGAGCTAGGATTAGGGACGGCTGTGGGCCACCATGAGGGTGCAAGAAATTGAACTTGGATCGTGTGCAAGAGTACTCTTAACTACCGAGCCATATCTTCAGCCCATTTTCTAGTTCATAACACCTGGTTTTGCTCACATCCATTTGTTCATTGTCTGTCGCCTTTTTAAGAGAGTTACTGTACTTACTGTGTGTTACTGTGGTGCGTGAGTGCTATTTGGTGAACTCTCAGACTTTAAAGATCGTTTCTATCAGGGTAGATGTTGCTATGACTTTGCCTCTATAGCTCTTCCACCTCCCCTCTGTCCTCTGTTCTCTTTAAAATACTGTGGGTTTGTTTGTTTGTTTGTTTGTTTTACCATGCTGTGACTAAATGTAGTGTTTTTATTTCGCTCAGCATTTAGGGGGTCTTTGTGGATTTAGGACCCCCCCCCCCCCAGTAGTAGCAGTAGCTTTATAGCTACTTGCTGCCTCCTCCTCTCTTCGCCTGTGATTCCATCCATAGGGTATGAAAGCACCATGCTTGTGGTTTTCTCTTAGCTCAGTATGGAGCTTCCTACTATCTACTTGCATTTCACTAATCTTGCTAAAGGTGCCTGAATCTGCTACAGAATCCATGTGTTGAGTCAAACCCTGTTCCTCCATAAGCTGCTGTTTAGTTGGCTTGTTGATGACCATAGTCTTTGGATGGTGGTTCTGCTTCTCTTGTCAGTGCCTTTTTCTTGTTTTCTTGTGGTCCTATCTCTTAGGGTTTTCATAAGTTGTGACATTGTATTAGAGATTGAGTTGTCCAGTTGCTGTGTGCCTTTGCCTAGCAGTCATCAGCGTGGCTCTCTTCCTGTACTCAGAAGCTGAGTGTGCATCTTTCAGCCTGGGTTAGGCTCGTGCTTCTTCCTTTTGCCTCATCCTCTCCACGGGCTGCTGTGCTCTGAAAGCCTGTACCTCTGCAGGAAGCTGGCGTACACCTTTGTGTGAGTTAGCTTCGGACTATGGCATGACTTAAGGAGGACTTAAACTGCTTTCCAAGTTCTTCAAGGGTCTGGTGTATGTCACAGCAAGTGTTACAAGACCACCAAAATTCACATTTGCTTTTCTTGCCCTTGGTTGTGTATTGTAATATGTCTTTATACAGAACGTAGAGCACAGTGGAAGGAAGAAGGAACACGTGCATACTTAGGATGGCCATGTCCACGGAAGGTCAGGGTTTTAGAGAACAGCTGGGTAGAGAGCGCCTCAGACTGGGTTGCTTAGGCATGGAAGCCTTAGCCAGCATCAGGTACCAGGAGCAAAATTGCTGGTTGGAGGAGTCCTTCTTCTTCCACTCAGTTTCGGAGAAGAGATGCTGGTGCAGTTGCCAAATAATGTATCTAGGAATTGTTTCCATACCAGTTTACAGGGCTTGCCTGTTCTTTCTGTTGCTTTTATATAAATAAAATGACCTATCTTGTAGAATTTTCTTACTCAGCCCAATTCCTTCTCTGTGTTGGGGTTACTTGAAGGGTTTGCTATTTCCCAAATGTTGAAGACAAATTAGCCTGGTGCCTTTAATAACTGTGTTGGTGGCAGTGACCAGCAAGGTAGAGTCCAAGAAAGTAAACACACAGCTTTTAGGGCACTTTCTAGCTGACTTGGGTAGAGATTCTCATTGTACTCTTGGAAGATTTTCCTCTCAAATTCTCCCTGACAGCACCATGCTGTCAACCTTGAATTTTAAGAAATGCCATCAGTGGAGTTGGGGTTCATGTCAATTGAATTTTTTGTTTTCCCTTATTGGAGTTTTGCTCTTCTATATTCATCTGTGCAGGGCCCTTGTAGATTGGATTGCCAGCACTAGAAGCCAGGAGGACAGACACAGATAGACAGACAGCCCCCTCCCCCAACCTGTCTTCTCTCTTGACATAGTTCATGGTCTTTGAAGTCGTCATCATAAAGCAGTCAGTATCATAAAAATGGCTAGTGCTTAGGATCACTTCCTACCTGTCCATCCTCTCTATGATAAGGAGGTGGAGCTGATGTTGAAGGACACAGGCATTGGTAACCACTGGAGAGCCTTTTCAGGACAAGAATTAGACAAGGAAGCAGTGTTGCTGAGCCTTGCTTCATGGAAGCTTGCGACTGTGTATGGTGGAGAGAGTAAACTTCTGTGATTTCACAGTCATCTGAGGAAGTGTGCAGTGACCTTCAGAGCTGCAGCCCTGTGTGTTTGTGCTGCCCAGGAGATGGACTGTGTTCACTTTAGGTCTTAGTGAGGGGTAGCATGAGTTTTGTATGCTGAAGTGATGGAGCAGGATGGGTATAGCAGGAGCAAGCCTCCTTAGGAGATGAGAGGGTGGTGCTGATGCCCACACAGCTGTGTCATGAGTCAGTCCATTAGACTCGGTGCCTGTTAACTCACTGTTGGAAGGCTGGTATGGACTCTGGTCACAAGCACTGGTGTAGATGGTTTCCTGAGGATTATGAGGGAGCCATGAGGAAATTTTCTTTTTCGTGTGTGTGTGTGTGTGTGTGTGTGTGTGTGTGTGTGTGTGTTAGTGTTATGGCCTATGGAATTTGATCTAGTTAGTGGCATTTCTGGTTTAAAAAATATATATCATAAAAGGTTTTTGCTCCTAACTGGTTCTCTGGTACCTAAGCAGTATCCTGCTTAGGGTGAATTGATACTGCTTGACCCGGTTTGCTTTGGGCCTCTGGGTTGGTCCATAGGACATTGGTAAAAATCACTTCCCTTGCTGGCCAATACTGCCCACTCACTGTCTGAGTGACTGAAGAAGGCAAGCGGGAAAGAAAGAGTCCAGAAGAGAGCCTGACCAGTTGTACCAAGGTAGAGGAAGAGCCAATTGAAGACCAAGGGGGGGAGTGTGGAGGCTCCAGATTCATGCAGGAGAAGAGAACTAAGCCCTTGTTAGGGGTGCCTGTGCACTGTTGGAGGGGTGACTCATTGCAGCACAAACCTTAGGCTTGTTTAAGAAGGCTTTGGGGAGGTCAGATTTTGAAGCAGAAGCATCATCAAGAATCTGGCCTTTAACAGCTTGTCACCCTACCCTGTGCATTACTGGGGCTGGGTTAGATGATCTGACTGGCTAAGCAGGTGCCCCTGCTCCCTTCCCACTCCTGCGTGCTCCTCCCCAAGTTACACACTCAGGGGACTTTGCCTGACAGAGGAATGGTTTTCAGCTAAGACAGTGGTTCTCAGCCTGTGGGTCTCAACCCCTCTGGGGTTCATTGTTGAATTCTTTTTCCCCTTCTTGGGGTTTTGCTTTTCTGTATACATGTATGTGGGGCCCTGTGGCTGAACGACCCTTTTCACAGAGTTTGCTTGAGACCATCAGAAGACAGATAATTACATTACAATTCATGACAGTAGCAAAATCACAGTTATGAAGTAGCAGTGAAAATAACTATGGTTTACCCTCACCGTAGCATGAGGAACTAACTGTATAGAAGGGTCTTAGCGTCAGGAAGGTTGAGAGCTACTACTCTAGGGCTTTATGAATGGCTGCTTTACCCTGCTAGATCTGCCACATGAGGGGCCCGAGGCCCAAGATGAAGGTGCCTGCCCCTAAGCACAACAGCTCGATTTCAATCCTTAAGACCCCCATCAGGGGAGGAGAGAATCCTGTGCCGTCCTTTCAAAGAAAGGACACTGATCTTGCTTAGATATGGATTCTGATTGTATTTTTTTATTCTGGGTTTCTTTGAGGTTAATTATAGCCTTTTTAGTAAAAAGACTTGAGTTTAATGATTCTGACATCCTGGGCTCCTAACTGGCCAACTTGAACTGAGGAAGCTGGGAATTAGAAATTCAGAATGTGAGGATGCTTGAAATGAAGTTAGAAGTTTGAAATAGTCTGAATCAAGAACAAAATCTACTAGCTTTTAAATAAAACAATCTGGCTCTTTCTTTGTAACTGCCCCCTCCCCCCATCAGCAAAAAGTGGGCCCTAGAGTGGGTTTAAGTTCACTTTGAATTCTGGTTCTTTGTGCAGTGGAGCCTGGTGAGGATAAATGACATAGTGCAGGATGCTGAACACTCTTGTTGACTCACAGATGATGTGATTCTGGGGTGGAACTGCCAGGGGTGTTAGGTTTCGAGAGGAGTTCTTTTTCCTTTCTCCCCTCTTCCATTTTTACTCTCCCTTCTTTTCCTTCTGCTTAAAATTGTGACTTAGCTATTCTTTTTTACTAGACAGGGTCTTGCTGTGTAGCCCTTATTGTCCTGGGACTAAGTTATCTACTTACCTTTGCCTCTCACATGCTAGAATTAAAGATGTACCACTATACCCAGCATTACTTGTTGGCTCTTACATGGTTATTTTGGCCCAGGGATTGACTCTAGGCTCTCACAGATGCTAAACTGCCCTGTGCCCTAACTTGCACTAGATGCAGCTGTTCTGGACAGTGGATTGATTCCTGCCTGATTCAGTCTCTGCCTGATTCCCACACCACCACCCCCACTCCCTCCCCAGTTGTAGAGTGTGAGCGTTTAATTATAGATCTAACAGTCTAGGTTATGTTGGTGACTCGTCACAATTCTAAGAAAAGAGGCTGACTAGAGGTGATTTTGTTTTGAGCAGGTTGTGTGGAAGTCAGAAACAGTGAAGAGGCATGGTGGTCAGGTGGTTGCATTTCCATTGATAATGCTGTTGTGCTGTCTGTCTCATTGCAGCTGGTTTTCCTGTGGGCTATGCAGCAGCACCTGCCTATTCTCCTAACATGTACCCTGGAGCGAATCCTACCTTCCAAACAGGTATGTACTGCATGACACATGTCTGTGTATCTGGGGAGGAAGTATGGAGCTGGGCTTTGTGGTGGGGTGGCTTTCTACATTCATAAATGAACCTGTTAGTGAGAGTGATCAAACTTCAGGTGTCAGTGCATATAAACTTTGCTCTGCTCAGTTTCTCAGATCTGCCCACCAGCCTCTGGGCTGTACAGGTAATTCTTTGTGCCTGATACCTTTCTTATGATAGGATATCCTACTAGGACTGAAGACCATTTTGTCACTGAGTTCTGCCCAGGGTGCTCTGGTTATATTTTTAAAATCAAATTCTACTTTACAACTTTACATACACAGGACATGCAAATATTTTCAGATTTGAGAACTTGCTGGTTGAAATTGAAAATGAGTTTGTTTGGTTCTGAATTACATAAAGGTTATTTAGTGAGGTTTCCTCCTGCACCTCTAATGTTAGCTGTCAGCTTCTCTTGGACTTTACTTACTGGGACAAGACATTGTGATTCCATGAGATGTGCTGGCTCATGCTTTGACATAAGAGCTGAGCTTGTCCTGTGGGAGCTGGCTGTTGAGGCTGCTGGGCCAATGCTTTCCTCACACAGCTCTAGGCCTGCAGTTGCTTTGGGTAGAAGAGGAAGCAGTGGTGCCCTGCTGTGAGTTCCTTCCTTGTGACTTCCTTCCATAAATCTGCCCTCTCAGCCATCTCTTGTGCGCTAGCCTTCTGCCCTTCGTAGCTTAGACCCAGAGGGAAACTTGGGTTTTCTGCTTTAGAGTTGTGTGTTCTAGGCCCGTGTTCCTGTTTACCACAGTCATGTGACCACACACAGCGTGCAGGCAGAAGTTTAATCGTTTCTCGTCTCTGGGAGACAAGAGTCTCTCCTTTGATCTCCTAGCTCTTTCTCAGAGTGCCTTCTTAGAAAGCTCCTCCCTCTTGTGATGTGTCTACCTCCTTTTCACTCCTTTTCCTCCTACACCTGTCACTGAGACTGTGTGGCATATCTTCAGTAGTTTCCCACAGTGCTACTCAGTAGGGCGTCCACAGTTCTGCCACCCTGTTTCTGTTTTAAGGCACTTTATGTTTAAACAGCGCTCCCGTATATATAATTGGCACACTGCACATATCTATAATGTGCATTTGATCATTTCTGCTATGAAGTGTACATCTATTACAGGTGGCAGGGAACATCCCTGTTTGGGCAAATTTGGTTCTGTCCATTTCAACTTTCCTGGGCTCCAAAGAATCGTACATGTGTTTTCTCTTGTTGTAGATGAGTTGTGCTTTCTAATTTTTTTTTGTAAGTGGAATTACACAGAAGGTACTGGGTCATTTTTGGACTGCTGTCTTTTACTGGGCCTAAGTACTTGGACTCTCTTGTTGTAGTACCTGTTCCTCCTTCCTCCTTTCTGTTGTTAGCTTGTGCCCTCTGTATGGAAAACATCAATTGCTTATTTGTTGGTCAGCTAATGGCATTTATACTGCTTGAGTTTGGGAGTTTGTATTTAAAAATTCACTTAGCAAATGAAGTTTGCTGGGTGTTACAAATCTATGGGTATGTGCTTTCATTGTGTTGAGTAACTACAAAGGGGTGAAGAAGCTGATTTTAGGGCAGGTAAGAGTCTGCCACAAACAGCCTTCCAGAGTGACCGCAATCTGTTCCTCTGGGTGTGTTTATTAGTTGTAGTCCTCTGTGTCCTAGGCAACTCTAGTATGAGTATTCTTTCCATCCTCGCTGTATTAGTGGGCATCTAAAGATTTCCCATTGATTTGAACTGTCTTGACAGTAACATTGATCATCTTTTCATGTGTTAATTTGTCATTTGACTGTCTGGTAAAGGGTTCTGCTTCTGGGCATAGTGGCATAGACCTGTTCCTTCCAGGTACTCTGGAGGCTGATACAGGAGAATCATATATATGTTCAAGGTCTGCCTGAACTACAGGGTGAGTTCAAGGCTAGCCTGCACATCTTAGACTCAGTTTCATATCTTTTTATATGAATAAGGAATGGGAATGGAGATATGGCTTAGGAGTTGAGAGCAGCTGCTACCATTGTAAATTTAGGCCCTAGCACCCATGTGGGGCAGCTCATAACAACCTATAACTGCAGTTCCAGGGGTTGACATGCAACAATTAAAACTAAAGTCAATAATGAATAAAAACAAAGCAGAACAAGAGCTTTGGACAAGGTCAGTGATGGAGAAGTCGCCAGCTTGGGCAAGGCCATGGGTTCAGACCCCACAGCATCCTCCAGAAGGAGAGAGCGTGTGTGCATCTTAAACTCTGTGTCAGTCACTGACTCCATTTTTAAGGCACTTAGTAATTTTATTTTTACAGACTTTGCTTGAAGATCTATTTTTATTTTCTCTGAGCATTTCACTCTTAGCTTGTATAGCTCTGGGTTAAATTGAAGTGCGTTTCAGCTGGATCCTTGAGTGTGAAAGCTGAGGTAAGCAGTAACAGGAACAGTGGCCAGGATGCAGCCTCTGCCAGGCCTCTTAGCTGTCTTGTGGCTTTGTAGTGCCAGGTTATCTGTGTTGGTGTTGTCAAGAGACTTGGAATAAAGATGTTTCTCCGAAATTGGTTAACGCAGGAGTAACTTGGAAGGCTTTGGTGTCCCATCATTTGGTGTGTTGGCACCTGATGTAAATCAGAGCTGTGCACTCTTCTTTGATGGGTCCTTGAAAAGTCGTCTCCCTTTCACAGGGCCCAGGAAGGAGGGACGTTCTCTATAGTTCTGCTGCTTTCTTGATATGACCTCGCTTAGAGGAAGCCATCTGCAGGGCTTCTTGGGCACGTTCACAATACTGGGATTTTTTATTTTATTTTATTTGTATGTGTATGAGTGTTTGCCTGCATGTTTGCCTGTGTAACATTGTGAGTTTTGTGCTGGCAGAGGACAGAAGAAGGCACCAGATCCCCTGGAACTGGAGTTAGAGGTGGCTGTGAGCTGCCATGTGGGTGCCAGGGCTGACCAAAGAACAGTGAGTGCTCTTTTCCCCTGAGCCATCTCTCCAGCCCCCTTTCTTAATGCAGTTGTAAATGTGTCACAGGAGTCTGAGAACCTTGGGATTTGTGGTGGTTTTGGTGATATATCCTCTTCCATGATCTAAATGGAGATCCATTTATTTTGAACAAATGTGGTCTGCAGACAGATGAATTCAGAGAAGGCTTTTCATGCTTGTAGACTTAATGGGAACTGAACTAGTGAAGGCTTAACTCTTGGTGATTGGTGACATTCTGGGAACGGTGATCTCATCCTTGGAACTGTCAATATTGTGGGAGGATCTTGATCAGACTTTGGGCAGGCCTGGCACTTAGTGCACTCCAGTCCTCCTGCCCCTGTCCCACTGAATGCCTCAGGCGCACTGATGATCTGAAAGCCTCAGGAAAAAGTAACTGATTAGTGATTACTGTAGCCCTGGCTGGCCTGGGGCTCACTGTGTAGGCTAGGCTAGACTCAAACTCACAGAGATCTTCCTAACTCCACCTCTCCAGAGTTAAAGGCTCTGCTGGAATTAAAGGCTGTACCACCATGCCCTGCCAGAGCATGTTTTTAAAAGACAAACTTGTTGCTGAGAGATACAGTACAGCAATAATTAGGCAAACACAAATACAGATGCATCTTAGAGCAGGTAACAGTTCCATTAAGCTGGCTATCACAGTGCTTATCTGGCATTGATACTTGTTTATGAAAGATATTTAACAATAAATGAAAATAAAACATACGTTTTAAATCCAGAAATATGTCTCTGAAATGAGATTCCAGGCTTGCTTAAACAGAATGCTTATTGTATGACCAACTACTTGAAAGGAAATAGCACTGCAGTGTTGATTGACTGGGGAATTGCAGGAGTCTTCTCTCCCTCTTCAAGGTATATATGCACAGAATCTAACAATACCTATACGTGTAGAAAGCTTTTTACAATTGAAAACAGGGGACTGGGGGTGTGACTGACTCAGTTGGTACAGTGAGTGCTTACCCAGCACACACAATGCCCGTACTGTATACAGCCTGCACGGTGACTTTTTGTGGGGATAGAGGCAGGAGGATTGGAATGCAGGGTAATCTGCCATATAGCAAATGTGAGGTCTTCCTAGGCTACAAGACACTGTCTAGGGAAGGAAGGAGATCAGTTTGTTTGCTACCACCACGTTAGAATGCCGTCTGTCGTGACCCCACTAGACTCCTGTTGCTGACTGCTGTCAGTGTGTTGTGGTGGGAGGTTTGTTGTTGTTTTGTTCTTGTTGATTTGTCACATTCAGCGATAAGGATTCTGTTGCTCTTTTGAACAACCTATCTAGAACCTCTCAGGAGTGTTCATAGGACTCTTGCGATCTCTAGGTGTGTGTTTCTGGCCCATGGGCTATTCTAGTACTGTGCTTTCTTGGTGCTTGTTCAGGAGACCCGCTCCTGCCATAGTCTGGCTCCTGTGCTGAGCTCTCTTCTGCAGGACATGGGCTTTTGCCTTCTGTTCTGTTCAGTTGCTGCCTTTCTCAGCTTCCACTTTGCCTGTGGAGTATTTCCTTCAGTAGCTTCCCAGGAGGTGAGAGAGTCATGTTGTAGAGAATTTTCCCCTGTAAGAAACATCTGTATCTGTATCCGACCTCCCAGTAGTTCTGTGGATGTAGACATGTGGGCTAGCGGCCATTGTCCCTAGTGAACGCATCACACTGAGAAATGGCCAATATTGCTGAATCCTTGGAATGAGGATCTATTTAATGCTACATATTGAATCTGTTTATGAAGCCGAATGTTTATCTTTTGCCTCCTTTAAATCTGTAACAGCTTACCTAACCTTAAAAAATACTTTGTTTTTTTAAAAATGATTTTTTTTTGTTTGTTTTTGTTTGCAGTGCTGGAGATTGAACCCAGGGTCTTGCACATGTTAGGCAAGTGCTCTGTTCGAGCTGTGTTCTTGGCCCTTTGTGTTTTGTTTGCTTGCTTGCTTGCTTGCTTGTTTGCCTTTAAGATGTAAACACTGGCGTGTATGAGTGCTTGCCTGCATATGTGTGTGCCCAGTGCCTGAGTAGGCCAGAGGAGTGTGTCAGATCCCCTGGAACTAGAGTTGCAGATGATGAGCTGCCATGTGGGTGCTGGGAACTGCTCTCCTCTGGAAGAGCAGCCAGGGCTCTTAACTGCTGACCCCAGCCTATACTGTATGCTTGGATTGAGATCCTACTGTGTAGTCTAGGCCAGTCTTGAATAACAAACACCCTTAGAGAGTTTTCAGTAGAAACAGTTTTCAGGTGTGTCCCCTAACTTGTGACAGTGCAGCCACTTCCCCAGTCACTTGGCCTTGATGGCCACAGGCTCAGAGTTGCTGTGTCAGCAGTAAGTGTTCCTGTGTTGTTCCGAATCAACTCTCATGCATCACGTGATGACTTTACAAGTATCTAAAAGTGTATGCAACCCCCAGGGTCTGTCCTCAGAGGGTGGCACACTTGAGCGTTTGGTTGTTTGGCTTGGTTTGTAGTTTATTTATTCAAGACAGGGTCTCTTTATGTAGCCCTGCCTGTCCTGGAACTCACTCTGTAGACCAGACTGGCCTCAAACTCAGAGATCTGCCAGCCTCCATCTCCCAAGTGCTGGGAGTAAAGGCGTGTGCCACCACTGCTGGACCACATGAACATTTTGATTGTCCATATTTCCTTCAAGTGATTTTAGTAATCCCTTAGAGAATTGTGTCCTCTCTCCCTTCTGTATTTTTGGTTTTAAGCACCGCCCCCATGCTAGCCTCAGATCCATAGTCTCCTTCCTCCGTCGTCAGAGTGCAGTGACTGCAGACACTTCCATGCCCAGTTCTGGCAAGATGACTCAGTTGAAATTCCTGGAAATAATGGGGCAAAAACTAGATGGAAGTGATTGAGTAGGAATCAGACTTAGCAAGGCCACTTGTTTAGCAGTTGTACTGTCTGGCATGATGATGGTTGTGATAAGGGAAGAACTGGTTTGAAGGGGTGGCATGGTGTGCTTAATTTCTTTGCTCCAGTCCTACATCCACGATGCTGTGAGCACTCTACTTCCCTGCCCCACCCCCACCCCCCAATGTTTCCTACTAAAAGTCAAGGACCTCATGTGGTGGGGTGGATCTTTCCTGGTCACCTACAGTAGGACCTGGCTCGGTGGCAGGTCAGGACACCTTGCACAATGAGTACTTGGGAGGCGATTGGGCTCCCCTGGTCCTTCCCCTTGCTGTGTCACTGAAACCTGAATGGATGGACCTTACATGGCTTCTCTCTAACTTAAAGATGGCTTACAGATTTTTTGTGGTATAATTGGCATATAATAAAGTTGAACATACTTAAAGATTTGAGTTTCAGAATGCATGTATCATATTTATCCTTTTCCTTTTTATCCTTTGTAAAGACCAGGAGATGAGCAGTGGGAGAAAGGGATGGTGTTTGCTATTTACCCTGTAACAGATGTCCAAGGTGGGCGGGCAGCTTCCTTTTCAGAGAAAGGCTTTATTAGCCTCACAGTTTCAGATTCCTATCCATGATGACTTAGTCCCATTATTTGGGTGTGTGGCCAAGCAGAAGCCCCCATCTCATGCATCCATCCCACAGTACACACACCCCAGTCCCCTAAAGAATTCACCACTAGGCCCCATACTACCACACTGTAGACCAGGCTTTTGGAGAAATCCTTCAGATCCAATCTCTGATGGTCTCCTTATGTGCTCTTTTTAACTTGCTTTATAAATCCTAATGGAAAATCTGCGTATTTGGCTTTCTTGGCAAAGCACCAGTATTGAATGTTGATATATTAAAATTGGTAGATATTGTAGAAGTCATTAATTTTCTCTACTAAAAATATAATTAAAACTTCAAATTTTCAAATTAAAATTGCTTATATTCAGTTCACCCTTTAAAATTGAGACACAGTTTCTACACAAACACTCACATATTTAGTGTGGATTTTGATGGATCTCCACAGTTGGACTTCGGCACTGACTGTGGAGTTATTGCCTAAAACAGCCTTGGGACATTTTCATTATGTCAGTAGGACTTCCCTTTTCTCCCTTTCCTGACTACTTCCACACATGTAAGACTTGGGGATTTCAAAATACATATGTCATATATCTGTTACTTTTGAGGTGGGCAGGCCAGTTGTTGGATATGTAAATCAGATCGTTGTTATGTGCTGTTCTGTATCTGTTTTACTGTGGAAATCCAATCGATTTGTAATTTGTAATTTTTTTCTTAATGATTGCTAAGTAGGGTTTATATGGCTGGATCAGAGTCTCCTGTTGATGAGGATTTGTGTGTAAGGCTGGAGAACATGGTTTCCAAATTCTATTGTGGCCCCAAGAGGGGCTGTTGCTTGCATCTCTGAAACCTGTCTGTCAGAGCTAGGGATTCTGACACACCCATGGACAGCTGAGTGCTGTTCCCCATGTTGACAGCAACAAAAGCATGAAGGCCGTCATGGCCTTCGCAGAGAGCACATGTAGAGAATAAGACTGAGGAAGCCTGCAAGCTGTCCTCTAGAGTTCAAGTGCAATGTTGTGCTGTGTTTGGATGGTTGTACACTGCCACCATAGTCTGTGCTTGCACACTTCTGAAAGACACTCCTGCCTCTGGATATTACCTCATTTTCAGTCATTGAACTCTTCCAAGGGTTTCCTCTCAGCTGTTTGCAGCATGTATTTGTCTGCCTTTTACTCCATAGTTACCTTAGAGCTTATCTTGTGTATCAGCAAGATACCGATCCACAGGAGGCACCAGAGTCTGGTAATTGGCAGTTGCAGTGGTCTGAATTCTCCTGGCCCCAAGGAAGACCCCTGTCTGTCTCTGCTGCTCCTTCAGGAGCCAGTTAGTCTCTGCTCTTGTGCAGCTCTTCCTCAGCTTCCTGTGGCCTGTCCTTACAGCTTCTGGAAATAGCCTCACATGGCTGTATGGTGCCATCTTCTCTTCACTTCTTCATCATAGGCTCTGCCCCCTTTTATTTTAAGAAATTATTTGTGTATGTGTGGAGGGGAGTTGTGCATGTTAAGTCCAGTGCCCCTGGAGAGCAAAAGAGTTGGTTGGATCCTCTGGAGCTGGAGCTGTGCATGGCCCTATGTGGGTGGAACTGAACTCAGGTCCTCTAGAAGAGCAATATGTGCTCTTAACTGCTGAGCCATTTCTTTAGCATCTTCTCATATGTGTTCTGTCTAATAATCTGCTTTAGTGTTTAGTGTTTCATTTTATCTTTGGTGATGGTGCAAGTCAGCCTACTCCCCTGACTCATGTCTTTACAATAAGGTGCTTTGCCAGGCTTTGACATTTTGTTGGTTTTTTTAGTTTTGCTGTAATGAGCAATGTACTGCTTGCTTGCAGTGAAGTTTCGTGTGTGTGTGTGTGTGTGTGTGTGTGTATGCTTATTTCCCCAAGATTAGACCTTAAATGTAGGGTGAAAGGTTTATGTGCCATTAATGCAAAATTGAGCTTAGGGAGACCCTATAGCAGTTTGTATCCAGCAAGACAGGACAGGTTCTTGTGTGCGTATGTGCTCTACAGAACTTAGCACTGCACATGTGGACCTGCATACAAAGTATACAGATCCAGGTAGAAGAGAGAGGGGGCTCCACTGTGTTCATGATTGGTAGTGGCCCTGGCTCCTCTCCGTAGAATTGTCCTTGTCTGATGTTGGCTAGGTGAATTCAGGCCTTTGGCTTCTTTGTTCCAGGCTACACTCCTGGCACACCTTACAAAGTGTCCTGTTCCCCAACCAGCGGAGCTGTTCCACCATACTCCTCTTCCCCCAATCCTTACCAGACGGCTGTGTACCCAGTGAGAAGTGCCTACCCCCAGCAGAGTCCGTACGCCCAGGTATGCTTGGGCATGCCCTACACCTGGGGGAGGGCTGGCTCCATCATCTCCCTACAGCCCTGGGACCCTTTGGCAGTTGTCTCTGTTTTCCCCACAGCAAGGCACGTACTACACACAACCTCTGTATGCAGCACCTCCTCACGTCATTCACCACACCACGGTGGTGCAGCCCAATGGCATGCCAGCAACAGTCTACCCTGCTCCCATCCCTCCTCCTAGAGGCAGCGGGGTCACCATGGGCATGGTTGCTGGGACCACGATGGCCATGTCAGCAGGTGAGTCCTAATTCTTGTGTGTTCTGTGGCACCCTGAGACCTGCTGAAGTGGGGAGAATCCATGAAGTTTCTGACCCATGCATGGCCTTTGAGTCTCATGACTTCAGTTGTGTGAAAGGACCGCTGAGCCCGCCCCTTCTCTTCCCTTTCTCCTATCAGGAACAGGCATGAGTCAAGTGGCCTTTTCACTGTGGAACTTAACTGAATACCTGCCTCGTTAGTGAGCTAGGTGGCCATGTGGCAGTAGGAATGAGGAGTGTTCAGGTACCCCTCATTTGGCTCCTTCAGTGAGCAGCTAAACTGAGCAGTTCCAGATGGGCCAGCCATCTCTTGTTGAGGTTGCAGTAATGAGAAAGTTTCTCTAGGAAAGCTGGCTTTGTGTTGATAGAGGGAATAGTTGCTTGTAAAACTCCTATGCCATTTATTGATTGAATCAGGAAAGTGAGTTGGGACATTCCTCCATGGAAGCTTGAGGTTGGATGGCAGGTCTAAGGATGGGGCCACCTCTTGACATTTAAATATATGTAGCTGCCTTCAAGCTGTTCCATACAAGGCCAGTGGGTTCTCTATGACTGAAATTTAAGAGGAAAAAATGAAGCCATCCCATATACAATTTTTTTCCTGAATGTCAACATAAGGAAATTATGTCAGCTCTAGCACTGTGGGATTCTGTATAATTTCCACTTTGAGTTTTCTGGATTCGTTGTTAAGGAAAACTAGTGTAGACTGCTGCTGCCTACCTGGGGACGGCTCGCACAGGAGGAGTGAGCAGCAAGGATTTGCCTCCACCTTGAGATGTGGAGGTGTGGCTTAACCTCAGAGCCATTGCTGAGTATACATGTGAATGGAGTAGAACTCCCTCATGCGTGTGTCCATGGGCTTTTTCTCTCTTCCTCTCTCTGTCCTCTCCCTCCAGTGTATAACTCAGTGTATTGAAACAGGCCTCCAGAACATAGACCCTGCAAGTCTAAATCTCCTCTACCCATTAGACAGATAGGCCATTCTCCTTTCCTGAGGTGTAGCATCCACTATTCCGTGTTCCGTGTGTGAATTTGACAGTGTTGAGCACTTCACGTGAGTGGGGACACACGCCTTCCTTCTTCACTGGCTTCCTCACTTAGCACACTATTCTCCACAGTCACCTCCGCTGTTCATGTGTCAGAGTCCCGTCCTGTTTAAGGGGCGTGGATTCACATTTTCATTAGTGTGCTTAGTCTGAAGAGGATTTACAAGCATACTATGACCACCGACTGCTGCTGCACTAATAATGCCTTTCATCATTTTGGATAATCCGTTCGGAGGTTTGACCCTTCTGGTTCAAGACCAAGACCATTCTTCTTCCCTCCCCTCCCGCCTCCCCACAGGAAGTCAGGTCAAGATGTGCTCTCAGAGGCCACATGATGGAGCTCTCTAGCAGTCGTTTGTACTTCCTTATGAAGTGTTCTTTCTTCCAGGTACCCTGCTGACTGCTCATTCTCCAACTCCTGTAGCCCCTCACCCGGTCACTGTCCCCACATACCGAGCCCCAGGAACACCCACCTACAGCTATGTGCCCCCACAGTGGTGATTGCCCTGCAAATTAATGTGAGTATTAGTGAAGGCTGTGGCTAGGTGGGCCCTGCTGAGGTGCACTTCTCTGAGGAGACTGCAAGACTGACTAGATACAAGCACTGGTCTAGTATGCTTGTCTGTCTGTCGATATGGCACAACACTGATCGAGAGCACCTTGGGGAAGGGAAGAGTGGCTTGGCCTGGCTTACAGTGACTACAATTACAACCCATCATAACGGGAGTCTGAGCAGGAACTGATGCACAGCCGTGAGGATGGGTGCTGATTGGCTTGCTTCTCCAGCTTGCCCTCCTTGCTCACCTCCCTCCCTTACAGCCTCAGCCCACCTGCCCACCAATGGCACCCTAGGCCTTACCTCATTATGTCATTATTCTCATTGGGACATCCAATAAGGGAAGAGGGAGGGAGGGCATTGAGTGTTAACTGTTTGTCTTGCTGCTTCTGTAGTGCAGTGTGTAGGGCTCTAGGTATAATGGGGCAGGGGGCACAGGGTGTCGCTGTAAGGTGGGTGGGAACCAGGTGGCGCAGCTTTGGGTACCGCTGCCTTCTGGAACTGGTAAAGCACAGGTGCCAAGAGCCTGTCTGACTGTTGTTATTCTTTCCCAGATTTGAGGATGGAGCTGTGCAGTCACTTCATTGAGTTCCACAGCTGGTGCTGCAGGCCTTGTGCCTCCAACCAGGACTTTCTTCTTACCGCTCCGACACTTAGCTAAACATGACTGCGCCCCAGCCCAGCAGGTCCCAGCTCGCTAGTCTCCAACTAACTCTGGGTTGGTTTTAAAGCAAATCCTGTTTTGTGGACTGCCTGGCAAATTTTTTAGCTAACTGTAATGATAAAAAGGGAGTATTCCTCTATTCTGAATCATATCTAGTTGAATGCATGTTTATAAAAACAAACAAAAACAAAGCTTGCTCAATCTACCTGCAGTGACTGATGCAAAACCATCATATGCAAAACCCAAAGGACTGGACCACGCTCACAGCCTGGCCTGTCCCTCATGCACCTCTGCGATGTACGCCGAGTCTCAGTTACACTCGTGCAAGGGATGGGGGGACTGCAGGGGACTCTTAGGGTGCTGGGGTTGCCAGTTATGGACACAGACTGTAGCTTTCAGCAGCCTGGTTTTTTGGCACTGACTGACTGATCCTGAAGGGAGCCGCAGGGACTGAGGGGGGAGAGAGCACGCCTGCAGCAGCTCCAGACAGCAGCGGCAGCAGCAGGGATGATGGGGTCCCTCTCCTTCATTTCAGCTGGAGTGTGCTCTGGAGATCAGGGGTCTACCTGAAGCTTATCAGGAAATACAGGAGCTTGGTGACGAGTCCAGCTGGGGTGAGGAGTGGTCTGTGTGTCAGAGCAGGGTCTGCCATCCGAGTTTCCTCTGTATGTCTTACAGGATAATGTTCTCTGTATCTGTTGGGACTGTTGGGAAAGTCCACTGTAGAAGTAAACTGTCTTCCTAGGAGGGAAGATGTCAAAGAGAAGCAGCCACACTGAGGCAGTGTTGTCTTTTGCTTTATTTTGCTTAGGGAACCATTCCTTTTTTTCCCCTGAGAATAACTGAGTCACCTAAAGACATGGGCACTGCTGTATTCTCCCACAAAGACTTCAGCTGTGTGCTGTGAAGAGTGTTGTACATTTAAGACTGGTTACAAGGGAATAAGTGTATTTTTAAGTTAGTTCCTCATGTTTCTTGTAGAGAAGCAGGGCTGTGATTATGTCTAAAAATGTAGAAATAATGTAGCCTGTCTTAGGGTCATTCACCTGAGGACGACCTGCTCTGTGACTAGCGGGGTGAGGTGAAGCCTGTGTAAGCCACTCTCTGCTGTCACTGAAGGCTCTCAGTACCAAGCAGATGTGGAAAGCAGAAAGGGCCAGGCAGTTCAGGAGTGCTCTTGCTTGGAAGGCTCTGTGGTGGGAAAGATTTTGAGTGTGTACATAAGAAATCACAAATGTTCTTTCTGCCTGAGTATGCCCGACTTGAATCTGTGAGAGTGTTTCTGTTCAGTGCGGGTCAAAGGGCAGGGCACGAGGACCTCCCTGGGGTCTGTCAACTGGGGGTGAGCTTTGTATCTTTTGTCAGCCCCATTAAATTGCTGGGGCTTTAGTTGGAAGGGGTGCTTGTCTCTGGCAGCTAAGTCAGGCCTTCCATGTTGGTGTAGAGGTTGCCTCAGTAGCAGTCAACTTGGCTAGAGGATGGGTCACCTGAATATGGAACCTTTGGTGACCTTATTTTTATAGTAATGCTCTCCATAGTTTTTTTTTTTTTTTTTTTTTTTTTTTGAGAAGTTTAGGAAGGTTACTGCATGGATCAGTGTGAACAGAAGATTCCTCATTCCTTATGCCCATGAACATAGAAAGTTTATGGATGAGTATGGTTAACTGCCTCGTGAGCACTTAGGAGTGTGTGTGTGTACATGTGTGTGTGTGCTTGGATGTGCGTGTGCATGGGGAGAGGGGTAGCACCAGCAGGCACACCCTGCACAGAGATAGACACGTTTGCTGGAGCACATAGCCTGCACCCGTACTTCCATGTCAGGATCCCATCCCTGTGCTGGGTGACTTGCAGGGTTGGGATTTCCAAGTTTTCTCTGGACTCATCAGACAGAGGGTGATTTCTTTAGAACAAATGTACCTGTGATTTTCACGTGTTTGAAAAAGTCCCCTTATCCATCCCCAACTAAACATAGCTATCTCCCTGCCTGGAAAGGGTAGAGTTGTTTGCCTACAGCAGGAAGTTACCGAGTCTTTGAGCCTGTTTGCAGCAACACACAGTGTGTGTATGCACAGGCCCTGAGTTCTCAAGAGAAAGGGAGGGGCTGATGCCCTCCTGCTGATCATAGCAGCCTCACACACTTGCCCTGGAACTGTTGAAATGGAGTGACCACCAAACACCTCTGTAGTGTACAACTCGGCTGGGTGGAAAGCTTGTCTGTTTTGAAGCTATCAGGTCATCACTATGGGATCTGCTGGTGAGAGATCTTACCAGGTGAAAATCTGGGTATATGGATGGTAGTGTTAAAGTCACAGGTGGTGACTTTAACAACATTCAGTTTCAGTAAAAATAAGGAACAGAATTGGGTCAGTATTCTATTACATGGCTGTACAGGTATCCCAAAACATTGAGGAACATTCCCAGACAGTGTGCTTTCTGTGAGTGTGACATTCCTGACTAGAGTCCTTCAGCTGAATTGACAGAGTCTGATCCCTGTGGACACTGACATCGTTGTTAAGGAGATATATAGATATATGTCTATATATCAAGTTTATTTTCTGCTGCCGTCCCTGAGGCTAGGGGCCTGCCTTCCTCGGCTGCTGCTGCTGCTTGCAGTTTAGAGTTGTGGAGCATTGGAACCTGTAAGCTCCTTGACTCTGGCGACGCAAACCACCACCATCAGGATTGGGTCAGGTAGGCTACAGGCATGAAGCGGCCTCTGCAACTCTTGTCTCTGTGTTGTGCTCTTCCTCGGAGGAACTGTTGAGTGCCTGTTGGCTACCAGTTGCCATCCTGAGTAGCAGCTTGTGAGTGTTTTGCAGAGGCAGTGTTTGCGTTGGTTGTTGAGTGTCCTACTGTTTGTTCCTCAGCCATGCACCTGGCATGTTTTGTTGTTTGATGGGACAGAAGGCTGGAGCAGCAGACTGGTTGTTTTACAGTACAGTGAGCGGAAAGTCAGTCTTCAGGAGGGGGAGGCTTGAGCTCCCTGCCTTCTGATTGGCCCTCTGAGTGTGCCTGTGGTTGGGAGAGGTTGGCAAGCACCAGCTTTACACATTGGAGCTGCCTCAGATTTCCTTAGTTCTCCTTCTGAATATTGGAGTTTAGTATTACTGTGGGGCCACCTTCTCTCAGCAGCTGGCATCTGTACTTGTGGTATATCTGGCACTGCCAAGTTGTGCAAGACCTCCCAGGGTGCAGCGGCAAGTGTGGCAGCTACTGGTCCTTTCCTCTGGTGCTTTCTGAGGGTTGCGGAGGGCAGGTGTGTAGTAGAGCTTCCTCTTGTGTCCAGCTCACCTCCCAGGGTTTTACATTTTCTGAGTTGCTTACTCCTGCCCTGTCGTCTGTGTTTGATGGAGTGATGATGTGGTCTCAGTAGGAACGGTAACATTGCTTCCCCGTGTCTTAAAGGAGTCTTCTCTTCCCTACCCTCCCTGTTCATGTGAAGAACAGAAAGCCTGCAGAGTAAATCTGACTAGAATCATGGCATGGGAGGCAGCAGCTTTTCTGTCCAAGGACTGCAGTAGCTGCTCATGAGCTGTGAGGGCCTGGTGGGTATACAGGCAGTTCCCAGGGAGGGCAGTGGGTGCGTCTGGTGCAGACCGTGGGCAGTGTATAGAGCAGTTGGGACAGACTGGGGGCTGGCTCCCAGCAGGGTTACTGTGGCAGCTGGAGGCCCCAAGGAGCCTGCTAGGCTGTGACCGAACAGAAAAGGTTCTTCTTTTTTTAAACTTTTGTTTTTAAATACTCTTTTTTACACTGTTGTTGGTACTTTTTTTATGCTTAAGTCAGCATTGTCTTCCAGTGTTAAAGGCATCCCTTGCCTCTTCATGGAATTTATGTGTCAAAACAAAGGAACGGGCAGACTGTCCATCCCAAGCCAGTTCAATTAGATGTAAATTCATACTGTTTTAATTTTTTATGCAATCTGATGAGTAGATGGGCTCAGATTTAAAATCCTTAAAAGCACGTTTATTGTAACCAGAATTGTTATGTAATTAATACTGCAGTTTTCAATAAAGATTGACTTGTGTTGCATATTCTGACCTTTTCGTGGGAGTGTTTTCTCACTAGCACTTGCTGCCACTTCCCCTAGTGAAGAAGGTCCTAGAGGACTGGGACAAGGCTGTGTGTTCAGCCTTGGTCGGCTTTGGTGGAGCGTCCTACGTACTGTAGGAGGTGTAGGCTTCTGCAGCTCCACACGAGCCTCCTGGGTCCCTCAGTTTAGCAAGGAGATGCTGAGCCCACCTCTTAGCCCATGTGTGCCAGTTAGCTACTCTGGGAGGTGAGAAGGGAGTCTGTCCACCCTCTGTACATGGTTCCCTGGCCTGCTTTCTTGGGGCCTCTACAACAATGACCCTAGCCACCTTAAGCCACTTGTACGAGAACCCTGAGGCTGTGGCCTAGTGAGCAGCACCTCCACTAGGCTGAGAGCAGAAGAGGAGGAGAGGCAGGGCACCAGCCCCAGGAGGGATGACAGCACACAAGAAGAAATTGACACACACTGCCAGCTGACCAGCAGCCAGATCACTTTTCATTTGTTTCTTTATGAAATTAAATGTGTCTTTTGGATTAGAGAAGATGCAGCGCAAGAGTGACTCCATGCTTCTGAGTCCTGTAGGCTCTGCACCATGTGCAGGCCCGGCCATGTGCCCCACGAGGAAGGAGACTGGCCATGAGGGGCCACAGAGTCCAGTCCTTATGGCTTCTCACACTTACTAGGGTAAGGCAGTCTTTCAGTGTCATTAACAATTCTCCAGTGTTAGAGAAACAACGCGGCCGAAACCATAGTGAACAGGGAGGGAGTGGGTGGGTGGGTGTGCAGCCGCCCCAGCCACAGGGACCTACTGTCACTAACCTGGAACCAGGGACACAGTGGACTGTATGGTTTTGTTCTCGTTACACATGTCACAAGTAAAGAGGGTGTCTGGCAGCCAGCAGTGTCTACAGGGACCAGGAGGCATAAGGACAGCTATGGGTAGAGTTAGTGCATAATTCCTGGTTCCTGACCTCTCAGGTTACAAGTGCACTGGGGGGCCTGAACGGACAAAGAGCAGAGGGGCACACACCTGCTTTGGCAGGTGGCTCATGGCCACAGATTTTGGTCTCCTACCCAGAGGAAACAGGAGAATGGAGATGATAGCTTTCCAAAGAATGTCCAGAGCAGATGTGCCTATGGGCATAGCCTGGCCAGAGGTTTAGAGCTGTGGCGTGCAGGCTTACCATTGATGGAGGCTCTGCGCAGGTCCAGAGTATAGTCAGAGGCTGGTACCCGCACACTAGCCATGGGGAAGGGGCCAGAGGCAGGGCCCAGACTTCATACAGCATGATGCTGTGCCTGTTCACTTCCAGTTTGTAAAACAGGCAGAGGGCCTGATGGTATAGGCCTCAGAGAGGAAAGGACGGGTCCACAAAGTGCTGTCAGGTCCTCTGATGGATGCTGGCTCACTTGCGGAAAGGCGCCAGTCTGCTGATGCTGTGCCAGAAGTTAGATGGCTTCCGCCTGGGCTCTGCTAGCACCAACACCTGCTGCTGGGGCCGGCTGGCAGGCAATGATGGATGCTTGTGGCGGGTCAGGTATCCTGGCCTGCCCACACCTGGACAGAGGAGAGAGAGAGAGAGACACCAGGGGTCACAAGGGTAGCAGACAAAGGGGCCTGTTTGTGGGTTCTGCTGTAGATCTTCCATAGAGTAGTTTGCCACACAGGACTTGCTTCCTAAGGGGCTAACCACAGCACACAAGATCCCTGGGTATCAATAGTTTTTGCCCTGGCCTGGCCTGGCCTAGCCTACTGCAGCCTGCGGGCTGGCCAGGGCCACTGTCCAAGGCATGGAATGTCTGCCTCTATCTATGAAGTTGGGAGAGATGGCTTGTTCACAGGCGGCTGGGATATACTATCAGCAGCCTGGGGACGTGAGCTCTAATTCCTGGTGTCTCCTGGAGGTCAGAGAAGTCAAGAAAACATTGTCATCTCTGTCATCCCTCTTACCACCCTTGAAAACAGATGCCTGTAAAGGGTGGCTAGTGGACCTCTCCAAGGATGTGGATGGCTAGCTGCCATTGCTTTGGAGAGGGAAACGCAGTCAAGGCCGGCACTGCCCAGGGAGTAGGATGCTTCCCCATTTACCTTTAGGCTTCCCCGTGGCCTGCTGCTTGCTGGCGTTCAGCATGGCCTGCTTCCTCTGCAGCTCGGTGATGGAGAAGCCTGGAGGAAGGACACGTGTGAGACCCTGCCTTGCCTTCAGCTGCTCATGTGCCTCCCTGGAGGGCTTTCTAGTACAGGTGCTATCCTCCTGTGCCCCATTCCTATCACGCTTGAGACAGCCTGGCATGGCAGGGACTTCCCTCACCTGCTCAGCCATTCTGTCTTGCCAGCCAAGGGAGAGAACGAAACTCCCTGAGCCACTGTCTCATTTCTGTCTCTGCCAGAGCCACTGACTACCCCTTCCCGCTTCTCTAATACCTAGCTTCTTCACCCCTATAGAGGCTACCAAACCAAAGCATGAAGCTGGTGACCAAGGAACAGGAAAGGATGGGAAAGGCTTCTCTAGTTAGTACCCACCCCATGTTCTCCAGGGCTCGGTGGGAAGGGGCTCCCCCAGGTCTCAACATGGGCACATAATAGTGAGCTACTCCCATCAGACTCAGTCAATGGGATTGACCACAGGAATGGCCATTTCTACCAGGCCGGGGGGGGGGGGCAGTGGCTAGGCAAGGCCCAGCAGGTTCTCCCACCTGTCTCCTGGTCCAGCCGCACCTGCTCCCTCTCTCTGGCAAAGGCCTTCAGCCAGCGCTGCTTCTGTTCTGGCTTCCTGGCACACAGTAAGTGGCTGTCCCCCGTGGTACCACAGTACAGACGGAAGGCATTCTTGACACTCACATGGAGGTCTCGGTCCTTCCCATCTTCCACATCTACCACCTTCAGGTCATCCATGTCCAGCCGGCCCTTGTAGTACAGCACGTCCCGGCGGAGCAGATCCTGCCAGATGCTGCCCTGAGCCCTGGCTGTCCAGCAGCCTGCCTGACTACCTGGTCATGTCCAGGGTCCATGCCCACCTCCCCTCCAGGCCACTGACTGACAGGACAGTCTAATCTTTTGAGGTGCACATGGTCTGGTGGGCAGAAAGCCTCAGAAACTAAAGCAGCGGTCCATATGGTGCAGGAGAGAGCAGAGAGAACAAGGAAGGCTTCGTGCATGGGGCCACTGTGCCATGGTTTGAAAGAAGCAGAAGCTAGCAGTAAGGAGGCCAGAGGCTGCTGGGATCAGAGAAATCATGAGACAGAGGCAAAGTCTTGCAGAGGGAGACTTGATCTGAGGAGTGGGCAGTGACCAGGGCGGGGGGCGGGTTGTTCTCAACAGCACACTATTCAAACAGCTACCCCCAGTGTCCCTGGGCTCATCATGGAGAGCCTGTCTTAAGGGCCTGACTGGGGCTCTGGAGACATGGAATGGCCAAGGGCAGAGTCTGACAGGCTCCTTGCCTCTAGACAAGAGCCCCCTTAACTGCTCTACTCCTTGGGACTGGTCTGGCAAGGCAGGGTGGTTCGGATACCTTTTTACAGTAGATGAGCTGGCGGTCAAAGAGAAAAAACATTCTCTGCTGACTCCTGGCTTGAGGCTGTGTCACGCGGGTCAGCTCCCCCGAGTGGATGAGTTCCGAGCTCCTGACCAGAAGGTCTTCCCCCTAAGTGAACCCCAAGGAGAGCCATGAGGGAAGTGTGCCCAACCTTAGGCTCTACTTTGCGCCTCCGTGGGCGAGTGGACAAGGTAAGAGGAACACTCTTCAAGCCCAAAGACAGCCTTGCAAGTGTGGCTGCGGGAAGAGAGAAAGGTAGGTTTGACCCACCCCTGTTGGGGAGGTCTTCTTCATAGCCACTGGCCTTCGGTGGCTGGCGAGCATTGGGGATCTAATGTCGCTGAAGTACACTGTGATTTCTCAAAGAGTATGAAACAATGTCAAAAATGTTTGTTGGTTACAGTTGAAACATTTTGATCTATTGAGCTAAATAAAATCCTTAAAGTTCATTTTACTGTTTCATTTTGCGTGGTGTGTTGTGTGCCCACATGTTTACGTGTGTGTTTTCATGTGTGCTTATATGTATGAGCATGGTGGCGGAACAGGTCAACATCAATCAGGTGTCTTAATGACTTTCCACCTTTTTAAAAAAAAACAACTTTTATTATTTATTTATGGGGGGCGGGTGTATGCACACATGCAAGTGTGTGGAGCACAGAGAACCCCTGGCAGAATCCTCTTACCATCAAAGGGTCCTGGAGACTGGCATGAGTTTCGGCAGCTTTGGCAGCAGGTACCTTTACCTGCCAAGCCATCTCTACCTTATTCGTTGAGGCAAGGTCTTTTCACTGAACTCATAAAATCAGTGAGGCTGGGTGGCCAGAAAGTCTCAGGAATCTTATCTCTGCCCTCTAAGAGTGAACGGCAGGTGTATCACCACGCCTATTTTTTTTTTTTTTTTAAATGTAGGTGCTGGGAATCTGAATCGAGGTCCTCTTGCTTGCATGCAGATCAAGGTGGCACTTTAACTCCTCGGCCCCGACCCCACTCTTCCTTTTGGAAGGTGGCTATTAGAAATATAGACTTCTGGACATGGCTCAACCCTGTCTTTTAAAGCTTTAGAGAAAAGTTCGGCTTGGCAGGAACTTGCCCCTGCAGCTAGATGTATTTAGTACCTGAAACGGACCTGCGGGAGCTGCTGGCAGCCATCCGTGCCAACATGGGGATGACTCTGCTTTCCAGTCCTTGGCCAGGCAGGGACTCAGAACCAGGCTTATTGCACTGCCCTGCTGCCTCTACCCAAGGGTTAGGACGCAGTGCGATTACAGGGCCTAAGACTCTACTTCTCTCCTTTCCTGTGCCTTATTCTGTGCGTCCCTTATGTTCTCATCCCAACAGCTGGCACAGTAAACCACTGCTCCATCTGGGTAGGGAGCAGAGGTGGCAGATGGCTGTGTGCAGAGGGGCAGCGTCCTCCCACCCCATGCCTTTAAGGAGCAGGGATCAGTTTTACTTGCTTCCTGGCAGATACATGGGGATGGGCAACCCAGAAAAAGTGAGCATCCATTTCTAGTCCCACCACAGGCTCTAAACTCAGCTGTTAAAAGTTCCAGAGGCTGGGCTAGATCAACGGTTAAGAGCACTGACTGCTCTTCCAAAGGTCCTGAGTTCAAATCCCAGCAACCATCTGTGGTGGCTCACAACCATCTGAAATGAGATCTGACACCCTCTTCTGGTGTGTCTGAAGACAGCTACAGTGTACTTAGATATAATAATAAATAAATCTTAAAAAAAAAAAAGTTCTAAAAGTTATCTAAAACTTAGCAGTCCAGCCTGTTCTGGAGGCAGAGAAACAGACCAGTGTGTCTTAGAAACATAGTTCCTTGGGTTAGGGCTGTCCCTAGGCTGGCAGTGGCTGGAAGGTGCACACAGGAAGGAGACCATTAGGTGCCAAAGTGGAGGCCCCACCAGAGGCCCAGTGCAAGAGAACCTGTCTTAAAGCAGCTCCTGGGAATGCAGTGGGTTCCCGAGAGCAAGAACAGTTCTCAAGCAAAGACCCCATAGGATTTCCTGGGCGCCAGGGCCCTCACCTCCCAGTCCTCTATGGAGCTCTGCCACTGAGCAATCTTGTCGATGTTTTCAAGTCTTCGTTTCCGTTCGTTGATGAGCTGGGCCACATTCTTCATGGCGTGCAAGGCAGCTTCAACATTCTTAAAGTCCCTGGGGCAGAACAGACAGAAGCAGGGTGCAGCAAGCTGGAGGGCAGGAAGAGCTGTGAAGTCTCCAGAGGCCATTCCATGTGCGGTTACCCTCAGCCTTACCCATTAAGTACAGTAGCCCTCCTTTCCTGCATAACTTCCAGTTAGAACAGTTTAATGTACTATTGATGTATATAGCCTTCCCTACTCCGGTATAGCTCAAGGTGGTGGCCTTGCTTTACCCTAAGCTGTTTCCCAGTGCCTACAGCAGTACCCAGCATTCTGCAAACAGTACAGATGCTGCAAATAACTGGCTGGCTGGTGGCATGCAGTCTCAGGCAGCTCCCCTCCCCACCCTGTGCCCTCTACCTGTGCTGGGGGTGTGTGTACTTGAGCAGCTCCGCCAGCTGGAGGGGATACTTGCAGATCTTCTGCACCGGGGTCAGCAGAAAGCCATCCAGCGAGATGTCAATCATCCTTTGCAGCAGCCGGCAGGCCTCGAAGAAGTACACGTACTTGCTGAGCTTCGTGAGCCGGGAGAGCTCCACGCAGGCATTGGGGTGGTTGTTGCAGTACTCAGAATAGATCTGGAAGTCTGCTTGCTGGGGGCACAGCTGGAGGTCAGGATGGCTGTCTCCTGTTTCCCCAGGCAACAGGCCACAGCCATAAGGTGAGAGGGTCAGGAGCTTCCGAATTTTATATAGGCGCTGGTTCTACTTCGCTGGGTACAAACTATGTAGTCATTCCGGGAATGGAAAAAAATTAGCTGTGATGTGTCTGCCTATCCTTAGAGCTACTGGGCTTTCCTGGTAGGGCTTCTATGAGATATTCTGATCATGCCTCTGTTTTTATTTTATTATCTTTGAATGAAATGATTGTCAAGCTAAACAGGAAGACCCTTGGAAGCTGGAGAGATTCCCTCGACTTGCTTCAGTAGAGGACAAGACAGTCTGCCCAGGAAGGCTAGTAGCTTTTATCTGTGAGCCTGGTGTGGAAAATTCTGGGGAAAGAGTAGGTGGCCTGGAACAGCACAAGGATGCCAAGTACAGACAAGTAGGGATGGGGTGGGGTCGGGGGAGGGCCAGGCACTGCAGCCCATTAGGGCTTAGGGATCCTGTGCGGGATGGGTCCAGGCGCACTCACGTGTTCCAGAAAGCAGGCCCCCAACTCGCTCAGGTGTGGCCGCTCCGTGTTGAACTTCTGCTCCAAAGCCTTCACAAATGCCTTTTGGCAGCGGTAGATGTCCTCGATGTTCCCAAAGATGGTGCGCAGCTGCTCTTCACTGAACATATCCTCCCGCTTGCGGCACTGGCGGACATAGCCCTGGGGGGTGGGGCGGAGCCAAGCTCTCGGGGACCCATCTGTATACCCCACTATATGCCACGCCCTCCGCACCAGTGTACCACGCCCTCTGGCCGCGCCCATCCCATTCTAATCTATAGCCAAAGTCGCGCAGCCCACTACCCTCATTTCTCCAAGCAAGCCCTGTCTGCTGTCCTCACCTCGCAGATGTCGCGAAGGTGCTTGATGTAGTCCCGCTCAGTGCTGAGGATCTCATTGATGACATTTGTGCGCATCTGGTCCTTGCAGCTCTGGGCCTCTGGACCGCTGTCATCGGCCTCTCTAGCCCCGGCCCGCGGGGCCTCATAGTCATCCGCGGGCTCATCCTGGTTCACGCGCAGCTTTAGACAACAACGCAAGGCAGATTAAACCCTGCCATCTTCTAGTCAGTCCCTGAACTCCGCTCTAGGTCATCTGAAGCTGAGGCCAGTAGCTGCCACAGGACACACAGGTCCAAGAGCTCACCCACAATTTCCCTGCAACTGCCTCCTAGACACAAGCGCCAGGGCAGGGGATAGTGAGTTTGATGGCCACAGCTACTGTCTTACTCTTCTGGTATACTTTGTTCTCATCAGGGATTGGAGTAAAGCACTAGGGACTTCTGAACCAAACCTTCTCATCCTAGGGCATCTAGGTGTAAGAGTTCATATGCCTAGGTAGAGACCTTGCTAGATCACTAGCCTGTAAGTTTAGGAAAGGGTAGGGGTTGGGACTCTGCCCAGGAGTACCAGAGAACCAGGGAATTCTCTCCCTCTGCCTGACCTTTGGGAGTCTGAATCATGAGTTCTTTGATGACCAGATGCAGCCTAAGATTGGAACTGGTCATTTGTTCTCTTGGGTATAATCTCACTGTCTATGCCTCCTCCCATATTTCTACCCCTCAGGGCTGTGTGTGTGTTTCACGGTCCCCACAGTCCAGCTTAGTGATGCATTAAAGTGGTTGAATTCTGAAGCATCATATTCTTATATTCCTGATCTGCTCTTCTCTGTGGCCCTAGAGGGCTGGCAAGCAGGGGATTGAAAGTCTGTGCCACAGTTCTGATCCTCTACCCAACCGGTCGGAGGCAAACAGAGAGAGTGTGTTCTACCCCCCCCCCCCCATGCCTGGAACTGCAGAGCTGTTTGGGGCCCAGACTTCTGAGCAGAGCTAAGAGTCTTCAATTCACCCCCACCTAGGAAAGTACAGACTGGAGCCGTACCCGTACAAAGCTGGCAGGGAACCACCCCTCGCCATCTGCCACTCGGCCCCACCACCATTCCCTGTTGGTAGCATCCATCACTTCGATGACATCCCCAGCTTTGAAGCCCAGCTCCTGGTCATCCATGGTGACATGGTCCCACAGGGCTTCAGCACACACCACACTGCCATCACTGATGAGCTGGAGAGAGAGAGAGAGAGTCAAGGCCAGTAGGTCAGTGAGGCAGGGCTACCCTTCTCTACTCCATACCCAGCAGCCCTAGAAGGGATCCTGGCCTGCTTTACAGAGAAATGAAGTTTCCCTCCAGACCAGCAGCTCTTCTGGACGCAGGGCTATGCCTAAGGCATGCCTAGACTGTTGAAGCTCAATGAGGGAACACAAAATGAGACTGACTGTCATGGCCCCTTCCCTGTTCAGCCACACCTTCAGCTTGGTTGAGTTTATGGCTTCAGCTTCAATGCCCTACCCTGAGATGTTAGGCTAGGGCTGGGGCATGGCGATTGGCAGCTACTACCTGCTCTCCTAGGCGGCCATTTAAAGGGGGAGGAGGGTGGAGTCGCTCCCTCTGCACGATCTTGTGGACTTGCATGGTTTGTGAGGCCATCCAGTTAACAGTGCTGCATTGCCACGGCAGCTGGGTCATATTTGTATGCTTCTTTAACCCCTTGCAGAAGTAGCCATATGATACCATCGCTCCATACTACAGCCCAGGCACCAGCTGAGGAGTGGTCCTTCTCAGACTGAGACCTGGAGGGCTGTTTTAATCTTTCTATCTGCCTTCCTTTCCTTCCCAGGCTGGAGATTAAATAGCTGCTACCGAGTCAGTCACTATATCTGGCTGACAGCTCTATGTCCTGGGCTCTTTCTACTCAGAGGGCTGGTGAGGCTCCTCTCTCCACTGCGTCGCCTGCCCCTGGCCCCTTCCAGGTGGCCTTCATGGTTGGAACTCTTTCCCCCAGCCATTGGCTCCCCGTTTTCTGTTCTGAAGGCTGTTTCTGCTTTAAGAATAAATGACTCGGGGCTGGTGAGATGGCTCAGTGGGTAAGAGCACCCGACTGCTCTTCCGAAGGTCAGGAGTTCAAATCCCAGCAACCACATGGTGGCTCACAACCATCTGTAACGAGATCTGGCGCCCTCCTCTGGAGTGTCTGAAGACAGCTACAGTGTACTTACATATAATAAATAAATAAATCTTAAAAAAAAAACAAAACAAAACAAAAAAAAAGAATAAATGACTCTGGTGCCTTAAGGCAGGAGATGGTGTGTGGGATGCATGTGGCCTCCTTCCTGGCCAGCCTAACAAAGAACTCGACTGTACATCCCCAAGACACACACACACACACACACATAAACACACACACACACACACTCACACCCCAGCCAATCCTACCCCTAAGCTGCTCTATATCCTTGTTTGTTCCCCTTTTGGACTCTCTGGGTGCTTCCATATTAGAATTCTCGAATCAGCCCAGGAAGGGGTATTTCCCAGGAAAATGTGTAGCATCTCTACCCCAGTGCCAGATTCCATCTTAGAGGTCTCTCTGCCCAATGCCACACAGGGATCCCCGCACAGAGCTCTGAGTGTTCCTGGGGACAGCAGACTTCCAACCTCTGGGGAACCATTGCCTCTGTAACAATAACTTTCTGCAGATGACTCTGGCAGCCACACATGTGGGAGAAGACAGGAGGACTCAGCAAGGCCACAGGAGGAGCCAGTCTGCTGCAGGCCAGGAGCCAGCGCACCTTCTGCAGTAGACTGTCATGTGAAGCCTTGAAGGATGTAGAGAGAAAGAAGTGGAAGCCAGTGAGAAAGAACAGGGGAATGTTCCTGACCAGGGCTCTGGAACTTCGGCTACAGATTTGGGGAAGTAACCTTAGATACTCAACCTGGCCCAGCTTCCTGCTTTGTATGAATTGGGTGAGGTACCTCCGTCCCTGGTTTCCCTCGAACAAGCACTGAGAGGAAGGGAGGGAGGAAGAGAGGCGGGCAGGCAGGCAAGCAGGCAGAGCCTCTCCTTCCTCTCCTTCTCCAGTGCTTATAGACATGTATGGATCCTGTTCTGCTGCTGGGAAAGCTACTGGGGGACAGAGGTAGAGACCAGGGTCCTGAGCGGCAATAGAGACAAGTCTCACCGGTTCCTGCCCAGTCGTGTAGAAGCCTGTAGGCCTGGGAAGGAGGTGTTGATCTTCAGTGTTGTTTCCAAACACAGAAAGCACCCGACAGGCACACTGCTGTGTCTGGCAAATCTTCCAGACTCCCCTGTCTGTCTCCCATCGGGACCCCAGTAAACGGAATCTCCCCTTCATGAGCATCACAAATGGAAGGCTCTACCAAGCTTTCGCTCCAAAACAAACCATTTCCATGCCATTGCTAAACTAAAATGTGTCTCCAAGAGAAACATTTTATAGGGTGTCGGAGGTGAACCCCAGCTGCAGCTAAGTTCATTTCTCTGCAGAGCCACCCTTCCTGTGGGTCCCACCAGGTGCACCTGCTCCTTAACCTGGCATTGCAGCAGCTGCCAAATATAGGGTTCCAGTTGGTGCCTGCCTGGCTCCTTGCCTCAGAGGTGGAAGACTATGTGGAGGCAGGCGGGGTTTGTTCCACTGCCTAGGTTAGTTCAGGACTAAGATAAGCCAAGAGCAGGGGCTGAATTCCTTCCCGTGCCTTGAGGTTCCGACTCGTTCTAAGGGTAGGGTAGAGCCTCCAGGCCGTGCCTCAAGCTGACCCCTGTGGACCATCACAGCCTTTCTATCTATCACCCTACTACCCTCCTACGTCCTGTATGCCTCTCTCATGTGGAGTGGTGGCGCCTTCCCACCAAGCTGTCCCTGAGCAACGGAAGTGGTGGGAGGGTGTGTTCAGAGTGGCTGCTGCAAGTCAGGCAGCAGCAGCTCTGCCCTAGGAGACTGACTGGCACTTTTTAAGGCCTAAAATAACAAAAACGCCGGTATCACGTGCAGAGGAGCCCAGATACCCTCTACCGGCCTCTAGCTGCACTCACACAATACATGCCCTGCCCTCCCATGCATACCCTTTCCAGACAGCCTCCGCCAGCAAGTCAGAGCTCCTCTGCATCTTAAGAGAGACCCGCCATGTTGTCCCACCCCCCTCCTTCCCAGCCTCTAGGGCAGATGAAAGGTCTTTTGGGCACGTGTGCCACCACGCCCCTCAGCTAACCTCAGGGTGGCATCCCCGGGGGTGGGGGTGGGATCCCCAGACCGGCCTTGACAAAGAGCACATGGGGATAATGAGAGTCGTCGTCTCCCCATCCCCCACGTTCGTGCGGTGACAGCAGCTGGAAGGTGCCACTCACCCTGCGTGGTTCCCCCGCGGTGCCGGGCACGCGCAGCTCAGCGGAAGGCCAGTAGGAATATCAGCACGGCGTTGATGAGGACCAGCAACGCCAGCACAGCGGAGACCACCACGCGCTGGGCGCCCGGGGGCAAGTTGCAGCGCAGCAGGGCGCGCAGGGCACCACCAGGCGTTGCAGGGCCACGCCGGGGCTGCGGAGGCCTGGCCATCACGCCCGGCCAACCTCCGGGCTCCTATCGCCGGGAGATCCCAGCTCAAGGCTGGAGCCGGAGGCGCCGGAAAGGAGGCGGAGCTGCCTGCGCTCACCCTCCTAGCTCCTCCCTCACAGCCCGCTGAGTGTGCTGCAACCCAGGCTTTAGGGGAAGCAGGGTGAAGGTGCTGCAGAGGGGGTGGGAGGGAACTTGTTAAAGTCGCCTGGTTGCTAATTGCTGCAGCTCTGGGTGCAGTGTGATCTGCCCAGGGTGCTTCCCTGGAAGGGGTCAAAGACTAATGTCCCGCACAATGTTTCTTCCTGGCTTTGGCCTGACCAGGTACACAGATGACCATGGAAATCCTGGAGGGTGTGGGTGTACCCTGGGACTTAGACTCAGGAAGTCCCTGAGTCTAAGAATGTGTGGCAAGATTGCTATGTGCAAGGGTAGCCCAGTTGTTTTGTCACACAGTCCAAACTGGCTTAAAATTCACTTATCTTATATAGATGACCTTGAACTTCTCATCTTCTTACCTCTGGCTCCTCAGAGCTAGGATTGCGTGTATGTGCTGCCCATGCTAGGTTTATATGGCTCTGGGGCTCTAAGGCTATCATCTAGCATTCACAGATGAGTAAGTATGCCTCTGAAACATCAGACAATTAGTTGTTACCTATTCACCCAGCAAAACGGAGTGCTGAGAAGACTTAGTAAACACACAACTCATAGTTCTCAAAGAGTTCCTGAAACATACAGGATTCACAAGGCTCCTCCCCAGGGTTATATAAGGAATAACAACTGCTGAGGATAAGAGACTCTGACCACTGGGCTGCCAAAAGTCCTGTAGAGAGCTTCAGGGATGAATCCAGGGAGTCATCACACATGCTGGGCCTTTCAGTCATGCACCTGCTTTTGAGCCAGTTATCACTGATAACTATGCTAGACTAGGGTTTCTTTGTTTTGTTCTCAGTATCCCATCTGAGGTGAGTATATGTTTGCTTGCCTCAGATTCAGGGTATGCCAGACCCAGATAGGCCCAGACCCGGCTGTGGGCATGAGCTTCACCTCATGATAGGAACAGACTCATCTGGAGCATGAAATAGGACAAAAGGCCCTTGCATTTGAGCCAGGTTAAGAATACCACCCTGCCCAGGAACTCCTACCTTTTTGAATCCCAAGAGCTCAGGGTATGACTGGGACGACTCTGTGGGTTACATGAATCCAAAAAAAAAAAAAAAAAGCTTGAGTTTAAAGGCTCAGCCCCCACCCCCCAGAAGTGGCCCCTAGGCTGGAGTATCAAGGTGGCAAGACTAACAGGAGAGAGCTGAAGGGAGACACAGATGTCTGAAGTGGGTGAGGCTGAGCCCCAAGTTCTATAGTTTAGGGTAATACTAGAAATGAAGAGGAACTGCTTTACAAGTGTGGCCACCATCTGGCTTTGCAGTCTGGGCTCCTAGGGCATCAGTGGTCTGAGGGTCTTACAGATGTTCCTTTCCTGTCTTGGCAAACAATCAAGGCAGTTGGTTTATCCAACAAGGGTGAGCACAAGACAATGAGGCACCAACAGATAATGGGCTCCTCCTTCAGGCTGGGAAGCATGAGAACCAGGCCAGGTCTAGTATGTCTATCATCACAGGAGTCCTGTGGGACGACAAAGACACTTGGAGCCAGAGAACAGCTGACTCTATAGTGGGCTGGTCTTAGGTCCTTCGGGACCCTCACACGTGCCACAAAGTGCCAGGGGGAGAGGTGCTGAGCACCTTTGGGAGACCCAGTGTCTGGGACAAGTTCGAATCCCACGGCTTTGCAGATCTTATAATTGGCAGCCCTCTTGTCTGCACTTTAAGTTTGGAAGATGATTTCTGTGGCTTTCCTCTAGTGTCTGTCTGCTTCTAGTTTGGGCATTGAGCAGCATGACCTAGAAGCTGTGTGTATTCTTCATCTACCTCAGAGCAGATCCCATCAGCTGTGTGTGCATGTAACAAAGGGAACCATGGCATCCCAATGGTCTCATCTGTGTGGGCAGCAGCTGGAGCCAGAAGGAATTCTCAGCCATGGCCTGGCCCAGAGGATACAGGCAGCCATGCACAGGTAGTAAGGTGTTTGCACCTTAGGTCTTCCCTCTACCTCTCCCTATATTGCACACACCAATAGAACTGAAGCATGGGGAGATGAGGCCAGGCTAGGTGATGGTAGAAAGGGAGGGAGATCTAAAGATCCACAGACAAACATCGCCTACTTTTGCCAGTCAGGGAAAAATCCTCCCATTGAGGATGGACTCGGGCCAGGTAGCAGGCATTACAGCCAATGCTAGCATGGCTGGGCAGGATAGGAAGCACAGGCATGCCCAGGCCTAAGCCATGGGCATCTGGAGAAGGCTCTACACAGGACAGTGCTGTAGGAGAGAGCTGCTTGCAGGGACCAAGGACAATTAACTGCTTCATTTGCTGATTCATCCTGCAGCAGTTGGGCAGTCCCAAGGCGCCAGGAACAAGTATGTGTGAGGGATACAGAAAGAACAAGACCCTGTGCCACACCTCCTCATGCTCCTTGGGGTACCCAGAAAGACAGGCATCACACACCCAACCCACTCTTGCATAGTTAGCTCTCTGCAGTAAGGACTGTGCCTTCCACACATCTGCATGCTGGGGCAGGCACACTGGCTGACATACATCAAGTGCACAGACCATGTGCGACACATCTATTCAACATATGACAAACCTATACTATATCCGCAAGTACACATATGTGTGAGTATGGGTAGCAGTCGTTCCTCGGGTACCCACAATGCAAACTGCCTCTCTGGTCCACATTATCCATCACTCTCTTGGCTAGAGGGTTCCGATTCCCCTCCACTAAAATCCTGAGACATCCGAGGGCTGAGGACAAGGTTCAGTTTTTATGAATACTTACTGATCTAGCTGAGGACCCAAGTTAGGTTACTAGCATCCACTTTCAGGGCCTTATAACCACCTCGAGCTGCCATCCCAGGAGCTCCGATGTCCTCATCGGGTCTTTGCAGGCACCTGCACTCTCGTGTATGTACCATCACACAGACACAAACGCATCATTAGAATGCTTCTTAAAAGTCTTAAAGAAATTGTCAAGTCCTTTTTACCCCCGCTAGTGGTGGCCTGAATGTGAAAGGTTTACAACCTAGAACAAAACACAGTGAATGTGTGATGGTTTGATAGGCCAAACATCATTCTGGACTTTCCTGTCGTCTCCTGCTCCAATAATCTTTAGGGTTAACATTTGTTTGTGTGAATCCCCAGCAAAGCTTCCTGCTGAGCCAGTACAGGCCACAGACAATGCCCAATGGGTGGGAAGAGGCTACTAGAGGAAGGCAAAGGAGTTAGCCTATCATCAGCAATCAACTATGTCTTTAACGAACTTCTGGCAATAGTCTACTTGATGCCTTTTGCAGGCCAGAAAGCACTCAATCTCTCTTGACTCTCCAGTCAAAGTCAGAGCCCAGAGAAGTCACTCATATCCCCAGACCCACAATTAGATGGGCTGTCTAGCCTGAGGTTTGTCCCTGGAAGCTGGGGGCCTTGCTTCATGTCTGACCCTGCCCTTTCTCCTGTCCCGTTTAGAGAGTCTCTTCTTGCCTTTTTTTCTATGTTAAGATCTAGAGGTACTGGTGGCTCCACTGAGGTAAGCTCTGTGGAGAATAGACATGGGTGAGGAGGCTTCCTCTTTCCTGCACAGCCCACAGCATCATAAGAAAGAGGCTACCTCCCATGATTGCTATCCCCTGAAAGACCTTCAGCCAACAAAGATGTGAAGTATCTTAAGGACTGCAATCGGTGCTTACAGAACTCGTCAGGACACTGCTTGTACTGTCCTCAAATGTCTTTTGCATATGGACACCATCTGTGGTGACTCACGGGACCCTCTACGTGTGCACAACACCTGCACTGCCTCACTGAATACCTCTCTCAGGACTTCCTGCTTCTTACATGGTAGCCTTGGTTGGCTCTGGGGTTTCCTTAGCCAGAGGGTCTGTGCATGAAGTCCTTGTCTAGAACCACAGGGATCAAAACTGCAAGCTGTACCTTTCTAATTTCACCTGGGAAAGAAATGGGTAGCTACAGAACACAAGAACTCTAGCACTGCAGCATGTCAGAACAGTCAAGGCGCCTGCCCAGAGAGAGCCCTGAGATCTGGCCTTTCACTCTGGCTGTAATTATTGAGATCTATTCAGAACTGGCCACAGCAAGCTATGGCCTTGTTTCCAGTCTGTCGCCATGGAGTTTCCTGGCCATCCTGTATCCCAGTGAAGGAAATCAATGTCCAGTTGTCTACTCCATGCTCTCCATCCTGACTCTGGGCCCAAGGTGAGGAAGACAGCCTAGTTCTCTAAAGCGTAGCTTGACCATCATCTCTGGATTCTGCTTACAAAGACATGAATGTCCCATCAAAAGAGTTCATGAGGGTCAGATAGAAAGATTGGGGGGCGTACTGGAGCCGTGGCTCAGTTGTTAAGAGCACTGACTATGGATCCAAAGGACCACAGTGGACTGTGGATCAAATCCCTAGAAGTACTTGACAGCCTATAGCCATCTGAACTGTCATTTGCCGGGTGGTGGTGGTGCACGCCTTTAATCCCAGCACTTGGGAGGCAGAGGCAGGTGGATTTCTAAGTTCGAGTCCAGCCTGGTCTACAGAGTGAATTCCAGGACAGCCAGGACTAGACAGAGAAACCTTGTCTCGAACCCCCAGCCCCCAAAAAAGAAAGATTAGGGGCTGGGAGGATAGTTTTTATGGCATAGTATGTGGTTAGCATTCCCAAGGTCCTGGGTTCTATCTCCTAAGATCCCTTCCCCACACAAACTTACTTCTTTAATTAAAATTTTAAAGTTATTTGCATGTTCTTTACATTTCACTGATTTTGCATTAGGCATTATTGGGGAGTGTATGTATGAATTTGTGCATATATAGGTACACATATGTGTGCCAGTAAAGAAACACCTGTATGGGGTGTGTGTGTGTGCGCGTGCAAGTAAGAGGACCCTCCAGTGTGTTTCTTTTCTTTTCTTTTTAAAGATTTATTTATTTATTTATTTATTTATTTATTTATTTATTTTATGTATATGAGTACACTGCTTTACAGATGGTTGTGAGCCATTATGTGGTTGCTGGGAATTGAACTCAGGACCTCTGCTCACTCCGGCCTCCACTCGCTCCAAAGATTTATTTATTATTATATGTAAGTACACCGTAGGTGTCTTTAGACACACCTGAAAAGGGTGTCAGATCTCATTCAGATGGTTGTGAGCCACCATGTGGTTGCTGGGATTTGAACTTAGGACCTTCAGAAGAGCAGTCAGTCCTCTTAATCACTGAGCCATCTCTCCAGTCCCACTCCAGTGTGTTTCTTAAGAGCTATCTACCTTTTTTGTTGTTGTTGTTTGGAAATAAAGTCTCTCATTGGCCTAGAGCTTGCCAAGTAGGCTAGGCTGGCTAACCAGGGAGCCTCAGGGATCCACCTGTCTCTGTAACCCCAGCACTGAACTTGTAAGCTTAGACTGCTCTACCCAGTTCTCGCATGGGTTCTATGTATCAAACACAGGGCCTCCTGTTTGTAAGATAAATATGTGACCAACTGGATTATCTTCTAAGCTCTGCATCAAGCATTGGTGAATGGCTCCTTTAAATCATTATTAGAGAACTGGGATATGGCTTAGTGGAACAGGGGTGCCTCGTATGAGCAAGACCAGGGCTTCACCCTTTAGTATCACAAACCAAAAACTACAAAATAGGATGAAAGCTGAAGTGGTTTGAATGTGAAATTCCCCTCTTAGGCTTGCATTCTTGGCCGCTGACACTATTTAGCAAGGTTTTAGAAGCCTCAGGGTGAGAGACATGATTTTCAGAGGTAGGTCATTAGGGATGGACTTTCAAGAGATTAGCTAGACCCTGCTTCCAGCCCAGGCCCTCTGCTTCCTGGTTGGTGCCATGAGGGAATCTGCTCTGACAGGATGAGTGCCTTCCAGCCACCATGCTGTTCCTCCACTGTGGACTATATCCTCTGATGCCACAGCACGAATAAGCCTTTCTCCATTCAAGGCTACAGCAATGAAAATGTATTACAAAGAAAAAGAAAAAAAAAATGATCTCCAGATCTGGGCCTCTGAGAAGAGGCCAGACACCTCACTACTTAGTTTTATGTGTAAAGAAGGTACCATACTCAACAATGATTTCAGAGAGGTCTCAGGCAGGAGAGGAAGATGGAGAGGGTTAGGGGACATGAGAAAGGAGGTGGGCCCCTCCCCCAGGGATCTGCTTGAAGCTTCCCATCCCCATCATCAGGGGAGCAATGTCTCCATTCACAGTTAACCACCTACAGCCTCGCTCCCTTCTCAGTGTTCTAGGAATCTCACCAGACACTGCATTTACAGAGAAAGGACAAATTCGTTCGCAACCCTGTGGCTCCTGACCTCACCTTATCCGGTTATAATTCCATCCAGCATATCCCCAGAGCCACTAAATCCACTTATCAAAAAGGGGAGAAAAGGAAGAGGAAAAAAAGGTTTCTTAGTAACCTTTTAAGACATAATTCTGGGGCTGGAGAGATGGTTCAGTGGTTAAGAGCACTGCCTGCTCTTCCAGAGGTCTTGAGTTCGATTCCAAGCAACCACATGGTGGCTCACAACCATCTATAACAGGATCTGCTGCCCTCTTCTGGTGTATCTGAAGACAGCAACACTGTACTCATATATAATAAATAAATCTTTAAAAAAAAAAGAAAGAAAAAGGTGTAATTCAGAGGACCACCAAAATACCACATACAGCTAAGGCATCGATGGCAGGTTTCCCTTGAGGAGACACCTGCCATGGGTTATTCGTGTCTTTCTCCTTACTAACCAGCTCTCTTCCTCATTAAAATATTCCTGAACTCTGCCCAGGTCCCTAAAAAGATTAGGGGAACCGCTCAGGCTGCAGAGGGTGACAGTGGAACTGTGTCTTTGTCCCCTCCCCAGTGACAGGGCTGGTTGTCATCTGCTCACAGATATCACAGCCAACTGAACACCGTCTCCTGATGGGAACTCTTCAATGCCATAGCAAGACCTCTGTTCTGTTGAAGCAGAAACACGGACACAGGATCTCATGCTTAGGCAGGACAAGCTCACTGCTATGTCCCACCCTCCTCCCAGTGAGAAACAGGAGAGTTAAAGCTTCAAATATTCTGTCTTAAGAAATGCTAGTTAATTGCTGGCTACAGGAGGAGGGGCAGCGGGATAGGAGGCATAATAGCCTCTAGATCACTGTAGCAAAGTGGGGTGGCCCTGGTGTGTTCAATTGAGTTTGCTCAAAAGGCTTGGGGAGGCTGTACAGTACATGCTTTGCAAACAGGAGGAGCTGAGTTCGAAATCTCAGCACCCATGTAAAAAGCCAGACATGGTGCCCAGTGGTGGTGGCACATGACTTTAATCTTAGCTCTCCAGAGACAGAGGCAGGGGAATCTCTGAGTTTGAGAGGCCAGCCTAGTCTACAGAGTAAGTTCCAGAACAGCCAGGGCCACACAGAGAAATCCTGTCTTGAAAAACCAATAAGGAGGGAGGGAAGGAAGGAAGGAAAGAAGGAAGAGAGGGAGGGAGGGAGGGTGGGCAGGCAGGCAAGCCAGCTGTGGTGGTGTGTATGTACAATCCCAGCACTGACAAGACAGAGACAGATGGATCCCTGGGGATAGTTGGCCAGTCAGCCTAGCCTACTTGAATACCTCCAAGCCACTGAGATACCTTGTCTCAAAGAACGAAGTGGACATACAGTGACTGAGGACCAACAGCTGAGGGTACAATCTGGCTTCCACACACATGAGCACACGTGGTCCTCCGTACAATATGAACGTGCTGTACAATACGGATGAGGCTCTCAATGTTTCCAACATACAAAAAAAAAATCATAAACTTTCGAGGTAATTGGTATGTCCATTACCATGATCTGACCTCTGCGTACTGTATATATTAACTGAAATGTCATACTTAAATAAAGCATACACAACATGTGTCAATTAAAAATTACAAGGAGGAGTTGTAATGGGAACCGGTTCTGCCCAGATGCACTCTCTCACTAATTTTGTCTGCTTAGCCAGGAAATAGCAAAACCTATAAGTGGCCCATGGTTGTCATGGCAACAGCAAGTACTCTGAGCGTGTGTCCGCAGGAGGGAAACCAGCTTATCAGTTTTCCCTTGCTTCAAGCACAGTCTACCCAGAATGTCACCTGAATTGGAGTAACAGGGAAGTCCTGGTCTCCTCTCGTAAGCATCTCTCTTCATTAGGACTACAGCCTGGCATTGCCCCTGCTCCTGGATCCACCCAGGGAAGTTCTTCCTTAAACACACGGCGCTATATAAATGCCTCACGATGGGGTAACAGCCGCAGGATAAAGGGTCCTGTGTGCACCCCAGCTGTGCTGTGTGCTTTGAACACAACTGCACATCTGGCTCGCATGAGCCTGTCATGTGGCCCTCATTCCACTGGCTGAGCCTCCTTCACACTACCTCATTGATGGCCAGTTGCTCTCCACCTCCTCTAGGGTGGCTGTAGTGGTGGCCAGAGTTGTGAAGCTCTTCATACAGGTCCTCCTCACTGCCTGTCTCCTCGGCACACACAGTGTCCAGAGTTCCGTCGGGCATCCCTGGAAAGAGACAGCAGCAGGCACAGGTCAGCTTGAAACGTGGAGTTGAGCACGTGGCAAAGGAACTGGGCGATTATAGAAGCAGCACTATGTTTTGGGGAGGAAGAGAAGGTCAGGGGCTGTTTAGTCAAGCCATCCCTGCCTGGTGGCTGGAATGTTTCAGTCACTGACATCACTATTGCTACTCACCTAGCCCTGGGTCAAAACTAGGAGATACCAGGGTTGGCTGGGGCATGTCATCTAAGAACTCTCTGACTGAGTCCAGTTAAAAGCCATTTACCAATGAGTATAAAAGGCTTTAGAAGACCAAAGACAAAGAAGAAAGGTTAATCTTTGGGGAAATACTCACAGACACACACACACACACACACTATATATATATATATATATATATATATATATATACACACACACACACATACATATGCATGCATGCCATGGGTATGGGTAAGGAGTATGTGTGCGTGCATGTACACATATCCACATTATATGATTTTTGAAGCAAAAAAATATTTTTTTTTATTTTTTGAGATTATAATTTAATAACATTGCTCTCTCCCTTTGTCTCTCTCCAACATCTCCCATGCACTTCTCCCTGCTTTCCTTCAAATTCATGACTTTTTTCATTGTTATTGTATGCATAGGTGATTATATATATATATATATATATATATATATATATATACATATACATACACACACATACATATTTACTAAGTATAATATAACCTGTGGAGTCCATACACTGTTACTTGTATGCACGCCTGCAGACCTGACTAGAACTGGACAACCAGTCGGTGTTCTCTTCTCTGGGGAACAACACCTCTCTCCCTCCCAGCTTTCCCTGGTTGTCTGTAGTTCTTTGTGGAAGGTTGAGGTCTCTCGAGCTTTTCCCTGTCCAGCTTGGCGAGTCTATTGGTGCTGTCCTTGTTCAGCTCATGTTTAGGTAGCCATGTGGGTGAGACTTTATGGGTGTGGCTTCTGGCATTACTAGGAAACACAGTCTCATAGCAAACTCCCTGATCCTCTGCCCCTTATGATCTTTCTGTCCCCTCTTCAGCAATGTTCCCTCTGCCTTGGGTGCAGGAGCGTTTTTGTAGACTTATCTATTGGGACCAGGCTGTATAACTCTGAATTTTCATTGATTGTGATTCTGTGTGTTGACTTCTATTCTGCACTTATGTTGGATTTGGTTAAGAGCTTTCTCGTGGTTCCCAGCATCCACGTTTAATAGCTCACAATGACCTGGATCTCCAGCACGCAGAGGGTCTACCGCCCTCTTCTGGCCTCCGTGGACACTGTACTCCAGTGCACATACCACTCCCCACAATTTTCTCTTCCCACACCACATCCTTAGGGGGTTGTTATAAAAGCAACGATGCTAATAAGAGATGGAGAAAGGTCTGAGGGTGACATGGAGCTGGAATGGTCCAGTGCTTTAGAAAATAATGCATAGGTACTGAGGAGATACCTCAGTAGCTAGAGTACAGGCACGTGTAACTAGAGTGCTTCCTGTGCAGGCATGTGAACCCCCAGGAATCACATAAAATAAAGGGAGCCAGACACGGAGGTCCATGCTTATGATCCCACTGCTTGGGAGGCAGAGGCAAGTGGAAACCTGGCTAACTGGTGAGCTCCAGGCTCAGAGAGAGACTGTCTCAAAAAGGAGACTGACCGAGAAAGACATTGGACGTCGGCTTCTGGCCTCGTCTGTGCATGTACACACCCACACAAACACATATACCACATACACACACGACACAACACATAGTTCACATACAAACAATCTACCATATACCCTCTGTTACGGTTGGTTTCAAATGTCAACTTTTCACAATTTAGAATCTCCTGAGTGGCGCGTCTCTATTGCAGAATTATCTTAACTGGTGTGAGAAGACCCACCAACAAGTGTGGGAGGAGTCTAAAGGGGCGTGGCAGAAGATTTTTTCAGGTTTTGTTTTGTTCCACTGGCCTTGCCTGTGGCAGATGAGTTAATTATCTGTTGCTGCTGAAGCCTTCGCTGGTATCAGAACCAGCTTTTCCTGTGCCTCTCCAGGAACCCTCCAGGTTTCCATGCCAGATTGAAACTGTTGAAGCAGTTCGCCTCCTGGGCCGAGAAACCACTGGATCCTTGACCTCTCCGATGGGAGACAGCTGTGTTGCTAAACTGGCCATATTGCATACGCTGGCTGATTGAATAAATTCTTTATTCTATCGGTTCTGTTTCTCTTGAGAACACTGACTGACACACCTCCTGGTATACTCCCTCAGGACATGGAATCAGACTCTGATGGACACTTGTATACCAAGCACTTGTGACAAAATTATTGCTGAAAGCGCAAAAGGGGAAACAACTCAGCTACTCAATGTCGAGGGCTGGGTATGGAGGACGAGCGCATAGACAGTGCAGTATTGTGCAGCCTGTAGAAGAAATGAACCTTGAAACAGCGTGGTAAGAGAGATCAGTAACACACAAAGGAACCCATACTGGACGGTGCCACTTAGCGTGGTATCTACACGGGCAAACGCTTCACAGCACAAAATAAATAAGAGCCTACCAGGGAGTCAGGGATGGGAAGATAGGGAAGTGTCGCTCAGTGGCCACCGAGGTGTGTGTGTGTGTGTGCGCGCGTGTGTGCATACACATGTGTGTGTTTGAATGCTGGGGTCCTCAGAGACCAGGGGCATCAGATCCTCCAGAGCTGGAACTACAGGTGGTTCTCAGCTCCTTGATGGGAACTTAGCTCCTCTGCAACAGTAGCAAGCACTCTTAACTCCAGTGGTGTCTTTGGGGCTCCAAGTTCACATCTGAAAAGATGAGAATGTTCTGGAAAGACATAATAGTGATGGTTCTGAAACCCTGAAAATCATTCATCACACTGAACTGAACTTCAACCAGCTAAATGCCACCCTTACCTCAGCTCCACTGCCCATGACCCCTCTTCCTGCTGCAACTGTCTGCTTGGGGCCGCAACGCCATGTGTGAAGAACTTGGGGGAGCTGAGTCTCAACCTTGTAACATGGGGCTATAATGTCCCAACTACTTCACAAAGTGACTCCCAAGGACTGGGACAACCACCTAGTTGGTGAGGCACGTACTGCACAGGCATGAGACCCTAAGTTTGATCCCCAGCACACACACAAAAAAGCTAGGCACAATGGTGCACACCTGTGATCCCAGAGCTGGTGGAGATAGGTGGGTCCCTAGGGCTTGCTAGTCAGCCAGTGTCGGGGTTGGTCTTGTGTGCTGTGTATTCTGATGCTGAATTCTGTGCCCCAAAATAAGGTTGCAGTCTGGGCATGGGTATTGTGTTGACCAATGAGCGGAAAGAATGCTCTCCAATGATCTCTGATTGGATAATAAAAAGCTGGAGTCATTGACTGGGCAGGGGAGAGAGGAAGGCAGAACTTTGGATTGAGGAGGGGGGTCTCAGGGAGGGAGCATGAGGAAGAAGAGAGGAGAAGAGGAAAGCAGGCAGTCGCCATGAGGCAGCCTGGGCCACGAGGAGGGACAGCGAGGATGTGGCCAAGAGACAATCACCTTGAGGACACACATGCAACAAAACCAGACTGAGATGGCAAGTAGCAGGGCATTCACCTGATTACCAGCAGCCTAGCTGGGTATGGTACTCTCAGACCTGCCCAGTTTATGTTTACAGCTTGTTAATAAAAGTACCAGATTTTTGTGTCTTTTATTTGGGAGTTAAATGGGATAGTCTGGGGAAGAACCCTCCCTCTCTCCCTCCACCCCCTCCCCCTGCCGACCATGAAAGTACTGCTATAAGCCAGCATAGATTAACTGACAAGCTCTAGGTCCCGGAGAGAGCTTCGTGTTCCAAAGACCCGTGGCTGGAGAGATGGACCAGTGATTAAGAACACATATTGCTCCTGCAGGAGATCTGCGTTGGGTTCCTAGTGCCCACCTCCAGCATCAGCAACTGCCTGTAAGCCTGAAGATTCTAATGCCTCTGGCTCTGTGAGAACCTGCACTCGTAAACATACCATTCAACACACCCTCCCCAGGACTAAAATTAAAAAAAAAATCATTAAAAAAAAAACCATGTAGAAAGCTTCCAAGGAACAATACCTGAAGTTGTCTTCTGTCCCGAACATGCGTGTGCACACACATGTATGAGTACATTTGTGCACATGTCCATGGTTGCAAACACATACACACACACACACACACAAACAGGCAGCAATGGGAAGTATCATGCTTCAGGCATAAGTGAAGCAAGACTTTCAACACCTGGAAATTTTAAGTTAAGACAGATTCAGCATGCCAAGAATTAGAACAGTGTTTGCTCTCTGCTGCAAACTTTGTTGTGACTATGACATTTTTTTTTTTCCGGAATGGCAAGTGCCGACCTGCAGCACAGGATTCTAGAGCCCATGCTTGTACTGCACAGCACAGTCCTTAGCTTCCCAAACTACCAGCTTTAGCAAACACTTCAGTTCTCTGTGACGACGAGCCAGGCCACGAGGTGACTTGATGAGCATTTCCATTATTTCTGCCCCATGGTCTGCAGTGTCACAAAGCATGTCACAATTATTTGAATGAAAGATTTGTGTGTGTGTGTGTGTGTGTGTGTGTGTGTGTGTGAGAGAGAGAGAGAGAGAGAGAGAGAGAGAGAGAGCGAGAGAGAGAAAGAATGAATGGGCCTGAGGATAACTTTGTCTGGCATCTTCAGGAATGCAACCCATCTCCTTTGAGACAGTCTCACACTGGCCTGAAGTATGCTAGGCTAGCTGGCCAGCAAGCCCCAGGGACCGTGGGCATTGCTATCTCCTCAGTACCATACTCAACCTTGTTAATATGGGCGCTGGAGATCAGGCTTGGGTCTTCATGCTTGCTATCTCTCCTGCTTCTGTCTCATTTTTCCTAAAGTCTATAGGATACTTTGATCCTATTATCCCTTCAGAGAGTACCCACAGTCACACATGCATTCTTGCTCTCTCTTACCACACACACACACACACACACACAGCCTGTTTCTCTCTCTTCTTTCATGTCTCTTCTTTTTTCCTAAGGTTCCAGTGTAAAACTTATCTTTCTGAGCCTGGATTACTTCCTGTGATACAACGCTCTACAGTCCTACTTAGTTTTACGGAAATCACATGATTTCATTCTCCTTAACTGCTGGGCCTCTCTAAGTGGGCAAGGCTGGCCTTGAACTCCCAACTGCTCCCTTAGCCTCCTTAGGGCCAGGACTACAGGGACTGGGAGTTTGGCCACCTCTGGACCCTCTCAGGCAGAAAGTCATACAACCAGGAAACTTCCTAACAGTTCCCCCTTCTCTTTTTTTTTCCTTCCTTTATACCTTTGCTTTTGTTTCCTTCCTTCTTTCCTTCATTTCCTTCTCTCCCCCTTTAACTGCCTCCCCTCTTGCTGCTTTAATAGTGCCTTCCCTTCGCCCATCCCCCTTCTGCGCTCTCGCATACGAGAGAAACACGCCATCCTTGTTTTTGTCTTTCACAGTGTGGTTTATTTCACTTAACGCAGTGGCCTCGTGTTCTAGGAGTCTCCCTTCATTCTCTCACAGTTCACACCAATGAGCAAGTCTGTCGGCCCTCCCTTTACTTTATCACCCAGAACTTACCTTGTCTTCTCCATCTTCTGCTGCCCTCTAAAGTAGGCCATGCCCCTGACTAACATAAGACTGACAACCTTCCAGTGGGGGCCCCCCATTGAACTTCTGTCCCCCTATTCACACAGCCAAAATGTCTGTAACACACAACTGGACCATGTGGTCTGAAGGATACCTTCATCTAGAGGTCAAGTGTTTCCCAGGACAGCTGGTACTGGTGAGATTAGAGCCCAATGCGCCCTCCTCAGCCTCTGCACCTGTTCATCCACTCCGGCTCCACAAGCTTCTGACCATGCTGAGTTAGTGTTGACAGAAGCCAAAGCAACCACTATTGTGCATACTATATGTTTGCAGTGGGGCATACATGAAGCCCTGGGTTCAACGTCCATAGTGGCACATGCCTGTGACTCTAGCACTCAAGAAGCAGAGGCAGGAGGGTCAGAAGTTCAGTCATCCTTGGTTCTATAGTGAGTCTGGACCAACTTTCGCTATAGGAAACACCGTTCCAAACAGTAACAACAACAACACCCAGTATCCAGTGTTCTCCCAGGGGAGGTTTTGAGGGATGTGCTTATGGTTGGGATTCAGAGAATGCAAGCCCTGCGATATTGCCAGAAACATCCACGGTTTCCATAAACTGCACCCTGCTCTGCTACCCTCACTCCCACCCCACCCCTTTCCTTACTAGATCTGACGTTGTCTCTTCAGTGGACACATCCTCCAAGACAAATGAAGAGATTTGCTCATGGCCATTTTTGTCTTCCTGTCAAAGCAGGTCTCATCAGTTTCCTGGACATGGTGTTGAACCATGATGAGACTCAGGCACTTCTCCTGCACAGACTGTGCTTGGCTGGGATGGAGAGCTAGCAAGTTCCAGTGTGTGGAAATACCAAGACTATCTGCTCCACACTTAGGGGAAGAAAATTCAAGGAACATTTTCATTAGCTTCTCTGCCATGCAATTTTTGTTTGACTTCATTCTAGATAAAAGAAATTCTGCAGCTGAAATTCCTTCGCTGGACTATGGAGGAAAGGGCAGGAGGTTGATACACACCTGGGTCCTTGCTTCAGGTCCATGTGCATCCAACACACACAGACATCTAATGCGTAAGTCTTTCCATATCTCCTGTGACTGTGTGCATGTGCGAACCATGTACAACCTCATGTGACTGTGCGCGTGCATGTGGGAGCCAGAGAATAGACCATGCTGATTGTCGTCTCACTCACTCTCCACCTCATCTCTGATGTCTCTCCCCAACCCTGGAAGGAGGATATATGGCCACCAAGTCCCAGGGATGACCTTGTTTCTCACTCCCAGTACTGGGATGATAGCCATACATTGCCATGCTTGACTTTTATCTGGGAGCTGAATTAGGGTCCTCTACTATTTCAAAAATAAATAAGCAAGTAAATAAATATTTTAAAGAAACATAACAGAATCCAGGCACTTTATAGTCTATCATTCAATGGCTAAGACATAGTCCCAATGTATTGACTATATGAAGAACAGGAAAGGAAGATGGTTAGGAGGAATGCCAATTAACAGAGACTAGCACTTCAGGAATGCAGAAGTCAAAAGCAGAAGCACTGAGCATAGTGGTGCACACCTGTAATACCAACAATGGGGAAGCTGAGTGCAGCCTAGGTTATACAGTGAAATAGTGTTTTGTCCCAACTAGGCAAAAACAAGGGGCTGGAGGGACGGCTCATTTGCAAAATGCTTGCTGTTCAAGAAAAAAGTTCCTGGTTTGGATTCCCTGCACCCTACATGGCATACATAAAAGGCAGAAATGTCAGTGCACGCCTGTAATCCCAGTAGTGCAGAGATAGAAACAGGTGGATCCTCGGAGCCTTTTGGCCAGCAAGAGATTAGTCACAGCAGTCAGCTCTGGGTTTGGCTGATAGATCCTGCCTCAGTGAGTGATGGGGAGATGGTAAGTATGACTCCTGACTCCAACCCTGGGCTTCCATGTGCATGTGTGCACAGGCACACATATACCCGTGTATACCCATGAATATGCAAACACGAATATACACACATGTATACGGTACACATGTGAACATGGAAGAAGAAAAATGAGATGGAAAGGAGCAGAGGAAGACAGCTAGTGTTGATCTCAGGCCTTCATACACACATGTACACACGTGCACCCATACGTACACATTAACCCATGCGTACATGTACATCATACACAAACTACTGGCCCTGGGGGTGTGTGGTAACTCTGTGGGATAACGATCCCTTGCTTTCGTGACTCTCTGATGAGGATACTCCTTTGGTCATTGGGAGCTGAGGGTTAATGGGCCAATTTCAGTAAAAATTGCTTGTGAGGGCCTCCTGGACAAACTCGCCAAGCACCACTGCCCAGACCCAGTTCCGTTCTTCCTTGCTAAGCGCATTAATTGCACGGCTACCTGCTTCTGAGACTGATGTGAAAGTCATTAGCTACTGGACATACAACTGTGTTCAGCATTGCATGGGATGTCACAGAGGGCCTGCCCATCAATATTTCTACATCTCAGCATTAATCTAGCACCTGCTGTTACATAGGAGCTAAGTCCAGGATGACTGCTACAGGGTCAGAGGTGAGAGGAGGTCATCCTAGTCTTGACACTGGTGTCTCTGGATAGTCAGTGTCAGTATGACCTCAGAGGCTGATGGGTCATGTTCTTTCTACTCGGCCAGTGATTCTGACAGTCACTGCTAGATGGTTTTATCCTCCTGCCCTGCAGCAATTCAGCCTAATGCCAAGTCCCATCAATGAGTGTGTACTGAGCATCCTGGCCAGGACTCTGCTTAGAGCTGCAGAAATGATGAGAGGTGGCTGGAGAGATGGTTCCGTCAGCAAAGAGGCTGCTGTGTAAGCATGAGAGGTGATTCTGGATCCTCAGCATCAACCCCAAAGCCAGGCCACACGTCTATAACCCCAGGGGCTGGAGAAGCAGAGAGCAGGAGCCCTGGTTCTTGCTAGTCGGCTGATCTTGCTAAATGGTGGACTCCAGGTTCAGTGAAAAGCATCATTTCAAAAATAAGTATAAAGTAAGTCACTAGCAATGGCTCCCAGACTAGAGAGCAAAGAGAAGCCGAGTATCCAAGCAGAGATCACAATGCACCAGGAATTTCCCTGTGTGTCACTTTCTATAAAGCTGAGGACCAGAATACATATGACAATATGACATTGACCTTTGGGTACTTGGTGCTGAGTCTGCCAGTCTGTGGCTCATTGCTCTCCCTGTCGTCTGCAGCTGATGCTCGAGGTGGAACCAAATGTTCATCATCAAGGCTATGCTTACCAGCACCATTCACTAGAACCCCTATGCTAGGAGTGATGCCGCTGGAGAGCTGAAAGAAAGGACATTGGCTTGCTGCACTTTGGGTCCCCGGCCCCTATACTAATGCCTTGCACAGAGGTGGGATGTAAAAAATATCTATTTAACAAATGAAGTAATTAGAAGCCCTATTTGTTTATCCATTTAAGTTCCATAGAGCAGGGAATAGTGGTGCACACATTATCCCAGGAGGCTAAAGCAGAAGGATAATGAATTTGAGGTCACCTTGGATGACACAGGAAGATTATAATAACAAAATCAACTCACACAGAAAAGAATTCGCCCATGCTGTACAAAATCAAAAGGCTGGAATGCTCATTCTAAGAACCCAGACACATCAGCCAGCCACACTGACAATCAGTGTATCCCACGGCAAAGGCAAATGCCAGGAGAGCTCCCACAGCCTAAGTGACAAAGTCCAGGAGTAAGGAGGTATAAACGAGATGGGCTTCACTGATTATAACCAGAGCTTTATACTAAGTGCAGAGCACAGATGTCTTTGTGTGTGTATATGTATGTATATATATATATATATATATATATAATATGTGTGTATATACTTTAATCATTCACATTTTTTTCATTCACATTTTTTAAACAATGAAGCCTTTTGTTCATTGGGTATGTAGCTGGTCCACTACTGCATTCCAGCCGTCCAGAAGAGACCCTGACTGATAACAGACACTGAACTGAATCAACAGCGACTAAATACAGAGAAGTGCAGGAGGAATGACACTCCTATGTAGCCATCATAGAGACTGAAATAAAATGAGCCTCTGATCTTTTACCATTTAAAAGCTTCTATAAAGCTCTTTGTGGCCGGTTAATTCAATACTGCTTCCCAGTCTATAAGAAGATATATTACTAAGGGAATCTTTTGAAAAGCAGGCTTACACTTCAGTGTTTTCAAATTAGATCATTTGCCTTTGTATCATTCCTCCCTTTGTGTGATTTATATATCTTAAGGTTTAAGGTATTTCCCTTGAGAATTAACTGGAATTTCAGCAAATTCAATTCTAAAAACAAAAACCGACTCAAAATGAATTGATGCCCTAAAAGGTGCATTAAACAGCAAAGTTTCCAGAAAGAGAAAATGTAAACAAATCAAAAATGAAGATGGCAGTTTAAAAAAGTCTCCTTAAGGTCTGGGAAACATCTCGGTGAGGAAGTATCTTGCCGTGCAGGCATAAGGACTGGGGTTTGACCCCCAACCATGTGACAAGGTAGTGCACACCTTTAATTCCAGCATTTCTATCCAAGATGGGAGGTGGAGAAGGGAATGTGTAGGCCAGCTAGCCTGCTGAATGCGGTGACCAATAACAAGGGACCTTATTTCAAACAAGGTAGAAGGTGATGACTGACTCCCACAGTTGTTCTCTAAGCTCCATATATCCGGGCACACATATACATATGCATATACACATATGCATGTACGTTATATATGCACATGAACACACACATATGTGTGTGTTTGTGTATGTAGGAGGCTAGCAGTCTTTTGAAAGATAGTTCTAAGCAGTCAGTATTTGAAATTCCAAAACCATCTAAACAATAGAATTCTTATAAATTGACCAAAACCAATTGGCAGAAATCTAGGCATTTAGAGCTGGATAAAAGGGCAAAATCTGATAGGTGCCCACAGTGAACAGGGCTGACTTGTGCATGGCGATAGAAGCAGAAACAAGAACATAACACATGTCTGCCTGTGATCACGGCAGCCTGTAATTTAACATTTCACTTCTGGAGGCTTGACACAGTAAAGCATGCCCTTGGATTTTTGTAGCTCATGGCCAGCCTAATGATTTATATAGCAAATTCTAAACCAGGCAGGGTTGCATAGTGAGACCCTATCTTTAAAAACAACAAAGAAAACAAAACCCTGCTTATGAAGAACAGCAAGAAAAAGCTGGCATTAAACATGTGCTTGAGGGGCTGGAGAGAAGGCTTGGTGGTTGAAAGCACTGACTGCTCCTCCAGAGGTCCCGAGTTCAATTCCTAGCAACTACATGGTGGCTCCCAAACATCTGTAACGAGATCCCATACCCTTCTCTGGTATGTCTGAAGACAGAGACAGTGTACTCATATATATATATAATAAATCTTTTTTTAAAATGTGCTTGAAGGACTGGCAACAGCTCATGGTAGGATGCATGGAGCCCTGGGTTCTATCCCCAATGCTGTGTCAACTGGGCTCAGTGGCACACTCTAGTAATGCTAGCACCCAGAGGTAGGGGCAGGAACATTTGAAGTTCAACGTCATCCTTAGCTAAATGCAATTTCGAAGCCAGCCTGGGATACAAGGAACTTTGTCTTAAAATATGCATCTGTGTGCTTGACATCACGAGGAAGCCATGGAGATTGACGGAACTTCAGGGGACAGACTCAGGCAGGGAAGCCAAGTCTGTGTGGCTGTAGTGATACAATTTTTTGAAAATCTCTCTTGATACCTAAGGCTGAACTTTTGCTGAGCCTTACAGCTGAGTTATCAATACACCTCAAGATGATTGAAGATGATGTCTTTAACCTGCTATCTTACTGTCTAAGCTTACCATGCCCTTAAGAGGACAATGTAATATGCCTTGGATTCCTTATGCATTCGGCTTTTAGAACCCACATCAATGCATAGCTTTGATCTTAGGTTATGTTCTATTCCATGCCCCAACCCAGAGTGCATGTGTGGATGTGCATTCTGATAGCCATTTGGTGAAAACAGCTAACAGCCTGAAATCAGTCTCATACAACAAGTACCCACCATAAAAGTTGCAAACAGCCTATGGGGATCACTTGATATCATCTGTTTGCAGCGCCGTTTGCTTTTCTGAGTGCTGTAGGGTCAGCTGAGGTCTGCAAAATGGCTTCTTGTAAAGCTCTCTTAAGGATTTCGGTAAAGCATACCTTATCCCCTCTCCCCATGCCATGCTTTCTGTGTGAGATGATAAAGCAAAGGCCTTTGATAAGGCAGGCATAGGGACAGGCAGTCATCTGCATGCAGGAAGATACAGATACATACAGCAGACATACTACAAATAGGCCACTAATCACAACGTTACAGGTAGAAGACAGTGGGAGAGAACTGGAGACATCAAATCCAGGCTCTCTCTTGGCCACATTGCTCCAAGAGGGTGTGCTTGTTTTCGTTCCTTACTGTGTCACCAATGTGTCTTAGAGTTCTCTGAGGTTATTTCTTAATGTGCTAACCAATGCACATGACTGCCTCTCCTCGGGGATAGAGAGTATGAATTCCTGATTATAAACCAGAGATGCAGCTGAGGGGCTGGCCAGACTTGTAACAACTCAACAAGGAGGTTATAAGGAAAGGAACTTGATACAAGAGTGTCCCTCACCTGCCCAGGGACAAGCACAGAGCATCTTGCTTTGTGTTAGACTGAAGGATGATCTGTAGGAAGTTTGGTTAATGAAGGACCTGCTTAGCTCTGACTCCTGGGACACAGAACTAGTGGTACCCTAACTACCAGGTCCCACAGCTACTTAGCAAAAGCAAGTATGAACCTCTCCAGAGAAGGAAATATCATCCGAAGCCGTAAATTACTTTCATAAAGTAATCTACAATCGCTTTGCCCATCCTTCAGTCCAGAATGAACAGGGGCATGTGGAGGAAAGGAACCATCATGAAATGAACAGATGTGTTTACAGGTCCAACAGAGTCCAGGCCACAGAGAGCCTAAGTCCTGGCCAGGCAGTGGGTTTCATATAAGTAGTTTGGCCATCTCTCTTCTCTTCTAAACCCCCGAGACAATTTGCTCCCTCCCCCTTCCATCTTCCATTCATCATCTCTGCTCCCATAGTTTTTTCTACTTTCAAATCATATACACATACATGACTTTATATATCTATATGAAATCTAGGATCCATAAGTGAGAGAAAATGTGTGATGTTTATTTTATCTGAGTCTGTCTTAATTCACTTAATAGGACAATCTCCAGTCGTGCCTATTTCTTGCAAACAATGCACATTTCATTCTTCCTTACAGCTAAATGAAATTCATTATATAAAACATGCCTTCTTTACCCATACCCTCTGTTAAAGGATGCCTGTGTGTTTCTAACGTAACTAGTGCAATAAAAATGGATGTGTAAGTATCTTACTGATACACTAACTGTGAGTCCCTTCAAAACATAGCTAGGCGTGGTATAGCTAGGTTGTATGTGTGAACAAGAATTCCTAGAGAGGAGCTGTGTTTGCAATGGCTGATCTGAAGATTAGGACACCAGTGACCTGGAGGGGCTGGAATGTTGCAGATCCAGAGCCTAATTACAATGTATCCTGGGCCACCATTAGCCCTCTAAGTAGCCATTCTTTGCTTGCCACTGTATCTAACCCAACACCCTGTGACAAATAAAACCCTTTTGGAATGTATCAACTTAACAAAAGCCTAATTTCTACCAATCAATGGGCTAAGAGTGCTGTCTGACAGCATCCAAGGCTTATAGCAGAGCTCTCCCTACCTTGCTATAACCTCCCTGCCTGGTGTGCCCTGGTGTGTACTTGAACAGGGTCATGATTTACAGCTTCCTTTCTATTACTTCAAAAGGTTTCTATAATTGCTACCTCATTGGAAAACAGTATTTGGGAAAACCTAAAAACCTGTCTCCAGGCCATGTTCGTTCATATTTGTTTCCAGAATAAACCAGATCTTTTATTTCTTTGAAGCAAGAGCTATTTCTTTCATCCACATATGGTGGGTCTTATTTTTAGTTTTCTGAGAAAGCTCTGCATTGATTTCCATAGTGAACTAGTTGATACTCCCAGCAGCAACAGTGAGTCACTATCCCTACCACAAGCATCTGTTATTACCCATTTTCTTAATGATTGCCATTCTGATTGGGATGAGTAGAATTTTCTTTTTTTTTTTTTTTACTTCAAATAGTATTATTTTCTTTATGTTCTACCAAGGTTGTTTGTTTGTTTGTTTGTTTTTGGTTTTCTGAGACAGGGTTTCTCTATGTAGCCCTGGCTGTCCTGGAACTCATTCTGTAGACCAGGCTGGCCTCCCACTCAGAGATCCATCTGTCTCAGCCTCCCAAGTGCTGGGATTAAAGGCAAGAGCCACCGTGCCAAGCTATGTTTTAGCTTTAATGTCCATTTCCTTGATGGTTAGTGATTCTAGCTTCGAGAGGCTTCAAGGCAAGACATATGTTTTCATAGAGAATTGAAAACAAATACAAAAAAAAAAAAAGAAGAAGAAGAAAGAAAAGCAAGCTCTAGAGCAAAAGAAAGGTCAGCAACCAGAGCCAGCCATACTGCTCAACGGTGCAGGCACATGCCATCAGAACCCACATGGCAGAAAAAGAAAACACACTCCCAGAAGTTGTCCTTTGGCCCCTGCATGTGTGTTGTGGCATGTGTGTTCCCCCATATCAGCACACAAAATAAATAAATAATGAATGTGTTTAGCCACAAAGTGGACTGTGTAAAAGAGAGACAGGCCAAGTAGGATTATTCAGTGGGAAAATAGAGGATGCCAAGTATAGAAGAGGTGAGATGTTGCAGCCTCTCTGGTTCACTCAGAAGGTGTGATATTAATTAAATTGTCAACTGGGTGCAACCTAGAATCTCCTGTGAAGAGAATCACAATAAGGGATTATCTACATTGGGCTCTTGAATGTTCCCCACAGGCCCAGTATTTAAAAAAGTTGGTTCCCAGCCTGTGGGGCTACTAGGATATTAGACTTAGATGGAGGAAGTTAGGCAACTGGGGACATGCCTTGAAGGGGATGCTGGGATCCTGGTCCTCCCTCTCTTCCTGGCATCTGTGCCCCATATGATTCCTCTGCCACATATGTTGCTACTATGATGTGCTGCATTGCCACAGGTTCAAATAAGCTGAGAGCAAGTATAAGCCTAAGTGCACTAAAAGGACCTTTCTGCTCTTTTAGGTTGTTTAGCTCGGACATTGTGTCACAGTAAAAGAAAGCTGACCAACACGTATTTTATGAAAATCAACAGGTATTTAGGTAAAAAGTCTTAGAGACCTTGGCATGAACAGATAAATCTTAAAGGAAAATCTTACAGAAAAAGGGCATAGTTATTCTGACTAACTGACAAGGATTGCAGATAGGAAGGGCAAAATGGAAGGTGAAATAAAGACCAAGAAAAATATAAATATATGGGGGAATATAGGAACACAGACTTTACAAAGCAATGATATTTTGTTGAAATAAAATACACAGAAAGATCTGGAGAAATGTCTCAGTGCTGAGGAGAACTGACTGCTCTTCTGGACGACTTGGGTTTCATCCCCAGCACCCTCACGGCAGCCCACAACTGTTTGTAACTCCAGCGCCCTCTTCTGGCTTCCTCGGGTACTAGGCACACAAGCAGTGCACATACACACATGCAGGCAAAACACCTATACACATAAAAAATATGCAGAGAGAAACACACAATCGAAATCTCTAACATCAATGGTCTGTGAGTTGGAGGAGAGAGTATATACACCACCCAGAAAGGTTTTTAAAGCACTTACTCATATTAGACTTTTTAAAATTAAAGCAGGCATTATGGTTTAATCTGAGTCAAAAAAATAATTTCAAAATCAAGTAGAATTTGTGGTGATAGGGGTGGTTCTCAGGGCCTTGCATTCACTGAGTATATGCTCTATGACTGAGCTACACCACAGCTCCAGTAAGAAAGTATCTGAATGATAGTCTTAAAGCCTTAAGAATGCAAGTGTGTAGGCTCTAGCATTTGTCGGAAATGAGGAAGAACAACAGTACTTTAAGTCTAGCTGTGCTCTCTAATGTCAGCTTATTTGAATAAAGAATTCTGAATACCCTATTATTCCATTATCTTCTAGATTCCAGTCGTCTGGCTAATAAGTAGGTTTCAGTGTAATTATTCCATCATGTCTCCCTCTCTGCTTTTCCTTGTCTGCTTTTACTGTCTCATGAGTATGCCCTGTAACTGGTGAAGAGAAGATTTGTATCATCTAGCAATTTGGGGAAAAGACACGAATATTCAGTTTTCAGTGTCTGCCTCATTTCCAACATCAACTAGAATAGGAAACTGCTCACTAGCTCTGGGTTATCGCTAAATATGACATGTTTCTTGGGTTAATTCCTAGTTTATAGTCTGAGTAGATATTACTCTTGGACCCTGATTTCAAACCCTCAGGAGGACGGCAGAGCCCCTGTGGGTTACGAGGAATCAGATAACCACACCCACAGCACAGCCTTTAGGGGGCTCTAGTCTTGAGTAAAGTCTTCAGTTCTGTCTTCAACCTTGAGGTTCCAAATAGAGGGCAAAGCTCCAGCGGCCTCTTCCCAAGACAAGTAATATCCGCCCCTCCCCATCTGAGAGCTGACTCTCTGGGGCCCACCAACAAGGTATAAAACATATTTGGGGAAAAAGAAAAAGCAATGCTTTCACCTATGTTGAACTTTACTACTGCTTTGTCTTGCTTTTATTTCATTTAAGAAATATTGATGATAGTGAAAGTGGGAAGGGGTTCTCTAGGGCGGGAAGAGGGACATAAATACTGAAGAAGGAGGTAGTTAAGTAAAATAAAAGCCATAAGGAATTACACTATCACTGCCTAAAAACCCACTATATACAAAATTATAATTATATGTAATATATACTTATATATGTGTATATCTATCTATATCTATATCATCTATATCATCTATATCTATATCTATATCTATGTGTGTGTGTGCATATATATGTATTTTTTTTCAATGAACTTTTCTCATCTGGGCTGATAATGATCCCTCCAAGAACTAAAGACCTAACAAAAACCTCAGTACCAGACACAAACAGTCCTCTTCTGAGTTGATGGTCGAGGCTGTCCAAGAGACCTCCAAAACATACAGCCCATCACTATTGCCCTTGGTCGCCCCTCCAGGGGTGGAGGGCAATCCCCATTGCTGAAGACACCATCCTCTTCAGGAACCGCCCAGAGACTCCTGAGCTGGAACTGGCCAGAAGTGTTCTCCCTAAGGACTAGCTTTCATGGTACCAGAATGCAGCATGTGAGCTTTCCAAAGGAGGGAGGCAGCCAGCAGTTCTACCTGACTGTGATGCCTGTGAACCACAATAATGACAGCACAGCAGATAGCCCTGAGAGGGCAGTAGTGGCACACATACCTTGGTAGTAACCATCAACTATCTAGTTGGACTTAAGACCCACTTAGCAAGAGGGAAACCATACTTGGTTCTGAAAAGCTAACTACTCAGTGCTAGTAAAAATTATGGTTACTGGAGGAGAATCTACAACCACTATTTTACTAAACCATCACAATCCCTCACAACCATCTAGAACCTTTTCCTTATACTTACAGATAAATGCTGTGGCCATGCCTTGTTAAAAAACTTCTCTTTACATCAGAGACTGCAACAGAAAACCACCACCAATCAAAATGCATAGTTATGGAGTCCAGCTGCAATGAATGCATATGGGAAACATTCCACTATCTAAGGCTCAAGGATCATTGTGGAAGAGGGGTTGTTGGGAGAGCGGTTCTGTAAGAGCCAGAAGATTAGAGAGTTTCCTGTGAGACTGTGTATCTTACGTCAGAAGCAGCATCCATAAAGTCTTGCCAACATGACTGTCCAAATGTGAGCTGGACAAGGACAATAGCAACAGACATGCTAACGTGGAAGAGAAGAAGCCCAAAGGCCTCAACCCTACACAAAGAACTACAGGCAACTAAGGAGTGAAGAGACTGGGAGAAATAGTCTTTCCCAGGGAGGAGCTCACAATTAGATAGCCAAAGCAAATGGTTAGCCCTGAAAATATATGAATGAGTAACATTATGGAGACTAAGCACGTTATATTTAGGGATACACATACACACACACACACACACACATACCACACAGAAACCACACCATATACCACACATTATACACATACACACATACCACACATATTATACATACACACACCACATCACATACACCACACATCACATACATCATACATATTACACACATGCACACACATACCACACATCACACACACAAGCCCTCCACACATATCACACACACACATCACACACTATACATCACATAGACACACACATACACACACATTCATGCAATAAATTTGAGGAAAAGAGGAGCCATCGATTTGAAAGAGAGCAAGGAGAGGTGTATGAAAAGCGTTGAGAGGAGAAAGGGGAATGGAAAAGTGAAATTATAATTGAAAAAAAAAAAACCCTCTACATTGATTAGCTAACAAAAAGAACTATTTATATACCTTGAAACCGTATGGGAAGTATACATAATCTGATATGGTTTAAAGTAAAGAGTGGAATACTAGGCTCTATGCAAACACATCACTTGATCTAAGGGACTTGAGCGCTAATAGTCTTGGTGATCTATGGGGCGTCAGTGTCAGCTCCACCTTCAGAGGCCCTGGTACCCCCCTGTAACCCAGACCTTTAACCCTAGCTGGGCTGAAAAGGCATCTCTTGTGGTGCATTTTACAGCACATGAGAGTGGCCCAGTAATAGGGTTAAATCCTCTGAGCTACTGTCCTACTAAGTCATAATTTCATTATAACCAATAGACAACACAGTTTAACTGCAGATCCTGGTATATGCCCCCAGGATGCTAACAAAAATGATGTAAACATCCACTTCAACAAACCAGTCAGAGTCTTTCTCCATTAAGTGCCAGACTGAACAGGAACAGCTCTGCATTAACCGCCACCCACTGCAACCAGCACGCTCTCTGACCAAGGTTAACAGCAGCACAACTTGACAACTATAAACATCTAGAATTCAGTCTGACTAGAGGACCATTTAGGGAAATAACATCAATAGGTACGCACCTTCGGCTTATTCTCCAACCTTGGCTTTTGACCATATTTCAGCACCAAGCAGATTTCTTTTGGTTTTGGTTTTGGTTAAAAACAGCTTTATAAACATTTCATTTATTTATTTATGGGAAGGGGAGTAAAAGTGGTGTGCATATGTCACAATATCAGTGTGGAAGTCAGAGGACAGTATGTGGGGATCAATTGTCTTCTTCTACCACGTGGGGCCCAAGGATCAAACTCAAGTCATGAGGCCTCACAGCAAGCTGAGCCCTCTCCTCACCTCTCCCCTCTGCCTTGTCTCAGTCTCCACAGTTCTGGAATTGTAGGTTTGTGTACTGCACCTACCCATTCTTTTTGCCCACACCCAAAAAGAACTGCACATACTGCCTCTCTTTGCATACTTCAGGTATCTTTAAATGGTTTAGAAGAAATGCTTTCTTCTAAGCCATGGATTTAAGGAACGGAGAGAAATTGGTATTAAGCAAAAAGTATTACACATTTTGGATATAGTCCCTTTTCTTTAAAGGAAAAAAAAAAGGTAATAAAATAAAACGCTACAAAGCTTTGTTCAAGGCCATCACTTTAATCACTGGCATCAGGGATGCAGATTCAAAAGGTTTAAGGTGAAAATATTGATTGGCTATCAAAAGTGGATGGCAAGATCCTAACACTAAAGACAATGCAGACTTTGGCTGCAGGACATAAGGAACTTGATCTTAAACTAGCCAGGAAACGTCTTCCCTAATAGCTAGCGTTCACAGTGATGGAAGGTGCTATGCAGGCTGCCGGGGGAGAAAGACATTCGTGCCCGGTGTTGGATCCTATAAGTTACAGGACTGACCTAACAGAGTATGTGCTCGCTGGTGTAATGGTGACAGGACTGTGGTGCTCTCTCAACTGGATCTGAGACTTCCCCCATAGGAGGGAATTCGTGTCTGGTATTAGAAATATGGTCAAACCTAAGGATGGAGAAGTGCTAGGTCCAAGGTAAGGATCTTTGGATGTTATTTTCCTAAATGATCATGTAGCCCAACTGCTTTCTGGACATTTATATTCACAGGTTTGTGCTACTCTCAACTTTGGTGAGAGACGCATTCTGTTAGTGGGTAGTGGTTAATGAAGAGGTCTTCCTATCCAAGGTGCTGAGAAAAGCAACAATATCAGCCTTTCTCCCAAAGACTTAGAGGAAACCAAGCGGGGGAGAGAATATATAAGACCTGGAGGACAGGGAGACATGCTGGGAAATGCTGCCCTACAGACAGGACATGGCTGCACAGTGACTGTGGTTCCCCACCTAAGAAGAAAGGCCTGTCCAAGGGCAAGCCAACTGAGAAGCCCTGCATGGAAGGGGGAGGGTCTCCTGAGGTCCCTTCCTAACAGAAACTACAGGCTATTATTGATTGTCAGGGTAGAAGAGTCTCTTTTTTTGTTTTTGTTTGTTTTTTTCCGAGGCAGGGTTTCTCTGTATAGCCCTGGCTGTCCTGGAACTCTGCCTGTCTCTGCCTCCCTAGTGCTGGGGATTAAAGGTGTGCGCCACCACGCCCAGAGTGGCTAACTTATAGCCTACTTGTAGGCTGCCTAGGTCCCAGGAGATGACCCTATATCTATGCAGGTCTGGACAGCACTAATGGGATGTGCACAATATATAACACACAAAAATAGGTAGACAGGACGTTGAAAGGAGCAGTCACTCCAACATGGAACTGGAGGGAGGAGGGGGTGGTAGATATGACCATGATACATTATGTACATGTATGCATAACCCTTACAATCAAATCACTTCTCAGAGAATCTGAAATGCTCCTATCTCTACTTACCTGGGCTGCATCCATAGGATACCAGATGCATAAAAATCTTCCCAACTCTATCAAACTCTCAAAGCTCACAGGAAACCCCCACAGTCGAGAGCCCAGCCTTAGTAGATCAGGGCAGCAAGGTGAGCAAATTGATAGGGCCTGCAGGATGGTCTGAGGACCACACGGGGATGGCAGGATGGTCTGAGGGCCACAGGGGGCCTGCAGGATTGTCTGAAGACCACACAAGGATGGCAGGACAGTCTGAGGGCCACAGGGGGCCTGCAGGACTTTCTGAGGACCACATGGGGACTGCAGAGAGTTTACAGAGAAAGTGGAGCTGTTGTGGACCAGCTAACTGCAGGTGATGACTACTGACCCTGCTAGCCTCAAACGATTCTGTTTCCTTTACTTTTCTGACTCTTCAGTGTTCCCGCAGAGTTTATAAGGAGCACATGTGTGGTGTTCACACCATTGCAATAACAGTGCTGTATGGTGTGGGGACAGGAAGAGGGACAAGGGTGTCTATCACTGCTAAGCTGCAGAGATGAGCCCTGGCACACAGAGATGGCACAACAATTATAACAATAAGCACATACATTATTTATTACATATACATGCACACACTACACATACCTCCACAGACCACATAAACACGTATGACTACTCCAGGATTCCTAGCTTTCATTCCAGGACAATTCCAGAATGAAGGTGTCTTTAAGAGAGCAGGGAGACAAATCTGGAAGGCTGTACAGTAGGTTTATGCTCATGCATTTATCCAAGGGTAGCTTTGCCTCTGAGCCATCTGCAGAGGCTCCTCAGGGTGATCAACAAGGGGGGATCTACAGGAAAAATCAGGGTCCCTGAGGGTTACTGGCCATCAGAGTTCCTTGTCCACAGTAAACAGATAGTTCTGTCTTATCTTTCTATCAAAAATTCTTCCACTCATTCCATGAGATTATTACCTCTAATCGATATGCCAGGCATAAAATGGGATACATTCTACACAATCATGAGCCCGTAATATCATGTTATAATGTCAATTTCATAGATGAGATGCCCGAGTGCAGAAAATGAGGCCACTAGTCCCATTGTCACAGTAGCAGACATATCTGGGATCCAAGTCCAGTGTCTCTGTAGCTCCCAAGTCCAGCCTCTTTCCCACATTGCTCCTGGAGTGAGCATGCTGATTGGCTACAGCAAGATCAGTGTCTACAATGAACCAGTACCAAGGCTATGTGCAACAGCTATGTCACAAGTCACCTACCAGAAGCTTGGGTGGTGTCACAGCAGGTGCAAATGAAAGAGATGTAGGAGGAAAAGGAGAAGAGGGAGAGATGCCTCAGTGGTTACGAGAGCTAGCTGCAGAAGCCTGAGGACCCAAGTCAGCATCCCAGCACCCCTAGGAAATTGTGGGCATGCTTGCACTTGTGCCTGTAGAGCCAGGGCTGTAGAAAGTGGAGACTGGGGGATTGCTGGGACTTGCTAGCTGCCAGCCTAAGTTCTGCAAGAGGCCTTGTCTCAAGGGAATTGGGTAAAACTTAATAGAACGTAACACCTGACATCCTTCTCTGGTCTCTGCACACATGAGTACACATACATGCACATATACATGTGTATATGCCACACACATACAAACACCACTATCACCACCAAAACCACCAGAAACAGCAGCAGTTATGATATCAAATAGAAAATCCAGAAAGCCCTCTGGGTTGAGAGAGAAGTGATAGCACATTTAAGGATTCTGAGCTGCCAGCTGCTTTTCAGGAGAGACCATGCTATTCCTAGCCCCACCTCACACAGCAGTTAAGTTACCAGGAGCCTCCTGATGATAGACAGAGACAGGAAGAAATGTCCTAGAGCCCACCGAACTAAAAAAGCAGCAGCAAGAGAGGTCCCACGAGGGCAGGGACTTGGAGATAATTAAGCTATTTATTTCCTCTGAGCCTCACATCTCATCTCTGTAAAAATCCATTTTCAGAGGAGATAGCTGCAGTGTGGGGTGAAGCGGGGGCATTCATGAAATGATGTAGACCTTGGAGGTGAGCTTCATTCTCCATTGCTGATCCCCATATGGGTCTTGCTAGAAGGTCCTGGAGTTCTATCCTGAGGTCACCATAGCAGCCCTTTGCTCCTTGTGGTGCACATAACAGCTGTGCGTCCATGCTGGTGTAGCTCACGTTCCTCCCTGCCAACTGCCACCCTGTGCTGTTCAGCACAGCCATCTCCCCTACTTGGAGGCTTTAGCACCATGCCTGGGCTTCACTCTCTAGCAGTCTGTCTTCTCAACTTCCCCTGTGTGAGCAGCATGGTGAATCAAAACAAGCTGTGCAGCAGAGAAATGCCTTCGGGAGTAGAGTCTGGAGGGCTCACACAGAGCTTACATGGAGGGGCACCTAGGTCCTCTCCTGGGGTCAGGAGTTGAGAGGAGACATGGCTAGACTTCCACAGCTGGTCCTGTGCATTGTGAGCTTCCTCAGGTGATCTGGGTGACTGCCCTCCAGAAAAGATGGAGGAGGTGGACAGAGAGAAATGCAGTGAAAATACACACACACACACACACACACACAAAGAAGAGAAGTCTAACACATTCATGTGGCACAACCATCATACACATGGATGCCTCAGATTCAAACCACCCACTCACACTACAGATACATACACATGGACATACCACACACACACACATGTACCCACCACATATGCATGTGCAAGTACATACTACACACACATGTGTATGCATATGCATACATATACATACTATACCTATGTACATATACACATTACACATGCACACACCATATACATTACATAAATCACAGACCCACAGCACACATAACACAAACACACCACAGATAGGCATACTACACATTTTGCATGCACAGACACACCATACATGAATGCCCACGTTATCAAATATAGCACACAATCACACCACAAACCCATGTACACATTTTAATATATTATAAGCAATTATATTATAATGATATAATAAACACATACATCTTTTCCTTTCTTTTCTCTCTGGTTCACAAAGAGTTAATGAGTTGCAAACCTCTCACCTGACCATTGAAAGGTCCTTGAGCCAGAGATAAAAAGAGACAAGTGTTTATCAGCACAAATAGTAAGAGAGTTACAGAGTAAGAGACCAGTGTTTATTAAAGCACAAATAAGGAGATTATAGTACCAGCAATTATTGGTCTTCGTCCAACGCTGTGCCCTGCCCTGCACCATTCTCCTAAAGGCTGGGGCAAGCCCCTGCATAGCGAAGCTTGGCCCGGTCCTCCCCAGTCTGTTGGTCCTGACTATCTGTCTCAGTGAGCTCCTCTGCCTCTCAGACTTCCAACTCAAACCTCAGGAGCTACGGATTGATCTGCTGCTCTCCTCGAGGCTCCTTGGGTCCCTTTAGGGAGGGCTGGGTGCAGCACAGCTGTGATGGCCAGACTTCACTATCATCCTGTTTCCCAGCATGCTCTGCACCTGATGGCAGGTTGATGGAGAAGGAGAAAGATGGCTAACTGTGGTTGTGAACTGGGTTGAGACTCTGGGGATTTGTATGAGACTGAACCACGTAGGTTAATATATCTGAATGTTTGTTTCCCAAGTGGTCTACTGAAAGGATTAGGACCCATGACCTTGTTGGAGGAGGCATGTCATTGGGGGTGGGTTTGAGGTCTCAAAGTCCACAACAGGCCCAGTCTCTGCCTCTTGCCTGAAGATTAGGACGTAAACTCTCAGCTACCTGCCTGCCTGGCTCCCTACTTCCCAGCCATGTTGATCTTGGACTAACCCTCTGAAACTGTAAGCAAGACTCCAATGAAATGCTTTCTTATATAAGTTATCTTGGTCATAGTGTCTCTTTACAGTCAATAAAAGAATAAATACAACGGAGGCACTTCCAAACGACCATTCTGAGACCTATACCCTGGGAAATTGGTCTTAGGCTGTGGCTAGACTTCTCCCTTTGTGCTCTGGAATTTCTTCCCCTTTGGCTCATAGACAAGAGCTTTAACATATTGTCTACTTTAGTTCTATTAGGTCTCCGTCCTTGGGAAGCCCCAGCCCTAATTTGCCACCACTAGCTGGCAATATCAACACATTGTTGAAGTTATTTATTTACTTATTTATTTGTTTGTTTGTTTGTTTAGCTTCCTTCCCACACCATGCTTGGCATATAGACAGAATGCTGTGGGACTTGCCAAGGGTCAGACCTAGCCAGCTAGGCTTTGGCACAGCTCTGCACTCCTGGCAAAGGTACCTCCTGCAGGGGCCTCTTTGCCTGGGACTTTATCATGCTGGTCTTTCTTCCTCAGATGGACAGCACCTTAAATACCAGCACTCTCTTCAGCTCCTGGTATTTTTCTGCCAACATCCCTTCCCCTGCTCCTACTCCTAGCTCTAGGAGTGTCAGGAGGCCTTTGTTCAGTGAACCAGGCAAGGCAGGCAGGTGCTAGAGTTGTAGCTGAGAGCTTGCATCCCTCAGCACTGAGAAAATGCCTTACTGTAGGGATACATCTGACCCTTGTCCAGAGCTGTTCTGTCCCACAGGGAAGAGGGACCAGTAGAAACATCAGCATTTCTGCTACCTCTGCCTACACTGCTGCAGTGGAGGGTCTGAGGCTAGACCATCACCAGTCACATACTCTATGGGAATGTCTTAGACTACAGATCACAAGTCCTATAGTGCCTACAGCTGCAGTGAGGGTTAGAGGTTGGTCCATTACTGGTGGTGGTAGTTAATATTGACTGTCAGTTTGAGAAGATTTAGAATCACCTACAGCATGCTTCTGAGAGATTTTCTAGATTAGGCTAATTGATGTGGGGAAATCTATCTTAAATCAGGCTGGGGCCCCACCCCAGCGTGAGTAAAAAGGGCAACACCACCTGAACGTCAGCATTTGTCATGTGACCAGCTCCCTCCTCAATCTCCTAACACCAGGAGTTCCATGCCACGCTGCACTCTATCCGGAACCAGGAACTGATAAACCCCTTCTTCCTTCCATATGGTCAGGAGCCATCATAGGACAAGCTAATAACTAGCAGGTGATCATCCTGAGATGACCGCCTTAGATTAACCTTTACAACGGACCTCCGGCAGGCAAGGCCCAGGAGAAAATCCTTTTAGGAAAGAATCCTGCTATTAATATGCTTTCCTGGCTATTATTAAACATAAATAACAACCAGTAGGTATTAGCCCTCCCTTTTGAGCAGATCTATGAAGATCTGTCTTGTAGATGCTATGTAGGCAAATATATGATTTCTTAATTCTTAGTGATGATCCTATAAGAATTCCTAAAATCATATCAATGTTTATTAAGCTCTTTTAAAGTGGGACTGCCATTAGGTCTTTTTTTCTGACAGTCAAAACTGCAATGAGAACTCTGCCAGTCTCCCAAGTGTCACCAGTTAATTGCTCTTAGATGGAAACCAGACTTTCTACGACTCAGAACACAACCCAAGAGGTTGTAAAACAATTAACCAAGGTTCATAAAAAGGGAACTAGCGATTTATTATAGGTGCTAGGACAGAAGATAAAGTATTAACTGGGTTTAACTATACAAAACTTGACTAATAACTTAGTTATGGTTTTAACCCTTCAGTGAACCTGTGGAGCTGTGACAGGCGATGAGCATTTAGCCAGATAATTGCTCCTGATGGATACGCATGTAAACCTTCAGTTGTAAAGTTCTTATTCGACTTGTGATTTGAATTTATGTGTAAAATTGTGATGACCTTTTTACCATGTGATCATGTGTTCTGAAAGATGTATAAGTGCTGAAGACAAAGAGAAGCATCAGAACTGAGCTGAGGAGAAAAGCTCCCCTTGCCTCACTTAGGATCTTTCCGTTTTCCCCCTTTCTTAGATAGCTTTCATAGGTAAATCTTTACAACTTAGACATAAATGCTATCTTCACTTTTCAAAGTGTCCCTTTTTCTTCCTGCGACTTCTACAAGCAGGCTGAAAGTCGGTTACTTTACTTAATTTCCCCACTGTTAGGCTACAGGTGTCAGGTGTCAATAGCCTAAGCCAGGAGCTTTTTACCCTCAGAAAGAGCAAGAGAGTTTTTAAAGGACTTTTCAGTATAGTTAGAGAGCCAGAACATCTGGCCGGGGTCCCTCAGTCTTTAAAGCCACACCAGAGTCCTATCTGTGCCCCGTCTCTACCCTCTCCAGGTTGGGAGGTACCCAGCACCATAGTTTCTCTCGTCAAGATGTTTTATCACCTTGACAGAAAAGTAACCCAGACACCAGTCACACTCTATTAAGAATGCTTTAGTCACAGTACATGCCACGGGTACCATGGTGGCTCTGTGAGATTATCATGGAGCTGGAAACCACTTTTGCCCATTGTCACCACTGTGGTAAGAATCCTAGCTCCATGGGCACTCGCAGTTTGCGGTGACCTACTCGATGCTCAATTATACAGAGTCTATCAACACGGCCACATACAATATTATGGCCACATACAATAATATGGCATGCTGCTGTTCCCCAGATTCCCTAATGCTGACTCTCTGCTGTCATCTGAAGTGCCTTCCTTCAGCTTAGGAGAAATGTGTACAGTAGAACAGCAGTGCTGTGTGGGGATAACGGTGACACTGTCCCCTGCTATACTGAGCACGGGGCTGTGGGCCTGCTAGGCAAGCACCCTATTACTCAACCACAGCCCTGTCTTTGCTTTTTATTTTGAGTGAGGGCTCACTAAGCTAAGTTGCCCCCGCTGGCCTCATGCTCACTTTGTAGCCCAGGCAGACTTTAGTGTTCTATCTGCCTCGACTACCTGAATAACCACAATTGCAGGACTGTGGTTCCAGCCCTGCCATTACCACAGCCCCTAATTCTGTTCTTTCCTTTTGTTTGGTTTAAATATTTATTTTATTTAAAACACTTCCATGAGATACAGTTTGATCATTGACCATATTCTTCCACCTCCTCCAGTTCTCCCATAAACCAATCCACTTAATGTTCTCTCTCTCTCTATCACTCTTTCTCTCTATCACTCTCTATCTTTATCACTTTCTCTCTATCTCTATCACTTTCTCTCTGCCTCTTTCTCTCCATATCTCTCTCCCTATCTGTTTATATCTCTATCTCTTTATCTCTCTATCTCTTTTTCTCTCTATCTCTCTCTCAAAAAAAAAAAAAAGAAAAGAAAAAAAGAAAAAAAGTAAAGAAAAGCCCAAATAGGAAAACAACCACAAAATCAAAACAGGCAAATTAATTAGAAAGAAAGAAAAGAAAATCACTAAGACAAAAAATACCAAAACAAAGTAAAAAGTGTGTGTGTGTGAGTGTGTGTTTGCACACACTCACACACACACACACAAATCACAAACCTGTAGAGTCTGTTTTGTGTTAGACAACTACTCCTGGGCATTGTGCCTGCCCTGGAGTGTGGTTGATACACACAGTAGCATGCCATTGGAGAAAACTGATCTTCTCTTTCCCAGCAGGTATCAAAAAAGATTTAATTTTTAAATTAATACACACCTGTGCATACAGGCATGTTCCCACCAATGCTTACAGAGGCCAGATGAGGATATAGGATCCTCTGAAGCTGAAGTTATCAGAGGCCGTAAGGCAAGCAATGTCGGTGCTGGGAACCACACTCTGGTTACTTGGTTGCTTGTAGCCGCAGATAGCATTTATAAATGCCAAGCCATGTCTCCCACCCTTGAATGTTGGGTTATTCTGTTTACCACAGTGCTAGAAGTCTATGTTTTTCTCAACCTACTTTAATAACAGCTCACCCTCCCCTCTAGCCCACCCCCTACCAGAGGTAATAGAAAAGAAAGGGTATTAGGATAGACCTGTTTAGAAACAGGTTTTTTGGGGGTGACTCCAATCTTCACTGTTCTCAGTCCAGTCCAGTAGCAAACACCAAACACGAACCAGCAGCTGCAGTCCAGTATACTCAGCAGACACTACACACATGAATCAGCAATCCAAAAGAAACCGCACCAGCTCGAGTCTAGAGAAGTGGCAAGAAGCCACAGGAACCTCAGGAGAAGTTCTTTGGTGAGTCTCTATGAAGTCACAAGTGGAGCTCACCACTCAGTGTAAGGTGAGCGAATACATGCGTGTCATCAGCAATGACTAGTGACACAGAGTAAGTCAAATCGACACCAATCCAATTGATGCTCCATCTCCCACTGTCTCTGGGGTCATATTTATATTCATTCTAAACGTCACTCATCCTTTCATGTGTCTGCTATAGCAAAACATCCTTTTACCTGTGTCTGCTTCAGCAAAGCATTCTCACACATCTCTCTTTAGCAAAACGTCCTTTTACTTGTGTGCACCAGCAAACCTTAATTTGACACAACTGACTTTACAGAGAAGCCAGACTTTTCCACGTCAGTCTCCACTTCTCCAGCACTGGGATCATAAGCACATGCACCACCCCCAGCATTTTAACATGAGATGGAAGGTTGTGAATCAGCTATTTACATTCACATGCTGAGAAACTGGAAGACTAGCAAATGAACCCAAAGAAGGAGGGAGACAGAAAACAACAAAGGTGAGAAAGAGGTCGGCCAAACTGGGGCTGGGAAGATGGCTCCATGGGTAAACTGCTTGGGGCACAAGCATGAGAACTGAAATTCAGATCCCTAGCATCCACAAACCAAGCCAGGCAGCATGTTCTTGCAACCTCAGTGGTTGAGGAGACAGGAGGTTCCCTGGGGCTCACAGGTCAGTCAGCCTCGCTGAATTCATAAGGCCTGGGTTCAGTGAGAAACTGTCTCAATAAGGTAGCAAGAGATAGAAGAAACACCTGATATCAACCTCTGGCCTCCACGTGTGCCTGCAGAAACATGTACACTCAAACATATCTTCATAGGACACCCCCACAAAAGACATCCGTGATTATAAACAGAAAATCAACAAAGGAAAAAGGTTGCTTCCATATGGAAACATACTACTGTTGAAGCTTCACACACACACACACACACACACACACACACACACACACACACACACACACCGGGATGTATGCATGGGGAGTTAACCTATAAGGAGGGTAAATACCCTCAAACTAGATACCACATGCTAACAAATGGGTTACATCATTCTTTTTAGTTGTTGGCCAGTGGGGTTCTGTGGTAGTTTGAATAAGAGTGTCCCGCCCCAAAGCTTATATATTTGAATAGCTAGTCCCTAGGAAGTGGCACTACATGAAAGATTTAGACAGATTATAAGGTGTGGCCTTGTTGAAGTAGGTGTGACCTTCTTGAAGGAGGTGTGTCACTGGCGGTGGACTTTGAAATTTCAAAAGCCCATGCCTTGCCCAGGCTCTTTCTCTCGGCCTGCAGATCAGGATGTAGCTCTCAGCGACTTCTCCAAGACCATGCTTGTCATGTTTGCCACCACACTCCCTGCCATGATGATAATGGACCGAACCTCTGGATTAAATTAATTAAATGCTTTACTTTATAAGTGTTGCTGTGGTCATGGTGTCTCTTCACAGCAATAGAACAGTGACTAAGACAAGTCCTACAGACTCCCAAACATTGCTTTTGGTTACCCTCCAGAACTTGACAATAAGACTAAAGACTTCACATGGTTGAGTCGTAACATGGAAGCCAAATGGGTACTGACCTGGAAGCTTCCGCTCTACTGGCTAGCTTTCATGATGCTGGTAGATGCAGTCATGCTACTGGAGGAGGAAAGTAGTCATCGGTCTTGCCCAGCTGTGAACACTATGAGCTATAAACAATGATTGGCCTGGCTAGAGATGCCCACTGATGTAATAACGGCATGGACAGTATGTGAATTAACAATACTTTCTGATTGTACTTAAGACTCACTCCATGATGAGATTCAACCCATACCTGACACCATTAATAGAGTCAAGAACCCACAGCTAGACAGGTCATAGACCCTAGGGGAAGAGTCTACTATTATTAATGTACTAAATGGACATAGTATTAAAATGATTCCTAATGACTTATTACTCCACCCTTAGGTCAGTACATCTTTCAATCCTCATCAGAGAAGCTCCTTGCAGCTGGCTGTTAACTCAGAGACCCACATCTGGCCAATGTGTACAAAAGAGGAGACTCTGGGATGTTAGATCTTAAATGGGACATTTATTTCACATCTCTCCTCCCAAGGCTTAGGAATCTTCGCAGAAGAGTGGGTAGAGAGATTTAAATAGCCAGATGTGGCAGATGAGTTCAGTAAAACAATGATTTCTGAACATAACAGGGAAACTGCACATACGAATCCATCGTGACTATGACAACACACACAAAGCCTTCATAAGCTCACGGAAGAAAATAAAAATTCCCAATATGGAGTGGAGGAGATGGAAAGCAAGTCCCATGCCTGGCTGACTGGCGTTTGACATGGCAGTCGAGTTACTGGCATTTGAGAGCTGAGGAGCGAGAGAAAGCATGTTTTCTTCAATGGCATGACCCCTCCCAGATAGACAGTACTCCTAGAGCTTTGCAGAAGTTGCCTGCAGTAAAGAAACTAGAGGGGTAGAGACAGGAGGATCATGAAAAATCCAGAGAAAAATACAGAGAATCCAGGTTGAGTTGCTTCTGTGTGTCTAGAGTGAAAAAAATCAATGAGTAATCTCACGCCTACCAGGAAAGGACATCCAGATGGGTGAGTTTTCTGTGTTTGTAGTGGGACTGCAGTTGTAACGTTAGTGGAGCTACAAGCTTCCTCTGTGTGACTGTGTGTTTACACATCTGCAAGTCAGAAAGGCTTCTTCCTCTCAGAGTGCTGCATGGAGCAATTTCCTAACTCCAGATACTGTTGCCACATTTTTTACCAAATCCCCCACACTGATCCAAGGGATACAGAGATTAAAAACAAGCACTCAGGCAAAATGACTATTCCTAAAATTACCAGGAATTAAAGATATAGAACCTCAAATGATTAAGCAGGGGAAACAAAAACAAAACAAAACAAAACAAAAAACCTGAGAAAATCTTGCAAGAAATAACTTGAGATTTTTAATGTGTCATGGTCACAAGGTTTACTTAAAACGTTGATAAATAAGACTAGCTTAATTTTCAGTTTAATAGATGCTGCTATATCTTGTCGTTTTAAAGAAGTTTGTGTGTATGTGTGTATGTAGTGTCTGTGCATGTCTGTACATGTTTGTGTGCACATGGAGGCCTGAGGTTAATGGTTGGTCTCTTCCACGGTTACTCTTTCTTTACCTTCCTTTTCTCGATAAGGCCTCTCACTGAATCTGTTTCCCAAATGGCTAGAGTCTCTGGCAAGCAAACTTTAGGGAGTGTGTGAGATGGTTTTATATCAATTTGGCCCAAGCTAGGGCCATCGAAGAGAAGGGAATCTCAGTTGAGAAAATGCCCCCATAAGAGCCAGCTGTAGGAAAGCCTGGAGGGCATCTTCTTAATTAGTGACTAATGGGGAAGGGGCTATGATAGGTGGTGTCATCCCTGGGCTGGTGGTCCTGGGTTCTATAGGAAAACAGACTGAGTAAACCATGGGGAGCAAGCCAGTAAGCAGCACCCTCCATGGCCTCTGCATCAGCTCCTGCCTCCAGGTTCCTGCCATGTTTGAGTTCCTGTCCTGACTTCCTTCAATGATGAATTGTGATGTGGAAGTTTAAGCCAAATAAACCCTTTCCTTCCCAAGCTGCTCTGCTCATGGTGTTCCACAATGGCAGTAGAAACCCTAAGGCTCTCCCTGCTTCCAGTGGTGGGGTTACAAGTATGTGCCCCTACGCCTGACTTTTACTGGGAATTTGAAATCAGGTCTTTATGTTTGTGCAGGCACCTCTTTTCTGGTTTATTAATGATGAACATATTTATACGTTTTTTTATTCTGTGTGCATACGTCATTCTTAAAGTTATGTGGGCTTTCTGATGGAACAAGCTAGATAGAGTTAATGCTTACGATTATAAAATGAACATTTATGTTTAATCAGACCTAATCGCCACCCTGGCTAATCTCCCACTGTGAGGTAGAGAGACAACTTGGGAGATAATTCCCACAATTTTCAGGTAAATTAGAGCTCTGTGCTAACTAATGGATACTGAACTGATGCCATGGTCATTTCAAAGATAAAATCCCGAGCTGCTAATTACTAACCATGTTTTTTCCCACACACTCGCCACTGTCTGAGTGTTACAGACAGGTTGTATGTTAAGCTGGTTAATACTTGTTTTTCCGTTTTTTTTTTTTTTGTTGTTGTTTTTTTTTAAGTTTTAGATGTACCATGACATCTGTAGAAAGATGAAAGCTGTAGATCTCTCTTAAGGGAATTATTTGTTATGCTCTTAGCTGCCTACGGCCTGAAGAGTATTTATTCATCATTCATTTATTTAGACAGGCTGTCACTATTGCCACCCAGGTTGCTCTTGAACTTGGTATCATCATCTTCCTTCAGCCTCCTAAGTGCTGGGATTCCGGGGCTTTACCATTACTGGCAGCTTAAGGAGTTTTTAAATAATGTTTTCCAAAAAAAACTAATAAAATACTTTAATATTATTCATTAAATATTTATAAAATAAAATTAAATCATATTTAATTAATAAATATACTTTATTTAATAAATACTACACTTAATATGAAATACTGTACTGGCTAAAAGTGAAAGCATTTGGCTTCCACTCTGATAAGGCAGATTCTTCTGTTCCTAACAAGCTGTGGTCAATTGTGTTACTCTAATAATTCACACACCAGAACGTCTGTGGGTCACAGTCATCACTGACTTTTATGTTATCTCGTTATGCTCTTTATAATTAAAACAAACAAACAAACAAACAAAGTAACCCTAAAAGTCCCCCACTGAGGAAAGAGTTGAGATCCTTTGCAATCATTTCTATTTAAAATACTTTGTCACCAAGCTGGTTAAGTAGGCAAACAGGTGATGTCTTGGTAAGTAACTGTGGTTGCCGTGTAAGCATGAAGATACAAGTTTGAATCCCTGAAGCACTCACAGAAAACACTGTGCATAAGACTAACTTACCAGTACCCTGGGTGGCAGAGACAGGAGGGTTAAGGCGTTTCATTGGCTACCAGCCTAGCTATGGGTACATTGAGAGATCCTGTCTCAGGGGAATCAGGCAGAGTACAAGAACAGGATGCCTGATGTCTTCCTCAGCCTCTGCATGTGCAGAGGTGCACATACTGATATACACAATCTCACACACACACAGAGTCAAGCATTCCTCTTGGTCGCTCTTGATCTCATCTCAGTCAGCATTCAGACATAACAGCTCTTGATAACAACAATGGAGTAAACGACAACCTTTGCACCTGTACCTGTATCTCTGAGACTTCCCAGAAGACCTATGGAAAGCTGTGTAAAACATTTCTTCTTTCACCTGTACAGAAAACAAACACTGAAGCGTGTGTGGTGTGCTACTACTGGTAGACGGCTAGAGAAGAGACACCAGACACTAAGAAGCGCTTAGCTTTTCCTGGGCTGAAGCCACAGGGGTAAAGTGACAGCAATATTTCAGAAACTATACAACCCTGTGTGTTGCCTGGTGACACGGAGGTGCCTAGCTGTCCCTGCGTGATGTCACTTGCCAGAGCCCTGGTGCTGCTCTGTGTTGCGTCAAATAAAAGAATGGTGTCTTCAATCCTCATGTCACTGATGCACAAAATGCTGGTGGGGTCTCAGCTTGGCCTCTTCAAGCTCGAATCTAGCTTTTGACCCATCAGTGGGCTACAGCACTGACTTCCCATCATCTCCCTACAGATACAGTGGCAAATGGCTGCTCTGCCTCACTCCATCCTCGTGAAATCTATGGCCGTCCCTCACATTACCTTGGTGTGTTCTGACCGTGTGTGTGCTCACATAGTCATGATAGAGCCTTATTTTTTAAAATTATCACCATATTAGTTATTATAGAAAAATACTCTGACCAAAGCAACAATAAGAAAGAAAATGTTTTGGGTTTGTTTGTTTGTTTCATTTGTTTGATTACAGTTCCAGATAGAATTCACCATAGCGACATCCAGGCAGCAGGGTGAGAAGTTGGCTGACCACACACAGGAATGAGAGGGGAGGGGGGAAGAACAGGAACTGGAATAAGACTATAAAACCTCAAAGCTTATCCCAACCCACCCCCTCCAATGTCATACTTCCAGCAAGGTTCCACATCCTAAAAGCTCCCAAACCTTCCCAAGCAAGTTCAGAGGTCAAAGGGTCAAATCTACAAGCCAATGAAGGACTTTGGAGGTCTAATGAGTCCTTACAGCCACCTGCCATCTTTCTTTCTTTCTTTTTTTATTCAAAAACCATTTTTATTAGATATTTTCTTCATTTACATTTCAAATGCTATCCCGAAAGTCCCCTATACCTTCCTCCACCCCCACCCCCCGCGCCCTGCTCCCCAGCCCACCTTGCCATCTTTCATACACAGTTCATAGTTTTATAGTACAGTTTTGTTGCTGTTGTTTGTCTCATTCCGATGCTTCGGCTGCCAGCCCGAATGTTTATTTTTTGGCAAGAAGATGGGCTCAGAGCCCAAAAGGATCCTGCTAGGTATATTCAGGTGCAGGCTTCTAACTAAGCCAGGGGCTGGAGAGTCCTAGGGGGAAAATGATGGCTGCAAGCAGGATGGAGCTGAGTGAGAATTAAAAAACAAAACAAAACAAATGAGAGGCTGTGGAGGGGATGGCTCAGTGTGTAAGGGCATTTGCTGTGCAAGCAGGAAGACCTTCCCTGGCCCTCATGCTAAAACAAAACAAAATAAAAACAAACAAGACAAAAAAAAAAACAAAAAACCAACAACAAACAAACAAAACCCAACCAAACCAAAAACAAGACAAAACAAAACAAAAAAAAACCAGCACAGCATCATGCCAGAGCAGAAACAAAGAGCTGCTAGAGCTTCCTCCACCCTCCTAGCTTGAGATTCAGTGAGAGTCCCTGTCTCGAAGGAGTAGGAAAGAGAGCAGTAGTCCTCTGGCCTGGGCATGTATCCTGTACACACAGGCTTACACAGGCACCCCACCCTGTGTATGCACACAAAGAAAGCCAGTGCATTTAGGAAGGATGACCCTGGCTTTTATTTGGAACACTGCTGACATTTTAATGCAGTGTTTCTGAATTCGTAAAGAGCTCATGCTAAAGATAAATAATCCTTAATTCACCAACAGCCATTTAGACCTGGCTTTTAGAAACTGAAACCAAACATTTGTATATGTGATACATTGTGTCCTTACTTTACCACACCAGGCCCACCCTAGATTTTGAGAACTCTTCTTGACTATTCTCATTTTCGTGGGTATATAATTACAGGCTTAGTAAGACATCTGTCCTCCCTCACGAGCCCTCACATCTCTCTAAGAACCTGTATGTAGTTAATGGTAGCTGTGGGAAGGAGAGATGTTTTCTTCAGTGGTGTAGCCACTGGTAAGATGCTCATATTGTGTTATGGCTCATCATCCACACTCCTGCAAGCAACCTTAAACTCATCACAACACACACACACACACACACACACACACATACACACACACACAGCATGGATGAAGAACAAAGTGCCCTGCCATAAAGGCTGCTGTTAGTGGTTTACAGCTGCTTGGGTGCCTGTCTTTAACAGAGCATCCTTCTTAAACAGGCTGGTCCAGCCTGGGCACTGTAATCAGTATCTCCAATAGTTGCCTTCCTAACAAGGAGACCAGACTATTTTTAGATGACTTGTTACTGCATCTCAATCGTCCATCATGATGGGTTTCATGAACGCAGACAATGTCCCGGGCATATCCATCCTTACCCTTCACTCTCTACTCTCATCATTCCCTTTCCTAATTAGCTGAGAGCTCTGGAAGCTACAGGGCTAGGGGTAGGAATGGTGGGGGTAGGGGTGGGTGGGAGAGTGGGGGTGGTGAAGGGAGGGAGGCAAAAGGGGGTAGTGGAAAGTCCACCCTCTAATCTAATGCTAATCTAATCTAATGCTAATGCTGTCTGTGCTTGCTCCTCAGTTGCAAACCCAGGCCCTAGTACTCTCCTTGCTGCTCTTTCTGGGGACTTTCCAAACCACTTGGCAATAATCTAGTTGTATGTGGTGGGTGTTTTGTTTTTGTTTTTGTTTTTTGAGACTTAGCCTTATGTAACCCAGGTTTGTCTCAAATCTAAGTATACTTAGCTTTTATGGTGCTGGGGTGTGGTGCCAGGCTTCCTTCATGCATGTTAGGTGAGCATTTTACCCACTGAGCTGTATTCTAGTCCCAGTACTAATTCAGCTAAGGATTAGCTAGGAATACCTTCCTAGCAATCATCTTTCTTAAGAGATAAATTCAAGTCTCAAGCATGGGCTTTGTTGCAGTCATATGACCGAACAGAAAACAGCATGCTACACATACCAGCTTCGTGGGAGTGTCCAGCTTAGAAAGACACCTCTAAGCTCAGACATGGAGCTTCACAGAGTTTACTAGAAAAGGTTCATAGTGGCTTGAACGTGCAATGTCCCTCCAAGGCTTAGTCAGTGACCTGTGGAATTATTCTGAATTGTATAGAGTCTTTGGGGAGGTGGAAAATGGCCAGAGGAAGTAGTTCCCTAGGGGCTGTGGAGCTGTGAGGGTTCTATCTGGCTACTGTTTGCAGCCTGCTTGCTTGTTCCCTGGCCAGCTGTGGTGTGAGGAGGCTCAGACACACACTCCACTGCCATGGGCTCCAACGTACCTGTCCACCAGCACATCTGTCTGACACGATAACCCAAACAACCCTTTAGGCTGCTTCTATCCAGTATACTGTAACAGAGGCATAAAATGTAACTAATACAGCACCAGGCGTTTTATTTTAGTCTTAAAATCATTTATAATTCATTTGAATTTTTCTCTACTCTTGATAGTATAGAAAACCAGTGACCAAATGGATGCCATAGTGAAGGAACCAGGTCAAGCCAATGTTATTTATAGTAGGGGGGTAATGGGAATTCATCTGCTTAGTTTAAGAGAGCAACGACAACCAGGTCTTAATCAAGGTAAGTCATGATGCTGTCTTCCTACCCTCCCTCCATATAAAAACTGAAAGGGGAGGAAACACGAACCTCTGTCTGAGGGACTGTAGGCAGCTAGAAAGATGTAAGACATTTTTTTTCAGTGCTATAGTCACTAGCAAGGTACTCATCACCCTGTACCCATGATCCTGTAAGCAACCCCAATGAAAGACAGACAGACAGACACACACCAACGTGCGCGCGCGCACACACACACACACACACACAGAGAGAGAGAGAGAGAGAGAGAGAGAGAGAGAGAGATTTGCCTGTCTCCTCCATCCTGATATTGTATTTTTCCTTCTCACTTGACACATACAAACAGACCTGTGACTTGAAGTTCTGTTTTGCTGTAACTGCTAAAAATTCATAACCCTGGAGAGTGTGTGAGCTGCCAAAACACTATTCCACGGTGCCCACTGAGCCTGCTCCACACCCAGCACACACATCACAGCACATCACATCAATCCAGGCCTGAAGCAGCTCAGATGCAGCAAGTCACCGTCTTCCTCTAATCCCCTGTAGGGCTTAATCCTTCCTCCCTCCACAGGAGTGAGCACTCCTCCCTAGCAGTCTTTCTCCAGCGAGATCACTTGGTCTGAGATGAAAATCTAAAGTTACTCAAGGGCTTGTTTTCTCAGTTCTCTGCAAGGATGACACTCACTGTAGGCGGGAAGAAAATGAATTCACCGAGTTCTGTGGCTGTCTCTGTGATCAGGAGCAGTTCTGCCTAGGAATCTAGATGAGAGACACTGGTGATGTCAGATTCTCACACAAATCGGCCTCATACATAGAAGGACCTTCTAAGTTTAGCACCCATTCCTGGTCAGGCAAGGTTTGACCACCACAGCAGGGAATAGGGGGCAGAGGATGGGAGTGGAGCAGGGAGGATGTAGATGTGACTGGAACTTCCCTCCCCAGCACCTCTGGATGCTGTCCAAGGATGCTGTCTTGTCTGTATATAAGGTAGTTAATAAATCGATTAATGTGTGGATCTGAATATATGTATACAATTCATATATTAGAATATGTAATAATAGATCAGCTTACAAACAAAGCTACAGATAGAAATAGGATTGAAAAATAGTCAAATTTGAAGCTTATTGTAAGTTTGATAGAATTTATGGCAATTCAGTGTCAGCTAGTAATGATATATTCTGCATTAGAATAAAAAATAATAGCAGGGGTAGAAGGCTTAGAATAAATAAAAATTTAATTCATGTAGTATATAAGGGAAAGTTAATATATTTAGTTAGATTCGTTATAGAAATAAAGAGCGGTAGTATAAGTAGAATAAAGATTATAATAATTGAGGATGAAACTATATTTATTATTTTTATTTGGAGTTGCATCAAGGTGTTTGTTTCCTAAGACCAATGGATTACTTCTATCCTGTAAAAGTAAGAAAGCCATGTGATTAACATGGGGACATGAATTAGCAGTTCTCGCATGCTTTCTTGGTAAATAAGGAGGATTACCTCCTCTTATTAGATTCACAGTCTAATGTTTTTTAAAACTATATTTGCATAGTGTTAAGCCTGTAATAAGTTGAGGATTAATAGTTAATAAAATAAGTGGAATAATATGAAGGGCAATGAATGTAAGTTCTCATGTATGTGAAGGTTGTAAATTATTTATATGATTAATAATTAGCTTGCCTCATTGGGTTGTAGCAATTACTTTCCAGATACCTCCTGCCATGTGCGGGATCTGACATTTGCTTCGGAGTCTCAAACAATCCTGACTAATGTTGCACTCTACTCTGTGGTCATATATTGCAAGACAGCTCAGAACCACTCAAGAGGCAGCCCTGTGTAGTGTGTTACCTGGTGCCTACTCTGGACCTTCAGGTAAAGGTCACCACTGTCTCTGGAATTCATCACCCTGCCCCAGTGCCCTGGGCTGGACTTGGGGGTCTTTGGATCTCAAGCTGCCTAACACACCCTTGCCATCTCTGCTTACCCAATTCTGTCTTATTGGTACACAAATTTTGGCATAGAAAGAAAAGGGAAGGGGGCTCTGGGCGTTCAAGTCATGGGGTCATCACAAAAAAAAAAGTCTGGGCTGGGTTTGCAGTTCTAGAGGCCAGAGGAAGTATACCTTCCTACTCCAAAATACAAGGTATGCTTTGGGGGTAAAGCCAAGAGAAAGGGCTGTTTGTCGGATTGATTAAAGTCTCTCTGAGGATGTTATCTTGGTGCTCAAAAAGGTTCTATTTAAGCTCAAAAGGAGGAGAAACAGTTTCGGGGAGGGGGAGTCATCGAGGGATAAGAGCCATCATAGTAGAAATTGAACCGTGCAGCTGAACAGTTGGGGTATCAGACTTTTCTGAATGTCATGTGTCTGTTGAGAGAGAGAGAGAGAGAGAGAGAGAGAGAGAGAGAGAGAGAGAGAGAACGAACTGATAGGAGTTTTGGAATACTAAAAACAAAGGTCTGTAAGTATTTCCTTCCCTTTTCCAAACCTACTATCGAAGGAGGTTCATGTGTCTCAAGGGGCCCCGACGGCTCTGCTGGAGCAACTTTTATTGTACCCCTCCTCAACACAGTCCTTGCTTCATCCTGGGGGTGGGTGGGGTGGGTGAGTGTGTGTGTGTGTGTGTGGGGGGAGTTGCTGCCCGCACGGTCCCCTCACTCCTGTCTGCCTGGCTTTGATGCACACTTCAGTCTCATCCCTGCACCTCGGTGAGGCCAGCGGCATTCTCAGGCAGAGCATTGCAGAACAAGGAATAACGGGGCGCACTCCCTCCTTGATTTCCCAACAGCCACGATCTTTCTTCACAGTACTCTTTGCTGAGCGCTTCAACACCAACACCGAAATAGAAAGAAACCAACCCAACAATTAGCCAAGGATACATGGATGATCACCACCCATTAAGTCGCTCCTGACTTTCTCACTCCAAACTCTTCCTCACTGTCGGTACCCAGAATTCCGTTCTTCATGTACACCGGGAGCACTAGGGGGCACACAGTACAGGGAGACCAAAGAGAATCCCATCTGGAGAAACTTCACTCTTGTTGCAGAGCACCCAGGTTGGGCTCCTCCGTCTGAGGCTCAGACACACACACTCCCCAGCCTGGGGTTGGGGTGAGGGGGGCTGCCCACACAGAAAGGGGACAAGAGGCTGCAGACAGTCAAGAAGGGGTCTAGAGGAACCAACTTCCAGTCTCACTTTAACCCCGTTGGGTAGCTGCAGCAGGGATGTTGCAAACAAGTAGCCCCCTGGTAATTAGCTGGTCTGAGAAGGGACAGGTAGGTGGTCGGGAAGCTCTAGGCAAAAGGCGGCAGAAGGGCAAGCGGGGGTGGGGGGAGAAGGGAGGTCAGGAGATGGGAGGGAAAGCTGCGAAGGGCGAGAGGAGGCTGCGGTGAGGCCAGGGGGTGCGCGGGAGAGCAGGTGGTGCCCTTACCCGCGGAGGCCGAGCGCAGGCTCTCCAGGCTCCGGGAGCGCGACGGGGCGCCGCGCATGCCCGCAGCGCGGCCACTGCACACCACGCCGCTGCTGTCCGAGTCGGAACCGGGGGACACCCCGGTGCTGCTGCTGCTGCTTGTGCCCAGATCGCCGCTGGTAGGGCCACTGGACTCGCTGGGGCAGCGCGGCGCCCCGGGGCAAGCAGCTCCGAGCTCCAGCCACAGGCCGGCGGGGTCGCCAGCAGCATCCCCGCCGCACTGCCGTAGCTCCGGGTCCCCCGACATCGCGGTGCTCCTCTGAGCGGGCTCGCCGCGGGGCCCCCGGTGCGGGCGCGGGACCCCGTCTGGACACTGCCGGGCGGCCACCCGGCAGGGCGCAGAGCGCGTGGGCCCCGCTGCGGGTCGCCGGCCGGGCGGCGCGCTCTCGCCCGCGCGCACGCAGACCTGGGGCGCGGACGCGGGCCCCGGGCCGCCCTGAGTCCTCACCGCGGCCGCTGCCATCTGCGCGCGGGCATCAGGGAGAAGAATGCGCCCTGCTGCGGAGCGGGCGAGCGAGCGCGAGGGACGATCGCTCCTCAAGGGCTAAGACACCCCCCCCCCCGCCAAATGCAATCAAAGGGTCCCCGCAGGTAACACCTAGGACGCCCCCCAGCCCCGCAGCCACCCACGCTGGCCTGGGGGCGCGCTCGCCTGGGTGCGCCCTCGTGCACAGGTGAGCGGTGACCGCGGCCCTCTTGACCTCATTGGTGCCACGAACGAACGGACCCTTTAAAACATAGTGTCACGGAAAAAATAGTTTGACCACAAGGAATCAAAGTTCAGTGACAAACAAAAAACGGGGACGCTGTCAGGTGACACGGAGCCAAGAGTTACTTGTCCTTTCTGAGAGGGATGTCAGTTGCTTTTTCCCAGACACTCTAGGGCCTTGTTCTTGGAATATACCTGAAGGATGGCGATAAGGAATTACAAAATCAGAGGCAAGATGATGGGGGCATTGGCCTCACCGAGAGGTGTGAGGGGAAGTCTTGACAGAAAGAAGCTGACCCTCCCACTTCCTCCTAGCAACAGTACTCTGTGTTCTTGTAATTCTGCTCAAGACTGCTACAGACATTTCAGATGAGAACGACACTGGGCAAGGCAGAAGAGCATGCTCTCGTCCTTGCATCCGGAGAGCTTATTTCTTGAGGCCACCTCCATCCCTAATTGGCATGTGCACTTGGCTCTGCATCACCAGGAACCCTGTATGTTCACAGATCCCAGCCCCTGTGCCCTAAACACTCAGCTGACAGCCTCCAGGGCATTAAGTTAATTGCAGTGTCGGATTTCACTTGATGGAGCTAGGAGGGTGTCTTAGCCACTCCCCTAGTCTATTTTACTCATTTTAGGCTGTGGGGAGAGTTCATACTCTTCCTGGTCCCTTTATATTCAGCTGCCATAAGAAGAAGAAGAAGAGAGCCTGTCTTCATTCTTTCCTGACCTCGAGAAGAGCAGTTGTCTCCTTTTCCTGCTTCCTGGATTCAGTCTGTCTGCAGGGGGATCGGTTACCATCTGTAGTTCTCCTAGGTTGTCCTCTGGAGAGTTCTCTGCTGCCACCTTGAGACACTCTTCCTCCATGTTGCCTCCATGTGTACCTCCTGAGTGACAGTCGAGGTTGGTTGGTTCTCTGTTGCTCTACCGTGTGTGGAAGGGCAGCTTCCAGAGAGCTTCTAGCTTCCCACAGAGTTGCCAGAGGGTGCTTGAGAATATAGATCACATCAGGTCGGTCTCCTGCACCACTTTTCCCAAGGGTTCTTTTGACACCCTAGATGACTCCTAAAACCTACACGTTCTGGCTGGACTGGATTCTGTGCCACCCCCACTCCAACCCCATCCTCACCATTCCTGTCCTGACTCAGCCTAGTGGCTACCTTACTCGTCTTGCCTCTGGGTTTCTGCACATACTGGCTTGCTCTGCTCTCTGCAGGCTATGGAACTTGTTCCTCAACCTTCACATATGGTGCATATCCTTCCTCGGGAAGATGATATTTATTTCGTTCCAGAACTTGCTTCCACTAGTTGGTCATTCCCTGTTTATTCCTTTTCTGAGCGGAGGCTATGACACCTTACCCCATAGCATTCCTAGACTGTGCACGGCTTTGGCCACAGGCTCCATGTTCCATGAGTGGCTGTGGAGGGATGAATGGCATCTGGAGCTGGGTAAATGCCCAGCTAGGTAGGAGAAGGAGAGCTCTGCTCTTTCGGGCCAAGACTTTGAGGAGACGGAAGTGTACTCGGGAGCTTATGGTGTCAGGGTTGCATGTCAGTTAACAGCAAGGGAGCTCCATTGGCCGTCAAGAAGAATGTGCACAAGGCAGATGTTGGAGGGAATATTCCATGCGGGTCTCTTAAGTCATGTGACCAATGGCACAGATTAATTCTGAAGCTCCTTGGCTGACTTTCTTGTCTGGATGACCCATCAATTGATGAGAGGTTGAGTATGGAGGCTGTATCTGGAGCTACTGGTCCATGCGTGTGCAACGGTGTTTGTTTTTATGAAACTGCACCAGTGTGTGCAGGTAGTGTACAGCTGTGTACAGATACTTACAACGTAACATCTTGACTGATGGACCCCTTTTGTAATATGTGACGATGACCTCTGTCTCTTCTGACGACTTTTGGTTTGGTTCCTGCTATGTCAGATATAAATTTAGATACTCCTGCTCATTTTCTGTGTTATTGCTATTAGCCAATAAGTTAATGGTGGGGAAGAAGGAGCAAATGGCAGTTTCACCTACTAAGGCCAAGGAGATGGCACAGTCAAGAACGTGCTTTCCGTGCAAGCCGGAGGATCTGAGTTCAATCCCCAGCACATACACAAAGCTGGGTGTCATGGCATGTGTTTGAAGTGTCAGACTAGGTAACTAGGCATTGACAAGTAGTTCCCTGGTTCTTATTGGCCAGCTAGACTTAAGTGGTGACTTCCAGATTTCAGAGAGGAACCCAGGCTCTAAATACAAGGTGATCAGTAGACTAGAAATGATATTTGAGGTTGACTTCCACATATATGGGTTCTTGTATCCACATGCACATGCATAAGCGTGCACACACATGGACATACTCACACAGATAAATGCACGTGAGTGCACACACACACACACACACACAAAGATTTTGGAGAGACAACTGCGAGAAAGAGTAGCTTTTCTCTCCAGATAATCCACACTCCTAGATGACTCTTACAAACTCAAAGCTTCATAATCTGCAGTTATTTCAAACCATTGTTTGAATTCATCAGCAGATACAGTCACACAGAATAAAAACAAAATTAAGCTTCTGTGATGTGGGTTCCTATCTTGAGCACACACCAAAATAATAATTGTTCAGGTTGGAGAAATGCCTCAGCACCGGATGCTCTTCCAGAGGACCCCTGACTGGATTCTCAGCATCCACGTGGCATCTCCCAACTGTCTTTAACTCGCGTCTCAGGGGATCCAACACCCTCTTCTGGCCCTCAACAGCACCAGGCATACACATTGTGCTCAGACATACATGCAGGCAAATAAGCCATCCTCATAAACATAAACAAATTCATTAAAAATAACAATCAATGAGGAAGACACCAATGGTGATGCTACACTCTCTGTTGGGTCAGAATCTTGATATACACCCCGTTTCTCTCTATGGCGTACGTTGGTCACCAAGGAGTGGTCATTCCAGTGACTTCGTCTCACTGTTAATGTGGGAGACTCTTGGGACTCAGTAGTAGCTCAGCTTAGCTTTCTTTTCTTGCCTTGGCTATCATTGCTCCAACTCTGGCTTTTCTGCCTTCCTAACCAGATACCATTTAACCCCTTTATCTCTTCCCTTCTCAGTTCCAGGAGAGCTATTTCCTTACCTTACCTTTGCCCCTGGTCTTACCTATATGCAATGGTGCTTGTTTGAGGTTCCCTGCCCTCGTGGGACTCACAATCCCTGGCTTGCTCTGTAACGTTTATAATACTACTTTCCAGTGCCTCCTGGAGCTTGCAGGTTTCCATCTATTCATTGTTTTTTCAATTTTCAAATCCATCTGCTCCTTTGACAGACAGGTTTGTTCCCTCTCTTGCTTAGGGCTCACCAAGTGGGCTACGCTGGCTGGCCAGTGAACCCCACTGTCTCTTCTTCCCACGGTCAGGAGGATTACAAGTGTGTGTAACCACATCTGGCTGTTGACCTGGGATCTAGGGACCGAGTTCGGGTCTTCGCGCTTACGTTCCGAGTACTGACTGTACTAGCTACATAGCTGCTGCCTTCCATGGTTTTCTAAGCAATTCCATAACTTATCTTGGGGATCATAAGGGAAAATGGCTTTTCCTCGAACACCATTATTTTATCATGTAGCACATACTCTCTTGTAGTTTTGCTTTTTATGAGGTTGTGTTCATAGCCTCCACGTCATGATGTAGTCTTGGCAGGCCCATTTGCGGACAGAAAGCCCGATGGTTGCCAGGGACTAGCACCCAGCACACATACCCTGGATTTTGAGCTCAAGACCTGAGCCTGTTCTACACTTGCCTCTTCAGCCATCCACCAGCAAATGCTACTTCCAGGGTTCACTGCCCATCACCCTCAATGGCCTTGACTAATGGCCTGGGTGCCCCCTCCACAACCTGGCAAAAGGAAATGTTTTGTTTTCTCAAGTGATTCGGTGTGTTTTAAACTCTGTCTCAGGCTCTGCCCTAGTTGAGCTGTCTTACAAACCTGCCTCCCTGGCAGCCAGCTGAAAGCTTTCGATCTATCACACACAACACACACCTGCTTAGGACTACTGAATCTGTCCATCTGCCAAGAGTCTGGCAGCATCTCTCAGCACCCAGCCCCTGTCCCAGATACGGTTAAGGAAGAGATTGGCCCTGGCTCATATGGAGCCCTCTCTCTGCCCTTCTGGCATGATTCAGCTCCTTTGTAGGTGAGTGTGTGCTGTGATGCTCCTTACTGTAATTCTGGGAAATGAACCAAGAGACTGCTGATGTAAAACTCGAGGAAGGCAGGCACCCATGGCTAGGGCTGAGACAGCAGGGTACCTGGGTGCTTTCTCTACAAATGTTTACTGCAGACTACTCATCAACCATGCGGCATGGAATTCCCTTCCTCTGAGACCTGTAAGAAGGGACCCTTACTCTGCCACACAGGCATGAGCTCTTGCCATAGCCCCCGCCATGCTGACCTTTCCTGAAGTTAATAACTCTTCTGATTGATAAATATCTTACTCAAAAGAACAATTTGTCTGTGTTCCTCTTGAAGCCAGACCTGAGACCTTTCATAGCCTGGCCAGAGGACACAGTCATCACAGCAGCATCTGCCCAGTGTTGCCCCTGCCCCTTCTTTGGGTACCAGGTGGTCCTTAATAGTTGAAGGAATGAGACCACTGTCAAAGTCTCTCACCTTTGGGCTGCTTCTCCCTGACAAGCAGGCGTAGCTTTCACCAGACTCACCCCTGTCCTTAACAGCACACCCAGAAATATGGCAAGAGAAAGGCACAGAGCTCACCAGTGTCAGACGTGGGCTCTGGCCAGCCTGTGTGGTCCAGTCCCATTGGGGCACTCTGGGAGAGCAGATGGCTTCTTCTAGGAAGGTGCGGAGACTCTGGAGAGGTGACGGTTGTCTTCCTCCAGCACTGGGGTAGGAGGCAAGAGGCAGAAGGCAAATGAAGAGACAGACCACAGGCCATTGGTAACAATTCCTAGCTTATCCAGTTGCCCAGATTCGTGAGCAGAGTCTACAACCAAAACAGACACGATTCCAAGAAGGACTGTTTATACTGAAACCCATGAGGGAGGTGACTCCCGGAGTCTGCAGTGTGTGAGAACAGATCTACATCGCTGGTGGGACAGGTTGCTTTCATTTATGTGGAGTAAGAACTGTAGAGGTGTGGCAGAAACCACCCCTACAAGCCAGTCACTCAGACAGCCTTGTATTTCCTCTGAAAGAAACCATGATCATTTTACTGAACACATATTCTTTGGGGGATATAAAATGCAATTCATGGGACTGGGGAGATGGCTCGCCTGCAGACCTGGTCTGACATAAGGAACACCCAGTCATGGCCAGGAAAAAAAAATGTGGTTTGAACTTAATTGGGTCAGTTACCAGAACAAGACCAGAGTCCCCTAGGATAATGCTTGTGGCATTGACTGCCAACCTCCTTGAAGACAAATCTCTGGACGTATCAATGAAGGATTTTCTAAATTGGGGTCATGGAGTTGGGAAGAATCACCCTAACCTACAGGGTACTACCCTGTAGGTAGTGCCATCCTCTGGTTTGGGGCCCGTTCTGAATCAGAAGGAGGAAGCAAGCTAAACATGTATCTCTCTCCACTTCTTCTCCGTGAGCATAACATGACCTTAAACTCCTGTTACCGTCTGCCACCCTCCATGAACTTCCCCTCAGACTCTAAACTGAAACAGATTCTTCTCTCTTAAGTTGCTTTTATCAGGCATTGGGTCACAGCAGTTCTAGAGAATAATAAAAATCCTAGTGCCAAACACTGTCAAGATGAGTGACTAACACTATGAAAGTCAGTGTGGCTGTTCCTCGGGAAGCTAGGAAAAGCTCTACCTCGAGCTCCAGATATTCTACTCTTGGGCATCTCCTCAAAGGGCTCTACATCCTACCACAGAGACCCTTGCTCATCCATGTTCACTGCTGCTCTATTCCAACAGCCAGAAGTTGGAAACAGCCTGGATGTCTGTCACCAGATAATGAGAATGTAGCTCATTTACACAATGGAATATTACTCCACTGCTTAAAAATGAATCACAAAATTCTCATGCAAAAGGATGGAGCTTGAAAAATCATCCCAGGTGAAGTAACCCAGACCTCCCAAAAATGAATATGTTTGGGCTTTTTTTTTTTTTTTCTAATTATGGTTTCCGATTTTGAGTTTTTATGGTGTGTGTGTGTGTGTGTGTGTGTGTGTATTTCTTATGCTTTTCTTGTTTGTTTTTAGTCTGTTCCTTTTGTTTTATCCTTGTTTTGTTTTGGTTTTAAATTTATTTACATGATATTTTAGGAGAGAGAGAAACACCACGTGGAGTCAGAAGGGTAGGGAGGATCTGAGAGGATGAAAGGCGAGGAGAAACTATGATCAGGATAGATTTTTATTGTAAAATAACTATTTTCAATAAGAAGTAAAAAAGAACATCTCTCTCTCTCTTTCTCTCTCTCTCTCTCTCTTTCTCTCTCTCTCTCTCACACACACACACACACACACACTCGAGAAGTAACGGCTAAAACTTTCCCAGATGGGATAAAACCATTGACACACAAACATGACATTCAGAAAAGCTCAGATCGGAAGGCCCTGGTCTGCCAGGTCCAGGGGGCACTGTAAACTAACAGCTTTGAAGATGTATTGGTTTATGAGTTAATGTTTATGTGTGCGTGCATGTGTGAGTTTATATGCATGCAGGTGCCTGAATAATCCAGAAGAGGTCATCGGATGTCCTGAAACTGAACTTACAGATGGTTGTTTGAGTCCTAACATGGATGCTGGGAACCAAACCTGGGTCCTCTGCAAAGGCAGCCAGTGCTCTTAACCTCTGAGTCATTTCTCCAGGCCCCAAACAAGCAGCTTGGAAAACTAAAGACAAAAACCTGCAAGCAGCTAGAGGCTGACCAAGCAACAAGCGCCCCAATGAAGGCAAAGTTTTCCTGGCGGGCAGGCTAACTAACTGCCTTTATAAATGAGTCTTGGGGCATGTCTCCCGACTCTGCTTCCTCTCCTGCATGAAAATGGGCTCCCGGAGGATACTTCATCTCCAGCATCAGCTCTGTGTATTCCTTCATCTTTACTTTCCAGACCTGTCTATTTGAATGAACCAGAGGCACCTTCAAGTCAATGAACGCAAAGCTGAATTTCAATTCTAATCCTGCCCCCACATCCCAGGTACAAGATGTTGTCCCTTCAAGATCTGTTGAAGTTCTGAGGCCTCCCTGCTGTCAAGAACAGAGCTGTCGGGGGAGACGAGGTCAGCAGAATAGAGTCCTCTTGGCTGAATCCAGATCCCTATGAGAAGAGGCTCAGAGAGATAATCACAGGATAACAATGCCATGGGGATTCAGCTACCCACAACCCACAAGGTGACTCTCACAGGAGCCCAACTACACTGACAGGCAGAACCTTGCTGTCTGTAGGGAGAGAGAGAAAAGCTCTTGGTGACACTGCAGGCCACTCACATATGTTGCAGTGGAAAAGACTGGGGTTCAAAGGGAGAGCTAAAATAGCCAAATCTAGAACACTGTAGTTGGGTATGAGGTAACCAAGCTACAGAGGAGAGAAGGGATGAGGTTCTGAGCCAGTGACATGAGGCTGGCTGGCCCCACTGAAGCCCTTGAGGAACACATGTAAAGTACTACTGCCCTTTATTTTCCTGTCTACCAAAAAATGTTTCATGTTTGTTTGATAGAATCATGGAGAACAAGGAAAAACTAGTATTTTCGAGGCAGGGTCTCTTCTTGTAGCACTGGCTGTCCTGAAACTCTATGTAGAACAGACTGGCCTAAGACCCACCAGAGATCCACCAGCCTCTGCCACCCCAAGTGATGGGATTAAAGGTGGATGCCACTATACTTGGCTGAAAATAACCACAATTCTTTAGACATTATATAACTGGAAATTTCAGGAGAAGGGGACAGGATACTTATCTGGGGCCATGCACGGCTATGGTCACTGGCATGGAGTTCAAGTCAGCCCAGTAGTGAGGCAGTGACTGGGTAGAAGACTTGGCCAGAGCAGGAGTCTTTATAACTTGGATTTAATGCAGTGCATTTGGGTTTTGAGATGACCCATGTTTGCTAAGAAGCAGATGGTAAATATGCAGTGGATCATGGCTCTTCATAAGACTAACAGTTTGGTTTTCTTATTCCTCTGGTGTGTGTGTGTGTGTGTGTGTGTGTTGTGTGTTGAACACAGGACCTCCTGCATGCTATGCAAATGCTCTACCACCAAGCTATAACCCAAGCCTTCTTTTTACTTTGTATTTTTACTCAGAGTTTCACTAAGTTGCCAAGGTTGGCTTTGAAGTTACCTAAAGCCTAGGCTAGCCCTAATCCATCAATCTTTCTGCCTTAGCCTTCTGAGTCACTGAGATTACAAAACAAATGGATTTCCCCATTCCTCCTGCTCCTTCCTAAAATCCAGACTCATAGTGACACCAATCCAGAAGACACAAACTGACCAGTAGAGAAGAGATCCAAGGGAACAAGTACAGAATCCAAGACCAGAGAGGAAAACAACATACAAAATTATATGTACATTCAAATATAGAATGACAAGACATATCTGTGTAAAACATGGCTGGGACATGGAGGGTTCCACACAACAGTCCCCTTATCCCCTCCCCACGTGCACTTTAGATTAAGGATGGCAGTATGAGGCAATGGGAACAAGGTATTATAAAATGTTAAACGATTACAAATGAGTCAAGGATTTGGGAGGCCGGAGAGGGGTTCACCTCTCTCTCTCCCTTCCCCACTCATCTTCTCCTCCCTAATCTGTGTGGCGGCCTAGAACTAAGAATACAATTACCCCTTCCCCGGGCACGCACATCCGTAAGCCTGCTGGTCATAATAATGCACACTGGAGTCTGTGAGATAAGAGGGTGAAGAGAGCCTGCAGCGCCTTGCTCTTTTGAGTGGTTCTTAGCCTGGCTCTCCCTGCCATTAACTTATGAGTGGCATTCAGTAAGATCCTGGCTAAACCGGTAATAACTAGATTAAAGATGCTGGCAACCAAAGCTACCTTGTCGTGCATTTCTTCATCAGTCGGCACAGACTAGACCTGGGCAAGTGAGCCCTAGAAAGATTTCCCTGTCTTTCTTCCCCCATCCCTTTCCACAGCCCCCACTGCAGAGAATCCATTGCCAAGAACCTGCTGCTACAGCTGGGCAGTCATAATAAACCTTCAAGCCCTTTTCTCTCTCTCCTTTTTTTCCCCTTGCTCCCTAATGATATACCTAGCATCTGATTACATCCGAAGCAGCCTCCACATGGGCACGACTGAACCTGTTTCCTTAGGCCCACCCACACTGCTGCCAGGGCAGCTTTGTAGCAGCTAGGTTCTAACTGGGGCCCAGAAAAGAAAGAGCGTGGAGTCAAAAAATTTCCTTGGTTATTTTCTTCAGCTCCACTCCATACCCCAGGAAGATATATATATATATATATATATATATATATATATATATATATATATATATATATATATATAGTGTGTGTGTGTATGTATGTGTTTGTGTGTGTGTGTGTGTATATATATATATATATATGTGAAGACATATGTATATATATGAAGACCACTCACACACACACACACACACACACACACACACACACACACAAGACTCTGTTGCTTTGGTGTATGACCTTCAAACTCCACACTTTCTCTTTCTAAGGCGGTTTTCTAGTTTTACAGAATGGAGGCTTGGCCATGAGGCCCTCCTCACTTTTAGTTTGATGATGAGCAACATGTTATAGCAGGGATAGGATTTTTGAGTCAGAGGTATCTTATACATGTTTCATTCTGTTTCAGAATCCAGAGAAGCTAAATGACCCTACTAAATCTATACCTCAGTACCCCTAAGAAGGAGAGGAACTAGAACCCAAACACTTTGACTCCTAAGGCAATGCTCTTCAACATACTAGAAGACAGAAAGCATCCTTTTTTTTTTTTCATGAATAATGTCCATTAAGCCTTACATCCCTCCATAATCAGGACAAACTGTTAGAGGTTGTTGGCAAAGGAGGTTATCATGGGCACTGCAGGCAAGCAAACTTGCTTTTTTTTTCTCTCCTTTTTTTTTTTCCTGAAATTAAAAAATGTTTTCCTAGTCCCTCATGACATAAACATAGAGCACAATGGTCCAAGAACAAAACACACTCAGAAACAGTGAATACATCTCCTTCATTCTAGCCTTGGCGGAAGAGAGGGCTCAGGGTACCCTGCAAGCTTGCTGGTGGCCAGTGAAGACTTCCTCTGGGGCAGATTCTATGGGTTGGGGATGTGCCACCAGTCACCATGTTCTTCGCTGGTCCTGGGTTTGGCAGCTGCCCCTCCTTCATGGCTTTGACCATGATGCAGTCTCCTTCGTGGGGTTTCTTCATGGGGGAGTCGGGACCTCCAGACTTTTGTCCTACGCCTGTAGCTCTGCCTCCTTAGCTCTCTCGGGAAGGATATCTCCTTTTTCCTGTGAGGCCTGCTTCTTCTTGCTAGTCTTCTCTGCAGGGTTCCCCTGTTGTTTCTAGGCCATGCAGGACCCGGTCTCTGGAGTTTAGGGTCCAGGAAGTCAGCTGAGAAGGGGAGTGGGATAGGATGTGGGGATAACCTTAGCTGCTGCCTCCATTCTTGTCACTATGGATGCTCTGTACCGGTTGTCTTTCCTCTTAGTCTTGTTTCGACTGCAGCTAATGTCAACAGACCGTCTAACAATGTAGCTAATTTCAACAGAGCAGGATAGCTTCTAAGGAGACTATTTTTCTCAGGAGACCATTCCAGACCACTCCAGAGACAAGGAGCTAAATAACGATGTAACCAAGAATGGCTTCGTTTTCTTCTTCTTTTTTTTTTAGTAGATGTGAAGAACAAAGAATGCTCAGTACAATTATCAGCACTCAGACATCTGCAAGGTCAGAGGGGAGTGACCCCTACCAAAAGACTATAGAAAGCAGACAGTCAAGGTCAATAACTAATAAAGTCAGAGTCAGAGATGGGCAGAGTTGGGTTCCAATCAGATCTAACTGGGTGAACAGCTTAGGGGCATGATCTTGATGGTATCCCTGGTTGGGGATGTGGGCCCTCTGTTTGCTTGGCCCATGAGAATTAACCAGTCTCAGAGTTTCTGCCTTGGCTGTATAAAAGGCCTCAGGCAAAGAAATTCAGTAGTCATCTCCATCTCCCTTCCTGGGAGTCCCATTCAGTTTTCCTTAATGACTCAACCGGACTCAGTTTTCACTTTCTGTGACTGTCCTGAATAAAGCCTGCTTCCGCTTAGCATCCATACTGGCTGGTTTTGTGTGTCAACTTGACACAAGCTAAAGACATCAGAGAGGAAGGAGCCTCTGTTGAGAAAATGCCTCCATGAGATCCAGCTGTAAGGCATTTTCTCAAGGTGGTGGGCTCAGTCCATGGTGGCTGGACTATGATCTGGAAGTATAAACTGAATTAATCCTTTCCTCCCTTTTTTTGTCATGATGTTTTCATTGAAGCGATAGAAAACCTACCTAAGATGGCTTACTCCCTTGAGAATCCACACCCCTTAATCTCCATTGGTGTTAGACAGTGAACTTAAAGCCACTGTCTTAGGTCAACCTTTGATAACCTACAGTATTCAGCATCCTAGATCCTAAGGTCACACACAGCTGTGCTATGAAAGGATTCCCCTCATACTAAAAGACCTGGTCTCACTGATATTCTGACTTCGGGGCTTCCAGCCTCCAGAGATGTCTGTCTGCTGTGGTTTGAATATGAATGCCCCTCCCCGCCCCCACCCCCACGGGTTCAAAGGTTTGAATGCTTAGTCCTGGTTGGACAGTTTGAAAGGATTGCAAAGTGTGGCCTTGATGGAGGTGTGTCCCTGAGGGTAGGCACATGCCAGCCCCTCCCTCTCCCTCCCTCTGCTTTGCCTGCTGCCTCTGGATCAGTATCTAAAACTCTCTGCTACTGTTTTCCAGTGCTGGGCCTGCCTGTTTCCTGCCTTGATGATCATGGACTAACCCTCTGAAACTGTAGCAAGACCCCAGTTAAATGCTTTTTAATAAAAGTTGCCTTGGTCAAGGTATCTCTTCACAGTCTGTTGTTGGGAAGCCACACATTCCTAGGGTGCCATTGTGAGGTCTGATGACATCATGATGACATCATGATGACATCAGGTCCTGTCTTCCCTATCCCACCAAATGATGTCATTCATCTTCTCCGCTGACACATACACAGAACATGTCCTAGGACACATTAGGCTCTTCCTACCACTCAGTCATCAATAATGATCAAGTTCCGAAGGACAGTCATCAAATTCCAGATGGAGATCTTTGAAATACATCTGTGCTCTTCTCTGAGAGAGGCTGTCTCATGTGGTGGTTAAAGCGTGGACTGGGAATACAAACTTCCTTGGTCTAAATTTTGTCAGGGTCTTTTATTACTAGGGTTAAACAGCCATTTCCTCCACTGAAACACTCTTGCCCGAGCAACTTAGAAAGTGTGAACAAGTTCTCATCAGTTATGAGAGCATTCCTGTAACGTGTGGCTCCTTCTGTTTTCTCGTGTGTGTGTGTGTGTGTGTGTGTGTGTGTGTGTATGTGTGCATGCTGTGTGTGTGTATGCTGTATGTCTGTGCGTCTATATGTGTATGCTGTGTGTGTTTGTACACTGTGTGTCTATGTCAGAATATGTATGTGTGTTTGTGTATGTGTGTGTGAGTATATGTGCATGCGTGTGCATGGACAGTCGAGTGCATGTTTGCACAGGTGCACATAAGCATGCGTATGTGCACCTGTGCATGGAGGCCAGAGGTTGACATTCCTCTCTCCCTCGTCACTTTATTTGTTGAGATAACATTGCTTTACTGATCCTAGAGCTCGCAGATTGGCTCAACTAGCTAGCTAGCCACTTCCCAGATCGACTGTCCCAGCCGTGTATGGCCACACCTGGCTTTTAACGTGGGTGCACTTTACCCACTGAACCATCTCCCCAGCTCCGTGGAAAAGGCTAATTAAAAGCAAAGTTAATAAGTGAACTGTAACTGAATGGGACAGGTTTCTGTCCATCTATAGCGGGGGCCCTGACTTAGGATATTCCACTTTAGAACGCTGTGAAAGGGCTGGTGATAGGCAGTACAGTGCCCTCTGGTGGTCACAGGAGAACAGACGCCCCAGCATTCCCTGCTGCCTTAAGTCTAGGCTTAGTTGTATTTGTAGGGATGAGGAGCTATATCCGATGACCCTATCTAAGTCAAGAATTGCCACCATTCCCAAAGTCCCTGACATCTTCCAGAAGGTTCTGGCCTCCAGCTTAATTATCACGTTTATAGCAGTGGGCTATAAGGTCAAACACTGAATCCCTAAATACTGAGCTGTTGCTTTGAGCAGGGGAAAAGAGCAAGAGACCAGTGAGTTTCTGCTTTTACTCTGGGGAGGGCATGCTGGGCCTTGTGAACACCAAGCACCCTCCACTGTGAGGCACAGTATCCCCGGCCCTGGCAACAGCTTTGTAGTCAAGATGCTATTGCCTTATCTGGGTTCATTTGTAAACATCCTTCTTAAACAAACCGACATCATCAACACTGAAGTCTGAATATTCCACATAACTGTTGTCCAATGCAATTATTACTGTTTTTTTTTTTTTTTTTGGTTTTTCGAGACAGGGTTTCTCTGTATAGCCCTGGCTGTCCCAGAACTCACTTTGTAGTCCAGGCTGGCCTCAAACTCAGAAATCCGCCTGCCTCTGCCTCCCAAGTGCTGGGATTAAAGGTGTGCACCACCACCCGGCTTATTACTCGGATTTTTATTTAAAATTTTAATCTATATTCTCAGTTTTACCTGTTCTTTCCATCACATAATGGAGTGGAAACCTTAATGTAAAAATGCACCATCACCTTGGGAATCTGAAAAATATCTATTTGGTTTCTTTTCTCACACAGATTTTTGCCTTGGACTTACACCTAAAATAAATTTTAAAGTGAGGCTGGAGAGATGGCTCAGTGGTTAAGTACACACAATGCTCTCACAGAGGACCCGAGTTCACGTCCCAGTACCCACCTCAGGTGGTCCCCAAACGTTTGTAAATCCAGCTTCGTGGACCTGACACCCATTTCTGAACTACAAGGGCACCTGCAGCGCGCGCGCGCACACACACACACACACACACACACACACACACGCACACACACACGCACACAGGCACATGCACGCACATGCACACACACACACCACAATACAAATTCTTTTAAAATAGTTTAAAATATGTATGTAGAGGTTATTCTTGCTTGCTTCTGTGTGGCATAACGTGGTATCAGAGGGTTTTGTCAACACTGAAGGTGGAACCCTTGCATACACTGGGTGAGCGCTCCACTTCTAATCTTCTTCCCTGTCCTGTGTTTCTTGGCAGAGTCTCCCTGTTAGCGCAGCCTGGCCTCAAACTTATGACCCTCCTGCTCAGTCTCCTGCATGCCGGTATGAACCATCACACCCAGGGTGACGTGATTTTGAACAGAATACAAGATGATTAAATCAAGCTAATTAACTCATCTATCACCTCAAATATTTGACATTTTCTATGGGAAGAATATTGGGATTTATTTGTTCAGTGAGTAAATTGTATGGGATCGAGGCTGGTCAGATGGCTCAGCAGGCAAAGGCACTCGCTGCTGAGCCAGAGAGAGTTGAGTCCCGCAAGTTGTCATCCACCTCCAAGTGCGTACGTTCGCACATGCCTGCACATACTAAGTAATGACAAAAAAAATAAAAGCAATGTATGGCCTCCAGTTATTCACTCTGCTGAGCGAGAGCTATAAAAATAAAATGTATTCCTTCCATGTAACAGGCGCTGGCCCTTTGATTATTCTCTTTCTGGCCTCTCCAGCCCCTGCCTCCCTGGTAATCATTCTAGTCTCAGCCTCTGTGACTTCAGAGTGTGTGAGCAGTATGACGTCATGTCTGTGAGAAGACGTGATATTTGTCCTTTGTGTCTGACAGATTTCACATCTAATCCTGTTCTCCAATGCAATCCCTGGTTCTCAGGACACAAACGGCTTTCCTTTTAGAACAACATTCCATCACATTAATAAGCCACACTTTCTGTATGTGTTGGTGGACTTCAATTTCCATATCGTGGCTACCGTGAATAATACTGCTGTGGTGAATGACGGTCTGCACATGTCTCCTCAAGGCGCTGATTTCAAGTCTTTGGGTAAATACTAGGAGGTGGGGGAGGAGCCAGCCCATATGATAGTTCTATTTTCACGATGGCTGTCCTAAATACAAGTTTTCTCTAACTGTGGACACTGTGTTTTCTTCACAGCTTCGACAGCACCTGTTACCTTTCTACAACAACAAAACAAAACAGAAAACAGCTCTTGTCAGCGAGCTCCTGGAGATCCATCTATCTCTGCGTCCACACAGCTGGAGTACAAACATGTCACCAAGCCTGTTTTATTTTTTCAAATGTGACTTTGGGGGATTGAACTCAGGTCCTTAAGCAATTTGCTTTCTGAGATATCCCCGTGGCCCCAAGCCTTTTGTCTTTATATATTGATTTATATCAGGCACACATGAGGCTAACTAACACATAGGATCATAGTAATCACTTTCTGTGACTTGGGTGACCAAGGGTGACAGTTCTCAGTGCAGGACAGAGTCAGGAAATG